>NC_072491.1:44112500-46705000 GCF_027574615.1 Eptesicus fuscus
GTTTTACCAACTCCCACAGTACGTACTTAGGGAAAGTATTCTTGTGCACTTGTGTCTGACGTGATGAATAGGAACACTCAAGTAAGTAGACAGAAAAGGGATTCCCAGTTCTAAACTGGTAAGCCAGGAGAATTCTAGGCTAACTTCTTGCATCCTGTGTCTCAGGCACCTACAAGGAGGCCTCTTTCTAGCAGCTGACTCCCTCATAGTTGCAGAATTTATTAGTACTGTCAGGGAGAGAAGTATTGTTGTCATGAGCACAGGCCCCTCTTAGTTTTGAACACTCTGAATTGCAGAGTAGGCAACTGCCACGGTGTGAAGCCTCAACTTCCTCATTCTCTCAGTTCTTTAGAAGAACAAAGAAAAGGAAGATTTTGTTAGATGAGCCCAAGTTCTGTAGCCGTCTTGTAAGATGTGTGCTATATTTATTTGGTAAGCAGTAAAAGGACCAGAAAAGAGCTCAATGTCCCTGCAAGTTTCCAACATGAACAAAGTTACAAGGTGAGACAAAGAACAGTAAACGTACTAACATTTTACTGCAGTGACACCTTTAACTTGTATATTACCCTGGCATAACTATCTGGGTTGAAATAGCTAGCGGAGGAGGAGAGGGAGGGGGGAAGGGAAAGGAGGAGGAAGGAAGGGAGAGGGGGGAGACAAAGGGAGGGGAAGGAGGAGGAGCTAAGAAAGCCAAAATGCCCCAAGTTATTTTTTAAAAAATGGGGAAAAGCCCATCCAGTGTGGCTGGGTGGTTGAGCCCAGGAGGTCACAGTTCCATTCCCAGGCAGGGCACATACCTGGGTTTCAGAGTCAATCCCCAGTGTGGGGCATGCAGGAGGCAGCCAATTGGTGTTTCTCTCTCATCATTGATGTTTCTACTCCTCTTTTCCTCTCCCTTCCTCTCTCTTAAATAAAAACATATTTTTTAAAAATGGGAAGAATTGGGGTGGTGAACACATAATACAATATACAGATGATGTATTATAGAATTACACATCTGAAACTTATATAATTTTATTAACCAATGTCACCCGAATAAATTCAATAAAAAGCAAATAAATAGGAATAATGACTCAGATACACCAGATTGGAGCACTATGACTTCCAGAGCATACTCAACAAATTGGAGAACGAAGCTCCCACATCACAAACACCTTTTCCAGACAGAGCACATTGTTATCTGCAGAGGGCAGTCCCTTGGGTTTGATGGAGTGATTGCAATTATTTTAAATAATCCCCATTATTTGCAATTGTCATTAGAAAATAATCGTTGTTGGACCTGAGAGTTTTGGGTGACTTTTTCTTTTGCATACTGCTTAGTGATTATTGACTTACTTTCCTTTAAATAGACTTCCTTTTATTTATTTTGTGCTTATAAGTCAGTATGTTGATCTTATTCATCTGGGCTGTTCCTTATAGAGGCTTCAAAGCTATTCTCCATCCCCACAATATGCAGCACACCATTCTAGAATACATGCACGAGGTCAAACAAATTTTAGTCAATGTTATGTGAGTGATCTTGCTTTGAAATCTATCATGTTTTATTTGTCTGTGTTGATGTCTCTCTGTCCCTTTCTCTCTTTCCCATGAGGCTGTGCTCTAAGTCAGGTAACTAAGTGTTAGGTATAAATTTTAGGAGTAAGTCAAAAATTAACCTAAGACATATCAGTTTGGAAGGGCTTGGCAATACCTCCATTTTTAAATAGCAATGTTAAACCAACTAAAAAAACAGCAAGATCCTGAAAGTGTCTGCAATATACCAAAAATAAAGTTGAAATATTCATGTAATATAAAGCAATAAGGAAGAACCAAAAATACAAAAAAAAGTTAGATAGAAAAGATGGGTATTTCAGAGAAAATGTACAAAAATATAAATGTGCAGAAATAGATTAATTTTTGCCCAAATAAAAAAAAAAGAAAATCAGAAATTAAAGCCCAAATGTTCCTTTTCTTGAATTAAGTCTGTAAAATTAGAATGATGGAGACCTTATACATTACTAGAGGCCCAGTGCATGAAATTCATGTATAGGGGAGGGTGTTCCCTCAGCCCAGCCTGCACCCTCTCCAATCCGGGACATCCCTCTGGCAATCTGGGACCGCTGGCTCCTAACCGCTCACCTGCCTGCCTGCCTGCTGCCCATAACTGTTCCCCTGCCTGCCTGATCGCCCCTGACCACTCTGCCAGCCTGCCTGATGTCCCTAACTGCTCCCCTGCTGGCCTGATTTCCCTAACTGTTCCCTTGCTGGCCTGATTGCCCCTAACTGCTCCCCTGCCTGCCTGATCGCCCCTGACCTCCTCTACCTGCCAGCCTAACACTCCTAAATGCTCCCCTACTGGCCTGATCGCCCCTAACTTCCCTCTGCTGCCGACCTGATTGCCCTAACTGTTCTCCCCTGCCAGCCTGATCACTCCTAACTGCCCTCCCCTGCTGTCCTGATCACCCCTAACTGTTCTCCCCTGCCAACCTGATCCCCCTAACTGTTCTCCCCTGCTGGCCTGATCACCCCTAACTGCTGCTGCCTCGTCCCCGCCACCATGGCTTTGTCTGGAAGGATGACCAGAAGGATGTCCAGAAGACATCCAGTCTAATTAGCATATTACCCTTTTATTAGTATAGATACTGATAGAGATAGAAATAAGTACAGTATTTTGGAATAAAAATTAGCACGACTATTTGACTCAACACATTTAGTTTAAGAATTTATCATGCAGGGAAAAAATCACCTGATGGCAAAATAAAAACTTCTGAAGCTATGTTGCTGCTGCAAGATTGTTTTTAATGGAAATATATTAGAAGTCTAGGCATAGCCCTGGCTGGTGCAGCTCAGTTGGAGTGTCCTCCCATACACCCAAAGAGGTCTCTGGTTCAGTTCCTGGTCAGGGTACATACCTGCATTGCAGGCTCCATCCCCAATAGGGGACATGCAGGAGGCAACTGATTGATGTTTCTTTCTCTCTCTCCCTCTCCCCTTTCCTCTCTCTCTAAAATCAATAAAAATATAGCTATTAAAATAACTTACTAAGAAAGTAATATGGAAAATATTTTTAAGATAAAAGGCCAATTTTTATTATAATACTGAATGTACACATTTAAATATATGCATATACAGCTGAAGAATTATATGTCCATAAAAATATTTAAATGATGCAAAACAAATTCTTAGTGGTGTCATTTCTGAAGAGAGGTATTTATGCATATAAATATACTTAAGAATATTTAAAATATTTTTGAAAGGGAGAGTTATAGATATACATACATTTTCATTAGCCATTAACCACTGCCTTTTTATTTATGGCTGTATAAAGAAGCATCTTCTTAAGTATCTTGAATGTAAGGTGTTTTGTATTTTGATGCTGTGAAAAATACAATCAGAAAAATACTTGGTCCTCTTCTCAATTATTTTTTATTTTATATTAAGAATAGTAATAAAGTAACTCAAGAAAAATTCAAAACAAAACAAAAATTATGAAAAAAAGTTATTTCAAAACTTCTAGTTACTTATGGCCAGATATGGATTCACTGGAAATGAGAAATTATGATACAGTGAACGTGAAATGATGTTACATGTGGGGAAAAGATATGGAAGAATCAGAATAAAAGCAAGTTTAAAAAATATGAAATGATGACATTTAAATTTTATATGCTGTGTGTTTCTGTTAAATTTTCATTTGCAGAGAATATAAATCTCTGTGACTGATGTGTCTTGTTGAAGAAATGGAAAAGAATCTTTGAACAAAAAAAAAATGTGTTAAAATGTAGATCGGAAATTAAATCAAGTAAAAAAAAAAACAGGAGGAATTTTGAAAAGATGTGGAAAGCGTGGGGGGAAAGCATACTTGTGGAAGGACAAGAAAACACTAGAAATTCCTGATGGTAATGCAAAATGAACACAGTTAAAATTTCCCTCTGGTCCTGGCCCCCGTGGCCCAGTTGGTTGCAGTGTCATCCCGTGCACCGAAGATCCCAGGTTCAATTCCTGGTCAGGGCTCATGCCCAGTTGTCACTCCCCAGGGAGGCAACCGATGTATCTCTCTCACATTGATGTTCCTCTCTTATAATATTGGCAAATTTTTTGAGACATACATAGCACACACATACTGGAAATGGCTCCATCAGTAGATAAAAATCACAGTCACTAAGCTTTTAAAAAGGTTTTCTGTCTCTAGTATCTGCCATGCCTTTGCTTTCCTTGAAATGCTCCCTCCAGGGAATATGGACAGGTCCCTCCGGATCAGAGTGTTGGAAGCAGAGGATGACGGAGGAGAGGGAGGAGAGCTCTGTAGTGACTGCTTAGCGGCTCCTATATAGGCTGTTTAGGCTTGACCCCATTGTCCTAATAGCATAGATTTCACCCCTGTCATTATTTAGATTAAATTATCCAACCAACTATAAAGTTACATATTTTTCAAAACATAATTTTATGATTTGCATAATTTAGAATTGCAGCTTTGGAAAATTAAAAGGAACAGGGTGGTCACTCAGAAAAACCTAATTATCATAAAGTGGGTATTCAAGTGTTTCAATCTGTTTATGGAACTATACCATTTAAAAATAGATAGTGGCTAAGGTTTTTGATCGTTAAGTATGAAAAAATGAAAAGGGTTTTTTTTTTTTAATAGAATTAGTAACACTTGTAGTCTATCAGGCTGCTGTCCTAAAGAAGTGCAATTTAGCAAAATGAGTGTGGTTGGAAACTCCAGCCAGAATAACTGGTATTTTCTTTAGATCCACCCAAGACTTACACAGTGGCCACTCCAATTAGCATAATAGTTCGATGTTCCTTGGAAAGTGAGGTCTTTTGTTTGGGATATTTCCTAATTAAAGAAGCCTGTTTGAAGTGGGATCTAATTTTAACTTTGTAATGCCAAAATATGGCTTGAAGAGTCTGTTTTTATTTCAGGAAATATTGGCATTGCATTTCCAAGTGGAGATAGCTGTGATCAAATATCCACATAACTCCTATTTAAGACAAGAAAATGGAAGGGCAGGGTACAAAGTAACTGGCTTAAAAAGCCAGCTCTCTGCTCGGGTTAATTTTATTGCATTGATCACTTGTTCTATTCACAGTCTTCCTGTTATAAATGAAGGCCATGTACTAATCAGAATCCCCAAAGACACCATAAAATGACATGAAACTCACAAAAGGGAAATCAAGAATTTACTGCCAGTAAATTATTATGCAACCTAAAATGTACAATGAACTTCAAGTGCAAGAATGGCTCTTGTTTATGAATTACTGGTATTAAGATCACTTAGACAATTTCAAAGCATTGCTGTAAAGTGCTCTTTTAAAAAAAAAAAGTGGTATTCATAATCCCACTACTTGTAAATTGAAACTGTTGCTCCCTTTTTATAAATGAAAAAAAAAAACACACAAAAATTACTTAGCAGCTAGGCAAGGGAGAGTCAAGAGTAAGTATGAGATACCTCCCGGATGAAAGAAAACAAGTCTTGTAATTTCCAGTCCACTTCATGCATCGCAATGCTCAGGACAATCTTTAAAATGTTACCATTTTGCCTACATTTATATAAAGGAGGAAGCCTTAGGAAATAATTGCAGTAGACATTATGGAAAGTGTCTTTAAAATTCTGGCAATATGTAAAGAAGAAGCGTTGTATATTTAACCTGTTTCCATGCGTGCAGTATGATTAATAAGGCAGTTCTTAATCATGACATGGGGGCCATTCTCTTGGATGACCCCAACCATCCTGGCCTCCTGGGTTTCAGGCCTTTCTGGAATCTCCTCACCTCCAGTGAAAGTCAGACTTGGTGACTTGCTTCTAGTGAACAGAGGTGGGAGAGGTGATGGAATGTCATTTCTGTCCTATCTCTATGGAGACACCCACATGACAAGGGGGGCCCTTCTGCCAACATTCAGAAAGCATTTGAGATCCTGAGTGTGACAACTCAAGAGGAACTGCATCCTGACAACTACTTGACGAGTCAGCTTGGAAGTGGACTTGCCTCAGGAATACTTTTGGATGAGACCTCTGATGGGACGGATAACCTGGGGACAGCCTCCTAAGAGACCTTTGGACTGAGGAACCCAGCCACCATGCCCAGACACCTGACCCAGGAAACCATGAGGTAGTGGATATTTGCTGTTTTAAGCTGCTCGATTTGTGCTCATTTGTAACACGGCCATAGGTCACCGACACGATGGATCTTTTCCAATCTCACTTGGGGAGGGAAGGTTAGTCTAGAGGATAAAGAGATGAGACACCTTGGAACATTGAAGATAAAACACAATGTGTCTAGGGGAGTCCATAGTATATTGCAAATAATGACACAATGAAGTCCAATGAGCAACATCAGACAGGAAAGCCCCAGCAAGAGTGAATGGGGATAAAAATGCATTTTACTACTTCTATTGGCCATAATAGCTGAGTTATGCAGCTCTGAAAGGAAGGTCCCCATGGGTGTATTATGACATCAATTCTATTTCTAAAAATATTTTATCCTATTTATTAACCCATCACTTAAAATTATAAACAAATTAAAATTAGAAAGATGTTAACTAGAAAGGCATTCTACTTTAATACCATTTTAATACAATGCCATATTCTTCTCTTTGTAGTAGTGAACCCAGAATTATACTCTAATATTTTAGTATAATAATAATAATAAGCATTCATTTTCAGTGCATTAAGTATTTTTTATTCATAAAGTGAGCCACAAATACTTCTAATAATTCTGGAAGACAAATGCTCTTACCATCCTACATTTAAAAAGGGGGAAATTGAAGTTCCCAAATATTCATTGATTTGTGAGAGTCAACAGCTAGAATCTGGTGGTCCTGGGACCTGAACTTGTTTGTCGTTAAAGTGATATGCCATAACTACAACCTCATAGTTCTTTTCTATAGAGTAGAAACTTATAATTAGTACCACTTAGAAGGCAGCCTTAGTGACATACAGATTAACTGCATGTCACTGCTACAATTGATTGATCATTGTGAGTTGAATAACTCCTATGCTACATACTCTAGTGAATTCAAGAGTAACATAAACATGTCTTGAAAATTCTTCAGTCTATTTTGGGAGGCAAGGGAATGGTAAGGGAAATTAAGCCCTTGTATTAGCAGTTGCTGAATCACAATTACTTAATCCACCACCAGAATTTTAAAATTGAGGGTACTCATGAAGGGAATGGTCCAATCAGAGAAGGCATTTTGTATGTTGTAGAATTTGAGCTAGCATTTAATAATGGTTATAAGTCTGTTATGATTCAGAAAAAATAAATATATATCACTTAATGTAATTTTCAGTTCCTTAGTAGAGGCCACCCAGAGACATAGCTTCCATCCATCTAATGATATAAATCAGGCATTAAAGGCAGATTTTTCATAAGTGACATAAACAGATATTGACCAAAAATCTACAGAAAAAAGAGAAAGTCTGAGACCAATCATGGGATCAATGTTCTGGAACAAATGTAAAACGAAATTTAAGGCAAGCATGTAAAGATTATTATTTTTTTTTAATTAGGCCTAGCCTAGAAACTCTGAAGAGCCCTCTGAAGAACAATGTTCTTTTGTAATAATTACTCAGCAGGTTTCTAGTAATATCCTCTGAGCTCGAAGCCTGTAGTCCAAACCAAGAAGAGACTCTTGGGATGACTCATTGGACTGAGGGCAGAAAATAAACCTAATTGATCTTGATGTCAGGACCCTTGCGTTTAGAAGGACATACTTGCTCATGACTTGAGAAGAAGCCTCCTCTATCGTCACTGAAGCTACCAGCACCCCTACCTTAGATTGAGTTCTTGGGAAACAGACTCAGAAGGAATTGTATTTGGAATGTTTATCAGGGAGTATGATTGGCAGCTACACTGATTAGAAAATGAGGAAGGAAGAGAGGAAGAAGTTGACCCTCAGTGTGATGGACTCGGCTAATTCTATGAAAACCTGAAATGGCTCTTCAGGATTATCCCAAATGCAGACAGTGGGTCTTTAGTCCATCATCAGCCAGTCAAGGGGCATGACCATAGGCAATTCAGTCCTCTGCTTCCCAGGGCAATGCCCAGCGAAGGATGCAGCTGTGAGCCCAGCACGTGATTTACCCGGCATCGGGTGAAGGGCTGAGACGGCCTTGAAGAGGGTATTTGTACAGAGAGTCCTAAAGGACCCTCTACACTCCTTCTGAGGACTGATGGTAGCTTCCTGGTGAAGAGCGGTTTAAAACATGGGTAAAAGAAGAATCACAATGGAGAAAAGATAAGGTGTTTCAGCAGCCCAGCTCCTCAGTTCTGCAGCTACCCACACAGCAGTGCCTTGTTCGGGGCTATGAAGACATGATCACCTACTGTACCTTCTATTCTCTCTCTTTTTTTTTTCTTCAGGTTTTTTTTTTTTTCCCCATTCAATTTATTGGGATGACATTAGTTAATAAAACTGTATAGGTTTCAGGTGTACAGTTCTATAACACATCATCTGTACATTGTATTGCGTGTTCACAACTCCAAGTCAAGTCTCCTACTATCACCATTTATCCCCCCTTTACCCTCCTCTAAGTACCTCCACCCCCTTCTCCCTCTGGTAGTCACCATACTGCTTTCTTTGCTTAATCCCTTCACCTTTTTCACCCAGCCCTGAAACCCCCTTCCCCTCTGACAGCTTCTATTCTCTTTTAACCTTGCTCTCACCACCAGTAATAATCTTCTATCTATAATAATAAAAGCGTAACATGCTAATTAGACCGGATAGCCGAATGACCTTCCAGACATCATTCTGGAGTAAGCCGCGGCAGCAGGGGCCGAAGCAGAGGCAGTTAGAGGTGATCAGGCAGGCAGGCAAGTAGTTAGGGACGATCAGGCAGGCATCAGTCCTGCGGGATCAACCCTAAACTGGCAGTCTGACATCCCCCGAGGAGTCCCGAATTGAGAGAGGGTGCAGGCTGGGCTGAAGGACCCCCCCCCCCCACACACACACACACACACCCTGTGCACGAATTTCATGCACCGAGCCTCTAGTAACAAATAATAGCAGCTGTTTCTTCTTTTCCTCCTCCTCCTCCTCTGGCCCACTCTAAAAAATGAGTCATTATTTATCCACACTGAATCGGATTTCAGGAGATGCAGAGAACTCCTTCTCTTTAGTACAGTGGGGGTCCACATCGACGATGCATTGAAGTTCACTTTTAGTCATTGCAGTTCTGATGCTGGATTTATCTAGCCCAGTCCACCCTCAAGTCAGACAAAACCCTGCCCTAGACTACAAGCACAAGTGTTGCTACTAGTAAGAGTTTTAAAGTATGGGTCTGGTCTGTGCCTATAATGCACTATGTTCTCTTAAAGATGAAGCAAATAGCAACAAGGAAATTAAGAGGCGCTACGTCCCTATCTGCCTCTATATTTATTGTATCCCTGCTATCATTTGTGGAATGTTTTCATATTGCTTTTAAGCCAGTATGACCGGGTAGATAACTGTATGTCATTCAATAAGTGGAAAGAAGAGGCCCATGACTTCCAATGAAATGGATACATAAAATAATGGAAACATTTCTAAATTGTGTTTGTTTTTTCTTTATAGGAAAACTCCAGATAAATGTTTCTTAGATTGATTCTTATAGTAACCATAGTAACAGCAAAAGTAAACTGCATTCATTTTAACACATATGATGTAATTTGAGCTTCAAAACAATTCTGTAAAGCACTTCTAATTTCATTTTATCAAACTGAGGTTTAGGCAAATACATTATTTTTAGAAGGTCAACAGCTCGATAAGGTACACCCTGGGTTTAATTCCAAGCCCTGGCTTTCATAGGAGCCATACTGCTCCACAAATTGCTTCCTTTGTTTATACTGAGAGTCACAAAATAGTTTATGAAAGTTGTGGAAAATACTTAACAAGTAAATATTAGTGAGTACAGTAAGTATTAAACACAAATAAAATTTATTTTACTTAGTTTTTTAATAGTAATGTACATAAAAAGTCATGAACATCAAATCTCACAGGGAAGATGGGGGTGGGTGGGTGGTAGGTAGGAAGAGATCAATGAAAGAACTTGTATGCATATATGCATAACCCATGGACACAGACAATAGGGTGGTGAAGGCCAGGGGCAGGGGGTAGGGGTGGGCTAGAAGGGGTCAATGGAGGGAAAAGGGGGACATATGTAATACTTTCAACAACAAAGATTTTTCTTAAATCACAGTGAAAATTTTACTCCCTCCATTCTCTTTTCCTATTCCTAATTCCTCCAAAATAATCATGTTTTAGACATTTCTTATGTTCTTCTACTATTTTCTCTTTTTAATTTTCAATTACAGTTTACTCTCAGGAGTACCTTGTATTGGTTTCAGGGTACAGCATAATGGTTAGGCAACCATATACTTTACATGGTGTTCCTTCCCCGTAGTAGGTTTTCTGTAACATTTCCAGTACCCACCTGGCACCATACATAGTTATCACAATATTATTGATTATAGTCCCCATGTTTTATTTTACATACGCACAGTCATTTTGTAACTACCAATTTGTACTTCTAAATCCCTTCGCTTCTTTCACCCAGTCCCCTCAACCTGCTTCCCCTCTGGCAACCATCAGTCTATTCTCTGCTTCAATTTCGTTTGTTCATTTATTTTTGTTCATTAGATTCCACATGTAAGTCAAATTATATGGTATTAGTCTTTCTCTCACTGACTTATTTCACTGAGCATAATAGCCTCTAGGTCCATCCATGCTGTCGCAAATGGCAAGATTTCATTCTATTTTGTGTTTCCACTACTTTCTTATATAAATACAAACACATACAAATCTTGTCACCAGAAAAGCACACATAATCCCACTCTCCCATGCCTGGCTCTTTTTTACTTAAGGTATCATGAAGAATTTTTCATATCAATACATAAGGAGTTTTCCCAGGTTTTTTGAAAATAATATATATATATATATATGTGTGTATATATATACACACACACACACACACACACACATATATATATATATATATATATATATATATATATATATATGCATACACAGTATTCAACTGAATACGTATGTTGTAAATTAGCCTGCCACTCTCTATTGATGAACTTTGGGCTTGTTTCCAATCTTTTACAGTCACAAATCATACTGCGTATATATCATTTCACTTTGCATACAAAAAAATTTGGGAAATAGAGTCACAGATGCTGCATTAACAAGGAGATGACTAAGATCAATTATCTGTGGAATGGATATGAAAGTGAGTGTAGTCTATACAAGATACTTCTTCTGTCTACCTTTGTTCTAGACTTTTGACTTTTACTAATCTTGTAAAACAATCTCCTGTGAGGAATGCTTTTGGACCTGATGCACAAGGGCTCCGGTGGTAACAAAGAGCCATTTTACCTTGTTTAACGCCTGTGTGTCTAGTCCTCAGCGTGAAGATCCAGAGTTGGGGTAGAATTTGTATAATCCTGTGCCCTGACCAAATACCATCACTAAATTGCACCTCGACAGAAATCTTTTCCTTTTTCATAACAGCGAAGTGAACTTCTGCTTAGAAGACCCACTTGCCCACCATGTGTAACCTTTTGGACCATCGCCAGGTCCACTGGCACTCATTAATTACTCCAGGTGCATTGATCTAAGGATGTGCATTGGAACTTAATAAACTCTCTTCTTATCCATTGACAGGGGGTATTCTTTTTGAAATTATTGAAATTCTTCTATCACAATTCAACCAGAATTGGAGTTTCCACTGTGCATGTTATTATCTAGTTGCCTAGGTAATTCGGACAGGGCGGAGTAAGAGCTCTGTCTCCCAGGAATCTCTCAGTCCCTTCCTGTCTGAAGGATGTTCAAAGAGCAGGTCATGTTCACGATGCCATTTCTCTGTAGGTAGAGTGCTGCTAAGCATCCCTGAAGTTAGTATTAAAAAATTCAGAAAGTGCTTGCTCAATCCATCAAATTCATAAGAAATCTCTGTAGTACAAGTGAAAATGGGTCATCAGAAAGCGACACTTCCAAATACTGAGTAGATAACTGTTTACTTTATCCCTGCTCTCTGTCTCAAAGGAAAATATGACCATTTAATATTTATATTTACACAATTCATAAATGACAGAAGAGAGTCAAGCATAAAACCAAGGTTTTCCCCTTTGGGACCAGTGCTATGAGTGAATTGCCAACTTTCAGCGTGACGGAAGAGTGTTGATCGACCGAGGGATAAGATCCAATCAAAAGGAATTCTGTCTTATCTGGATTCAATTTTAGCAAACTTTTGGCGATTTCCCCACAGTAAGCCAGCCAGCCAAATAAACAGATCTACTGCGAAGAGCTTGTATAAAGTTTCCCGAAGCGGAGTGAAAACTCTGCATGTGATCTGCGTGTGGAGCGCTGAGCAGTGTGTCTCCCAGAGCTGTGCGCGTGTGAACGAATAAATCTCTAACCCTTGGGCAGCCTACTAGGCCAGGGCCATCATCTCTCGGTGAGCTCTGGCTGAAGGAAACAGGAAGTAAATAAAAAATGAAACCGACAAACAATGCCAGATACACTTTTGCAGGATTAAAAAGGCCTTTTTTTTACTGTATTTCCTGTGGGAAGGCAGCAGCTGCCCAACCCAAAGACCCCAGGTAGGAGCAGAAACTCTACGAAGAGCGTCAGTGAGACAGTCAGCCCAGTTCCAACTTGAGGAAGTGCAGCTGATGTGCTATGAAAAGAGCAGAATCCTGACTGAAATTTATTCTAGATCTGATGACAGTTAAGATACTGCTAGAGCTGATCGGCGGTGACTTTCTTCTCCTGAGCTTAAATTTTAAAAAATAAGGTGATGTAAGTTAGTCATATTGTCCTTTGTGAGCAGGAATTTTTTTAAGAAAAAAATTGCAGATTTTAGACATGATGGCAATTTACCAGAAGTCAGAGATTAACTAGGAGGTTAAACTGAACCTAAGAGACTAACAGCCTTTCACCAGTGAGGAAGCCAAGGATTAGGGCCTGGAAGTAGATGGCTAAAGCTTCAGGATAATGTCATTTAAATCCTCAACAGAAAGCAAATTAAACTCAGAGAAATCTTGATTGCCAGATTTATATGGACTAAGGGATACAAAGTAAATTCAAAACTCTTAAGGATGCCTATGTGTTGGCAATCAAAAAATGTCATCAGAGCAAATATTGAAATCTCTAAGAATAAGCAATTTCAAAGATTTTAAGGTCACAGATCCAAACTAATGAAAGAATTCCAGAAAAGAGGATCAGGCAATCTTAGGAGCCAGGGAGGCAAGCAAAGCTGCAAAGAATACATTTAAAGGGACAATATCACATTGAGCTTAATAACATGCATCTTTTATCATTTCTAGTAAATTTTATATACAGATGAAAATGGTTCTCAATCGGCTCTCTCCTTTTGCATCTGAAATAAAACAGTTTATCTCCTGTTCTGCATTTTTTCATCTGTACCTTTTATGAGGAAACACAATAGCTTTGTTTACCTTTTGTTTGTTCTTATTCCTTCTATAGAGGATGTTTGATATTACAGAGCTCTACCATCCAAACATTTGTCATAGCTCAGTCCAAGAAGACCCCAAAATATCTTAAGTATTGCAAATAGTGGTCATTATTTTAAAGGCATAAAATTATTAGTGACAGAAAACAGGATTTTTTTTTTTTTTAGAAAGGATGTCTAGTATATAGTATCTAATCATCACTCTCTGTCATTTGTGGGGAGGTTATATTTGGTGACCAAAATATTTGACAGATTTTCTTTTAAGTGTGAAATAAAAGCCTGATGTTCAAAAGAGCCGTGAGGACTGATGGAAATCTGACTGGTTTTCTTAGACTGAAGCAAAGGAAATCTGCAAGGCTGTCACCTTTTCCAATACTTCAAGGGATACAGGAAAAGCCAGAACACTCTTAGGACAAGATTCAGGACAAGCTGAACATGTCCCCTTCGGTGATCTGAATTTCAGGCAATGCTGCAAGTGCCCTTTAAGGTGGAACGCGGCATCGCCATCCTGTGCAGGAATGGAGAGAGTGCTAGCCGCTAGGACAGTGCACACCTGGCTCTGATGAACTAGTCCACCGTATCGGGGTAGGCACCTCCATGATCTGGCACGTACCGACAATCTGTCGGACAGGAGATGAAAACATGCAGGTAGCTGGAAGTTCCTCCTGCCTTGATCAACTAGATTTCATCCAAAAGAAGACACTTGGGAGAGGCTGCAAAACACAAGGAAGGGGAGGGTCTGGCGTTGGCCGGAGGATAGTAATGTGACCTCCTCGTAAACCCTTCTAATTTGGGATTTCTCTGCCACTGGTCATTTAGCCCAGGGCAAACTGATGCAGCACCAGAATACACAAATGAGTGAGGTCTTTGGGTGAGAAGAAATGTGCTTTGTGTGTGTGGCACCGAAATTTTAAACTAGAGCTGCTCACCAGGAGCAGGTGTGCTGTATGTGGTCTGCAAACCTCACCAAATGGAGCAAAATGTCAGAACATGTGTGTGTGCACAAACACTCTCTCTTTCTCTCTCTCTCTCTTCTCTCTCTCTCTCTCTCTCTCTCTCTCTCTCTCTCTCTCTCTCTCTGTCTCTCTCTCTCACACACACACACACGCATAGTGCTCAAACATGCATTTGAGATGGGCCCCCAAAAATGTAAAAACCACCAATTCCTTTCACCCCGTGAAAGAGAGCCAGAGGGAGAAGAGGAAATATCCAACAACTGGCACCCAACCCAGCCCCTCCCCACCCCAACTCACTAGGAACAGTGCACACTCCTCCTCCTGTGAAATCCCTTTCATATTCAGTTTAACCCCAAATCACAGCGTGAGTCAAAGCCCAGGAAAGAGTTAAACAGCAACCCTAGCTTCTCACTGAGAGAGCTTCAGACCCACAGAAACCACCAGGGGACCTATGTGGGGTCCTCAAGTGCAGAGGCTACAGGTCAACCAGCATCACGTGCTAAAGGCCAAGCTCCCCAGGTCCTCATTAGATACTCCCGTCATAAAGGCAGAAACATATCAGATAAATTAAAACCCACAGCATCTACAACGCTTGCTGTTTCGTGAAGCATTTACCATGCTATGTTCTCTGTTTTACCTTCATTGTGTTCTTTCTGGTGTGCTATCATTCCTGTCATTTCTCCTTGCCCCTGGGGCATTTTTGTTGATTGCAGTGACATCTACTGGTAGAAACACAGACTCTCCCAAGCAGGCTTCTCTTGCAAGAATCAAACTGAGCAAGTTTGCCTGGACATCAGGAAGGCTACCCCTCCCCTGCTTTACTCCTTAGCTAATGTAATGCATGGTACCACATTAGGGGAGACTCATAAGGTTTCTTTATAAAGACCCCAGAATTGGTTAATTTTGCACCCTTTCTCCTTGTCATTATAATCTTTGCCATAAGAATGGCTACATTCTGAGAAATGTTCTGTCCTCAGAGCAGTCATTGTCATATGAATGAGCTATCATTCAACCCTAATGCCTGAGATGTTTTATTCTTACTTCCATGACATTTGAATTATAGTGACAAAGGCGAAAGCAAGAAAAGGAAATGATACAAATTCTATTCAGGCTTTATCATTTTCAATTCTCATTTTGTGCTTCTTTCAAATCTAGGGGTAAAAACTAGTTTTCCTCTTTAAAAAAAAAAAACACAGAATGAGGGAAAGAAGGAAAAGGAAAAATAACGAGTTTATGAAAGCAAACTTCTGGTGTGCAGCTCTTTGAATGGTTTACCTTCACATTTAACACGCCAGGAAAAAATGTTACTGGAGACATCAAAGCCCAGAAGGTGAGCCAGTCTTTTTCCCTCACAAGTCTGCAGCCAGAACAGCGCTTTGTTAAAGTTATGGCGTGCTGTAGGACGGAAGGGGCAGCCCTGCAGAACGTATTACTGAATACTGCATAGCTTGTATCCAACATGATGGGAAAGCCAGGATGCCTCCTACTTTAACCATCTCCCACCCCACATTTCTATTTCCTCAATATTCTTCAACATATAAGACAATATTTCAAATCATTGAAAACTCCAGATGTTCAATTATGCTGTCTTTTTTTTTTCTCTCCTTCCAAAAGCATTCTTGTAGTTCTAGTAAGTTGGGGATGAGGAGAGGGTAAACTAGAAAAGTTTTTACTTGAAACAATGTTTTAAAAGGATGCAATTGTTAAATAAAATGAAATCTAACTGATAAAATATATGTTGCATTTGCATCACATAAATGGCATTTGCCAATTTAGGTGTATTATAAATAGATACTTTTTCTTTAAAGTGAAACATTTTAATAAAAATTTATAAATGTCTTATTTTAGGAATGTATTGTCATTGGTACTCGCATTATCCTCATGTGACTATGGTTTGAAATAAAATATTTTAGCTTCTGTGAATTTTTCTAAATTTCCCTTTGAATAGAGAGAAATACTAAATGAATTCATATGCAAGACAAAGTTAGACATCTTTCTTAAAAGTAGAAAATCTAACTACAGGACTGTTATTTAAGAAAATAAATATGTAAGGTAACAGATATGTGAGACTTCATTTCCAAGGGAGAACAGAGGTGCAGACCTTTGCAAGTCATGAAACCTCATACTCAGTATTTCTCTTATCAATAACTATTCATGTAAAGAAGAGGCAATATTTAAGAATCAAAATATCTTTTGTATAACATTTCAGAAAAAAAATGGGCTCTACATTTTGTAGTCACATGATTAATACTATTTGTAGCTGATTTTTCCAACTTCAATCAGTACATGAACAATGAGAGAGTACTTCATTTAAATATAAAAGTTAGTTTTTTCCTTAAAACAGTGTTCTCAGAAATTGAACTATGGTATTGAGGTGCAAAACTGGACTGAATGCAATAATGCTAACTATTATGACAATAAACTAGGTTAGAATATATGTCAAAATTAAAAACAAAATTAAACAGATGTATTTTACTGGATTTTTAGTGTTACTACTCAGCGTGAGCTTTGATCACAGTGAATTCCTGCCTGTACATCCCCATAAAGTTGTATATCTCCATCTCAATTTAATTTGAGCTTAACTTGCAGTTTCTTTTGGCCCTGGAAAACATAACATTTAGCAGGCAATTTTGTGGCTTTTTGCAGTACACACATCAAGGAGGAAATTGTCATAGCATCTCAAATGAAACATTCCTATTTCTAATGTTGAATTTTGATGACTTTTCATTCCTTCCAAAAGATGGTTATGAAATAATTGCTCTTCAATAACTATTCTACTGAATAACTGTTGAAAATTATTCAGTTAGCCCAATGTAAAGCATGTGAGAAACGAGTAATGTTTAAGAGACTTTAGTATTTTTAGAGAGATGAAAAAAATTCAAGTAAGTACCCTACTCTGTTTTCTCAACAAAGAAACTTCTTTCATTTTGTTTTTGTATCATCTATAAAGAGAATTGCATTATTCTCTATTTTCTGGGTGAATGAACAGAAGTCAGCAGTGCGTATAACTGCAGATTTTACTTTGAAAACTAAAAGTTCTCATTTTTTTTTATTTTCAGAAGTTATAAAGCTATAATATCAACAAACTTTCTCTGAAAGTAATATCCATTTGCCTAGGCTATATTTTGATAGAGCAAGCAGTATATTTGTAAGTTTTAAAAATTCTGTTGTCTAGAATACATGCTTTATTTTAGGCATAATTTGCATTCCTTCTTCATAGTCTTCACCCAGTGTGTGTGTGTGTGTGTGTGTGTGTGTGTGTGTGTGTGTTTCCTGATGTCAGACAAGGTAGGCTGCTTCAGTCCCACAAAAGACATGGATAGACAGATAGGTAGATGGATATAGATACAGATAGATATAAACTTTTAAGAATATCCATACATATTTTAAATTATCATAAAAAGTCCTAATCATTTATTTCAATTTTTCACAATTAAAACTTAAAAACAAAAAGGAAGAAGATGAATTTAAAAAAAGATAAAAAGATATGAACAATAAATGACAATATATACATAGCTATCAACAACTGAATCTAAAAATCAAAATAAATGAACAAGGACTCAATGACAAGCTGATGAATAAAATAGAACCAGAGGCATGGAAACATAGACAGACTGAGAAATCTCAGAGGGAAGGATGGAGGGTCCAAGGAACTTGTATGCCTATAAGCATAACCTCTGGACACAGAAATAGGGTGGGGAAGGCCTGGGGCAGGGTGGGGACCGGGCGGAGGGGGCAGTGAGGGGGAGGAGGAGCGGAACATCTGTAATACTCTCAACAATAAAGATTTTTTTTTAATTTGCTACTAATATTTTCTTTTATTTATCCCTGTTCACCTACATTCACAACGATCCTTACTTTTAGGCAGAATGAGTTGTGTATGCCAACATATATGTATCCATTCATGGATTCATCTGTTTGTTTACTGTTTTGATAAGATGTGTTCACAGGACAGCGAGGTACAGAAAAGCAGGCTCATTAGAACAGGGCATGGGGGCGGAGCTTCCTGGCACATGGGAGCATAAGAACATGAAACATCTGCCTCCCCAAAGCACTGATAACAATCCAGAGCCCTCGAGTCAGTATTTCTGTCCCAACACCACAAAAGCAGTGCCCAGCCTTCCCAACCTTTGCAGAGCATCAGGCAGATCGTACTTTCTCGGTGGCCTCACATATAGAGCAGTAAACATGCTGCTATGTATTGGGGACAAACCGCTGTAGAAACCTGGCCTGTTAGTGCAGGCAGACTCACACGCAGGGCTCTCATCACAGGGGCAAAGCTAGCCCTGATGCTGCCCTTTGTCCTGAGTAACAGGTTCCTGCGGGAAGATTCTCTGACAGGCATGGTGTAGCGTCACCTGCTGGAATCAACTGAAATGTTCTTCAAGGAGGGGGACCAGTCATCACCTGCATTCCCGCCCCGGTCCTGAGAAATGCAGCGCTCCCACCAATAAAGCATAAAGCGTGCGTGGCTCTGGTAAGCATGCACAAAACATGTGGGTTGGGTTACGATCTCTCTGAATCACATATACAGAAGCAGAGAGAAAAAGACACGTAAATCAATTCCATCAAAGAACAAATCTGAGTTTAGTTTCTGAACTGTGTCACTAATATCATTTCTTTCCTCTAAAGAGTTAAGCGTCTCGAGGTAGAGAGACAGGAACGGGATCTATAGCATAGATGATAATTTTAAGACAATTGAATAAACTGTGCATTTCTTAAAAAAGGAAGAAAAAGAATACTTCTAATGCATCCATTGAAGCTCATCAGATAAAAACAATAAAATGGAAAATGAATACTCTCATGCTATCTTCAGTGAAATGATACTTGAAATTATTTTATTATTGTACTGTCGCTATGACTTACTAACTGGATGATAAGATATATAGGAGAAAAATGAGAAAAAAATTGAAGAATAGGGATGGTAAATGTGAAGCACATCAGTGGAATCAGAAAGGGAACTAAAAAGTTTTTTAAAAGATGGAGCTGAGTAAGGACCAAATAGAGTAAAAAAATATATATATCGGTATATATCCATAAGAGAAAATACACATAAGGGGAGATCTAGATCAAAAGAGACAGAGACATGACAGAGGAATAAGAAGAGAAATGAAAATTTAATTCAAGTAAGAAAAGAGCCAAGTGAAGAAAGACAAGAACTGAGAAGCAAATAGTAAAAGCCAAACAGAGTGGGCATATTAAGCCAACAGCCAGGGGAAGAAAGAGACCGAGGCAAGTCCAGTGTGGCATGGGCCTGGGGGAGGCCTAGAGAGAAAAAGAAACAAGAAAGTCTAATAACAGGGAGAAAACATGGAGAGAGACACACAAAGAAGACAGGCAGAGAACAGAAGACAGGGAGAGGGGGAGAATAAATGAGAGGCAGAAACAAAGAAAAGGTTAAGCAGAAAAAAAAAAAAAAACACCCACTGTATTTATATGGGCTTATTATAGGGAACTCATTTGAATGTTTGTGTGTTTTTTTGTGCTGTGGAAGGAAAAGTTCTGATTTCTCTGAAACTATTTGAAAGTCTGTTCTGAGTTCAGATTTGGAATATAAAATTATAAGCCTTCTCAGGTTTTACTACATGGTTTTATACAGGTCCACTGGAAAGTTTTATTCTTAGTAAAACAGTAGACTTTATAATGCTATCTCAAATTGCCAAATGCCATTAAACAATTTATGAAACATAATTTGGAGGTAAATGTAGATTATATTTTGGTTGTGGTTTTATTTAAGTCTATCATCTATATGGAATTCATCCATTTACATGCTAAAATAAATTCAGAACTATGAATTTTAATGAAGCATCAATAAGTGAGCACTTCTTATCTTTTGGTTTTCACAAGCCTCTCTAAGGATTAAGCAAACCAAAAGTATTCTGTAGAAAACAATTTTCCTTTCAAAGTTTATGTAAAAGTTGAATCATTATGAGATATATCGAAGATATGTAATATATATATATATATATATATATATATACACAGATATTATAAATAATTTTTTCATTTAAAAATATTTAAAGGTTACCTATCTACATAATCCAACCTACTTTTTCCAACGGAAACTAAAATTTCATTTTATGAAATTATATATAACTCAATATGTGAACCAGGAAAAATTATAAAATTCTACTTCATCTTTATAGATAAAATGCAGAAATATGAAAAGAATAATAACTTGTGTCAATTCAATTTCTAGCTATAATGACCTAAAGGTATTGGTAGATAGATAGGTGTTAGTCAGCCTGGAATGGTGTTTGTTTCTCTCAGGGGGGTGTTATAGAGGAGGAAGTAATGGAAACTTTTGATCAATAATTTTATATATATAATATGCAGAAAAGGTATAATTCAACACAACCAATGCCATATTTCAGGCCATCGTCATCTCTTATCTAAATTGTTACTATAGCCTTTTAAATAATTTTCTAATCATTAATTTCCCCCCACTTTATTCTGCACTTCACACTGTATAACACATTCTGAGCCCAAATAATTTCCTCATAACCTAAATCCTTCTTTAGCTCACTATATCCTACAAGTAAATATAATCTACTTATTTCTTATTTACTTAGTCACTGAAACCCCTTCACCCTCTGGACCCATCTTTCTTCCAATCACATTTCCTCACAATGGACCCTCAAGCACACACATCCTAACCTTCACACCTTTGTTCAGGGCCCATCTCTGAAGAGGATGCTCCAACCCTTACCCCGCCATGCTTTTCTGCTGACCACCTTTCTAAGGTGACCCTCATAGACATCCAATGGTCAGAATACGGTAAGTTTACACTGTACATGTCAGGTCACTTCCAGGATACTGTCTCCAGTAACTGACACCACACATTGACAGGGACAAACTAAAGTCCCATCAGAGGCAAGTTGTCTGTGACTGGTGAGGACACACTTTGCCACAGCATTTAAGGAAGGTTAGAAGGATTTAGGAAAGTTTAGTCTGAAGAAGAGGAGACTTAAAATATGTGAATAATTTACATATGGATAAAAGAATACTTTTCTCTGTATGACTCCAGAGAGCAGGACTAGGATAAATGAATAGTCGTGAAAGGTAAAGGGGCAAAGAGAATTTTCATTCAGGGATTGGCCAGGAATTTTCACCTCCTGGATATCACTCAATCTCTAAACTGGCCTGAGAGCAAATTATTATCTTCTTCTGAGAAAAATATGGTTTGATGAGATTATCTTAAAAGGGAGTATTCATTTGGTTGTGAAGTTAGAAGCAATGAGGATCTATCAGAGGAACCTAAAAGGCTTTTCTACAGAAAATAGGAAAGAAAAAGATCTGCTCCTTTAAAAAAAAAAAAAAGTTGCTAATGTCAGTAGGATTATTCAACAACCATGGCTGTCATGTTTGATATTTATTAAATAAAAATTTTAAAATAGGCAACAATAAATACACAAATCACTGAAACCAAAAATGGAATGTTAAATGTACGGTGGTCTCACACAAATGTTGAAAGCTAGATTCTAAGGAACAGAAATCTGAGAGAGAGAGACAGGAGAGATAAGCGGGCTCCAGGAGCAGAGAGAGATCCGTTTGCTCACTGCTGTGTACCCAGAACATATGAGAGTTCTCATGCATTGCAGAAATGTAATCAGCATTTGTCAAATGGATATCGAAAAAGAGACCGGATAACTACTTGTTAAAAGAATAAAAAAGGAAAATCAAGCATTGCTGAAAAATTCACTTTACGGTCCTAAAATTCTTTAGATGTTCAAAACCTTTCCTTTGAAAGAGAATTTATTAAATATGGTAAATGATTAAACCTACAGAACAAAAAATGGCAACATTAGGGAGTGTGTATGTGCATATATTTCAAGCTGGCTATAAGACACTCCATCAAAACAAAGCTGCAGAAGAAATAACGGAATACATTTCCAAAGGGCACCACTCTTTTCTGGGACCATTTCACAAACACGCGGCAGGGGAGAACAAAGGTGCTAATTTTCAGGTAGCATACGTGAATTTAACTATTTGGTTCCTGAGCCATGCTGATTTAGTGTGTATTGTGTTTTCTATTGTACTTTCAATAGTCCCCAAAGCATCGAATAAAAAGGAAGACAGCCCTGGCCAGTTTGAGCATAGTCCTGTACACCAGAGGGTATCAGGTTCGATTCCTGGTCAGGGCACGTACCCAGGTTGCGAGTTGGATCCCCATTCGGGGCCCTTGCAGGAGGCACCTGATCAATGTTTCTCTCTCAAATCAATTGCTCATCTCTCTTCATCTCTCTAAAATCAATTTAAAATTAAAAGGCAGACAAATGCAGTGGAAGTGTTTTGAGATTTGTGAAGTTTTTTTCATTTGTCACTCTCAAAGCATGGAAATATCAAAGAAAACAACTTCAATGAAATATATATGTGTATACACACAGTTCCTTCTTTTAAACAAATTCTTTTCCATAAAATGAATACTGTGTGGAAAAAAGCATGGCAATCATAATCACAATCATAAAACCATGACAATTTTTGGCTACCAACTTGATATTATCGCTTAATATATTAAAAATAAATTTGAAAGATTTGTTACAGACTCAATTTTAAAACAACACTCATAATAAAATCCTAATTTACTGATGGACCAATACTCCTCCCACCCCTTATTTCAGGATATACATTTTAAAGAAAGAAAAAAAAGGGGGGGAGGTAAGAAGGTATCAAAAGAAACTCAAAGAACCCCACTGATAGTTTGTTGGCAATATTCTAGGTCAGTGGTCTGTTAACTAATGAGTTTGCCAACCACTGGTAGACTAAATGTTACCGTGTAGTTGGAAGCTGTGAGGATTAGGTAATTGTGGCATATTGTGTGCAAAGAGGTAAAGGGTAGTATATAACAGTGGTCGGCAAACTCATTAGTCAACAGAGCGGCAAACCGCTGTTCTAGGTCATTAGAAATAATAGTGTATGTGCAATATTTCCACTGCATAGACTTCCCAATTAGAGGCTCATGTATAGGAATGCAAATGGAGGTTACATACGTTTATGGTGGAGAAAGTCACTACCATCAACAGCTTCCGATTCCTTGTGCTATGCAGAAACCTATTCTTTCTCATTTCTGTAGTTTAAGTGCACTGAAATTAACTTCCAAATGTGTTCAGGCACAGAGGTTCCTGCATCACATTGCATATAAACAAAGACAAAGAAACATTCTACAAGAATAACATAACTCAAGATTCATTTTGGAACTAAATATGTTTGCCACAGTTTGAATCACAGCCTGGAGTCATTTCTCCTGTCAGGTTAGAATAATCGAACATTAGTATCATCACTGAGTTATTATAAGAGAACAGATATGGTCCACTGGAGGGAACAAGAGTTAATTGAGCATTATAATTGGGCAGGAAACAGCTTTGATTTCTGAAACTATAGTCACCTTCCCCTAAAACTTTCACTATAGTTACATTTTTACCATAACAAGAAAAGTCTTAAAGAACAAAACTTTAATCTGCAGACCTTCATATCAAGTTTACCAAAACTACTTCTATCAGTAGTGAGTAGAAAACTAGAAAATCAAGTTTCTGTTAATTTCTAACTGTGTTGGAGCTCATGTGATTCTCCAGTGGGTAAAGAAAATTAATTCCATGTGAAATTTTTTTTCTTTATTTTTTTACATCACCATTTACCCCCCACCCCCGATACCCTCTTCCACCTCCACTCAAGTCCCATCCTCCCCACAATCACCACACTGTTGTCCATGTCCATGAGTTCTTTCTCTTTTTCTTTCTTTTTGCTCAATTATTTTGACCTAAAATTTTTTAAGCAGAAACAGACTTCAAATGCTTTAAAGTGGAAAGGAATTTAAAATGGCACCTCAAAGATAAGTATTGAAATTTCATGTGTCCTCTAAAATTGTCCCTCCAGGCTGGATCTGCATTACATTAAAATCTAATACACCTTCAGTTTTCTTAACTCTTTTGTTTGAATCAAAAATATTTATTAAAAATGGTGTGACTAGTTGGAAGTGAGCTTTTTGTCCATTTACTAATAAGGTATACTACTTTGAAATATCCTGATTAATTATCTGTCCTATGCGAACACAAGCAGGTTTCCAACAGGAGAAACCCAACATTATTCAAGGCCATGAAATTAGAAGGTTTTCCGATATTCATAGAAGATAAAAACTGTCTTCAAAGGGCTCCGAAAAATAGGGCCTAATATTAGTACAAATGAGAAATAAAAAATCATTTCTGAGACTAATTACAGAGTACATCTACCGAGCAATTATCCCTTTTTGAGGTCTTTGACAAGACACTGCCCTCTGCTCTATTAGAACCAAAATATCCCCATTCACTGTTCATTGGGAAGTTCAGGCCCATGAATTAGAAACTGGGGTTTGCATGGAGTTGAATAATTAAACTTTCTGCATATTAAAATATCCTGGGCAGTTTCTCTGTTTTGGAAGGGCTCATGTTTATAACCTAAAAAAAAAAAAAATGCCTAGAATATTAGACTGATTGAACTAATTCAATTTTAAGGTTGGAAGAGATTTCCAGCACCTGGAATTCTGCTTTCCAAGCTGAACTGCATAAGGGCGAGTGACGAAGAAACATTTTACAATTTAGTGATTCGCTGTTTATGCCCCAAAATAATTCAATGTGTAGTTTTTTATAGTAATGCAAAGGTTTCATAAGAACAATCTGTGTTTAGAAATTGTTTGAGATGCAGGAAAAGCTCCCTCTATCTTCATAATTCTCACATTAGACAGATCAGAAACCACGGAGGTCATAAATGAAGCTCTCTCACCTCTGATCAATTGTACCCTGGTCTTAGTGTTTTTCCCGGGTTCAGAACTGAATTCAGGAAATCCTGCTAAACACAACGCATTGGTTACCACTATCCATCACTAACTGTCCCTCCGTATATTCTTCTATGGGAAGTCATCCCGAATCTCCATATTTCCCTTCTCTTATAGAGGAACTATTGATCCTCCTTCAATTGATTAGTTTTCTTATTTCCACATGTCCAACTTCTTTATATGTTGCTTGTACTCATTCATGCGACATATGTTTATTGGCTAAGTCACAAGATCCCAGAGATAGAAAAACATACAACCCAGAGTCCCAGCCCAGCAGAGCTCACTGCCTGGAGTTGTTTAACAGTAGGCACTAGCCACGGGTAGCTATTTAAATTTAAATTATTGAAAATTAAACATTAAAAATTCACTTCCTCAATCATGGAGTCACATTTTGAGTGTTCACTGGCCATGAGTGGCTACTCATTACTTTAGTCGTTTAGATTATAGAACTGTTTCATCATTGCAGAAAGTTTTCTTAGACAGCCCTGGTTTAGAGAAGAAAACAGCCATGCAAGTAGATAATAAACGTTTACTGGGATAAACTTCGTTAGAGATATGTTCCAAGTGTTAGGGGAGATAATGCAGTTCCCAGACATTCCACTGCACAGTCTCTGACTAAAGCCGTCTGGGCAGGGCTGAACACGAGAGTCCTATATCCTAATGGAGCATAACGTCGCATCATTTTAAGTTAGCATGACTCCTAGGTACTTCTACAACCTTTTGGTCATCCCGGAAATTGAGAGAGGAGCGGATAGTGTCCTCTATAATATTTAGACCACTTTGAGATGAGTACAAGGTGCACGGCAACAGGATCTTGTGACCTTGAAATCATGATAGTGTTTGATTGATATGATGTGGAAATAAAGTGAAGAAATAAGAGGGACTGGATGAGAATTTAGAAAAGGTAGTTTGGAGGTAGTTAGAGTTTGGGCACTAGAACTGACGAGACCTGAATTTCCATGTAAGTCTGGCCATTTATTGCATGTATTTTCATTTGTCTTATGTAACAAGTCAAGATAGTCCATCTTGCTCCTCTTGTGTTGATCACATCAGCTCAGATTCCTACACTAGTGAAGCAGATAACAACAGAATGAAGGGTGGCCAGGACAAGAGAAGCAGAAGCGAGGACGGTAAGTAGCAGCTGACACTGAACCTGAGGTTGGGGGCAGTGGGCATGGGAGTGAGCAGTAGCCACCAGGAGACAGAGTGCACTTTGGGAAGAACAGACATCTTTAACTTCTACCTGACTGTTGCTTTGTGGGAAAGCAGATTCTATGTTCTGAGAGCTGCTTTTATTTTTTAAGAAGCCAGAAATTTAATTTTCCAGGTAAATTTTCTAATTTTTTATGTCGGCGACTATTGCAATATTTTAAATAATCTTCCCAAGACAACACTGTGAAGACCAATAAAAACCTGCTTCTGAGTTGAGATTGAGGCCTCAACCTTTTCATTTGCAAGATCATATCTGGGGCTTCCGGTTATTCTTTACCAGGGCAGTGTATTCGGGGTTGGGACTAATTTTTGCTAAAAACAAATCAACAGCAAGAGTAATTTAAATATAAGTTCTTCTGAAACCTTCCCAATCTCCAGTTCTAAAAAAAAAATAATTGGTTTCCAGTTCATTACCAGGGGCTCATTATGCAATAATGCTAATATTTCTTCTGCTGTAAATAGCCTATACAATAAGTTACATGTGTACAAATAGTTCTTATTTAGACAGATTTCATTCTTTCCTCTTTAAGGGATATTTAATTTTCACATTAGTGTAAGATGTTTGGTAAGTACATGAATTATATTAAGTTGTCATTTAACAAATATGTCCAATCCCTCAAGAAATGTAGAGAATCTCTGTTTTAAAAAAATCTGACACCTATATGATCTTATTAACCAATGTCACCCCAATACATTTAATTTTAAAAATCAGATTGAAATGTGAAACCAGTTCATGTTTTAAACTTCAAAATGGCATTAAGTAATATCGTGGAACTCTCCAGCTTGCTTATCATCTGGAATATTGCAGCATTTAACTTATAACTAGGAGCATGCTATTTTTAACATGCTATTTAACATTTTAGCCATGATTTACTTCCTTGTAATATTTGTATATACCAATAGAGCATTCTATGCTTAATAATTCTATTTCTATATTCCATTGTTGCCCATCTCTATTGATAAATATTGTTAATATTTATCATTGTATAGTTGTGATTTCCTTAATTAAAAGGGCCATATTTAGTTGATTCAGCTCTTTCCTCCCTCAGAAAACACAAGAATGAAGAGGTTAAAATGATTTAATTTTCTCAGAATCCCAGGAAAGGTAATCTTACATGTGTTTTATGTTTATGGCATGGAGGGGTTACAGAGAAGGAGATAACAGAAATATTCTTACTAGTAAGTTTATATGCATAATATCCACAAGACTTTATATGCACTCTTCCCCTGGAATTCTAATGAGAAACCTTGGGCACATGCTATAAACATGTTAGAGCAGAAATGGGACAGGAATGCACTTGGCCTAATGATGAGTATGTGATAGAGTCACAGGTTCAATTTGCTCACTAGTCTAACAAGGACAGGGAGGGAAGATGAGTGTGTGTAAAGAGAGAGAGAAAAAAGAGAGTTCCCTGAGCTAATTTTCTAGCCATCAGTCAGCTTACTGTTCCTACTGAAAGAGTCTGAAAGAGAGTGAGAGTGAGTGTTATTAAAATAAATATAAAGTAGCATTAGCCACGGGAAATTCCACAGGGAAGGTCAAGGGTGAGAATAAGGGAGACGAATGCTGAGGGGGAGGGGCAGCAGAACGATGCAGAGTCAGGATTCTGAAGGAAGAAGGAACACCACCCATGTCAATAGCTGCAATAAATGTGTTTCATGGTTCAGCAAACTGTGCCATTTTCTAAAGGATAATTTGATTGATATCTTAATTTTGACTTTATATGCCAAATAGATATGTGTTAAAGTGTGTGTGTACATGTGTGTGTGTGCATGCACGTGTACATGTTCCTGGGTATGTGTGTGTGTGTGCCCAGATTTAGTACCAACAGATTAACAGCAACTGTGTGCTTTTCCTTTTAAATAAGCCAGACAGGAAAATTCAAGAACCATATGATTTCACTCATACATGAGATATAAAACTGAAAGCAACATATGCACCAACAAGAAAAACAAATTAACAAAAACTCATAGATGCCAAGAACAAAATGATGGTTACCAGAGGGAAGATGGTGTGAGGTGGTTAAGGGTAAAGGGGATCAAATATATGGCAACAGAAGATTGGACTTTGGGTGGTAAACACACAATGCAATCAATGTATAGATCATGTGTCACAGAATTGTACACTTGAAACCTACATAGTCTTATTAACCAATTTAACCCCAATAAATTTAATAAAAATATTTTCTTTGTATATGTTCTGAATTTATATGGAAGAGCAGAGGATCATTGGTCCTGTCAAGTTCACTGCGTATCTCTACCTGCCACAATTACATGATGTGTCTATTGGGCAGGAACATACACATGAATTGAATTTGCCAAAGTCATTATTTTCATACACGATATTGATTATCTACAGAATATACAACATCTTTGAGCAGAAGCCCAAGGACCCTTCTATTGGTATACTTGTCTTGTTCATCAAATGTTTAAAACCAGGTCTTAGCAACAAAAATACATTGACAGAATCTGCCCTTAAATTAGTAAATTAAAAATCACATAAAATATTTTGTGAATAAGTACAAGCTTAGTGATATTGACTGGGGAAGACAGAATAAGTAGAGATTCAGAAAGAGCAACTATCTCCCATGAGGATAAATGTGAAAAAATGTCCCTACACGAAGTAAGTAACATGAAAAATAATGACTTGTGTAAAGCCTAAGTCAACTTACCTGACCACCATCTTTCCCTTGCACATTTCTTTAAAATCAATATTTTTTCTTATTTTGTATAGTGCAATTGCAAAAGCAATCACATCAATAACAACAGTCCAATTCACCAAGTAAAATCACTAGCCAACTTTAAGAAGAGAAGAAAACAGTATAGATTGTATATTTCCCTAAATTTTGTTGGTTAAATATGTCCACTCTGCTTTTAGATAAACTGGACCATCTGACCCACCCCTTCCTTGGATGGAGTGTGTTACTTAATATGAGTTATGTTCCCACTTTATGTTGGAAAAAAATAGATATAATTTCAAATGGCTGCTAAATAATGAACAATTTTCAGAAATTTGCACTGACTCTAACAGATTTAAATTTTATATTTTCCAACACGCCTACATGTACATCTGTAAATGGATTGGCTTTCCTGCCATGCACTATCTTATGAGATTGGTGTATACTGCATATTCATATTTTCAAATGCCATCCTCTTGTATCCAAATTCCCAAATCTAATATTTCTACCATCTTTTCAACAGCTGATATTTATATTCATTATGTATTTAGGAGATGTTTAAATTAGATCACTATGTCAGATTCCAGAAAAATTATCAGTCCTTCTATTTGAAAAGAAAACTCACAGATTTGTGCACATAAGTATCCATTTTGGATATCATATCTATTTCTGCAAATATATGTTTTAATAAAAATTTCACTCACCCTAGCTCGTTTTGCTCAGTGGGTAGAGCATCCGCCTGTGAACTGAACTGAAGGGTCCCAGGTTCGATTCCAGCCAAGGGCACATTCCTGGGTTGTGGGCTCAGTTCCCAGTGGGTGGCATGCAGGAGGCAGCAGATCAATGATTCTCTCCCATAATTGATGTTTCTATCTCTCCCTCTCCTTTCCTCTCTGAAATCAATAAATATATATTTTTTAAATGCACTCAATTGAGAAACATGAACCAAATTAGTAACACAAAACAATCAATACCGGAAATAGAAAAATATATAATGGACAGGAAACATTTATTTTACATTGAAATATTTGGACTCATTTAACAAATTTAAAGTATGGATAGATCTATGAGAACTTAAGTTAATTTCTTTTTAAAAAATATTTTCTATTGATTTTTACAGAGAGGAAGGAAGAAAGAAACATCTATGTGATAGCAACACATTGATTGGCTGCCTCCTGCATGGCCCCTACCAGGGATCAGGCCTGCAACCCAGGTACCCTGACAGGGAATCGAACTGGCAACCCCTTGGTGGCCAGGATGGTGGCCAACCAACTGAGCCACACAAGCCAGGGCCAAATAATTACCTAAGTGTTTAGTGAGTGTGAATTATGTTCCAGACACTGTGGTAGGTCCTAATGATATAATGGTCAACAATATCATTCTCTCTTACAAAAGGGTGAGCCTATATAATCAGATTGGATTCAAAAATGTGCCCTAGCTGGTTTGGCTCAGTGGATAAGAGGGTAGGTCAACAGACTAAAGGGTCCCAGGTTTGATTCGGGTCAAGGACACATGCAGGAGTTGCGGGCTCCATCCCCAGTAGGGGGCGTGCAGGAAGCAGCCGATCAATGATTCTCATCATTGATGTTTCTATCTCTCTATCCCTCTCCCTTCCTCTCTGAAATCAATAAAAATGTATAAAAAATGTATTATTACCAATTTATGAATACCTAGGAAAGCATTTTATGCTTTCAAAATATTAAAGCAGTTGACCTTACTCCCTCCATGTTCAACATCAGGAATCCATTCCAATGGGTATATCTAAAAGCACCCCTTAAAATTTCCTTCCTATGAATTTTCAGAATGACATTATTACTGATCAGATAAATTCCAACTTTCTATCCGAGCCTTTTGTCAAGGGCAAAAAAAACACAAAAAACTACTATGCTTTTTATGCCTCAGGTTGGTTGGAATCACCACTTCCTTAGGTGTGCCTCAGTTCAGTGTTTCCCGTCTTTATTCTAACTGCTTTGAATGCTTTGTGTATGAATGCCATGCTTTTTACATTAACACCTCACCAGTACTTGGCAGATGGATCCTAGATACTTGCTGAATTAATGGTTTGTATCCTGAAATCATTGTTCATAAATTATGACCCAATAATGGTTGTCTCTTCTATGAATGTCGATGAATTGCACATGTACCTATGGTATAGTACCCAATTTCTGATTGCTTTAAGATCTTCTGTCTACATTTTGTCTCTCTCCCAAAATTCATCATTTATGCCTCAAGGTTACAATATTTGCTTTCTAGTTTTTGTAACGTCATTAGATCTGGGTACAGAGGTAGTGATCAATAAATACATGTGTATTGGTTTATTGAACTTGGATTCACTAAAAAGTTTAATTGAAAAGTAATAATTTGCCAGACTAGTAAAAGCAGACACAATAGATTTGAGTTCAAATCCTAAATAATCTATTTTTCATTCATTTGGAAAATGTCTAAACCATTGTAAGCCTCCCTTTTTTATATGTAACACTGGGGATAATATCACTTCATTCCATTGATAATGTGCATCATATGATATAATGCATATAAATGTAAGATAATTACCAGGGCAACTAATAGATAACAAGGGCTCAATAAATAGTAGCTACCTAGTAAATGCATGCATTTTCCATTCAATATTTATTAAATGCCATCTATATTTCAGGAACTCTGCTGGTCATGTTTCAAATTTATTAAGTGTAGAACACCATCACCTCCAAAGTGAAGCTGAAGAAATTGTCATATTGAAAAGTATATCACAGTTGTAAAGAAAGTAGAGACCAATTATAGTAGGTAGACCATTGTTTGACTATGAGGAGAAATGCTAACAGTGAAATAAAGTTGTAAAGTTTCATGTCCTGGAAACTGTTAAATACTGAATATGATCTATAGATCTGCAACGGATATAAAGCAAAATCTAATCTGAAGGGAGTAGACTAGAGAAAGTGGCCTCTTAGAAAAAATTTTAGACACAAAAATCCCATAAGGCCTTTATTCCAATAAATGGGTTTGCTGGTTTTTCATAAACATCACTCCTTCTCTATGAAGTGTGTCATGGGTTAATGCACTTGTAATATATATTTGCATAACTCACTGGATTTGTTTTCCCCTCTTGTACTTTGGACCAAAAGTCTATCAGTGTCATATTCATAACACAGTGAGAAATTAATTCGGTAGGCTAAAAGTTCTTAGTGAAATATTAACAACCTTGAAGTAGGGCACTTATCAAATGTGAGACTTATATCAAACCAACTGAAATAAGCAGTTCCAGACTCAGGTCTTTTTGATGACCTATTCCCTCCAAAGTTTTGTGGTGGTGGTAGCCACTAGCTCTGGTCTTCATTACGATTGTCTCAGCTTACTGCCCTGAAGAGATGAGGGATACAAGAGGTGCTAATCCATGCAGCAAAAAATTCCCAATGATTTACACCAGAACTAAAGGAATAGCTTTTTCCCCCTTCCCTCCTACTGGATTCTCTGTAAGTAATTTGCTTGATAAAGTACAGCCCATATGTAGACAGGGAAATATGCTAGCAGATACAAAGGCAAGCCTACAAATATTTTCTTAGTATGTTTTGGATAATATCAAATAAGTAAAAAAAAAAAAACTCTGCTTCTATTTATGTATTTGTTGTTTGTTCATTTATTTACTCACATCAAGAGGTCAATATTTTGGATGATGCCATGGGAGAAGAAAGAATATGTGATACAGTCATAGTTACTGACTCAGCTAGCGCACTGTGACCCTAGTAGGAAACCCTATAGTTTAACTTCATGGAATTTTATATTTAAACAATGCCTGGTTGCAAGAGTTAGATATGAGAAACAGTTTGTCGCTTTGAGACGGGTCAATAACTGAAATATTTGTATACTAATTTGAAAATTGTTGACCAACATTCTTTCCCTGTGACCTCTATTTACACCCTTTCTCTCACTACAAAAATTAAAAATGTTGTGCCTTTTTTCTGTCTTCAAGGGAAATCTACACAATTCCAGGACAGTGGCCCTCTCTTCGAGGGGAAAAAACATGTTTCAATGCTAGTCTCTCTGTCTTGATCTTCTCTCTGTAGTTAGTGAAAACAGTGTAAGAGTATTTATGAGGTAGCTCAAGGCATCCTGCTATTCTTCCGCAGGGCACGCAAACATTTTGTTTTTCTGTACAACAGTGCGCCCTAGTGGATGAAGGAAAGAGCCCTGTCCCTCAGGCCTGGCTGAGGCAGGCAATGAGAGCTCAACAGATTTTGCTCTATGCAAGACCATTCCAAACTAGCCTGGTGCATTTCATTTCTCACAGCGGTAAAAAGAGAAGAAACAGATCCCCATATATTTGGTGTTAAAATGGAAATACGGCTGAGCCCATAAACTTTTTTTAATTTTTTTAAGATTAATAATTGAAATACTCAAATGACTATTTTGGAGGTATTCTTTCTGAGAGCTTATTTTAAATATCCTGAATAAACTCTTCACAATAAAAAAAATAAGCACAATTCATATTATCATTTACTCAACCACCTTTTTGTTAACCACTGCCTGCTCTAGTCTAATAATAACCTCACGCACGCGCTCGTGAGTGTGTGTGTGTGTGTATGTGTGTGTGTGTGTGTGTGTGTGTGTGAGAGAGAGAGAGAGAGAGAGAGAGAGAGAGAGAGAGAGAGAGAGAGAGAGAGAATGTGTGTTCTGTACATGGAGAGACAGAGAGAGAAATAGGTATTACATACATAGGCATATATACCACACACATACAAACAATAATATATTTTGCTCATTAAGTGTCAATTTAGAATAGAAAGCTTAGATTAGTGCCTACATACATTAAAATCAATGTCTCTAAATAAAAAGATGGGTCTTCATGCAGCTTACTTATTTTTTTTAAACCACTGACTATTCCATTTCAGGATAATTCCTAAAAGCTAAATACTTAATAGTTCTTTTGTGTTGATTTGCTTATTTTTATTGCTTCTGTTAAACCATTAAACAAGCTCATTTTATCGCTAAGTTTTTTTAACCCACTAAGTTTTAAGTGGCTTTTAAAATACATATTTGGAATTAAAACATGTAAATGAGAAAACCTGAGCAATGCAGAGAAAGGGAAATGACCTTCTGAGAAGTCGTGCATAAAAATGCAACAATTTTCCTTTTGGAAGAACATGGTGGAGGAGACATCATTCAGTGTTCTTGTTTATGGGATGTGCTAGGGTAAGAATTAAATGTAATTTAGGGAGACAATAAAATCTTCTCAACTACTGTGCTGTTGTGTTGGGGATGGAGTTGAGGATGATTAAATGAGTAAATCACACAGATCTGAAACATTTTTTTCTCCTTTCTTTTTTTTTTTTACACCCCCATAGATGGCATCTTGATCGTGCGTGCGCTGTGAACACAAAAGGCCCATAGGTCAGACCTGAAATTATAGCTCAGCCTCAACTCCTGAGGTACACAGGCTGTTTATATCGATGAAAATTTATGATCTCTATACCCTAAATCCCCGGCCTCTCTTTTACATTGACTTCTTTACTATTTGCTGCTTTATTTTATGGTGATCCCTTGCCCTCTATAAATATATCATGGTTACTTAACCCCGGATCCTACCCCCAGCCTCCAGGACTTCAGAAAGGACCTATTTGTTCCTGACTCCGCTACTGGGTGTTTCATAATCCCCCACATTAGCAGCTATTATTTTATAGCAGTTAACATTTTCTAAATTTTCATCATCTCTTGACTCTTAGCCCTCTAACTGCTTAATAATGTCTAACTGCTTCGTGATGATGCTGAAGAAGACATTTTTAGCTTAAGCTCATGCAATGACAGAAGTATTTTCTATTAAATATTTATCTGCAGAAAAAATGAATAAATTTAACTGTAAAAAAAACTACATTTAGGCAAGCATAATTGCCTTGTGTTACTTTATATAACATTTTAAAAACCTGACCTAATCCTAAAAACATGCCACTGAGTAATTAAAGTTTTCCATGGGTTACATTCTAATAATTATCTTGTTTTGACCGAACTTCTTAATAGAGTCCAAAAACTAAAGCTAGAAAATAATAAGGGATTATAGATTTGCAAAAGCTATTGTCTGATGTTAAAATTGTTAAGAAAATATGAGTCAGTATTATGCAAATTCTGACCTAATCCCAGCAGCAATCTGGTTGGTAATTGTATTTTTTCTTTAAAGGAGGACAGACCCTACAATAATTATGCCTTGTTAGTGTCCACATTGCTACATTTTTGATTTATGTATTTTTGTGGGAGTTGACAGATAAGCAAGAAAAATTGACAGATTATAAACTAATAAAAATAAATAATATCAGAATCTGCCTAGCAGCAGTCTACATGGGGAAGTTAAACAATGCATTAATCACACATTTATTTTTGAGCAAAACATAGTTTGTAAAAAATATTTTTAATGACATATATAAAAAAAACTAAATATTTAAATTGCTATGAGTGTGTTTGTGTGTGTGTGTGTGTGTGTGTGTGTGTGTGTGTGTGTGTGATTGCTAAGGTAAATCATTATATACAGTATATCAAAGCCATTTTTGTTTGATTTTCTTCTTGATTTTCTTAGAAAGTCCAGACATTTGTAATCTCTCCCTACAGATTGCAATATATAATATTCCTCTGAGAATTAGTACTTCTAGTTTTTCTCCAAAATATATTCCTTTATGGAAAATTTGATTAGTGCACACTTTTCAGGGTTTTGTTAAAATCCTTATTACTTAAAATGTTGCTGTTTGAATGCTCTGTATTATTTTCTACTAAATACTAGAAAAAATGTAGAATTTTCAGACCATGACAGCAGCTAGTGCTAAGAGTCATGCTCTACTGTATTACAGGCTAAGCTAGACACATACACAAAATAAATAAGCCATGCATGTGCCTAGGGTTTGGTAAAATCTAGCAATCGACACTGTATAGTATGAATGGCAAATATAAATAAATTGTAAATGTTGTTCTTTCCTTCAAGTTTATGCACTTTATAACCTCGTGGTGTTTTTGTTTGTTTGTTTGTTTGTTTGTTTTGGTATGCCCATAGTTTCCTTTAAATATAACCTGAATTTGCAAACAAATGCTTCAAGAGCGATTGACCTAACAGCATTGATTGATTATTGCTGTTTCTCTGTTATTCTGACTAAAACTAAGCATTTTTTAATGCTAGCTTCAGCTAAATTTTCTAACCAAGCTGATAACCAGTTTTTGGAAATATAGTTAAGGAGAGATAAGTTCTCCCACCATTATCATGGATATGAACTGTATAATCCCAGATAACATTACTTCCTTCAGCAGGGCATGGAAAAGGCCCATGTGATATTCAACCTGGAAAGTGAATCTTCTCAATCATGTATAAATTCTAAAATTTAACAAGCTCAAGCTCTGTTTAACAATTTATAAACAATTAAGTCTAGTTGATCAGAGCTTATAGATTCATTTCCTCTTTAAAAAAATGCTTGAGGCAATAGTTCAGTATCTAGACCACAAAACAAGGTCTTCTAAAAAATACCTCTAATTAGACAGGGTGTATGCAAATGATCGAAGTCCTCGAAAAGTTAGTTTTTTACAAAAGCCTCTTCTAAGGATGTACTAGTTTTTCTGAAATATATATGTAAGAAGCAGTCTACAAAATCAACCAAGCAAAGTAAACCATTAAAACCCTAATTATGGTAAAATATTGGTAAAGTCATAACTGAGGTGTGCTGCAAGGAGGAAATATGCATTAGATTTCAAACAACTCATATAAAAAAAGAATCTAAACTATCTCATAAATAAATAGATGTTGAAGTGATAATATATTATGAATATGTTATTAAATTAAATTTACCTAATTTCTTTTTTAATTTAACTTATAAGAAGTATATAAATGTGTTAGACATATAGATCAATGGAACAGAACAGAGAGCTCAGAACAGAGGTACCTCAGAAACCCACATATATATGGTCAATTAATTTATGACAAAGAAGCCAAGACTATTCAATGGAAAAGGTCTGTCTCTTGAATCAATGGTATTGGGTAAACTAGCCACATGCAAAGGAAAACTAGACCTCTATCTTACCACACACAAAAATTAGCCCAAAATTAATGTAAGATCTGAAATCATAAAAGTTCTAGAAGAAAACAGAGACAGAAAGCTTCATGACATCAGCTTGGTGTTAATTTTTGGATATGTCTCCAAAAGCAAAGGCAACAAAAGAAAAAATAAATGGGACTATATCAAACTAAAAACCTGCAAAGCAAAGGAAACCATCAAAAAAGAAAAAGAAAAAGCAACCTACTGAACTGGAGAAAATAGTTTCAAACCATATATCTTCAATAGGATAAATATTTAGAATATATAAAGAACTCAAACAACTCAATAGCAAAACAATTAAATCAATTAAAAAGTGGGCAGAGGATCTAAATAAACACTTTTCCAATTTAAAAGCTATCAAGATTACAGCATAAAATTTCCAAAAGCCTCCCAATATTTAAACCAAAAAAGGGGGGATAGTAGAAGAATATCATGTAAGGAAAAATATCCTGCAAATAAATTACATCTAGAAAATTTTTACTTTAGAAAATTAACTTTCATTTGTAATGCTAACAGCAAGTCACCCAGGTAAAACATACATGGTGTCAAAACAAGCCAAAGGAAAAATCATTTGGGCAAAAAAATGAAAAAGGATCGCAAGTCAAATTTATAGAAAATATTCCTTTATTAACTTTTGGTCGAGAATATGTTTGTATATTTTCAGAAAACAACTCCGAGACATGTGGATTCCTGCAACAGAGAGGAATTGACAGGACTGCTCCAGCCATGAAGTCAGAAGAGAAACAGTCCAGAGATGGAAGACGCTGACCATGCCTTGCCATACTAGCAGTCAGCAGATATGCGTCACTGCAGATTGCCCAGGACCAAACCAGAGAGGGTCGGACCTGCAATACCACCATTTGTCCACCATCCAGAACTGAAATATCATTGCTGTTATGAACACATTAACAACTGCTGGACATAGAAACCGGGACTCAAAAGAACTGTTGGCCCAGAAGGAAACTCACTACAGACTGATTCATTTGCCTCTCAGCATAACCATTATTGCTTGTCTCATTTTCAGTCCCTATAAGTGTATTCCTAGTATCACATGAGCTCACTCATCTAGGGGAAATGATGAACAACATAGACTGAAGAACAAGAACAGCAATGATCAGACTGTCAGACCTCAGAGGGAAAGTAGGGGAGGGTGGGGAAAAGGGAGATAGATCAACCAAAGGACTTGTGTGCTTGCATATGAGCCGAACCAATGATCACGGACAACAGGGGGAGGGGGGCTTGCGTGTGGGGGGGATTGGGAAGGGAATGGGGGGAGGGGGTTGATGACAAATATGTGATACCTTAATCAATAAAGTAATTTTAAAAAAAAAACACAACAACAACAAAAAAAAGAAGATATAAAGATGGCTAACAGGCACATGAAAAGATGTTCAGTGTAATTAATTATCAGGAAAATGCAAATCAAAACCACAAGGAGATATCACCTCATACTGGTTAGAATGGCTATTATTAAAAAGATAAGAAATAGCAAATGTTGAAAAAGATGTGGAGAAAAGGGAACCTTCATACACTTTGGTTGGAAATGTAAATTGGCACAGCCACTATGGAAACAGTATGAAACTACATCAAATAATTAAACATGGAACTACCATAGGATTCAGCTAGTCTAGTTATGAGTATTTATTTAAAGAAAATGAAAACACTAATTTAAAAAAAGATATATGCACCCCTATATCATTGCAATATCACTTATAATAGCCATTAGATAAAAACAACCTTAGTGTCTAGTAGTATTCTCTATGCAGTGATGGCAAACCTATGACACGTGTGTCAGTACTGACGCGCGTAGCTATTTCCGATGACACACGGCCGCTGAGGCGGCCGCATGCCGAGGATGAAACATTTGCGAAATAATGTTTTTTTCCTCAAAGTGACACACAACGAGTTATGCTCAGTTTTTTGGCGAAGTTTGACACACCAAGCTCAAAAGGTTGCCCATCACTGCTCTAAGGAATACTACTCGGTCATAAAAAAGTAAGAAATCTTACCATTTGTAAAACATGAATGGAACTTGAGGGCATTATGCTAAGTGAAATAAGTCAAACAGATAACATTTGATTTCACTTATATATGGAATCTAAAAAAAACACAAACAAATATAAAAACAAAACTCATAGATACAGAGAACAGATTGGTAATTATCAAAAGGGAAGGAGGTGAAAGGTGAAAAAGAAATGGGTAAAGGGAGTCAATTGTTTGGTGACAGATGGTAACTAGACTTATTGTGATCAATTTGTATTATATAAAAATATTGAATTATTGTGTTATACACCTGAAGCTAACAAAATATTATATACCAATTTTGTCTTAATAAAAAATAAAAGTAAAGTATATACGTGGATCACATTATAGTTATAATCGACAACGCCAATCTAAATAAATGCATAGCACATATCAAGTGCTTAAAAATATTTTAATATCAATACTTTTGGCAGTGGTGTCTGATTTTTTTTTTTTAGAGTTCTGCAAATTCCTCTGAAGACCAATGAAGACATACTAATGAGAAATTCTGTTCTTTTGAAAAAATTTAGAAGCAAAGGAGCTTTGATTGGCAGAATAATCTGTCTCTCAGCAAAAGAACTCTAAATTTGACTTTTTTTTGGAAATAAGAAAAAAAGACGAAAAGAAAGAAAAAGAGAAAGAAAGAAAAGAAGGAAGGAATGAAGAAAGAAGGGAAGAAAGAAAGAAGGGTATCTACTAAAAGTTAAAGTCAATGACTTATATGAAGTTTATTGTATTATATTTACTTTGTCGATTTATTAGAATAATCTGGATTTTAAAACCCTGGTAATTACTGAAATAATTTGAAATATAACAACACTAATAAAATATATCCTTATATGTCCTAAATAAAAAAAAAAGATAACAACAATCAAAACATAGCTTCTTAAACATTAAATAGAGTAGGTAACATGGGGTAAAAACATGGGTATACAGGGGTAAAAGTGACTCTAAATTCAAGTCACAACTACTAGTGGAATGCTACTCAAAGTCATCTATCTTTACTGTAGATATGCCACGTTATCCTTTTTTATTTATTATTTCCTATGAGGCTGCTGGAGCACCTTATCTATATGCCTTCAATATCTCTTACTGGTTTTAGCCTGGTGTATAGCAACTTTTATAATTTTACAGCTTCCCTCTTGACTTTAAGTTCTTTCATGTAAGGATTGATATTCACTGCAGCCTGAATCTGCTACTGAACTTCGTACAGAACCATGGAAATTAGAGATATTCACAAAAATGGGTTAGATGAGGGCACGATCATTTTATCCTAACCTAAAATAATCTTTCCTTCATTAAATCTTATTAATAATTTTGAGTGTGATACCTGGGTCTATAATCTTACAAATACAATATAATTCTAAAACACTCAATGATTTATCAGTATCAACCAAATATAAAATTTCAAAAGGCTGTATTTCACTTGATGTCAGAATCAAGAGCTGGAAGTATAATTATCATTCAAGGTTAAGTTACATTTTGTTTTGTTTCTCTTTTCTACTCCCTCATCTTCCAAAGAAGTTGACCTGTGCATCATTTAGGGTTGTAAGGTCTTTTTCTATTTTAACTCAACTGAGTTTTCCATTTCCAGGATATTGTTATATATGGCCTAATCTTCAAAAGAGATTTCATTAGGTTATATTTTTTGATGGGCATTGTGCAAGCACAGTATTTGTACTGTAGTATTCATTCTAAAATACATATTCACGTGACAGCCCATAATATCCTTGAAACAGCCATTACAGTCTGTCAAATAAATAATGCGCATTTTAAAGATGGTCTTTATGTGGGATGACTCTCCTGCATTTTCATGAGACAGATTTTTTCTTTTATTCTTTAAGAAAGAAAAGCACACAAAGGAAATGAACATGCAGAAAAATGTTAAGGTAAAAGTGACACAGACCGGAAAATTCAAGCATCCTTTCGTTTCTTACTCAGTCTACTGCTTTACCATTTTCCCCATAACATTTGGGGGGAGGAAGGGGAGACTTTTGGAGCTTACACCACCTTCTATAATCTTTTACTTATGGAAATTTGGAAATAAAAATATCTTCTTTTGTGTATTTTTGTAATGTTCATCATAGTTTGCATTTAAAATGTGACTTTTTCTTCAAAATCATAATTTACTCCGCAAATGTGTCTATTAAAAATACTGACATCTCAGTAGAGTTGGTAAGTGGTATCCTTGTTAAATGGCAGATCCTTTTTTCTCTTGTTTATGGCAAGTTCATATCTATGTACATTGATTTTGCAAGGAAGTTACCTCAATTTATAAGGGGAAAAATATTTAACCCTCTCTCATGCTTTGATCTGTTATTTATAGCTACAGTGGCTTCTGGGAAGATAAGAAAAATGAAAATCAACACTTACTGCATCCCTACTATGTGCCAGGCACCATGCTACACATTTTTATATATTTTCCAAGATAGAACTGCAAGGTGGGTATAATTGTTGTCAACATATGGGGATTTAAATAAGCAACTTGAAAAAAATACTGACATAGCGTTTGCCTCTGTAGCTCAAGCTCCAGTGAAACAAACCAAGAATATAATGTTTACTTCAGCCCCGCTGGTTATTAGTTATGTTATTGTATTTTTATATGAGCGGGAATATTACTTCTATACACATCTATATATATAAAAGCCTAAGCTACTAGCCAACTGGCCGGTAGCTATGATGCACACTGACCACCAGGGGCAGATGCTCAACACAGGAGCGGAAACCACAGGCATGGAAACCCGGTACAGACTGATGAATCTCAGAGGGAAAGGGGGAAGCGGATGGGCAGAAAGAGAGTAACCAAAGATCTTACATGCATATTAGAGGCCCAGTGTACAGATTCATGCACCAGTGGGGTTCCTCAGCCTGGTCTGCAGGGATCAGGCCAAAACCAGCTCTCCAACATCCCCTGAGGGGTCCCGGATTGCGAGGGACCCTACCAGTGCATGAATCCATGCACTAGGCCTCTAGTACTTTATAACACTGTAGAATGACATTGTGTTCTTGAGAAATGCTTTTGCTTTATTTATCCTTTGCTATTCAAACTTTTTCAGAGACTTGGATAATAGTTCTTATACAAGAAAACCACTGATAAAACAAGCAAAGAGTTACTTAGGCTTCTATATAACAGTTATATACCTTTTAGATTTATAAACTAGCTTTCCTCCTATCAATATCTTCCAAATCAACACAAAACAACGAATAAGAATTATCTATTAAGTGAAATCAACACAAAACAACTAATAAGAATTATCTATTAAGTGGTTGACATTTCAGGTTACTATTTAAAATATGAAGGAACTTTGTTAGGTATCACATCCAACCTTCATGAGAAATGTGTACCCAAGTATACTGTGGGTGTTGGCAGTATAAAAAGCTGAGAGATTTAGACTAAAGTCAAGGTGGTTCACATTCAGAACATTGTGACAACTGAGAACTTTGTAAGCAGATACTAATTAATTTTTTAGAAATCATTATTGTTTACAGTTAGAATGACAATGTTCAAAATGGCAGCAGCTGGCTTACATACCATGATTTATATTTAAAGCTAATAAAAATAAAATGAAATTTAAAAATCATTTTCTCACTCATAGTAGCCACATTTCAAGTACTCAAGAGCTACATATGGTTAGTGGCTCTTAAGTACTTGATTATTGAACATTTCCAACATCACAGAAAGTTCTATTGGGCAAGTTGTTCTCGTTAATTAACTTAGCCAATGATAATTCCCTTACATTTCCATAAGTGAGTTCACTGTTTTAAGAAACTATTGCATTCTCTTTTAAAGCATATATTAAGTTCCTATTATGGAAAAACAACTAACCTACAAACACAAAATTTGACAACTTATTTTTAAATTTGAATTTTGGGATATGTAAAGCAATGGCACTAATAGCAATATTCTATCGCCTTTTGATATTCACAATCAATGATGCTAAAGAGCAGGGGTCCTCAAACTTTTTAAACAGGGGGCCAGTTCACTGTCCCTCAGACCTTTGGAGGGGCAGAATATAGTTTAAAAAAAAAAAAACTATGAACAAATTCCTATGCACACTGCACATATCTTATTTTGAAGTAAAAAAACACCCGCACATGGCCCGCAGGCCGTAGTTTGAGGACGCCTCCTAAAGAGAAAATTTTAAATGAATTTTTCAACTCCAAACTGGCTTCCTTCTTTATCATTTGCTTGCCTTCTCCATGCAACCATACAGATGAGTGCTTATTCATACATAAAAGCTGAATAGAAATAAAAGAATCTGATTAAGGAATATCAACCAATAAAAATTCAATAAACTGCCTTTCCTTCTAACATATTTTTCTCTTAATATTTATTAGTGTTTGTAAGATGGGAAAACTCTGATGTTCATTTAGACAGATAATGTTATTGCCTTATTCCAGCTTCAGTGGAAGCAATTGGAGCTAGTAATCATTTTCGGCAGATTGAGATGGTGGCTTTAATAAATACATGTGGTATTGACAATATATTTAGATAATAGTAATTGACAGGCTCATTAGACAGTGAGTTACTTGGGACATGACACTATGTATTAATTCATTTATTGATTCATTCATCCATCCATTTATTTATTAAGTCAAACAAAAATTTAATATCAAAGATGTATCAGCCACAGATATTCTAGGCAGTGAAAATAGAGCAGTAAACAACAGGCAATGTATTTATCCCAGGGATCTCACATTATAGTGTAAATGAAAGACAATGAGCAAATAATTAAAAATAATGTCAGATATTGATAAGTGTCAGAAAGATAGAGTGTGTGGGGAAGGCAACATTAGAAAAACTAATCAGATCATTACTTGTTGAGGAGGAGAACTTTGAGCAAACACTACATAACCAGAAAGGGTCGGTGGGAGAACGATGGTTCTGCAAAGGAAACAAGTACAAAAGCCATGAGAGAGAAACCTGCTTGACAAATTAAGAAAAAAGGCGAGGGGGGATTGGGGGTGGGGGTGGGGGCAGCGTTAGTACTAAAACATGAGAAACCAAGTGTAGAGAGATGAGATTGTTTCTTCTCTTTTTCATTTGTAATCCATAAAATAGTGCAATCTGAACAATCAAAGAGTCCACATACAATGTTGTGCTGATATAGCAAAAATATCCAAGGCCACAATAAAAATTTTATTCTAAGATAAAGTGTATAATATAAAAATTATATTAGAATAATGAAGCTGTTAAGACTTTGTGATATAAAGAGACTATAACAGACTAAAGAGGAAGGAATGAGTATTCCCAATGTATTTTTAAGGAATTTTTGAAGTTAAAGAATTGCAACAATAATATTTCCTATAGGTAAACCTCCCAGATTTACTGAGGATCTATTGTTTCCTCCCCATTAACTGCCATTCTCTGTCTCCATGTGATTGGAAGGTGCTCATTAGGGGATACTGAAATATACTAGTCCTGTAAGCAATTGATTCAACACTACCACACAAAGGTAAAGTGGAATTCTTCTCCTTTTCCTCCCTTCTAAATAGGATGCAAACATTAGCAGGGTGACACTGATGATGGAGGAAATGAATGTTCCCATAAAACTAAAGCAAGTATCCTGTTTTATTATGTGTTTGGTTATATTATACAGGATCGTGATTTTAATGACAGAAGTAGAATAAAATTAATACACATTCTATTAATGCATTTTGCAAAGACTGAAATACTGTCATTAATGAATTTCCTGTACAAACATTTTTTTTCCTCATGAAAAAAATAGAAATATTAGAATTGACTTGCTAGAACATATAATGATTTTAGCTAAGTCTACTTAACACCCATTGTGATCTTGTACAAGCCATTGGTTCATAATCCACTTCTAATATCAAAGTCATATGCAACATGCATGAATACCTGTCTGTATTCCGGTGCAATGGTAAAAGCATCAATAGCAATGCTACGTCCAGATGGACAGGTATTAGGTACAATATTAAAACATACACATGTTCAGTTCTTATCCATCTTGAAATTTACTTTTTAAAATTCTTAAAAAGTTACTGTAAATTGTTTGACAAAAGCTTAGAATTAGAAATGACATAACGTTTGTTTATAAAAATGTGAAAACTGAAACTCGATAGTCAACTAGATAGAAAGTTATCAGATGTTGAGGAAATCACGTACACCAATTTTTAGGAAATTTGACCTACAGTTATTTCTTTATCCAATTTTGAACGTGCAAAACTAAAAGGTAGTCAAATTAATAAAGGGCATTGAGAAGTTCTAAAGAGTACTTATTATTTCTAGATATCTGATGATCTAAACAGCCACTGAAATTTAGAATCCATAGATTTATCTTGAGAGGATATGGTCACATATCTGCTACATATAAATCATTTCACTAAAAATTTGTTTTCGTGTAATTATACTAAATTATTTCAGAAAAGAAAGCATCATGACTCAACTAGAATTGAGATTTCATGGCCAAAAAGCACGCTCTTTTATATAACATTGAAATTCTGGGCATCTGGCTATGTCTTGTGAATATATTTTGCAATTCATAGTCTGGCTTCTGTTACATTTACAGCAGCCCAAGAGGAGTTAACCAATAAATTAATATAATAGAATTATGTCTGGTCAGAGGTTTTTTTCTGCATGTGTGTGACTGGCATCATTTTTCTCAGAATAGATTTTAATTCTAAAAAGTGATGCATTGTTTTGGTCTTAGAATCTATTTTCCGGATAGGAAAAAAAGATAATGTTTCTTTATTCAACTACTATGATTGATTTTAAATTAATAGTGACTGTTTCTCAAGCATCTTTAAGAGATAAACATGATAAGCAATTAAGTAATAATCAATTTGGTAATAAATAAAAAGTCTTTGGTATTAAATTAACCTATAACAGCATTTAAATAACATAATAAAATAAGCCCTTCAAATTAGTTTATCTATCATACATGACTAATATGTTTCCAATTCTGTAACTAATTTTTACATGTATAATGTATAATATGAGATTTTAATGACCAAATATCATATTGTCTTACAATCAATACTATTTACTGATGAGTAGATAAACAATATAATATCTTAGTGGATTAAACATTTACACTTCAACAAATATAATCTCCAGTTTTGGATTTTGAAAGACATTTACTTCTAAAATATATCTCCAGGAAATGTTTGTATCTTTGGAAAGAATATTAAACTAAAATCAGGAATCCTGGGTTTTAATTTTTTTACTCTGTCACTAGTAACTCTGTGAGCTTGAAGAATTAAGTTCAATTCAATTCAATATATCTTCATTAAATATTTATGGAGCAACCTCTTTTGTTGCAAGGATGGGGAGACCAAAACATGTTTGAAGGCAGAGAGGAATCCAGAAGAGAACAAAAGATTAAGGATGCTAGCAAGGAGAATAACTGATGCAATCCAAGTATGAGCCAGGTAAGATAAAATAAAGAGCACAAATCTAGGGGTTAGTCTCAGGAAAGGAAAAGAGCAGGCCTTTCTAAGAGATAAGAACTAAAAAGGAAATATAAACTAAAGATAAAGAGGGATTTTTGAGGAAGAGAGAAGGCAAAATAAGAATCTCACATGCAGTTGATTTTTATCTCAGTAAAGAAGGTGTTGAAGTCATCTGCTGGGGTCACTTGGGATATTGAGGGAGTGAAGAAGGTTTGAGATGGTTGTGGTAGTGAATGCAATAAGGAGGGAAATGAGGCATCAAAAATTGCCAAGAAACACTGAGGGGTCAGCATCAATTAAGTAATGTAATTTTGGTCCCAATCAATAGAGTTTCACAGCCTTCTTCATCAAAGCTAAAGTCAAAGCAATGCGTGGGACAGTCAGAAATGACCAGTTCTAGATGTTGAAGACATAAAATGAAAAAAGGTCCAAAGAATGGATGGCAATTTTCAGTTAGACAGTGAATTGTATATACTTTATTTAGCAGCGAAATTACAAATTGTAATTCTAAACTAAGGAGAGAAATGAAATTGGAACTGGGAAAATGGCCTGAGACAATTAAAATATTACTATGGAAATATGTTTCATTATTTAAAAAAAAAGTGGGTGAGATTTAATGAACAGGGAAGTTAAATACCTAGGATTTGGTCACTGTGAGATTTCAAGATTAAAAGAAGTTTTATGAACTAAGGTATTTGGTTCAGAACAGTACTTCTCAATCTTAATATCCAAATTAACTCTCCAGCATCATAACAATATCAATTTCCAAGACCCTCCCATAGACCTATCAAATCAGGATTACTGGAGTAGGAACTGAATGCTTCTACGGTTAAAAAACAACACAAGAAATTCTGACACATGATCAAGTTGTGTATTGCTGGTCTAGATGAAATCCAGGCTTAGCATTCTCTACATTTACAATTAGTGAAAACATAATAAAAAGAAGCCCTTCCACAGTATTGCAGTCAACAGGAACAAAAACTGGTAAGGAGCCATTCTGGGGACTCTCCCAGGCTGAGGATTGAGCTGGACAGAGCTGGGGAGTCAGACAACTAATATTTCTAGAAAATAATATACAAAAAAGTCTTGGTCCTGGATTTGGCAATGACTTCTTTAGATACAACACCAAAGCCTAATATAAGAAAGAAAGAATTGATAACCGGGACTTCATTAAGTTAAATATTTCTGATCTACAAAAGACACTCTTACAAGAATGAAACACAAGGTGTGGGTCATGATTCAATTCCCCATCAGGGCATATGCTTGACTTGCAGGCTCTATCTCTAGTTGGGGGGGGGGGGAGGGCATGCAGGAGGCAGCTAATCAATGATTCTCTCTCAGCATTGATGTTTCTGTCTCTCTCTCCCTCTCCCTTCTTCTCTGAAATCAATAAAAACATATTTTTAAAAAGCCACAGGCTGGGAGAAAAATCTTTGCAAAACTCTTATCTGGTAAAGAACATTGTACAAAGTACTGTTAAAACTCAACAATGAGGAAATAAACAACCCGATTACAAACTGGTCAAAAGATGCAATCACCTCAATATTTAAAACACTGAGGACACCAAATGCTGAAGAGGATGTAGAGCCATAGACACTTCCATTCACTTCTGGTGGGAACACAGCCTGGTGCAGCCACTTTGAAACAGCTTGGCAACATTTTACAAAGCTAAACATATCTGACCATGCAATCGAGCAATCACAGACCTTGGCATTTACCCAAATGAGTTGAAAACTTAGGTGCACTCAAAAACTGCACATGGACATTAACAGCAGCTTTATCCATAATTGATAAAACATGGAAGCAACCATGATGGCTTCCAATAACAGATGAATGGACACACTGTGGTGTATCCATTCAATAATATATTATATAGCAATTAAAAAGAAATAAGCTATTAAGCCACAGAAAGATATGAAGAACCTTAAATGCATATTGCTAAGTGAAGGAACACAATCAGAAAAGTCTATATACTGTATGATTCCAAATGTATGACATTCTGGAAAAGACAGAATGATGGAGACAGTAAAAAGATCAGTGGTTACCAAGAGTTTGAGGGAAAGCAGGGGAGAGATGAATAGGTAGAGCACAGGGAATTTTTAGGGAAATGAAATTCTGTATGACACTGGAACGTTAGATACATGACATTTGCATTTGGCAAATCCCATACAATTGTGCAACACAAATAGTGAGCCATAATGTGAAATGTAACCTTCAACAACAATATAATGATGATGATGCATTAATACTGGCCTATCAATTATATGTGCCACACCAATACAAGATGTTAATAATAGAGGAACCTTATGGGAAAAGGGGAATTAAAAGTTCTCTATATTTGCTGCTCAATTTTTCCATAAACCTAACATTGCTCTAAAAACTCAAGTCCACTATTTTTTTAAAAAAAGGAAAAAGTTATTTGGAACTCTCATTTGTTAAATGCTCATTGTACTGTAGGCTTGGAAATTAACATGGCATTCAATAAAGTCTACAATTTACCACAGGGGATGTTTATAGAAAGATATATTTAAATGTCTTTGATCCTCAAGTTTATATCAATGAAGTGGAAATAACAATAACTCTGATGCCAAATTCACTGTTTTTTGTAAGAATCAAATATATATCTACTAAAGACCCAGTGCACGAAATTCATGCACAGGGTCGGCGGGGGGGGGGGGGGTCCCTCAGCCCAGCCTGCACCCTCTCTAATCTGGGACCCCTTGGGGGATGTCCAACTGCCAGTTTAGGCTCGATCCCACAACCAGCAGTCGGACATCCCTCTCACAATCCAGGACTGCTGGCTCCTAACCACTCACCTGCCTGCCTGCCTGATTGCCCGTAACCACTCTGCCTGCCAGCCTGATAGCCCTCTAACCACTCCCCTGCCAGCCTGATTGATGCCTAACTGATCCCCTGCCAGCATGATGGTCCCCAACTGCCCTCCCCTACTGGCCCAATGGCCTCCAACTGCACTACCCTGCAGGGCTGAGGGGACTGGGAGACTGAGGCTGGATAAGGCAGGGCTTAGGGGACTGGGGGACTCGGGCAGAAATGTTTAAATGTTTTATTTATGTGCATGTATAAAATATGTCTGCATTGCTTATTAACTTATTGTTAAAACTGCAAAAGGGGGTAGGACCTATGATTACTGGCTTTAAACTCAACCTCAATTACATGAGGCATTGAGGAGGAGAGGCAGTTGTAGGGTGGAGGGATCAATGGGGGGAAAGGGAGACAACTGTAATACTTTCAACAATAAAGATAAAATTTTAAAAAATTAGTAACATCCCTGTTTAAAAGCCTATCCAGAAAAAGCAGTTCAAAAGTGAAACATCTTACAGCTAAAATAGACATTCACAGACAAAGGAAATTCTTGCTTTTTCATCCTATGACATATGGAAGTTGTACCTTGTGAGCAGATGTCACTGTCAAGCTAAATAGTCTGGATGTCCTTACTGAATTGGATGAACTTGGCACTGTATATCCCTCTGCCACAGCACGGGGACTCGGGCTGCTCACAGGGATGGTACCACGCCATCAAGATGCAGCAGAGGGCAGGGCAGGAGGGATCATTACACTGATCAGGGCCAAGTTCACAGTGTTAATCTTGAGTGTCTTTGAGGAACAGAGTAGGAGGATGGTCAGGAATTAGAGATAAGGTGGGTTTGGACGAAAGGATGTTGATGCCCTGGAGGAGACTTGGTTGAACATTTCTATCATTAACTTTTGACCTCAGACTAAAGTCTTCCACAAGAACAGTCTCAGATTCCCTCTAGCAGCTCCATCTCCTGATAATAACGTGAATTATAAGAGGTTGGGACCTAAGAACAGCTTTTTTTCTTTCTTTCTTGTTTTCCGTTGTTTTTCTTTCTCTTTCTCTTTCAACTTTTATTCTTTCTTCCTTTCCTTCCTCCCTCCCTCCCTCCCTTCTTCTTTCTTTTCTTATTTTCCTTCCATTCTTCTTTTTTTTTTTCAAAGTCATTCATTAATTGAATATCTTCTTTGTAACTGCCCCACTAAGTGCTGAATTTCACACTGTTAGAGACAAAAAGAAACACTGAGTGGTAAGTGGTAAAGATATGCAGAGAAGCCGAGAGATTATAAGAGCTCATGAGTAGAACATAAGCCAGGGAGTAACTGAGTCTTGAAGGACAGAATGAGTTGTAGGAGAGGGTGTTAAGGGAGGGGGAATAAAAAGTGGGGGGAAGAGATTTCAAGTAGGGAAATAAATGTGTGCAAAAAATCAAAATAAGATTTGGTAAATGTCATGCATTTCTAGTATGGCTGGAGCATATCTGTATAAAGTAGTGTGGGATAAAGTTAGAGAAATAGGTCAGTCTTAAACAGTAATGTGCCTTATAACAAGAGAGAAAGATGTCAAATTTAATTACAACCACATATCCTAGTAGAGTTACAGAGAGAGTCAAAGAACTGTGAGAGTTCAAAAGAGATAATAATAGTGACAGTTCAACTCAGGATGTATTCTGTGCAATGCACTATACTTACAATAGCATACATCATATTTAATGAAATCCTCAAAATAATATCAAAAATAATAATCACCTTTTTTTATTATCCCTTTTAAAAACATGAGAAATTGAAGGATCAGATTGAATTTTCCCACAGTTATAGTTAATGGATTCAAACACAGGTCTTCTTACCTTTTGAGCCACAGCCATTAACTACTACATGAGCAACTTGGAAAATTTACAGCTATATTCATTTCCACTTGAATGAATACAAAATAAACATATTTGTATTCATTTCTAAGTGATTGATAAATGTATAAATATCCAACAATTGAAGGTTTAGAAAAAACAAAGTGAAGTCAAACATTTATAAAGTATGGATACATTGGGATTATAAATTAGTACTAATAAAAAATGATATAAACATCTATAAAACATAGGTATGAAATACTTAATGGTTACAACTGTTAGTTTCCCACATTCTGGATTACAAGGATTTCTTGCGTGTCTTGACTATTTTGTGAATCCTTTGACTATATTATAATCCTCTATTTGCATTTTCTATAAATCCTCTTACATATTAGAAATAAACTTATCATTTCCTAAATCATCATAGCCAATATTTCTTCGCATTTCCTATACCTCTGGATCCTGCCTCTTTGTACCTTCACCCGCACTGAGATTTTTCTCATGTCCACTATTTCTCTGTTTCTGCCCACACTTTAGTCAGGGTTCCACAGGCCAATGGGGCAGCCAAAATCACACACATGGTGAAAAGAATGCATTTTTTCTCCTTTGGGGTGTATTCTCTGTACTCTGAGACCCACCTATAGCACACTAATTTGTTTGTTTATTCTCAAGACAGTTATTTTTATAACTATGAAATTAACATATACATCATACAAAAATGCCATATATTACTATAGGATATTTGGAATAAACCCCAATAATCATGGCTAACCTCTCCACAATGTTAATAGCAGTACAGGGCATTGATATGCAAATACACACATACAAACCCATATTTACAGCATTTTTATTATAATGCTCTGCTTTATGAAGATATGCAACAAAGTTATATAAGAAGTTCATTACTAGCAGGTGTTTAGACTGAATCCAATTTTTCTCTGCTACAATATTTTAGTAAGTGTGTTTGCACATGTACTTGTGTGGACTGCATGATTTTCCTGGTCACTTCAGCTGCCCTAACAAAGTACCAGAGACCGGGTTGCTTATAAACAAAGAACTTTCTTTCTCAGAGTTCTGGAAGCTGAAAGTTGGAGATCAGGTTCTGGTGAGGTCTCTCTTTGGTGCTGTGGACTGATGACTTCTCAATGTCCTCCATGGCAGAGAAAGGGTGAGGGAGCTCCCTATAGTCTCTTTATAAGGGCACTAATCCCATTTATGAGGGCCCCACTCTCATGATCTGATTACTTGCCAAAGGCTCCACCTTCTCATACCACTACATTGGGAGTTAGAATTTCAACCTATTAATTTTGGGGTCACATACTTTTTAGAGATTACCACTACCTATCCTTTGGAAAGGTTAGAAAGAAAATAGAATAAGTGAAATATGAATGGATCTGAGTAACAATGGAACTGAATGAGAGCAGCTACCTTTGATCATAAAAAAAATTCAAAATGTACATCAGAAAAAAACTGATAATAATAGAATTAAAAGGTAAATATCACAATGAGAAAATGGATTTGTTATATTTATCTGTATATAATATTTCTTTATATAAAGGATTCTTATAAATATATAAGAAGTCAAACATTTTGATATAAAAAGACACAGTATGAACAGAAATTAATGAAAAGAAGAACTTTAAATCTCTGACAACCATATTCAAAATATAAATGAAAATGGTCAATTACATTAGCAAAAAAGACATTGAAATTAATCAGTTAGCAGATACTTTCTTCACCTATTAAAATCGAAATGTTTAAAAATGATATCATATGTTGGAAAGTTTATGGAATGATAGTCTCTCTGATTCTTTACTGATAGAATTTTCCAGATGGCAATTTTGCAATGGTCTTAATCCAAAGTCTCAATGCCTTGATACAGCAATTACTCTTCCAGTAATTTAAACCCTTCAAATAAAGATATATTCAAAAATTTACCTAGTGGGGCAAAAGCAGAGATGTAGTGTGGTAAACTTGTGGTTTACATATTTTCTCTGGATATATGAAGATCCCTAGTTACCATTTTGATATAAATAATGGTGGACAAATCTACCTTAATGGATGAACCTCACAGAGACCATGACCAAGTTGGACTCAAAAATGTTCAGCATAAAAGTACCCGGAAGAAGACACAACTTGAAGATATAAGGACATCAGGGAGGAATCTGGAAAAGGAAGCTTCTCAGAATGAATGCTGATGATTTCCCTTTTGGGGGACTATCTTAGGATTTTGAAATCTAATCACAATAAAAGGTCAATGAGGTCAAACAACAATGCATTACACAGAAAGTTTAAACAATGACTGGCCAATAGATTTAACTTTATAGAGACTTACAAGGTTTGATTAGTCCTTAAGGGATGAGATTTTCCTTTTAAGAATAATTCGTCTATTAAATGTGTGAGGGAGAATACGCAAATTTTCAATTTTATAATTCACACTTAATTTCACGATAAAAAAATCACCTCATATCTAACATCTAAAAACCCACAAACTCAGAAATAGACTTTGTGTTAGGTTTTAATTATTTTATCTCAAATTAATCCCATGCCTAAGCAAGTAATAAAAAGCTTTTAATGCACAAATGTTTGCCAAACTGTCAAATTCTTTAATATTCTTTGTCTCAATCAACACATAATATTTATTGTGTGTGTGTTCACTTCAAAGAAGTTGCAATTAAATTATTATCACTAGAGTAAACAAATTATTTTGACTCACAGTTAATCCTTAAATTATTAAACACTTTGTTTCTAAACTGTACATATAATTTATATTTATAACTAAACGTATTTGAACAAATCAAAGGCATCAGCAAAGAGAATATTATTAATACTTCTCATAGGCTCTTTTCTTTCCTACACATAACCTTTGAAGATAAATGACTGAAACATCATTTGCATTCTCTTCTTTAACAATTCAAAATCTTGTTTAAATAAACCAAAGTCGTATAGGTAAATGACTTTCTCAAATGTTAATTCCTGGTTGATGAGAAAATTTCAACCAGCTTTTAACATTAGATTCTCTTTTTTTAAAGGTACTGTAGATCTCTGTTTCTGCATATAATATTCCACAGAAAATATTCTTTTTTTGCAGAGCTGACATGTATGGGTACATGGCTTATGTACCCATAAACTGCACAAAAGGATAGGACCAGGTAGGACTCTTAGGGGCTGCCACTCACCACAACCTCTGCTAGGCTCCACCATGGGAGGGATGCTGCGTCTACCCTCGGGTGAGAATTGATCAAATGAGCTCTGTGTGTTCGAGTTAGTCCTCATTTAATGCATTTCTGTGCTTTACAGAATAATTGCAATACTACGTAGAATTTTTTCCCTACACCATTCTGCAAATAAGTTGCAAGCTGGACACACCATCAATCCCTAATGCTTTAGTGTCTATTTTCTAAAAACAGGGACATTCTCATACATTTCCTCTATAAGAGCAGGAAATTAACATTGATACCTCACTACCAGCTTATCCTCAGACTCCACTCAAGTTGCACTAACTGTCCCCAAAGTGTTCAGAAATGGACATTGTCTTTAGTTGCCAAGTCTCTTTTGTCTCCTTCAGTCTGGAACCGTTCCTCAGTCTTTGCTGATCTTCAATGGCCTTGAGCCTCTTGAATATTCCAGCAATTCCATTGTGAAGGGTGTCTCCCACTTTAGGTTTATCTGATGTGCCTCATGTTCAGAGCAAGGTTAATAGTATCAGGACATCATGGGAGCGATGAGGTGTTTATTTCTCTTCTTGCGTCCTCACAAGTGGCACACAATTTATAGTTCATTCATTGCTGACGACTTCATGTCATTGATTTGATTAAGATGATATTTGTGAGGCTTCTCAATGGTAAGGTGACTTTTGCCCTCTCTTTGTAATCTGTATGCATTTTCCAAGGAGATGGAGTTATGGAAATACCCATTCCTCTTTGAGATTTTATTTTATTTTATTATTCATTTTTATCAATAGAGGGTCAAGGTTCATACCTCTTGCATTCAATGGCCTACAATCCCTACTACCATTACTTACTTTGGTGCTCAGATTGACCCAGTTTTGACCGGCTGGACTCCCCTCATGCTGGCTCTTGTGCACTTCTATTATGTCTTCATTATGCCATGCTTTCCAACACAATAAAATAGTCCAGGATAATCTTATATTTTCCTGATTCAACCCTGACTGAAGAGAGTTGGGTACTTATTGCTGTGGGAGTATCATAGTTGGAGGGCTCTCTCAGTGCACATGGTCAGGGAATATTTCTTCATTTATTTGCATTTACTGAAACATAGACACCACCACCTTCACATTCAACCCAATTACAAGGCTAATTCTCATTTATTTTTTCTGTTAATTATCTTGGACATCTTTTAACTAACTGGCTGTATTGAACCAATCTCCCATTGCCACCACCATTCCCTCCTTCACACACACACACACACACACACACACACACACCCCAGTGACTGAGCACCTGCTGGGCCACCACACTCCCAGGAAACACCAGCACATTGTGCTCTAGCTCTGACAGCTACACCAGGCCAAGCACCTACTTAAACACTTGGTGGACACAGCTCAGACTTTGAAAGCCGTGGCCAGGTCAGCTCTCCCTTATGACATCTGTCTCATCCCTGCCACCCCTGAGAGGCCAGCCTAGGGTATCTTCTGCGGGGCTACTCTCCCCACTCTAATCAAGCTCTGATGCCCACGTTTGTTTCTTCTCATGAATATCCTGTTAACATTTATCACATCACTAAAACAAAATTAAAAGATTATTCTCTTTTAGGGGAAATATATTTTAATGACAATAATTGGCATGTAATTAGTCTCCATAGGAAGAAACTCTCATAAATAAATGAGGAAAAATACAAATATACCAATAACATAAAAGAGCAAAGGTGGGACTTGGCAGATCACACAAGAGCGAAGTTGAAGCTGGCTAAACATAAAACCTCTTGACCATATTTGGAATCAGCTGAGTGAGGAGCCTGGATTCGGAAAGCAGACTTCCTAAGTTCCAGAAATGTTCAACTACTTACTCCCTATGTATCTTTGGGCAAGTTATTTCCGCTTCTCAGGGTCCTCTTCACCCAAAACAAGAACAATGATACCATCAAACTTACATATTTATTGAGAGAACTAAATGGTTTAGTACATGCAAAAGACTAGAAGAACAGCACTTGGCACAAGGAGACAGCTCAGTAAATGGAGCCAACTATTTCCCTATCAGGGAGGACATTAGGAAGAAACAACAGGAATGAAGTCTTGACAAATATAAAGTGTGCAGTTAACCAAAAGAATGTTGAGTAGAATAACAAAAATTTGGGGGGGGGAATGGAAAACTAGCTTGAAGGAATAATATTCCAGGGGGAAAAAATGAAATACATACAAGAAAGCATTCCTTTACAATTTTTAAGTATGTAATGCTCTATGCTGTGTTGGATCATTCATATGTAATAAATATGTCAAAGTGTGTTGGTGGAAGATACATACCAACTTCAGGAAGGCAGTGAGCACTGAGAAAGCGTGGAGGTGAATGGGTTAGGGAATGAAATTCCATAGTGTATGTAGCATTGCATTTCTCAGATAATAAAAATAAAAGGACCGGTGGTAAATAAGTCAAAATGTCAACATTTGTTAAATCCAGATGATGGAAACACAAATGTTTATTATTCATTGAAATATTCTCTCTATGTTTTAAATATTTCATAATTCCAAAAATCTTGTTAATGGGTTCAAGGCAGAGCATTATTTTGATATGCCTGTCAGAAATATTGTTGCTTTATTTCATAGTTATACATGTACATATTTTGACTCTGCTACTAAATATAATCCCTTGACAACACAAGCAATTTCTTTTCTAAATTTTATCCCTTAGCTATGAACACAGTGTTTGATTCATAACAAGGATGCAATAAAAGTTTGATGAATGAATGAGTGAATGTTTTACTGGGCACTCTGGCATTTTAAATTTTCAGTACAGGCGTCTGTAAATAATTCACAGAAACACCTACAAAGGGCCTTGCTTATTTATTCTAAGTATAGGAAACAACCAAATAAATATTCTTAATTATTAAAATGTTACTTACAATATTGAAAGGAAAATAATTGTGTATCCCAGAGTTCCTGTGCTTTCGCTTCACTTGCTTTTTATTTTAAAAGAAAAACTAAAGGGGTTTTTATTTATGCATTAAACTCTGTATCATACTTTGTAAGTTTCTGATTCTTACAAAATCACTCCTCGTATTATACATAAGTGTTCCGACCTTAACTGAATATCCATGAGCAATCGAAGGGAAATAAATCAGAGGCTGTCAATAATAAAAGGGTTTTTAATTCTTCAGTGAATAATTTAGGTTTTCCTCTGAACAGAATAAAAGAATATAGTATTTTACCATCAGGATCAGGTAGTTACTTAATTTAGCTCAAAAATACTTGCTCATTATTACATTTTACTATATATTCATTGGTGTAATTGAGAGGAGGGGACACGCTCATGGTATAATCATGAGAAACTTACCAAAAGAAGAAAGGTTTTCCAAAATGAACCAGAGCAGGAGCAAGAGCTAATCTTAGAAAAGAGATGTTGCAGGTTGGCTAAACACACACACGCATGCACACATGCACACATATGCGCAGGCACACACATGCATAGTTTAACAATCTGACTTGGCCTGAAGATTTTTTCAAGGAATAGGGTTCTAAGATAATTCCTTACAATGTGCTTCAGGGTGTATGTTTTCTTTCAAGTCAAATTGTATGAAATAATCATTTTAGCACAAAACATTTTGCATGCAATCTTATTTGATTTTTTACTTTCTTCTGAATGTTTATATGAACTTCTGTTTTCTCTCAACTTCATCCTTGCTGTTTTCCTTTCTTCACTTGTTCTGCCAAACTGTATAGAAACCCTGCATATTTCTACACAATTTATGTTAATATTCTCCTTTGCTTACTTTAGCATTGCCTAAGTTACAGTATTTCTTACTCCAAAAAAATTCCAGTATTGCTAAAAATAGATTTAATTAATGTACTATTTATTACTGATAACCCCATTTTTTGTTGTTGATGAAACAAACAGTAATGTATGGGCACACCCATTGGAAAAAAGAAACAATGCAAAACTATATCTGAGTATTTTGAATAAATCTACAGGGAAAGATTCAAAGAAAGGTTAAAAGATTAATCTTACAAAGATTAGACCTTACATAAAGTTTTGCCTGTTCTTTAATAATAATTACCAATTTCCAAAGGAAAATCTGAATTCAGAAAAGGTATATGGAAAAATAATCTAATTCATTTTGTTTCTAATGTGATCATAAAATAGGTTCAGCTAGTTAAAATGCTCTGTAGATTTCTTTTACGTATATAATTTCATTTATGCTTTTACTCATTGAATAAGTAATGTATGTATTTAGCATATATGATGCACCCATCACTGTTAGGCCAGGAAAAGGAAGAGTTCAACTCTGTGGCTACTTTAAAGACAGGACAGGCAAACAGGCTATAAGAGTATAAGCTGGGCCCAGCTGGCATGGCTCAGTGGGTGAGCATTGATCTATGAACCAGGAGATAGAGGTTTGATTCCCAGTCAGGGCACAAGCTTGGGTTGCAGTCTCAATCCCGAGTGTGTGGCATGCAGGAGGCAGCCGATCAATGATTTCTCTCATCATTGATGTTCTATCTCTCTCTCCCTCTACTTTCCTCTCTGAAATAAATAAAAATACATTTTTTAAAAAGTATAAGCTGGAAGAGGGCAGGGTCTGTGTGTACATTCCTCACTACTGTGCACCCAGTGCCTACCACAGTACCTGACACATAGTTGGTACAAAAAATTGGTGAAGAAATGAATTAAAAGAACAAAACACTTAGTGAGACAATGCCAAAACACTATGAACAGAGAGAAGAGAGTGATCATTTCTGTCTATGGTTTAAAAAAAATAGTACATTTTTAATACAGGGATACTTATTAAAATAAACCCAAGGTATTTTAGCAGTATTCTAATAGGTGTGAGATGATATTTCTTTGTGGTTTTGGTTTGCATTTTCCTCATGATTAGTGATGGTGAGCATTTTTCTATATGTCTATTGCCATTTGCATATTGTCTTTGAAAAAATGTCTATTCCAAGTCCTTAGTCCATTTAAATAAGATTATTAATTTTTTATTGAATTATATCTTTCTTCTCTATTTTGATGACTGGCCTTGTATCAGACATATGGTTTGCAAATATTTTCTCCCGTTCTGTAGGTTGTCTTTTCATCCTGTTGATTGTTTCCTTTGCTGTACAAAAGCTTTTCAGTTTATATAGTTTTTGAGTTGTTTGATATGGGCTTAGAGGAAAAGTGTGTTTGGTCATTTGTTTTGTGATCCTCTCACTCCACTGATTCCAACAGCACCCGCTGCCTCACAGCTTCCCAACCAGTAGTGTTGGCAGAAAAGGCTGCAGAGGGTCTCAGATGCCAACATGCCAGTCCTCTCAATTCTTGGGGATCCAAAACAGGACCAAAACTCCCAAGCCAGTCTCATACATCCTCTTCTTTGTCCCCACAGTAACACAAATACCATCATTTCCCATATATGTCTGTTGTACAAAGGATTAAAAAAGGTGGCCTTCAGGGAAGAACAGTTTTGGGGAGAAGAAAGTTGGTGTTTAGCCCTAGTATGATCCTGTTGGTGCTTCATCCTGAGGAACAATTGTCCACATCTACTCTTGAGACAATTAAATCAACATTTTATCACTTAATAGAAGACCCCAGTATTATTCGGGACATACAGTGTTAAAACTGACAGTGATATGGAGATTTCATCATATTTTTACTAAACATATCCCAAAATCAAGACAACCTTCAGTTTATAAATAGATATATTTGTTATGATCATGAGTGAAAGGAATCAAAGAGCTTTGGCTACTTTAGATGGCCGCCCACAGCATTGTGCAGCAAGAGATGAAGTCGAATTAGCATATGTCCCTAAGTTGTTACTTGTAAATGAGAGAAAGTTATTCTTCTCCGACCCAGCTGTTCCTCATCCAAACACACCATCCTGTAAACCCACCTCGTTTGGAGCACCAGGTTCATCCCAGATAAACATCTGACACTAGAGATATGTACCAAATAACTCACAAGCTGGGATTCGCTGTCAAAGTTTGATTTCTAAGGCATTATAAAAAGCATTCTATGAGATTCAGGTTAACCAAAAAAAAAAAAAAAAAATACCCAGTGGTTCTTGGATTCTGAAATAAACATACAATAGGCTAGACAGAAATTGTCAGCCTGTCATTATAATACTGGCTGTTAATAACCACAATTAAGGCAGACTGCATATCAATTATTGTCTGGAACTTCAACTTCCCTAAGCATGAAAGGAAGTGAGGCAGCCTGCATTACTGGCTCCCCTCTTCAGCTAATTAGTCCTGTTTTTAATGGCTTCATCTGCCCAGGATCAATTGTCTAATAGGAACAGTGCTCTGTCAGTTAATAAGGTGAGGAACTGTAGAATGTGATTATGTCTGTCTCCAAAATAGCGCTTCAAACACTAAAACAATCACGTGACAGAATAAGTAGACTAATGGTCCCAAGCAGTATTTTTTTTTGTCTAGTTCTTGTACATACAGTGTTCCAGGAACACTTATGGAAAAATTAAAAAGGGAAAAATTGAGAAAGACAGTAATAAAGGGAGACTTAAAGACAAACACAAGACCATACACAGGTAACACACACACTGTGAAAACTTGCAAGAGAAGGCAGAAATGTTATTAACGGGCACTTAATGAGTGTAACATGGGAAATGCTGATATGATGATGGACCCTGTTTTCCAAAAATGCTTTTTGTAAATAAAGTAAGCCATCCCGTGGTTGTGCTGATTGTAGCCTAAACTGTGTTCATTTTCCACTCACAAAATACAATTCAGTGAAGAAATAAGTACTGATGGTATTTATCTGTACTCAACTTGCTTTTAGCATCTATTATTGGGTGTATATAACTTTGAGTAAATGTACCAAAGAGTAGACTGACTAATAAAGACATCTGCAAATATTAATTCACAATATGCTTCCTACACTGATGCAGGTTGGGCTCATGGAATGAAATAAATGATGGAGAGCAGTCATTATCCTGAGAGGAAGTGTGTGCGGTGGGTAGGAAAGGATATGGGCTCAGGACTCAGGTTTCCAACACCCCTACTTTCTGCTAGCTTGCACAACTTGGGCAAGTAACTTTACCTCTGTGTCTCATTTCCTTATCTGTAAAATGGAGGTGATTAGAAATAGGATATTTATGAAGATTAAATATATAACTCAGGAACTGAGAGCACAACCTGGAAGAGTAAAAGCATTATAGAAAGTGTAGCTATTATTAGTTTATCTTGATTAATTAGTTGAACACAGACACAGACCAAAGTGTTTTCCGAGCCAATAACTCCCATCATGCTCCCTTTCTGCAGATTATCAACACACAAGAAGAGTCTAATTGGCGCTAAGTACGTTGTACCTTGAAATATGCCAATTCTCTAAAACTGTGGTTTTCAACATGCTATCCCCACACCACAAGTATCAGCATTACTTGGGAGCTTTTTACATATGGGAATTATTGAGCCCCACCCAGATGTTACGGAATCAGAAATTATAAGGATGGAGGCCAGCAGTCTCCTTTAAAAAGCCTTCCATATGATTGGGATGTGCATAGAGGTTCTAGAACTACTGAGCTAATAAACTCCCAAACTCCAGATGTGTTCTTCCCTACAGAGAAATTGATGAATTCTAAACCACTGAAAATAAAGGTTTCTTATCAACCAAATAATACGGTATTGTTTAAAATAACTCAGATCTAACTATGAATCCACATTAATGTCATGTTTTTAAAATTCCAAAAAAGAAAAAATCCAAAGTTACTAAGTTAAACCCTTAGCTGTAGTTTGAAAACATTAACAGAATCATGCAGAAAAAAAAAAGCTAGAAAAAGGGAAGAATTAAATTATGAAGAAATAAGACATTGAAGGTCGGAATCAAATACTATTTCTACTTTGAGAGCTTGCATGGGATATGATGTGCTTCATACATTGGTTTAAATAATGCTTAGTCCCAAGATTTTCCTCATATTTTATTTAATTATTTATTAAATTCAGAATCTGAGTGTTCTCAGCTTTTATGAAAATATTTAACATGGCTCTTAGAATGGTATGACATAATGTACATATACCCATGACAACATCATATCTGTTGACCATATCTTCAAATGCTTTATTTAACCTGAACAATGTTTTGAAATAAAAAATTTTGTCAGAAAAACTAGAAATGCTACAGACATATAGATCAATGGAATAGAATAAAGAACCCAGAAATCAACCCAAACCACTATGCTCAATTAATATTTGACAAAGGAGGCAAGAACAAACAATGGAGTCAAGACAGTCTCTTCAATAAATGGTGTTGGGAAAATTGGACAGATACATGCAAAAAAATGAAACTACACCACCAACTTACACCATACACAAAAATAAACTCAAAATGGATAAAGGACTTAAACATAAGATCGAAAACCATAAAAAATATTAAAGGAATCCACAGGCTGCAAAATCTCAGACATATGTCAAAGCAATTTCTTCACTGATACAGCTCCTAGGGCAATGGAAACTAAAGAGAAAATAAACAAATGGGACTACATCAAAATAAAAAACTTTTGCACAGCAAAAGAAACCATCAACAAAACAACAAGAAAGCCCACTATATGGGAGAACATATTTGCCAATGTTATCACTGATAATGGTTTAAACTCCAACATTTACAGAGAACTCATACAACTTAACAAAAGGAAGATAAACAACCCAATCAAAAAATGGGCAAGGGACCTAAATAGATAGATACTTTTCTAAAGAAGACATAAGGAAGACCAAGAGGCATATGAAAACATGTTCTAAGTCACTAATCATCTGAGAGATGCAAATCAAAATGACAATGCGGTACCATCTCACACCTGTCAGAATGGCAATCATCAACAAATCAACAAATGACAAGTTCTGGCAAGGATGAAGAGAAAAAGGAACCCTTGTGCACTGCTGGTGGGAATGCAGACTGGTGCAGCCACTGTGGAGAACAGTATGGAGTTTCCTCAATAAACTAAAAATGGAACTCCCATTTGACCCAGTGATCCCACTTCTAGGAATATATCCCAAGAAACTAGAAACACCAATCAGAAAGGACATATGCACCCCTATGTTCATAGCAGCACAATTTATCATAGCTAAGATTTGGAAACAGCCTAAGTGTCCATCAGCAGATGAGTGGATTAAAAAACTGTGGTATATCTACACAATGGAATACTACACTGCAGTAAAAAAGAAGGAATTCTTGCCATTTGCAACAGCATGGATGGAACTGGAGAGCATTATGTTAAGCGAAATAAGCCAGTCAGAGAAAGATAAATATCACATGATCTCACTCATTTGTGGAATATAATGAACAACATAAACTGATGAACAAAAACAGATCCAGAGACAGAGAAGCATTGATCAGACCATCAAACCTCAGAGGGAAGGTAGGGGAGGGTGGAGGTAAAGGGGAGAGATCAACCAAAGGACTTGTATGCATGCATATAAGCCTAACCAATGGACACAGACAATAGGGGGGTGAGGGCATGAGGTGGGGGAGGTGGGAGGGCAATGGGGGGATAAGAACACATATGTAATACTTTAATCAATAAAGAAAAAAAATTAAAAAAGAGCAAAAAAAATAAGAAATGCTAGCTTCTCTTAAAAAAAAACTATGAGGTCTATCGATATTGGTACTATCAGTAAACCCCTCTAGGACTTAGTAGCCGCCTCTCTCTTGGGTTTTGAGTTTGATTGCCTCTAGCTCAGCTGACTACACTCATCTCACCTTTATGAGCACTGCAGGCGTTAGATGTTGTCCTTCATCCTAAAACAAGCCTGGCACAAAAATCCTCAGTCAACGCCACATCTCTTCCCAGGCCATCTAGCTTTCCCATTTCCCCACCGGACAAATCGTAAAATCTATCACAATAGAATTCCAATGGGTATTTGGGGGAAGGAGAAATAGATGCAGAGAAATTTTTAAACCTCTGTACTTTCATTCCCTTTACATATACGGTCAACCAGTGAAGCTATTATATCTCTTTAGATGGCTTTGAGCCTCGCAGAGAAGAGGGAATTGGTGCTCAAAAGAAAGTCTCTTACTGGAGTTAAAGTCAATGTGGGAATTCGTGTTTTCTCAGTGAAGACCTAGATTTGACACTTCAAAGTTCAAATTTTAAAAATGAGGTCATTGAAAGAAATAAGTTAAATCTAAATGTGTTAAGTGTAATGTACAGAATAGATTTTTATCAAGACTTGTGCTTTTTTTTTTTTTTTTTTAAGAAACAGAATGGATTTGCTAGAAACAGCAGTTTAGGAAGCTCTGGAAATTTGGGGTTTAATACTAGTCCAGCTGTGAGTGGCTTTGTGGATGTGAGCTAGTCATTTAACCTCTCAGGCCCTCAGAGTACTCTTCTCTAAAATGAGGAGGCTGGGCTCACATACCTTCCAGACCTTAAAGCCTATTCTGTGATTCTAGGATGCTGGGGGCAGACAATTCATTTCAGGTTTTTTTGTATAAATGGCATCCAGTGTCATAAAATAATGCATCAAGAGCAGCAGCAGGGCCTTTCTATCCTGAATGTGGTTTGAAGCCAGCAGATGGGGTTGCCTGAATTCATTTTCTGCCTTTGGTAAGGGGATAGGTTTGATGACCTAATGGGCCTTTTCCATCTCTTGTATCTTTGATGAGGCTACCAGGCCTCTGCGTTGGGAACTGCAAGAGAGTTACTGTGGTGAATTCCCCTTTGTAGTGATTTTCTCTTTCTCATCATGTTTGACATTTTTGCAATTGTGCTTTGATTCAGATTCTATCCACTACATAGCTTAGTGTGTTAGTGAGCCGAGACTTTGTAAGCTGTAGATGCCCAAAAAGAGAAATTAAAAATGACAAGCTCAAGCTGCATGCTGTTTAGATATGTTATTTGAAGTAGATGGTTGTGATTCAGTGAAGTTCCACAATGGTCATAACTGCTTCAACAAAAATATAGTTACATATTTATTATTTTGTAAAGTAGTTTACTAATAAATTAAAATGCCCCTTTCCCTCTTTTTCCTTTCAGCAGTTCCTGAGATGCATATTCCTTTATAATCCATTCCAGAAAATAAAATGAATATTCCATGAAAATGGACTCTAGTTATAAGGATAAGTTTTACTTCAGGCAAAAGGAAAAGAAAAACATCCTCAATTCAGTTCTTCCAGGAAATAAAAGTTCAGGGAGGAAGCAATCAAATTTACTTTGCACGTTTTACTGTTAAAACTCATCTTCTACAGTATCCTAAGCAGTAGAAAATTTGAAAAATCCAACAAAGATGGGAATTATTCAGAAAGTAAAGCCATTAAGCACAATTTCATAGAAAAGTTCTCATACTGTCTATGAATTCTGAAAATTATACATATGTATTTGTATCAAACCCATTATGCAGGTTTGAATTTTACATATTGTAATTTATAAAAATGCTAAATTTCTTCAATATTTCAGAGTCATTTCCGAAAACTAACTGCAATGCATAGGAGCTGGAGTTGAAAGAGTAAGAAAGGACACAAAAAGGAAAAGCTTCAACGGAGAGAAGTGAGATTGAAAAGCTTATACCTGTTCTCTAAAGTGAGTCAAAATTATGCAGAAATCTAGAAATTAAGCCTGTCAAAAGATAAAGCACTGAAAATTTATCTTGTACTAACATTCTCCTGCAACACTGAAAATAATAAAAACAATAAATTTCTATGAAATGAGTTTATGTTGTTTAGAAAAGATGAATTTGTTAATAGTGAATAAATTGAACCCATGTCTCAATGTAATAATTATAGCTACAAAAAGTTGTCAATTTTCTCCTCTATAAAAGTTGTGTAAAGTTCTAATAGGAAAACAATAAAATCTTTAACTTCTCTGTAATTCACTTCAATGCTATATTATGCTTAAATAAGATAAAAGAATTTTAGTGTTAAGTCTTTAATTAGAAGTAATCTTATGCAACACCAAGATGGTGAGGACACACACACCCTTGCATACTGTGCCAGTTAACAGACCTTTGAAATTATGGTCTATTTACTATTTTAGATAAAATTTTGACTCTCATTTTCCTTGCTTTAAAGCAAAGCTCCTTTTATTAGAATCAGATTCACTAGAAAGTGAAAGTAGTCTAGATAAGGTTAACTTTAAATTAGGCAAGGAATATATGCTTGACAAAGAAAGTTCCCATCAAGCCCTTTTCCCCCTACACATTTTTCTAAATTCAAATAAATGCTCAATAAGTGGAATTTCCTGATTCAATGGATATTCTAGTTCTCATTGTTAGTTGTTAACCCACTGGTCTCCTTGACAATCATTAACTTTTCCCAATTAATTCTGTGGAGGTTTTTTTTTTTACCCAAACATGTGCATCAGAACAAGTCTTCACTTTGATAGAAACAGTACATGAGACTTTTATCAGTCATCTTTATTTCACACCAAACAAATAACATTGCTCCAGCCATGAGAAATAAATTTCTTCAAGAGCAACAAGAAACCAAATTATACCTAAATAATTGTGTTATAAGTTTCAAATTCAAACTCTTCTAAAATTTTATGTTAATTGAGTTACATATCATCAAAGAAATATTTGGGAACACACAAAACACCAAATCAGAAATTGAAGAACTAATAACACAAATAGATAAGATAAAAAGAAGTAATGAAATGAGAGATCATTGAAGTTGGGAAAGAAAAAGATGGCAGAAATAAAGATTAAATTCTAAGGTACCCCAAAACCAATAAACTACTAAAGTGCATAGAATAAAAATGATTAAACAATCAAGAGAATAAAAATAAAATAAAGTGGTCAAAGAGAAGATGGTAGAAATAAAGAGTAACCAAAAAAGATCCAATGTTTGCGCAATTGAAGATTTTGAAGACGAAAAACAAAACCATGGAAGAGAAGTAATATTTTTATACTATGATCCAAGAAGATTTTCTGTAAATAAAATGAGAAATATGTCTAATTAATGAAAGGGTCAAATTAGCTTCTATACTACATATTAAATTATCACAAATTTAGCAGCGTAAAACAACACCCAGTTATTATCTCAGTTTCTGTGGATCAAGATTCCAAGCATGGCCTTAGTGAGTCCTGGGGCAGAGGCTCCCAAGGCTGTAAGCTGAGCTGTGTTCCTTGTAGTTATGACAGGGTCCCAGAGTCTTCATTGTTATCAGCAGGAGGTCACTCTGGGTTTCATAGACCATTCACAGCTCCTGCCACATGCTATTGCCATAGGCATTTCATAACATGGCAATTTGTTTCTTTGAACCCAGCAGGAGAATAAGAAGTCTACTAGTAAGATGAAGCCTTATATACCATAGCAAAATCATGAGAGTGATGTGTCATCAAGTTTGCAACATTCAGTTGGTTAGAAGAAAGTCATAGGTCCCATCCACACTCAAGGAGATGGAATCATATATGAGCATGACTATCAGAAGGCAGGGGTGATAGGGGTAGGGTCACAAAAGCCGAGTGGTCTGAGAGATTCAACCCGTAACAATCTGAATTAAAGTAAAAAATTCCTTTTAACTTTGTCTTTATAATTCATAGTTTCTCCATAAGAGAAATTCCATTTAAATAACCATAAGTATAAATAAATCAAGAATTCAAAATTAAAATTAATTTAAAAATAAAATAAAACTGAAAAAAATAAAAATATATTGGAATTAAAAACAAAATTACATGTCACACGTAATTTGTCTCTGAACATTTGGGTAATAACTTTTATCCTATCATTCTTGTTATAAGCAGAATTTCTATTCTTCTTTGCACTATATTTTCTACTTTTGATTTTTTATTACTTAAATAATACTTAATCAACAAATATACATAAATATTTGCTACAAATCACTATGTAATGTGCACTGCACTAGGCATGTCTTCATGGTAAAGTATTAAAAGTTCAATATCTCTATTGAGCTGGAACCTCATTTTTTAAAATATGTTTTTATTGATATTAGAAAGAGAATAACGGAAAGGGAAGCAAGAAAGAAACATCAATGAGAGAGAGAAACATTGATCAACTGCCTCCTGTACACCCCCTACTGGGGACCAAGGCTGCAACTTGGACACGTGACCCAACAAGGAATCCCACCAGTGACCTCTCAGTGCATGGGATGATGCCCAACCAACTGAGCCACACTGACCAGGGCAGAACCTTCAAATTTTAAGATTTGAAGATTTTTGTTCATAAAAAAACTTTGAGATTTTTGTCATCACAACTTTAAAATAGTTGAAAGTTCATTTAACTAAAAATAGAAAATTTAGGAAAGCATTCTAACACTCACCCTTTGTCTGTTACACCCATATTCTTTGCTTAGCTTGGTAACTTTGATACCTACTTCCAATCTGCCTGTCCCACACACCCTCTCCTCATCATTTGACTCATTTTTCATTCTAGTATCTCTATTTCTAATTCAGCTTTTATCTTTGATCTCTACTCTGGATTGGCCATATATCTAGAGCCACAGGGAAGAAACTTTTCTATCCCAGGGGCTATAAAACCTCAATAGATGGGCAAGCCTCCTGGTCTAATATGAAGGAAGGAAGGTTAATTTTAGTCTAAACTGAAGCCCGCCTAGCTGATCAACATCTCCAATGAATTCCTTTCTATTTCAATCAAAATCACCTTCATTATCATTTCCCCATTATCCTCACCAATACCATTGAACATTTGTCATGTAATCCCAAATATTCATGTCAAATTGAATACTAAGTACTCGGAGTATGTTCAATTATATAGCTAATTCATTCAACTAATTAGATAATTTATCCAACTAATCAGATAATTACCTCTTGAGATTTTTGTTATCACCACTTTAGAATAGTTGAACAACTTCAGTTATACAGAGGTTAAATGACTTATCCAATATTTGGTGAGAGTCAGAGATGGGTTTCAAATACTAGTCAGACAGTTAACCACTACACAAACTATCTCCCATTATCAATGTCCATTGAGCATTTACAATGTGTTTCAGCTTAAAAGTTCATTCTTTCCATGATATCATTATAACAATCTACTGCAATTTAGATGTATTCAAGGTTTGCCATATACATTATTGATTTAAGAATACTCCCCTCATTTTAGAACAGAGCTGATTTCTGAAAAAAATTTATTGTAACCATTTCATTCGTAAAAGCTAAAGAGTCATAAGGTTGTAGATAACAGAGGAAAATAAAATGTCATTGCCACCCTTATTAAAAACGGTTTAAATCTACCTATAAAAATCTGGAAATCCATGGTGATAGAAACTGAAACTATTCTACTATTAAAGTAGCTGCTTTCCCAAAATGAAAGAAGGCTGTGAAAATGACAAACTAGTTTAAAAATTGATATAATTTGATGTCATAAAAAAACTCTTTGGCCTCTAAAATAACAAAGAACAGACGTGAAGAATTTTTTTTTAGACATGAAGAATTTTTGTAAAGCCCAATTAAATATTTCAACTCAGTGAATAATCAAATGAAAATAGCCACGTGCCATACACATTCAAAGTGAATGAGTCATACCTTAGTTATAGTAGATCTTTGACCTGAGATAACCCATCACAAAATAATGGGTATCCCAGAACTAACCATGAAATAACTTAGCATCTTGCTTTCAAAGAAAATTTGCTAGCCCTGCAAAAGGAAAAACAAAGAGGAAACAGTTGCTGGGCAATGAAAACTGTGCACCAAGTAGCAGAAAATGCATTTATAAAGTTCTAAAATAAACCAATTTAAGAACAAAAAGAAAATGCTAAAATCCCTAATTCAGACAGATGGACTGAATCCCTGATTATTACACTGACACAGTATAAGAAAGTGCTATAATGGACATTGAAAAATAATGAAAGAAGCTTTTAGAAATCATGTATCTTGGGGAATGCCATATTTTTAACTCAGAAAAATTCACACACATTTCTTTTGAAATCTGAGAACTTTCCCGATGACCTCTACTTGCAAGTTCCTCTCCAGAAATGAGTTATTTAGGAAAATAAATCTTTCAAGTTTGAAAATGGAGAATTTACCCCGGCACACTGACCCTTTCTAATAGAACAGAGTAATGCAAGTTCTCATAATATTCCCTCCTGCCACTCCCCTCACTGAGGTTCAAAGGCACATGGGCTCCCTTCAATTTTCTAATAATCAAAAGCTGGAATGGATGAAAAGCGGGGGGGGGGGGGGGACAGACTTCACTATTCTGTTGCATTTTTTCCTAATGAGCTTGCCATTTCATAATATGCTGTTCATAAAGGAAGGCTGTATTGTTGTTGTTGCTTAGCATAAAAAGGACCTCTTTCCCTGCCGACTGTGTGAAGGAGTTGCTCTGAAGCATCACACCAGAAGGATGCCGTCCTGGCCACCTGCGTGGGCCACCTGAGCTCTGTCACCATCAGACTCTTCTTCCTCAGAGTCTGCAGATCAAAGGGAATCTAAATCCACACTAAATTTATACTTTTTTTTAAAAACTGAGAAATGTGCTTTTCCAACTTGCAAAGCATCCCGAGAGGCAGGGTGAAACCTGGTTGCCTCTGTGTGAGACTTCCTTTCCACTCTTTACACCACAATAAAAGAGGGAGGAACAGTAACTGAGGCCATGATTTGTAGGCAGAAGATGCGAGGATACCCTATTATTTCCTCTCCTACTGAGCTAGGTAACAATCCCAAGTGCTTTACTAGGTACTGCTATTCAAATAAAAATAATTAAGACAATCAACCCAGTGAAACTTTCCTTACAAAAATGTAAGCTCCTCAAAGATCACAGGAAGTAGACTAACCTTCTGCTCTTGTACTTGACTGGGAATCAAAGAGATGGTATTCAATCAGGTTCCTTAGATATTCCTATTACTGGCTTACTTAAAAAACAATAAACATCCATTCTTCAAACTAGATTTAGCTTGCCTAATGAATGTGAGTCATTAGAATGGCTTATATTTAGAAAGATTTTCTTTGAGAATTTTAAAAACCACAAAGTAACTTGCTATAATTATAAGTAACTTGCTCTAATTTAGTGGAGGCACTTCCAGAGATGCATCAGTGTCCATTTTGGAGAGAATGATGGCAGGCAGCTTGGATTAGTGAGGTACTGGTTATGATGGAGAAAAATGACCACATTGGAGAGTTTGTTACATAGTAAAATCAAAAGAACTTGCAAATAGATTAATGAAAGGATGCGAGGGAGTGGGAAGTGTTATAGACGAATTCTTTGTTTTTTAACTTTTGCTGCTAAGTAGAGTGTGGGACATTTGTCAAGATTGGGGTCAGTAGAAAAAACATCAGTTTGAAAGTAGGAAAAAAATCATGATTGTATTCTGAATGTAATGACTTCCCAATGCTTTTGAAATATGTATAGACACTTTCAAAGAGCAACTGTGGAATGCATAATCTGGAGCTCAGAGAAAAGAGCTGAGAAGACAAAGGTAGAAGTCTCCAGCAATGGAATTCCATAGATTTCTGGCTTAGAAGAAGGTGCATCTGTAAAGGAGATAGAGAAGAGATACAAAGGGAATGGTCAGAGAGGAGGACAAAAAAAAACTAGAGAGTTTGGAAGCCTAACAGTCTCTCAAGAAGAAGGGGATGGTCAGCAGTGTTGAATACTGCCGAGTGGTCATAGAAGATAAACCCTGCAAAAATGGCCCAAAGAATGAGTGATCTGGAGGTCACTGGGGACCTCAGCAGAGCTATTTTGCTGGAGTAATAGGAAAAGAAACCAGATAGGAGTTAAAGTAAGGAGTGGAAACTGAGGAAACAGAAATGAAAAACCACAGCGTAGCCAATGTGGTTAACACATTGCATTGGGAAGGACAAGGTCTGTCTAGGGAGACAGCTAGGGAGAAAAAGAGGAGGGTTTTGGAGGAGAGGGAGGAGATGATGTTTTGAATGAGAAACTCCTAGTGTATAAAAAGCATCCAATTTGCATTTTAAGTAAACTCTATTAACAATTACATTGTAGTAAATCCTCATAGGAATATTATTTTTAAATATATACTTTATAGATTCCATTTTAAACTGAAGCAGTTCATGTATAATTAGTATTATATTCAGGGTAGCCAATTTTAGTGTTTCCATCTTAGTGTATTTTAAAGTTTTGTCAGCCTAGATTGTTGACTTTGAGTTCATAATGATGCTATATTTTTTAACGAAGTTTTGCTTTTATTCCTTATTAACTGTTATACCATTTTATTTCTTAGCTGTTATTCCATTAACAGTTATATTGAGAAGAGGTTTCCACAGCGGGTGGCAGCTGCATTTAAACACAGAGATTAGCATGGGGTACCAGACAGAAAATTGTAAAGTGATTTTAAAAGAGATAGACTTACCACTTTGTGTTTTTCTTGGTCCAATTGCTATTGTGGAAATGTAAGTTAGAATAAATAATGGCTTTTGAGGCAAAATATAACTGCACCACAGGTCAAAGGCTACCTTCAAATAATGCTAAAAATCTAGAAGGTAATAGAGTGTAATAGGAGAATTGATGACTGTACTAAATTAAGACCTGAACAAAAAAACAAAGACACAATGTCCACTTACATAACTAACCGGGAAGAAAGGGCCACTAAAACTGTAGGCACAGGAAAGGGTGTATCATCACATTTGCATGACCACAGAAATGCTTACTGCTTATCCTCGGTAATGGATGGAGGCACCAGCAAACGCAGCTGACCCACCAAGGAGTCGCGTTAGTTCAACCAGAGGTCGTGGCAACATGTGTGCCTTGTGAATACTTTGCCAAAGAGTATCTAAAGTTCTCCTTCGAATAAACAAATATTTCAACACAAGAAAGAACTGCAAATGCCCCTTACCCCACTGGCTTTGTCCCAGAGAAGTAAACAAGATCAACAGAGGGCTGGAAACACAGGAACAAAGGATTTTGTAACATTCTCAAGCCTTTCAGACCTGTCAGAATCTCTAATAATAAAAGTGTAATATGCTAATTAGACCGGACAGCCTTCTGGATGACCCTTCCGGACAAAGCCGGGGCTGCGAGGGAAGCCCGGGTCCCGGGTGTCTGCCAGAGGCCAGAGGGAAGCCTGGGTCCCAAGTGCCAGAGGGAAGCCGATGCCGGCAGCCGAGGGAAGGAAGGCCTACTCTTGCATGAAATTTGTGCATCAGGCCTCTAGTCCTACACAATAAAAGGCTAAGATGCCAATCGACCAAACAGCAGAACGACTGGTTGCTATTATGTGCACTGACCACCGGGGGCAGACGCTTAACGCAGGAGCTGCCCCCTGGTGGTCAGTATGCTCCCACAGGGGGAGCACTGCTGAGCCAGAAGCCAGGCCCATGGTTGGCAAGCGCAGCAGTGGTGACAGGAGCCTCTCCCGCCTCCACGGCAGTACTAAGGATGTCTGACTGCCGGCTTAGGCCCACTCTCTGCGGGGAGCATCAGTTGGACATCCCCCGAGAGCTCCCGGACTGTGAGAGGGTGCAAGCTGGGTCAAGGGACGCTCCCCCGCAAGTGCATGATTTTTGTGCACCGGGCCTCTAGTCTAATCTAATAATAGACAAATATGCAAATTGGCCATACCTCCGACACACCCACAAGCCACGCCCACCATCCAATCAGAGCGAGTATGCAAATTAACCCAAATCAAGATGGCTACAGCCACAGAGAGCAAGGTTTCCTAGGTAACAGAGGAAGCCAAGCTTTCTGCCAGCCATTGCAGGTCTAAGCCTCCACTCAAGCTACAAAGTTTCAATTATAGAAGGTAAACAAATTCAAACAAATGGCGGCAGAATGGAGCTTGAGAGAGCAGGCCAGGGTTGCCGCCAGCAACAGGGGAAGCAAAGCTTTCTGCACACCCTGGCCGGGCCCACCCGCTTAAGGCAACAAAGTTTCAATTATAACCCCAACACAAATGGATTCGGGCCTCGGAGGGAGCCCCAGGCTTGGCTCTGCTCCAGGCTACAAAGTTTCAATTGTAGAAGGAAAATAAATTCCAGATACCAAGGCCTCTGCTTGCATTGCCAGGGGGCATGGCCGGCCTGCAAACCACCACAAGCCCCTCGCTCAGGCCGCCCCATGCCCCAAGGGAACCCCACCCTGATCAGGGACACCCTTCAGGGCAAACCAGCTGGCCCCCACCCCTGTACCAGGCCTCTATCCTTTCTAATAAAAGAGTACTATGCAGATTGATCATCACTGCAACACACAATATAGCTGCCCCCATGTGGACACAAGATGGCCACCACAAGATGGCCAGCAGGAGAGGGCAGTTGGGAGGCACCCAGCCTGCAAGGGAGGGCAGTTGGAGGTGATCAATCCTGCAGGAGAGGGCAGTTAGGAGTGACCAGGCTGGCAGAGGAGGGAAGTTGAGGGCAAACAGGCTGGCAGCAGAGTGGTTAGGGGGTGATCAGGCTAGCAGGCAGAAGCAGTTAGGGGCAATCAGGAAGGCAGGCAGGCAAGCAGTTGGGAGCCAGCAGTCCTGGATTGTGAGAGGGATGTCCGACTGCCCGTTTAGGCCCGATCCCTGGGATCGGGCCTAAACGGGCAGTCGGACATCTCTTGAGGGGTCCCAGATTGGAGAGGGTACAGGCTGGGCTGAGGGACAACCCCCCTCCGTGCACGAATTTCGTGCACCGGGCCTCTAGTATAAAGATAAAATCAGATCATATGACTTAAGCTTCTCATTGGGCTGCCTGTCCTCACTGCTAAACCTCAGGATCGGCCAGCAGGACCATGTAACTGGGAGATTAGAGCAGAAAGCCAGCTGGTCACCTGCTCCTGTCTCAGACCAGCCACAAGTGTGTGTAACTCCACAAGGAAGTGTGAAACCTCAGATTCTGCTGTCAGTATTAACTGCTTCCTCATTTTCTAAGTTAATTAACAAACCCAATAGATAACTTTTACTATGTGCCACAATTAGGCTCTTTCCTTTCTTATATTTCCTCATTCATGCTCCTAAACAAATCAGGGTGTGTTTTTTCCTATGAGGAGACTGAGCCACAAAATAATGAAGTATATTTAGAAGTTCACACAGGTAGAAATATGATAGAGCAGATATTTAAAATTGAGGCAGTCTAAGTCCAGCATTCTCCCTTTAAACTATACATTTAGAAAGAACTGTGAGGTACATTATAGATAAAATTATAATATACCTAAAATATATAACTTTTATCTTGTAACAATATTGCTTTTCTCATACTAGAAAGATACTGAGTATTTTTCAAAGTTCTAATACATAAGATTCAATTCCATTTGTGTTATTATACACTTATTCTTATCCTCCTGACATTTTATTTTGTTGAATTTATATAAATATTTTATTTCTTTGGATTTCACAAGTAAAATTATATCTTTAGTCTTCATTTTTTATTTCACCCATTTATATGCCAAGCATCTGGTTTTTATTTTCTACTTTAATTTTTATATTTAAATTGTGTTTAATATATTTTTTATCTCTTTAACACCTAAACTACTTTGTAGGTTGTCAAACTAAAAAACAGACAGCCAGATAGTTCTCCAGCAAGATGGGTTTATTTGGGAAAACAAAAAATTGCAATTTGGGACTTGTAGTCTAATGGCAAAACACTGCAAGTCCAGAGAAACAAAAGAGAAGAAGGCTTTTTCCTGGGCTTTCCAGGAGCTCTTTGATGTAAACAAAGTAGAGTGACTTCCCATTGGCTGAGCTGTTACTAGAGAGGAATCTTTCCTTCCTCCAGCTAAAATGCAAAGTAGCACCACCTGCTGTCAGAGATGCAGGCACCTCACTTCCTATTGGGTCAGGCCCCACTCTATTTTAAGTGAAGTTTCCTGTTTTTTTAATTTTCAAGATAATTGTGTTTTTCAATATAGCAAAGTAAATGTGTCCAAAGACCTCTTTATAACTATTTTAATGAAATGGAGCAAATGACTTTTAAACTGATTATGTTTCTTATCTCACAAATAAAAAGATAATAACCTTCCATTATAATAAAAGAATTTGAGTGAAAACTGAAAGTAAATAAATAAATAAATAAATAATAACAGGCATTGTTAAGTGGGTATGAAAATAAGGGCAATCGCTTAGGGATTAAAAAAAAAAATGAAGAGGGAGTGGAAACCAGATTTTGGAATTGAAATTCTAACCATGTGTCATTGTTGATTCCTAAAACCAAAGAGAGTGGACGCCCAGAAGACAGTGGTGGGCCTGTTCAGTGTGTGCAATCAGATGTGGACTCCCACACAGTCCGAACCCTCCAAGAAACAGGGACTCGGACTAGGACAACTGCCTTTGCTTTACAAGGAGGCAACCTAACACATGACCAGGGCAACTTAAGAAACCCCAAACCAACAAATGTGTCCATGTTGGTAAATCCTTACTGGAGGGACACAGACTAGTGTGGATCTACTCATGTGCCCCCAAGTCATGCCCCCTCCTGCAATGAGTTTATAATACAAATTGACAAAACATCAAGAGAACAAAGCAGTATAAGCAAGGGTAAAAATCTACATACCATGTAATTCTGCTTTTTGAACACTACGGGGGTTAAAATCGGATAAGTGATTCCTAGGCGCTGTATTTGGGGGAGTCGATCAGCTTTGCCTGTTTTTGAACTTTATATTTATATAGATGGAGTGATATGGCATATTTCTTTTTAGGTCTGGCTCCTTTTGGTCAGCATGACATTTGTGATCTTCATATTTTTGTGTAGAGAAAGAGTTTAATCATTCTTATTGCTGTATAGTATTCCATTGAATAACTATGTCCCCATTTGCTTACAAAAATGACTGCTATGTCACACTTACCTTTTAAAATTACAACATAATAGTCAAATTGGGTAAAATCTTTATATAATTCTTATTTAAATTTTAGTCAAGGCTTACAAAATCTAAATGGAATTTTTCATATCTAGTCACCACTTAGACATTAAAATTCAGCATGTGACTATAAAATTTTTCTTTTAATGAAAAATTTCCTTTATCATTTGGTCAGTTTGCATTCACCCCCAAACATTCTCACACCAAGGTGCCACACCCTCTTTTTCCTATGACATTTTCTTTTTCTCAATGCATTTTTCTAATTTAGAACTGGAGATACTTTCACCCTTCTCACCTATGACAGTCCAACGGTTCAGAATATTCACCTCCTAGGTTATGGTAGCCTTGGAATCCTCTCCAAACCACATAAAGATACCCTCTGAAAGGAAAGGGAGAGGCGCTGTTGACTATCCGCTCAAACATCATTTAGAATATAAGGGATTCTACCCCAAACAAAGACCACAGTAAAGCAAGGTGTCTAGGACATAAGGCAAAACTTTTTTTTAAATAGTACATTTCGTTCGTGGTGTGTTTTTTTTTAATATGTTTTTGTTGATTTCAGAAAGGAAGGGAGAAGGAGAGATAGAAACATCAATGATGAGACCTGAGAGAGAATCATCAACTGGCTGCCTCCTGCATACTCCACCCGACAGGGAATTGAACATTGACCTCATGGTTCATAGGTCGACGCTCAAATACTGAGCCAAGCCAGCCAGGTAAGGCAAAACTCTTGAGAGCATTGCCTTAAATTATTATAGTAGACAGAGCCATGGGGAGGCGAGTTCATTTGAAATGGAGAGGTTCTGGCATGAGTGTGATGAGACACTCTTTAGGACAACTCTACAGTGAATGTTTCTGAGTCTCAAAAACCTGCACACATTGAGGTGACAGAGTTAGGTTTAAACTTGATTGAGTATTGAGCTTTTGCATTTTACTGTTGCAGTGAAAATCATGTCATGAATACTCATTTATTCCTCCATATAAGGATGTTCCTAATTAATCTGTTATTCAAAAGCCACCAGTATTATATTAGTAACTGCATTATTTCGTGACATTGACTAAAGCCCAGAAGCAGGTTCCTGTGGCCTAATTAATTTTTCTAAAGCCTTTTACTCAGCAGGATGCTGCCTACCTGGATCTTTGAATGAAAGGATATTAATGAAGCTGCAATGCAAATGATTATATTGAAAGTGATGAAGAATTTATTAGGAAGACAGCCATCATGGACTGTGCAGTATATGAGGCATAAAACTGCTATAAGTAATGACAGAGTGTAGTTTAGGCAAGTAATGGGCAGCGGAGCTCCAAAAGGAGAGCGTGGAGATATATTATTTAGTAATAAAGTTCCCATAAAAATTGAAATACGAGGTGGAAAGATTAACATGGTCATACGAGTCATCTTTAATGCTCATAGCCGAGTTCTGCCTTTTAGAAAAAGTAAACCAAATTTATGCCTGCGACCACATGCAAGTCAAAAGCCTTATTTATACATTTCATGCAAATGACGGCACCTTTGGTTTGCAGTTACCCAAGTAATCTTTAATAGCATTGAAATTTATGACATTAACATTGGATCGCAAGCTATATTTCTACCTGTCAAAGGGCTAATGTTTGTAGGTCATGCCATCAATAAGTAGACTGTGGTTTATACCCTGCACTGCTAGTCCCAAATCTACAAACAAAAGATTTTGCATTTTTTTAACTTAGACTGAATAGATATATGTATATATACCATATATATACACATATACATACATTTATACATATACATATACATACATATATACATATACATACATGTATATATATATATTCCCACTTGTTCCATAATAATATTATACACCATAATTAATGGTCTCATTGCATGTTTGCTCCCACAGAGGGAATGCATAGTGCTCTAATTACAAGTAGGGCTCTTGCTGGCAGTAACCTAAACAAAAATCCTGACAGCCAATTACCAGCTGGATGACCTTGGAAAATGACTTAACTACTCTGGTCTCATTTTTTACTTCTATAAGACAGACATAGTAATACCAATTGCATAGGGTTGTTATAACAGTTAAAGTATATAAAATGTTTCCAGTCTATAGTAACCAAATCAATTCCTGTCATTATCATTATCATTATCAATACATTCTGGGTACATCCGTATGGATATCTCAGATAGTCCTCAGATCTTCTCATTTCAGCTTTATTTCTAAAGTTAAAGGTCTGAAATATCACATGATCACACTCATATGTGGAATCTAATTAACAAAAGAAACTGATGAACAGAGCGGATCCAGAGACATGGAAGTATGGAACAGAGTGCGGAATCTCGGAGGGAAGGCAGGGGAGGGTGGGTGGGTGGGAGGCAATCAACCAAAGACCTTGTATGCATATAGGCATACCCCATGGGCACAGACAATAGGGTGGTGAGGGGCTGGGGGTTTGGGGGCTAGAAGGGGTTGATGGGAATTAAAGGGGGACATATGTAATACTTTCAACAATACAGATTTTTTTAAAAATAAAGTTAAGGGTCTGACAGTTACCTTGTATCTACTGATGGATGCAATTAAACTGGTAGCCATTTATATTTAACACAAATGTATGAAAAATATTGTCTTTTATGATCTCTCAGAAGTGGATATAAAATTGGGCTATAGTATAAAATTATGAACCTTAAGAGGAAAAACAAATATTTACAAAACATTTTATTCTGGATTTTAAATCCTTTCTATTCAATCACACAGAGAGCAGAAGTGAGGTTGGAATTTTAAATACAATAGGCACAGAGGCCTTAAGGACAAAGTGACACCTGAGTAAACCCCTGAAAGAAGTGAGGGTCCAAGCCACCTGAGACTCAGAGGAAAGCACCTTTTGGATCACAGGAACAGTCAGGGAAGAGTGCACACTCCCCAGGATGGAGACACAGCAAAGGAGGGGTGGTCAGTGGGAGTAGCTCACCATGGATGCAGGCAATAAGACATGCACTGTCTACAGAAAATGTCAAAACAATCATAAAACTGATTATAATTTTTATCACCCTGTGGTGACAAGTATAAACAAAATCAGTGATGAAATATTCCTCCCTGAAAAATTATCTATTGATCTAAGTTCTAAACAACTGCCATGGTTTCTATTGAGACAGATGGACTGCTGCCCCCAGCCCACCTTCGATAGGCCACTCGGTGGGAGCATACCAGGAGGGTATAGCAGCGGCAAGTGGGTCTGGACCAGGTTCAATCAGAACAAGAATAACAATAGCATGGCTAAAACACTAGGGCTTTGTAAGCTCTGCTTGGACCTGGGCTTTGACTCTGCATGCGATGGGAAGCCATTGCATGGATGATAGCATAGGACTTTCAATGTATAGTTTGAATGCACTGATGGTAGTGTCGAAAACAGATTAGGGTGAGCGGGAGGAACGTTGTCACCGAGAAAACATACATAGATGGTGATTGTTCCAACTGTTGAAGGATGAATCGGTCTTCCCCATCAATAGTATGAGATGACTAACACACGACACTGGACAGATGAGAGTGACATTAGTTATTAGTCTCACATACACACAGCCCAAGAGAGGAGGATGCCACACACCAGGCAGGGCCACATGAGGGTTGCACTTGGGACCAGGGTGAACCAGCCAAGGCTGTCGGAGGCAGGCTTTATAGCAACAAGAGAGTAATGTGCCCTCTGAGGATGTGATGGGTTCATCTTAGTAATTTTGCAGGCTGGCAGGGAAGTAAAATTTTGCAGGCTGGCAGGGAAGTAGAACACATTAAGTTGAGATCCATCCAGCAGCTGGTCTGGCTGTGTGTTGGAGGGCTCTCAGGTGATATATTAAATTAAGAATATACAGATTATGACCTGCTGAAGGCAGAGGCACTTGACACCTTCACGGGGTCCAAGCTCCCACTTTGGGGAAGTGAAAATCCTGGGATCATATTGATTGAAGGAGCAGTTTTCAGAATTGTCAGTTATAGACCCCAACACAAGAATCATCAACAAAAGAATCACCAATCCCAGGCCCCAATAGGAAAAGGTATACATTGCATCTCCTACAAGAAATCAACTACCCCAGCAACTCAGTCAATGACAAACCATCATCTCCATGAATTGTCACTTTTCTCCAATCGTTCACACAAAAGAACTTCTCTCAACTTCTCTCTTTTTTTTTTCCATAAAATGACATTCCTCTCCTTTGTTGGTCTTGTCTATGGCTTTTGCTATAGCTACAGGAAGGGGACATAATCTCGTTTACTCTCCCATTTGTCAAGAATCGTGGAGGATCTGAGATTTAACCCTATCTGCTATTGAACAAGCTAGCCTGCTATAGTTTCATGGAAGTTGGCAGAAGACACGGGATTCCTGGTTCAAAGACATTGGACTCTATTACTCACTGCACAGAAGGAAGAATAAGCTCATGTTCACATCAACCCCCCACCCCCCCCACCACCCCCCCCCCCGCCACTTAAATGCCATGGGAATGATGCAATGTGGCCCAGGTAGTGCTGAGCACAGGGAACGTTTGCAGTTCAAAATCCCCAAGATGAGGAACCTCAAGATTAAGAACTTAAAGCTTTACATTGGGCTGCAAGAAAGCTGCCCTTTGCCCTGAAGGGAAGCATTACTTTTATTATACAACAAACCTTCCCTTTGTTCTGGAGGGAGGTGCCATCTCTCTTCCCAGGCCATGTGCAAACATTGATGAAAAGATAATTTGAAACAAAATCTGTCAGTACCTCTGCTTGCAAGATATCCAGAAACACAAAAAATCCTGGAAAAATCATCGCCCAACATTATCCCAGGCCTAAAACTGTATCTGACACATTGTAGTCATGCAATAAATCTTTGTTGAATAAAACCTCCAAGAATTTCTGTTTTCATCAATATAGTCTATTTCCACAAATAAAATATTTTTTTTAAATCTTGATATGAGGGAATTCTTGAATAATGTCTTAGTTAGGGCTGCTATAGAACAGTATCATAGGCTGGGTGGTTTTAGCAACAGAAATGTATTACTGTTCTAGAGGCTGGAAGTCCAGGGTCACAGTGTCAGTGGGGTACACTCCTAATGATTCCTCATCTGGGGTGCAGACTATGGACTTCTCTGTGTCCTCACATGGTAAAAGAGGTCTAGCTATCTCTCTGGCCTCCTCTTCTAAGGGCACTAACTCTATTTGTTAGGGTTCCCTCCCCATGACCTAATTATCTCCCAAAGTCCACACCTCTAAATACATCGGGGATTAAATTTCAACATAAATTGGGGGGGACAAACATTCAAACCATAACAAGAACCTAAGAGCAAAAACTTGTCTAATGATTTGTGTAGAGTGGTAAATGGAAATCATAAAACTCTATTGGCTTTCTCATTTGTAAATAGAAATGATAAATCTACCTCTTGACCTCTTGAAGAAACTCAGTCCTCTCTCCTATTCCTTTCTAGTCTCATTCTTAAAAGAAAGAAGTAATGTGTTTGATCAAGGCAAGAACATTTACTTAAACCACGTAACTAAGGTCTTAGTATCCTTGTCTTTTGCAATTCCCAACTTCTAGAAAAGCAGAGAAACAAGGAGGCCTGTAGTATATTTCTTTGTGGGCAAATAGGTAACTATCCAACTTACATGTTCTCTTTCTCTCTCACAGGCACACTCTCTCTTATCCCTACCCCACACAGACATACATGAACACACACATAACTATATACAAACATACCGTTTTTCCATTGAGCTTTTCTTATATCTAAGAACATGCTGACAGTCTCTCAACTTTTAAAATAGTAATATTTGAAATTAAGTTTTATCCTTTGAGTTAGAAGCAGGCAGAGTGAACCTTTTGGCTAGCCTTTTTCTAGGCCCTTTATATCAAAACTAGAGGCCTGATGCACGAAACTCATGCAAGAGTAGGCCTTCGCAGCCTCGGCCCTCGCAGCCCCGGCTTCGTCCAGAAGGTCGTCTGGACAGTCGTTTGGCTGTTGGGCGATTCAGTCGATTTGCATATTATGCTTTTATTATTATAGATTCTCTAGACAAAAAAGGCCCCTATCCCAGGCCAATCATGGTCAATGTCATTCTTCCCTAGGACTTTGAGCAGTGGGGGGAGGAAAGTGATTTTCCCTCTACCCTCTGGGTTCTAGGCTGAGATGCCCCTGTAATAAAAGACCAGATTGACAGGAGATAAACAGAAGTTTAATAACATGTATACCTCCTACATACAGGACGGACACCCAGGAAAACTGAGAAACTTCCCCAAATGGCCCAAACTACCACTTTCAATAACACCTTCAGCTAAAGACAAAAGATGCTGGAGTTTGAAGGAGGAATCCAGTTATGGGCCGTTAACAGGAAAACCACAGCAAACAAGGTAAGGGGGGTTACAAAGGTTTAAGTCGTTGTCTCTGCATTGATATGAGTTTCTAAAGACTCAGAGACCATTCCTCTCTGGTACAGAGAGGGAAACACTCTTACAAATGGATACTTCCCCTACACATGTAAATCATTCTAATAAAAGGGTAACTTCCACTCCATTTTCAGAGCTTCACCTGTGTCTGCTGTTTCTTAAAAATAACCAGCTTAGCCCTGGCCGGTGTGGCTAGTTTTTGAGCATCCTCCTCAAAGGAGCATTGTCCATTGAAAGGTTGCTGGTTCAGTTCCCAGTCAGGGCATATACCCAGGTTGAGGGTTCAATCCCCTGTCGAACTGTGTATGGGAGGCAATCAATAGAAGTTTCTCTCATATCAATGTTTCTCTCTCTCTCCCTCTCCCTTCCTCTCTCTAAAGATCAATAAAAACATATTTTTTAAAAATAGTAACCAGTATAAAATAACAAAAGAGGCATATGCTGGAGTATTACACTGTATTTTACTCCCCTTCAGAGCCACACCTACATGAATGTAAAATCTCCCTTTGTCTCGCTTTGTTCTTTGAAAAGGGTGGACAGTTAAGCACAGAACCTGATTTTCAGGAACCGAATACTGTGCAAGACCCACCACATAACATATTTTTTTAAAGGAGAACAAACATAGAAGCAATTCAATCTGTAGTCAGTCATTTTATATTCTACCTCATGAACTTTTAAGCAAATAGAAAACGCTATGTAAGTTATTTGCATAATCTAGTTGCACACCAAACATAACACTGTCCTTTTTTATATCTACATAGCTTTATCTTCAAAAATATTATGCCATTTTCAGTTACAAATTGCTCTATACACAGTGCCTTTCCTTGTTATGTTTAAAATTCATATAATTTCAGTTGTTTATTTTGTTTTTTTGCAATTGAAACTGATCTATTATGTGTTATTCTGAGAAATACACTTAACTTGTATGTCATGTATATGACTCCAGAATAGCTAGCTACTCTAATATTTAAAGTTTGACTCATTTAGTAGGTTTTATTTTTTTTATCATAAGTGTTTAAATTATTTAAACTCTACTGGGACTTCTTATTTTCCTTTGGGAATAATTTTCCCAGTTTAGTAATATTCTCTGGGCCAATTCTAACCTCAGGAAAACTGAAAGTAAGTGTAATTTTTAAAAAATTGAACACAGTTTTTATATTTCATACAAACCAATTATTAATCACATACTAGAGGCCTGGTCACAAAATTCATGCATAGAGGGGTGTCCCTCAGCTCAGCCTGCACCCTCTCCAATCTGGGACCCCTCAAGGGATGTCCGACTGCCCGTTTAGGCCCGATCTTGATAGGATCAGGCCTAAACGGGCAGTCGGACATCCCTCTTCCAATCCAGAACTGCTGGCTCCCAAATGCTTGCCTGCCTGCCTTCCTGATTGCCCCTAATCGCTTCTGCCTGCCAGCCTGATCACCCCCTAACCACTCCCCTGCCAGCCTGATTGATGCCTAACTGCTCCCCTGCCAGCCTGATTGCCCCTAACTGCCCTCCCCTGCAGGCCTGGTCATCCCTAACTGCCCTTCCCTGCAAGCCCAGTAGCCCCCAACTTCCCTCCTCTGCCAGCCTGGTCACCCCCAACTGCCCTCCCTTGCAGGCCTGGTCCCTCCCAACTACCCTCCCCTGCTGGCCTGATCACTCACAACTGCCCTCCCCTGCTGGCCTGGTCCTTCCCAACTGCCCTCCCTTGCTGGCCATCTTGTGGTGGCCATCTTGTGTCCACATGGGGGCAGCCATCTTTGACCACATAGGGGCAGCCATCTTGTGTCTTGGGGTGACGGTCAATTTGCATATTACTCTTTTATTAGCTAGGATAGAGGCCTGGTGCATGGGTGGGGACCGGCTATTTTACCCTGAAGGGTGTCCCAGATCAGGGTGGCGGTTCCCTTGGGGCATGGGATGGCCTGGACAAGGGGCCTGTGGTGGGTTGCAGGCCAGCCATGCCCCCCGGAGACCCAAGCAGAGGCCCTGGTATCTTGGATTTACTTATCTTCTATAATTGAAACTTTGTAGCCTTCAGCGGAGGCCTGGGTCGGCCATGGTGTTTAGGAGGCTTGGCTTCCTCCATTGCCTGGGGAAACCCAAGCCTCCTGCTCGCTCCGTGGCCACAGCCATCTTGGTTGGGTTAATTTGCATACTTGCTCCTGATTGGCTGGTGGGCATGGCTTGTGGTGTAGTGGAGGTGCGGTCAATTTGCATATTACTCTTTTATTAGATAGGATATTCACATGTTTATAACTAATTTTATTTTTATGTAAGTTTTTAATTTATTTATTTTAATCTTTATTGTTGAAATGACACCCCGGCTTCCTTCGCAGAGGGAGGCCCCACCCACCCACCGCAGCCTGCTGGTTGGTGTCCTGGACCTCCTTCTGTAGGGTGATCATGGGGCAATGGCCAGGCCCCTGACCAATTGCATCACATCTGCCTTGGCTGGCCTGGCACCAAGTGGGTGTCATAGCATGATCAACCAGAAGGTCGTCTGGAAGGTTATTTGCTCTAATTAGCATATTATGCTTTTATTACTATAGATTTACCCCCATTTTTCAGATGAAGAAATTGAGATTCAGAATATAACACTGTGATAGCTAAATCTGAAATTAAGCCCAAGTCTTTCCATGTCTAAAACTCTTTCATTATACCACACCACTGACTTCTATGTATCTCAATCTGGACCAAAGTCAAAAGGGCACATGAACAATTGTTTTTGATGCTGAAGCCTTGTTTTGTTTTTCTTTTCAAAATATGTAGGTAATTTTTCTATTCTGCTCAACTTCAGTTGTATTTTTCACTTTTAAAAGTTACTAAAAACATCAGAGGTGGAAAACACTGAAAAGGGGATATTACTTTTAAAATTTCCTCAAGTAAAAGCATTACTTGCAGCTTGCAGTGAATTGTGTTGGCAGCAGGTATCATGCCTCCTTATTATGCCTTTCCCTTGCCTCGCATTCTTTTGCATTTCATCCAGAGGCCAATTCACAAGGAAATTGTGGTGGGGCCCATTCCCATGACTCCTCCTACCTGCGCTCAAACCAGTCATTTCTTTTCAAAATATGTTATTAGGTGAGAGCTCTAGTGTGACTTGCAGATCAAAAGACATGCTAAAAAGAGAGGCCACCTCCGGGGTGTTTTACTGAGCATTCAAACTCTTGCAGTTTTTCTGTCACTTGCTTTGTGTCTTTCTACACATTTCATTGTATTTCAAATTTTCTTCCTGGCATTTTTATAGTTTGTAATCTGTCCCAGGAGCAGGTTTAAATGACAGGCTTCATGGATATTTTCTTAAGATCTAAAGAGGGAAAGAAGGAATATTTTCCAAAGGAGAATAGTATTTACTTGGAACGAGAAAGTCTCTAAAGGACAAAGCTACTGCAAGTACGCTACTTTTTACTACGCCTCCAGCTCCACTGTGGAGACCTACCAGGTCCCGTTCAGTGGTGAGGGGAGGCTACAGGGGAGAGCAAAGGAGCAGAGCAGGATGGTCTTAAATGGAGAAGAAAAAGAAGAAACAGCTTGAAAGCAGTATGACATCCCTGTTAAGTATGAAAAGACACCCAAACCCAGTAGACAGAACACAGATGTTAACAATGAGGACCTTCTGTGGTTCAGCCCTCAGGCACCAAACCCTCTAGTAGGAAAAATACTCAAAGAAAAAAAAAGAAAACCCTTTCTTTTGAGAAAAGAAGGCTTCTTTAAGAAAATGCACTTTCCCCAGAATAAAATATGATTGAAAATGTGATGATCCGATTAGGCTGCCAAGTATGGTATAACGTTTCCCAAAAATGTCGAGTTGATTCTAATGATCATCCAAGGTGAATCTAACATGGAAAAATGGGTGCTGGCTATTCAGCCACTTTGTGAATAATACTAGAAATGTGAGACACCAAAGTCCATCTGTAACCCTGAGACTCTTTTTCTGGTGAAATAAATTGAAGTGAAATAGAAACATGGTTTTTACAAAGTCACGGGAGTAGAGCGAAGGGTCCAGGACAGAGCTTAGGAAGACCCTGCATTCCTGCCTCCCATGGACCCACCCAAACTACAGCTACATATGAACCAGTCCCCTCTGAAAAAGATCTGAAACCCAGGTGAGCTGCTCCTCCACAGCACAGGTGTGCCCTAGCCCGTTGGGCTCAGTGGATAGAGTGTCGGCCTGCAGGTCAAAGGGTCCCAGGTTCAATTCCAGTCAAGGGCATGTACTTTGGTTGCAGGCTCCTTCCCAGCCCGGGTCCTGGTCAGGGCTTGTGCAGAGGCAACCAATTGATGTGTTTCTCTCTCATCAATGTTTCTCTCTTTCTCTCTCTCTTCCACTCTCTCTAAAAGATCAATGAAAAAATACCCTCGGGTGAGGATTTCAAAAAAGAAGACCAGAGCAACAGAGGCATGCTGTCACCAAACACCACCCACCTCCTCTCCCCACCCCCCACCCCCCCAAAAAAAAACCCTGCATGGCAACACACAATAGAGAGGAATCTCACCAGAGGTTCTTTTCCCAGAGTAGTGAGGGGTTTGTGCCCCACATCAAGCACCCCAACTCTTGGGAGCTGCCCTGGACAGACTAGCCCCTAAGACATCTGGCTTAGAAAACCCATGGGGCTGCCGTCGGAGGGGTCTGAAGGCTCTAGGCAAGTAATATTTTCCTTTTAAAAGACTCAGGTGGTCTCACCTGCCCTGGAACCCAGAGGAAAAGTGTACGTTTAACAAGCACCTGGTCTATCTATGAAGGAGACCCAGTTGTTGATCTGCAAACATCTGCTGGAGGCACAGAAGACAGCCAAAACTCTCTTCAGACAGGGAGGCGCTGGTAGGCGGCATTTTTTGCACTCCCTGCCTGCTCTGCTAGCACAGGTGGCGAGCTCAAAGGTGTCCCCCTCCTGTTACCTTGTGGCACTGTCCCACTGCGATGCTGAAACTGGGGAGCGTGGGTTGGGGCGGCATTGCCCTGCTCCCTGGTGGGGCAGGCAAGTGCAAATGCTCACGGCACTCTCCAGCTCGCTCTCTAAAGCCAGCACCTGCACATGCAGAGCCCAGACCCTCTCCTGCTACCAGTACATCTCTGAAGCCTACAGCGGGGCACGGTCAAGGCGCTCTCCTGCTGCCTTGCTGCAGATGGCTACAGTGCCCTGCCCCTCCACACTCCAGCGGCCTCAATAAAACCAGCGGGCATACACCATCCACACCGGGGATGCCCCTGGACCAGTTGGTCCTGGTGGCCAAGGAGGTTGGCACTCCTGGACTCCACTCTAACAATTGCAAAGACAGGTATCCAGGTATCACTAGAATACCACCCTCATGGCACTACACAAAGAGCAAACGGAAACACAAGCCCACTTTTCCTACTAAAAAGCTACTATTTACCAGTACTTGCCCTGCAGCTTCAGCCTGAGGGACAGGCTTCAGGTTTCCCAGACTTCTAGAAACTATGGAGGTGCTCCCAGGGAAGGTAAGCAGGGAGACACCAACCATGCGCACCGCCTTGGCCTCGCTTCCGCTCAAAGAAACCTCCCAGAAAGATGCTGATGCATTCATCTGGAGCCCTCATTTTTACAACTGTTACCCCTGGGACACTTCCGGGTTTCCTTGTCTAGAGGCCAGTAGGGTTTTACCTTGCAGCCACCCAGGACTTTATACATTTGCATCTGTCAAAGTTGCTGCTCGAGAGTCTGGCTACCAATCAGCCTAAAAGTAGGTGCTAAATGAGATTCCTTTCTTTGGAACACTGACAGGTCTTGGCTCACCCTCAATAATGGGGTCTAGAGATCAACCAAAGGACTTGTATGCATGCATATAAGCATAACCGATGGACACAGACAGTAGGGGGGGTGAGGGCATCTGCTGGGGGGTGGGAGCAGCTGTGGAGAGGTCAATGGGGGGGAAAGGAGACATATGTTATACTTTCAACAATAAAGAATCTAAATTAAAAAATAAAAGAATAAATCAGGTTGTTTAAACAATCACAAAATTACAGAGACAACCAAGAGCTAGGGCAAGTTTGAATGAATCTCCTACATAAGACCACTCCTTCATGACTGATGCATAGAAACAAACACAGCGAGTCAATCAAAATAGGAAACAAGAAAATATGTTCCAAATGAAAGAATAAAGCAACATGGCAGAAAAAGATCTTAATGATTTGGAGATATCTAATCTACTGATAAAGAATTCAAAATAATGGTCATAAATATGTTCACCAAACTTGGGGAAAAAAATGGATGAACACAATGATAACTGCAACAAATAGATAGAAAACACACACAGAGACACACACACACACACTACCAAACAAGTCATAGAGCTCAGTAATACAGTAACTGAATTTAAAAATACACTAACAGAGTTCAACAGCAGACTCAATGAAATAGAATAATGGATCAGCAAGCTGGAAGACAAAGCACTGAACTCACACAAACAGAGCAGCAACAAGAAAAGAGATTTTTTTTAAAATGAAGATTATTTAAGGGAACTAAGGGAAAATATCAAGCAGAATAAAATTTGCAATATAGGGGTCCCAGAAGGAGAGAGAGAAAGAGGTCTAGAAAATCCTGAGAGTTCCAAATAAGATGAATCCTAAGAGATCCACCCCCAAAACACATTATAATTACAGTGGTAAAAGACAGAGAGAAGCAACTTATTACATACTAGAGGCCGGTGCACAAAATTCGTGCACTGGGTGCGGGGGGGGGGGTCTCTCAGCCCGGCCTGCACCCTCTAGCAATCCAGGACTGCTGGCTACTAACCGATTGCCTGCCTGCCTGCCTGCCTGATCACCCCTAGCCACTATGCCTGCCTGCCTGATCACCCCTAACCACTAGCCTGCCTGCCTGATTGCCCCCAACCTCCTCTGCCTCAGCCCCCATGGCTTCACCTGGAAGGACGTCCGGAAGGACATCCGGAAGGATGTCCAAAGATCGTTTGGCTGTCAGGTCTAATTAGCATATTACACTTTTATTATTATAGATAAAAGAAACCACATAAGGCAACAGCAGATTTTTCATTCAAAACTGCTTGGAATATGAATCAACCTTTTGTCCAGCATATCTACACTGTACAGAGTACTATAAAATATTTTGAGAGAGAGACCTCATCCACTAACATTTATTAAAGTATAGTTAAAACTGTTCTATTTTATTATTTATTACTAGAGGCCCAGTGCACGGATTTGTGCACTGGTGGAGTCCCTCGGCCTGGCCTGTGGGGATCGGGCCAAAACTGGCTCTCCAACATCCCCTGAGAGGTCCCGGATTGCGAGAGAGCACAGACCAAGCCGAGGGACCCCACTGGTGCACAATCAGGGCCGGGAAGGGACCAGGGGAGGGCTCCAGGGCGTATCCGGCCCATCTCACCCAGTCCCCATCAGCCGGACCCCAGCGCCAAGCTAACCTACAGGTTGGAGCATCTGCCCCCTGGTGGTCAGTGTGCATCATAGTGACTGGTTGAATGGTTGAACAGTTGGACACTTAGCATATTAGGCTTTTATTATATGGAATTGTTAATTTCTCACTGTGCCTAATTGTAAATCAAACTTTATCATAGGTATGTATGTATAGGAAAAATCCAAATACATATAGGATGTAGTACGATCTGCAGTTCCAGGCATCCACTGGGAATCTTAGAATGTATCCTCCAGGGATAAGGAGGACTACTGTATTTTGAAACTTAAATGATGAGAATGCATTAGCCAAGAGTTGAATAGTTAAAGAATTATCCAAATGGATGGCATAGTGTGGAGAAAGTTCAGGGGTAGGGAAGGACATTTAAAAAACTGAAGGCTATCAAGTATTTCTGAAAATTTATGGAAGAAAGAGAAGGTAAAAAAAAAAAGAAAAAGAGAGATACCAAATGAAGATGGAGTAGTAGACAAGAACACAGTACTTGAGGGCTTTTTCCAAAAATTAAATATAAACTATCAAAGAGCTCTAAGTAGAAGAGTGAGATTCAGGTTGCAATGCAAAGAATGAATAAGAGAGAAATCATTCTGGAGTCAGGGAGAAAGTAAATGGGGCTGTTACATCTGAAAAAAAAAATGTAGAGGGTACGACAATAGACATAAAAACTAAACTATATATATATATAGATATATATATATAGATATATATATGTATATTATAGCAAGCTAATTATAATATATATATATTATAATTCTGACAGGTCCTGGGTATTGTTAAGGGAGGAGAGAAGAGTGAAGAATAACTCTCAGGTTCTTATTTAGTCAACTGGGGTTAAAGTGATGCCATTTACTAAAATAGAAATACTGGGAAAATAACTAGTTTGAGCGGAAATATGATGAGTTTGATTTATGCTTTATGTTGTTTTTGAGGTACCTGGGAGAATCAAAGAGGAAGTATTCATTAGACAACTATGTATTTGAATCTAGACTGCAGAAGAAAAAAAAGTTGGATATAGATTTGGTAATAATATGTAGCTAATAATTCAGGATTTGAGAGAAAATAAGATCTTCTGAAAGATTGTAAATGAACCTTATCTGTTTTTGTGCTTACTACAAATTTCTACTGCTTATCTCTATATAGCACTTAGCTCACTCAATTATTATTCTCTTCTTTCCTCTCACTTATATATGATGTCAGCTCTAATGGCAGGGATAATGCCTTATTCATTTCTGTGTGCCATCACAATTGAGTACTATGTCTGAAACATATTAGACTTTCCAGAAATATTAAATAGCTGAGTGAATAATTCATTGAGTGAATGAATGGATAAATGAAAATAACCTTAATTGGAACTCTGAAATCTCTCTGTACTCCAAAAAGTTTTATCCACTTATAGGATCTGAATTACCAGGAATCTTTTCCCATTCCCCATCCATGGGATCCCTGGTCCCTCTGCATTCCTGGTAGAGGACAGAACTATGCCTTCTGCCTCTGGCTGCTTACCAGAATCACTGGAGTGCCCTATTTAATATACATATTCCTGGATATCTCTTCATTCCTGCTGAATCTGCATCTGTGAGGATTACGTTTTAAAAATCACTTAGGAGATCCTTATGCAATGAACCTAAAGTTGGTTCCTTGGTGGGAATGACCAACCTGAGGGAGCAATCATTCTAGTTCTCAGAATCAGACAGGACTTTCTGGTTAACTCCATTATGTCAGAGAAAGAACATAAGCAGGTACTTCAAGCATGCAAAGCTCATAATGATTAGATTTTGCATTTTAAATAGAAAAAGAGTTAAGGCAAAAATGTTGAGGATAAAATGGATCACACATTTGCACCAGATGGCTTTACTTAGGGGCGGGGGGGAGGGGAAGGAATAAAGAATTGTAAAGTGTCTAAACCAGAAAAAAAAATACAGAAAATTTCACAGTCAGCCATGTGCTCAATACAACTCAGATTTTGTGTTTTCCAGCCTTACACAACGGTCTCTATTTAAAAACATTTACTGGTAAGCCATCTTGTAAGAAAACACCCATATTTCTTCATAGGAAATATAAGACACTTTATATTTTTACTTCAACCTACCTTTTACACTTTATTTTCCACCATTTATACCCGATGCTCTAGTCAAAATGTATATACATTTTACAATCCCTTAAACATGATCTCTTTGTCTCACACACATCCAGGCTGTTTGTTCCTTCCGCCTGGTGTGCCCTTGGCGTTTCCCCACCTGGAAAATTCCTAACATTTCAAAACTCAGTTCAGAGACCCCTCATTTTGACACCCTTTTCAATATTCCTAAGCAGGGTTAGTCACTCCTAGTTCTGTTGTGCAAAGTTACATTTTTATGATTATTTAGTGGCATATCCCTGCTCGATTATAATGCGTCCCATATGTATCTCTCACTACCTTTTGAATTCCTCTGGGCTTCCATTTTTCTTTTTATTTCTAGCCCATAAACTAGTTTGCTACATAGTAGGTGCTCAACAAATGTAAGCTACATGACTAAAGATACCTTCCAAAACCAATATTTTGTGAATCCCTCGTTTAAAATGGCTTCAGATTACTCTTTCTTTCCTAACTTAATTTCTAGTAGAGGGTGCACTCAAACATGATCTGTGGTCCACAAAGTTAGTGGTCTCAGTGGACCTCATGCGTACAGGCACTCCCTTATAGTTATACCACTGCTGGATACGTTCTTCAAAAAAAAAAAAATCAAACTCTCACCTATTGGAAAATTCCCCAAAGCTCTCCACTCCTATCGTACTAAGTTTAATCTTTCCCATCTGATTTTTTTCAAATATCCTCTACCTTACTGTATCTCTTCAGAACTGCTTTTTCCACTTTGGGGGGGCTTCATCTTCAATTGTATTCATATCATTGTCTGCACTTACCCATCAAACCCATGCATAGTCCAGTATCTCATGTTAGTTTCCTCACTAGAAGTCAAAGAGCAAGGACTCTCATGGGACTATCAATATTAAAGTTATGGAAAGATGACAGGACGTGGTCCCATGGGGTTGGGACAATTACTACTTGGGACAAAATAATTCTGGAAAGTGAAGGGATCAGCTCCATCAGCTTCGTTTACTGCAGACTCAAATTCGTGTCTTGTTTTTACCTGCGCTCTGGTTACATTTAGAAAAAAATAAAATAAAGTACATAAATACAGTGAATGAGCAGGGCTACTCGCTGGCGAGTGTCTGAGTGCCTAGCACCACACCGGGGGGCATGGCAAACTTGGGTCAACGTTTGCTGATTGATGGCTCCATAGACCTGGTTAAGTCTCACCATCAGAAGTCCAGATTTTTTAACAAGCTCCTCAAAAGCGTTCATTCCCCAAGAAGAAACTAAAGAAAACCAGATGACAAGAATTTCAAGTCGCCCAATGTTCTGGTTGTCAGAGTTAAACAGGGATCTCCTGTGCAGTGCAGAGGCTGGCGGTGCCAACTTCCCATTGTGTTCTTTGGTGTCTGCACAAAGCCTGCTGTGCCCGTGAGCTGACAGGTTGAGAGCACGCCAGGTCCCACAGGCACACACACGTACGCACACGCTCCGCTTTTCACAGTGTTCCCGCATGGCATGGAGGAGGGACTAGAGTCACAAGGGGGGGAAATTATGATTCATCATCAGTAGAGGGATTCTTCCCTTCTCTGGGTGCCCACGTCAGACTTTGGTGCCGTCAACACTCCCTCTAACATGGATCGTGTATTGAAATGAGAAAGCCGTCACCTAACCTGGCCAGAGAGATTAGAGGAGTTGGCCCAGCTGACCACCTTTAATTTCCAAACCTAAACCACGAACACAGTGTTTGTAATCAAGGTGCTTTGCAGCACATACAGGATTCGAAAGGCATACGAATCCACCTCCAGCAACACTGCCCGTTTCAAAGACTGAGGAACCTTCCTCCGACTTGATTCAACCTGGCACGTGTACTCTTGCCGCTCTAAACGCTAGCAGACTCTACGCTTATGGCTTCCATTAGGTAGCATTTAGCATCCATGAAAACGCTCTTCAAGGAGTAATTACTTTTGAGACCATAAACATTTCAGATGGAAAAGGAGGAAAAGGAAGGAGGCACACGTGAAAGGAACTAGAAAAAAAAAAAATAGAAGAAAATACCCCCAAAATAGAAGCCTGTTGGTTCATAAAAGATTATTTAAGGGTGATTTAAACGATACTAGATGAGCATTTGTTCTGTTCCTGTTTTAAATAAAGCACTTTGTCCTAGTTTTCAGGTGCTGTACTTGGTTGTTATCTAATGTGTGTTAAAAGCCACTTGAAAGAGAGAGAGATTCATTCTGGCATCTGAGGACCTCGCTGGATGAGCAGCTCAGGCAAGGGGAGGTCCTGGGTACAGTGGACCCTGCGAAGGCTGGGGAACCCGTCTCTTTGCATGGCCTTTGAGCATCGGTTTCCTCCTGTATGTGGTGTTCATAAACAAGACATAGATCGAACCTGGCAGACACAGCAGGTACCCGAGATTGCAGATGCTTAAAAAGTAGGCATTCGCCCTAGCCAGTCTGGCTCAGTGGATAGAGCGTCGGCCCGCAGACTGAAGGGTCCCGGGTTCGATTCCGGTCAAGGGCACATAGCTTGGTTACAGGTTCCCCGGCCCTGGTTGAGGTGCTGTATGCAGGAGGCAACCAATCGATGTGTCTCACTCACGTCGATGTTTCCCGCTGTCTCTCCCTCTCCCATCTACTCTCTCTAAAAATCTATGGAAAAACATCCTCGCGTGAGGATTAACAACAACAACAACAACAGAGTAGGTCTTCAGTGCTCCTTTACAAATATCTTCCTTCAGGAAAGCAAACGCATTTGGCTGCAATGAGGCTTTCTTGTCAAGTCTACACTTCTAAAGAAGGACGCACTTAGCGGCCAGTTTACTCGTCTGCCTCCCCATCTCACGCTGCTGGCCATGTCCAGGGAGTTTTCTCTTGAGCAGTCACCTCCACGGAATTGGCACTCAGACCTTCCTAAATGCATGCTTTCCTGGCTCTTCCTTTCCACCTGTCCCCTCCCTACCCCAAAAGTCGCGATCCTCTGTGAGAGAAATATTTGTAGTGGTCTTACGGCTGAGTGGTGACAGAATGACACTTTTTCACCTGCCTCCATTGTGGGAAAAGGGGCACACTTTGGGCTGATAATTCATGCTGTGGCAGCGGGGAAAAAAATTCTCATTAACACTGTACTTTAACCAGCTCTGCTAATGGGCTTCGGGCATTCAAAATTGCAGCAATTAAAAACGAACTCGAACTTTTATACATTTCTTCCAGTAAGATACGTTAGCCTTCTTTTTATGGTTTGGGCAGATAGTTAGATTAATCTCTGTCAAAGCAGAAATCAACCTCTTACAGGGAATAAATGCTAATTAAGAAAAACAGAGGAAGCATAATATGGTATGTTTCTTTCCTGCACACTTGGGCTACACAAGCTCTCACCAGTTTTGGGGGTGACCAACAATGCTCCCTAAGAATGTCAATGAGGTGCCCTGTCCAATCATTGGGGTGCAGAGACAGGTCACAGGGCTGAAGTGTTCCACCAAGGAGGTGAGTGGACAGGCAAATGCTATTAGAGAATGTTATCTCTGTGTTGTTGGCTTTACAAAAGAGTACCTTCCCTGCCTTGCCTTACAATGCTGAATGTAAGTGTTCCCAGCCTCTAATAAGAGAAAACTGAAAATGTTGAGGAAAAAGGTAACAGAAGGTTTCTCTGTTCCAGGTGACAGGGACCTAAAATCACCAGGGAATATCCAACTCCTGAAATACCTGTATGAAAAAGATGCTTCCAAAATTTGCTCGAGTTCTCACTGACCTGGCTAGAAGAAGTTTTAATTATTATTCTTTAAGTCTGTAGTAGAGCCCAGCTCAGTAGCTGAGCGTTGACCCAGGAACCAAGAGGTCACAGCTCGATTCCCAGTCAGGACACATACCAGGTTTTGGGCCCGATCCCCAGTGGGGTGCATGAAGGATGCTGCTGATCAATGATGTTTCTCTCTCATCGATGTTTCTTTCTATCCCTCTCCCTTCCTCTCTCTCTCTCTCTCTCAAAATCAACAAAAACATTTTTTTGAAAAAAGATTATAGTAGAGAAAAAGTCTCAGTTGTATGCTAAAAATCTTTAACACGTGTATGCCTCATGTTTATAACCTTCCTTGTCCCAGGTTCCAGCCAACAGTAGTAGCAGCAACAGATAACCGGACCTTAAGAGTCATTGGAATATGAAAAGGAAGAACCAGTAATAGTTTCTATATGTTCATAAAAGTGATTCAGCATCAAACAAAGGAATAAGCTTTCCCAAGAGTAAGCTGGCAGCAAACAGTTGCTCCTGTTAATGAAGTCAAGAAACAACTCTGAAGTTATCAGTGGCCGCTGCTTCTCAGGCGACCAAAAGTTTGGTGACTATTCGTTTACTTATAGTAGACAATTTTATATTAGCGTAACCTTCAACAGACCTTATTTAATGCAATCCTTCACAAATTTTAAGCAGTTTTGTAGTATTCACCATCTGTCTTTAAATAAAATGCTTTTCTCAGACCCATGTCAGTGTTTTTATATTGTGTAAACACTGAAATTACTGTGGAATATCTGGAAAACTTGGTAGGAACCCCCAGATGTCAGCAATTTGCTGTGTCAGATTAAAAGTGGCCATTAACCTTCATCAGGAGCAATGCTGGTGGCTGAGCCATCGGTGCTCCCACCCGTCCCATTCACCCAGGACAAGGTGAGTGAAGGTCAAAGGGCAATCAGACACAGACCTCTATGCTCAGAATACATGGGCAAGAAATGGCCTAAGTCACTCTTGTTATGGAAGAGAATAAGCTTTTAGGAATCAGCTGTAATCCAACTTTAAGTTTTAGAGGAGGATAAATTATTTGAATTTTGATGATTTGTGATTCTTAATACCTCTTGTCCATGGAAGTGTATTTATTCTCCAGCCTTGTCTGCTATGTCTGTGAGGTCATGAAAAGGTGTGAGCAGACCTAAGAATTGTTGATGCCAGGATTGGAGATGGGTTCTTTGCAGTTTGCTTCCTCCCTACTCCACACACTCTCAGTCACCTGTGCTCTCTGCTCCATCTATTTATTTAACCCCTCCGATTTTTCTATGTGTCACTCCTTCCCAACTTCCCAAAGTCCACAAGCTCCTTTAAGAGCAGTGAACAGAGTTGTCAGCATTGAATTTACTTTTGGTCTCTCCATCCCCAACAAAAGTGCTTTCAAAATTTGTGTTGCTTACATGGATGGAACTGGAGAGCATTATGCTAAGTGAAATAAGCCAGTCGGGGAAAGATAAATATCACATCATCTCACTCACATGTGAGATATAGTGATCAACATAATTTGATGAACAAGAATAGATCCAGAGACAAATGGTAGGGGAGGGGGGGTTAGAAAGCAACCAAAGGACTTGTATGCATGCATATTAGCATAACCAATGGACACAGACACTGGGGCAGTGGGGGCTTACCCAGGGTGGGAATGGCTGGGGTGGGGGTCAATTGGGGAAAAGGGAGACACATGTAAAACTTTATACAATAAAAATAAATAAATAAAACAAGTAAAAAATTTGTGTTGCTTAGTGTGTGCTTGACCATTAGAAATTATAGAAACAACTCTATTCTAACTAAATAATAATAATGGTGCTATGATTACTATTCCTAATAATAAAATATGTGAAGCAGAAAATAAGTAAGAGAATGGAGACAGAACTGGAAATCCCAGATTATAAAATGAGTTATCCCCAAAGCCATTGGCCAATCCATTGGTTGTAAACAGGTCCTTGTAAACTGGTCACTATTTAAATTCACAATTGAGGGAAGGGTTAAAACAAATTTTATTACAAAAAAAAAGAATATTTTATAACTAAATTTTTAGCTCACCTAACCTATAGTTTTAATAGAAACAGATGAGATACAAAGTATTCATTCGGATTCCTAAATGACCCACTCCATGCTTTTCCTTATGAATCAACTAGGACAGTGGTCAGCAAACTGCGGCTAGCGAGCCACGGTTTGCCACGCTGTTGACTAATGAGTTTGCCGAACACTGAACTAGGATTATTATAATTTGTCAAGAATTCACCAATTTCTCCTTCATTTATTATCCAAGCTTTGTTATCATTACAAAGTCAAGTGCTTTTGCACACTTGAACAATTTCAAAATCCCTCATCAAGGTTACTTCCCCAGGACAAAATAAGGTTCACATTAGAAAAACACTGGCTACACCTGAGCAATGACGCTTCCGTGATTCGCTGCAGGGGGACTGGGCTTCAGCCTGCACCCGCGCTGGGATTTCACCTCCAAAGTGGACCACACACCACAGCCTCTCTTCTCTCATCAAAGCCATGGAAACTGAACCTACCACCTGGCCTTTGAGATTCTGCAAGGGAGACCCTAGTTAGATCCTTTGTCTTGATTACTCGTGAGATAAACACACTGACGTACACTATGGTTAGTTCCTTCAAGGGCTTTGTTCAGAGGGGCCTCCGCTGAAGCAAGCGGCCCTGTCAGCCAGCAGTTTGAGTGACTCTGTGAACATCAAATTGCATGTATAATGTGAAATGCGTCTGCAGAACCTTCTATTCAAACTTAGAAGCACAAGCTTACTACTTTTTTAGGCTTGGAGAAATGCCTTCAGGTAAAACAAGGAAAAAGATAAAATTTGTATAATTCATGCCCTCTTCACCCCCTTAGCACCTTATTCCCCCCCCCCCTATTTCATTAAAAAATGATATATTCTGTAAGAAAGATTTATTAGAGTATTAAACCAAATATGTAAATGTACAAAATATTTACATTTATGAAGTTCCTCAAATATAGTTACCTTTCCATCACTTTCTGAAAGAAAGCAAACGGTAATTTTTTTCTTAAGGCTCAAGGTCTTTGAATATTAATTATTACACAATATTGAAATCCATGTTTGTTTTTAGGAGGCTTTTGAGATATTTTGAGCTATTTATTCCCAAACGAAATGGAACTTCTTTCTCCTCTGCTTCTGCTTGTATTTTTTCTGCTACAATTACATCCTACGGAGGCTGCTAGATGTCACGGTTTGATTTGAGGTTCTGAAGGTGAGGTTGTATATCCTTCCCTTCCACAGAATAATAAAACTGGGTTTGCCTTCAGAGGCCTCCTTTCCCACTCATTCCCACTTTATGTCCATGGTGCGATGCCTAAAACAGATGGGTACACTTGTCCTACCCACATATGAGTCAATTCACTGATTTATCTGATAGATATTCAAAGCAGCTACTCCCAAAATATGGCCATTCTGACTGTGCGGAGAAACGTAATCTACAGCCAGCATCTACTCTACCACCAGACATTTTTCTCCATGGTAATAACAGCCAGATCTGGTCTGTACTTCCTTAGCCACATGTAGGAACTGACCGAGTTTCTGTTATAGTTCCATCAATGGATGGATGGATGAATAAAGAAATGTAATATATACATAACAGAATATTATTAAGCCATAAGAAAAGGAAATCCTGCTATTTGTGACAACATAAGTGGATCTTGAGGGCATTATGCTCAGTGAAATAAGTCAGACAGAGAAAGACAAATTACTGTATAATCTCACTTCTATATGTGGAATCTCCTGTAAGCTAGACTCAAAGAAACAGAGAGTAGAATGGTGGATACCAGAGGCTGGAGGGTGGAGGAAATGAGGAGAGGTTGGTCAAAATGTACAAACTTCCAATTATAAGTAGAGTGAGTTCTGGGAGCTAATGCACAGCATGGTGCCCTGAGTTAACAACACCTACACATTGTATAATTGTGTAAGTACTAAGAGAGTGGATTTTAAATGTTCTCACCGCGCACCCTGAAAAGGTAATGATGTGAGGCGGTAGATGTGTTCACTACATTTGGGTAATCATTTGGCAGTATACACATGCATCAAGTCATCACAGTGTACACCTAAAATTACACGATGTCATACATCAATTATGTGCCTGTAAAGCTGGACAAAGCAGTCAAATGGAGCAGGTGAGGCTGGTGGAGGAAAGCCACGCCCTAAGGGGAACCCAGGTGCAGGTGGGCGGAGACCGTGGGCTGTGCCAACACTGCTGGCCCGCTCTATACCCCCCCTTCCCCCCCCCCATGGAGATGGGATGGGGTGGGGCGGGGTGGCACAGCTGGGAGTCTTGTGGCAGACTCTGGGCAGCCTCAGGCAGCTCTTCCAAGTTAGACTATAAAAACCAATTCAATGTAAGAAAGAATAGCGCAAGTGCCTTTATTCAGCTTCTCCTCTTGGCAACATTTCCCATCTAAGTGCTACTTGGTGCAGTCCTCCAAGCAGAAAAACCAACCTGGACCAGGAGTGTCTGGACTTTTCATCATCAACCCCTGCACCAAAGAAAAGTGGAAATTTCTAAATGAAGCATCTTGGAGCCTGAATATTTATCAAGGGGACAATGAGCAGTTAGTTGCCACCTACGTGCCAGGGGAGGATGAAAATAAGACACAGACTTCAAGCATAGACTTTGCTCCAGTGTTATTCTTCCTTTTGACTTCAGTGTAAGGGCTAATCGGTGTCTGTAAAGGGATAGGCAGACCATGCAGAACTCAGGGTACTCTTCCCACGTTTTATATCAATAAGGTTTGTCCTAGAATTGCTCAAAAGCTTATACTTTGACTTGGAGGGAAATTAAAAGCCCTGCCAGTCCCAAAGTATCTCTGTCATGTGGGGGACTGGAGGTGTCCTACAACGGACTCAAATACTGTGTTTGTTTAAACAGTAAGAGTGATTTCTACAGGGTGGGCCAAAGGTGGGTTGACAGTTGTGAGTATAGGAAACATAGTTTATTCTTCTATTATCTATTAATTACTGTATTATTTTCCTTATGAACAACTGTAAACCTGCTTTTGCCTCACTCTGCATTTAACAAATGAGTGCGAATTATCACCAAAGCATCTTCCCCACCACGTGGCTCAGAGAAAAACTCTGAGGGAAAAGAAAACAACATGGGCAAAATTGCAAGGTTGCATCCCCTACACATGGGATAGTGATGGGCTTGTAAGACAGAGGGACCTGGGGGACACTGGGCCTTTACTAAATAGATGAGCACAGGAAGGTAGAAAATAAGACAACCCCAGGCTAAGGGGTAAATTAAGTAGGTGGGGTTTGTCTTTTATGCTCTTTCCCCTCTTCTATACCTCTGCTCTTTCCCGCCCAGGGTCTCTTGTGTATCCTCAGTGGGCCTGCACACACATGCATGCACACACATGTGCACACACATGCATGCATACACACAAACATAGAGTCCCCAGTCTGCTCTGTTGAAATTCAGGTTATACTAGCTAAGGAAGAGCTATATGCCCCATCTTTTACAGACTTTGAAAATGATGGCATTTTAATAGAAGACTTTTAATGTCTTAAAACCCTTTCAGACAAAGGACACTATTCCTAACACTGGAGGCTGACAGCTGACAGAGAAAATCAGGGAGCACAGAGACAAGCCTGACCTTTCTCCGCCCACCATCTTCCACACCCCCTGGGAACATCCATCAACACTCTGGGGGCAATACCTTCTGCTTAGTTATGGTCAAGCTTCACCAGCGCCCCAGTTTCACACAGAGCTCAAAACGGTATTAGACCCTCGGTGTGTACTCTGTGGTGAAGGGAGGAAGAGCATAGGAACTAGGGAAGCACCTGAACTACAGTGTACTGTACAACATTTAAGTCAATAGAGATACAGCTACTTCAATTTAAGGCAAAATTAAATCAAAATTTGAAATTATTTGTGGAGTTTTATTTTTAATGGGAGTTTTATTTTTATCTTTAACCACTAACTTATATTTTCACAGAATGTATTTGGTCCCAGTGATGAAAATTTTCAATTATGGTACTTTTATTTCAAAGCAAACAAGGATTTATATCCTCTTTCATGAAATATGATTGTTTGACAAAAAAAAAAAAACAAACAAACTTATAAATATTTTACATCCTTGGAAACTCTGAGTCAAATTATTGACCTCCCTAGTCATTTCAAGAAATCTCAGTGTTTTCCATCATCTACTTTTTAGTTTGAACCTGAGAAGTTGAATATCTACTTAGCTCCTGGGAAATATGCCATCCTAGACCTGTAAATGTGCAGTTCAAAGAATCCACCAGCAGAGGGCAATAAAGATGCTAAATGGTGAACCTGTAAGTATAGTGAAATCAGTGGGAGTTTCAATAAAAGGAACAATGTTATATACAATAACAATAGCTTATATGTACATGGACTTTGAAAAGTCATCAACACACATCACTGATCAATTTCTATGGCAAGATCAGTGGAGTTTGAGTGTAGAAAACAGTATACTTACATCTTAAAATTCCCCCCCCACCCCCCGCAGAATCTACACGCTATTGAAAAATTGTAGGAATAATAGCTTTCTGTGACTCAATGACGAGGCTACCATTATCAAGAGTAGAATTTATCTTCCAATAATGCTCGAATGCACAGGAAAAATGCATATCTTGGAGAATGGATAAACTCTGAGTGACATGAAAATAAGTAATTGTTCAAAGAGAAAATGTACGATATCAAGAAGGAACAGTTCACCCTATACTAGAGTGGCTATAAACAGAAAAGTCTCTAAGAAACATAAAAATCACCTCTAGGAACTAACTGTAGATAGAAGAGAATTAACATGGATGAGGGAGAAAAGAGTTGATTCTTAAACATACTTTCATTTGTTTATTTTATTTGCTTTATATTTGCAATATAAGAAAATAATAGCTTTCAGATCCAGTATCCCAATGTAAGAAGTGACCTGAGGATTCAGAAAACCACTTCTCTGATTCCTCCTTCTATCTTTTTCTGTGCTGTCCTTCTGGAACTCGTAGTATTCAGATATTAACGTCTCTTGAATGGGCTTTCCCACTTTCTTTCTACCTTACTCATCTATGTGCCTTTTTTGGTTCTACTTCTTTTTTAAAAAAATATATTTTTATTGATTTCAGAGAGGAAGGAAGAGAGAGAGAGACGAAGAGAAACATCAATGATGAGAGAGAATCATTGATTGGTTGCCTCTTGCATGCCCCACACTGGGGATCAAGCCCGCAAACCGGGTGTGTGCCTGACCTGGGAATCAAACCCTGACCTCCTGGTTCATAGGTTGATGCTCAACCACTGAGCCATACCGGCCAGGCTGTTCTATTTCTTGATAGATTTTCCAAGTTAATCTCCCAGGCCTTACTTTCTTTTCTGTTTCTTCTCTAGCGTATTTATAATGTTTTAACGAAGAAGGTGAAGGGTTGACACAGGGATGCCCAGAAGCTCTTGTGTATTGGGCAAGGAGTGATCCCTAGAGCAGACATTCATCTTTGTTCTTTGGATTCCAGGAGAAGTGCTTAGTACACAGCAGAGGCTCAATAAGTGAATGGTTGTGGAATAGATAAATAAATAATAAAGCCTCGGTTCGGTCCAACTTACGTTTCTTTCCAACATCATCATTGTCATGGTATGCCCTCTCTTGGTCCCAGTTTCTAACTTGTAACTTGCAATTTCAGACATTTTCTCTCTTTCACAAACAGCTCTAATATAGCTTGATTAGCTTGATTCTAGCAAGATAATTAATCTGTATTTTTTGTAATGCTCACACTTTCAGTCCTGTGACAGCCCCCTAATCACAAATATAATTTATAAACACACACACACACACACACACACACACACACACACACACTCAATTCTAATTAACTAAAAATTTTAAATTATCTTATATACAGAATTTCTGAAACAGGTAGAGAGTGATTTAAAATAGGTTTAAAAAAATCAGCACTGTAGTACTTCAAACCCACTAAAAATCCATCCCAATGTATTATGGTTTCACTGGACCTTAACTATTCACTTTTAGTAAATAAATAAATAAAAAATTATCAGTACAGGGGAAACCAAGGTGTCGGGATAGGTAAACACCTGAAATTGCTGCCTCGCACAATCACTTCAAAACTACAACTAAAAGACAAAACGGACATCATCCAGAACCACAGGAAGGCTGGCTAAATGGAAATTCTACAACTAGAAGGGAAGAGAAAAGCACACTGAGACTCAGAGGAGCTGCGGAAGTAAAGTGCAGAGGTACAGAGGCATGCGTGCAGAGAGGGCTGACAACTGAGTACGCGGCTGGCTTTTTCAATCCACAGGGAGACACAAGCTCCCAACTGCTCTGAACTCCAGTTCCGGGCAAGACTCTGGAGACCCAGACTCATATGGGGAGAAACTGGACTGTCTGGCAGTGGGTAGAACTTGAGGGCGGCTTTCTCTCAGAGGTGCTTGCAGCAATTACCACAGGACACTGAGACCTGGGGGCCTCTTAGGGCAGGGCTGAGGATCAGCCATAGCTGTTTGCTCCACCCTGAGACCCCGCCCACCCAAGCTGTGTGCAGAGGCTTTTGCATATGAATGGCCTGGCCCTTTACAACCTAAAATTACCTAACAAACTGCAGCTGGGTCAGAGAGCCCCAGAGCCGCCAAAAGAAGGCCCAAGGCCCCACAGCAGCTTGCATTGCTTCACAGCTGGGCCTCGTCTGGGCACCTCCAAAACCCAAACAAAGAAGAGGAATCTGCAGATCTGTCCTTAGCTCCTGCTGGGTGGCCTCAGACAGAGGCTAAATTAGCACCTCCTTGGAGATCCAAGAGCCAGTGTACCCAGGGATCAGAGTAGGACCATCCAGATTACAACTCCTCAGATCCATAAGGGACACACTCAGGGAGCAGACTCAGTGAGCACCAAAGCCCCACTGAAGCAAGTCTTGCCTCATAAGGGTGTCTCCAGCACAGAAGTTCTCCCATCGTAGACACAGCTGATCTTCACAGCCAATTGGCCTGGAGGTCAATTTCTCCCATTGACACCAACAACAATCAAAGGCTTAACTACAACAAGACTGTGCACACAGCCCCCAAAGGGGTGCACCAAGAGTGTCTACCTCAGGTAACTGGGGAGGCTGAGCCACTAGGCCCTATAGGACATCTAGCACACAAAGTCACTCTATCAACACAGGGAAGCAGCCAAAATGTGGAGACAAAGAAACAGGTCACAAATGAAAGAAATGGAGGAAAACAAACGACTGGATATAGAATTCAAAGCCATGGTTATAAGGTTTTTCAAGAATTTTCTAGAAAAGGCTGATAAATTTAGTGAGACCCTCAAGGATATGAAAAAGGACCAACTAGAAATTAAGCATACACTGACTGAAATAAAGAATAATATACAGAGATCCAACAGCAGAATAGAGGATCGCAAGAATCAAGTCAAAGATTTGGAATGCAAAGAAGCAAAAAACACCCAACCAGAAAAGCAAAAAGAAAAAAGAATCCAAAAATATGAAGATAGTGTAAGGAGCCTCTAGGACAACTTCAAGCGTACCAACATCCGAATTATGGGGGTGCCAGAAGAAGAGAGAGAGCAAGATACTGAAAACCTATTTGAAGAAATAATGACAGAAAACTTTCCCCACCTGGTGAAAGAAATAGACTTACAAGTCCAGGAAGCGCAGAGAACCCCAAACAAAAGGAATCCAAAGAGGACCACACCAAGACACATCATAATTAAAATGCCAAGAGCAAAAGACAAAGAGAGAATATTAAAAGCAGCAAGAGAAAAACAGTTAGTTACCTACAAGGGAGCACCCATAAAACTGTCAGCTGATTTCTCAACAGAAACTATTCAGGCCAGACGGGAGTGGCAAGAAATATTCAAAGTGATGAATAGTAAGAACCTACAACCAAGATTACTCTACCCAGCAAAGCTATCATTCAGAATTGAAGGTCAGATAAAGAGCTTCACAGATAAGAAAAAGCTAAAGGAGTTCATCACCGCCAAACTAGTATTATATGAAATGCTGAAAGGTATTCTTTAAGAAGAGTAAGAAGAAGAAAAAGGTAAAGATAAAAATTATGAACAACAAATACATACCTATCAACAAGTGAATCTAAAAATTAAGTGAATAAAAAAAATCTGATGAACAGAATAATCTGGTGAATATAATAGAATCGGGGGCATAGAAAGGGAGTGGACTGACAATCCTTGGGGGGAAAGAGGTGTGGGGGGTGCAGGAAGAGACTGGACAAAAATCATACACCTACAGATGAGGACAGTGGGGGCGGGGGTAAGGGCATGGGGTGGGGTGGGAAGCTATGGGGAGAAAAAAGAGGAACAACTGTAATAATCTGAACAATAATGATTTAATGGAAAAAAATTATCAGTACAGCAATTTGGCAAATTGAGTTTTTTTAATAAATTTCAAAGTGATTTCTTCTATCATGTATAAGATATCTAGCTATCCACATTACTTCACTAAAATGTGAAGTTTTATACAATTTTCTCATTATGCAGGGGTCACATCAAGAATTTTCTTGTGGAACAGTGCAAAGGGTTTTTGTATCTTTTTAAAAAAATTATCTGTATTGTTGGAAGTATTACAGACATCCTCTTTTTACCCCATTGACCCTCTCCACCCTGCTCATGCCTCCTCCCCAGGCCTTCACGGCACTACTGTCTGTGTCCATGGGTTATGCACACATGCATATAAGTTCTTTAGTTAATCTCTTCCCTGCCCCTCCCCTCTGAGGTTTCTGTATCTTGATACTGATTAAAGGGAAGCTATCAAGCCTTATCCTACAATCATTTTATGTTTTTTTTTTTTTAAGTTTAAAAGTCAGTCTCCCAAGTTTTAGACATCTCTACCTCTAAGTCAGGCCACAGCCAGAGCTTTTAAACCTTGACTTCATTTGCCAATCACTGGTTTAAAAAGCATGCTTTCCATTCCTCTTTAAATAAACGCAGCCTTGTCTGCACTGATTTCATCATCTCCATTGAAAATGTTTATCGGCCAAATGAAAAAAAGAGTCCAAATTAGAAACACTGATACATCTTCTGACATTGTTCATTTAGAAGCGACTTCTCAGGCTGTCATTACATTTACCACATAAAAATTAGAAATGATTTGTTTGGAGACCTACAGCTATTTCTAGACCCAAGCGATTTGGCCAACTGTAGATAAAGTTTCATTATCAGCTTGAACTAAATAAGCTGTAATTATATATAAATCAGGGTGATTTTTGCTCCGTGAACTTAAGTTATTAATCTACCCAGGCCCAGCCTCCAGGATACCCTCATTTTATAAAATTATACAAGGGTGTTTCCCAGCCAAGAATGTACAAAGTGATGTTTGAAAATTCAGATCAAGGATTGGATGGACAATGCTTATGCTTCTATCATCTGATTGCTTCCATCTTTCCTCTGGGTCGAGGGAGCCAGGCTAGGCTTGTACTTCCACAAAACGTTCTCCATTCATTCTCACTCAGCATCCTTGAGCTTATTAGTCAGACGTCTATTTCCTCCGATAAACAATAGGTTCATTAGCTCAGGGGCCTCTGCCGTGTTATTTCCTTGTGTGTGTTTACTATTGCCATTCTAGCGGCCAATATTTGCTGTCTGGATGAATTGAATAGAGGAGAGAACACCTGACATATCAGTCTGGTAACTGACTTTAGGGAACGGAAGCTGACAAGTTTGAGTTGACCCTGCAATTTCCAAAAATTTTACCTTGCGGTAGTTTGTTTAAACTTTGGTATGCAAAATGTTATAGGAATGAAGTTAGCAATAGTAAACAATGATAGCATAGGTAGTCAAGAAGCAGGTTTCAAGTGACCTGAATCTAAAATAAAATGTTCTCCGTATCTATGGGTGGAGATTTTAAATTAAAATTAAATAAAGTAAAATAAAAGTGATATTCTGTACTTAATTACTTAAGAAACAGGATTTAAAAATTCAGTAGTGTACTGAATTTTATTATTTCTACACTAATTAGCATCATAATTCATTCAAATGGCAAATGAGATGCAGACCTCTCAGAATATGTACCATGTTAATCAAATGAAGAATGGCACTAAAATTCGAGTTTGCTTTTCCGGTATATCAGAATTTTGTACTAAGGTAACAATGAGATTGATATTTTCGAGAACCTTATTCTTTCAGAATAAAAAAAAATTGCATTTGTGCTCTTTTTAAAGCAATTTCTGTTTTCTTTTCGTATGTTATAAAAATGTAATGCTTCCCTGTGGGCATGCAAACATGACCAGAATGCTACAGAGCAGTGCTTCAGATATAATCTAAGAAACTTCCCCACGTGTGACAGCAGAGACCAATGAGTCATGAAATTGCTCAGTGCTGGGTGTGTTCCTTCTCATAGAACTCATAGTTCATGCAAGACATTTTTCTTCAAACCTTTGAAATCAAAATATAAACTCTACTCAGTGTGTCAGCATTTACATTAAAATGAAATTCCTACTCTGGGAAAAGCTTTAATTAGTGTATTTAGAAGTTTGGAAATCACCAGTATATCATGGTAAACAATTCAAATGTTTCTCTCCCTATCTGGGGAGGAATAAAACAGAAAACATAGGAGAAAAAAAAGGAAGAGGTCTTTATTTTGCTTATGAACAAAACTATTAATTTATCTGCATCTGTACTGGTCGACTCAGCTTCCACCCTCTAGACTGAAAAGAATGTCCATTTCCCACCCAAGTGCTCAGGATTCTATCCCAGTACACTACTCAAGATTGCCCTTGAAATTATCCTCTCGGCCTGCATTATCAAATTCTTCCTTTATACTCCAAAATGCATAAGTATAACTTAGTACTCTTATTTTATTTTTTAAATATATAAGATTAGTGACTCTCATTTTAAAAAATAATAAAATAAAATCTCCTATCCATAAACTGTCCATGTCTCCTCTAACAACCAGTGTTTTCATATTTCTTCAGATAAGGTTTTTCTTGAGTATCAAGTTAAGAACACTTCATTACTGGTTATTCCAACTTTTTTCTATTTCTACTTTTAGGTTTGTTGATATTTGCTGTATACATTTAAGTGTTCCTATTTGCAGTACATAAATATTTAAAAACATTATAACTTATTGTTAAATTTTTATCATTATGTAATGCCCTTCTTTTGCTCTTATTACAGTATGTTTTAGAGTCCATTTGGTCTGATGTAAGTTTAGCTACTCCAACTTCTTTTGGTTTTCATTTGCATGTGGCAACTTTTTCTATTCCTTCACTTTCAGGCTGTGTGTATTGACATGTAAAATGAGTCCATCGTAGGCAACATATAGATGGGACCTGTTTTTGTAATCCAGTCAGCCATTCTATGTCTTTTGACTGGAGGATTTAGTCCATTTACATTTAAAGTAACCACTGATAGGTATGGCCTTATTGCCTTTTTGCTCATTGTTTCCTGGCTGTTTTTGTAGTTCCTCTCTGTTTCTTCTTCTCTCGCTCTCTTACTTTGTGGTTTGATGACTTTCTCGAGTGACATGCTTAAACTTCTTTTTCTTTATCTTTGTTATATTTACTATAAGCTTTGGCTTTGTGGTTACCATGAGGCTTACATAATACATGAGGATTACGTAATAATCAGTTGATTTTGACAGTACATTTACTATAAGTAGTTACAAATCATAAAAATCTTGGCACAATAGATAAATACATACTTCTATGTTATCTAAATGTCCTCTATATTGGGAGTACAAGGTTAGCTATTGTAACTGGTATGGTACATGGAACACATTCTATAAATATTTAGGCTCTGAAAAAAGGTGTAACTGAGAAGAGCCCAATCCAGATGATGAACACTGGCCCCAAATACACTGAAGAAGACATAAACATGGCTGTTCTTCTATTGCATGATACTTTATTTACTACTAGAGGCCCGGTGCACGAATCCGTGCACGGGTGGGGTCGCTCGGCCTGGCTGGCGATTGAGCTGATCGGGACCCATGGGGGCCAGCCAGCTAGGGAGAGACCACAGGAGGTTGGCTGGCTGGCTGGGGAAGGACCACAGGAGGTTGGCTGGCTGGCTGGGGAGGGACCGAGGGAGGGCTCCAGCACGTGTCTGGCCCTCTCACCCAGTCCCAATCGGCCAACGCCCAGCAGCAAGCTAACCTACTGGTTGGCGCTTCTGCCCCCTGGTAGTCAGTGCATGTCATAGTGACTGGTTGAGTGGCCAACCGAACGGTCGACCAATCGGTCAGACACTTAGCATATTATGCTTTTATATATAGGATTAGACACTATGTATCAACAAAGCCACAGGTATTCAGTCTCCCACTAGCCTGTCTGTCACTAGGGGGTTTATCTTTTTGGAGTTTTCAGATGCTACAATAACACTCTTGAAAAGACCAACCAATTTCACTTTTACTAACTAGGAAGTATTTTAATATAGACGATTTAAATAAATTTCTGAAGTTATATATTTTATGACAAATCTATTCCTGGAGTTTCAGGGTCTGATAAATGATAATCTAAACCTTTATTATTCATTGCAAAATGGTCAAAGACAAGGTCTAGTTTTATCAAGATGAAACCTTCCTTACATTGAATAATTCTCCCATTAAAAACACAAGCATAATTATGTCAATTCCAGAGGCAGAACATAAACACAGAGAAATCCATTTAAAATAGTATTCCTGCTGAGAAAACACAAGAAGACAATAAAAAAAAAAAATCTCTAATGGAAGGAAAAGGCAAATAGCAAAAATAATGAGCTTTAAAGTTAGAGACAGACAGCTATTTATTCAATGACAAGCATTGATGGAATATAATTCAGAATAAAACACTGATGAAAGGTTGTAATTGTTGGTTTCAATAATAATAAAAAAGCTTTATTTTTTAAGTTTTAAAAATTGAAACATATATTTACTGGTACAAATGTTATGTGCTTCACTAGTCTTTTTATTGTTATAAGTGTCATTAATGTGGTCAAGAAAATCAGAGCAAATAACTAACTGAAATGCAGTAGGTCAAATGTGAGGTGTGCTGGCAAGCCACTTTCACTGAGTGACAATGGCCTGTCCACACCACCACGTCTGTGGCCCAGGTTGATTCTGTCAAGCAGGTGCTTTTTCTCTCACAGCTCCACATGTGCACAATTTCACACGGTCCACGATACATGAGGTCACGGGTCAGGTGTGTAACATCACCGCCATCACCGATATTACTTTTCTTCTGCCGCTTGTATACTCAGTGTAAGCCTCCTGAGGTCAGAAACGGGGACTGTTTGTTTATGTTCACTGTTCAATGTCCATTGCCCAGTACAGTGCCTGGTACAGGGGAGGTGTGGCATAAAGGTTTGTTGAAAGAACACATAAATATACAAATACTCTTACAGTTGGTAGCATCTATTCCTTCCAGTACTTATAATCTTGCTTCAATAAAATAATAAAAACAGAGAATCAAAAGGCCCTTGATAAATATTTATTCTCATCTCCCACTTAAATGAAAATCTTCTTAAGAACAGCAGCAGCAACCCAGTATGTATCGGTACTATGCTAAATGCTATGCCTCCAGTGGAACTTGGAATACCAATATTGAGTATATATGATTATTTTCCTTTTACAGATGGGAAAATGAGGCCTATAAAGTTCAAGACACATGTGAATGGCCCACAGCCAGCAAGTGATAAAGCCGAGATTCTAACTGGTCTTGGGAAAGTTCATATATGAAGCCAAATTAAGTTTGGCTAAGAGTAACAGAAAACTTCCTAATGACAGTGGCTTGAACCCCAGGCTGGCATGGCAGCTGTGCTCTATACAGTTTTTAGGAACCCACGCTCCGTACAGGTCCCTGCTCACACATACATGGACGGTGGCCTTCATCCTCTGACTCTAAGGCAATATCTCTCTTCCAAGGAGCAATAATCTGAGAAGAGTAAGCAGTGAGGAATACATGAAACTGTGTCTTAAGGAAAGCTCTGTGAACTGACACATTTGCTGACTTCTCATTGACCAGAATGTGCAACGGAGTGAAATGCTTGTTCTCTCTGAATTCTAACCTGCATTTCTCCAAGGGCCTTCAGGTTAATCGCTGCTACCTCAGAAATACTAGTTAACTGGAGGAATTCTGCTTGAGGCTTGAGCAACCCCTGGTCAGAGGGAATTTTACCCAAAGAGGTGGGGAAATATGCACAAAATAATGACAGTTCGTCAGAGATCACAGGTGTCTGCAGAACTGAACTCAGATCAGCGGGGGTCAACAGACTGAACCAGGAAAAGGGATTTAGAATTTTCTAGCTCTTCCTTGGATCTCTTTCATGCCCAGCTGTCTAGCTATCTATGCCCACACCCACCTCTTGCCTCTCCCCTTGTCCCTTCCCTTGGCCACAAAAGATGCCTGAATTCTGGCCTCTCTTAAGATGGATTTGCAGATGTCATAAGTTACCCCATCTTATCAAGCTTGGTCTTCCCAACCAATAAACCTTTCCTTATTCTATATTGAGTATTTGCCTTTTTCGTGTTGTTTGTTTGTTTGTTTGTTTTGTTTTGGTTTTTTTTAAGCCCCAGGCCCATGAACCTTGTGCCTCAAAATTATGGGTTAAATTGTGTCCCTCAAAATTCATATGTTGACATTCTAATCCTCCATACCTTGAAGGAAATCGTGCCCTTGAAGCTGTAATTAGTTAAGATGAAGTCACACTGGAGTAGGGTGGGCCCCCTGATTCAATATGGGGAAGTCCTTATGAATGTCATGCCAAGAGACAGGTGTGAACACTGGGAGAACAGGCCAGGTGAAGATTAAGTCGCCATAAGCCAGGAGCACCCGGATGTCAGGAGAGAGGCCTGGAACAGATGTTTCTCTGGCACTTCCAGGGGGAGCAGGGCCCACCTGACGCTTTCATCTCAGGCCTCTAGCTGCTGGAACTATGAAACAATGAAGTTCCATTGTCCAACCTGCTCCGTTTGTAGTATTTCCTTAAGGCAATCCTAGCAAACCAATAAATATTTATTCTAATCTGGAAAAGGTGGTCTGGCAAATGTTAGCTTTTTGTCTCTATGTCTAGCCAAAGTTTTGGAAAAGATGGAAAATGATTATTGCAGGACCAGAGGCAGTGTCTGCCACAGCAGGCTACCCTCTGAGCGGTGGTCTCAATACTCCATATTATGCTGAATCTGTCACTATTAATTGTGAAAGGCGTGTTAGCACTGAGGAGGACCGAAGTTTTGCCACCCCAAAATATACCTTTTGGGATATTGACTTTCAGCTGGTTATTAAGAAACAAAAGACTCTGAAAGAACCATTAACCGTCCCCCAACCCTCACCTGACTAAAGAAATTCAGGTGGGAAAACCTGCTTAAAGGAAGGGAGCATCACCTTTGCATCATCATATGAACTGAATGTGGCAGAAGGAGAGAAATCTAACAGAGCCTGTTGGTGGAACTTCCTTCTGGGTCCCATTGCTTCTGGGTGGCCCAGTGAAAATTTGTTTAACATGTGTTTGGTCTTTCTGGTCTACTTGTGAATTGCCTAGTTTTCCTGAGAACTCCCAGACCCTTGCCCACTCCTCCTTTGTCCAAAATGACATAGAAGCCTCAACTGCCCCATGCACGCATCTTTGGGCCCCATATTCTTATGGCATCCTTCATGGACATCCATAATCAACTCTGGACATTTCCTCCTGATAATCTACATCCTGTGAATTTGATTATTAGCCCAGCTAGAAGAATTTAGAAGGTGGGAGGAAAGTTATTTTGATCCTCACAGTACATTATATTTTGAACCACCTAGAATGAAAAAAAAAATGCTAACAATTTAATTATGATAGGTCACCTACTATAAGGTGCATTCTTATTTCAAAGATGTTAAATGTATAAAAAGAGAAATGGACATCTTAGAATCAATGATATAGAACCAATGGTCTATAGATAATGGAATTATAACAGTAAGCACAGAAAAGAAATAGTTTACATGGGCTATAAAAAAATTTTACGCTCCAGCTTATATAAAACAAAATGTCTATCTGACTAGAAAAGGTATACATGTCATAATCAGATACAAGGGATATAAAAATGTCAATATGGATATTGATATATATATATAAACATATAAGAATAAACCTCTTCTTTGATTAACCTTGTTCAAAATGCTTCCATCATAGTAGTGACAAGTAGTATCAGTGGTATCATATATTCCCTTTAAGTCAAAATAATATCTGATATCAGTTATGTTTATTCTACAAAAGAAGAATAATTGGGGGGGGGTCATGAAAGAAAGTTAATGCCCCTTTCCCTACCAAATAAAATAAAAATAATAATAATAATGTTTTAATTGGGAATAATAAAAAGATGACCTAATAAATGAGACTATAAAAGCTGTGAAATCATCAAATACAGTAACAACTAAGTTCCTTGTTAAAAACGTTTTTGCCTTTCTTTTTCTTTTTTTTCTATGAAATTCAGTCCCATTTACTTGAATTATTCTTCTCATTATGTACTGGCTCAACTTCTTTAGAAGCAACTGGGATTTTTATCTTTAGTCCCAAAGGAAAGTTTTAATTGTATGTTGCCATGACAGTTTGAATTATTAAGACACATATTACTAAGGAATTCTACAACTTTCTAATTTTAGAGGCTCTTATCAAGAACGCCACTTTCTTTAGATGTAGCTGAGATCTGAAAAAAAATGCAAAGCATCCATTTCACGATTAGAAAGAAACAATATGAGGATCAGTCAACTTACTCAACCAGGGCCAGAGAAAGGAAGCCAGGACCTCCCACTGTGCAAGCTTTGATCATTTTACATTTATGAACACAATACTGAGCTTAAGTCATTAACCGACCTGGGAAGCAGCACCAGATGTTAATAGCAATAATTATTATAGTATTTAGAGTATCTCCCCATAGTATTACAGAACCTAATAAAAACAATTTGAAATTCAATTACCTCAATGAGTAGCTAAAACATTAGTAAAGATATGAGCTAACAAAAAGAAGAAAATGTTGAGAGTCTAAAGAGGGCATTTGTGAGGCAAAGAGCAAGGCTTCTCATAAGGACTGCCGGACATGGTGACTTTAAGCAAGGCATTCCCTGGGAGACCTTTTTCTAGGGCGAGAGAGGTAAGTAGTGGTAGTAATTCCAGTCAGGGGAGCGGAGAGGGGAACAGTCAAAATGTACTCAGCTAAATGGAGGTGATAAGTAACTCACTCTAATAATTTTAATTAATTTACATGGTCATAAAGCAAGGAAAAAGAGAGCACAAAAAAGAAATTGGAAGTGCCCAGCAATTTAAGAGCTCTAGACAACAAGAGATTCATTTTCAGCAGAAATCCATTTTATGAGAAGAAATTTTAAATCATAAAGTTATTATCAACATTGTTATCCTTAAGACTTTAAGGAATCAAGAAAAGTAAAAAAGGAATTCTCTTCTCCAATTTTTTTATAAGTAAATTCAGTATTAGAAATAGCTAGCAAGGAGAGAGGAGGGATCAGCGATGAGAAGCAAGGACAGAAGAGAGGAGAGAAAGTTCTCAGCGCAGAACATAGCCATCCATCAGTATTTTAAAAGCCAGTTAAAGAATGTAGGTGAGAATTTGTGGCTAAAGAAACAAGGTAAACAGAGAAAAGCACAGCCTTGGAAACAAAAGTGGAGGAGGAGTGTGAAGGGCAGTGTGGAACTGTTTCAAATACATCAACAGTGACTTTTACTGTAAAAACTGAAGTGAGCCCAGTCCTGTGATGGATAAAGAGGCCAGTGGTGGCTCAGTAAGTAAAGAAGGTTTGGTGAAATGGAAGAGGAAGGAGTGAGAAGAGAGAAAACACAATAAGAAGTGTGGTCTATTCTTTTCAGGAACTTGACTTTGGAGGAAAGTATAAAGATGAGCAGTCCCTTGGGTTGCTGTAAAGGAGAATTTGGGCTGTGCATGTGTTTATTTTAAGGTCCTTCCTTCATTTCTCACTGCAGCAATTTCAATCCCTTACCTTCTCCTCACCCTTCTATCCCTTCTCCCTTCCCCTTCAGAGTCAGCAAAGAAACTCACCTACTTAATACGTAGGTAGGAACCATCAGGTAAAAACTTCTTCAACTTCTCAATAGAACCTCCCTCCCACATCTCAACAGCACAAAATGTCTTACCTTCTGCCTGGCTATGACAGTGGAAGTAATGAACCTGCCCAAAATAAACAAGTGGGACTACATCAAACTAAAAAGCTTCATAGCAAGAGAAACCATCAACAAAGTAGACAGATAACCTATGGACTGGGAAAAAATACAAACCAAATATCTGATAAAGGGTTAAAATCCAACATATATAAAGAACTCATACACCTGAACAGCAAAAAATAAAATAAATAAAATAACCCAATTAAAAATGGGCAAAGGACCTGAATAGCCATATCTCCAAAGAAGATATACGGAAGGACAACAGCACATGAAAAGTTCTCAACATCACAAGTCATTAGGGAAACATAACTTTAAACCAAAATGAGATATCATCTCATACCTATAGAATGACCATCATCAAAAAGACAAGAGATAACAAATGCTGGTGAAGATATGGAGAAAAGGGAACCCTTGTACACTCTTGGTGAAATTATAGATTAATGCAGCCACTATGAAAACTAGTATGGAGGCTCCTCAAAAAAATTAAAAATATAACTACATATGATCCAACAATTCCATTTCTGGGACTGTATCCAAAGGAAACAAAAACACTAACTTGAAAAGTTATCTACACTCCCATGTTCACGGCAGCATCCTATCTAATAAAAGAGTAATATGCAAATTAACCATCATTCCACTACACCCACAATCCACTCCCACCAGCCAATCAGGAGTGAATATGCAAATTAACCCCAGCCAAGATGGCTGCAGCCACAGAGCGAGCAGGAGGCTTGGGTTTCCCTGGGAATGGAGGAAGCCAAGCTTTCTGCACACCCTGGCAGGCCAGGCCTCCACTCAAGGCTACAAAGTTTCAATTATAGAAGATAAATAAATCCCAACAAAAATGGCAGCAGCCACAGAGCTGGAGAGAGCAGGAGGCTTGAGTTGCCCCCTGCGATGGAGGAAGCCAATCTTTCCGCACACCCTGGCAGGTCCAGGCCTCCACTCAAGGCTACAAAGTTTCAATTATAGAAGATAAATAAATCCCAACAAAAATGGCTGCGGCCACGGAGCAAACAGGAGGCTTAGCTCCGCTCAAGGCTACAAAGTTTCAATTATAGAAGATAAATAAATCTCAGATACCAGGGCCTCTGCTTGGGTCGCCGGGGGGTGTGGCTGGCCTGCAAACCACCACAGGCCCCTCACCCAGGCTACCCCACACCCCAAGGGAACCCCCACCCTGATGCGGGACACCCTTCAGGGCAAAACAGCTGGCCCCCACCTGTTCACCAGGCCTCTATCCTATCTACAAAAGAGTAATATGCAAATTGACCATCATTCCAACACACAAGATGGCTGCCCTCATGTGGTCAAAGATGGCTGCCCCCATGTGGACACAAGATGGCCGCCACAAGATGGCCAGCAGGGGAGGGGAGTTGGGAGGGACCAGGCCTGCAAGGGAGGGCAGTTGAGGACAATCAAGCCTGCAGGGGAGGGCAGTTAGGGATAACCAGGCCTGCAGGGGAGGGCAGTTAGGGGCAAACAGGCTGTCAGGGGAGCAGTTAGGCATCAATCAGGCTGGCAGGGGAGTGGTTAGGGGGTGATCAGGCTGGCAGACAGAAGCAGTTAGGGGCAATCAGGAAGGCAGGCAGGTGAGCTGTTGGGAGCCAGCAGTCCTGGATTGTGAGAGGGATGTCCGACTGCCCGTTTAGGCCCGATACCGGGATCGGGCCTAAACGGGCAGTTGGACATCCCTCGAGGGGTCCCAGATTGGAGAGGATGCATGCTGGGCTGAGGGACACCACCCCCCCCCATGCATGAATTTTGTGCACCGGGCCTCTAGTTATTTATAATAGCCAAGACATGAAAACAACTTAAGTATCCATCAGTGGATGAGCGGGTAAAGAAGTTGGGTAATGGAATATTAATCAGCTATAAAAAATAAAAAGTAAATACCAAGAATATTCTACCATTTGTGACAACGTAGATGGCCCTTGAAAACATGCTAAGTAAAATAAGTCAGACAGAGAAAGACAAATACTAAATGATATACATGGAATCTTTGAAAAAAATTCATATAAAAATAGATCAAAATTGTATTTACCAGAGGTGCAGGGCCTGTGTGGTTGGGTGGAGTTGGGGATGGGAGAGGAGAAAAATAAAGGAAAGTCAAAGACATAAACTTCCAGTTAATTTACTTAATTTATCTTACTTTAATTTATACATAATAATATATTATCATTAATTTATCATCTAACTTTCAGCTTATGATTTATCTTTTCTGCTAAATCTTGTATTTAACCCATCGAATGAAGTTTTTGATTTAAATGATTACACTTTTCTGTCGTAGGAATGTGGAGAAGAAAAATATTCTGTGTTCCCATACATTTTTCAGCCCACATGATGTGAGTCACTTCCAAGAAGAATCTCAGATGGGCTTGTTTGCTAGCCTTCAGCTGTCCCTTAGCCTTAGCCAAGAAGAGGGCCTTATGTTGAGAGGGCAGAGCATGGCATTCAATCAGCCTGGATGTCTAAGTTGCTGCATTGAACACAGTTACCACAGAGAGTCAACTGATTCTTCGCTGGCTTTAAGGGAGTAAAAGGAACATTTGTTGTCAGGGTTGCATTTTTCTATGGCTCAGCTTAGTCTAATACAAATTATTAGTCTCCTGACTAACACGAATGTCCAATTACTTTTTTTTAACTCTATTTGGTTATTTTATCTATCTTCTATTCTTTGGTCACTTTTTTAAGATTATATATTTTATATTTTCTTATTTTCTATCCTATAAGCAATGATTTCAATACCTGATGACCTCGGGGTTTACATTTGTTTGTTGTTGTTTTCTACCCAATGTATTTGAATTTTTTTAGCCGTATGTTTATGTTTGATTGAATTTAGTCTGTGGATGAATAGGAGGGACCAGATTAAGGATGAATCCCCTAGAGAGGAATTTCATAGGCTACTACTGCAGACAAGACATCTCAACAAGCTGGGACCACTATGATTTAACCTCTCAGCTTCCAGATTCCCTGACCACCCAGGTAATATAAAGTAGTAGCCAAGACTGAGGGGTGTGTGAGGCAAGCCTGTGGCACATGTCCAAGGACCCACTTCATTCCCCCATCTGTTGCTCTGGCCAAAACAGACAGATTTTAATGTCTGTTTCCATATCTGGCCAGCAGATTTTTCCATCCTGCGCTTTCACAGAGTGTATATCCCTTTGGAGAAGCAAGATTTTATGAAAATTCTCTTCACATCCCCCAACTGCATAGGCCCAAGACCTAATATCCTGATCCATACTTTACCATTATACCACAAAATTCCTGTGCCCAAAGGAATGCACCAGATTTCATAGTGGCTTGCCATTTTTTAAAATAAATCTTTATCGTTGAAAGTATTTTATATGTCCCCTTTTCCCCCTATTGCTCTCTCCCACTCCCCTCCCTTCCCCGCAAGCCTTCACCACCCTATTGTCTGTGTCTAGTGGCTTGCCATTTTTACTTCACTTTTTAATTCACTGTTGTTAGAGAAAGAGGCAGAACTTGAAGATGTCCTTTACTCTCTTGATAACTCAGCTATGAATTTAAAAATATATTTATTTTAGTTTTTGATTGATGTCATTGGTTTTTTTCAGAGGAAAAGCTTAAAGGAAACAAATTTATGTATACTTTTACAACTGGCTATCTTCCCACCACTTTGTGTACTGTGCAAACACAAAAGTATTTATTTAATAAATGTTACAGGACTGTTCATATTTTAAAAAAACCAACACCACAAAAATAAGTCATAAGAACTATTTTCTAATTTCTAAATATTTAAACATAAGGAGGATAATATAAAAGAAAGTAAAAAGTAAATATCAAGTTCTAACCACCCTGATATCAGAAAGCTTGATATTCCTCTAAATGTGTTTCCATCTTCTTTCAGAGTCATACAAAGCTATCAAAACAAATAACTTCCAGGGGTAGAGGATTTATTTATCCATCCTTTTAATTATCATGCATTGATTCAAAATTAAATATTATGAACAATGCTTAGCACTGGAGATCTAAACCACTTATATTTTAGGTCAATGCTGGAACTATGCCTTTGAAAATAAAATTTTACTAGGACTCTGTTATTGATGATTCAATCTTGTTCCAAAAACATCTATTGAGCACCTAGGGAAGATCAAGCAGTGAAAATAAAGGAGAAGAAAATTTTCTAATTATGAGAAATCTTCTTTCTTACTTACTGAAACTGTATATCTAAAAAAAAAAAAAAAAAAAGGACTCATCAGTGTATGTTATCCTCTGCATTTCACCTCTATTTATATTATTAATCCTTGACAAAAAGATCAATATATTGTGAATTCATTTCTATATACTCAATATCAGTGAGATAAAATATAATTATGAAAGTACTATTACATAAAGAAGTACCAGATAGAACTATTATAGATACTTAGAGATGAGCTATGCGTCTCTCATTTCCTGTACTTTACTGTACAAGTAGATATAATACTATTTCTTCCATTATGAATTGAAATATTCTTAAATTTGTTGAAGAATTTCAATAAGCCAATGAAAAGAATTATTAATCCCCTTGGATAGTAGTGGGAAATGCACTGTAATTGGTAGGCTTCGTATCAGAGTTCTTGGCATTTCTCCAACTGCATTAGCAATTGGTCATCTTAATTACATGGTCCATTAGCTGAAATCTGCATCCCAAAACCACCAGGCACAATTCTTGCCAACTCCGATCCATTCATTGTAAGGTCAAAGTTTCCTTGCTCATTGCAAAATGAAACTAGATATATTAAGTTAAAATATTCTGAGCTCATTAAGTATGCAACCTCAAATTAGTCACCATATCACATACAGAAGATAACTGCAATTCTAAAGACAATGCCTCTAATACTTTCAGCTTTTTGTGAAGTACAGTAGTTCTGCAAAAGATCTGCACACTCAAAATATTTTAAGAATATAACAAGCATTGAGTGTCTACTTTCTGTGCCTTACAGATATAATTACCTACAATGTTGACACAGATGTTTCGGTCTAACCGATAATAATCATTAGTGTGTTTCAAAACAAAAAGTAGATTCAGAGCCAACCTTATCACTGTCAGCAAGTACTTAATCCAGAAGTATTCATGGACCCTTAACGGAAGCCACCATGCAAGGTTTCTTTTAGCACAATCCCTATTCAAAAAATACTCAGAAAACCAACTAATAATGAATGGGTCTATTCCATATTTATCCCTTCATTCCGACAGATGTTACCATTTTTTTTGGAGCATATACTATGTGCTCCATGCTGGTGTATCATGGTAAAAAAAAGAGACTCCCTGTCCTGAAGATACTTGTGACCAAACCCACTGTATACATTTCTGCCAGGGTTCTTGTCCCAGCATTAAGAAGGGTGCAGCAATCTGAAGAAAGGCTGTGCGTAGATTAAGTAGGAGTCCAAAGATGAAAGATAGTTTTGAAAGACATTGGGGGTCAGAGGAGCTTCAGCTAAAGGAGCTAAAGATCTCCCTTGACTCAGGACCCTTGCTTTTTATTAACACAATTTTTCCTAAGGCAAGGTGGAGATAATGCACTTCAAATGGTAGGGTACAGAAGCATTGTCAGATTGGGGAATACCCTACAGCTGTTCAGGTGTTTGGCCAACAGGAGGCAAAAACATGTAGATTAAGATGTCCTGAGCTGTCTGGCAGCAAACATAATCCTATTCAGGTTTGGGGGAAGTGCCTATTAGCTACTCCAACAGGTAATTACATATGTGACTCAGCCCTTGTTGAGCCCCCAAGTTTCATTAACCTTTTGATAAAACTCTTGTAATTATGACATGCTGGAATTGGCTCCCAGCACATTTCTCAAAAGCATACAAATTTATCATGTTATTTTCCTATCACAGAGCCCTTATTTCTCTACTTTCTTCCAAAGGGTATAGTGAAAAACTTATTCAAATTCCTTGTTAACATCCAAAGACTATGCTATACATTTCTTGAATCTAATTAATCAAAATATTGAGACTAACCTGGAATATAGCACATGATGAATTCAGACAAGTATTGTTCTAATTTTAATACCTATATGACAAGCCATCCTAGAATTTTGCCCAGTACTGAAGCCATGCTTACTGATTTATATGTCTATGTCGTAGCCCCCAGCTTCCCCTCAATGAAAAAGGGGACAGCAGGGTGCCTGTCTCCTCTCTTTGCATATTTCTTTTTAGATCCTCTGAGATCACTGAGAAAAATTCAAGTGCATATGCAAGTCCTTACACCATCTGAGCTTCAATAGTATAGTCTCCTAGTCAAAAGACCTGCTAAGTACTAATCTCTTAACATATATGTTTTATTGATTTTCTTAGAGAGAGAGAAAGAGAGAAACATAGATGAGAGAGAAACATTGAGAGAGAAACATTGATTGGCTGCCCCCTGCATGGCCCTCACCAGGGATTGAGCTTGCAACCCAGGCATGTGCCCTGACTGGGAATCGAACCAGCGACCTCCTGTTGCATGGGTCGTCACTCAACCACAGAGCCACACCAGCCAGGCAGTACCAGTCTCTTAATAGTCTTTTCACTCAACCAAAATTTCATATTTCTTGTTCTAAACGTCTTCACCTAAAATTTATCCCCTTTGACATGAAAAACAAATAGAAATGGTTGAGCATATCTACATTCTTCAACTCCATATTACAGCTTTGCTGTATAGTCATGCCTTGAACAAAATAACAAAAAATAAAACAGCCTTTTTGGTGCCTCTACAGTTGTTCTATGCATTTTTGTTGTCTATATATTTTTCTTATTACAGTTCTCATGGTGCATCTTATATTGTTCTGTGTTACTGTAACGTACATCCTAATGTTACTCTAATGTACCTCCCTAGGTCACTGTCATTTGACCCATCTTCCTACCAATCTTTTTAATATTATGTTTTAGTGAATTGCTCTCTGTGCAGCTGTAACTATTTCGATATATTATCTTCCCCTTTTTCGTTTTCGTTTGGATCAGTTGCAATTGTAGTTTGAAATTCTTTTTGGGAGGCTCCCAGCCTGCTTAACTCATCTTCCCTTTTAGTGGGTCAAGCAGTGGGATCAAATCTGTTAGGTTAGAAGCTTAGAAATGATATGACTTAAGTCAAATCATCTCATGCAACTCTGGCTGTCTGGAAACAGGAATAAAGCAGTTTCCTGGAAGGAACTGCATAGATAGGATGAGCTCTGTGGTGTTCAGTCTAGTTTCTAATCCTATTAGTCCCAGGGGGAGATAGATAAAAGGACCATTAAAGTGATACAGACATGTTCTGGCCTTTTGATTGCACCTCCGATCTCTGACAATGACTACCTCCTTGTGGTCAGCAAAGAGGCTACCAGTGATGTAAGGATGTTCTGCAAAAGATCCGCACACTCAGGTAGGTGATCTTTGGTGGTGGCAAAGATGAAGGGAACAAAACTGTACTTAGTGCATGATTAAACTGTAGCCATTGTATCACACAGTGTAATTTAAAAAATCTGGACAGACTTGGAACAACCTTCTACCATCCCAGAAGCCAAGAGACAAGTCAGAATTGGAAGAGGTGATCATTTTTAAGGCACTACCGAAGAGCAATGGGTGGTGGTGGTGGTGGTGGTGGTGATGTGATGGTGATGGTGGTGGTGGTGGTGGTGGTGACGGTGATGATGATCTAGTATTATGACCATATCCTCAGGCTTATGTTGTCTGGGAACTACCTTGCTTTGAAGAATCTGTACCTTCCTTTTACAATACTTCAGGCACAAGTCTGATTATAACCAGCATTTCCATTCTCTAACAACTGGGAACTTTAAGATGATACAAGCCTTCTCGCGTATTAAAACAAAATTTCCCCTGTTTTGAAAAGTTAGGTCCCATCACTCTCTTTACCTTTTCACTGTTTAGACATGAATAGACATTTCAGCAACCATCTGAAGGGATAAAGTTTCAGGAAAAGAAATAATATTTGAGCATATGCTATGTTCTAGGCACCCATGTTCTGTATGTTCCCATATGTTAACATAGTTAACATTTTAGTACCTCAGATTTACATGTTGGGTACACTGATGCTCATAGAGTTTGAATGCTGAGCCAGAGCCCTGTGGCGTTCTCCACTGCATTGCTGAGCCTTGTCCCTGCTCAGGCCTGCACAGGAGGTGGTTTGTCCTCTTTATCTGGCTACACTGGTATTTTGCCCCTGTGACAAAAACCCCCGTTTTCTTCCCTGTGATTTTCACCTTTCTTCCATTCTCACATTCCCTTCCAATGCTAAGGCAGTTGCACCCTTAGGGAAGCTTCTGTTGTTGCCACCATGACCAGGAGTCAGCCCTTCCTCCCAGTCCCCACCATTCCAGCACATCTCTACTAGAGACCTCTGAGGAATGAGTATTTTATTCAATATTTATTTAAACAATAGAAGGCCTTTCCGTAACTCAGGGAATGAAAATTTACTTCAAAATCTCCTATTTTCCTTCCAAGTTGGGCCCACAGCATCTGTTAGGTCAAGGCAGGGGGGAAAGACCACAGCCATGCAAGCATCCGCAAGGTAGATGGTGACAAAGATAACTGGCACCTTCCCAGACCCTTGCCAGCCTTCCCAGACCCCTGCCTGAGGCAGGAATTCCACATCTCTCATGCCCTCCACCCTCCCCTCACTAAACAGCTGTATAAAGGAAGTACCTAAGCCCCCGTTTTGGCGCGAACTCCCCTGGCCCACTCTCGGACCGGTGAGTTTCGCCAGGGAGCGCAAGATTAAAACCTCCCCCCTTTTCCATGGCCTGGACTCTGTGTCTTGTTTCCTGCGTCGCAAACCTTTCAGCATCCACCTCCTCTCTCTTAAAGTCTCCCCCCAAAGCTTCTCTTCCCTTCTCCCAACAGGCTGTACTTTCACCGTGGCCCACTTATGTCTTTCTTTTTTTCAAATGTGGATTAATGTATCTCTTCTAGTATATCCGATCCCACAGTCATCATTTATACTGTCTTCAAGTTGACAAAAAGGCAGCAAGTAAAAGACCCTCCCATTTGTTATGTGAATCCATCCTCCTTACAAAATGACTATAAAATTATTATATCACATTTTTCTACTATATATTCAATCGTTTTCAAATGTGTTGTATGTGCATGACTCCATGTGAAGTGTTAGGAAGACAGAAAGAAATGATACACAGTCACTAAGTAATTTCCCTCCACCCATAAAAGGAACTTAAATTTAAATATATAATCAGGTGAAGAGGCTGTAAGAAGATATACATAATATATTCAGGTGATACAAAAGGGTAATTAGGAGTTAAAAGGTGGGAGATGAGAGAAGTCGAGTAAGATTCCAACCAACTATGGAATTGAACATTTGATCAGTGATGTTGCCCCACTTCTAGGTTGAAGTAATTCTTAAAGGCTTAAGCTCAGAGAACATGCCTAACAGAAGGAGACAAAGCTGAGCCTTGCATCATCAAACCAATGCTGATTCCTGTAAGGTGTTCCTTGTGTTCTGCCATAGGGCTCAACACAATCTCACTTAGCTTTGTATGTACACTTTGCATTCCCACACTCCCCAGTCCCACTGTCCAGGCCCCATTTCTAAATATGTCATCCTTGCTACTTCCTCCATTCTTATCCTCTTATCATGCCATTCCCAATGTTTTCCATAAGAATGTTTTTTAAAGTTTTCCCCTCTCTGGCCAGTGGATTTTTATGTTGAAGGGGTTTTGATAAAATGAATAATCCTACCTAATAATAGAAAATATGCAAATTGACCGTACCTTCACTATGCCCACGATTGGCCAGGAGGCACGGAGGGGCGGGGTGGCCTATTGGGCCGTCATGCCGGGATGGCCTACTGGACCAGCATAATGCTGAGCTCAGCGTCTGCACCATGGCTGTGCTGCGGCACAGAAGGAGCCTCTGGGGCAGCAAGCCCAAGTCCCGCCGCGGACAATCAAAAGTGGGGGAGCTGGGTGCCTGTCTGCTCTGGCACCAGGCCTTTCAGAAGCCTCCGCTGTGCAGGAGGCTTCTGAAAGGCATGGTGCACCAGCGGACAGGCACCCAGCTCCCCCGCGATCGAAAGTGGGGAGCAGGCTGCTAGCAGTGTCCGCGGAGCGTGCTAGGCTTTGCGGGGCAGTGGATATGGCCTGGATGGCAGGTTAGGCCTAGGGGACCCTACACATGCATGATTTAATCATGCACTGGGCCTCTAGTCTCTTTATAAACATACTAGGAGCCCAGTGCACAAATTTGTGCACCTTGAAAGGAACTGTGGGCTGCGAGGCTGTGGTGGGCACAGGGCCTGGTCTTGGCTCATCCTCCATGCCCCCACCCAGACCCTCATACTGCGGCCCCCAGTCCCCTGTCTGCTGGCAGCCCTGCTCCTGCCGCCACCACTTCTATGCACTAATGGTGCCAGCCTTGCTTTCACCCACTGATGGCACGGAGCGATTGGGGCCGGCATCACGAGCAGGTGTGAGTAGGACCAGTGCTATTAGTGGGTGTCAGTGGCAGATGCTGCCCCGATTGCCCCTCAGGAGCAGGGGGAGGTGGAGAAGCCCTCAGGGGTGATCGGGGTCAGCAGCCACCACTCGCACCCACTGATGGCACTGAGTGATTGGAACTGGCGCTGGGCGCCAGCCAGGAGCGGCTGCTCCGGTGCTGGCTGTGGGTGCAAGCAGGGCTGGCACCAGCACTGGGTGCGAGCACCTGGCAGGACCGTGGCGCGTGGGAGCAAAGAATTTTCAGTAACCACCAGAGGCTTGCCCCAATGACAGCAACTGGCGCCCCACCTTGGTCTGGTGTCCCCGCTCACCTGCTCCACCATCCCACCACAGCCGACGCCCGCCATGTTCCTCACACGCCCCCTGGTGGTGAGCATATGTCATAGCAGCTGGTTGTTTGGTTGTTCCACCGTTCAGTCTATTTGCATATTAGGGTTTTACATATAGAGATAAAATGCAGTTTATCCTCAAGAAAAGACCCCATCTTGCAATATTTTAACCCTTTGCACTCTCTTGCTTTTTTCTCGATTCCTTTATTCTAATGCTACTGTGTCGAGTCACACTCGACATCCGAGTGCAAAAGGTTAAGCCATGACCCAAAAGGGAAAATTTTATTCAATACAATATTTGTAGCTAGTCATCTTTCCCAGTGCTTTCCCTTCTTTTCCTAAACCCATGCTTTATGAAAAAGAATAGATAAGAATGCCTGTTTCCTAGTAATTCCAATTCTTTCTTTTTCTTTCTTATGTCGCAGTTATGACATAGATTTTACTCTCTATTATCTCCTGATCCCCATTCAACAAATATCTAAACAAACCTCTGTTAGCTTCTGGAGATACTGAATGTACAAGAGGGCCTCCATGAGCCTGAGTCAAGTGGGAAAGACCGCACAGTACGATGGCCAGCATGGAGAATGCGGTAAGAACTCGGGGAATACTAGTAATCACCTACTTCTCACCTTCGTGGTGAAAGATACATGTGGAAGAGCAGGCACTGGAAAGTCCTTTTCAAGCACATAACACTTGATGTGCCAATATTGCTCCATATCCAGTAACTCGGCCACTCTACTAGTGACTTATTCCGCCAAACACTTCCTTCAACAATTTTTGTCGATGCTGCCTCTTGCCTCCTTCATGTCACTTACAGTTTTCTAATTTTCTCCATCCCTCTGCCATGGTCTTAGTTGCACTCCTGTCTTTCTTTGGAATACAACCTGCCCCCTGGATGTTCCTCCTGGTTTCATGGTCATTCCCCTCCAATCTTTCATTTACTCTGCTTTTTTCCTGTGTTAAAATTCAAGACTTACCCAAAACTCCTCAATGGTTGCCATTTGTTCTGTAGGTCAAACACAAACCCTTCAACATGTCTCAACTTGTGCCTTAGAAGCCACACAGTCCTTAAGGAAATGCATCCTCAAGCCTAAGTTTGAATTTTGTCATCTCATAGCTGGAGGTGAGAGGCAAGTGACTTATCTAAGCCACAGAGTTCTCATTTTTAAAACAGGGAATCTCTTCATAGGATTACGATAAAGACAGAATGAGGTAAATTCTCCAATGTTTTTAGAATACCATCTGGCACATAGTAGTACATACATATCAGCTGTAATTATTCTCTCTCCAACCTCATCTTCTCCTGGTATATCCCGCTCAATGCATGTGAATGACAAACCTCTTCCTCTAAGTCACCATATTGTCCCATCTTTGTGTCTTTCACATGCTTCTTCCTCTACCCACATCTCCTTTCCATGCTTTCTCCAAACTTCCTGACACCAACTTATCTTTCGGGTCCGATTGTGGATGTCATTTTCTGCCTCGGATTCCCCAGCGCTAAGGTGGGTGGTTTTCTTATGGTTTCCATTAGACCCTCACACAATTTTTCCTAGTACAAACCACTCCATTCTCCTTCATTGGATTAGTAACTCCTTAAGGGCTTATTCCTCATTGTCTACCCAGTACCCACCACTGCCACTGGCTTACGTACGCATAGCATTAGCTTTTGGGAACAAATAATCTAATTTTCAATTGCATATACAATTTGAGTTGATCTGAGCAGGAGCCATACCATTAGCTCTAGAAAAGCCAAGCTTTATGAACTGTGCTCTTCTGAAATATGTATTTCTCTATATTCAGGTCTGTATCTCATCCCCTTTTACCTTCATTGCTCATGGAGGAGTATCTTCTATAGAATACGTATTCAGTATATGCTAATTGGTATAAGTGAAACAAAATCTTTTAATTGCACAATTCTAAGATTCTTTCTGTGTGAATGAAGCCTGCAAAAGTAAGTTTGGGATACAATTTATTTTTCTATAAATAAATGCCACTGGGTTTTATGTCTTTAATCCTGATGGTTTATATTATTTTTAGAGTGAACATTTAAAAAAAACTAATGGACACAGCATTATTCAAAGAGAAATTTTGAAAGAAGGGAAATCTTGAGGATTAATGTCCTTAATATTCATTTCTGACAGCCTATGTTCAAGTTTAGGTTGTCTGGTCAACATTTGGGTCTGACTCGTAGTTTCCAAATCACGGTGTGTCGTGTTCTAAATCAATTCCCCAGGAGAGATTTAGGGATAGCTTTTCCACAGGTTTTCTCAATTAAAGATGCATCAAGTTTTTGCCCACATCACCCACATCTGCTCATAAAAAATGAATAATGGAACACACATGTGCAGACTTGCGATTCATTTCAGCCTCGTGCAGGTGCAAATGCAAGTTTTAAGGTGCAAAGTGGAGCCACAAACGTTGTGGGCTTGTCCAGCTGAAACTAGCCTTTAATCACATCTAAATAAATCCTCAGGTGATGCAATCACAGGACTTTGCTCACAAAAAGGGTGTAATAAATATCGTAGATTGAACTGGTGCATATTAGCAGATGAAGCTACATTATTTAGAGAAAATGAAATCCATCTCATTTTCACCAATCTGGTATTTGCTAAAGCATTCTTTTTATATATATTAACCCCAAATTCACCTTGAGTTTGTTTCAAAGCAATTTTGACCACATAAAACAGGAAATAAAATGCTTTTATTTGTATACATAATTGATTCGGAGTTTACATTGACAGATAACCTAAATCTATTGTAATTACTACATATCCTTGCAGCTGGGGCAGGCTTCTCACAGACAAACTAAGTCAACACTCGGTTACAAGAAGTAATAGAGGCGCTCACTGGTGCACATAATCCTGAACAGCAGAAAATCCCCAAATCGTTTCTTTTCAGCTTAGATGTGCAGTTAGGAGATTTTTTTTTTCCCCCATCAGACATCCACTCCTAATTTCATTTTCCTTAGGTTAAGGTCCTGTGAATTACACACCTTACTAATGATTAAATTGTTCCATACCTTTCATTAGCCAATATATACAAGAGTGTGTCTTTTGCCAGTTAAGATCATATGGGTAACAGAGCTGATTGAGGATGGAGAGCCGAGCTTTGCTTTCTGAGGAGACAAATGCCTCCATAGCCACCCCTTGTGGCTAGATTTTCATGAAGTTTATGAAACATGGTATGCTCTGTGTCGCCTGATGCTTAACTGTACCTCGATAGTTATTTTGCTTGAGTAGGGACAATATATTTCTCCCTACTTTTACATAAAAAGTCCCCCAGTTTCTTTATTTCTTTCTGAATTAGAGTAGCCAGGTTATAGAGAACAGTACACACACACACACACACTTACTTGCTTTCATTTTGATATTGTAAATGCAAAATGGTATCATCAATATATTATGTTGTAAGCAAAGATATGAATATATCATTATGCAAGGGAACATAATAGAAAGGAGAATTTTCCAGGGAACCTTGTTTTGACATATACAGGGATAGTGAGAGAGTTCAAAGGTCAAAGAGAGAAAGGAGATTTCCCTCTGGCTTCATGCTTAAGTGTATTCATCTCCTCTTATCAAACCCGAGGCAGAGAAAGCTGAAAATTCGGTTCTGCTTTTACCTTTCCCTCCTGTTATAGCATCTTGAAGCGTGACCCTCCTTGCTCTGTCTATCCGACCGTGCACATTTTTCCAAGTGCAGCTCGGACCCTGCTCCGGTGCAGACTCCCTCCACTTCATCTGGAAGCAATCACTCCTTCGGAACTTCCACAAGACCTATTTTCCATCCCGCTCATTTAGCACTTATTTACTGACTGGGAGACATGCAATGTTGCAGCCATGATGGAGACTTTTTTTATCCTTTTGTATAGAAAATAAATGGATGTATTTAAAAGCAAAGTAGGCCTATGTGTTTTTATTATTCTTCGTGGACCTTAAATCTACTTTGTTAGATTACAGACTGCATTGCAAAAAGGAAGTATGTATGCAGCACTTGCAATAAGCTAGGTATTGCTTTCAGAGCCTTGGAAATATTAAAAGTTCTAAATACATATATTAGGCTGCTAACAATAGACATTTTACACGTGTGTGTATTTTTGTGTGCACCTTATATCATATATGCATGCACACATGTGTGTGACATTTGTGTACATATATGTATATATGTGTGGATATATACTTGTTTTGCTCCTATAAATATCATTTTGGAGAATGAAAGTAAAACAATATTTATTCTGGCACTTATTATAAACTAGGGGCCCAGTGCATGAATTCGTGCACCTTAAAAGGAACTGTGGGCCGCAAGGCTTCAGTGGGCACAGAGGCGGGTCTCCGCCAATCCTCCGCGCCCCCAATCGGCCCCTCCTGCCGTGGCCCCCCGGTCTCCTGTCTGCCAGCAGCCCTGCTCCCATTGACAGCGCCGGCCCTACTCGTACCTGCTTATGGTGCAGAGCGATTGGGGCCAGCGGGACTGGCGCCATCAGCAGGTGCAAGCAGTGGCTGCTGCCCCGATCGCCCCTCTGGAGCAGGGAGAGGTGGAGAAGCCCTGAGGGGTGATCAGGGCTGGCAGCCACCGCTTGCACCTGCTGATGGTGATGAGCGATCAGGACTGGCGCCAGCCACCAGCAGTGGGTGTGAGCGGCAGCTCTGGCACCAGCAGCGGGTGCAAGCGGGGCCAGCACCGGCAGCAGGTGCGAGCGCAGGATGGGACTGCAGCATGGGAGCAAAGAATTTTCAGTAACCAGCAGAGGCTCGCCCTGATGACAGCGACCGATGCTCCGCCTTGGTCTGGCGCTCCCGCTCACCTGCTCCACCATCCCACCGTGGCCAATGCCCACCATGTTCCATGCTCTGACGCCTGCTGCTGACACCCACCCTGTTCCGCGTACACCCCCTTGTGGTCAGTGCACATCATAGCGACCGGTTGTTCGGTTGTTCCGGCATTCAGTCTATTTGCATATTAGGGTTTTATACATGTAGATACATCAATAAATTGTTAATAAGTATACATTTATTATTAAACATATGCTACTTTTTCACTTCTATAATAGATCATGGTGCTGCCTGCTAAACAATAATAAAACACAATCATTCTTAGTATTTTCCATCTTTGAGGAAGAAATGGAAATATTAGAAGAAAATGTCCATATACTTAGAGTAATACAGCATTAGGTTTCATTTTTCTGCACTTAGGGGCCTCCTCATCCAGCAGATGAAACATGTTGGGGTTTTTTCTGCAGGGGGGAAAATGTGGACAAAAACAAAAATATCCAACAATTATCTAAAAGTCCTGGATTCTAGTCTTGCCCCAAGTGATGAGCCTTTCTGTTCCTTGTTTATCTAAAGATGAGGGACACCAATTTAATAAATAGTATTATTTCAGTTTCAAATTTCAAAACCCATGTATGATTTTGTTCATCTAGACAATCTAGACAATTTTGTCCATCTAGACAATCTATTCAAATGAATTTTAAGAACCATGTCTATCGGTTTCTACAATTATGTCACTTAATTTTAATGTAATCCAGGCAAATACTTCCCGTTTTCAGAAGCGGATAAAGATGAAAGTAATTAAAATAAAATTGTAAGAATCTTCTATCTATAACTACATTACCCTTTTATAGGTTTAAATATATCCTGAATTGGCATGATTATAAGCACGCTGGAGATGATGGAAATCTTTTAAAGCAGACAGGTAGACAAGGTCACTCAAAGTCCTTGCCTCTGGGCTGGGTGTATCCTCAAAAAAAATTCCGTGACTATTCTGCTCTCATCTCACACTGAGTCTATTGCTTGCTATGCAATTCACTCAAATACAATCACACTTAAATCACTTTTGGTCCATGCTTATGGATTGTGAGGGCTTTGAATTTGAAAGATATTTGTTAAAAACATGTTATGAAACAAGTATTTGGCAAGAATATATTTCCATGCCTATATAAAAAGTCAGCCCACTACAAAAAAAGTCTTCAAACCTTTTTTTTTTTTACATTTCTTGTTAAAATAACAGTGACCTATAAAAAGGAACTATTTTTAATGTGTAGATTTGTTCTGTGAATAATCTGAAACTATAGATTATTTCCAATGAAACAGAACACCCAGAGAAAGGGTCTAAGCTAGATGAACACACTAAGACTAATATATAAGGATCATATATATACATATATTTATATTTTTTTTAAATATATATATATGTATAAATATATACATATATATATATAGCAAGCTGAATCCACTAAGAATTTATTTTAAAGAGAATGCTAATAATCTTCATAAATATAACTTAGACAATAAGAGAGCTAATCCACAAAATAACCCCCCAAAGAAAGGTATCCAGACTATTGAGGAACAATGTCCATGAGCTAACCCAGCACAGTGCCCAACAGAGAAGGAACTTTTCATAAAAGGTAAAGTCAGTTAAGAGACCAAGTAGATCCAAGACAGTGACTCAAGCCCTGCTTCTCAGATGCCCAACCTCAAGGATCTCAGGGATCTTAGGCAGAGAGAAAATATAAGTTTTCAAACACAAGATCTGATACAAAAGCAGAAAAGAACTATTTTATCTTACACCAAAGTCAGCAACGTGTGTTTTGTTTCCTGCAGTGATTTTGGAAGGAGCAATACTCACTACATAAAAGCAAAGGAAACTGTCTGAGCAGGGCGGGGGAGCAGGGGACAGGGGAGCAGAAAAGTACTTCTCACCAAAGGTGGTTGTGGGGAAAAGAGAAGTGCTGGGATGAGAGGTAGAAGAAGGTACCAGCACTCTCTATGCACAACAGCCTGTGAGGGCCCCGAATCCCAAAAAGACTGGAGAGAAAAGACTAGAAAGCATTATTGTTATAATGCTTTGTACCACCCCAAAAGATGATCAGGAAACATAGAAAACGTGTAACTCTTTATGCTCCTTAGATTGAGGAAGTCAATTTCAGGTTATAAAGGCTGTGTAAGCAAACATCATTTACTCATATTAAAAATGTGTTCTTGTTTTATATTCCATTATATAGAATTGTATGTTTTTTTCTTAGTCAAAAGCCAGCTTGTACTATTTTTATCTTCTACTCTTCAAGGCCTTCCGATTGTTATCGACTGTTATTATTAGTTATTTTTAGATATACCCGAGTTTTCTTGCTGGAGCTGGGTTTTCTCACTGGAGAAGGGGAAAGGAGCAGGTCGTACATTTATTTCATTCCCTCTGAACGTGGAACAGAAGCCCAGAGCTCGGGTTTGATATATGGAGGCGCACACACATTAACTGTGTCCCACCCCCCAATGAGAGACAGACAACCACAGCTGAGATTGCCGCCATTCATCGTAAGTAAGATTTATTATGGTGTCAACATAGATTCTAAATTTTGATTCTCTCAGAAATTAGAAAGTGAGTGACATAAGACCCCAAAGAGTATTTTGTTATATTTTTTGATGCATATTTCCTTTCATGTTCGTCTCCTTATTGGCCAACTGCTAATTCTGTATCTTTCAAAGTTATTCAGACACAAGTTTATAATTAGATCCAGCAAGTCTTTTTTTTTTTTTTTTTCATCAGCACCTTCTCTTTGCTGCACCAGAGGAGATGAATTGGGAGAAGGGATAAAATAATTTGAGAAAAAGGGATAAAATAATTTGAGAAAAATGGTTACAGTTCCCTCCTGTGTCTAGGAGGGAACTGTAACCATTTATACCAAAGGGGACATACCCAAAACTGTGCCAACCCCTCCAACCTTCCTCATAGGAAAGGCTTAAAAACCTTAGCTGTCCTTCGCTCATTTTTTATTTTTATTTTTTATTACAATTCAAAGTGAAGGGGAATTCAAAATGTAATTTCCTGCCCTTTGGTGCCATCATGAGGCCAGAATAACAAAGTGCCAGGAAAAGCAGATCTTCAGGGTAACCAAGGGTTTTAATATTTTCTTTTCATTCCGAATGTAATTATCCAGAGAATGAAAGTTTGTTTCAGAATGAAATACAATTACCTTTACTATAATTGAAACCCTCCAACCAACAAATCATAGCTCATCTATCTACATAGGTAGTTTATTGAGTGGAATAACATGAACCTTAAATCTTTAAGCAACTGTGAAATTACAGTTCAGTGAATTTGAAGTCAGTAAAATATTCAAAGTTTTGAAGTTACAGAGCCATGACCTAAAGCTTTTAGAGTATCTTAAACCAATCATAGCAACATCTTAGCTTTATTTATTTACTTTTTTACTCCATGGTGTCATAGGGTGGCAGGTAAGAAACTATGACAAAGTCCCTCAGAGGTCCCAACACACAATGTTTTATCTCAAGAAGAGAATGTGCTATTTTATTTTTTAAATATATTTTGATTGATTTCAGAGAGGAAGGGAAAGGGAGAGAGAGAGAGAAACATCAATGATGAGAGAGAATCATTGATTAGCTGCCTCCTGCATGCCCCCTACTGGAGATGGAGCCCACAACCCAGGCATGTGCCCTGACCGGGAATCAAACCCGGGACCCTTCAGTCTGCAGGCCAAGGCTCTATCCACTGAGCCAAACCAGCTAGGGTGAAAATGTGCTATTTTAGGAATTGGACGAATGACAGTAGAAATCCTATGGCACAGCAATGCACTAGGAGGAATGGCTAATGAATATATGACTTCCCACCCAGATGAAATCGAAGTACAAGCCAGTCTCAGATGATTCAGTACCTGAAATCATCATGACAAAGTACATCTTTTAAAAAATCACAAAATCAATGTTTTGTTAAAAGTCTCAACCAAATTGACCCTGTTCTTCAACAGTGTTTGGACGGAACAGACCCAGGGACGCCCCTTCCTCCGGCCTCCGACCGCCCCCCAGCGCCTCATCCAGCCCCGCCCCCCTCAGCACCGCCTCCACCATCCTCACCGCCCAGACCAGCCAACGCCATTTTGTTTTTTTTTTACTTTAACTCCTTATTGCGAACAACCATGAGCCCCCAAATTCGTCAGAATCATTCCCCCGAGGCGGAGGCTGCCGCCTGCCGCCTGGCCACCCCGCATCTGTGGCCCCGCACCTACCTCTCTGGGCCTCTCTTTCCACCAGGACCGTGTGGCCATGGAGGGCGGGCGCTCTCCCAGGAGCTCCCAAGAAGAAGCACAAGGGCACCCTCGTCTCTTAAAGATGCAAAGCCAGTGAGGAGGCTGCATTCTCTCCAGGACGTGCCGAGGCCTCCCCAAGGTGAGTGGGCAACACTCAGGGCGCCATGGAAGCCGCCATGGCCTTGGAGGGGACCCTGACCCAGGCCCTTTGGAGCTGCAGGCCTGGCTCTCCCCGCGCAGACCCTCAGCTCCGTGACTTCCTGCAGAGCCACTTCCGGGGTGAGGGGGTGACACTCATCAAGAAGATGGGCGACACCTGGCTCCCCTCTGCAGGCTGCCGGCCCCAGGCTGGGCTGGGCGAGCAGCTCTTCCGAAGGCTCACCCTCAAGCACGACTAGGAGCCATTGGAGCCCAGAGGCCTTGGAGGGCCCCTCTGCATCCGCCTGGCTTTTTGCCTGAACCTCTCCCCGAAAACACTAGCCATTCTTTTAACCATCCTGGAGCCCTCTCCCATGCATTGGGACTAAATAAAGCTTCTTTCAGCAAAAACAAACAAACAAACAAAAATAACAACAACAAAAACTATGGAAAACAGTATTGAGTTTCCTCAAAAAATTAAATATGGACTGCCATTTGACCCAGGGATCCCACTTCTTCTCTATTATTCTCTATTATCTTTTGATGGATTAATACTGCACAAAATGCATTATAAAATGTATCTACTGACATACAAGCATATAACCTAAATATAGTCAATTCCAATTTCCCATTATTTTTTTCAGGACCTTTTGCATAATACTTATAAAGTTTAAACTTAATCTAAAGATTCTATGAATTTGGTAGTAATCTGTAAGCAAATATAAATTAAAAAAAAAACAGTAAGCCAACTGTCTATGCTATCAATTCATTATAGAGAGACCATAACCAAAGTGCTTGCTGCCATTTTCAAAGTAATGAATGCAGCATCTACTTCCTTTTCCCATGAGAAGTCTACAACGTGGGTGCTCTATAATATTCACTCTCCAGTATATTGCTCTACACGCCACACCCCACCCCCCTTTTCTATGCCTCCATTGTCTCTAACCCAACCTCAGGATAATTAAGGACACTGGCCAGGGTAGTTAATATTTTACATTATAATAGGAAACATATATTCTCTGACCTCAATGTATGGCCGGTAGGGATCTGCCTTCACCCTTCTTCAAGGCGCCATCCTTCCCTTGTTCTGAACAGTATCCATGCTTTCCCACAGAGCTTCTTCATTGTTCCCTAACTCCCCAACCTCCTGGACCTTGACTGTTATAACCTTGGAGTGATGTTCTCTTGAATAATCCATTGGCTCCACAATGTTTTAGCAAAGGAAGTTTAATCTTGTGAATACAGCAAACAAAGCTCTTCCAAATAGGCCCTTATCAGCTTCACCTCCCACAGTTCCTCCTTCACATTTTTTTAAAAAATGTTTTTATTGATTTCAGAGAGGAAGCGAGAGAAATAGAAACATCAATGATGACAGAGAATCATTGATCGGCTGCCTCCTGCACGCCCCCTACTGGATTGAGCCCACAACCCACGCATGTGTCCTGACCAGGAATCAAACCATAACCTCCTGGTTCACAGGACAATGCTCAACCACTGAGCCACACTGACCGGGCCCCCCTTCAAGTTTTTACTGCAACATTTTCAAGTTGCATACAACCCTCCAAACATGCCATAGTAATTATTTTGAACATGTTTTTTTTTTTTCTCCCTGGAATTACCTTATCTGTCCTCGGTCTTTGGGATAGCTTACTCTTCCAACCCGTTTAAATCATCTTCTCCACATAATCCATTCATCCCTCCTTGAACCACTGGGCAGCATGATGACTCATTTTGATGGAAAACATGGGTTGTGCTTGTCATGTGCCTGCAAGTGACAGGGCCTCAACATGTCGAAGAAGTAACTGTGATATTTTATCGTAAGCTCCTAAAACACTGTGCATTTCCATTTTAAAAGATTGGACACCTATTAAATATATTTTATGATTTTGCTGTATCTCCTTTTGAAAATTAACAAAAAGAAGAAAATTATTTTATCCATCATCCAGAAAGGAAATGTAATTACAAATGTTCAGGCATTTAGCACCAAATACCTAAAACAAACATAAGCTGTCATCTTTGATCCTATGGATTTTTATGCTATTTTCCCACATAAAGCTTGAAGCATGTGCCATTTTTAAAGACCAGTAATGGGTGAGGAAACTCTATCCAATCTTCATGTGAAACCTGAATTACTGGGCTGGGAAGGATCTGAGGGGCACACAGTTCCCTCCAAGCAAGGCATCTTCATCCCTGTGATAGAGCTTCACGGGCCCTCATGGCGCCATCAGCTCATTCCTTTGCTCGTCAGGCCTAGTGATGAAGGACAGTTCTTCCTTATACGCAGCCAGAGCCTTCCTGCATGGAGTCCCACAGCTGCTTTGTCCCACAGTAACCACACAGAGGCGACCTTGTCACCTGACTCTTCACAGTCTGACGTCAGCTGCATGGATGCCCATTTCCAGAAGAGGATCCTTATTGCCCCTTCCTCCGCCCTACCCTCCCCCTCCCCCCGCCCCCCGTTGGTTTCCAGGCTCATTTTGCAGCTGACACTTTTCTAGACCGAGGCAGCTCCCATCAGCACTGTGGTCTGTAAATAATTAGAACATAGCTCTTGGACACTAATAATCTGAGCCCTGACAGCACTCTCTCCCACACCCAAAACCCCCCTGAAGATAACCACAGAGTATATAGTGAGCAAATGTTCATCCCCAACAAAACATATGACGGCCAGCCAGTGTGGCTCAGTGGTTGAGCACTGATCTATGAACCAGGAGGTCATGGTTGGATTCCAGGTCAGGGCACATGCCCAGGTTGGGGGCTCAATCCCCAGTGCAGGGTGTGCAGGAGGCAGCCCATCAATGATTCTCTCTCATCACGGATGTTTCTGCCTCTCTCTCACTCTCCCTTCCTCTCTGAAATCAACAAAAAAAATATTTTTAAAAACATAAAAAAGGAACAACAAAAAAGCATAAGATGTTAGAGTGCCATCAACATGCTAGAAAATTAGGAAATTCTGCCAGATAAAATGTCCAAGGGGCACAACAGGAGCACTGATTTCAATTCACTTTACTTTGTGCTTTTTTAAGGAATTACAAACCATCTGGACTTCATGTGCATCTGATAAGGCTGTCACTCACAGGACCTCAGTCTCCAGGGACAGCAACACACACGACCTAAGTTAGGCCAGTGAGACCGACTCTCCCAAGAATGTAAGCCGCAGGTGAGCATGTGGTTTTAGATGGAGGTGACCAACAGCGAAACCCTCAAAAAAAAAACTGTGGTAACAACCTAAATCTGGTCAATGAATAAACAAAATGTGTTATATCCATACATGGAATAGGATTCAGCCATTAAAAAGGTATGGCTTTCGGAGGCTGTAAAGCTTGAGAGATCCGGCCGGCCGAGGACGTCGGATCTATTGTCCTCCCAGCACTTCAGCCCTTCCCGGAAGGCTCTCAATAAAATAGATTGTTCCTAAAAAAAAAGTGTGAAATAGTGGTACATGTTAAAACATGAATGAGCCTTGAAAACATCTTAAATGAAAGGAGCCAGAAACAAAAGGCTGCATAGTGTATGATTCCATCTGTAGTAAATATACAGAACATGCTGATTTATAAAGAGAGAACACCAGTTAAGGGTTGGCAGAATCTGGTGGGGAGAGGAGGAGATATGAGAGTAAAGCTCAGTAGGTAGGGGTTTCCTTTCGGGGGTGATGGTTACAAAACAAGGTGAATGCCACTGGGCTTATACTCTAAAATGGTTACAATGACAGATTTTACGGGACATGTCTTTTACAACAATAAAACAATTATCAAGAAAAACAGATGACCATTAATCCCTGGTTCTGACATCCAAAACTCCAGTTCCTGTCCTTCCTAAGACTTGGTTACTTAGCTTTTCATTCTATTTAACGAGTTTGTCATCCTATATAATAAAAGCCTAATATGCTAAGTGTCCGGTCGACTGGTCGGCCATTCAACCAATCTAAGTGTAATATGCTAATGATATACTAAGGCCACTCAACCACTCACTATGACATGCACTGACCACCAGGGGACAGATGCTCCAATTGATAGGTTGGCTTGCTGCTGTGGTCCGGCTGATCAGGACTGAGCGAGATGGGTTGGACACGCCCTGGAGCCCTCCCACGGTGCCTCCCCAGCCCCGATCCTGCACCAATGGGGTCCCTCAGCCTGGCCTGCGCCCTCTCACCATCTGAGCTGAGGCCCCCCCCCCACCACCAAGTGCACGAATTTCATGCACTGGGCCTCTAGTTTTTTAATAAATACATTCATGCCTATGTTTTCTATAATCATTTTCTAGTTTCACACAACACCTAATCCTTACATCTGACAGTAAGAGTGTAGAAGATCAGTTTGGTAACATAGTAAAATACATAGTATGCAGTACAGCTGTAACTAAACATCTGTAAGCAGGAGTAGGAACAAATCAAAGAGGGGTATAGTTATACAAAGAGCACACAGCAGAACCAGAACATTGCAAAAGCTCCTCAACGAGTAACTTTGGAGGTGGGTTGTAACACTATATTCTTAAATAAATCTACATCAACCTACAATACAGTATTAATGCTATTCTAAATATTGATTTAGACACACTATAGAAAAAGCATAGCATTTGGAATGTAAAAGAAAAAGCTGAGTTTGAACATCTCTGCCATGAATGCATTATCCAATCTTTATAAACTCACTCAAGTTCTCATTTACCTTATTTCACCCCTATTAAATGAAGACAATACCTGCCTTTCACGATTGCCTCTAAGCTTCTCCCTCATTTCTGAATTTCTACTGTAGTTTATAACTACTAGAGGCCCGATGCACGAAAATTTGTACAAGAGTAGGCCTTCCTTCCTCCGGCTGCCGGCACTGGCTTCCCTCCGGCACCCGGGACCCGGGCTTCCCTCCTCTGACCACCAGCAGGCACCCGGGACCTGGGCTGGCTTCCTTCCACTCTGGCTTCATCAGGAAGGACGTCCAGTGCCGGGAACCAATTCCAGCATGTCATAATTACAAGAGTTTCACCAAAAGGTTGGTGAAGCTTGGGGAGCTCAACAAGGGTTGAGTCAAATGTAGTTTACCAGTTGGAATGGCTAAACGGCACCTCCCCCAAATCTGAAAAGGATTGCTTGCTGCCAGACAGCTCAGGGCATTTTATTGCTTCCTGTTGGCCAAACACCTGAACAGCTGTAGGCTATTCCCCAAACTGACAATACCCTTTGATACCCTGCCCTTTGAAGTGTACTATCTCCACCTTGACTTAGGACATATTGTGTTAAATAAATAGCACTGGTCCTTAGACAAAGGTGAGTCTTCAGTTCCTTTAGCTGAAGATCCTCTGACCCCCAATGCCTTTCAAAATTATCTTTCCTCTTTGGACTCCTCTTTAATCATCTACGAATAGCCTTTCTCCAGATTGCTGAACCCTTTGTAAGGCTGGGAAAAGAACCCCGGCAGTCCAGAATGACTTCCAGAAGATGTCTGGTCTAATTAGCATATTACCCTTTTATTATTATAGATTGGTGCCAATGCCAAGTTGCCTGAACAACCCAGTTGTGCAGTGAACCTGGGCACCACACACGCCCACCAGATCCCAGTGCAAGAACCAAGGACAGTGAGTATGAGACAGGAGGCTTTCTGGGCAGAAGATTCGAAGGACCCTGCAGGGAGACGTGGATAAAGAAGAAATGAGGCCCAAGAGTTTTATCTTCACCGAATCCTTTGTTTGTCCCTCAGAGCAAGGGCGAGGTCTCCAATTTTAATGTTTATTCCTTTTATATCACCGTTTCCATTCTATTAAAAAGACAACAAAGAATGAAAAGGCTGGCAGCATTTCTCTAAGCGGGTGATGAGTTTTTAAACTTCTGAAACGTCAGTGATGAGAGCTCTATGAGTTTTCTGATCCTTTTAGGTTCTGAGTATATGTTTTCTTGATGAAAACCACAATATTATCCTAGTAGGATTTTCAAAATAAGTAGCTGTGGTGGGAATGACAACAGTATCTTCACACTTCAAGGCCCCGTCAAAGACGGACGCTCATCCAGGTAAACATGCTTGCAGTGCCCTTCATTTTCTTCAATTCCAGTTGACATTGATTATTAACCTTGTATTAGTGTCAGGTGTACAGCATAGTGGTTAGATGATCACATGTTTTACAAAGTGCTCCCTCTGATATTTCCAGTGCCAACCAGGCACCATACATCATCTTTACAGTATTATTGACTATGTCCCTTATGCTATACTTTACATCCCCATGACTATTCTGTAACAACCAATCTGTACGTCTTAGTCCCTTCACCTTTTGCATCCAGCCTCCCTGCCCCCCTCCCCTCTGGCCACAGTGCCTTCACAGTCAAAGTTGTAAAGGAGAGATGCAGTGTATAGATGCCGGTAAAGTAAGCTGAGTCATACAAGATGATTAAAACCAGTATCTTTTTCCTACCTCTTATCTACTTGAGGTTTTTGAGCTTCTAAACTGCTATCCAATAAGCGATTGCTTCAGACTAGTACACTTCTGTCCTCCGTGAAAGGGGCGAGGCATAGAGGTTAATTAACAATGTAGGTTCAGGAGGCAGCTTGCCCAGGTCCTCATCCCAGCACCACCATCCATTAGCTCTGTGACCTTGGGGAAGAGCCAGGTTGATGGAGTCTCAGATACGGCACCCACCTGCCCTCTCTGTGCGGGGAGGGCTCACCAAAGGCACAATGGCCTCTGCCAAGACTTCTGTCTGGGAGGAAGCTGCCTGCCAGCTCTCGCCCTGATGCTGGACGGTTCAGTGTCTCTCCGTATGTCTCAGTGCCTCTCAAGCAGCTGCCTCTGTGCTGTAACACAGAAAGAGTGAGTTCGAGTACGTGTGTGCATGGACCCTTTTAGACAAACTGCCTGGGCCTCCCGCAGCCCCTCTGCCTCCCTCAGCCTCAATCCCCACTGGTTTCTACCACCAGGAGTTACGGGGACCTCTCTTTCTGGCCCTTGATCCCTGGGATGGGGCCCCTCGCTCTTTAGAGGGACTTTTGCAGTGAAGATATCCCTCCCAATTTTTATCCACCAGCATGCAACCTGAAACGTATGAGTTGTTTATTGCTGGAATTTTCCATTTAATATTTTCAGACTGCAGTTGACTGCAAGTAACTCAAACCACGGAAAGCAAAACCATGAATAATGGTGGATACAATAGTCCCACTCATTTGTTTTTGCAGTTTGTTGCCTTTGCTTTTGGAGTTAGATCCAAAACCTCATCACCAGGACCAATGCCAAATAGCTGACCATGTATGTTTTCTTCTAGAATGTAATGGTCTGATTACTTATCCCATCTGATGTTTGACTAGTCGTTTGAACTTAAGGACTTGTGCCTCTCTTTAGCTCGGAGAAATACTGTTCTTATTTTATTTTCCTTCTCTACGATTTTTTTTCCTCCTTCTGGAACTCCTCTACTAAAAGCAACTAGATTTTATGGATTTATCCTTCCTCCTTGTAAAATGTTTCCTCATATTGTCCTTTTTGTCTTTTTATTTTATGTTCATGGAGAAGTTTCGCCCTTATCTTTTAGATTACTAACTTAATGTTACTTGTGCCATTTTTTCATTTAGTTATTTTAAATATTTTTAAAATTACAATCATGTTGGAGAAACCAAGATGGCGGCATAGGTAATCACCTATACTTGCTGCCTCTCACAACCACATCAAAACCACAACTAAACGGCTGGACAACTACCACCCAGAACCGCGGGAAAGCAGGCTGAGAGGAAGTTCCACAAATAGAGAGGTGAAGAAAGCTCATTGAGACCGGTAAGAGGTACAGAGGTGTGGAAAGTGCTGGCACCTGGATGTGCTGCTTTTTAAACCGGGAGGGAGATACAAGCTCCCACTTGCTCTGAACTCCAGTTCTTGGCAAGGCTCTGGGGGACCCAGACACATATGGGGAGAAACTGGACTGTCTGGCATCAGGGCAGGAACGCGAGGGCAGCTTTCTCTCAGAGGTGCTCGCAGCGATCATTGTTTCTGCACGGGGGGCACGGGATGCAGAGAACCGGGGACCTCTCCAGGTCAGGGCAGCCATCGCTGTTTGCTCTGCCCTGGTGATTCCCAGAGACCCAGCCCCACCCAATTTACAACCCCACTCAAGCTGTGCACATCGGCTTTTGCATATGAATGGCCTGTTTGTTTGTTTTTTTCCTAAAACCTGTCAAACTGCAGCTGAGTCAGAGAGCCCCAGAGATTCCAAAAGAGGGCCCACTGCCTGGCAGCAGCAGCAGCGGCCTTGCTTCACAGCTGGGCCTTGTCTGGGCACTTCCAAACCCCATACAAAGAGGAAGAATCTGCAGATGTCTCTGTAGCTCCTGCTGGGTGGCCCCAGACAGTGGCTGACCTTGCACCTCCTTGGAGACCATATCAGAATACAAATCTTCACATCCATAAGAGACACACTCAAGGGGCAGACTCAGTGAGCACCAAAGCCCTATTGAAGCAAGTCCTGCCCCATAAGGGTGTCTCCTGCACAACAGATTGTCTAGTATAGACACAGCTGGTCACCACAGCCAATTGGCCTGGAGGTCAATTCCTCCCAGTGATACCAACAGCAATCAAGGGTTAACTACAACAAGACTGTACAAACAGCCCACAAAGGGGTGCAACAAGAGCATCCACCTCAGGTGTCTGGGGAGGCTGAGACATTGGGCTCTATAGGACACCTACCACACAAGGCCACTCTATCAACTCAAGGAGGCTTAGCAGTTACCCAGTACATAGAAACAAACACAGGGAAGCAGCCAAAATGCAGAGACAAAGAAACAAGTCACAGATGAAAGCAAAATACTGGATATAGAGTTCAAAACCACGGTTACAAGGTTACTCAAGAATCTTCTAGAAACCTCTGAGAAATTTAGTGAGACCCTCTAGGATATGAAAAAGGACCAATTAGAAATTAAGCATACACTGACTGAAATAAAGAATAATATACAGAGATCCAACAGCAGACTAGAGGATCCCAAGAATCAAGTCAAAGATTTGAAATACGAAGAAGCAAAAAACACCCAACCGGAAAAGAAAAAAGAAAAAAGAATCCAAAAATATGAAGATAGTGTAAGGAGCCTCTGGAACAACTTCAAGTGTACCAACATCCGAATTATGGGAGTTCCAGAAGAAGAGAGAGAGCAAGATACTGAAAACATATTTGAAGAAATAATGACAGAAAACTTCCCCTACCAGGTGAAAGAAATAGACTTACAAGTCCAGGAAGCGCAGATAACCCCAAACAAGAGGAATCTAAAGAGGACCATACCAAGACACATCATAATTAAAATACCAAGGGCAAAAGACAAAGAGAGAATCTTAAAAGCAGCAAGAGAAAAACACTTAGTTACCTACAAGGGAGTACCCATATGACTGTCAGCTGTTCTCAACAGAAACTATGCAGGCCAGGAGGGAGTGGTAAGAAATATTCAAAGTGATGAATAGCAAGAACCTACAACCAAGATTACTCTACCCAGCAAAGCTATCATTTAGAATTGAAGGTCAGATAAAGAGCTTCACAGACAAGAAAAAACTAAAGGAGTTCATCACCACCAAACCAATATTATATGAAATGCTGAAGGGTACTCTCTAAGAAGAGGAAGAAAAAGGTAAAGATAAAAATTATGAATAACAAAGTAACAACAAATACATATCAACAAGTGAATCTAAAAATCAAGTGCATAAAAAATCTGAAGAACAGAATAAACTGATGAATATAATAGGTGCATAGAAAGGGAGTGGACTGACAATTCTTGGGGGGAAGGGGTTATAGGGGGTGCAGGAAGAAATTGAACAAAAATATTACACCTATGGACAAGGACAATGGGGGGGGGGGGGGTAAGAGCATGGGGTGGGGTGGGAACCGGGTGGAAGGGAGCTATGGGAGGAAAAAAGGGGAACAACTGTAATAATCTGAACAATAAATATTATTTTTAAAAAATTACAATCATGTTTAAAACTATATTAAAGTCATGTATATTCAGTATAACTTGCATAGAGTAAATTACATAAGTCCTTTTAGTACACAGTTCTGTGAATTTTAACTAAAGCACACAATCATTTAACCATCACCATTGTTAAGATATGGAATCCCCATGTAATGGTTACATTTTAACTTCCTGTTTCTGTTCTTTTCCCCATAGATAATTGTTGTTTTTCATGCATTATTCTCTCAAATCATTTGATAACTTCTAATTATTTTTTTCCTAAATTATTCTGTTTCCTGAAGCACTGTAGACTTTCGAGGATTAACTGTTCCATCTGATGCTTCTCCCCAGTGCCTTGCTGGGAGCTGCTTTGTGTTTTCCTGTGATTTGTTGTCCATCTTCCCAATGATTTCTCCCTTGAATGAGAAGGCTGACTTCAGGCAGGTCGGTAAGTTGGGTAAGATATACGCGTGGCAGCTTCACTTTAGGGTTGTGGGCATGGCACAGTCAGACAGCTGAGGATCCCAAGGACCAAGTGAAGCCATCTTTCTTGGTTGTGCACTGTGGGGAAGCACGGGACTTGGTTGGAAAGTCCGTAAGGAGGATTCTACTAAAGGTCGGGGGCCTCTAGGAGGACCCTGCCAAAGGCAGCATCCCCTGCCTTGACTTTTCCAAACAAGTCCGAACCCCCAGGTATTTTACTGGAATCTCTCTGTTTAGTCTTTAAACCTGACCCTGTAGAAGCATGTGCTTTCTCAAGGATGCTTACCTGCTGTTAGTATCTAATAGTTAACTTTAGTTCAAGCTGTTGTTACAATAAAAGCCTAAGGAGGCAGGCGAACAGGGCTGTTTGCTCCTATAGCCAAGCAGCCCCTTAGCCTCTCTTTCACAGAAACGTGTGTCAGGGTAATCCATTCATTCGTCACTCAGGGTCTGCTAGTCAGCCCTGGCAGTGCACTATTCTCATTCTGGGTAAAAACTTATTTTTTATTTCTTTCTCTTTTATGCTTGTCATGATAACCAGAGGGTTTTGAGATCCTGAGATACACTTCCCTCTCTTCAGATATTTATTCCCCATTAGAAATCATGGTTCAGATTTACGGCTCTGGTCTAAGCCAACTGCTGAATGCTACTGGAGAGAGAGAGAGAGTGAGAGAGAGAGAGAGCGAGAGAGCGAGAGAGAGAGAGAGAGAGAGAGGGAGGGGGAAGGGAGGGAGGAAGAGAGAGGGAGAGAAGTGGGGAGCTCTCAACCACTCTGTCTGCTCCACAGGATGAGATTCACATCACTGCCTCAGCATTCAGGAATTCCTCACAAGTTCTCTTCCACTGATGCTCATTTCCTGTCTCCCTGCAGCAGTACAGAATTCCTGTTTCTGTCCTTCCTCCTTTTTCTACTTTCCTCCTTTCTTGCCTCTTTCCCTTTCTCTCTTCCTTCTTTTCTCATTTCCTATTATTTTGTTTTTAATCCACTATCTCAAATCAATCTTTTTTACTTATTGGATCCTCTCCTTTTATCCTCATAAAGAGAGTGCAGTCTAACTGTTAAAGTATGCACTCTGACCCCAGAAGGTCCAAGCTGGATTGTCAGTCTTCCATACATTATCTCTGTGACCTGGGGCTAGTTGCTTTACTTTTGTTCTCTGATTTCTTTGTCTGTAACTTGTTATCCCACCTGTATGAGGTTGTTTTATGGGTTAAAAGTCAATATGTGTAAGTCACTTAGAACATTGCCTGACACAAATTATTAATGTTTGATATAGTATATTCTTAAAATTCAATGAGCTTCCTTTAATATGATTTCTTAACTTTTGATTTATGGGTTGCAACAACAATTTATTTTATTTACTTATTCCAAAGGTGGGGAAAAAACTGTTTATATACAGATGGTTGCATAATGTATTACTAACAGCTAGAAACAATTCAAATTTTAGTAACTATAAAACGAATAAGTAAATATTTTATTGTAAATTAAAAGACAAACATGGAAAAAACAGATTCATGAAAATTTTGTATGAAAAAATAGAATACCTACTAATATTTATACATTAATTTTATGTATAACTTTCAAGTATTTAAAGATTAGAATCACAAAATATTATATTTTAGCCATTTTTTGTTGTTGTTGTTTTAACTGGATAGATTGTTATTTAACAGAGAAAGGAAAGAAAAAAATTGCAATACCTTTACAAACCAGCTGAGTTTTAAGATGCCTTCAAACTCCAGTCCTGGAGACAGACAATGATTGCTCTCAAACACCATAATTGCCACTGGGACCCAACCTAGAATAAGAAAAAAGTTCTAGGGCATTCTATTTTGCTTAAATGAAGTAGCTCTTTGTGTCTCAACTTTTGAAGGCAGCTCAACCCACCTGTATTACAACATCTCAGCGACAGTCCGTTTCTAGCAGTTTTCCAATGAAGAACAAAGCTTAGATTATGTGAATCCTAAGAATCCCGGAGAAGATGGTCTATATTAAACAATAGGAGCTATAATGTTAAATTAAAATAAAAAGTAGGATATATTGTTGGTGAAAGTTTTTATGTTTTTAAGGGCATGTACTGGAATAAAATGGGTGAAATATTTGAGAGCACTTCTTTCTTGTATGATTTAGGATCAGAAAATCAGCAAGGTATTTTTTAAAATGTAGGCAGAGCAAATAAAGCTAGGGATATGATTAGCATGTATAATTTAAATAAAATGCACTGTTTTGATGGTTACATGTTGTCGATTTTATAATTTTAACATCTAATAATCACCTGCATTAAAGTATTTGAAAAGTGTAGCTATATACAATGCTAGTGTTAAGCACATTTATATGCAGTAATCTTTTAAAAATTAATTTGTAAGCTAATTTACCAATAATGAAAATAATGTTAAGCTTATCATTCATTAACTTATTGCTTAATCTTTGTGTTATAGACAAGTGAACAAGATGTTTAAATATACTTATTTTTCTTTTTAGCAGATCAAATTTTGTACAATAATACTGATAAGCCCTGATTTGTAGACTTTTAAAAATTATATTTGGAAAGATACACTACATTCCTTAAAAATGTCCCTGTGATATTTTCATTCGGTTAACAAATTAAAAGAAAAAAGATAAAATGTGACAGCTGAGAAATATGACAGTCTATTTACTGAAAACTAGTTTATAGATCGAGTTAAAATAATGAGAAGAGGAGACTTCTGGCAGACACATAGGACTTGTTTACATTTTGATTGCAGTTTAATAATTTGCTGATTGCATTATAATCACAGCAATATTGCATTTTAATCACATGCATACATTTGGTTAACCAAATTAATGTCTTTAAATCACAATTTGATTTTTGCTAATACATAACCAGTTCTTTTTCTGCCCCTGCTCCAATAAGGATCATAATCAGTAAGCATGCTTTTGAATCAATTCTTTTTGGTAAACTCCCTAGCCACATTCTGTTTCTAGCCTCCTGAAGACATTATCTTTCATACAAATGTGGAATAGTGAATAATGCTTCATAGAATAATGTACAATAAACTGGAAGCAAGCCTCATCTAGCACAAACCTGCAACATTCCTTGTGTGACTAAAAGCCACCATTACTGAAGCAGAGAATTGCCCTGCTCTTCGCAAATTGGGTGCCTGTCCTTCCTGGTGCCGAGGCTGCTTGTGGGGTTCCATGGGCCAGCAGCTGGGACACAGGTCAGAACTGGACACAGAACATTTCACCAGACCCTTTAGGGCCTGCAAAAAGAGTTACAATTTTTTAATGTGCCTCTCTCCCATTACTCAAGCATTTACAAATTTTTCCTGGAAAATACTATAAGAAAGCAAAATGACTCAGAATCCACTGCCCATACAATCTCTGTGCTATTTTAAAAATAAAATGAGCCCTGGCTGGTGTGGCTCAGTGGGTTGGGCATTGTCCCGTGCACCTAAAGGTCGCCGGTTTAATTCCCGGTCGGGTTACATGCCTGGGTTGTGGGCTTGATTCCTGGTTGGGGCATGCAGGAGGCAGCTAATTGATGTCTCACTCTCACTTTGATGTTTCTCTCTCTCCCTGTCTCCCTCTCTCTTCCTGTCTCTCAAAAAAATCAATTAAAAAAATCTTAAAAAATAAAATGCAAGTATTCCACCTGTGGTAGAAAATTCAAACAATATAGAGTGGTTTTACAGTGAAAATAAATACTTCCTATTTATTTCTACAAAGGCTACAGTGTCTTGAGCTCCTTTCAAGGGTTTTTTATAGTAGAAAAGTATTGTTTTATGTCTTTATATGTGAGATGTGGTTTCATGAATAAATTGTTCTACTTTAATTTTATCACTTAATTCTTACAAGCTTTAGGCAATGTTACTATCTCACTTTTACAGATGAGGAAACTAAGACTTAGAATGATGAATTTACCCGAAGTTATACAGCCAGTACGTGATGCACCAGGTTTTGTGCCCAAATCCCCCGAGTCACAGTTATTTTGCCCCCTGGGACAGTCAGGGGACAGTCGGGATAGAAACCACACCAGGGTTTTTACAGAGAGAATGTATGTAACCACTGTTCACTAGCGTTGAAGAACCGAAAACTCAGAAAGGCAGACACTCCTTTTCACGGAGGCAGCGACTTCAGAAGTTAGACTGCATTTGACACCATTGGCCCTGCAGGTCTCGGGCCTTCAAACGACACTGCCAGCTTTCCCGAGTCTCTAGCTTTCAGATGGCTGATTTGGGGACCTCTCAGACTCTGTAATCACGTGAGCCAATTCCTCATGTCATCTATATCTATCTATCTATCTATCTATCTATTATCTATCTATCTATCTTCTATCATCTATCTATCTATCTTTCTATCTATCTATCTTTCTATCTATCTATCTATTATCTATCATCTATCTATCTATCTATCTATCTATTATCTATCTATTATCTATCATCTATCTTCTATCATCTATCTATTATCTATCTATCTTTCTATCTATCTATCTATTATCTATCTATCTATCTTCTATCATCTATTATCTATCTATTATCTATCTATCATCTATCTTCTATCTATTATCTATCTATTATCTATCTATCATCTATCTTCTATCATCTATCTATTATCTATTATCTATCTATCATCTATCTTCTATCATCTATCTATCTATCTTTCTATCTATCTATCTATCTATCTATCTATCTTTCTATCTATCTATCTATCTATCTATATATCTATCTATCTATCTATCTATCGATCTATCACCTATTGCCTGTCTATATCTGACTGTTTCTCTGGAGAAGCCTGACTACAACTGGCAAGGAAAGATCAGAGAGACTTGAGCAGTAAAGAGTCTCAGTTTTGGGTGATTGCATCTCGATGCCCCTAACGTTTGCTCCAGAGACTCAGGTGGCTGTGGTTTTAACTTGCACTGCACTCCTGCCATCTCCCCTATTAAGTCTGTGTGTGCTTCTCAGCACTGTGGCTGTATAGCTACGGGACGTATGGACCCGCTGGAGCTGCTCTAGAAGCTCTCTGGCTCTGGGACTGTGATGAGAGTGTCCATACCTGAGCTGCTCCTCTTTCTGTGAGGGCTCCAGGGCACTTAGAAGAAGCTGTTCCAGGCCACGGTCCCGTTGACACCACTGCCGCCCAATGGCCAATGGCAGCAGCCCCTTCATTTTGCAGCCATTTAATTACTATCCAGAACAGGTGGTGGTTTATGATTAATTTGGATGCTCCTACCTTCCTTGAGTGACTAGCTCCTACTGGTAAGGAGCTCCACACTGCACACAGGTCTAAGGCCACAACCAAAATGATCTATTTCTTGGGTATACTTCCTGGATCCACTCATAACACATATTTCTGCATTTTTTCCAGAGTCAAGTCAGGAAACAGAACCACACACGTTAGTTTAGCAGAGAATATCGCATAAGGAATTGTTAACTAGGTACCGAAGAATGGAAACCTCCAGAAAGGGATGCCCAGATACCACAGGCCAGAACCATTCCTGTGGCTGGTGGAGCAAGACGTTGAGATTTTATTTTGCTTTTTACGTTTTTCCATTACAGCTGACATTTGCAATCACTTTCTATTTGTTTGAGGTGTGCAGCATAGTGTCCCGAATTGCCACCTTGGACTCACCTCTGACAGTGTAGATTTTAAATGTGATGTCAGTGGTCTTACCTTCAACATTAATTTTTAAATGCCATTACATCAGGCGAAAAAGTGATTAGAAGCCTTTTTTTAATTTTTGTATTTAATAGCAAAAAGCAAAACACCACGTGATATTGGGGAAACACCGAAGCCCCGAGCACACCTGTGCTGCAGGGAGTTGGGTCCGTTGCTCCTGGCAGCGAGGGACAATGGGCACCAAGGAAACCATGGCTGTCTCAGGAAGGGGATGTTGGGAAGAAACAAACATGGGACTTGGGTTTGTGTTACATGGTTTTGGAGGAGTTTTCAGACAAGTGGGGTTTTGCTAAGGACCCATTCTGTCAGGAAGCAGGGGCAATTCTGTGACTATCTTAATAAACCTTGTGTTACATGACAAGAAGCAAGGTTAAAGCTGTGATTCTCACACACACACAAAGCTGCAGTTACTTCTCCTCGCCAGGAGAGGGTGATGTTTGGTCACTTTGTGGTTTGAACATGTTATTTTGAAGGTGTTCAGAATTGATGAAGTGGTCTTGTTTTTGTCTTGATGGATCCTGGCCTTCGAATAACCTTGTCGGATGGAAGTGTTCTGTGAAATTATTTGTGTTAACAGGAGAACACCCAGGCTTATCTATGAGTACCAGTCACCAGGGGTGTGTTTTTAGGAACTTTGGCAATTCTTCTGAGGAGCTAGGAAGCCAATCTATGGCTGAGACAGAGGAAAACCATCACTTGTCTCTTATTTTAAAAAGGCCACCTGGGATGGTAGACAGATAATGTATTTTACACTAGAGTACTTTTATATATTTAATGAAGACATAAATCTATGCATTAATCTTTTAGAAAATCTGTTGGTCAGATTTTGTCAAGGTGTCTTTGCATTATATCTTAATGAATATGACAGAATACTATGTGAAACTTAACCCTGATATTTGTATACTAGTATGATTTATTTAATGTTATGTCTATTAAAAATCAACCAAACTTTTGAAAATAAAACATATCCTCTTTTAACAATGTCACTTGGGTCTCTCTGACATCTCTAATGCACTCAATTGTTACAGCTTAAAGTGAAAAGAGGGAACTAGTCTAAAAGGTTCTTAATTTTTTAGCGTAAAAGTAAAGCAGAATTTTGTATTATGTCTAATCACCACCTTATTTTAGTAAAAATTTAAACCCCTCAGTGCTACACATTCAAGCAAACAAATAGAAAAGCAACTGAGAAGTTAGAAGTCTCAAGGCTCAAGAAGGCTTGTCCTTTTTCTGGAACTGAATTCATGTTTAGAGAAATTTGGTTTGTGCCAGACTGCTCTGTCCCAGAGCGTCTCTGCCTGCCATGCCAATCGAGAGGTAGGACAGGAGACAGAAAAATGTGCAGACCCTCTGACAACATTTTTCTTTAAATTTTTTATATCATTCTGCACCTACAAATATTCCCTTTTAATATTTATAATTTTAAAGTAATTATTAAATGTTTAAAATATTTTTAAATGTATAGAAAACCATATCAGGAGCCTACTACCTGTATTTAACAGATGTCTTACTTCCATAAGAAAAAATACCGGGTGTAGTTCAGTTGGTTGAGCATCATCCCATGCACTGAGAGGTTCCAGGTTTGATTCCCATCAGGGCACATGCCTGGATTTCGGGCTCAATCCCCAGTAGGGGGCGAGCAGGAGACAGATGATTGATGTTACTCTTTCACATCGATGTTTCTCTCCCTTTCCCTTTCACTCTCTCTGAACCAATAATATTAAAAAATATATTTGTTTAAAAAAGCACAAAATTCTAAAGAAAAAAAAGGAAAACAAATGTCCTTAGATATTAATGGGTTAATGATTATGTTGACTGGAAGTAGAAAGAGCTTCTATTTGATGGAAAAATAAGTAGAATATGTCAATGTGATTTAAGTGCAATTAAAGATATTTAAATATTTCTATCATATTTCCATCCATCAATGTGATTTTAAGTTTCTGATATTGACCCTACTCGGGATTCAGGATTTGGAATATCTAGCATATTAATACTTTTATGAAACATAGTTTGCAAAGTGAAAAACATATTTTGTGAAAACAGTTCTGAAAGGGCAGATGCCTAAATACATATTTCTAAAATGCATCTTTTTCTTATTTGTCATCCTCTCTTTTCTTTCTTGGCTTCTTCTTTCTCTGTTCTCAGTCTTTTTTCTCTGCACACAAACAGTACCAGAAGGTCTCAATTCTGAAAAATACTATCTTCCTTTAACATTCCCTTCTCAGTTAAGTCTATACTAAGATTTTGGTAAGATGTTAGGTTGTCTTATATTTTCCCTGAATTAAATATGATTCTGAAATATATTCATATAGATACTGGATATTTCTAAAGTCTTTAAAAATACATAGTCAGGGTCATTTAGCCCTGTAAACACTATGTATTTTTCAAGTTGCATAAACCATGAGTGGCGAATCATACTTGCATCAGGTGTGAACAAACAATATTCAACTACTTAATCCTATTATCAAAGTGCGTTAACAGAATTCAATTTAAATAGTACCAGTTCAGAATTGCTAGTACAGATCTGAATAATGAATGTGCAGTGTAGGTTTTCTGATGTGTCTGGCTTTAAGACAAATACACCTTGGTTTCAAACGTTCAAATGTACTTCTGGTAAATTGATGATGATGAAGGGTGTCTGTGTGTCTGTGTGTCTTGTGTCTGTGTTCATTCAACATTAAATATATCCATGACATTTGACCTGCTTTTAGTTTTTCATCTTTGTTGAAAGAAATTCTATTCTGATGGCAAACTCCTTTTAGTTGACCAACATCTTTTTAGTAAACATTTACTTTATTGTTATTAAATAATAGTGTAGTATTTAAAGACATGTTAGCCATGCAGTTTTTGATTTTACAGAAAAAAAGGAAGAGAATGAAAATTAATAAGTAAAAATAAAGTGAAATAATAATAGAATATAAAAATGTGGAGATGAATAAATTTTCTAGAACTTCACAAATAACAATCAGAAATGTAACTTACAGAGCCCTAGCCAGTATGGCTCACTGGATAGAGTGTCGGCCTGCGGACTGAAGGGTCCCAGGTTCAATTCCAGTCAAGGGTACATGCCTGGGTTGTGGGCTCCATCCCCAGTAGGGGGAGTGCAGGAGGCAGCCAATCAATGATTCTCTCTCATCATTGATGTTTCTATATCTTGCCCCCTTCCTCTCTGAAATTAATTAAAAATATATATTTTAAAAAAGAAAAGAAACTTACAGAGAGACAAAAAAATTGGTTTAGAAAAAAACCTGAACAATAAAATTTATTTTCTAGGATTATATACTGAGATAGTCATTATAATTAACCTTGTTCCAAATAAAATGAGTCAATACTACTAAAAAGTATTTTGACTGAGAGAGCTCTTTTCTAGAAGAAATAAATGTGCCTAATTTTCAACACACTTAAAATCAAATAAAATTTTAAATGAAGTCACTATATAACTTAGCACCACCTTTTGGAACAGTTTGATGATGTCGTTGAACTGGTGGCCTAATAAAAATCAGATAGCAACGGTTTTAGATGGATTGTTGCTATTCTCACTAACATTGACAATATGAAAATGACCAAAATGTTTTTTCCAAGTACAGGATGAAAGGTTCTTCGACTGCTAAGGGGTGCTAGAGTCAGTTAACATGGATTCGTTCAAATAAAGAAGTGGGCACATATGGAAATAATTCACAGAATATCTTTACAATAGAAAGATTTTCTGAAGAGCAATGATAATTTGTAAATGTAGTCACTATATCTCCTGTAATACTTGTGATTTCTAATCCCACTCTCCTCTACCCAAGCTATTGAGAAGATCGGGATTATTTCCTTAACGCCACGAAGTAGAGTGAGCAGTGGGCCTTCCTTAGCATTAATCTGGGGAAGGATCCTTTAATTCTCCTACTGGGAAGCCCTGATTGGATTTTTAAATTTCCTCTAGAAAGAGTCCCTCAAGCTGAGTCTGTGCAGTATTAAGTGAAAGGACTTATCTAGAAATGATCCAATTTGGAGTGAATAAAGATAGCAGGTTCAGAGAATCAGTCTCGAGGTGAATGAATATCTGGGGCATGACTGAGTTCGCTCCCACAATGTAAATTAACCTGACTATAATGGAAACTTGACTTGGCAGCCTTTCACTACTAGTATTTAAAACGTTTTCACTCGGAGCAGCCAGATGTTTCCTAATTTTGCAGAGAAAACTCAGAGTAACAGCAGATCCTTTATTAAGAGCAGACTCCCTAGCTCCATGGTCGGCAAACTGCGGCTCTTGAGCCACATGCGGCTCTTTTTTGGCCCCTTGAGTGTGGCTCTTCCACAAAATACCACGGCCTGGGCGAGTCTATTTTGAAGAAGTGGCGTTAGAAGAAGTTTAAAAAAATTTGGCTCTCCAAAGAAATTTCAATAATTGTACTGTTGATATTTGGCTCTGTTGACTAATGAGTTTGCCGACCACTGCCCTAGCTGATTCGGGCATTGGTGCTGGGTATAAGCTCGGAATAAACAAATTGGGCCTGAAGAGGAGGGAGGGACACGCTCCTCTGCCCTGGAGTCGCCTGGCTCCCTTGAGAACAGGTGCTTCTCTCTCTGCAGCGGGGGGGGGGGGGGGGGGAGGGGGGAGAATGGGGGGGGGGGAACGGGGGGGGGGATCACGCTTACCCTCTGTGTCCTTGTCCTTTCCTAACTGACCTCCAGATCCCTCTCACTGCCATTGCCCAAAGAGGAGACATAGTTAGCACCTTTCAGAGTCTCTTCTGCCATTTCACTGCTTTTTAACCCAATTTTCAAAAAATGAGAACTTGAACCCACTTGCCTTCTGTCCTCATCCTTTAGCAATTTTTTTTTGCTCTTCTTTCCCAAACTGCTTTTCCAGATGGCTGCTCCATAAATAATACTTGATAAGATTTCTGTCATTTTCCTTCTGTTTCCTCTCCATGCTGTTGTAATAGCAGAACCTCATTATGTCCCTCTCCCCCCCCCCCCCATAAAGTGAATTGTCTGCCCTTCAGGTGGTTGTCTAATCCAGGTCTCTCGTTGCTTTTGCACCTTTGTCTGGACATGGAAATGCCTTCCACACTGTTGCCGTGAGCTACCATTTACAGGCAGAGGAGAGTCGGCTTTGACATCTTCCTTTCCTCTGGCTTGATGTAATTTCCACCAGTTGCTATGGGTTGTCTCTACTCATTATCTTAAAACCACCCTTCCTTTTATTCCTGGTGAATAACTACCCTTCTTTTTATTACTGCCCAGTCCTGACTCATCCTCTCCTGTTTGGCTTAATCCACAACAGCCCCCCAGTCTGGTTTCCGCACCTCAAATTTCATCCCATGCCAATAATATTTGCTGCAATGTTGTTGGAATGCATGAGCTTTCTAAAACTACTACCAGATCATGCTATTCTTCTGTCTCAAATTCTTCAATGGCTCCCAACTAAACAGATTCTAAAACCCTCTGCAAGACATTTGAAAAACTTGAGAACTGCGTACCTGCCTATATCCCAGCCCATGCGCAACTCACATCCCACGCGGGAGCAGGCAGCTCCGGGGCCTTGAGGCAGGTCCTCTGTGGTGTCCCCGCTCACTGGCGCCTCCTGCTTGGAGACCTTGGCCATCACCGGAGTCTTCCATGTCGCCCTTACTCTGCTCCTCTAGTGCACCTAACGTGATATTTTCTCACATCACGTGCTGCAGCCGATTGTTTTTTACTTGTCTGAACTTTCTGCTAGAGTTAGACATGAAGCCCTATGGACATGGACCAGCTCCCTTTATACTGATTTGTTTTTTGCATATTTAACATAATAAATCCTCAAGTTTTTTAGTAGATTAACAATATGGTTGTGAAAATCCGAGGTCAAAATATATTCCCCATTGTTCTTTCAAGTTATATAATTATCAACTGTTCTTTGACTAATTGCCATTATTTACATGTCACAAGTTTGCCAAAAAAAAAAAAAAAGTGATTTATCGAACAAGAAATCCACATCATGCCATTAGAGTGAAGCATAAACAGAAGTGATACAGCACAGAATGGGTTGGTGAATATATAATGCCATCTTGATTGCTAGAGAAGAACACAAATGAAAAAGCAAGCAATGAAAACACAGAAAAAGGCACTACCTGCCACTGGGTGCTACAGCTTAGCGATTGGTAAAAGGCCATTACTCGCGACTCTGTATTTAGTTTCCGACTTACAAACCTTTGAATATTAAACAGTTATTTTATAGCTACTATGCTTTCCCCACTGTGCATATTTTCCCTTCTCCATTCAAACAAGGATTGTGTGAAGATCCTGATCAGGATTATCTTGGCCTTTGGATTCCATCAGGGTCATATTTAGAACTTGGCTCGAGCAAAAATCTGGCTCCCGCACACCCCTCCCTGACCAGCATTCTGTTTGGCAAAGCCTGCCAGGTGCCTGATTGCACAGAGAAATGGGACGGGATCGCTCAGTGTGACAGTCAGGAGAGATTTCACAGATCACAAGTGTTTGGAGAGACAAGTCAAAATCGAGCCATGCAAACATGGCCTGCCATCTTCCCACTAAATGGGGGTGCCCGCCAAGCAGGAGTCCAAGGTCACATGGCGGCATTTCTCGTTTGGATAATAGCCCAACAAAAAGAGATGCCTCGAGGCATACCACTGGTGGGTGTATATCATTTGGTGGGGGGCAGGGGGAGGGTATTCCAAACTCTGTTCTTTACCTGATCAGCCAGCAAGTACAGGGAAATTGGGGTTTAGCATGACTTGGTGGATAATAAGCCTTTAAGTAATGACATTTTTACAGTTCGCCCTCAAAGGAGTACAATGCCAACTTTGTTGTGAGGCAGATGGTGGGGAAAAAGGTGGATGTGAGTCTGATCATTTAGCAGGCAAATTAATTTATGTGACAATAACCAGCCTCCAAATTGGGTTTATTGACTCATTACATTTTCTCCCTATGAAATTTAGTAAAATGCCAAACTCTACATTTTAAAGGAGCTGAAGGTTATTTTCTCATTTTAAAAGGGGGCATATTCAGCATTAGTTAGGATCCATAATAACAGTATTCCCACAGCTCCAAGTTAGTTACTGATTTTTCTATAGATTATGGATAATATGTTTGTAATAAAATTATGGTACCCAAGCAATTCTTAATTAATCTTTAAAATAATCAATTAATTGCTAGGTCACTTTTTTAGGAACCTAAGTAATTTTCAAAACAAAAATAAAATATTACCATAAAACCTCAAATTATTTTGAAAAGTGGGAAAAAACAGGAAGGAAGGAAAGAAGGGAAAGGAGACTGGGGTGAAAAAAATTAATGTCATTTTAGCACCTCCTTCAGTTAGGAAAGTCTGCTTACTATTTGTCTTATTGACCTCTTAAGGCCACATTAATGAAAAAGAAGGACTTCTATTATAGAAAATCAAAAGGAGAAACAGCAACAGACAATGCCGATCACACTGAACAGCAGACAGTGCAATAAATTCTTATAAACCAGCCATTTTCAACCTTTTTTATCTCATGGCACACAAACTAATTACTAAAGTTCTGCAGCACACCAAAAAATGTATTTTTTGCCAATCTGACAGAAAAAAAAAAAAGGTATAATTTTGATTCGTTCACACGGATGGCTATTGTTGTGTTGGCTGTTGTCATTTTATTTGACAATCTAAGGGAAAAGAGGTCAGTGGCCCTGACTAAATAGTCAGTTACTGCATGTTTTAAAAATTCTTACGATACAGCGGTTGACAATCCCTGTTATGAACCATACCCTAGAATCGCTGGCTAAGTCCCTGCTGGGGCCTGCTGCCCGGTGGTGCTGACAACAGCCGAAAGCTCTCTGGAGGACAGGTGTCTGCTTCACCATACCAGGGCCCACCAGCTACCGGCTCCTGTATCTGCTCCTCTCCATGCTTCAAAGGGCACGTCTTCTCAAAGCTATCTTGCTCTAATGTTGTTTATTGCCACAAGTCAAGAACATTTGGTAGAGCCCTAGCCAGCTTGGCTCAGTCAATAGAGCATCAGCCTACGGACTGAAGGGTCACAGGTTCGATTCCAGTTAAGGGAATATGCCTGGTTTGTGGGCTCGATCCCCACAGGAGGCAGCCAATCAATGATTCTCTCTCATCATTGATGTTTCTCTCTCTCTCTCCCTCCCCCTTCCTCTCTGAAATCAATAAATATATATTTTTAAAAATCCTAAAAAGAAAATTTGATAAAGGTGTACCTTTTGTCTGTAATACAAAAAAATGGTAGAGTAAGCATGCTTTTAAATTTAATTTTAACCAAAAAATTACATAAATGCATTTTGTTGGCAAAAGTTTGATCAGTGTGGATGACTATGGGCTAACAAGAGCATATCCTTTTTTCTCAAAGATGATTCCAGGTAGTTAGTTGTCTTTGTATTTATGAACATAGAGGTAGCATATGTTGTTCTCTGACTTGTATTATTCACAGAACAACATGTGTGTTCTTGAGAGGATGCCACACCCTACAGAAACTCTACCTCAGTGTTTTCGTGGCTGCACAATCCTCCGAAGTGTGAATGTTCTCTACTTACGCAGTTAGGTCTCTTTACTTCCTCCTCTGAGATGAATAAGAGGCCTCACATCCTGCTTGTTGTGGACGAAAACCCTAACTCCACCATTGTTCAATGTCTTGTCCAGAGGAAAAATCTGGCAGGAGACCTGGAGAATAACTATAACAAAGCATAACAAGGATGACTGATCCCTAAGTTATTTTTTAACATGTATTTTCATTGGTTTCAGAGAGAAAGGGAGAGGGAGAAAGAAATAGAAACATCAATGAGGAGAGAGAATCACTGATCAGCTGCCTCCTGCACACCAAACACTGGGGATGGAGCCCGCAACTGGTTCGGGAATCGAACCATGACCTCCTGGTTCATAGACTGATGCTCAACCACTGAGCCACACCTGCCAGGTATAACCCTTAACTTACTTAAAAAGCAGTTTATCAAACAAATAATTGCTATAAAATGCACTCTCAGATGTCCTACCCAATTATGTCCCCCTATAACACAACACTCCACTGTTCATTATATGTTTCTCTTGGCCTAGGGCAGGGGTCCTCAAACTTTTTAAACAGGGGGCCAGTTCACTGTCCCTCAGACCGTTGGAGGGCCGGACTATAGATTAAAAAAAACTATGAACAAATTCCTATGCACACTGCACGTATCTTATTTTGAAGTAAAAAAAAACAAAACGGCAAAAACACCCGCATGTGGCCCGCGGGCCGTAGTTTGAGGACGCCTGGCCTAGGGTCTCTCTAGTGGTCTCCATAGCCCCTGCTTCTCTGCCTCTGCCTCACCCTGAGCATGACTCCCAGACCATTCTCGCCGCCACGTTTGGATGAACGCTGCATGTCTTCACTGGTTTTCATGGCTCAGCCTCAGTGGGAGCTAAAGGGGATGGATGTGCTGTTCCGTCTCAACCTCTGACCACTGTGAATTCATTGATCATGCCACTGACCCTCCCCGAGTCTCAGTTTCCTCGTCTATAAAAGGAGGGATGGTGACGGATGGCATAACTTGTGGTTACTCCCATTATAAGACTCTCAGCCCATTTAAGTATTGATCAAAGAGCTGAGAAACTCTGTTTTCCGTGCCAACTCTCAGATCAGCAGTATTTTTCATCCTCACTTCAACACCATTTAAGACCTTTTGAAGGATTTTGCTTCCGTTTTCAACATGTGAGTATTGATGTTTATTGCCATCTGAAAGCTGGAAGGGACCTGGCTCATCGCTGTATCCTGGCACCACTCGCAGCTAGTGACATGAGGTGCTTCTGCCAGCAAGGCCTGTTTTAATCAAAGCCTTTCATCTGAAATGCAATTCACAATTTCTAGGTGGGAAAGAATAATTCCCCACAGGATGAATGGACAAAGCTGTAATGCTGGGCTCTTTAAACACTTGCACCAGGAGGTAAAACTCCTTTCACTGAACAAACTTGCCTCAAGTGCTCTCTGCACGTCACTCTCCTAAGGACACGTGATGACTGGCACGATGTTCCTGGCTTCGCGTGGCTCAGAGCCGAGTAGCAGACAAGCCATGAAGACTACAATATGTTAGGATATGGCGAATTGTCATTACAGAAGCATCTCAAACTCTAGGGGTTCACAGAGGGAGGAAACGCTCGTGACCAGGGTGAGGAGGAAAACATTCACGAAGAAAGTGGTCTTTATACGGCAGTTTTTTAAAAAAATCTTTTGTTTCGTTCGTTTCACTTCCATTTGGTTAGTAGCAGTGAAAAGGCGTATGGAGGAGGAAATGTCGAGCAATGCATTGGTGTAGATTTCACTTTTCCTCACCTTCCCCAACCAGGCATAATTGTTAGCTGAGTTTCAGTGATAAAGACAGACATCATGACTGCCCTGGAGCATATGTCAGTGGGAGACTCGGGGTGGCTGAGTTCATATAATGAACAGTGGAGTATTGCGGTGTAGGGGACATAATTGGGTAGGACATCTGAGAGTGCATTTTATAGCAATTATTTGTTTGATAAACTGCTTTCCAACGAGAAAGCTGTAGCTACCACTCTTCAGAAGTCACACCCAACCCAGCCAGATCTAGTAAAATATGTTTCCACAGTTGAGGTTTGAGTAGTGATAATCATGAACTCTTCGGTCTTTTTTTCCAAGTTTGGAACCAGTGGGGAAGTCAATGCAAAAATCAGACAGGTAGTCAAAATTATCTTTTCTGTGCTGCTGTCGTGTCTGAGATGGAGAATGCAGATGGGGTCTGGCCAGTCACCCCACGCCCCTCCATCCCACCTCCTCCTCCCCTGCCTGAATGGACTTGCCCTCTTAAACTGCAGGTCTTCCCCTGCAGGCTAAAGGTGGACCAAGTCAGGGCCCGTGGGCTACATGCCAGAAGGACAGGCAGCTACTTGTAGGAGAGGAAAGGGGTGAATGACAGACAAGCTCAGTCCCTTCTCAATATCTACCAATCAAGGAAGCTACGCCTCCTTCGGGGACAATGAGCATGGGAAAGAGGCAGAGGCCAGAGGTCAGGGGTGTCTTAGTAGAAGTGCCCCATGTTAACACCCAAGGCATGAAGAAAATTTGGGTGGGGGGCGGGGGTTCATTTCCTTCCACAGGCTTATGGTTGATCCCTGGGGTGGAGGAAATCAACAGTTTTATGTTTTCTTCATCAGCCTCGCTCCAGCTTTCATGAGATGGGTGCCTTGACAGCCAGCTGTGCCTGCGTCAGGTATCTGTACACTGTACCAGCACAGTTATTCATCAATGCACTCCTTTATCCCCAGGGAAGTGTTGTTCTGAAAATGACAATTCTCCCCTATTCTATTCTTCATCCCTGGTCTTGCCAAGCTGTGTGGTCAAGTATAGTTGTCCAGACATACACTGTAACTGAAAGACCATCTAAAAATACTCCCATTATACAATGACAGCAAAATAAAAACGTTCCAAATTTTACCACTGTGAATTCCTGTATATTAACAAAGTTCCCAGGAGAAAGTAGAAACCAAAAACGAACCTCCCCATTTTTTAGTTCTCTCAGTCTCACCCAGAAAGTCTTCACTGTGATCCTTAGTCGCAGCCATCTCTGCCAACCACACTTTCTTCAGGACCTTAGAAGTACAACCAAGTAAAGCTAATGAAAGCCTCTCATTGTTTTACTTTTTTAAAGAATCCAGAGATAATGGAACACAAACCACACCACTAGCTCCATTCCCATCACATGCATATATACATATGTACATGCATATACGTATATGTACACACAAACAGGTACACACACATGCACACACACATGGACACACAAATATATGTACATATATACACACACAAATGCTTACATACATAATATACATACACATAAGGAAATCACTGTTAACCATAGCAAACTGATGTCCACAGAACCCAGAAATTAATACAGTGTAGAACAACACCCTTCCCTTTTCATTTTGTTGATGATTTCTTTTGCTGTGCAAAAGTTTTTCAGTTTGATGTAGTCTCATTTGTTTATTTTTTCTGGTGTTTTCCTTGCTCGTGGAGACATCAGCAAAAATATTGCTCTGAGAGATGTCTGAGATTTTGCTGTCTTATGTTTTCTTCTAGGATTTTTATGGTTTCACAGCTTACATTTAAGTCTTTTATGCATTTTGAGTTTATTCTTGTGTATGGTGGAAGTTGGTGGTCTAGTTGCATTTTTTTTTGCATGCACCTGTCCAATTTTCCCACACCAGTTATTGAAAAGACTGTTTTTACTCCATTGCATGCTGTTGCCTCCTTTGTCCAATATTAATTGACCATCAAGGTGAGGGTTGATTTCTGAGTTCTCTAGTCTGTCCCATGGATCTATATGCTTGTTCTTATGCCAGAACCAGATTGTTTTGATTACAACGGCTTTGTAGTATAGGTTCCCAAGTATTTCTTGTAAGTCAAATTTGCTATCAACACGTTCTCTCAGTGTTTGTTTATATGAGAATGTCTATATTTTGTCTTTATTTTTAAAAGATAACTGCTGGATATAAAATTCTTTGCTGGCAATTTTTTTTTTGGGGGGGCGCACTTTGAATACATATCCCACTTCTTTTTTACTCCCATTGTATCCGATGAAAAGTCAACTATAATCTTATTAAGGTCCCCTATAAGAACAATTTTTTTTTTCTTATTGGCAAAGTCGCCTCTAATTTTCTCAGCTTCCCTAACCAGGTGTGGAACCTTTGCCTTATAAACTAAGATGGGCTGAGGGGATTCTGGGACCCAGTATTTTCAGTGTCTGCACCCAAGGTAGAGTCTCCATCCCAAAATGGGGACTGGGTGGAAGAAGAGAGCTCCTGTATCTTGACTCAACAATTTCTCTCCGTGTTTTATATGAGAATGTCTATATTTTTTCTTTATTTGTAAAAGATAACTGCTGGATATAAAATTCTGGAACTTAGCTTCAGCCACAGGTTGCCGAGGACTGGATGAGAAAATCTGTCATCCTGCCCCTTCCAGGAAGATACCTTAATTCTCCAACTGATTGTTGGGACGAAGGGGATCCCTGTGTTCTTAGATGCATCCACCTGGAGTGAATTTTCCATCACAGTGGAAGGAGAGAGGGGAGGGAGGATTGTCAACAAAGAATTTTATATCCAGTAGTTATCTTTTACAAATAAACACAGAATATAGACATTCCCATATAAACAAACACTGAGAGAACTCATTGATAGGAGATTTGACTAACAGGAAATACTTAAACTATACTACAATGCCCTTGTAATAAAAACAGCCTGGTTCTGGCTGTTTAATAAATATTTTCTCATTTACTGTTGATCTTAGAACTAGTTTCAGAAGCTTTAAATGGTTGTCTTTTTCTAATTTTTACCTGTTCCACTGTGGAGTAGATCCATAGAGCTTCTCATATTTTTATGCCTGAAGTGGAACTTCTACTCACTTTGTCTTCAATGTTCACTAAATCTCTATTTACAGATTATAATTCATTCTAGACAACTGTCATGGACTTAATTGTGTCTCCCCCAAAATTCATATGTTGACGTTCTAACCCCCAGCATCCCAGAAAATGACTATTTGAAGAGAGGGCCTTTAAAGAGGTAAATTTTAAGTTCCAATGAGGCTAAATGGGTGAGGACTGATGTCCTTAAAAGAACAAGAGACATCAGGATGCACACGCTCGGAGGAAAAGGCCATGTGAGAACACAGCAAGAAGGCAGCCATCTGCTAACGAAGGAGAGAGAGGACTCAGAAAAACCAAACCGGCCAAACCTTGATCTTGGACTTCCAGCTTCTACAACTGTGAGAACATAAATTCCTGTTGTGTAAGCCACCCAGTCTCTGATGTTTTGTATGGCAGCCCTAGCAAACAAATACAATAACTGTGATAGTTTTCCTTTTTGCATTATGATTTTTCTCCAAAAATCCTGAGCAATTACCTTCCCATCCCCTCCTATTATCACTCAAAATTTTTTAAAACAAAAATAGGACCTATTCTGGCATTTTTCCAGCCAGCAATAGAAAGTGTTTACTGAAGTGTAAGAGGCATTTCTACTTTTAAATGGTTTTATGTATTTTTTGAACTAACCCCCCAAAGAACCAAATCCCGATAGCTCACTTTTCTGCAAATTGCTTGGTATTTTTAAGATTTTGGAAGATTTATTAACTCACCCTCTCCTCCCACCCCTACTCACGCTGTTTTTCTGGGTTTAGTGTTAGCTACTCAAAATCCTTAGCATATTTTGTTTATATTTCTTTCATATTGTATTTTTCAAAGATAATAAATAATGTGAAGTTCTGCTCCTTCCTTTGTAGGACTCCTGCATAGTTTTCATTGCTTTTAAGGTATGTTATTGTTTATTTTGTTCAGTTTCAGAAAAAAAAAAACCACAAGATGCCTTCTTGGCTTCATTCTGTCATTATTTCATTATTCCATTCTGCCCTCTTGCTTCTGAAATACCTCTCCAATAAAAAGAAAGATGGTGAAAATTTGGGGTTCTGTCAGCCTATTTCTTGAAAATGATCCTAAGAGGATTAAATTCCATCTGAGGCAAGCCCAGAGTGTTCTAAAACTAAGCTTCGGTATTCCTGACAGTGGTCATGAGAGCCCTCTCTCCTACTGTAACGTAAGAAATGAGTGGCCTTATGAAAACACGCTGCTGACCAGTACCAGTAACATAACCTACCCCGCCACGACTTCCGTATCCTAATTGGAATTAACAGTCCAAGGATGACATTGGTGCTAATAGCACAATTGTGCCATCTGTTTCAACACCAGAGTTGTGGCGGTTTCTACATGATATATTGAAAGATTATTTTAAGAGGTGCAGTTCATGATGAAGCCTTCTAGTAGTGCCTCTTTACTAAACCAATTTGATATTTACAAAAGCCCAAGGGGGACAAAGCTACTGAAATTGCATCACCACCTTCAAAAAAAAAAAATGTAAAAGGGTTTGTTTAGTATTACTGTAGTATACAATTACTTTTGAGCTCTTGCCAAGAGTGCCAGGATAATACAGGATGTGAATGTCCCAGTGTGCCTGAAAATTATTTTAATTTACCGAACCGTACTCAAGCTGCTGTTTGTAGATTTAAACTTGAGGACAGACTCTGCAAAAGGAATAGAATTATGCAAATATGTCTCAGAATGAAGCCCCAGGCTTGTCGCACGTGAAATCACCTGAGGTCACGTGGCCCAGGTGGAGACATTATGTAATATTCAGGAGGACAGATTGCTTCAGGAAGCTGCAGGTTTTGCAGAAGAATTCAAAAATGGCTGTAAGGAAAAAGGGAAGCATGCTGCCTCCGTAGCCCTTTCTCACGGAGCTCTCACATCCTGGCCTTTTCTCTTGGTCTCTATGTTACGCAAGTATCTCTCCTATTCTCACTATCGTTTTCTTAAATTGCAAAAGTTAGCTCTCTTCATTCTCCATCTCCTTCCAGCTTTTACACTGGGGACCTTATCTTTTTCCTAAACAACTATATTTTTCTAAACTAAAAGCCATCTATTCTGAGATGAATTGTATGTCTTCCCTAGTGTTTGAAATAGCATTTTTTCCTTACACTGTATCATGCCATTGTATTTTTATGTTTCATGAGATGTTTTTGCATTGAAATTTCACAGAAATGCAAGTTATTGTCAGACTGAAAGAAGACAGCATAACATTTAAAATAGGCGAAGATTAAATTTAAAACTGTGAACTGCTATTTTACCTTTGTTACTTATCTTCTGGATTATGCAGATAATATTTTGCAGAGGGGCAGCAAAACTTCTGTTTTCTCTGAAGTCCTGCCATCTATCGGCTAATCAATGCAATAAGAAATTATTCTAACAATAATTTAAAAAAAAAAAAACAGCCACCACAAAATGTCTTTCTAATCATAAAATAGAAAATAGATGTATTCTTTGTAAAATTATGTAATTTTTTTCAAAAACAGTTTTTACAATGAAGAGATGAATAGAGATTTTAGTGCTAGTGATTAAATACAATAATTTTCAAGAGAAATATTTTGTTTTCATGAAAGTTGTGGACAAAACTAAAGAAAAACTGAACAGGCGCTTAATAAACAGCACAAAATATATACATAATAATATCTAATCCACAAAAATACAATATCAACAGTGATATGTGTACTATTATTCCCATTTCACACACAAAATAAGGAAGTAGACTGCTGAGAAGTTAATGTCCAAAACTCACACAGAGATAATCAACAAGCCAGGATTTCAGTCCACGTTTGTCTAATTCCAAAGTTAAAGCTCATGCCAATGGGAAAGTGATAGATCCTCCCTTCCCCCAACTGGTGGGCCGAGTATGACATAACCTGCAGCCTGGAAATACCCGAGTACCTAACCAGGCACCTTATATGGACCATACATTAAGTACACCAAGCCCCCATTCCTTCCCATTCCTCCCCACAAAAGGCGTGTTGACCTCTGCACGGGCTGCTGTTCTCCCATTGCGAGACAGCCCGCAGGTCTCTCTCTCTTAATAAAGCCTATAATCCTGGTTTTTGGCTCCCGATTGGTGTCTCAAAAAGTAATTGCTTAAAAACTTTGTAGTCTTAGTTTTAGTCAAAATAGTCACTATAAACTATAACTAAGTCCAAAATGTATCCTTCGGAAGGCTGTGGCTTCTCGTTATATGGCTGGAGACCTGACATCTCACAGTAATTGACAGAGCCTGTCTATCACCCAGTCCACCATCCTCCAATGGGCACATGGGGGACATGTGCCTTCATCTAGAAATTAACAGTCTCGGCTGTGGGATGAATAACTGAAGAATAAGCTTAGTTGTTTCAAAGATCTCTCACTGCGATTATTTTGCTTAATCCTCATCACAAGGCAGTGAGGCAATATGATTCCCTGAGAACATGAAACTTAAAGGGAAGGGACTGGGTCACAGAGCTAGTGTGGCAGACCTGGACTCAGACTCAGCTCCTTAGACTAACATCATTCAAATGTTTAAGCCAGAAAACTTAGTTTTTTATTTTTATGCTATTTAACTAAAAAAAAAATTAGTTAAAATGGTATTGGATGAAAAACAAAACAAAAAAAAAAATCTGAAAGAGCTGAAAACATCTATAAAATTCCATGAAAAATATGTAAATTTTTTATCATTCAAGAAAAATTTGGACTTTTTATGAGAATGAATCAAGGTAAAAAGAAAATGCCCCAAAGTCTTTGCCATTATGAAATTGAAAGGATTTTTTTTTAATTGTAAAAAATTAGCAGTTTGATAATAACATAAAAGGATGAAACATTTTTTAATGATACAAAGTGGACTAAAACCATCATAAGCACTGCCAGGAAAATATCTACAAACAGATTGTCCGCCTATAATTAGATTGGTGTTAATAATTAGCCAGGCGCCAAATGGCAGTTTGGAGAATTGCTGAAAGACTTTCAGACCAATTCTTCCATTTGAGACATTCTGGGACTAAGAAATGTGTGGAACTGAATTAAAACACTGGTAAAGCAACCCTTTTCCTCTCTCTTTTCCATTGCAAAGAAGTTTATCTAGAATTCTGGTTGAGACTCGTAGATGGGAGGGGAGAAGGGGAAATGACATTTACCAAAGCCACAGGTGCCCCCCTTTAGCCAGTCAAGGACTGGGGAGTGAAGACACTACCCCTGCCCTCAGGGAGCTCTCGTGGCTACTTTATCTCACAACAGAGCCCCAATTGTTCTCGTGGGATGACACACAGGCTGGGTGAGAGGACCCAGGATGGTGAAGGGAAGTTGCCCACGGTCCCCCCTACTGTGTGGGGGGCAGAGTTTCTACCCAACTTGACTGGTGGGGGCACAGGATCAGAAACAGCAGGAACTAAAGGTTTGTAATAGGTTTTACAGGTGGAAAAGCATCAACAAAGCATTGTCATTCATTGATTCATTCATTTAATAAAATAGAGGTATTGCCAGTGTAGCCTAATACTAGGCATATGGAGGGAAACAAATATAATAGTGAGTGAGGACAAATGTGTCCTGTATCTTAAGAGTTTACAACCTAATGGAGGAAATCATTAGGAAGGTAAAATGCAGTGTAGGAAATACTATGACAAGAAATATCATGGGAGTCTATACTTCACTCCTTAACAATGTACTTCATTCAGCAAACTTCCTGAGCCCTCTCATTTTTCACAAATGTGAATGAATATTGACTATCAAGGGCTTATAGCTAAACTTGGCCAAACCAATAGGCCAATTTATGCATAATTATTGGGTTATTTGGAGGATATATATAATTCCTCCTGTTCTAGTTCACTCACCATAATTCCCTACTTTTATCAGGTTCTAAACTGCTGACACTAAACCAACTGATTTTCTTATATGCATGCTTGTTTAAAAAGAGAAGATATAAAAATGAGTTTTAAACTATCTGCATATTTCAATTATTCATGCCTTTGTTGGCTTCTCTTTTTGTTTCTGAAGATGTTTATATGCCTTTCCAACAATTTGTCTCAATATTTTTTATGGATTGGATACATTAACAGCCCTGATGGCTTTTATAAAATGGAATTGACTTGAAAATTTTTAAAATTAATCTTGAAAGATAAAAAAAATAAAAGTTTAGGGTAGTAAAATTAAAAGTCCATATTAAAAAACATATAAATATATTTCAACAGTAATTTCATTAACCAGTGATAACCATTAGTAATATTTTGTTATATTTTTACATTCTTTTAAAGCTTACAATTATATATATAATTGATTTCAGAGCAGAAGGGAGAGGAAGAGATAGAAACATTAATGATGAGAGAGAATCATTGATCAGCTGGTTCCTACTGGGGATCAAGCCTGCAACCCTGGCATGTGTCCGACAGGGAATCTAACCGTGACCTCCTCACTCAACCACTGAGCCATGTCGGCCAGGTAACAGGGGATTTTTGAGAATAAATGAATCTTTGGTAAATCCTAGTATATATTGTCAGGAGATGCCTGGGGAAGGAGAATGAAAATGATTGGAGGCAGATAGCCAATAAGATATTATTATAGAAGACTAAATATAATGTTATGATAAACACTCTTAGAGGTTAAAAGAGAAAAGTGAGCTGGTGTCTATAAATTTAATCTTTTCATACTAAATTGTCTTCCTACTTCCTTCATCGACCTAAAGCACTGAGATCTGTGAAGGAAGGAGTCACTGGTACTTTTTTTTTTACTTATTAAAAAAATGCTAGTCTATAAATGTCTTTAGAATCCCATTAATACAGATTTCCATGTACACACAATGCACCTAAGAAAAGATAACTGTCCCTCCTGAGACAGGAAAGGAAAACAGCTGACTAAGGAGAATGAAGTGTGTTCTCATCAAAAGTCCAAAGGACAACAAAATAAAGGAGGTAAGTGAATACCTGTTACATACATTCATTACCAGGCAGTCTAGAGTGGGCATAGGAGGAGTTGAGTCCAGGTACAGGCCTCCCACTAGTCTGAAGCCAGCCTCCATCCTACAGGAAAAACACTACTTCCTTTTGGGGAGACTTGCTACTGCCAACACAACTAACAAAGCCACAACAACAAAGATCCGATTACTCACAGGTTTTCAGGTGAAAAACACACACACACACACACACCAAAAACCTGGCCTAGAGTGAAAATCGCTTCTCATCCCTACAGATTCTCCTCATTGTTTCTATTCACCAGTAACAACACGGGTAAACTCTATGTATTCCAGAGACCCTTATAGGCATGAGGTTTTCCCCTTTCTCATGGAAAACATTGCTGTGCAAATGGGGAAAATATTTCTGTTACCTGTTGTCTTTAAGTTAAGCACGTCAAAATGTATTAACACCTTTCTCTGAAATAGTCAATGTGCATATTGCAAAAGTAAAATTTGTAATGCTTGTGGTCTTTTAAATATATTAGATCAGAGAAAGAGGGATTTGCCTATTGAATACCAATCAAATACAGAATTATTCGTGGTGAGTGGCTCATCACTCTGTTCCAGGAAAGGTAATACGGGGTGTTCAGAGCACCGGAATAGTCATGTGGTTACATGTTAAACTCTCCATATTTACTCTCCAAAAGAGGATGAGGCTCAGAACCAGTTTGAACTTTTGAGAAAAAAACAGGAAGAAGAAATCTCTCTAGCAGATGGCTTAATTAAATCCAGCAGAAGGCTGACACTAATGTAAGTAATATCTAAATGTTTAATAGTATTTGGGGTAGAAGATAAATGGGAAATAGAAAACCCTTGACGACCCCAGTCTCTTATTGTCCCAGAATGTCTACCTCCTTGTTTGTTTTCAAAGAAGCAATACTTACCTTAGCTGGGAGAATTCTGATTCCATTAATTTTGACCAAGTCTAAAGGTATCAAGCCATAGAACCTTAAAAACCAAACTTGTGGTAGTTGAATTAAAATACAAATATTACTTTTTCTCTCCATGAAGAAATGTTACAAAACAAAATTTCTTATTCATGGTAAGAATCAAGGAAAAAATACCATTTGTTAAAGTTTATCCATTCTAATATTAGAAAATGCCCACCTTTTAGGAATTTCAACACATATTACAATTTTTTTCTACTGTTAATTTGATAATCTAGTATAATCTGTCATTACCAGAATGACTTCCCTCAGGTCATCTTAGAGAAGTGGCTGGAAAAGCTAGAATGAAGATGTTGATTTGATCTGTTCTGCATTAATGAGTGTTCATGTGGCTCAGTCCCAAATAGAAAATTATATTAATGTGGAATTATTATATTAAATAAATTTACTAGTTCCAGAACACTTTTCTTGATGAACATAGAATTTCTTTTGTTTCAATGTTTTTTTTAAAGCAAACTCTAACCTTTTTAATTTCATTTTGATCTGACTTATCCATTATAAACTGTATTCTTGACTAGATGACTTCCGTTATAAGTATTATCAGCTTCTATTATCAGTGTTAGCGTTAAAAAGGAGTCTCTTAGGAGAAAATACAAGAAACAGTAGAGTAACATAAGATGACTGCAGGGGTTGAAATTGTTTCTGTAGAATTTTAATATGTTTTTAGAAGAAAAAGATACCCAAGAGACCTTCTAATCCAACCTCTTATTTTTTGTTGTGGGAAGGTAAACCAGAGAAAGTAAGTAGCTTATCCAATGTTAGTTGCAGATTCAAGACTAAATATACATCAATTTAATTTAATTCAGTGTTATTTCCTACCTGATTAATGTCAATATCAACTCTCTCTTTCTCTCTTTCTACATCTCTATATACGGAATTGTAGTTCTCTTTCTCTTTCTCTCTCTCTCTCTCTCTCTCTCTCTCTCTCTCTCTCTCTCTCTCTCTCTCTCTGTGTGTGTGTGTGTGTGTGTGTGTAATCTTGTCCTCTGAAAGTATTTACATTTGGGAAAAAGTTTAAAATAGTTTTCCCCAGACTTTATGACCTTGAGCCTTGAAATATTAGGATTATAATAAGCTAATGATAGATCAATAAATATTTGTTTGGTTCTAACACAAGTAAAACTGAATTAAATTAAACATGTGCCTTGTCTATTGAAAGAAACTGTACAAGAGGCCAAGAGAGCCTTTAAAAAAACCTCAGCCAAGATTACACAGCTAGTAAGTAACAGAGGTAGACCTGCAACCCAGTCCTCTCCTTAGTAAGAACAGCTTCCCACCCCTCTCATAAAGAGCCTGTGACACCGAGCCCTTAAAATTCTTGGTTCCAGTGGAATCATTATAAAAAGATAATTTTTTCTTTTTTATTGTTGACACTATTACAGATATTCCCCATCCCCCCTCCCTTTGCCCACCTCTTCCCAGCACCCCTCCCCCTTTGTGGCCCTCACAACACTGTTGACTGTGTCCATGAACTATGCATGTATGTTCTTCCGCTAATTTTTTTAAATGAAATAAAATCAAGTTTAGCTCCGCCTTGGACTTCATGTTTGAGGTCTTACTTTGCCACTGACCTAAAATTCAAACCTTCCTTGTTGAAGTGTCTGGTGGGCTTCTCCTGGTCCTCACTCTCTCTGGAATTCCAGACTTCTCTCTGGAATCTGGACCTTTTTCTGGGTGGTCTCTAACTGTGGTTTTGAAACTTTACTTTGAAGCTGGGGCTCATCTGTTTCAGGCATCTTCTGCAGTTTCCAGCATCCCTACTCTGCAGGGAAGTGCTTGAATAAGGAGCTATGAGATGTTGGGAGAGGTGGAAATCAGATTAATAGAGTCTGGGTTTCTAGCTCCACTGTTATAATCCAAAACATGTTTAAAATTCCCAATGAACCTGCCCTGCATCCCTTGAAAGCTTCGTGGGCCAGCTGTATGAGATGAGTTCTCCCACAGTTCTAGTGAGAGAGCAAAGAGAGGGCATGGTCCTTCCTTCCATCTTGAGAGGACACCTGAGAATATCCCCCAGGAAGATACACAGTGAGGCCATGTTTATTTGGTGATCCTTGGGAGCGATGGGACACTATGGCTGTAGGCTATGCTTTTGTCTCATCACTTCTTTGGATTACCCAAAGCTAATAAAAGAAAATTTTATTATGGGTATTTTTAGAAAAAGCCTTCAAACATTTTAAGAACCATTAAAGGACATTTATTAAGAGAAATTCTTTTGGGTCTACAAAATAGAGTGGATATCAATTGATTATAAACTTACGAACCAGGGCTTTTGACCAAATTATATCAGAGTATAAATCAGACTGATTTTCAAATAGACTATTATGTAGGCTTGGCTGGAAAAGAATTATTAGAGCAAAGGAAGTGGGCGAAAAACAAAATTAAAATGAGTTGTTGAAAGGTGATGAAATTATGTCATGGTTGTCATAGTCTATGAAATATGTATAAATCCCAGCCCATTTTAATGAGTTCCTCTCCAAGGATCTTGTAACCCGTTTGCTAAAGAATAAACCATGGTGGGGGTAAGGGGAAGAGATCAACCAAAGGATGTGTATGCATGCATATAAGCCTAACCAATGGACACAGACAACAGAGGGGTGAGGGCATGAGTGGGAGGTAGGGAGGTTTGGGGGGAATAAGGACACATAGGTAACACCTTAATCAATAAAGAAATTAAAAAATAAATAAAAAAGAGTAAACCATTTGTCTATATGTGACATAAGCTTTCCTCACACTGTGTATCCTAACTGATCAGGTGTTGGAGGAATCAAACAGAGAAACCGCTTCAGAATCATTCGGAAAAATGAAATGCACTGGGATAGGAAATGAGTTCTGAAATTAAGAGCATCGTGGGAAATGTGTATAATTCAGTCACAGGAAGAGGCTAAAAAAGGCCATTGAAAAGTTGATTTACTCATTGTTTAGTGCCAGATCCAAATGTAATTGCAGTCGGGGAATTAGCATTAGATTATTGCAGAGCAGTTTTGAAAAACTGTGTATTGGCCAATTTGTTTTTCTAAATCTATATAGCATTAGCCAACATGAGTCAGGCGGTAATCTTTTTCAGCCTCTGTTTACTTAGTGCCAAAACCTCCAAATGGAAAGTTTAAAAAAACAAAAAACAACAACACTGTATTTATACAGTTTATGCAGACGCCACAACCTGGGAGAATGGTGGACTCGCATCTCAAGACCATCTCGCCTTCCTGCCCAAGCCCCAGTGCTCATAGGGAGAGGGTGGGAAGGGCTTTTGCTTTTTTTCTCTATCCAATCATCGTGGTAGCTATCGGTACGCTCGGGCCCTTCCATTCATCTTTCCAGCCTTTGGTGAGGTCAGTGTAGAACCCCTTTCTGAGCCATCTTGGCCAATGGGGAGACTTACAGGCTCCCTGTCTGCAGTATCAGGTCAGTGAGGAGGGGGTTACTGCAGGACCCACCATCAGGAAGCCTGGAGATCCCCCAGCCCTCAGCCTGCTTCCCCAAGCTAAACACGGTGCCTGCACATCTGCGGGAGTGGGTTGGAGTCTGGGGCATCATATATCATAAATGTTAGACAGTATTTTTCAGGACATCTCAAGCACTTCTAAAACTAAAAAGCATTAATGTACTTAAAATTATTGGTAATCACAATTGCTATGTAGTGTAGTTATAATGTAACTAGAGGCCCGGTGTATGAAATTCATACACAGGTAGGGTCCCTAGGCTTGGCTGGTGATCAGGGCCTATTGGGGCCTATCAGGGCCTATTGGGGCCTTCCCGCTGCCAGCCAGGTCCTCCCTTCCCCAGCTGCTGGCCGGGGACTTTCTTCATTCCGTGCCACCCCCTGGTGGTCAGTGCACATCATAGCAAGCAATTGAACTCCCAGTCTCCTGGATCAAACTCCCCAGGGGACACTTTGCATATTAGCCTTTTATATATATAGATTATATATAAAGAGAATGTAATATATCACCGTTTAACTCTGCTCTTTAAAATTTCTGTTATCTTCCAAGAACCCTGAGGAAAACTGGGTCAAATACTATTTCACATTTTGGAAAACAGACGTAGCAAATCTAGTGACATTTTAGATGTGGCTGCTTACCCAGGTGCTTTATTCACGTATTCATTTAGTCAGGTAGTCACTCTGTTTGGGGACTATCCCTTGCCCTTGGAAACAACAACGACTATGGTCGAGGTCTGGGCCCCTTTACCTCGCATTTCTACCAGGTCAGGTAAACAGTCACAAATTAGTGTTTGGTGTGCCTGATATTGCAAAATCATGCTCCTCCATGGATGAGAATTTTAGGATCAGTGGAGAGTGGAACCCTGTGTGGTTAGTATTTAGAGAAACTGGGCTTTTTTGTCCCCTCAAACTGAGTCACGTCAAAAAGTGCATATCAAACTTCGGGCATATGCAATGGATTTGTTTAATGAGTGTCCAACAATTGCACACTGCCATTTTTTAGGAAGGAAAGAGATTTATCTGAATTTAAGAAAGAATAAACAGTACTTAAAAGTAACAATTTTTAAAATTGCAGCGAAGACCTTTCACCAATTCCCCCTGGATAAATGAGCCACACTGATTGTCACATCATGTTGGCTCAGTAGTTGAGAACTAGAGGTGCCTGAAACCCTGTTCTCTTCCTACTAAGTAACAGAACTCTGAATTCTAATTATTAGCTATGTACCTCATTCTCCAGAATAAAAGAGTTCCTCTGGAGTTAGGTAAGTCCCTGTGACTTACTTATTCTGGCCAATGAACGTAAGTACAGTGTTATATGTAGTTTAGGAAATGGCTGGTTAAAAGGACCTGGCCAAGCAACGTGGGTCCCTTTTTGGCTCTTTTTGTCTGCTTTGACATCCTTTTCTAGGATGCAGATAAGATGGCTGGAGATCTAGCAGCCTTACTGACTTATGTGATAACCTTGAGGATGCAACCTAGTGATAGGATGATGGATTAGAACGACAGATGGAACTAGAGCCACATTGGACTGCCAACCACTCTACTTCTTGGAGAGAGAGAGACAGAGAGATCACAAAGCTACTCTTAATGGGGTTTTATTGTTATGTTCAGATGAACCAAATCTATCCAAACAATTAAATGTATTACTCCTGATTTTTTTAATATATATATTTTTTATAGATTTCAGGGAGGAAGGGAGAGAGATAGATAGAAACATCAATGATAAGAGAGAATCATTGATTGGCTGCCTCCTGCATGTCCCCTATTGGGGAGGGGGGGGGAGGAATCAAGCCTATAACCCAGGCATGTGCCCTTGGCCAGAATCAAACCTGGGACCCGTTAGTCAGCAGGCCAATACTCTATGCTAGGGCATACTCCTGATTTCTATTGGAAAATCCCAACATGATTGATCAGTCATTATGAAGATAGAAATTGTTTGATGGCTCTGGCAGGAAGTTCTGGATATTTGGATTGAACATGGATTTGAAAGTAATGGTGGGGTTTCTCACTCCTTACTAATTTAAGTGCTTCAAAGAAATTAAGGAGACAAATAACCTCACACAAAACTGAGGTTTGTTAACTTGGACAACAGCTGTGAATGGACTTCTAATCCATTCTTTGGTTGTATGTGTCTCTGAAAGCGTTTTGGAATACTCTTGATTTTGGTATAGCTCCGTGGTCGGCAAACTGCGGCTCGCGAGCCACATGTGGCTCTTCGGCCCCTTGAGTGTGGCTCTTCCTCAAAATACCACAGCCTGGGCCAGTCTATTTTGAAGAAGTGGCATTAGAAGAAGTTTAAGTTTAAAAAATTTGGCTCTCAAAAGAAATTTCAATCGTTGTACTGTTGATATTTGGCTCTGTTGACTAATGAGTTTGCCGACCACTGGTATAGCTGATAAATCTATCCAATAGGGACCACTGATTTCTTTCCCCCGGGAGTGAAAAAATAATCAAGTGCTGTGAAAGAACTCCAGGTGACCAAACTGTTTGACCCATAGTTTGCTTTACTCAGAAATTCTGCTATCTTATCCTCAACAATAAAAATTATGATATTTTGACTTTAAAGTTATAAGTCCAGCACATTTAAGACACTGAATATCTTTCAGATCCAAAATTGACAAAGATGCATGAAATCTTAGAGATGGCTATAATAGCAATATCAAGATAATAAAGAAATGTCTATCTCATTCTTTATTTTAAAACGACCTTGAATAGCATTTGCTCCTTCCCTTGATTAGAGAGTGCACTTCAGAGTGAAAAAGCACAAGGAATGCTAAGAACATGTACATTTAGTGGCCAAAGATAAATTTTCAATTTCCACTATTTCCTTCAACTCAGCATTAACATCAAGAGGCATATTGCAATGCCAGCTGCTCCCTGTGAATGAAGTAGCTTGTGGATTGGCAGTCAGGTGGAACCAGTTTTATTCCATCAGGCATGCCCTTCCTTTTTTCACACTTAGCAGGTGCTTCATTAGTGCTCATACTAAGTATAAATAATGGCTTAAAATTCATCATTAATTCAGAAAAAAAAAAAAAAAAAACCTCACAGGTTTTGGGTGCTAATAGGACAAGTCTCCCTCATTAACTGTGTGGCAATGGATCACAGCGCTTACAACTTCAGGCTCCAGACCCACCCACAATGGCAGGGTTCAAATCCAAGCTCTGCCACATGCAAACTTTGCAATCCTAGTTTAAGAAATCTGTGCCTCAGTTTCCTCGTAGATCACTGGGGAAAGCATGAGGACCCGCCCCATAGGAGTATGTTTTTCTAAACGAAATATTTGTGTTGGAATTGCCACCTCTTCATTTTCACTTCAGTGAATCCAGTTTGAGCCCCTGATTTGCCTATCAACAACCAAGACAAGGGAAATTTAATCAGCTTAAACCAAAGGCACAGAGGACCTGAAAACATGTTTGCTGAGACGAACTGCCTCCCATTAGCAATATTAGCTTGTACAAACTAGCCTTGGCCATCCTATTTCTTGTATTCAATTCTTAAGAAGTTAATGGTAATTGGGATTTCTGTGAAAATAATGATTGAGATTACATTTCAAATTTGTAAAATGCACTTGACCACTTTGTTTCCCTCCTGCTCCTCTGAAACTCTCACACTTGTTGCAGATTATAGAGCTGGCCTCTGAGCCTCACAGTGGCCTGCTCACCAGACTATAGAAATAGAACATTAAGGAGAAATGGAATATTGGGGAGAAACAGGATATTGGGGACCAGCTATAATTATAAGAATATTAACCATGCTCTGTTAACCGTGATTTTGTTCTGATTAAAGAAATCGCATTAGATGGTCAGCTAACCTTCAGGGTTTTGGAGGGTAAAAAAAGTCATGAACACCTTTTTTCCATTAAGTGTACAAGTGAAAAGAAAAGGTGTCAATTTTCTTAGCTAAATCTAAAAGTTTAATAATACTACTATTTGAATGTTTTCTGGAACTCGCCCTTCCTCCTAATTTTCCATACAATTGCCTTTGTTTAATCCCTCACCATCTTTTCTGCCTTTTCTTCCCAACTTCGTCTCCACCATCTACTTCATCTCCCATTAGGTCTGGAATTTTCCCAATCAAGGATCAGGGTCATTATAAAGTGGTGGGAGAACCATAATATTTGGAGTTAAACAAGCTAAATTCTAGCTATTCCATTAGCCAGCTGGATGATATTGGACAAGTTTGGTTTTTTTTTTGTTTTTTTAGTAAAAAAATAATAATACAAATACCAGCCTGGTGCTGAGGGACTAAGATCACATAAGCTCAGCACTTGGCCGTGTTTGATTTATGTGGACATCTCCCCTTTGGTTTCTGCCCCAGACCCCTGCTCAACCCTTTCGCTGTGTTCAAGGACTATGTCTGCTAAGGGCAAGGGCACTGTGCATTCTTTCTTTCTCGCTAGCCCCTCCCCAGACACACGCAGTACAGGGGTGCTTGACTGCGGTGTCCACACCGGTGCTGTTGCTATCGTCATGTTTTGAGATCGTGTTCTGTCCCCATGCCTGGGAACTCCTGCTGACCCTGGCTACTTGGTCCCCACATCTTTCCTGGAACCATCCCTGTCCGCTCAAAGGCCTCAGGATGCCTCGAGTCCACAGTAAAATCTCTGCAAATGTATTTGGAAGAGGAGAAACCCTTTGCCCCACACAGCCTGCCATATAAATTAACACGACTTTGCTATTACAATGTCTTTATCCACAGGACTTGATCATCCCAGAAAATTCTGCCCTGGAAGATAAAACTGCAGATCAGTTGATGGTTCCTTTCAGGATCTTCTCCAAACTCCATTTAAATGAATATCAGAGCAAGTCAAGCTTTCCATCAATAGCATCAAACTGCTGCTTACTCTCCCAGGACTCCCTTCCAATCTGTCACTTCTTAACCCATGCCCACTGATTGTAAGCTATCGGATCGCCAACCTTACCCAGTTCTAATTGGCACTGCCATTGAAAGATCTGTCTTAAACCAGAGCTCACCAACTATAAATAACCCACACTGCCTCCCCCTCCCTGACAACAACAAACCCAGGTTTCCCTAACAACCAAAAGGCGCTGTTGCTTAAAGGAAAAGAAAGCTATGGGATATTTTCAGTTTTCTAATTTCTAATAGAGGTGTAGGTAAATGCCAGTACTCACCGCCTCCCACAACCTACATCAAAATGACATCTAAAAATATAGAACCACCATCATTCAGAAGCACCTGAAATCTGCATGGAAATCTTACAGCTAGAGAAGTAAAGAATAAAGCACATTGAGACCGGTAGTGTTAGGGGAATAAATATTGGGACCAGCAATAATTATCAGAAATATTAATCATGCTCTGTTAAACATGATTGTTTTGTTCTGATTAAAGAAAGCACATTCTAACCTGGCTGGGAGTTGCATGTGGGACTTGGGAGCTCACCTGGAAATGCAGCCCATCCTCTCCATCCGGGAGCTGCCTATTATCATGGGAAGATTAACAACCTTGTTGCAGAAACCAGAGGCGCCAGGTCTTTGCAATCTCTCAGGCCTCTGCAATCTCTCAGGCCTTGCATATCCCCAGGTCTTTGCAAAATGGTATGCCCATTTTGCATACCCATTCTGATCCCTTTAGCTACTTCCCCATGTCATCTTTGTCCTTCTACCCAATATAAGCTGCCACTTTATGGTGAGGTGCAGGCAGATTTTTGTGGATGACCTGCTGCCTCCCATACTGCTGGCATTATTGGAATAAGCACTCATATATGATTCAATTCTGTCTCTGCTTAACTGGCTCAGTTAGTGACAGGCAGCCTGGACCCACTGATTGTCCAGTTACAGTAGGAGGGGCAGAGGCGGGGAACAGGCTGCTCGGACACCCGCATGTGGCGTGTTTTTCGTCGGGAGGGATATCTCCAAGGCCTCCCCGGAGAAGCAGGGGGTCCCAGCCCCACACCAGAGCCCTCAGCACAGGGTTCCAGAGCTGGGGAGACAAGTCCCCGTAAGTTCGGGCTGTAAAAACCAGCGGGGATTGTGGTTGAGTGACATGGAGGCTGCTGGAGACCCACGGCAGCTCCTCCTAAAGGGCCGGCGCATGAACTTACATGGTCCCACTTCAGGAGCCAGGGGCGTAGGGGCAGGAACTGGACTGTCTGGCATCGGGGCAGGAACTCGGTGCTCCCAGGGGTCATCGTTCCGGTGCTGAGATCGCGCAAGTTGCAGAGCAGACTGTCAGCCGCCCACACTGTTGGCTCCGCCCTGGTGATTCCCTGAGGTCCCGCCCCATCCAATTTGTAGCCCCACCCAAGCTGTTTGCAGCAGCTTTTCCATATGAAGGGCCTGACCTGGCTCAGGCTTCAGACTTTGTAAAATCTCTCAAACAAGCTGCAGCTGGAGTCAGCGTGCCCCAAACCTATCAATAAGAGGCCCGAGACTTGGCACTAGCACCAGCCTGCCTTGCTTCACAGCTGGGCCTCACCTGGGCATTCCCAAACCCAATGCACGTATTAGCCATCTGCAGACCTCTCTGAAGCTCCTCCCCCGTGGCCCCAGGCAGGGGCTGACTTCTCACCTCCGCACAGGCAAAGGTGGGGTATTCCTGTGGTTTGGGAGGTCTGGTTTAAGGAAGGTGTGAGGCTGTGATGAGAATCAGGCAAGTTCACAATGTAACAGTGTAGAAGAGAGGTGCCCAGCACAGCTTGGGGCTCTAAAGTGAGTCTCCAAGAGAACACAATCACTTGAGAACACCTGGTCCTGAGGAGGGGTATTTACTCCGCGAGTACATTGAACAGCTCCCGTGCAAATCAATGTACTATTAGAAAGTTCCTGGAACAAATAATGAAGATCTTTTCAATTTTTCTTCCTGGGAAAGAATTTCCTAGAATAGTAAACCCATGTTAATGGGGATAATCCGATAGTCAAGGCTTGTGAGAGGAGACAGCACACTGTGGCCTGGGCTGCCCGCTGTGTGGGTATGGAGGGTTTTGGTTCTCAGGGTTTTTCATTTTATTATTATTTATTTTTTTTATTTTTTTTCAGAGAGGAAGGGAGAGGAAGAGATAGAAACATCACTGATGAGAGAGAATCATTGGTTGACTGCCTCCTGCATGCCCCCTACTGGGGATTGAGCCTGCAACCTGGGCATGTGTCCTGGCCGGGAATCAAACCAAGACCTCGTGGTTCATAGTCAACACTCAACCACTGAGCCACACCAGCCGGGCGGTCCTCAGGGTTTTGATGAGGCACAATACTGGAGAGTTCTCTCAAGTACACTACCATTGGGGATAAGTATTTACAAGCATTTCCAGTGGTTAAAAGTTTGATCCTTTCAACTATTATCAGGGTGTCATATCCCCAAAGAGCCATTCTGAGTTCAAAATATCTGGCCCACCCATCTAATCCTGGATTTCATTTCAGACTGCATCAGGTAATCATTACAGAATGAAAGTGACTGCATTTATGGGTGAGAATATATATTTAAGTGGAAAAGTCTAAAACAGCAGCTGTTTCTTAAGAGTAGGGAACTTTATGTTCTCTTTATGTTTTTAAGTTTTTAAGGGCTGATAAAGGTCAGTACAAAGTGTCCTTTTATTTGTTAGAGGCCAATCCAAAACCGCAGCTCATGACAGAACACAATAATTGTGCTGTTTTGCTCTAGAAGCAACAAAGAAAATGTGTTGTTCACATTTTTCTGACTGTTTGGCTATTATAACCATATTAAGATTTTCAATCCCAATTTGTCAAATAAATTATTAAGGTGTCACATTTTTATGATATGCTTTTACAAGAGAAATATATCATAATAGTGTGGTTTAAATGTGAAAATAATGCTTCTTTAAACAGCTTTGTCTGGAGTGGGATTAAACTGACCACCACTTGCCCAGTGACTATGGCTTGAGGCAGGTTAGGAGGATGGTCAGCAAGTTAGGGGTTGGCCAGAGACAGTACCAATGGCTTGCAGCAGGGACAGGAGTTCCACTCCAAGTCAGAACTGGGTTGAATCCTGACCCTGGTACTGAATTCTGAGGCTCAAGCAAATTCTTTATTCTCTCTAAGCCTCCGGTTCCTGTCAGTATAAGGCTGATCATAATACATTTTGGTGTGTCAGTCAAGCTTATGAGAGCCAATTCAGGGGCTCAAGGGGCACATGAGGCACTCAGGAATGGCAGCTAGGCACTATTATTGTGTTAGGATTTAAGAATATTGGATATGTCTGGGCCCTAGTCTGTATCTGAATCTTAATTAATTCCTGCTTTCGTCCTTCCAGGTTTTCTTTCTTTCTGACAGATCCCCATGGATTACACCTTAAAAATAGTGAAAATATGTCAACTCTAGGCTATACCTTTTCCTAGGTTTTTTTTTAATTTTAAATTATAGTTTACATTCAATAATATTTTGTACTGGTTTCAGGTGTATGCATAGTGATTAGACTATCGTATATTTACAAAGTGGTCCCCACGATATTTCAAGCACCCACCTGGTACCGTACATAGTTATTACAATGTTATTGACTATATTCCCTATCCTGTGCTTTACATCCCCAGGACTGCTCCGTAACTACCAGTTTGTACGTTTCAATCCCTTTATCTGTTTTCACCCAGCCCCCTTCTCCCCTCCTTTTTGGCAAACATCAGTTTGTTCTCTGCATCTGAGTCCTCCAGTCTTGGACCAGTTACTGACTTTTCTGAGCATCAGTTTCCTCATCGGTGTAACTGGGCACGGTGGCATTTGCTCCCTAAATTTTTTGAGGATTTCATGAGATAAAGAATACAAGGCATCATTGATTGTGTCTAACAGTATAGACAGTTATTAGCCAGTTAAATCTGCTTACTATAGAATTATCTGCTGAATGATGTAAGGAAAGAGCAGGGTCCTATTCCCAGGCCACAAAAAAATGGACATCATGTAGCCCTAACCGGTTTGGCTCAGTGGATAGAGCATCGGCCTGCAGACTGAAAGGTCCCAGATTCGATTCTGGTCAAGGGCATGTACCTTGGTTATGGGCTCATCCCCCATAGGAGGTGTGCAGGAGGCAGCTGATGGATGTTTCTCTCTCATCGATGTTTCTAACTCTCTATCCTTCTCCCTTCCTCTCTGTAAAAAATCAATAAAATATATATTTAAAAAATAAATAAATAAAATCACATCATGTGTAGAGACACAGAGAACATTAGCTTTATGCATATTGATAAAATATTTATGTATCATAACAAATTAATTTTTAAAACTTTTTCTAATGAGACAAATCAAAAATCATTCACCTCTTCTTTTCAATCAGACAATTGGTTCAAGTAGAAGTATTTTAGTTTTTTGTCCAAAAGCTTCAACACTTTTCATGGGAGGCTGACAATCGTTTCTATGGAGTAGCTGAAAATGATCACAGCAAAACTCATTATCAATTTTTATTTCCTACCATATAGCAAAGGCACATCCCTGAATACACTTTTGTTGCTTTAGTGTAAGAAAGAAATATTGTTTGAACTGCTAGAATACATTATCTTTAATGGAAATCGGATCCCATCATTCTGGTTTTAAATCTTTCTTTGGCATTCCAAAGTCTGCCTGTGGAAATTAGAACTCTTTAAGATGGCTGTTTAGAATGTAACTTGTTCTCCCACTTACCTGGGCTTTTTGCTTCTCACTAGTTTTTTGTATTTTTATTACTTTAAGCTGCTTGCATTTGTCTCATCACCATGATGTTCCTACCTGCAATGCCTTTCCTCAAACGTGCCGAGCTCATCTGTAACCAGCACTTTGCCCAGGAAATCAGTTATTTATATAAATAGCCCTCCACACTGTTTCCACAGGAGCCTGTGTGTACCTCAGTCATCATCTTACCACTCATTTCATCATCACCCCTAGGCTGAACTTTCAGGGTAGTCAGGAAGTGCACCTGACATAACTATCTTCTAATTAAACTTCCGTTGTATGAATGTATGATACTCACTCTTCACTGTCTTCTTATTTCCAATAGGACTGGTACTGTTCTGACATGTTGGGTGACAAGAATGCAGACACTACTCATTGATGTAAAATCCCAGTCAGGGCAAGATACACATATTTTGCAAAGAGTAAGAAGCTGGCTGAGCAGATTTGCATCTTATGACCCATTTTCACAGGATGTGTTGTATGCACATCTCGGACAAATAAATTTGGTGACGAAAAGCAAGCTCTATTGTGCATGGACCGCCATGTGTCAACCCGTTGCATAAAGGTCTACCCAAGTACCCTGCTTTCCTCTGGGGACCCAGGCTTCCCTTTAGCCAATTTTGCTTCAATACATGGATCACATGGGTTTTACCACATTGAGTATAAATGGCATCCAATCCTAGAGATGTGTAAATCTGAGCAGAAATGGGACTTTTTTAAATTAAATGTAATGGGGTTACATGAGCTAGTAACATTATATAAATTTCACGTGTACAACTTTATAATATGACATCTGCATATTCTATTGTGTCTTCACCCCCTGAAGTCTAGTCTCCTTCTGTCACCATGAATTTGACCCCCCTTTACCCTCCCCATCCTCCCCCAAACCCACTTGCCCTCTGATAACCACCATTCTTTCATCTGTATCCATGACCTCAGTTTTTGTTTGTTTGTTCATTTTTTGCTTTTTTGCTTTATATCCCATTTGTGAGTGAAATTATACGGTTCTTGACCTTTCCGCCTGACTTATTTCAGAAACTGGAAAACTAAATTAAGCTGATTGATATTATATGAGAAAAACACATAAGTAAAGAAGTGCTGTCAAGAATTAATAATTAGCCCAGCCACTGTTGCTCAGTGTTGAGCGTCAACCTATGAACCAGGAGGTCACAGTTGGATTCCAGGCCAGTCACATGACCGGGTTGCAGGCTCAACCCCAGTAGGGAGTGTGCAAAAGACATCGGATCAATGATTCCCTCTCATCGATAATGTTGCTATCTTTCTCTCTCTCTCCCTCTCCTTTCCTCTTTCTGAAATCAATAAAAAACAAATGGCCTAGCCAGCTTGGCCCAGTGGATAGAGCGTAGGCCTGCGGACTGAAGGGTCCCAGTTCGATTCTGGCCAAGGGCATATGCCTGGGTTGCGGGCTCGATCCCCAGTAGGGGGCGTGCAGGAGGCAGCCAATCAATGATTCTCTCTCATCATTGATGTTTCTATCTCTCTCTCCCTCTTCCTTCCTCTCTGAAATCAATAAAGAAATATATTTTTTAAATGAACAAAAAACACTTTTAAAAAAGAATTGATAACTAGTTTTCTTTAATTTGAGTTCAACAAACTTGTATGAATATGCAGATATGCCCACAGCAGTTTTGGAGTCAGCAGGGTGAGGCCTATAGTCTTGCTCACTAGAAACAGGTGCATTCCCGCTAGTGCTAGCAAAGGTGTTTCTTACATCAAAGGCGCCCACTTTTCCATAATGTGTACTGAACCAAAGGCTGTGACGACTTGCCAATGGGCAAAAATCCTTCCTACTTGTGGTGCAAAAACAAACCAAGCAGATGGGTTGACAGAATCAAAATACATCAGAACTACTGGAGGACTCAGGGGTACTTGACCGCAGCCGAGCTCCATGCTTTCCATGTGATGGCGACAATAGTCTCTACATCAAGCATATCAAGCTCGTGGCCCGCAGGTTGCACGTCCCGTTTATTTGGCCCGTGTTAGCCTTTGAGTTTGACATGCTTGCTCTACATGGTAGCTTGAGAAAGATCACAGCAAAACTCATTATCAATTTTTATTTCCTACCATACACCAAATGTACAGCACTGAACACAATTTTGTTGCTTTGATGTAAGAAATATTAATTGTTTGAAGAAACGGTATACAAACTACTTGAAATTAAAAAAATGCATACATCATTGTCCTTTTGTTGTTTACAAAAGACCCAATTTACAGTATCGATCAACATAGTTGAAAGGAAAATAATTCAGTGCAAATTACAAAACACGTCAAGTACAAAGGAGGCAAATAAATACAAATATACTTCATAAAACATACTGCTCAAACTATGCAAACACAAATAAATTATTAACCCGAAGTCATAGTAAATTATAGTAATAAATACATAGGCTGGTAAGAAATTTCTTTTAAATTAAATAAAATATATAACAAAGTTGTTAAAATATTTAGCAAATTAAGATTTGTCTTTGTAATAAGTGAACTCATTTGTATGCATCTATCAAGTACTCTAGAGCAAACTGTTTGCAGTACATAACTTTAATAGAAAATTTTGTTTGGTGTCCCATTTATAATAGACAGCACATATGGTAGCTCTTTTTCTTTATAAATTGATTTTTAAATAAACACCATTCCTACCTAAGAACAGACATCTCATTGTCACTAAACTAAATTCAAGAGTTCAAATGAACCCCAAACCAAAGATAAGCCCCATTTAATACATAACAATGACCACAGTGGCATGGAAGTGGAATTACTGTTGATATTACTCTTAATTTGTGCAGGTAACAGTAATAACAGTGGATTATATCAAGCCTGTGAGTGCCATCACATTCAATCTACATATCCATGAGGCTAATAGAAAATAAACACTTTTGTTATAGAACAGAAAATTAAGCCCACACTAAGTTCAAGTGTCCATTTACACGGAGGCACATTGCACACGAGGTGTGTGTGCACACCAAAAAGGCAGTTTAGCTGGTTGTCTATACCTTTTCTTAAAAAAAATAAATATAAAAAAACTTTTGAAACAATGCTTAACTACTTTACAATCCCTGAAATAGACATTGCCTTTACTATAGCAACTACTAAACTCTGATCTATGCAGAAATTCAAGATTTCGGGCTCAATTTTGTGTGTGTCTGGGTGTATGTGAGTGTGTTTATGTGGGTGTGTGCCTGTGTGTTGAGTGTGTTTACTCTGCAGCACTTGTAGTTCTTCAGAAAGATAGTGATCAAATTGAAAGTTTTATTGTTGCCTAAAGTAATTGCTCAGATCGGAGTAACATTTTTTTTTCCATGTGTTACTATAGTTTTCCATTCCTTTCAGTCAACCAAGTAAGATAAATGCTATTTCAGGGGATACGGTATCTACAAAATTTTCCATTTGGATGTGTTTGTATTTGCTAAGTACAAATCTACATCAATATTGTCACTTGTATATTGTACCAACATATGGCAGGGAAGCCTGGCTGGTCACATCAAGTCTTATTTCTCGTCTTGGGATAAGAGTTGCCAACTATCTGATATGACTTGAAAAACAAACAGACAAATCTGCACCACTAAAAAAAGCTTATGTTTCTTTAAAACATTTCAAATAAATAATTCATGTTTACCAAAACCATACAGCCAAGTCGAGTAATTTGCTGATTTCTATATTTAATTATTGCTAACCAATTCTGAACAGGCTTCTCCAGTACCTGTGCTTCTGTGAGAGCGCATTGCCCGCTAGTGGGCGCCATTTATCTTCTTCCTTCCATGCGTCTCACCATACCACAAGCCCACTGACAAATGCAAAAGCCAGTGAAAGGCGGGGGAAAGGGTGCAATAAAAACCAAACTGGGGCATAATGCAGTCCTTAGACAAAGATTTCCTTCAGACTTTTTTGTTTGTTTGTTTTCTCATTGAAGCCCAGCAAGATATGTGATTTGAGACTAGCATTTCTATTTAAATTCTATTGGAAAAAAGAAACGCACTTGTAAAAAATATGGCAGACTTCAAAATGCAGTTAAAAGATAAAAAACTCTTCGATTAGAAATGAATAAAATATTAAAATGTCACATTACTTTACATATACTTTACAAAGAAAAAAATTCCAAAGAGTGCAATGAGGAAATAAAAGAAAAACATATGAAAATAAATACAATCTAATATTTGACAGCATTGCTTTTAATCCATAGAGTCTATTATAGTTTTTTTCTTTCTTTCTTTCCTTTTTATGTCAGCTGGGGAGGAAATTAGTGCAATGTTGCAGTTGTAAATGCAGTGCGGCACCTGCGTGCCTCAGCAGCGCAGGCGCCCATGCACTGGTGTGGCTGCTGTGGGTGATTTCTGATGCCCGCCGCGCTGCGTCCTACACGTGGATGCCCTTCACTGCCTGTTTGATACTTTCTAGCAGAGCTTTGCATTCTGGGGAATAGTCCCGTTCCAGGTTGCTGTACATGTCTGTGAGTGTATTTACATATGCTTCGAAATTCTGCTCACTGATAGGCCCCTGAATGAAGACAAAACACATGGAACCAATCACAGGGGTTCAGGCTGAGGCAAAACGAGGACCAAAGGGCACGGAAGCCTGTCAGGGACACTGAGTCCGGGAAGGAAGGTAAGGATGAAGCCTATCAGGGACACCGAGTCCGGGAAGGAAGGTAAGGATGAAGCCTATCAGGGACACCGAGTCCGGGAAGGAAGGTAAGGTTGCTGGAGTTTGGGGAGATGGAGAGAGAGAGAGAGGAAGGGCGCATTGGGATTCATCTGCTCATTCTTTCCTCAGTTTATAGGATTAATGTGATTGGACTGTGTTTTGTGGTCCGTGTGGAGCTGCATAAGGTAGCTGTCTGGCTGCTGAGGTGGGCCCTCAAAGCTGCCCTGCATCTCTTGAGATGCAGTCTCAGGCCTCCTATTTGTGGAAGGGGAATGTCAGCAAGACTGGGGAGAAAAGGCTTGTTGCACCAGATGTTTCCTTGACAGCACTGGGCTGGGTTAAGGAATCTGAGATTTGAGCAAGCTGGACCCTGATCAGGTGTCGGGTGGAAAATGTTCCTCTTTCGTTCTCAGACACCTCTCTGTGCATTTCCCCCCCTTGCAGCCTCAGTGTAATGTGCTTTATTTCTCTCCCCGTTTTTCCAGGTAGAATGTGAGATCCACAAAGTCAGGGACTGCTCAGCTCACATTTTTGTGTATTTCGGTAGCTCTTTGGCCCAATGTGGTGCTTCAGAGGGAACAGACACTTGACATGTAGAAATTGCACACTGTGTGCAAGGAAATAAATGACACAAAGCAATCCTACCCAACCATTCTTTGGTACCCCCACGGCCCCATCTTTTTGTGCCTTACTTACTTCACAAGACGGTTAGAAGAGAAGACTTTTACAAGGTCTAAATACTTTAGGTATAAAGAATATTATTGATGTTGCTATTTAGAAGGGGAGCTTCCTGTATTTGAAGATTATTTTGTTTTGCTCAGCCAAGTACTGATCTAAATTATTAGTGTTGACTTAACCGTGGTTTTCTGTTCCCTTTTAGCTTCTGCATTTGTGGTGTCACATGCTTCTTGGAGTCACAGAACTGAACAAGGACCCCGTTGGCAGAGTGAACAAAGCCCGCACTAAAACCAGGCCTGCTCTTGGTCAAATTATGTAAATTTTCTGAGCCTCTACTTCCTCAACTACAGAATAAGAATGTCTTTGGTGCTTTTGTGAAATTTAATGTGACTAACCCTAAAACTCACCACTAGAGTACCTTATATGATAACTATACAAAGTATAAGTTATCTTGTAGGGTGATGATTATTTTAGTGGCACTGGTAAGGAAAAAATATTAAGGAATATGTTTGAAGTATGAGTTAAACAACATTAATAAATAATATTAAATAATGTTCAATAATTACCTCAAGACTGACCACAAAGTAATCATTTGTTTTTCTTTGTGTTTTATAATATTACATTATTGATTTTTTTTTTTAATTTTCAAGGGACAGATTTGGAATTGGTTAAGATGAGGGCTCCATGCTGGAAAGCTGGGTAACTTGAGGGACTTAATTGTTTTCAGAAAGTCAATCATATTTCTTTTATTAAATTGCTGCTTCTTTAAAACATTCTATATATATAAAGTTTGCAGCATTAGAAAACTTGTTCTAAAAATAGACACCGTGAGAAAATTAAAAGCATTCAACAATGCAGCCCCCCTTTCAAATGTTTATTATATTTATGAAAATGTAAAGGAAACTAATTTTCTATAAATTTTAAATAGTTGCCATGCTTCAAATATGTGTTTAGATTTGGGAAATATCACTTTTGTGTTTTCTGTTCTATATGAAGATGACTTAAGTATGGCCTTCATGCTTAGGACAAAGAAACCATCAGGTTAAATTCTTTCCTACGATTCTTAAATTGGGTGGATGACACAAATGGCTGTGTCTCAGATTGTGTAAGCTTGTAAGCTTTTTATTTGGAGAAACAATTTTAGCCAGAGAGTTTTGGCCTCCAACTTTCATATTACATTATAAAACAAGTTTCAAATAAACCTTCATCTTTCAATGACTTCTACAGTATCAAAAACCCTTGGCCTTAATGTAATTTAAGTGTATGAATCTCCGAATGAAGGAGGTCATTGCAAATCATACAAGATGAAGCATGATACCTCGGTGACTGCTGACAGGTCTCCTCAAAGCTCGGTACTTCTGTCTGGCTGCCCTGTTGGTGACTGACACTGACCCTGCAAACCCCTGGAACGGGGCGGCCACGTCCTGGCCTTGGACTTACCATCTGTGGGAGCTGGATGTCGGCAAGGCTTGAAATGAGAGCTTGGCTTAGACCTGCCAGCTCCTTCAGCAGGCTTTCGTTACTCTGTTCTATAAGCTTGTTCTCCGCCTCTATTGTCTTTAAATTGCTCTCCATAGATGTGATCTGCAATGGAAATGACTTGAAAATAAAAGAAGTGGCGTTTGGAAGGAGTACAAAATGTTTCTCTTTGAAGGGAATGCATCGGCTGAACCTCAATGCCCAGGAATGCCTCCCCTGTAACTTCTCTTCACAAAATAGCAACCCCATCAACGACGCTCAAGTTTGAAATTGCATTCCCAAATGTATGTCTTCTGCCCAGACTTCCCCCACACCTCCACGTGGCTATATGATGGATATCTCAAGCTCTGTTTCCCCAAGCCTGCTCCATATACTACAGTCTTCTCCTTCCCAGTTAGTAGCAACTAGACCGTTGCTCAGGCCTTCACGTTATCCCTGATGGCTCTCTTCCTCTCTCCCTTTAAATTCCCTGGCTCCTCCTTCAGGATACCCAGGATGGGACGACAGTCCCCATCTTCCCTGCTGTCCCCTGGGCCCAGCCACCAGAGCGACTGGCTGCCTTCTCACGGGTGGCCCTGGGTGTGGCCTTGCCCCCTGCAATCTATTCTTCTGGTCCATCTTCCACACAGCTACCAAGACAAGTTTCTTAAAATGCAGATCCCATGTAGGTCAAATATGATCACATTAACTTTTGGCTCAAAACCCTAAAATGTTCTGTGTTCATTCAGAATAAAAACCAAGTCCTTAGAATGGCCTAGGACGCTCGTGTGCTACCCCTGGGGCTCGTCTCCTTTGATCTCCCACATCACTCACCTGCTAGTTTTCAAAACTCTGTGCTTTCTCTAGATGTAGTGTTTTTGTACGGTGCTTTCACTCTTTGAAACACTTCCCCTCCCATACTTGTTTGGCAAACTCCCGCAATTCCTGAAGTCTTTGCTAAAATGATTCTTCTTGATGCCTAGCCTGGCTATCCTGTTTTATATTGAACTAGTGGCCCAGTGCACGAAATTCATGCATGGGGGGGTGTGCCTCAGCCCAGCCTGCACCCACTCCAATCTGGGACCCCTCGAAGGATGTCCGACTGCTGGTTTAGGCCTGATCCCTGTTGCAATCCAGGACTGCTGGCTCCTAACCACTTACCTGCCTGCCTGCCTGATTGCCCCTAACCACTCTGCCTGCTGACCTGCTCACCCCCAACTGCCCCCCACCACTGGCCTGATCACCCACAACTGCTGTCCCATCCTGGCCTGATCACCCACAACTGCCCTCCCCTCTTGGCCCCTAACCGCTTCTACCTCGGCCCTGCCACCGTGGCTTTGTCCAGAAGAATGTCTGGAAGGTCTCCCAGTCTAATTAGCATATTAACCTTTTATTAGTATAGATTCCGGTTGCCTATCCCCACCCCCTTCTCCCATACAATTTCTTCCTTCCTTCCTTCTTTCCTTCCTTCCTTTCTTTCTTTCTTTCTTTCTTTCTTTCTTCCTTCCTTCCTTCCTTCCTTCCTTCCTTCCTTCCTTCTTTCCTTCCTTCCTTCCTTCCTTCCTTCCTTTCTTCTCTCTCTCTCTCTCTCTCTCTCTCTCTCTCTCTCTCTCTCTCTCTTTCTCTTATTATTGCTTCCAGAGAGGAAGAGAGAAGGAGAGGGAGATAGAAACATCAATGATGAGAGAGAATCATTGATCGGCTGCCTCCTGCATGCCCCACGCTGGGGATCAAGCCCACAGCCTGGGCATGTGCCCTGACCAAGAATGGAACCGTGACCTCCTGGCTCATAGGTCAGTGCTCAACCACTGAGCCATGCCAGCCAGGTCAAACAATTTTTTATTTATGATATTTTATGTTATTGTCAGCCTCCCCCTTCTAGACTTGAAGCTCCATGAGGGCAGAGGCCTTTGCTGTCTTTGCTAATGGTTATAAGAGGAGTTGTAAACCGAGCTCTTTTATAGACCGATCATTATTCAATGGAAGATCGTGGCATTGTTCACGTTACGCTGGGTCAGGAAACCAAACCTACGTTTCAGATGGACTTAAACCTTCAGTCTTAAACTGCTGGCAATGACTTCTGGGAGTCAGTAACCACAGTGGTCTAAAAATCCCTCATTGCAGGAGAGGAGAGAAGGGAGAAAGATACTGTACTTTTTGCAATAGAGTTGTTATTTAGTGTGCTAAAAAAAATCCTGGACTACATTTTTAATTTCCATTTGGATAAATTTAGGCAGGGATGGGGCAGACATTACAAAGGAGAATGCGGAGTTAAGACATTGCTTGCAATTTCTGGTAAAGAAGCTATGCAGGAAACTCTCCAGAAAGATCTGTTTTTAACAAAAACGGACACATTCAGAGGTGTCGTAGAAAAATTGAATGTGAAAAGTTGCCCTGTTTTACTTAAATTTTTGAATAAAACTAAGTACTCATATCTTCTCAAATACAATTTCTCTAAAGCTCCATGTTCTCTAAAGGACTCTACAACTACAGGATGACCTGTTTATAAAGCCTTTGATGCCTCCAAAGCAGAAACATGAATACCTTTGCCTTCAGCTACCAAATCAATGATGGCCCAGGTGACCCACCTACTCACGTATTTACAATAATTATGTAATCTTGCAATGATTAGACATGATTAGCATATTCATTATAAGATATCAGTGTGTGGGGGGGGTTTATCACAAAGTTTAGCAGTTCCATGTTTTGCCTCCACTAAAGAGTATGATTACCATGAAGATACCTTTCTGATTCTTTACCTGCGTCTGAAGTTTCATCATATCTGCTTCAATTTTAAGGTTGGATTCGTTCAGTTCCTTTATCTCTTCATCCAAATGCCTAATTTCTTCATCACTCTCTATACCTGCAAAGAATTAGACTCTCTTAATTCACACTAAAATTATGAGACGGATAAATCTCAGTCACTTTACATTTAGTTTGTGGTTTGTGAAGTGGAAAGTAGACTTCAGTTTGAAATGTTGAATTTGTCTCCACATCCATGTTCAGGATTCTAAAATGATAGGTAAAAGGAGTTGAAGGATTTAAATCCCTTGTAAGAAAAAGAAGGGCGTATAAAAGTGCCACCGTTTAATGTTGTCCATTACGCCACAGGTGTGCTGCGAGACACGTTGGTGTTCGTAAGTGTTTTTTCATTTCAGCTTCACTGCGCACTAGGAGTCATGTTCCATTGTACCTTTCTCATACATGAAGACGTTGAGCCTTAAGATAAGTGAGGCCATGCTCATCACTGATAGGAGAGAGAACCTGCCCAAGCCCTGACCGGTTTGGCTCAGTGGATAGAGCGTCGGCCTGTGGACTCAAGGGTCCCAGGTTCCATTCCAGTCAAGGGCTTGTTACCTGGGTTGTGGGCACATCCCCAGTTGCGGGTGTGCAGGAGGCAGCAGATAGATGTTTCTCTCTCATTGATGTTTCTAACTATCCTTCTCCCTTCCTCTCTGTAAAAAATCAATAAAATATATTTAGAAGAAGAAGAAGAAGAAGAAGAAGAAGAAGAAGAAGAAGAAACAGAAGAAGAAGAAGAAGAAGAAGAAACAGAAGAAGAAGAAGAAGAACAATCTGCCCAAGTCCAAAGTCAGGCAGAGGTGGGACTGAATTCCAAAGGTCATGCGTCCTCTCATGCACAGCACTGTAAAGGCTATGAAGACCCAAATTATGCTGATTAATTAATGCCCCATTACACAGGTGGAGCTGGGTGCTGGCAGGTGGGCAGGTGGGTGCGAGTCCAGGGACACGTAATTTGGGTTCTCGACATGGGCCTGGGTGAGGGGGAGCAAATGCAACCTAGAAGAAACATGTGCTTTGCCCATGACTCTTGTTCTTGAACTTGGGAAACTTACTTCTTTATGCTTCCATTTCCTTGTCTGTAAAAGAGCCATAAAATCTATGTTGTGAGAGTTAATGCAAGAAAATATAAAGTGCTGAACACAGAGTAAACTCTCAATGAACAGGCATCACTTTCCCATCACTATTTTATAGAAGGAATATGAATGTATTGTAAAAGTTTTTAAAAGGTGGGATAGGTAGTTAATAGTAAGGAAGCTGGAAGCAGGATTTAAGGTCATCTCAACAGTCCATAGTGATGAATCTAAACCAAACAGATGGCAATTAAGAGAGATACATGTAAACTTTCACTTTAGATTTAATAAGACCAATTTCATGAGAGCAGGATGGGGACTTGACAATTTGTTTGAAGGAGATGCAGGCTCTTACACTTTCCTGGGGTTACTGCTGTGGAACACAGTTCATTATCTGCTTTAGGTGAACTTTACATACGCTGTGAACCAGCAATTTCAGCCCTAGGTACACACCAGAGACAAACAGCTGCATATGTCCGATGGGAGGTGGCACAAGGTGTACGTAACATACTGTTTACAAAGGTACGACCTGGAAATGAGCCACATGCCCACCAAAAACAATATGGATGACTCTTACTAACTAATGTAATGTTACGAGAGAAAATATAAGCTTGGAAAATTTACATGCAGCATGATAAATCGGGTGGCTGTTTTGTAGGTACTTATTGCTTTATTATAAGTAACTAACTACCTAAACAAAATGGGCCATGCATGGACCAATGCAGAGAGTGTGATAAATGCCTAATACTGGGCTCAGAGATTCAATAAAGAAGAAAAGCAAACTCACCAACTCAGATCTCAGTATTTTAGTATCTGAATGAACTTGAATGTGAGTAACAGGACGACGCAGTCATTAAGAAACGATTAAACAATTACCCACGACCTCACTAACGGCACTATCTGGGACACGGGCTCATTCCGCACTGGCTGCTGCATCTGGAGAATTGTATTGCACCGTCAGCACCATATCTTATTGGCTGATTTGCTGGTAGAGGAATCTTTTCCCAGGCCACAGGGATTAAAATATTTGTTTTCAACAACTTTATGGAGCATAGATTTTCAATTAAACAAGTACTTTGAGCAAATGAAAACTTCTATTGCTATATTTCTTTTATATACAGTATATTGTGTTTTTTCTTTATGTCTCTTTGGAGTCAACTTCCTTTTCAAGGAATGGCATTTTCGATTGGTGTAGCTCAGTGGTTGAGCGTTGACCCATGAAGCAAGAGGTCACCGGTTCAATTCCGGGTCAGGGCACATGCCCAGGTAGTGGGCTCGATCCCCAGGAGGGGATGTGCAGGAGGCAGCTGATTGATGTTTCTTTCTCATTGATTTTTCTATCTCTATCCCTCTCCCTTCCTCTCTCTCTAAAATCAATAAAAACATATTTTTTAAAAAGTAAGGAAAAAACTAAGCTATTGTTTTGAGACAAACATTATACTTTTAGTTCAAATGTGAGAAAAGCTTCCTTAGTGTATATTAAAATTACAATTCCCAAATAAAGTATAATTTGGCATGCAGAACCCTGTGAGAAACTACTACCTGGACCTCCATGGAGATGTTGAACCTGGCCATGAACTCTTACCTCCAGTTGCTTTGAGCTTGATAGTCATTAGTTCTTCCGAGACCTTGCCCTTTTTGATAGCTTGTGCATTTAAAGGACATCCAGATAAGCTGTGAAAATATGAATATGCTAATGTGTGAAACATATTATTTCATATAAAATTAAAATTTTTATTCACTACTTACTATTTAAGTGTTTGCCTGCCTATTAATGACATTATAACATGCAGTCCCTTTGTAGAAAGTAATAATATCTATAAAAATAAAAGCAAAATGCCCTGAAAAGATGTAAAATGTTTTGTGTGGTTTTTTTCCCAATAAAAATACAAATAGCTACTGCTGATACCATTTAATTAATGTTATCAAATTATTTCTATTCTGCATTCATGTAAGTGCCTTTCTTTAGTAGTGGTTACTTTATTTCCTGTAAACATGAAATGGTACATACATTATTAATAAGAATTGTCCCAAATTAGTCAAACTTCCATGAATAATAAAGCAGATCTAGTTCTTTCCATCTTTATACATACTATATAGCCTGAATGATTCCAATTATTACAAAATAATAACCCTCCTTCCCCAGGCAGTTGGGTATGGGAAAGGTTCTAACTTATTCTTTAACTTTTAAACCATTATTTGTCATTCAAAAAAAGCCCTACCTTGAAAGGAAAATAAAAGGAACCACTATAAATATATTCAGACACAATCACTGCCCAGGCAACATATCGCCTATAGTGGTGTTTACACTCTGTTCCTTATTTTTATTATTCAGCAGTCCTTTCATTCATGGATCTGTTGTATTTAAATTGCACCAAGAGGATAATAACATTGAACAAAGCTTGTGTTCCATGGTACATAATTAGATGATTTTGTTGTTTTAAACACCTATTAATTCTTTTGTAATTTTGTTGTATTTTTGGAGATACAATCTTTAAATAAAATTAAAGATGATCACAGTCATTTAAAATATTTTCCCACAGAAATGTGACTATATCCATGTATGAAACAATTCTTTTAAATCCAAAGGTTAGGATACTTGGCCAAGTGAAAAAATATTATGACTGAAGCAAAGTAAATGTTTGCTGAATGAGTGTATTTTTAAAGAACTCTACATTATTGTATGCAAAAATTATATAAAATATAAAAGTTAAGTATGTAATATTATACATAAAAAGGGTCATGTGATTTGCCAAAAATTGATAAATTATGTAAAATAATGAAAAAGCACAAACTGAATTTGCACCCGATTTTTCTATTTTAGAAGTTTCTCATTGTAAAGTGCGGCCCACTTAAGCTTCCTTATTTGTTTTTCTGGAACGTTTGCACAAATCTGTCTTGTTTCATGGCACATATTGTTCTCAGAAAACGGTCATGAAGAGGACTAATACCTTGTTGCTAAGTTCGGTTTTTAAAGTGACCTGTCAGAGTCCGTGTGTGAAGTAATGGACATTAACAGCTCATTCCCATCTCTGTGTCCCCTAAAGGATCTGCGTGGCTCGGACAGCCCGGCAGTGAATGTCCAGTTGTAACTCACCGGGGTGGAAAGTGCCAGCAGTTTTCCCAACTACATGACTTGGAACCAAAGAGTATATTTACGATATGAAAGGGGGGCTTTGATTTCAAAATAGCTGCTTGATATTTTGTATCTTCCAATGCAGTTCACCTTTTAGAATATAAAGCAGATCCTACATTTAAAAAATTGGGGTGGAAAAATATTTTAAAACTCCTTCTTCTTTTGAGGATGCCCTCCACGCGGTTCCATGTCACTGGTTGAGAAAAGGTGGCAGTTGGCTGGGATATGTCCCTGTCAGGATTTGGGCTCCATAATGCAAATGGCTGGGAAAGTGTGCCTTACATGGTTTGGATCAAATTTTAAATTCTATTAAGACATATCAAGGCAATTTTGAACCATCATATCTTCATCTGCCTTGTTAAAATAAAATGGCAAGTGATAAAATTTATGTAGTGGACATCGCTGTTTCTAATAGATTAATGAACCTCATAAAATTACAGTTGTGGCATAGCACTGAGTTCTATTAGTCACAGAAATTCTGTTTTAAAAGCTACATACAACCACAATCATGTGCATGTGTGTTTGTGTCTTGGTATTTTAATGTCATATTTGTCTTCAGATTGCTATTTCTTTTTTTTAATTCGAGAAAAATGATTTTAAATATAATAATATTACATGCAATAAACATTAATATTTCAAGAAAAAAAGATTTTAAATATTATTTCTTTTGTTGTTGTTGTTTATCCTCACCCAAGGATATTTTCCCATTGATTCTTAGGGAGAGTGGAAGAGAGGGGGAAAGACAGAGAGAAACATTGATGTGAGAGAAACACATTGATTGGTTGCCTCCTGCACGAGCCCTGACCAGGGCCAGGCCAGGGAGGAGCCTTCAACCAAGGTACGTGCCCTTGTACCGGAATCGAACCCGGGACCCTTTGCAGACCGACGCTCTATCCATTGAACTAAACCAGCCAGGGCCAGGTTGCTATTTCTCAAATGGAAGCTTATAATGTAAAGATTTAAAGCAAGCTTTTAAAGCAATTGGTATGTAAATACAATGCTGATTTAACATAGAGACTGAATGTTTTTTAACTATTGTACAAGGCAGCGCTCACCCTAGGGGGCTGGCATCCCAATGCTGTCTGCAAAAAAGCTGGGCATTTTTGTTATGTTATTCCATTAAATAATATGCAAAATAATATGGAACATCCCTGTGCTTACATCCTTTCCTGCCCATGGACGATCGTTACAATACTCTGTAGCTCGCAGGGATGTGTGAAGGTTTGAGAGAATAAACCATGAACGTTACTTAGCACAGTGCTTTCTGCCGGAACAGAGAGAGCCCCGAGCAGGTGATTGTCAGCTGTCATTGGTGACTGGAAAGAGGCCTGAACTTTAAGTTCAGAATACATTGCATGTAAATGTCTATGGTAGGTCAGAATGTGCTATTCCAGTTTCAGTCATTCTCACTTTAAAAAATTATTGTGTCGTTTGTGTGTTAATGTAATTTTTATAAAAGAGAAAGAAGATAGTCTGTATCGAACATCTGTGGGTGTGCCAGGAGAAGCTGGGCATTTTTGTTATGTTATTCCATTAAACAATATGCAAAATAATATGCTCATAGACACATATATAAGGAAGAAAAGCATTCCGCATTAAAGAGAACCACGCAAATGAAATGCAGTCTCTTGGATCTTGTGAGGAACAAGGGAGAGCTCCAGTGAAGAGCAGTGAGATCTGAGTTACTCAATTGTCTAAATTCTTAATTGCTTTCCTTCTCCTAGAAAAACACTATCTGGTCATTAATTTTGCAGCCTCTATTTTCTTTGAACTCGTCATTTTGATTTTCATATTATGAAATACATCATGTGTGCACAGACACAGACACGATGTAAGTATTCCTGCAGTGTAAGGAATACTCCTAAAACGAACACGGTTTTCCTTCCCGCGGAGCGCGTGCCTTATTAGAAGCTCCTTGAGCCCCTCCACCATTGCGGTCTCCTGCCCCCCAGAGAAAACCATTAACTGGAATGGTGGGGGAATAATTACCTCGTTTTTACAATGTAATGTTGGTACATTTTTAACTCTTTGTAATTAGAATCATACTGAACATGTTCTCCAGCAGCCATTTTTTTCCACTCGGCATTGGGCTCTCAAAGCCCCCCGCGCTGTGCCTTCATGTTCACCGCTGCATGGCAGTCCCTGTGTGCTAGTACCGACCCTGATCCCTATGCCCTCGGTGGCCAGTGGGCAGGCAGGTGGCCTCCGGCTTGGAGTTAGTGGAGCAATGCCATGGCAGACATTCTCAGACGTGTCTCTGAGCTCCACCGTGCAGGGGCCTTCTGGGGCATCAGCCCAACAGCTCAGAGGCTGGGCAGCAGGCCTGTTCGTCTGCCCTTTTTCAACTTGACTCCTGAAGGCAACTCACTTCCTGGCGTGGCTTTCCCCACTACTCTTCCACCTGCAGCTGTACGAGAATCCCGTGGGCCTCAGCTCACCTTGGTGTCATCAACTAAAGCTTCTTCATGGTTTTAAAGCTACCTCTGTTGCCCTAGCCAGTTTGGCTCAGTAGATAGAGTGTCGGCCTGCGGACTAAAGGGTCCAGGTTCGATTCCGGTCAAGGGCGCGTGCCTGGGTTATGGGCTTGATCCCCAGTGGGGGCGTGCAGGAGGCAGCCGATCAATGATCCACTCTCATCATTGATGTTTTTCTCTCTCTCTCTCTCTCTTCCTCTCCTTTCCTCTCTGAAATCAATAAAAATAATATTTTTTTAAAAAGCTACCTCTGTTGTTGCTGACTGAGGGGTGCGCTCACCATAGCATAGCAGTAACATTTCATTATCAGTGTTAACGTGGCCATTGCTCAGTCCGTGATAAGAAAGTTAAGCTACTCTGCAGTAATTGTGACATTAGGCACACTTGATTTGCCACTGTCATTTCTAACTATGGGATGGTGATTCCAACTCAGGATAAAACAATTTGTACTACTGGGGAAGAGACCAGGCATTTGAAAACCATCAAAAACTAAATGACTTAAAAAGTTTAGGTTTTCTCCATAAGCAGGTGTCACTGCATATCCACTTAAATCAGCAATTCCTGGAAGGTTTCCCTTTTCTGATTCCATTGATATGCAGCCTTAAAATGGAACAAAATGTTAAAATACCCTGGCTTTGCTCAATCCACAGTCTGCTCCTAAGCAAAGCAGCGGGCTCACTGAAGCTTCGTTTGATAAGAAACCCGCATCCCATGCACCGGCTGCGAGGCTGGAGGGGCCCTCGCTATGGGAGGAGCGTGCAGGGAATCTTCCTTTAGGCAGAGTGTGAGCACTGTGCCCGCAGAGGACTCTGTTTAATGCGTGACACTCGGTGACAAAGGAATGACATCATTGTGAAACTATAAAGGGTTTTCCAAATCTCTCTCATCCTGTCACACACTTAGTCGTCACTGTGTTCTTCTCTTTCTGGCTGCTGGGGGTGAGTCACATCTTCCCAGCAGAAAAATAACTACAATTTGGCCTGAAATTGCACCAGTTCACGAGAGGCAGGGAATGGCATAAATATGGAAAGTGAAAGTTTACAATGACGCAACATAATCGAGTAGATATTACCTCTTGGAACTAAAGCGAACCATTAAAAGACTGAACCATTTTAAAAAATAGCAGCATAAGCAATATTTCTGTATACAAAGGACAAAGGCACCATTTCTAGGACACTTGTAAATCGTGTAGTAAATTTTCAGAAACAGGGAAAACAGGTTTGATTCTTCAAACTAGTCAACTCTCTGCAACACTCATTGTCATCACATCTGAAATGCTCTAACCTGTGACCCTGAGGAGGGCTCCACCCACCCCCCCAAAGCCCCCCCCCCCAGGTGACAAATAATCACAACAACACAACAAAAAGAGAATAAAGGTTACCTTCTGTGGGTGACAAACACATTATTTACATGGCCCAGCCCATTGCAGCCTGGCAGGGGACAGTGTGGAAGTTCTTGTTTGTTCAGTTTCCAGGAGAGGGGGGCCCCATGGAGAGGGTTCTCCTTCTGTCTCTTGGCAGCCAGGGGACAGCCAGAAGCTGTGCGATGGGATGTGTATTTACCTGATATGTGACCTTGGCCGTCACACCCTATCACAGGACATCTAGAGGGACACAGCAGAGATGTTACCAGCTGGGAGAGAACGGACAACTCACATGACATGCAGTAACTGAGTGAACAAGAAGGTAGTGGCGGTTCCTCACTATCCAGAAGGCAAATGGGGAGGTTATAGACTTTAAAAGATGCCGATACAACTAGCAAAACAGCATAGTTCTAGCGGTACTAATGGCCCACGGGCTCTGGGCTCAGCAATTTTCACACATTATCTCCTGAGATCTTCACTGCAAATCTCATGGGCAGAGAGTGTAATTATCCCATTTTACAGGTGGGGAAAATGAGGCTTATAAAGCTTCGGAAACTTGTCATCCATTTTACAAGAAGTGGAGTCAAGTTCAGACGCACACTTTTTAGCCCTAACCAACCAGGTAAGCCCTGTGTTACACTGCCTGCAAAGACCACCCCTGCAAAATGTTAACTACCTTTGTCCTACATTACATAGCACACTGCTCATAGAACTGGAACTCTGGTGTCCAAATACCTAAATATTATACTTAGAAACGCTGTAGAGCAAGCAATTTAAAATTCTACATCTAGCCCAGCTGGTGTGGCTCGGTGGTTGAGCGTCGACCTAGGAACCAGGAGGTCATGATTCGATTCCTGGTCAGGGCACCTGCCCCAGGTTACGGGCTTGATCCACAATGTGCAACATGTAGAAGGCAGCCGATCAATGATTTCTCTCATCACTGATGTTTCTATATCTCTCTCTCCCTCTCCCTTCCTCTCTGAAATCAATTAAAATTTTTTTTTAATTTCTACATCTATATTTTTATATGTCATCCTAGCCTTGGTAACATATGTCTCAGAGGAGGGAATTTAATTTATATAAAAGTTTGCCTTAAGCAAAATTAAAGTTGGGGGGGGGGTGGACGGAGGGGGGGGAATGCTGCCGATTTGCTGTTCTGTAGTGCCTCCACGATGCTGCTTTCCTTTAAAACAATTGCAAGTATGGTCCCCCACCTTCTAACTTTACAGTATCAATCATCTGTGGAAACACGGCTACGAATGGAAAATTTTTCTCAAGCAATCCAAACTCTGAGAGCTGCCTCAGGGATCCCCGTGTGTGAGATGCAATCAGCGCCCACGGGCACCACAGCTGAGGTCCCGCCCACTGGACCCACGAGCTACTTTGCTGCCTCAGCTGTCTCACTTACTTGAGTTCAGGTTCTTCCTTCTCTTCCTTCGTAGCAGTCATTTTGACGCCACCTTTCCTGGCACGAGGGCAGCCGGACAAACTAAAATATGCACCCAACAGAGAACAAACCAGGTCATCTCCATGGCCACTGCTGCTGCCACCGATTTCATTTCTCAGAAATGGGTCCATCCTACCTTCTGTGGGAAGCATAGTTTCCAGTCACGTGCCCCGAACCATCACAACCTGGGGTTGGACACCTGGAAAACACAGGAACAGAGCTCTGGCCACGTGGCTGTGGTGGAGGGAGGGGGATCCTGACACAGGCAAATAGAACTCAACAGAAGGAGCTGCTTTGGGTGTGGCCCATGTTGCTTAAATAAAATTAGTTTTTGGCCAAGAATCCATTTTATAAATTTGTTAAGCAATGTGACTCTGTGTTAGGCTTGATAGACTGTATTAGTTATCCTACATTCTTTTTTTTTAATTATTTGTATTGATTTCAGAGAGGAAGGGAGAGGGAAGGATAGACAGAAACATCAATGATGAGAGGGAATCATCGATCGGCTGCCTCCCGCACAACCCCACTGGGGATCGAGCCCACAACCCGGGCATGTGCCCTTGATCGAAATCGAACCTGGGACCCTTCAGTCCGCAGGCCGATGCTCTATCCACTGAGCCAAAACAGCCAGGGCCTACATTCTTTTTTTTTTTTTTTAACTTGTTTGGGAAGGAACCTAAAATTTGACCCACATCTTAGTGCTGGGCTTCTGTCTACATCATGCAAAGTTCTTATCTTTCACTTAAGAAAAACAGTTTTCCAAATTGGTTTAGAGCATAATTTATTTTCTTTGATACGCTCCACTACCATAATAATCCATTGAGTTCAGGTGAACAACAGTGTTCTATGTGAATTCCAGAGATTTGGCACATTAATACGGTTGCCAAAGGAGCTAAGTCATTTGCACCTGGTCTGTTCTGCCTCATGGTCCAACTTAAATGGCCTTTTGGAAAATCTACCAATAACTATTACTGACAATCAACCATTAAATTTGGAATGAGGAGGGTGAAAGAGGGGGAAAAACCCAATTCTGCTTTGAAGGCTAATTAGAATTCGGTTTCAAAATACACTTGAATACAGTTTATACTGCTTCTCTCTCTTTTGCCTTTTTAAAAAATCCCAAATCCTAATAGATACACACCGACTGACATAAAATGCTTGATTTTTAAAATTTTCTTGAATAAATTATTATTTCAGTTATATGCTCACAATGGTTCAGATTTCTACCCAAACACAAGTCTGAGAAAAATAATAACCAAAAGGAAAATGTGAATACTTCCCCTTTTTTTAAACTTGAACCCACTGAACTTTCATGAAAATGCTTTTATATTCAATCCTGAGGCAGAAAATAGGAGTAAATGCTTTTTCCAAATGAAATATAAAATTAGCATACATCTTTTTAAGCCAACCAGAGAAACCTGCATTGAGTTTTTTATTTTTTAATTATTTTAATTGAATTTATTGGCATGACCTTGATTAATAAAATTATATTGGTTTCAAGTGTACAGTTCTATAATACATCATCTGTATATTGCATTGTGTGTTTACCACCCAAAGGCAAATCTCCTCCCATCACCACATATTTTCCTCTTCCTACCCTTCTCAGCCTCCCTTCCTTCTGGTAGCCACCTTATTGTTCTCTGTGTCTATAAATTTTTATTTGTTTGTCTTGTTTGTTCATTTGTTGGTTTCAGTTTTATAGCCTGCATATGAGTGAAATCATATTTATGCATTGAATCTTCAATCAACCATTTTCAGATATAATATGTATTCTATTTTGTAGGAAAGGGTTAAATACTAGTCTTTTTCTATTAATACTAGAGGCCTGATGCACGAAGATTTGTACAAGAATGGGCCTTCCTTACCCTGGCTGCCGGCACTGCCTTGGCTTCTGCTGGAGCCACCTTTTCGCTCCAGCCCAGAGCCACCTTTCTGCCTTCCCACACTGCCCAGAGGCCCAGAGCGGCTGGGGTGGTGCGGAATGCCTGCATCCCACCCCGCCTCCAGCCGCTTGGTGCCTATGTATGCAAATTAACCCACCATCTTTGTTGGGTTAACTTGCATACTCACTCCTGATTGGCTGGTGGGCGTCACAAAGGTACAGTCAATTTGCATCTTACTCTTTTATTAGTGTAGATTTTACTGGCTTAGTAGCATATGGCAATTATAGAAAAATCTGTGTCAAGTGACCTTGCTTTGGAGTTCTTCTTGTGTCTCTAAAGAAGAGGTTAATGAAATGTCTCTTTTTCTTCTATGTACAGAGAAGATCCAAAGTTGTTACTTATTAGATGACTGTATAAAACCTAAGTACTGGAGATTGCTATAAGACCTGTCAACCTACATGTTTTAAATTTACTACCAACATTTTTTCCCTAGAAATAATGTTTAGAGAAAATACTTAAGAGAACCGACAATTACTATGAAGGCACGGCAATGTGGAAGTTTACAGTAATTCTATAAGATTGAATAATTAAGTACTGAGTAAGATGAAATAAGAGTAAGTATGCCTAGCACTTCTCTCTTTTCAATCTCTTATTAGTTTTTAGTTAGCATTCTTATTTTTCAGTCTGTGAAAGTGGTAGTCAATAAAACAATTTCCAGAATCTACACCAACACAATCAATTGTAGTTTACACTTTGAAAATGAGAAAAGTTGTATATTGTACAGTTCCCTTTACTATTTCTGTTACTAAAATTCCGAATGTTATATCTATTTAATATTCCATCTTTTTTCACAGACTTATTTTCTATAATTTTTAGATAAAAATTTAAAACAAATTAGAAAATGGAAATACTAACAAAAATTAAGAACATTTAATACCTGAAATTTTACCTGTGGTTTAGATACCAAATGTTGATTCTACTATTTATATAAATAGTGTTTTATCATTAAGCTTAGTAACACTCATTTTTCCTAAAATATTATTATTTTCATGTAAAGTTCATTAATTTTGTTTAATATTATTCCTTTGTCTTTTAAAAATGTATGCCTTATTTTATTTTTAAAGGGTATAAGGTGGATCATCACTTTTAATTATTCTACATGTAATATAACAAGGTATGAAAATAAACAAGTGAGAAGTTTGGAATAAAAGAAGATAAGAGTCTAACCAAGTGGCTCAGTGGTTGAGTGTTGACCTATGAACCAGGAGGTCACTGGTTGACTCCCAATCAGGGCACATGCCCAGGGTTGCAAGCTCAATCCCCAGTAAGGGGCGTGCAGGAGGCAGCCAATCAATGATTCTCTCATAATTGATGTTTCTATCTCTCTCTCCCTCTCCCTTCCTCTCTGAAACCAATAAAAATATATTTTTAAAAAAAGAAGATAAGAACGGAGAAAATAAAATCAACAATTAAAAGTTAATATACATATGACTGAGATTCTGTAAACTAGGTAAAAATGAGCCACATGTATCTAGCACCCAAAAGTGGAAGGCAGTCAGATGATTCAAAATGCCCATAAAGAAAAATATTATGCAGTTTTCTTAAAATCAGATGATGGAAATTGTTTGCCACACCTTCAGAAGTCTGATTTATTATATAAATTCTGAAGTTAACAGTGGGAAAAAGGGTATTTTTATACTATTACATCACTGCTTTAAAAAAATATTATAAAAATCAAAACTCCCAAAGCAAGCAAAATAATTAACTGCTAGTGATTTGGGTTTGGTCATTTGAACATTTTGGTGAAAGAGTGTGCTGGTTATAATTCCCTGAGACACGATTCACTACTTGTTAGTGACCACACTGGTCCTGAGTGAGCCGAGTCCCAACACCGTGGGCACAGGGCACGGAGGTCATGCTTCCCACACTTACTTAAGCTCCTGAGAGTTAGCAGCCATGAGGGACTTGAGCGTCTTATCTGCTAAAGGACATCCAGAAACACTAAAAAGGGGTGAGAAAAAACAAAAACAAAACACAGAACACTGAATTACACAAATCTGACTCAAATGGCATCCTGAGTCTGTGAATATCTGTTAAATTTTCTGGTGCCTGGGGATTGGAAAAAAAATAACTAGGTTTGAATCTGGCTTTGTTACTCTAACCAGGTTGGGCTCATGGACACCTCCATTATTCCCGATAGACTTGGGTTTGCTATTTATCCAATGAAGGGCATTGACCCAGGGCCACTCCGCAATTCTAGAATGCAGTGATACAGTCATTACTGACAAGGAGTCCGTTCCCACGGCATCACCAAAGGATGGTGGCTCACGGGTTTAAATCAGCACCCAAAGGGCAAGCAAATCAATGAAGAAGTTAAGTGCAAAGATTAAGCAGAGCCTTTTGTCACTGCTTAACCTCTTTAACACCTTGACTTGTAATATGCCCAGGACTGGGGATGCCACATCCACAGGTAAGTGGGCAACCCCAGTCACTCTGTTGTCTTACCTTTGTTTTACCTGAATCCTAAAGCCAGATACAACCAAAGCCCTGACATAAACTCTAACTTTGTAGCCTGGACTACAGGAGCAGAAAACCATTTTTAACCAAAATCATGATATCTATACTACATAAGTGAAAAGACTAAAGATTTAACTTAGTTTTATTTATGAAAAACAAACCACCACCACTACCACCACCACCACCACCCCCCACACACACACACACACACATACACACAAACCATCTAACTTATTCTCTAATTCATGATCACGATATCGTTCTAGAATGGGCGAGAATTAATATTTAAGCCAGAACCAGATGATAAAACGAGGTACCTGCGATGGGATGCATAGTTTCCGGTGACGTGGCCACTTCCATCACATCCTGGGGTTGGACAGCTGGACCAACCAAAAATATATAATTAGCGTCAAGTGCATTTTATTGCTTCATTTGCTTTGTCTGGTTCGTTATAAGGTAGCTTCTCTTTTCAAGGTCAGTTAACACAGTATATAGGACCTGCAGAAGCTAGTGAACTAAGGATCTATGCTACAGAAGAACGAGTAGACTAGCAAAAAGAAAACTGGCATGCTCTTATCAGCTCTCAACATCACATCCAATTCTCTGATTCAAATAATGTAGGAAAGTGATGCTAAAATATATGTTGTAGTGATGTTGTGAGTCAACAATCAATGATGTTTTATTTATTTGAAAATATAGGTTATAAAAATAAATATTGTAAACCCATGCTTTGCAATGATAGCGGCTCTTAGGAATACCACCACCAGTTATATAACAGATTTCAGAAAGGAATTTTTGTAAGTTTTTAAGAGGCCAGGCAACATAGTTATTTCATAAACATTTTTTAAATCATCTGAAAAAGAAAAAATCTTTGAAAATACTACATGTGACTGAAATATAAACTGACATTAATAGTGGACAAAGTTGCTGACAGTTCAGAAATAGGTAAGACTTTTATTCAAATCTTGAACCCAACAAAGCAATTGCTAATTAAAAATAAACCTAAGCAATAGGCTCTCCGTGCATCTGGAAAAGATCAGAGTCTTGATTTTATCTCAGAAGCTAGTCACATTCTGGGCCTCTTCTGTGTGTTTTAAAAATAAGCTAACAGGTGCATTATTCTGAGCAGTTTTGTGTCCAGCTATAGCATATGTAAACAAGTAAAGAAAAAAATGAACTATGACTAACATTTGAGCTGAGTTATCTTGCAAGTGACATTCTCCCCCCAAATGGAGAAACAATCTTTTCTGAACATTATATAAATGGTATATTAGAGAGTGAAAGGTGAGTTATAATGATCTGTTAATTCCCACTTTGGAAATACATCGCCACCTAGTGTTCAAAACAGCATTGCATTTACTTTATTTCTTATTTCTATTTTTAAGTTACTACTGTTAACACTGCCGAGGATAGGTAAAGAAGTACTAATAATTTTTAAACAAATCAGCTATAAATACTTAGTAAATATAATAATAAGTTGTGCACTGATCTACTGATTAATTTTCATGTTTGGTGGTATGAAGAGGTTAAACAAACAAACAAAAAGAATTGGGGGCAGGGTTGTAGGGAAACGCTTATGTTTCAGATTCTGACAGCTGGCTTTAATTGCAAATCTTCATTGAAAAATACTACACAATAACATTTGCCAGTATGCTGAGAAGGTTTTCAAGTGAAAGTATCAAAATTAGAGAGCAGAAACTAGCTAGTTCCCTCGATAAGTGGCATTCCAACTCAAAGCAAATTGATGCTAATCAACAACACCAAAAAATCCTATTTCAAACAACTTTTGGGAAGTAATTGAGGTACATTTATTTATGTGCTAGAAACATAAAACATAAAGAGTCCAGGGTGAAACTGTAAAGTAGTGAGACTTTCACAAAACCAGAATGTCAACCCATAAATATAAGGGGTATCCACTAACGCACTCACCGGTATGTAAAGTGTGGTGAGACCCATGAGGTCTCTAGAGATCATTTTCTAGGAACTCATAAATATATTCCAAAAGTTGTTCAAATCGTTTAAAAACCCTTCCTCGTCGGCTTACTTTTGTACCAGTAAGAAGCGCCCATTAGAAGATAATCACACTTCCTTTTTCTGTCCTTAGAGAATGTGATGAAAACGATGAACTGTCTGCCCCAAACAGCAATTTGCATTAAGTGCGAAAAGGTTTGTAGACACCTGAAGCTCTGACGAGTCGATGGATGTCAGATTAAGAATTTCTGATCAAAACATAAACATTTCTATTGGCTTTATGGTGTTGTTTTTTTAAACAGTTAGACTTTTCATTCTTTTAGCATAGGATCATGTCAAGTAAATGGGTTGTTTTTTGATTGTTGGTGTTTCTTTTTTCTTCATAACCCTTAGTTCTGTGCATAGGTTTAGGTCCATATAGAATATCTAATGAGTGAATGGTTGAAATTGCCCTAAAACATTCCTAAAATCAACTATATAAGCCAAGATACTATTACTCAAAATATACGACCTTGAGTACCTTATTTCCGGAGTCTCACAGAATATGCCATTTTGGATCACTTACGTGATTAGTTCTTTTTTGAGATCTCTTGCATGGAGCTTGGGTTTAGGGCTTGGCATAGAGGCCTCGCCAGGAAACTTTTTTTCCTCTAAATTTTCTAGAGAGTTCACTGGGTCTTTCTGGGGGAAAAAAAAAAGATAAAAAACAGAAGCACAGAAGGCATTAGGGAACCCTGGAAAGACAGCTGTATTTTGACGTCCTCAGGGTCAAATGTGAGTTCTGGCTTAAAGACTTAGCTGAAATTCCTCTAGGATTTGTACACAAAATAAATAAGATAATGAGTATAAGGCATGAGAAATTTTAATTCATGGGGACATCTTTAAAATTTTCACATTTTGGCAAATATAATTACAGAGGCATTTGTTGAGCCATATAATTAAGTTACTATTCTAGTAGAGTTCAGGTTTCATGGTATGATGAACATTTCCTAGAGAACATAGGACTAGTTCTTTATGTACACAGAAGTCATTGGTAAAACAGAAGAAATATTGCAAAAGTAAATCACAAAAAGTTTAAATCTGAAAAGGAGTAAGTAAATTTAAGTTAACAGAATGTTCTTTCTAATATACAAATAACTAAGATTTAAATTATTTGTTTAACTATATAATAACTGCCCTAGTTGGTTTGGCTCAGTGGATAGAGAGTTGGCCTTCAGACCAAAGGGTCCCAGGTTCAATTCCAGTCAGGGGCACATACCTCAGTTGTAGGTCCCAACCAGTTAGGGCCCTGGTTGGGGCTTGTGCAGGAGGCAACCAATCGATGTGTTTCTCTCACATCAATGTTTCTCTCTATCTTTCCCTCTCCTACCCTCCCTAAAAGTCAATGGAAAAATATCCTCGGGTGAGGATTAACAAATAAATAAATAATAAAATAAATAAATAATAACTGAGTCTACAATATTTAGGTATTTAGTTTGTTTTTTCTGGATAATCGCTTTAATTATTGCAGCACTTCCTGTTTTTTCTTAAGTTACCTTCATTAATTGTTGTGGAGGTGTTTTTTATTTTATTTTATTGATTTTTTACAGAGAGAAAGGGAGAGGGATAGAGTTAGAAACATCGATGAGAGAGACATCGATCAGCTGCCTCCTGCACATCCACTACTGGGGATGTGCCCACAACCAAGGTACATGCCCTTGACTGGAATTGAACCTGGGACCTTTCAGTCCGCAGGCTGACGCTCTATCCACTGAGCCAAACCAGTTAGGGCTGTTACGGAGGTTTTTTTTGCTAAATTGGTATGCTTTTACTTATTGAGTAGAATTTCTTGTTGGGTTATCACTAATTTTCATGGCCTTCTTTTAAGCTTAATACTGATCTTTATTTCATAAGGCTCATTAATCCTTTCAAATCACTTATTTACCATCTGATATATTAGGTTACAGGAAACTAATGATCATTTTCCTCAATCACATAATTAGTTTATCATTTAGTTGATATCTGGTAAATATTTTCTGGATTTAATATTAAATTCAGATGAACTAATATAGAAAACTGTATTCTAATTCTCAAAAGTACTGATCTAAATAAGGTGATAAAACAATTTTAAATTTTTAAGGTAAATCTCATTTAAATCAAATGGATATAAAAATGCAATGGTAAAATATAATTGTAATAACCTGAGTCTACATTAAAAAGCAATGGGAAAACAACATCCCTGAATATTTCTAACTAAAGAAAAATACTAAACCTTGATCTCAGTTATAAAGGCAAATGCAATTTATTTCATTAATTTCTTAGATAACAATTCAATCAATTATTTAACACAAGACCATATAGTGTAAATACATTGGTAAACTATCTCGTTATATTATCATCAGACAAAATTAATAAAAACTGTCTTGATGTAATTTTTCTACATATTATTTATAGTGTTAAGTATTCCATCTTATTTTATTTTTTAATATATTTTTATTGATTTCAGAGAGGAAAGGAGAGGGAGAGAGAGATAGAAACATCACTGATGTGAGAGAACCATTGATCGGCTGCCTCCTGCACACCCCACACTGGGGATCGAGCCCGCAACCTGGGCATGTGCCCTTGATTTGAATTGAAGCCAGGACCCTGCAGTCCATAGGCCAACGCTCTATCCACTGAGCCAAACCCACCAGGGCCCATCTTATTTTATTGATAAATGTTTAAAAATAGCAGCAGAGAATAATATACCCTTGAAAATTAAAGAGTAATAGTTACTTGATAATACTTGCCCACTAAGATACAACGAGAAGTGCTATTTTAGTGGATGCTTTCATGGAAGCAAAATAGATGAATGATGCTTATACTTTTCAAGTTTTATAGTGTGAATGCCTAAAGTGAAGCAATTCCTAATTATAAGATGTAAAACCTAATAATACCACCATCCATTCCATTTAGTATTATCTGGATTCAGCCTAGCTAGTATTTTCTACTATAATTTATAAATGTCTTGGCTTTTGGAAAGCAGATACAAATGTTAAGTCCAGTAATAAGTCTCAATGTACAACAGTCTTTGTTTTTCTGTATAGATATTGAAGTTCTCACAAAAATGGCATAAAGTAAAAAACCATCTCATTATTTTTTTTATGATAAAGAACAAAGAATTTCTAAGAAGGTATGAACAGTTATAGATGAACATGTAAAGCTTATCAGCTGTTCAACTGCTGAATCTGTGCATTATAAAAGCAAGGAAATAGGGGCCTTTGAAAGAAATGACCAGTTATGAAAGTTTAAGTTATTTGACTAAAATGCATACAAAATAATGCTTGCAGAATATATAATATTTTGTTTGGTATAATAATATGTGGTAATGCTTTAATAAGACAATTTTATTGGGTATGACTTTTTAAATATTTCAAAAACTTCTTTTAAAAACTGTGGACTCTTATATATGCAATCCTATATAATAAAAGGCTAATATGCAAATCGACCAAATGGCGGAACGACAATTCGCCATCATGCACACTGACCACCAGCAGGCGGACGCTCAACACAAGAGCTGCCCCCTGGTGGTCAGTGTGTTCTCACAGGGAGAGTGCTGCTCAGCCAGAGCTGGGCTCACAGCTGGCAAGTGCAGCGGTGGTGGCAGGAGCCTCTCCCGCCTCCGCAGCAGCGCTACGGATGTCCAACTGATGGCTTAGGCCCACTCTCTGGGGGGAGCAGGCCTAAGCAGTTAGTCAGACATCCCCCAAGGGCTCCCAGACTGTGAGAGGGTACAGACCAGGCTGAGGGACCCTCCCCCTATGTGCACGAATCTTGTGCACTAGGCCTCTGGTGCAGAAAATAATTGTTTTCTTCCTTTTCTTTGCTCAGCATATTGCCCTTAAAACACTTGCAGAGAACATAGATATTCAAATACAGATGGCCATCAATAAGAAAATTCTTCATTTGTTACAGAAGCCTTTTATATTGGATAAATTCATAAACAGGACTGAGTAAAACAGTAAGTTATAAGAATATATAAGAATTTTTTCATTATATAAAATATCATTAAATAAAATAATATTATTTTTAAATGAATATTTTGAAGTTAATATTTTTATACTATGGCTATGTAAGAAAGAATGTGGCATTATGTGTGTGTTTAGAGAGGACATGGATGCAATGAGATTCCTTTAATGTACAGATGGAAGTTTATATGGATTTTAGTAAAGACCAGAACATAATGGTAGCATGAATAACAGATAATAGCATCTGGCACTTTTAACATTTTAAGCCCTGAAATTGTTGGAGAACTGACAGTTGAATGAAACTGACAGCCGTAGTTATTTCTCAGCACTTTCCTTCTGAGATATTTTGAGTTTTTTCCAGATTCAGGAATTTTTTAGGGGGCATCTGGACAGGCTATTTCACTGAGAGAGACAGACAATATTTTCTGAAAATTGCCACCAAAATTAAGCAACTGTTGTGCATATGAGCTAGATAACAATGAATTAGAAATAATCGCTCAATTTCTGGTTGCCTGTGTGTAGATGTATGTGCTTCATGTGAGGTGGGGTGGGGAGATGGCGGAGGTGGCAACAGGAAGGATGGGGGTAGGGGAGCAGGAACAGACCACAAGGTAGTCTTCAATATATCGCTGGGCCATGGGCAGCCATCCCAGTAAAGCTCATTGAAAATGACAAGCGTGGACCAGTCCTTGTAACTTGTGTCATCACATCCTATAGTTCTGGATCCTGCTACTCTGAGAAGCACTGTAGACCACGGTTGCCTCCACCAACCTTGCCACATACTGTTTCTTCTTTATTCTCTTTTTTCTTTCCTTTCTAGTTTTTTTCAATATTCCCTAGTTGTCTCCATTTTTTTGGTGTATTTTTTTTTCTTTTGTTTCTCTCTATTTTCTCTCTTCTCCCTTTCCTTCATGATAGGGAAGCCCAGCCCATTACCTAATTTCTACATGACCCAGGATCAACACCTTTCCCTCCTTGAGCTTCAATTTTCTCCTCTAAAAACATGGATGATAATCCTGCTTCTCGATCTATAGATCTCAGTATAAAGATCCCTTATCTTTATTTTTCTGAACAAGGTATCCCTCTGATAACTTCCCAAGGAGGGCATTGAATGCAATCTACTTTTTCAAAATAATACCTATGAAGCATCTCACTTCTCATTTTCAAGATTCAGAACGATGTGAAAAGTACTCTCTATCAGTCAATTACCTTGTCACAGATGAAGGAACAAAGAACAAAAGGTGAGAACATGTCCTGGGGGCCAAGGTGACCCAGAAGCACTCTTTCTGTGCCTGTCCCACCGCTGTAGCTTCCCCAGGCAATGGCTCACCCATGTCAGATAACTGTGGTCAGAAGCATGAAGCTTAAAAACTACTTTGTCAACTCAAACCTAGGGCGAGCACTTTGACTCCAAGAACTCACTTAGCATCTTCAAATTCCTTTTTGTTCTTCTTAAGGACACTGAATCTCCACATACTTTCTAAATTCCAGATTTTAGATTATTTAGGTTGCAAACTGTAGAAGTAAAAGTCTGTACTATCAGACCTGAAGTAAGTAAGCCATTCGAAAAGAGCAGGAATATAAACAAATCCATTTTTCCCCATGAATTTGCCAGAAAATAAAACATGCTCATAGATATAAGCATTAGATAAGAACATACTTCCATTGAATTATAAAAGCTGCCAAGGTGAATCCATATTTTTTTTGGAATTATGCAAAATATGAGATTAGAAAGTAAACAAACTATTTGTTGTTATAAGACCTCACTTTCTGGCTGAGTGATAAAAAAAGTGTAGCCAAGGAGGTCTCTTAGGCACTAATTAGACCCCCAAACGGGAGGAGTTTCTCAGCATATAAAAGGTACAGTGTTGGCATTGTTGCGGAGGGCACAGAATTATAACCAATGTCAAACACAAGACCCTAAATGGAAATGAGTGCCCACTTGTCTGAAATTTGCTTCATTAACACAGGAGTGGATCCGTTTGTCTAACTTTAGGAATAGAAGGATGCTCGGCGAACATTGACCATGGCCCATCACAGCACGGTCACAAGGATGAAGCCAGAAAGCCTGAGTCCCACCTTGCACATGGCCTTGAGACACTTTCAAACATGGTGGGTTTTACCCCAGCAGGATCCAGCCAAGAATAAGCATGCAGTTATGCTGACTTGGCAAAGCACCGTCCTTCACGTGACATACGACTTTTACTGAACCCCCAGCCACAGGTCTCATCACTTGGATTAGGATTCCCATCAGTGGCACGGGTGGGATAGACCACCATCCCATCCGCAATGGGCTGGCTGGAGACTCGGAAGACTTGTGAATTGGAGGTTACCCCCCCACCCCTTTTCTAAAGCTGACTTGTATGAAGTGGGATTGAATCAACAATCTTGATCTCATCATGACTACGCTTGATCAGTTACTATGAATTTCAGCAGATTTCTGGGTTATAACAATAGACAGGAGCCTGCAGGGGCAGGGGCAGGGGGTGGGTGGGATGTGGTGGGAGGAACACATGTTTGTCAGTTTGTGGTCATCGCTTACGGTAACCAGCTTTTTATACTTTGTATGTGTCAGTTTTATATTTATTAAAGTCAAATATACTTTATTTCAAGAAACTGTTCTTCTAAAATACAATTAGGATAGATTAACTAAGACCATCCCTCAACACTCTAGATACATTCTTAAAAGCCAGGCATAATGAAGTGACTGAGTCCAGCAGGACAGAATCTAATCGGAAGCAGCTGCTGTATCAACCTCCCTCTCCATTCCTGGGATGGTGAGTGTGCTGGTGACACAGAACAGGCCTTGGGTCCTGGGGACTCCCAGGAACCCGTCCCCAGCCACGACACATAGGGTTGGCCTTTCCTTTCTACTTTGGGTGCCTGCTCTTGCTCCACGTATCTGCGGGATTTGTTATGTCAGTCCTCCTGCTGGATTGAGCGCACATGTGGTGGGAGAATGGGACTGCATCCTCAGGGCCTACCTTACTGACTGGACAGGAGATAATACTGCCAGTGAACAGGTGCTCCAGGAAGGAAAGAAGGGAGGGAGGGAGAGAGAGAGAGGGAAGGAGGGGAAGAGGGAACGAAGGAGGGCGGGGAGAGGGGAATTGCAAACAACCCCATCTGAGATCACTGCTGTTTATGTTGACTTATGCTCTGAGATGCTAAAGCATATGCTAGAATGAAATCACTCTTCCCCAAAAGTCTCTGGACTTCAAAAACCTGAAAAAGGCGGTGCACACTTCCCAAGAGAATGGCTATTTCGGTTCTTGAAACATGTAAACTGGCAAGTATCTGTAACTTTCTTGACAAACAAGCGGAAGAGAATCACTTACTGTAGCAATGAGGGTCACATTTGCAGTGATGGAGAGTCTAAACCACAGAGGGCTCTGGCCATGAATTCTTTTGAACGACACTAAGTCATGCTAATTAGGCCAAGCCAGGTGGCTCAAAGTAGGGAGATGAAGGCTACAGGAACTCCTGCACGGTCACGACATCTGGCTTGCAGGAGTAAAAGCGCCTCTAAGATAACCAAGTACGTGAATGCATCTTCTTGACTTTGGGATTGAGACAACTCAGTCACCCAGCATGTGACCCAATGACTCCATACAGCTGTCCCACGGGGTCTTCGGGTATTGGTTCCAGGACCCCCTCAAATACCAAAATCCATGGGTACTTGAGGAATTTGCATAGAACCTACACATATCCTCCTGTATACTTTAAATCATCTCTAGATTATTTATCATATCTAACACAATGTAAGTGCAATGTTCATAGTTGTGATACTATATTGTTTAGGGAATAATGACAAGGAAAAAATGTCTCTACATGTTCAGCACACATTCAATCATTGGTTTAACTACATAGCACATGTCAGCAACAACGTAACTTTTTTCTGAATATTTTCTATCTGTAGTTGGGTGAATCTACAAGGCCGACAGCACATAGTTTTGCTAACACAGTTCCTTCACAAAACCAAGGAAATACATTTAACATGATTCTTATTTGTCCCTGAATTGGTTTCATCTTCTATTTCCTGGCTCAGAAAGAATTCATAATACAGGCGGCTGTATCTGAAGGGAAAGATAATGTAATCTCTGGCCCAGTTCACGCAATTGTAGCCATAATGGAGATAAAATTCACAATAATAGCCCCAGCTTGTTTGGCTCAGTGGATAGAGCGCTGGCCTGTGGATTGAAGGGTCTCAGGTTCGAATTTGGTCAAGGGCACATACCTGATTGCAGGCTCATTCCCCAGTGTGGGAGGCAACCAATCGATGTGTCGCTCTCAAATTGATGTTTCTCTCTCTGTGTCTCTCCCTCTCCCTTCCACTCTCTAAAAATCAATGGAAAAATATCCTCCGGCCGAAACCGGTTTGGCTCAATGGATAGAGCGTCGGCCTTCGGACTCAAGGGTCCCAGGTTCGATTCCGGTCAAGGGCATGTACCTTGGTTGCGGGCACATCCCCAGTAGGGGGTGTGCAAGAGGCAGCTGATCGATGTTTCTCTCTCATGGATGTTTCTAACTCTCTATCCCTCTCTCTTCCTCTCTGTAAAAAATCAATAAAAATAAATAAATAAATAAATATAAATAAATAAATATAAATATATATAAATAAAAAAATATATATCCTCCGGTGAGGATTAACCAAAAACGATTTTTTCCCCCCACAATAATAACGTATTATTTTAGGCAAGTAACAGGAAAAGTTGGGTTTATTTATAAATTTCCTTTGAAATTTAAAGTTAACACTCTACCAAAATCTAAAACAAGGTACAGAACGATGTATCATCTAAACAGGACTCTGAAAAATAATTTAGGAGAAAAAAAGCCAATAATACTCCTCAATCATGCTTTCTTAAACTTATCGACATACTGAAACAATACCTCTTTCTCCTCCTCCGTCTTCCCAGGAGCTTTGCTGTAGTTGATAGGCGCATCCCAGCCCTCTTGGACACACAGGGCCTGGTAGAATGCTGCATTGACCAAGATGCTGCTTGTTTTGAATGGGGAAGAGGAAGGAGTCGGAATAGACGTGTTAGAGGCAGTGAGGGGTGCAGTTTTGTCCGGGGTTCGATTTTTTTTCATGCTCAAGTCCAATGTGCCATTTTCATCCACTTCTATCTCGGCTCCCTGGTATACGTAGGAAACAGAAAAACAAACAAACAACATTTAAGCTGTTTGCTGTTATAGCTTAGCCACGTGGAGCTTTTAAGGGATCATTTTAAATGCAAGCTTCTATGTAAGTACATCTGATTTTAAACCTCGCTTTCTGGTTTGCTTTGGTTAATGTTCGATTCTTAGGCAGACTTTTCAGAGCAGCCCCATGAGTGAGCTTCGTGTTTCTGGGTTTCAACAAAGTGAGCCTAATATCAATAAGATGTTCCAAATACTAAATGCATTGGCTACACCTGGTAGGTGTTTTTTTAAAGTCTGGCTCTCAATCTTCTTTCCTAGTTTGCAGAATTCTCACTCGCAGTCCATCATTTAAAGCGTTAATACTGGACTTCATTAAAAAGTACAACTGTGTCCCTCCCCCTCCCCCGCCCTACCGCCCAAATCACAATATTAATCTAACATGAGAAATATGGAAAAATAACCAACCGGAAGAGAATTTTTATTGGAATATTAGATTAACATGAAAGTAACATGTTACCCTGGGTTACTGGAACCGGAAAATCTTTGTTAAATTGTGGGTAGGCAGAGTGGGGGAGGCAGACGTGCAAACCATGATCCCCTCTGGGGGCCTTTGGGTAGCAGCTGCCAGGGTGGCCGCTCACGGTTTCAGGTCTGCAGTCAAATCTCCAGAAGAAAGGTGAGTACTTTCCAGACACTTAGGAAAAGACTTAAAACTAACCTCCTCACAGCATTTATGTTGGGGACACCTTTGGCTAAGGTTTTCTTGTTTTGTTTTTGAGGTCCACGTGCCCGTGCGTTCTGAATATTCTGCAAGGTCCCTGCTCAGGCAGGTTTTCCATGGCATAAACCGGGAGCACGGCCAGATGTTGGGAAGAGCATGCCTGTCCTCTTCCTAAGTGGGTCCGGTGAGTATCTTTCTGGAGTTTTCACCATCATCCGTCAATTCACGGTTAATTTTTGAATGACTCCTCTACTCTTTCCTTTAGGCTGGCAAAGCAGGAGGCGTCCTTGAATATGTTAGCAGGACCCCTAACGTGTGGTGGCCAGTCACTTCCCAGGGGATTGACTTTAACTCCCCATTTACACTGTGCCTGCACCTCCCCTACAGCCTCACCCGCCCCAACAGCTGCCACTCAGGTGTGGGCCACGCAAGGTAGCTGGGCTCCTGGCTTGCCCCTGATTTAGAAAATGAAGCCCGGCCGGCGTGGCTCAGGGGTTGAGCACTGACCTATGAACCAGGAGGTCACGGTAGATTCCGGGTCAGGGCCCACACCCGGGTTGTGGGCTCTGTCCCCAGTGGGGGGCCTGCAGGAGGCAGCCCATCAATGATTCTCTTTCATTGTTGATGTTTCCATCTCTCCCTCCCTCTCCCTTCCTCTCTGAAATCGATACAAATATATTTTAAAATCACCTCTTTGGTGTGTTTGTTCTACCTGTAAAGTTCCTATTTTCAGGCTCTCAGTCGGAGAGACAGATACGCTTTATTGTATTTGTGGGAGGTAAATACACTTCTAACATGTTTGTATTAAGATGCTTTGGCCATATCTTTCTGTCCTTTTTAGTAAGTAGTTTAATCTCCTGTGATAGTTTTAAGCCCTGAATTTGACAGCACAGCTTATCCGGGATAATAACTTAGTAACCACAATATCTTATGCCATCTGTATAACATCAAATACATTTTTATACCAGCATTAATAAACCTTAGTTACAAAAATCCAAGATATTAACCATATCAGTGCCATGTGCTCTCTCCAGGATACGACAATGCATTCTGTCATGAGCATATCAAGGCAATTATTGGCTTCATAGCTGCTATGTAATGATAGCAATAAAACAGATCTATAGTAATCAAGTTTAATAACCAACGTAAAGTGCTAAATGCCATAGTTGCTGGCATTTTTTCATTAAAAAGAAAAAAAAACTTGGGTTAAGACTGCACAACTAACATTCACATGAAATTCCAGACCTCTGTGACAGATGGCTTAGGGAAAAGGAGCCATGTGACTGGGCTGCAGAATTTTATAGTACAAAACCCACAAATAGTGCAGATTTGAGCTCACTGAAAAATATCAATTATCCCAAGGCAACGCTAGTATGTATTTTAGTTTTCACAGGGGGGAAAAAAGTTCCAAATAGTAAATTTTTTAAAAATAGAGTTGTTATGAGTATATATCTTAAGTAATCGTGTGCTGATTGGGGGGAAAAAAACCACTCCTAATGTTTAAAAGAGGCACTTTTCTGCAGCCCAAGCTCCAGCCGGCTGCTCTGAGCACCTGACTTGACTGGGAGAGAGCAGGTTTGGGCACCAGGGTGCAGATGGGCTTTGAGCGAGCACACAGATGCACTCACCAATTACACACAGTCCCCGGGAAGGGCCCCTTTCTGCCCACCGATGGCTGGGTCACACGTTTACTGCGTGGGTTTTCATTCAGAGCTGTAACTAGGGACATCACTTCTCTCCAGAGTCTGAAACTCCAAATGGCAGGATAAAAGGGGGAAGAAGTTTGGGGGGGGGGGGGGAGGCGGGGGGACTGTAGGAGGAGAAAACAGCCCTTCAGCTGATATGGAGCCCTACCCCCAGACTTCTAATATTCTAATTTCTCAAAGTGCTACTTGGGATCTTTATTTTAACTTTAAATTTTAAGATTTCTTGAGGTAGGCATAAGTCTGTTACTACTCATGTTCTTTCCAATTTGGGAGCCTATCAAACACCATCTTACCCATTTCAACCACTTTCAAGTTAAAGATGTTACCTGCGATTTATTTATTCATTCATTAAATTGCTGATAAAGCATTTAATATTTTCAAGCTACTATATTTGGGGGAAAAGAAAATTGAAAAAAGAAATACATTGTTCCTGCCTCCGAGGAGCTTATTTTATGTGTATAAGAAATTTGTAGTAAAAGGTGATTTAATAAATGTTATAAATAATTAAACTGAAAATGGAGATAATTATTCATTGTAATTGTTATCTGCACTATAAAATAAGAAGTGTCTCAGTTGTACACCAACAGAGAAATGATTACTGAAATTATGCTACATCTATTTAATGACACATTATGCTACCTGTAAAATAATAATTATGAGGACTTTGTAGCAACATGGAAAAGACATATCACCTACCACCAAAAGCAGGTAACAACCTGGCATTTCTACTATGCTTACAAGTAGGAAAAAAATAAATAGGAATTTGTTTCCAGAAGAACAAAAAAGAAAACTGCATGAAGTATGGCCCTTATATTTAGAGGATGGACTTGTGGCTATTCCCTCCAATATTTTCCAGGCAAATGAAAATAGGGCATTGTTTCAACAATTAAAACGTTCACCATACATTAAAGATGATGATACAGTTAAAGAAGCAAAATCATAATTTTTGCTTTAAATGTTCTGATTATAGAAATTATTAATATTCCAAATATTGGTAGGATAAGCCATTTGTTTTCTGTATTTAGCAAAATTTTCTATTAATACAGGTAGGTCGCCCATCACCTTTTCCTTTTTGACTTGGCTAAAAGGGCGGGCAAAATGAAGTGTCCCTCAGCCTAGGTTTCTGCGGGAATTAGCCCCTCCCTCATTTTCATCTCTTGGCCTATATTCTTTCATGCCAGCTTCACAGTGTTTGGGGAGTATCTTTTCATAATTGAAAGCTATCTGAAATCTGCTTTCAAAGCAGGCAGATTATTAAAAATAAGGGGAAAAATAAATATCTAATTCTTACTAAATAGTGAGTATTAAAACTCCTAAACTAAGAGTATAAACTAGTGAAATGTACTCAATATAAATAGAATGATGGAATTCAGAGGAAAAATAGGTGTCTGCCATAGGGTATAAAATTAAAATGAATTTCCCCCAAGTCTTTGTCTGAAAATACATAAAATTAAAATGGAATTTCCCAAAAATCTTTGTCTGGGACTTGGAATCATAGTCAGTGGAAATTGTTGGTGGGCCAGCAGTCTGAATACCACACAATGACAAGCTCTCTAAAAAGTTGAGAAGTGGAACGGGTGTGAGTTCAAATTGCAGCTCCAACATTCATAGCTGTGCCACTAGGAGAAAATTATTTAATATCTCTGTACCACTGCTTCTTCATCTGCAAAATGAGATGATAATATCTGCTTTATGGAATTTCTAGAAAGATTAAAAAGGATTAATGTGGGCAAAGTGCTAGTTTATAGTTCCTGGTACATAATAGGTATTCAGTGAATGACAACTAATCCTATATAATAAAAGGCTAATATGCAAATTGTCCCCTCGACCAGGAGTTTGGGGGTTCAACCAGGAATTTGACCAGGCCAGCCAGCCAACCAACCACCCGTGGCCCCTCCCCACCAGCCAGCCCCGCCCCCAAGCAGCACCTCCAACCCCTGCCCCCGGCCGGCCTGGCCCAATCAGCCTCGATAGGGGCAGGCCGGCCGGACTCCACCCATGCAAGAATTCGTGCACTGGGCCTCTAGTAATAATAATAATTTGGGTTTTTGAATACCAAAGAGACATGATTCTATGCTACTGTGCACAGAGGTAAAGCGCCAGTTATTAAATATCTATTTTCCCTACACGTGTATTAATCGGTTCCTTGACCTGAGTCCCTTACAGCATTTTACACACAGTACATGGTGTAAAGTTACTGAAAAGGCCGCTTTCGGATTTTCAGAGAGCCGCCAGGCTATTTCTGATATCAGGCAGCAAGAACGGCGATGTGATATCATGTTGTTTCTCGGCCTTGTTCAAGCACAAAACAGACTTTGAACTTTAAACATTTCAAGCAAGTGTCAATTTTTTGTTTTCTTTGAAGGCACACTGTGCATATGCCACTTTGTCTAAACAGGTGGGGGAGACACCAAAACAAACAACAGAACGCTTGGCAAGCAGCAGCGACCGGGATAAAGATAGACTGTGAAGCGTGTTTCTACCTCTGCTGGTGAGAGTGGGCGGGAGGAAGGAAGATGGGGTTGCCTCTGACCCGGGCTGGCACATGCTATTATGGGGCAGGAGGAAAGCACTCAGCAAACTCCACACACCCAGGGTGCTCACTCCGTGCCCGCTGCCCATTCGACTGATTTCTCTGCTAATATCAGCAGCAACAGTCACCAGACTAAAGGGAGAGTGTCTGAGGCTGTGGTCCACGGATGCTTTACAAACGCATATGAATTCCAAATTAAAATAGAGGACATTCTATAAATCTTAGAACACATGTAAGAACTAGAATCAAAAGAGGGCTCAGACCTCACACAAAATTACCTCTAACTATTATGCTATCCACTAAGTATTGATATTATTGTTTCTCTTGACTTGATTCTTCAAAGGGATGCTTAAAACATATACGGGTAGTTTTTGGCAGTGTGGCTGTGTTACATTCATGCCAGGTTGTATTTTAATGAATAATCCCTTTAAAAGTTATATTCCGATACCATGGACTTGAGTTTGGGCAGGGGTGTTAGTGCTGACATCCTCAGCGCAGTGTTGGGAAGGGGCTGATGAAGACAGTGTCTCAGTGTTGGGTGGAGAGCTGCTCGGGGCTGAGGAACTTCAGAAAGAGAAGGTTTTAGAATATCCATAACGCCCACTCTTCATTGTTTTTAGTGTTAAGAACTCAAAGCTCTCCTGCCACTCTGAAAACAGCCTCTGCTTCTATCTTCCATTAGAGTAGGGATTTTGCAAATCAAGAATCCAGATCTCCCACTAAACTTGGAATCAGTTGAGAGCTTGCAAATAGCATGAAAAAAAAATATCTATATTCACCTCAACAGGTGAATAGGAAGGCAATGTCAAAGTTACTGTCCTTAGGCTTGATGTTAAGAAGGTTGTGCCTGGGTGACATCATGATCTATAATTTTGTTCTCTCATTGGGCTCCTTAAGTGACTTCAGAGAAGCTGCTTATGTAAAAAAAAAAAAAAAAAAAAAGACTGGATGGAGAAGGAAAATGAGAAATCAGCTCCTGCCCAAGTTCTGATCAAATTATCTGCAAAGCCACCCATCCGCACCCGGACACGAGGATCATGGCCTCTGAAAACCTAGCCCTCGGCCTGGAACAACCATTGTGCCCGCTGTGTCTGTGAGCTTCTGGAAGGCAGGGCCTGTGATGGAATCAACCTGGGCTTGCGCAGGCCCGCACTTCAACACCTTTGGTCCATATAGTTAAGAGTCCATCCGCCAAACTGTCTCTCTAGTCCATCTTAATGCTTGGCTATAGAAGTCAAGAGGAGGGGAAAACTCCACATGTCTGCATCCTTGGTTCTGAATCGGGAACTCAATAGATCGATGGCTGTTTGCTATCCGAAATAAACATGCTAACAATCTGCCCTGGAGGAAAAGGCAAATCTAGTGGGAAGAGACGCAGTCTAGTACTCAATGTGCAGGGGAAGATGGTTAATCCAACGTTAAGTAAAAGGCTCAGAGCGAAGTGCAATGCTGACGACACAAACGGTCCACAATGGGTACTGTTGGTCAGAGGCCATTTTTCAGGATTAATTACTTTGGCTTTCTCTCTCTCTCTCTCTCTCTCTCTCTCTCTCTCTCTCTCTCCCTCTCTCTCTCTCTCTTCCTCTCTCTCTGTTTTCTTTTTTGCTACAAAAATTGTATTTTGTGGTTTTAGAAATTTATGAGGTTCTCTTCTTTATTCAGAAAACAGGATCCGACAAGGACAGAATTCTACCCATTGCTACAGTTGTGTGCAAATGTGTGCCTGGGAGAAGGATTCCTTACAAAGTGACATTTTTGAGGTGCCATCTTCAGCCTGTTTTAACAACCACTATGTCAAACAAGGTCATTTTCATGGGGGAATGGTTTAGAAAGCTTCCAGAAGAGCAAACTCCTTCTAAAAGTCTATGTATCTAAGCACTTCCTGTCTCTTCCCTCTTCATCATCACGTCGCAGATTTGGCTTCTGCAGTAAAGTCTGGGCTGGCAGCTGGGAGGCTGAGACCAGCAGGTGAGCCCCTGTCCCCTGGGCAGGCGCCTCTGCTCCACTGGGCAGCACTGGCACTCGGCGTGCGCCCAGTAGGAGCCGAAGAACGTACACAGGAAGTCCATCATTTGCATTTTCGAAATAAGCCAACTTAACAGTCACTTTTCTGACCAGAAATGTGTTTTTAAAAGAGGACACATATTGATAAGGGAAGATGCTCTCAGATTTTAGTCATTTTTGATTCATTGTTTGGCTTCATCAATTAATAGAACACAGGAGTGTATTAAGATTAAAGTCAGAATTCTGAGGAACAAAAAAAAATATCTACATGTGCACGTGGAAAGCATTCAACCTAGAATCTTTTACTCAAGTGATTTAGCAGCACTAATCATTATAATATTGGTCCTTTATTTTCATAGAACAGCTGATACAAAGAAATAATAAAGCACTAAGAAGGACGATAGTTTAGTATTTTTCCAATTACCTGCATATTGAAAAAGAAAAAAAAATTATTCATATTTAAAAATAAATTTTAAAATAACTAAAGTCGCATTTTAAAATATCCTAGATCATTTATTTAAGTAAACCATTTCTCACTTGGCATCCTTTGAATTTGGATAACTTGGTATTTTCTTTATATTTTTAGAGGATGTATTTTTCTTTGTTTAAGAATCTCATTTGTTTAAAAATTGTTTTTGAGTGATTCTTGGCCACCAACTCTTCCTGGGGTTTACTTGGCTCAGATTTGTCCAGAAGCTAATTCCGATTCTTCTGTCAAATGCTCCATAGCACCGCGTCCCCGCTCTCCTGAAGGCCTGGCAGGCACAGGTGAGCAGCTGACCACACTGGGGATGGGGCTGCGCTTAATTGGCAAGGAGACCAATATCCTTTGATCGCCTGAATCTTGGGGTTAGCGTTTAACCCAAGGTTCTTTCACTGAAAGTGGGAGTAAAATCTCTTCTCCAAATAAGCCCACACTCTATTTCGGTTGCCTTCAGTCATCTGGTTAGGAACTGATTTATTTTAACGGAGCGCTTTGTGTAGGTAGGACTTCCTGGCTCCGGCTGAGGCTGATGGCAGGCTCAGTCCTGCCCGCCCTCTGGGGAGGATCACGGTTACTCGCAGCCCATCAACCCCTCCTTCTCAAAAGGCAGGACATGGAGGCCTCTGTTTCTAGTTGTCATCGAGGTATCATAAACACGCACGTGGACTTCTCGTTGTTGGTTAGCAAGGCGAGGTCATTAGAGAAATACAATTACCTTCTGAGGCGTCAGAAATGTGGCATCTTCATGAACCTCCTAGAATTAGATTTTGGATTTGCATGCCCTCAGTCCTCAAGTCCCCCTGAACTATCGCTGGTGGATTTCATGTGTCCAGGTTTTACTACATGTCCTTGGAGAACACTACAGCACCTTGGGCTAGCTGTCCTGAGTCAATGTTGCGAAGGTTTTACGAGTCACTGTTGAATCATACAGTTCCTACCATCGCTGGTTTGCACACAGCAAAAAGCTTCCCTTGTTCAGACGGATTTTAATGGCAACCCTCTTTGCTTGTGTGCCAAACTCCTCAAACAAACAAAAACAACAACAACATAACTTTGAAAGCTACACATCTCTCCAACCAGTCTCTATAGCTCACATCTCCCCCAACTTGGGGGCACCAGCTTCCAGAACAGCCCCTCTTTCATGCCTCCTGGAACCGGCCACGCTCGTCCCTGTCCCTGTGCCCCTGACCCTCTTCTTAAGACAAGGAGGGGGTGTGCTTTAGGGGTGGGAGCGGCAGGGCAGTGCACGTGGTTAGGAACATGAAAGGCAGTTTATTCTCACGGCTCAGTCGCCGGCCCCCCCTCCAGGCTCTTGGACCGGCCTACCTTGGCATGCAGGCTGTGTGGTTTGTTGGAGAGGATGTCTGCAGCCTCCCTGCAGCGGGTGGAAAGGTTCAGGATGGCAGCAGCTGCTGCTATGTGGGTGTCTTCGCTGCACTGACCGTAGCTGTAAGAGCTGGCACGGCAAGGGCTCTGTGTGTGGGCGCCTGCACTCGGCAGTCCATTAGGAAATTTCCCTGGATTTGAGAAATGCTTCGCTGCTGAAAAGAGATTTGATTAGCAATTGCATGTACGCGGTGCCGGTCATTAAACAGATTTGTTTTAAAGATATAACTTCTTGCATTAAAATATGTGAAGAATAAATTAGAGCAGGATCCATTATGCACTGGTACATTCAAGGAAGGTCATTCAGATTGGTTTTCACAGAAGTTCACAGATCAAATGGTGTGATGGCTGGAGAAGAAAAAGAAGGCCTATTCTCTTAATATTTTTTGTATTTATACACCTTATGGCAAAAACTCCACAGCTAATGTTATGGGGCAGGTGCACTGGAAGCATTCGGAGCAAAGGTTGTATATTAAAAACCACTCCAGCAAAAACACATCAGGGCCTGCAGAGGGTTAAGGCTTGTACATCTGTAAACTGTGTGTGTACGGACCAGTAATTCCAGTAGAGAAAATATACATCCTTTCAATATTTGCTTTCACAATAACAGGTTATATTTAGATATGGAATTGCATTTTTGTTTATTTGATACCCAGGTTTGCTTTGTGCTTAAACCAGTAGAAGTTGTTCTTCCTCCAACTAGATGGAACTAACTAGGTGGCAGAGTCTTTAATGAGCTGGCATTTTGCATATTCTGGTAGCACATGATGAGCAAAGGACAGAGAAAATGTCCTCAAGGTGAACAGAAAAGCAACTTAGATATCAAGGCGGAGTTTCTGTTTTATGTTTCTGTTGTGGGTAGCAAGGCATTGCTGAGAGATAGAATTATACATACTTCTCTTCACTGGGTGTTTGTAAACATCACTCAAGATTACAGGAGACACACCCAAGATTTAATTGGGGATTATATAAAAGCATTTAGTTATTCATTTTGCTGTGCATATTGTTTATTTTAAATGTTTTATCATTATTTGTATAAAACAAAATTTGAAAATTTACCAAATGTTATCCTTACATAAAAATATGAAAATATCACTGGATATTTCACATTTCTAAACCAATATTGATATTATATGAGTATACAGATAGCTCTTAGTAACTAGCTTTACCAGAATTAAACATATATGCACATGTGTGTGTTTTGCATATTTTTAATGAAACTATACATAAAATTACATAGATAGATACAAAACATACTCTGTGCGTGTGTGCGCGCCCATGTGTGTGTGATATTTTTTCCTTACTCTAACAGGTTTTCAGTGGTTATTTATGGTGTCTGGTACCTATTTTTGGTAAGAATAGGCAAAGCATATTTTGGAGTCTAATCTCCTTCTCATTGATAGCAGACTCATTTCAAGCCTGGTTTTATCCACGGTTGGGTTTTATGCAGCATCCTAGTTCTTTGAAAGAGGAGGTTAATATCACAGAATGAGCAAAGATTCTGTGTTCTAGGAGCACTCAGTCTTGGTGAAGAGGTGTGAGATGAAAGGATTTCAGAGACTTGTGGAATGTTGTATATAACTCATGGTCTACGGAGGACTCAAAGTGGGAAATTAGTTTCTTCTTCCCTTATGATTAAGTTGCTATAATGAAAAAATCATTCCTGGCTTTATTACCAACATCACTTTCTCTCCTTTTCATTAAAATATTCAGAGACTCTAAACAACTTGAAAAATAATGTGGTAGGAAAACCATCAAGTTTTATATGTTAGAGCAGTGGTTCTCAACCTTTCTAATGCCGCGGACCCTTTAATACAGTTCCTCATGTTGTGGTGACCCCCAACCATAAAATTATTTTCGTTGCTACTTCATAACTGTAATTTTGCTACTGTTAATGAATCGTAATGTAAATATCTGTGTTTTCCGATGGTCTTAGGCTCTACAGCAGCGGTTCTCAACCTGTGGGTTGCGTAAGACCATCGGAACACACAGATATTTACATTACGATTCATTAACAGTAGCAAAATTACAGTTATGAAGTAGCAACAAAAATAACTTTATGGTTGGGGGTCACCACAACATGAGGAACTGTATTAAAGGGTCACGGCATTAGAAAGGTTGAGAACCACTGTGTTAGAGCATCTTTGAGTTATGAACACATCTTCCATGTGGATGTGTTAGCATTAGAGTATTAACCCATTTTAAATGTTTCCATATAAATTCTTAAATTTATGAGTAAATATCTCCATAGCCACACATTTTTTCCCCAGTAAATTGTGTTTCTTCTTAGACTTTTCTCTTTTTCTCCTACTTTCAGTCTGAACACTTTTGCTAATTAAGTAATGTTTTAAGTAGTATTTCAATATTTTACCTATTAAATTTTCAAAATTTCACTCTCAGTCAAATTTACTCTCTTATAATAGCTATTACCATTTTCAATATATAAATCCTAATCTCAGCCAAATGTGAATTAAGTATTTCTTTAGAAAATTGTATTCAGACTCAATAATAGTACTACATTTATAGAGTAATTCATTCATTCATTAATCACCATATTCAGTGTAACTTCATATAAAATCAGCAACACTCATCAACTTATCATTGTTTCTGTTATTTTGATGTACAATATAGTTTCTCTCCTCCCAGCAGTGAGGAGCATATTTAAGTACACCCCCCAAAACACACACACACACACACACACACACACACACACACACACACACACCATACACATTTTTTGGAATAAGCATTAGAATTCAAAGCTTACATTCAGGAAACGGTGGAGGTTTTTGTCCTTGACCTGTTTGTATTAGGGGGCGTTTACCAAAAACCTGTGCATCGAAGCTGGCATAATCAAATGGTACTTTTCCAAATTTCTCTTGTTCTTTTGACACCGTGGCTCTGGGGGAGGCAATGGCTTGTGATCGGAAATTGAATTCTATTTGCTTCACCACGCTTGTCCTGAAGAGATTGAAAGACATATGGTAAAACTGTTGGTGAACACATCAGCCTCAGAATTAAAGCAGATCATGCCCTGGCTGGTTTGGCTCAGCGGATAGAGCGTTGGCTTGCGGACTGAAATGGTCCCAGGTTCGATTCCGGTCAAGGGCATGTACCTTGGTTGCGGGCACATCCCCAGTAGGGGGTGTGCAGGAAGCAGCTGATCCATGTTTCTCTCTCATCGATGTTTCTAACTCTCTATCCCTCTTCTTTCCTCTCTGTAAAAAATCAATAAAATATATATATTTAAAAAAAAAAGAATTAAAGCAGATCAGAGGTGGCATGCCTGCGGGTGGGTACCCTTAGCGACACTGCACTGTGGGAAAGGCCTCTGGTCACAGCTCCGCACCCGGAGTAAGAGATAGGGAGGCGCTTTGGGCTCTGGGTGGCGAAGGCGAGGCTTCATTCTGTGTGTCCGAGTCTCCCGCCGGTAAAGGAACAATGTACAATCTCCCATTCATCTTATGCAGGTGCCACAAGGAGCAAGTATTTGATGGATGTTAGTACTTAGAGCTCCTTAGAGAAAAGTGCCTTAGAACTATTGGTAGGGCACTGACTGACAAGGTGTGCACATTCTGCTTGCGAGGACTGTTCATCAGATTAGCGGTGAAAAGTCATGATCGTAACTTACAACTAGTGAGGAAAAGCCGCTGTATTCTGTTCAGGAGAAGCGGTGCTGGCCTCTCTGGCATGCTCAGCAGAACGGGCAGGAGCCTAGCACTAACAGGGGCGGCAAAGGCACCGGGAAACTGACTCCTGAGGTGTGAGTTTCTTCTCAGGCTTTTCACCTTTCTTGCTAGCTGCAGTCTGAATGTTTTTGCTAATTTACAAATAGTTTAAATAGCATTTCAACATTTTAGCTATTAAATTGCCATCGTTTCAATATGAATCTAAATTACTGTGTTATCACAGCTATCACAGTTTTCAACAAAATTACCCCAATCTAAGCTAAATGTGAATTAACTATTCCTTTAGAATTATTGTGTTTGGATTAAACAAGGGCATCATATTTATGGAGTACCAATTCCAGCCAATGAAAACACAAATATCGTTGTGCTATGGTCTAATGGTAAAAGAATTTAAACAAATATACCTTTTAGGAAAAAAAAATATATATATACATATACATATATGTATATGTATATATATACACACACACATACATATATATAGATATGTATATAGATAGATATAGATAGATACATAGATATATAGATATACAAGGTGTCCCAAAAACATGTATACACTTTAACAGCTGGTAACTCACTTAATTTTCACTCTTTTTCAGGTTTAACTGATTTGAAATAATAGGTGAAACCAGACTAAGCTTTGAACAAAGAAAGTTTATCCACTAGACTTTTTTATGGGGATACATAAAAGATAAAGTTTACAGTACAAAACTGGCAATAGTTGACAAATTGAGGGTGCACAAATCCCAAAGGAAATGATTCTTGATGCTTGGGATTCTAGTGCTTTGCATTATCAGCACTGCCTGGACCAGAACAGTAATCAGTTTGAAAACAGGTGTTGACCAAAAAAAATTATTCATTTCTGTAGATTCTTTTAAATCTTGAAAATGAACTGTATGTTAATAAACACTGACCTTATTATCATTCAAAGTGTGTATACATTTCTGGGGGATACCTATGTATATTTATACGTGTGTGTCTCCTACCAAAACATGCCTGACTCATCAGAATGTCAAAGTTTTGATGATATTTCCTGGATTTGTAAAAAACTTATTTGCTGAAATATAAAAATATTTGAGTGATGAATTAATTTTGCTATTGTATATATAACTTGGTTTATACCCCTAATGGTGCATGTGTGCCAGTCTAAAACAATATATTTTTTTAAGAAATTAGCAAATTAAAACTTAATGTTATTTCTATATTTAATAAATAAACTACTTAGGGAGAAACTAAAGAATACAGTAATACTAACTAAGAAGCTTGTTATAAAGTATTAAATTGCTAGTTATTCAGTAATCCATGTACTTCATTTGACATACATTCTTCACTCATGGGATTTGAATGCCTATTTTGAATCTTTTAATTAAATCTATAGGATCACATATTAATAGAAGCCAAATCTAAAAAAAATAATATTCCTACTATCTATTTTGCATTTCAGTGTCTCAGTAACAATGAAGATCTGATTATCTGTTTTCATCCTGAAATCACTTTTCTTAGATATATAATTTTTGTATTACTAAATGTATAACATCACATTAAGTGGCATCATATATAGTTTACTACTTAGGTATAAATATTGGCATCATATATAGTTTACTACTTAGGTATAAATATTGTCTAAGTTTACTACTTAGGTATAAATATTGTCTATTTTCTTCTAAACTACCAGAGATTGTGATGCACCTAGGACCAATTAGATATATTTTATTAATAGTTATCAACTTACTCAATTAAATCTTTGTTTTAAAAAAGCTATATGTACATGTGGAAGAGAAGGAAGAATATATAGCATCGCGTAGTTTGAGTGATATGAGTGGTTTATGGTGGCATTTTCTCTGGGGAGAAAGGTTAAGTCAATCATTAGGAAGACCATAGCTGACCAGTGGGATGGGTTGCCTTTAGTGATGCAAATTTTTTATTAATATATGTTATCATATACTTTAGTTCTTTTAGATTCATCCACATTATGTTACCTTTGCATACAGATTAATTTCAAGTGAAACTTCTGGAGGGCCTAGAAGTTCATTTAAGTGACAGTATGATCAACTGGACCAGCCCCTCCAGCAGATATTGGTAGCTGAGAACGGAGGTTGGACCAGAGTGTGAACTAGCACACTAGAGGTGACAGACCCATTGTGTAGGAGCATGGCATGAATACAGTACCAGGCGTGTCATGGGAGGATCATACCTGTGAACCTGGTCAGAACACTGCCCAGTTTGGGAAGAATCAAACTGACTTTTGTCCTGGGACATTGCCAATTTTTCAGCCGCAGCGATTGGACAACCTGAAAGACTGTCAAAAATAAAAAGGTGAGGATTTTAGTTAGAAAACGATAACATAATTTGCTTTGGCATGTACCTCACATCATACCTGGCACACACTAAATATGAAGTCACATTAATAGCTCACTTACCACAGTAAATGGGTTTAAAAACTATAGTGTCAACATATATCCCTCAACCACATCTCAGAGGTGGTAGATAAACAAACTCATATTAAAAATCAAAATATTACCTAAGGAAGAAATAACTAAATTATCCTGAAACTTCTATAATATTTTAAGTGGGAAGTGCTCACTCTAATTGCAATGTATCCAACTACAGATGTTAGCATGATAACTCCATGATTTATCTTCGGATCTTTAGGGAAATGTTAGTGACTTCATTGGATGTCTTAGTTAAAATAGAATATGAAGGTGTCTGGCAATACGCTTATGAATCAAACAGTATCTCCAGACCACATAGTCTATACATAATACAAAATACACATAAAACAATGAGCATTTTCACCAAAAATATTTACATATACACGATATATTTGTATATAAATGCACATATGTGTTTTAAGGTAGGTGAGATCGCAATGAGATGAATCTCCCTGAAATGTAATAATGTTTAGCTTCATCCTAATATATAGTCAAAACCACAGTATATTGAAGCCCTTTGGGTACCTCTTAGAATGGGGTTCAAGGTAACTCCTAAACAAGTCTTTTCAATATCAAAACAGCTATGGGTTCACAGCAAAAGAAAACATGTTCTACTTGTATGACTATGTGAATGTGTAATCCTGGTCTTCCAATTTCACATTGGTGTTAGCATCATTGACTGCTAAATGAACATTTCTAGGACAGTAAATAATGAGGTCTTTTTTTTCCAGTCTGCACAAATTGAGAATACTTCTTATCTACTCCCAGTGGTCAGGTATCTGATACTGATGCAGTGATTTGGATAGCACATGGCTAGTTTCTCATTTTCCTGGTGGAAAGTGCCTCTCACTTCCTTTCTGGGATGTAACAGGTTAGCAACACATCACTATTACCTCCTGTGGGTGTTCCGGTTGCTGTTCACATGCCCTCTTCCTGTGCAGCCCGGGGTGGGGCACTTGAGCACATTTTCATGCATGGCAAGAACTAAGCACAAGATGTCACATAAAAGGAGAAAATAACATGCCATCAGCACACAACACAGGAACAAGAGGACTTCTCAAGTCTGCATTCAAATGAATTCAGTTACATAACCCCCTCTGCTCCCTCCCCTTAGGTATTGGGGTTGAAGTAAATCAGCACTTAAGGACTTCAACAATTAAATTCAGCAAGCTGGCCCAAGTGTCAGGTCTTCTAAACTTCACATTATGGTTAACGCTAGACTTAAATGAGACGATTCTGCTTATATTTAACTTAAACTGAAAAGCTTATATTCTTCCTTTTATATTTATACTAGTAGCCTGTTTGCACGAAGATTCGTGCAATAGACCTTCATTCACCTGGCTGCCTGCAAGTTTTCTGCCGGCACCGGGGACCCAGGCCTTGGCTGTGGCCACCGCCTTCTGCCTTCTTTCAGGGTCGGGGCTTGGCCCCGGGCAGTGGCCTTGGGCTCGGCCGCACCCAACATCCCTGCTAAGGATCACAGGAGCCGACCCGCAGTGGTTTCCTGCGATCCGTGCAGGCTCCCCGCTGGTGCCCAAGGCCGGGAAAGCCTCCGCCTGAGGCTTTCCCAGCCTTGGGCTCGGCCGCACCCAGCGTCCCTGCTAGGGATCGAAGGAGCCGACCCCCAGTGGTTTCCTGCGATCGGTGCAGGCTCCCTGCTGGTGCTCCACCACACCCCAGCGTCCCTGCAACGGTTTCCTGGTGGGCGTGGTTGGTGGGCGTGGCTTTGTTGGTGGGCGTGGCTTGGGCGTAGCGACTGTGCGGTCAATTTGCATATTTGTCTATTATAAGGTAAGATGCTTTTCCTTGGAGTGAATGGAAAACATTATTTATCAAATAGTTGTTCTTTCTATCGTTTCCCCACAGTGTGAAGTTATGAATATGGTCTTTTTTATTTCCTAAGAGACATTATTTTGATTCTTTGTCCATCACACCCGTCCCACGCCTCACTCTCACTGCCATTCAATTATTGGTGAAAGAATATGGTTGAGGCAATCCATGTGAGGAACTGCTAACCCAGTGGGGCAGTGATGAGCTGATTAGTTTCAGTGATTTGCAAAAACAAACAAACAAACAAACAAAAAACCTTCCCATCACTGTGGTTTTTATGACCCAAGAGGTGTTTCAATAAGTAGGTTCAAAAAGTAGAGGATGTAACACAGAGATACTTGAAAACTTAGGAGGCAGTCCTTTCCTTTTCCTTTCGTTTCCTAGTTCACAGTGGGCAGGTGGGTGGGGAGACCAACTCAGGTTTGCTCTTGCCCAGGGCCCTCAGCTGCTGTAGGATGTCCTGGGACAGCATCCCAGACATTCCGTGGCCCTCAGGGCAGAGGCGGTCCAGAGGGCTTTGGTGAAGTGATGCACTTCCCACATTTCAATGATGCACCGAGGCTAACGCTCCTTGTGGGCATAAGGAAACCATGCCTCCAAGAAAGGACTGTGCGGTCACACAGTGTATCGGCCATGCCTTTCACTTTTTGTTCTTTGATGCTTTGATACCTGGGGCCTTGCTAACCTTGAGGAGACTGCCCCTCCCACGGCTACCTAATTCTTAGAGACAGTAAACACTTTTCAATGGCAAACCAATCACTTCTGAGCCCTCACCCCACTGCCTCTTTCATCAGGTTCTGGCAATGAGATGAATCTCCATGAAATGTAATAATGTTTAGCTTCATCCTAATATATAGTCAAAACTACATCCTAATATATAGTCAAAACTACAGTATATTTTTGAGGCAATCAGTGTGAGGAACTGCTCTCACCTGCCCCAACCTCCGAGGGCCAGAACCCACTGAAAGGAGTCAAACTAGCCAATCCTAAACCTGCTCACTCTGTTCCTTCCCAGGAAACCACAATAAAGGCTGTTGCCCACACCTCCCCCCCACCACCACTCTGCCCTCTGACTGGCCCTGGGACTTCCCAGGGTGGTCCTGCCTGGTGAGGCCTGCCCCCTCCTCTTGGGAACTATGAGTAACAAATTATCTTCTCAATATCAGTCACTGCATGACCTATGGGCCTGGCTGTTCCCACGTTTTCTATCTCTCCACTGTATTTTAAACACCAGGCCAGATGAAAATTACCTTGATGAAATGTTTAAAAACTTTATATCTCCATTCCTAATTCCAAATTAGAGGAGAAAGAGGATCACACTGTGATGCTGTGGGATGTACAACAAGGCATCTACTTTTCTTAGGGCTAAGCAGTACTCACTTTCGAGGGGAACCCGCACTTTGTGGGGGCACCCCGAAAGGCTGCGGTGGTGGGGGTAGAGCCCTGTCACATGGCCTGTGCCATCGCACCCGGGGATGGGGCACTTGGTCTCCCTCTTCTCAGGCCGCGGTGAGTCTGCAGAGAAATAAGATGCAGATTCTTTTGGTTATTCTTCTTTGCCTTCGCTTTCAATAGAATGGCCTTGCAAGGCGACCTTCTCACTTTACTCATCACAAACACGCCTCTCACATTGCCTTGAGTGAGACCCTCAACTAAGACCTGAGGACACACAAAAAAAGGTTTTCAATGTCCTTGGTTTCCTAAGCAAAGGCTGACCCAGGGCAAAGGAGGGTTAAAACACAAGGTGGCTTTAAGTTGTCATGCCAAAGATTGCAGTTAGAGCCTCCTTGTGAGAAAGCAAGTCCACACCACAGGATACACAGGCTCCTGAAAAGGAAAAGAAAAGACGTGAGAGAGAAGAAAGACTTTATTTAAACCAAAACCTGTCTCCTAATTGAAGGCATCTGGAAAAAGCCGGGCCCAAAATGACAAAACAAAGAAGCCACCATATCTGAGAAAGACATCTCTGGCCTTGTCACTCACAAAGCCGGCGGCCCCAGGCTTCAGGGCCCAGCAGCCCGGCGGCTGCTCCCAGACACGTGTGGAACCTGCTTCTGCAAGAGTTAGGACGAGGATGCCATCCGGCCGCCTGGCGCATGCCCAGTGCTGCAGAGGCCCAGGGTTCCAAAACACCAACGGCTTGCCATTCGGGATCTGTATGCAGTGGCTACAGAAAAGCGGCTGCTAGTTTTACTCTGAACGCAAAAGGTAAAAGCAGAGGCCATAGGAAGAAGGTCTGGCAAAGCACCATTCTTGCGGGAGACTTAGAGAGAATGGAAGTACGAAGAGCGGAGGCCGCCGTGCATGGCCTGGGGTGTGCTGCCAAGAGCAGGGGTGGGGGTGGGGGTCCCAGGCACAGCCAGGCAGGGACCAGGGACACCTTGGTCAAGAGAAGGGCTGAAGACAAGCCCTGGGTTTTAATCTTCTGGCACACACATGGCTGAGCGTTAGCTAAAGGGTTAGCTACATATATAAAATGAATGAGAGCTAACAGGACTACTAAGGAGGTTAGAACCAACAGCGAGGCCTTCTATAGAATTTTCATATTTGTGGCTGAGATGGCAGATGAACTTCAAACACAAATGCATTCTTATAGCCCAAACTGCCCCCCTCACTAGTGCATGGAATGAAAAATAATAATGGAAATAAATAAGCTGCCGGCAATGGGATGGGGGTGCGTGGGTGTGGGGGGCAGAGTCCTGCCTGGCGGAGGCGGAGGGCACATATGCTGCCGCCCCAAGCGTGGCCCGAGGAGGAGGGCAGTGTCGCGGGATGTGGCAGCGTCTCCAGGCAGAAGACAGTGAGAGCAGACGTGCCTGTGTGATAGCATGCCACCCCAGTGGTTGGAGTACAGGCGGTCCTGGCAGATGGGCACAGCAGGTTGTATGTAATGCAATTATTTGGGGGCATGGTTTCAGCAAAGGGGGAGGAGGCAAGGATCCTTCAAGTTGTCACTCAGGGGCCGGGGGTAGGGGAGCCCAAAGAAAGCTCTACGTTAAGTGAGAAATGAACAGAGGAAAGACAGGGATGCCTTGAGGCGCAGGCATTTTGCTTAAAGAGAGACAGGGTTTAAATGCCATCATGTGGAGAATATACACTTTTCTGTACGAGACAAAAGGGTCCTATTAAGAGCTTCGCCAGGTTCTATGATTTTTATGGCGATAGATTTTATTAAATCCAAAAATGTTGCCCACTTTCAGTCCGAGTTGGGCATGGACTCTCCAGTAGACCGCTCGTCAAATTCCTTGAAGTTTGCTGATAGCGAAACTCGGAGGGTTGACAGCACAGGAGAGTGAATTAGAGAAAAGGAGAAACAATGGGTCATTCGGTGCCTTTCCTCTCTTGGCTCTCACCCAGGTGAGGCCACATTTCTAAACCACACTGAAAGGTTTGGCGTCGAGTGTGCCTCCTCTTTGCCACGCTTTCCGTGTACAGGAAGCCAGAGAGGGTGTGGGAGATAAGGCAGGCTGGCTCCTGACCAGGTGCGGTCCCCTGACGTCCGTCGTGCACCTTTGTCTGCAAGCTCTTTTCTGTGGGTGAAACGAGATGCTAATGAAACGCTCTATAGGGCAGAACCCGTGTGCGGGCTGAGAAGCCAGAGCTCCTGTGATCTCAGGCCTGGCGCCTCTATTTTCTGTGTGAAATGCTGCATAATGACCCTCTCCCCTGGTGACTTTACATCCTGGTTTGTCTGGGACTGTCCTAATTCACACCTGATACACCTGTGCGGTTGTTCACATCACTCCCCTTCACTCTACGAGGCTGAATCATACATTATACGATGACTCTACTTGTATTTCGACTTAAAGTCTCACCGGATGCTTAGTCAAACTTTATTTTAGAATTGCTGACTCATCTGAAGTCTTGGGTAAAATGATATTTTTAAATTCTACTGTTCTCTCCTTAACAGCTGTCACATGCCCACAGTCTATGGAAAATGAGGATGATGTTTTGAAGAGCGTGGCTATCATCTGGGAAAAGTGTTGACTTAAAATCATGAAATTTATGCCAGAGAAAAAAGCACCTCTAACGCTGCTGGCTCCCAAATCTAAAAAGAGGAACAGGAAAATTAATACTTAATTTGGACTCTGTAGGCATTCTCTGGACCAAACCTACAATTTCCCTGAGTTCCACTTCTTTTTCCCTCTCTGCTATATACTAATCTTGTCTGGATCTTCCTTGCATAGGCTGTTTACACCCCAAGGCAGGACAAGGCTCTACGTAATAAGATATACTATTGACTCATGCAGCAGCATTCATAATTCAGTAAATCTCCAACATGACCCAAGTCTACAAGCACAGATTCCAATGCCTTGTTAATTTTTGAAAACAGAAAAAAAAATAGTTTCAAAAGATCTAAAAAATTGACCCAAGGATCATCAAGTATTTTAAGCGGTAGCACAAATAATTAAAATTTCTCCAAATGCTGGATTTCATTGGCTGGAAGATTTCATCAATTGTAAGATGAAACGTAATTTGTGTGCTAGTAAGAAAGAAAAAAACTATTAAAATTAAATTATGGCACATTCTTTGATTTCAAAGATATTGAACTGGGAAACTATCTTAAGATGAATGAAATGTAATATGTTAGATATCATGAGTTGGGGGAATTGGAAGTAAATTTCTTTTTTTTCTGGCTTGTAGTTTATTAAAAAACAAAAATCAAACAAACAAATAAAAAAAAAACATGCAGATAAATCCAACAGTTGCATATTAGTGGAGTACACAGAGCTAAATACAGTGTCCTGTCCCAAACCACACACACGTCATTTATATTCTGTCCCATCCCAATCCTGGCAGTGTGTTTGCGTAGCATTATCTTGTTCCTCACTACATGACATCATCTTATTTTCTGCTTTCTCAGCTCTGAGCTGCAAGGCAATGCCTAACAAGATTGCAGGTGAGTACTAAAATGGACTTAAAATGACAGAACATATCATTCATTTATGCATAAATAGCAACCGAACATCTAAATCTTCTAATAAGCACAAGCTTGGGCCACCACCTTGATTTGCCCTGTTTCTGTGGTTACCAGCCTTCAGGGTGTCCAAGAATCACTTGACAAACTTGCTTTAAAAATGTCAAGTTCTGGAGAAGTGAGTCTCATGAGATCCTAGAAATACCCATCTTATACAAGCTTTCCAGGCACTTACACACCACCATTTGGGAAACTCGGCTTAGCTGTAAAAATCATCATCAGGCCCACCTTGTGCAAGGCTGGGGGTAGAGTGGGGGAAGGGATTATCTTTATGGGAGAGAAAACACAATTTCCCTAAAGTCTGAGGAACAATTTTAAGCTTATTTACTCTCTCATTCAAGCTTGGCCCAGATTTTTATGGACCCTGAGCTAGAGAGCTTGTAAAAAGCATAGGCTTATAAAAACATTAACAGCCAGTTTTATCCTAAGAAGGATCAGATAGATCATCTGCTTGACTTACAAGTAGATTAACATTATTTTTTATTATTATTATTAATTTCAAAGGAAGGGAGAAGGAGAGAGAGATAGAAACATCAATGATGAGAGAGAATCATTAATCGGCTGCTTCCTGCATGTCCCCCACTGGGGATGGAGCCCACAACCTGGGCATATGCCCTGACCAGGAATTGAACCGTGACCTCATGGTTCATAGGTTGATGCTCAACCACTAAGCCACACTGGCAGGGCTATTTTGAAGCTTAAAGACAGTCAGATGATCCCAGAAAGAGGGTGGGAAAGAAATAATAAATTTCTGGAATTGACTTGATTAATATGATGATTTAAAATCCAATAAGTACTAATGTACTTCTAATGTGCAATAAAGTCCTTTTTAAAAAGTACTATATACTTTTTAAAAGCAATCAAATTAAAAGAATTAGAGGCAATGATCCTTTTATCGTGTGTCAAAACGCTGACCACAAACACACAAACTGACTGAGCTTGACCTGAGAACAATTTAGAGAGTAAGGAAACAAAAAATATATATATTTATTTTATAATATAAAATATAAGCTACTTTTCAAATTGTGTTAAGTTGTCAAAACAGCTACCTGGAAGAAGTAATCAAGTCTTAACTAATCTTTGTTCCAACCCTAACGCAATTTTATTTCTAAAGTAAATTCAAAGACGTGTCTTACGTTTATTGTTAAAGATTTGTCTTCCACCCAGGTCAAGAACTTTGGTTTGTCTCCTTTCCCCTGCGAGGTGCTCCAGCAGAAACCGGTCCAGCTCTTTGTAGGTGTTATGGAAAACACAGCCTCGCTCGGCCTGCAGGGCGATTGCCTGCTCCAGCAAACTTAAATTCCCCTTCGCTTTCTCCAGGTCCACAGACTCTTCGGTCATCGCTGCCAGGCACTGGTTGTCATCTTCCTCGACCCCAGGGAAGGAGGCCTGCGCTTTGCCATCCAATGCTTCCGCGTGAGCATGCTGCGGGTCTCTCCTTTCTAGGTCAGAATCACACCTATTTTCACACGAGATAAATTTGTCACCTTCGGTTTTTATCTCGGTAACATCCAGTATGTCTTTCCTGTTGTCCACTAAAATGTACTTTGGAACTCTACGTGGTTTGGTTTCTTCTGAGAAGTTGGAGCCACTGTCCCAACCGTTCTCTGTACTTTCCGAGTTGCTTTCATTGTCGTCGGAGGAGCAGAATCTCAGCTGGGAGTCGCTGGTTTTGTCTTTTCCATCATCGGAATGAATCAGAAAGCACTCATCTACTTCGTCACTCTCTGCTTTGAGAGACTGGATGCCACTGTCATTTAAGTTTTCATTTGCGGTCTGAACAGGTGCACTTTTTTCAAATGTCCCCAGGTGCATTAAAGATTTGACCACGAGCTCTTGGTAGCAACCATATCTGTCTTCCTTCCCATGAGAGTTTTCTTGTGCAGTTGAATGAACATTCTCATCCATAGGTTTTGTCATGATTTCTTCTATGGGAAAAAAAAACCACACACACACCAATATTTGAAAGACAAGAACAAAAATAGTTTATGGAAATTATTCTAAGAAAATTATTTAAATTTGTTTAATAATCAAAAATTATTTAAGAAATATTTTCAAAAATACTTCAAATATGCATAATATATACAGAAACATGTATATATAATATGTGAAATATGTGAATATGTAGGCTCTATTAATTTTTAAAGCATTAGGGAGAAAATATATATCTTCTTAAAACAAAACTTAGAAGACCTTCATATTCTGAGAATTAACTTTAAAGAAATGAGCTATTAGAATTTTCAGTATATTAAGAACTAAGAACTTCTAGGGTACTGAAGTCCATACATAATAGTAACAAATGCTGAACGTGAAATTATTGTTACTTTACCTCTTATATTTGCAAATCTTAGCCACCTAAAAGGAAATCAAACATATATAATGCTATGCATTACAAAGGAAATAGTTATCAGATTTCTCTGTTAGCATGGCAATATAACTTCAAAGCTTATTTGGTTTCAGTTTTCTGCCTTCATAGTTTTTCAAACATACTTTCCGATTTTATGGGATTTTTGCTAAAATAAGAAATTCATCTACATGATGATAACTAAACAAGTTCTGAAAGCTTTCTAGATTTCCTGACTACTTTCATAACTGTCACCCAAAAGTTTCATGTGGAAGGAAATACAAGCAAGTGGGAAAATCAGCATGATCAAATAACATCTCACATAGTAACACAGTTTCTGGTCTGGTGCTTCGTGCATTTGTGTGAAAAGGAAATGAGACGAGAGATGGGGATGTTTGGAGGATGTTGAATGTTAGCTGGTTGTTCTTGGTGCAGGACCAGCTAGAGTCTGACAGTCACGGAGCCCATGACTGAGAACAGGCCCCAGTGCTGGTCTGCCTAGGACAGTCCACCGATTCCTCTTGTCCCAGGGTAACTGTTAGCATCACCCCCTTTCCTTCTCAGCAATGGCCCAGTGGGAATTTGGGGGGGAGGGAGGGGTGTGAGTGTGTGTGTGTGTGTGTGTGTGTGTGTGTGTGTGTGTGCGTGTGTCCCAGTCCAAACACACCAATGAAGGGTCCAGATTATCTGGTGACCTAACCCTTGCCCAGCTCAAGCTGTACTCCAGCGAGCACAGCACCCAGCACATACCAGGCTGTGAAATGACCAGACAATCCAGCAATGCTTCCTTTAGTGAATACTATGACAAAAAAGAGGAGGAGGAGGAGGAGGAGGAAGAGAAGAAGGAGGAACAGGAGGGGAGTGGGGGACGGGCAACACACAATAATCAGCTACCTTAAAGACTGATAAAGACACCAAGTGAAGTGCATTCTGTGTTAATAAGCATCTTTGGAGGGAAGAAAAGCACAGCCATCCAATGTGAGGGCTGTGGGCGAGGGTGTCTGAGCAGAAGACAATGAGCCTTTTTTGTCTCATTTAATTTTTTTTTATAAACATTGTCTCTGACAAGGACACTCAAAAATACATCTCCATCATCTTCCTTTCTGGTAATTATCTCCCTAAATCAACACTGGACTGCCAGGATCAAGTAAATATTGCCATAGTAACTAAAAGCATTTTTGGATGAAGGGAAGAATTTAGTCACAACACTAGCCCCTTTAAATAATGCTGATTATAGGGTGCAGTCTTTTGTTGGGATCTATTCAACATAAACTGAAAAATTTAACATTTTACTTCCTAGAAAAGAGACTGGATAAACAAGAACATAATGTTTGATAGGATGGTCTATCCTCTCCTGAATTCATATCAGAGGAACTCCAGGTTTAAATAATATATTAAACATAGTCTAAAATGCAAATGAAGTTTTTCTCAATATCACGGTTGGTGATTAAGAGAAAGTGTAAAGGGTTATGATAATTTTAAAGTATTATGAACTACAGAAAACAAATAAAAAGCATTTTCAGTGAATATGCTCAATTCATTGAACTATTCTCTCACTCCACTTAACTACCCACATGTGTACAATAATGATTTATAGACATTATACCTAATTATGCATATTTGGGCTGTGGTAGAGTGCTAACAAAAGCTCTAGAAAGCAACAATTACCTCTGTTGCTTAGCTACATAGTTTAAAATATTCCTATTAAGTGCAGATCACCAGAGAGGCGGGAGTGACAAAAATGCACATGTGCACGACAATGCACTTCGCTGTGCTGCTGCCAACCGCTAGCATTTTGGGTCATTTCCAGTTTACATAATTGCTTGGTTCAACTGTTTGTTATATGCTAAAAGAAAATATTTATTAATTATTCTTCAGAAAGAGAGGAGTCCTGCCGGCAGCCATGCCTGTGCGCATTGCGCACGAAGGTTTCCAGGGATGGCCTGAAAACCTGCAATCCAGCTTTCCTTGAATCCCTCTCTCCCTGGCTCTCACTGTCATTATAAGGCGGGGGGGGGGGGGGGGACGTTGAGCGAGCCTTTGAACCCTACAGATCTGTGACGAGACACTTGTTTCTCCTAGCTTTGTCACGGGCTGCCTGCCTCTTTATGCTAGTGTGTTTCTATTTCCCAGGGCGGCCTAGTGACTTATTTTGTGCTTTTGCCACTGAAATAACTAGGCGATTTCTGCCTTTAATATCAGAGGAACCTAGGTCTGATTATGGGCCTGGCGTGTATCTCTGTTCAAACTCTGACAGGTCCCTAACCTTTCTGATCCTGGCGTGCTCACTCACACAGTGAGGCACCGGTAGACATCACGGGGGAGCGCGTGGAAAGCAGGTGACACCCCACAGGTACTCAGTAAGGATGGCTCTCTTCCCCCTTCACTGGGTACCATTTTAGATGATAGTATAGGGGCCCTCCACAGAAGTGAGGTGGAGCTTGTTTAGCACATGGAGGGTACAGGGTGTAGTTTTGCCATTAAATGGATGCAAGCTCGTTATCTGAACTTCCAGGAGCACTTCTCCCTCTCTTTCAGCACCTGGACTGCCCTCCCGAAGACACAACGAGGCGCACACCTGGCCAGGTGAAAACCTTGGAGCACCAGCAGTCAAGGAGACGAGAGATGAGAAGCCCTTACACTGGGCCTGGGGACCAACTTAGCTCTCTTTCCTGCTGAGGGTAGTGGATAACTTGCTCAAAGGACTGAAGAAAACTTAGAGTTTCGCTCTTTTGACCAGAGATAGGAGCATCTGTGACCTGTCATTTCTGGAAATGTTGATCTAATGTTGCAGAAACTTTGCGCAGTCTGCTTTCTGAAGGTGGTCAGAGCTTGGGGAGAATTAGATGCTGAAGCATGGCTAGCTGGCTATTTTGCTTATTCTTCAATTGTTTCCTAATTATGTCCTTTTAAACATTGACAAGCTGCATTATCTTAAGTATTAAATCTCCTTGGTCCTTAATCATCATGTCTGTAAAATTCTGTCCATAATCATACACATGTCATTGTTGGGTTGGTTAAGTGATATAACTTATTTTCCAAGAATATAAATGGACACAGACATGGGGGGTGAGGTCATGCAAGGGGGGAGGCGGTTTTGAGGGGGTAATGTGGGGATAAGGACACATATGTAATACCTTAATCAATAAAGAAATTTTAAAAAAAATTTCTCCTAAAAAAAGAATATATTAAAAATTCAACAATAATGGCCACTACTTCTGGAATTTCAGCATATTCATTGTTATTAGTCGTGATTCTAGTACTAAATATAAAAAATAGGTAGTATTTGTGAACCTGCAAATAGATGTCCCTCAACACTTATAACTGAAATTTTAACTGAGTACATTTTGACAATATATTTTCTTGGTAAATACTAAGCATCTACAATGGTTACACCATTAGTGGGCAGATACAGTCCAAGTCCAACCACACTGATTCAAGGACTTTCTAAATTCTATCTGCAATTTTCATGAATCAACAAAAATCTAACCAACTCAAGGAAACAAACAAACAAAAAGTCAAAGATGATTATAATTTACAGATGATCCATGAGGCTTTAAGCCATATGTTAAACATAGGAAAGTCAGAAAATTTACTTAACCATCATCAAATCTGAATATAATTTTTTTTAAATACAGAATCTCAAACTACTTGTAAGCCAAGATTACTGGGGATCTATTGATTGTGATCTGAGATTTGTGCACACTCATCTTTCATATGCTTTTACATCTTTTCTGTTGACACCTATTGCTATTACTATATTTCTACATATAATAGATATTTATGATCTAACACTCTCATTGCCTTTGGTTTGTATAATATACTAGAGGCCTGATGCATGAAATTCAGCCCTGGCTTCGTCCGGAAGGACGTCCAGAATGTCATTCCACTGTTCGGTCTAATTAGCATATTAGCTCTTTATTATATAAGATACTTTTTTTTTTATATAACAACTCATTTGGTATATTTTGATTCCTATAAAGTCACATTTAGAAAAAAAACGTGTATTTGATTTAGAACACCTAATTTCATTTTCTAATAAGTCAAGCTTTAGATTCCTTTTTTTAAATATAATTTTTGAGATATTTTGCATGTCCTTTAACTTCAGCCTCATGCACAATGTGGTTGGTGGTATTCTGACTCCTGGAGGCACTGTGACTACCAGAGACCACTGGGAGTAACTGTGAACTGGGGACAAACATCCTAAAATTCTGAAATTGTAACCACATATAACTTGTAATGCACACAGCATTTAAGGAGTGAAGAATTGAATTCATGAATCATAATGTGTGCTTATAGGCAAATTAAAATGATTTTAGTTTGGAAATAATTTGGAAATATTGGGCACAGTAGTAAATTTTCTATATCATTTTTCTAGATGGAAATGCTAGACAGCCAACTTTATATCCTTCTGCAGTCCATTGCTATAAATATTTATTTTTTTAATGTTGAAAATATTAACGTTGCATTCCACCTTCATTGGTCCATGTTGTTATCACCAATTATATTTTGAGGGCTAAATAATACTATATACATATTTACAAAACAAAAATATGTTTTATTCATGTATATCAAATCTTAAATATCCTCAAGATTAAATCTGTCCTTTTATTTTGAAAGGTTTTTTCAGGCATTAGACATCTACCCTATTTGGGAGTCAAGGTATTCATCAGCTTTCAGGCTTAGTATCTTTTATATTCTTCAAAAAGAGGCACAGTCCAATCCTCAATTTTGAAAACGAACTCAGGGCAAGGCCTCCCCAATGCTTATCTTTAGACATCCCACAGTCACAGATAAAAATCAGCCCTCAACAAATGGATCCTACGTGAAATAAATATTTAATCTTGCTTCCAAATTCAAACACACAAGCTGTATGTATTCTACAGAAGCTAAGACTGAGTCTTCGGTGCCTGAGAGCAAATATAGAGTTTGGGCCCCTCCTTGCTACCTGTGGTCGGGTGAGCGTTGGTCCCCAGCAGGCCGTTGTCCTCCTCCGCCTCCGTCCTAGTATCAAGCCCCTCCTGGCCGTTCATGTTTGGGCTGTAATGTCTGGGCTTCATCAGCAGGGACTTTCTCTTATTGACAGGGACCCCCGAGGCCTGCTCTTCAGCTCTCCTCTTCTTTGCCATGGAGCAATCATATGCCACACTGCAGTGATTGAGGCAAATGAAGAACATGGTAAAAGAGTTTACTGCTATTTGCCTTTTGACGTTCATGCGTATGACTCCAAGTCTGTGGGAACTTGGGACTAAAAATTTAGAGTTTGTTGTTGGCATGAAAGAAAACAGCCCATCCACTGAATCGATTGTGGATTCTATTTTACTGCCTATCAAAAGAGTTTTTTAAAAATCATCCTTAATCCTGAGTAAGCGTATGTTAATCTGTGCTTTGCTTGGCACTACACTAAATACCCAGGGAAGGATGAAACAAGATTTGCACTGGTTTGCTAATCCTAAGAAACAGCTAATGTGAAAAATTACCACTGGATACAAAAAAAAACCCACATGTCCAATATGGATAAATTGCAAGGTTTTTCAATAGTTGTTTGCTACCCAAACTGCTTATCTCTGCCACAGTTGCACATCAAACTTGGGATGCCACATCTTGAGCTTTGACTCGAAAGAAAGGAGAATGAAAGGAGGGGACATTATGAACATTTAACTAGCCCATCTCCAGAAGACCCCTCACCCCAAAAAAGTGAAAAGATGCTATATGGCATTCTATTTTTTAATTCTCACCCTTTTAGCACACAGAACAAACACATAAAAGGAGGAGAAATAAGATTGGATTTCACAAAAATGGACAATTTATTCTTACTCCTAATCTCATACCATTTTATTTGAAAATGCTCCTGAGGGTGGCCCTTTCAAATAGATTTCCTGCATACAGCTCACTCAAATTTAATGTAGCTCACTCTACGCATTGAAGTTAAGATAAGCATTCTCTTGGCAAGATACAAGAAGACCAGAGGGTTCAGGCAACAGTGAGTCTCAAAGTAATATGTTATTCTTTACTCCATCACTAAAAAGCTGATGAAATGCTCAGTAATATTACTAAACAGACAAAGGCCTTAAGTTGTTCTCTCAGAAACATCAATGCAAAGATGGTGGCCCATTCATGAGGATTACTTGATTATAGTTATACATGAACCCTTGGATTTCAAAGAGTAGATTTAAAAAAAAAAAACACGCCAGGAGAAAAAATACTATTTCTTCTAGGGGGAAAAAAGATTCTGGAAGGAAAGATCACTTAAAAGGGTTAGAAATCTCTCAAAAATAGATTAAAATAGAAGAATTTAAAATTATTCTGAGGAAGAGAGGAAGAGAAGGGTATAGCGCCTAAATAAGCTAATGTGCTTGTGTAAAATTTCTCTTAGGAGCTCAAATTTAAATTGACCATGTACAGAAGATGGAGCAAAAGAGAATATAACCAGAGAGCAAACACGCGCCTTTCTAAGAAGACTGCAGCAAACAGAAACTTACGGGCCGGGACCTACCAATTTGTCAAAGAAAACAGCCTACAGATGTGGTTATGATAGAATGAGACCAAGCCCAGAGACACAGAACTACCCTGCCCCTTGCCTTCTTTGTCAAGGAGATTGACCTTTAAAGAAGGAGGGACAGAAAAAAACAAATCAAAGGGAATAAATTTCCTAGTTAGATAAAAAAAAAAAGAGTTCAAGAAGTTCCCTAAACAAGTCTCCTACATCAAGTGAATTTCCATCAAAGATACTCAGAAGAAATACAAGACCACTAAACCATTATCTCAACCTAAGAAGCTTTATAGAAAATGAAAGAGTCCTAAAAAATGTCACTCAGATATTAAAGCGGGGGGAAAAGTAGATTCTTAAAACCAATTTAAGCATAACAATGGAAAGAGGCTGAGAAAGCTTATGAAGATGAAGACATGTCAGTCCTGGAAATACGGATCAAGGAGACATGCGGTGGTCGGGATGGTTAAGAAGAACTGGTCAGTCAGGAAAATGTCGTTTTTCTTCGATGGTTGGGGTGATGAATGGGACTACACATCTACTACCTGTAACACCCTTACAAACGTGGTCTTGCTGACATTGTTACCTACACGTGCTTAGAAAGACAAATTACATTCCCCAAATCACACATCCGGTAAATGGTGGTGCTGATGTTTAAATCCCAGTCTGCGGGCCCCAAAGCTCAGGCTCCCTCCTGCGTGTTGCCAAATCAGAACAATGAACTTGGGTGATTTCCATATGCATGTGACAGTTGGGTGAAGTGGTGCCTGGATAAACCGGCCACCCCTCTAACCAGAAGGAAGCTGCCTGCCCCCGGGCATTGCCCCATGCTTAGGGTGCAGATGTCTCTGATGTCCATGAGCTCTCGGGGTGCTACTGACTTGCAGCAATGAAAAGCATGTTGCGAAATGTAATTAAGACCCCCAAAGTATCCAGAGATGGAGCAGTGGAATGAAACTAACGAGGTGACATTTAACGGCAATAAAACTCAAGATCAGTATTTTGGATCCAAATAATAACTGTGTCAAGGACGAAGAGGAAATACAAGGTTTTAGCAAAAGTACACATTGAACTGAAAATAACGCTATGGTATTTGATACACTGTGTATGACGTCCCTTTAAGTAATATTCGCTGTGCAATCTGTAACATATCTTTGAATCTTTTGGAAAACCAAATTCCTTATCCGTAGAACAAGGGTAACAATTTTTACATCACATGTTGTAGGTGGAAGGTAACATCTGGGCTGGTAAGAACAAAAATAGGACAAATCAGAGCTGGTCTGACTCCCCGATCCGTGCTCTTGGACTCCATCAACATCAGGCTGATGTTCCCACTCGGCAACAACGCACACTCTCCCCCCGACACACTGTGCGGATTTATGCGTGTTTGCCTGTCCATAAAGGCACTTTCCTCTTTTTACATATAATTTATATTTACATAAATTACATTAGATTTATACATAACATTTGCTTTAAATCTCACACTCTGTGCACTTCTCCACTGCAAAGTAGCCATGGCCCCCGACAGCATTTGGAGTTAAAATGAAAAGGCTTTATAATCAATATTACCCTTTGTGTGCGCATGGAAAATGGTCCCTTTCCCTAGTTTTCCCCGAGGGCACACTATTTTGGCTTTATTGTGACACTTCACTGTGACACTGCAATGAGGGAAAGCCATGCTTTACATGTCACTGAAAGAAATGCCACAAAATGCTAACATATCTTCTCAAGGTTGCCAGAAATAATTTCCACTGGGTTGTGTTTTCCCATCTGCAGAGCTCTGAAATGTTAAGGAAATAAATGAGCTCTATTATCTATATTTTTCTAGTAGATGAGAAAGAAAGAGAAAAAATACCCCTGCATTTATTGTTCTATTCAATCAAACTGTTGCTTTAAACATCCAGAGTCCTCCAGGGAACTTTATCAACGCACCAAATACCTTTCAATGCCACATTTCAAATCTATGGTTTTGATTTTATTAAAATATCTTTAACATATCTGCATTTTTACCCAAAGGAAGTGTTTGGTTACATATTTAATAAATGCTTCCATTTAGAAACTCAAATTCTAATTTGAAATCGTATTCCCTCTGATGACAACATATGACTGAATTTTTATTTAACAAATGACTGAGGAAAACAATAATTAGATAACATGAATGAAAAAGTCAGTGCTGGAAATATATTTAGAAATCAAATTCATTAACTTTTCAGATTCAGAAAAGAGTACAACAAATTAGGGAACTGTAACCCCCAACATTTGTCCATTAAGCTCTGGGCTCCAGAACAGTTTTCTAGTTTATTTTCCACAGTAATCAATTCTCAATGCAAGTTACCAGAAAATATGTAACACGTTAAAAAATGTAGCTTCAGCAATAGATATATTCTAACAACATTTCCCCAAAAGAATATAACAAAAATAATTTGGAAGTTATTAATCCCTGAGTCCAAAGAAATGATTTACATGCTCCAACATTTCCATGGAAATTTCATAGTGGGTATTCCTACTGATTTCTTCTATCTAGGCAGAATACTACAGACTCATGGAGAGGTACCAGAAAGTATAAACTTGAATTAAAAAGAAAATAAAAAGGTGTATGGTGATAGAAAAAGAAAAACTTAAACTATTATTTTTTCAGAGGCATGATTATGTTTGAGGAAAACCCAAAAGAATCTATAGATAAAACACTAAAATAAGGAGGTGAATTTAGTAAGGTCACTTTAGAAAATTATTTGCATTTCTATAAAGAAGCAATAAACATTAGAAATAATAATTTAAAAAATAAAACCATTTATACTATATAGAAATAAACACCTAGGAATAAATATAACAACATATGTATAAAGTGAATAGAAAACAAATAACATTTTGAGAAAATTAAAGACAAATAGAGAAATATAAAATATTCATGGAATAAAAGACCCAGTATTGTACAATTTGAATTCTCCCTAAACTTATCTTTTAGATTTAATACAGTCCCCAGAAAAAATCTCAAGAAGAATTTAGAAATTAACAAGTTAATTCTAAAATTTGTATGAAAATGAAAAGCCCCACGAATAGCAAAGATCATCTCAAAGAAGAATAAGACCAAAGTTGAAAGACTTGTAGTCTTGGACGTCAAAGTTTGTCATAAATCTGTAGTACTTAAGATGGGGTGTTATTGCAGCAAGCATCAACAAATAGACCAATGAGACCAAAGAGATAGATGTTCCATCTATTGGGTCCAGAAATAGCCTCACACGTTATGTGGTCAATTTAAGACAACGGTGTCATTTGGGAAAGAGTTGTTACTTTAATGAATAGCACCAGGTCAATAGGATATCTATCTGAAAAAAGCCTTGACTTCTACAGTATAGCAGATATAAGAAATAATTCCAGAAAAAGTATGGATTTAAAGCTGTTAAAAAAAAATGTGCAACAATATCCTCATTACCTTAGCGAAGATTATAAAAAGCACTAATTTCAAGGAAAAGACTAATTAGAATGGATTAAAATTAAAAACTGTCATTCACCAAATGATACCAGTAAGCAGTGCTTCCTATCAATATTCTGATTCTTGATCTGTTGACACAAGCATGTTTACATTGTGAAGATTCATTGAGCTCTACTCTTAGCATATGTACCTCCTTCCATTATACCCTTCAAAACAGCATTTTAGCCGAAACCGGTTTGGCTCAGTGGATAGAGCGTCGACCTGCGGACTGAAGGGTCCCGGGTTCGATTCCGGTCAAGGGCATGTACCTTGGTTGCGGGCACATCCCCGGTGGGGGGTGTGCAGGAGGCAGCTGGTCGATGTTTCTCTCTCATCGATGTTTCTAGCTCTCTATCCCTCTCCCTTCCTCTCTGTAAGAAATCAATAAAATATATTAAAAAAAAAAACAAACAGCATTTTAAAGACTAGTAAGAGTAAAAAAGTAAGCTGCCGAGTGGGAAAAGTTTCTTCTAACTCATATATACAGAATACTTTAAAAATCTTCCGGATAATTAAGAAAATGACAATCAACTTAAAAAGTAGCAAAAGCCATGGGCAGGCACATCACAAAAGAACTGATACGCAAATGATGAGGTGCTCAGGCTCTTTCATCTCCAGGGAAACGCAAAAAAAAAACAAAACATATATATATATATATATATATATATATATATATATATGCATTGGCTTCTTGGCTAATAAAGTAGGAATCCTAAGTGGGACCCTTTAAAACTTCTCCCTTCCCAGCACCAAAATATTAAATCTACAACATCATATTCTAGAAGGAATGGCAAAGGTTAGTGCCACCATTAAAACTTAGAAAATGCTTGGTGGGTGGTCCCTATCATTTTTCCACTAAATTTACAAGTGTGGACCCCAATGAGATTGATCCTGGTGATTAACAGTGGACTGCCACAAACTCAAACAAATAATAGTCCTTTCTGCTAGACCAAAATATGTGATGTTTACTTCAGCAGATTAACAGACTCAAGTATGTGTTTTGTAGTCACTAACAGGACAAATACGTTCTTTCCCATCGCTCGCAGAGAGCAGAATCAGGAGCAGTTAACACTCCAATAATAAGAAAAAAGAGTGGAGATCTATAGCCTTACTGAGGACTGTGCAAATTCTACTGCTCTCCGTCATAACACAGTCCACAGGGACCTGGAGAGCAGGACATCCCACAAAACATCATCGGCAAATTATGTTGATGACAGCATCTTAGTTGACCTATTACAGATTGGATTTGCTAAAAATTAAATGTGGTTGAATAAGAACAGCATCTTGACAACGCAGGTTAAATGCAATTATAAAATCAAGTTTAAAGTGACTCTTTTTCTTTAATTAATTAGTCAATCATCTGAGTACTATTTTTTACCTGAACTTGTATTCCTAACAATAAAATAAGAATGACAGCTGTGAAATTTTTATAATAATGAAGATAAAAATACTGTATTTTTGTTAGCATATGATAAGCCCATATACATTCACAAATACCTAGATTTAGAAGAAAATAAAATGTACCCCCCTTTAATTTCTCTTGCACAGTATTTTATAGAATTTTATATAGAAACTAGAGGCCCGATGCATGAAAATTTATGCAAGCATAGGCCTTCCTTTCCCCAGCTTCTGGCACCAGCTTCCCTCTGGCACCCGGGACCCAGGCTTCCCTCCTCCAGCTGCCTGCAGATACCTGGGACCCAGGCTGGCTTCCCTCCAGCCCAGCTTCATCAGGAAGGACATCTGGAATGACGTCTGGAAGATGTCCGGTCTAATTAGCATATTACCCTTTTATTATTATAGATTGTGCTGCCAGCAGAAACTTTGTTGGCATATTATGCTTGCAAAAATGGTTACATTTTTAAAAGCAAAAGATCAAGGTACTGCTTAAGTGGGGGGATTGGAAGGTGCTCCCCCTCCCCTCCCTCCTCCCTGGGCTGGGTCTACAGGACTGCACAGTCTGCCAGAGTCCCTCCTGCTTCCTATGGAAGAACCAGCCACATGGGCTCAGCTTTTTCCCGTCGGAAAAGGGGTTTTAAGCCCCAAACCTCAAACTTGAAAGGAAAAAATAAATCTTAAATACAAGTATCTTCAGGAACGACACAGAAAACCGTCATTCACCCTGCCATTTAGTCAGTCAACATCCTAGTTTATTTTGCCTGGCGAATAATAATACCAGTATGTCCTCTCCCTAAGTTTGCACCTGGTCTAGACTTTCTAGAGTTGTGTTTAGCGCAGTGCGAGGGCTTGCTAGAGGTCATGGAGAGTCTGGGGGGGTCACCTCGGCCCTGTGCAAGCGTTTTGTGCAGTGGGAGAAGCAGGACCCTTTCGTGCACACTCCTAACGAAAGAAGAAACAGCGAACTTCCTCATAAAACTTAGAGGTCAGAGTGAATTGCAGCCACTTACTAACGGGGACGAGAACTGTAAGGCTGTTGGAGAGAATGCAGAACCACTATCCAGGCGCTGGCGAAATTCCATTTCAAAAACTCGATTTCAGCCCTCGTTTTTGAATGGGGACATCAGAATCGAGTAAGTGATCGTGATTGTAAAGCACACATAGAAAAGGGACTGCTCTAAATTATTTCTGAACAAAAATGACAAAGGTGGTTAATATTTAATTTGTGATCATGTGAATAAGCTCCAGATCGTCTGAGTTAGAGAACTCCGAGGGGGAAAGGTTTATTGTGATCAACCGATAAGGGCATTATCTCTATCCTGCCATATCCAAATCTATCAAATATCAAGTTCTGGTTATGTGTATGATGCAGACACATCTTTATTAAGGAAAATGATCTCATCTATTCACACAGTAAAAATCATTAACTAATTAATGATGGGGGTTGGCCCTTCTTTGTTACTGTGGGTCAATCCCTCCCAGAAACACTCAAACCAGGGCCACATAAGTACCACTGAGTTAATGTAGTAGGGCTTGAAATCAACATCAGGAAGCACAAAGGTCTAATTAGTAGCGTAATGAATGAAGTATAGGTGTCCTTCTGTTCTCTAGTATGAACATGTTTTTTTCTTTTCCCCAAGATGTACAGACATGAACTCTTCCTAAGGAGAAGGCTCTGGGGGGTTATTGAGAATGACAGAGATTGGAGCTTAACCTAAGTTTAAACTTTTGATGTAAGAATTAAATGTCTTTTTCATGCAATAGATAACACTACCTTGCATATTAGAATATAATATGGTGGCTTCTTTCTCTTTGACATTTGCTGCTTGTAAGTGAAATTCGTGTATAAATAGTTTTTATCGGGTGTTATTCATATTTGTATTATTTCTTAGTGAGGAGAGTCATATTATATTTGTCATCTAGAACAGATTCTATTAATGTTGACCTTTTCATTATTCTCCAGTTTCTTTTTCTGATGATTTCTGTTATTTTCAGTATAGATATTTCTCAATGTTCAAAAGAATGTTTTCCCCAGCTTGAAGAAAGGCGGATCTATTATGAACAGTTAGAGTAGCAATTTGCAGGAGGAGGACAGGTAATACAAAAAGAGGGGAAGGTAAGAGAGGGAGGAAGTGTCTGAGGTGGAAGGGGTCAGAATGGAGGAAGGCAGGGAGATTAGGAAAAAGTGTGAGTGTGGTGGGTGTTTGGGGTGTTGAGGGGGAACTAGCAATGAACACTAAGAAGGTACAGTCCGTGTGGTGAAAGGAAATTGGGGAGCATGTTGTGTTGGGAGGCCACATTTCTTTGAAAATGACCACAGAGAGCGAGCCTGCCCGACTTGCCTTTCAGAAACTCAGAGCCGTGATCCCGCAGGACAGAAAGAAAGAAGGCTTTGTGTCGGCTTTCACCCCCAAGGACACAGGGGCCTTGGAGGCTCTGCAGCAATGACCATGAACACTTTGGGTGCCCAGGTGTCTCAAGCCTCTCTACTCACACGGGGGAGAGAGATGAAGAGCAGCCCCCAGGGGCATTTGCAATCATTTCCCTCCCCACGCTTCACTCCCTGGCCCTGAGTTTGAGTGAGTCCCTAGAGACACACTGTCTACTCCAACTCTGAGAAAAAAACCCACGTGTGCCTGTGGAAGAACCAGCCACACAGATGGAGTGAGCTCCCATGCCTCAGGCTGAGAACCACTGTGAGGATCTTTAAATAAAGCCCCCAAAGTATTCTTTCCTATCTACAGTCTCTGTATTTTGCTGTCTCCACCTCCAGTTTCTTCTGTGCTCACATATCCAGCCGTGGCTTTACTTTCTCATCTTGTGGCATCGGCCACTCCTGTCCACAGACTTACGTGGCTGATCCCTTCATACAAGCAAACCCAGGAAGGGCGTGATGCATTTCTATTCCAGTTTTGTTTTCTTTTCGGGACCGAAAATGACCAAATGAGATCAAGGGAGCGGTTAACAAAATTAAGAGAACCTCACTTTTCTACTTGATACTTTCAGGAAATATATTTGTAGAGGAAAACACTTATTGGCAGTAGGAAAATGAGTTAGAAATGATTGTAGCTAGAGGAGGCTGTTTTGTAGTTAAGGGGCCAGTGGAAGCTCTGTTAGCAAACCGTCTTGACTTTAAAGGGACAGAACTAGCGAAATAATCTAAGAATTTAGAAGCAAAAACTTGCAGTCCCTTTAAAGATGTTATAGAAAATCGATATATGAGAAATTCCTTTACAATGAACTACTAATTGCATTATTTATTCTCAAAACAAACACTGATAGACAATATAAAGTAAAATATTTCTCAAGGAGCATCATGTACTAGGGCCACAACTGAATAAATAGATTTCTTACTCTTAAAATGTTGACTGTGTCAAAAAAGGAAGAATTATATATGTTTAAAGTGTGGGGTTTGTTTTTTTAATAGTTTGCTCTTTTTTTATTGTTTTCTCAACTAAACTGTAAACTTAAAGGCAGGGACCTGCTTTCTTTGCATGAGTGGACAGATGGACGAAATGAATAATAAAATAGCTATGATTAAATGCAGTAAGTGCTTGATGACAGACAGGAAAAGGAGAGCTTTGGGTACACAACGGAGAAAAGTATCCATCAGGCTGGGAGGTCATGGGGAGAACGCGTGGAGGAGATGACATTAATCATCAGCCTTGAAGTATGAGAACAAATTCCAAATGGGGAAAGATGAAGGAAAGAATTTTGCCAGTATAGCCTGTAACAGAGTTGAGATGGAAAGAGCATTTTATAAAATGAAAAATATGAAATATCCTTATGTATGGATTTCCTGAAGAAAATAGTATGGTGATGAGATTGGAAGAACAAAATTTGGGGGGAGGGGGTTGCGTAGGAAAAAAAAAAATACTTTCTCTTTCAAGGAGAAGAATATAAATGAGAGAAAATATGCAAAGAAAAAAAACAAGTGAAAGGTAGCGAAAGAGAGGCTCAAAGGCAAAGATAAACTCAGGAGGTATTTATAATAATCCTACCTAATAAAAGGGTAATATGCAAATAACCATCACTCCGATACGCCCACGATTGGGCTGGTGGGAGGCTGGGGGGCGGGACTTGGGGTGGCCTATCCGGCCGTTGAGAAGATCAAGATGGCGGCGCCCAGTGCTCTTAGTTCGGGGGTCCCTGGGGAGATCGCCACCCAGGGGAGGCGAGGCCAGCTGCCCAGCGGCTCCCGGGGGTCCCTGGGGAGATCAGCAACCCGGGGCGGGGGGCCATGGCCGGACCGCCCAGCCGCTCCTGGGGGTCCCTGGGGCGATCGGCACCCCAGGGAGGTGAGGCAGGACCTGCCCAGCCGCTCCCGGGGTCCCTGGGAACATTGCATGCATGGGGTTGCTGAGACCCAGACCAGGCCTTTGGCCACAGATTCATAGCTTCGCAGAGACCTAGGGCAGGGATCTGCCTCATCTACAGAGAGACAGAGGTTCTGCAGTGCCCCCAAGATGTGGGTGGGCCAGCCAGGGATCAAGGGGCATGGAAGGACTCCTGGCAGAGGGGCAAGGACCCTCACCCCTGAGGCGGGGGTTGAGGGGTGGTGCCACCTCAGTGGAGGGGTGCTGCACTGCAGGGTACTGGACTGACTGATGTGATTCAGAGAAGCTCTCAGTGCTAACGGGCCTCGCTCAGGCGCCCTTCACACTTCAGAGGCAGTGACTCCTGCTCCTGCCTTGACCCAAAAGCAAGCCCGGGGTGCCCTGCCCCATGGCAGAGCATGCCTAGGCAGTGAGTGCGAAGCCTTCCACCTGCTCCGGAGAAGGGGGGGGGCAGTAAAGAATGGGGGGCAGGAGATGGGAAGAGGAAAGAATGTGGAGCATCCCCAATGAAGAGGTGCTTGAGAAAGAGGCTCAGAAGCCTGACTGGAAGGTTTGTTCTGTTTGCTGGGCCGCTGCCCTTTAGGAAGTGCAAAGAGCATGGCTCTGAGGGCTTCCTGTGTGCTCTGAGGGCTTTCTGAGTCAAGTTCCACAGCCAACTGGAACTGGCCTCAGTTTCCTGGTCTGTAAAATGGATGAAGCGTGTCCCAGTGCCTTCACTGAGCTTTGATGGCCAATTGAGATACTATATAGAGAAAATGAGGGAAGAAGTGAGAAAGAAAAGGAAGGACGAGCAACACAAAAGAAAGACTGAAAGGAACCTGTAAACCCATTGTCACTTAAATAGGGAATATAGTCAATAGTGTTGTAATGATGGTATGATGCCAGGTGGGTACTAGAAATATCGGGGAACATTTTGTAAAGTATATGATTGTCTAACCACTATTCTGTAACTAATATAAAACCTGAAACCAATACAAAATAATGTTGAATGTAAAGAAATGAAAATTGGAGTGAGATTTTTATAAATTTCAAATTTTAAATAAAAGCTGTAAAGGAAGGAAGGAGAGAATAAAAATAGTGTTTTTCATTTTACCACTTCATTAAAAAGACAGTTGTCTTTATATGTTGCTTTTATACTTTTCTAAGTCATTATCTTATTTTAATTTCCGGGCAACTTAAAGACAAGATAATTATTCCCTCCACTATTCAAAGAAAGGAAATCTTGATGTCTGGTCCTAATGATTCAATCGTCAAGCCCTTATTGTAAAACAGGGTTAGTAAAATTTTCTGTGCAGGGTCATATCTATACTAATAAAGCCTTGGGGGTGATCAGGCCAGCAGGGGAGAGTATTTGGGGGCAATCAGGCCTGCAGAGGAGCAGTTAGGGGGCAATCAGGCCAGCAAGGGAGCAGTTAGGGGGCAATCAGGCAGGTGGTGAGCGGTTAGGAGCCAGCGGTCCCGGATTGTGAGAGGGATGTCCAACTGCAGGTTTAGGCCCGATCGGGCCTAAACCTGCAGTTGGACATCCACCGAGGGGTCCCATATTAGAGAGGGTGCAAGCTGGATTGAGGGACACCCTCCCCAGTGCACAAATTTCGTGCACCGGGCCTCTAGTAAAAGCATAATATGCTAATTAGACCGGACATCCTCTGGACGATCTTCTGGACGAAGCCCGGGCTGTGAGGGAAGCCTGTGTTCTGGGTGCCAGAGGGAAGCCAGTGCTGACAGCCGGGGGAAATTCGTACTCTTGCACGAATTTCATGCATCGGGCCTCTAGTGTTTGAATAAAGCAAGAGGTTACATTGAGCTATGCTTTGAGATGGGGGAAGGGGATGGGGCATGGGACAGGGAGGTGAATTTAGAGGCCAGAACTGAAGGTGCTTTCTAGAAAAAAAGTTTCATTAGTCAAGAAGGTAGCAAGACTTGACTTTTGAACACTTCTCCAAGGTCACTCAGCTAGTCACTGATAGAGCCCCAGAACCCAGGCCTGCTATTACCCCATTGTTCACTCCACCACATGAACCAGTCAAAGTCTAAGTGAGGGTTTGCATTTAGAATTGTGAAAGTAACCCATTTTAAGAAAATATTAGAAGCTAAAGCACTCCATGACTTGGTTGTAGGGAGTTGATTTGTCAATATTGTGGGACATTTATTTCAGTTCACACTTTAAGCAAGAACAATATTATAATATATCAGAAATACTGTTCACAAACATATCATGTAAGTGAAATGGGACTTCAAATGATTATAGTTTACTTAAACAATAATAAGAAATGAAGTGTTTTGCTTGAGAATTAAAATTAATGCATTCCTTCAAGGAGGGTTGATGAGAAACAAGAAATAGTGTTAAATAATTTTGTGTTGAGTCAGAGATTTTCAAAGAGCACATTAGGATGAGAAGATACCAACCAAAACAACACTGTGAAGTGCTCAGCAGGTTGAAAGAAACCTCCGCATATTGGTTACCAATGCATCAAAGTAGCAAGACAGTCATGTGTCGTATGGAAGTTGACAGATTTTGGATTTTGTTTGAGAAAACAACTTTTCTGAGAACACACACATGGCTAGTCATCTATGGATGCATATAAAATGGTGTTTAAAGGTGTCCTTACATAAATTCTCTTTCTAATGAACTTTGAAAAGTATTTAAGAAAGATTTCATTGATTTCAAACACTTCCAAGAGGTCAAATCCAAGACTTGAAAAAGACCAAGGCTTGTGCTTTTTGCTATGCCACCGTCAAAACTGTTTGTTTGGGATCCTGCTACTCTTCATCAAATAGAAATGCAAGCAATCATTAACAAGAATTCAGAAATCAAGAAAATTCCAAAGAAACACCATTGAAAGTTAGCTTTCCCAAGTAAGTACTAAAAAACTAGCACTTCTCAAACTTGTATACACATGTCAATAGCCTACAGATCTGTTAAAATGCAGGTTCAATAGGTCTGGTGCGGCCCAAAAGTCTTCATTTCTAATAAGCTCCCACGGAATGCCGACCAGCTGATACTCTGAGTAGTCAGGCTCCGGAGTTATATTTGATCCTCAAGTTGGAAGTGATCTCTCCCTCTGAATGCTCATAACACCCACAGTGATGCTATTATATAATTCCTTGGGTTTATTACATGGACACCTTTAATTTCATCCCCACTGCAACACCTAGTACTACACTCTATAGAAGAAGGGTTGAGTGAACAAACATTGAAGGAAATATTCATTCCTCAATCAAGAGTGGCCAATTCTGCTATGTAAAAAGATTTATGTTACAAAAAATAAAAGCTAGATGGGTGAAAAAAATTATCTCTACGAGTGAACTCTGCAAACATGAACGCCACAGTGAAGTAAATTTTTGTGAGCAACCTGCAGTGGTGGCATTTTGTCAGTATTAGAAAATGTCTGATTTCCAGAAATATTAGTGCCTTAGACTCCTATAACTCATTGGTTAATATCCTCGTGATAGTATTTGATCACAGGAAAAAGGTAAAGTAAATAAAGCATATTGTTCTGATTCTTTTCTGAGAAATGCCATTCTGAATTTTTATTCATAAGCCTCATAGTATTTTTTTCTAAAATATACTTTAAGACACACTTTAAAACATAGGGAACATACAGGGAGTGCAACTTGGAGGTCTAAGATGACTTAATCATTCCAGAGAGATCGTTTTGTTTATTGTACTGTATTTACTAGGGTAAGAAAGTGTCTTAAAAATGTATTGGGGAGGCTTTTGACAAGAATGAAAATAAATAAAAAGTGTTTGTTCTTTAATAAGTGCATTCCATTAACTACAATGCTCTCACACATTTGTAGTGTGACATCGCCTGTTATAGCATTTAGCACTGAGTCTGCTATCGAGTGGGCCTGCAGTATGTGCCTACTGAGTGACCCGTTGACATAATACGCACTGTGTCTAATTGGATCCATCAAAGCTCACAGGATCGTCAGGACAAATGATATTATCCACATTTAACTCATGAGCCACGTTCGGGGCGGTTTGGGGCTTTCTACATGGTTTTTAACCACGTGACTGAACCAGAGGCAGCACTGGGTCGTCTGTGGTTGCCCCATGCCTTTCCGTAGCCCCTGCGGCAGAAGCACGGGAAAGCCGTTCAGGAGCTGGAATGTATCTTCTAATCAGAACAAAGGGGCTGGACTGGTGCAAGGACCTTCTTCCGATGCATGAGACCATGACCGATGCTAGTAGGTGCAATAGCGTGGGGATCAGATTAAGGATAACGGTAGCAAACGCAAAGATAATACAACGGTCACGATGTAGAAAGATGCCAAGAGAGCCTTCTAAACACCACCTGTAACCTGGATTGGGTTGGAGGAAAGACTGGGGAATGCTAATAAGAAATATGATTAAAGGTGGGCCTGTGGTTATAGATTGCTTTTCTAATGGTGATGGTAGTAGCTGACACAGAGGATAATAAGAAGATGAGAATGTCAGTATCAATTTTTATTAGCGTCATGAATAATATAGTGTATTTAAATTAGCTTCTTTTGGTTTAGTATTTTTGTAAGCGGTATCTCTAGAAGCAATAGCATGCTCAATGCAGTCTAAAAAGGAAAACTAAATAAAGTTGCCAATATTCTCTACAAAGTAGCCTTAACTTTCATACCGAGGAAAATATGTTACATTGCCTAAGATACTCAAATTTCAGACGCAAAAAGAAATTCTGGATTCTAAATCACCACAAACCTGAGGGAAAAAAATGGAGGAGCAAGTGTAGCCAATGAAGTTGTACAAAATTAAAAAGACACTAAAAATATAACCTAGCAAGTAAACTAGAACTTTTTTTCAAGAATTTACATAGAATGATCATTAGGGTCTGTATCTGGGGTCAATTTAAACCATTTCAGCAGCAACTTGGGACCTACTCAGCCTAAGCATGATCAATTCTGTTGAAAACAAGCAATTATAAAATTAACAGTAATCAGTAATTTTTACAAACTGGTTCTTATTCAAGAAAAAAGGGTGAATTAATTTGGTTTCTAAATTTTATCAGCAATTATCACCAGCTTTCTGAGTTGGTCTAATGACAAATTAGGTAACATTAAATATTTGATAAAAATAATTTTTAGGGAATTAGAACAATTTATTATTTTATTGTTTTATTATTTTTAATTAAAACATATTCTTTGTTTGAATTTCAGAAAATTAAGCTTTGAGAAACACACCATAAGTGTTAAAGCATCGAATTTCAAAATCCAGCTGAACCATTTCTTTTTTTTTATTTATATTCTAGGCAGGTACTATTAATTGTGTAGGACCGAAAGCATGGTTTGGAGTTGAGAAGCTGGTCTCTAAGTCAGAAGTCTGGATTACTTACTAGTGGTGAAATCTTGAACTATTTACATAAGCTATTTAGTTTCACTTTTTTCATCTGAAAATTGGAACTCTCATCTTTTTTTTCCCTTATAATGTTGTTGTGAGGATTAAATGACAATGCTCAAGAATGTCTGGCATACAATAAGATCACAATAAATATTAGTTCTATCCTATCTAATAAAAGAGTAATATGCAAATTGACCATCACTCCAACACACAAGATGGCTGCTCCCATGTGGTCAAAGATCCTGCCCCCATATGGACACAAGATGGCCACCACAAGATGGTCAGCAGGGGAGGGCAGTTGGGAGGGACCAGGCCTGCAGGGGAGGGCAGTTAGGGGTGACCAGGCTGGCAGAGGAGGGAAGTTGTGGGTGACCAGGCCTGCAGGGAAGGACAGTTGGGGAGGACCCAGGCCTGCAGTGGAGAGCAGTTGGGGGTGACCAGGCCTGCAGGGGAGGGCAGTTGGGAGTGACCAGGCCTGCAGGGGAGGGCAGTTAGGAGCAATCAGGCTGGCAGGGGAGCAGTTAGGCATCACTCAGGCTGGCAGGGGAGTGGTTAGGGGGTGATCAGGCTGGCAGGCAGAAGTGGTTAGGGGCAATCAGGAAGGCAGGCAAGCGAGCAGTTGGGAGCCAGCAGTCCTGGATTGTGAGAGGGATGTCCGACTGCCCGTTTAAACGGGCAGTCGGACATTCCTCGAGGGGTCCCAGATTGGAGAGGGTGCAGGCTGGGCTGAGGGACACCCCCTCTTCCGTGCACGAATTTCATGCACCGGGCCTCTAGTTATTATAATAAATGCTAATAAAGTAACTTAAATAGTAATTCCTATTTCTCCAGAAAGTTCTATTAAACATGTTTCCCCCTCCCCCACAAAGTTGCTTCTCTCTATGAATTCCTTCCTTTTTCTCTATGAATTATATATTTCTCCTTGGCCAAAGCACACACTCATTTGTTCAATATTCTCTTTTCTTTTTCATGTTATCATACAAGACACGTCACTCAAAAGGTCTCTCCCCTCCCCTCCGAATAATTGGAGTCTCTAAAAAAGACTCTGGCTGAAAACACAACCACTTCCACAGGCCAGTGGGCCATGGGCTCCTGGGCACCCAGTTTCTGTGGCAGACCAAGAGGAAACCGTTCCCTGTGATGGCAAACATCTCACCACCCACTTGGAGCCTTTGATCACGTAACCATCTTTTGATCATTCTACAGGGAACATAAAGTCTCCAAACAGACAGGACTTTTAAATGAGAACAGATTTTAAAAGCAAAAATTTAAGTGAGCCAGAAAACTCAATCTTTTCATTCTGTCTCAATGTGGGATATGCTATATGTTTTGCTCTCATAAAAAGTAGCTTATCATGTAAAATTCTCAATGATTAAATTGATAATGGAGGCAGGGACATGGATTCCCTACTAAAATATTTCCACAGCGAAGAGCGTTAGTGTGAAAGCATGTACTCAGTTCTGATGGATTTGTGTCCCACTAAATGGGTGAACCAAAACTGACAGAATGAATCCTGGGACAACAGAAGTAACTCGGCCCTTGCTTCGGGAAACCACAGAGCACAGGTGCCTGGAAAAATCACTATGTGAATTGTTAATGCATACATGATCAATTTCAATGTGGATCAGACACTGTTACATATCCTTCAGTTTCCAAACATTTCCCTGAGGAACACATACAGACCACTGTTGTTTTCACAAAAGTGGATTTGTTAGTGGGTCTGGGACTTTCTGGGATTGCCACAGTAAACCTAGAGGAGAGACAAGGTTCTAATCCTGTTCCTGACACAATTTCACTACAAAGTATCACCAGTACAGGAAACACATTGTCAGTATGTGTTTATTTTCAAATAGGTACTTAAAACAACCACACTAGCCTGGCTGGTGTGGCTCAGTGGTCGAGCATCAACCTATGAACCAGGAGGTCATGGTTCCATTCCCAATCAGGGCACCTGCCCAGGTTGTGGGCTCGATCCCCAGTAGGGGGCCTGCCGAAGGCTGACGATCAATGATTCTCTCTCATCACTGATGTTTCTGTCTCTCTCTCCCTCTCCCTTGCTCTCTGAAATCAATAAAAAATATATTTAAAATAAATACTTTTTTTAAAACCACACTGTACTTCACAATGATACCGTGAAAGAAAAATCTGATTGGAGTTTATTCTGCAAAACCTATTAAGGTGGACTTTTCAGAATATTACCTGAGGTGCATTTACAGTGTACAAGGTGGAAATGCTTGGACCCACCCCAATCCCTATCAGTCACAGTAGAAAAAGTCATGTGGTTACCTGATAGAATTATCTGAGTATTAAAAAAAAAAGAGTAGAGAATTTAGGACGTGGGTTATCCATTAATCAAGTTCTTCACTTACCATCAGTGCACAAACAAACCACATGTGAGGTGTGTACACAGAGGCAGCACACACTCTACGGAGAAAAGTGGAAAATTACTCACATTACAGCAAAATGCTGTGGGGTTTTGTTATCACACGAGTAGTTTGAATTGTTTTAGGTTAATTATCAATAGCTTTTCCCTTTTTTTGGTGTATAGACAGAGGCTACGTGGAGTAAACCCATTGGCTTATTCCTCATGCTAAAACAGGGATTCTGAATATAAGACATTCTAATAATTAAAGCAAATCAATATTAGAAAAAGTAACGTAGGACAAACCTTACCTGAGCTCCTGGATTAGAGAATTCATTGGCACTGTTGAAAAAAAAAAAAAAATCAGTTACTAATTTTGAAAACTGTGCAACTGAAATTATTCACCCACCTAGACATACTGACCAGCAGATGGCTAGGATAGGCCCCACTCAAGTTCCCACTGGTGGGTTGATCTTTTCTGGTTCTGGTTCCTTGGAGACAGAGGACAAATGACTATGGCCCAGAACAGATGACTCTAGGTTTAGTGCCTAGGGTGACCCTGGGAACTTGATGTCATGGGTTGGACTTTCTGAATATGTGTCTTTAGAGATGCATTCAAAAATCACAGGGGCATGAAGGACTTGAATTACTTTTTAAATCAATTTAACCCATTTTATTGTTTATGGAGAATTTTTCCAAAAAAAAAAGAAAAACAACCCACCCCTATTTACATTTTAATTGACATTAAACAAGTATATAAATAAAACTGGCAAAAGATTCACTAAAGAATATGTCCCGCCCTAACCAGTTTGGCTCAGTGGATAGAGCGTCGGCCTGTGGACTGAAAGGTCCCAGGTTCGATTCCGGTCAAGGGCACGTACCTTGGTTGCGGGCACATCCCCAGTAGGGGGTGTGCAGGAGGCAGCTGATGGATGTTTCTCTCTCATCGATGTTTCTAGCTCTCTATCCCTCTCCCTTCCTCTCTGTAAAAAAATCAATAAAATATATTTAAAAAATAAATAAATAAATAAATAAAATAAAAATAAAATAAATAAATAAATAAAGAATATGTCCCAAGAATTGTTTCATACATTTTATACATGGAGAGAGGAGGATACGCATCGGCCATGTTAAATATCAACATCTTTCAAAATAAGCAATTTATAGGAAAAAAGAGCTTTGCTTTTTCTTACTGGGATGATGGGAACTAAAGAGGTCCATGTTTATAAATACCTGCCTACACAAGGATAAGCAGCATACTGAGAGAGACAACAGGTGGTTTGAAAGATTACTCATGCTGCACGAGAAACAGTTGTCTCATTTCTCGAAGAACATTTTGGCTCTATTTAAGAATGTATATGTATGTGCCAAAGGAATTTGAAGTTAAAAAAAAATTGCAAATTAAAACAGCCACAATTTCCAAGTACGCTAGAGTAGTGTGCTTTTAGGAGTCTAAGCAAGAGATCCAAATAATCCAAATACAGTCCCTAGAACTCTGATATTTATGGCAGACATGAGCTTATACTAAATAATGATGCAAACTCTTTTTCTTAAATTTATATTTTATGGGGAAGTTTGCTACATAAAAACTTAATGTTTAGAAATACTGCATTCTACTAGTAAATATTAGACTATATGATGCAATTACTTTAAAGGTAACTTAAAACTAAAACTGGAAAATAATACAGTGTCAAATTTCTGTTTAGGTAAAGCCCCATAGCTCATATAGCATTAGTCTGTATTTTGGTCATCATGGCTAATGATAAACATAATTACATTTTAACTGGAAAAAAAATCATCCTGGTATTTATTTAAAATTTTGGAATCTGAACTTTTCTCAAACAGGAATTATTGACCTTGACTACATATGTAAGCATAGCTAACAAAAGCATTCCATTGGATTAGCCACTTTCAATGATAAATTTCTAAATGCTTCCAAAATATCGCTCCATTGCTACCTGACTCAGGCCTTCTCAGCAAGGCCGACCGTGAGAAGACTGGGTGGGGAACGGCTACCCAGAGCCTGCTCAGACGCCATGATGAACCTACAGATGTCCATTTAAAATTAAGGGTCGCAAAAATACAGCTAATTATAATAAAAGTTATTTTCCTTAAGGTGTATTATTGCACGTCAATCCCGTTTTCCAGATGTTTTTATCATCAAGGGCCTGTTTCTGTTTCAATGTTACATTACCATCTGTTGGTTACAAAAAGGGAGGGAGAACCATTAAGTTAAACCTTTCACACATTTCTTTGCGGAGCTGTGGGAAATTCCCAGCAGGGGCAGTCAAAAGATAAACATCATCATTTTACTTGAACTAAGTTTAGATTGGGAGCCACGAAGCCAGATAACATAAAAATCAAAACCCGTTTTGGCAATAAACGAACAATTTGGTCTTTTCCCTGGGCCATTAAAGGTCGCCTCAATTATGGAAGGTCTCCAAGCAGCATGCTCCCCTCTCGGACCCTGATATTGCTTTGCAAGATGTTCGAGTCTACTCGTGACTGCACTTCACAAAAATTAGCATCCTATATCATTGGGGCTTTTCTGAGTCCTTTACCTCCTGGTTCGGAATATTCTGCCTCTCAATACCATGACCCAGTGTTCTAGCTTGACTTACAAAGAAGAAGAAGAAGAAGAAGAAGAAGAAGAAGAAGAAGAAGAAGGGAGGAGGAGGAGGAGGAGGAGGAGGAGGAGGAGGAGGAGGAGGAGGAGGAGGAGGAGGCTGCAGCAGCGGCAGCAGCTCTGAGGAAGTTGTCATCATTCTGCATGGCAGGGGCTGAGCACCCGAACACCCATATTTCATGGTGTGGTGGGCACGGTGTCCTGGAGCCTGCTTGCTAACTCACCCTTCGTTCCTTTAGAGCGGGTACGCAGCGTTTTATCTTCAGCCTCTGCATCCATCTGTAACAGGAGCACAAGTCCTGAGGTCATTCCTTCGACATTGACCAAAATGTGAAAACATGTCATTAGAAGTTCTTAAGGTCGCGATGAAAAACAGAGTAGACTTCCATGTTCTTGAATAGCATTCTGACCCTGCAGGGACAGAACGGTGGCTGCCCTCACACGCCCTGAGTTTTGGAAATACTTCTATAGATGCTGGAGCCACAGGAAACAGTGACAAGAGGGCAGATGTCCTTGTCCATAAGTGTTTGCTAGTGATTCAAACACTGTTGGCATTACAAGGACAGAAAGAGGGGAAAAAAGGATTGTCTGATTCACAGTGGTTGTGAAGGAGACAAATGCCAAACCTAAAGGTTTCAGACTGATTTCCTAAAACTTGAGTCCTTTGCATTTTTAGATCTTTTCTGATACATACCTCCTGCCAAGTCAGAAAAAAATTATTCCCCCTGTAAAAAAAAAGCAACATGAAGGCAACCCCTTGAAATGTCCCTACTTCAAAATACCATTGGAAATGTTGATTCGCAAAAATGGCATACATTTACTTTAAGAATGCCAGAATAAACACTGGTTATAATCATCCCAATCTATAAAGAAGGTGAAATTTGAGTGTTGGGTGTGGCCATAAATATCCTAAAACACCACCACTAAACATTTTAAATATAATCAAATACATTCTCAAAGGGATGCAAAAATTCTAGAAGCCTATAGCTTTTGTCCACATGGAGATAGATTCTGACCTGGGTACATACATCCGTTTCAGTAGATTCCCCTAGTAATTTCTTAGCTTAATTCACTTTTACACATTGTCAGAAGGATTTCTTAAATAGAAAGAAGTTGCTTTGCTTGTTGAAAATCAGACACGGGCAGAAGGTGCTCTGTGTGGCTCCCATCCCTAAATCCTGACACGAGCGTGGAAGCCACTGCCTGCGATGGTAATGGGAGACACATCTCTGCTCTCCGAGGCTGAGTTGTGATTGAAGGCACTGACCTGCCATAGACTTATAATAGGGGAGCAGGTGTGGCAATGATGGACTTTAATTTCCTTTAATAAACCTTTTATGTGCCACACTTTTACTGCCATTTGACGCTCTCCAAGGTCCTGCACATAATAGGTTCATTACTTTTGATTACTATAGTCTATTGAGACAAACAACTCCAGAACACACTATATATTATGTTCAGTTAAACCAATATAGACTATTTATCCATTGTGCATTTTTTCACCTGCAACACTACAGACAAAATTAACAGCAGCTCTCGTCAGCTAAAACTATTAAAACCACCAGCACTCTTTTGTCATCATTTCATAATAAACACCACACCGATCATTGAACTGCTTTTTTAAATTAGCAAACAAGAAGTGCACACTGCTTTTGCTGAACAGCATAAAATGGTTCATTGTTATGAATATTTTAAATTACATAATAAGACAAAACAACGATAAAACAAAGGTGGTGTTTTTTTCTGTAGATTTCCCCCCCTCTTAAAACCACATGGATTTATGACAGATGTGACACTGACTAGGATTACAATGGCTTGGTTTACTCAGGATGGTGAGCACTGTGTTGTAAAATCCTCCTCCTCTGTGAGTATCTCTGTTGCATATAAAGTGGCTCAACTCATGCAAACTCCCCTCCATGTGCTAAGCGAATAACTAGATTAAGAGAGAATGGTAGCATGGGGGTTGAAATGATGAAAACCATCTACTCTTTCTGAAAAAGCTACTCAACTCAGGTGAAATGCTATTCTGCCACACAGGTGGTATTAGCTCTCCCCAGCCACTGAAAATTTTCCCCAAACGGCAAGTGAAGGTTGAACTCCATGAGTTTCTTTCCCAAAATGAAGCATAGGCTGCAAAGAGTACCCGTGGGCACAAATAAAAGTTTCTGAAACCTCCTTAAATGTAACCTTCTTTATAACAGCTTTAAGACTAGTTCTATCTACCTATCAATCTATCTATCTATCTATCTATCTGTGTTTATGTATTTATTTATTTATTTATTTATCTATTTTTAATCATCACCTGAGGAGGGAGGATATTTTTCCCATTGATATTTAGAGAGAGTGGAAGGGAGGGGGGAGCAAGGCAGAGAGGAGAGGGGAGAGAGAGACGTCTATTTGTTGCCTCCTACATGCGCCCCAACCAGGGACAGGGAATGATCCGACAACCTAGGTATGTACCCTTGACCAAGAATCAAACCCGTGACCCTCCAGTGTGCACGCTGATGCTCTAACCACTGAACCACACTGACCACACCAGCCAGGGCAAGACTACTTCCATTTTGCAACTTGGCTATCCAAGGACCTAACTGTTTTTTTCATCATCCCACGCAGCCACCTCCCCATTAAGGTCGTTGGAAGGGATATGTAAATACGCATGGCCCTCTGCTTGGTTGGGCTTAGCATGCAGGTTTATAATTGCATTTTGTGGAGCTACTGTCCTCTTGTTGGTGTAGCATGTATGTCCTATATAAATATTGTAAAAACTGATACTCATTGACACAACTACGTTTTCAGATTTAACCTGTGGGCCAAGTTGTAGGAACAAAGTGGACCAAGGCCATAATATACAGCCTATCTATTTCACCTTCTTTCTTTCCCTCACACCTGAAGAATAATAAAAGTATGAAAATCAGTGTCCAGTCTTGTCTTATAGTTTGTCAGGGAGTAAAAATATCAGAAATCTAAAGCATGTGCTTTTCCTTTGGGCTGGGAGTGGACGTTTCTACCATTTATGAGATGGCTCGCTCTCCTCATACATCTCAATCCTATACAATAAAAGGCTAATATGCAAATCGACCGAACAGTGGAACAACCGGTCGCTATGATGAGCACTGACCACCAGGGGGCAGAAGCTCAAAGCAGGAGCTGCCCTCTGGTGGTCAGTGCGCTCCCACAGGGATCCAGGCTCAAAGCTGGTGAGTGCAGCGGCAGTGGTGGGGGCTTATCTCGCCTCTGCAGTAGCGCTAGGGACCCCTCGGGGATCCTGGACTATGAGAGGGTAGGGGCTGGACTGAGGGGACCCCCCACCTCAGTGCATGAATATCATGCACCAGGCCTCTAGTTTGAAAACAAGTCTTTGTTCTCTAAAATCTTGAATATGAGAAAAAAAGTCCACCAAAAAAGTCAATAAAGACATATTTTTAAAAAAATAAAATCTTAAATATGGGAGTAAAAATTTCTAAGTGTTCTTCATTTGAATTATTATCAGGAACTTTAATAAATTTCCAATGAATAGCCTTAATTTTTATAAAATCAAACCTGATATTTAGTGGGTACCTCATTCAGGTAATGGTTGATGAAAGGCAGAAAGAGACTTGTATCTCGGTGCATGTGCTGAGACCTAGGTGGGTGTGGTGAGGATCATCATCTTCCAAATCCTCTCAGATTTATAGAAGAGGCATGTGATTATGGTATGAATCAAGACACTGACCTAAATAACATGTGCTGCAATCTTAAAATGACTTTTCCCATTGGGAACATAGTTGTTTTTCATTGGAAAAGGAGACTTGATCATTTTTACTACTTAAGTCCCAAATGTTATTGGAAAGTCTGCAATTAATTTTGTAAAATTTAATGAGTCACTTCTTTGTTCAAAACAGAAATGTGATTTTCTAAAAAGCTGTCTTTCTCTCAGTTTCTTAGGGCGTTCATCTATCTCATTCCATTGTTTATAGAGGACAAGACAAGATATTTTCTGAGATTCCTATGATTCCTCCTGGCTTTGCAGTCTACTTCTCAATAAAGTAATAATATTAAAGGCAGGCTTTGCCACTCTTTTCATTGATCTGAAACTACTTTTTAAAAAGTTTATTTAACTTATAAGCATGGATATGTTTAATATACGTATAATATTAAATAACTAGAGGCCCGGTGCACAAAATTCGTGCATGGGGGGGGAGGGTCCCTCAGCCTGGCCTGCACCCTCTCCAATCCTGAACCCCTCAGGAGATATCCGACTACCTGCCTGCCTGATCGCCCCTAACTGCCCTCCCTGCTGGCCTGATCACCCCTAACTACCCTCCCCTGCCGGCCTGATCACCCCTAACTGCTCTCCCCTTCTGGCCTGATCTCCCCTAACCACCTCTGCCTTGGCCCCTGCCACTGTGGCTTTGTCCAGAAGGAAAGCAGGATGACCAGAAGATGCCCGGTTGACCCTGTCTAATTAGCATATTACCCTTTTATTAGTATATATAATATAATATTTATATAGAAAGGAGAAAAAAGTGGTTATTGCTTGGTATCTGAATCATGATAAAGGCATGAAGAAATCTTGAAGAACATTTTATTTCCCAGTTCTCTAGGAGTTAATGCAAGGAGAAATGAGAAGAGGGAAAAAATTATAAAATAAAGAAAGCAAAGAAGCAAAAGTTGGAGGAAGGACATGCAAGAACAAACAATGGAAATAAGTAGATAGGCAATGAAGAAGAAAAGTGACCACAAGATAAAATGTAACTACTTAGTTGAATTTGGGAAGTTCTCATTTAACATCTTTATATACTTATAAACCTATATACAGGTACACACAGTCATTTTCTAGTTACTGGTACTCGAGCATCTTTTCTCACTAGTGCTTAGTGCTTACATCAGGGACAATCACCTGATCTGTCCACAGCACCCCAGTGCACAGATCTGGTACCTTCCTTTGCGCTAATGAGGGAGCCCTGAAATTACCATTTTGGGGGGGGTAGAGAGACTCAAGAAGCAGTACACATCCTTCATAAACTCAATTTTGCTTTTATTCACACAAGTAAATTACTGGTATGTGAGTATATTTAGTTTGATTTTATTTTTCACTTATAATCTTATTTTAACCTAATGGTAAAAAATATTCAAGTATATATATATTTTTTAATTTTCTGCTTCTCCAATTTATTTTCTTCCAATTTTATGTTGCTTTTGTTTTAGGTGTACAGCTTAGTGGTTAGACAATCATTTACTTTACATTGTGTTCCCCTTGATATTTCCAGTACCCCAACTGGCACCCTACATAGTTATCACAGTATTATTTCGTATATTTCCCATGATTTACTTACTTCTTAAAAACTATATAAAACAAATCTTTGGGTCATGTTTAAGTTTTATGTCTCCTTCAACAGAACTCTAGACACAGACTAGCTTATAAGTAGTCTTGTGTTTCTTAATCCTATAGAATGAAAGCCTAATATGCTAAGTGTCCGACCGTTCATCCAGTCACTATGTGCATACTGACCACCAGGGGGCAGACGCTCCGAACAGTAGGTTAGCTTGCTGCTGAGGTCCGGCCGATCAGGACTGGGCAAGATGGGCTAGACATGCCCTGGAGCCCTCCCACGGTTCCTCCCCGGCCCCAATCGGGCACCGGTGGGGTCCCTTGGCCTGGCCTACACCCTCTCGCAATCTGGGACCCCTCAGGGGATATCGGAGAGCCAGTTTCAGCCCAATCCCTGCAGGCAAGGCCAAGGGACCCCCACCAGTGCACGAATCTGTGCACCAGGCCTCTAGTCTTAATATAAAAAGTCATGATGATCATAAGGTTTTAAGGACACTTTCTCAAAATCCTTATACAATTAATCATATTACTGTCTAGGTATATATAGTCTTATGCAGGGAGCTACTTTACATTTGAAAAGTCCTTCACATACATTCAACTTGTAATAACTTCCATGTTTAACCAGATTGCATTGTGTTCCTCTCCTGATATTTTTGAACCGATGATGTAGTTTTATATGCTGTGTCACATTCATCTGTGTGATGTCCTTTCTTTATAAGGATCAATTTTTTAAAAAATGACGAAGAGAGACTCAGGGAGTTGGAAAACCCCCCAAAATGAAACAACTAGATGATGCCAGTACCTTGGAATAAAACTTGGCAAGGTTGAAGAACCAGGAACCCTACCGTGAGTGCCCTTTCTTTGGGTAATTCTGCCATCGCTTTGTTTGAACACAGCTTTGGATCAGCCCAAAATGGCAGGAAAAGACGTTTGTTTCCCTGATACACTGGGCAACATGGAAGGAAATAAGTTGTGATTCTAAAAGAATAGTTGACTTACCAAGAGGAACACTAAGACAGAATGTTCAAGTATGTTTTTCTCTGTACCCTCTGCTTACTTTTCTGGATTGTTGTTTTTTTTTCATACACTTACTAATAACTCAGGAAGAGTAATTCAGAAAATAAACATTCAAGAGCCTAACCTAATAAAACAGGGTTTTTATATCATTTGTGACAACATATGTATAATCTTTTAAATCTTTTCTGAAGTCTTTATCCTAAATAAAATAAATATTTTCTGAATCTTTCGTTTAGGGCACACCGACCCTGATTTCAACTCTCTGCTCCTATCTGTCTCTTGTTGTACTGTCCGACTCTGTGTAGAAAGCCGAAGAACTGCATAATGTCTACCCTGTACATGTATGATACCGCTCCTTGTCTCCGCGGACCCCTCTGACGCCCAGCAAACACCACACTGAAAGGAAGGGGCAGATCTGGTCTGCTACCAGAGTCAGCACAGTTCCCTGAGAACAGCTCTTCCCCAGGGCCAAGTGCATGCACGTTTCCCAGAGACAAGCTGATTTTCTGGAGTCACTCCGGACATGCACGGCACTAAAGAAACCTTAAACCTGAGGCCAGCTGGTGAGCATTGTAAGGAGGCTGATCTATTTTGAGTCTCACTTCTCATTTCTGAGTTGTCACTGCTGTTGTGGACTTCATCCTGCAACTTTGCACAACTGGCAATGCTGAACATAAACCGAAGCCATATGTTTGTGTCCTTTTGCCAAACGACTCCAGCAAATAGTTCTATTATTCCCTTAGGTAGCCAACGTGTGCCAAGGTTTTCTATTAGTTGCTGTAGTGGCCTCTGAGTCACAGCTTTGTAACATAAGGGGGTAATTGCTGGCTTTATGTTTTAGGAGACATTTTTTTGTTGTATTTTTTTTAGTGGGCCCTATTTAAAAATAACTCAGAGTTAGTAACACCTTAAAAGGGCCTTAATTTTTTTTCTTATTGATATTTTGAGATGCATATGTTGCAAAATAGGTAAATGCTAGCAAACAAGTGCCTTCATATATGGATTAATTATTTTAAATAGATTTTTTTCCCAAGGACAACCCAATTCCTTACTTTTCAGTGTTTATAGGAATTAAATCTATAGCATTATATAGTGCTTTTTAAAACATGCTTTAAAAACATATCACTTACTTTTAATCCTTAAGTACTAATTTTCTAATACAAATGAATTTAAATTGAATTTTTAAAGCTATTTTAACACTGAACCTTTCTTTAAGGGCAAATCTGTGGACAAATAACATATCCCAATTGGTATGTAAAAGGTTCTTAGGCTCAGAGGACTTCTTCGCCTGCTTAACATTTTTAAATATCAAAGTGACCATGTTTCTGACCAAAAAAATCACACTTCTAAATTCAGCACTAACAAAACATTTTGTTTCAAAGCAAATTCACAGAGATAAAGCGCTGCTACCCAGGAGAGCCTTTACATGCATGCTTTGATTGGATTCATTTTCTTTCAATAGATGATACTTTTTCATAAAAAGGTTGCCTTACCTCTCTGTTTCTCCAGGTAACTTGTATGCCAACTTGGTTTGCCCTGCTTCGTTCAAGTGACTAAATGTCTCTGCCCACTTCAGTGAGAAATCCTAAAATTCATTCTATTAAGATAAAAAGAAGGGAAGTCTATCAGGTAGGGCAAGTTACATAGATCAGTAATAAACACTGAAGTGCACAATAAATGATGTGCTGACGCTTTTACTTATAATTCAGTTGGACTATACTATGAAAAAATGTACACTACATATCAGTGTAAAAACATTTTTACTTTTTCAGAGGTAAGCCAAATTCATTTTTGTCTTTATTATCAAAATATATATATATATATATATATATATATATTACTAGAGGCCCAGTGCACAACATTTGTGCACCGGTAGGGTCCCTAGCGGCTGCCAGCTGGGGCCTTCCTTCATCCCGCGCTGCCGCCTGGTGGTCAGTGCATGTCAACTCTCGGTCGGTCAAACTCCCGAGGGGGACACTTTGCATATTAGGCTTTTATATATATATATATAGATGTCTTCAACTTACCAGGGAAACTGGGCACGAAAGACCCTCGATTCGCACTGTTATTTTACTTCCAACCACCAAAAGAGAAAGTTCAGACAAGCTTTGGGATGTGCTACCCTCAAGTCACAAAAGACAGATGGAAATGGTCCTGACTGGTTTGGCCCAGTGGATAGAGCGTCGGCCTGTGGACTGAAGGGTCCCAGGTTCGATTCCGGTCAAGGGCATGTACCTTGGTTGCTGGCACATCCCCAGTGGGGAGTGTGCAGGAGGCAGCTGATCGATGTTTCTCTCTCATCGATGTTTCCAACTCTCTATCCCTCTCCCTTCCTTTCTGTAAGACAGATGGAAATGCAGCCTGCTGGTATTCAGGGCTCTCTTGGACGAGGCTGTCATAAAACACAACTAATTCTTCTTGCCACTGAGTTAACCTGTTTTCCAGGAAGCAATTTGCCCTTGGTTTGCTTTGCACTCAGAACGCACGGAGCTGTAGCACTCCTATTTGGTCTCGGGGATAAGAACAGAATCTGTCTGCAGGCCATGTGGCCCTTGAGAGAGAAAACTTTGAAATTCGGGGCAGTACAACTCAGCATATTAGAGGGGCTGTTCATACAAACATCATGTATATCACACAGACTGAACATGTTTCTCTCTGGCAGTTCTGGTATTTTAACACACACACACACCACCACCAACCTTCCTTGCCGATTTCTCTCGTCCCGTGTTTTACCCTTTGCAGTGGATTGAAGTGACCGGCTTATTATGAACCATAGATTTCTCTGTGACTTGCAAGGTTTGACCACACATTAAGCAGTTGCTTCTTCAACGCCAGTCAGCAACTGTGGCTCCTGGGAAGAAGAGGGATGAAACTCTCTCAAGTGCTAGAGTAGACTACTGCCAGGATGCAAGAATTGAAAAGTAGCATGGGAGTTGGGGAATTCTTAGTCTGTGGTCGATGGCAGCCAAAAATACACAAAAAGACTTTCTCTACATATGTGTTTGGCTTATTCTGCTTCGCCCTCAGTTCAGAAAGAGTTCTGAAGCTTCCCACCTGCCCATTCCCCTTTGTCTGCCAGACTCGAACCTAAAACAAAAGATCCTGGAAAACAGTCCCACTGGCGAGCAAAGCTCTTTCTAAATCCTAAAAGTAATGGCTTTTTGTCTAATACCCTATCGTGTTATGTATTTATTAGCAATACGTTTTCCATTTATTTTCTCAAAGATTGCCAATAAAGAACGGAATCGCATAAGGGAGTAGCTGTAAACCCTCCGAGTTCCCTAATGTCAAAGTCATTAGCATCCGAATAAGCACACAGCAGCATATCATCTGCACAATTGCAATTTTTTTACTACTTTTAATAGCGTTCCTCCAAGGGCTCATTTCCAACTTTCTTCAGTGGTTAGTTGGTTCTCAGGGGAGAAGCAGCTTCCTGATGCTCGCAGCTTCCACTCCACAGCCCGGCCGTTTGCTGTCAGGCGCACCAGGCCTCTGCCCTGACCCCATCTGCTGCCGCTCCCCTCCCCGGGGACGAGAGCTAAGGCTGCACAGCTGAGATCGACTCGGAGACGCGGGCAGAGGGCTGGGACAAAATGCGACTTTAGAAACATGATTTGACACACACACAGGCTCGAAAAGTCCAAGTACACAAAATACATAGGGAAAGTGCAAGCCCCTCAGGGGCTCCTCATTCCCTGTGTCCATCATCACACACCCCACCCATCCTCTGGGCTGGTTCCCTCCATCCCCTGCATGGGCCCTATTATTATAATATTTTGAAGGCAATCCCTTAGAACCCCATTTTTATTAATTGCCAGGCTTTAATCTCTTTTGCTAATCTTAAACCACTTTATAACACTTAAGGTCTTACTAAAATATTTATGGGAAATACGCATTTTGGAAGACAGCTAACCTGGTCAAGACCTGGGATCTTGACCAAGCTTCCCACACCTGGCAACAGAGTTAGTTCTAGCTACACACTGAAGCTCGTATTTTTATAAAACAGCAATCGTAAGAGATAAAACTGCATGACAACTAAGGTGTTCGTAATCTAATGGGCTACCAAATCTTTAAGTGTGCACTGTTAAAACATGTCTCTACGGCCCTGGGCAGTGTTTCTCAGTGGTTAGAGCCTTGCCCCATGAACTGAAGGATCTCAGGTTCGACTTCCGGTCAAGGGCACGTACCTGGGTTGCAGATTTGATCCCTAGCCCTGGTTAGGGTGGGTGCGGGAGGCAACCGCTCCATGTGTCTCTTACACATCAATGTTTCTCTCTCTTTCTCTCCCCCCTCTCTCTCTTCCTCCCTCCCTCCCTTCAACTCTCTCTAAAAATTAATAGAAAAAATATCCTCGGGAGGATTAACAAAACAAAGGCACGGCTTTACTTGTTTAATGGAGTCATCACTAAGTACTCCATTTGTCGGCTTTACTATATGCCAATAATTAGGGACTCAGTTCTTTACAGCTGCTTCCTGGGTGAGTCCCTGCTTCTGAAAAAGCTTTTTAAACCTATGACACAATGTAATGAATCTGCTGTGCTATTAAGAGAAAAAAAGGCATATCATATTATATTTGATTGGGAGGCGGTGAATGACCTAAAGTGAGATGATGTATATGTCAGTTGTATCCTTAAAGCAGAGAATCATAGATTTACCTGTCTTTCCAAACCAAAAAAAAAAAAAAAAAACTGCAACATTTAAAAAATCCTCCAACTAGACTTAAAGTGAAAAATGGGATGAGAAGACAAATAAATGTAATGTGAAATGCATGTAGCACTTGGCGCCCTGTAATATAACTAAGATGAGCTCACCACAGCCACCCACTTGTTCCTGGGATTTGCTGGTCTATTTCAGTCAGGTTGCAAAGGCACAGCAGGGTCCCCTCAGAAATCTGGAAAGTTAATACAAGCTCCAAAGACCACGCCCGCCCAGAATTAGTGTCTTAAGAAGTAAAATAAAAGCAGCAGCTTGCCAGCATGTTTACCTTAGCATTGCTACCTCCATCTCCACAACTTCTAGTAGTTTTAGTCTCTTAATCACTCTTCTAGCCTTAACATCTTTACCAACCACTCATTAGTTGAAATGATGGAGGGCGGGGGAGGAGTTCTTATCACTTGTTCATTTTTGCGAATGGCATAGCAAGTCCTTTGCAGCTCTAAGTGTCCAGGTTTATTTTTATATTCATCAGTGTGATATTTTAAGTTAGAGTTCAATTTCGTATAAACTTTAATGATATCTTTGCCCAGACAATCAAATTCTTCAGTTTTCCATTTCCCATTTTGCTGTATTAAATTTCCCATGAACATGTAAGCCCCTTACTTCAGAGTTTCTGATCAATGAGCTATAGTTGTTTTTTTTCCCATTATAGCAAGAGACATTTAGAAATTGATTCATAAAAATTCTGTAAGCCTGTTGCCACTTTATACTGATGCCTCACAGATGACATTCTACTTAGCTCTCCAGGTCGGTATTCGGCATATGCTGCATTGGCTGGAGCAGATGAAGGGAAGTGGTGAGTTTCATTAAGTTGCTTTAGGCAAAGAAAAATACTGTGGCCCTAGCTGGTTTTGCTCAGTGGATAGAGCATCGGCCTGCGGACTGAAGGGTCCCAGGTTCTATTCAGGTCAAGGGCACATGCCCCAGGTTGTGGGCTCAATCTCCAGTAGGGGGCGTGCAGGAGGCATCCAGTCAATGATTCTCTCTCATCATTGATGTTTCTATCTCTCTCTCCCTCTCCCTTCCTCTCTGAAATCAAAAAGGAAAGGAGAGAGGAAAACAGAGAGGGGAGGGGGAGGAAAGTGGAGGGGAGGGGAGGGGAGGGGAGGAGAGGGAGTAAAACACTGATGGGCCACAAGCTTTCCTTTTACCATCAGCCCATCATCAGGCCCCTGATCCCACTAGGAGCAGAAAAAGAGCTTCCTGGGCATGAACCGCTCTGCAGGAGAAACTGCTCACGTTGTAGAGTGAGCCAGTGGTACCCCTTACTCTCAGGGAGGATGTTTGGGTTTTAAATCACTACATAGTCAACCAGATTAAGTCTTTGATATTAGCAATCAAGTTGCTTTTCACGATCCATTTTGAACATTTTTTTTGGCTTCCCCAAGTGGCCACGGAAGTTCAAATGTCAATAAAACTTCTTGCTATTCAGTCTAGTTTGTACTTTGAAAAGAACAAAACTAAGATTGGTCCATGTACAAAATTTCCACGGATGGATTTCATTGGTTTTTACCGGCTCGCTCAGGTTTATGAAATTCTCTGCCCTGCAGTATTTTTTTTCAAGGAATTCTAAGTACAAGGAGTGCTAAGGCAACTCTGCTCTCCCAGAAAACGCAATTTTTGTTTTGCAAATTGCGGAAGTCCTACCGGGCGCCCGAGCTTCAAAACAACTCCTGTTCCGCCTTCACTATCTGTGAAGTAATTGTCCTTGTCCTAGCAGGCATTAGAGTGTTTGTGTTTGTCCTTCCAGCACCTGGAAAACGAGAACACGGCCTCTTCTCCCTAAACTCTGAAGCAACACCAGTAACTTGTGCAAGACCTGTATTTCTCATGGCAAGAGGATTTGACTTTCACCTTATTTAAGTAACAAAATAGCCCTCACAGATACCTCCAGCCTTGCTGCCATTAACATAACTGCATTTAGATGCCATTCATGAGGGATAATTCCAACACCTTGTGGGGGGGAAAGTTGCATGCTGTAAACATTATAAACATATTCAAATAAGCTTAGCACAATCTGCCATGCTTATTTCTGCCTAGATCATGGACCAGTGAAATGGTTAATGCAAATGGATTTATAATTTGCTTTGGGGGGCCAGTTTCTTCTCCTTATTTATTAGCCCAGCTGATGGGGCAGATTTGATGAGGCACTTCTGGAATAATTGAGTCATCACACAAAGAAGGCTGCTAGCATTCAGAGTGGTTTTATCAGCAGCAAGCAGGCCTGATTACTGACAATTACACTCTGATCCGGTGATGGAGGAGAAAGAGCCAACGAGTGGGAAATGTCCGTGTTTCTATCCAGGAATAATTTCTACATTCATTTTACATGCTAAGTGTTTCCTATCTCTGCATAATAAACTGTAAACAGGAATAGATGGCACAATGTCCCTTAATATTTCCTGGTAATGAAGACACAAATGTACAGTGAGTGCTGATAAATATAGATGAAACATAAGCTATTCTCCTAGTCTGCATTGTTACCTTTAAAACAAATGCATTTTGGTGGTAAAAGCATAATCATAGCTAATGCAAAAAAATGACAGAAGATTGAAACTGTCCTTGTAACTACACCGAAACTTTGTAAAAGTCCTGTTAATCACTGCTGCTTTAAAGGCTGGGGAGCGAAGGTGAGATACTGGAAACCACATCGTGTTGTGTCTCAAGTCGACCTGGAAGAACTCCTTGGATTAGACTCAGCGAGAAACAACGCTGAAAGTGACCTCCATCAGCACTCAGAGAAGCAACAAAGCTGGCCCAAGGAGACGCCTTCGCCAGCCATGGGTGTCCATTCCCCTTCCCTCAGGACTTTCAACACCATGTTGACCAGGAGCCGTCAAGTCAGACCCGAGGCTGCGTGATTCGCCATGGACTCAGGGCACCGCTGTCTTTACTGCTTGTTTATGATGTGGTTTATGAACCAAACACTCTGAGCAAAAATGCACCTCACGGAGATAATCGTATTAAGCTGGCTTTCCCTCTGACTCAGAAGCTAGTTTGAAACGCCCAGAGGAAAGAATGCTCACATTTCTTAAGGTGCTGCTATAGATTTCAGTGGGGGGGAGGAAACTTTCATTTCCGGTAATATCAAGAGTTCCCTCTTCTAAAAAGCCAACCAGGTGTGCAGCCATATACATAATACAGGACCTGCTTGGTTCTGTTTGTTTAATTCTTTCCCTAAAGCCCCTTCCTGGCTTCCAAGGAAATAAAAGTTATCCTCTGTTCTCTATGGTAACTATGGAAACTCTGTTCTATTAAACTAAGCACTTAACTTCCAGGCTTGTGTTGCCATTAAATGTGCTATTTTGAGTAAATCTATACTACGCATGCGTATAATGTCAAAACACTTTGAATAAAGTTCAAAGAGCACTTGTTGCTTCAAAAATGAGGCTTTTTATTATGTAAAGGGAATTTTCTCTTTTTAAGCTATTTTTGTTATATAGATTGTAACAAAATATGCTTTATAACCTTAGGTGCTTTCTATTTTCCTTTATCCATTTTATGAGGTATTTTAGAAATTTTTTTTTCAACAAGTCTGCTGTTTTTCCCAACAGTAGCTGTTTGTTTTTCATGAAGATAAAAAATAATCATAATAAAGTCATTTATCTTCATTATGTGACTAGGAAATGTGGAATGGGAGAACCTACTGAAATTTACAAGGAAAATGACGTGACTCTCAGTTGATGAGGGCAATGGGCACTGGATTTTTGCAGCATTTTAATCTCACTCCAGTGTTTAACTTAATATGCATTATTTTAATACAAGTACCTTTCTCCTAAAAAAATGTACTTGTTGGCTCAATACACATTTGTCTAGCATAGATTGCTCTATGCTAGAAAGCGGGCAGTAAAAGATATATAAACCTCAACTCTTGTCCTCACGAGTACAGACCAGCAAATTGATGATTCCAATAAGTGGGAAGTATGGCCATGAAGAGAGGCAGAGGGGGAAATGGAAGCGCAGGCTTAGACCAGACTGGAGGAAAAGCTTCCAGAAAATGATGATTACTGAAGAATTCATCCCTAGAGAGATTCAGAGAACTTTAACTAAAATAAATAAATGTCCTCCAAGACCAATCGGAAAGATGCAAAGAGTCAACATTGTGCTTGGCTCGGTTACACAATATATTAAGCCAGAGAGTTACAAAAGGGTCAAAGGAGAGTAGACGGTAAAATGAAATGTCTGAAATTAAATGTTTAGAACTTGTCCATTTCATTTGTCACTTTCAAAGAAAGTTTTTCCCTCCAGAGCCAGAACCGCGAAATCTATCTGCTGAAATGTGATTTATCGCTCATGTTGGGGTTCAAGGGACAGTATTTCACAGAAATGCTGTGTTCCAAAAGTGTTTGGATGGCACCTTCATCTTGATGATTATGCTTGGCCTGATTTCATACTCACTCCTGTCCACTTCCTGTTCTCTGTGCCCAGTATAAGCTCGTGGAACTGAGAGGCTATGTCCTGTTGACCTTTTACTGAGACATAACGGTTGCAACCAGAGTAGGTGAACTGAATTGAAACAAACAAAAAATAGCCCTCTTCAGATGCCTGAGATACTTTATTAATTGTAGTTCAATACAAAACATCCCAGGTACACAGCATCTAGGATTCTATAGAGTTCGACTGTTTTATTTCTCTGCCAGCTAAAGAGAATTTGCCTTTTTGTCCTCCCTTATTGTTGAAGATGTCAGCTCCCAAATGCAAAGAAGAGCAAACATGACCATTTCGTGGTCAGCTTTTACCTAATGTCTACTATTACTTAATTTATATAAGAAGCACAGTCTGTGATTTGATTTGGTTCTTTTGTGAGAATAAAATCCAAAGGAAAAGTCCAGGTATAGCTTATTTTTCCCAATTTGGCATGAAAATAATCTAAAAGATCTCCAACTCACTCAACCTATACCCAAGTTCCCAGTTTTTATATCTCACTTTTCCTACACACACTGTGTCAGAATGTCCTGACTATTACGCACTTACATTTTATTTCAAACTAATGACATTTGTACTGGAGATAAAGTAGCACTAATCATGAGGAAAGACAAAAGTAATCTATTATTTTTCTCAAAATAGTAAATGACAGTATTTTCTAACTAACGATAGCTCACCTTGACTAAACTCTTAACAAGACGCATTTTGTAAGTATTTACATGCACTTTCTCCTTAGTCCGAATGGCCTTCCTATGGGGAAGGTACTATCAATCTCCCGTATGAAGAAAGGGAACAAAGTAAGCTCACTGCCTTACCCACTGTCCCCACGGGTGGCTAGGTGTTCCAATAAAGCATGTGCTCATTTGCACTTTGGATGATCGGCATTGTGTTCACACAAATATCACGTGGAGAATTATTTTTGGTGTGGGGAGGGGAATAGCAAAGCAGAAGACAGAAATCCCAGATTTGGTGACAATACCATTAGCATCTACTAAGCGAAGCTCTCACTCTTCACTCAAACACTGGAAACTCTTCCTAGAATGTATATGGCCAATGGCAAAATACATCCCATCTATTGGCTGGCTTATTAATCTTCCATATTAGTTTTCTTTTGCTGTTGTAACACATCTTCACAAACGTAAAGGCTTAAACCAACACAGATATGTTATTGTACAGCTGTGGAAGTCCGAAGTCTGGTACGGTCGCACCAGGCCGAACTTTAAAGTCGGACTACATCTCTTCTGGAGGCCCCGGGCAAGAGTTCATTTCCTTGCTCATCTGGGCTGCTGGCAGCCTCCAGTTTCACATTCTAGGACTGAGGCCCCTATTTTCTTGCTGGCGGTACTCTAAGAGCTATTTTTAGACTCTAGAGGTCTCCGCATTCCTTGATTCATAGCTCCCTGTCTCCATCTTCCATGCCACAATTGGTGAGTTGAGTTCTTCTCAAGTTGGCATCTCTCTGACCCATTCTTCTGCCTTTTTCTTAAGAACCGTGTGATTAGTTGGGCCTATTGGCTAACCCCAGGGTAATCTCTCCATCTCAATGTTCTTAATTTAATCACCCTGCCTGGTGAGGTAACCTATTCACAGGTTTCAGGAATTAAGACAGACATTTGGGCGGGGGCGGGGGAGGCATTATTCTGCCTACCACATTCCTTAGCTACGTATGTGAATTTTGACTGTGTTAAAGTGTTAATGCTCCTTATATGAGACAAGTGAAGTCATAAATCAAGATGAACAGGTGTACACACTCCTCAAAAATATAAGAATGTAGCTCAAATTACCATGGGTGATACAAACAGTAATAAAGTCAAAGATTTTTGGTTGTCCCCTAAACACAAGTTCCTCAATATCTCAAGTTTATGACGGGCATTGAAAGTGAGGGATTACTTTTCTTTGGGGGGGAAACTCTAGTTTTAAATAGTCTTCACTTACCTTCACTCACACCCATTGGATTTGAACTGGAGAGTTTCCATTGCTACTGATGAGAAGCATCATCAGAGGAAAAATGAAAAAAAAAAAAGCAAAAACTTAATTAAGTGGTAATTAAGTACAGCTTATTGACTATATAAAACAATCCTTTCAAGTAATTTACACACTGACTATTCATGTATGGGTTGGGGTACGACCAATCTTCAATAGTCAAGCAAAATATTCCTTTGAAAGAATTCTCCCCCAACAAGCAAAATAAGTGTCTACTGCTTTCAGGAAATGCTTTTTAAATTTGAGCCCTATTGTATATAAGTACATTTGAGAACCTTTTCTAGGGACACACCTGAGAGTGAAAGTGAAAATTATCAATGACAGTCTTAAAAAAAAAAAAAAAAAGAATCAGTGGTTTAACACTAATTTCTAATCAGATCCTACAGAAAGGAACAGCCCGCATGGCAGCTGTACTTTTCCCAGGGTTAATTACCTTTCTCTGCTCTCTGCTAATGAGTCAGCTGTTCCTGTCATCGCACACTACACTGGTTCATCTGGAGTTCTAGCTGTGGACAAACACCGAGTGACAGTCCTATTTACATAGGGGGGGGTGTGTTGTGCAAAAATTTCAAAAGGATTTTTTAATCCTTTAATTCTCATGTGTTTTCATGCTAAAAATATTTTTGCAAATCAGATTTTACTTGGTCAACTCTTCTTTTCCTCCACTGGATTCACCACTAGCAAATGTAAAATGCCAAATGCTTAGGACGAAGCAAACTTCAGCACTGCCTCCACAGAATGCTTTGTTTTACTAATTCCTTAGCATCATAACAATTACCCTGTCTAAGACAGAGCCTGGAAAATCTGCAACTTGCTTCACTGGTTACAAAGACTTTCTAAAAAGATTCACTACAGAAAATTAAAGTCAGAGGTAGAAAATAATATCATGTGAAAAGACACAAAACATATTGGATTTATTTGTATATGCAAAGTAAATTAGAAAACTGAGTTTTTGAAAAAATTTCAACTTAGAAACTATGCTTTCACCTAATATGTCTAGATCATTGTGTGATATGTGTGTATGTATATATATATATGATCTATATGTGGGATTATGGAATATATATACCATATACATAGACACATGATTTATTACCCAGATAATAGCTCTCCTACCCAGATAATGACTCTACTCTGCATCTCATAATCTAGACAATGTGCCTTTAAATATTTTTTAATATTGTAGCCAAGAGATTTACACATCTCTTTCCCCCACCTTTTGTTTTAAATTTCAGAGGGAACTAAGAGGAATATAAAATCAGTAAAGTATCCATTGAGTTCCACTTTGACAACCTCCAAAATGCCTCTGAATCGAGGATACTCTCCCACTGGTGACGTTCCTGCTGTAAACCTTAGATCAGTGGCTCTCCGTTTTTCATGTGCATCTGGATCACCTAGGCATCATGTTACAATGTAGGTCCTAACTCCGGCACCCTCAGGTCCAACATTGCTAATAAGGGTCCAGGTGTGCCTGCTGACCCATGGACCACACTTTGAATAGCAATGTCAGAGGAGTGGTTCATACACTTTTGTTGGCATCAGAGCCATGGGCTTGTTAAAGCACAGGTTACTGATTGGAAGTCTGTGATGAGAACTGAGGATGTACATTTCTATCAAGTTTTCAGATGACACCGGTGCTGATGGTTTGGAGACTAAACTCTGAGAATGGTTGCCTTGGATATTTACTATTAGATGCGTTGAAACAACTCAGTCGCCAAAGGCTAAATGCATCCACATGAAACGGAAACACTTCCACTTTATTCTAGAGCTATTTGTCTGCTTTGTGTGTTAATACTTTATGATAGAAAGGAACAGGTAAAAAGTGAATGTTCTGGCCTATCATTGAAGTACATTCTGAGAACCACTTTATAGTTTACTGAACTTGATCTTCCCTTCAGATGAGCCCACTGACGTCAAGAAAGAAATAACAATTATGTACTCCTTCATCTCAGGTGTCATTAACAAATGTAAGCACACAAATTACAAATCTAGGGCTGCACAACATTTAAACGTGCCAAGAACAAATACAATATGAAAATGAATTCATTAAAAATTATATGATACACACAAATTTCAACGTCAAGCAATGATGCAAAGTTCCTCGAGGCATTCATTATTTTGCCAGCTCTAGGAAATTCTCACATTTTCTAAACGGTGTGAGTGTCTTATATGTATACACTGTGTGAAGTGTCCTTTTCATTGCTGCTGTTTTGAAGAATATTATCCTGAAAACTTCTTGAAGGATGAAAAGCCTTTTAGTCTAATACTAAAGATATATTTGCATTGCTGTTCGTGTAAATATCTCAGTGATAAACCTCTTACAAGGGCATTTTGCAATATAATGCATAGGAATACATATACACTGAGTGGCCAGATTATTATGATCTCTGAACGCATAATAATCTGGCCACTCAATGTGTGTGTGTGTGTGTGTGTGTGTGTGTGTGTGTGTGTGTGTGTGTGTAATATATATATTAGAGGCCCAGTGCATGAATTCGTGCATGGGTGGGGTCCGGCCAGCCTGGCCAAGGGGAGGGGACATGGGCGGTTGGCCAGCCTGCCTGCTGGTCGAACTCCTGGTAGAGGGGACAACTTGCATATTAGCCTGTTATTATATAGGATATACACTGAGTGGCCAGATTAGTATGCGTTCAGAGATCATAATAATCTGGCCACTCAGTGTATTAGGAAGAAGAGCGTGCAACCAGTTGGTGATAAGATAAATTACAGAATGAAACCTGGCTGAGTGTGGTTCAGAAAAAACATGGAAGGTGAGTTTCCAAACTAGTTACCCTCTGAGCAGAAATTAGGCGCTTTAGCATCGGGCTGCTCCAACCAGGAAAAAATATTTATTGTCCTGAAACCCAAACTTGTTAAATAGGACTGCAGTAACTCTGGAGGAAGATGGCTTACTGTAAGAAATATCAGTAAGCACATAAGGAAGACTTTAAAGGGATAAATGCCACTCCTGGATTCTCATGCTCCTTATTTGGTTGCACTACCCCACTGACGTTGATTAACAAAGCTACTTTAAAATCATCCATCTCACCTAAATAGAAGAAGATGAGATGATAGTGTCACAGATAAGGAATTTGATTGTATCTGTGTAACCCACCCTTTCAGTACACAGCAGTATTAATTAATGAATTCATAATTTATTTACTCAAATCTTCATTAAGCACCTATTCTTTTGGAGAAGAGGAGAAACTGTTTACATAAACAAGTGGAGTCCTCAGTAAGTGGAGAGGGGTGTATGGTGTGTGCCACTCTAATAGTGTAGGCATTTCTGTTGTGGAAATCAAAGAGACAATAAAATAAAAATCTATGAGGAGCCCTAGCCAGTTTGACTCAGTGGATAGAGTGTCATCGGCCTCTGGAATGAAGGGTCCTGGGATCGATTCAGGTCAAGGGCATGTGCCTCTGGTGCACAACCAATCAACACATCAATAATGTTTCTCTGTGTCTCTCCCCCTCCCTTCCACTCTCTCTAAAAATCAATGGAAAAAATATCCTCGGGTGAGGATTAACACACACACACACACACACACACACACACGTCTATGAGGAGATGTGGGTGCCCATTTACGTTTTGGTAACTGGGGAGAACAATCTGCTGGGCTCCTTAAAAACTCCCCTTCAGAAGTATGCCCATCAGGGTATGTAATTTGAGTCAAGCACTCATAACCATACACATTTAGATGAGAAATACACTTCGTTAGCGTGGACTGAGACCTCATGTGAATATGGAGATCCTAAACTGATCTCTCTCCTTGGATGATTTTTAAGAGTTACAGTGAGTCAGACTAAATAAGTGCCTTTGGCCATTTGAACATCTGGTTCTATAGTTGTCTCCTGTGGTTAATCACAGGTCAGTACAGTTCACATCAAGCATTTTGTCCTGTGCTTAACCAATTCCAGTCTATTCTTTTTATTGGCTTTCATTGGTCAGTTGGTCTCTCTCTATATATCATAATATTATTTTAGCTATAAGCATGACTGAGGGAATCTGACCTTAGTTTTCTAGCAGAAGTGACAGAATAAATATTTTTTAGCTACATTCAAATTTTTCCCAAAAAGCATGTGCAAGAAGAAAATGCCTTGGGCCTAGCCAGTGTTACTCAGTGGTTGAGCACCGATCTGTGAACCAGGAGGTCACAGTTCGATTCCGAGTCAGGGCACATGCCCGGGTTGTGGGCTCAACCCCTAGTAGGGGGTGTGAAGGAGGCAGCCAATCAATGATTTTCTCTCATCATTGATGTTTCTACCTCTTTCTCCCTCACCCTTCCTCTCTGAAATCAATAAAAATATATTTTTAAAAAAGAAAAAGAAAATGCCTTGGAAGAACTATGGAATCCTTACTTTCAAAGACCTAATTTACACAGTCTTTTCAAAGTGAATAAAGGGAGTGCATATGAAATGAAGATTTTTGTCTGAGTAATCTGAATGGGTTTCAACTTATTTTGTTAAATCCTCTTGTTTCACATCTGGGTTCCATGTTCCCATAGGAAGCTACACCTACTCCCAGAATAGCACCTGGCCGCCATCATGAATTGTTGACATGTTCATCCTCGGCTTTGGACTGAAAATTCCTGCAGGACAAGGAAGAGCTCCTCTTAGCTTCCCTTTCCTAGACAAGGTACTCAATGGGAGTGTTGACTATTTGAGTATCTATTGACTATTTTAAAAAAAATAAGGAATATGATGAGTCTACTGCCTCTGTGATAATAAATTTTAAGAAAACAATGCATCAAATATTTAGAGATAAAACATAAAAATGTTTATAGCATATAGCAAAAAGTTATGTGGGTGACAATATGCAGCTTAGATTATCTTATAATTATAATAAATGTAATGCTTAAAGTAAATTATTATATTATTGATTTTCTATCAGAAAACTAATAAAGTAGAAAATAATCCTATGGATAGTTACTTGTAAATTGAGACTCATTTTAAAAATTAAAAAAATGGACAAAAAGCACATGTGATACTGCTCTGCTGTTAACACATCTAACTATTGACTTTAATGCAAAGGGGAGGGAGCATTAAAATTTAAGGGCTATTGCAGCCAGTTCAATCATGTGTTAAAATTAGAAGAGTGACTGGTATGTAACAAAAGCCTAAATAAACTAAATTGGGAAGTTTTTTAAAAAACAGGAAATAAAAAGATAATAGAATAACATAATGTTATTTATCATGAAAGTATAAATGAATGTGCTAAGAGACTTATTGACCTCAAATTAGACATTGGCGGTGGAGAATAGAAAGTAGTAGGCAATGCCTTAGGTGTCTAAAGGAGGCAAAAGGTAAAAACAAACAAAACCAGGTGAGGCTTTCAGCAAGAGCTGTCGTTAATTAATTGTGCATGACTTCTAGGATTTTTATGGTTTCGAATCTAACGTTTAAGTCTTTGATCCATTTTAAGTTCATTCTTGTGTGTGATGTAAGAAGGTGGTCTAGTTTCTTTTCTTTCTTTCTTTCTTTCTTTCTTTTTTTTTTGTGCATACCTGTCCAATTTCCCCACCACACTTTATTGAATATACTATCTTTAGTCCATCGTATGTTTTTGCCTCCTTTGTCAAGAATTAATTGACTACAAAGGTCTGGGTTTATATCTGGGCTCTCTGTTCTATTCCATTGATCTGTAAGTCTGTTTTTATGCTAGTACCAAGCTGCTTTGATTACTGTGGCCTTGTAATGTAGTTTGATATCAGGTAGTGTGATTCCTCCAACTTTATTATTCCTTCTCAAGATCACCATTGTTATTCAGGGTCTTTTCTCCGAAGAAACCCAAAAGACTAATTCAAAAGAATATATGCTCATTGCAGCATTATTTATAATAGCCAAGGTCTGGAAGCAGCCCAAGTGTCCAGCAGTAGATGAGTGGATTAAAAAAGCTATAGTAAATTTACACAATAGAATACTACTGGGCCATAAAAAAAGAAGAAAATTTTACCCTTTGTGACAGCCTGGATGGACCTGGAGAACATTATGCTAAGTGAAATAAGCCAATCAGAGAAAGACAAGTAGCATATGATTTCACTCATATGTGGAATATAATGAACAAACTGAACTAGCAAGCAAAATAGAGACAGACTCATGGATAGAGAGAGAGCAGGCTGACAGCTCTGGGGTGGGGGTGGGGGACACTGAAGTATGATAAAAATCATAAAAAATGGCATGTAGGGGAAACAGGGATAAATTACCTGGAAATGCTTTGATAACGACTGAAGACTGTGAGCACAGATTTAGAGTGGTGACATGCTTTGTTTCTGAACTAATACCAAGCTGAGTTTGAATCCTAACTCGCACATTTACTAGTTCTGTGATTCCAGAATTGCATTTAATCTCCCTAATCTTCAGGTTCTTCATCCATAGAGAAGGTACAGTAACAGAACCTCACTCTAGAGCTGTGAGAATTACATGTGATGTCACATATAAAAGACATTGCACACAGTACAAATTCTGTAAATTATATGATCCAAAAAGAGATCAGTCCCTAGGCAAAGCCCACAGATGGGCACTACACAATTATAACCCTTCATGGTGATGTGTAGATGAGATTAGTTAAATCCTTGGGGATTAAACCGTTCATTTTCTTAAAGAGAACATGGAATTAGTAGGAAAATTTGCTAAGTACTCACTCAAAAATACTTGTTGGTACTTTAATTCTATTATTTATTTGTACCTGATACCATTATAAATGCTTTTGTATATTATATATTACTCAATCTGCACAACTATATGAATCAGGGATTATTAATTATTCCTGTTTTTCAAATGAGGAGATTAAAACATGGAGAAGTATTTGCCCAGGGTCACACAGCCAATGAGGAGCAGCACTGGGAATTGGATTCTAGCTCCAATGCCCATGTGTTTAACCACAACAGTCTCTCAACATCACAAGACAGGTGATGGAAAAGCAAGGATAGATAAACAGAAATAATATTCCAGTGTGGGAACCAAAGCGAGGAAATAATAAATATGCAATGCAATTTAAAACAGTGATAAGTACTATGGAAAATAATGTAGGCTAAGGATGCGGGTATATTTCAGTTTGAGGTCAGAGTAACCTTTGTTCATCCAAGAAAGAGTACAAGAACCGTGTGCCTAGAGTGAAAACGGAGCCACTGTATCTAAAATATATAAAGAATGACTGTAACTCAGTAGTTAAAAATGGGCAAAGGACTTAAATAAACATTTCTCCAAAGAAGGCATACAAATGGCCAATAAACACATGAAAAGATGCTCAACATCATTAGTCACCAGGGAAATGAAAATCAAAACCACAGTGAGATATAACTTTACACCCACAAGGATGACTAGAATTTTAAAAGAGAGGGAGAGACAATAACAAGTGTTGGAGAAGAGGTGAAGAAAGTGGACTTTTATACATTACTAGAGGCCTGGTGCACGAAATTCATGCACGGAGGGGGGGTTGGCCCTCAGCCCAGCCTGCACCCTCTCCAATCTGGGACTCCTTGAGGGATGTCCGACTGCCCGTTTAGGCCCAATCCCACTGGGCAGTCAGACATCCCTCTCACAATGGAGGAAGCCAAGTGGTGACATGCTTTGTTTCTGAAACAAAGCATGTCACCACTCTAATGTCCGACTGCCCAGTGGGATCGGGCCTAAACGGGCAGTCAGACATCCCTCTCACAATGCAGGACTGCTGGCTCCCAACTGCTTGCCTGCCTGCCTTCCTGATTGCCCCTAACTGCTTCTGCCTACCAGCCTGATCACCCCCTAACCACTCCCCTGCCAGCCTGATTGCCCCTAACTGCCCTCCCCTGCAGGCCTGGGTCCCCCCCAACTGCCCTCCCCTGCAGGCCCGGTCACCCCCAACTTCCCTCCTCTGCCGGCCTGGTCACCCCTAACTGCCCTCCCCTGCAGGCTTGATCGCCCCAACTGCCCTCCCTTGCAGGCCTGGTCCCTCCCAACTGCCCTCTCCCTGCTGGCCATCTTGTGGTGTCCATCTGTGTCCACATGGGGGCAGGATCTTTGACCACATGGGGGTAGCCATCTTGTGTGTTAGAGTGATGGTCAATCTGCATATTAATCTTTTATTAGATAGGATAGAGGCCTGGTGCATGGGTGGGGGCCAGCTGGTTTGCCCTGAAGGGTGTCCCAGATCAGGGTGGGGGTTCCCTTGGGGCATGGGGCGGCCTGGGCGAGGGTCCTGTGTTGGTTTGCAGGCCGGCCACGCCCCCCGGAGACCCAAGCAGAGGCCTTGGTATCTGGGATTTATTTATCTTCTACAATTGAAACTTTGTAGCCTGGAGCAGAGCCAAGCCTCCTGCTTGCTCCGTGGCAGGCAGCCATTTCTGTTGGGATTTATGTATCTTCTATAATTGAAAGTTTGTAGCCTGGAGTGGAGGCCAAGGCAAGCAGGGCTTCAGAAGCTTGGCTTCCTCCATCACCGGGGGAAACCCTAGCCTCTTGCTCTTTCCAGCTCTGTGGCTGCCGCCATTTCTGTTTGGATTTATTTATCTTCTATCATTGAAACTTTGGAGCTTTGAGTGGAGGCCTAGGCCAGCAAGGGCAGGTGGAAAGCTTGGCTTCCTCCATTGCCAGGGAAACCCAAGCCTCCCTCCTGCTCTCTGTGACTGTAGCCATCTTGGTTGGGTTTATTTGCATATTCGCTCCTGATTGGCTTGTGGGCGTGGTTTGTGGGTGTGGCAGAGGTATGGTCAATTTGCATATTACTCTTCTATTAGATAGGATTGGTGGGAATATAACATGGTGCAGCTGCACTGGAAAACAGACTGGAAGTTCCTCAGATGATTAAACATAGGATTACTATATAATCTGGCAATTCAACTCCTAGTGACATACCCAGGGAAATGAAAATATATGTCCACATACACCATAAAAACTGTACATGAATATTCACAGTATTATTCATAATAGCCCAAAAGCGGAAACAACCCAAATGTCCATCAACGAATGAGTGGATAAATAAAATGTGGTACATACAATCAATGGAATATTATTCTGCAATAAAAAGGAATCAAGTACTAAGGCTTAAAAACAGTATGCTAAATAAAAGAAGTCAGCTATAAAAGACCAACATATTGTGTAATTCTATTTACATAGAATTTCTACAATAGGCATATCTACAGAAACATAAAGTAGATTAGTGGGTCCTAGAATCTGAGACAGAGGAGGAACTGGAGGGTGTTGGCTAAGGGGCATAAGAGTTTCTTTTGTGGGAAATAAAATGTTCTAACATGGTGGTGATGAGTGCATAACTATGAATATACTAAAGACTATCTAATGGTGTACTTTAAGTGGGTAAATTGTATATTTTGTGAATTATACACCATTAAAGCTATTTTTTCTAAAATCAGGTGGAGCCCGACCAGTGTGACTCATTAGCTGAATGCTGACCTATGAACCAGGAGGTCACAGTTTGATTCCTGGTCAGGACACATACTCGGATTGCAGGCTCCATTCCCAGTGTGGGGAGTGCAGGAGGTCACTGATCAATGATTCTCTCTCATCATTAATGTTTCTATCTCTTTCTCCCTCTCCCTTCCTCTCTGTAATCAATAAAAAAATATATTTAAAAATAAAAAAAACAGGTGGAGCTATTTTATTTTAAGTGTGATGGGATGCCCTTGGACAGCTTTGAGCAGAGGAGTGAAAGCAGAGAAATCAGTTTCTAGGCGGTGGAAGTCATCCGGGTATAAGAAGGTGAGCTTTGTCTGGGGAGGAGGTAGTAAAAGTAAAGAGAAGGATAACAGCTTGGAATTCTATCTCCAGTATAACAAGGAAAAATACAAAAAAGAACAGATATTAAGAGCAGAAATGTATCTGCTGCTCGTGCTATGATCCAAACTCATTACTCCCAACTCTCTGACACGTGTCCTCTATGGAGAGAAGCCAATTCCTCCCTCTCCCACTCTTTGCCCTCCTTCCTCCATATGGCTCCAGAAGGAAGGATGTTCTGCACTTCCCCTTCACCCTTCCTAAATGCGTGCAGATCCAAGGAGAGAACCCCTACCTCTTCTGGTTCTCATTAATATTCTGAGTCTCTATGCCATTATGAATTACAAATAACATTTAGGAGTGAGACAGAACCTTTTGTTTTTAATAGTTTGGTATAAATGTAATAATTAATAAAAACTAACATGTTAAAGGAACTTTCAGTCTAAAACATTTCAACACAGAGTTGCTGCCTAATTTTATAGAAAATTTTGATGCTATTAATTCTGAATGGTCTTAACCTCTCATCTTGACACTTACCAATGTATTTCTATCTGCATCTTTGCTCTGGTTTCAGTGGAAGAAGGTCCCTCCTATCGAAAATAGGCTCTAATACATTTGCTTCCTACTTCACTTAGTTTGTTTTTCTTTCATATATCTTCAAACTTTTCAAATTTCTTATCTCTTGTGGTTCCTTCTCTTCAGTATATAAACATTTCTCCTCCATTTATTACTATCTCTATTCTTCAGCGTCAAATTTCTTAACTTCCCATAGTCATTTTTTTTCCACCCTACCTTCCCTATACAACTCATGGGCTTTTTGCTTCCACCTGCAATTCCACTGAATTTTCTCTGGCTAAAATCACTATTTGGTATATCTACTGGTGCATTTTAGTCTATTTTCTGAGTAGTTAACACTATTGCTCAGTGTTTCCTAGAGAAATCTTCTATGTCTTTGTTTTCTCTGACAATCCTGGCTTTCAGCCTTTTCTAAATTCCTTCTTTGTTGCCCACCCCCTTTCCTACCTTTCCATTCAATATTGGTACTCCCTGGGGTTCCTCATTTTGTTCCTCTTCTCACTCCACATATTCTCCTTAGAAACCACACATCCAATGTCCATCTTTCCATCCCAGATCTCATTCTTGAATCTCAGATCCATTGATCAACTGTATAGTCAAACATCACCTGGCTGTTTTTGCATTCAATGTATACATCATTTTTTTCTTCTAAATAACTTTTTCCTTCTGGATCTCTTATCTTGGTTACCCATCCATCCTGTAATCCAAGCCAGATGGCTGTCATTTATGACTCTTGACCAGTTTTCAATTCATTGTCCTGGGCTTGCCTTTTGCATAGCACAGTCTCACTCTATTGTAAATTCAGTTTGTTTGTGTCACCTGCTTTAGTGTGAGATCATACAGTACTTAAGTCTGTATTCTCACTGTTGGACACAGTTGCTCAAACATAATAGATTCTCAATGAGTTTATTAAATGAATGGATTCATGAATCTTTAAATGCCTCTCCTCTGAAATCTTTCCAGATGCTACCTCTAAAGAAAGGTGGTCATTCTATTTTGGGGGCCATAACTCTATCTTTAGAATAAAAATAGAATTGACTATGTCTGGTGAGATTCTCTGGCCCCTCATACGTTAAGGCCAAGTGGCAGAGTATAATTTCATGTGGTCACACTCTACTTTTTTTTTTTTTTTTTTGCCATGATGGTACAAGCGTCCCCTATCACATAAACAAGGTTAGGAGAGCCTTGGTCCTCTACACTGGCTCATAAAGTCCCTGAGGGAAGATGCCATGTCTTATATTCATTCTCTATACTTCTGGTACCTTCTAAGAACATATATATTTCTTAGTCAACTTATTGTACAGAATCTAAATAACCTCTTCACAATTTTCTAGTGCTGATAGTTACTTTTTTTACTTCACTCTCTTGGCAACTTTAGTAGATATAAAATGCAACCATATCTTAAATCATATCCAACTGGAATAAAATATCTTAATTTCTTATGAACTTGATGTGGTATCTAGGGAGAGATCTATTGTGATTGAAACTCTTCATTCCTACATAAATTTTCCTTTTAACAAACACTTGTGTTTTTCTCAAATATGTTCAAAGTTTCTCTGCTAGATACTGAGAATAAGATAATTTTAATTACAGTTTTCTTTAAAGGATTTTAGTCTGACCTCATTAACTTGGACTCCTTTTACTTAGTATTATATTTTCAACATGGTATTTGCAAACAATTTTTTAAAAGGCTTTCAGGTTAATCTAGAATCATCTAAGGAAACTATATGAGTATTAAAACTGCCTAATTAAGATCTAAAATTAAAAAATTGCCCTAGCAGGTTTGGCTCAGTGGATAGAGCATTGGCCTGTGGACCAAAGGTTCCCAGGTTCGATTCGGGTCAAGGGCTCATACCACGGTTGCAGGCTCCTCCCCGGCCCAAACCTGGTGAGGGAGCGTGCAGGAGGCAACCAAACGATGTGTTTCTTTCACATCAGTGTTTCTCTCTGATTTTCCCTCTCTCTTCCACTCTCTCTAAAAATCAATGGAAAAATATCCTTGGGTAAGAATTAAAATAAAATAAAAATAAATAACTAAGTACTACAAAGTGTCTAAACATTTTGTAACCTGTAATCAACACTGAGTGGCCAGATTATTACGATCTCTGAATGCATAATAACCTGGCCACTCAGTGTGTGTGTGTGTGTGTGTGTGTGTGTATGTGTGTGGGTGTGTGTGTATATTAGAGGCCCGGTGCATGAATTCGTGCATGGGTGGGGTCCGGCCAGCCTGGCCAGGGGGAGGGGACATGGGCAGTTGGCCGGCCTGCCTGCTGGTCGAACTCCTGGTCAAGGGGGCAATTTGCATATTAGCCTTTTATTATATAGGATATACACCGAGTGGCCAGACTATTATGCGTTCAGTGATCATAATAATCTGGCCACTCAGTGTATGTTTCCAAACATTATTTCAAACAAAAGTGAAATAAGCATGAGCCCACAGAGGCCAAATGTGTCGTGGTTCGGGCACACTGACCAAGGCCATGGTGCGGAGGTGCAGTCGGGTCCTGACACTGCAGCTACGGGGTCTCACACACACTGCAGTGCCTCTTCTCGGGGCAGTCTTCTCAGCTGCTGCTCTGGTTGTGGTTGTTGTGAGAATTAAAAGAATTCACAGACATAAAGTTCTTATAAGAGTGGTTGGACCTATGTCAGTGTTATGTTGTTGTTGTTGTTATTGTTATTATTATTATTATTATTATTGAAAAAAAACATTCTGCTTTACAGCAAGATACTCAGAGGAAGAATTGAATTACCAGATGTTTCTAAGTATCTGTGTTGGTGCTCACAGAGCTAGTCTGGCCAGATGTTTGAGTTTTAACATGATAGAGCTAAGGCTCATATGGTTCCTAGAATGACCACTTCTGACATCAAGATTAATTGGCATGTACATCTTAGAGAGGTAGAATGAAGGCTAATGCTGTCGCTGAATTATTTTTCAAATTCATGGGATGTTTTAATCACAAAAAGTTCATAGAGCTTTAGAATTTGAGGAATGAAAAGAGTCCGGGGCACACCTACCGTACCCCTTAATGGGACAGATGTTGTCTACAAGGGAAATAAAGCGATCCATCAAGTCACTTCAGCAGGATCATTTAACTACTTAATGGCATTTAACTCTGACTGAACCCAGGTGTACTTGGGACACTGTTTTGTTTTGTTTTGTTTTTTCTGTTTCTTTTTCTTATATTTTTGCCCAGAGGCCATGTAGCATAGGGAGAGATTAAAAGCATGGGTTTGTGGAACAGTTAGATTTGGGTTCAAGCCTCTATCCTGCTGGTGACCTAAGAAAAAACATCTCAATGTCTCTCAGTCTGTCGCTTCCTCTGCAAAAAAAAAAAAAAAGGTGGGGGGGGGTTCAATGGAAATATTATGAGTAATAAACTATATAGACATGCAAACAACACAGTGCCTGGCACAGTGTAAGCACTCAGTGAGTGTTAAAGATTATTATTACTGTCATATATATCATCATTGTTTGTAAAAAATCCAATGTTTGTACCCAAAGTTCTTTCTGTTATTTGCCAAACTCTCAGAAATTGTTCTTGGGACAAATATTTAAGGGTGTGTGTGTGTGTGTGTGTGTGTGTGTGTGTGTGTGTGTGTGTGTTTGAGAGGGGAAAGTAGGAGAGAGAGAGAGAGAGAGAGAGAGAGAGAGAGAGAGAGAGAGAGAGAGAGAGAGAGGAAGGTGGTGGGGGTGAGGGTTGGGGGGTTGTGTATGTTTCCATTATTTGACAAAGATAAATCCTAGGATCCTGTGGCTTCTTCAAATTTCCCTCAGCCTACTTGCAGTCTGCTGTGACGTGGCCTATATACCAATTCTAACCTGTAAAACCTAATCCTTGGACTTCCCTCGTTGATAGGTTGATGATGGAAGAAATATTTCCAAGGAAGTAAATCAGGTACAAAATGTTTGGTGGTAGCAAAGAAGGGCCACAAGAAGATACCTGCCATGTACATAATTTCACACAAAAATTCTGGTCAGTACATAATTTCATACAAAAAAAAAAAAAAAAACTTGGAAATGTGACCAAAAATTTAAACCAAAAAGCCTGTATCAAAACATACACACTCTTCTACAACCTAAAATCTATGGCTGGAAGGTTATCAGTTGAGTGTGAAAATTTCAGAAAAATAAAAACAGTGGAATATTCTGTTCAAAAAAAAATCTACTTAAACACACTTAATTTATTTGTGAAAACAAATGTAAGCAATATTTGGAAGGGTTTTTTTCATTTGTTTGTTTTGTTTAGACTAATGACAGAGCTTTAATCCCTAGGAAAAAAAAATTCCCAAATACATCATAGAAACTAGAACAATCCTTCATGAAGTCATGAGCAAAAAAAGAGAAAAGGAGAAAAAAAATAATTTCTCCTACCATTAAAAATAACCACAACAGCCACCCTGATCTCCATTCTTTCATTTCCTCAGGTCTGACATTCTGCAGATGACCGCCCTTATTTGTCCCTACATGTTTTCCAAAATATAAAAGTGAAATAGAGTCCCAAGGGCACTGTACTTGAAAGGTTATGAGAGTTAGAGAATTTTAACCATGCCTGCCAAATCAGCAGATGGCTTGTGATTATAATTATATGCATCAATAAAACGAATAATCTTTACAAAATTTGAATTTCTACTAAAGTAAGGGATTTAGTAAGCAGATGCAACAGAATGCATTTTCTTTAACCCTTTTGGTAGACACTGGTATCTCTCACACACAAAAAGATCAAGAGCTCTGTGCATAAAAGGTTGTATACTCTGATTTTTGCCCTCTTTCTACAGTAGTCATATTGTCAGCCCCAATCTTTCTTGATTTTATTTTCTTCTTGAGCATATTTCACCCTCACCTCCATTTTCCCCCTTCAGAATAGAAATGTTAAAACTAATTTCCTATGATTGTTTGCTATTTGAAAGAAGGAAATTTAAAAGAGGTAAACACCTTCATTCTAATTCACACCAAATATACTATAAAAACAAAAAAGCGAACAGTAGATGCATCTTTCTAGCTGATAGTATTCTTTTACAAATTAGGTTTTCAATAACAAAATTGTTCATTTTTTTGTTTTCTTACTTTCTTTACATCTCATGAATGAAAATACTATTTATTCCACTTAAATAATTAATCAGTTCATTTTGATCTGGTTCTGGATACCATGACAAGTAAAGATAACTAAGTTTCATCTCATGCCAACAATTTACTCTAAATATTGGGTACATATAGGATACATCTGAAAAAAAGGATGAAGTGAGGTTTACACGCTGGCCTTTAGCCATATTTCTTTCATGAGGAAAACTTCAGCCTTTAGAAAATTAAATTAAATTAGCTATGTTACTTTTAAGTTTTGAAAAAGGTGGAGAAAATTGTATACTCAAAAATTGCATACTTATTTTTTATGAAATCATAATGTAAGTGTTTTTCATGGAATTACCAAATGTAAATCTTCATTATAATAGTATAGCTATTAAAATATATTTTACTTCAATAAACCAGCAAATATGATATTTAGGGATACTTGGAGAACATGTATTTTGTGCAGGTATCTCTAGCATCGTCCTATTTGCATTATATTAATCGAATAAATTAAAATGTTCTGATCTAAAAAGCTAGTATACTATTATAATTAATACCACTTAATAGTATAAAAAAGTTACTAATAAGACTTTGAAGGCATTGGAAATTTTGTGGGCCAATGCAATTTACTTGAGGATATAAGAATTATAGACCAGAAATTTTTAGCAACAAATTTCTTGCAAAGTTGTAACTTAAATGTATATGTCAAATGATATAGAACAAATATTCCTACAAAAAATCTGAAGAGTTAAATCAAGAAAGTAATAAATTCTTGCCTCAAACCTTATAAATTTGATGCGACACTTGACAAACAATATTCAAATACTTGTAAAGAAATTCAGGTATCTCTTAGAACTCACTGGAATGAAGTTTTAAAATATTCAGAAAAAAACTAGGTTTAATAGGTGATAAAATAAAATAATACTTTACTTGAAGAGGAAATTTTATTTAACCAAATATAAAGTACCAAATAAAGGAACTAATCTAAGCCAAAGCTTGAAATAAATCTCAAATGAACAAAATTAAGATATTAATTTTTTTTAAAAGAATGAAGAATGAACTTAAACAATCTTAGTAGATAACACCCTTTTCTATAAATACTTAAGTTATAGATAAACCATTTTGAAATTAGATGAAATTAAATATTTCTGCTTATAGAAAGTTTAAGTTGAAATATAATGAATTCTAATGAACACTTTAGATTTCTGTTAGTAAAACTATGTATATTAGGTCCATTTGATCACATATACTTCATATACATTTAGTATTTTTAACTTGTTACCTTAGACTTGAGCACTCAGTCATGTAAAATGGAATTTCCACAGTCCTTCAAGAAATCTCACAAAATTTAGGGCTCTGAAAGTAAAAACATGAGAAAGAGTTCTATACTGGTAGAAGTAAATGTGGATGGAACATACAACATGATATTGGCCATTTACTGTCTCAAACTCCACGTGAAAGTTAAAAAAAAACACACACACTATACACCAGGGCTGTAGGCACATTATCTTATTTCATTTTCATATCGATCATAAGGCAAGATTCATCTACCCTAGCCCCCATCTAACAGACCAGGAAACCGAGGCCAGAATAGTTAAATAACTTGTAATTAGTTATTTTAGACTCCCGGTTTAGTAAATGGAAGAACCAGGTTTCAAACATAACAACTTGAGAAGGGGGTGTTGTAGATTCTCTTGTCACTTTTGTCACTCATATGGCACTTATAATCACTACCTTCTTATCTAGGAAATGTTTTCTAGTTCTTCTTAGATCAGGGGTCCTTGGGGGTAGGAATGAAGGCCCGATAGTCCCCGCAGCCCCTAATACAATCCTTTAAACCAAGTCATGTAAATAATACATATTTGTCAAATAAGTGAATCTAAATAAAAGTGCAGAAATATAAAGTTTCCTTCTGTCAACAAAAATGAAGTCCCTCAAATTTCTTTTAAAAAGAAAGTTATACATTAGATATAACCATTTCCTTAGTGGTTTTCCATAGTTTAAAATGTTTAAATCTCTCCAATTCAGGACCAACATTAGTGGAAACAAGTTCATATAAACCAAAAGTAATGATCTGTACCCTCTCCTCTTAATTACAACAGAGCTCTATATATTTTTTCAAGAATGACAATTCCATTTCTATGAGAGTAATTCTACTCAGTTATATCCACACTGTAAACAGATTTTAGTCAAGTTTGCTCACCCTTTGCTATACTGGTGAGGACAGGGGTAAAATAGTCATTGCCATCCAAAATGACTGCGCGTTTTCTGAACATTTCACTCCTGTCTTAACATGCTGAACATTCAGTAACTATAGAAAAATAAGCTATAAAACAGGAAATTCAAACTTAAAATGTTCAGCATAGAATGGTAATCTAATATATCTGTAAGGATGACTAGTTTTATAACTCTGCCTTAAACTAAAATTGTTAGGTAGCAATTGTAGCCATTTCAGATAGCTTGCTTTTCCCATGATTGCTACTACATTAAAGACATCATGATGAGATTACATATTAGAAAAATCTGAATTTAGTTAAGTAAAGGTACATGTTCCCTATATATATTTTACTTGAAATTAACAAAACACTATTATACCACTTTCTTTACAAAATCTGTTTCTTTTAAATTCTTATTACTATAAACATAATAGAGTTAATAATACATGTTATATATTATGTACATATAGACATAAACAAATTAGATGAATAAAATGAATGTTGGGAACACATTTGGAAGAAGAAAAGTATTTAAAGATTTTTAAAAAAAAAGAATATGTGACCTCTAATCACCCAGATCATATTATGAACCTCTATTATGACTCTCTCCTAAATACTAATAAGAGTGTCTTATTCCATATCATAATATTTCTGTATTCTTACATAAATAAAAATGTCTCCGTGCAAGTTAGCAACTGATTTTTATAAAATATGGAGAGTTTTACTTCATGAACAGATGATTATGACATGACATTCTGATATTAAATGACAGTGTCATTAAAAATTGAATCCTGACACTGATATGATGCATCCCATCTATTTTAAAACACCACACTTACGTTAACAATACTTTTCAAATATTCTCAGTGAGATTGCAGAGTTTGTTAAACCAGTGACAATCCACTCAGCTGACAGTTTCCTAAAATAAAATGTTTAATTTACCTGAATTTCTTGTAAGAAAATCATCCCCTCTTGAACTAAACATCCTGTGAGTACACAAGTCTCAGGCAGACAGACATTTCAGCAAGGCAAATAAGACTTTCTGGCAACTTCCTGTTGCCATATTTCTCTGAAAGCTTAGACTTCAATACTGCAAATACATTTTTCCCAGGGACATAGGAAGCCAATGCCGCTCAGTGTCAGACAGCTTTGATTTTTTTTCCCCAAGTAAAGCAAGCAAATAACCACTAATCCTATTCAATACCACAGATTTGCAATGATTTTATTTGCAGATTCAAGAGAACAGAATACACAAAGAAAAGAGGAGCCTTTATTTTTTTTCATTTTGTTGTGTTCTATTATTAGATTTTTTTAAGATATTGATCAAGAAAATGACCATCCTATATATTATATCAAATACATATTAGCAGATGTGATCATTTTAGATTGACAAGAATAAACTTGACTGCACACATTCATACCCCAGGTTTCCATTTTCTTTTCAAAGCAGCAGGACTAACTAAAATCAAAGTTGCCGCATGCATCTGAAAGTTTTTCAAACCTGAACACACACACCTGCATGATTGCGAAAGTACCGTTTCTCCAACAAATAGCCTATCCTCAAATTCAGGTTCACTTGCATTTTGGAGTACACTTTACTTTTGAAAGGTAAAAACTTTTATGTACCGGCAAAACAACACAACAATAACAACAACATAAGAACACGGAGCAGTGGAACAATATTTTCAGAGTGACAGCAAAATCCCTTCATTCTGACCTACTTGTCGAGAGCCGGACTCTCAGCCCCACGCACGGTTAGGCTAAGATTTGTTCGACTTTCTCCCTAGGGCTTAATTGCCAGACTGACTTACCGGTGCCTCCTAGCCTTTGTTCTGCCTCTCACGCTGACATCAGGGAGGCAGTGATGTAGAATAAAGCAGGGGTGGGCTAGGTTAGTCCAGTGTTTGTGTCGTTGTGTGGTGTGCAGGGACACTCTGTGATACTCTAGTGAGCTGCTAAGCTTTTTTTGTAGGCTTTGTGTCATTTACTTAACGACCAATCTCATTAGCTGCCAGGGTACAATGGGCTGATGCATTTTCTATGTACATACTCTACACAGTGACCCTCAAGGTTGCCGAAGGTCTATTTAATCAGTCAAATGCTGAATATATTTGCAGTAAATCACTAAAAAAAAAAAAAGGAAGAAAGAAAGAAAAAATGGGACTACAGAGGTATCTTGCAGCCTTACTATTTATGGGTGGATATTCACAGGTAATAAAACGCATGCATATTTAGCCAAAACAAGGGTAGAAAAGGCAGAGATGAAATATCTAGTTTGCACTGGTGACCTTAATTTTAGGAAACTTTCAGAATCAATGGTATTTTCTCTTTGCAAGGAACCCAGATTTGAAATTGAATTTCTGTCTTAGTTTAATAATATTAGCAAAAAATAAATAAATAAAATAAGAATTGCTTCCTTTAGCAGTTTCTCCTCACTCCGAAGTTACCCCCACCTCAGTCCTACCCCTTGCCCAAGCAACCTCAGAACTGGCAAAGTTGCATTTATGCCCTCTTTCAGTTACAAGGTAAAAACCCTTTTAACTCCTATGAAAAATGAAAGGCTGTGAGCACTATGAATGACGACAGCTGTCCATAAGTATCAGGGAGAGTTCTATTGTCCGGCTTGTCCCTGGATAAAATGAATACTTTACAGCAGAGGCTGTTCAGCTTGGCTAAAGAGTGTGGGGAGAAGGGGAGCAGGTCGCTGGAGACTTCGCACACTAATTTAATCTGGGAAAAGGACAGGCTCTGCATCTCCCTTGAACAGACTGGCAGCAATCTGGGCCCCCACAGAACTATCTCCTTTTGCCTGTGCTCTATTTATTCCTTATCTCTGTTTACCAACCGCTAGGTCCCTTTCATTCACACCACGAGGCCGTTTTCCTACTATCAGTCAGCAGCTGACACTGTGGAAGAGCCTCAAAGGCAAAAAAAAAGGGGGGGAGAGAGAGAGAGAGAGAGAGAGAGAGAGATCAAAACTAAACCAAAGCTATATAAACAATGTAACAGTACAAGTAAATGCATAAACCCTGATTCTTAACCCAACCCACAGGGTGCAAACAGAACCTTTATAGTAAATCCAACAAACCCACCACAGTGAGCTCTGGGCCACAGAGAAAGAAAAGTCAAAAACCCATTCATGAAACCAGCATCCAGAAAGAATTGCTAAACTGAGTGCTGGCTGCTGAAGCAGCCCTGCTTTCAAGGATGTTCTTATCTTGAAGTGGATCAAATAACTGGCAACCGGGAAACATTTACCTGGCCCAAAAAGGTGACCTGGGCATATTTAAGGGAGACCTCACTCACCTTAAAATGTTAGCAAATAAAAAAATCCACCAATAGGACTATAAGTTAAAGGGAATTCAACAGTAACTTTTCCAACGCCTTATTATATTGATTAACCTTAAACAATCCAAAAACTGAGCATCAAACTTCCATTATGTTTATATACAAGTACTAAAAGTCCTGTGCGAGCCAGCTAACTAAATCTTTTTTCCATGTCTTATGTCAAAGTGACTAACATGGCAGAGGAGTTGGGAAAAGACTGCGTACAAGTTTCTATCTTGTGAGGTGCTCTGCAGACTGTGAATGAAAACAGACTGCGGCAACTAGCCTGAAGTATCGAAAGAGGAGAAAACAAAATGAGTGTTACTTGTAATCTTGAAACTTTTGAGTAAATGTGAATTTTGAATCTAAAATTTGCTTTATTAACCTTGAATGCTAATTTTGAATATGTCAACCAATGGGAAAATGTCTTTATATAAGTAGTTCATTAATGTGACTCAGAATATATATGATTCAGTGTGAGAGAGCCCAGATAGCTCAGTCAGAATATATGTGATTCAGAATAAATACACACACACACACACACACACACACACACACACACACATATATATATATATATATATACACATAAAGCATAAATATACACACTGCTACTCACATATACATACACAGACTGAGAAAGGGTGTAATTTCTAGTGCCTACAGTTCTCTAGATTTAAAAAAGTCTGACTTAGTTGAAATTTCCCTGAGATTATTTTTAATCATTGAAACGATTGGAAATGATTGGTTATTGTCATAAAAATCAACACCGTATTGACTCAATCACTAAGACCTTTACCAAAAAAGGGAAGACAAAATGTAGCTCATTATCTAGGATGATCAACTGGACCAGATTTCAGTTTGTGTTTTCACCTATATGCATTATGAGCAATGAAGTCTTTACTACTTGGATCCTTTTTTCCAAATGAATTAATGAATTAAATTTATCCTTTCACCAGCTGCTAGGCAGCAGATGGAACCATTTCTGAAGCCTTGTTGAATTCAATCCATAAAACTCATTTCCTAGGATTAGCAGTCCAAAGTTTCTTTTAATGTTTATATACCGCTTGGGATTTTGAATTTCATGATGTTAAACTTCCAATTTAACTATTCTTTTTGCATTTCATATCAAACAATTATGATCTTTTGGATTTCTATAGCAGACATGGCAGGTCACATAAGGACAAGAATTCATTTCAAGAGCAATAGTCAGGCAAGTTACATTTTTTGATGTTTGTTCACATTGGCCTACTACCATGGCAACTATTTGCACTGTGCTTTTATATTGTCAACCTAAAGAATTATATATTTAATAGCTTGTGACTCTTGTTTATTTACTCATAAATACTTTAAAGCTGCAACTAGGAACATTTATTAACATTATGGAAATTTAAAGTTTTGTAATTTAGTTATGAGAGTAAGATTGTGACATTGCCTGAAAAAAAACGACTGTATATACAAGGTTAATCTATCTAATAAGAATTTAATACTGACCTTTATAAATGGTAATAAAGCCAATGACACAGATTATGTAGATATGAATTTTATAACAGTTAACATTTTGAAGAGCATACTACCATGGACAGCTCCAAACATTTCTATTCTACTTAATTTGCACTTACAATTGTCTAATTTAAGAAGATCCAGGAAACTTCACATCCTACTGTCTAATTTTATAACAGAATAGTAATGCCACTCTTCCAAAAAAAAATGGTGGGGGACTCCTTTAAACATAACTGAATTAGAATCTCATAAAAGTTCCAGTGTACTTTGAAATGTTTTAAATACAACTACCTGATGCTCTCCAAGGTACAGTATATTCAAATTTAAAATATAAAAGCTTTTAAGCTAAAATGATGCTGCTTCTTTAACATAAATATAACCAAAAGGAGAGTGAATCACTCTTATGTTCAACAGTGATTTCCGCTAATTTGGCACAAGAAATCTATATTAATCTAATATTAGAGTAAGCCAAGAAGGCCACATAATAATCACCACTGAGTAATTGAATATTTAGAAGAAGAAGAAAAGAGATAACTGGTAATCTTAAGTTACTCGCATAAAAGTAGAATAATAGACAGATGATATTAGCAAGGGAGAAAAGTTAGGAAAAGTCTAATTTCAGTTTTATTTTAGATTATGAATCTGATTATTCCCTGGAACTTTATTTTTTTCCTAACATAAAGGTAGTATACACAATTATATTCGAGGTTTTTAATCATTTTTCCTTTAGTTATGGCATAAGATGAGAGTTGGTATCACTTTTTCTGACAATAAGCCACTTTCTTCTTTAAAAAATCAATGTTGGATAAGTTGTTTTACATATTTTGCCTAATAGCTGCTTTGTTCTTTGTAAAAGCTTACTACCCCCATCTAGAAGACTACTTCTACTAATTCCACATGTATCCAAGCAAGCATGTTTAATAAACACCTTGTTAGGATGAGAGAAATACGAGGTGAAGTACTGTTTATCAAGTTTGAAAAATTTCTCTATTCTTAGTAATATTTTATTGAACTCATCCTTCTGCAAAATTTTGCTCAGGGTTAGTCTTTCTCATTCTTTAGTTTTTTCTAATATCACTCTTTAACTTGCTGAAAAGTCTTCTGACATCTGCATTTATCAAAAATGAACTGTATCATTTTTTAGGAGACTGCTCTTACTCAATTCTCTAAATATTTACCAATAAGATTATAATTACAATACTTATCAATTTAATTTTTTGCCACTTGCCACGAACTCTTTCCCTATGTGTAGCCAAGGCCAGAATTTTACTTTTCAACAATAATATGAGACATCTTTTTATATTGGTTATTCCTTAATACAAATAATTTATATTGTATTGACAGCCCTGTACTCCAAAATATCTCCTCTATTATAGTGAGATGTCAGATTTGGGGTCTCACTGGTAATTTTTGCATTTTCAGAAATTATTTCCACTTTACTTTGTTACAAAGAAAAAAAAGCGTACAAAGTTTCATCTCATATCAAGTGTCCTCTGCTGCAAATTTGCACATTTCAAATCTGTATATAAACAAAGGCGTTACTGATGCAGTATAAATGCAATTGCACCATGACATTTTATTCTGAAATCCTCCTCAAAGCAGATACAATAATCATTTTTACCACACACAAAAAGGAGGCAGAAATAGCATTTAAAATAATGACCAAGTATACATCACAGCACGAGCCCGAAACAGAAGTTCAAAACACGTATCAGGAACACCATCCACACACTTCCAAACTTCAACCGATAGCCACGTATGATTTCCCCCACAAACAGAACTACACGTTATGGCAGAAGACATGAGAACTTAACGGAGCGACTTTAACATCGGCGCAAGCCATATGTGGCTCGGAAGTTTTAAACTTACTTTTTTGCTTGTTTCCAAAACTTACATTTCTCTTCTCCCTGGTGTGCTGAACGGAAACACTGACGCTGCTTCTTTGAAAGGTAGTTCCCATGATATGACAACCAGTGCCTTTGACTGCGTGGAGATAAGCACCTGCGTCTGTGTCCCCTCTTTACGTCACACCTCCCTATTCAGACCTTCTCAATATAATTCACATTTGCACATCAACAGCCTCTTGCGCATACACAGATTTTTTTTTTCGGCTCTGGGCCCAAAACTTTCACTTTAATTTTCATCACATGATTGCTGTGGCATATGTCCTTCCAAACCTCCCATATATCAGTCATCATGCAAATGAGATGGAATATCACTCCTCTGCAGCAGATGGCCAGGGATGATAACAATGGCTCAACAGAGGAGATTCAATGTCCCTGACTTTATCGCCACGGCAACAACAACCTAAAATATATGTAATGGAAGTGGTGCTTATTAATTTTGCAGGCTCGAGTGTTCTGATTTTGTGAGTGAATGGGTTGAGTTAAAAAGGGGGCTGTGTCCTCCTGCCTCGAGAAGACTATCTATAAAAGCCAGGGACCTGGAAATTATTTTCAGTGACTAAGAAGGCAACAGCCTAGCAATTATTTGAGTAATTAGGTGTAATTCCTCCCTGTAGGCCTTGTACCCTCCTGTGCTTGCTTCACAGAAGCTCACGCATTAGACAGGCACAGATACTGAAAAGAAAAGTGCCTCAAGATACAGCGGGGGAGCTAGCGGGAGCCCCGTCACTTGGCCTCCACCAGGCTTGGTAAACACAAGCCTCAAGCTATCAGTAAATAGAGGCCCCACTTCACAAACACAGGCCAATTAAAATGACAAAGGCGACCACACGTCGGGGTGGAGCTTCGCGAAGCTTTCCTCCCCGCGCTGGGCTCCCTGCGAGTGGCACACAGGGCGAAGGGCGTGGAGGGCAGAGCCCCAAGCCCCTTCCTAGGGGTCGGGACTGGACACCAGCTCACACCGCTCACTCTTCCCCGGTGGTGACCTTCCACTGGGGAATGTCTTTCCTGTGGCTACCTTCAGCCCTCACCCCAAGTGGATATCCGATGTGCTCTCGCTCCTAATATCACTAAATAAATTAAATAATGGAAAAACAATCCTTAAGAATGTACAACAAGCCCTTTCACATTGTAAATGAACGACTATCAGCCCTGACAGGTTTGGCTCAGTGGATAGAGCGTCGGCCTGTAGACTGAAGGGTCCCAGGGTTCGATTCCGGTCAAGGGCAGGTACCTTGGTTGCGGGCACATCCCCAGTAGGGAGGTGTGCAGGAGGCAGCTGGTCGATGTTTCTCTCTCATCGATGTTTCTGACTCTCTATCCCTCTCCTTCCTCTCTGTAAAAAAATCAATAAAATATATATTTTTTAAAATAAATAAATAAAAGAATGACTATCAAACTGCCCAAACAAGCAGGACCGTTTGTGAAACAAGTATGGATGAAAATCTGAGTGAAAAATCTGGTCTCCAAATCTTCCCCCGGAAACTATTTTTAAAGCACCCTTTTCGCCCTAACTAGTTTTGCTCGGTGAATAGAGCTTTGGCCCCTGAACTGAAGGGTCCCAGGTTCCATTCCAGTCAAGGTCGTGTACCTCGATGCAGGCTCCATCCCCTGCCCGGTCCCTGTTTGTGGCACCTGCAGGAGGCAACCAATCAATGTGTCTCTCACACATCGATGTTTCTCTCTCTTTCTCTCTCTCTCTCTCTCTCTCTCTCTCTCTCTCTCTCCCCCCCCCCCCCATAAAATAAAAATTTAATGGGAAAAAAAAAACACCCTTTGAAATATTTTCATGCTAACCAATAAAAATAAATGATTTATTTTTTGCTCGTTTATAGATTTGAACCACTTTTTAAAAAATATAACTATAATGTTTCATTTATTTTGTCAGTAATAATACTCTCACTACTATGCCAGAAGTTATATAAGTGAACCACTTTAACATTTTTAAAAGTTTGAGTCTGCTTATTTTGTATTGCTTTAAAAAACACCATGGCAGTATCATCTCATAAGGGCAAACTAGATTCTGTCCATAACAGAAAAGAGAGATATTAATAAGAACTCATTGCCTTAAGAGAGAATAGCTGATAAAATAAATTTTTAAAAGAAAACACCTCCTCACATCCTTTCTCCACAGACACTGTGATAGGCTCTCTGTCCAGAATGATGGGTGTGAGGTAAAAGATCTTTGTCTTCTCTTCCAGAACGACCTAAATAACTTGTTTGAGACCCTTTCCCCACATTGTTCTCTTACAGTGTCTTAGCTTTAGGCGAAGCACTGCAACTCCCCCACCCCTGACCCTCACTCCTGGTTTCCTCACTCCCCACCCCCACTCCTGCTCACCTTTTCTGCTTGGCCCCAGCCTTCCTTCCTAGCACCTTCCCTCCAGGGACTGGCAGGGATAGCATTCCTCAAGCCTCCAAGTCCATATTAATCTAAACAAAGTATTCTACTACTTGCTAAAATCAGGTACAATAATGAATTCTTTAAAACCTCACTTTAAAAAATAGTTCCATTTCCGCCCTAGCCGTTTTGGCTCTGTGGGATGACGGGTTCTGGGTTCGATTCCAGTCAAGGGCACATACCTTGGTTGCAGGCTCCTCCCCAGCCCCGGCCCTGGTTGGGCGAGTGCAGGAGGCAACCAATTGATAATGTTTCTCTCTGTCTTTCCCTCTCTCTTCCACTCTCTCTAAAAGATCCATGGAAAAATATCCTTGGGTGAGGATTAAAAATGAATAAAATAATAAAAATAGTTTCATTTCCCACATTAGGGGGTGTGTAGCCTCACTTTCCTTCCTAACATGCGGGCTCTCAATTCATCAATGTTTTGCGATACACTGTAAATAAAATATTCACCTAGTGCAAAATATTATTGTGCTATTTAAAGGTAATACTCCAATGCAAGGGAAATTAGGGAGCAGGTGTCCAATCTGAAAATACCCACGCTGGGAATGTATAGTACTTAAACTCAACTCTTTAAATGAACCTCTTTACCGAGCTATCAGCTATACCACTACGAGATGCAAATAAATTCACACAAGATGCAAATGTTGTTGCTGCAGGTACAGTGTAGTAGCAATATGAATTTCTAACGGACAGACCAGTTACCTGATCAATTTCAGTGACTTTAATAGATATTAACACTGAAATAAACCTAACATTGGAAATTTAAAAAGTAAGTTTTACTGAAATATAAATGACCAAATTATTTACCCATTCAAAGTATACGTACCATTCAATGATTTTCACCATATTGTAGAGTTGGACGACCATTGCCATCATTTTAGAACATTTGTATCACTCCCTCCAAACGATGCCATAACAATTAGTAGTCACTCTCCATTCACCCCCACGCCCCTCCCCCACGCCAATTTCCTCCTTCAGGCCCAGAAACCACTAATCTACTCTTAGTCTCCATGACTTTGCCTATTTTGGACATTCCATAATAACCATACAACATTTGATTCTTTCGCTCAGCGTAATATTTTCGAGGTTCGAGGTTCACCCATGTTATAGCATGTGTCAGTATATTTCTCTTTATTACTGAAGGATATTTCCTTATTTTAATATACCATATTTTATTTATTCATTCATCAGCTGCTGGACATCTATGAATGATGCTGCTATATATATTAATATATAGTTTTTGTGTGAAAATATATTTTTATTTCTCTTGGGTCCATACCCAGGAGTGGAATTGCTTGGCCATTTGGTAGCCCTATGTTTAACTGTTTGAGGTCTTCCCAGATGGTTTTCCAAAGTAACTTTTCCATTTTAAATTCCTATCAGTAGCGTTTGAGGGTTCTAATTTCTCCATATTTTCACCAAAACTTGTTACTGTCTTTTCTTACTATGGCTGTCCTAGGGCATGTGAAGTGCTATCTCATGGTTTTGATTTGCATTTTCATGTGCTTATTGGTTATTTGTGTGTCTTTTTTTTTTTTGAAAACTGCCTATTCAGGTCTTTTGGCCATTTTTTAAATTGGGTTATTTGTCTTTTATTCTTAAGTTGTAAGAATTTCTTATATATGTATTCTAGATAAAAGCCCCTTATCAGAGACATAATTTGCAAAAAGTTTTCTCCCACTGTATGGTGTGTCTTTTTGCTTTCTTGACTTCATCCTTCAAAACACAAAGGTTTTTAATTTTGAAGAAGTCCAATTTATCTATGTGTTTCTTTGACTGCTTGTGCAATTGCTTGTTGTCATATCTAAAAACTACTGCCAAATACCAGCTCACAAAGATTACATCTGTGTTTTCTTCTAAGAGTTTTATAGTTTTAGCTCTTACATTTAGGTCTTAATCCACCTTCAGTTAATTTTTTATATTTGACATAAAGTAGGGTCCAACTGCATTCATTTGCATATGAATATCCAGTTGTTCTAGTGCCTCTATTGAGAAAAATATTCTTTCCTCATTGAATTGCCTTGGCATCTTTACAGAAAATCAATTTACCTCAGAAGTGGGGATTTACTTCTGGACTCTCAATTTTATTTCATTAATCTATAGGCCTACCAGTATCTTTATGCCAGTGCCACACTATCTTGATTACTTTAGGCTTAGAGTAAGTTTTGAAATGGGAAGTGTGAGTTCTCTAACTTTGTTCTTTTTCAAGATTGTTTTGGCTCTTCTAGGTTGCTTGAATTTTAATATAAAATTTGGGATCAGCTTGTCAATTTTCAAAAAGAAACTAGCTGAGATTTTGATAGGGAATGTGTTGAATTAGATCACGTTGACTAGTATTGCCATCTTTACAATATTAAAATTTCTAATCCATGAACATCTTTTCATTTGTGTAGGCCTTTCAACAATGTTTTATAGTTTTCAAAGTTTTATGCTTCTCTAGTTAAATTTATTCCATAGTATTTTATTCTTCTTGATGCCATTACAAGTAAAATTGCTTTTTACTTTCATGTTTAGTTTGTTCATAGTTATTGTATAGAAATACAATTGATTTCTGTATGTTTATTTTGAACTTACCTATTAGCTCTAACAGTTTTCTAGTGGATTCCTTATTTTCTACACACAACTCTATATGCAATATCTTGTCATCTGCAAATGAAGATAGTTTTACTACTTCCTTTCAATCTGGATGACTTTTATTTTATTTTATTTTATTTTATTTTATTTTATTTTATTTCTTAATTGCCCTTGCTAGAACATCCAGTATGGATTGGAATTGACAAGAACAGACATCGTTGTTTTTTTTGTTCCTGATCTTAGAGGGAAAGAATTCAGTCTTTCACCACTAAGCAGGATGTTAGCTAATTTTGGGATTTTGAGAGCTAAGTTTAGAAGCCTTTTAACTTAAAAGTTAATTGCTACCTAGCACACAGTAAACTGTCATAACTTGGTGTGTTTTTTAGAGAGATAAAAAACATCCTCTACTCTAAAAATTTACAAGTACCTGGAGTGGAATTTGTCACCATGCTGGCCACACTTCCTTCCTAGCAGCCTGCCTCCCTAAAATCTGCTGAGTTATAGCTGGAATCATCTGACACGGGAATTCATTCTCTCCAGTTTTGACTGCCTTGCTGACTCAGAGCACCCTAAGAGAGTTACTAGCATCCTGTCAGAGCTAAGGAGAAATGTTTACTTTGAAGTGTTTCAGATTCTGGTAATAAAGCCAGTTAGACCCCAAGCTCAGTGTCTTGGGGGCTGTCTCAGATTTGGTGGGTCTCTTACCATTCACTATTCATGTCTGGCTGGCCTACAGCGTGATTAAGAGCTCTCCACAACGTGGAAACGCACAGTTTGGTTGATGAGCTCCGTCAGCCATTTCACTGGTCCAGGAGGCAGGGCACGTGTTCATTCTCACGTTGGGCTGACTCCCAAGTATAAACTTTCTCAATCTGAGCAGGTATTTCAGATTTTAAAGTTCTAGTCCTATTGAGTTATTGACTACTCACCATGCTGACGTCTTTCCATGCTCCCAATTGGCTCTAGATAACATGCCCACCCACACCACATTCAGGACCCCCAGGCTCCTGAAGTGCTTCCCCATTCCCACAGCCACCCACAGAACTTTACTACTTTAATTGTATTTTTCAACCTTATTTCCACTGCCTTGTTCTAAGCTCTCATTGCTCACTATCCAAGCTCCTAACATAACCTAGTACCCAATCTCTCAAGTTTCCACTATTCTGAATGAGGCTGCTATACATATCCATGTGCAGATTTTTGTGTAGATGTGTTTTCAACTCCTCGGGGTTAAAAAAAAAACACACACAAACAAACAAAAACACACCAATGAGTGCATTTGCTGGAATAGATAGTAAGATTATGTTTAGTTTTATAAGGAACTGTCAAACTGTTCTCCAAAGTGGTTGTACAATTTTGCTTTTTCACCAACAATGACTGAGAGTTCTTCCCAGCACTTGGTGCTGTCAGTAATCCGTATACTTTTAATTTTTTAATTGCTAAATAACTAAGTTACGGTAGCTTCCATATCTTTAAGCCAGCAGAGATTCGAGCATGTGGATGCATATAACTAGTCAAGTTTACTATATTTCATTTCATGCTCTACCAGATTGTTATAAAAATAACTAGAGGCCCGGTGCACGAAATTCGTGCACTGGGGGAGGGTGTCCCTCAGCCTAACCTGCACAGTCTCCAATCTGGGACCCCTCGGGGGATGTCTGACTGCCTCTTTAGGCCCAACAGGGATCGGGCCTAAAGAGGCAGTCAGACATCCCTTTCACAATCCGGGACTGCTGGCTCCCAACTGCTCGCCTGCCTGCCTGATTGCCCCTAACCACTTCTGCCTGCCAGCCTGATCACCCCCTAACCCAGTGATGGGCAACCTTTAGAGCTTAGTGTGTCAAACTTCGCCAAAAAACTGAGCATAACTCGGGTAGTGTGTCACTTTGAGGAAAAAACTAACTCCAAGACTCTAGTCGCAAATGTTTCATCCTCAGGAGCAGCAAATGTTTCATCCTCTACATGCTGCCGCATGTCATCAGAAATGGCTACGTGTGTCAGTGCTGACACGCGTGTCATAGGTTCGCCATCACTGCCATAACCACTCCCCTGCCAGCCTGATCGATGCCTAACTGCTCCCCTGCCAGCCAGATCATCTCCAACTGTTCTCCCCTGACAGCCCGGTCACCCCCAAATGCCCTCCCCTGCATAATCTCTCTTTATTAGATAGGGTTTTTTCTTTAACATATTGGACTGCTCTAACTGGTTTGGCTCAGTGGATGGAGTGTCGGCCTGCAGACTCAGGGTCCCGGGTTCGATTCTGGTCAAGGGCATGTACCTTGGTTGGGGGCACATACTGCAGGAGGCAGCTGATCGATGTTTCTCTCTCATAGATGTTTCTAGTTTCTATCCTTTTCCCTTCCTCTCTGTAAAAAATAAATAAAATTTATTTAAAAAAAACCATATTGGACAGTGTACCTGCTGTGGTCTTGACAAAACAGTAAAAATGTAAACCCAAACTAAAAGAATCATAAAATAAACTCCTTAAACAGGAATTTCATGAGACTTGGAAAGGTGATATCCTGTGGTTGTTTCTTCCTTTTTTTCTTCTCTTTCTTTTTCTTGATGTTCCATCTTTTGTCCTTTCTTACTTTTCTCCTTCTATTCCTTTTCTATCCTCTCTTTCTCTAAACTTTTCCTTTGGAAGAATCATCAGTACTTGACTCGCTCCCTGGGGGGCGCGGGTGCCTCCCAGCCAGATACCTAGGGCTGCCTCTGGGAGGGGTTGGCGGGGTGGGGTTGAGGGGTGCCTCTGGGAGGGGATGGCAGTGTGGGGTCATGGGCTGCCTCTGGGAGGGGATGGCAGTGTGGGGTCCTGGGCGCCTCCTATCCAGACACCCCGTGCTGCCTCTGGGAGGGGATGGCAGTGTGGGGTCCTGGGCGCCTCCTATCCAGACACCCCATGCTGCCTCTGGGAGGCGTTGGCGGTGTGGGGTCAGGACGCCTCCCAGCCAGACACCCCGGGCTGCCTCCGGAAGGGGATGGTGGCGTTGGGTCCTGGGCGCCTCCCATCCGGACACCCCGGGCGGTCTCCGGGCGGCGATGGCGGCGTGGGGGCGCGGACGCCTCCCATCCGGACACCCCGGGCGGCCTCCCGGAGGGGTTGGCGGCGTGGGGGCGCGGAAGCCTCCCAGCCGGACACCCCGGGCGGTCTCTGGGCAGCGATGGCGGCGTGGGGGCGCGGACGCCTCCCATCCGGACACCCCGGGCGGTCTCCGGGCGGCGATGGCGGCGTGGGGGTGCGGACGCCTCCCATCCGGACACCCCGGCGGTCTCCGGGGGGCGATGGCGGCTTGGGGGTGCGGATGCCTCCCATCCGGACACCCCGGGCGGTCTCCCGGAGGGGTTGGCGGCTTGTGGGCGCGGACGCCTCCCATCCGGACACCCCGGCGGCCTCCCGGAGGGGTTGGCGGCGTGGGGGCGCGGAAGCCTCCCATCCGGACACCCCGGCGGTCTCCGGGGGGCGATGGCGGCGTGGGGGTGCGGATGCCTCCCATCCGGACACCCCGGCGGTCTCCGGGGGGCGATGGCGGCGTGGGGGTGCGGACGCCTCCCATCCGGACACCCCGGGCGGTCTCCCGGCAGCGATGGCGGCTTGTGGGCGCGGACGCCTCCCATCCGGACACCCCGGCGGTCTCCGGGGGGCGATGGCGGCTTGGGGGTGCGGACGCCTCCCATCCGGACACCCCGGGCGGTCTCCGGGCGGTGATGGCGGCGTGGGGGCGCGGAAGCCTCCCATCCAGACACCCCGGGCGGCCTCCCGGAGGGGTTGGCGGCATGGGGGCGAGGAAGCCTCCCAGCCGGACACCCCGGGCGGTCTCCGGGGGGCGATGGCGGCGTGGGGGCGCGGACGCCTCCCATCCGGACACCCCGGGCGGCCTCCGGGCGGCGATGGCGGTGTGGGGGCGCGGACGCCTCCCATCCGGACACCCCGGGCGGCCTCCGGGCGGCGATGGCGGTGTGGGGGCGCGGACGCCTCCCATCCGGACACCCCGGGCGGTCTCCGGGCGGCGATGGCGGCGTGGGGGCGCGGAAGCCTCCCATCCGGACACCCCGGGCGGCCTCCCGGAGGGGTTGGCGGCGTGGGGGCGCGGAAGCCTCCCAGCCGGACACCCCGGGCGGCCTCCCGGAGGGGTTGGCGGCGTGGGGGCGCTGATGCCTCCCATCCGGACACCCCGGGCGGCCTCCCGGAGGGGTTGGCGGCGTGGGGGCGCGGACGCCTCCCAGCCAGACACCCCGAGCTGCCCGGCTCTCAGCGGCAGTCCTCCCTGGAACTGGGGAACTCCGGCGGGGATGAGCGTACTGGTCGCCGCCATCTTGTGGCTATGGGGGCCGCCATTTTTGTCGCGGAGGTACGGTTAATTTGCATACTACTCTATTATTAGATAGGATAGAAACATTATAAACTTTTCCTGGGCTAATAATCATATTATTATTAACAATAGCTAATATCTATTTAACACTTAGTTACCCAGTGCTTTATTTTCCTAAGTCACTTGATTCTCACAAAAACACTGAGGTGTATATTTTACAATCTCCATAGTAGAGACAAAAAAATGAGGTTTATATTGTATAAGGAAATATTTGGCCAAAGAAATTAACCTCTTAACCACTATGTTGAATCAGAAAGAACTGGGGCCCAGATCTGGCAGTAAATCAATATGTGAAATTAGACCAGGCTTTGTGCCTTCATTTTTGAGTCTATAATTAAGAAGGGTAGAAGCAAACAAAAGGAAAGTGTAACATGTTGAGGAGATAAAGAAAACAAAATGTTCTCAAAGGTTGTTAAAGAAATTCCTAGGCTTTAAGATGTTTAAAAAAGTGCCCAGCCAGGGTTGCTCAGTGGTTGAGCATCAACCCATACACCAAGAGGTCACCAGTTTACTAGTAATTCCCAGCCAGGGCACATGCCTGGATTGCGGGCTCAAATCCCAGTAGGAAGTATGCAGGAGGCAGCTGGTCAATGTTTCTTTCTCACACCGATGTCTCTCTCTCTCTCTCTCTCTCCCCTCACTCCCTTCCAACCTCTCTAAATTTCAATGGGAAAATATTCTGGGGTGAAAATTAAAAAATATATATATTAAATGCTACGAAAATAATCCAGGCAACTATATGGCAGCTTATGTTCTAAAAGGGGAGCAGCAGAGATGGAGAAATATGATCATGTTTAGAAAAAATTTTGGAGATAGAATTTTTTGGAAGTAAGAATTACCTCTTATTTGGGGGCCTGAGCAACTTCATGGTAGGTAGTACATTTAACGACAAAGAGAAACTGGAAGGAACAAGTTTCAGTAAGGGTAGGGAAACAGAAGAGTTGTCTTTTGGCCATGTTAAATTAAGCTACCTATTGGGAATAATTCTGGATTTCAGTGAAAAATATAGTTTAGAAAATATAAATTTGGATGTTGTAGCCATGAAGATGGCATTTAAAGCCAAAGGGGTTAGATAAGATTACACCGGGAGAGTATAGCTAAAGGAAACAGTAGAACCCAAGGACCACACAATGGAATAAGATAACACTTAGGGACAAGCACAGGAGGAGAAGTCGGTAGGAGAGACTGAGCAGACGATATCACAGATATGAAGAAAAAAGAGTTTATTTAGAAGAAGCATGCAGTCAACTGTATCAGATACTGGCAATTAGTCAAATAAATCGGGGACAGAAAAGGAACCACTGAATTGGCAATTTGAAGTCAATAGTGGCCAGGCAAGAGCAGTTTTAGAAATGGTAAGTATAAAATAGTGTACTGATGAGAAAACGGATGCACGGAAGCAGAGTCTTGGGCCATAGATGGCTCTTTCAAGATGTGTTGCTGTGACAATGAGCCGAGTGGTCTATATATATAAAAAGCCAGCAACCGGAACACCGGAATGACCAGAACGACTGGTCAGTCGCCATGATGCCCACTGCAGCCAGCAATCCTGAACTGGCAGGATTGGGGGGGGAGGGGAAAGGGGGCCCCACCGGCCAACCTCCCTCAGCCCTTCCCCAGCCAGCCCCACCCCTGATCGCCCCCACATCCCAATAGGGGGCAGGGCCAGCCGGCCAACCTCCTGAAGCCCCTCCCCCTACCCAGCCCTACCCCCGATAGGCTCCCACCACCCTGATCAGCCTTCAGCTCCTCCCCACAGCCAGCTCCACCCCTGACCTGCCCCCCCCATTTCAATCAGGGGCAGGGCCGGCCAGCCCACTGCCCACAGCCCCTCCCCATGGCCAGCCCTGCCCCTAATTGCCCACACACACACCCTCCAATTGGGGGCGGGGCCCGCCAGCCAACCTCCTGCCATCTCTTCCTCCTGACAGGCCAGGCCCTGATTCGCCCCAATTGGTGTTGGGCCGGCCGGACCCTACCCATGCATGAATTCGTGCACTGGGCCTCTAGTAGGAATATAAGTGTTGTTAAAGATGGAGGTCAGGGGAAGGTTGGTTTAAAAATGATACATCATTTTGTTCTCATAGGAATTATACACCAGAGAAGCACAGACGATGAAATGAAGGGAGGGTATTGTCACAAGAGTGAACCCTTAAGGAAGTGAAAGGGCATGAAATCCATTGCACAGTGAAGGAAATGTATAGATTCGGAATGGCAGCATATTCTCAGGAGAGGGATGAGGGGGTTTCTCTATGCCACCATCACTGAGAAAGGGAAGGGAGAGTGGCTTCAGGAGAGTGTTTAACTGTTTGGCTGCCAGTGCAGAGTTGAAGGGGAGTTGGCTATAAGGAGGATCAATTTATAAGCAGGTGAGTACAATAGAGTGAAGGTGGGGTAAGAGAGCTGAGGGTGGTTTCAATGGTATGTGAAAGAGGAGAGAGATCAGGAAGGGGTGGATACTTAAAATGTAGACTTCTGGGACATTGCAGGTATTCGTGACAACAAGCTCAGGTATGACATGAGAATAAACCCTTGGGGGAATTAAAGGAAAGATCACTGGAGGTGGAGAGGCCCTGGAAATGAGAGCCAGGTATATGAGAAGGGTGCCCACATGACCAAGAGGTGTGAAGAGAATAGTGAGCTGGGGCTGGAATCATCTATGACCGTGGGATAGCAACAAGGAACAGGAAGGGGTGGTTAAGATAACATGAACGTCACATAAATTGAAATTTTCAAAATTAGAAGGAGAGGTAATAAATTGGAAGTTGCAATGGGGAAGGGGGGGGGGAAGACTACAATTCTCTCTCCAAACTCAGAGGTAAGTTAAAAAAAAAGAAAGAAAGAAAGAAAAACAAACAAACAAAAAGAACATAAAATTTCAACCTGCCCTTAGGAAGGATTCAAGATGATGGTGTCCTCAGAATATGGAACACTAGAAGATCCATGTCCGTAAGAGCTTTATACTTGAGTGGAAATATCTATCTATTATTAATTAACAAAAAAAATGGCAAAATAATTACTATGAAGCTCATATTTAAGAGCAGTGTCATACATTCTTCTTGCTGCATACAAATTTTAAGCGGGATATTCATGTCAACACACTTCACCTGGGAATTAGGAGGTAACACACAGCTGTCAGGCGCAGTGGCAAAGAGCAGAAACATGCTCTGGCTGCCAGACCCTGATCTTATCTTGGATGCATTCTCTCTGGGATCCCCTCGATTGCTGTCTCATTCCCGCCTTTCATCTCGGCAGCTAATTCATCCAGGCGTAGACATCTGAGATCAGAGTAAGATTGAAAGGAAGCAGGGTACGAACGGAAGCCTAACAATCACAGCTCACCCCTAAATATAAGCTTGGTGAGTTATTAATTTTCACCCTCATCATCAAGCTCCCTTTGGATAGAACAGAGTTCACCAAAGATTCCTCCCTACATATTTGCTGATTATGACAAAATTCAAATATTGAGAAATAGCAAAGAGCATTTGATCCAGCATGAATGTGTCTGTACACATAAAAATGAATCCTCATTGGTTCTTCATTATAAAAATTGAGTGTTAATTTGGACAGCAAACACAAACAGGCTTCCTGAGTCTTCCTATATTCCACTTTTTACTGTGCTTCCCCTGCTGTACTAAGTATTGACTGAAATATAGACAAGTTCCTTCCCCTGCATGTCCTAAAATGGGAAGCAGAACAAAGACAGGCAAGAAGGAGGAGGTCTTGCCCAACGTTGAGCAGACCTGGCATCTTCCCAAACCTCCAGATCACTGGGTGAAGCAGAGAAGACCATTGGTTTACTTACTTATCTACTAATGTATTATTTGTTCCAGAAAGAACTTAAAGCAGCTCGTAAGAATTCATAACATTTAAGAATGTATAATAAATCTAAATGAGGCGTAAAAGAAGGAAAAGCCGAGTTGGGAAATATAAAATTGGGCAGGGATATGGGTGAAGAATGGGGAGCAGAAAGCCCTATTCCCTCGCTGTGGCTATGCTAGCAACACTGCTCTATGTTTCTTAGCATCGGTGCTTAAGGGACACCAGTCACACAGCTCAGCGTACCTATGAGGTCACAACAGACCCTGTGCTCAGGAAAAGTACAGCTACTCCTGGCGCTGAGACCAGCTGGGCTTTTGCATCATTAAGAAGACCCTGCCTATCACTGTGGACAGTGGACTCAGCTGCATCCTCACAGGACACACAATGACTTTTTGTGCTGTCCCTCAGTAGAGGCTGATGACATCAAGCTATAGTGCATGGTGTTCAAAATAGATAGAGTTTTGCTGCTGTAACTGAATCTGGAATACATTTTAGGATATCTAAGATGTCCTTCAAGCAACATCACTAAACAGTAGTAGTAGTAGTAGTAGTAGTAGTAGTAGTAGTAGTAGTAATAGTAGTAGTAGTAGTAGTAGTAGTAGTTAATCCTCACCAGAGGATATTTTTTCCATTGATTTTTAGAGAAAGTGGAAGGGAGGGAAGGAGAAAGGGAGGGGGGAGAGAGAGAAAGAAATGCCTATGTGAGAGACACATTGAATGGTTGCTTCCCATACGCTCCTCAACCCAGCTGGGGAACCCAGGTATGTGCCCTTGACTGGGGCTAGAACCCATGACCCTTCAGTGCATGGGCTGATGCTCTAAACACTGAGCATACTGGCCAGGGCTAAATATTATTTTCATAAGAAAATATTTAGACCAATGCTTGTGCTGATGCTTTGATGATACTCCTTCATAGAATGCAGCTCTGTAATCTGTCATTTAAATACAGACCCATACTCTGGAGGAAATCCAAAACCTAACCAGGGCTATGCACCTGAAAAGATGACCCATAATCTCCATTTGAATGTGAACTGGAGGTTTAGTTGTAAGAAACCTTCAAGATGAACTCTAGCCCTAGCCGGGTTTGGCTTGGTGGTCTGCAAACTGAAAGGTCCCGGGTTCAATTCCGAGTTGTGGGCTCAATCTCCAGAGGGCGACTTGCGGGAGGCAGCCGATCCATGGTTCTCTCTCATCATGGGTGTTTCTATCTCTCTCTCCCTCTTCCTTCCTCTCTGAAATCAATAAAAAAATTTTTTAAAAGAACTCTAGGGCACAGATAAGTAGGTGAACGCAATTTCACTCAGAATGACTGATGATTTTCTCCAGGAAAATGGTGAAGACAGGTATAACCTACCTAATGCTAAGGCATAAGATGAGCATAGCCTGGGATACCAAGTTTCTGAAAGGCCTCTGTTATGTAATAGGATGTCAGAACTACATGAAGGCACAGTTTGTATCACTGCCACAGACACGTTTGAGAAAATACTGGCTGTCCTTTGGGCCACTAAGCAGCTTAACTAGTAGAAGTTCAGTGTGAATCGGTGTCAATGCAATTGACATCACATCTTAGAGGGGTGTTCGATCACATTAGAGAGGACATGGATCAACTTGGATCCTCCTTGGAGTGACTCTTCATCTGGGGTGTATCAGTATTTCGCATGTTAGAAGAGAGTAACTATTTTCTCTGTCTGCACTGCCAATTTCATGGTAGGATCATGGAATCAAAATGGGTCCTCAGAAGTCACTTAGCACAAGCCATTCATTTTGTAGATGAAATTGACAGAAGTGATTTTGGCCAAGTTTATTGAATTATTTATTAAATCTCTGACCCAAAATCTGATGTTCTTTCATACTGGCCCTATCTTCAGAAATATTCACTCTTACAAGGTCAAGGATGAAGACTCTGCCAAGTCAGTCTTTGAAGTAAAACTGTTATTATTCTCAGATGACATGATATTGTATGTAGAAAACCCTAAAGACTCCCCCAAAATCCTACTAGATTTCATAAATGAATTTGGCAAAGCAGAAGGATATAAAATTAACATCTGGAAACCTATGGCATTTTTAAACACCAATAATGACCTCTCAGAAAGAGAAACAAAAAAAACAACCCCATTTACCATTGCAACAAAAAAATAAGATACCTTGGAATAAACTTAACCAAGAAGGTAAAAGACTTGTACTTGGAAAACTACAGGACATTCCTAAAGGAAATAAAGGAAGACACAAACAAATGGAAAAATATACCATGTTCATGGATTAGAAGAATTACCACCAATAAAAGGTCCATACTACCCAAAGCAATCTATAGATTAAACACAATCCCTATTAAATTACAAATGGCATATTTCACAGATCTAGAACAAATACTCCAAAACTTATATAAAACAGCCCTGGCCGGCTTGGCTCAGTGGATAGAGCGTCGGCCTGTGGACTGGGGGGTCCCGGGTTCGATTCCGGCCAAGGGCACATGCCTGGGTTGTGGGCTCGATCCCCGGTGCGGGGTGTGCAGGAGGCAGCCAGTCAATGATTCTCTCTCATCATTGATGTTTCTATCTCTCTCTCCTTCTCCCTTCCTCTCTGAAATCAATAAAGGAATATAAAAAAAAAAAAACTTATATAAAACAAAAAATACCCCGAGTAGTGCAGCAATTTTGAGAAAGCAAAACAAAGTAGAAGGGATCATAATATTGGATATCAAACTATACTACAAAGCCATTGTAATAAAAACAAGCTTGCACTGGCACAAGAACAGGCATATAGATCAATGGAACAGAACAGAGAACCCATAGATTGACCCAAGCCATTATGCTCAATTAATATTTGACAAAGGAGGTAAAAGCATACAATGGAGTAAAAACAGTCTCTTCAATATTGGGAAAATTAGACCAGTACATGCAAAAAAAAATGAAATTAGACCACCAACTTACATCATACACCAGAATAAACTCAAAATGTATAAAAGACTTAAATGTAAGTCAAAAAAACATAAAAATCCTAGAAGAAACCATATGCGGCAAAATCTCAGACATCTCTCACAGCAATATGTGTAATGATACATCTCCTAGGCCCAGGGACACAAAGGAAAAAATAAACAAATGGGACTACATTAAAATAAAAATCTGCACAGCAAAAGAAACCATCAATAAAATGAAAAGGGATCCCATTTATGGAAGAACATATTTACCAATGATACATCTGATAAGGGGTTAATTTCCAAAATCTATAAAGAGCTCATGCAACTTAAAAGAAGGAAGACAAACAATCCAATTAAAAAATGGGCAAAGGACCTAAAAAGACACTTCTCCAAAGAGGACACATAGAAGGCCAAGAGACACATGAAAAAATTCTCAAAGTCACTAATCACCACAGAGATGCAAATTCAAATAACAATGAAATATCACTTCACACCTGCCAGAATGGCTACCATCAACAAATCAACAAACAAGTGCTGGCGAGGATGTGGAGAAAAGGGAACCTCAGTACACTGCTGGTGGGAGTGTGGACTGGTACAGCCACTGTGGAAAACAGTATGAAGTTTCCTCAAAAAATTAAAAATGGAACAATCATTTGACCCAGTGATCCCACTTCTAGAAATATACCTTAACCTTTTGCACTCAGATGTCAAGTGTGATGGTTATTGAATGTATCAATAATTTGAAATATAAAAAAATCCAAATAAATAAGTTTGTATGAAAAGAAACTCCAGTTTTTTATTCTACTGCTGCGCTTTGTAAAATCTGGGGTATTTAAAAAATTAAATCCCAAGTAGAATAAAGGAATCGAGAAAAAAAGCAAGCGAGTGCAAAGGGTTAAGAGTCCTGAAACACCAATAAGAAAGTACATATGCACCCCTATGTTCATAGCAGCACCATTTACAAGAGCTAAGATCTGGAAACAGCCCAAGTGCCATCTTTAGATGAGTAGATAAAAAATATGTGGTACATTTACACAATGAAATACTATGCAGCTGTAAAAAAGAAGGATCTCTTACCCTTTGAGATAACATGGAAGGACCTGAAGAATATTATGCTAAGCAAAATTAGCCAGTAAGAAAAAGATGAGTATCACATGATCTCACTTATTTGTGGAATCTAATGAACAAAATAAACTGAAGAACAAAATAGATGCAGAGATATGGAAGCATGGAACAGACTGATGAATCTCAGAGGGAATGGGGGTGGGGGGGATGGGGGAGAGGTGAGGAAGTTGGAAGAAATTAACCAAAGAACTTATATGTATACTAGATGCCCAGTGCACGAAATTTGTGCACTGAGGGGGTGGGGGGGTTGTCCCTCAGCCCAGCCTGCACCCTCTCCAATCTAGGACCCCTTGGGGGATGTCCGACTGCCGGCAGTTGGACATTCCTCTCATAATCCAGGACTGCTGGCTCCCAACCGCTCGCCTGCCTGCCTGCCTGATTGCCCCTAACCGCTTCTGCCTGCCAGCCTGATCACCCCCTAACCACTCCCCTGCCAACCTGATTGACACCTAACTGTTCCCCTGCCAGCAGGTCTGGTCCCCCCCAACTGCCCTCCCCTGTCGGCCTGGTAGCCCCCAACTACCCTCCCTGTTGGCCTGGTCACCCCTAACTGCCCTCCCCTGCTGGCCTGATCACCCACAAATGCTCTCCCCTGCCAGCCATCTTGTGGTGGCCATCTTGTGACCACATGTGTGAGGGTCATCTTGTGGTGGCCATCTTGTGTGAGGGTGTGATGGTCAATTTGCATATTGCCCCTTTATTATATAGGATATGCATAACCCATGGACACAAACAATAGTGCAGTGAAGGCCTGGGCAGTGTGTGGGGTGAAGGGGATCAATGGTGGGGAAAAAGAGGACATCTGTAATCCTATCCTACATAATAAAACCCTAACATGCAAATCAACCAAATGATGGAATGACCAGTCGCTATGATGCACACTGATCACCAGGGGGCAGACGCTCAACGCAGTAGCTGCCCTCCTGGTGGTCAGTGCGCTCCCACAGGGGAGCGCCACTCAGCCAGAAGCCATGCTGATGGCTGGCGAGCACAGCAGTGGTGGCAGGAGCCTCTCTTGCCTCCAGAGCAGCACTAAGGACCCCTCAGGGGATGTCCGCCTGCCAGCTTAGGCTGCTCCCCACAAAACAGCCCTATCTGGTTTGGCTCAGTGGATAGAGTATCGGCCTGCAAACTGAAGGGTTCGATTCCAGTCAAGAGCACATGCCCAGGTTGCAAACTAGATCTCCATCATGCAGGAGGCAGCTGATCAATGATTCTACCTCATCATTGATGTTTCTATCTCTCTCTCCCTCTCCCTTCCTCTCTGAAATCAATAAAAATATATATTTTTTTAAAAAACTAAACAATTTCACAGGAAACTGGTACTGATTTGTTAGGGGCTTTCCAACTACCTGCTCAGATACCAGTACTAGTTCATTTTTCGGTCAGAGCTGCAAAAGCTGCTGTTAAAAAGTGACAGACTCCAAACTTAAACGCTTCATTCTTGATACAATACGAAACGATTGTTCACTTTTTAAAAATGTGTTTCACCAAAGGAAATGGGCAAATAGGTTGAAAAGGGGGCTACATTTGACTGGGCTATGGAAATTGCCTAACAATAATCCTAATGCCCCAGTTAGTGTGTTGTGTCATCAACAAAACCATCTGAATAAAAAGGGGATTTTAAAGGCACTAGACTCTTACTACCCTACTGAAAAGATGAAGTAGAAAAGACTGTATCCAAGTGTCTGAGCACATTTAAAGCATTGGCACCTTCTTCCAGACTCTTTCCCACTATGGCAGCACCCATGGACACTGCCACTCATAATGCAAAAGAGCCCCTTGTCATTTTGTCCTTTCAGTCATGACTCAGTAGTGCTGGATCTCACTGGATCTCGCTAAAGCACCGCTCCCTAGAGACTTGGCATCTAGTGGATACTCAATGCTACCACTTCATATTTCCCCCCACACTTTGTCCTCCCTCAGAGCTCATGGGTTTGTGACATTAAGGTTTTTTGCAGGAAACAAATCTTTAAAAAGTCATCTGGATGACTATTCGTGCAGTTTATTTAAAATTTTTCTTTTATGTTCTCTGTTCTGCACCAGAGCACTATTAATATCTCCAAATGACATCAGTCTGCTATTTTGTCATTGATCTTCCTTCCTAGTACACTCCCCATTAAGTCATCATCTCCCTGAGGACAGGAACTACCTTTTACACACATCCCATGCTTAGTACAGTGTCTGATGTCAAGCAGAAGCTACTCACAGTAGCCACGGGGATGTAAAGTCCAGCACAGGGAATGTAGTCAATAATACTGTCATAGCTACCTATGCTACCAGCTGGTACTGAAAACAACAGCGGAAATACTTTGCAAAGCATATGATTGTCTAGCCAGCATGCTGTACACCTAAAACCAATACAAAATGATACTGAAAGTAAGCTGTAATTGAAAAATAAAAAATAATAAAATAGAAAAGCAGGAGCTACTCAACAAATGTTTGTAGAATGCACAAGTGAATGAACAAATGCTTTCTTAATGGTGTTGCAAGTAAGTTTAAAAACTTTTTAGTCTTGCCCTGGCTGGTTTGGCTCAGTGGATAGAGCATTGGCCTGGGGACTGAAGGGTCCTGGGTTCGATTCCGGTCAGGGGCTCAGTCCCCAGTAGGGGGTGTGCAGGAGGCAGCCGATCAATGATTCTCATCATTGATGTTTCAATCTCTCTCTCCCTCTTCCTTCTTCTCTGAAATCAATAAAAATATATTTTTTTAAAAAAACTTTTTAGTCTAGCAACATCTTAAATGCTAAATTGAACTTTGCAAATCTAGCCATCAAATGGAGAGGAGTAAAAAGAATTTGCCTAAAGTATTTGTAAATTAAGGCAGAAAGGTATTCAATACATTTTTTAATATATGACTATTTTGAATATATGACCTAAGATAATCTGGAGCATTTCAACATAACAGAAGAAAATTCACAAAAGTTGTGACTAAAAACAGGAGGTTTTGATGAAAAGCACTTTGAAACCTGGCACTCACACCTCCCAAATGCCATAATGGCATAATGAGTTGCATTTCTAGAGCACAATAGAATGAGTTAAATAAAAATACCCCATGATTCCTTGTGTCTGAGAGTTGCAGTTCCACTCTAACATCATATGCATTCAGCATTTTAAGCTTAAAGGGATATAAGGGTCTATCAACAGAAGCCCGTTATTTCTTACAACAAGAGAATGCTGTTTGTAATGTGACACCAGCTGCTCAGGCAAAATGGGTTCTATTAGAACTAATTTAATTTTACATAAGTTGATCTATTTGCATTTTGAGTCCCCAGTTAGATGACTAGGTACTACTGTACAGACTGATCTTGTTGCAAGCTCCAGTGTGTGGACAATGCTTAATCAGTGTGTACATCAGAAAATAAACATAATCATCAAGTACACTAATTAAGCCTAGAAAATGTTGCAACATGCATACAGTATATGGATTAACAAGGCAATTCATTAACAATCTTAATTATGAATACTGTATTTCTCAAACATTTTATTCCACAATGCTTCAGATGAGTTCAGCAGTTCTATAACCCATTGACACTACTCTCTTAAGTGAATTCTTTTTACTCATGACACATCTGTGTATCCTCTCTACAGTGGAGGCTTCTATAAAAAAAAAAACCTTAAACCAGATACCTTAACATCTTGTCTTAGAGCAGCTAAAAGAGAAAAACTCAACTGCTTGTAGACACGTTGAAAATAATTAAAATTATAAGATGGAAATGTATCAAATGCCATAATCACGCTAAGTAGTATCCCACTTTACACATTCAGTCTTGAAATGAAATGATTGATGTTTATGTGCTAAACAGAGTTCCTTTAGGAAAAAATACATCAAAAATAGTTCATGTAAAATATATATATAGATAGAACATACATATGTATACATATGTGTATTTTCATAAACTATAAACATGTATATGTTAAATATATAAATATATATGTATGTGAAATATATATGTCCTTTACCTGTAAACTTTGTTTTTAGAAGTCAGCACTTGTCCAGCAAAATTCCATTAATGAGCATAACACAAATATAAAGAAAGAAAAGCAGTATGGTATTTCAGTGACACAATCCTTTTTGTTCTGTCAAAAAACAGATAATTTCCAACAACATATAATAAATAGAGGGGAGGAGGTGAGAAATAGATCCTGCTTACTCCATCTTATTAAACACCTTAACTATAAATACATAAGCCAAAACAGTAATTCCCTGTCTCATGGTGACAGTATATTACATTCTAGTTGCATATAGTTTTGATACATAATAAAAAAAATTCCTATTAACAAATAACAACACAATTTTTAAAACTTGTTCAGGTCTATAGTCAAGCTTTTAGTCTGTAAAAAACTGGTTCAATTCATTTCACGGTTTAATAGTTGGTGTATTATTATATCTTTTCCCAAGTTTTTTAATTCATAGAAAACTATTTATTTATTTATTTATGAAGAAATAAAAATGTAGATATATACTTGTCTAAATACATGAAATACACAGAAAATTATTTATTTCTTTATAATTAGCCAAACTATATACAGAGCTTTAAAACATTTTAATTCTGATGTCCTTTAAATAAGACATCTTATTCATTCCTTCAGATTGAAAACTTGCTGATATCGACAGGTTTGATTTCTATACAATTCATAGTCAAAATTTTAGGTGTTGAGTGATATAAAATTATAATTCAAATACTTAAAATAATTTAATATGGATACTTCTATGACTTTTTTGTAACTCCAGGTAAAAACTTAAAATAATCGTGACTATTGAGTCTGGAAATAGGGAAACTACACAAGTAAATAAAAGCTTTTGACCTCATGAATAGCAATTGTGCACTGTTTTCTACTATCTGGATTATAATGCTGTCTCTTATGTTCTTTTAAAAGTAAATTATAACTAAAATGAGCTGGATGACTTTTGTTCAAGTTCACTTCAAGTTTACATTTATTTGTCTCAGTTTATCAACTTTGAAGCAATGTTTCTCAGTGCATTTGGTGTGTCATATCATCAAGCTTTGCCAAATTCAATCCATTATCTTTGAAGAGCCAAACAATAATAATTTCTTCATCACTGAAATGCAAGTAGTGCAAGTCAATATTTATCTGTAGTAAATTATTATCCTTCTAACTAAAAAGTTGGAGGAATTATACAAAATATGGTATGATTTCTCTAAACTAAGCAGACATCACTGTAAAATAGGCTGTTATAACAAATCATTTAATATGCAGGGTGCCTCCAAAAATGTATATACACTTTAATAGCTGATAGCTCAATTTTGAAAATGAAATGTACTTTCATAAACACTGCCTTTATAATAATTCAAAGTGTGTGCATACATTTTTAGGACACCCTATATTATTTAGTGGGAGAGTATCACAAACCATTTTGTGAAGCTGATAAAAGCTGTGAGCCCTATTTTGGAACAAATTGCATACAGTTATAAACAGATTTTTTCATAGCAACATAGCACAATGCTTCTCATCCCCAGAACACATAAGTGAGAGGAAAGAAAAAGCTGGAAGTCTCTAAAATTTAGAAGGTAATAGCCCACCAATGTAGCGAGAAACAAATGCAGTATTTATTGAAGAAAAAATTACATCATTCAAAATAAGGCAAGAAAGAAGGAGAATTAACATCATTAAAATGTCCATACTACCCAAAGCAATCTACAGATTCAATGCAGTTGCTATCAAGACACCAAGGGCATATTTTACAAAACTACAACAAATACCCCAGACATTTATATGGAACCACAAAAGACCATGAATAGCAACAGCAATCTTGAGAAAGGACAAAGTTGGAGGAATCACATACCTGGTATCAAACTATACCACAAGGCCACAGTAATCAAAATAGCATGGCAAATGTGGTACTGCCAAGTGTTCACGTGCAAAGGAAACAGCAGTCACAGGCATAAACTAAAGCATGCTTTATAAGCACTTCCAAAGCCTTTCTTTCTCCAAATCACCTGAGGCAAATCTACCACAAACATGATGAGAAAGGCCTATGTCAAATGACCACTTGGTCGCTCAGACCTGCACCTAACCCATTACTGTTGTAACTTGATCAACACTCCCTTTCAAGGGACAAACATTTCATCCTTTGTAAATACTTGCCCCGTTTGATATCAGAAAGAGAGAAGATTAATTTGCTAAACTTCCCAAATATGTTGATTTGCTAATACAGAATCTGTGGGAAAGGCAGGGACATTTAGTCATATTCCTCCGTGTCCCCAGGACAAAGCAGGAGGTGTGGCCGATTTTCCTCTACCCTCTGTCTCTAGCAATCTCCCTTAATCCACAGAATCCAACTCAGGGGAGCCTTTCCGCATCAGCTCCCAACAACCCCTACCCCCCTTCAGCCCCCGCCAGTCAGGCTAAGTCAGGTTTTCCTGATAAAGGATTTCACCACTTCCTGGACTTTTTTCTCCCTAACACTTCTTCATAACCACTCTGTGCTCTCCACTATGTGGTTTCCATTCTAGGGCTGTTGCGGCTGGATACTCCTATCTGCCCAACGTGGGCTTGGCCAGAATCTCTGCAGGGAAGCCTTAAGAGCATCACCCCTAAGTCATCCCTCTCCTTTCTCTCCCTGATCAGAGTACCCTGATCCATCACCACCAAGTTTCCATCACTGCCCGATACTTGCTGCCTACCTAGAGTCTCCTCTCCCACCACAATACAGACTCCAAAGAACAGAGGCACCAGGCGCCTCGTCCACTGCCCATTCCTCGGCGCTGAGCACCCAGAACGCGCCACTGAACATCTGCTGAGTGAACTAAAACTTTTGGCAGAGGACTTTCCCCCCCAGTGGGCAGGTCATGCGTGTCCTGTCTCTGCGCTGCCCACTACTCTATTCCCACAGTGGCGGGCAACACCTGGTACATGGTACAAGCTCCATTCGTTTGTTGAGATACTGAGTAATAGTTAAGGCTTATTACTCTTGTTATTTGCTTTAGAAAAGCAAAATTAATCTACTACTACTTTTAGTTTAACCATTTAACAAAAAAGTTTAAGAGTGTGGAAATCGCCGAAACTGGTTTGGCTCAACGGATAGAGCATCGGTCTGTGGACTGAAAGGTCCCAGGTTCGATTCCGGTCAAGGGCATGTACATTGGCTGCGGACACATCCCTGGTAGGGGGTGTGCAGGAGGCAGCTGGTCGATGATTCTCTCTCATCGATGTTTCTAGCTCTCTATCCCTCTCCCTTCCTCTCTGTAAAAAATCAATAAAATATATTTTTTTTAAAAAAAGAGTGTGGAAATTAAGATGCGCATTAAAGTGATCTTGAGCCTTTCTCTTTTGAAGTATTATCTTAGTAGTCCAATTGATGGATACTGTATATTAATTACCAGATGAATTCATGGACTTCAAAGATCTGCAGCTGCTCGTTTTTGTTCAAAACATATTCTTATGTTTTCATCTTTGGATTTACAAATGACCTGAATTTTATTGCATCTCCTTTTGATTTCTCACTTTTCAGCTTCATGACTAGGTATGTTCTCCATTCTTTCACATAGTATCCATACACTACGAAAATGTACATACACTTGAGTAGTATTTACTGAAAATCACTAAAATAGATATTAACACTTCTCACAGAAATAAAATATTTAAACTTGCAAATTTAGAAATATGCTCACTTCTAAATATACTACTTCAAGCACTCCATGCATTAATCTGAAAAAAAAATGTTTATTTGCACATTGCTTAACAAGTACCTATTCATATGTTTTCATAAAGCAGCGTCACTTCGCTGCTTTCCCGAAATGCACTAATGTAAGAGGTGCTGGTGCTTGGAGGCCAGATGGTACTACATCATATGACAGTGCTAAGACAAGTAGGCCTGGTTACATTTTGTGCATGTATGTGTCTCAACGGAAGAAATGTTTGATTAAATGTATTCTGTGTGCAGGAAACAGCTGCTAGGAGATGTGATGACAGTAGAAAAAATTATTTCTTACAAGTTTATCCACCCCATGCCTTAAACAGCCTCAGGTGTGTGTGTGTATCGAACAGAATCTTCTCACTCTGGACCATAACATATTATTAACATAAAATGAATAAGCTCCCGGCACGCTGTCCTTTAGGGAAAAGTCTTGGCTCAGCAATGCCTTCAGCGATCACTGGGAATACTGAGAAAGGCATTTAACTCCAATGTGTGTCTATTGAGTTTAATTGTTTTTACTTTTATTCAGACTTACAATTGAGTGTTTTTAAACGATGGGGCTCATCTACAAAACCTCTTTCCACAGCAAACAAACACAAAGCCTTGGTTTTGTAATAGCCAGACACGAAAGCTTAGAAATTAGGTTGTCAATCAACTCTGTCTCCTCCCTTCAAATAAAGGAGGAAAATCTCAGATATAAGGTCTGTGTATAATGAAGTTATTCTGGCCTCTTTCCTATAAACAAATCAGCACGCAAAACTTATCAATTAAATATCATCCTTTATGGCTTCAACCATATTTGTAGGAGGTTGGAAGTTAATAAATCATAATAATTATGTGTGTTCCCTCTGGACCTTGAATTCCCTGTGTGTGATATTTATACATCCATACAGATCACACACACACACACACACACACACACACACACACACACACCCATGAGGTTCTGCTACTTGTATGAAGTAGCAGAAGCCTCAGTTCTGCAACGTTACATATGACGTGTTTTAGTTCTTCATTCACTTGGAGATTCTTTAGAGAGTTGCTAAAAAGGTAAGAAGGGATAGCAGAATAGATAACATTTAGGGTCAGAAGACAGAGCTTAATACTGTATTCTTGAAGGGATGCAGAATACGCCACCCCAAAATAAGGATTTGGTATAAGGATTATTTTGAACTAAAGATAGTCAAAATCCAGGGTCCAATAAAGCTCTTTACCTCTTCTCAACTGCTTAGACTTACATTATAAAAAGGGCCTGATCAGTAAGAGAGCTATTACCAAAGGGACCTTTTTTCCTAAGAAACTTGTCCGCATAGAAGGGCAATGTTTGTTTTCCAAACATCTCCTCTCCCTTCCTATGAAAGGTCTTCCTTCCCTTGGTATCCCCAGACCCCCGCCCCTTTCCTTAGCTCAGGATGTTAGAAAATCCTCAATTACCTGGCTGCCCTTTACATATCTTTATGGGGCTCCTGTACATATGTAATAAATTTTTGTGTTTTTTTCTAATAATCAATAATATAATTATTGATAATCTAATAATTACCAATGTAATTATTAGGCCAGGCAAAGAACCTAGGAGGGATGAAGGGAAATTTTGTCTGCACTACATTCTGCAGGTCCTGACCTTGCTGTATGGACCAGAGCTGGTCGTAATGACTACGTGAAGGCAAAGGAGGAAAGCAAGGGCAATGCACTACATGCCATTGTGGTGAGTAACTTACAGAGCACACTTAGTGTTACAAACGTTCTTTCACCTGCTCCATGCTCAAAGACAAAATAAAAAAACAAGTGCTTTTTGGCCCAGTGTTTCCGTACACCAGGCCAGTAACCAACATAAACTTCGTCACTATACTTTGCCTTTTTGTTTTTTCATTCAGAATTGGATTGTTGCTGAATTCTTTACATAAAAAGATTGTTTTGCAATGTTTAATTCCTTTATTTTACCTATTTCGTCTTTAAAATTTGATTAAACTAGTTAAAGACTTCGTTTCTTCATTGGTGGGTAGAAATAATGCCTTCCTTGTCTGGTTATTATGTGGATTAAATAGCATATTATTTATAAGTAACACCTTGTTTTTACATTACAATGCACCATACAAATGTTAGTAATCTTTTGAGTGATACTCCAAGACCACAGCCATCATTGCTTGTCCGGGAATGAAATCTAGAGCCGTGCATCAAAGCAGAGAAAGGTTTGTTTCCTTGAAGTTCAGATTCAAGTGACACTGAAAGCTGACCTGGGTTTGGAACAGTGGCCATAGCTCGGTTTCCATGTGCATTTGCACATGGTGGGCACCTCCTCACTGCTCACAGGTTTACGCCTTCGAGTGTCCAGGTGAGCCCTGGGGCAGAGCTTATCTGTCTAGATGGATTTACATGCAATGTGAATCGTGGCTTCAGCCATACTAGTGCTTCCCTAGTGCCCCAGAGAGGCACCGTAAAGGATTTTTTCTCATATTATGAGTGCGGTGCTCTTTAAACGAATTTGCTGTAAATAAGCTGGCAAGTAGCATTGGCCCAAAAGGAAGCCAACCTGAGATCCTTCATGTCTGTCTGACCCTGAGTCAGAATGGGACTGAAAAATGGACTGGTTGAACTCCCTGAAACAAATGATGCTTGAGTGGTTTCATGCATAATAACTGCCTTGGATGTAAATGGGGCCATCCGTCAGCAGTCACCTACGTGCAGTCAAACCTCCCTGTTCCTGCAAAGTCCTTCATGCAGGCACCAAAGCCCACCAAGGAAGTTGCTGCTTCAGCATGCCCCGGGCGCCGGGAAATAAGCCAGAGCCCTCGAGACCTGGGACCCTCTCTTCAGAGAAGATTCCAAACACTTGGAGGGAACTCTGGTAAGCTGGGACTCGGTATATATCCTTCCCTAACAATATAACGAGGGAGTTTTAACGTTTAGCTTTCATAGGCTTACCCTCTACTCATACAAAAGCAGATGAGGTGGCATTTTCATAAAACTCATGAGTCGGTAGTGCCTGTCCACACCATCCTCAAAGATAAAACTGAAAGAAGATGCCTTTAGCCTCAGGTCTTCCTGTGCATTGAGTCACTGGCCAACATCATACCCTCTTGTTTCTTTAATTCAGCACATGACTCTTGATCATGTAGAGCCCCCACATTTAGGCTAAATCTTTGGACTGAAATCTACTGTGTAGAGAGGATGTATTTCCCAGCGTTATCACACACAGCTCACTGCCTGCTCACATATATTAGCACGTTGCTATATGCTATTGAGTTTTATTCCTTTGAAAACAAATATGCACTGATATGCTTGCAGTTTGGATGATGAACACAGAATGCAAATAAAAGGAGATGGATAGGAGTCATTTTCGGACAAGATTTACCTCTAAGGAGGCCACAAAGCAGCAATTCATTTCATCACCTCTGGCCTGACAACCACTGACATTCAAGTCAAAGGCATGTCCTAATCGGCACCCCTGTAACCACTTTTTCTTTTTCTCACATTTGTATGCTAATCACCAGAAGCAAAAATAGACTTAGATTGGAAATCAAAGATTGGTTGTATACAGGTAATAGAGTGCTTGAACGCTTTATTTAAAGATAGAAGGCTCCTGAACCAGGCTTTATTATTAAACTAAGACTATCTATCCTTTTTGACACTTTTTAAATTAAGTTCTTCCTCTAATTTATGTTTTTGTCAGCTTTCTTCCCTTACCTGGTTTTAAACTGGCTTCCCCCCCCTCACCCCCTCTAAGTAATAAACTACTCCAGAGAAGGGGAAAAAAATTTTAATGACCCTAGAAATTCAGATTAACAAAATGGATCATTTGTATATAGTCACAGAATTATGAATCCTTCTGAAATATCTGTGCAGAAATTTTGCCTGATACAAAATTTCATTTTCTCTCTCTGACTTCCCCTACTTAAAAACAGAATAGTTATGCTACCTTTTTAATAAGGTCAGACAATTAAAAGGAGAGGGGTTTGGGATAATTTTGAGGCTCAAACAAAAGTACAGGAGGCAGCTGATCAGTGATTCTCTCTCATCATCGGTGTTTCTATCTCTCTCTCTCTCCCTCTCCCTTCCTCTCTGAAATCAATAAAAATATTTTTTAAAGTTTTTTCTTGCCCTAGCCGGTTTGTCTCAGTGGATAGAGCGTCAGTCTGTGGACCAAAGGGTCCCGGGTTCAATTCTGGTCAAAGGCACGTACCTTGGTTACAGGCTCCTTCCCAGCCTGAGCCCTGGTTGGGGTGCATGCAGGAGGCAACCAATCGATGTGTTTCTCTCACATCGATGTTTCTCTCTGTCTTTCCCTCTCTCTTCCACTCTTTCTAAAAGATTAATGGAGCTGAAACCAGTTTGGCTCAGTGGATAGAGCGTCGACCTGCAAACTCAAGGGTCCCAGGTTTGATTCCGGTCAAGGGCATGTACCTTGGTTGGGGGCACATCCCCAGTAGGGGGTGTGCAAGAGGCAGCTGATTGATGTTTCTCTCTCATCGCTGTTTCTAACTCTCTATTCCTCTCTCTTCCTCTCTGTAAAAAATCAATAAAATATATTTTTAAAAATAAATAAATAAATAAAAGATCAATGGAAAAATATCCTGGGAGAGGATTAACAACAACAAAAGGTTTTTTCTTTTGAATTAAGGAAGGCAAGCTCCAGCAATGTGTCAGCATGTCAGATAGAAAGTAGTTTGCAGGAGCTGGCCTTGAACCACCAGTTTTTGCCCGCCTCTTGGCTGGATGCTCAGCCTGCCTCCCAGTATATTCTTCATCCCATCCGACTTCTGCAGAGTTCAAGAGAGCGAAGGACAAATGGAGCAGGGAGCAGCCAGAGAACCCTCTACGATGCCTTGTTGGGAAAAAGCTGAGACAACATACTGGGGAACACAAGGCACACTTAACATGCAAGTTCTCCGGCCGCTTGGCATCGTTTTTGTTTTAACGTTGTGTGTAAAGAAGATCTAGTACAATGCTAGGGGAAAGTACAGTTTCAAATGGCTTAGATTCAATAAAGAATTAGGGATCAAAAGTTATTTTAAAAACGATAGTGGGCTGTTGATAACACCCCCACACAAACACCTATCCCCTTCCCCCTCCCCCAACCCAGAGTTATTTGATTTCCCAGCAGACATCTGCCTTTGAAGTCTGGTTGATTCCCACAGATGACGGTTCTGCTTCTCCCATGTTATGAGGCTGTTTCTTCTGCCGAAGACACTTGTACTCCTCCTTCTCCCAGTCCGGAGGCATTTTACCATACCTCCAAGTGCACTTCTACAGCCTCTGTCGGAACTTCAAATACCGCCCGTCTCTCACCACCAGCCACTCAAGGTGCTGGAGGAACACAGAACCTGCAGGTCAGGTTCGGATTCTGACTCTGTGAGGACTGGCTGGGCGACCACTCCACACCGCAGCTTCCCCATCTCCAGAACGCAGCAATACTAGTTCTGCTTTACCAAGTTCTATGCATTGGGATAAAGTCTGGCACATAGTAGGCACTATAATCATGTGTGTTAAATTAACCAAATTCAACCCATATGGTCCAATTTAAAAGAATTAAATCGGGCAACTATTTACTGAATAACCACAAGAAATCAGTGAGGATGCTATAAATAAATATCTTGTGTCTTTAAAAATGACTTACAGGATGTAATAAATATTAAATGAAACAAAATGAATATAAAAAGTTTTCAAGAATGAATTAGAAAAGAAAATATCAATAAGGTATAACTGAAATTCAAACAAGAACTTAGTTGCAATTAGTTGAGGAAATGCTAAAAGCTCAATGTAGAATGGCATTTAATGATATCTCTGAGCATTACTAAAATTTTAATAGTGAGATAATAATGTATGAGTCAGAGAGATAAATGGAACAGAACTTATACCCCATGAAGAGACCTCAATTAATGTAAAAATGTGTGTACAATAAAGAAAGCATCTCCTAGACTCTATAGGTACCACCCTCACACCCAAGTGAAGATGCTGGACAGCACAATAGTGTAGGGTTGAGGGGTGAGGAGTCGGCAGCTGGGGCTCAACTGTCACTGTAGACTAGAAACTTAAATCCCCTCCACTCCTTCTCTTTGTCTGTAAGATAGATTGCAGCTTTTAAAATTAGGATGTCTTTGATGCAAATATCTTTAACTTTTTAAATCTTACCAAGTCAGACCTATAATTTTTTGTTGTTATTATTTCTTCCATTGATTTTATTCTTAGAACCCTAGTCCTCCTGGAACAAAGTTGTTTTTTTTCCAGCCATGCTTTCAGTTCTACATTAAATTTTTACTCTGTCTGAAATCCATTTTGTTATGATTATACATAGGAAATAACATTTAATATTAACATTTAAACAGAGGGAGGGGCAGGGGCTGAGTGGAGGTGGGTAAAGGTAGGGAATGGGGGACATCTGTAATAGTGTCAACAATCTACACCAATAAAAGAGAAAGATGTAAATTGACCGTACCTTTGCGACACCCACCAACCAATCAGGAGTGAGTATGCAAATTTGCCCAACAAAAATGTGTGTTAATTTGCATACACAGGCACCAAGCGGCCAGGGGCGGGGCAGGATGCTTTGTGTCATCGCCATGGTGACAACACAGGCTTTCTGCACCGCCCCAGCAGCTCCAGGCCTCTGGGCAGTGTGGGAAGGTGGAAAGGCGGCTCCGGCTGGAGCAAAGGTGGTGCTGGCAGCCAGGGGAAGGAAGGCCCATTCTTACATGAATCTTCGTGCATCAGGCCTCTAGTAAATAAATAAAAATAAATCTAAAAAATAAACAAATAATTGTAAAAAAAAACTATATTTGTGTCATTTATTGTGTTATTGAGCAAGTGCTAACTGCTTTATATGCATTATTATACAGATTGTTATATACTTGAACTTTATGAAAAATAATAAAAGAAAATCTAAGCATTAAACTCGAGAAGATAGAAAAATGTTAATATATAGGTATGTATATATGTGCAAATGTTTAAAAATTGAGATATATAGGTATATCTATCTATATATTATACTAGAGGCCCAGTGCATGAAATTCATGCACAGGTGTGGTCCCTAGGCCTGGCACAGCGATTGAAGCACAAGCATCTGGCATGGAAGGGCAGGTCCCAGCTGACCTCTGGGCCCAGGGGCCCCTGCGCACCTCCCTCTGCCTGAGTCATGGCACCTGAGTCACCATGTGGAGATGCAGTAAGCGTGGCTGGATGCCACGAGCTGGGGCGCAGTGTGGCCTCGCAGACAGGCTCCTGCTCAAACCCCTGGGGAGCCCAACGGGCCCCTGCAGTCCTAGTGGCTGAGACCCGGATCACTCAAAAGAGGCCTCCAGGTGCAGGGCGGGCTCCGTGTGGGTGCCCAGCACCTGAGTGTGGGGGCTTCCCCAGCGCACAAGCCCTGGCATCCAGGGGAGTGAGAGCGAACTCAGCAGACACCCCACATTCTCATCACACCTCTGTCCCCTCCACCCCCGCCTCCAGGTAGCCAACAAGAGGTTGCAGCCCCCACCTGGGGACCGCAGGATGTTGATCGCCGCCACCCACCCCCAGTTCTCCGTCCTAGCCTGGGACCTAGGGATCCTAGCCCGGAATCCCTTGACCAGGGCATGCCGGTTGCTGGTCACCATCTGTGGGGCAATCAATCTGGACCAGGCCCCCCACCCAGCTCCCTCAGCACCTGGGAGCCAGGCAGTGACCCCGTCCCCCACTGCGGCCGCTGGTTGCCATCTGCAGGGCAATCAGCCAGGCAATCGGGGCTCCACTCACACCTGCCTTGGCCTGGCGCCACCCACTCACCTGCTCCACCATCCCGCTGCAGTCCTGCTCTCATCTGGGCCCATCAGGGCTGGCAGCACCTCTTCTACCGCCCGCTGCCAGCACCACATCACTGATGCCCGCCATGTTCCACACTGCCCCCTGGTGGTCAGCACACATCATAGTAAGCAGTCAAACTAACTGAACTCCCAGTCGAGGGGATAATTTGCATATTAGGCTTTTATTATATGATAATAACTGCTCAGTGATTTTACCTCTTAACCATCCATTCATATTTTCTATTTTTTTGTTTCTCTCTGGGCTGCATTTTGCATAATATGTTTAGTCTATGTTCTATTCATGAATTCAGTCTCCCTTTAGTGTTGTCTAATTTGCTCTTTATAATTTTGAAAAAATTGTAATTACATTTTTCATTTCCAATTGTTTCATTTTGTTCTTTTTCAAATCTTCAATGTCACTTTTTAAAATATCATTCTCTAATCTCATATTTTCAAGCCTCTCTTTTCTATATTAAAACATATTAAACCTACTTATTTTATATTCTAAATCTGATCATTACATGTTCAGACTGAGCTTCGCTTTGTTATTTTTGTGATTCCCTTTGTAGATTTAAAAATGTGAGTCCATGTGTCTTATATAAACTTTTGCACACCTACCTGAAATAGTACCAAGCAGGTTTTTATTTGTGCCATTCACCTGAAACCATTATCAACCTGAGACCACTTTACATCAAATTCTCAATTTCAGCTTTTCAACCACTTAGATTCAGTTCAGGCTTAGGAGGGTCCGGGTGAGCCCAAGTGGCCCTGGGTCGGGGAGAGGCCAAGCATCCCTGGGTCCGGGTGAGACCATGCGTCCCTGGATCCGGGTGAGGCCTCGTGCACCTAGGCCCTGGGTCCGGGTGAGACCATGTGTGAGACCATGTGTCCCAGGATCCGGGTGAGGCCTCGTGCACCTAGGCCCGGGTGAGCCCAAGTGGCCCTGGGTCTGGGAGAGGCCAAGCGTCCCTGGGTCCGGGTGAGACCATGTGTCCCTGGATCCGGATGAGGCCTCGTGCACCTAGGCCCGGGTGAGGCCACGTGCCCCTGGGTCTGGGAGAGGCTAAGCGTCCCTGGGTCCGGGTGAGACCATGTGTCCCTGGATCTGGGTGAGGCCTCGTGCACCTAGGCCCGGGTGAGCCCAAGTGGCCCTGGGTCTGGGAGTGGCCAAACGTTCCTGGGTCTGGGTGAGACCATGTGTCCCTGGATCCGGGTGAGGCCTCGTGAACCTAGGCCCGGGTGAGGCCACGTGCCCCTGGGTCTGGGAGAGGCTAAGCGTCCCTAGGTCCGGGTGAGACCATGCGTCCCTGGATCCGGATGAGGCCTCGTGCACCTAGGCCCGGATGAGCCCAAGTGGCCCTGGGTCTGGGAGAGGCCAAGCGTCCTGGGTCCGGGAGAGACCATGTGTCCCTGGATCCAGGTGAGGCCTTGTGCAACTAAGCCCGGGTGAGGCCACGTGCCCCTGGGTCTGGGAGAGGCCAAGCATCCCGGGGTACGGGTGAAGCCAGATCCTGGGTCCGGGTGAGGCCGTGCGCCCCTGGATCCATCCGGGTGAGGCTGGGTCCCAGGCCCTGGTGAGAACACGCGCCCCTTGGGTATGGGTGAGGCCACGTGCCCCTTAGTCCGGGTGACGCCGTGCCCCTGGGTTCGGCCGAGACCAAACCAGAGGGAGTCGGACCTCCGTTACCACCATTTGTCCACCATCCAGAGCTGAGGGGTCAGTGCTGACATGTACACATAAGGAACTACTGGACATCGAAATTGGGTCTCAAAAGAACTGTTGGTCCAGGGGGAAGCTCGCTACAGACTGATTCATTTGCCTGTCAGCATAAATATTATTGCTCGTCTCACATTCAGTTCTTATTAGTATATATCTAGTGACATATGATCTCGTTCATCTAGAGGAAATGATGAACAACATAGACTGAGGAACAAGAACAGAACCAGAAGCAAGGAGGCATTGATCGGACTATCGGGCCTCAGAGGGAGGATAGAAGAGGGTAGGGGGAGGGTGGGGGAGGGGGAGAGTTCAACCAAAGGACCTGTATGCATGCATATAAGCCTATCCAATGGTTAAGTTCAACAGGGGATTGGGGCATGCGTGGGGAGAGGGGTGGGATGGGAATGGGGGGATGAGGACAAATATGTGACACCTTAATCAATAAAGAAATTTAAAAAAAAAAAAAAAAAAAAAGAAAGCCACCTCATGGGAGTTTATTTTCCTCCTACAGGGCCACATTCAAGTCATGCTCTTTCAGCCTGAATTCACCCTTTCCTGAAGGTGTGGCCCCGAGGCCCTGTCTCTGGAGAGCGTGGGATAAATGCCTTCCCTCTGTCCTGTTAGAAAACACAGCAGAAGCTCTGGATCGAGAAGAACTGGCAGATAACCAAGCCTCTTAGGGCCAAAGTTGCTTTGACACTCTTTGATCTACCCTTTGAGGTTCCTGATTTTAAATTGTTTTCAGCCTTCTGTTGATTCCTTCTGTTTATATAGCTCAGTGATATATTTCAAAATGCAGTAACACAATTAATCCAGCTCTTTCGGCTTTTAAAGTGGTTCCCATTGGGGAGTTATGAAAGTTAGTGTGTCCACCAGGCTGTCAAGCACAGAAGTGCTTTTCTCGATTTGGAATCTCTTACTTATTAAGTATGGTGATGAGGATAGGGTTGTTTGTTATATTAGTCTACAGATCATTGTATGCTTGGCCATTTGTGGAAATAATAGAAAACTTAGCATTAAGTTCAAGAAGCTAGAAAAATTCAACATCAACAAAAGTAGATGGGGGGAATGGCTACATTCTTAAAATGTTCAGTGATTTAGAGAACAAAGAATTAGATACAGATATGATAAACAAATTTAAATGGGCTATTTTTTTGGTTTGTTTGTTTTTACTCAAATCTGTGAAAGAGACTAGGGTTGGCAAGGAGAGACTACAGACCAAATCCTGCCCGCCACCTGTTTTTGTATGACATTCGAGTTCAAATGGTTTTTATAGTTTTAAATAGTTGGGGGGAAATAAAGAATAATATTTCATGACACATGAAAGTTATGTAAAATTCAAATTTCAGTGTCTATAATAAAGATCTATTGGAGCCCAGCCACCTCATTCATTTACATCCTGTTTCTGGCTACTTTTATGCCACAAAAGCAGAGTTAAATAGTATGGCCCCTAAAACCTATATATTTGCTCCCTGTCCTTGATAGAGAAATGTGCTGCGCCCTGAAATATACACAACTCTGGTAGAGTCACCAGACAGAGAGATGTGGGAAAGAAAAAGAGAAGGCAGAGATATACTTTCAAAAAGGCACAAATACCAAAGAGATACAAACATTATAGCTCTCTTAGAAAATCAATTAGAGGATATCAATTAAACAAATTATTTTCTAGGAAATTGCATATTCCTAAAATGTTATTTAATTTTTATGCTAAAATAATAATTATTTTTAACTAATTTTACTTACATTACTAAAATGTTCAGAATTGCATTACTCAAATGTTATCAGGAAGAGGTAGAATGCCTGACTTGCTTGCTAACAATGGAAGGAATATTTAAAATTGTCAGAGATATACTAGTCTCTTCCCTTCAAAATGGCCATATGTGCTAATGTTTTACCAGCAGGTTACCTCAAATCCAATAATTTCTAGTTTATTTAACTCTTTTGAAGCATAAATTAGAAAGAAAATCTTTCAACACGTCTTCTAAAATTAGAAAACTGATTAATAACTGATACCAAAATAGAAAGGTTAGCATCATAACTAATAGAAAATTCCTGAAAAATAATCAAATTATGATAACCATGCAGTTAAAGAATGATGTGATTTTAAAACAATTAGTGTCTTTTCTGAAAATGTGGGAATGTTTTAATATTAAGATACTTATTAATGTGTTTGGTTATATTACTGTCATAGGGATATAAACTATCATCACAGTAGGTGCCAAAAATGCATTTCACAAAATTCAACATTTCATTTTTTACAAAAACCAAGTAAAACAATAATTGATATTTAATTCTAACCTGATATAAGAAAGTCTATCTCAAACCAACTGCCATATTTGCACAAAATTAAAATGCTCGAACCATTTCAAATTAAGTAAAAAAATATATATCAGCTTCAAATTATTCAACACTTTCTTATAAGTGCAATTTGCTGAAATAGATGTTATTATGATCTATGTGGAAAATCTCAAGACACTCAGTGGAAAAATGATGACACATAGTATGAATGCCTCCCTCCCTCCCTCTCTCCTTTTTTTCCTTCCTTGCAACCTGATACTAGATGTCAGGGCCTACATGGGTTGAAGAGGTGGTGTGATCACAACCTGGCAAGGCTGCAGTAGTCCAGGCAAGGTGCAGGCGGAATCTACAGGGCAGAGATCATGAAGGACGGGCATAGAGTGAGGCGAGCCTCCCACAGAAGTGCTGCTGTGGTCCCATCAAGAGTCCCCAAGCTTGTGGAGGGCATCTACACAAAGCAGCCCATCTGGGTTTCTGAGGAGGTCATCCACATGGGGTATAAAAGAGCTTGGGGGTAGAAGCAGTGAAAGAGTATGTTTAAATACAGGGGTATTAAATGAATAAGGAAATATATGTTTAAGTTATTGGAAACCACATATTCTACTGTCAGAGAAGAAAGTTACAAGTGAAGAAATGAAGAAAACTCAAATTCTATGATGCTGGACTGAAATTGGAAGTATGGGCTGTAGATCATGTTGTGATATGTATATAAAAAATAGATGTATAAATAAATATAGATTTCAGTGGTATGTATGTGCTTGTATATGTATATATATATATATATGCTAGTATACACTAGAGGCCCAGTGCACAAAATTTGTGCACTTGGAGGGTCCCTCAGCCTGGCCTGCGCCCTCTCACAGTCCAGGAGCCCTCAGGGATGTCTGACTGATGGCGGCAGTCGGACATCCTTAGCACTGCCACGGAGTCCTTAACACCGCCCCTGTGCTCACCAGCCATGAGCCCAACTCAGGGCTTCTGGCTGAGTGGTGCTTCCCCTGTGGGAGTGCACTGACCACCAGGGGGCAGCTCCTATGTTAAACATCTGCTCCCTGGTGGTCATTGCATGTCATAGCAACCAGTCATTCCACCGTTCAGTTCATTTGCATATTAGTCCTTTATTATATAGGACTAGAGGCCCAGTGCATGATTAAATCATGCACGTGTAGGGTCCCCTACACGCTTTCGCTTTCGATCGCGGGGGAGCTGGGTGCCTGTCTGCTGGTGCACCAGGCCTTTCAGAAGCCTCCGGCATGGTGGAGGCTTCTGAAAGGCCTGGTGCCAGAGCGGATAGGCACCCAGCTCCCACGCTTTTGATGGTCCGCGGCGGGACGTGAGCTCGCTGCCCCAGAGGCCCCTTCTATGCCGCAGCATAGCCATGGCACAGACGCTGAGCTCGCACCGCCGCTGGCAACACGAGCTCAGCATCCCACCAGCCCAATCAGCCCCCCGGCCCCCGAGTCCCGCCCTCCCAGCGCCTCCTGGCCAATCGTGGGCATAGCGAAGGTACGGTCAATTTGCATATTTGTCTATTATTAGGTAGGATGTTACCAAACATATATATTTTCCCTAACATTGTTCACTGAAAAGGCCTATATGCATCAACACCTCCACAGCAATGGGCACACCTAGCACCTTGGTTTCTAAATGCCATTCTACACTAATAGGAACTGGGCTCCTTAGAGAAATGCCTGCTTTCAAGGCTGGGATAGGGCATAAAGGTACAAGGTGAATCTGGAACATTTTGTTGTGTCAAAGAATCATAGGATATGTCCAAGGGACACAGGAGCCAATTGACAGTTCTCCTACTGACCAAGTCTTGGGTAATATCAGCATCAATATAATAATGATAGTAACTTATAACACCTTAACTAATGAATCTATACAGGTATAAAAATACAAAGAAATGCCATATGCCCAAAGGTTGTGGGTTTGACCACTGGTCAGGGCCCATACCTAGGTTGCAGGTTTAATCCCCAGTCAGGGAGTGTTTGGGAGGCAATTGATGGATGTTTTACTCTCACATCCATGTTTCTCTCTCCCCCCCCCCACTTCCTCTCTCTCTAAAATCAATTAAAATATATATATCCTCAGGAGAGTATTAAAAAACACACCAATAATTGGATTTAGGGCTCATATTAATCCAGCATGACCTCATCTTAACTTGTTATATCTGTAAAGACCTTATTTCCAAATAAGGTCACACTCACAAGTACCAGGAGTTCAGACTCAGCATATTTTCTTTGGAAACATAATTCAACCCACAGTGTACCTTAATCATGAGATCAGAGTGGACATCAGTAATGGGACAAACAGAAATCATGCACCACCTCATAAGATGCAATGAAAATAATGTAGCATCACTTCTGTGATGTTCTTGCCAAAGATTCATAAACTAAATGTAGTCATGAAGAAGCTGAAATTCAAATGGACAGATATTCTATAAAATGGATTATAATATTTAAAAGTGTCAAGGTCATGGAAGTTTAAAAAGACTTAGGAACTATTCCATTTTGAAGGAACCTAAAAAGTCATGTATCACTAAATGCAATCCTTCATCCTGGATTTAATCATTTTCCTATAAGACATTATTGGGACAATTGGCAGTGCTTGAATAGGTCTTCCCGCTGCATGGTAGACAGTAATCTAACAAGTTAATTTCCTGATTTTGGTGGTAATTTACTATATTGTGATTATGTCCTGACTTGTAGGAATTACTAAAGTATTTGAGGTGACGGGGAATTATGTAGGTAACTTACTATAAAATAGTTATAGGGGGAAAAAAATGTCCTTAGTATTATTCATGCATCTTTTCTGCAAGTCTAAAAATACTTAAAAGTAATAATCACTTTAGCATAAAAAAGAAATAAAGATACAAAATAACTGAGGGATATACAATAAACTTAGTTAAATTAAGAAATATACTATATTCCTAGATGGAAATAATCTACATATTTAAAATAAAATTATCATATAAATTTTAAGCAATTTTAATTAAAATGCCAACAAGATTTTTTTCAAACCAAGTAAATCTGAAATAACCAGCATGCAAGTACATACACACATGCACATACACATGCATATACTTCTAAAGTAAAAAATAATGAAAGAAACTTAACATTTGAGAATTAAAATATATTATAAATTATATTAATTTAAGCAGTTAAATGGAGTTTTTCAAATCTTCGCATACAGAACTATTAATTCTAGAAGATCACCTGGTAGAAATTATTTTATATTACTCAAAAAGATATAGTTGCCCAAGCCGGTTTGGCTCAGAGGATTGAGCATCGGCCTTCAGACTGAAGAGTCCTGGGTTCGGTTCCAGTCAAGGGCACATGCCCAGATTGTGGGCTCAATCCCCAGTGGGAGGTGTGCAGGAGGCATCCAATCAATGATTCTCCCTCATTGATGTTTCTCTCTCTCTCTCCCTCTCCCTTCCTCTCTGAAATCAATAAAAATATATTTAGAAAAAAAAGATGTATATATATATATATATATATATATATATATATATATATAAAAGATGTATATATATATAACTACATATATATATATACATATAGAGAAGCTTATCAAAATGATGTTTATCATATCAAAACATATAAGCAAGTTACATGAATAGTTATATACATATTGTCAGATTTAGGATAATATTTTTGGTTTGCTGTGACATAGTCTGTTAAAACAAAATACCAAGTGGCTTAAAGAAAAGAAATTTATTTCTCACAATTGCAGAGGTTGGGAAGTGCAAGATCAGGGCACCAGCAGAATCTGTTTCTGGTGAGGACTCACTTCCTGGTTAATAGACAGCAGTCTTCTCGCTGTGTCCTCACACGGTGGGGGTGCGGGAGCTCTCTGAGGTCTCTTTTATAAGAGGACTAATGCCATTCACAAGGGCTCAACCCCCATAACCTAGTAGCCTCCCAAAGGCTCGAGAGTTTAAGATTGGGCATACGAATTTGGGGGGTGGGGAGCACAAACATTCAGTCTCTACCACTTTTTATGTATTTACTCTTTATCTTCAGTGACTATATAATATTTAGGTAATGCAAGTAATTAAAAATTAAAGAAGTATTTCATGTACTGAAATGTTGAGAGCAGATCATTTCTTTATAAATAAAGCTTGAACACAGGTAGGAAATTTTAGAGCATGGTTCATAAAGTAGCCCCATCTAGTTCAAGAATAAAATAAAACATGTATTAGGTAACATCTATAGGAAATGGTTTATACCAAAGTAAATTGATGCATTTAACCCAGCAGATCATGTCCTCCTCTTGGAAAAAGTTTCTTCACGTTAGCTTTCTGGAAAATGTGCTTAGTTTCCTTCCTAACTCAGTGGGCATTACTGCTTCTCCTTCTTTGCTAGTTTCTCCTTGTCAATCTCACTTTTGTTGGTGTCGCCTGAGCCGGAGACCCCTGCACTCTACAGTTCCATTGTCTCATAGCCACACTTCTAAGGCTTGATGACACATGTTTATCATAATATCTAGAAATATAAAAAGCTGTACAGTGTCTGCATTGAGCCACTGAGTATAAGACAAGCTCACCAAAATAATGCCACATGTGCACATGTGCGTGCATGTGTGTGTGTGTCTTTTGCTATTTAAGCACAATGCTCCTTTGCATTTACCTCTCATAGAATCTCCGTGAAATATTTTAAAGGCTATTATCTTATGTTTACAATTCAGGAAACTAGTAGAGAGATATTTAATAACTTCCCCATATCCAACAGCTAGGCAGTTGCTTTGACAGCTTTCTCCCTCGATCCTGTGTTCTATCCATAATCCACCTCCTGGGAGTCAACACGCTCCTTGAGGTCAGGACTCACAGAGGTGGATAGGGCAGCACCAATGACCCTTCAGGACAAGACTCTTCATTCCACTGCAAGGATGGCAATTAGTGACTGCCTCCAGCAGTTAATGCCTTAAGAATGCCACATTCTCTCAAAAAAAAAAAATCTCCATAATTGATCGACTCTCTCCGCTAAGACAGCAAATCAATAGCAATATCATGCTCTGGAGGAGAGGAGGGGCTGCATAGATGAGTCTCAGTCTTGAACATTTCAAGGATGCAATGTGGTGTTTGCTGTCATATCTTCATCGAGTCACTGGGATGGATCCGACAGAAACCAGATGGGTCCTAGAGTGTCTTTGCTAGAACAGATCAATATAGCCTCGGAGACATGGTATATGGCCACTGAGTTAGCAAGTTCATTCTTCTCTATCCCAATCATAAAAGAGGATCAGAAATACAATTCATATGGAGAAAACAACAATATTCATTGAAGATTGCTCCAGCCCCTATTCCTGACATGAAAGGTGGCCAGCTCTGAGTGGGGCCAGGAGTAGGACACAGCTCTGCAGCAGGTCCAGGCCACTACCAGCCAGCCTTGATGCTTCAGCCATAGGAGCTGCAGACCCCACAATCTTGGAGATGCCAGAGGTAAAGAAAAGATGCTGTGTGCAGCTTATGTCAAGCCCCAGGGGAAGAAGCACAATTTTGTGGGCCAGGAATTCAGGAAGGGCTCAGCTAGGCAGTTCTCCACCGGGATCTCTCATGTGGTTCCAATCAGATGTTGGCTGGGGACAGCGTCATCTGAAGGTCAATGGGCTGGACTCGCAGGGTTGGCAGTCTTCAGAGACTCTTCACCTCTGCACCTGCACGTGCCTCCTTCCAGCAATGTGGTCTCAGGATGGGCACACTTCTCCCCTGGCAGCTGGTTTCCCTAGAGAGTGAGGGTTTCAAGAGATCCAGGTGGAACCTGCATGGCCTTTTCTGACCGAGCCTTGGAAGTCCCAGTGCATCACTTCAGCCATCACTGATTGGTTGAAGTAGTCCCAAGCTCTCCCAAATTCAAGGGGGAGAAACACAGAATTCCCCACTTCTCAATGAAAGGAATGTCAGAAAATTTGGGGGCCAAATTTTAAAACATCACATACATACTCTAAATATTTTGCTTCAAGATAATATTAAGTACAACTAGCAAGTATAAAACAGGTTTTATGGTTTGCTATAATTTGTGTTTTTAAAAAAATGACATATGTATTTGTATGTGTATGTTTGTACATTTGTATGCAGAGTATCTTAGGGAGGGTATTCAAGAGACTGATCCTATAGTTGCCTCAGGGAAACAAAGCTGTAGGGCTAGAGGTCAGGGGAGGGAAGGAGACTGTACAAGAGACTTTGAACTCTTGAATTTTGTAACACATGTAAATAAAATGTAATTTAAAAAATAAAAATTTAAGCTATATATTGGAAGATGATACATGCAAAACATATAAATCACAAAGAACTTTTTGACTCATGCAAATTAATAAACACACACACACAACCCAATTTTGAAAAGGATAAGACAAGGATATTTATAGTTAATTTAATCAGGAATATACCTAATTACCTAAAAAATGAGATGCTTGATTTCACTATTATCAGGAAAGTGCAAACTGAAACCCAATGAGAGACTATCAGGTTGGCAAACTTTAGAAAGGACCACAACACCAAATACTGGTGAGGACGCAAAACAAAGAGGCTCAGACACTACTGCCAGTTGCTACAACTTTGAAAACAATTCGCTAACACCTGCTGAAGTTAATGAGATATATACCCAGCGGCTCATCAATGCAGCAGCTGGAGATATAGCCTAGAAAATATTTCAGACCTTACACATGAAGATTTCTATAAGGATGCTCATGATGTACTATTTGCATTAGTGGAAATAAATTAGTGCTCATTGATAGAGACATAAGTAAGAGCCTAACTTACTGTGTGACATCATGCTTCAACATACTTAAATTTAGTAAACACAACATGGAGTGAAAATTGTTTAAGTTGTAGAAAAATTTCTTTAGTATGATACCAATGACACAAATTTCCAAAGTCATACAAAAACAGCATCGTCATATATTGTTTGTGTCTATATGTAAACGTGGTGGAAATATAAAAACTTAGACAGGAAAGGTGCACTCCCATTTCAAGGTGAGCATTACCTATAAAAGGGAGACGAGGGCTTAGGGTCAGGGAGGAACCCAACTGTGCATGACCATTTAATTTTTTAAAGAAACAAAGATCTAAAGAAAGGCAAAATATTAATATTTTAATTATTAAATGTTAGTTCTAGTTTTATCTACACTTTTCTGTCAATATCCTATATAATAAAAAGCCTAGTATGCTAAGTGTCCAGTCATCCAGCCATCCGTTCAACCAATCAAAGCGTAATATGCTAATGATATGCTAAGGCCACTCAACCACTCGCTATGATGTGCACTGACCACCAGGGGCAGACAGTAGACTGGTCAAGCAGTTGCTATGACGTGCACTGACCACCAGGGGGCAGACACTCCAACCAGTAGGTTAGCTTGCTGCTGGGGTCCGGCCGATCAGGACTGAGCCAGACAGGCCAGACACACCCTAGAGCCCTCTACTGTCCCTCCCCAGCTGGCCAACCTCCCACATCCCTCCCCGGCCCCAATCATGTACTGGTGGGGTCCCTCAGCCTGGCCTGTGCCCTCTTGCAATCCGGGACCCTCAGGGGATGTCGGAGAGCTGGTTTCAGCCCAATCCCACAGGCCAGACCAAGGGACCCCACTGGTGCACGAATTCATGCACTGGGCCTCTAGTGAACTATATTGATGATGAAAATTAGAAAAGAATTTAAAGGAGCTATAAAATCACTATTTAAATAATAATCTAGAAAATGAACACAATTTTTACAATGCTGCTTGTTTTTTTGTGCTGCTTTGGGCTGATGTGCGTGAGAGTTGGGGGCACACAGTTGTGAAAGGAGAGCAGTCCCATTGTCCCCTGGTAAGCAGTGAGCTTCTACCAGTATTTGTGTGTTTCTAGAATCACAGAGTGATGTCAATACAAGTCACCAACTATGTCATTATGAGTTTCACAATTCCTGGCAGAAACAGTAGCAAAACAAAATAAAGTTTTAAACAACTAAGTCAAGAAAATTTAATATGTTTTAAACACTTCTAAAAATTCTTTATAGAGATTATTTATACAGTGAAAGGAGGTCCTCATTCTGATGTCATGACACTTAAAATATATCATTTGAATTACCATTGACTAGAACAAAGAGGTTCTTTGTTTCTGAGTCTTTACCCACTAAACAGAACTTCTCCATTAACTCCTAAATAATTAGGTTGAAGCCATATTTTTAAAAGTTATTAAACTAGACACATTGTTTTTGTCCCCAGCTTCCTGCTTCCTCCTCCCACCCATATGGTTACTATGGGCACAACTATTTTGTTCAATGCGATGCTGCTTTCTTGGAATAGTTTATGGGATCAGAAGTGGGCAACTGACAAAGTTGAGCCAATTAGGATTCTTCTCTGAAATGTTAGGGGGAAAAAAGATATCCTGTAATAAGACACACGAAGCCAGTATGAGAGGAGGAGGAGGGAGAGAAAGGCTTGGCAACACATGAGTGAGTGAGTTCCTTTCTCCAGCTTTTCCTACGGAGCCTCATCCTTTGTGTGGCTCAGCTGTCTTGTAAGATATTCAAATACTCCTCCAGTAGTTTTTCCCCCTTTTTATTTACTTAAATGTGTTAAGATTGGATTTATGTCACTTACAAACAGCCTTAATGAATATCCTTACTGGCTCTCATTTATTGTGTGTACAATAAAAAAATAAAATTTATGACATAGCTGATCAATTTTTTTACATTAAAACTACTTTAATCAAATAATTACTTCAATTATACAACAAAGAATAAGTTAACATAAAGATAACATAATGGTGTTATTTCTTTTTTATTTATCCTTATTATTGAAAGTATTACAGATGTCCCCTTTTTCCCCCCACTGACCCATTTTACCCCCCCATACCCCCCCTCCAGGCCTTTACTGCACTATTGTCTGTGCCCATGGGTTATGCATATACACACATAAATTATTTGGTTAATCTCTTCCTGTTCCGTCACTCCCTTCCCTCTGAGATTCATCACTCTGTTCCATGCTTCCATGTCTCTGGACCTATTTTGTTCATCAGTTTATTTTGTTCATTAGATTCCAAATACAAGTGAGATCATGTGATGCTTGTCTTTCTCTGACTGGCTTATTTCGCTTAGCGTAATGCTCTACAGGTCCCTCCATGCTGTCTCAAAGGTTATTTCTTGACACTCTCTTTTCCCTATAAGGTCATCCAACCCAGGATCTCCTCTCTAAGGATTAATTGCTCTACTTGTTCAGAAACAGAACTCAGTGTAATTACAAAACTGTGTATTGCTCCTTCACCTGAAGGCATGTATTTCCAGTAGAGTAAATCAAATAAAACACTATTTGTTTTTACTATCCAAGGAATACAGGATCACCTGTGTAATAGAATCCATTTTTGTTAAAAACCAACCAATAAAGCATAGTTAAGTCATATCCTCAAGCAAAGAAAATACCCATACTCAAGAATTACTTTACAACAATAATGGTAACTACAGCCAATGATTCGGTGTGTTGCTGAACATCTTAAAAATCCTGCTTCATCTGTTGCCACCAAAGGAATCAGTAGCTATCCCTCATCAATCAATCAACAGCTGTTTCTCAAGCACAGTTACGCACTGAGCTCTGAAGCAGTGATAGCCATACAGTTTTTCTCCTTGAAGGAACCCCTGGCCAAGAATCACATTCTACAAAATGATTGTGCTGCAGAAGCTGTATGGATGGGAGGGAAAGAGCTAGGCTCCTGAAACCACAACAATGTGTCTAGAATAATGACTTTCTTTTAAATATTCATCTGAAGCCTGGAGAGGCCAAGCAGCTGGAGGTCTTGACTCCCACTCTCACTTTAACCCCAGATGCTCCATTTGATCTGGACTTGAAATGCGATTTTGTCACATATCAGTTTTATTACTTAGAACAAGCTATATCATCTCTTTTTTTTTATGGCACTAACTATAGAAATAATATAACTTGTCCTAAGTAATAAAGCCAATATGTGACAAAACTGGACTTAAAGCCCAGAAGAGCAATCTAGACTACTTTTGTGAAAGCACTAGAAAATAGTTTGAAAATTTAAGATGGGCATGATTTTTGTTTATGTTTTGAATGCCAGTCTAAGGACATAGAAGCAACAGGGAACCAATAGAAATTTTAAAGGGAGTAGTGGCATGACCCAATGTTGCTTGATGAAGTATTCATCAGCCTACAGTGTTCAGAACAAATTGTGAGGCCAAGCAACAGTGAGAGGCAGAGAGAAGTAGAAGATGATCACAATAGCAGAGGTCCGTTGTGGGGGTGAATATCATGGCGAGAGAAAGAAATGATAAAGGACAGTAAAAATACACTCAATCCTTATAACATTCAATGACTAATTTGAACTAGTTCCCACCCTGGGTAACAGAAAATGATGGCACCAAGGATACTAGTAGACATAGAAAAGTCCTTAGGAAATCATCTGAAAGAGTAGTTCAGCAGTCCTGAGTACAGAATTTCTAAGTGCCTGATCCCAAAGTACTTAAAATAGAACCGAAATTAATACGTTTGCATTGAGTCAGATCTAAAAGTGGCTAACTTCTGGTATACTGTAGCTAAGAATGATATGTTCCCTATTGGCACTGTAGTTATGTATCCTAAATGCTTAATTAGAATAAGGTGTCTGTGTATTATCAGAATCATTATTGAACCACAATAATAAATTAATAGCTATCTTATTTTCAAAAAAGGGGAAAGAGGACAGCAAGTAATGCCCTTGTATTTTAAGCTTTGAGTGACTTTTCTTGTCTTCAGCACCTTTACTTAAAATTCAAATACAAAATTCTGTGGTTCTTTAATTTCCCTATTTCTAGATCCCATTAGTCAGAAAACTTTGCTGAGACTCTTTGTAGATGGGATTCTGCACTACCACCCCCTTTCCTAATCTTACCCATCCTCTTTTAAGGATGAGGGTCCCCAAAGAAAAAGTCCACCTGGGCCACTAAACTTCCCAAGTAGATTAATGATGTACAACTGGCAGCTGACCACGTAACACTCATTTGTTGGAAATCTCAAGTTTCTCTCAAATGTTTCTCTTCGATGTATCAGGATGGCATCGCTGCGCTGCTCTGAGATAGCTGTGAAGAACACCTAGTCATTTTGTGGTAAAACTTCAGGTTGAATCCTCACCAGACTTCACACTCTTATCCTGAGTTGCCTGGCATCATATGTGTAAAAATGCAAAGCACAGACAAGATTTCAGAAACCCCTATACCTCTCAAAATACAACAGACTTATTTCTAACTGTTTATGTTCTGTCCGTGCAGTATAAATTCAAAAAAAAAAAAAAAAGGAGGCTAAAACTTGAATAGCAAGTCTTGATTTTACTATATATTCCCATTCCCACAGTGGTAACAACTGGATTCAGGGTAGAGCAGTTGGGGAGAGGACAAAGGGAGTTACAGGAACTGGAAATGAGAGGGTTTACTATAAAGAGAGGCACAGAGTGCTAAAAACATGACTTTTCTGGCAACGCTAGGTGCCACCATGTACAAAACATTCATTAGGGTGACCTTTGGTTTAGTGAATAAAGGTGATTGGGTAGATCCACAGGATCCACATTTGCAATAACGAAAGCAGAATAATTAGAAAACTCATTGTGTATTAACATTGCCATTAGCTAACTATATATTTATTTAGCCAGGTGAGGCTATCGACATGTTACAAATTCAGTAGCACAAGGCAGTGTCAATGGCGCCTCCTTTGTCCCCATAACGATGCATAAAGATGTATATTTTCAAGCTGGGAAGTGATAATCATGGAAAATTTACGGGAGGGATATCTGAAAGGCAGCTTAAAGGCCCAGAAGCCATAGGGAGCTGCACAATTTCATAAATACTGAAAAAAGAATTATTGCAGACCCCCCACTGAGCCCATTACATGTGTCAGACCTCGGGAAATTTGAGAAAAGTGATTTAACGCCTGAGATGGTGACTGCCAAGAATGAATATGTCACAATTTTTCACAGAAGTGAGGCTGGTAGCAGTCAATCAACAGCCCACGAAGAGTCCGCTGGCCCAGGCCAAGTCCAAGTGGTGCTCCTGGGGCAGCCAGAGAGGCCGTGTCCGAGGGAAACTGCATGTTTCGCCAAGGGTTGATGCTGGGAAGGAGCCCCATAGTCTCCAGTTGGGCTTCGTGTTATAGTTGCTTGGTCCACAGTTAATTACAAACTCCTCTGGCCACATCACACACGAGCAATAAAGGGCACAAAGGCAAAAATAGTGTCTGCTATCCGAAAACACCAGAGCAGTTATCTCCTGGTCAACTCTACCCAGCGTTTCCTCATAAGCATCCCAGGAATGTTTTCCCAGTGAGGTCACTTCTGGGAATCTGCATTCAATGGAGTGCCTCACTTGGGTGGATGTAAACCTCGACGCACTAAGACATTTTTGGTCGTTCCTCCTATCTCTTGGAGTGATTCATATGACAAAACTGCCCAGCCCTGCTCTTCCTTGAATTCTGCCCGGCCATCTCCACCCTCCATTAGAGATGGTGTGTATAGAACCCACTGGGCCTTGTTCTGCTTGCCTAAGAAGGAAGGAAATATACCACAGAGTTTTTTTGTTTGTTGTTGTTGTTTATAGATACTATATTTGAATGTGCTAAATAAAGGAGATGGATTTTTAATTATTTCCCTAGGGGTTGGTGTGTGTGTGTGTGTGTGTGTGTGTGTGTGTGTGTGTGTGTGTATTTGATTTTTTTGGTAAGAGAATCTTTTTTTTTCCCTTTACTGATAAAGGTATTACATATGTGTCCATATCTCCCCTTTACCCACCACCCCCCCAAACCTGCCCTCACCCTCACCCCCTGTTGTCTGCATCCATTGGTTATGCTTATATGCATGCATACAAGTCCTTTGGTTGATCTCTCCCCCTGCCACAGAGGTTTTTTTTAAAGTGCCACCTCCCTGTGGTTTAGAGTAGCAACTGGAATATCCAACATCTCTTGTTTCATTGATGTACTCAGCAACTTGCTGGTTCCACTGTGGAGCACACTGTTTCATGTTTCTCAGGCAGCGCCTTTCTCCATATTGTTTTAGACACGGTGCCATTATAATCACTTGCAATTGACCAGTAATTGTTGCAGAAGCAGGCCTCCCTGTGCCAGTGCCACCCAGTTGCTGGACTACACCCAGCCGAGTGCAGTAAGTTCCAGAATCCAATCAAAGCTAAGCCCCATCAGTATCCAGGTTTCTCATTATGAAGTTGGGCCAATACTTGCTTCAATGCAATCCCTCCGTCTTACAGAGCACACACAAAGGCGCTCATTTTCGCTGTGATTCAGGTCCCTGAAACGCCTCCGCAGGAAAACGCCATAGGAGCTTCAGCCGTGATCATTAATTCATGTTCAAGGATCTTGTTTTTTGCAATTGGATTTGTCACCAAAATGGAGATGTGTACCCATACCCCATCTGAAAAGTGAGCATAGTAATGTTTTCTTTCAGGAATGTGAGAATAATCTCAGCTCAAGAAAACAAAACTAACGTGTGTCCTATTCCCTTACAAAGTGAGAGAATAGCGCCAGAAAGGATACCTGTTTCGATTTATCCCACCCTTGGCTAATAATTAAACTGGAATTGCACATGGAAAGCACAGACATATAATGTGATTGTATGTCACATTGTAGACATACAATCCTACATCAAATAATTCTCAATAATTTCCTATCAGCCCAGTCAACATGGCTCAATGGTTGAGCATCGATCTATGAACCAGGAGGTCGAAGTTCAATTCCTGGTCAGGACACATGCCCAGGTTGTGGGCTCAATCCCCATTGTAGGGTGTGCAGGAAGCAGCCAATCAATGATTCTCTCTCATCATTGATGTTTCTATCTCTCTCTCCTCTCCCGTCCTCTCTGAAATTAATAAAAATGTATTTTAAAAAATAAAAATCATAATGGATTTGAATTATTTTTTTAAAAAATAATAATAATTGCCTATCACCTAAGCTATTCAATATTGAGCAACCTAGGGTAATAGGAACAGAATGAGAGCTTATTAATAGGATGATCTTGGCCAAACTACATAACCTGTTCTCTGTAAAATGGCATGAATGAGACAAAGCATCCTCATCACCTGGCTATGATGCTTAGACAAAGTAGGTGCTCAATATAGGTTTGCTCCCAGAGATAACTTCCCACTCCCCCTATTAATAATAATGGCAATAATAATAATAACTGGTATTAATTGACTGCTGTTGAAAAATAAATGCGCTATGGCTCACATCCACAATATAGCACATGATATCCACCCCCCACCCCCTAGAATTTACAAAACTCCCAACGATTTTTAAACTAGAACACAAGCTCTCTCTGTCCACAGGCCTGGCTGAGTAGTTCCTTGCAGCATACACTCACTAGCACTGAGCCCTCCAACCCACTGTACACCACATGATCCTGGCACCTGTGACTTCACATATTCCTAAGAATGACAACATAACTGATGAACGAAAATAGAACCAGAGTCATAGAACCATCGAACAGACCGTCCAAGAGGGTAGGCAGGGAGGGGGTGAGGGGGTAAGAGATCAACCAAAGGATTTGTATGCATGCATATGAGCATAAGCAATGGACACAGACAGTAGGGGGCTGAGCATTTGCTGGGGGGTGGAAGTGCCTGGGGAGAGGTCAATGGGGGGAAAATGAGACTTATATAATACTTTAAAAAATAAAGAATTTTTAAAAAAGAATGACACCCATTAATAAAATCATTAATAAGAGCCCGGCCGGCATGACTCAGTGTTTGAGCATCAACCTATGAACCTGGAGATCAAGGTTGAATTCCTGATCAGGGTACACACCCAGATTGTGGGCTGGACCCCCAGTAGAGGTCTTGCAGGAGGCAGCCAATCAAATGATTCTCTCTTATCATTGATGTTGCTATCTCTCTCTTCCTCTCCCTTCCTCTCTGAAATCAATAAAAATATATTTATTAAAAAAAAAAAAGCCCAAGCCAGTTTGGCTCAGTGGATAGAGCGTTGGCCTGTGGACCAACGATTCCAGTCAAGGGCACTGACCACGGTTGCACTGCAGGCTCCTCCCTGGCCCAGGCCCTGGTCAGGGCACGTGCAGGAGAAAACCAATCAATATTTCTCTCACATCGATATTTCTCTGTCTTTCCCTCTCACTTCCACTCTCTCTAAAAACCAATGGGAAAACAGCCTCGGGTAAGGATTAAAAAATCATCAGCAAGATGCAAGCCTTTGAGAAACAACTCATATTCAGTTTTTCCAATGGAAACTACCACATATTTCGGCAAGTGGACTGAATGTGGATGTAAGTGTGCCAGACCGACGGCTGGTAAACAGGAGAAGTTCGTCTGCTGGGTGAAGGATGTGTCATGTCTATCTGCTGGCTTTGGCTTTCCCCCAAGCACTCCAGTCATTCTCGTTGAAACTTGGTAATCTGACTGTTTCCTAAAACAGAACTTCCCCTTCCCACATATCATTGCTTCTTCAACAGCACCTTTTGTGCCCTAATTATTTCAGTTCCTTTTACTCTGCGGTATTAGTTTATCATTCTTCACTCACAAAGTGTATTGCAATGACTAAAAAAATAAGACAATGTCTTCAGGGAAACACTGTGTATTTGTATGTCTGTGTGTGTGTGTGTGTGTGCGCTCCTGTGTGTGTTGTTCTGTGTATGTACTTCTATGTGTACGCGTGTGCTGTGTGTGTTTATTGGGAACGGTAAGAAAAGGCTGAGCCGGGCCTTTCAGGGTTAAAAGTGTTCATCAAGTTCTTACTCGCTGTGGATGTAGGCCACATGGAGAATCATACAGATGATACCGTACAGCATCTAAGCACATGCTTTTACAACAGCAGAGGCTCTTCTCTAGGAATGTTCCTCGTCTGTGAAAGCCTGAACTCTCTAAGGAAAATAAGAAGGGTTGAATCCAAACCCTCTTTCAGTTAATGCTTTTCTAGAGGCTTACGGGGTTGTACAAGCCTCTGCTTCTCATATTTACAAGGACCAACAGCCCTATTTCCTAGCTAACGGCGGGTTGTTTCACTAGTCAATGCTTGCGCAGCGCTACCAGTATAACGTGTAACGGACTGCTACAAAGGCTCTTTGTCTCGTGTGATTGCATGTTTTGTAAATGGCTGAGTGTAACAGAGCTCTGCTCCTGTCGGGACTCTTATTGAATTATAGATGGCAAACATTAAAAATGATCTTAAAATATGCATTTGCTCTAGGATCGAGGAGGAATTTTACATCGTTTTCTTTATGTGCCTAGTAGATTAAAAGATTTCCTTTATGTTAATATGCAAGTTTATTGTTCTTGTTATCTTCATTTAATGGCCTAAGGAACCAGGTGAGACAATTTTGCGAGTTTAATGATCACTGGCATAGAGTACACGTGAGGGTCACTCAGGACATGCCATCCCTTTCAAGGCATTTTGCCAAAAGAGCCTGGAGTTAATTAATTAATACTGAGGAATCCCCTGCCAGTCCCAGCTTTGAGAGACAAAATAAAATAAAATAAAATAAAATAAAATAAAATAAAATAAAATAAAATAAAATAAAATAAAACAAAACAGTCTTCTAGGCTGTAGGCCAACACACCTCTTCCATGAAAATTAAAAACCTAATCAGAAACCTGATATCAGATGTCCTTCTTCAAAGAGTAGCTAATATAGAATTCATTATGTGGGATAAAGGGAAAGCAAATGATGGGCCCAGTCACAATACACGGCATCTGTATCATTCTTTATCACAAATTAAGTTACCATGATAGCTATGTTGGAGTTTGTGTGGATCATGATGTCACATTTGGGACAGACCCTGTGCGCACCTGACAGGTAATGCTTGGGCAAAGTGTGCAGCCTTGCATGAACTTCACCTTGCATGAACACTGAGTCCAGGCAATGGGCAAATAACTGGAGAGGAGAGGATGGTTAAGGTTTCCCCGTCTGCTTCTACAAACCATAGTCTTAGCGAGCATGTAGAGAAAAAAGGCAAAAAGGCAGAGGCGAAGAGAGAGTGACTAAGAAGCAGATAAAGAAAGAAAAGAGCCACAAAGATAGAGAGAAAGAGAGAGACGTTCAGAGAGACGGACAGGGAGCAAGCACTTCCTGGTTAACTCATCCCCCTGTTTGATTGGCTGGTTCTTGTGGACTGTTTCCCTGGCTGCAGTTGCTGTGCAACTGCTTCCTGCAATTAACTGACTTTATTTACTTTGCCTGTTCCTCCCCGTCCATTAACCTCTTGTTTGCTAAGCCATCTGAGAAGCCCACAACCTTGGCTGGAGGATACTAGCACACTGTACATCACTTTAAACTATATGCACTTGAAGCTCTGAAATATCGGTAAATAAACATATTTATATTCTATCTACTTACATATAAATGTATATATTTATTTATACTTATAGGATATATTTATATGTTTATAATTGTGTATATTTACATAATATTAGACACACATATTTCCTAAATTACTTTAAGTCCCATGTGAACACAACATCGATTTATTAACAGGTCATTTCCTCACTATTGTGGACATCTACACACATACATGCACACATATATTAAGTATGAAATATTGACACATCCAACCTCTCTCTGCAATGAAAAATGAAGAGGGAGAGAGCATAAGTCTGACAGTTTTAGGTAGGACATTTATATCTACATATATCAAACCTGGCAAAACAGCTGAAAAATCATAGCTACATAGTAAATTCAGTGAGTGAATGAATGAATGGTAACACATTGTTGTCTTTACTGACACTTTGACCAAATGGTTTAACAGGTTCTTCTTGGGAGACAAGTGTGCATCTTGCAGTGCATGGCCACTGGGAAACATAACTGTGGAGTCATCATTTTAAGTAGTGGGTAAGCAGTTAGCTTAATATAGTTGTGACCTATAACAGTTACCATAGTCAAATCTGTTTGTATGCAGCTAGTGCTCTGTAAATATTTTTGTGGGGGTTGGGAGATGGGGAGAAAAGGGAGGGTTCTTCCTCTCACATTCTATTTTTAAAAGTGTGTGTGTGTGTGTGTGTGTGTGTGTGTGTGTGTATCCTATCTAATAAAGAGGAAATATGCTAATTGACCATCACACCCTCATAAATATGGCAGCACCCACAGCCAATAAAGAGGGAATATGCTCATTGACTGCCACACCCTCACAAGATGGAGGTGTCCACAGCCACAAGATGGTGGCGCCGAGTCCCCTCAGGCTCACCTCATCCAGCTGGAGTCCCCCAGTCCCCTCAGCCCCGCCTCATCCAGCTAGAGTCCCCCAGTCCACTCAGCCCCACAGGGGAAGGCAGTTGGGGGCGATAGGGCTGGCAGGGGAGGGGAGTTGGGGACAATCATGCCAGCAGAGGAGCAGTTAGGTGTCAATCAGGCCAGCAGGGGAGCGGTTAGGGGGCTATCAGGCAGGCAGGCAGGAAAGTGGTTAGGAGCCAGCAGTCCCAGATTGTGAGAGGGATGTCCAACTGCCGGTTTAGGACAGCCCCCTAAACTGGCAGTCAGACATCCCCTGAGAGGTCCCAGATTGGAGAGGGTGCAGGCTGGGCTGAGGGACAGCCCTCCCCCACCCCCATACACAAATTTCATGCACTGGGCCTCTAGTATGTAATAAATATACAACAAATAGAACAAAATCCATTGTTTTCTATTGTAAAGTACAGCCACTCATTTTTACATGCAACATATGAAATATTATGCTATGCAATCTAAACAGTAATCAAAATAGGTTTAACATGTTAGAGAAATAGTTCTCATAGGACAGAAATATTTAATGGATTGATTGACTTAACTTTGAACACAGTCTAAATTTGTACTGACTTGATGTATCTTTTTTCATTCCTAAGAACTATGATTATAAAATTATCTCTAAGAAACATCTTGAATTCCCTACACTCTGCTCAGTGTTTTTTTCTACATTCAATTTGAGAAAAGAAAATTTTCTTATGACAAAGCATATTCACTCAGACCTAGAACTCATTCATTCTCTTCTTAAAGAGTTGGCACAATGTTTCTTTTTTTTAAGTTTTTATTGAATTTATTGGGATGACATTGGTTAATAAAACTGTACAGGTTTCAAGTGTACAACTTCATAATACATTATCTGTATTTTGCATCATGTATTCACACCCAAAAGTCTCCTTCCATCACCTTTTATCCCCCCCACTCCTCTTTCTTTCTTTTTTTTTCTTTTTTTTTTTCTATTTTCTTATTGAATTTATTGGGGTGACATTGGCTAGTAGAATTATACAGGTTTCAGGTATACAATTCTACAATACATTATCTGCATATTATATTGTGTGTTTACCACCCCAACCAAGTCAAGTCTTCTATCACTATTTATCCCCCTATACCTTCTTCTGCCTTCCCCCAACCCCTTCTTTCTAGCAATCACTATGAGTCTTTATTTTCTTTGCTTAATCCCTTCACCCTTCTCACCCAGCCCCAATGCCCTCTCCTCTAATAGATAACTGTCTGTTCTCTGTATCCATGAGTCTATCTCCACTTTGTTAGTTTATTTTGTTCATTAGGTTCCATATACAGTGAAATCATATGGTATTTGTCTTTCTCTGACTGGCTTGTTTCACTTAGCATAATGCTCTCCAGGTCCATCCATGCTGCCCCAAATGATAAGATTTCCTTGTTTTATACAGCCAAATAGTATACCATTGTGTACCACAGCATTTTACCCACTCATCTACTGATGGATACTTCAAAATCTTGGTTATTGTAAATAATGCTGCAATGACCATAGGGGTGCATATATTCTTTCCAATTAGTGTTTCCAGTTTCTTTTAATATATTTCCAGAAGTGGAATTGCTGGATCAAAGGTTGTTTCTCCGCACTGCTTTCCATAGTGGCTGCACCAATCCAAATTCCCAACAGTGCACAAAGGTCCCCTTTTCTCCACATCCTCACCAGTATTTGTTTATTGATTTATTAATGACTAGAGGCCCAGTGCATGGATTCGTGCACTGGTGGGTCCCTTGGCCTGGCCTGCACCCTCTTGCAATCCGGGATCCCTCGGGGGATGTCAAATAGCCAGTTTTATGCGATGCCCAGAGGCCCGATCCAGACAGGAGGGAGCCCGATCCCCACAGGCCCAATCCCCACAGGCCTGATCCCTGCAGGCCCAATCCAGACAGGAGGGAGCCCAATCCTGTGCATTGAGCATCTGTCCCCTGGTGGTCAGTGCACATCATAGTGACTGGTTGACCAGTCATTAGGTTGCTTAGGCTTTTATATATATAGATAGTCATTCTGACATATGTGAGGTGATATCTCAGTGTAGTTTTAATTTGCATTTCTCTGATGATTAGTGACATTGAGCATATTTTCATATGTCCTCTTTAGAAAAGTATTTTTTCAGGTCCTTTGCCCAGTTTTAATTATATTGTTTTCTTGGTGTTGAGTTGTATGAGTTCTTATAAATTTTGGATATTAACCCCTTATCAGATGTATCATTGGCAAATATGTTCTCCCATTCAGTGGGTTGACTTTGCATTTGTTAATGGTTTTCTTTGCTGTGCAAAACTTTTTAGTCTGATGTAGTCCCATTTGTTTATCTTTTGTTGTTGTTGTTTCCCTGGCCTGAGGAGGTATATCAGAAAAAATTTTTTGCTATGAGAAATGTCTGAGATTTTACTGCCTATGTTTTCTTCTATACAGCATGGTAAAAATAATATTTCCATTTCACCAAGGAGCACCCAATGTAGCTTTTTTTTTTTTAGCCAAAATTCAGGAGGACCCTGCAGATGTGCAAGGTACATAGTATTAACCATTCAACAATCTCAGAGGACCTGTCATCATCTTCATTTTGTTTTGGCCCAAAACATAGGGCATGTGAACTACAAAGGCAGATTTCAGACTCGAATCTTTCTGACTCTAGAGCCCAAATTCTCACCCATAGAGCTAATTTCCACCTGCTCTGGTCAGAGGACAGATGTGCTTTGCTTTAAGCAAATGACACATTGTAAAATGAGAAACACATTTGAAGTATTAAAGAGGAAATTCTTCCAAGTAAGGTATCCTCAATGGAAAGTTTCCTGCATTTTCTTGTGTAACTAATCATTATAGCAGAATAAGACTTGCATAGCTTTTTCCATTAGGAAAAAGAAAAACAAAAAAAGGTTAAATAGAAAAGAAAGTGGCGGGAGAGAATCCCACTGAGAATCTTTTAAAGAATGCTACCAGCTCAGCAGGGGTGCCTATATTTAGTCAATTAGTCAGACACTTTTCTTATCTAGGAAGCTACTGGGGTGAATGAATAGGTTGTAGTTTCAGTTGAAAGAAGAACAGAGATGATTTGAAAGAAAAGAATGCTGAGAACAATAGGATTTCTTAAAAGAGCAAATGACAGGAAAAGACAATGCCAAAGTAAAGTAAAGAAAGAATATTGGGGGGAGAAGGAAAGGGAAAGCTGAAGACAAGAAAGACAACTTCTAGAAAAGAAAGAGAAAGAAATTCTTCTATTTCTTTATGTTTCTACTAGAGGCCCGGTGCACAAAATTCATGCATGGGGGGGGGGGTGTCCCTCACCCAGCCTGCACCCTCTCCAATCTGGGACCCCTCGAGGGATGTCTGACGGGAGGTCGGACATCCCTCTCACAATCCAGGACTGCTGGCTCCCAACTGCTCGCCTGCCTGCCTTCCTGATTGCCCCTAACCACTTCTGCCTGCCAGCCTGATCACCCACTAACCACTCCACTGCCAGCCTGATTGATGCCTAACTGCTCCCCTGCCAGCCTGTTTGCCCCCAACTTCCCTCCTCTGCCGGCCTGGTCCCCCTAACTGCTCTCCCCTGCAGGCCTGGGTCCCCCCCAATCTGTTCTTCCCTGCAGGCCCGATTGCCCCCAACTTCCCTCCTCTGCTGGCCTGGTCACCCCTAACTGCCCTCTCCTGCAGGCTTGATTGCCCCCAACTGCCCTCCCTTGCAGGCCTGGTCCCTCCCAACTGCCCTCCCCTGCTGGCCATCTTGTAGTGGCCATCTTGTGTCCACATGGGGGCAGCCATCTTTGACCACATGGGGGAAGCCATCTTGTGTGTTGGAGTGATGGTCAATTTGCATATTACTCTTTTATTTGATAGGCTATGTGCTCACTTTCACTAAAAACTACTGTACCCACATGTAAATCCTCCAGTTCTAGAAAAGTATCATTCTCTTGCTACTGAAACTTGGCCACACCAAACAATATCTTACTTATAGAGTTACCGATCATTAATAATTGTGTCAGCCCTAACCAGTTTGGCTCAGTGGATGGAGCGTTGGCCTGCAGACTAAAGGGTCTCAGGTTCGATTCCAGTCAAGGGCATGTACCTTGGTTGTGGGCACATCCCCAGTAGGGGGTGAGCAGGAGGCAGCTGATCAATGTTTCCTTCTTATCGATGTTTCTAACTCTCTATCCCTCTCCCTTCCTCCCTGTAAAAAATCAATAAAATATATTAAAAAATAAAAATAAATAATTGTGTCAGTTACAGTTTTTATCAGAGCAAATAGACAAGATTGTCCAAGGCCTCAAAGAAAGACAAGAGCCTCTAGGCCTGTGAAAGGGAATTATTTTTGGAGAATGAGTCAGCCCATCACAGGAGGAACTCTTGTCAGCTCCACAGTGACTCAGATATTCCTAGAGAGGCCATTTCTCTCTCTTGTAGGGCATTAAAAATGTACTAAGATGGCTCTAGAGACAAACATCTATTTTCCCTTTAAGTCTTTATCACTGGGTGATGATATACACTGAGTGGCCAGATTATTATGATCTCTGAACGCATAATAATCTGGCCACTCAGTGTATATCCTATATAATAAAAGGCTAATATGCAAATTGTCCCCTCGACCAGGATTTCAACCAGCAGGCAGGCCGGTCAACCGCCCATGTCCTCTCCCCCCCGGCCAGGCTGGCCGGACCCTACCCATGCATGAATTCATGCACCTAGCCTCTAATATATATATATACAATAATATATATGCATTCAGAGATCATAATAATCTGGCCACTCAGTGTATATCAGACATCTGATGCCTCCTGGACATCACTTTGTTGTTTAAAATGCACCTCAATTTTACTACATCCACAATGGAAGGAAGCCCTCTATTCAAAACAAAGCAATTTTTTAAGAGTTATTTTCCAAGGTTTAAGATTCCAAGGACTAATATAACCATTCCAAAATCTAGGAATCTTCCACGACATCTTTCCTGTCATTCATTTTAGTCAAACTGTCACAAATCTTATAGATATGAATTCCTAAATAGTGCCACAACCTTGCCATTTCTCTTCTGGGTCACCTCCCCAGCCCAAGGGAATACCACCAGAGTGAAATCCTTCAGGGTCCACCCATTGTTGTTCAAATAAAGACAATAATTCCTTAAGTGGCCTACCAAGTCATGCCTATTTGGCCCCTACTATCAATGCTGCCTCATTTCCCATTGTGCCCCCTCTTCCCTGTCTCCAGGCCCCACTGTCTGTCTATCCTTCCCAGAGAATCCTTCTGATGCCCTCTTCCTCTAGTTAATTCCTATCTCAAGAGTCACTAATAAAAATTCAGTGGATGGAATTCTTCATCAATATTTCACTTGATTTTTGGATTGTTTGGGACAAAAATACAACAAAATTCACAGAGCCATCTCAGGAACCAGGTCTGAATTTTCTGCATTTCATAGTCAGGACGAAAGGTAAGATGAGCATAATTAACTGGATAAGAGCAATGATACAAGCGTTTGGGGGAGAGGGGAGATAGAGTTAGGAAAAGCCCTGGGACCTGTATCCTCTATTCCCAGGGTGAAGCGGGTGAGGTGAGTTGGAGTGAGGAGGGGGAGTGAGCAGATCTACGGAATTCTTGCTTCCTACTTGTCAATGATGCATGTAAATTTCTCATGAAAGAAAATGCATAAGCACTGGGGTGTTACCTGACATTAGTGGGAAATGTACTTGGGGGAGGGTCTGAGCCCTGAGGGGCAGAGTGATGCCTGCTATGCCCTCATGTAGTCTCTGTCACAATCCTCAGTCATGCATAAAATATTTCCCCTGCTTTTCAAGTACCTTCATTTTATATGATTTTGACTCAAAGGCAATGCAACCAGTTTACAAATCAACCAGTGCTCTCAGAATAACATATACTTTTACATGCTCACTCCACTGAAAGATGGGGAAGTCAGTTTCAGAAAGTCCTTTATTCCAAATCTTTCAAAACCAAGTAAAGATGTTTGTTTTTCCAAAGGTTGCTTAATGATCATTCTTTTTGACATTGCATGATGGAAAGTCAACAATGTGACATTTGCCATAAGAAAAACAGAAAGATGGGACTGAGAAATACAATAACAAGAGCTGCCACTGCAACAGCCAGTAAGTCTGGGATGATTTTTCTAAGCAATTTGTTTCTTTTAGTCTGGCAAAGGTTTTGGCTTCAGTTCCATGTTCTTTGATTATTATTATGCCTGTCTACTAGTGGAAACTGCAAGTACTCTTTCTGTCTTTCCACCCTGGAAGAGCAGAAAGAGAAATGAGCCAAATCTGCTTTGAACACAGGGTTAGAAGAAAACAATCCCACTATTGACTCGAAAGACCCGGAAGGGCTATTTGCCCAATAGCTTCATGCACTAGAGAGTTACTGAGCCTATGCCACACCTATAGGGTGAAATCTCTGATGAGAAGTCTAGGGCGGAACCCAGAAAGCTATATTGTTTGCGCTCTTGGAACTAATCTGTTCAGGGTAAACCATCAGCTTTATTTCTGATGGAGTTGAGACCTCACCAACCTGCACCACAGGTCACCTCAGCCTCAGGTACTGTAGATAGACAAAACCCTGATCCACTCGGCACTGGTCTTTGGACAGCTTCCATGTGATTAAGTGTCATTAGCTATAGCCTAACAGGTTTTCCTTCTGTTGCCCAAGTTTTAAGGTCAAATTGACATACAACTAGACTCCAAATCTTTTATGTAGGATGACTATATCTATATTTGTAAGGATGAGTTGGACAGCATCTTCCAAAAGGAAATGTCATTCTCACAGTCAACTTGTTTAGCCAAAGAACATACACGCATAACTCATAGACACAGACAACAGTGTGGTGATGACCAGAGGGAAACGGGAGGTGGGGGCTGGGTGGAGGTGGGCAAAGGATGGGCGGACTGGGGAAATATGTAATAATGTCAACAATAAAAATAAAGTTTAAAAAATAAAGTGTAGGAAATATGGCTATCTCATTTCAAGAAATTTTATTTTTTAGTGGTATATCTGCTGATGATTTCTCTTGCACAATTAAAATATATAATTTATATTTAAAATATTTTATGTATTAGTCATACCACAGTAATACTCAGAAAAGTTTCATGAATACCATGAATGAAACATTTCTAAAATTAGCTTAGAGAGTGTATTAGTTTTCTGTAGCTACATAATAAATTACTACAAATTCAGCAGCTTAAAACAATGCTTGTTTATTAACCCTCAGTTACTTATGTCAGAAGTTCATGCACAGAGTGACTGGGTTCTCCGCTTAAATTCTCATAAGACTAAAATCAAGGATTTGGCAGGATCTGAGCACATGAGGGGTTTGGGGGCTTCTTCCAGGTGCATCCAACTTGTGGCAGCATACAGTTCCTGTGGTTGTTGGCCTGAGGCCCCTGATCTCTTGTTGACTGTCACCTAGAGTCACTCTCAACTGCTAGAGGCCATTCTCAGTCCTAATATTGTGGCTCCCTCCATCTTCAGGGTCAACAGCAGAAAATCTCCCTCACATGGGATCCCTCTCCTGCTTCCAATCTCTGACTTCCTCTTTCTCTGCTCTCTCCACCCAAATTTGAAGGGCCCCTGGGATCAGGTCAGGCCCACTGAGGATCAACTCCTTTCTTCAAGTAAACGCCATCCTGGTCAAGGTCCCAGGGGTGACACAGGGCATAGACAGCAGAGGACACAGACTTGGGGGCCATAGTAGAATCCTGCCTCCACACAAAGGATTGAATCGTATTAAGGAGCTCCCAATCTTGCCGATTTACCTATTGGCTCTTCCTCCTGAGTGGTCTGTCTGGAGCACAGTGCGATGGCGAGCAACGAAGCTGGGGCTCTGTGGTCTGAGGCCTAAGTGCAGCTCAGCTCACTCCTCCATCACCCTCCTTTCTCCTTTGCTTGGTTCCAGGCCAGCCCAGGGCCATTCACTCAAGGCCACATGGGGGCTAGTGCTCCTCACTGTCATCTTTCCCTTCTTCTGCTACCTCATTGCTAGTTCTATTTCAGTGCCTTGGATATTACTCATTTTTGTGGATCTTTTGACACCTTTAATTGCTCTTCTCTTCCCATGCCTATTAAGTTTTCTCACCCTTTGATATTGGCATTAGAAACATTTTATATAATTTGCCAAACAATGTTTTCCCACTGCTATTTCTGTAAGTGACATTGCTTTGCCTTTAACCCTGTATTAATGTTGCTGCAACGTGTTAAGTTGCATGGGGTTTGGTTATTTTAGACATAAGATTGGAGAGTTCCTTAAATCTAAAGTTTTATTTCTTCTTATGGCTGCTAAGTCAAAGTAGAGACAATTTAATATTGGAAATTTTTTGCAAAACTCAAAAACTGATTTTATAAACTACTTCATCTTTTGGTGCACAAGTAGATTTCGACCACCAACTCTAAGAAAGAGTTAGAACATTTTTTTTTTCCAACATTGAAATTCTTTTAAACTCTTCATAAAGCTAAAGCATAAAAATTCTATCAGTACTAGGATGAAAATTCTTCAAATCTTGGAACATTTCATTTCTAAAGCTTGAATTTATTTCTCACTCATAGGGATAAGTGGAGAAATCTTCACTCTTTCTCTTGGTCCTTACCCCTCGGAGGCACGGTTCCGATACTGGAGAAGCAGAGACGAGATGTAGCTCTGTGACTATGGTAACAGAGTGAACAAGAGCCACATTTTTCTGTTGCATAAAATCTACATGTATCTCTTTCACCAAATGTCTGTGACCTCTAAGATCACCAAGACAGGGTTTCTTCCTTTTTTATTTTTTCTTTAACCTAGCTTTACCATACTCTTTTTTTTTTTTCAATTACAGTTTACATTCAATATTATTTTGTGTTAGTTTCAAGTGTATGCATAGTGGTTTGACAATTATATACTTTACAGAGTGATCCCCCCAATATTTTCAGTACCCACCTGGCACCATACATAGTTATAACAATATTATTGACTATACTAGTGGCCCGGTGCATGAAATTCATGCATGGGGGTGGGAGGGTGTCCCTCAGCCCAGCCTACAACCCTCTCCAATCTGGGATCCCTCGGGGAATGTCCAACTGCTGGATCGGGCCAAAACCGGCAGTCAGACATTCCTCTCAAAATCTGGGACAACTGGCTCCTAATTGCTCATCCTCCTGCCTGCCTGATCGCCCCTAACCACTCTGCCTGCTGGCCTGCTTGCCCCCAACTGCACCCCCTTCTGGCCTGCTCACCCCCAACTGCCCCCCCTGCTGGCCTTCTCACCCCAACTACCCCCCCTGCTGGCCTTCTCACCCCCAACTGCCCGCCCCCCCTCAGCCTGATCACCCCCAACTGCCCTCCCCTCCTGGCCTGATCGCCCCTAACTGCCTCTGCCTCTGCCCCACCACCATGGCTTTGTCCAGAAGGACATCCGGAAGGTCTCCTGGAAAGTGTCCCAGTCTAATTAGCATATTACCCTATTATTAGTATAGATTACCAATGTGGTACTTTTCATCCTGTGACTATTTTGTAACTACCAATTTGTACTTCATAATCCTGTCACCTTTTTCACCCAGCCCCACACCCTCCTTTCTGGCAACCATCAGCCTGATCTCTGTGTCTATGAGTCTGTTTCTATTGTGTGTGTGTGTGTTTATTTTGTTCTTTAGATTCCACATATAAGTGAAATCATGTGGTATTTGTCTTTCTCTGAGTGACTTAATATAATACCCTGGAGGTCTATCCTTCCCAGCAGGATTTCATTTCTACCTATGAACAGAAGGAATGAGTTGTTCATGCTGATTCTCAAGGAACACCCACTGCTCCAGCACTTAGCCCTTCTTCCCTTTGTCATCTGTCCTCTTCCCACCCACACCACACAGTTTCTGCAAAATGTGGCCCACTTTTCTTAAGACACACTCTGGTGATCCCTACACCAGGAAGAGGATGCCATTTGTTCTCCACTTTGTTCCAAAACACAACCTAAAATGGGTCTCCCTCATTGTCACTGAACTGGGACGTGAGAAAAGAAAAAGAGGGATGGATCCTAGAGTGAACCTTGAAAACAGGGGAAATTTCTGAGAAACTCCTCATGAACGAACTGAAAGACAAGGTGTTTCTCTATCTCCTTCCTGAATTTAAAATAGGCATTCCCTGAAGTCCTGTGACCAAAAGTATAAGAGTGCACTAGACTGGCAGTTGACCTAAATCATGTTGAATAAAATGAAAGTCTACTTTCTTCTGTTCCCCTCCCCAACCTAACTTCAGCAAGTATAGCAAACGTCTAGTTTCCATGGACATCTTAGATGTATACACAAAATGAATTCCAATCCATTCCCCAAAAATGTGTGTGTGTGGGGGGGGGGGTGGTTTACTTTGGAGAACCCAAAACTCAAACCCACAGAAAGAGATAAGACAAAGCCCTTTTATCTGGCAAATCACCAAGGTGACTATGAGTTGAAAAGGATGCAAATGATAAGGTTCAACTTTTAATAAAATTAAAGGGGTGATCCAAAAATATCTAAAAATGTGCCAAGACTTTGAAATCATTTCTTCTCATCTATCTGTGGTAGGCAGAATAATGGCTTCCTGAAGATGTCCAGGTCCTAATCCCTGGAACCTGGGAATATGTTGGGCTACATGGAAACGGAGAATTAAATTACAGATGGAACTAGATTGCTCATCAGCTGACCTTAAAACCAGGAGATTATTCTGGATTATTCAACATGTCCCAATGCAATCACAAAGATCACCTAAACCTGGAAGAAGGGGCCATAGGAGGAAGTCAGAATAATCCTATATAATAAAGAGGGAATATGCAAATTGACCATCACTCCATCACAAAGATGGCTGCAGCCACAGCTGAGGCCAAGTTCCCATAAGGAGCCTTAATGAGCAATCAGCAGGGACCTGAGGCTACGCCCTCCCCTGACCCCATGGGGCTTGACGGGGGACCTCAGGCCACGTCCCCCACCCGGCAGGGCTTGACGGGGGACCTCAGGCCACATCCCCCACCCGGCAGGGCTTGACAGGGGACCTCAAAGTGCACTTCCTATTCTGGTGCTGGGCTAGGGGACCTCAGGCTGCTTCCCCCGCCCCAGCGCCAGGCCGGGGGACCTCAGGCCATGGCCCCCACCAGGTGGGGCTTGACAGGGGACCTCAGGTCGTGCCCCCTGCCCCAGCACTGGGCCAGGGGACCTGAAGCTGCGCCCCCCTGCCTGGCTGGGCTTGACAGGGGACCTCAGGCCATGCCCCCCACCCAGCAGGGCTTGACGGAAGACCTCAAAGTGCACTCCCAGTGGTGGGTCAGGGGAATTCAGGCCGCGCCCCTGCCCAGCGGGGCTTGACAGGGGACCTGAGGCTGTGCCCCTCTGCCTGGCGGGGCTTGACGGGGGACCTCAGGCCATGCCCCCCACCCAGCGGGGCTTGACAGGGGATCTCAAGGCATGCCTTCCACCCTGGTCTGGGCTGGGGAACCTCAGGCCACGCCCCCCATCCTGGCACCAGGCCAGGGCACCTGAGGCTATGCACCCTGCCCAGCAGGGCTTGACAAGGCTGGGACTGGCCGGGTCTGGATCTAGCCCAAGGGGGGGCGTTGTGGCACCGGCTGGGTCTGGGTCTCACATGATTTTGAGGTGCATGTGGGTGGGCGGGGACTTGACTCTGGGTCCCAAGGTGAGCCCCAGACTCTGACAGGAGGAAGGTTTTCATATACATTTTACTAATTTTCTTTCTTTTTTTTTACTAATTTTCTTTCATCTCTGACACTTCTATTATAGAGAAAGGGCAAATAACAATATTAAAGTATTTCCTCTAATTAATCCCCTTTTAATGTGCACAAATTATTAAAGTATTTCCTCTAATTAATCCCCTTTTAATGTGCACAAATTTCATGAACCGGGTCACTAGTGTGGTATAAAAAGACTAGACCCACCCTTGATGGTTTGAAGAGAATAAAGGGGCCAAGAACCAAAGCATGTGGGCAGCAACAGAGTGAGCAGAAAGGAACTCAACTCTGCCAACACTCAGATTTTAGCCTGGTGGGACCTGTGTCGGACAGCTGATCTGTAGAACTATAAGAAATACCAGTAAATTTGTACTGTTTTAACCAACTAAGTCTTTGGTTATTTGTTATGGCTGCAATGGAAAACTAATACAGCATCTGACACATCTTCAGTAATCAATTTTTAAGAAGTAATAATATATCTGAATTGATACATCTTAACTGGTACTGGGAGTTTGCCCTTTCAGTATAAATAGGATTTTATAAAATCCTGGACCTAAAATTAATTTATCAGATTAACAGCTCACACTACTGGTTGCATTGACAATTGCAAAAAAATATAGACATCTCAATTCTGCATTATGTTCCATAAGAAGGGCAATCTGAATGTTTATAATTTATAATCTTTCCTAAATTGACTTCTTCAATGGCCCTGGAGAATAGGGACCCTACTTGTTAAAAGGGCCAGTGTCTATGCACTAGCAGATTCCACCCTAGAATCTAGGATTCTGTCCTATTCTCCAGGATTCTTTACAACATTTTTTTTAAAAAAAGTAATAAATGAGACCAAAAAAAAAAAAAACAACGCTGTTGCTACCTAAGATGAATGATGCCAAAAACAAAATTTAGTCTAGACCCACACATTCATATAATTCTCACCCAAAAAGAGTACAAAACAGTCTAGGTCAGTGGTCGGCAAGCTCATTAGTCAACAGAGCCAAATATCAACAGTACAAAGATTGAAATTTCTTTTGAGAGCCAAATTTTTTAAACTTAAACTTTCTTCTAACGCCACTTCTTCAAAATAGACTCGCCCAGGCCATGGTATTTTGTGGAAGAGCCACACTCAAGGGGCCAAAGAGCCACATGTGGCTCGCGAGCCGCAGTTTGCCGACCACTGGTCTAGGAGACCAAGAGCTGTTGTTAAAGAGAAACCTAGGTCTTTTGTTTATTCATTCAACAAAGATTTATGGGTGCTATGAAGTTCCAGACCACTATCAGGATGAGAACATGAGCTTTATTATGTTACTAGAGACCCAGTGCATGAAATTCGTGCACGGAGGGGGGGTGTCCCTCAGCCCAGCCTGCACCCTCTCCAATCTGGGACCCCTCGAGGGATGTTCGACTGCCCGTTTAGGCCTGATCCCACCGGGCAGTCGGACATCCCTCTCACAATTCAGGACTGCTGGCTCCCAACTGCTCGCCTGCCTGCCTTTCTGATTGCCCCTAACCACTTCTGCCTGCCAGCCTGATCACCCCCTAACCACTCCCATGCCAGCCTGATTGCTGCCTAACTGCTCTCCTGCCAGCCTGTTTGCCCCCAACTTCCCTCCTCTGCAAGCCTGGTTACCCCTAACTGCCCTCCCCTGCAGGGTTGATCGCCTCCAACTGCCCTCCCTTTCAGGTCTGGTCTCTCTCAACTTTCCTCCCTTGCAGGCCTGGTTCCTCCCAACTGCCCTCCCCTGCTGGCCATCTTGTGGTGGCCATCTTGTGTCCCACATGGGGGCAGGATCTTTGATCACATGGGGGCAGCCATATTGTGTGTTGAAGTGATGGTCAATCTGCATATTACTCTTTTATTAGATAGAATAGAGGCCTGGTGCACTGGTGGGGGCCAGCTGGTTTGCCCTGAAAGGTGTCCTGGATCAGGGTGGGGGTTCCCTTGGAGTGTGGGGCAGCCTGGGTGAAGGGCCTGTGGTGGTTTGCAGGCCAGCCATGCCCCCTGGCGAACCAAGTGGAGGCCTTGGTATCTGGAATTTATTTACCTCTACAATTGAAACTTTGTAGCCTGAAGCAGAGCCAAGCCTCCTGCTCGCTCCGTGGCCTGCAGCCATTTCTTTTGGGGTTTGTGTTCTATAATTGAAACTTTGTAGCCTGGAGCGGAGGCCTAGGCCAGCCAGGGCTGCAAAAGCTTTGCTTCCTCCATTGCTGGGGGAAACCCAAGCCTCCCACTCTTTCCAGCTCAGTGGCTGCTGCCATTTCTGTTTGGATTTGTTTATCTTCTATAATTGAAACTTTGTAGCCTTGAGTGGAGGCTTAGGCCTGCAACGGCACATGGAAAGCTTGGCTTCCTTTGTTACCAGGGAAACCCAAGCCTCCCTCCTGCTCTCTGTGGCTGTAGCCATCTTGGTAGGGTTTATTTGCATATTTTCTCCTGATTGGCTGGTGGGCGTGGCTGGTGGGTGTGGCTGGTGGGCATGGCTGGTGGGTGTAACAGAGTTAGGGTCAATTTGCATATTACTCTTTTATTAGGTAGGATGTTGTTGGGGGGGGTAATGGTAAGATATGTACACATATAATACCTCAATAAAAAAATATTTAAAAAAAAAAAAAAAGTAGGATGTTGTAAACTCTCTCATTGGCAGTGACATTTCCAGAACCTTGAGTCAGTCAGCTAGGACAGTCCATCTAAAACCTCACTGTGCACACACACCTGAGGCCTCGCCACAGGCAGATTCTGACATGCCTGAGACCCTACATTTGTAACAGGCTCTGAGAAGACATCGAAGTTGCTGCCCCAAAGACCACACTGAATACCAAAGAGCTCGGACCCAGAACTCGAGGCCTGTTTAATACACCTCATTTTACTACTGTTCACCTGAGAACATTTTATAAAATCCTGGAGAAAAAATATCTTCCCCTGTCACCACTGTACAACTATATTATACAAGGCAATAATATTTTCTGATGATGACCTTTGTAAGTCATAAAAAACTGACAGGCAAAATTAAAGGACAAGGTATATTCTCATTTTTGTGTGGGGAAAAGACATATGGTTGAGGTAACAATCTGGAAATACATTGCATGTATTCATCAAAATAGAACGACACAAAATGTCAGCAACTTTGAAGCTCTCACACTGACTAAGCAAGCAGGTGTTTTGTCAGCAGGATTTGGAAACATACAAATTAGACCAGGGATAGTAGTGTTAGAGTAGATAGGTAGAGATTAATAAAAAAGGGAGCAAAAGGAGTCAGACATTATTAAACATAATCAACTAGGGATCATAGGCCTGCTTCACTAGGAGGCTACAACTTCACACACTCCCCAGGGGACCGCAGACCCATTCGCCAAGGATTACTCCTGGGAGGGAGAGAACAATAAAGGGGAAATTCCTCTGCTGGGCACATTTGCAGTAGAAGCCAAAATGGCCAAGGGGGAAGTGATTCTACTATGAGTCATTCGCAGTGGGAGCTAAGACAGCAACCTTACAGGCCTGGCAGTCTAGCCTGGGGAAAGGACCGGGCTGGATAAGGAACACAGGACCCCGGAGGGTCCAGCAGGAGGACCCAGGGCCAACCTGCAAAAGCTTGGGAAGTAGATTAGTTTGAAGAAGAGCCTGGTCCTTCCCAAGCCGGAGGTAACACAAGCCAAGCTTAACAGAAAGCTCTCTCCAGCTCGCTCACTCTCGCCGCTGTTCCCCCCCGCCGCCCCCCCCGCCCCGGCAGAGGGCACAGGCCTGGGCACAGCCAGCCAGAGTGCAGCTGGAAACACAGACTAAGCTGGGTGGTGGTGACAAAAGCTAGCTGGGTGGTGACACAAACTGGCCTGCACTGAACACCAGGTGCAAAATGTCTGGACACTGGCCCTGTTTCTGGGCCTGATGAAGACAAGGCGGAACTTTTCCACAGGGAAATGGAGCTGAGCCCACCCGGGACAGCCCTTGTGTTTACTTCACCTTTAATAAACCTTACTACCTCCCAGCCTCCCGTGGCTGGGTGCCTGGAACACTTTCCTGGTGACTCCGTGTAAGATCACCATTTCCACTGGCAACAGTGGGATTCAAAGTCAGCTTTCCGTGGAGGAGAGCTCTGTAGCCAGGGCAGAGGTAGGGGCATCCAGTGAAAGGGAGTGCCCTGCGTGCACAAATAAACCAGGCCGTTAGGAACCCACCGGCCAATAAAGCTTCGGGAGAGGCAGGTTTTACTACTGTCTTTTACAAAGCCCGGGGCCCTGACTGCTCCCAGGGGCGCACTTCAGGTTCATGCTCCTCGCCCCCCTTCCTACTGTATGGGAAGTGATCGGACCTTTTACTCACAGAGCTGGGAGAGACGTCCTTGAACTGTACCAACCATAGACATTTCTATCATTAAAGCCTGATTGTAAAATCTCCCCTAAGAACAAACGGTAGGCACTGTGCCGGCTTTATAAAAGTTCCATTAGTCCTCGGAGCCACGTCTGCATGGCCGAAATCTAAATCCCACACTCACAGTGGAACCATCACTGACCGTAAAGGACAGCGTGGCTATGACCTTTCACACAGAAACACACTTGTAACTGAATTAAAGGTGTAATAATAAAAGGATTAGAATTATGGCTATGAGTCAATCATTTCTGATAGAAGGGTACTATTCCATAAGCTGAGAAGTTAAGTAGAGTAATGAGATTACGTTATGTAATTACAGATTTGCAAAATGTTTCTTTTAACATCCTCACTCCAGTGTATAATTTTAAGTAGTTAATTATCTTTCACTTGAAAGTCTTAATATTTCTTGCTAGATTAAATGAAGTATGGTATATGGAGAAGGTATTCTCTTCTTACCTAACATAAATGCACAGTATGGATACGCTAGTATTTTCAAGGAGAAAAAAAATTACCATTTTATGCAGATAATAATGTAATATTCAAACAGTAAAATAATTCCCTCATTTATTACAATAGCTGTAATTATAATAACTGTATCATCATTAATAGACATATAATGGCAGTACAGCTATTAACACTAAGGTACAAAATCAATTTAATCAGAACTTTTGTTATCAAAAAGTTATTAAGACTCCTTTTATGTATAATTTTAATTGCCCCCAAAGCATTCTAAATAGCTGAGCCAATTAATAAAGAGCCAGACATTATAAGAAAAACCTTATTTTCCACCAAAGCTAACACAGAATTTGTGTAACATTTATTAGACTCTTAACATTTTTTAAAATTTAGATGATTGTTAACATAATTTAATTTTACATTTTTTTATTATTTTTTTTTAATCCTCACCCAAGGATATTTTTCCATTGATTTTTTAGAGACAGTGGAAGAGATAGGAAAAGACAGAGAGAAATATCGATGTGAGAGAAACACATCGATTGGTTGCCTCCTGCACAAGCCCTGTCCAGGGTGACAGCTGTATCTGAGTCTATTTCTATTTTGTTAGTTTGTTTTGTTCATTCCGTTCTACAAATAAGTGAAATCATATGCAACTTGTCTTTCTCTGACTGCTTATTTCACTTAGCATAATACTCTCCAGGTCCATCCATGCTGTCCCAAATGGTAAGACTTCCTTCTTTCATACAGCCAAGTAGTATTACATTGTGCACATCAAGCAGGTCAAACTTCGGCCCCACAGGCCACATACAGCTCACAACAAATATTTTTGCGTCCCAGCCAATATAACGGTATGTAAGAAACGTTTTAATAAACATTTTGTACCTTAATTTCTACAATAGCCTGTTATACATAATTATTAACAACGAACTACAAAGTTCACTAATGACTGATTACTATAATCGTGTTGCATTCATTTCCCTTACGCGCCTTACGTGCAGGCGCACCATTTCTCTCCACTAATACCAGCAGCGAATATTTTAGCAGCCGATTGCCACGTCATTAGTCTTGTACTGACTTGTTTGGTGTGCACAACAGAAAATATTTCGTTTTTGGAGAATAAGAAAAATAGGTTTATTGTGTTATGCTTATTAATTCGTGCAGTTGTTCAGTGTCTGGTAAGTTAATGTTCAAGAAAAAATATAAATTTTTATTAAAATGTTCCATTATTTTATGTTAACAATTACCCATTTATTTCAGCCCTTTGTATTCAGCATGTCTCTATCGAAATAAACCTACATTTCTATGAAAATTGAAGCTTTTATTTTCTTGCGACCCACATAAACTTAAACCTTGTTATTTGGCCTGTGTTAGCCTTTGAGTTTGACATGCTTGGTATACATGTACTACAGCGTTTTATCCACTCATCTACTGGTGAGCACTTGGGCAGCTTCAAAATCTTGGCTATTGTAAATAACTAGAGGCCCGTTGCACTAAGATTCGTGCAATAGGCCTTCCCTCCCCTGGTTGCCAGCAGCGGTTTTTCTCCGGCACCTGGGACCCAGGCCTTCACTCCAGCCGCAGCAGAGAAGCCAAGCCTCAAGGCTACGCTCCTCCGCTCTGGCCACAGCGAGGCTTGGCTTCTCAGCTCCAGCCACAGCAGAGAAGCCAAGCCTTGAGGCTTCTCTGCTCTGGCCACAGAGAAGCCAAGCCTCTTCAGTCTTCAGTCGTCTTCAGTCTTCGCTCAGGCCAGAGCCTTCAGTCTTCGCTCCACACCTGTGTATGCAAATTAACCCACCATCTTTGTTGGGTTAATTTGCATATTCACTCCTGTTTGGCTGGTGGGCATTGTGGAGGGTATGGTCAATTTGCGTATTTCTCTTTTATTAGTGTAGATGATGCAATGACCATAGGGGTGCATATATTCTTTCCAATTAGTGTTTCAGGTTTCTTAGGCAGTTTCATTTTTAATTTTTTTAGTTAACTTCATACTGCTTTCCACAGTGGCTACACCAATCTGCATTCCCACCAACAGTGCATGAGAGTCCACTTTTCTCCACATCCTCACCAGCACTTGTTGTTTGTTAATTTATTGATGATAGCTATTCTGACAGGTGTGAGGTGATATCTCATTGTGGTTTTAATTTGCATTCTCTGATGATTAGTGATGTTGAGCATATTTTCATATGTCTATTGACCACCTATCTGTCCTCTTTGGAGAAGTGTCTTTTCAGGTCCTTTGACCATTTTTTAATTGTTAGTTTTCTTGTTGTTGAGTTGTATGATTTCTTTATAAGTTTAGGATATTAACCCCTTATCTGATGTATCATTGGCAAATATGTTCTCCCAATTGCCTTTTCATTTTGTTGATGGTTTACTTTGTTATGCAAAAGCTCTTTAGTTTGAGGTAGTCCCATTGTTTATTTTTGGTGTTGTTTTTTTTTTCCATTTTCAGAGGAGATATATCAGAAAAAGTATTCCTACTAGAAATGTCCAAGATTTTACTGCCTATATTTTATTCCAAGATTTTTATGACTTCAGATCTACATTTAAGTCTTTAATCCATTTTGAGTTATTATTGTGCATGGTGAAACAAGTTAGTTTAGTTTCTTTTTTTTTTTCTTTTTGCATGTATCTGACTAATTTTCCCAACATCATTTATTGAATAGACTATCTACCCTATTGTATGTTTTTGCCTCCTTTGTCAAATAATAATTAACCATAAAGGCATGGGTTTATTTCTAGGCTCTCCTATTCTATTCCATTGATCTATATGCCTGTTTTTATGCCAGTACCTTGGAGACTGTCTTATATCCCTGGTGAAATACATTAAATCTTAGTAAAATCCTGCATAATAACTGCCACTTCTAATGAAAAAGAATTTTAATCAACAACATATCAGAACATACTAGAAAGTATTAATATTTTATAGTCAATATACATATATTTAAAATTGAAAGTAAAAATAATTTAACAAAGAATAATAAAACTAATATTTATAGAAGATTTTCTATGTACCAAAAACTACCTGAAATGCTAAAATGTGGTAGTTATAGAATTTGAACATAAGTTACTCTGACTCTAAAATTTATGTACTTAGCTAATATGCTATGCTGCCTCAATATATGTGATTCTAACATAATCTTTAATTATCAAACAAAACTAGAGAAATATCACTTGATTTTCAATTAAAAAGATAACAGAATTTTGGCTCTGGATGACAAATTAGTCAGCCAGGTTTGCTTCTTATCTTTGTTGATACTGCACTGAAATGAAAGCTAAAATAGATAAATAGAAGTGACCCTAAACAGCGAAGATAATGGGAGAGGGGTTTGTTAATGAATAGTGATTTCAACACATTTATGGAAGACAGAAAGTAGAGAGGAGCCCTAACCGGTTTGGCTCAGTGGATAGAGCGTCGGCCTGTGGACTGAAGGGTCCCAGGTTCGATTCCAGTCAAGGGCATGTAACTTGGTTGTGGGCACATCCCTAGTAGGGGGCGTGCAGGAGGCAGCTGGTTGGTGTTTCTCTCTCATAGATGTTTCTAACTCTCTGTCCCTCTCCCTTCCTCTCTGTAAAAAATCAATTAAATATATATTTTTTAAAAATCAATAAAACATATATATTTTTTTAATTTGAAAAAAAAGTAGAGAAGAAAGGATTGACATATGGAAGCATGGAGAAAGCTATGTCCTACAATCTACCATTAAGGGGCTGCAGAAGAGGTGTAGGCTAGTTTCTCTGACAAACTTCAGAGTCGCAACTATGATATAAGCAGGAGAAAGACATGAGTGTGAAAATAGGTGTTAATATAGGTCAGCTGCACCAGCTGCCGCCATTACCATCCTAACTCCTCCAATTGTGCCCACAGAGGACAAGTACTGAAATGTCTACTCAGGCAAAAGCATGATAGCTCTTCTCTAAGGCATATGAATAAAGTGTCAGAAGATGCAGGGATTCTCATGTGTGAATTTCTGCCTTCAGAGAAAAGCCCTTCTTATCCAGGAATATGGTAGAACTCTCGACTTAACCACTTCTTATCCACTCATTGAAAAGCAAAGATTCACAGCAATTAAGCCTTTCTTTTCTCTACACAGAATCTCTAGTCAGAATTTCTACTCGAAGGAAAAATAGAGATTTTAGAAAATCCTAAATATACAGTAGCAAAGAAATGGTATATTGATCATTAATTATGTGAGAAAAATGATCACCATGAAAGAGATACCAGTAATATAAATCAAAAAACTGACCCCAGAGGAAATAGAGTAAATTCAGGAAACAACATGAAAATAAATTAAAAACTGAATACTCTAAATAATAAAGTTAAAGATATTAAGTGAGATATCATTACCTCCATAAGACAGGGTAAAAATGTCATATGTAAAAAAAAAACTTTTAAAGAAAAGTCTTAAAACTTAAATATGGAATTTCCAAAATAAAAATTTGAAGAGGAAGTTTAAAAAACAAAGTCAAGCGAAAAGGAAATATACTATAATGTAAAAGAAAAAGACAAAATGACCAAGAAGAACATGAGAGAAAGGATGAAACTAGTCCAACAAATTCAATATTCAACTAAAAGGAGTCCTAGGGGGAAAGAGTGGAAGGGAAGAAATAATGTGAAAGAATTTCCCTTAGTGAAAGGGGAGTTGAATTTCCAGGCTACAAAGGCCCAAAGTGGCCTGCTCAATAATTTTAAAATGTTGAGACCCAAACTTAATATCATCAAATTTTGAAACACCAAGAGCTTCAAAGTCCAGGAAGCACAGAAAGTCCCAAACAAGATGAATCCAAAGAGGCTCACACCAAGACACATTATAATTAAAAATGCAAAAGGTTAAAGACAAAGAGAGAATCTTATTTTTTTTAAGTGCTAATATTTTAGAAAATACTGAGAAAGTAAACTTTACCTAGGTATAAAATCTTTTTTATATAAATGTATTTCTAAAACAATGGCAGTACTGCCTGACCTGTGTGGCTCAGTGGTGGTGCATCAATCTATGAACCAGGAGGTCATGGTTCAATTCCCAGGTTGCAGGCTCGATCCCCAGGAGGGGGCGTGCAGGAGACAGTGATCAATGATTCTCTCTCATCATCGATGTTTCTATTTGTCTCTCTTCCTCTCTGAACTAAATAAAAATATTTTTTAAAATAAAAATAATAATAAGGAATTGACAAGTCAGAGCATGAAGAGGGTGAGCAAAATGGTAGCTATCTGGGGAAGCCCCTAACAGGAACTGTAGCTTTTAAGAGAGACAACTTCTCCCCATGGCAACTTTTCCCAGAGTCACTCAGGAATCAAATATGTCAATTCCATGCCCTCCCCACTGCCCAATCTCACGCAGGGCTTCCCATCCACAACACCTAGCACAAAGTCTGAGGAAGGGGAAGGAGCAGGGTGGGCAGGGTTGGGAGCAAGGTGAAGCAATGTAGAGAACAAATGGATTTGGAGGAACAATATCCATCTAATTCTCTCAAGAAAGAAAACCAGGAGTTTGTATTTTAAAATATCGATTGAGGTTCTAACTTAAGGAATTAATACACTTATAAAAATAATGTATTCTGTTCAATGTCCCAATCATTATAGTACATAGGGACAAAGGAACACAGTGGATCACTGCACCAAAGAGTGTTTACTAAAAACTTGGGGGAAATAAGCGTCTGTGGTGTTTGACCTTGAGACAGGCCAGTGTGGTGATCGGAAATGTAAAGATGCAGCTAGAAAATTGGGCATCATGGAAACCCCAAAGGGCATTTGCTAGCATGACTATTTTAATATGAAATGAGGTTCAATCATTTTTCATTTGGAAAACATGACAATAACAAACCAAATATCATCATTTTCTAAGTCTTAAGAATTCCATTTCAAACTTTTCAGATAAACTACAACCAACCCTGTCCCAGAATGGGGCCAGATAGAGGGCTTTCCAACATATCCCTCTATTTCACTTTCATCATAACACTTATTCCTATCATTTCCTGATATTTTCTTATTTATTTCCTGTTCACTGCTGCCACAGGAAATGCTAGTGTCCTAATAACAATAACAGGAAATGCGTCTGTCTTTGTATCTCATAAGTAGACACTCAATGAACGTTGGTTAAATAAATTAATATCAAAATGGGTTCATTTTCTGAGACACTACTTGGTAGAAGGCTAACCTGACACAAAATAAATAATTTCAGCCTTGACATCACTCGAGGATTTCAACACCTGATGAGATGAGAAAACAAATGAAGCTTCTCCCCAGGAAGCCTTCCACAATCAATTAAAAGTGCTATCCCTGCTGAATCTCTGGAGTATATTGACTTGTCTTTCAGATATTTTAGCAATTTTTTTACACACCACGTATTCCTCACTATCATATTAACAGATTCCTTGAAGGCAAATGACTAATTTCATGTGTTTTGCAGCTCATGGGAACACAATAAGTACTTACTAAATCAGTGAGATTGAGATATACTAGAATCCTCATAACACAAGAGCACCTTTGCAAATCGCCATCTTTGACATCTTTTCCATATCTTCTACGTAATTCTGGAAGCAAACACATTCCTGAATTGCCCTGTCGAGTTGAGCTAATGCCATATACACCATCACAAGTGGGAGAGGGAAAAGGCTTTAAACAATTCAAATGTGCTCTTCAAACATTTGTCATATTATTTGTCATATGTATGGGAGTGAGTGAAGATTTTAGGCTGACATTTTTTTCTTAAAATTAGAACTTCGTTGATTAGGTTGGATTTATTTCGAGGAAAAATGGCATGGCTTTTTGGATGGTTCAAAACAAAGAAAAATCAATTAGAACTCTAGAATCTAAAGGGTGCATTAAAAAACAAAACAAATGATTTTCATGTCATACAGTCACAGAGTCTGAGAAGAATTTTCAAGCACTGGTCTCAATAGACGTTAAACATTGGAATCAATTATTATAGGATCAAAAAAAAAAAAAAAGATGCAGGTAGCTGCAATGGAAATTCAGAAAAGCAGTCTACCTGTGGTTTCCATGAAAACCCAAACCGGCAGAGTTCCTAGAAACTGGATGGATGAAAGGGCCAGAAATGCAAAGTGTAGTGGATTTGGCAGGTTCAGGTGCCAAAGAGAGCCCCAGCCCACACCCCTTTGTACACCCATATACTTTGGCACAGTTTGCCACTTCGGCTCAGAGGGACTCTTGAGGAGAGAGTCGTGATGGAGAGACAATGGAAACAGTCAGTCTGGACTGCCCTTAGCTAGAGCAAGGCCATGAGCCTCTGCTTTCTTATTGTGAAGATTTCTTCAATACCTAAGTCACAGAGTGAAAAGAAAGATGAATCATCTACAAGTGGATGTATTTTTTTATTATTATTAAACAAGCATAAACATGGTTATGAAAGCCAGAGTGTGTTCAGGGTTTTAAAGATCCACATGCTCCTTCTTCCCAAAACCTATGTGTGCATCCTCTTTCTATATATTTATGACTTTATTTTAAATGAAAGTAATAGTGGCAGCTCAATGAGGCCTTCAGAGCAGTCTAGAACCATTTTCCAGGTGAAGATATACAGAAGATGAGTAAGAGGTTTGGATCAGGAAGAATCAAGAGAGCATCTGCTCTCTGCCAAGCATTGGGAATAAGACATAGTGAATAAGACATGGCTGCCATGCCCCAGTGAGATGAACAAATAAACCTGGTGTGTCTCCTGTCTGGGAAACTAAATGTAAAAGCACTAGGTGGGGGAAAGCACTAGAGGGGATAAGACATCACTGAGAACTGTATGAGAAGAAATACTAAGAGCTGAGTCATCAGCTATGTCACGGGCACTGTGCCAATGTAAAATATACCTCACTGCCCACTCTGCCTCGGCCCCCGCCGCTGCGCTTCATCCAGAAGGTCATCCGGAAGGACACCCGGTCTAAGTATTCTGAGCATTAGATGAATTTTAGACCAGTTTACATGTGGCAAACTGAAGCTCGGTGTGGAATGAAATAACCAAGCTATGATCTCACAAACATGATGGTGGATTCAAGATTTATCCAGTCCAGTCTGATTCTAAACTCATCTTCTTTCCACTGTTTCATACTGTGCTCCCCAAAACACACAGGACAACTGACCTGGCTTCAAGGGTTTTGTCACCCATTAAAGGGAGTAAGATGGGCCCTAGCCAGTTTGGCTCAGTGGGTAGAGCCTCGGCCTGTGGACTGAAGGGTCCCTGGTTCAATTCCAGTCAAGGGCACATGCCTGGGTTGCGGGCTTGATCCCCAGTAGAGGGTGTGCAGGAGGCAGTTGATCAATGATTCTCTCTCATCACTGATGTTTCTATCTCTTTCTCCTTCTCCCTTCCTCTCTGTGACCAATAAAAAAAAATATTAAAAAAATAAATAAAGGGAGTAAGATGCACAAGTAAATGACCATATCATGAGATAGAATTGTGTGCTAAAAGACAAATAGAGCATGCTAATGTGGGAGAGGGCTTAGCTGACAATAAGAATCAAATTTATTGAGCATTTAATAAATTGTTCTCGGATTGTTCTAAGCACTTTACATATTTTTCTCTAAATTTCTAAAAGAGTAAAATAAACATAATCTTTCTTAGTTGTAAATAAATTATTTTAAAGTCACCATAAATGATGTAGTGCCCTGTTGCAAATAGTGTTTCTACACCACTAAAAATCCATTGGGAAAAATAAAGATACTAGAGACTTAAACGATATAAAAAAACATCAATTGGTTGCTTCCCATACACACTACGCCTAACTGGGGATTGAACACAACCTAGGTATGTGCCCTAAAGACTCAACCTTGTGGTGTACAGGATGATGCCAACTGAGCCACCATTTCTTTATTTTTCTTGCTTAATTGTTCTGGCTATGACTTCCAGTACTATGTTGAGTAGAAGTGGTGAGAATAGGCATTCTTACATTGTTCCCAATCTTAGAGGAAAAGCTTTCAGTTTTTCACCGTTGAGTATGATGATAGCTGTGAACTTATCATGCACAGCTTTTATTGTGTTGGAGTAAATTCCTCTATTGCTAGTTTGTTGAGAGTTTTTATAATAAAACTAGAGGCCCAATGCACAAAATCCGTGCAAGGGACTCAGCCCCCGCCTCCACGGCAGTTGCCTCTGCCTCGGCCCCCCGCCGCTGCGGCTTCATCCAGAAGGTCATCAGGAAGGACATCTGGTCTAATTAGCATATTATGCTTTTATTATTATAGAAGCTGTTGGATTTGTCAAATGCTTTTACAGCATCTAAAAAGATGATCAACCGCGCCCGGCTAGCTCAGTGGTAGAGCAGGAGACTCTTAAAAAGATGATCATATGATCCTTATCATTCTTATCATTTGATAGGCAGTGGTTTACTGCATTAATTAATTTGTATATGTTGAACCACCCTTGCATCCAGAAAATAAATCTCACTTTGTCATAGTGTATAATCCTTTAATGCAGCGGTTGCCAACCAGTGGTCTGCAGACCACTGATGGTTCATGAGGTCCGAAAGGTTGGTGACCACTGATTTAATGTGCTTTTGAATTTGTTTATTTAAAAGGTATGTTTTTATTGATTTCAGAGAGAGGAACAGAGAGAGAGAGAAAGAAACCTTGGTGAGAAAGAAACATCAATCAGGTGCCTCCCGTACGCCCCCCACTAGGGATTGAGGCCCCAACCTGGGTGTGTGTCCCGACCCAGAATGGAACTTCGACTTCCTAATGCATGGGTGGATGCTCAACCACTCAGCCACACCAGCTGGGCTGTGCTTTTAAATTTGATTTTTCTCAAGTGCAAATGTAACATTCTTGAGCATAGTCCATATATTGGGGCACAAAACAAGTCTCAATAAATTTTAAAAATTAAAATCATACGAAATATCTTATCCAACCACAATGGAATGAGAGTTGATGTTAATAACAATGAATCAGGAATTTTTTAAATTGTAAAAAACTAATCTACCAATAAAGAAAAGGGCAGAAACAGATCATTTTACTGGCAAAATTCCATTAAACATTTAAGGAAGAAGAATTAATACCAATCTTTCTCAAACTCTTCCAAAAAATAATAGAAGAAGAGGAAACATTTTCTAACTCATTCTTTGAGGCCAGAGTTACCTTCATACCAAAGCTAGATGAAGACATCACAATAAAAGGAAACTCTAAATTAATATTCTTTGTGAATATATATGCAAAATTCCTCAACAAAATGCTAGCAAACAAAATATCCTATCTAATAAAAGAGTAATATGCAAATTGACCATCACTCCAACACACAAGATGGCTGCCCCCATATGGTCAAAGATGGCTGCCCCCATGTGGACACAAGATGGCCACCACAAGATGGCCAGCAGGGGAGGGCAGTTGTGAGCGATCAGGCCAGCAGGGGAGGGCAGTTGGGAGGGACCAGGCATGCAAGGGAGGGCAATTGGGGGCGATCAAGCCTACAGGGGAGGGCAGTTAGGGGTGACCAGGCTGGCAGAGAAGGGAAGTTGGGGGCAACCGGGCCTGCAGGGAAGGGCAGTTGGGGAGGACCCAGGCCTGCAGGGGAGAGCAGTTGGGGGGAACCAGGCCTGCAGGGGAGGGCAGTTAGGGGTGACCAGGCCTTCAGGGGAGGACAGTTAGGGGCAAACAGGCTGACAGGGGAGCAGTTTGGCATCAATCAGGCTGGTAGGGGAGTGGTTAGGGGGTGATCAGGCTGGCAGGAAGAAGCAGTTAGGGGCAATCAGGAAGGCAGTCAAGTGAGCAGTTGGGAGCCAGCAGTCCTGGATTGTGAGAGGGATGTCCCAGATTGGAGAGGGTACAGGCTGGGCTGAGGGACAACCCCCACCCCCGCACGAATTTTGTGCACCAGGCCTCTAGTAGTAGCATAATAAATTATACTCCTTGACCAAGTGAGGTTTTATCTCAGGAATGCTAGAGTCAACATATGAAAATCAATCAGTGTAATATACCACATTAATGGAAGAAAAAACCTGTGTGCTCATCTATTGATGCAGAAAAAGCATTTGAGAAAATTCGGCATCCTTTCATGACAAAAATATTCAACAAACTAGGAATAGAAGACAACTTCCTCCACATGATAAAGAACATTTAAGCAACTAGATAGACATGATGGTTGCGTAACATTATGAATGTACAAATGTCACTGAATTGTACATTTTTAAATGGTTACGTGTTATGTGATTTCTACTTCAATTTTCAAAAAGGAGGAAGAGAAGGTAAAGCAGCCATGACCATGATGAACAAGACTGATGAGTCTCCTGCTTGTCTAGGACTTCAATTCTAATGCAGAAGACACATAAGAAGCACGGAAATAACTAATATTTGAAATTTGATTATGTACCAGGCCCTATTCTAAGCGCCATGAATACAAAATCATGAACTCCTCAGAACTAGCCCATGAAACAGGTTACCTTCTTTTTGCAGGTAAAGAAACTGAGGCACAGAGAGATAAAACAACTTACCCAAAGTCAAGTAGTTATAAAGTGGCAGAGCCAGGATTTTAACCCAAAAGTCTCACTTCAGAAATTATGTTCAGAACTATCTATATATATAAAAGGCTAAGTGACTGGCCAACCAGCCGACCAGCCAGTACATATGATGCGCACTGACCACCAGGGGCCAGACACTCAATGCAGGAGCTGCTGAGCTGCGGTGACTTGGCAGCGGCAATTCTTGGGTGACGCACCCCGGAATCAGAGAGGAGGAAGCCCGATTCTTCGCGAGGCCATGTGATTCCACCTTCAGCCATGGGTGATGTTGCTGCTGGGGCGCTGTTGGCCCCAAATCTGGTTTACTGCACACTTGCTTTTGCGTTCCACACCCTGTACGACAGCAACTTTGCAGAGTGCCCTCTCGCACTCCTGGACCCCTATCTATCTATATATATAAAAGGCCAAGTGACCGGCCATATATCCGATGCACACTGGCAATTTAAAAATAAACGTTGACTCACACAAGCGCGATACATATAAAGCTCTCACTGGTGCCAATCACATGCATGTATTTCGATCTGTCATTGCCGATCATGAATTTGATTGTTTTTGTTGACATTCTGAAGCTGAAAGAAAGTGGTGTCTGTTTTTATATCATGTTTTTGTTGCTTTATATCATGTTTGTGTTGTTTTATATCACGTTTTTGTTGTTTTTATATCATGTCTTTGTTGTTGTTATATCATGTTGTTATTGTTTATCTTACCTAATAATAGACAAACATGTAAATTGACCGTACCTCTGCTACGCCTCCAACCAATCAGGAGGAAATATGCAAATTAGAAGGACAAAGATGGCGACCACCCAGCTGCTCCAGACGCGGAGTGACCAGGTGGGGCCGGATGCCTGCTATGAGAGGGAGGGCAGGGGCGAAGGGATCTACAGGAGCGGCACTCCGGCCACAGCAAAGACGAAAACTACAGACTCCGGAGTTTGCAGCAAAGACGAAGACAGCAGACTCTGGCCGGAGTCTGCAGCGAAGACCTCTGGCTGGAGTTTGCAGCGAAGATGAAAGCGGCAGACTCCGGCCGGAGCAAAGGCCTGGGTCCCGGGTACCGGAGGAAAACCGGTGCTGGAAGCCAAGGGAAGAAAGGCCTAATGCACGAATCTCTTCATGCAACAGGCCTCTAGTTTATTAATAAATTTATATATTATTTTCATAATCATTTTACTAATTTTCTTTCATCTCTGAAACTTCTAATATAGAGAAAGGGCAAATAGTGATATTAAAATATTTCTTTTAATTAATTTCCTTTCAATGTGCATGAATCCATGCACTGGGCCACTAGTTATCCTATATAATAAAAGGGTAATATGCAAATCAACTGAACAGTGGAACAACCAGTAGCTATGATGAGCAGTGACCACCAGGAGGCAGACACTCAATGCAGGAGCTGCCCCCTGGGGGTCAGTGCACTCCCACAGGGGGAACACTGCTCAGCCAGAAGCCAGGCTCACAGCTGGCGAGTGCAGCAGCAGTGGCGGGAGCCTCTCCCACCTCCGCGGCAGCACTAAGGATGTGGGGAGCAGCAGCAGGGAGCAGGCCTAAGCCATCAGTTGGACATCCCTCAAGGATGCCCAGACTGCAAAAGGGTGCAGGCTGGGCTGAGGGACGCCCACCCCCTCTCCCCCCAGTGCACGAATGTCGTGCATCAGGCCTCTAGTACTATAGAATGCCATGGGTGGGAAGTGAGGGAGAATAAAACAGAGTATACAGCTGGTACTGCTGAAATTCCTAGGTATTCTACTAACATACATTGTGATTGCTGTAATTAAATCTGGCCGATATACATTAAGATTGATGAAAGCAAATACTCTGAAAGGTTTTAAGAGAACATGGAATGTTCGGCTTGGCTTGCATTCACTTGAGATAAGAATAGATAGAGCAACAAACAGAGAACCAAACCCAGTTAAAATTAATATTACTAACCATACAATCAAGTAATTTTCAAACTTTTTGTTGGAATCACTGACTTACATAAAACTAGTATAAGAAATACATTTAAATATTATCAAGTCTAACTTCATCTTACTTTAGTTAAGAAAAGATTTCGGAGAGCTAAATAACTTGCAAATGTGTGCTAAAGCTTATACCTCAATCCCCAAATTTTAAGCTATCAGTCTTTTTAGTACATTTTACTCATAGCTACAAAAATTTTACCCATAGCTACATACATCTCCTTATTAGATTTTAGAGAGTTGTTATGCAAAATAATTTAAAATGAAATTTATATAAATACTTAGATTGAACTTTTTATAACGTTATATATGCACATAGATATGTTTAAACTATTTATATGAGTGGTTAATTCAGTCTACATTATTAAATAGAAATCGATTATGGAACATCTTTTCACATTTCAGCTTTTGCATCTTAACACAATATTGCAGTATTTGGATTTCAAATACTGCCAAAAATACTATATCTAAACACACATTTCCTCAAATTATAAGATGGTGATGGGGAAATAGACAGAGGAGTTAGGAAATCTTATACAGCACTTGGAAAAATCAAGTAAACAGGCAATTTTTAGCATTATTGAGTTGTGCTAAACTCTAAGTGTTGCTACATCTTTTTCTACTTATTTTATATCCATGTGTTATAAGGAAAATGTCACCCATATGTGTTTAACTCAATTTCACATAATCAGCGCACATTATAATAGTTGAGAAGTTATTTAATGTACAGTTTTTCAAGCTTGACAAAGCCTTCCTTCTCCCTCTGAACAAGCAAGTGGTGTTTTGCCAGGACAGAACAGAACTTGAACAGGGGGCAGATTGAGTTTGGTTCTAAACTTAGAGCACACAAATTTGAGTGACTGCCAAGCCTGCTGAAATGTGTTTTCTCCCATCTTCTTAAAGTGCATGAGGATTTCAAAGGGAAAATTGTAAAGCCTTCCATTGTGAGTCTTCTCTTACTGCTGAATACTTCCAGAAGTGAAAAGCACATATTAGATATAAGCTTGTGATGTATTTTATCAAGTCCTGGTCTCAGTAAATTTCATTTTAGTATAGTTTCCCCAAAATTCTATCTTGCAACATTTCTACGAAGATTCTTTTATTGGAACATAGAATCAATTATTCCTGGTCATTTGCTCTTGAAAATAACCTACCTTCAACAATCAAAGAAGAAATGAGAAGTCGATCAGATAAATATGTATATAAAAAGAAAATATATAATCAATAATATCCCTAATTGCTGATCAGACCAAAGAGGCTAAGATAATTCACCAGAGCCTTGAAGGGGGATGGGAGAGTATTAGCAAAATCAACAGATTGATCCAGACATATGGAAGGCCTGGAAGGCGACTGAGAGTGGGAGAAGGGAGAGAAAGGACATGCAAAATAAGGTGCCGTGTCGATCAGTTCACTCGCTGCCAATAAACTGAAAAACATGTCATGGAGAATTTACCATTTAAATGGGATGACATTTAAATAATTCCTTTTGTTCATGTTTTTTAGACTCCTCTATAATTCATAAAGCAGCATGAATTGCTTTGCATATTTCGATTCCTTTTAAAAACTTTTTTTCACCTAATTTCAAATCTTGATCTTTTGCATTGCAGCTAAACTATGCTAAGAAGGAGTAAGGCGGTTCATAGAGGATGAAAGAGTTAATATCTTCCCCCAATAAATTCTTTAATTATGAAAAAAATGATATTTGGGATCATGCTGAGAGATGGGATTTTATTTCTAGATTTCATGTACTAGCGATCGTTTTAACTGATTAAAGATCAGTTCTCCATTTCATCTCTGTAATTCCAAGCATTTGTTGCTTTTACACTTCAACTTTTTTTTCTTTCAGGATGAAACCCAGTATGTTTGAAGATTATATTTCTACAGGTTTTGCTTCAATCTTAAGCTAATTTATGTATACATATATATTCTTATCAATTTAAGTCAATATTCGGAATCAGAATTTCAAAAACATTACCTAGCTTTTAATTTGCCAAAAAGGAAGGTTATAAAATCAGCTTTTATTTCATGCTATTTGATTGAGTCATGAGTAAGAATTTGAAATATATTCCCAGTCAATTCAAGTCAGCCAACAGTTGCACTGATGATCACTTTAGCAAATAATTTATGTCGTTTGCAATTTGACATAAATTTGAATTCTATCCCCATATTTGTATGAAAAGTATGTTACATAAATATGATTTGATGTAAGCTAGTATGTTTTTTAAAGTGGAATACTCTTAAAATCAGGGCTATGGAGCAAGTTTGCAAGAAATTAATTCAAACCAAGAAATACTGTACCTAGTTGGCACCTAACAGTCCTAGGCAGCATAGCTACTAGTAGATGTGTGGCCACTGCCTCAGGCTGCCTCTGTTCAAATGCTGCTCTCATCAATTTGTGACATTAGGTAAATTTATCTTCTGTTTGCCTAGGTTTCCTCATCTATAAAACTAGACAATCATAGTGAAACCTCAACCTGTAAACATAAGGTTGTTGCGAGAATTAAATGAGCTAATACAATGCCTGGCACACACGGTGAGAATTCAATTCTGGTTAGATATTACATGTAACAAATTTTCCCCATGGAATTCTGCAAATATGATTTTTCAGTGACCTTCCTTGTGCTTCGCTGTGAACCAAAGCAATCCTTGGTGCGTGGCTATTTAAATTTTAGTCATTCAAACTTAAAGAATTTGGTAGAGTTCACAGGTTGTTCCTCCCAGCATGACGAGCTAGCAGTACACAGACTGCTTTGCAAACTCATTCTTACACTTGACATCTTTGGTATCCAAGATCCACACCCCCGCCCTCAGCATCCGGCATCCTTCTCTTCTGAAACCCGCCCTCGAACCCTGTCAGTTACTAGAGAGGCAGGTGTGTTTAATCTCCCACAAGGACTGTAGATTTGTCTATTTCGCCTTTACATTCTGGCATCTTTTGCTCCACATATTTTGAAACTATTTCATGTTATAGCATTTAGCATTTTTACATTTTTCTGGTGAATTAGCCCATCTTTGACTTATTCAGAGTCATCTTCCAAGCTGTTTCTTTTAGTCTTTTAGATCTCTCTGTCTCATGCTCAGCCCATTCATTAATAGCAAAACAATTATATAAGATTGGTTACTATCTTGGGCTCTGTTTGAATTATACACACCATAGAGCACTCCATGCCGCGTGTTTTTAAGTATGCTATTATATTTCTGGATGGTTGAATTGGCAAAATATTGTCTTTTATGGTGATTTTATCAGAATTGACTTATAACATTTCAACTAGCAGTGCCTTTTCATTCATACAGTCAACATTTATTAAGTGCATTTCATGTGTTAGGTCTCAGCGAGGTAAGAAACACAAATAAGGAACTCTCCCGGCCTCAGGTTGGTTATAGCCCACTCACGTGGGAAAACTCCAGTGTTTTTTCCTAAGATTATATTATTATTCATTCTACATATTATTATGCTGGATATTATACATGTGTACAGGTTTTTATTTAATAATTTCAGAACGTTTATGACAACCTTGATCCAGTTTTATAAAAGTAAGGCTAGGCCTAATTCTAGGTGGTTTAAGTATGTATTTGGAATGATTGGTCTATGAAGTAAGAAATCACCGGCATGCCAGGCCAGCGTGGCTCAGCGATTGAGCATCAACCTATGAACCAGGAGGTCACAGTTTGATTCCCAGTCAGGGCACATGCCTGGGTTGCAGGCTCGATCCCCAGTGCGGGGCATGCAGGAGGCAGCCCATCAATGATTCCCTCTCATCATTGATGTTTCTATCTCTCTCTCCCTCTCCCTTCCTCTTTGAAATCAATAAAAATATTTTTTTTAAAAAAAAGAAAAGAAACCACTGGCGAAAGTCATGTGGCTCAGTGGAAACATGAGCGAGCCAGACATTTTTCTTCAAGATCCTCATGACCTGAAAGGATGATGGCATCAAAGAGCACAGTCTTCTTGTAGGGCCCTCATTCCTTATCACACGCTTGCAGCTCCCTGGACACTCGCCTGGCATTACAGACACAGGAAGCTGTCTTCAAGTTGTTGCTTTCTACAATTTACGCTCTTCACTAAGCTTGTAAAATAAGGGCTGAAGCAAAGTTTCATTGATAATTAGATTATGGCGCCTCATCTTGTCACGGGTCTCTCCATACATCCATTTCTTATGCTTCCCTTTGCTTTCCTTTCTTTTCATCCTTTAGTAGATTGGCCCACAATGAGGGGGGGGGCGGAAATACACTGAAATGAGGAAATCAAAGAAGATTTAACAAGACCAGCTTTGGAAGGAAAAGATTCTGGCTCTTCAGTGAGTTAGAGTCAGATCTGAGGATCAGCATGTCTTTCCCGCTCTATTCCACGACCTTTAAAATCTCTCTTCCCTAGAACGGCTTGCGATCAAATGGGTATGCACAACCAACGCACACTTGCAGGATGAAATCCTAGAAATGCTAATTTTGTGCATAAGTACTTCAGACACTCTTCGAAAGAAAGAACAGATTGGTTTACGCAGAGGAAATGAAGACATTTCAAATGTTCTCTTATCGTTGTGTCCAAATCTACTGACACCAACATGTATATTTCACTGAGCTGAGAGGCATCACCAGACATATTGTGGCTGTTCAGTGAGTTCCTGATCTTTTCTTGCTCACGATTGTGGCAGCTGCAGTGGTGGAGAGGGTGACTGTCAGAAAGTGGAGTGAAGAACTGGTGTCCTCCTTCACCCGTAGGAACTGCAGTGTTACATTTCTTCAAGTATAATGTACTCTCATAGAAAGCTCCTTCAGACATGGTTTTCACACACATGCACAACAATATGATAGAAAAACAAACTAATAAAACCCACCGTTTAGAAAATGCTTTGTATAATATGCATATCTATCAATTTCTCAATGAGCAATGTAATATATTTTGCAGATATAAAATCTGAATTTCAGCAAAACTGAAATTTTGTGACTTACATAGGCTGGAGCAAGAACCAGAATTACACAGCCTAATTCTTTGCATTAAGTCAGCGCGAATCAACCCCAAATTGGAAATATATCTCTTTAGCATAAACACCAAGAATTGAGTTAGAATTAGGAGCTGCCTCTAAATAGAAGTAAAGGAAATAGAGGTGTTTCTGGCAAAAAAAAAAAAAAAAAAAAAAAAAACACATATTTCCAAAAGAAATTATAAAACTCAAAAGTATTCTAAACATAATCTGTAACAGTAACTTTCCTTGTCGCAAATGATTTTTATAAGCAGAAACTGATTTTTTAAAACCCCTAGATTATTTATTTTTGGGCTATATTGTAACAGATAAATAAAGATAATAGTTTGGAAATACTTAATACTTATGTAGTGCCATGCACAGTTTTAAGTGTATTTCATGAATTATCTCATTAGACATAACAGACTTTGAAAGAACTATCATTGTTCAACTTTCCAGCTGAAGTAAATGAGACTCAGAGAAGGTACACAATTTGTCCAGAATCATTGTTACTAGGAGGTCAAGGTGGGACTTGAACCCAGGGCTCTGCTTCTAGAACCTCAATGACACTGAGGTTCTGCACTCAGGATGCTAGCCCGTAGCCTACCTGTGTCCACAGCCCCCACCGTTCCTCACCACCTTCACTGGTGGCACCTGTCTGAGCCAACGTCTTCTCTGGCCTGAACAGCTCATGCCTGCCTCACTGGCTCCCTGTTTCAACATTGCCCTTGTACAAACACACCCTCTCTACAGCAAGCAGCACGACCTTTTTAAAACGTGAATCCTATCATGTTTCTCCGTCTCCTCAGAACTCTTCAGTGGCTTCTCCTCACACCCAGAACACCTACAGTCCTCTCCTCAGCCCAGAAGGCCTGACAAGATCTGTCCCTCTTTCCAACTTCATTTCCCGCTCCAGTCACATGGGACTTCCTGGTACTCCTTAAATAAGTCTTTTTCATTTTTCTCAGGACCTCTGTGCTTACTATTCCCCTGCTTGAAATATCCACCCAATGATATTCAAGTGTCCCCTCACTTCCTTTGGGTCACTGCTCATGTCAGTTCCTTCGCTACCCTCCAGCAGACTGTGTAGAGTGTACTCCCACTGTGATCCATCACTGGCTATTGTCTTACCCTGGTCTTGTTTTCATCATTTAATTTATTGTTGCCTGATATTACTTTATTGTTTGTATTTAGTCATTGATTCGTTTGTCATCTTACCATTAAAACATAAACCACATGAGGAGAGGGACCTTGTATCATTCATTATACTATATTCCCAAGACCTACAAAAGTGCCTGAAAAATACTGAGCTTCGAAATAGGCATTGAATGAACTGCTTAATTAAATAGTTAAATTTTCTTAGAATAGATATTAAGAAATTGGAATCACTGCCAGATCAAAGGGCATGACATATAAATGTCATTGATATATATACATTGCAATTTTATTTCCAGGAAATTTGTGGTAAACATCATGTCACATTTTAATTGTCAAAAACATAAAAGAATCTGACAAAGGAGAGTATCCCAAACAAGGGGTGATGACTTAAGATATATAACCAATTAATGTGTGGCCTCCTCTCTGGGAACTTTTTTTCTATATGATTAATAATTGAAATTAATTAGCAAGTTTTAAAGTCCTACTAAACTGGTAGCCTTTGGAATAGAAGATGGCCATTAAATTATGGTGTGCGAGCCATTAGCTACTGGTTCCTCACGGGTACCCTGGCTCTGATCTTAACCTCAGAACTCAGGTCTGGAGGAGGAAAACAAATGACTGCAGTGTTTCCTTGACTTTAGAAATATTGTGATTGGTCCCGGGTCCGGGTGAGGCCGCACGCACCTAGGTCCAGGTGAGGCCACGCGCCCCTGGGTCTGGGAGAGGCCATGCGCCCCTGGATCCGGGTGAGGCCTCGCGCCCCTGGGTACGGGTGAAGCCGGATCCTGGGTCCGGGTGAGGCCGTGTGCCCCTGGATCCGGGTGAGGCTGGGTCCCGGGCCCGGGTGAGGCCACGCGCCCCCTGGGTCTGGGTGAGGCCACGTGCCCCTGAGTCCGGGTGAAGCCGTGCCCCTGGATCCGGCCGAGACCAAATCAGAGGGAGTCGGACCTCCGTTACCACCATTTGTCCACCATCCAGAGCTGAGGGGTCAGTGCTGACATGTACACATAAGGAACTGGTGGACATTGAAATTGGGTCTCTAAAGAACTGTTGGTCCAGAAAGAAACTCACTACAGACTGATTCATTTGCCTGTCAGCATAACTATTATTGCTCATCTCACATTCAGTTCTTATATCTCTAGTGACACATGATCTCGCTCATCTAGGGGAAATGATGAACAACATAGACTGATGAACAAAAACAGAACCAGAAACAAGGAGGCATCGATCGGACTATCAGGCCTCAGAGGGAGGATAGGGGAGATTGGGGGGAGGGGGGAGAGATCAACCAAAGGACTTGTGTGCATGCATATGAGCCTAACCAATGGTTAAGTTTAACAGTGGGTTGGGGCATCCGTGGGGAGGGGTGTGGGATGGGAATGGAGGGATGAGGACAAATATGTGACACCTTGATCAATAAAGAAATTTTTAAAAAAAAAGACTTTTCAAAAAAAAAAAAGAAATATTGTTATTGACTTTGCATAAATTAGTAGCCTGGTAAAGCTTATTCACAAGATATCTGAGCTAGTGTTTCTGCAGAATTATGGCATTGTTTTCATTTGAGAATTTAATGTTAAGATAAGGTCTTGGCTGTTTGTTTGTATGTTTGTTTGTTTGTTGTTTATCTTTATTTGATAAGGCCTCAGGTCATATATCCCACCCTGAATTTAAATATGATCTCCTAGATGCATAATATTTGTTCTCTAAGAATAAGTTCCAATGCCAATCTCTTGTGGGAGATATTGTGGCAAGTGTTATATAGAATTCCTGCCTGTCAGCACACACTTTGATATTATTTTCATTACGCATCCCAACATACAAAAATGCAAGGGGGAAAAAGCTATTTATCATCAGAAAATCAGTGTCAGAAAAACTGCTGTTCAATTTCTAAAAGATGGAAAATAGTCTTAAATGTTTTGACAGAGAACAAAATTCACAAACAAATGGAGAATTTGTGAATAACAACAAAATTTGGAGAAATGTTACAACCCAAAAATGTTCACCAGCTGCTTAGAAGTCAAAATTTTTGTTTCTTGTGAGTCATTTAGTTCCATAGCACAATGATGACAAAAATCAATAAGAAATGGGAGTCTAAAAAGAGTTGGTATAGTCTGGCTGGCGTGGCTCAGTGGTTGAGCGTCGACCTATGAACCAGGAGGTCACAGTTCAATTCCCGGTCAGGGCACATGCCCAGGTTGCAGGCTCAATCCCCCAATGTGGGGCATGCAGCTGACCAATGATTCTCATCACTGATGTTTCTATCTATCTATCTCTCCTTCTCCCTTCCTCTCTGAGATCAATAAAAATATATTAAATAAATAAATAAAGTTGGTATATTAGTTACTAGGGTAGGCTAAAGTGATAGTGACTAAAGGACTCCCAAATATATCATGCTGAAATATAATGAACATTTATATTTCACTCGTGTAACAATCCAAGGAAGAGTTTTTTGTCAAGGGACAGCTCACTGCCACATGGCAATTCAAAGATCCAGGCTTATTCCATACTAGTAGCCCTGCACAGGAATCTGTGTGCCAGTAGCTCGCTGCCACCCTCCAGTAGCTCTCTGCCTGTTGCCCCACCCTCCTGTAGCTCCCCCCACCCCTCCTCATAGCTTGCTGCCCTGCCCCCTCCTGTAGCTCTCCGCCGCCCACTTATAGCCAGTAGCTCACTGCTGCCCTCCTGTAGCTCTCCGCCCACTGCCCTGCCCTCCTGTAGCTCCCTCCCCCTCCCCCTCATAGCTTGCTGCCCTGCTCCCTCCTGTAGCTCTCTGCTGCCCGCTTGTAGCTTGCTGCCCCACCCTCCTGCTGATCCATGATCCGGTCATTACAATTCACGGTGTAACGACCATTTGCATATTACATCTTTATTACATAGGATTGTGTCCCTTTGAGCCAGTAGCCTCATTGTCCTCATTCAGATGACCAAAGGAGAAATGCAAGCTGGAGTTCTTACACCTTCTGTACCTTAGCCTGGGCAGAGCAACCTTTTCCCCCTCCCACATTTCACTGTTGGGAAAGAGTCACTCAACCACACCCAACAGCACAAAGGGTTAGTAAATGCAGTCCTTTGCAGGAAATAGGGAGAAAATGGGTATTTTCTAAAACTAGATATTAATGGTCTTTTTCATTAAATGTGTGGCTAATGAAGATAGTAATAAAAATCATCACCATCCCCGGTCAAGGGCTAAATTCATCCTTATTATGTTTATGAAACATGTTCCTCAGATTAGACAATTGCCTAAAATGTCCTGAAGGGTTTCTCTGCATTCCCCTCCGATATAAGGTGGCACTACTTACCAAGAGAAGGGCATTCACCTCGTCAGACCAACTCGGACTTCAGATACCCTCTACCGTGTGAATTATCCCCTCTTCACAACGCATACACAATGTGGGTTAGCTCTTAGACCCCATGCTCAACATGAACTACATCAAAAGTGGAGCTCCCAACTAAGATAGGAGCACAGCTTTGCTTGTGAATTTGAGATTGCTGTTTTCAGGGTTGGGTGTGGAGTACCCTTAGCAACAGGTGAAGGTATTTTCACTGATGGATACAAGAGAATGTAAAATGAAGGGCTAAAGTAGACTAAGCTCAGAGATAGGGGGCAAAAAGGATGGAAAGCAAAGTCCTAACCAGAAAATTCCTCTGACCTTTGATGAGGATTTTTACTGTGTGTGTGTGTGTGTGTGTGTGTGTGTGTGTGTGTACACCAAACAGCTGGAGCTGCTTAAAGGGGGATCTCTCTCTTAAAAAGCAATAGAAAAAAAATCCTTGGGTGAGGATTAAAATAATTAATTAATTTAAAAGTTTGCAGAGCTAACGCTTCAAACTCTGCAGTAGAGTGCCATAGTTTTTTGGATTGTGAGCTTGGCAGAGGAGTCTCAGGGATCAGACTAGAGGGAGCAGAATACAGTTCTTGGTTCCTTGTCCATCTGCAAACAGAATTGTTCCTCTCTTGCCTCTTTTCTCCTATGGAAAGCCATATAAAAGTTTGTTTATGGGGAAGAGGGGAAGAAATTGCACAACTGACTCAGCCTTCCTGCTCTTCCTTTTTGCCACTTTCAGAAACGAGTCCTCCCACCTCCCCAAAGCCCGATTTTGATTCTCATGGTATCAAATTATATCACACACTGCCTTCAATTTCACATTTCATCTATCAACTCCAAATCATTTTCCTTTATTTCCAGAAGGTTTTAGCATCTGGTTCACTGTCACTTTGACCATCACCACCTTGTCCTAGCTTTTGGTTACCTTCAGAGATGTATAAATGATGCTTCCCACCCTCAGGCTTCTCAGCTTCTCGTGTCTTTTCCTACAATGATCATGTTATTCACCTTACCTCAGTTTCCCCCTTCCTGAGTCAAAGCCAGCAGTCTTCCCATTAGCCGATTTCATGAATAATGCTGAGTGCTACCTGCTATCACCCCGCCCACCCTCCTACACCATGGCAAGTCTTGCCTTTTTCACTCTCCATGACTTTGATGTCTTCATTCTCCTCTTCTCCTAATTTACATTCCAGGGTCAGTTATTTTAATATAGCCTTTAGATATGCCCCAACTCTCTTGCCTTTTCTTCACTTCATTATGCTTGTTTGACAAAACGACTCCAATGAAATCCAACCCGGTATCTACCTGGTCCCAGCATCCATGTAGCTGCCCATGGCTGGAGAAACACACACAACCATGCTGACTCAGCTCTATTGAACTCAAGAACATAAATCTGAAGTGTGGCCTCCAGCTGCAGGTACATTAACATTCACCTTCAGCATGCACTCTTCACACTCTAGACCAGCGGTCGCCAACCTTTCGGACCTCACAGACCACCAGTGGTCCACGGACCACCAGTTGGCGACCGCTGCTCTAGACCACCGTCAGCCTTCATCTTACTCCTCAACTTTCAAATATCTCCTTGCCCACTTCACTCTCAGCTAATAACATGTCTATCTACTCCACAGAGAAAATTCAAACAATAAACAGAACCTCCAGAGACTACTACTAGGTTGCTCATGTCTACCCAGAACCTATGAATATGACTTTATTTGGAAATAGTTGGATCTTTGCAGATGTGATCAAGTTAAGATAAGGTCACATTGCATTAAGATGGTCCTTATATCCAATATAACTAAGTGTCCTTATAAGAGGACAAGAGACACACAGAGAGAATGCCATGTGACAATGGAAGCAGAGAATAGAGTGATGTATCTGAGAATTCTGCTGAGACCTTAATTTCAGACTTCTGGCATCGGGAATTATGAGGAAATAAAATTCCATTGTTTTAAGTCCCAGTTTTTTGTGATGGTAGCTTCTGGAAAGCCTCTCAGACTCCTCTCATCTATTCACCACAGCATGTCTCCACAAACCTTTCCTTCCCACTTGTTAAAACAAATAAACTCTCCAGACTCCTAGCTAACGCCACTCCCTTCTCCTGTCAACTTATTCAGGAATATCATATATACATATATGTGTGTGTGTGTGTGTGTGTGTGTGTATACACACACACACACACACACACACACACTCATCTTCTATATTTGTTTTTACTTTCTGTTGGATCATTCCCACACTGGGCATCAAGCCCCAATCCAGGCATGTATGTGCCCTGACCAGGAATTGAACTGTGACCTCCTGGTTCATAGGTTGATGCTCAACCACTGAGCAATGCCAGTGGGGCTCCATCACTTTTTTTTCTAAATATATTTGTATTGATTTCAGAGAGGAAAGGAGAAGGAGAGAGAGAGAGAAACATCAATGATGTGAGAGAATCATTGATCAGCTGCTTCCTGCACGCCCCCTACTGGGGATTGAGCCTGCAACCCGGGCATATGCACTTGACCAGAGTTCGAACCCAGGACCCTTCAGTCCACAGGCTGATGCTCTATCCACTGAGCCAAACTGGCGAGGGCAGGCTCCATCACTTTTATTTGCTCCTCTTTGCAGCAAAATTTCTCCAAACTGCCTTCTATACCCCCCCCCCCTGTTTCATCTCCCTCTCTCGCATTTGCTCACAAATTCACTCACATTAGGCTTTTGCCATTCATAAAACTGCTTTTGTGAAGGCCGCCAATGGCCTCAATCTGCTTAATCCAATGACCTCAGTCCTCATCTCATTGGACCAAGAAGCAGCATCTGACACAGCTATTACTCTCACCTCTTCACTTAGCTCTTGGGACAACACTTTCTCTTTTTTCCTTCTTTGTCACCTGTGGTTTCTTTGCAGTTTCCTTTACTGGTTCCTTCTGCTGCCCAACCTTTAACTGTGGAAGCCCCAGAAGAATGCCCCTTGGTCCTCTTTCCTATCAATCCGCAGCCCCATAGTGATGACACTGACATAAATACTGTCTAAAGTACCGTATGACTTCACTCATATGTGGACTTTAATGAACAAACTGAACTGCCAAGCAAAATAGAGTCAGACTCATAGATAGAGAACAGGACAGCTCTCAGAGGTTATCTTTCTGGCCTTCCCTTTTACCTACCACTCCACCGTATACACAGTTCAACACAAGGGACTCCTCGAATACACTGGGCTCACCCCTCCACAAGGTTTTGCTCTATCTTTTTTCTTTACCTAATACACCCTTCTCCAAGAAAGCCACTTGGCTAATCCTGTCACCTCCTTCAAATCTCTGTTCAAATCTCACCCTCCCTACACCAACTCTCCTACTTAACACTACAAACTGTTTTTTATTCGCCCAAAAGGCTCTTGACTTCCCTTACCTGATCTACTCTTTCTTTTTGTCCATAGTTCTCATCATCTCAAATACTGTGTGATTTAATTATTTATTATTTTATTAATTACTAGAGGCCCGGTGCACAAAATTCATGCATGGGTAGGATCCCTAGGCCTGGCCAGCAATCAGGGTGGATCGGGGCCTTCCTTCCCCCAGCTGCCTGCTGGGGCCTTCCTTCATTCCACACCACCCCCTGGTGGTCACCGCATATCATAGCGAGCAGTCGAACTTCCAGTTGGTCAAACTCCTGAGGGAATAATTTGCATATTAGCCTTTTATTATATAGGCCTAGAGGCCCGATGCACGAAAATTCATGCAAGAGTAGGCCTTCCTTCCCCTGGCTGCCGGCACCGGCTTCCCTCCAGCACCCGGGACCTAGGCTGGCTTCCCTCTGGCCACCCACAGGCACCTGGAACCCGGGCTGGCTTCCCCAGAGCCTCCCGCAGGCACCTGGGACCTGGTTGGCTTCCCTCTGGCCCTGGCTTCATCAGGAAGGACGTCCGGAATGACATCCAGAAGACGTCCGGTCTAATTAGAGTATTACTCTTTTATTGTTATAGGTAGTCTGTCTTCCTGCTCCAGATGCCAAGCTCCTTGAGGGGAGAGTATCTGCTTTGCTCATTATGCATCCCAGGCGCCCAGAAGAGAGCCTGGTTCACAGTTCAAGCAATGCTTGTTCTTTAGGAAGGTCGGAGCGATGGATTCTAGGTGGCAGCTCCTTCTCTGATCTGGCTGAGTCGAAGGTTACCTGATCTAATGCTAAGGTAATGCACGGATTACCTATCCTTCCATATTATCTCTATAAATATAATCTCAGGCAATTTGAGCTTTAATGGGTTCAGGTATTTTATTCCTTATTAAGTACTTAAAATGCAGCTAAACTCTGTTGCCAATTAAATGTGCAATCACATATCTTAGCTGATAGTCCATCTGGGAGTAGCATTGATAGCCTCTTATGACAATAGACTTGTCTAAGAAGGATGCCTTTTACACTTGAAGGTGGACCAAGGGATCGCCATCATCATGGCCAAAAATGCATTTTGAATCTCTGTTAATACTTAGTAAAAATAGATGGTGAAGTATTACAGCATACAACACACTTAAAATACTTTAACTTAGAAAAAGTAATTACCTAAACTCAATGCTGGCCGTAGCCACTTAAATAAGAATTAATAAAGAACCCACAGGATACTAGCTTTGAGCAATGTTCTCTCCTGGTGTATATGCCTCTACTCATAATCACTTACGGCAGCACAATCTCATGACTCTAGTATATGTGGTGATTGGTATGTCAGAATATTTAATTAGTTGCTGTCATATGAGGCGAAATAGGCCAAGTGGTGGGAAAGGGAAACTAGAAAAAACAGTGAAAGAACAACATTTCATATTGTGACTTCTTAGGGAAATTCCACCTGAGAAAGAATTATGAACTATTAATTGCTACAATGGGCTTCAGATCCTACAAAGAATGTCTATGCTAAACCCAAAACAAGGTGCATGTGTGTTGCAAAGACATTTTTTAAATGTTCTTAAAGTGTTTTGTCATTTCCCTGGTTTAGCTAGGAAGGCAGGCATTCTTGTAAAAAAAAAAAGAGAGAGAGAGAGAGAAGCAAATCTTCAGGTATGTATTAAATTTAAATTATATTTCAAAGTATCTTGTTACTTCCAAGCAACTTGAATATAATAATAAGTGTAGTGGGAGGCCTTGAGCTTTGTTATTAGAACTAATAATAAGAGCTGACAATGGTCCATTTGAAAATACTCCTACTCCAAGTGTATTTCCCATAAAAGAATCTGTGGAGCCCAGCTGGCTTGGCTCAGTGGTTGAGTGTCGACCCGTGAATCAGGAGGTCGTGGGTTCGATTCCTGGTCAGAGCACATTCCCAGGCTCGATCCCCAATGCGGGGGCATGCAGGAGGCAGCCAATCAATGATTCTCTCTCTTCACTGATGTTTCCATCTCTCTCTCTCTCTCCTTTCCTCTCTGAAATCAATAAAAATATTTTTTAAATAATCTGTGGAACACTTCTAGGAGGCCTTTAAAATATAACGCATTAAAAATATATGTATACACACTGGCTGCCATTATTAATTCCAATGGACTAAATCTGCAAAGAAAGAAACATCAACTGAGCTATCGGCTGTTAAAGTGTGTATACATTTTGGGAGACACCTGTATATATATATAAATTGATATATATTTTTCTAGGAGGCTTTATAACATGTATCATATGCCATCCATATATATGTAATATGTCATTGAGTGTAAGTGTTTCAAACATTGTGGAAGGTTAACCTCCTTTTGTGCTAAAACTCATCTGGGTAACTACTTAATCTGAACATTTTTAGACAACAATCTAGAATGAGTAATTGAAAATTAAAATGCTACTCCCCCCATAATTTTTGAATAAGACAATGTCACTACTAGTATATCATTAGAAACTTCATTTGAGATCACATGTTGCCACACCAAATAATGCTATCCATCATTGTCCTTAAAAAAATCTATTTCTCGGACTGAAAGAAAGAATAGCTAACTTCCGCACGTAGCATTGGAGTAGGATGTTGCATTGATCCACAGAGAAAGAACACATCTGCCTCCTCTCTCTAGCTCTTCCTACATTCTTCTTTCTATGTTTGTGCAACACATTAGAGGTGTTCCCAGTCTCAGAGCTGAAAATGTCTTCCTATATGATGTACCGCCCAAAGACAGCCAGAAGAACCTGACAAGGCCGGTTATGCCAATGCCCAAATTCATTCATTTAAGAAAATAAATACTGACTTCCTGCTACATGCTGAGCAATATGTTAGAAACTAGACACAAAGGAGCAAATAAGATAAGCATGATTCTCATGGTTTACCATTCAATAGGGAATAGACTTTCAATCAATATCATTTGTCTCAATGAATTAAATGATGCAAAAGTGCAGGCTGTACATGATCTCACTCATCTAGGGGAAATAATGAACAACATAGACTGATGAACAAGAACAGACCCAGAAACAAGGAGGCATGGATCAGACTGTCGGGCCTCGGGGGGAGGGTAGGGAAGGGTGGGGATAAAGGGAGAGATCAACCAAAGGACTTGTGTGCAAACATATGAGCCCAACCAGTGGTTAAGGACAACAGGGGGGTGGGGGCATCTGTGGGGAGGGGGGTGGGATGGAAATGGGGGGACGAGGACAAATATGTGATACCTTAATCAATAAAGAAATTTAAAAAAAAAAAGTGCAGGCTGTGACTAAGCCTGGAGAAGGGCTCTATGAACACTCACTGGGAGGGTTGCTCTCAACACCCCATCACTCCTGGCATTTTCTCCCAACTGCATGCAGGACAAGTGCTGTGAGAGTTGCAAGCGTGGTCAATACAGCAAGTCCTCACTCAATATTGTCCATAGGTTCTGTGACTTTAAGCACAATAATGTCTAACAAAACCAGTTTACCATAGGCTAATTGATATAAACAAGAGTTAAATTCCTATGGCATCTCATCAATGTTATAAAGCAATTAGAGGCCCAATGCACAAAATTTGTGCAAGAGTAGGCCTTCCTTCCCCCGGCTGCTGGCACCAGCTTCCTCTGGCACCCGGGACCCGGGCTTCCCTCTGGCTGCCGGCAGGCACTCGGGACCTGGGCTTCCCTCGCAGCTCTGGCTTCGTCCAGAAGGTCATTCGAAAGGATGTCCGGTCTAATTAGCATATTATGCTTTTAGTATTATAGATGATATTGAACAAAATGACGCTAGTTGAGGGCCTGCTGTATCGAAGATGGCTTAATGAAGTCACATGGGATTCACTGCTCCCAAATCTGTCTGCCATCTGAGGTCTGATCCTCTTTATCTGGTGACTCAGGAGTGCTCACAGGGTAGAAAAAGGGAGAAGGTGCCATATCTCTTCACGGATTAGGAACCAGTACACATCGCATGATTTTGGAACCCTATACATAGGTCCTATGAAGTGACAGAAATCATCCCATCTCATTCATGAACTCTTATCCGATGACTCCAGATGTATCCCCCCTGACATGGACAGGCGCGCTGTGGAGCCTCTTCTCGCTGTTTTGTTCTGCGTGGCTTTGCCTCCTGAATTAGACAGAGGCTCTGAAGGGGGCGATTTTAATTTTTACCACCAATCTCCCAGGACTTACCAAATACTTCACAACTAGTAAAGAAATATTTACAAATTGATTGGCTTCTATAAAAACAACCTATCATGCAACCTACTTTACTAGTACATGCAACATGCTATACCTATTCTAAACTGGCCATAGTGCCGTGTGCCATTGGATTCATCTCACAATTACACCATAATAACTCATTCTGTTAATAATTATCAGACTCTGCTGGGCAGATTGTACCCGCTCCTGGAATGTAATCAATTACCATTAAGCACTGAGTGTGATGAGTATGTGTTCTTGCTAATCAGGACTAGCATCCTCCAATCTGAGGCCAACCTGTAAACATTTTCTTAAATCTTTCTCTAACTGCCTTCCCAACTGGGAATACCTCAGCCGAAGCACATCACAGACAATGCAAATCGGTTGTGTCCAAAAGAACTCCTTAATCCTGCCTTCTTCATGAAGAAGAAAAAAAAAATCACGGATATAAAGTTAAAAGAATAAACATAATAAGTAAGCTTTGAGAGCTATACATTGCATTTCCATAGAAATGCAAAAAAAAAAACACAAAAAAGTTATGCATTTGCAACAAGGCATCTCTGGCCAAACTTTGGATGTTTCCTAGGCCGTGGTGATTGGATCATAGTTAGAGATTCTGATTTGGGGTTTATTTGTTGTTTCTTTCTTTCAGAGCTCCAAACCTTCTGGCACCTACCACTGGCAGAGCCACCCTGCACGGAAAGCCTTCTATCAGATTACCAGGCCCGTGTGATGCCGTCCACAAAGCTGGCTACGAGTTGCAGCAGTTTGTATCCAGTACAAAGCTTCTCCTAAGGAAACAGGCCGGAGGCACGTTTGGATGGCAGAGGCGGCCTCCTGCTCCATTCTCCCTGAATGGTGGCCCTGGTTTAGCACAGATATGGGTGGCTGCCAAGAAAAGGCAGCAAAAACAGAATAAAAACGCTCTGTTATCATCTGGTTAAGTGGTGGGGTGTTCAGACATGAAGCGTGAAGCTCAAGGAAACATGTTAGCTTAATCTTGAAGGCAAGTGATGTACTTTGTACTGTTTCAAGGCGGCTTTTGCATCTTTATTTTTTGTATCGCAGAACAGCTTGTTTGCTTGGAATCACTTAGACACAAACATGCTGTCCAACCGGCGCGAAGAAGAGGAAGGACGGAGATGAAAGGGGAGGCGGGCGGGAGGGGAGCTTTCACGCAAAGCCAGAGCCATCCCAGGAGCCCAGTCCCTGCTCAGTGGTGAGAACAGAAAGGGGAGCGCCCCCTCCGAGGAGATGTCTTCGCCTTCGGGTTTCTGAGATGCAGAGCAGGGAAGAGTCGCATGAAGGAAAGGCGTATAGATTCTTAGACCCTGAAACTCAGACACGGAGCCTCGGGAGGGGTGGCCGTGAGGACACTCCCTGGGGAAGCGGACATCCTGGGACTGAGACCACCTTCTGAGGAAGAGGCGCAGAGAGAAAACTTGTCAGCAGGCTCGTCTGGTGACACAAAGTACACGCTTCCCAGGAACCCTCCCACCCGGAAAGCCCGCGTGCGCATTCTGGACCACTGAGCCAGGAGCAGACCCTTAACCTTTTCCATTTTGAAACTCGACAGGAAGAGTGAGCTCGGAGGGAGGTTCCATCTCAGGGTCCAGCCTTCAAGTTAACTTTCCTGCATTAGGAGATAAACAGGCAGGTGGGCCCTCTGTTAGCCACTGGGCCCTCTGTTAGCCACTCAATGGGCCCTCTGTTAGCCACTCAATGGGCCCTCTGTTAGCCACTCGGAGGAGGAAGAGCACATTCGATTATCCCCAACTGTTTTCCTCGCCCTTTCTCCAGGAAGAATCAACAACGAAAAATGTTTTAAAAGTTAATCCCTATGTTCTGCTAAAAATGTAATCCTACCTAATAATAGACAAATATGCAAATTGACCGTACCTTCGCTATGCCCGCGACTGGCCAGGAGGCGTGGGGGGGGGGGACTCGGGGTGGCCAGGGTGGCCAATTGGGCCAGCGGGACGCTGAGCTCGTGTCACCAGCGGCGGCTCAAGCTCAGCGTCTGCGCCATGGCTGTGCTGCTGCACAGAAGGGGCCTCTGGGGCAGCAAGCTCACATCCCACCGCGGACCATCAAAAGAGGGGGAGCTGGGTGCCTGTCCGCTCAGGCACCAGGCCTTTCAGAAGCCTTCCGCTGTGCTGGAAGCTTCTGAAAGGCCTGGTGCACCAGCGGACAGGCACCCAGCTCCCCCCCTACACGTGCATGATTCAATCATGCACTGGGCCTCTAGTTAGTGAATAAAAAAGAAAAGGTATAGATGATGGTCCTCACTGTGATGCCTTTTGACCTTTTTTTAGTATATTTTTATTGATTTCAGAGAGAAAGAGAGATAGAAACATCAATGATGAGAGAGAACCATTGATCGGCTGCCTCCTGCAGGCCCCACATTGGGGATCAAGCCAGCAACCTGGGCAGGTGCCCTGACCAGGAATCAAACCATGACCTCCTGGTTCATAGGTAGATGCTCAGGCACTGAGCCACATTGGCTGGGCTGACTTTTGACTGTTAAACACTATACACAGATAGGAGGCTTTCCACCACACTCATATGCTGAACACATGGCATCCCTAGGATATGTCAAAATGCTGATTTTTCTCAAGGCCAGTGTTGTAACAGGAATAATAAAGATGTATGTTCCTAGAAGTTACCATGAGACAAGCAAATAATTACACTGACTGGCAGGCCAGAGATGTTTAGGTACATGCTTTGACAACTTAAAATGTCCTATATAATAAAGATGTAATATGCAAATGGTCATTACGCCATGAAGCATAACGACTGACTGCATAATGACCGGATCACGGATCAGCAGGAGGGTGGGGCAGCGAGCTACAAGTGGGTGGCGGAGAGCTACAGGAGGGGGCAGGGCAGCAAGCTATGAGGGGTGGGGGGTGGAGGGGTGCGGGGGGAGCTACAGGAGGCCGGGGCAGCAGGCAGAGAGCTACTGGAGGATGGCAGCGACCTACTGGTGCTCAGATTTGTGCGCAGGGTTACTAGTTTTCCACAATCCTTAAAAAACAAAAACACAGGTTTGTGAATACAGATGCCTTCTAAAGTTTTAAGTGGAAGTGGCCTTGTTAGTGACTGAAAATAACTTGCTGTTTTTAATTAGCTTAGACAACACTGACAGGACATTCACACTCGCTTGGCATCCAGTCCTGGGCACCTCCCTTGCTGGGCACTGCTCTCGGGTGTGTAACAGTGACAAGGCACAGGGAAGGAATAGTCTTGTGGGGGAGAGAGAGGAAACAATTCAAATAAACAAAATCACTACAGGTACAGTCTGTGTTGCTACAACACTTGTGTTGACGATGTGAGTTTGTTCCAACGTGACTGATACATTTGGGAGCAATTGGAGCATAAGGAGCATAAGGCAAGTTTTGTCTTGCTTCTGTGTGACATTAACTGCAAGGAACGCTGGATGAACCCAGAAAAGCTGCCCACAGCTCAGCCAGGCCAACGAGGAAAACATAAACGCAGCATCCGCACACCTTGAGTACCTACCAGCCCCCTCAGCTGCCCGCCTGTTCCCAGCCACCCACCCACAACTAACATTACAACTTTCTTCTGTGTCGGCAACCTCCTCCCACCATCTGACAGTAACGTGCAAACCCCAGACCTCCAACTCCACGTCCTCAAGCAAACATCAGCCCTCTGCCTGGTCAAGTGCCGCCAGGACCGTGATGTTCATTGATGCAGCTGAACCATCTAACCCAGTAGTTCTCAACCTTCCTAATGCCGCGACCCTTCGATACAGTTCCTCATGTTGTGGTGACCCCCAACCATAAAATTATTTTCGTTGCTACTTCATAACTGTAATTTTGCTACTGTTAATGAATCGTAATGTAAATATCTGTGTTTTCCGATGGTCTTAGGCTCTACAGCAGCGGTTCCCAACCTGTGGGTCGCAACAGCTTGAGAACTGCTGCTGTAGAGCCTAAGACCATCGGAAAACACAGATATTTACATTACGATTCATAACTAGCAAAATTACAGTCGCAGCATTAGAAAGGTTGAGAACCACTGATGTAACCCGTGACAAAGCATTCTAGCCTTTTCATTCAGCTTCTCTTTTTGGTCAACGTGTCACTGATCAAGTTTTGGGTCTTGTGCCCTGACCCCTTCTCCCATAAGCCCTGTGGTGTTCATTGGGAGATTCTGCATGATGGATTGTGGCATGACTAACTGTAGTCATTCGTGGTGGGGAGAAAATATGTCAGGGAGTAAGAGAGACAGGAAAGGGGAGATACACTTAGACCTGCAGGCCAGGGAAGGCCGTTCTCAAAAAGTGACCCTGAACAGAAACCTAAAGGACAGCAAGGAGCCATCAGGGCTGGGTGCCGGGGGCCCTAGAGAAGGCAGAGAGAGGGTGGAGGCCAAGCCCCGAGAAGGCATGAGGCTGGAAGACGGAAGGGCGTGACGATGTGAGCCAGGGCCTGGAGGTGCAGGCTCCAAAGGCCCCGCGGAGTCCTGGCATCCATGGGGGAGGAAGGAGGAGCACTCCAGGTCTCCCCGCAAAGGAGCAGCGAGCGAATGCTCTTCTCCTGGGAGCCTCTGGGGAGTGGGCAGAATATGGAGAAGGGAAAAGGGAATGAGATCCGAGAGCCCAGTCGAGGACCTTTCCCAGCACGTGTGCAGGAAAGTTGGTGTTTTCTTGGACAGGTGATGACGTATCTCAGAAGCAGAGTGGGTAAACTCTTCTGAATGATGCGGCATCCTGATGCTAAAAAAGGAGAAATCCAGGATGCAGGAATGAACTACTCTCTGAGCTCCGGTCGCATCCCCACTCATCCATGCAAACACCTTTGCCACCAGGGTCCTCCCTGGAGGCTTTGAACCTCGCTGTGTGCTTTGTTTATGGACCCTAACTCCTTCCATGTGAGGCAGGAAGAGAGGGGAGTTGCTGTCAGTTGTGCGTCTAGAAAGTGGCAGAGTGGGAATGAAAACCGTTTGGTCCCAGAAAGCTCGACCTTCTGCCTCTGGTCGGGGTAATGGTGAGGCTGAGGGTGAGGATGAGGGAAAGATGCTGGTGGGCATAAAGGATTCACTCTGCTGGGAAAGGGATAGCATGTGGCACACACAGGGCTCTCGAAGCAGCTCTGCACCCTCCTGAGGCAGCGAGAGAGAGAGAGAGAGAGAGAGAGAGAGAGAGAGAGAGAGAGAGAGAGAGAGAGATTGATTTTATCTTTCCTCTCTTGCCCAGATAGAACGTTCTCCTCTAGCTGGTAGAGGAATGGCAACTGTGCCGTTCTAGAAAAATAGAATGCATGGCTATAAACAGGAGCCCGTTTTCTCCTGCAAGCGTGGCGTTGGCAGAGAAGACAGGATGAAGGAGGTGGGTGCTGTTTAGGCTCAGACACAAGCTGCTTCTCCAGGGAGACACCTCCCTTCCTGACTCTGTCTTTGCCCGTTAGGGGAGCATTTACTTTGTGCTGGTCTACAATCTGGCTTTCCAGTCTGTTAGGAGGAAAAGCAAAGAAGCCAGCAGGTGAAGCTCCCTAGGAAAGTCCATTCTTTGCAGGCATATCACTTTCTCTTTCAGGACAGAGAAGAAGGCTCCCCTCCCATATGTCAGAGTACCGGGTGCATTTAGACCTTCGTTAAAGGGAAGAACAAAAAAATAACCAGGAAATGTCTTAAAATAAAAGCTAGAGAGAGAGAGAAAAAACTTGGTAGAAATGTCTCTGATTCTGACATTAGAGGCAAATGTCCCCCTCCCCACTGATATGCTTGCCACTGAGCACTATGTTTTAAGGGACAATGACCTGGCAAGAAAGAGAAATGATGGGGTAATAAGTGGACCCGACTTGGGAGCACCAGACTCCAAGGACAGCAGCTGAGCAATGGATGCAGGCATGGCCTTTCCCAGCACACATGCCCACTGGGCCCAAGCCACAGCGAACAGTGCACGGGAAGCTACAGAAGGAAAGCTCACCACTGAATGGTGCGCGCACAGCCTGCCCCATCTGTCATAAACACGAGGTCCAAAGGCCACAGGTGCAGACAGCACTAAAAAGTAAAAATTACGTGCAGACAGGGGCCACTTGATAGAACAGGAAGGAGAAAAATCTAGGATTGGTTTCCAATCAATAAACGGGCAAACAACAGCCTATTCATCGTTAGCACCTGTTGTTGCTTCCTCTCTCTGGTCACCATGAATAAAACAGTTTTATTTATAAAAGATGTTGTGTGTACCCAGGACCAGCCTCGTGCCTATTGTGAACTCCGCAAAGTTTGTCTTTGGTGCCCTCCCCGGCCAGCTGGCCCGTGCCGCTTCCTTTCTCTCCCAGCAGGTGTCAGGGCCCCCTTCTTGTGGCCAAAACGTCTCTCTGAGCCTTCGCTCAGGCTCCTGGTTGCACCAATATTTCTTTAGCACCTAGAATGCAAATCCCTGTGCTAAGCAAGAAGTGAGAGGTTGAAAGAGCTGTGAAGCAGCCTTCGCCCATGTTGCTACCTGCTAGTGAGGGATACAAGCACAGACACTGACTGGTAAGCAAAACGCAGACAGTTTTCGGAATCTAACAAAAGTGCAATCAAGTGGCCATGGAATGGTGGAAGGAGGAAGTCAGGTCCAAGTAAAATTTGCAAAGCCATAGGCAGCAGCAGCATGTGAACTACGGCTTGAAGAAGGGGGAGGGCTGGGAAGGAGTTTGATTCGCAGCGATAAGAAGGGAGAACGCTCCAAAGGAGGAAAGGTAGGAGCAAATGTACAAAATTTGGAGGGTTGAGGAAGTGGTAGGAAGGCAAGAGACAGCATGTCGTTGAGAATTCTGGATCCACCAAAGACTGGCTATTTGAACTCACAAAGTTAATTAGCCTCTGAGAACTTTATTTCCTCGTCTGCAAAATTAAAATGTCCCCAACACCCACTCAGTGAGGGTTTAATATGGGCCAACCTCTGTGCTTGGTGCTAAGGATCTTTATGGGCCGAGCTCTGTACTTGATGAATTAAAACCTCAGAGGGTTTAGGTTAGCACTGAGAACATGTATGTGAAGAACTTAGCATAGTACCTGGCAAGATGCAACTTCGGTAAATAGCTGCTGGTGCCTGTGGGGATTTTAGCGGTAGTGATGCTGGTGATAGGGGTGGTAAGAGGGTGGCGGTGATGGTGGTGGTGGTTGTGGTGAAGGTGGTGGTGAAGTGGGTGGTGGTCATGATAATGGAGGTGGTGAAGGAGGTAGTGGTGCTGAAGTGGGTGGTGGTGGTGATGGTGGTGATGGAGGTGGTGAAGGGGGTGGTAGTGGTGAAGTGGGTGGTGGAGGTGGTGAAGAGGGTGGTGGTGAACTGGGTGGTGGTGGTGGTGGTGGTGAAATGGATGGTGGTAAAGTGGATGGTGGTGGTGGTGATGAAGTGGGTGGTGTGGTGGTAGTGGTGATGGAGGTGGTGAAGTGGATGGTGGTGAAGTGGATGGTGGTGGTGGTGATGAAGTGGGTGGTGTGGTGGTGGTGGTGATGGAGGTGGTGAAGTGGATGGTGATGAAGTGGATGGTGGTGGTGGTGATGAAGTGGGTGGTGTGGTGGTGGTGGTGATGGAGGTGGTGAAGTGTGTGGTGACAGTGGTGTAGATGGTGGTGGGGGTAATGGTGAGGGTGAGGATGAGGGAAAGATGGTGGTGGGCATAGGATTCACTCTGCTGGGAAAGTATAGCATGTGGCAGGAGGTTACCAAGAAGGTTGCCATCTCAGAGTTTTAAAATAGATGGGATATTGCCTTAATAGAAAGGAAAAATTATAATGCACAATTAATGGCCTTAAGACGACATAGCTGGTGTGCAACCGGCTGCGGGTTTGCAAAGTTCTTCCAGGGCCGTGAAACTCCACCTTATGTTCACTCCCAAGGCCGGCTCTCTGTGTAACCGAGACATCCATTAAAATCGATCTACTTGACTCAGGACAGGCAGATATTAAGAATAATGTACCCTGCCCAGCCGGCATGGCTCAGTGGTCGAGCGTCGACCTGTGAACCAGGAGATCACAGTTCGATTCCCCATCAGGGCACATGCCCTGGTTGTGGGCTCAATCCCCAGAGTGGGCCGTGCAGGAGGCAGCCAATCAATGATTCTCTCTCATTATTAATGTTTCTGTCTCTCTCTCCCTCTGCCTTCCTCTCTGAAATCAATAAAAAAATATACTTTAAAAAAATAATAATAATGTACCCTTCTCTGTTGTTTTTTGGAAAACGTGGCCAGAGCTGCCTAAGGCTGTGACTGAGGACCCTCAGCGTCTAGGGCAGGAGAGGAAAACGTAGACAGGAGGCGAGTCGCAGAGAGCAGCAGCACAGTGCTGAACAAGGTGCCTCCTCAAAACGCATTTCAATTTATAAATCCTATTTTCTATTGACTTACCACGCGAAAGTGCAGATGTGTTCCTCTAGAAAAAAACTGATACTCCAAAGCAAAACAAAATCACTCCCTAGAGAATGCTGATTTTACATATCTAAGGGAAATGAAAAAAGGCTAATAAAACCATTAATAATATTCTGTCTGTCCTCACTCCAAAACAGAGGCTATATGCTACTGCCAAAATAACCTAAGTGTAACCACATCATGTCATTTTTCTACTCATGAACCTTCACAGCACCCATGCATGCCTGGTGTGTTCTCTCCCGGAGTGTCCCAAAGCCACCGCGTTTCTCCCCGTTCTCAGCCAAGGGTACCGCAGTGTGGCTGGAAACACAGGTTGCCCTCTCTCACTCTCCCCTGCATCGTTCCCTCAGTAATTCCTAGCAACTTGTCCACTTGTCCTCGTGTGGGTATTTATGTTTGGGGACTTGCTATAAATTGACTTTCCCGACTCCAATTTTCTTAAAGTTAAAAAAAAAAAATTTCTTAACAGAAAAATTTTACAATGTAGATTAGAAAGGGGTGGAGTAGGGAGTATGCCTCAAAACATACAGAAAAATGTCTTCAGAATCTTCCTTCGTCATGTTTCTCCCTAAGCTGCTCATGGGAGCTGCTCTGACCAGCGCACCCATGCTTTTCACGTCCCAGCAAAAGTTGGCTCTTTTCAGACTCCTCGTTCATTCTGTCAGATCCCTTCTCTTTCCTTTTACTTCTTCATATCTCAGAATTTTTTAAATATATTTTTATTGATTTCAGAGAGGAAGACAGAGGGAGAGACAGACAGAAACCAAATTCCTATGTCAGTTCCCTGACTGAGAATCGAACTGTCGACAGTTCATAGGTCGACACTCAACCACTGAGCCACAGCGGCCAGGCCATTTCTCAGAATTTTTAAAAAGTCAATTCCTGCCCTAACCGGTTTGGCTCAGTGGATAGAGTATCGGCCTGCGGACTGAAAGGTCCCAGGTTTGATTCCGGTCAAGGGGGCACATCCCCACTAGGAGGTGTGCAGGAGGCAGCTGATCGATGTTTCTCTCCCATCGATGTTTCTAACTCTCTATCCCTCTCCCTTCCTTTCTGTAAAAAAAAAAAAATCAATAAAACATATATTTTTTAAAAAGTCAATTCCTATGCCAGCTCTGAAAGGCAAAGACTATTCCTCTGAGGCCCGCCTTCTTACATGGTGGCCGAAGGGCAGTCAGGAAACTGATTTTACATTTAATAACTTTATTCCTGTCACAAAAGGAACACTGAGGGCAACCCAACGCTTGCTGTGCTGTCTGTACTCTTCACTGTGTGCCCACTCACAAGCTTTTTCCCGGCTCCGACAAGAAAAAAGAATAAAACTCCTTAAGCAAAGAGACTAGAAAACACTTGTTAAATGAATGAAGAATTCACCTTTCTCAAAACTAGGCCCATGTGCTAGGTAATAGCTGGCTTTTGAAGATTAACATGCTGACCCACTGAAGGGAAGACAGACTGCAGACATACAGCAGAGGCAATGATGCATGATGCAATGGATGAGCGGGGGGGGGGGGGGGCGGGGGGGGGGGGGGGGGGAGGAGCACATTCCCCGAAACCATGGCAAAGGGGCCGGGAACTCTGTGAAGTGAGTCGCCAGGCAAGCCTCTTATTTGAAAATTCCATCAGAGCCAGTTTCTAACCAGGAATGTCACAGAGGAGCCTGGCTGGGCCGGAGCAGGGCTGAATTCTTCTGACGTGTGAGCACCACCACCATCTCCCCTTGACTTTCATCCCACAGTGATTCACTGAGCACCGAATATGTGCAACTTTACTCCAAGGGCTGAGCCAGAGGAGTGGACAAAGGAGACACAAACATATTGAGCCAATAAACAAAGAGGATGAACAAAACATATGTTCCCTTAGACTCTAAGGCTTAGAGAATGATGAGTGCTTTGGAAAGCAGGGACAGGAGACAGGGGGTGGGAGAGCTGGTGGAGTGGGATGGAGGTTTTCCAGTTTCACAGGTGGGTCAAGGTCACATGTCAGTCAGGAAGTGAGGCAGTCACAGGGCAATGGAGACCTCTAGGGGAGAGCCCAGAATCTCGCGAGGAGACCTGGAGTGCGGCTCAGGCTTAGTAGGACCGCATTGGATGAAGGTGAAGTTTCCACAGGAGAGAGAAACCAAATTCCTATGCCAGCGACTGACTTTGTGGTCCATGAGAAGAAGCCACCTAAAAGATGGGAGAGACCCACCTGCTGGTTGGTATTCAGTCACAGAAAGCAGTGCCGTGGTGACTGCAGGCACCGCCCCTGGGTGTGAGTGAGCCTGGGTGTGAGTGCCCCTGGGTGTGAGTGAGCCTGGGTGTGAGTGCCCCTGGGTGTGAGGGCCCCTGGTGTGAGTGCCCCTGGGTGTGAGTGAGCCTGGGTGTGAGTGAGCCTGGGTATGAGTGCCCCTGGGTGTGAGTGAGCCTGGGTGTGAGTGTCCCTGGGTGTGAGTGCCCCTGGGTGTGAGTGAGCCTGGGTGTGGGTGCCCCTGGGTGTGAGTGAGCCTGGGTGTGAGTGCCCCTGGGTGTGAGGGCCCCTGGGTGTGAGTGAGCCTGGGTGTGAGTGCCCCTGGGTGTGAGTGCCCCTGGGTGTGAGGGCCCCTGGGTGTGAGTGATCCTGGGTGTGAGTGCCCCTGGGTGTGAGTGAGCCTGGGTGTGAGTGCCCCTGGGTGTGAGTGCCCCTGGGTGTGAGGGCCCCTGGGTGTGAGTGAGCCTGGGTGTGAGGGCCCCTGGGTGTGAGTGCCCCTGGGTGTGAGTGCCCCTGGGTGTGAGTGCCCCTGGGTGTGAGGGCCCCTGGGTGTGAGGGCCCCTGGGTGTGAGTGAGCCTGGGTGTGAGTGCCCCTGGGTGTGAGTGAGCCTGGGTGTGAGTGCCCCTGGGTGTGAGTGAGCCTGGGTGTGAGTGCCCCTGGGTGTGAGTGAGCCTGGGTGTGAGTGCCCCTGGGTGTGAGTGCCCCTGGGTGTGAGTGAGCCTGGGTGTGAGTGAGCCTGGGTGTGAGTGCCCCTGGGTGTGAGTGAGCCTGAGTGTGAGTGAGCCTGGGTGTGAGTGAGCCTGAGTGTGAGTTCCCCTGGGTGTGAGTGCCCCTGGGTGTGAGTGCCCCTGGGTGTGAGTGCCCCTGGGTGTGAGTGAGCCTGGGTGTGAGTGAGCCTGGGTGTGAGTGCCCCTGGGTGTGAGTGCCCCTGGGTGTGAGTAAGCCTGGGGTGGCAGTTCTACAACACTGGGACTGCCTTCTCACCAAGATACCTCTCAGTTTTGAACGGGATCTATGCTAACCTTGTTATGCCCAATGAAGAATCCTCTCCCTTATCTTTTCTCTTACCTTCTCCTCTGCTCTACACTCTCCATTTTTATTAATAATAGTATTGTGTTGATTCGAGTTTAAAGCATCTCTATTTCATTCTGTAAGCAATTTCACAGCGAGTTCATCTTCATTCTGTCTTTAAAGAGATTGGATGCTCACCTCTAGTCCCTTCTGCTGGCATAACTTTATTTACAGTTCTATCCGTCCTCTCTTCGTTGTAGAAAATGTGTCTCCTATTATATTTTTTGGATAGCATTATTCCTATGTTGCATCAGCATCGCCCGCTCTCCATTTTTATTTTACTTGGCTAATTGCTTCCACCTCCCTTTTCCTCTGCATTCAAAGGAATGGTTTCAAATGCCTTCTCGGTAACTTTGCTGCGAATATCGTGGACAGATAACACCTTACACAAGTGAACAAACCAGTAATGAGGCAAATCAGTGTCCGTGCCTGACATAATACACTGAGAAAGAACACAGCAGCGCTCCTGCCAAAAATGGATAATATGAATCAAATCATGAGGAAACATCAGACAAACCCAAACGGAGGTACATTTTACAAAATAACTGGCCTCTACTCTTCAACCATGTAAGGGAGTGGAGAGATAAAGACTGATGAAATGTTCCTGATTACAAGAGACTAGAGACAATTAAAAACAATGTGTAATCCTGGGTTGGATCCTGGACAATTTTTTTTTCTGTAATGGGCACCATTGGGCTAACTGGCAAAGTGGGAATAAAATCTAGCGATTGTATCACTGTTAATTCCATGCTTTTCCTCGTGCGTTGCAGAAAGGTAAGATAGTGTGCATATGTTTAGGGATATAGGTACTCTCATAGTTGGCATCCTGCTTAGATCTTATCACAACATCTTACAAATGTTTCATAAAAAAAATAATGTCATTTACACATGCGTGTGCATTTGTGTGTGTACTTATAAATACAGAAAGAGAGAGAAAGCAAATTCGGCAAAATGTTAACAATTGGGAAATCTTGGGGAAGGGTATTCAGGAGTTCTTTTTACCTACAACTTTTGCACTTACAACTTTTTCTGAGCTTGAAATCATTTCAAATTAAGAGTTTTGAAATGTCAGCAGTAAAACAGAACTTCCTTTGGGACAGGTCTTCTTCTGAAGCACTAGAGAGGAAAGCCATGGGTTGTGATTTAAATCCCAGCTCCAACACGTATTAGTTCTAGTATTTTGAAAAGTTTTTCTTATTTCTCTGAAAGTCTCAGTTTCATCACGAGTACAGTGGAGATAACAACCACCTCATGGGGCTCTTGAGAGACTTAAAAGGGATAACACAGTCACGTGAAACCAATGCCTGACACATAAAAGTATTCAGATATTTGTCGAAAGAATAAATGATAGACCTTGCAGGAATGAATGCAATTAACGCATTTGCAATCCCAGGAAGCAAACATGTGTATCATTCCTTCTCCGGTTTTATAACATTTTAACATTTAAGAGATAAAGAACAGATGATGTGAGGGATGCTGCAGTGGGGAAGAGAAGATGAAACCAGTTGTGATCCATACAACTCATTCTGTTTTCGTGAACTAACTGTAGCAAAAGAGACGAAAGTTATTGGGAAAGATGGCAAGTGGAGTCCATTTTTTCTCTTATTGTCTCTCTTAACATTTTTACAACATTAAAACTATGCCCTAGCTGGTTTGGTTCAGTGGATAGAATGTTGGCTGGCAGACTGAAGAGTCCTGGGTTCCATTCCAGTCAAGGGCACATGCCCAGTTACGGGCTCTATCACCAGTGGGGGAGCGTGCAGGAGGCAGCCGATCAATGAGTCTCTCTCATCATTGATGTTTCTGTCTCGCTCTCCCCTTTCCCTTCCTCTCTAAAATCAATTTTTAAAAAATTAACAAAAAAATAATAATAAAGCCCTGGCTGGTTTGGCTCAGTGGATAGAGTGTTGGACTGAGGACTGAAGGGGGCCCGGGTTCGATTCCAGTCAGAGGCACCTGCCCAGGTTGCTCGCTCAATCCCAGCTGGGGGCATGCAAGAGGCAGCCGATCGGTGGTTCTCTCTCATCATTGATGTTTCTATCTCTCTCTCTCCCTCTCCCTTCCTCTCTGAAATCAATAAAATAATAATAATAATAATAATAATAATAATTTAAAAATTAAAACTAACTCGTCCTTTGATATTTCTGTAAGTTTTCTATATTTTCTATCAAGATATAAATGTCAATGTTTTGAAATCTAGTAACAAAACAAAACTTTATAAATGCTACTGATATGCTTTTCCGTGAGATACAAAGTATGAATAAATACAGATTTATTTTAAAAACTGTTTCTTCAGGGTCTTCCAACTACTCAAAACAACATAAACCCATAACTTCTAGCTACCTACCCCAGACCCAGTTATTTTTTTTAACTAGTGGATGCACATTGCCTCAGAACCATAATTATGTTTATGCCTTTGAGCAAGCTGACGAAAAGAAACATTTACTTAAGGTTCCCATCAATGAATACAGAGCTTAGACTAGCTTTTAGCTTATACAAACGTTATGCTTATTAATTCAGAATATTCATTCAGTTATTGAAATATGATCACAAAGCCTTCCAGTGAGAGACTGGTTTTCTATTATACATATTAGCTTTGAACAAAAATCCTTTGGCTCAGAAATCACTGTCCCTGTCTGTGGGTTCATATACCTCTTGGAATTTTTAAAACTGTGATTTAGGTATCAAAACTATATTGCCCATGCTCATCAATGCACAGATATATTATAAATTAGCAAAAATAAATCTATTCTGATTAAAAACTCACCAGTTGGAGTTCAGCTTAAAAAATTCTAAAACTGCTCATGTACAGTAGTCCAGTCCACGCCAACATTCAGAGCATTGTTTTAATTAAAAACCAGTGATATGACACGTGCCAACTGTTTCATTGATCCTATTTTGGTCAGAGTTCTCTTTTGAGGACTTAAACTTTTATGAAAACAAATAGCAAATATTTATTCAAATTCATTACTATTATTTCACACCCTGAAAACTACATTTTATACTACATCTATCTACATTAATTTTAACAAGCCAAGGATTATTCAAAGTGATAATCACAATGGTAATTGTGAAGGGCTGGTAGCTAAAGCAATGATCAATAGATAGATGAATAGATAGATAGATGATTGATAGGTAGACAGAAGATGCTTTCATAAATAAATTCATATATATATGGATAATGATATATATACATATCCTTACTAAAATTTCTTACAGACCCATAAAAGTAGATATATAAACATCTGTTTAATCAGACACATTTCAGTGGGATAGATGTTCATGTCCCAGTGAATATATCAAACAGAACAAACTATAACAAATGCAGGGAAAAAGAACAGTCAGAGGTTGGGGGGGGGAAGTGGTGAGTTCTACTTTTATGGCTGGATCTAGATGACAGATAATTAATTGTTGCAGCTCTCTAGACTTTAAGTTCAATGTGGAACCAATAGGGAAACTTCTGCTCCTATTAAAAGACTTCAACTAGTGTGATTTGTTGACTATTTTTTTAATATATTTTTATAAATATCAGAGAGGAAGGGAGAGGGAGAGAGAGATAGAAACATCAATGATGAGAGAGAATCACTGAGCGAGCCCGCAACCTGGGCATGTGCCCTTGCCTGGAATCGAACCCAGGACCTTTGAGTCCACAGGCCAACGTGCTATCCACTGAGCCAAACCAGCTAGGGCCTGACTATGTTATTATATCGCCTTATTTGTCAATCAGTCTGGTCACTATTAAATCAGTTGTGAGAACAAGAGCCAAGGTAAAGAAAAAAGTGAAAAATGACATTCTAACTGAACTATCTGCCTCGATTAGGTGAAATGTTTTGTTTTCAACACAAGACAATGTAATCGATGTTACACAGAAGAACCTTTTACAGACCTCAGGAGCAGCGATTTCCATTTCCCCCTCCCTCTCTGCTCAGGAACGATGTGGGTGTGGAAATAAACATAGTAGAACAAAAGTATGATGGGTTCAAGGAGAAACAAGATCTATGACAAGGTCAGTGTGTGTGAGTCAGCTGGGGTCCCGAGGCTCCGGTCGGAGGTTCAGAGGTGGTCACTCGCTGGTGGGCCAGCCATCTGTACTTGGAGTTCTTGGGGTGACTTAGGGTAAGAGTTTGGGGGCACTGCTCTCCAGAATCTGCCCAGGAGCGCTGAGAAGTGAAACAGAACCTAGAACATAGCCTATCGATTGTGGCCTCCTCCCAACCCCAAAGGAAAACGAGAGCCTGACGAAGTAAACCTGCGGGCCAGTGGGAGTTTTAACGCCCACGTGCATCCTTTTGTGAAATACATCCACCTCTTCACCAACCCATTCACGTTAGCCTGTGACAGGAAGTCTCGGTGCTTCTCTTTTTGCTGCACACATGGCTCATACCAGGAAGTGAAGTGAGCTGAGAGTTCAAGGACACTTTTGACTGCAACCAGGAGAACTGTTGCAGTTGCCTGGGAAACCTCTGAAGACAACAATACTTGGTAAGTCAAATATCTCGAGTCAGTATGAGCCAAAGTCATTTAGAAGGTAAATCCAAGAAAACTAATGCTGTCAGAAGGATACTTGGCTTGTAAAAGTACGTCCAACTTGTTATGTGCTCATTAACTTTTGAAAAGAGAAAAAAATACATTATAATCCTAATTAGCCTATAAAAAATTATAACCTTCAATGCCAACTTTCAGACTACAGGAGAAAATTCAGAATAAAGACATTTAGATTCCTTAAACATTTATGCATTGACCATTAAACTGGGGTTTTTATAATAACCGTGTAACAAAATGTAACATGTTTTCAGAAAATTGGCCCTCTTAGTTCTTTAGGATTCTGTTCCAGTCTAGTTTGTCCTTTTCGTTCCAGATTTTCAGTTAAAATGCATGTCAAATATCAAGTATTATATGGGGTTTTTAATGAAAAATAAAAGTTTGTTGTAGCAATTCTGAGAAAAAATTTAACATGTAGAACAATGTTCTATAGTTTTGTGTCAATAAATTTGTGTTTAATGGAAAACTTTCTAAGCTCTATTTTGCTTCAAATGCTGAGTTTGGTAAGGGATTGTTCCATGAATCTGAGTTTATGATTTCTTCAATTTTTTTTAAATCATCTTGAAAAGCTTTATATTGAAAATATGTGCACATTACTGGGACCTGCATTCACATAGTCTTTTGTAATAAAATAAATCAAAAGAAAAATCAAAATGTAAAAACCTTTGAGGACCATAGGGAAATCAAGTTGTGTCCTCACACCTCAACATTGTCACAGAAAGAGCTCATTTAGGGATTAACGTATTTGAGGCTCTTTGAAAATTATTTTACAGGTCTATGATTACGGTGGAGGATGCTGTCCAAAAAGTATTACTTTCATACAGGTATTTTCACTTAAATTTGTAGATGCCTGTTTGGATATTCCTCTGAGTTCATTGCTTTGCACTGCCCTCTGCTGGTAACTGCTTGTAAATGGTTTCAGGAAACCCGGTACTATAGCTTACTCTCGCCCACATTGCCACCAAATGCATAAATCCATTGCTCAAGTGGCTCTATTTCTTATGGGGTGATGTACATACCTAGCTTTATTTTCATTTAAATGTTTAAAGTAAAAATAAATAAATTAATTAAATTAATTTAAAAAATAAAAGTTTAAAGTAAAACTTGTTTTAAAATGTAAGGGTCTTTGGATTTAATTTTTATTTCATGTTGGAGACATCTTTTTCCAGAGCATAATAACTTAATCACAAACTAAATACACTATTTAATCTAAAAGGTCTGGTTTTAAAGCTGGAAGAGGAAACAGTATGTAATTTTGAACTTATTTAATCTAGGATGATTTTATTGGGAGGGTCACAATTTTTATCTCAACTCTGTGAACCTAGGAGAACCACTTCTTTAGCATTACTCCATCTAAGTTGATCTAAAGGGTTCATTTCAGTTAATATGACAGCAATCTATCTGAAATAGAAAGATCCCGGCTCCAATTTATATGCAACGAATGTATCTCACCAATTGTTTGAAAAATCAGAAGCTCTTCTCCATTGGAATGCCTGCTCCAACGTAACTTGGTACTCGAGTTATATATAATTCTTTACTTTACCCACAATTATGAGACATACAACTGACTGTCCTGAGAACCAACAGCTAGATTCCTAGGCCTGCTGGAAAGACAACCTTGTCATAGTGTTAATGTTGTGTGTATGTTACCTACCAACATATAAAGGTGCTAGCTATGCTTTGCTTAAGAAACTCATCCAGAACCCCAAATACTCCATAGTAACCAATGCAATCTTCGGCCCTCCGAACTTCATTCAAAGTGCCCATTCAAGAGTTCTAAATGACATTCATTATGGTGACCTAAATTATTCAGAGATTTTTTTTTTTAATCTTATTGCTCAAGGGACGAACCATAAAGTTGGACTCCTCCGGGCCTTTATTCCAGTAAAGAGACACACGCCATGCATATGTGACGGGTCTCCTATAGCGACAAACAAATGGCTCCAGCATTCAACATGTCTTTATATTGGATGCTTATTATATGTAAGCAACAGATGTACTTCTCATCTGAGCACCGTAAAAGTGGCTTTTTAAAGAATCCTAAATAGGAAATGAGTCAGTGCAAATATAAACCTCAAAGCGATTCCATACTGCACAAGTAACATTTGCAGTATTAAACACATCGACTTCTTAGCAGAGTGCCTGCCGTGCCGGCTGAATGTCATCAGCTGTCAGGGCCCTCACCCCAGGCGCATGTTCTCTGCGGCTCTCCAGCCGGCGTGAAAAGCAATCTGGGGACCCCCAGTCGTCACAGAGGAGCCAGCTCATGGACCATGCTCATGCCCATTCCGAAAAGAGGGAGAGGCAGAAGGTGGGCCCTCCTAACTCCCCCTTGGTTCATCCTCCTACCAATATGCAATCCAGTGTGAGGTGATGAAATAACCGGAATCTTCTTTTCCCAACATTTTTGTTCTTACCTTTACCTGGTGAATCTCTACGGACGTGTAGGAAGTTATCTTTTCCGAGATATATTCCAAAATGCTCTTATGCTATTTCTCTTAGGATTTCTCCACACCGCCCCGGTCGGAAATGTTATTACTTTCTGAAGGAGAGAAAAACAAATGTGCGCATGAAAATCACCACAAAAATCACTGATTTTTAATCAGATCTAAACAAAGGCCAAACCAAAGTGAATAGCACCTACTCCGAGGCATCGGTTTGTGTGTTTTATTTTAAAAGTCTCTCTTGTGTAGATGTAGCAAAAGCCACGTTCCCCATGTGAAATATTCAGTTATGGCAACAACTGTGTTCTCCTTACCTCTAGTCTTCCAGGGAGGTCACATCCAGTTAAAAACATCCTGCCCTGCTCCCTACAGAAAGGTTCCATGGAATCAGAGTGCAGAAGCGCAGCAACTTGCTAACTTTGCTCTGTTATTTACCAACCGCACAAAGAAAATGCTGTCTATTCAGAACTCATTTCAAAACTCTTTTCACTGAGAGTGAGCGAACAAGTGGGCTCATGTCCCGAGCCACAGTCACATCTCCAGGGTCTGGTGCTGCCACGGGGCCGGCGCCGAGTGGCACTGCCCCCGCTGCGCCCACAAGGGGCTGTTGTAAACAGTGCGCAGGGACGCACAGGCCTGCGGAGGAGGGGGTGGGGGGCCACAGTGGTGAGGGCGGGGGTCGCCTCATTTCTCACCCCAAGTTTCCTTGCTTGGTTGCCCTAAATTTCAATCAGGAGGCTGCCCTCCTCCCTCCAGGCTCGTTCCTCCCAACACGGAGGCTACAAATTCACATCCAGCCAGCAGGCTGGGGGTGAGGCCAGACTTCATGACTGAGTCCCTGCCTCTGGGCAAGTGACTCAAACCACTTGAGTTCAGTTGCCTTTTCTTTTCTGGTCCTTTTCTGGTCTGACTGTACCTGCCTCCTTAGTTGGAGGGTTGAGGGACATAAGCATGCAGGTTCTGTGACAGGGCCTGGGACAGGAGTGTGAGGGATTCTAGCACAGAACTCTCCCTCCAGGGCCCACTGAGGCTCCGATACTCGGACTCAGTGTGCAACTCACCCCCCATCCCACCGCCGCAGATGTGCAGAGAAAGCAGCGTGGGAAGTAGTTCAGAGCCACCCCACCCCCACCACCACCACCACCACCACCACCACCAGATCAAGAATAGAGAAGCCCAGCTGGTGCCGCTCAGTGGTGGAGCATCAACCTCTGAACCAGGAGGAAACAGCTGGATTCTCAGAGAGGGCACATGCCCAGGTTGGGGGCTCAGTCCCCAGTAGGGGGTGTGCAGGAGGCAGCCAATCAATGATTATCTCTCATCATTGATGTTTCTCTCTCCTTCCTTTCTCTCTGAAATCAATAAACGTATGTTAAAAATTAAAAATAAAAAGATGTAATGTTTTAGAAAGATCATCATTAAGAGAGTTAGTTCAAACCTCTGTCAGGGCAGAACACAGAAAGGTTAGGTAGAAAAGGGCTGATGCTCCTCCCTCTCCTTCCTACAAGCACCCCAATTCCCTCTCTCTCTTTCTCTTCTCTCTCTCTCTCTCTCTCTCTCTCTCTCTCTCTCACACACACACACACACACACACACACACACACACAGCCTACAACCATGGCAGGGGGTGGCGAAGTGCAGAAGGAGCAGAAGTTAGGTAGCAGAAGGACTTGTCAGCCGGGCTATAGGTAGATAGTCAGGCCCACAGAGGAGACCTGATGAGACATCACTAAGTCAAGGTCAAATTTTGACTAGATCATGGGACTAGACATTGTAAGTGCTGAAATGATCATGGTCTTTCTGGAGAAATCTAGATGAATACCTGTTCTCGGAAACTTTCATCACCTCTAAGGCATTCTTACTATTACCTTGTCACCTTCCTGTGTTTTCCCCAAGGGCTGCCTCTCTCTGCCGAGTCTCTTTCAGAGAGCCTCGTCTATATCATAAAAGGCCTGTGGCCAAGACGCCATAACAGTGGAAAAACCAAACAACCGGTCACCAGGAGGTGCGTGGAGCACCTCTTGCGGGCCGGGACTCGTGGCTCGCATGGCGCGGTGGGGCTGGCAGAGCAGGTGCTGCCGAGGCGGGGCCCGCTGGGCGCGCGGCGAGCTACTTGCGCACGATTTCGTGGGCGCTGGGCCTCTAGTATATCTATAGCATTAGACCACATACAGAAGGCACATCCCGCATTTATGCAAGTTTCGATTGCCAGTAACCAAAAGAAGAGTGATCAAAGAACACTTTAAGAAGCTTATCTGAGAAGCTCAAGGCACATCAGAAAATCCTTCAGCAGTTTCTCTTGTGAGCTTCTTTCTGTGGGTAAATATCAATTCTCTTCACCGGGGGGGGAAAAGGACACCAGAACTCTCTTTGACCTTCCTGCTCCTTTACCCCCCATCCCACATGTCAATGAACTGCTGAGAAGGGGCTTCACTGGCTGCTTCTCTCTTTGGGGTTGCAGATAAATTCAAGTCTTCTGAATGGCACAGAAGCAGTTCCTCTCTGGCCAAAAGGAAAACTCGGGAGGGAAAAAAAAATCAAAGGCAAGCCTACTTGTGAGCTTCCCAAATTGAGCAAATTTGGGTGTAGCATCTGCAGTCTCGGTTTTGGAAACCACAATATGCCATTCATCCCTCACTAGATGATGGGACAGAAATGTTGTTGCTGAACCAACCCAGGGAAATATGCTTGCTGCTTACCCAAAACAAACGCGCAAAATCCAACTTCTATCGCTGCAAATTCTCAGGCGGGGAGAGTTTCCCTACATATAATTCTGAACTGTTGTTTTTTTTCACTTGCTGAGTGAAGACGAATAATATGAGGGCACATTTGGGAAGATGGGGTTCTGGCTTTTTACACTACGGATCCAGAACAATAACAGTTGTTGCTTGACAAAACACAGGCATAGCTAAGGCCACGTCCTTTTTCCTCAAGACGAGAATGGGTGCATGAAGAGGGAGGGAGTGGTGTCAAAGATACAGGTACTAAAACACACATTTTTGAGACCAATAAAACTTTCCTGTTGCTGTTGATAATCCTCACTGGAGGATATTTTCCCATTGATTGTTAGAGAGAGTCGACGGGAGGGGGAGAGACAGAGAGAGAGAAACAGCGATGAGAGAGAGACACATCGATTGGTTGCCCCCGAAGGCCCCAACCAAGGCTGGCCTGCCACCGATGTACGTGCCCTTGTCCGGAATCAAACCCGGGACCCTTCAGGCTGCAGGCCGGCGCTCTATCCACTGAGCCAAACTGGCTAGGGCCATGGTAGGCACACTGCGGCTCACGAGCCACATGCGGCTCTTTGGCCCCTTGAGTGTGGCTCTTCCACAAAATACCACGACCTGGGCGAGTCTCTTTTGAAGAAGTGGCGTTAGAAGAAGTTTACGTTTAAAAAATTTGGCTCTCAAAAGAAATTTTAATCGTTGTACTGTTGATATTTGGCTCTGTTGACTAATGAGTTTGCCGACCACTGGGCTAGGGCGAGACCAATAAAACTTTCATTATTCATCCCCTTTGTTACTGGAGGCCTTTCATGAAGGAACCCCCTTCACACCGTGTCCTTTCCCATGTCTGTAATGGAGAGCCTTTTCACACAGGCACTACTAGGTTTTCAGGCCCAGAACTAGAAACCTTGACAAAGGAAGCTGAGGAATGCCCACGGGGGCTCCCCGCAGGGACACAGCCCTTGGGAGAAGTACCCCGGGGGCCCTTCTTCCTGACGACAACCCCTGAGCAGGCCTGTTCTGTGTGCATCCCCGTCTCTCTCCTCCCTGAGAAAAAGGCCTATCAGTCCAAGTGCACATTCCAGGTGTGTTTGTCCCTCAACTCTCCTTCCACTTGCACAGCACTGGATCTGCGAGTCCCCCCTGGGAAGGTGAATTTGCAGTAATCCAACAAAAAATAAAAATAAGAAAAAATAAAGGCGACAAAGTCTCGCTCGTCAATCGATGAAAAGCGATTACCATGAGCAACACAGGAGCATTCCAGCAAGATGGCCGAGCACAGACATCGTCCCACAAAACGTGCTTTGAGAGTCTGCATTCCTGGCCGCCTCAGAGTGTTTACTAGTGGATACCACTGCCACTTTACTAAGTACTTGTATGTTTTTTTTAACGATCCTTAAAACAGCCACATAGTGGTGTCCTATTCAGATAGAACTGCTGCTTAAGGTTTGGGGCTGGTTTGTTTTATTTTTGTTTGGTTGTGTTTTTTCTGGAACACTCGACTTATTTAAATCAGAGGTTCGAGCAGCAACGTTTGGCCTGAGGCTTATCCTGCTGGAGGAGTAACAGGACAAAGTGATGCCTGATCCTTCTGGGCAATACTTGACGTCATTGTTCTGAAGGCCCCACCCAACAGAGCAGGTCCGGGCTCCTCCTGCTGGGGTTGCGGAGCTGGAACGATCCGCTTCCTGGAGAGGCTTCTTGGAGCCCGCAGGCTGCCCTGGCAACGACGAGAGGAGGAAAGAAAACGTTTTCCTGGCAACTTGTAACCTACAGCTCGCACTGCGATGCTCACGGCCGGCAAAGTGCACATCCCCGTGGGTCAAGCTGGACGGCCGCCTGGGGACGGGGAACAGGTGCGAGGAGCCAGCGAGGCCGCGGCGGCCGCGTGTCTCCGGCGCTGCCCGAACCTAGAACGCGGAGCCCACAGATTCCCGAGTCTTTTTCCTCGAACCATGTGCCAAATATTTTTATTATTCTTTGAGAAACCAGTGGGTGGGCACAGATGGGAAGTGGGAAGCTGCAAAGGCAAAGAAGACGGTGTTGGAGCAGAGCGCACAGCCTGCGCGCCTCTCCAGGCGCGTCCTCGCCGACCCAGATGGCGCCGCACTCCGCGCTCCTCTCCGCCCCCGCCCGCCCCCCCGAGGCCCCCCCAACTCCCGCCCCCCAGTCCCCATCAGCTGCCAGCGCGGAGCGAGGGGACGGAGACCACCTACCCCAACTCGTCCATGCACAATTAAGCCCACGGCCACCGCTCACCGTGCAGCCTAGGGGTGTTCTATGCACACAACCAACGTTTCCAGAACAACCAGTTTAGAGAGTAACAGCCGTCGGAGCTGCTCCACAATGAGCTGAAAGACCTGTTACCTTGTCCTTGTTTTGCACGTGCCATTTGATGCCGCTAATGAAAGGAGCACCTTTACTCCCCACCTTCACAGAAAAGCAGGCTCTGCTTAGGGAAGGAGACTTGCTTCAATGCGCCCAGGAAATAGAAGCGCGGTTCTTTCCTGCGGAGCTCCCATCAGTCCCATCACCTTAGGAGAGGGGGGCGCTGGGTGTGTGTGTGTGTGTGTGTGTGTGTGTGTGTGTACACCTCTGAGTACCTGGACAGGGCGTGGTGAGCGCACGCTCCGTCCGGCTTCAGGCTGGATGCTTTCCAAACTTACAAGGGGCGACCGTCCCGTCGCACGTGTCCCCTGGAGATTAGCTACATCACAGGGAACGGCTCGCAGGCTCCCTTGTCCCACGCAGGGTTGTTAGGAGGCTCTCCCAGGCTCAGGCCCACCGCGCTTGGTGTGGGATGGGGAGAGCAAACCCCCCTCAGGGGCGGTGGGGAGGACGCAGAGGTTCCCCGCAGTGAAGAGCGGGCTGGTACCCAGCTCCCCGACATGCTCCTGGAGGGGTTAGCCCGGGGCTTCCTTGTGCATCCAGCCAGGCCTGCTGCGACTTAGCGCTGCCCTCTACACAGCTGCGCAGCCCAGCGTGGAGCGGTGAGCGAGCTCACAGCTCAGGACCGGAACCGGAAAACTAAAACGACGGCTCCGACAGCTGCTGAGAAGACCCTGGGCGTCCAGGTGCGCTAGCATGGTCGTTTAGTTTTTTTAATTTTTTTATTTGTATTAAATTGAGTGGGGTGACATGGGTTAATAAATTACACAGGTTTCAGGTGTACAGTTCTATCACACATCATCTGTATATTGTGTTGTGTGTTCACCACCCTAAGTCACGCCTCCATCCGTCATCATTTACCCACTTTTACCCTCTCCTACCTCCTCGACCCCCTGCCCCCCTGGTCATCACTATATTGCTGTTGGTCTCTGAGAGGTGGTTTTTTTCTTTGCTTAATCCCTTCGCCTTTTGCACCCAGCCTGCTAACACCCTTCCCCTCTGACAGCTGTCAGACTGTTCTCTGTATCTATGAGTCTGTTTCTATTTTGTTAGTTTATTTTGTTCGTTAGATTCCACATATAAGTGAAATCATATTTGTCTTTCTCTGATGGGCTCATTTCACTTAGCATAATACTCTTCAGGTCCCTCTGTGCTGTTGAAAAAGGTAAGATTTCCTTCTTTTTTCATGGCTGAGTAGTATTTCATTGTGTAGATGTACCACATCTTTTTTATTCACTCATCTGCTGATGGGCACTTGGGCTGCTTCCAAATCGTGGCTGTTGTAAATAACGCTGCAATGACCATAGGGGTGCATATATCCTTTCAAATTAGTGTTTCCGGTTTCTTCCAATGTATTCCCAGGAGTGGATTCACTGGGTCATAAGGCAGTCCCATTTCTAATGTTTTGAGGGGACTCCATACTGCTTTCCACAGTGGCTGCACCAGTCTGCATTCCCGTCAACAGTGCATCCTCACCAACTTGTTATTTGTTGATTTATTGATGGTAGCCATTCTGACAGGTGTGAGGTGTATCTCATTGTGGTTTTAATTTGCATGTCTCTGATGATGAGTGACATTGAGCATTTTTTTCATCCGTCTATTGGCCATTTGTATGTCCTCTTTGGAGAAGTGTCTATTCAGGTCCTTTGTCCATTTTTCAATTGGATTGTTTGTGTTTTTGATGTTGAGTTGTATGAGTTCTTTATCAATGTTAGATATTAACCCCTTATCAGAGGTATCATTGGAGAATATGTTCTCCCATTCAGTGGGTTGTCTTTTCATTTTGTCTTTGGCTGTGCAAAAACTTTTTCATTTGATATAGTCCCATTTGTTTATTTTTTCTTCTTTTATCTTCCCCAAGGATATGGTAGTTTTTAAATTTTTTATAGTGACCAGCGAGAAGCCAGCATTTCTCAAATGCTACACCGTGACCCTCAAAACATACAAGAGTCAAGTTGTCATGATAAGAAAGAGGCGCTAGACTAGCTATTAAGAGTTTGTCCTCAGGTCATCCCAAGGGTCCAGCTGGCTTTGATTGCTTGCTTCAAAGCCATTCCTGAACATAAAATAAGAGAAGTATTCACATTTATAGAAAATAGAACCTTTAAAATGGAATAAGGTACAGATAGTTCTCATTTGAAATAACATTTTAAAACCTAATCATGTGACTGTGTTTGGAGATAGGGTCTTTAAAGAGATAATTAGGTTAAAATGAGGTTATTGGGGTGGGCCTCATCCAATATGACTGGTGTCCTTACAGGAAGAGAAAACTTGGACACATACAGAGGAAATTCTGCTCCAGAGTCCTCAGATTCAGCCACGGCATGGCTCCTACCAGCCTCCCAACCTGCCAGCTTACCCAGCAAATTCCGGATTTGCCATGAAGCAGTTTCTTAAAACCAATCAACCGATTAATCAATCTCTCATTCTCTTTCATCTATCTATACCTATATATGTATTCACACACACACACACACACACACAACAACAACAACAACAAAAAAGGACACTTCCTTGGACTTCCAATTCTCTCTGAGAGTCCCCACACTCCAGCAAGTCAAGGATGGAGGGTGGGAGCAGATGAGAGTCCAGGGCTGCCAGAGGGCTAGGAGCTCTCGGTAGCGTCTCCCATGTGAGCTTAGACAGCTGCCCAATTCCTAATCCTGCACAGGATTTTAATATAAAGGTGTTCCTTGTCCGTTTATGTGGGATCCACTGCCAGGGAATCCTCTGAAGGCGCTTCCAGGAGCTCCTGTGCTCTTTGAGAATGAGCTGAATAGAACTGAGCTGTGCATAGGGAGAGGGAGGGGAGCAGTGGGCCAGCAGCCAGTCTTCCTCACTGTCCTCAGAGCCTGGCTCGCCCGCCTGCCCAGCTGCAGGGGCTCAGTGGTCGAGCGTTTACCTATGAACCAGGAGGTCACGGTTCGATTCCTGGTCAGGGCACATGCCTGGGTTGTGAACTCAATCTCCAGTGTGGGGCATGCAGGAGGCAGCCAATCAATGATTCTCTCTCATCACTGATGTTTCTATCTCTCTCTCCCCCTCCTTTCCTCTCTGAAATCAATACTAAAAAAATAAAAAAAAGCCCAATGCTGTGAGTTCCTCCCACAGGTAAAGGGGAGGTTCTGAAATTGGATTATGAGATTTTAAGCCCCTCCCTCTCTACTATGACCCCACAGCCCTAACCCAGCCCCAAAGGCCAGTGGTCACAGACGTGAAGATTTAGTGTCACTTTAGAAATTGTCTTCTTTCACTTTTAAAGCAGCACACCTGGCTAATCTGCAATTTATTTTTTTACTTTTTTTTTTTTTTTTTTTTACTTAGAAGCAATCTGAACCAGTACATCTGCTCTTGGCTTATTTGGGGAAGCCTCCCAGCCTGTGGAAGCTTTCCTCTGAGCAGATGCTCCTGCACTTCCGAGCCAGTCTATCCTGAATGAAGGACCATGTCCCCATCGCCAAAATAGTGTTGGCAAAAACATTTGAATGCCGGAATAGCGTATGACGTTTTTTAATATATTTTTATTGATTTCAGAGAGGAAGAGAGTGGGAGAGAGAGACAGAAATATCAATGATGAGAGAGAATCATTAATCTACTGCCTCCTGCATGCCCCACACTGGGGATTGAGCCCACAACCCAGGCACATGCCCTGACCTTGAACCGTGACCTCCTGGTTCACAGGTCAATGCTCAACCACAGAACAACACCGACCGGGCAGTGTGTGACATTTTTTGAAATGTGTTGGGATAATAAAGTTGGTGTGACAATAAATTGAAAGCAATAATTGTAGCTTATTCATCTAAATATCTTCAACACCTAGCTTGTAATGAGTAGGTATTCTGGAGAGGTTTGAGGAAGGGAGGGAGGGAGGGAGGGAGGGAGGGAGGGAGGGAGGGAGGGAGGGAGGGAGGGAAGGAGAAAGGGAAGGAGAAAGGGAAGGAGAAAGGGAAGGAGAAAGGGAAGGAGGAAGGGAGATGTACCATGGTAATTATTGCAGATCATATTGAGCCATGAGTATATTTTGTTTTTGTTTCTAGCCTTTGGAGTCCAAGAGCTAAAGGGCTCCCCTCTTTCTACAGTAGCAATTAATATCTAAAGTGCCTAAGTCCTTTATTTAATAAAACAACATATATTAGGAGAGTTGTGCTTCATACAATCTTTTCTAAAGTGACGATTATCATCTAGAATGAATACCTACCTCAAAATAATAAAAAAATACAAAACTTTTGACATTTCTTGCTACAGTACCCAAAAAACCTCCAGATATAAGTATGTTAACTTTATTCTTTAAGAATAAGCTTTTTTCTAGATTTAAAAACATATTTCTTTCAGAGGCTGCAACTTTCCCTATATTTTAAAAAGAATGGTGGATATCCAAGATGGCTGCCGATAGGACAGCAGGCTGCAAGATAGTGTGTGAGTGAGAGAATGAGAGTGTGTAGACGTGCAGGGAGTGTCTGTATTTGTGAGTGAGGAACAACTATATTCCAAGGGACTATTGGATACTGGCGAACTGGGCTCCCCTGGCCGGACAGCCTCAAGTGCTGCTGAAATCTCTCCCAGAGTGGCTGACTCTTCCGCAGAGACCACACCATCTTGAAGGAGAGAGTGGCTGTGATCTGAAGCCCAGCCTTACCTGCAACTGGGGAGACCTTGGATACCACCCGGGACACTACAACCACAACACCCAGGGACCAGCTGCCTCAGCTGCGAACCCAGGAACACTGGGACTACAGCTCCTGAACCACGGGCACCTAAAGAGTCTGTCAAGGGGAGACAAAGCAGTGCGAATGTGCGGACGAGCTCTGCACCTTCTCACAGAGCAGATAGAAGGAACAGCTGAATCAAATGACATCCACCCAGAATTGGGAAATTAAACACAGCTGGTGAGGCAATCCATGAACAGAAAGGTCAGATATCGCCTAGAAAAAGTCAATGCAGGAGAGAGAGAGCTACATAACCAGACACCCAGAGAGGAGCTATCATGGGGAGACAAAGAAACAGCCCACATACAAAAGAAAAAGAGGAATCACTAGAAATGGAAATAAACAAAATGGAGGCAAGCAATATGTCAGAGAAAGAATTCAGAGCAATGGTCATAAGTTGCTAAAAGGATGGAAGACAAATTCAACAATATGTGTAAGAACCAAGAGGAAATGAAGAACCAAGAAGAAATGAAAAATGACATCTCTGCAATAAAAAAAAAAACTCAATAGAAAGCATCAAGAGTAGACTAGAAGAAGTGGAGGACCACATCAGTGAGCTAGAAGACAAGGTAAGAAAAAATACCCACGTAGAGCAGCATCTAGAAAAAAAAAAAAACACTTAAAAAAACAGGAGGAGAGCATAAGGGAACTTTGGGACAACACAAAACAAAACAACATCCAAATAATAGGGGTGCCAGAAGGAGAAGAAACTCAGCAAGGAATAGAAAACCTGTTTAAAGAGATAATGACAGAAAACTTCCCTGATATAGGGAAGAAAAAACTCACACAAGTCCAAAAAGCTCACAGAGTCCCAAACAGGATGAACCCCAAAAGACCGACACCAAGACACATTATAATTAAACTGGCAAACACCAACGACAAAGTAAGAATCTTAAAGGCTGCCAGAGAGAGACAGAAAGTTACCTACAAAGGATCCCCCATCAGACTAGCTACTGATTTCTCAACAGAAACACATCAGGCAAGAAGGGAATGGAATGAAATATACAAAGTCATGCAAAGGAAGGGTCTGAATCCAAGAATACTGTACCCAGCAAGGCTATCAATCAAAATTGAGAGTGAAATCAGGAGCTTCACAGACAAAAAAGGACTAAGGAAGTTTATTACCATCAAACCAGCAATGCAAGAAACGCTAAAGGGTCTGCAGTAAAAAGAAGAAATAGGAAGGGAAGAAGGAACACAGGCATAAAGAATAAAAATGGCAACAAACAAGTACCTATCAATAATAACTTTAAATGTAAATGGATTAAATGCCCCAATCAAAAGACATAGGGTAACTGAGTGGATAAGAAAACATGACCCATATATCTGCTGTCTACAGGAAACCCACCTCAGAACAAAGGACTCACACAGACTGATGGTGAAGAGATGGAAAAAGGTTTTTCAGGCGAATGGAAATGAAAAAAAAAAGCTGGGTAGCAATACTTACATCTGACAAATTAGACCTCAAAGTGAAGGCCATAACAAGAGATAAAGATGGCCACTTCATATTACTAAAGGTAGCAATTCAACAAGAAAATATAATTCTGGTAAACATATGCACCCAATACAGGAGCACCCAAATACATAAAAAAACTTCTGGAGGATATCAAGAGAGAGATTGACAGCAATACAGTCATAGAAGGGGACTTTAATACCCCACTAACAACGCTGAACAAATCCTCTAAACAAAAAATCAGCAGAGAAACATCAATCCTAAATGATTCATTAGACCAGATGGAATTAATTGACATCTTCAGAACATTTCACCCCAAAGCCACAGAATATACATTCTTCTCAAGTGCACATGGGTCATTTTCAAAGATAGGCCACATATTGGGACACAGGCAACGTCTCTTCAAATTCAAGAAGATAGAAATCATATCAAGCATCTTCTCAGATCACAATGGCATAAAACTAGAAATCAACTACAATAAAAACCATCAAAAAAAATCAAATACCTGGAGGCTAAATAGCATGCTATTAAACAATGATTGGGTTACCAAAGAGATCAAAGAAGAAATAAAAAGCATCATGGCAACAAAATGACAATGAAAACACAACAATCCAAAATCCATGGGACACAGTGAAAGCAGTCTTGAGAGGGAAGTTCATAGCTCTACAGGCCTATCTCAAAAAAAAACAAGAAAAAATGGTAATAAATTATCTAACCCTACAACTCAAAGAGTTAGAAAGAGAGCAGCAAGAAAAGCCCAGCATAAGCAGACGGAAGGAAATAATAAAGATCAGAGCAGAGATAAACGACATAGAGGCCAAAAAAATAATACAAAAGATCAACAAAACCAAGAGCTGGTTCTTTGAAAGGATAAACAAGATTGATGAACCTCTAGCCAGGCTTGCCAAGAAGCAAAGAGAGAGGACCCAAATAAACAAAATCAGAAATGAAAGAGATAAAGTAACAACCGATCCCACAAACAAATATGAAATACAAACAATTATGAAAAAATACTATGAACAGCTCTATTCCAACAAAATGGACAACCTAGATGAAATGGACATATTCTTAGAAATATACAAACTCCTAAAACTCAATCAAGAAGAACCAAAAAGCCTGAGTAGGCCAATAACTACTGAAGAAATTGAAGCAGCAATCAAAAATCTTCCAGCAAACAAAAGCCCTGGTCTGGACAGCTTTACATGGGAGTTCTACCAAGTATTCAAAGAAGAACTAAAACCCATCCTCCTCAGACTATTCCAAAAAATTCAAGAGGAAGCAACACTTCCAAGCTCTTTCTATGAAGCCAGCATTACCCTAATCCCAAAACCAGAAAAAGACACCACACAAAAAAGAGAACTACAGGCCAATATCCTTGATGAACATAGATGCTAAAATCCTCAACAAAATTCTAGCAAATCGGATTCAGTATTACATTAGAAAGACCATGACCAAGTGGAATTTATTCTGGGAATGCAAGGATGGTACAATATCTGCAAATCAATAAATGTGATACATCACATAAACAAACTGAGAGACAAAAATCACATAATCATATCAATTGATGCAGAAAAAAAATCCAACACCCTTTCTTGATAAAAACTCTCAGCAAAGTGGGAATAGAGGAATCATACGTCAACATAATAAAAGCCTTATATACAAACCTACAGCCAACATCATACTCAATGGGCAAAAACTAAACTCATTTTCCCTAAGAATGGGAACAAGACAGAGATGCCCACTTTCACCACTCCTGTTTGACATAGTACTGGAAATGCTAGCCATAGCAATCAGACAAGAAGAGGAAATAAAAGGCATCCAAATTGGAAAAGAAGAAGTAAAACTGTCCTTATTCGCAGATGACATGATACTATACATAGAAAACCCCAAAGACTCCATCAAAAAATTACTAGACCTAATAAATTAATTTGCCAATGTAGCAGGATACAAAATTAACACCCAAAAGTTTATGACCTTTTTATACACCAATAATGAACTCACAGAAAGAGAAATGAAAAAAACAATCCCATTTACCATTGCACCAAAAAAATTAAGATACCTAGGAATAAACTTAACTAAGGACGTAAAAGACCTGTACTCAGAAAACTACAGGACATTGAAAAAAAGAGATAGAGGAAGACATAAACAAATGGAAGACTATACCATGCTCATGGATCGGTAGAATCAACATCATTAAAATGTCCATACTACCCAAAGCAATCTACAGATTCAATGTAATCCCCCTTAAAATACCAATGGCATATTTCAAAGATCTAGAATAAACTCTCCAAAAATTCATCTGGAATAAAAAAAAAAGACCCTGAATAGCCATAGCAATCGTGAGAAAGAAGAACGAAGTTGGAGGGATCACATTACCAGATATCAAGTTATATTACCAAGCCACAGTTCTCAAAACTGCCTGGTACTGGCACAAGAACAGACATATAGACCAATGAAACAGAACAGAAAACCCAGAAATCGACCCAAATCACTATGCTCAATTAATATTTGACAAAGGAGGCAAGAGCACACAATGGAGTCAAACAGTCTCTTTAATAAATGGTGCTGGGAAATTTGGACAGATACATGCAAAAAAAAATGAAACTAGATCACCAACTTACACCATACACAAAAACAAACTCAAAATGGCTAAAGGACTTGAATGTAAGATGGGAAACCACAAAAATCCTACAAAACTCCATAGGCAGCAAAATAGCAGACATATGTCGTAGCAATATCTTTACAGACGCAGCTCCTAGGGCAATGGAGACTAAGGAGAAAATAAACAAATGGGACTACATCCAAATAAAAAGCTTCTGCACAGCAAAAGAAACCATCAACAAAACAAGAAAGCCCACTGCCTGGGAGAACATATTTGCCAATGATACTTCAGATAAGGATTTAATCTCCAACATTTACAGAGAACTCATACAACTGAACAAAAGGAAGATAAGCAAGCCAATCAAAAAATGGGCAAAGGATCCAGATAGACACTTTTCGAAAGAGGACATACAGAAGACCCAGAGACATATGAAAACATGCTCAAAAGCACTAATCATCTGAGAGATGCAAATCAAAACAACAATGTAGTACCATCTCACACCTGTCAGAATGGCTATCATCAACAAATGACAAGTGCTGGTGAGGATGTGGAGAAAAAGGAACCCTCCTGCACTGCTGGTGGGAATGCAGACTGGTGCAGCCACTGTGGAAGACAGTATGGAGTTTCCTCAAAAAACTAAAAATGGAAGTCCCATTTGACCCAGTGATCCCACTTCTAGGACTATATCCCAAGAAACCAGAAACACCAATCAGAAAGAATATATGCACCCCTATGTTCATAGCAGCACAATTTACAATAGCTAAGATTTGGAAACAGCCTAAGTGCCCATCAGAAGATGAGTGGATTAAAAAAACTGTGATGCATCTACACAATGGAATACTATCTATATATATAAAAGCCTAAGCGACCATCACAACCGAACGGACGACCGAACAGGCTGCGTGGGGCGACCAGGCCAGCAGGGGTGTTAGTGAGGGGCGACCAAATGACTGAGCAGCAGGCTGGATGGGGTGACCAGGCCTGTGGGGGGCAGTTGGGGGCGACCAGACCAACAGGGGGAAGCAGTGAGAGACAACCAGGCTGGTAGAGGGGGGCAGTGAGGGGTGACCAGGCCGGTGGGGGGGGAGGGAGTTGGGGGTGACCAGGCCAGCATGGAGGGCAGTAAGGGGTGACCAGGCCAGCGAGGGGGTAGTGGAGGGTGACCAGGCTGGTGGAGGGGCAGTTAGGGGCGACCAGGTTGGCGGAAGGGGGGCAGTTGGGGGCGACCAGATCGGCAGGGTGGGGCAGTTAAGGGCAATCAGGCAGGCAGGCAGGCAGGTAAGCAGTTAGGAGCCAGTGGTCCTGGATTATGAGAGGGATGTCCGACTGCCGGTTTAGGCCCGATCCCCAGGATCGGGCCTAAACCGGCAGTCGGACATCCTCCAAGGGTCCCAGATTAGAGAAGGTGCAGGCTGGGCTAAGGGGACCCCCCCCCACTCCCCCATGCATGAATTTTATGCACCGGGCCTCTAGTGCCACTATAAAAAAGAAGGAACTTTTACCATTTGCAACAGAATGGATGGAACTGGAGAGCATTATGCTAAGTGAAATGAGCCAATTGGAGAAAGATAAATATCACATGATCTCACTCATATGTGGGATACAATGATCAACATAATTTGATGAACAAGAATAGATCCGGGAGCTCCAGTGGCGCAATCGGTTAGCGCGCGGTACTTATAAGAATAGATCCAGAGACAAGTAGAGAGCAACCAAAGGTCTTGTATGCATGCATATTAGCATAACCAATGGACACAGACACTGGGGCGGTGGGGGCTTACCCGGGGTGGGAATGGTTAGTGGGGGAGGTCAATTGGGGAAAAAGGAGACATGTGTAAAACTTTAGACAATAAAAAAAAAAAAGAAAGGTGATTTGTATCACTAGAGGGAGACACAGTTTGCCAAAAATCTATTGTCAAGCAGAACCAAAAACTTCCCAGCTCTTAAAGCAAAAACACTAAGAAATAAGGTTACTATGTAATGTTACCTATGCATATCATTTTATGAATTTAACAAGTCATACCTAGAATTAGTAAGCCAATAGGTAATTTTTCCTTTCTCAGATTTCATTGAAACTGAATAAAAAGATAGAAATGGAAATTGCCAAACTAGTAAAATACTAAAATCCAAATATGACATTGAAATACCAGAATTTTTCAACTATCTCAGGAGTAGTCACTTCAATAGTAAAAACTGGTATACAAAGATTGTCTAGGTACATAGTTTTCTGTCTTGTTAACAGCTACTTTTAACATTGAATTAACCTGGTAGCCACTAGTTGTATGTGACTTTGAACACTTGAAATGTAGCTAGCCTGACTCAGGAAATGGCTTTTTAATTTTTATTTTAATTAATTTAAATTAAAACTTTAAAATTGAAGTAGTGTAAATGTCTTTTTTTTTCTTCCAATTTTGTTTATATTGGTTTCGGGTGTATAGCTTACTGGTTAGACAATGTAAGTGTCTTTATATTAAACACAACTCACTCTTCTTTGGCTAGAACTCCATTTTGCTTTGGTGGCTGCATTCTGTTAGATGTTACTGCTGTATTAGAGCACATGTATTGGGCACAGGTGACATTTTAAAACCTAACCAATAATTTTTATACTGCTTACATAGTAAAATGATAAAACTTTGAATATACTAGGTTAAATATTAAAAATTAATTTTATAGCCCTAGCCCAGTGGTCAGCAAACTCATTAGTCAACAGAGCCAAATATCAACAGTACAACGATTGAAATTTCTTTTGAGAGCCACATTTTTTAAACGTAAACTTCTTCTAATGCCACTTCTTCAAAATAGACTCGCCCAGGCCGTGGTATTTTGTGGAAGAGCCACACTCAAGGGCCCAAAGAGCCACACTCAAGGGCCCAAAGAGCCACATGTGGCTCGCGAGCCATAGTTTGCCTACCACGGCCCTAGCCGGTTTGGTTCAGTGGATAGAGCATCAGCCTGCAGCCCCAAGGGTCCTGCATTTGATTCCCATCAAGGGCACATACCTGGCTTGCAGGCTCCTTCCCATCCCTGGCCCTGGTCAGGGCTCCTGCAGGAAGCAACCAATCAATGTGTTTCTCTCACATCAATTTTTTTGTCTTTCCCTATCTCTTCCACTCTATCTAAAAAAAAAAAAAAAAAAAAAAAATCAATGGAAAAATACCCTCAGGTGAGGATTTTTTTAAATTAATTTTATAGTTTCCTAAAAATACATAAATAAATAAATAATAAAATTGAATTAATCTAAACCTCCCTCCCAGTTCAACTCAAGGCTGAATTTTGTTCTCACATCACAATTCTAAGTCCAAAACAGGACACTGAGCTGTTGCTGTAGAAGTAAAATGTCAGAGCTCCAGCTCCTATTTTTAACAAGTTTTTATTGATTTTAGAGTGAGTTCTGGCTATCACCTCCTTGGCAAAATTAGTCATTGCTGCCTGCTTCCTAATGCTGCCAAGTACTAAGAGGTGAGGGGGCACGATTCTACCTCCTTTGTTCTTTCTCAAAATTTGAATGGTGCTGTGATAGATACCTATCTCTGTCAGCACCATTCTCTACAGTCCAGAAATAGTGCTTCATAAGGTTTGGCTAAAAAGAAAATATAATCAATCAATCAATAGAATTTTTAAGTGCTGATATTTTAGAAAATACAGAGAAGTAAACTTTACCTGGGTAAAAAATCTTTATTTACTTATAAAACAACTAGAGGCCCAGTGCACAAATTCGTGCACGGGTGGGGTCCCTCTGGGTGGCCTGCAGGGATTGGGCCAAAACCCACAGTCCAACCCTGCCTGCAGCTCCTACCTGCCGCTCCTGCTCATCCCAGGCCCACTGTGCATGCCACGGGCTCGCGCCCAATCAGTCCTGATCGGGAGAGGCTCGAGCTGCAGCAGCAGCACTCGCCAGCCATGAGCCATGCATCTGGCGCCCTCCCAAGGGGAGTGGCCTGCAGGATCAGGCTGAAACCAGCTCTCCGACATCCCCCGAGGGATCCTGGATTGCGACAGGGGGGAGGCCAGGCTGAGGTACCCCACCAGTGCAGGATCGGGCTGGGGATGGACCACAGGAGGGCTCCAGGGCATGTCCAGCCCATCTATCTCAGTCCAGATTGGCCAGACCCCAGCAGCAAGCTAACCTACCCATCGGAGCATCTGCCCCCTGGTGGTCAGTGCATGGCATAGGGAGCAGTTGAGCAGTCTTAGCATGTCATTAGCATATTACCCTTTGATTGGTTGTTCGGTTGTTCTGCCATTCTGTCTATTTGCATATTACCCTTTATTATATAGGATTATTATATAGGACTAGGGGCCCGTTGAAGGAAGATTCCTGCAAGAACAGGGCTTCCAGCGGGTTTCCCTCCCACCACTGCCACCTCTCCGACCCCCACCCCTGCACTTTCCCTGCCACCTCTGCCCCCCATCCCCCACCCCACACTTTTCCTCCTGCCGCCGCCACCCTCCCACCCTCCACGCTTTCCCTCCTGCAGCCGCCGCCCCCCCCATGCTTTCCCTCCCTCCACCGCTGCCCCGTGCTTTCCCTTCCGCTGCCACCCTGCACTTTTCCACTTTTCCATCGCCCACCGCCGCCACCGCCGCCTTGTTTTCCACTTTCCCTCCCTCTTCCTTCTATGCTGTCTTCAGTCTTCACTCCTCCCTCCCTCAGCGTATGCAAATTAGTCACCATCTTTGTTGGGTTAATTTGCATACTCGCTCTGATCAGCTGTGGGCATAGCAAAGTTACGGTCAATTAGCATTTTTCTCTTTTATTAGTGTAGATGGTGATACTGCCTGGCCAGTGTTGCTCAGTGGTTGAACATTGACCTATGAACTAGGAATCAGGGCACATGCCAGGTTGTGGGCTCAATCCCCAGCAGGGGGCATGCAGGAGGCAGCTGATCAATGATTCTCTCTCATCATTGATGTTTCTAACTCTCTCCCTCTCCCTTCCTCTCTGAAATTAATAAAAATACATTTTTTAAAAACAATGCCATTACTATATTAAATATTGTCTCTCCTTTTTAGTTGAATAGTAATAGAAGACTTTAGATAGGGTAGACTTTAGATAGTATAAAACATCCATTTAGGATGACTTCTTGCCCTCCCTGGGAAATATTCCAAATTAGATGTCAAAAAGACAGCTGTTTTCCTCCAGATGTTATTGGAGATCGCCAATGTATATTTAAACTGAGAATTAAGCTACAGACAGGGATTTAAAAAACATAAAATAGCTCTTTTATGATGCATTTAAATTAATTACTTTTAGCATGTACAATAAAAGGAACAGCAGATGGTGAAGACTTAGTTTAAAGTGAAAGCCATTAAAATAATTGCAACTGGAAAGAGAGTTTCCCATGTCAGGAATTCATGAATAATAGTTTAAGCAAAGTTTTTAAGTGACCCATATAGTAAAAGAATCTATATTATAATTATATTCCATGTACTAAACACATATTATTCCATATACTAAATGGATTTCTATATTATTTCAGAATACCAAAAATGAGGAAATGTTACTCAAAAGAGTAACGTTAAAAATGTTGATACAGCTACATACTATTTTCTTCAAAATTTTACTCAGATTTTATAATTGTTTAAAGTTTTAGATCTCCAATTATTAGTCATCATTTATATGTAATCTGTATATATCTTATACATAGGAAAGTATTATATTTTATTTTTTTAATATATTTTATTGATTTTTTTACAGAGAGGAAGGGAGAGGGATAGAGAGCTAGAAACATCGATGAGAGAGAAACATCGATCAGCTGCCTCCTGCACACCGCCTACTGGGGATGCGTCCGCAACCAAGGTACATGCCCTTGACCGGAATCGAACCTGGGACCCTTGAGTCCGCAGGCCGACGCTCTATCCACTGAGCCAAACCGGTTTCGGCAGGAAAGTATTATATTTTAATATAATGTTATTTATGACTTCCAAGTTTTAAACTACATAGTTCCTTTCTTCACGTGGCATTTTAAAACAGAAGATGGTAGCCAATTCACATAGTTTCCACTGATAAAATGATTTCTACCTCCAAGTACAGCCAAACAACTCCTCAGAAAGCCACAAAAATTATCTTTGTATGTATATATACAGTTTAACATACATACATTGAGTATTACTGTAATTCTCACACACAATCACAGATACACAGTTAAGTGTCTTACTAAATGACAGACCACTGCAACTATTGAACTTCAAATGTTGAGTCAGCAATTTTTGGCTAACAGATTCTGACAACAGCTGTAATCTTATTGATAACTCCCAGTGAGAAACTAATTGTTAGAGATGGTAACAGAGCCAGAGTTTGATGAAAGGGGCTGGGGCTGTCTGAATACTAACAACTAGAGCATAAAGTTTAAAGCTCTTGTGACAGATCCTGAACTAAGCACATATCTCTGTTCTCAACATGCTTATAGTCTAAATCCTTCTTAAGACAAGAAATTCTATGTTATAGATGGAATTTTTGTGTCCCCCCAAATCTCCAATGTGGCCATATTTGGAGATGAGGTTTCTAGAAGATAATGAGGGTTAGATTATGTCATGAGGGTGAGCCCCATAATGGAATTAATGCCCTTATGAGGAGAGGAAGAGACCACCATGTGAGGATACAGCAAGAAGGCAGCTGAGGTGGCAGGGCTGCCCCTCCATGCCTTGGGGGTGACACCACCACTCCAGTGGGTCTGGAAGGCAGTGTTTCAAATTAAAGAAGGGAATTCTCTAGCTTTAGGACAGCATGGACTGTGCCTGGCGGTTTTCAACTTCCTTGGGATCCATCACCCCTTGCTCCCTTTGGGGATGGGGATGTCGCCCCCATGCCTGTCCCACGTTGTATTTTGGAAGTACATCGTTTACCTGGCTTCACTGGCTTCCAGCTAGAGAGGAATTTGCATCAGGATGAATCATACCTGGAGTCTCATCCATATCTGATTTATATGATATTCAGAGGAGACTTTGGACATTAGATCTCAGGGTTGATGCTAGAATGAGTTCAGACTTTGGGGCGGTTGGAATGGAATAAATGTGTTTTGCATGGAAAAAAGGCATGAATTTTGGAGGTCTGAGGCAGAATGCTATGGACTGGATTTTTGTGTGCCTCCAAAATTTATGTTGAAGCCTATGTGATGTTATTTGGAGGTGGAGCCTTTGGAGAGTAATTAAGGTTAAATTAGGCCATGAGGTTGGGGCACTCACAATGGGATTAGTGCCCTTGCAAAAAAAGAAGAGACACAAAATATCAACCCTTTTCCCTCTCTTTTTCTCTCTCCACCCTTCTTCCTCCTGTAAAAAATAAAAATAAAGGAAAGGCCATATGAGGACATATGAAGATGATCAGCCAAAAATGGGGAAAGGATACCTCACTACACCCTGAATCTGCTAGCACCTTGGCTATGGACGTCTTGGCTTCCGGAAGTGTGAGTAATAAATGTTTGTTGTCTCAGCTGAAACCGGTTTGGCTCAGTGGATAGAGCATCGGCCTGAGGACTCAAGGGTCCCAGGTTCGATTCCGGTCAAGGGCATGTACCTTGGTTGCGGGCACATCCCCAGTAGGAGGTGTGCAAGAGGCAGCTGATTGATGTTTCTCTCTCATCGATGTTTCTAGCTCTCTGTCTCTCTCCCTTCCTCTCTGTAAAAAACCAATAAAATATATTTTTAAAAATAATAATAAAGTAAAATAAATGTTTGTTGTCTCAGCCACTCCGTCTATAGTGTAACTTGGGCTGTTAGAACAGTCCGGCACTCAGAGATCATAGCAGTGTGAGTGAGTGCGGAGGAAAATGGCAGCTGAAGGGACTGTGGAGCTGGGAGTTCAAGGGGAGAAAGTGCGGAACCCCGGGAGGGGAGGACAAGAGAGAGCACCTCATGGAAATCAACCACCACCAATGAGCAGGAAGGTGAGCAGAGCCTGAGTGAGGACACAGTGTCCTGCACTGTCACAGTCATTCGTGTGGCTACACAACTTGCTCACTCGTTATTTTAGGGATCAGGGCAGGACTTACTACACTGGTGATTCCCCCTTGCTCTCCAGATCTAGTCCTGCCATTCAACGCCCATTCATTTTTCTTTCTTGTAATAGATCTTCTTCTTTTTTTATCCTGGCTGGCCCACAGTCTATCTGAGATATCCTCAACCTGTAACGGAAGGGTTTCAATCTCCACCTAAGACGTTTTAACAAAGAGCAGTGCCCGTAGGATAAGCTAACCAAAGAAACTGGAATTATTTCTTGTTACCAACTGAAAGCAATAACAAGAGATAGGATGACTTCTTATAGTCAAGAATCTGGAGGGAAACATGAACATAATTTAGGGGGGAAAGGAAGATATAAAAAAAGACCCATATAAAACTTCTGGAGATGAAAAATACATCTGAAATGAAAAATACACTGAATGGGTATAAAGGATACCATTGTGCTAATTTCTCAGTGCATCATTCTAACCATTCAATATGTCATCTCTGTTCATAAACACAAAAGCTTTCCAGTGACAGCAAACAAAATACCTAGTTAGTGGTATTTTTAAGCTGGGAAGTCCGGGCCACCAGTATGCCATGAAGCCTGGAGGCACTCCAGTTTCATGAACATTGATGCTACATATCATTGAGGTACACTCGTCTACGCATGTCAGAATTCCCGAGTTTTAATTAAAGTTATGATGGGAACAAAGAGTGTCCATTAGACAAGAAGAATTTGGTGTTGGCAAGTAATATTTGCATTCATTTGCTTAATTAGATCAGTACTTTTAAAACAATTTGTAAAGCATAGGATTAAAGCCCTGAATTTCAAAAGATTTAGCAGAAGCCACAATCATGGTTTCAAACAAATCATCTGAAAAAATCGAAGGCTGAAAATAGCAATTAGCAGCTCACAGAAAAAATAAATTTGATGGAGACCGTTTCTACCAGTTGAGTAACCATGTATAAATATGGCTTCGCCGGAATCATTGATAACTTAACCTTCACAAAATTTTTCAGAGTGACAGCAAACTGCCCTTCTTGTTTATTTCAGAACTAGAATTCAAGTAAAAGTTAACTCCAAGTGCAAAAATATTCCATGTTATTTTGACTTTGGTGGGAGGAGGGGGAGCAACAAAACAGGCAGGGCTGGCAAAGCTCAGCCCCAGCCTCACCTTTGATTCTTCAAGCTCAGTCCGAGCCTTACCTCTTCATCCTCATAGTTTAGTTTAGTTTTTAGTTTAGTTTAGTTTTTAGTTTAGTTTATTTTTTAAATATGTTTTAATTTCAGAGAGAGAGAGAAACACCAATGATGAGAAAGAATCACTGATCGGCTACTTCCTGCACGCCCACTCCCGGGGATCGAGCTCCCAACCTGGGCATGTGCCCTGACCAGGAACTTCTGGTTCACAGGTCGACACTCAATCACTGAACCACACCAGTCGGGCTCCATCCTCATATTTTAAAAAAGTAAACAAAACCCCTTGATATATAGAATTAGTCAATGGCCACTGACTTAGTAAGTGTACTTTCAGTCCAAGTTGTTATTCAAAGTATTGAAATTTTATTGTGTTTATTCTCAAACAAGTACCTTAGTCAGTAACCTTGCCCATTCCTTTTCCTTAAAAAAGAGAAACATTTGGGGGGAGAGGGGCATGTAATAATGTCATGGAGAAGGTGATTTTATTATCCTCACCCTAGGATATGTTCATTGATTTTATTTTATTTTTAATATATTTTTACTGATTTCAGAGAGGGAGAGATAGAAACTTCAATGATGAGAATCATTGATGGGCTGCCTCCTGCAAGCCCCACACTGGGGATCAAGCCTGCAACCCCAGGCATGTGCCTTTGACCAGAATCAAACCCAGGACCCTTTAGTCCGCAGGCCAACGCTCTATCCACTGAGCCAAAGCAGGTAGGGCTGTTCATTGATTTTTGAAGAAAGATGGGAGGAAATTGACTGGGGATGGTGAACGCACAATACAGTGTACAGATGACTTGTTGTAGAATTGTGCATCTGAAACCTGTGTAATTTTGTTAATGAGTGTCACCCCAATAAATTCAATAAAAAGAGAAAAAAAACAGAATGTCATTTTCTGCTGACTCCCTGGATCCAACAAAATATAAATTTATTTAATCACCTGCATTCAGCAACCCATTAATCTAATATTGTCATAACAAACAAAGAATGGATTTAAGGCTTAGTAGCTGGAGTATTAGTGATCATACATCATATGAGCTTCACCCACCGGTTTTGTGGTTTATTGTTTTAAAGACAAAGTCGTTATCTCACACCTTGCCCTCTGTAGAAGACAGAAGGTATTTTTGTCACAAACTCTACACGGATTATGGGACAGATCTCACACCATCAAAATCAAGAAATTAATCAATAGAACTCACCGCATGTGATAATTCTTAAAATATTAAGAAACAATTATTTTCTACAAATAAAGACACAGTTAACTTTGCTTAGCAATGGTGCTTTAAAGGTCTCATATACAGGCAGCACTACATCCTTTCAAAATAGCTAGAGAGGGAGAAAAAGAATTTTAAGAAGACAACACATAGATATCCCCATGAGGCTACATGTAGGTGAATAACAAAACACAGATCCATGAAATGTCCAAGAACACGTGCTGGACATACAAGTGCGAGGGTCGTGATGGGCTCTGCATTTCACACAAGCACTGAAGGGAAGTGGGGAGAAGGGACCAGGCTCCAGAAGGCTCCTGGGAGACGCCCTGGGCCGTGTCCTGGGATTGTAAGAAGCCTGTGTGGGTGCATGTGCCGGTGAGTAACACAGAACAGGTCCATGAGAGTGCAGTGACTCACTGGGATTTGGAAAAAGATATTTTATAACTCCATCAGCGTAGCAGAGTTTTGGATATAGTCTCCCACCCCCTGTTCCCAGGATTGATCAGGTACTTTGATAAGGATACAGTCTATGCTTTTATGGATATATCTAGCAATGTTCACTTAGCTTTAGTTACCAAATATAAATGATACTGCGGCTTTTACAAGGCAGTGTCTGTTAAGTTCCCCTTACAAGGAAGCACAGCCTAGTGAAAAGTAACACAGAAAATAAAACCATCCCAAACCAAACATCCTTAGTCTTACACTAAAGAGAGAAACCATTTTTTACACAAGCAGTAAAACTCTGAAGTGCCCTCATAAATTTGTGTCAGAAAGAAAAGGAAGGAAAAAGAATTCTTAGCAATGAAACCATAGCAACATATCCACCTGTATTTTGATTTTAAAAGCCAGTATGTAATTTCTTTAAAAGTATTCAAAATCTTACTTGTGAAAGGAGTTCGGATGTCAGCTCCAAACCAGCAGAGGGGAAATGTAATCTGACTAGTTCGAAGGACTCACTTCTAAAACCTTGACACACACACAGAGAGGACAAAAAAAAAAAGGAAAAAAACTTTCCACAAACTTTGGGACCACGTGAGCCCAACTTTAATCCTGTAACTACTTCTCCTTTTTCCCTGTTTGTTCCTATTCAAAACTTGCATGCTAATGTACACAGATTTATTTATTATAAGCAGGCGTTTTGCATTTAGTCCTTCTCCGTGAAGAGGAATGAGAAACTAAGTACTAGCTCCTGGGGGAAAGTTGAATGTCTTTTCTATGTTAATTATCGTGCAGACCACCATCTGTCATTGTACAGGAGGTGACGATTCCTTTAATGGCTCTGATACCTTTGCCATTGGCTGTACCTAATTCCCCAAAGGCTATTGTTCAATGGTAGGAAGAGTAAATGAAATTTCAAGAGGGAAAATGTCACTGAGAAGCCCTGGCACCATGGGGCCAGGGGCCCAGGGACAGAGATACCCTACCACAGGGTTCACTATTTGGTGCAGTATTTGACACAGCATTAGTTTTCACATGACCTTTAACTACTAGAGGCCCAGTGCACAAAATTTGTGCATGGGTAGGGTTTCTAGGCCTGGCCGGCGATCAGGGCCAATCAGGGCCTTCCTTCCCTGGGCTGCTGGCTGTTGGCCAGGGCCTTCCTTCATTCCATGCTGCCCCTGGTGGTGAGCACACATTATAGCAGGCAGTCGAACTCCTGGTTGGTCCAACTCCCGAGGGGACAATTTGCATATTAGCCTTTTATTATATAGGATTATTCAAGAAGCAAATTCCATACATATATTACTAGCTTTAAATATTTGGGGCCCAAATGAACTAGATGGGGATACTTTTCTTAAAAAGAAATTAGTATTCATATAAAAGCAAAAATAAAACAACAACAAAACCCATTCACTGATGATTATACTGTGGTCTTGGGTTCAGTATTTCTCAAAATAACCTTGCCCTACATGGATCAATATAGAAATCCCTTGCCCTACATGGATCAATATAGAAATCCCTTTCTCTCTCATTTTCAGAAAATGACCAATGTTGTTGTTGTATAGTTAAATGAACAGTTTAAGAGAGAAAACAAAACAAAAAATTCCTTTTGCTATGTCAGAGACTCAGGCTTATACCTGCTGATAAATTTGACTTTGTAAATAAAGAATAAAGATCATTAACCACAATCCAAATTGATCAAAATGAGGGGGGTGTTGTTGTGGGCTTTTTTTGAGGGGGGGCAAGGGGGGAGTTGAGTGAGTCTTTCCTTAGCTTTTGTTTTTAAGCACACTTTTTTTTAAACCCAGCCCCGGTTGTAATTCCCAGTTGTAATTGTAAATGATGGTGCTAAATGGCAAATATCTGTTGACTTCTCTAATGAAACTTACTGATTATTTACTTTTTTAAAAATCCAAACTGCTTTTCTGGAAAGATTGTGAAAACTATGTTAAATTTATTTTTCAAAAATAGTTCTTAGAAACTCTGATTTAAATACAACAATAACAAGCAAATAAACTGGAAGGTTTTTAAAAGCCAAACCAAAGAATTTTGTCTTGGATCTTATCATTAGATTCTACAGTATCAAAAATAGCCATTGATGTTTAATAAACTTAAAATATATAATTCCGCAGAAAATAGCAATAGAAAAATACCCATCACCAATATCAACCACGTGGTGATGCAACTGTCATTCAGAAGCAAGATTTGTTTACCAAATATACAGCAACTCATTTTTTCCCCCTCTATCCAATCGCAATTTCATATTGCCCTGTTTAATGAAGTCTGGAAAATAACAATGTAAAGTTATTATCATTAAGGTTTAGGATAGGTGTTCATGGTTAGCTTTAGCATTAAACAGTTTGATACCAGCTCTGGGTAGTAGTAATACCTGTAACCAAATATATTTGAAAAGCAAATACCCCAGGACTGTGTTGCTATAGAAATAAAATGAACAATAATAAAAGATAGGCATCTCTTTCAAAACATCTTTGTTAGGCCCAGCTAGTGTAGCTCAGTGGTTGAGCATCAACCTATGAACCAGGAGGTCAGGGTTTGATTCCTGATCAGGGCACACGCCCGGGGTTGCGGGCTCAATCCCCAATGTGGGGCTTATAGGAGGCAGTCGATCAATTATTCTCTCTCATCATTGATGTTTCTATCTCTCTCTCCCTCTCCCCTCCTCTCTGAAATCAGTAAATATATATATATATATATATATATATATATATATATATATATATATATATATATATATCAGTAAATATATACATATATATGTATATATTCACTGATATATATTTACTGATATATATATAAATCTTGGTTAGGCTGTTTCTTGAAAATGCCTTACTTCTGCTTCAGACAACAATCAGAAAGAGGAGAAAAGTAGCTGAACATTTGTAAACCTTTAAAGGTCAACTTTCATAGCTCTTCTTGGCACAGATTCAAATCAGTTTACAGACTATTATAACTTCTGAATTTTGGCCTGAAATTCTAAAGGCTCCTTGAAGTACCTTTGAACAATCTATCTCACTAGAATTTTTCAGTGAATAACATATTATTTTAGAATCAAGGAAAAATAATTTGAGGTGTGTTAAATCTTAAATGTATGTGACATTTGGAAATGTACTTGGGGAACCCATGTGTATCAATAACACAGAATGCACACAAAATCCAAAATAGCAGTCAAATTAGCCAGAGCAATACTCTAGCATCTCAAAAACATTTGCATGAGCAACTTTGCATTGGTTGACATGCACAAAGTTACCCTTTCAGCTACATGGTTAGGAATAAGAATTCCATCATAAGCAAGGAAATAAATATTCAATCCAATAGTCAAAACGACCCTTCAGCATAATGTTTTACGCGGCTCAAGAGAATTCTAGACAATGACTACTTTGACAGAGATATTTTGAAATGGTTCAACCTTTAAGGAAGTATGGAAAGTAACATAATGACACCTAAATAAACTAGTTAAACGTGAAAGGAGGTATCTGATATACTAACATCCTGCAGAGTCCCCCCATACACACACAAGATTGAGTAAAATTGCTTAGCTAACAAAATATATAACGTGCATTATGCTCTCCCCAAAATGTTAAAATGCTACAGATCCTCAATAAATACTGCCACATTTTAGAGGCCGAGCAAATGCCCTCTCACTAAAGTGGAAGCCTTCTGGAGGTATTCATCTGGTGCTTGTAAAATGAGCGATGGTGTTAAAATGTAACACAGACTTCTTGGTTTCCTTGCCTGAGGGCTTTGTTAATTTTATTTTATTTTTTTGAGGGCTTCGTTTATTAAATCCAGAATCAACTTTTAGAATGACAGTCTTAGCAGAATTAAAATAGCATGAGTACTAAAAGGTATCCTACCTGTTAGTATTCCAACAAATTCTCCCCAAGAATAAACAAGGTAAAAATTATGTGCATTTTATCAGGAAAAGTTGCTGTTTAGGTTAATTATTCTTGGAGGACCTGATCTAATTTTTATCCATGAGGTATATAGATTTTTGAGATTTTTCCAAAGTTGCTCATCTAGATGAAGAAGTGAAATACAACAGAGGAAGTGGCTTAGTGTTGACTGCAATTTTGATAGAGTCGTTAAACCCCACACCTTGTGGCTTGTAGCATTTGAAACTTTTATATGAGGTACTACAGGCCCGATGCACGAAATTTGTGCGGGGGAGGGGGGCTCCCTCAGCCCAGCCTGCACCCTCTCACAATCCGGGACCCCTGGGGTGGGGGGATGTCTGACTGCTGGTTTAGGCCCGTTCTGACTGCTGGTATGGAAAGCAATCCGGGACCCCTCGCTCCTAACCGCCCGCCTGCTCGCTTCTTACCACCCACCTCTCACTCCTAACTGCCCACCTGCTCGCTCCTTACCACTTGGCTCACTGCTCGGCTCACCACTCCTTAGCACTGCCATGGAGGCGGGAGAGGCTCCCACCACCACCACTGTGCTCACCAGCCGTGAGCCCTGCTTCTGGCTGAGCAGCACTCCCCCTGTGGAAGTGCACTGACCACCAGGGGGCAGCTCCTGCATTGAGCATCTGCCCCCTGGTGGTCAGTGTGTGTCATAGCGACCGGTCATTCTGGTCATTCTGCCGTAAAGGTTGCTGGGCTTTTATTATGTAGATGACACTTCTTTGGTAATTTTTATTATGTATATTGCACTTCTTTGGTAATTTTCATGTTAGTATGCCACCCTCATCCCAGTTACCCCATATCACCTGCTCTGGTTAATAACACCATCATGTACCCAGGATAAACTTCCCAGAGGTTTCAATCCTTCCTTTTCATTTTTAGTCAACACTGAATTTGTCCTAAAATTCCAAAAATTTTGTCGATGAAATAAATTTCTCTTGAATTTATTTCCTCCTGTTCATTCTCATCTTGATTGCTTTGATTCAAGCCCTCATCACATCTTGCCTAGACTTTGCAAGAACCTGCTAATTGACCTGCTGACCTCTTAACATCTCAACCCTCCTAGTACTCCAAGGAACACTGATGCAGACATGTCATCACCTACAGGATAAGATCCACATTTTTTAAAACTTTTGGCAAATCTATTCCATAATCCAAGTCAGTTTACCTTCCTAGGCTCATCTTTCACTCCTTATCACTTGTGCTGACTGTGGGCACACGATGCACTCACAGCTCACCCATCACAACACCTTAGACCTGCTGTTTGTGTGCTATTTGAGGACAGGAAACAATACTGGTAGTTGGAAATGCCTTACAAAAAAAAGACATATTTGCTTAATGTATCTATAGGACATTTATTTCTGCTTTAAAATAATGAAGCAGCTCTAGCCGGTTTGGCTCAGTGGATAGAGGATAGAGCGTCGGCCTGCAAACTAAAAGGTCTCAGGTTCGATTCCGGTCAAGGGCACAGGCCCAGGTTGTGGGCTCGATGCCCAGTTGGGGGACTTGCAGGAGGCAGCCAATCTATGATTCTCTCTGATCATGGATGTTTCTATCTCTCTCTCCCTCTTTCTTCCTCTCTGAAATCAATAAAAATATATTTTTTAAAAAAAAAATAATAAAGCAAATAAAGTGAGTGTTATATAAAGCACTAAGGATAACACCATTTTTAGACCATTTATAAAATGTAGACTGGAGGGAGAGGACGGAGCAGATAGATGAACTTTAAGAATTTTTCAGTTCTTTTGGTCCATAAAGTCCACTCTTTAACTCTCCCACATGAATATTTTCAGAGCAAAGAAAGAAAAAAATGGGTTTAAATTGTACCCCAAAATTCAGTTGGGCAAAAGAAAGAATGTTCAACAAACAACATTCAATAGTCCTTCAATATCCAATAATGAAATCATCTGTGTCATGCACTGAAAAGATCCCAAGAGAGAATTACAGGAAAAAAAAACTGAGACATATAGTCCTCAACCACAAAATGCAGATGCTGTGATGAGATGTTGCAATCCATGTAACATACAAATCCAAGTACCATCAAATAACGTGTTGCCGATAGAGTGTCGAAATTTGTGTGTTTCATTTTCAATGGATTCACCTAACCTGATGCCTGATTACCCTGGATGGTTACTGGACACCACACTCCATTCCTGCCCAATCTCAGCATGCAGGAGAAACACTGATTTTCCAACCAAAGACCTTGGATGCATATATGCACAACCCGTGGACACAGACAATAGGGTGCTGAAGGCCGGGGGGGGGGGGGGGGGGGGCGGGGGGGGACGGCGAATTGGAGGAATGAATCAATGCTGGGGGAAAGGGACATCTGTAATACTTTCAACAATAAAGATAAACTTGAACATTTTAATAAGAGGCACACATTTGGTTGGGGATATGATGACAGCAAATAGTTGCAGCAATCTGAGAAAGAACAAAATGGGAGGGATCACAATACTGGGTATCAAACTAGACTACAAGACATTGTAACCAGCCCTAACTGGTTTGGCTCAGTGGATAGGGCATCGGCCTGCAGACTGAAGGGGGTTCGATTCCGGTCAAGGGCATGTACCTTGGTTGTGGGCACATCCCCAACGGGAGGTGTGCAGGAGGCAGCTGATTGATGTTTCTTCTCTCATCGATGTTTCTAACTCTCTATCCCTCTCCCTTCCTCTCTATAAAAAATTTAAAAATTTTTTTTAAAAAGACATTGTAACCAAAACAGCCTGGTACTAGCTCAAGAATGGGCATATAGATCAATGGAACAGAACAGAGACCCTAGAAATCAACCCAAGCCATTATGCTCAATTAATACTTAACAAAGAAGGCAAGCGGAGTAAAAACAGTCTCTTAAATAAATGGTGCTGGGAAAATTGGACAGAAAAATGAAACCAGACCATCAACTTACACCACACACAAGTATAAACTCAAAATGGATAAAAGACTTAAATGTAAGTCATGAAACCATAAAAATCTTAGAAGAAACTATAGGCAGCAAAATCTCAGACATCTCTCAAAACAATATATTTGCCAATACATCTCCTAGGCCAAGGGAAACAAAAGGAAAAATAAACAAATGGACGACATTAAAACAAAAAGCTTCTGCACAGAAAAAGAAACAATCAACAAAATGAAAAGTGATCCCACTATCTGAGAGAACATATTTGCCAAAGATACATCTCATAAGGGGTTAATTTCCAAAATATATAAAGAACTCATACAACTTAACAAAAGACAAATATTTCAATTTAAAAATGGGCCAGGATCTAAATAGACACTTCTCCAAAGAGGACATACAGATGGCCAAAAGACATGAAAAAATGCTCAAAGTCGCTGATCATCACAGAGATTCAAATTAAAACGACAATGAGGTATCACCTTACACCTGTCAGAACGGCTAAATGACAAGTGCTGGTGAGGATGTGGAGAAAAGGGAACCCTCGTGCACTGCTGGTGGGAATGCAGACTGGTGCAGCCACTGTGGAAAACAGTATGGAGTTTCCTCAAAAAATTAAAAATGAAGGAACCATTTGACCTAGTAATCCCACTTCTAGGAATATATCCTAAGAATCCCGAAACACCAATCCAAAAGAATATATGCACCCCTAGCAGCACTATTTACAATAGCTAAGATCTGGAAACAGCCCAAGTGTCCATCAGCAGATGAGTGGATAAAAAAGCTGTGGTACATTTACGCCACGGAACACTATGCAGCAGTAAAAAAGAAGGATCTCTTACCCTTTAAGACAACATGGAGGGACCTGGAGAGTATCATGCTAAGCAAAATAAGCCAGTCAGAGAAAGACAAGTATCACATGATCTCACTTATTTGTGGAATCTAATGAACAAAATAAATCCAGAGACATGGAAGTATGGAACAGACTGACAAATCTCAGAGGGAAGGGGATGGGGGCAGAGGGGGTGCATGGAAGAGATCAACCAAAGACACAGACAATAGTGCGGTGAAGGCCTCGGGGGGACTGGGATGAGTTGGAGGAGTCAATGAGGGAAAGGGGGGAACATCTGTAAAACCTTCAACAATACAATTTTTTAAAAAAGAGTACATAATGCATGATTCTGGAAAAAAATAAAACCAATAGTTCTTTTTAATTTTGAATCCAAATTTACCATAAAGAAATTTTAATTTGAAACTGAAAACTTTTCAAGAAAAACTGCTTTTTATTTGACTTACGGCCCCACCAAACCTGTGACACATACCCTTAATGTTGGTGACTAGATAATTATTAGAATAAGGACTGGCAAAACAACCTCTCAGCCACTTCACAAACTGGCCTAAGGCATTTTAAAATGCATTATTCCAGGGAGAGAAATTTTAATTTTGCCATGCAGAGTACAGCAAACGATTATTTATGCGTTTAATTGCAGTTATATCGGCGTATACAGTTATAGATAACTTATACATAGCATGGCTATTCATTAAATATGCAAAGAAAAATAGATTTTCTTAGTTACCTTAAGGTTGCACAACTCTTCAAAAACTCAACATATTTTTTTATAAACCTCAAACCACCCTAGAATTTTTCTTTAAAATAAATTTACACTCTGCTGAACTTGAATTCTGTAGATTTTTCTTTAATCTTCCATTTGAAAGTGGTTATTTTCCTTAAACATAAAAAAAAAAAAAAGGAAAAGAAAGCAGGTCTCTTGTTTCTCCTGAAACAGCTGAACCCTTAGTCATTTTCCTAAGAAGCCACTTCAATACAAAACAAAGGCAACTTTGGACTAGACAGATGGCTGTATTTACTTAGGTAAAGTTCATGTCTGAAGAGTTTGCCAGACTGGTAAAACCACATTGTCCAAATAAGATTGCCAAGCAGTGTTCACATATTCAGGCAGCATAAATGGCCACCATAGGTTGTATGTCATCCCCCTGAGGCACCTTATAGTGCAAACACCCCGCCAGGGGCCTTCCCCCCCTCTACCCCCCCTCCCCCAGTCTCCTGGGCCGGCCACCTGGTCTCCCCTTCTAGGGAGCACTGACCACCAGCCGTCTCCCTGGGCCCAAGAGGTCATGTAATCATAGCGCATCACTTCCTTCATGCATGCAAACCCTGAAAAACCTACCTCACAAAGACCTTTTTATTTTATCTCCACTCTTAACATTTCTTTGCTAACAGCTTGGCATTGTTTTTCAAGACGGTTTCTGCTGCAGAGTGAGGGGTTTTTAATTACTTCAGGCGCAGGGCACCTGGCCACCACAGCGCCAACAGGACGTGAGGAGAGGATTTCTAAAGCGCGGGCTCCGGCACCGCACTCGGGACCTGGAACAAAAGATAAATTATGCACACCTGGCGCTGCCCATTTGCCTACAGACGCCAGCAAGTTTGACTGGCTGTTTGTTAACGTAGATACATTCCCCACCGTTTTCTCTGTATCTTGTGCATCTTTAGTCTCATGTTCATATGTCAGAATAAATTCAATATTTAAAAATCTTAACTTTTTGCCAGCGTGGCTCAGTGGTTGAGCATCAACCTATGAACCAGGAGGCCATGGTTCGATTCCCGGTCAGGGCACATGCCCGGGTTGCGGGCTCGATCCCCGGTGTGGGGCATGCAGGGGGCAGCCGATCAATGATTCTCTCTCATCATTGGTGTTTCTATCTCTCTTCCTCTCTGAAATCAGTAAAAATATTTTTAAAAGATAAAAATACAACTTTTGCCCTTTCCCAATACCCACTTCTCTAATTAAAAAACAACCTGACTCTGGTGTGACTAATTTGTATTCTCTCATTCGTGTTTGGTACTCAGACCAATTCTGTGAGAAGAAACTAAATCTTAGAAAGGACATACTTTCTTACAGTAAAAATTCTCTTGATATTTTGTAAAAATGAATTTTTAGATTATCTTTAAATGTGAAAAGAGATTCCCTGCCGAAACCGGTTTGGCTCAGTGGATAGCATCGGCCTGCGGACTCAAGGGTCCCAGGTTCGATTCTGGTCAAGGGCACATACCTTGGTTGCAGGCACATCCCCAGTAGGGGGTGTGCAGGAGGCAGCTGATTGATGTTTCTCTCTCATTGATGTTTCTAACTCTCTATCTCTCTCCCTTCCTCTTTGTAAAAAATCAATAAAATATATTTTTTTAAAAGAAAAGAGAGAGAGATTCCCATGAAAAGTTTCCCTAACCTATTTCAGAGGTGAGGAAACTGAGGGCCTAGGACCTGCAGAAGCCTGCCAAAATCCCACAGCCCTGCCTGCCCTGCGGCCTCCCCTCTGCAGGCTCCAGAGGAGCTATCTGCACACCAGACCCTCAGTAGTATTTCTTTAATCGATGTTTCTCTCTCTGTGTCTCACCCCTCCCTTCCATTCTCTCTAAAAATCAATGGAAAAATGTTCTCAGGTGAGGGTTAACAAAAAATAAAATAAAATGTAGCCGTCAGACTAAATCACGACGGGTACATACAGACACTGTAAGACAGTGTTATGTTTTACAGTGTTTGTTCACTTTACCTTTTTTTAAAAGTTTTTTTATTGATTTCAGAGACAATGGGAGAGGGAGAGATAGAAACATCAATGATGAGCAAGAATCACTGACCTGCTGCCTCTTGCACACCCCCTGCTGGAGATCCAGCCCGCAACTTGGGCATGTGCCCTTGACCGAAATTGAACCTGGGACTCTTCAATCCGAAGGCCAACGCTCTATCCACTGAGCCAAACTGGCTAGGGCTGTTTACTTTACCTTTAACATTCCACGGGTAAAAATTAAATAACAAATTTGTTCAGATACTGGAAACGAGAGTGTGTTCTTTGTAAGTAGTAATAAGCCAACATTTGGTTTCAAAATGGTAATGCTTAAGAAACTATATGTGCATCCAATATGTTACACATACAGAATGGTGTCTCATGATTAAAGGAGCTGTAGTTAGTCATAAAAAATATATATAAATGAGGTCACTGAATTGCATAATAGAGGTGCATTAATCTCAGAAACCTTTATTTCAGAAAGCCATTTGCACCATTTGAACTACCAATAAGAAATAATTTGAGTCAAGAATGTACCTTACCACTTCTAGTATTACAAACGTGTGGGTAATGTTATGTGCTCTAATTAATCTGTTCGTGAGAGCAACAACAAGGAAGTACTGTGCCCCCAAGGAAAGTCTTTCCTTTCGTTGAACTAAAGGAATATGGCTCTAGCTGGTTTGGCTCAGTGGATAGAGCATCGGCCTTCGGACTGAAGGGTCCCAGGTTCAATTCCAACCAAGAACACATGCCTCGGTTGCAGGCTCAATTCCCAGTAGGGAGCATGCAGGAGGCAGCCAATCAATAATTCTCTCTCGCCAAAATCGGTTTGGCTCAGTGGATAGAGCGTCAGTCTGCGGACTGAAAGGTCCCAGGTTCAATTCCGGTCAAGGGCATGTACATTGGTTGCGGGCACATCCCCGGTGGGGGGTGTGCAGGAGGCAGCTGGTCTATGTTTCTCTCTCATCGATGTTTCTAGCTCTCTATCCCTCTTCCTTCCTCTCTGTAAAAAATCAATAAATATATTTTAAAAATAATAATAATAATAATAATTCTCTCTCATCATTGCTGTTTCTATCTCTCCCTCTCTCTTCCTCTCTGAAATCAATAAAGAAATATATTTTTTAAAAGGAATATGGCTTTTTAAATAACGTCTCATTTATTATTCTATAATTAGAGCTATATTTTTACTATAATATAATATAACATAACATAATATAATGTAATACATTTTAAATATAATTAGAATGATATTTGTTTCCCAAATAAATAGTAAGATGTAAGATAGAGAACCAAAAATTGAATCTAGGTGGTTTTTTAATTACCAATTCTTGTTTTATGTACTTTATAAGTTATTTCTACTTATTCCATAAAGGCAGAAAGAAGTTTTTTCTGTACCACTAGTGAAAAACATCAGCTGTTATGATTTGTTGATTTTGTGCCATTAATTTCCTCATGCCTTTTTCTACAAATGTAGTAAATAATTTTGAGAAAGTCCACTAGGGGGAGTTCTTACTACAACTATAAAACAAAGACCGCTCTTGCCATTTGCTGATGGGAGCCAATGGTATTTTCCTTCCATTTTTCTGTGTACATCCGTTGGCAAACCAAATGCACTCTCCATAGCCAGCAGATGCCAAATATAAAAACATTTAAATGAAAGTTTATTAAATCAAATAAACAAGTTGGAAATGCAGGACAATTTTTATAAAACTTTTTTTGCCATCTGGATTAAGGCAAAAAATATGTACATCTGCAGACAATTAAATGTTGACTAATGTCTTTAAAAGAATGATATACTTTAACAGGAGCACGTAAATATGAGACTTCCTTAAAATTTCAATTAAATATTTTCATTTCAAAAACACTCCATTTCTATATTGATCAAATGTGTTCCTGCTAAATGCTTCAACAGAATTCAAAAGCTCACCTGCACACCAGTATCGTGTTCCCTCAGATGGCCTCGATGTTCCGGGGGTGACTGCATTGACTCTTCCCATCATGTTTTTATGATTATAATTTTAACTTGGCATCTATTATGAAAAATATAACATATACATATATGCTCTCACATGCAAAGTTTTAGCAAAAATACACCTCTGTGAAATTTATTTTGAACTGCTGTGTGTGTGTCCGTGTGTGTGTGTGTGTGTGTGTGTGTGTGTGTGTGTGTGTTAGTATGTTCCTATGGTTGTCTTTATTAGCAATCTTGTGCTGGCCCATTGATATAAATGGTCCATCTTTTTTTTTTTAATTTGAGAATTAGCTCAGGGTTTCATTCAAAGGAAAGATGGCATTCAGTCGTCTGTGGGAAGAACGGATGGAAGATAGTAAACGAACACCTGGGAGAAAGCAAAGCTGCATTTTGAACCTTCCCTGGCGCCGGGCGCCTGACTCCCAGGCCTTGCCGAGGAGCCAGGCCTCCTCGCGTGAGGAGCAGATGGAACAGGCAGTAGTAAGACATTATAAACATTTCTGAAAATGATTCTGCAAGGCCAAGTGGCCTGTGGAGCAGTGATGGGGGAGAGGGGGTGGAGGCGAGAGCCGCATCCTGACTTTGAGATTTCTCAGCAGGTGGCAATCACTACCGAATGATTCTGGTATTAAAACCGTGGGGCCGGGGAGGGGCGGCCAGAGCATGGGAGGAGGAGCAGCTGCTCCCTCTCCCTGTCCTGCGTCGGCCTCTGTGTCCCGGCAGCTATTTCCTGTGCTGCACCCATTTGTTCAGGTCACGTTTTAGGCCAATAGCTGCCGCGGATGCAACCTAGCCAAAGGCAGGACGTTCCATGGAAGCACACAAGATGCTCTGCAGACGGGCACTAAAACCCTCATTACCTGCAGGATAAAATCCAAACTCCTTAGCGTGACATTCGGGGTCTCCACAACCCAGCCTTACACAACCGTTCCCCGCCAGCCCGGCCACTCCATTTCCTAGAGGCCACACTCCCCTGAAGTCACGGTCAGGCCATCCTCTCCCAGCGCTTGCCTGCACCTGAGCGGCCTCCTGTCCACCGGCCAGAACCCACGCAGGTTCTGCTGAGAGGCCACTTGCTGGGACAGCGCCTCTCACCCCCTCACCAGCCCAAATTACTCTCTCCTGTGCCCCAACAGCACTCAGTTATTTCTTCATTGCATCTTTTAGGCCCAGCCTGGCCGGCGTGGCTCCGCGGTTGAGCGTCAACCCATGAACCAGGAGGTCACGGTTCGATCTGGGTCAGGGCACAGGCCCGGGTTTCTGCCTCCATCCCCAGTAGGGGGCGTGCAAGAGGCAGCCAATGGATGATTCTTTCTCATCTTTGATGTTTCTCTCTCCTTCTCCCTTCCCTTCTCTGAAAGCAATAAAAACATATTTTTTTAAAAAACAAAACACAAACAAACATATTTTGGGTCTAAATGTTGAACTTCCCTATTAGCCTGCCAGCCCTTTAAGGGAAGGCACTCAGCCGGACAAACACACAGAGGGGCATTTGTGTCCTGTGCGCCCCCTCCCTGCCCCCCCCCCCCCAGCTGCCATGCCTTCCACGTGTGGCAGCTGCTCCTGCACGTGTCCACACCGAGCATGTATCCTCAGTGCCACGCAGCCTCACGTCAACCTGCCTGGGTTAGAGTCCTCCGTTCACTGTCACCAATGGTGCCACCTTGGGTCTGTTGCTTCGATTATTGGTGCCTCTGTGACCCCATTTGCAAACTGGGGTAACACTGGTCCTCGTTCACAGAGTACCGTATTTTCCGGCGTATAAGACGACTGGGCGTATAAGACGACCCCCAACTTTTCCAGTTAAAATATAGAGTTTGGGATATACCCACCCTATAAGATGACACCCAGCGTATAAGACGACCCCCGACTTTTGAGAAGATTTTCCTGGGTTAAAAAGTCGTCTTATACGCCGGAAAATACGGTAACTGTGTGAGGCATGTAACATATGGTGTGAGGCGGGTTCCCGGCCTACAGGAAAAGCTTAAATTCCATTGTTTTTATTATTGTTGCTGCTGTTGTTGTTCACTCTGCATAGCAGCACCGTAAGATAGGTGTGACCTTAACCTTTTCCCAGAGCTCCCAGCAGGAAAGGGGGGACCAGGACTCGATGCCAGGCCTGACCCCAGGGACAGTGGTCTTGATCTCGGTTGCCTAAAAATAACAGTTAGCACTGTTTCTCAAATAAAAGGAAAATAAACTTTAGTAATGTTATTGAATGTGTCACAAATGAATTAAAATAACTGGCTTACAACCTTACTTTGGGAATTAGAACCTAAAAAACCTCCGAGATCACTGAGTCTAAACTCTGTTCTTTACCAGTGAGGACACCCAGGCGCATCCAGGCACTGAGGGAGTTTCCTGAACAGCTCCTGCCTGTGAAACGCTGATGGAAGCACTTGGTGGGTGGTGGGGGGAGCGGAAGGCATGATGCCTGCCTCAAAGAGGTTGTGGACCAATGGAAAACCTCCATGTCTCCTGACCCTAAGACGGGGCGGGGCCTGGTGAACTTCTTAGTGACAGTCAAGACCCCAAATGTCCTGGCTTCCAGCTCCATAAGCTCTCCATTTTATTATTGCTTTATAGGGTTACGGCAAAAAAGCGAGTCAGTGTAACGCGGACATTTCTCAAGGAAAGGGTTTGCCTGTAGTAAGTCTCGTATCCAGCCCTGGCCGGGATGGCTCAGTTGGCTGGAACGTCGCCCTGTACCCAGAAAGGTGGCCGTTCGATTCCCAGCCCGGGCACATACCCAGGCTGCAGGCTGCCATCCCTGGCCAGGGGGCGTACAGGAGGCACCTGACCAATGTTTCTCTCTGTGTGTCTCTGTCTCTGTCTCTCTGTCTCTCTCTCTCTGTGTCTCTCTGTCTCTCTCTCTGCCTCTCATATCAATGAAAAACATGTCCTTGGGTGCGGAGTAAATAAAAAAATAAGTCTCTTATCCAAGGGGTTGGCTCTGAGCATATCTTGAAGGAGTCACATGACACAGGATTAAATACACAATCTGCCATCTGCTCTCATAGAGCTTCAAATGCAGGAAAAACTCCACCTGGCTTCCAGGCAGGTGTGTGCAGCCTGAGTCACTGGCATTGCCTTTTCCCACCCGCCTTTCCCTGCATTCTCTCCTTCCTGCGGAGTCCTGGTGAGGGAGTTCGTGTCCATTGCATGGGACCATGTGAAGATTAAGTAAATCAAACAGATAATGGGGATGAAATGGCAGTTTAAGTAAATTAATAATAAATGGTGATTTGCTTAGGAATAAAGGACAGAAGCCATGTAAAGAGATGCATATGATATCAATGCCTGTGGCTGAACTGGCAATGGCATATATCTGAGTATAGGCCTCACTCAGATCTTTAGTGATCTTCCCCAAGTAAAATGTAAAGTTAGGCTCTATGCTTGCGTAGTGCATGCTAGACTTAATCGTGGGTTATAAAACGGATGTTAAAGTACTATTAAAAATATGCTGAGTGATATCAGCAAGAGGAGCAGAGAAGGGACAACCTGAGGCCATCCCTCCACAAAAACACGAAAAGCTAAAATCAACCTTATCACAACTCCACAAAGTAGTCCAGGGTTTACAGCAACCAAGTGGGCACGCAGCCAGTGTTCACGGTGTCACAGGTAGGAGGTCTTTGTGTTGTTAGCCTAGCCTCCCCTCCACCCCGGCTTGGTGGAGGTCTTAAACACAGCCACCTGCGTCCCCAGTGTGGGCGCCCGGATGTGGAGGGGGCCAGGAGGACCTCGCTCCCCAGGACAATAAAAGAAAAGTCAACCAAAAGGTCTATATCTGGCAAAGCTATCTTTCTTAAGAGATTCTCAGATAAACAGAAGCTGAGGGACGTTATTGCTAGGAGGACCTACTCTATGAGAAAGGCTCAAGGGTGTCCTTGAAGCCGGGGTGAAAGGACACCAGGCAGTGCTGCGAAGCCCTGTGAAGGGACGAAGAACACTGAGACAGTGACGACTAAGGTAAATGTGACAGCAAACATTACTGTATTTTTGGTTTGTGACTCCCTTTTCCTTTCCTCTGTGATTTGAAAGACAAATACGTCTAGCAATAATTGGAAATCTATGTTAACGGACATGAAATGTATAAAGATGTCATCTATGACAACATCAAGAGGAAGGAACAGAGATGTACAGGATCGAAATGTTTACATGCTGCTGACGTTAAGTTGATATTCATTCAAACTAGGTTGTTTAAGTTTAAGATACTAATTGTACTTCCCAAGGTAATACTAAGAAAATAACTGAAAATCACCATTAAGACAATAAGAAGGGCCCTAGTGGGTTTGGCTCAGTGGATAGAGCACCAGCCTGCAGGACTGAAGGGTCCCCGATTTGATTTCCGTCAAGGGCACATGCCTGGGTTGCAGACTGGATCCCCAGAACGGGGCATGCAGGAGGCAGCCAATCAATGATTCTCTCTCATCACTGATGTTTCTATCTCTCTCCCTCTCCCTTTCTCTCTGAAATCAATAAAAATGTATTTAAAAAAATAGAGAGAGATAGAAATAAATTTCAAATAGAGATAATGAACCGGTAGCTCTTTCATTGTCTGTGTAGAGGAGTAACTTGCAAGAATACTGAAAAAGAGTTACATGCTTTATTGTTTTGACATAAATATCAACGTTTATGAAGATAACTGTGGTAGGCAGAATGGGACATTGAAAGATGTCCACCAGAATCTATGACTACACCAGGTCACATAGCAAAGGGGAATTAAGGTTGCAGATGGAATGAAGGTTGCTCATCAACTGACCTAGAGATGGGAGAGTGTCCTGGATTATCCGGTGAAGCCCAGGGTCATCACTAGGGTCCTGAGAAGCAGGGGCAGAGGCAGAGAGAGATTTGGAGAAGATGCGAGGCTACTGGCTTTGAAGATGGAGGAAGGGAACAGGAGCCAAGGAATGCAGGCAGTCACTGGAAGCGGGGAAAGGATGGGAAACTGGCTGTCCCGGGACCTCCAGGAGTAGCAAAGCCCCATTGAAACCTTGATTTTAATCCCTAGGGTCCATTGGGACTTCTCTTCATAAGAGAATAATTCTGACCTGTTTTTAACCACAAAGTATGCAGTAACCTGCTACAGGGACAACAGGAAACCAATGCAACACCATAAAACTTGAAATACTGCAACAGGTGGTTAGAGAATCAAAACGCAAAAAGCACTTAATTGTAGGCTCTGCCCAGGCAAGCTTGAAATGTCCTCAGCCTCACAGCTTATTTATAAAAGACAAGGGATAGAGGCTTTTCCCAATTTGATAATCATCCTATTTATGAAGCTGAAAGAAATTTCTTAAACTGTTAATAATAATTTTGATCAGTCCTACTAAAGGTAAGACTGAATTTTCTAATGTCTGCATAGAAAACCATTTCGGTACAGGGTATTTCTCATATGGAGAGGTAATTATGGAAAATGAAGGCAAAATTGCAGAAAAGAATAACTATTAAAAAGATGTGTCAGCCAAAACCGGTTTGGCTCAGTGGATAGAGCGTCAGCCTGCGGACTGAAAGGTCCCAGGTTCGAGTCCGGTCAAGGGCACATACCTTGGTTGCGGCACATCCCCAGTAGGGGGCGTGCAGGAGGCAGCTGATCCATGTTTCTCTTTCATTGATGTTTCTAACTCTCTCTCCCTTCCTCTCTGTAAAAAATAAATAAAATACATTATTTTAAAAATCTTTATTAAAAAAAAGATGTGTCAGACAAATAATTGATAAAAGTATGATCATTTACTATATTTTCTGATAATGTGACACTGGTCAGCTTTTTAGATATCTGAATTTGCCTTTATTTTCTCATTCCGAATAAATATATAACTCTAACCCAATTTTACGTTCATAACTTTGTATTTCACCTCCAATTTATATAAGCTTCGGGGTCCCCAAAATCCAGGTTCTCCCTGGACGCCACGCTCTCTGCTAAATCGCCACATAGACTCTCCCAGCCTTCCCTTCCCGCCATCAGCATCTCCATTTAAACACAAGGAAATGGAGACTCAGAACGCCCAGGCCTCCTGCCCAGGTTACTCCGTGGTCTCCTAGACAGGGCCTGCATTTGAGCCAGGGTCCAACTCCAAGGCTCGAGCACTTTGTCACAGGGCACAGGTTCTCAAAGTGTGTTCCCTGAGCCAGTCACATCAGATTCCCTGCCAAGTCAGGACCCCTGGTTAACAAGCCGTCCAGGCGATTCTGAGGAGCTGCGGTTTGAGAACCACTGCCATAAACTGTACCAACACCTCTATTCTGGAAGGCCAACAACAATTACACCAGCCTTCTTGATCGCAGGCACCCCAGGCCTGCCCAGGATGGCACGGTTGCCCCTGGTATTACAGCACCGTGGGCCACACAGCGGCTCTCAGAAATTCCACTCATTTGTCAGTGGAATTATACCTTCTGTTCGCTGGATGAGAGTAGGAATTACACCCAGGAGCAATCTATCAGCATTTGTTGTTTAAGGATGGATGCTGTGTTCCAAATCTTTAACTGGAACCGTGTCATAGTATAAAGCCAGTGTGGGGGCTGCTCAGGTCCAGAGCGGCTCCATCCTTTGCAAGACCGACTCCGGCAGTAAGGTGACATCTTGTGGACAAACGAGAGCATTTCACGAAAGTAACACGACCTGTGGAGTGGGCAAGGTTTGGGGGTTTTTTTTTGCTTTATTTTTCCTCCAATCTGTCATAGACTAAAAATACTTTGTAAAAGACAACCAAGTTTTGAAAAAATAAAATTAAGCAAAGATGTCAAAAAAAAATTCAACTGAGGAAATTTTAAAGATCTTACTGGCTTCATTCAATGATGCATGAATCGGGTAGCATCCAACCTAACAGACAGAAAGAAGCTCTGAGGAGCTGGAGAGGGAGCCAGATAAAGTGTTATCATACAAGGACATCATTCAGATATTCTGATTGCAAAAATAATAGCACCAAGGCCTATAGAATCTATAGCTCTAATTAGTCTTTTAAAATTTTTTATTGATTTCAGAGAGGAAGGGAGAGGGAGAGAGAGATAAAAAACATCACTAATGGGAGAGAATCATTGATCGGCTGCCCTTAGCATGACCCACATTGGGGATCAATCCCACACCCAGACGTGTGCCCTGACTGGAATCAAACCGTGACCTCCTGGTTCATACGTCAATGCTCAACCACTGAGCCACGCCAGCCGGGCTCTAACTAGTCTTTATGAAATGCTATTAGTACAGACATTTTACCTGTCTTCATACGTATTATTGAAAATATTTATCTTCTATGAATACCTACCACTTGAGAAATCTTTTCTGTTTTTCTCCACTGCCAACTTCTGTATGTCAAAGCTTGCTTATTTATCATGTAAATCGATTGTCATAATAATGTTACATCTTTGTAAATGTGTCAGTGTAAATACGTGTGTGTGTTTAAGGAATGTCCAACAAATATGTGCCTTCTCTTCCTCGGGGAGATTTAAATGTGAAGCAGCATCAGAAATCGCCACAAGCTGTGTTCTGAGGCTTAAAATGGTGTTTGATTAATTTTTCAGATGCCAAGACTTTGAGCCAAATTATTCTGATTCTGATCCTAGAGTCGGAAGAACAATAATAAGCCACCACCTTACCTTTTATATACAGTTGAAGGTTCCGATTTAATTCCAAGAGGGCCCCATCTGCTGCTTCCTTCTCGTTTGGTGTTCTCTTTGAAGCACTTAAATCTCTCTTTGGGGAAAAAGACCCCACTGATGTCACTCGGAACACACTTTTCACCCACCCTCTCTCTCTTTTTAACTTGTCCCTGGTCCTACCTTGAGAATGAGGCTAGAGCATCCATCCCATGGAGACCACTGGCTGGCTGGCTCTGTCACACACAGGGCTAAGCTTAAGAGGTGAGCATGAGACACATTTGAGAACAAACACTGAGAACATTTAAATACTTAAAGGCAAGTATTCGTATTTCATTTTCAATGGATTCACCAAACCTGATGCCTGATTACCCTGGATGGTTACTGGACACCACACTCCATTTCTGCCCAATCTCAGCATGCAGGAGAAATATTGATATTTTTAATCAAAGACCTTGGTTGCATATATGCACAACCCATGGACACAGACAATAGTGCAGTGAAGGCCTGGGGGGTGGGAGGGCAGGGCAAGCTGGAGGGGGTCGATAGGGGGGAAAGGGGACATATGTAGTACTTTCAACAATAAAGAATTATTTAAAAAGAAACACTGATTTTTGTCAATATGCTCATCAGTGAATCTGCTGGTCATTCCAGCCCTGCCTTGAGAGTGAGAGGGAATGGCCAGGAGATCCTCCTCAAGGCTGACAAAACCTTCAAGTCCCAGACACAGGCAAATTAGACATAATCTATAGTTTTAGTTATAACAACATTCTCCTTTCTCTGACTGACAACAGGTCATTTTAGATGGTTCCTTGGGTTTTCCTACCTGTTAAATAAGGAAAACTATAATGAAAAAAGTCATGCCCTGGCCAGTTCGGCTCAGTGGATATAGCATTGGCCCATGGACTGAAGGGTTCTGGTCAAGGGCACGTACAGGCTCCATTCCAGGCCCTGGTCGTGCTCATGCAGGAGGCAAGCAATCAATGTGTCTCTTACATCAATGTTTCTCTCTCTCTCTCAAAAATCCCTTCCTCTGTCTCTAAAAATCGATGGAAAAAATATCCTCAGGTGAGGCTTAACAACAACAATAAAAAGTCATAAACTAGGGTTCTTGCGGTGTGGACTGTGTCATGATTGAGGAGATGCAATACCTCGGGCAGACTTCTCCAATGAACAGTGTTTTATGGGATGACCTACGATGCACCAACCTGTCAATTCGTTTCTGCCAAAAGTAAGCCAGACTCATTGTTTTGGTGCTTACAGAAGGTTGGCTTCTTCAACTGTTTTTCTAGCCACTTCTTATGGTATCATTTAAACATGACCCGTGACAAATACTTATATGAGTCATTTAATAACATCATGTTGAATGACCTTAAGCTATTGATGAATTTAACCATATATACATACACACACACACACACACACACACACACTGAGTGGCCAGATTATTATGATCTCTGAATGCATAATAATCTGGCCACTCAGATTATATATATATTAGAGGCCTGGCGCATGAATTCATGCATGGGTGGGATCCGGCCAGCCTGGCCAGGGGTTAGGGGACATGGGCGGTTGGCTGGCCTGCCTGCTGGTCGAACTCCTGGTTGAGGGGACAATTTGCATATTAGCCTTTTATTATATAGGATATACACTGAGTGGCCAGATTATTATGCGTTCAGAGATCACAATAATCTGGCCACTCAGTGTGTGTGTGTGTGTGTGTGTGTGTGTGTTAATATATATATATGTATGTATGTATGTATGTATGTATGTATATTATTGATTTCAGAGAGGAAGGGAGAGAGATAGAAACATCAGTGATGAGAGAGAATCATTGATTGGCTGCCTTCTGCACAGCCCCTACTGGGGGGTATTGAGCTCACAACCCAGGCATGTGCCCTTGGCCAGAATCAAACCTGGGACCCTTTAGTCAGCAGGCCGAGGCTCTATCCACTGAACCAAAACAGCTGGGGCTTTAACTTTTTTAACTACAGTGTTTAGACACTGATGGAGATGAGGTCTGTAAGGGTCACAGAAGCCACCGGGCAAATGCCTAGGTTCTCAAAACATAACATTTTCTAAACTAGAGGCCCAGTGCATGATTGAATCATGCACGTGTAGGGTCCCCTACACGCTTTCGCTTTTTGCGGTGGAGCTGGGTGCCTGTCCGCTGGTGCACCAGGCCTTTCAGAAGCCTCCGGCTCGGCGGAGGCTTCTGAAAGGCCTGGTGCCGGAGCAGACAGGCACCCAGCTCCGCCACTTTTGATGGTCCACGGTTGCTGAGGGGGGCTACCCTGCTGTTGAGAGGCACAGGGGGCAGGACTCCCACCCCCTGCACCTCTCAACAGCCGCTGAGGGGGGCTGTCGCGGACACCTGGCTACCCTGCCGTTGAGAGGCACAGCCGGGTTTCCGTGGCAGGCCCCCTCAGTGGCCGCGGATCTGGCCGTTGAGAGGCGCAGGGGGCAGGAGTCCCGCCCCCTGCGCCTCTCAACAGCAGGGTAGCCCCCCTCAGTGGCAGCGGATCCGTGCCTCTCAATGGCCAGATAGGCCACCCCGAGTCCCGCCCCCCAGCCTCCCGCCGCCCAATCGTGGGTGTAGCGGAGTGATGGTAATTTACATGTTACTCTATTATTAGATAGGATATTTTTAAAAAATGGAATTATAAAGTCTTCTCTCACAACTCCTCCTTATAAAAGAATTCAAAATAACGTAGATATTCCCTTTTCCAAGAGGTGGAGCTTAATCCCCATCCCACCTCTTAAGCATGACCTAGAACTAGCGTCTTGTTTCCAAATAACAGACAAAGGGGGAAATGGTGATTTTGCAGCGGAGAGACCTGGAAAACACCAGCGTGCACAGTGATGAGGCGCACGTCATCTGTGGTGTCTGGGATGTGATATATTCCCTGACATGATGTGATGAGAAGGGCACTTAATCTCTGTGGTCTTCATTCCAAATGCTGACAACTCCATCTAATCTTGAGAAAAACAGCAGACTAACCCAGGTTGGGGAACACTCTGTAGGGCCCAGGATGCCCCTCCTCAAGACTGTCAAGATTATGAGAGAAGAGGACGGAGTGACAGACCAGAGGAGATGAAGGGGCCATGATAACGAGATGCAATGTGGTTCCTTTTACTGGATCCTGAAATATGAAGAAGACATGAAATATCGGGTGAAAGCTACATGAAGTCTGAAATTAAATTAATAGGAATGTATGCACTGATGCTAACTTTCTAGTTTGACAATTGGTGGTGTAAGATTTTAGTGATGGGGAAACCACCTGAGGGGCATATAAGGGAAATCTATGCTATAACACAAGTCACATCAAATTAGCTGTTCATAATTAATGTAAGGAAAAAAGACTAAAAATTTGAATGCATGGTCAGATTGGTAAAAAAAAAAAATTTTTTGTTTTTTTAATTCTCAGCACAATTAAAAGGAATGATACCTCTCATTGTTTCATTACAGTATTCAGCTCTTTTTCTTGCCATTTTACCTTCAGCCATTACTTTTTTTTTTTTTAAGTGTCCCTCCAGCCCAGCCGGCATGGCTCGGTGGTTGAGCTACGTTATGGTTCGAGTCCCTGTCAGGGCAGAGGTTGCAGGCTCGATCCCCAGTGTGGAACTTGCAGGAGGCAGCTGATCAATGTTTCTCTCTCATCACTGATGTTTCTCTCGCTCTTGCTCGCTCTCTCTCCCTTCTTCTCTGAAATAAATTTTTAAAAATATATTTTTTAAAGTGTTCCTCTGTTTTTCATTCCATATTTCTCTTAACTGCCTCCGTGAAGCAGGAAGCTGTCACCAGGACTATTTCCACTCTCCCTGTAGCCCTTCGGCTTGCCCGTCCTTATTCTATCTTCTTTCAATAATAGCACCCAAATAGATCGGGAGAATCACTCACCCCACTGAGCAGTGTCAGTACCACGGTGAGTCAAGTTGTGGAGCCTCCCCTGGCCAAGGCAGGACACAGGGCCCCACTTAGGACGGCCCTGCTGCCTCCCTAGAACCTGAAAGCGGAACAGAGGGCCAAGGCATATGCCACGCGGTTATTCCAGTGGCTGGGCTCTAGCAAGCCTGCTACCGACACCTCTCGAATTCCTCAATTCTGTTTCCGAGTCTGGTTCTCCAACCTCCCATCACTAGTGAATTCTCTGTGCTTCTTACCGAAATGATCTCTGCCCTTGGCCTGTTACAGAGCCGGTGACTGAATAAGCAACTGAACTTTGCTTCAAAATAACTCGGGAACAGAGGGAAGGGGGTGAAGATAGAGAAAGCATGTCAATGATTACTAAATCTGGGTGGTGAAGACTAGGCATTCTTTACACTATACAATTCCTCTACTTTAGTATGTTTGGAGTTTTCTATAATTTAAAAATATGGTAAGAAGGTGTCTAGCTTTATTTTTTTGCACATATCTGTCCAATTCTTCCAACACCATTTATATCCATATAAAGAAATCAAGATTGTTCACGTTAAAATAAAAAAAGAGTGAAGAAACCAGATGATTTCCAATCTATAATAATAAAAGCATAATATGCTAATTAGACTGGACAGCCAAATGACCTTCCAGATGTCCTTCCAAACAATCTTCCGGACGAAGCTGGGGCTGTGAGGGTCAAGGCTGCCACTGCAACTGTGAGGGCTGAGCCCCTTGCACGAATTTCATGCATCGGGCCTCTAGTATTTTATAAAGTTTTTAAATTTTTCTCTATTTTCCAGATAGAGGTACAGGAGGGATTTAAAATAGAACTGGACATCAGCTGTTTAATGCCTCACTCTTGAAACTGAAGATAAACAAAGAACACCAACCAATTCAGGAACACTTCTGACATGAAATAAAAACAAAATTAGCCTTTTGCACTCGGATGTCGAGTGTGACTCGACACGGTTAGCATCGGTAGCAGCTCATATGTCAAATTGTATTGAATGTATCAATAATTTGAAATATAAAAAAGTCCAAATAAATAAGTTTGTATGAAAATAAACTTCAGTTTTTTATTCTACTGCCATGCTTTGTAAAATCTGGTGTATTTAAAAAATTAAATCCCGAGTAGAATAAAGGAATCGAGAAAAAAGCAAGCGAGTGCAAAGGGTTAATAAGAAAAAAAATGCCTTGGAGACAGTAGAGGACATAAAAGAGAACTAAAGAAAAACAATTTATATCTTCAGAGAAATGTGAAAAGATAATGGACCCTATCACGAAAGATAATCAGCACTCTTGAAAGTTATAACCATAATTGTCAACATAAAAATTCAATGAAATGGTTTAAAATTGAGAAAACTCTTAGAAAAGACTAAAGTTTATCCGAAGAAACTAGAAACACCAATCAGAAAGGATATATGCACCACTATGTTCGTAGCAGCACAATTTACAATAGCTAAGATTTGGAAACAGCCTAGGTGCCCATCAGCAGATGACTGGATCGGAAAACTGTGGTACATCTACACAATGGAATACTATGCTGCCATAAAAAAGAAGGAATTCTCATCATTTGCAGCAACCTGGATGGAATTGGAGAACATTATGCTAAGTGAAATAAGCCAATCAATGAAAGAAAAATACCACATGATCTCACTCATTTAGGGATAGTAAAGAACATTATAAAGTGGTGAACAAAAAGATAGATACAGAGACAGTAAAGCATCAAACAGACTTTCAAAGTACAGGGGGAAAGTTTGGGAAAGGTGGGGGAGTTATGAAATCAAACGAAGGACTTGTATGCATGCATATAAGCATAAACAATGGACGCAAAACTCTGGGGAGGGAGGGCATGTGTGGGTGTGGGGTGGGGGGGGGTAATAGTAAGATATGTACACATATAATACCTCAATAAAAATATAAAAAATAAATAAATAAATAAAAATAAAAAAATAAAAAAAAATAAAAAAATAAAAAGAAAAGACTAAAGTTTATCAGATAGAAAATAGGAAATCAGAATACAAGGGAAATGGAGTTCTAAAAGGTTTAACATACATTTGAGAAATAAAGAAAAAAATTTAAAAACTTCCCCTAGCCCAGCTGGTGTGACTAGTCGCCACCTGCACAGCTAGGTTCCGGATCTGAAGGAGAGTCCGACACACAAATGAAAATGCTATACAAGAAATATGAATTTAGAAGGCACTGGGGGCCAGGTGGAGACCTCTTTCTGGAAGAGGCACCCCAAGTTCTGGCCTGGTCCACCTTTTATTTACTTGAATACACATTTTCCCTTTAGCAATGCATACAGGCAGATCCAAGGTAAAGTTTGGTAAACAATGCAAGGATTATCACATCAGGAAATTGCCTTGAGCCATTGAGCCCACAGCAGGGCAGTTTTATGCTCATTTTCAGCCCTGCTGAATATCCAAGTCCATTGGCCTTCCAATGTTCCTTTTTGCATTTTTATGCTAACTGCTGTTTGCTTTAGCCTCAGTCAGTGACTGAGTGGTTGAACTTCAAACCAGAGGTCATGGTTTGATTCCCGGTCAAGGCACATGCCTGGGTTGCAAGCTCCATCCCCAGTGTGGTGTGCGGGAGGCAGCCGATCAATGATTCTCTAATCACTGATGTTTCTCTCTCTCCCTCCTCTCTGAAATCAATCAAATATAAAACTTCCCCTATAGGACGTGTATCCTTAGATTGAAAAGATACACTGATTAACAGCAAGAAAGGAGGCAGGGAACTGCAAGACATTATCATGCCATTTTATAGTTCTAGGTCTAAAAGGTTCTTAAAGATTTCCGGGGAGCATAGACATGGGCTAAAAACTAGAAAACACAAATAAAATGGCATTTGTTTTCACAATAACTTGGAAAGTAAAAGACAATGGAGTTAATTTCTGAAAAATTCTATATCCAGTTACCTGTCATGTGTGAGCCTATTTGTCATATTAGCAGAGATTCAGAAAATTTATTTTCTACTATTTTTCCTCCCCTAGGATCATAAGCTCCAGCAAGAGAAACAAGAAACAATGGCTTTCTAACAAAAATGCTAGAATATGATATAGTAGGCTTAGAAAGCAACGATTAGTTTGAAGCAGAAGAGCTGTTTCCAAGATGAGGTCTCTGAGGAAAACAACTTGATGGAATGAAACGTGAAGCAGCATTTGAAATGATTACAGCTATGGTAATTACACGACAACAGCACAGAAAACAACAGAAAGGCTTCCAATCAAGACCATGGACGGTACAAGAGAAGAAATGTCATCACAGTTCAGGACCTGGCTCAGCAGACAATATTTAGAGAGTCGTAATATAAATGCTAACGAACCAACTAGGAAGTTAACAGAGGTAGCCAAGAAGTTCTTAGGAAATAATTAAACCTTCATACCACACGAGAAGGTGAGAGAACACGGACACAAGGGCTTGCAGCGCGGAGCCACGGTGGACTGTGCCTGGACATTTTTACCTCCCATTGGACTTGACGTGGAAGAGGAGCAGGAGGATGCAGACCTTCATTGGATGGAGGTCTTCCAATGTTCCTTTTTGCATTTTTATGCCAACTGCTGTTTGCTTTAGCCTCAGGCAGTGACTGAGGCCCTCATTCAGCTAGCTGGAGGCGTGGTCACAGCCACAGGCCGGATGCACGTCTCTCAAGTCGGACCACCCCAGGCCAAACAGTGGCTCTTCCTCAGGATCTCAGGATCGGGAGCTTGGAGAGTGGGGACTCCGAGAAGCAGGCCCAACGCCCTGAGATGCCGCAGCGCGTCCAAAGCCAGCCGCTGTCGGAGGATGCCTAGCCGTCCCCAGCATTCGGCTGCACCCCACAGCCTTGACTTCGCCAGTCAGGATGGGAAGTTGTATTTCAGCTCCAGGCCCAGAAAAGCAGCAAAATCAGACCACTGAACCCAAGGCTGACCTCGGGACCAGCTGCATTGAATAATGACCCTCTGCCCTTGTGCTAGCCCAGTGGTCGGCAAACTCATTAGTCAACAGAGCCAAATATCAACAGTACAACGATTGAAATTTCTTTTGAGAGCCAAATTTTTTAAACTTAAACTTCTTCTAACGCCACTTCTTCAAAATAGACTGGCCCAGGCCATGGTATTTTGTGGAAGAGCCACACTCAAGGGGCCAAAGAGCCGCATGTGGCTCGAGAGCCGCAGTTTGCCGACCACGGTGCTAGCCAATCAATCAGTGGAGACCACAACCCTGAAAGGACACACCTGGAAAACTGCCGAATCTTCTATTGAGCTCTTCGCCTGGAACCTCCCCAACATCTCCGCCCTTAGAACCCTTAGGATGGAAGACCCACTGCGCTCTTCCTCCGGGGAGCACACCCAGGCCGCTCTCGGCCCCAAGCAGGTTATACCATCAGCTTCCTCACTCCCAAGCTCAAGGGCCCTTCCTTTACCTCCATAACTTGTTTCCTAAGCCCATTTCCTCTAGGAGTTACTTTTTAGACCGCTGTGATTAACCAAATAAACATTCTCTTATAAAATAACAAAGAGAAAGTCAATAATGTAAATTGTTTTTATCAAGAAACAGCAGTATGGTCATATAATTTGGAACATAAGATAAAAATGGCCAAATAATATCATCTCTAGGTGGCAAAACTGGAAAATATGACAAAGGCTTAGGTGCATACTACATTTGTTTTTACACCATAATTTTTAAAGTAAATGCAAATAGAAGTTTAATTTTTGCTCATCTCTTCTTAGTATATATCCAGGCATATTTGCCAAAAGAAGTAAACTATTCCCACAACTTACATATATCTCATTTACTCTGCAGTGAAACATGATTTAAATATCCATCCTTTTAATAAAGAAAACTACATTTCTATTAGAACCTGAGTAGTGAAATTCACAGATTTTTAAAGAAAGCTTTACAATACCTCCTATTTTCTGAGTACTTAGCCTGTTATTAGAAATTGTTTGAAGCACTTTAGATTTGTAATTTTTATCACTTAAATCTTCAAAAGAACCCTATGAAGTTGGTCCTATTATTACACAATTTCATACATGAGAAAACTGGGTTTAGTTTATGCAACTTGCCCAAAGTCCAGTTATATCTAGACCTGGAATGCAAACATTCTGATGCCATAGCTCTCAGTAAGTTTTCCTTAATCACCCAAAAGTAAGGATACGATTAGTTTTGATTTCCAGGTTTCATTTCTTTCTTTTTTATTTATTTTACTAGAGGCCCGGTGCACGGATTCTTGCACCGGTGGGGTCCCTCGGCCTGGCCTACGGGATCGGGCTGAAACTGGCAGTCCGACATCCCCCAAGGGGTCCCGGATTGTGAGAGGGCGCAGGCCAGGCTGAGGGACTCCACCTGTGCACCAGACCTCTAGTATGCATGAGATCTTCAGTTAATCTCTTCCCGCCCTCTCCCCCCTTCCCTCTGAGATTCATCAGTCTGTTCCAGGTTTCCATGCCTGTGCATTGAGCTTCTTCCCCCTGGTGGTCAGTGTGCGTCATAGCCACCAGTCGAACTGTCAGTTAGGATTTTATATATATAGATTAGTTTCAGGGGATGAGGAGATAGAAACATCAATAATGAATCATTGATTGGCTGCCTCCTGCATCCCCCCTACTGGGTGGGGATCAAGCCCAAAACCCGGTCATGTGCCCTGACCATTGTCAAACCCAGGATGACGCTCTTATCCACTGAGCCAAACTGGCTAGGGCTCATTTTTTTTTTCTTTAAGAAAACTGCACTGCCTTTCTGCTTTATAAATGTGTATGTGAACACTGACAAGGTGGACATAAGGAAAACTATAAGCTACAAAATCAAAGAGCAGCATTAATGAGACGATGGGTGTGATGTCAGGTGTCAGCCCACTGTAACTCCACAGCACAATGACCACATATTACATTTGAAGGGCACCAATCAAGTAAAAATGGCCCGACTGGAAGATTCAATCAGACCCCAAAAATCTGCTTTGAAAAACCACTCTGTATATGAAGGGATTCATTGCTTTGGTTCTCTGCATTAAGATGTCATGAAAGGATCAAATAGAAACATGTGAAGTCATTGTTCATTTATTCATTAATATGTCAAATTCAGTTTTCTATACACTACAGTGTTTATTCCATTTTCTGTACTATTAGACATACATATTTAAAAAAATATTTAACTTATTTTTATGAAGAAATTAAATATTTTATGGGGGAAAAATCCTTTTATTTATTGTTCTCTAGCAACAACCCTGAAACAAGTTTCATCCAACTCAACTCATTTAAATACCTTTGCTCCATGGCAATTTGTTTAAAGATCTAGTTTAGTTTACACAATTCTATTCTACATAACACTGTTTTACCCTGTTACATAGCATATAATTAAAGAACATTTTTGTAATTAACATGTTTCTTTTGATATAATACAGAACAAGTTTTTCCCATATCCCGCAAGCACTCAAATATATTAAAAAGGTATCCTTCTTAAAAGGCACACACATTTACAGGTTCAAATCTTTATTGTTTTAAAATTCTACATGTCTTTTACAATACAATATTTTGTTATTTAAATGACCTCTAAACGGTTAATGTACAATGAATATGTTTTTTCTGAAACTGAACCATGAATTATAATTTCATCAATATAATTATTCTTAACAGAATAATAAAGAAGTTGGGAAGGTTTCCGTGCTGCATTTAAAGTGTCAACAGCACAGACGCTTCCCTTTAGAACCCAGGCGACCGATCTGTTGAAAGTGCTTTTAAAGACTGATAATTATGGCTGATCTTAAAAATCAATCAATCAAATTGAGTTCCTTTTTGTTTTGAAACATCAAAGGGCATTAAAAAAATAAATGAAACAATTTGCTTTAGTAATCTACAGAGGCAAACTCAAAATTATGATTATCTGCATGCAATAACACTCCTCTTTCTTTAAATAGTTTTGAAGAATTTATACATTTTATAAAGAATGTGTTCAGAGTGCAAGTTTTTGATACTGATTTCACAAAAGGACAAATGCTGGTAATAACAACTAACATTTACTATCTATGTTCAAGCTAATGTATATGTAACAGGCAATTAATATGGCTAATCATAAGCCACAATGCACAGGGTATGCCCTTTGAGAAATGAACTAGTTTGGTCCGCATTTCGTTTGGATAAAAACAAAACCAAAACCAAAACCATTTTAATTCAGCCAAATGTCTTATTAAGTTTATTGTTCTAAAGGGTATGTAGCCAGTTAAAAAGTAAATGATGTACACCAATGAAGCATATTGTCACGCTGACTTTTGTATAAAAAGATGGCTTGCTGTTTTTGGAGTGATGAATGAACACTGTAGGATAAATCAGGAAAATGTCACAGAATGTATTAATTTCTTCCACGTTATACTTTCTTATTCCACGACACAGCTTTCACTCTGTAAAACTTTGTTCCCAAAGGAACTTTAAATCTGTTTTGTGCCTAAGAAGAAAAGAAACCAAATGACACAGGTACCATCATATCATACTACTCAATGCTAGAGTATTGGGGGGAGGGGAGGAGAAGGGCTCTTTGTCAAACTACACAAGATCTTCACTTCACCAGTATATAAAAATATACTGAGCCACTAATATTGATGGGAGAATATAGTACAAAGTGAGCTGTAAGTCCTTAGAGTATCAAAGAAACTCCAATACTACACAGTTTAAGTTCTGTAAGCTTTTTGGAGCAAAGGGGCCCAAAATTACAGAGTTAGGAAATATGCTCACTAGATTTCACTAATTGTACTGTACTGGCATTGCTAACATGACAGTCAGGTGCATTTCAGCCATCAGTATTGTACTTCAATGGGAGCAGAGTATGAAAATAAATAAAATACCAACTCTATTTATAAATAGATTCGCTTTTAATCAGCAGTTAGGTTCCCATTAAAGGTCTCACTCAAGAGAGCAAAAAGACCAAGACAGCACTATTCAAGATTTCTATATAAAGTAGTATAGGAATCCTATAGAATAAAGGGGTAATATGCAAATTAACGCTCATGCCCTCACAAGATGGCTGCCTATGACCAGGCTGGCAGGGGGTTAGTGAGGGACGACCAAACAACTGAACAAGCAGGCTGCGTGGGGTGACCAGGCTGGCGGGGGGGGGGGGTGGCCGAAACGCGTGACCAGGCCAGCAGGGGGGGGCAGTTAGGGGCGACCAGGCCGGCAGAGGGGGCAGTTAGGGGCGACCAGGCAGGCAGGCAGGTGAGCGATTAGAAGCCAGCGGTCCAGGATTGTGAGAGGGTGCAGGCTGGGCTAGGCGACCCCTCCCCCGCCATGCACAAATTTCATGCACCAGGCCTCTAGTTTTCTACATCATTCCTAAGTTTATAACATATGATATATTTTTTACCTTTTTGGCTTGACAGTATTCCTTTTCCATTACTTTTCCAAGAACCCAGGGTCTTCTAGATACACCTGAAGCTATTAAATCAAGAGATTAGTTTCTTTTTAAAAGTGCAGTTATAATTATCATCAAATATAACTGTCAGAATCAAAACAGACTAATGCAAGATTACTGAAATCACAAAAATGTGTAACAATTTTCAAAACAACACTGAATTCAGTCTACTTTTCAACCAGAAATTTTATTTTATTTACTCATTAAATATAGGTGGTAAGTCAAATTATAGAACTAATGAAGTTAAAGATATACAAATAATCTAAGTATAAATTATAAACAAATCTAGAAATTCTCTAAATTAGCTCAACAGTGCCATCTACTGAAAGTGCTAAATGACCTTTTCCATTCTGAAAATAGGCAAAGTTATGCAGACAAAACTTATTTTCTTGATTCTAAGAAAAGCCCTGCTTTTTGAGAGGCACTGCTTTTAACACCAATACTCAGGGGCAGGAACCGCACCTTCCTCCTGTCTGTATCCACAGAGCATGGAAGGGGTGGACACAGTCAGTGCACAATAAATAACTGACAAGTCTTCAAGGGTAGTGCTTGAGCAAAGGGGACGTGGAAAATGTGGGAGGAGACGGAATGAAAAGGCTTGCCCTCACAAACTAATACTCATTCTCTTTAAATTCATCAGAAATTCTCATAAAAAGTTGATTCCAAAAGTTCTTTGGCCAATAAATTATGTTTTAATAAGCCTTTGAGATTCCCAAGAGAAGCCAAAATTAATTTGTATGCCATAAATATAAATAAATAAAAGATATCCTGAAAAACCATCAGAAATGTACATTCCTAGCGACTATCACATAATAGAGACAGAGAAGCCCCTGGACCACAGGATGTGAAAAATACTCTAAATGCTGTAATACAGCATTTCAGATAATCCGTTTATGAAGACTCATTCTAAAATGAAATGCTGATGTTTTATGTATGAGGACTAAGAAGTCCCCACTGTCTCAGGCACACAAACACTCTGCTAGTCCACACATCCCTAGGACAGAGGCACAGAGATACTATATCCTCTGCTCTTTAATCCTCACCCCCCCAAAAAAGAAAACAGAGGTGGGGGAGGGTGTAAGGAGGATGTGGAGTACCATGGTAAATTAAGACTACTGCCCTAGCCCAGTGGTCGGCAAACTCGTTAGTCAACAGAGCCAAATATCAACAGTACAACGATTGAAATTTCTTTTGAGAGCCGAAAACAGACTTCTGCGCATGGGCCACGAAGTTTCAATTGCACTGTACGTGCGGCGCCCGCACGTGGTATTTTGTGGAAGAGTCACACTCAAGGGGCCAAAGAGCCGCATGTGGCTCGCGAGCCGCAGTTTGCCGACCACTGCCCTAGCCAGTTTGGCTCAGTGGATAGAACGTCGGCCTGTGGACTGAAGGGTCCCAGGTTCAATTCCAGTCAAGGGCATATGCCCAGCTTGCAGGCTTGATCCCTAGTAGGTGGCATGTAGGAGGCAGCCAATCAATGATTCTCTCTCATCACTGATGTTTCTATGTCTTTCTCCCTCTCCCTTCCTCTCTAAAATCAATAAAAAATATATTTTTTAAAAAAGACTGTTAAATAAATTATTTTCTGCAAGACTTGAGTGCCTTAAAAATGATAATGTGCACTGTGAATCTGAGTATACAGTGTTTACAAAATTAAAAACTGAATTCCCTTCCTATCCTTAGGACATGCACAAAGAAAATACTTAAAGAAAATTATATGATATAATTCGCCTCATATGGTTCTGGAAACAAAAATGTGCACACAAAACATTGTATATATTTTTGTGTTTGTATATTTAGACATATACATATAGAAATAATAGAAATGGGGCCAAATGTTAATAGAAGGTGAACATGAGTAAAGGTATATCGTGGGGTGTTTTTTTTGCACTATACTTATTATGCTATTTTATGATAAATTTAAATTTTTTTCAAATGAAAAGCTTAAACAAATAAAAAAAAAACTACAAAAAAAATCACAGAAGAAAATATCAAGCTCATTGTTTTCAAGGTACAAAGCCCAGTCATTTCTCATGGTTACATGAAAAATGCACATATTTATGGACATTCTATGTAACCCACCACCAACAGCCACCAGAGAGTGATTGTGATGTTGGCCTATTTCAGAAATTGGTATTTGATCAGGTTATCATTCCAAATAGAAACAGCAATCTAAGTACACATACATTCTTGTTTTTCTATTTAGGTGAAGTATCCCAGGGTATCATCCTGTGTTTTTTTAATTCTTCCAAGTAATAGAAAAAATGGAGAAGTAATAGGGCATAAAGGGAGGACCCCTTCCCTGATCACGGTGCCTAGCACTCTACAGATCTGTGTGTGTCCTCTTCAGCCTAATTACATGCTCTCCCTCTGCGGCCAGCTGGGGATGAAGATGAGAAGAGACCCAGCTTGCCTGAGGCTCCTGCTCGTTGAATGATTACCTTACCGCTGTTCCATGAGACTAACGCTGAAAAAGTTTTCCTTCTAAACGGAGAATACTTTTCTCCACAGGCTTTTCAAATACAAAAATCATGGTCCACTAATGAGTGCATATCCAGAAACAGTTAAAACCATAGGCAGAACTAGTGCAGAATGTGAACTCTTTGTCCTAACACAATTGCATCTAAAATTTTATATCCATTAACTCTAGGGGGGCAGAAAAAATGCAAATATAAACAAATGAGAGAACAGGAATAGCTATGAAGAGGAATGCAGCCAAGCAGCAGGCTGACATACAGAAACACAGACAATGGTTTTCACAAATCAAACAAAAGCCTGTCTTAAGGACTGGGAACAGAAGGAACTAGACCTGAGGACAAGTACCACCCATCATTAAAAATCAGTGTGAGAGGCAGTGGAATAGGATACATGTACATTCTTTTCCCTCCCTAAATGGATTGATAACTAGATTGGACTGGCAAGAAAATTGCTTCTTAATATTGGTCAGTATAGTGATAGCAGGTCACTGGAAAAATAATCCCCTGACCATTCATCAGCTTTCTCTTATTTTGAGGAAGGAAAATATGTACTAGATAAAATGTGGGGGAAGGGGAGAGGGATGGACAGGACACAAAACAGCTTGTGGCAGCAAAGAGCTATTTATTTTGAGCCTGATTCGGGGCCAGACTATTAAGTAGTATAGAAATTATTTTAGAAGATTTATACCTGACTGTTGAAAATAGTTCAGTACATCAGCCTCAGAAATAGATACATCTCATAATTACTAAAGCCTTCAGCAAAACTGCAAATTATTTAAATTTGGTAGATAATTTTAAAAAATAATAGATAATAGACATTATAATTTAATATATTTTAAAACTTATTTTTGCCTTTAAAAATGTTTAAGAATTGACATTTTAATAAAAAATAAAGTAGAAACACAGGATGATAAAAAAGCCAGAAAAGACATTTTATAATCTGCCAAAAAAAGGTAATGTTATTAACAAGCATGTAAGCTTAAATAGATTGTACTTATATAAGAATTATGACAATTTAATTCTGCTACTTCTAGGATATGAGATATCTGGCCCAATTGCAATAACTATGTTGATTTAAAATTGTCAGTAGAATCCGGGAAATTAACCTGGATACTGCAGATTTTATAAACAAACAGATTCCGACATATTTAGACAGGAAATAAAAATCTGTAATATACTCTCTCCATTACAGGTTTTATTATTTTAGTTATGGATGTGACACTTACCACCCTCACCTGGTTTGAGATCCAGGGCAGGCAAAGACTCTGAATGCAGAAAATATAAGGTTGGACTAACAGTAAATAATACATAATTGTCGTGGCGCTCGTCTAGGATAATGAGTACCAAATCTCCCACCTGAAAACTAAATAAAGGAATGTCATTATCGACCTGACAAGTTACTATCGCCCTCTCCTGAAAACTTTAAGTATATATTCTGCAATGTTCAACTATATATTAAAATATCACAAATGCAATATAATTTTCACATTTACTATGTGATATATATATATCCTTATATATATATCCTTATATATATCCTTATATATATATCCTATATACTAAAAGCCTAATATGCTAAGTGTCTGGTCGTCCATTCAACCAATCAAAGCATAATATGCTAATGATATGCTAAGGCCGCTGAACCGCTAGCTATGACGTGCACTGACCACCAGGGGGCAGACGCTCCAACCGGTAGGTTAGCTTGCTGCTGGGGTCCGGCCAATTGGGACTGAGCAAGATAGGCTGGACATGCCCTGCAGCCCTCCCGCAGTCCCTCCCCAGCTGGCCAACCTCCCACATCCCTCCCGGCCCTGAATGTGCACCGGTGGGGTCCCTTGGCCTGGGCTGCAACCTCTCACAATCTGGGACCCCTTGGGGGATGTCAGAGAGCTGGTTTCAGCCCGAAGGCGGAACGACCGGTCACTATGATGCGCACTGACCACAGGGGGAGCGCCGCTGAGCCAGAAGCCAGGCTCACAGCTGGCAAACGCAGCGGTGGTGGCGGGAGCAGAGAGCGGGTTTAAGTCGGCAGTCAGACATTCCCCGAGGGCTTCCGAACTGCAAGAGGGTGCAGGCCAGGCTGAGAGAACCCCACCCCCGAGTGCACGAATTTCGTGCAAGGAGCTTGGCCCTCGCGGCCCCAGCTGGTCATCCGAAAAGACATCCAGAAGGTCATTCAGCTGTTTGGTCTAATTATCATATTAGCTCTTTATTATATAGTACTAGAGGCCCTATGTACATGAAAATTCATGCACTGGACGGGGGGTGGTCCCTCAGCCTGGCCTGCCCCCTCTCACAGACCGGGAGCCCTCAGGGGCGGGAGGCGACCCAGCAATCAGGGGAAGGTGACGCCCCCATCAAACTTCTGCTGCTGTCACTGCCGGCAGCACAAGCCTCAGGCGGCCCTGGGAAGCTGGGCACCCACCATCCGAGGCTTGCCTATGCCTCAGGCCAGCCCTGGGCAGCTGAGGGGCTGAGGGGACTGGGCGCCGCCATCTTGTGGCTATGGGTGCCGCCATCTTTGAGGGTGTGACAGTCAATTAGCATATTCCCTCTTGATTAGATAGGGTATGTGTATATATCCTATCTAATAAAGGAGTAATATGCAAATTGACCATCACTCCAACACAAGATGGCTGCCCCCATGTGGACACAAGATGGCCGCCACAAGATGGCCAGCAGGGGAGGGCAGTTGGGAGGAATCAGGCCTACAGGGGAGGGCAGTTAGGGGTGACCCGGCCAGCAGAGGAGGGAAGTTGGGGGTGACCAGGCCTGTAGGGAAGGAAAGTTGGGGGGGACCCAGGCCTGCAGGGGAGAGCAGTTGGGGGGACCAGGCCTGCAGGGGAGGGCAGTTAGGGGTGACCAGGTCTTCAGGGGAGGGCAGTTAGGGGTGATCAGGCCTGCAGGGGAGGGCAGTTAGGGGCAATCAGGGTGGCAGGGGAGCAGTTAGGCATCAATCAGGCTGGCAAGGGAGTGGTTAGGGGGTGATCAGGCTGGCAGGCAGAAGCAGTTAGGGGCAATCAGGAAGGCAGGCAGGCGAGCAGTTGGGAGCCAGCAGTCCTGGATTGAGAGAGGGATGTCCGACTGCCCTCGAGGGGTCCCAGATTGGAGAGGGTGCAGGCTGGGCTGAGGGACACACACCCCCGTGCACGAATTTCGGGTAACATATATATATACATACATATATATATATATATATATATATATACATACATATATATATATATACATATATATATATATATATATATATATATATATATATGTATATATATATATATATATATTACCCTATCCAGCACCTAATTGGAGTGCTGGTCATTTATATAAGATGTCCAAAGTATGATGCCAGCGACTGTCAGAAACCGAAAGTTTTAAAAAATGAAAATTGTAATATTATCTATTGTTTAAAGAACAAAAACAAAAAATGGCGGGGGGAGAAGTCCACGACAGTTCATCTAGTCATAGGAAGAAGGCATTCTTCCTAACCTTTCATTTTACAACAAGAAACACAAATTCAGAGGGAGCAACAGTTATAGTCTCGGTTGCAAGAAGATCACTGTATGCTAGTCTCCATTTCTAAGAATAGTGCTCTTCAATTTGTAAAAGCCAACTGAGCTAGTGTCTTGTTGATAATCAGGTTTAAACAACGGAAATTACTAATTTTGGGTCAAGTGAGCAAGTAAACAAAGCAATGGTACCATTTGTCAACATGCTGTGAGTGGTGTCTGTTTCCGCAGAGTCTTTTTTAGAAATGTTCAAAGTATCAAGAGCCACTCAGAGTTATTCTCAGATTCCTTAGTTGTCAAAATAATTTAATTTAGTGGGTCCTACACCTAATAAACCATCAAAATCACAGAGGAAGCTTTTAAATGACAACAGTCATTTATTCATTAGTTATTTACTGTGCAAATATCTGTTGTCTACCTAACAAGATATGAAGGTAGTGCTTTGGCTAAACACCAGAAGATAAGTTGTAAAAGGTAGACAGGTGAGGCTCTGGGCAGTTTGGTGCCATGGTTAGAGTGTTGGCCCACCAACCAAAGAGCCCCAGGTTCAATTCCCAGTCAAGGGCATATACCTCAGCTACAGGTTCAATCCCTAGCAATCCCTGGATCAGTAGGGCGGATCACAAGCAGGAAGCAACCAATTAATGTGTCTCTCTCTCCTCTCTCTTCCCCTTCCCCCTCCTTCCACTCTCTCTAAATATCCTCACACCTGGGGTGAGGATTTTTTTTAAAAAGACAGGGCGCTCTGAGGAAGTGTTTTCTTTCTTTTTTTTAAAGTTCATCTCTCTCTGCTGGCAGGTAAAGTCAGATACCACCCTTTCATATCACTGAGAAAGGTAATTAAAGCTCTAATAGGAGACATTCCTAATTCAATAATAATGTTACAAGAAATAATCATTTAGAAAAACCTTACTTTAAAAAGATACATACTGAGTGGCCAGATTATTATGATCTCTGAATACATAATAATCTGGCCACTCAGTGTATATCCTATATAATAAAAGGCTAATATGCAAATTGTCCCCTCAACCAGGAGTTTGACCAGCAGACAGGCTGGCCAACCGCCCATGTCCCCTCCCCCTGGCCAGGCTGGCCAGACGCCACCCATGCATGAATTCATGCATTGGGCCTCTAAAATATATCTACACTAATAAAAGAGAAATATGCAAATTGACTGTCACTTTGTGGCGCCCACCAGCCAATCAGGAGTGAGCATGCAAATTACCGGACAAAGATGGCAACAGCCCTGCCCCCCCAGCCTCTCCGGGCCTCTGGGCAGCATGCATGCAGGCATGGAGCAGCCGGGCAGGGTGGGACACCTGCTATGAGGGAGAGGGTGGGAGGCAGAGGGAGTTACAGGAGCAGCACTATGGCTGGAGCGAAGACTGAAGGCTCCGGCCGGAACAAAGATGGAAGGCAGCAGCCAGAGCCAATGGCCTTGGTTCCGGGTGCCGGAGGAAAACCGGTGCCGGCGGAAAACCGGTGCCAGCAGCCAGGGGAAGGAAGGTCTATTGCATGAATCTTTGTGCAATGGGCCTCTAGTATATATATATGCACACACATACATACATACATACATACATACACTGAGTGGCCAGACTATTATGCGTTCAGAGATCATAATAATCTGGCCACTCAGTGTATATTTTTATTGATTTCAGAGAGGAAGGGAGAGGGAGAGAGAGAAATAGAAACATCAATCATGAGAGAGAACCATTGATCGGCTGCCTCCTGCATGTCCCACACTGGGGATCAAGCCCACATCCCAGGCATGTGTGCTCTGACTGAGAATCGAACCTGTGACCTCTTGGTTCATAGGTTGATGCTCAACCACTGAGCCACACCAGCTGCGTGAAAAACCATGCTTTTTAATAAAATTTTTTCACCACCAATACAATTCAAAATTATTCAGTTCAGTAAAATATTTTGCACAGAAAAAAAACCCACAAAATATAAATAAAATACTTACTCTCTAATAGCTATCTTTTCAGAATGCCTTGAGGATACTGAAGACATGCTCTGAGACATCTAAAAACAACAACAAAAAAATAAACAATTCATAAAGCTTATACAATTAAAGCCTGACAGTTATTAGGTCCTATTGCGAAAATTTTGTTCAATGTTATACACATTGTCTCTGTCCCAGCTTTTAACCCTTTGAACTCGCTTGCTTTTTTCATACGAGCTGCTACCGATGCTAACCGTGTTGAGTCACTCGACATCCGAGTGCAAAAGGTTAAGAGTCAAAGTTTATATGGTTCATATTAACATAATTCTTTTCCTTCAACTATTACTTTCAGTGGACAAATTTACCTACATTTTTACTTTTTATTATTTTCTGAATCCAATTTGGCTGGATTAAAAACAATACAGAATTACATCTTGTTTTTTTAATATATTTTATTTATTTTTTTACAGAGAGGAAGGGAGAGGGATAGTTAGAAACATTGATGAGAAAGAAACATCGATCAGCTGTCTCCTGCACACTCCCCACTGGGGCTGTGTCCGCAACCAAGGTACATGCCCTTGACTGGAATTGACCCTGGACCCTTTGGTCCGCAGGCCGATGCTCTATCCACTGAGCCAAACCAGTCAGGGCTAGAATTACATTTTATTTACAATTACATACCTAATCTTAAAAATTTCACAGGGAAAGAGATTGACATGTATACTTCCCAAGCAGAGTGGGCCCAAACCCTGATTATACAAATCAACAAAAGATGAATAGATCTCTCTTTGTTTATTAAGTTTAATTTTGATGCTCAGAATTTCTTCCATTTCCCTCTGAACACTATCTTGAATAATTCAGGGTCTCAATTAGTGTTTAAAAATAAAAGAGAAAGAAAAAACTACAACAATAATGACTAGAAAAGCCTAAAATTGTATAGCAACTGATTATCATAATCATCCAAATGGTCTTTATGCTGCTAATAAAGATAAGTTTGACCATCCATTTTCAGAACACACGCAACTTTATTTAGATTTTTTAAAAAGATTAAGTTTTCAATAAATTTGTTAAAATAAGGACTTGGATCAATTAAGAAGAAAAAACTTACCAGTCTTTGATTTAACCGCTTGTTTTCTTCTTCTTTTAATTGTAATGTCTGCAGGGGGAAATAAGAGAGGCCTGTGGTTTGGTTTATCCTTGTACCTACTCAAATCTAAACATGATGGACAAAGCTTTTTAAACTTGATCACTTTCGGTTCCCGTACAAAAGTTAGTGGGAAATGTTTATTTATAGATCCTTTTCCACTGTTTTAATTATTTACTGGATTAAAAAATAATAAGAACATTTTTAGTATATATACCTAACCCAACAATTCTAAAAGTTTAATGTGCATTAAAATCATATCACTTGTGGAACTTTTAAGTATGCAGTAAATATCTGAGATCTATCCCCAAAGACTCTGCGAGTATGTCTGTCGTAAGAAGAGGTATTTGCATATATCCCAGTTGATTCTGAAATGTGATCATGCAACACTTCAATAGCAGCAAGAACAACAACAAATGCAGGTTAGAACCAAAGCTGAACAATTTTTACTAGGTTCTTATAAGCTTGTAAAGAGAAAAAAATAATAATTTTTTTATTTTTTTTTTGCTGAAAATCTTAAAAACCAACGGAATGAGAAGTGCTCTATAAAACAACTAGGAGAAAACGACTTATTGCCAATGTTCATTTCAATTAATCTCCATTAAAGAAAACAACTTTTCTTCATCATTCACATTTTTTTTGCCCAATCAAGGGAAGTATTCAATGCTTTGTTTTTGAAATATTTATGTTTTAATGAATTCTGAGCTATTGAATAAAACTATTATTGTACATAGTTATTTTATAAAGACCACTAACCTTTTTCTCTAATATAGACTTCATTTATTGGAAACATATGACAAATACAGTCTTGAAATAATATTGCCAATTGTTAAGCCACTTTTCAAAATATTAACTACAAAAATAACCATTAAAAAAAGATCTGCCCCAGCCAGCATGGCTCAGTGGTTGAACATCAACCTATGAACGAGGAGGTCACATTTCGATTCCCAGGAGGGCACATGACTGAGTTGGGGGCTCAATCCCCAGTGTGGGGTGTGTAGGAGACAGCCAATCAATGATTCTCTCTCATCATTGATGTTTCTGTCTTTCTCTCCCTCTCCCTTCCTCTCTGAAATCAAGTATATATTTTTTAAAAAGATCTAATTTATAAACAGGGCATGTTTTCAGCATAAGACATATTTAACTGCATCCACATAATGAACATATCAAATATTACAGTTAAAGAAAATAATTTACTTACTCGTTCTAATAGCATTATCCTCTGTTTTTCTTCAGATAGCATATGGATGTTTTCTCTAAGAGACAATAAATTACTTTAGTTTAAGTCTAAAAATTCTGGACTTCACATTCTTCAAAAGTATTTTAGAAATTTAACTATTACTACAAAGCACTTTAAAATTTAAGGGTCTGAACTAAACTGTAGAAAGCATCCTGTTTAAGTTACGGTACATTTCAATGGTGCACATTCTTTGTAGCAAAGCTCCTGAAATTAGACCTGTAAACCTTTTGAAATTATAAGCAAAACATTGGTTTATGCCTTTTCCTAGGATAATGTCTTTTATTTTATTATTTATTTCTTATTAATCCTCACCCGAAAATATTTTTCCATTGATATTTTAGAAAGAGTGGAAGGGAGGGGGAGAGACAGAGAGAAACATTGAAGTGAGAAAAACACATTGATTGGTAGCACGCCCCCAACCAGGGCCCGGGTGCAAGCCTGCAACCAAGATATATGCCCTTGACTGGAATCAAACCCGGGACCTTTCAGTCCACAGGCCAATTTTTTTAGGAATCTCCATACTGTTTTTCCATAGTGGCTGCACCAATCTGTAATCCCACCAACAATGTCTGAGGGTTCCCTTTTCTCCACATCCTTGCCAGCACTTGTTTCATTAATGTGAGCCATTCTGACAGATGTGAGCTGACTTAACAACCAAAAAATAAACAATCCAAATAAAAAATGGGCAGAGGACCTGAATAGCCATATCTCCAAAGAGGACATACACATGGCCAATAGGCTTTTATTATATAGGATATGTACTTAATTTTCGTAACTGTGTTTCTATTGCTTTATTTTTTTACTTTTTGCTGAGAGGAAGAAGTGTCCTACCCTAAATATGTCTATAAAATGTTCTCATTTTACTCCCTAGCTGGTTTGGCTCAGTGGATAGAGAGTCAGCCTGCAAACCGAAGGGTACTGGGTTCAATTCCGGCCAAGGGCACATCCTTGGTTGCAGGCTCTTCCCCTGCCCTGGACCTGGTCAACGCTTATGCAGGAGGTGACCAATAGATGTTTCTCTCACATCGATATTTCTCTCCGTCTTTCCCTCTCTTAAAAATCAATGGAAAAATATCCTCGGGTGAGGGTAAAAATAATAATAAAGAGTTTTCATTTTAGCCCTGCTGGTGTGGCTCAGTGGTTGAGTGTTGACCTATGAACCAAGAGCTAACAGTTCGATTCCCTGTCAGGGCATATGCCTGGGTTGTGGGCTCAATCCCCAGTGTGGGTCATGTGGGAGGCAGCCAATCAATGGTTCTCTCTCATCATTGATGTTTCTATCTCTGTCTCCCCCTTTCTTCCTCTCTGAAATCAAATAAAAATATGTATTTTCTAAAAGTTCCATTTGAGTTTTAATCACATTTAATTCAGTCCCATTTTAAAGCACCTGTAAGTTAACAACTGTTTGTTGTGAACGGTGTCTCTATGTATAAAATTTCCTATTTAACTTTTCTAAACCATTACCTTTATGTGGCTTATATGTTTTTTCATTATTTGCCCTATGTATCTTTCTCAGTTGCATTAAATCAAATGTTCGGTATTAATTTTTCTTTAGATGCTTTTTTTTTTTGTTCATCGAATGCAGTTGAATGCTTTCTTTCCAGACAGGTTTTGTAGAGAGGCTGATTTTTTCACATACATTTGGACTTGTTTCTGTCATTTATGTTTTCTAATGCCATAGTCTCTATATATGTTTATGCTTCCTGTTTTCAAATTACACTTATTTGTTCTATTTTTGACATACATTCTTAAGCCTCATACCTTTCCAGGTCTCAAGGTTAACCAGCTTCTAGTCCCTTCTTTTGAACTAAACAGAGACCTACATTCATTTTTACTTTTCAAAAGACTCCTCTGCCTTTCCCCAATACACCCTCACCAAAATGAATATATTCACTATTAGAGTAATGCCTTTTCCTCCTAGGTTATGTGTCTCAAAGTTCAAATACTCCTGTAAGTAAGAATAGCTTAATACTACTATAGCGACACTTATCCTGGCAGTCTATGAAAATATGCCAGAGTGATTCATAAGACACACAATCAGTCACATTAAAATATCTGTCATGTTTATAGCTTAAAGAATTAAAATGGCACAACTTTTAGACATATGAGCTAGCAACCAGTAGTGCTAAATATATTTCCTACCTCCAGAACTTTTAGTTCACACCAATGGCTTAAAAGCCTAATATCTGAGGCGGCTGAAAGGGGTGTACTTACTGTACGGACATCATGCTTGTCTCCATTGCCGAGTCCACTCTTCCTTCATCTTGTGTTTCGATGGCTGACTTCTCCGTTTCACCTGGGAGTTCAGGTGCACAAGCTCCATAAAGTTCTGGGGCTGTCGCTACATACGGTGAAGGTACAAAACTGCTACCACGCAGCTTACTGACTTCTTCCTCAAGTTTTTTCTTTTCTTCCAGCAAGCGAGCTCGATCTTCAGACAGGGACTCTATCAAATCTAAGGGGCACCCCATGTTGAATTAAGCATTACAGAATATTCTTAAATGATTTCTAATTTTAAAACGGAATTAAAAATCATACTACAAAACTTTACTAACCTTTATCTCGCTCTTGCTGCTGCATTGTACTTTTCAACTTGTCACTAAGATCATTAATTATGTTTTCTTTTCTCATTTTCTCTCTTGTTAAAACAGTGTTAAAATTGGTCTGGAAGACAAAATGATTAAGTACATAAATTGTCACCCTAACCAGTTTGGCTCAGTGGATAGAGCGTTGGCCTGTGGACTGAAAGATCCCAGGTTTGATTCCAGTCAAGGGCATGTACCTTGGTTGCAGGCACATCCCCAGTAAGGGGTGTGCAGGAGGCAGCTGATCGTTGTTTCTCTCTCATTGATGTTTCTAACTCTCTATCCCTCTCCCTTCCTCTCTGTAAAAAAAAAAAAAATCAATAAACTATATATTTTTTAAAAAATTGTCTGCATGTACATAGAAGCTAGGGCTAAAAAAAAATAACCTTGCAAATATTTTTGCATGTTACATTTATATGTGGGGAAAAAAGTGCAACATACAAATGTTTATTTTTTTAATGAAAATGCCATACTGTAGTAAATACAATGTTATTGTATTTCCCTGGTTCCATATTAAGATAATATTGTTCACATATTTGTCAGAGGAAAAGCAAAATTTGGGGAAAAGAAAATGATCAACAAATTAGCAAGTGCTATTTTACCTATTCTTTTAGTAATCTTCCTGCCTCTGGAAGCTTCCTGTCTTTAGCTAACTCTTGGTTAGCACAATAACATTTCAAGAGAGATTTTACCGCATCTCCATCTCTTATCTGAATATTTCAATTGCCACTGCACATCTGCTTTACGGCCAGACTTAATGGTCTGGCCCCCGGTTATCTCATAAACTTTACCACTCACTATTGATCAATATTAATAACTGAATCAGCAATGTTCAATAACAATCAACTGTAATCTACCAACAGCCTAACATGAATAAAAATTATAAAAAGTAAAAAAAAAAAAAAAATTTGTGCTGATGCAATTTAGAAAAATAAAACTTTAAAGATTATCATCTAAGTATAGTATAAACACTTTGATTTTGCAAAAGAACTTACCTGAGTTTTGAAAAGATTAAGAGATGTGCTTAAGATCACATAGGTAGTTAAGAAACTAGCAATAGCCCTAGCTGATCTGGCTCAATGGATAGAGTGTTGGCCTGCGGACTGAAGGGCCCCACGTTCGAGTCCAGTCAAGGGCACATGCCTGGGTTACTGGCTCAATCCCCAGTAGGGGGTGTGTAGGAGGCAGCCGATCAGTGATTCTCTCTCATCATTGATGTTTCTATCTCTCCCTCCCTCTCCCTTCCTCTCTGAAATCAATAAAAATATATATTTTTTAAAAATAACATTTAAATTAAAAAGTAAACTAGAAATATAATTCACATTTCCTAATTTGTAATCTAAGACTGTTTCATTTTGAAGCATCTGTCCATGTGACATAATGACTTGTAAAAAGAAAATGCTTTTCATCGTGAAGAAGGTATTTCATAAATATTAACATGGTCAATGTAGGAAAATCACTTCTAAGATATAAAACATTAGCTGCACAAAGAAATTATATTTTGTAATTTATGTTGCCCTTCTTTAACCTAAAATAATGAAATGGGGCAGGAGAACATACCTGCTGTTCAGCAATCAAAGATGTTCGAACATTTTGCATTTCTTCATTCTTTCTTTTCTCTTGTTCTTCAAGTTGTTCTAAAAACTTAGCTTTTTCTTCCTGAAGCTTTTCTTGAAGTTCAGCAACCAGGCTTGAAGAATCTTCTCTGGTAGATTCAATGGCAGAACTTGAAAATTAAATATAGTATTGCTTTTTTTCAAATTTGCAGATATAATCCCAAATATACCAAATACTATAACTAGCTGACATCAGAAAGGTTATATATCTTCAAATCTAACAGTGGTTACTATCATTATTCGCAAATAACATGACATTGTACACAGAAAACCCTAAAAACTCCACCAAAAAACTACTAGATTTAATAAAGGAATTCGGTAATATAGCAGGATACAAAATTAACTCCCAGAAATCTATGGCATTTTTGTTTACCAATAATGAACTCTGAAAGAGAAACTAAAAACAAAAACAATCCCATTTACTATTGCAACAAAAAAATTAAGATACTTAGGAGGTAAAAGACGTACTCAGAAAACTATAAGAAGTTGAAAAAAGAGATGGAGGAAGTTATAAACAAGTGGAAGAAAATAGCGTGTTCATGAATTGGTAGAATCAACATCATTAAAGTGTCCATACTTCCCAAAGCAATCTATAGATTCAATGCAATCCCTACTAAAATGTCAACAGCATATTTCACAGACCTAGAACAAATACTCCAAAAATTTATATGAATCCAAAAAAGACCCCAAATAGACACAGCAATCTTAAGAAAGAACAAAGCTGGAGGAATCACAAGACCAATATCAAGTTATACTACCAAACAGCCTGGTACTGTCACAGAACAGGCATATAGATCAATGGAAAAGAACAGAGAACCCAGAAATTGACCCAAGCCATTATGCTCAATATCTGACAAAGGAGGCAAGAGCATACAATGGAGTAAAAACAGTCTCTTCAATAAATGGTGTTGGGAAAATTGGGCAGATACATGCAAAAAAATGAAATTAGACCACCAACTTACACCAGACACAAAAATAAACTCAAAATGGATAAGAGATTTAAATAAAAGTCATGAAACCATAATAATCCTAGAAGAAACCATAGGCAGCAAAATCTCAGCCATCTCTCACAGCAATATCTTTACCAATACATCTTCTAGGGCAAAGGAAACAAAGGAGAAAATAAACAAATGGGACTACATCAAAATAAAAAGCTTCTGCACAGGAAAAGAAACCATCAACAAAATGAAAAGGAATCCCACTGTATGGGAGAACATATTTGGCAATGATACATCTGATAAGAGGTTAATTTCCAAAATATATAAGGAATTCATACTTAACAAAAAGACAAATAATCCAATTTAAAAATGGGCAAAGGACCTAAACAGACACTTCTCCAAAGTGACATACAGATGGCCAAGAGATATACGAAAAAATGCTCAAGTCACTGATCATCAGAGAGATAAAAAATTAGAACTCAAAAAAGCTGATACATCTGTTCAGTGGGATTTTCCATACTATTATACCCAGAACTTGAAATAAAGCATCTCTGATTGATAGTTCCCCCACCATTAATAAACTATGTATGTAGCAAAAGGTTGTATTATACTTATTTCTAGTAACTAGGAAAACCTCATTGAATACCAACTAGGTTGTCTTGATGCTTGTACGCTATCCTAAAAGAGAAATATGCAAATTGACCGTACCTTTGTGACACCCACAAGCCAATCAGGAGTATGCAAATTAATCCAATAAAGATGGCGGGTTAATTTGCATACTAAGACACCATGGTGACGACGCAGGCGTTCCGCACCCCAGCAGCTCTGGGCCTCTGGGCAGCGTGGGAAGGCAGAAAGGCGGCTCCAGGCCGGAGCAAAGGCAGTGCCAGCGGGCAGGGGAAGGAAGGCCCATTCTTGCACGAATCTTTGTGCATCGGGCCTCTAGTTAACTATATTTGATTTGGTCTAATAAACAATTGTTTGTCATGGGTTTTTGAAACTCTTCTTTTGAGATTAAAATTTAAAATTTTTATTTTGTTTTATTTTTTTAATTTAAAATTTTTATGTTCCATACTCTCCCAGATCTGTATCAACTATTCCTTAGAAGCATGACTATGAAGAGTATAGAGGTAGATTTTCAGATATATGGAAACTATACACATATAGTTTACATTCATTTTCTTTATACACAGGCATATAAGAAAGCCCCGTTTCTAAAGATCTGAAAAGAAAAAGCCCCTTTCCCAAAAATTCTCTAAATAATGTATACTATTGATTTAATTTTACTGGTTATATAGGAAAGTTATTTTAATTTTGCATTTCTTTAACCTCAAGTAGACTGAACAGCTATTCACATATAGGCTATTCATATTCTATTTTCTGTCTATTCATATCCTCCGCTCATTTATCTAATGAACTGTGCCCTTTTTAAAACTGACATGTGGCCCTGGGCAGTGTGGCTCACCAATTAGAGCATCAGTCTGGGCACTGAAGGGTTGTGGGTTCCATTACCAGCCAAGGGCACATATCTCTGTTGCACGTTCAATCCCTGGCCCTGGTTGGGCATGTGAGGGAGGTAACCAATCGGTGTCTCTCTTCTCTTCTCCTTCTCTCTCTTCTCTCTCTCTCTCTCTCTCTCTCTCTCTCTCTCTCTCTCTCTCTCTCTCTCTCTTTCTCTCTCTCCACACCCTCCCCTCCCCCGCTTCCTTCCATTTTAAGTATCAATGGAAAAAATATCGAATGAGGATTAACAAACAAAAAATTTGACTTATGAAAGTGTTCTTTCCTCTGCATAAAAGAGAAACTGAGAACTACATTATGTAGAATCCTCATCCCAGTAAGTTCTGGGAGGTTCAAGTTTGTCAACAAAAGATACCCATACAAAATCGAGTGCTAAAGAGAGTCTATGTTTCTCCAGAGATGGCTGTGTTCTGACATGTGGGCAACTTAAGATTCACAAGGGGTTTCTAAGCAAACTATCTGTATTGGTGTCTCAGTAGACAATTAGTAGAAGTCTCCTAAAAATTATAGGTTTCCTGCCCGAGCTGGTTTGGCTCAGTGGATGGAGTGTCGGCCTGCGGACTGAAGGGTCCCAGGTTCGATTCCAGTCAAAGGCACATGCCCGGGTTGTGGGCTCGATCCTCAGTGGGGGGCATGCAGAAGGCAGCCGATCAATGATTCTCTCTCATCATTGATGTTTCTCTCTCCCTCTCCCTTCCTCTCTGAAATCAATAAAGATGTATTTTTTAAAAATTGTAGGTTTCCTAATTAGCCAACACTTTGGTGCTTCAGATAACTTTGAACCTATAGACCTCCAGGATATTAGCTCCCTTACTCTTCCCTTCCACCACCCACCTCTCCCAAAGTTCATTAAGTTCTAATTCTAATATTAACTCCTTTAATCCTATATAATAAAAGGCTACTATGTAAATAGACTGAATGGCCGAACAACCAGAATTGAACTGTCACTATGACATGTGATGACCACCAGGGGGCGTGCGCAGAGCATGGCGGGCGTCGGGCGTGGCAGGATGGTGGAGCATGTGAGTGAGGGCACCAGACCAAGGCGGGGCACCCGTTACTGTCATCGGGGCAAGCCTCTGGTGGTTACTGAAAATTCTTTGTCCAGAGTGCTGTGGTCTCACCCGCTATTGGCGCTGGAGCCACCACTCGCACCGCAGCCAGTGTCAGAGCCACCGCTCACACCTGCTGCTGGCAACCGGTGCCGGTTTCAATCGCTCGACACCATCAGCGGGTGCGAGTGGCGGCTGCTGGCCCTGATCGCCCGAGGGCTTCTCTACTTCCCCCTGCTCCTGAGGGGCGACTGGGACAGCAGCCACCACTCGCACCAGCCAACCGCGCCAGCCCCACTCGCACCTGCTGCTGACACCAGTCCCAATCGCTCCACACCATCAGCGGACACCAGCGGGGCTGGTGCCATCAGCGCATTGGAGCAGCGGGAGTGGGAGCAGGGCTGCCGGCAAAGAGGTCCGGGGGCCATAGCAGGATAGGCTGAGACCCATCCCTGTGCCCACCACAGCCTCGCGGCCCACAGCTCCTTTCAAGGTACACAAATTCATGCACTGGGCCCCTAGTCTTGAAATATTTAAGAGGTTCTGGCCCTGGCCAGTATGGCTCAGTTGGCTGGAGTGTTATCCTATACACCGAAAGGTCATTGATTCAATTCCTAGTCAGGGCACATACCCAGATTGTGGTTCAATCCCTGGGCAGGTGCCAAAGGGAGGCAACCGAATGATGCTTCTCTCACATGGATGTCTCTCTCTCCCCCCCCCCCCTTTCCTCTCTCTCTAAAAGCAATAAAAAAGCAACAAAAACATATCTTCAGGTGAGGATTTAAAAAAATAAAATAGGTTTTATGTCTAAGCTCAATCCAGAGATAGATACAAATATAATTGTAGGGAAAAATAAACTCTAAAGATGGGAATCTGGAATTCTTTGATGTTTCGATCTGAAGGCAGTAATGACCTTACCACCAGTGCAAAATGGAACTTTGGTAGACCTGGGCATTCAAAGCAGAACCACTAACAACTGTAGTTGTCTGGGATCAAATGGCTAAAGGCAAGGTTTTGGAGATGTCCCAGTTGTCCCTCCAAATCCCACTAAGCCTCCCTTACCAGCAGCAGCCTTTCTCCCTTATTTGAGACTAGAGGCCCGGTGCACGCAATTCGTGCACTGGAGGGGGGGTTCTCCTCAGCCCAGCCTGCACCTTCTGGCAATCCGGGACCCCTTGGGGGATGTCCAACTGCAGGCTTAGACCCTATCCCCCTGCGGGATCGGGTCCAAACGGGCAGGCGGACTTCCCTCTCGCAATCCAGAACCGCTGGCTCCTAACCGCTCACCTGCCTGCCTGCCTGATCACCCCTAACCACTCTGCCTGCCTGCCTGATTGCCCCTAACCGCTCACCTGCCTGTCTGATCACCCCTCACCACCTCTGCCTGCCTGCCTGATCACCCCTCACCACCTCTGCCTGCCTGCCTGATCACCCCTAAGTGCTCACCTGCCTGCCTGATTGCCCCTAACCACCTCTGCCTCAGCCTCCGCCACCGCGGCTTCATCTGGAATGATGTCCGGAAGGTCGTTCAGCTTTCCATTCTAATTAGCATATTACGCTTTTATTATTATAGATTAGTGTCACCTTACCTGAGGTCCCCTTCTCAACAAGCTGATCATTCTCAACCTCTCCACCATTTCATTACTTCCAGACCCATTGCTACAGTCAAATTCCATGTTCCAAGAGAAGTTAAAGGAGGAACTGCAATTCCAAGAGGTTTCATTTATTTTGAAAGAAACATTGGAAATAGATCCAATAGGAGTTAGACAAACAAAATGTTTAAACAAGCCAAAATCATTTGTATAAATGTAATGACCAGAGATTCTAGATTAAATCTTACCTTTTAACAGTTCGCAAGGTTGGCTGCCTGAAACCTGGACCCAAAGGCCAATATTAAACAAAAATGAGAGGCCCAGATGAGATACGCTAGACCACAGGCCAGGTCTAACCTGCTATTACCTGTTTGGGTAAATAAAGTTCTGTTGGAACATAGTGAAACCCATTTATATTGTCTCACTCCCGTTTTGCTACAACAGTAAAGCTGAGTAGCTCAGATAGAGACCATCTGGCCCACAGAGCCTAAAACATTTACAATGTGGCCCTTTTATAGAAAGTTTGCCAACCATTCTCTACAGTGTAGACAAGTCTATCCCAGTGATTCTCAAAGTGTGATTGATCCACAGAACAATCTGGGGGTAACTAGAACACATTCAGGGGATCAGTAAGGTCAAAACTATTTTCATAATAATACTAAGATGTTATTTGTCTTTTACACCTTGTTGACATTTGCACAGGTGATAAAACTACTGACACCTTCACATAAATTGAAGACAGTAACACCAAACTGAACTTTTAATCATTATATCCTTTACTTCAAGACACTCAAAATGAAAAAGACAGGTTTATTTTGAAACATACTGAAATACTAAAATTATTAATATTATTGAATCCCGGCCATTAAGTATACAATTTTTTTAATATTCTATGTAACAAAATGACAAGCATATGTAAAGCACTTCTGCCACTTACAAAGTATGTCTGTCTCATGGAAACATCCTCTAATAAAATGGCAATATGCAAATTAACCATCACTCTGCTACATAAACCACACCCACCAGCCAAGCCACGCCCACCAGCCAATCAGGGCGAGTATGCAAATCAACCCCATCCAAGATGGCTACAGCCACAGAGAGCAAGGTTTCCCAGGTAACAGAGGAAGCCAAGCTTTCCATAGCCGTTGCAGGCCTAAGCCTCCACTCAAGCTACAAAGTTTCAACTATAGAAGGTAAACAAATTCAAACAAATGGCGGCAGAATGGAGCTTGAGAGAGCAGGCCAGGGTTGCCGGCGGCAACAGGGGAAGCAAAGCTTTCCGCACACCCTGGCCGGGCTCACCCGCTTAAGGCTACCAAGTTTCAATTGTAGAAGGTGAATTAACTGCCACAGAAAATGGCTGCCGCCCCGGAGGGAGCAGCAGGTTTGGCTTCGCTCCAGGCTACAAAGTTTCAATTTTAGAAGGAAAATAAATCCCAGATACCAGGGTCTCCTCTTGGGTTGCCAGGGGGCGTGGCCGGCCTGCAAACCACCACAGGCCCCTCGCTCAGGCCACCCCACGCCCCAAGGGAACCCCACCCTGATCCAGGACACCCTTCAGGGAAAACCAGCTGGCCCCCACCCCCGTACCAGGCCTCTATCCTATCTAATAAAAGAGTAATATGCAGATTGATCATCACTGCAACACACAATATAGCTGCCCTCATGTGGTCAAAGATCCTGCCCCCATGTGGGCACAAGATGGTCACTACAAGATGGCCAGCAGGAGAGGGCAGTTGGGAGGCACCCGGCCTGCAAGGGAGGGCAGTTGAGAGGAACCAGGCTTGCAAGGGAGGGCAGTTGGAGGCAATCAAGCCTGCAGGAGAGGGCAGTTAGGGGTGACCAGGCTGGCAGAGGAGGGAAGGTAGGAGCAAACAGGCTGGCAGGGGAGCAGTTAAGCATCAACCAGGCTGGCAGCGGAGTGGTTAGGGGGTGATCTGGCTGGCAGGCAGAAGCGGTTAGGGGCAATCAGGAAGGCAGGCAGGCAAGCAGTTGGGAGCCAGCAGTCCTGGATTGTGAGAGGGATGTCTGACTGCCCGTTTCTTCTAAACGGGCAGTCAGACATCCCTCCAGGAGTCCCAAATTGGAGAGGGTACAGGCTGGGCTGAGGGACAAACCCCCGCCGTGCACGAATTTTGTGCACCGGGCTTCTAGTACCAATATAATTGTTTTGGCTGTATGTAGAATTGGCTGCTTTTTTCATGGTATACATCTGAAAAATGACAATCTTTGGTTATTCAGACTTGGGTGTTTGGCAAATAACTTTGAGAAAATATCAAATTGAGCCTATTATTTTAATGAACAACTGACAAACTTGTTACCAATGAAAAAAAATGTGACTCTTTTAAAAGAAAGTTTGTATCTGCCACTATGAACTTGAGAGCTTACCAGTACCTAAGATCCATCTTATAAAATCCGTAAGTATATTAACAAATGTGATTTCTCTGTTAATAAAATGTATCCACATCTGCAAGATCTGCACTACAATGAACCAGTGTTTTCCAAATGATCCCTTTATTATGCTACAAAATCATGCATGAGTAAAATATCCAAAGTGATAGTTCAATGAATATTAGCATAAAGATTATCTTAAAAATCCATTGACATGGATTCATATTCCACAATGAAACTCATGCTTAAGAAATTATCAGTTGTTGCATTCTGACTTAGTATCAAGGAAAAATATCCACAATTATCGGAAAGGCTATTTAAATATCCCTCTTTCCAATTTCATAAAGTGAAAGGCTTGATTTTCCATATACTTTATTTCCATTTCTAATACAGAAAATATTGATAACACATATAAGCAAAATCACTTTGGAGCCCTTAATAATTTTTGAATATGTAAAAGTGTACTGAGACCAAAGTAAGAACCACTTACTCTTGATTCCTTCATATTTAAAGGGTAACACACACAAAGTGTGCACACACACAGAAAAATATAATGAAGTCTACATGTGACCAGCAAATCCTAACATATTTACTATATGTCCCTTTAAAGAACAAATTTCCTGGCCCTTAGTCTACAGGAATGCATACAAAGAGTGATGGAAACAGGTGTACTGGGAATTATTACACACCTGGGAGAGGCCGAAGGATACTCCCTTCAGCACAGCTTTGAGAAACACCTCAAAAGGCTCTCTGCAGGACGGGGATGGCAGAGGGAGATAAAACCACCAAAATTCTATGAATTTCAACGGAATACCAGGATTCTGGAGTGGCAGAGGCCAATTACTGACCCTTAACCAGAGACATGATGTGGTGCCATTACAGACAGCACAGAGCAGTACTCAGGTTTGACCCAGAAGTCTTTGGCAGTGGCTATCTCTAAGGTTACAAGCAGAATGGGTCGATGAGACATACTAAAAGTGTTTTTAAAAAGCTTAGTATCTGATGTGCAGAGAGCTAACTTAAATCAAAAGACTCACTATTCTCACTCAATTCCACTATCTGAGTTGGTCACCAACTACAATGCCAAAATGTTATACTGTTAAGTCTTCTTTTCTAGCACTCACCAAAAGCACCTGTGGCAATTTTCCAGGTGAGTATGTATTCAGGGAAGGGACTTAACCAATTTTGGGGGACTACTGAGCACTGGCTCTGAGGGGATTCTAATGCTACTGAGATCCACCAGATTACTGATGATAGAGAAGTCTGGGCCCAGTGGGTCCCTCATCAGAGGTAAGAGGTATCTCCTTATATCCAGAATCTGCAGTAAAAGCAACTGATGGGGAATCCCTGTTGGTCTAAGTCATAGAATGAGGACCAAGTAAAATCCCTAATACTGTCTCTCACTTCAAACCATATAGGGGAGGAGATTTCTATCACATTTTTATCTGACTTCAGTATATGTCCTAAATAAAACGTATAAAAGCATGCAACAGATTATCATAAATTTAATCAGGTAGTGACTCCAGTAAATCTGCTGTTCACATATGATCTCGTTCCTGGAGCAAATCAACAAGGCCTAGAGGCCTGACATGTAGCTACTGATTTGGTGATTTCTTCCCCATCTATACCTATAATTCAGGGGTTGACAAACCTTTCTTTTTTTTGGGGGGGGGGGGCAATAATTAAAAATGTTAGCCAGGTGATCTCTGTCACAACTACTCAACTCTGCCAAAAGCAGCCACAGGCAGAGGGAAAGGACAAGCATCTCTGTATTCCAGTACGGCTGTACTGACAAAAACCAGCAGCGGGTTGCACTCCCACAGGCACGGTTTGTCAACCGCTGGTGTAGACCACAAGCAGCAGTTTGACTTTACCTACAGAGACAGCAATACACTTTCACTGTCTTATCTCTGGGTTATACCAACTCTCTAGTCCTGTTAAAATCTAGTTGGTTTTCTTGCTAGTCCTCAAGATACCACATTATACATTTATGGCAATATGCTTCTTAAACCTAGTAAAAAGGAAGAAGTAACTACGTGAGCTAACCAGGGGAAGACACGTTTATTACCAGAGTGAGCAATAAAGCCCACGAAAAGTCAGGAGTTGATCAACACAGAAAAATTTCTAAGTATCCTGGGGTCTGGGCATGAGATGTTCCCTCCATGGTGAACAAGCAAGCTGCCATTAGGTGAGCATCTCAGAATTCTGGGTGCAATGTATAGTACATTTGGGTATGCTGCTGTGACTCACTTACCAAGTAACTTTTAAGGTGACCTGTTCTGTGTAAGGTCCACAGCAAGAGACGCTCTTGCAACAGGTCCAAACTATCACGCAAGCTGCTTTACCCCTTGCACCATATTTACCAGCGGATACTTGAAGTGTCTGCAGCAGGAATGGATACTGTATGAAACTGTTAGCAAGTCCTATAAGACAATCAGTTGAGCCGGACCCGGTTTGGCTCAGTGGATAGAGCGTCGGCCTGCGGACTGAAGGGTCCCAGGTTCGATTCCGGTCAAGGGCATGTACCTTGGTTGCGGGCACATCCCCAGTGGGGGGTGTGCAGGAGGCAGCTGATCGATGATTCTCTCTCATCAATGTTTCTAACTCTCTATCCCTCTCTCTTCCTCTCTGTAAAAAAATCAATAAAATATATTAAGACAATCAGTTGAGACCCTTAGGATTTTTGGAGCTGGTAACTATTTTCCTCTGGTAAATGGCTTGCTACTGGGTCTATACAGAAACTGAGAGACTTCACACGGTCTCCCAAGTTACCATGTTACCTGAGTTGTAAATCATACAATAGATGTGGCATGTATGGGCTGGAGCTTAAACAAATCCTGATGGCACAAGTAAGGTCCAAGAGGTTCAGGTTCCCAAGATTCTTACTCCTGCTACATTGCTTCTTTTCTCTCCGTCACAAGTATGGCATTCAATATGGGGGTGGAGGGGAAACCAACCCATCTGGTTTCCTCATAATTCTGCACAATATGCTGACACTATTCAAAAGCACAGCTCAAGTACTAGAGCCCCACTGAGAAGTGATGCTGAAGAACAGCAGTGAAGGGAAATCTTCCCGGCAGCAGTATATCAAGCAGTGTACTTGGAGTTGCCTAGGAGAAATGGCCAGGGCTACAAGTCAACAGTGATTCATGGATACTAGCCAAAGACTTGACTGGACAGCGAGGGACTTGGAAGAAACTAGACTGAGATCTGGTGACAAGATTTGCAGAAGAGAAATACAGATGAACCTCTTGAAAATGGGCACAAAGGATAAGGATCTGTAAGTCCTCTGAGTATATTATGTCCCACTTTGAGGAACCTCATAATAATCAGATGGGCAAGTTGAACATTCTGTGAGTATCAGTCGAATTCTTTAGCCACACCAGTCCTGTTCAAAATGCTAATGACATGCAGAAAGTGAGGTTACGTATTGGGCTCAGCGATGGGGGCTGTCACTAACAATGAGCCCCCAATACTGCAGCACTTCCTCGGGAGACGAGCCAGACACTTGGTGACAGGTCAACTACCCTTGACCATTTCCATCATGAAAAGTAATCTGTTCTCAGAAAAACAGTCCATTATTCTCTATGTAGATTTATTTTCCGTGCCCACAATGTTTCTGCAAGAAAAACCATTCCTGAACTTACAAAATGCCTTATTCACTGCTATGGTATTCCACTAGAATTGCTTCTGAAAAAGGGATTTTACTTTACAGTGGAAGATGTGCAGCCATGGACTCAGGCCCCTGGGAGTCACTCATCTCACCACGTATGCCAATCCCTAAAGCAGCTGGCCTGACACAACTGTGGGCCAAACTACTGAAAACTCAGTTATAGCACTAACTCAGTGGTCGGCAAACTCATTAGTCAACAGAGCCAAATATCAACATTACCACGATTGAAATTTCGGGGTTTTTTTAAATATATTTTATTGATTTTTTACAGAGAGGAAGAGAAAGGGATAGAGAGTTAGAAACATCGATCAGCTGCCTCCTGCACACCCCCCACTGGGGATGTGCCCGCAACCAAGGTACATGCCCTTGACCGGAATCAAACCTGGGACCTTTGATTCCGCAGGCCGACGCTCTATCCACTGAGCCAAACCGGTTTCGGCTGAAATTTCTTTTGAGAGCCAAATTTTTTAAACTTAAACGTCTTCTAACGCCACTTCTTCAAAATAGACTCGCCCAGGCCGTGGTATTTTGTGGAAGAGCCAGACTCAAGGGGCCAAAGAGCCGCATGTGGCTCGCGAGCTGTGGTTTGCCGACCACTGCATTAAATGGCTGAAATTTTGCCTGGCTAGAGTAAAGAATGCATACGTGCTCTGAACCAGTCACCACTCTGTGAGACTAATTCTCCCATAGTTAGAATACATGAGTTGGAGAACCGGGCATAGAAATTAAGAGTAGCTACTCTATTATCCCTAAATACATTCGCAAAAATTTTGTTTCTTGTCCCTACAATTTGGGGCCACACTGATTTATAGAGCAGATATAGTTCCCCTAACCTCCCACAAAAAAAAAAAAAAAAAAGAAAAAGAAAATCCTTTACCAAGAGATACAGCCAGGGTCCCACTAAATTGAAACTTAAACTACCACTTGGCTAATTGGGGCTCCTCAGGCCACTGAACCAACAGGCAAAGGAGGAGGCTGTATCAATATAATTGAATTCAATTATCTCTGGGAAACAGTTTCTCCTATATGAGGGCAGAGAGGAATATTACTGGAAGTCAAGGGCTTTTCCAATGTGTCTCTTGGCACTGCCGTGTCCAATAATAAAGAGTCATATGAGCCCTACCCGGTTTGGGTCAGTGGTTAGACTATCCGCCCAAGGACCAAAGGGTCACGAATTTAATTCCCAGTCAAAGCCACCTACCTCAGTTGCAGGACTGATCCCTGGCCCCAGTCGGGGTGCAAACAGGAGGCAACCAACCAATGTGTGTCTCTCACATCGATGTTTCTCTCCCCCCGACCACCACTCTCTCTAATAAATAAATAGAAAAAATATCCTCAAGTGAGGATTACCAAAAAATAAATAAGAGTCAAATGAAAAACTATAAGCAACTATATTACAGGATGGACCATTAATGACAGTCTCCTCAGATCAACAAGTAAAACCAGCTGAGGTAATGTCTAAGGTAAAAAGTGGGTGTGTAATAGAAGCAAGCTGTAAATACCTACTAGAGTTACAAGGCTAATTACAGCAATAAAGACTATAGGACTTAAGATTGCATAAATCAATCAATCTTTATCTTTTTTCCTTCTCCCATTTCCCTAGTACGTAACATGTGTTGTGGTAATGGTACTTAACCCTGTATTTCAGCATTCAATTTGCAGAATATCAAAGAGAGATGTAGCTGTGTGAAAAATGAATGGATATCTCTGAGATGGCTAGAATGGCCTAAATTTGACTCTCACCTTTTGAAGACAGGGTTCGGTAATCTGAGGAGATATGAGACATATAAGCTCAATCACGTTAGACAGAAACATAACATTGCAAGTATCTTTATTTGGAAGTTCAATATGGGTAAAAGAGATTTGTGGTTACTGAGTTTAAAACGAGGTATACAGTGCTAGACTGTCATCATCTTGCCATTGCTCTCACCTCTTTTCTCATCTGCAATGTAAAGCAGATTCTATATTTCCCAGAATCCCCTTTATAACTTCAAGTTTGCCAATGAAAAGAACAGGTACAAGTTTGGAGAGTGGAAAAGCAGCCCAGGCTAACTCTCCAGGGGTAGCTGTCTCCAGATGCAGTTTCACAGGAGCCTCCTGCCAAGGAAATGAGAACTACCCATTGTGTGCTGCAGATGGAGCCACATCATTGGGGATTGAAGAGATTCTTGAATGTTGCAGCAGCTTCCCAGAGAGCCATGGAAACCATGAGCTTTGGAGTGTGCTTAATGTCTCTTTTCCTCATATTTCACTCAGAATTCTCCTGGCCTTCAGTAGTGACTACCTTGGCCTTACTGCCCCAGTTCTATAAAACATTTCATGCAGGTTCTAACTCCTATATTGCACCCTCTAATTCCCACAAATACAGAAGATGTTTAACTGTACACCAATATATATTACAGTAGAGAGTCAATCACAAGTGACTGTGTAAAAGTGGTAAGGCGAGAAACAGAAATTCAAATATAATGTACATATAACTATAAATATATTCACCTGGAAGAAATAATGATAGAACTAATCGATAATGTTCTAGAAACTTTTTATTAAGCTATAAAACCCCTCAATAAATTTTAAGGAAAAGAAAACCTGAGGAACATTTTTTCTAATAAAAAGTGGTATTAGTAACAATAAAAGTACAAAAAATGCACTATATAAAACCTGGGATTTAAAAATATCTTTTGAACCACCAAAGAAATAAATGAAGTTGTAATATCAAGAAAATAACGATGAAACTATATAGTCCAATCTAGAATTCAGCCTTTACTAAACAATGCTCAGAGAAAACTTATCTTTTATACATACATACACAATTTAAAAAAAACAAAAATAAGTAATTTTCAATTTAACAATTTAGGGAAAAAAACTTTGAAGAAAGAAATTTATACCCTAACCAGTTTGGCTCAGTGGATAGAGTTGGCCTGCAGACTAAAGAGTCCTGGGTTCGACTCCAGTCAAGGGCACATGCCTTGGTGGCAGGCTTGATCCCTGGCCCTGGTCGCGGCAGGTGCGGGAGGCAACCAGTCGATATTTCTCTCTATCCGTCTTTTCCCCTCCCCTGCACTCTCTCTAAAAATCAATGGAAAAATATCCTCGAGTGAAGATTAACAAAAAAAGAAATTTGTAAGAAAGGAAAAACAAGCTCTTGAAAGTATTTTGAAATTTTCCAAAAAAAAATTTTCTCTAGAAATCCAAAACTCTAATCCATTATTAAAATCCACTATAGATTTTCAAAATGTTTACAATAATCATTTAAAAAGTAAAAGTTTTAATTTCATAAATATATCTCAACTGCTACATTTACCTAAGATAAATGAATAAATCAAGGTACTATGCTTACTTACACACAAAACTGACATTTGAATCACCAATATTTTTATTTTATAATCACAGACTAAAGTTCTTACCTTTCTCCTATTTGATTCTCAAGATGTTTAACTTTTTCTAATAACTCTTTCTCAACAGCTTCTCTCTCCAATTTAAATTCATTTAGGGCCGTCTGAATAGCTTCTTCTTTTTCACTATTAAGCTTCTGAATTAACTCTTCTCTGTCTTGTTCCTGGTTCAGTATGAATTTCTCTTTGTCTTTCTCAAGTTTCTGGATAACAGCTTCATACTTCTCTTCTTGTTGGGTGAGTTTTTCAGCTTTTTGTTTTTCAAGCGCACTCAATGCAGAGTCCAATTTACCCTGCAGTTCAGCTATTTCTTCTTTCAGGTTTCTTTCTATTTCAAATGCTTGATGATGCAATGCTGTTACCTGGTTTAATTCAGCTTTGAGCATGTTAGATTCTTCTTCATGTCTACTAATCAACTCCGAAATACATTGATCTTTTTCAATTGTCATTAAAGTTCTTAGCTCTGCCAAGCCCACCTGATAATTTTCATTATTATCCTGAATCTTTTGGTTTAATTTACTTATCTCTGTTCTCAAATTTTCCGTCTCTTGTTCAAGGAGAGATTTTAAGGTCTCATTCTGCTGGGCTCTGCTTTCTTCCAGCAAAATTTTTATTTCATCAGTTTCCGCTTCCTTCAACGCAAGTTCAACCTCTAACTTACATCTCGTATCCGACAAATCAGAAACCTTGAGTTTTAATTCCTGTAGCTGTCGCTCTTTTTCCTGGATAATTGTGGCATGGGACTCTTTTATCTGATCAATTCTTTGTTGATTTTCATTTTTTAATTTCTCCAAAGAATCTTTGTGGTCTGTCATAACTTTCTCGAATTCCTGTGTGTGCCTGACATGCAGGGTGTCCTCTAATTCCCTTAAGTGACTTTGCTCTAAGCTCTGAAGTTCTGTCCTCAACAACTGGATCTTCTCATCATTTTCAACGTGGAGCTTTTTAAAGTCTTTTAACACTTTCTCTCGTGACTCCTTCAGTTCTTTAATTTCACAATTTTGAGTGTGCATTACATTTTCCATTTCTAACAACTTCTGGTCCTTTTCATTCTGCAGGCAGATGATAGCTTCTTTTTCATGCTTAACCAAAGCAAATTCATTATCTTTATTTTGTAACACCTCCTCAAGGCATACTAAGTCTCCTTTAAGCTTTTTAATTTTATTTTCATTTTCTTCACTGTCTTTGATTAGTGCATCAAGTTTGTCTTCATAATCACTTTTTAAAGACTGCAACTCTTTTTGATGTTTTTCATTTAGTGTTATTTCCACAGAGTATTTTACCTTTTCAATAATGTTTCTTATTTCTATTGCTATACACTTCAAAGAATTTGAGAAGTCACACTGTTCTCTTTGTACAAATGTTCTGAAGTGGCAAAGGTCTTCCTTGATGGTTTGTATAGTTAACTGTGAGTCTTGCGCAACAACCCTACATTTTTCCAACTGGACATTTAGAGACACATGATCTCCTGAATCCTCTTTACCACATATATTGGTATCCTGCATACGTCTACTGTCTATTGCATTGATAACTGATGAATAAAGTGATTCCACCATCATTTCTGGACTTTGTGGATCACTTATAGGATTAGGAGATGATAAATTTTCTTCTATTACAAACTCATTCACAGCAGACATAAAATCTGATTCAGGACTTTCTGCTAATGAATCCAAATCTAATGAAACTTGGTGAATAGTCTGTTCTCTGTTTGGATGGGGGATAGTTTCAAAATCAAATGTATGTGCATCAATGCTATCGGGAGATAATTCTTCTAAGGGACATACTGCAGGACATAAGGGATCCTGAACAGTGAGTGGAGGAGGAGTTCTTGGTGAGGTAGTTGTTGTAATTCCTGTTGCACTTTCTACTCTTGGTGAGGAAGTCGACTGTGGGGATGTCTGACTCATGGATGCCTGGAAAAGAGAGAGACAGGCTTATACAGCTGCAGCAATAGCAACATTTTACACTAATAAAGTGAACCATTTGAAAGAACTTAATTTGCCTTTTGTTCACTCAGTAGATCTGTAATGGTCTGTGACATTTCATCCAAACTTTGTGCTGCTTTTACCAAATTATGTAGAGAAAGTACATGCTGGTGTAGAGGTTCAAAATCACAAAGTAAGGGGACCCTGAAACAAAATGTAATCCAATTAGATTTCTGATTTCTTAATTAAAAGATGAATAAGTACAACCAAATATTTTAACCTATGTCAAAAATCACTACTGCAGCTCTAGCCAGTTTGGCTCAGTGGATAGAGAGTCAGCCTGTGGACTGAAGGGTCCCGGATTCTATTCCAGTCAAGGGCACATGCCCAGATTCCAGGCTTGATCCCCAGTAGGAGGTGTGCAGGAGGCAGCCAATCAATGATTCTCTCTCATCACTGATGTTTTTGTATCTCTCTCCTTCTCCCTTCCTCTCTGAAATCAATAAAAATATTTTTAATTTAAAAAAAAAAACACTACTGCATTAACATCCTTTTTCAATCATTACCAGAAAAAGCTCAAGAAACCTAAGCCATCATCATTAAAATATTAGAAATCTCCCACAGTATGCAAAGCCAGAGTGATTACTAGAAAAAAAATTACTGCACATAAGACATTAATTTCCTTATTTTCTGTTCATTTTAATATTCCCCAGAAATTTCCTAAAGTAGTCATAGGAGGATCAGCCTCTCATAAAACAGTTCTCTATTCTGGCATCTCCTAGGAGGGCTGGTGCTACTTTCCACAGCTCCAGAATGATGAAAACAGAGTAAGGTGATATCTACAGTTAAAAATACTAATGACATTTACCTGAGGAATGGCTGAACTTCTGAAGGACAAAATGATTGCAGAAACTGTAAATCTTTTAATGAAATATCTGGAAGCTCACAGTCAAACTTTCGAGGTTTCTGTGTCTGTACAAAATAATAATAATAATTCACCACAAAATATACAAATAATAAGTGGTCTCTTATAATCAAATTGAATAAAACAGTTAAACAAAAATGCTTCAAGTGATCTACTCACACTTAATAGAAAAAAATAATAAATTAAATATGAAGAACTTGCCAAAACCGGTTTGGCTCAGTGGATAGAGCGTCGGCCTGTGGACTGAAAGGTCCCAGGTTCGATCCCGGTCAAGGGCATGTACCTTGGTTGCGGGCACATCCCCAGTAGGGGGTGTGCAGGAGGCAGCTGATCGATGTTTCTCTCTCATCGATGTTTCCAACTATCTCTCTCCCTTCCTCTCTGTAAAAAATCAATAAAATATATTTAAAAAATAAAAAAATAAAAATAAATATGAAGAACTAGTCAATGACATGATGTACTATTTTTCTGAGTCTTAAATAACTGGGATACAGTTGTTGGTTGTTCCTGCCCTTTTGTTTTCAGCATCTTTTTATGGGAATTCTAACATTTTCATCAACATTAAAGGAATCATTTGTTTCACTAGTACATAAGATTATTTCCAAATTTTTCCTTAACCTATAAAATGATCATGAAGCTCTATCTGGCCCTAACCCTATATCTACTCCTATCACCTGTTAGCATACCAGGTTGTTTTAACTTGGTAAAAATCATTTTTTCCCATTAACACTTCCTTCCTTGCCATTTTTTAGAATACAAACCCTTAGCCCTAGCCCCGTGGTCGGCAAACTGTGGCTCGCAAGCCACATGCGGCTCTTTGGCCCCTTGAGTGTGGCTCTTCCACAAAATACCACGGCCTGGAAGAGTCTATTTTGAAGAAGTGGCGTTAGAAGAAGTTTAAGTTTAAAAAATTTGGCTCTCAAAAGAAATTTCAATCGTTGTACTGTTGATATTTGGCTTTGTTGACTAATGAGTTTGCTGACCACTGTCCTAGCCCATTTGGCTCAGTGGATAGAGCATCTGACTGCAGACTGTAGGGTCCCAGGTGCGATTCCAGTCAGGGGCACATGCCCGGGTTACAGTCTCAATCCCCAGTAAAGAGCATGCAGGAGGCAGCCAATCAATGATTCTCTATCAACATTGATGTTTTTCTCTCTCTCCCTTCCTCTCTGAAATCAATAAAAATATATTTAAAAAAAATACAAACCCTTAGTCAATTAAAAAAATTTTCTGGTAAGTGCTACCATTTCTTTATAATATGGCCAAGAAATGTACCTTTAAAAATAACTCAATTTGCTTCCATCATTACCCTAAGTAGATCTAGAAGTGTCAAGATGCTCTTCATTAAACAGAGTTTCCTAGATAAATAAGTGTGGGAACCCTATTAAATCACTCATTCTTGATATTCAAAAACGCATGTATTTAAAGCCCTAAGAAAGCCCGCAACACAGAAAATGGTTTAAGAGCTAAGCAGAATGAATGTCTGGGAGGTGGGGGAGGGGTGGGGAACCTACAGCATTTCCTAAACTTCTTTAACCGTGAAGTCTGGTTTAGAAATATACCAAACTTATTTTTCATGGTTTCAATTAAAGTCACTTGAAGAGTCACCCTATTCTGATTTATTGAAACATAAATGCAAGAAAGGGGGTTGATGGGTAAGAGAATGAAGAGAGGAAGAAAATCGGTGAGGACAGGAGAAAAAGAAAAGGCAGAAAGAAGTGAAAGAATTAAGAAAAAGGTAAAGAGGAAAAAGAGAAAGACAAAATACAATTAAGAGAATCTAGTCCTATCAATCTTAACAGTGCAGTAAGACAACCCCTTGAGTTATGAAGACTCTAAATAAAAAACTATATTTTAAAGCTTTCTAGCAACTGGTGTTTTTAAAGCCAATAGCTTTTTTATGTTGATAAAATCTATATATATAAAAGGATAATATGCTAAGTGTCTGTCCGGGTAATGACCTCACAAAGTAATGTCTGGCTTCCTCTCCCTAGCAATGAGCTCCTTGGAATTTCTTCAGCCCAGGAACACGACTTGTTTTATAGCCAGGTGGAAGCATTTCACACTGTAACCAAATGTCTGTGAAGCGTTTTCCTGTGCCTCATCTCATTTGATCCTCACAGAAGTCCTAAAGTAGGTAGATACGAGACTCGGTGGAATCCTTTTTTTTTTTTCATTAGCCAGAAAACGGAGATTTAGAAAGCTTAGAAACTTGACCCGACTGAAAAGAAGAAATGGTGGACCTTGAAAATGACTTCAGGTTTTCTCACTGTGCAGAATATAGTCAAACACTGCTGCAGTTAAATATTTTACCCTTTGTTCTCCCTGCGTGATCTACAATAATAATCTGCTTTGTGTTCATATTTATTGCTCTGTTGCTGACAATTACCTGAAAGAGAAATTGGGGTGCTTCACTGGGCTGAAAAAAGTTTAGCTAAATCAGAAAGCAGGTATAATCAAGCAAGTTTATTCTATATCTATAAAAGGCTAAGTTGACTAGCCCATACACGATACATTATAAAGCTCTTGCTGGCGTGTTTTGATCTGTCATTGTCAATAGTGAATTTGGTTGACACGTCTATTATAGAGAACGGTCAAAGAGCAATATTAAAATATTTCTTCTAATTAATTTCCTTTCAATATGTATGAATTCGTGCACCGGGCCACTAGCATTCTGATAAATACCTCTACTTCTGAAATAAAAGTTTGAACACAGACAAAATTTTGTCATGGTTAGGAAATAAATACATACACAAAAGGACGGAGGCCAGGAATCCAATCCTCTAAATAGGCGATTTCTTAAAAAAGACTTCCCTGTATAAAGAAATTAATACAGTTATAACTTTGAGATAAAAAACAAACAAAAAAACCCTCTGGTTTGTGGGAAAAAAAATTGACAATACTTCAAGTTTAAAATTAATAATGGATTCAACTCTACAGTCCTTAAATGTTTCTATGGATTTCAATACTAATTAAAATCATATACATGCTATATAATGCTGTGTTCTTATTTATAGACTAAAAACAGATTTTACTTAAAAAAATAAACAAGTTATTAATGAAGAACACTTACTAAATAATTTCCCAAAGGATTCCCTTTTTGACTTTTCAGCTTCATATAATCGCTTTCCATCTTTGACTAAAGCACCAGCCCACTAAAAGGAGGAAAGCTTATGTTAATATCACTCAACAATTCATTAAGACTCATACACAATTAAAACAGAATTCAACTTGCATACCTCCCTGTAGTGTTTTATGAACATTTTTCTCCTTACAACTTCAACAACAGCTAAGCAGTACATCTGAGGAACTGTACTAAGAGCTTCAACAATTTTGACTCTTTCTAACAGCTCTATTACGAGGCGAAGTAAAGCTTGCAATTTCTCTCCATCTTGATCAGCATGAAGCATTACAAAGCAACACCACCTATAGAATGAAATTTACAAACTATAAAAATAATCTAATCTCAATATAGTGGCAAGAGAAAAACACCCCACCACTTGGGAGAAATCAAACATCAATTCTAAACATCCTAAATAAGGTAACAAAAGCACTTACTTCAATCTGACGTGGAGGTTAGTTGCTAGCTCTTGTTTGGCAGTGGTACACTTCTGTTTAATATCCAACAGTTTTCTATGATTTTGCAACATAATCATCAACTGGTTTGCATGACTCAGGCATAAATCAGGTAATACAGATGCATCCTTCAAGTTTTCAGCTCTCATCTGATTAGCTAAGAATCCCTTTGAGATAAAATATTTTAAAAGGTATTAACTTGGTTACATAAGAGACATAAACATTCACTTAGGAGGAATATCTTTATGTTAAACAAGAAATGTCTTACTTTCAAAGATTGTAAAATCTACTCTTTTGAATGTGGAACATGTGGTCATAACAAATGATTCAGTTTTTAAGAAATCTATATTCTAATCTATTTCATTGTCATGCTAGAAAAAAAGTTAAGCCCAGGGAGATAAAGTCACTTATCCAGATACATTTAATTACTTTATTATTATTATTATTATTATTATTATTATTATTATTTTACATATGTGTCCTTATCCCCCCATTAACCCTTACCCTCCACCCGTACCCGGCCCCCCTGTTATCTGTGTCCATTGATTAGGCTCGTATGTATGCACACAAGCACAAGTCCTTGGTTGATCTCTCCCCCTTACTCCCACCAACCCCCTCCTTCCCTGAGGTTTGAGGTTCTAATTGATGTTACTCAGTCTCTGGGCAGATACATTTAATTACTTAATTAGAACTAGAAAGTATGTTTCTAGATACCTACTACACATGTCGTTAAGAGCATGATATTAAATGAAACACGGTCAAGATTTAAAGCCATGAAAGAGTAGCTGACTTAATCTTGACCAATGATATCTAATTGTATATTGTATACTTCCTCATATAAAAAACAATTAACTTTGCACTTTTTATTGAAAAGCCATTCCTCTCAGTATTTCTGGACTATCTTTTGTTCCACTGACAGATATATGTTTTGTGCTATCTTTAGAGCAATGACTAAGCTGTACAATTTTACAGTATATTTTGTTATTTGGTAGGAAAAAACTTGTTCTTAGCTATCCTCACTCATTTATTTTCATAGGTGAACTTTACATCATTTTGTTACGTAGGGAAGGGATTGTCTTTAGGCTATAAATTTAGACAGATGTGCCATAGGTAAAAGTATTCTTTTATTCAAACAACCAGCCAAATGAAAGCCCAACAGCAAACACTTAAAAAAATGTTCAGAGGTTATAATTATAATCTCTTGATGAGGTTATTACTAAGTATTTTTATTGTGTTTAATAGGGTTCTTGACCTATTCTATTTACTAGATAACACATTACAGAAGATTTCGTATTTGAACATCCATCTGACTGCCATACTTACTGTATAAATGATTATCTTTCTATGGATTTAACCATAATGATCAGCAAAGAACAGCAAATGTGTCTTCAAAATTTCTAGTAGTTCTCTCCATTTCATGTTATTCTAAACATCATGAACATACTTAAATTTAAATGATGTGTATTTAAAATTAAGTCAAAATAATCTATATATAAAAATAAGGCAATTTCAATAGTAATTTTATCTTACTTTTTTTTCAAAATGGAATATACTCAACTGTGGCTATACTTTTTCTACAACTTAATCCATTTAAAAATAATGTAATGCTTTTATCTCCTGTCAGTCTTAATAGGTTTTTAATTACTTTTTACTGAATCCAAGAAAAATATAGAATCCCCAAATCTAAATTTTGGACCATTAATAAAGGATTTCCTGACACCAAAACTACATTATTTGTAATACAGCACACTGAGAGAAAATACACCTGATCCAATCAAGACAGAAAGATCAGAAAAAAGCGTGCCTGGCAATGTTTCAGTTGTTTAGGCTGTGCCTAAAGAAATACTAATATAGCCCGACCGGCATGGCTAAGTGGTTGAGCATCGACCTATGCCCAATGAGGGCACATACTGGGTTGTGGGCATGTGTGGCATGTAGGAGGTAGTCGATCAATGATTCTCTCTCATCCTTGATGTTCCTCTCTCTCTCTCTCTCTCTCTCTCTCTCTTCCTCTCTGAAATCAATGAAAATATATTTAAAAAAAGAAATACTAATATAATACTGAATGGCAACAGAAAAATTAAAAATAAACTAAAAAAGCCCCAGCCAGTTTGGCTCAGTGGATTAGAGCATCAGCCTGTGGACTGAAGGGTCCCTAGTTCGATTCCGGTCAAGGGCACATGTCTGGGTTGTGGGCTTGAACTCCAGTGGGGGGTGTGCAGGAGGCAGACAATCAATGATTCTCTCTCATAATTGATGTTTCTCTCTCTCTCTCTACCCTCCTCTCTAAAATCAATTTAAAAATATTTTAAAAAATAAATTAAAGAAATACTAGAATATGCACATAAAGATAGATACACTTGGATATTAAAACAATGTTTGTAATAAGAAAAAATTGAAATAACCTAAATAACTACACAAAGAAGTACAGTTAAATAAATTGTTTGATTCATCCTATGGAGGTTTAAAAGAATGACACTAGAGAAGAAAAAGATCCAAGAATTCAGAGTTCTACCTCTAGTGATGGCAGACTATGATGTAACGGTAATGTAAACCAACCTTCCCATGGCATTAGTTATTAGATATCCAAGAAAGCAGTGAAGGAGTCCGACATATTGAAAGCACCAGGATTTAGGGAGAGGAGGAGACCTGGAGAGGTGAGTTAGGCAACTGGGAATGCTTTGCCCTAGAGACAATTGCTGATGCCTGAAGAAGAACCCAAGGCTAAGAATAAGTTAGCAATCCTTCTGATAGTTCCTCATGGAGCTAGAAAATAATCAGACACCAGTGCCAGCCAAAGAAAACGACGATGGAACACACTTTGCCAAATAAAATAACAATGGAACACACCCCAAAAAAGACATCTATATGTATAAAAGGCTAAGTGTCCGTCCGACCGGAAGCTATGATGCACACTGACCACTAGGGGGCAGACGCTCAATGCAGGAGCTGCCGAGCTGCAGTGACTTGTCAGCGGCAGTTCTCGGTGACACAGCCCTGAACCAGAGAAGAAGGAGCCCAATTCCTCATGGGGCCTTGAGATTCCACCTTCGGCTGTGGGTTATGTTGTTGCTGAGGCACTATCAGCCCTGCATCTAGTTTACGGCACACTTGTGTTTGCTTTCCACACCCAGTACGACAGCAACTTTGCAGAGTGCCCTCTCGCACTCTGGGACCCCTCGGGAGATGTTGGAGAACCGGTTTTGGACCGATCTCCACAGGCCAGGCCAAGGGACCCCAGCTATTGGAGGGACCCGCTCACTCCACAGATGCCCTTCGAGCTACACCAAGGAGGGACCATGGGAGACTGGCTCCAGGGTGTGTCTGGCCCGTCTCGCCTAGTCCCGCCCCACTGGCCACCTTCTAATTAATTTCCTTTCAATGTGCACGAATCCATGCACCGGGTCACTAGTATCCTAAGAAATTGATAGACTAAGCATCACAAGGACTGGAAAACCAACTTCCCATTTAAATCTCTGAAATGGGATTAAGGTGATGATCTAAAATTATAATCGCCCCTACCATATGCCAAAAGCAAACAAATTATCTCTAGAAATTGGTAAGAAACAACAGGAAATATTCATAGACACACAGGCACAGATAAAGGGTTTAACAGATATAGCCTTTAATTACTATATATATGCTTAATGTATTCAAAGAGATAATGGATAATGCTAGATGTTTTGGTAGAAAATTTGAAGCTATATAAATAAAAAATAGTGTTTAGAGCTAAGATTAACAAAGAATATCAAATCAATAGCTTAATAGCTATTCACACCTGAAAAAAAAATCTGAAAGCTAATTTGAACTGATAGGTCAAAAGAAAATATCCCAAACAAAGTGCAGATAGATATAATCATACAAAATACAGAAAAGGGTAAATGGAAAGGACGAGGTAAAAGGTCTAATACATGTGTAATTAGCATCAATGAAGGAGAAGGGAGAGATACAAAATCAAGATTTGAAGAGGAACTGATTGAAAGGCACAAATTCAAGTAGTACTAAAAGCACAATGCAGGAGAAATACAAAGAAAGCAACATCTTGTCCTATTATAGCAAAACTGCTAAAAACCAAACCAAAAGTAAAGTGCTAAAAGCGAACCGTTAACAACCTAGAATTCTCTATCAAGAAAATATCCTTCAGAAATAAAGGTGATTTAAAGAGATTTTCAAATGACAAAAACTAAATTTGCCACTAAAAGGAAATAAAGGACATTTCCATGTATATTATACACCAAATATTACTTAAAAGGAAAAAAGCTAATATGAATAGAATTAAAAAACAAAATCCTATCTAATAATAGACAAATATGCAAATTGACCATACCTCAGAAACACCCACAAGCCACGCCCACCATCCAATCAGAGCGAGTATGCAAATTAACCCAAACCAAGATGGCTACAGCCACAGAGAGCAAGGTTTCCTAGGTAACAGAGGAAGCCAAGCTTTCCGCCTGCCCTGGCCAGGCCTAAGCCTCCACTCAAGCTACAAAGTTTTAATTATAAAAGGTAAACAAATTCAAACAAATGGCGGCAGAATGGAGCTTGAGAGAGCAGGCCAGGGTTGCCATCGGCAACAGGGGAAGCAAAGCTTTCTGCACACCCTGGCCTGGCCCACCCGCTTAAGGCAACAAAGTTTCAATTATAACCCCAACACAAATGGCTGCTGGCCTCGGCCTCAGAGGGAGCCCCAGGCTTGGCTCTGCTCCAGGCTACAAAGTTTCAATTGTAGAAGGAAAATAAATTCCAGATACCAGGGCCTCTGCTTGGGCTGCCAGGGGACGTGGCCGGCCTGCAAACCACCACAGGCCCCTCGCTCAGGCCGCCCCACACCCCAAGGGAACCCCCACCTGATCCGGGACGCCCTTCAGGGCAAACCAACTGGCCCCCACCCCTGTACCAGGCTTCTATCCTATCTAAAAAAGAGTAATATGCAGATTGATCATCACTGCAACACACAATATAGCTGCCCCCATGTGGTCAAAGATCCTGCCCTCATGTGGACACAAGATGGCCACCCCAAGATGGTCAGCAGGAGAGGGCAGTTGGGAGGCACCCTGTCTGCAAGGGAGGGCAGTTGAGAGGGACCAAGCCTGCAAGGGAGGGCAGTTGGAGGTGATCAACTCTGCAGGAGAGGGCAGTTAGGGGTGACCAGGCCGGCAGAGGAGGGAAGTTGGGGGCAAACAGGCTGGCAGCAGAGTGGTTGGGGCAATCAGGAAGGCAGGCAGGCAAGCAGTTGGGAGCCAGCAGTCCTGAATTGTGAGAGGGATGTCCGACTGCCCGGTGGGATCAGGCCTAAACGGGCAGTCGGACATCCCTCCAGGGGTCCCATATTGGAGAGGGTACAGGCTGGGCTGAGGGACAACCCCCCTCCGTGCACGAATTTCGTGCACCGGGCCTCTAGTTTTAAAATAAAAATAACCCAAAAGGCAAAAATCAGAGAGACAAAAAAGGACATACAATTAAAAGAAGTATTAGAAATGATTGATTTAAAGGCAAATATTCAGTATTTACAACAAATAAGCAGACTAAATGTTCCAATTAAAAGATTTCTCAACTTAACTTTGAAGCTATAACTTTGATGCCAAAACTCTGACAAATACATAACAAATAAAAACTACACACATACAACTTAATATAATTCAATTTGCCAATATATTACTCTAAATCCAGATATACATAAAAAAGACAATATATGACACAGAGTTAATTCCACGAATCTGAATATAGTTCAAAATTAGAACTGCCCATCTGCGTGGCTCAGTGGTTGAGGGTTGACCTATGAACCAGGAGGTCACAGTTCGATTCCCAGTCAGGGCACATACCCAAGTTGCGGGCTTGATTCCCAGTGGGAGGCATGCAGGAGGCAGCCAATCAATGATTCTCTCTCATCATTGATGTTTCTATCTCTCCCTCTTCCTTCCTGTCTAAAATCAATTAAAAATATTTTTAAAAATTAGAACTTAAATGTAACTTTCATAATCTGAGAAAGGGTATCTACTGAAACAAGGAGAGAAAAAAACCTACTATAAACATTAAAATTTTGAAATGTTGGCCACTTTCTATAGATCAGGAATTAACCAAGAACTCAGACTATTGCAGCACTATATTGGTGTTCCAATCAGTGCAAAAAAGACAAAATAAAAGAATTCAGTTCACAGCACGGTACCTGAATCCTAAATCACGAGAAAAAAGGAGAGAGTATAGAAATTACAAGATAAGTTCCATCAGTAAATTATACATTTGTACCCATTAAAATGATTACTCATTCGTATGTTCTAATGAAAGAACATACACCACTGGAAAAGCATGTTTAAAAGTCAACTCTTGCTATAGACCAGGGGTCCTCAAACTTTTTAAAAAGGGGGCCAGTTCACTGTCCCTCAGACTGTTGGAGGGCCAGACTATAGTTTAAAAAAAACTATGAACAAATTCCTATGCACACTGCACATATCTTATTTTGAAGTAAAAAAACAAAACGGCAAAAAAACCCACGTGGCCCGCGGGCCGTAGTTTGAGGATGCCTGCTATAGACTGTTTCGCCAGAGTGCCTGCCAGGGTAGATGGAGGACAACGCTGTGATGATTTAAACAGTCACTTGTATGGAAGAAAATGTCTAGGTTAATTAATCCCTCTTTTTTTGTGTGTGATAAACCTGATTTGACAGAATTCCTGGAACACTGCATTAAATTAAACCTAAAAGCCTAAGTATTAGTAAATTCTTTAAGATTTTATATTTTCCTTCTGTCCTTTATAAATTTCATTTTTTCTCTGTACTTTTTTGAGAGGGGAACAGGAAGTATTCACATGTTTAGTACAATGACTGCTTGATATGTTCTCTCAGCACCTTTTTCTCAGCTGCTCACAGCATTTTCATTGTTTATCTTTCAGTTGTCATCTAAAATAGTCTAAGCTCAATTTATTTTATCAAACCAAAATATTAAGAACATGATTTATTACATGGAAACAATAATACTGCATTCACAATATTCAAGGGTGAAGTGAAAACATGGTACATATCAAATTGATATTGCACATAAAATAACTTAATAGAAAAGTTACAAATTCCTTTTCCTGAGAGAAGTTTGAAATAAGCACCTGAGCAAGTTCTTTCTGCTCATTCACCAGTCGGCCACAGCTAGCAATCATCTGATCCAGGGCATACAGCCGATCTTCGAGTCCTTTAATGGCTTTCATATTCTGATTATCAAGTTTGGCAATAGTTTGACGGCATTCTACTATAAATGGTCGAATAATCCTTGGATCAAGCTAAATGACAAGGACACATGAATAAATTGTCATCAAATAGTTTGATACAACTTCAGGGAAAAATACAGGGATCTGAGATTTTATTTTCAGAAGAAGGTCAAGAATAGGATAATTATGTTAATAAAACACAAGTACTATTGATTATATGGAAATACATAATTAAGAATATAGCCCTAGCCCAGTGGTCAGCAAACTCATTAGTCAACAGAGCCAAATATCAACAGTACAACGACTGAAATTTCTTTTGAGAGCCAAATTTTTTAAACTTAAACTTCTTCTAACGCCACTTCTTCAAAATAGACTCGCCCAGGCTGTGGTATTTTGTGGAAGAGCCACATTCAAGGGGCCAAAGAGCCGCAATTTGCCGACCACGGCCCTAGCCAGTTTGGCTCAATGTATAGAGCATCGTCCTGCAGACTGAAGGGTCCCAGGCTCGATTCCGGTCAAGGACATGTACCTTGGCTGCAAGCTTGGTTCCAGGCCCTGGTCAGGGCGTGTGCAAAAGGCAACCAATCAATGTGTCTCTCTCACATCAATGTTTCTCTCTTGTATCTCTTCCCCTCCCTTCCACTCTCTCTAAAAAAGTCAATGGAAAAATATCCTCGGATGAGGCTTAACAACAGTAACAAAAAAGAATATGTTTCCAGGAATTACACATTTCAATCAATGCCACAAACTATTCAACTGTCACTATCCCAAATAAAATGTAATTTTCAAGGTCTAAAACACATTCTTTGGTCATTTACTATCTTATCAATCCCACTTCTCTCTAAAACATAACATCTTCAAATTTACTTCCCTCCTGGAGAGATCTCTGTTCTTAAGTCGCTAGCTCAAGGAGCTGGATCAACTAGAGTCCCCCCTTTCCCTTGGAATACTTTACACGGGCAGGCTTTCTGCACGCACTCTCCATAAAACCATTAGGCCAATGATCACCAATGACCTTGTTTCAGTTGAGGCTCTTTTACATTAAGCACTGAAGACAACCTTTTCCAAATTTTAAAGCTTTTGGCATTACCTAGGAGTTCTTTCACATACCCTTTTCTGGCTCCTTTTCCTACCTAATCCATAAACGCAGATGAACCAGAAGCACTCAGTGCTTATGCGGCCATTTTTACTCTTTACATCACTTCAACGTAACTTCTATAGAGCTAACTCCCAACCCTTTTTCAATCCCTGATCCTTATACATTTTCATCCTATGTTTCTGACTGCTTGTTAATATCTATGTATGGATATCAACTATGATATATTCCATTACTAGCTCATTATGTTTCCTGTGGAAATCCCTAAATGGTTTCTTTCAACCCACAATGACATCCAAAAACACAGAATACAGTAAAGGCTTCTGTGATCTGTTACCAATAATTCCTTCCAGACCTACCTTCTTTTGAAACTGAATTGCCTACTGTATCCACACAAACCCTGTGTTTCTCTACTTCTGACCTTGATTCACCTTGATTGTACCGCCTAGCTTTTAAAGCCCATCGCTGCCTCTCTGTAAGGGTCATAGACAAATACTACCTCCTTCATGATGCCTTTCATGATCTCTACACAGTCAAAAGGACCGTAAATTATTTGTTTTATGTACAGCTTCTGGTTCACAGATAATATACAAAAGCAGTTAAAAATAAACCATTCTAATGTTATTATCAAGAATACAATCCTCACATCAGTATATAATAAAAGCCCAGTGACCGAACGGCGGAATGACCGGTTGACCAGTCGCTATGACGCACACTGACCACCAGGGGGGCAGACGCTCAATGCAGAAGCTGCCCCCTGGTCGTCAGTGCACTCCCACAGTGGGAGCGCTGTTCAGCTGACCCAGATGAGTGGCGCTTCCACAGCCAGCCACGCCCCCACTAGTGCACGAATCCCATGTACCAGGCCTCTAGTGTAATTAATAAGAGGCTACCATTTGTGACACCACAAAGGAAACAGACATTATTTAAATATAGGCAGCACTTCCTTTGCACTGAAACTTGTGCATATGTGAACATCTTCTCACTTTTCTCAATTTCATGGTAACTGGGTCCAATGTGCACACATTTCCAATCCAAAGTATTGTACAAACCAAAGACTAGCTGTAAATCATTAGGATAATAAAGGGCTAAAAAAAGATGACTGAAATAGATTCATATTTCAACTTGGGCAAAATTAAAACTACACATAGAATTAACTACTCAAGAATGTGTGTATTTCATTGAATGTAAATCATCAGTGTAAATAAAACCTATAAAAAACAAAATTTTTTTACTCCAAAACTCATTATTTCTATTTTAACACAATACCCATTCTCCCATTTCATAAAATACTTAGTATAAATAATATAAATAATAAGAAATATCAAATTAACATTACTTACCCTGCTCATTGAATCAAAGCACTTCCTAACTAATGATTCCACGTCATTAGGTCTATCTTGAACATTTATCCAGTCTAACAAAGAAACATTAAAAAAAGGCAGATCTCTGTCTTTAGCATCTACTGAAGTTTCATCCTGCTGAGCAGTACTTTGACAAGTTTCCCCAATTTCAACATCTGTGGTATCTGGGGCTACATGTTCCACTGACTTGTGAAATGAGGTTAATAAGGATTTGTTAGTTGTCCTAGGCGTATCAGGAGAAAGCACCAGTTCAGTGGAAGTTTTCGTCTCAGCCTTTTCTGAGCCTTCATGTTCAGGTAAAGAATCCACTCTTCCCAAACATTCCCTGTAACTATGTCTGGTTAGGCACTCCAACAGCGGAATCTTGGCCATTACTGAAACCGCAGTTCCTAAACTTAAAATATAAAAGTTCTGTTAGGAAAATAACAGGATTACTCTAATTAGAGATCAACATTTTGAAAGATTAGCATTTTATTATTACACAAATCTTACCACCTTTCTATTATATTATACATATGTAAAGCAACCTAGGAGGTGTACTTTAAATGAAACCTAGTTAGATGGAGAGAAAGGTATCAACACATTTAAATTCTATTCTAAAGTAAAGTTTGTCAGTTCACACTAAATAAGTGAAGACCTGGTTTTTATCAAACCTAAGATAAAAGAAACTCACTACTTACAGAAAAGATTTACCATAGCAGTCCCTGAGGATAATTTTTATCTTTAAGTCAATCAAGTATTTCTGACATACTGAAAGCACAGGATAAAATTAACGATCTTAATAAAGATTAAGGTAACTCTTACATTCATCAGACCCTGAAAATAAAATAGACATATGTTGTCAAAAGCCATAGGTAAAAGATAAAATCTTGATGATGTGTCTTCTGTAAAAATATATATAAAATGATTCCGGGTCCTACATTAAATTAACATATCTAAGTGACTCTTTAAAAAATAGTTACTTGAAAAGGTTTTTATATAAACTTTTAAAAGGTATTTCAAGTCTTAATTAATGATTCCCTTTCCTTCCCAAGATTTGTCCCATCATCAACTTGAGGCCAAATCTTCTAAAGATTTAGTCCACAAAACAGAAACTTTTATTTTATTAAAGGTTCACTTGAATGAATGAATGAATGAATGAATGAATGAAAAAAAATCCCAATTCAAGGCAATAAAATACTAAACAAACACAAAAAACTGAAAGCATATATATATATATGTATATATATATATATGCACACACACATAATATTTTCTATGTAATAGAAAATATTGCTATATTTTCATATTCATTATAGCCCCTTTTAAAAAGAAGCAAAGGGTATCAGGTGTGCTTATATACAAAGAACCAGAAAACCAGCTAAACAAGAGCTACAACACATTAGCTTTTTTCTATCTTAGCAAGCCTAAATCATATGGCCACATTTTAAAAGGAAATTACATTTTCCTTGATTGGTTAATGTTTTGACATTTTTTCCATTTCCAGTAGATATGTTATTTTTTTTATGTTACCTTTACTTTATTGGAAAGTTGTTAGCAAGATGAGAGGATGCAAAGATTCTTGGGTCAAAAGTATTTTAAGTATTTTACATAAAGAAAACAACACAAGAACAATAAACATGGGAGATCTGTAAATATGTGGTGAGGAAAACTGACCATTATTTTGGAGTCTACAAAAGGCATCATCGGCCAGCCGGTGTGACTTAGTGCTTGAGTTCCACCTATGAACCAGGAGGTCATGGTTCGATTCCTGGTCAGGCTACATGCCCGATTACAGGAGGCAGCCAATCAATTATTCTCATCACTGATGTTTCTATCTCTCCTTCTCCCTTCCTCTCTGAAATCAATAAAAATGTTTCTTTTAAAAATTAAAATAGTATCATAAAAGTCTCAAAAAATGAATTTCGATTATGTCCTACTTTAAATATTAATTACTAAAAAAAAAAACTGATACATTGCAAAGGTATTTTAAACATCTTATTATCCATTTTAATGGCACACATACTGAGTAAGTTTTAGCTTGATGTCTTCTATGGATTGCAGATAATTTGAATAAATATTTTCAAACTTGAAAAGTAGCTTTTGGTATGAATTTGAACAGTCCTCCAGATTGGCCATTATTGCAGCCCAGCCCTGGTGTTGAAGGTGTTCATCATGGACCAGACTTTCACAGAAGGAGCTAAGTTTCTTGGCAACTTCATACATTTCCTACATTGAAAAAGAAAAAACAGTAAAAAAAGGTAATGTTTTCTGTGCACATATGTATATATGTACTTACATGTGTGCATGAATGCATTCTGAACACATTTTAAAGAAAGCATTGTTAAGGGAATGCTTTAGTTTATCTTGTGCCTGTTTATTATAATAGTGGAGGAAGAAAAAAACCTAACTCATTGCTGCTGGAAGTATATAATGGTAAAGCATCTACTGAGGGCAACTCAGCAATAATTATCACAAGTAAAATGGGTCCAGGTGGTGTGGTTCAGTGGTTGAGCCTCGACCTACAAACCAGAGGTTATGGTTTGATTCCAGGTCAGGGCACATGCACGGGTTGCCAGCTCAATCCCCAGTGTGGGGCATGCAGAAGGCAACCAATCAATGATTCTCTCTCACTGATATTTCCTTCTCTCTCCCTCTCCTTTTCTCTCTGAAATCAATAAAAATATTTTTTTTAAAAAAGAGCTTAATCAAATAAAGAATAGTCAAAGGGTTTTTTTTTTATTTCAATACTATGAAATAAAATGCAAAGAACCTCAATGTCTATCATAAATAATTTGTGCCAATACAATGAAATATATGTAGTAGCATAAGATGAAATATTTTTATATATGATACCGATATGGAAAAATCAACATACAGCATTAAATTTAAAAGGTAAGGGTGTTGGATTCATAAGTTAATATTCTTTTTTTTCTAAATTGACTTTAGGGAAGGTGTGAGGGAGAATAGAAAAGTGAAGAGAAGAGAGAGATGAAAAGAGAAAACATAGGAAAAACACTGACCCACAATCTAGGCATGTGCCCTGACTGGGAATCGAACCTGCCACCTTCTGGTGTATGAGATGACACTCCAACCAACTGAGCCACATACCTTGCTATTTAGATTTGAATGCTTTAGAAGTAATAAATGTTAGAATGTTCACAAATGACTAATAATAATTCACGAAAATATTACCAAGTATATGTGTAAGACTTCATTTTGTTAAAAGCACCAGTTGTTAATTTTTTAAGTTGTACTAGATGTAACTAAGTATTATTGCATCTCAAAATATACTTATATCGTACCACTGCAAGCTGTGTTCTTGAAGCAACAGTGTGAAAAACTGCAGGCATCATTAGTGACTCTTCAACTTTTATTTCCATGTCATTTTCTGTTGAAAAGGTAGTTTTAGGAATAGCAGGTGGGAGTTCACATAAGATCATTTCTTTGTTAAAAAGAAAAATTGGATTTGTGTCCTATGAAAGTAAAAATGCAAAGAAAAAACAACACTGAAGTAAGATATTACAAATAGTAAACATGCACATTGCCCTCAATACATGAAGCAGATAAGCCTTACTTCTGAGCGCTGAGTTCCCCAGGCCCTATCTGAGGGAGCTGAAGCATGTCTGAGTAAAAGGGCTGCTAGGACACCTACCGTCCCAGCACTGTAGGTGCACACTCTTCTATCTGCAGCCATACACTCTCCTCCATTGACCACCAGCACCTGGTGCTGAATAGCAATCTTGTATTTGCTATGAATAGCATGCTTAAGATCTGTAACACTAATAAAAAGGTAAAAAATCAGTTATTTACATTAGCCCCATGACAAATATGCTTATTATCAATGTAATACTATGTAAAAGTATCTGATATAAGCTTATTTCTGGAATTGGATTTCATAATTAATTGAATTTCATAATTAATTTCATAATTAATCTTAGGTAAGTCAAGCCATGTGCCACATCTAAAAGTGAGTCTATGAAATACAGACAGTAGACATTTATTTTTGTGCTCTTTATATAATGTAGCAAAGGAATATGCTCAGATTAGCATCAGGTCTATTAAACTCCTCAAAGCATAGGATGTATGATAAAAGCTCCACATCACATTACACAACCATATATTAAATCTAAACCATATGAAAATTATATCCTTTTCCTATCTTTCAAAAATCATTCCTTTACAGGTAAAATCGTATTTTATAAAACTAAAAATTTTTTAAGTTAATAATTTCACAGTTCCATTTTAAAATTAAGATTATTAATTCCATAAATTATAGTATTTTCAGTGTTAAAATTCTATTTTGTTATCAAGTCTTTGCTATTATGGCCACTATAAAAATATAAGCAGATTTAGAAATACAGGGTGGGGCAAAAGTAGGTTTATAGTTATTCATATGAAAAATAACAAATAATTATAATACAATAACTCGTTTACTGTACTCACTACTGTAAACCTACTTTTGCCCATCCCCTCCGTATTTGCTATTTCTATTCCCCTCCGTTTGGCCTCAAAATACATCTTTCTTCCCCTGAGACTTCTCCCCATTTTTATAAATGTAAGAGGACATTTATTAATCAAATATTTGAAACCCCTGCATAGCTGGAAAATTATTAGACACATGATTTCCACTAATTCAGCTAAAAGTCAAATATTGCCTTTAATCATATGAGGGAATTTTTTTTAAATCACTAAAAAACATGGGATTGATACATGTTGCTTTATATAACTAGCAATAATCCCCTTAGCAGTGAACTGTGAAACTTAGAATAGAAATCAGCTATGAAAACTTATTTCTAGTTGATAACTTGGGTTGAAATCAGTATGTTTGTGGGTGAGTTGTTTCTTGTGAATAATATAGTCACACAAATAGAATAAAGCACAACTTAATGATTTTAACTTTAGCATTTCAGAGAAAGATAACGATATGCTGGGATGAAATACTGCATTTAAGACTTGTATATCACTACTCTTATTTAACAAAGCAATAGTTTTCACAAATCAAATTGTTCCTGTTACGTTTTTGCATGTATAAAATGCAAAGCTGATGCGAACAAATGAAATACAGCTCACGTTTGCACTGTAAGTTCAGTGTCAAATGTTAGGGTAGTCCCAGTGTTAACCAGAAATACATATAACTTCATGATGACTTCTCTGGATTCTGTGGGCTTATACCTCACACTCTGATATAGTTACTAAAAGAAAGAGACAAGAAAAGTGGTCAAATTTAAACACATACAAATACCATCACATAAAGCACAGCACAGCTGTATTAGATAAATAACAACAACACCAAATAACATAGGTTTTTATGTTTAAAATGGCTAACTGGACAATTTAAGTAAATTTGTTGCCTAAAAACAAATAATAATGAGATGAGTAAAATGCATAACTGTTTTACCATTAAAACATAATTTAAACAAAAAGGCCAGTGGTTTAAAAAAGTTATGTGTTAATGTCACACTGTTCTACATTCAAAATAAAACGAACAAAAATTAAAAATTCGATCAAACATCTTTTTAACTCCACTTTTTCCTTATAATGATAAAGTCTTAAGGTTAAACATAAAGAACAAGTAAAAATTGCCACTAAAAAAAAAAAAAAATTGCTACTAACTTGCAAGTTAGGGGAAATAAGTTAGTTCCAATTCCTTCTCCTGAGCTGCCTGAGTTCCATCTGCACTATGAGTTAGAAATATTTCACGGAAGGAACTGCCCTAGCCGGTTTGGCTCAGTGGATAAAGCGTAGGCCTGTGGACTGAAGGGTCCCAGGTTCGATTCAGATCAAGGGCACATGCCTGGGTAGCATGCTTGATCTTCAGTGTGGGGCGTGTAGGATCAATAATTCTCTCTCATCATTGATATTTCTCTCTCCCTCTCCCTTCTCCTCTCTGAAATCAATAAAAATATATTTTGAAACAATAAAAATATATATTAAAAAAAAGAAGAAAAAAGAAACTCAGGCTCTAATAGTTTTATCACCTCGTGAACAGTAAAGTGTGGAAATCAGAATATTTAAAATAACTTTGCCACTAACTATTTGAAGTCAAAACCTCATATACACGTAAAACATCTATAAAATAAAGCAGGTGGGGAACCTTTTTTTTGCCAAGGGCCATTTGGATATTTATAACATCATTCCCGGACTATACAAAATTATCAACTTGAAAATTAGCCTGCTATCTAATTAACTCACCCTTAATGCCTTGGCAGCGCCAAACCAAATCATTTCTTAGGCCTTATGCAGTCCGCAGGCCGAGGTTCCCCACCTCCCCCCCAGAAATAAAGGGACAGATTCAATGTTTAGTTTTTGTTTTTTTTAACAACTGGAGGTAAAAACATCCCTAAGATTAATGAAAGATAACAATAAACTGCCAGAAACTAGTATCTTTATATTCTTTCCACATAGCCTCTACAGTGAAATTGTCAGGAAAGAAAAGGCAAATAAGGTTTAAAATGAATGCATCCCAAATCATTATTCTAAATGCCTTAGATCTATTAAAAACTCTATTATAAAGATAGGAACTGTGACTTACCGTCAGGCACTGTGAAAAGGACTACCACTTTTCTTAAAAAGATTAAAACTGGCTTATGTTTGTTTTGCTTGATATTGGCAACTGAATGGCATTACTGGTTAAACTCGGTGAACTGAAAAAGAAAAATTTCTGGATTATTATAAAGAAAAATAATTCAGTATGTGATGACAATATATGGTTACTATTCTCTTCCTTTTAAAATTACCTTCTGAAAGAGTAATCTCTACTCACTCTTTTTCCTACCTGCACATTCACTGAAACCACATGTGACTTGGACCCATACCATTCCATTAAAAGATATCAAACAAAAAGTCTCCAAAGAACGCCCCCAAACTGCTAAACCCTACAGCATTTCTCAGTCTTTACAATGAAACGGTAAGAGCCCAGAGTTGTGGAGCCAGACTGCCTGAATGAGTCTGGCCCCATTATTTGTACATGATCTTGAACAAGTTACTTAGCTATTTTAGTTTCTTTTTTATATATATATAAAATAGGAATTAAAATGGTACCTTAGAGCAGCAGTTGCCAACCAGTGGTCCATGAGGTCCGAAAGGTTGGCGACCACTGCCTTAGAGAGCCCCTCCACCTCCACACTTCAGTGAAATCCTGACACCACCACCACCACCATCTCCTGTCTCCTCCCCCCTACCCCAACCAACCCTTGGGTGTGAGCTGGGCCTATGATCTGTTTCTAATCAATAAAATCTGGCAAAGGTGATGAAATTTCACATGACTGCTACTGAGATTATATGAGACTAGAGGCCCGGTGCACAAAATTATGGCACGGGAAGGGGGGTAGGGGAGGAGGTTTCTGTCCCTCAGCCCAGGCGGCACTCTCTCCAATATGGGACCCCTCAAGGGATGTTTGACTGCCCGTTTAGGCCCAACCAGGATCGGGCCTAAACGGGCAGTCGAACATCCCTCTCACAATCCAGGACTGCTGGCTCCCAACTGCTCGCCTGCCTGCCTGCCTGATTGCCCCTAACTGCTCCTGCCTGCCAGCCTTTTCACACCCTAACCACTCCCCTGCCAGCCAGATCGACACCTAACTGCTCCCTGCCAGCCCAATTGCCCCTAACTGTCCTCCCCTGCAGTCCTGGTCGCCTCAACTGCCTTCCCCTGCTGGCCCAGTCACCCCTAACTGCCCTTCCTTGCCAGCCTGGCTGCCCCTAACTTCCCTCTCCTGAAGGCCTGGTCGCCACCAACTGCCCTCCCCTGAAGGCCTGGTCCACCCCAACTGCCTTCCCCTGCAGGCCTGCCCCCCCCCCCCGCAACTGCCCTCCCCTGCAGGCCTGGTCCCCCCAACTGCCCTCCCCTGCAGGTCTGGTCCACCCCAACTGCCCTACCCTGCAGGCCTGGTCCCCCACAAATGCCCTCCCTTGCAGGCCTGGTCCCTCCCAACTGCCCTCCCCGCCAGCCATCTTGTGGCGGCCATCTTGTGTCCACATGGGGCAACCATCTTTGACCACATGGGGGTGGCCATCTTGTGTGTTGGAGTGATGGTCAGTTTGCATATTACTCTTTTATTAGATAGGAGGATTATACCTTCCACCATGCCAACTGACTTCCTCCCTTAACAGCTTGATGAAGTAAATGAGTTGCCATATGGAGGGGCTCACATGGCAAGAAAATGAAGTTGGGCTCTGGCCAAAAGCCAGCAAGAAGTTGAAGGCCTCAGTCCTGCAAAGAGCTGGATCTAGACAAACACCAAGAGCTTGGAAACAGATCATTCCTCAGTCAAACCTTACACCAGACCCTAGCCCTAGCCAACACAGTTACTATAGCCTGTAAGAGACCCTGAAGCAGAGGAATATGTCAAACCATGCCTAGAAATTGTGAAATAATAGATTTGTGTTGTTTTAGACAGCTAAGTTTGGGGTAATTCCTTTCTCTGCAAGGATATTGCACATCATAGGGACACGACAACAATTAAGTGGGGGGAGAGGGGAGTTAATGTATTTATGGTGCTGAACAGATAATAAGAATTCAATAAATAACCCAAGCACCCCTTTTGGGGCACCTCTTCCTCTACTAACTCTCCAGTGTTTGGGTGAAATCTCAACCATCCTTCTTCCCCCTTTTATGCTCCCATGGCTGAAGTTTACCACCACTGCTGATTCCTAAACCCAACCCAAATCTCTCTCTAGACCTGGATCATTTACCTAACTCCTCTCAAACTCAACAAACCCAATTTTCCCATATGCATTTCATTATTATTATTTCTAAAACTGAGCTCTTTTTTTTTCTGCCTCCTAACCCACTCACTTTTCAACTGTTTCTTTCTGTTGATGGGTCTACATTGAGCCAGTCTCTCAAGTGCTATCCTAGATCTTTCATCTTTCTCAGATTATATATATAAACATCAGTTAAGTACTTAAATCTAGTCAATTCTAACACAAATATTTACAATCTATTACTATTCCTATTGCTACTGCCTTAATCAGGCCCTCAGTGATTTCTGGAATTTTACAAAAGCTTTTACAACCTGCTCCATATCTCCTCTATCCCTAGTCCACCAACCTCCACACTACCTTCAAAAAACCATTCTAAATGCTAGGCTAATAAAGTTTTATGCTGCTTTAAACCAGCTGTGATTATTATTTTCACGGCAGCTACCATTTATGATAATTTGCTATATTCTAGACAACTACTCTAAATGTTTTGTTAAATAAAATTCTTACATTTGATCCTCACAAGAATCCTTGTGGTGGGCACATATTACCATCCTCATTTTATAGATTAAAAACTAAGAATTAATTAAGGACCAATTGTACCTTCTCAACCCTTTAACCAGTACAAAAACATCCAATAAGACAGCAAACATCATATGGCTGCTTCCTTTCCACCACAACCTACCATTCTCATCCTCCTCACAATTCCCAAACACTCAAACTCCTGTAAAAAGTCTCTGAGTCATCAGAGCTGTTTTCCCTATCTAAAATCCTCCTTTCTCTACCTGCTATTATTACTCCCCCACCCTTGCCCTACTCTCAAGCCCCACACTTCCTTTCACAGATTTAATCACAATATCTAACTATGTACTCTGTCTTTCTATGCTTGCATATATTTTGATGTTCCTATTCATATTTCACACTTCTACTGAATAGCAAGCTTCTTTAAAACAAGGACTGTGCATTCCTGGGAACTAGTTCTGAAACATGACTAAATAAAAATGAATAATTCTATACTAATAAAGCATTATTCTATATCCTTGTAAAGACTGTTAAGAAGTCACATGCTTGACTTCGATCACAGAATTTCTTCAGGTTGTTCTCAAAGAAAGATCCCTAGATTTTCCAACATCATTATCTCTATGACAATAGGCTCCATTTCATTCATCAGTCCACCACTACCATTCAAATACTTGACAATGAATTGGTCCAACTGAACAGATACTCAAGTTCTACTCAGCTAAGATATATGTCACTGTTATACTACAGATTAGCACCAAATCTTTTAAATGAATATAACAAAGTGACTAGGAAGCCAACAGATTAAAGTAACAAATATAGTTGATTATCAGAGCCTCCAAGTAACAGAGCTAGATCCTTGGGTGAGTAACAATAAGCAAGGTCCTCTGCCAAAACTATTTGCTAAAAGTCACTAAAACACCCTGGCTGGGTAGCTCAGTTGTTTAGAATATCACCCTGAAACACCAAGGGCACATATAAGAATCAACCAATGAATGAATGAATGCATAAATATAACAAAAAATCGCCATTTCTCTCTCTAATAAAAAAATAAATAAAATAAATTTAAGTCACTAAAAGTTTGAGTATTTCATACCAGACCATGACCAGTATATCCTCATTTATATTACTTGCCTTTCACTTAATAATCATCTTTCCACATTATTACAAATTAGAGGCCGGTGCACGAAATTCATGCAAGGGTGTGTGTTTGGGGTGTGTGTGTGTGTGTGTGTGTGTGTGTGTGTCCCACAGCCCAGCCTGCACCCTCTCCAATCTGGGACCCCTCGAGGGCAGTCGGACATCCCTCTCACAATCCAGGACTGCTGGCTCCCAACAGCTCGCCTGCCTGCCTGCCTGATTGCCCCTAACCGCTTCTGCCTGCCAGCCTGATCACTCCCTAATGACTCCCCTGCCAGCCAGATCGACTAACTGCTCCCCTGCCAGCCGAATGCCCCTAACTGCCCCCCCCCCTTGCAGGCCTGGTTGCTCCTAACTGTCCTCCCCTGCCAGCCTGGTCATCCCCAATTGCCCTCCCCTGCAGGCCCGGTCACTCCTAACTGCCCTCCCTTACCGGCCTGGTCATCCCAAACTGCCCTCCCCTGCCAACCTGGTCACCCCTAACTGCCCTCCCCTGCAGGCCTGGTCTCCCCCAACTGCCCTCCCCTGCAGGCCTGGTCCCCCCCAACTGCCCTCCTCTGCAGAATTGTTCGCTCCCAACTGTCCTCCCCTGCTGGCCTGGTCGCCCCCAACTGTCCTCCCCTGCAGCCCTGGGTCTCCCTCAACTGCCCTCCTCTGCTGGCCTGGTCACCCCCAACTGCCCTCCTCTGCCGGCCTGGTCACCCCTAACTGCCCTCTCCTGCAAGCCTGATCACCCCCAACTGCCCTCCCTTTCAGGCCTGGTCCCTCCCAACTGCCTTCCCCTGCTGGCCTGATCGCCCACAACTGCCCTCCCCTGCTGGCCATCTTGTGGCGGTCATCTTGTGTCCACATGGGGGCGGCCATCTTTGACCACCTAAGAGCGGCCATCTTGTGTGTTGGAGTGATGGTCAATTTGCATATTACCTCTTTATTATATAGGCTGCTTCATAAATATTAATATTGATGGCCAAAAAAGCATTCCAACTTGTAAATTCACCATAACTTAATACTTACTATCTCACAGATACACTTTTTTTCTTATGCTTATGATTATTTTCATAAAGTAGATTTATAGAAGTAAAACTGCTGGGTCAAAAAATCCAAATATTTTAAGGCTATTAGGAGATTGATTCCTTTACCAATTTATTCTCCTCAGGCAATATATTTAGTCAACCAGTTGACTACATCCTTTTAATATCATATTTTTACATGTTTGCTAATATTTATTTTATATTTAAAAACTGTTTTTGATTATTACTGAGTTGTAACTTTATTCATTCCCAGATTGCCTACTGTATATCATGCACTATATTAGAGATAGAATGTAATCCTATAATAAAAGCCTAATATGCAAATAGACCAAACAGCAGAATGACCAGTCACTATGACGCGCACTGACCACCAAGGGGCAAGCGCTCAACGCAGGAGCTGCCCCCTGGTGGTTAGTGCACTCCCACAGGGGGAGTGCCGCTCAGCCAGAAGCCGGCTCACGGCTGACGAGTGCAACAGTGGTGGCAGGAGCCTCTCCCACCTCCACGGCAGCACTAAGGAGCAACAAACTGAGCAGTAAGGAGCAGTAAGCAGGTGGGCAGTAGGACAGAGGGGGTCCCAGACTGTGAGAAGGCACAGGCTGAGCTGGGGAAACACACCACCACCCCCTCCCAGTGCACGAATTTCGTGTACCGGGCCTCTAGTAGTATACACTGAGTGGCCGGATTATTATGATCTCTGAACGCATAATAATCTGGCCACTCAGTGTGTGTGTGTGTGTGTGTGTGTGTGTGTGTGTGTGTGTGTGTAGTAGAGGCCCGGTGCATGAATTCGTGCATGGGTGGGGTCCGGCCAACCCGGTCAGGGGGAGGGGACATGGGCAGTTGGCTGGCCTGCCTGCTGGTCGAACTCCTGGTCAAGGGACAATTTGCATTTTTAGCCTTTTATTATATTAGATATACATTGAGTGGCCAGATTATTATGCGTTCAGAGATCATAATAATCTGGCCACTCAGTGTATATGATCAATAGTCCCAGGACTACTATGAACTCAAATTACCAGGAAGAATGAAGTCCCTATCTTACAGGGTTAGCTTATAAATTAAAGAGGACAACATATATATATGGCACCCATCACAATGCCTAATACAAGCACTCAATAAAATGTATTCAATAAACACAATTTGTACATTCATGTGCTAGGGACTATAAATATAAAAATAATGGGGGGAAGTTGTGATACCTGCAGTCAGGAAAAGTAGGCATATAAACACGATACTTTCTAAGAAGTGTACCGAGAGGAAAATACACAAGGCACTTGTATTGACAAGAGTAGCCAGAGGGTGCATCACCAGAAAGGGCTTGCAAATCTGAGAGAAGCTGGCAAGAGAGGAAGCTAGCCAGATAAGCAGGTAATCACATGACTGTACTCAATAAAGGCTTGATGAGTGAAGGATTAAATAGATTGGTTAAAAGGAAGTCATCTTTTTTTCTGAAGGATTAGGCAAGTAAAAGGATGCTAACTTAACATAGAAGGAATACTAGTGATAATTAATCCATTCATCCAAACTGAACAAACACTTATTGAGCTTATGTGCCAGGACTGGGTATTCTGTGAACAAAACAGACATGATCTTTGCCCTGATGGAGTTCAGTCTTGAAGGAGAAAAGGGCAGTAAAAAAAAAAAAAAAGATGTAATAAATGCCATGAAAGAAGACTGGGCATGAAGGAGGTCCTCCTTTACATGTGGCTGATAAAAATAGGCTTCTATGTGGGTTATAGTCAAATGGAGTCATAGGGGATGAGAAAAGACCTGTCCTGCAAAGGTGGAATAAAGTAGTACAAGAAGGCACATTTCTGTTTACATTTAATAATCACTATATTATTCTAAGTGTTTTCTTGTTTCCTTTTAAATAGTTTACCTTTCTTGCCTTGATATAATTTCACACTTAGAGAAAAGTTATAATAGTACAAAGAACGTCCTTTTATCTTCTACCCAGATTCACCAACTGTGTACATTGTGCACCATTTGCTTTATCATTTCAGCCACTTTGTGCCCCACACATCTACATATTTCCCCGAACTACTTGAAAGCAATTTGAAGATAGATGTCTCTTTATCCATAAATACTTGAAATATGTGTTTACTAACAGCCAGGATTTTCTCATATATAACCAAAGTACGTTATCCAATCATTAAATTTAACAGTGATGCAACATTATTATCTAACTAGAGGCCCGATGCACAAAATTCATGCAAGAGTAGGCCTTCCTTCCCCCGGCTGGGCACCGGCTTCCTCCAGCACCTGGGACCCGGGCTTCCTTCCAGCCACCAGCACCCAGGACCCGGGCTTCCCTCGCAGAGAGGCCTTGACCAACCACCACAGCCCACTGGTCGGTGGCCTGGGCCTCCTTCTTTGGGGCGATTGTGGAGCCCCCCGATTGATCGCCCCACTGGCCAGTGGCCTGGGACTCCCTCTGTGGGGCGATGGCTGGGCCCCAACCAATCGCATCACACCCACCTTGGCTAGCCTGGCGCCAAGTGGGTGTCATAGCGTGGTCTCAGATGGTCACCGTTCAGTCGATTTGCATATTACACTTTTATTATATAGGATTCACAGTCCATATGCAAATTATTACTCCAATAATATCTTTTACAGTGTTTCCCCCCCCCCCCCCCCCTATCCAGGGACCAATTCAGTATCATATATTGCATTTAGTTGTAAAATATATTCACTCTCCTTCATTCTGGAACAGTCTATCAATCTTTCTTTTTCTTTTCATGATCTGGGGCAATAATGCTCTCAATCCAACAGAGGCTTTAGAAAATATTAAAGAGTAAAAATGACCTAAGTGCCATTCCCCTGTTCCATAATACTTACAATAAATAAAGGAAACTGATAGGCTGTAGCAGCTACTGTGTGCATTTATTCAAACAAACACCATCTCTTCATCTGATGTTGACTATAAGAAACAGCTCGCCCTAGCTGGTTTGGCTCAGTGGATAGAGGGTTAGCCTGTGGGTTCAATTCCAGTCAAGGGCACATGCCCGGGTTTCGGCCCTATCCCCAGTGGTGGCTTGCAGGAGGCAGACAATCAATGATTCTCTCTCATCATTGATGATTCTATCTCTCTCTCTCTCTCTCTCTCTCTCTCTCTCTCTCTCTTCCTCTCTGAAATCAATATAGATATATTTTTAAAAAGAAAAGAAATAGACCCTGAATATGCTGCCCTAGAAGAGTGGATCAAACTCAGAGAACAAGACAATTATCCTCATCTGCAGTCCCCATTCTGGCCTCCAATGTGATGTCCCAGTGGAGATCTGCCTCCCCACTCTACTTGTCTTCACTATCATTTATATTTAGTTCTCCAGTTGTTATCTTTTCTTTTAATCCTCGCCTGAGGATATGTATTTATTGATTTTAGAGAGAGGGGAAGGGAAAGGGATAGAGAAACATCAATGTGAGAGAGAAGCGTGATCAGTTGCCTCCCATGAGGGCCTGGACCAGGGATTGAAATGCACAACCTGGATATGTGCCCTGTCCAGGAATTGAACCCACAACCTTTCAGTGTAAAGGATGGCACTTCACCCAAATGAGCCTGGCCAGGGCTCCAACTGTTACTTTATGTATACATAAAATAGAGAATAGAATGTGGAAAGAACATGAGTTTTGGAATCAGAAGATCCGTTAATTCAAGTCCTGCCCCCACTATTTGACTTTGTGACCCTGACTGGCCTTATTTAACAAATTACTTTGATTACAAAAAGGAAAGAAATTATCTGTATCTCATAAGCTTATTGTGAGGAAATAAAGAAACATCTACACAATATATGGAAGATCAATGCAAACTAACATGCAATACAAACATCAGTTACTATTATTAACTAATCCAGATCAGTGTCCTGAACTCAGCTGATGCTAAATATCTCCAAGTAGAAGTCATTCTGTTACTTCAAACTCATCATGTCCCGATTTCAATTCAGTGCTTTCCCTTTAAAACTATTCCCTAACTTCTTCTGTCAACAAAACCTATCATTCTCTTTTTACTCAAAACTTGTTATTTCTATTTAAATCCTACCCATTTTTTTCCTTCATAATCCAACCCCTCATTTTCAAATGACATTACCCTTATTTTAGAGCCTGCAAATGCCTTTAAGCCTCCAGCCTTCTCCAGCCCTTCCTGAACACTTCTACCAGCTACAACCATGGGAGTCAGGCTGCTTCCTCCTCAAGTCTCTTCCCTAGAGCCTCACTGTAGCCCACAGAGGCCACAAACCAATGGCGTGCCCTGCTCTATTGCTTATTTCTTTGCAGCTATCTCTCCTGACCTCAGTTCAGTACCCAGATGGTTTCACTTAATTTCATTATCTGCTTGCCCCTTGAAGCAGGTAAATTTGCCATCTCTGGCATAAAACTAGATTAGCATTATAATGGCAGACTTGGGGGCAAGTCTAATCTCTCCCAATGAGGTTCAGATAAAGTACACAACAGTTCACCATCTATAAACTGAAATATTACCTTCTACAGAATGGATAAGAGGATAGAAATAATGTACTTCAGATTCGTTCACAATGCAAAGAAAAATGTAACGTTTTAAAAATGGTAGCAATTATAACTTTAACTCCAACATTCAAGGACTTAATAATTAACCTCAGTTTATATTTCTAGAAGTTATCTCCAACTACTCCACTACAAAAAACCTATACTCTCACTTTACAAAATCCTGCCAGATAAAATCTCCACCATTTCTACTTATCTAAATTTTACTCATCCAAGAATGGTCCTATTAGCACTTCTGGGAAGTCTTCCCTAATCACAGGTGGTGGCCCACAGTATTCTTTTCCCCACTTCTGAACTTACAGAGCTCTTAACTAACTATAGAGGTAATATCAATTATGTGGGGAGGGGAGGAGATTTCATATCAAAGTGGTACCAATGTAATAACCTGATATTAATTAACAGGAAAGGAGTAAAGGGAAGGCTAGATAATATAGGCATGCCATTGTACAGCTTTGCCAGAAAGCTGCAATTTAACACTCTCCAGGTATGTTCTCCTCAGATTGCTGGACGAAGAGACGGGACAACAGACGCATGCCCAGTGAGGTCTAGGTGATACAGAAAAGGTGATTACCTGTCAGTCACACCTGGGAACAAGACATTGGCCAGAACAGACATGGGCACTGCAAGGGTGGAAAATCTGAGATACATAAGCTCCTGAACAAACGACGTTTGCTCTCTTGGCCCTCTTGCACTCCTGGCTCTCCTGTTGCAGGGGGCAGGCTCCCACAGCCATGTGGGACCTGACTCAATTTCACCATGGAATGGAAACTGGACAGTGGCTTTGCTTCAAGCTCGGCTGAACATTTCCCAGGACTGATTTAAGGGATATGGCACTTTGGAAACTGAGGGATATAATTTCGCACAAATACACCTTTCTACCACATCTCATTCTCCCACGCCAAGTCTTAAGAAAATTCTCAAGATATAACAAGAACCAGACCTCCAGCTCCCAGTGGCAAAGGGACAACGCACTCCACTAGCAATGGAGAAATCCCACCTATGCAATCTTCCAGTAACGAAAGGACATTTGTTCCTCAAGGATCCTTCTGGGATACAGTCAGCTAAAAATGGGGGGTGGGGGATGTATGTTTTAAAATACTGACTCCAATGCATTGATTCCCAAATATACAGGGGTTACAAGTGGACATAAGGAAAAGAACAAGAAGGCATCTCTTATGTTCATAAAAAAAAAAATGTCTAACCAATTTACCAACTGGAGAATAATTTACAATTTCCTCTTTGAAAGATTACCACCATAATGATTAGGAAGGTCATTCCAGCTTACTGTGAGATAATCTAACACCGTGGTCGGCAAACTGCGGCTCGCGAGCCATATGCGGCTCTTTGGCCCCTTGAGTGTGGCTCTTCCACAAAATACCACGGCCTGGGCAAGTCTATTTTGAAGAAGTGGCATTAGAAGAAGTTTAAAAAATTTGGCTCGCAAAAGAAATTTCAATCGTTGTACTGTTGATATTTGACTCTGTTGACTAATGAGTTTGCCGACCACTGATCTAACATATTCAAATTTTAAAATTAGTTTTTTAAAATATATTTTATTGATTTTTTTTTACAGAGAGGAAGGGAGAGGGATAGAGAGTTAGAAACATTGATGAGAGAGAAACATAGATCAGCTGCCTCCTGCACACCCCCTACTGGGGATCGAGCCCAAAACCTGTATTGGCTGGCCAACACTTTCAGTCTTGGGCAGAGTATTCCCCCAAAGAGAACCTTTCCATAGAGGTTCAGAGCCTGCTAAATGAATGTCTTGCCTACAACTAAACAAATATCTTCATATAAGAACAGCACCAAAAGAATGGCAATAACAGGAATACCTTTTAATAGTTTAAAGTGTGTCCTTCAGAGTTTTTTCCTATGTATACAGGAAATACTTGTGTATACAAAGACAGTTTGGTTTTATAAAAGTGAAATAACATCCTACATACCACTATACAACTTATTTGAACTGATGTCTGACATTCATAAAATTATGTATAATGCTCAACAAAGATCATTTAAATTTGGAAATGTTAGTAAGTAAGCAATATGAAAAAAAGTTATCCCGATTAAGAATATCATCAGATTTTGTCATTTTGAATTAGTATTATTGTTTCATTTTTTTTTCATGTATAGCATATCATTTGACAGCTTCTGCTTAACAAAGACTCAAAAGAACCATTAAAATGAATTTAAGTCAAGTCTACTACAAAATATCTCTCCTACCTTCAAAGTATACCAAGTAAGGAACTAACAGCTATTTTTCCTATATTACTATAACCAATTGGGGTATGACCCCCAGAGCTGTGTATGGTATAATTGTTAAAGGATAGCAATATCAAATTGTGACACTTCCTTTAAATGCGAATTCTGGTTTTTTTAATTCCTCAAGTTCGCCTAACTCATTCATATACATATACATATATATATATGCATTATATATATATATAATTTCAACAGATAGTCTGAATAATTACTAACCAAATGGATGGAGGAGGGCAATGGGAGGAACAATAAAGATAAAAAATAAAGAGAAACAGTGACTTATCCATGTCCTATCATTCTTTTTCTTCTCCTAGAAATACCCTACTCCGTAAAAGCCCAAATGTCTTCAGTATATTTTCTTCAAATTTCCAAGAATGCTCAATTATAATTATTTTTATACAGAGCTCCAATTTTCTTTTATAAGGGAAGAATACTTTCTTACACATTCTTATATTTCTCACAGTAACTGGTTCAATGGTCTGTGGTAAGTAAATAACTGCAGGAATGAATGTGTGTGAAAAGAAACTGCTAGATTTTTCACAAGTTTTTTGAACCAGTATTTTCTGTAGATGGAAAAGACGAGATTATGAAACTATAAACAAAGCACATCCACCAATTAATAAAAGCTTAACTGGGGTTAGTGAATACTATTACCTAAATGAAAAAATTTTACTAACCATTCCTTTTAAAAAAAAATTAATAAGTTATACACATTTGCAATGTAAAGCATCTAGCAGGTGCTTCAACATTGGCTGAATGCGTGAAAATTCTCTAACTCAGAAGCCAAATAAAGCTCTTCTCAAGATTACGAAAGTAACCGTTCAGGTTCAAGTGTGGCTTTTCAAGAACAAAGGTCTTGTGTCCTCTGCCCTTTTGGACTTTATGAATTTGATTTACTAAAAAGTCAATCTGCCAGGCATTCCAACTTTGTGCTTGTTAGCAAGTGTCAGAAAAATTTTCTCAAAAGACAAGAATTCCACCTCCATTGTCTTTCCTGTTATCCAATAACAGCATATAAGAATTAGGCCAATGTAGAGATGCAAATTAAAACGACAATGAGGTATCACCTCACACCCATCAGAATGGCTACCATCCACAAACCAACAAATGACAAGTGCTGGCAAGGATATGGAGAAAAAGGAACCCTAGTACACACTGCTGGTGGGGATGCAGACTGGTGCAGCCATTATGGAAACAGGATGGAGTTTCCTCAAAAAATTAAATATGGAACTGCCATTTGACCCTCTGATCCCACTTCTAGGAATATATCCTAAGAAACCCAAAACACCAATCAGAAAGAATATATGCAGCCTATGTTCATAGCAACACAATTTGTAATAGCTAAGATATGGAAACAGCCCAAGTGTCCATCAGTAGATGAGTGGATAAAAAAGCTGTGGTATGGGGGGTGGGGGCATGTGCGGGGAGGGATATGGGATGGGAATGGGGGGATGAGGACAAATATGTGATACCTTAATCAATAAACTAATTTTTAAAAAAAATTTTTTAAAAAGCTGTGGTACATTTACACCATGAATACTATGCAGCAGTAAAAAAAAAATCTCTTAACCTTTGAGACAACATGGAGGGGCCTGGAGAGTATCATGCTAAGTGAAGTAAGTCAGAAAAAGACAAGTATCACATGATCTCACTCATATGTGGAATCTAAGTAACAAAATAAACTGATGAATGAGTGGATCCAGAGACATGGAAGCATGGAACAGAGTGCGGGATCTCAGAAGGAAAGCAGGGGAGGGTGGGTGGTGGGAGGTAATCAACTAAAGACCTCGTATACATATAGGCATGGCCCATGGGCACAGACAATAGGGTGGTGAAGGCCTGGGGCGGGGAGTAGGGGTGAGCTGGAGGGGGTCAATGGGGGAAAAGGGAGGACAAAAATCAACAATAAAGATTTTTAAAAATTAAATTAAAAAAAAAGAATTAGGCCAATAACTAAACCTAATGTAAACATAAAAGATTCAAAGTAGACTAAATAGAGCCTAACCGGCGGTTAAGGACAACAGGGGGGTGGGGGCATGTGTGGGGAGGGGTGTGGGATGGGAATGGGGGGACGAGGACAAATATGTGATACCTTAATCAATAAAGAAATTTAAAAAAAAAAACAAAGTAGGCTAAATAAAATTACTTTTAAAAGTGGTCTGAGTCCATACCCAATTTCCATCAACAGATATTTATTAACAAACATTTATCAACATCTAGGTTTTAAAACACTATGTAGCCCTAGCCAGTTTGGCCCAGTGGATAGAGAGTGGGCCCACAGTCCCGGTTCCATTCCTGGTAATGGCACGTGCCTGTTGCGGGGGATGTAGGCTCAATCCCCAGCCCTGGCCAGCCTCGCAGGAGGCAACCAATCAATGTCTCTCTCACATCCATGTTTCTCTCTCTCCATCTCTCCTCCTCCCTTCCACTCTCTCTAAAACAATCAACGGAAAAATATCCTCAGGTGAGGATTAACAAAAAAATAAAAATAAAAAATCATGACATAAATATTTCTGAGAAAATATGTTCATTCGGGCCATATTCTGTCACATTAAATAACAGAAAGCAAAGTATCTTCACATCCTTTGCAATGGTCTACTTACAGATCAAATAACCTCTCAAAAATTACATCAACCACCTTACTCGGCAGTCCTTCTGCTTCTCATGGTAATATCAGCATTGGAAGGAGGACCCTTTCTGTATCAAATAGCGAAATACAATAAGCAGATTCTCCATTAGACCCAGAGTTGTCTTGTTAAATTAAAAAATAGTTGCCTTACTTGCTAACCTTCCAATCCTTGGGGAAAACCATTCAAGCACCATGCACACACACACTGGAAACTATGCAATGAAGTGGTTAGCAATACAGACACATTCTCATATGGCCCCAATCACAGCTCCATGTCTAGCAGACGGAAGGCGAGCATTCCAATCTAGCTTAATGTCCTGTAGTAACGTGACTCTATCAAAGAGTAAGCCTATCAGTCTTCCTTGGCACTCAGGCCCACATCACTTTGTGGTGTGACCACACTTTAAAGAGTCATGACGGAGAAGGCGAGATTATGAAACTGTAAACAAACAAAGCACATCCACCAGGCAGTGGAAGAAACTAGAACGATCTTCCGAGAAGCTGCCATTTCTCCTGTTGTTCTGTTTCTATGAAGTTGTGAAATCCGCATACATACTCCATCCCAAATCTACCCGTGGGGCAGGCAGGGGCTGAGTCATTCCTCGGAGTAACTTTATACCGAACCTCGAACTCCGGGGTCGGGACAAAGACGCCTCTCTCTCCCCGTTTCTCCCACTGTGCGCTGAGTTCGGCCTCGGCCCAATTCCACTCTCGGGTTTCTCAAGTCAAAGGCTCCATTAGGGCTGAGCCCGGCGGGGGTGACAACGAAGTGAGGATGCGTCCCGGTAGGTTCGGGGCGTCTCTCCCCATCGGCCACTCCCGCAAGGCTGCCAGAGGCGCGTCCAGGCAGGCAGGCAGGCAGGCAGGCATCCTGGGGGCCCCGTCGGAGGAAGCCCAGGCAAGCCCGGCCGGGCGAGCCCACCCCACACCTCCCGCAGCCCAGTGGGGCTTCAGAGGAGCCCTGTTGGCACAGGTGCTGGGGTGTTGGGAGGCGACCGCCAGGCAACACCTGCAGGGACCGGCGGCGCGGGGCCCGCGGGCCCACACCTGTGCGCGGGCGGCGCTCCAGCCCAGCCGGACCCCGGTGCCCGGGCCCAGCGCGGCCGCGGGGCCAGATGGGGGAAGAGGACACGGGCGGCGGCGGCGACGGCACCCACCTGGCAGCACCTCCTCCGTCGGCGGCGGCAGCAGCAGCAGCAGAGCCGGCAGCCCCTGGCACCATCTTCCGCCGCCGCCTCGTCCTCGGCGGCGGCTACCAACCGCCCATCCGGCTCTGCCAACCGACACAATCGCCGGCGTCCCGGTGCCGGCCGCGGCCCCGAACTCCGGGCGGGAGGGAGGGGTCCGGGCGGAGAAGGGACGCGGTCAGGCCCCTCGGCTCTGCGTCGGGGGCCGGGGGGGGAAGGGGGCCGCGGCCCGTCAGAGCCGAGGGGCCGTGGCGACAGGAGGACTCTGAGGCAGCGCCGAGGGTTCGGCAGGCCCGCGGACGCGGCCGTAGCAGGGTTTGTTATTGTCGACTCCGTTCCTTCCTCCGCGGAGCATGCCGGGAGTCGGCGGGCGGGGGAGGGGCGGCCCGGCGGCGCAGAGGGGCGGCGCGCAGGTCCGGAAGTCGGGGGCCTGCCGGGAAAGGGGAGGAGTCCGCCGGCCGGCGCTGTCCTCCCCTGACCTGGGAGACTGGGCTGGGCGGCCTGGGTGCTGTGGCCGCGGACCGGCGCGCCTTCCCGCAAGGTGAACTTGACCTTCCCTGCCACCGCGAGCTGGCCTGAGCGAGGTGGACCCTGCGGAAGTCCGGATCGGCTCCAGGGGAAAGGGCTCGTCTCTCAGCCTGTCGCGGAGGAGCGGGGCCAGCCCTGGGTCGGGGTCTGGTCTCCTGCCCGCCCTGGGCTGCCCGCGTGTTGGAGGATGAGGGGCCTGGAGGGCTGTGGGCCGGCGGGGCTGGGGCTAGGCTGCCATCCCCACCCCCACACCACATCCCACAGGGCCTGGACTGCCCGCGGCTGACAAGTGTCTGCGGGTGGGGACGGCACCGAGTTCTCAGACCAGGTAAGGCTAAGAAAACATCCGACGGGGAAGAGGGGCCAGGCGCGGTCGATGGGGATGGAGATGAAAGCGCGACGCGGCGGCCACCACTCTTGGGCTTTATCAATACTGATTTCTCTAGTTCTAGCCTGAGTACTGAACTCGATCAGCAAGGGGAATCCTGATTGAGAAGATGAGCATTCACAGGCAATGACTTGAAGCCACAGGCTGGAGTATTAAAAATCTGAGAAGTTGCCGAAACCGGTTTGGCTCGGTGGATAGAGCGTCGGCCTGCGGACTCAAGGGTCCCAGGTTGGATTCCGGTCAAGGGCATGTACCTTGGTTGCGGGCACATCCCCAGTAGGGGGTGTGCAAGAGGCAGCTGATCGATGTTTCTCTCTCATCGATGTTTCTAGCTCTCTATCCCTCTCTCTTCCTCTCTGTAAAAAATCAATTAAAAAAAAAAAATATATATATATATATAGAAAAAAAAAGTTTACTTTGCCTTTGCTTGTGCTGTTCTCTCAGATTAGGAAACTCTCTCCTTTCATTCCCTATCATTAAAAAAAAAAATCTGAGAAGTTACCCATAGAAAAAATTATATGATATTTTAAATTCCTTTTATGTCTAGGAATGTCTCGTACGAGTAAGCTTAGCGGTGGGTGTTACCACAAAGTCATCAGAGGGCTTTTGAGTTGTGTTTCATAAAAATAATTATCACAATTTTCAAGGGCACCAAAACGGAACAAATACTATTAGAAAGTAGTGTGCAATCCTTCATTTGTCATAGTGGAAACTGATTTTTAACAAACACACACAAAAAGCACATTGAACCAACTGGTAAGCACTAGGGATTTTCCGTTTTCATCACCCTGACCTGGTACCTGGAAGTTAGGTTTGAAAAGAACTATTATTTTTACCACTTTGTTTTTAATTTTCCATTCCTATGTATTGCAGAGAGATCTTGTGTTGGCAAATCATTTTACTTTAGGTATTTTGTTGTTGTTGTTTGTTTCAAGCTGCAATTTTATTACACCACCCCAGCAAGACATAGCAGAGAAGTGAAAAGGAAGACTAAAAGGTTGTTATGCCTTGGAGCAAGATATGAACTGATTTTGTTAGGAATAGCAATTACCAATCAGCACACAGAAAATAACGTGGTGAAAAGGGATTTAACCAGAAAACCAAAATACAGCACTATTAGGCCTCTAAAGAGTATATTGGTGCTTGACTGTCCCCTTAGTTATCAGTGACATTCATGATTACAAATACAATTTGGAATGTAAAAGCATCACTGGAATGTGCCAGTGACAATGTGTTAAAATAATAAAATGTTTTAAATGTTACTTGTCTCTCTGGCCTCTTTCTTTGGGAAAAAAAGAAATATTGTATTTCTCATCTTCTCTCTTAGTCATAGGCTGGAAGAAATGACCAGAAGTGATTGGGTCATACCTTACAGATTTACACCTTCTCTAAAGCACAAATGTTAAGAGTGTTTATGCACCTCATGTTCTTTCCTAGTTATAAGTGAAAATGTACTAGCATTCTTTTATATATATGCAGGAATCTAGAGGAGGTACCAACACAAGTTGATAAAACCACGTGTCCATAGTAATGTTTCAGAAAGTGGCATTTTCCTTCAAACAAGGATATTGAAAACCCTCTGCACTCTTCCTTAATAAATAAAAACAAGAACAAACAAAAAAACCCTCATGAGCATTACTTCTCAACCAAGCTTCTTTATAATAAGTCTCATTTTCACTTACTGTGCTTTTCTCACTGAAATTACATGTTAAGAGGGACCTCCAAATTATTGTGTTAAATGGACAATTCTGAGCCTTTGAACATTCTAAGGCATTTGCCATTTTTAATTAATCTTTTTATCTCCCCCTTTTCTTTTGTAGTATCTCTTTCTTGGCTCTTAAATCTGACCTTTTGCCTGGACGTTGTGGCTCAGTAGTTGAGCATCCACCTAGAACCAGGAGGTCATGGTTCCATCCACAGTAGGGGGTGTGCAGGAGGCAGCCAATCAATGATTCTCATCATTGATGTTTCTATCTCCTCCCTCTCTGGAATCAATTTTAAAAAATACTTTTTTTTTTTTTAATCTGGACTATCTTTCATTTGGTCCTCGTCTGAATTCTCAACACAGTGTAAATTATACAAATACTAGAGGCCCGGTGCATGAAATTTGTGCACGGGGCAGGGGGGTGAGTGGTGGGGGGGTTTCCCCTCAGCCCAGCCTGTGCTCTCGCAGCCCAGAACCACTTGCGGGATGTCTGCCTGCTGGCTTAGGCCCCCTAGGCCAGCAGGCGGACATCCCTCTCAGTTCAGGACCCCTTGCTCCTTACCGCCCACCTGCTCACTGCTCCTTAGCACTGCCCCAGAGGCAGGAGAGGCTCCCACCACCGCCACTGTGCTAGCCAGCCATGAGCCGGGCTTCTGGCTGAGCAGCACTCCCCCTGTGGGAGCTCACTGACCACCAGGGGATAGCTCCTGCATTGAGCATCTGCCCCCTGGTGGTCAGTGCACATCAACCTGTCATTCTGCTGTAATGGTCACTTAGGCTTTTATTATATAGACTAGAGGCCCAATGCATGAAATTCTTGCAAGAGTAGGCCTTCCTTCCCTTGGCTGCCGGCACCAGCTTCCCTCTGGCACCTGGGACCCGGGCTTCCCTCCCAGCCCCAGCTTTGTCCAAAAGGACGTCTGGTCTAATTAGCATATTGCACTTTTATTATTATAGACTAGTGGCCCAGTGCACAAAATTCGTGCACATTAAAAGGGAATTAGAGGAAATGTTTTAATATTGCTATTTGCCCTTTATAATAGAAGTGTCGGAGATGAAAGAAAATTAGTAAAATGTATATGAAAATCTCCCTCCTGTCAGAGTCTGGGGCGCGCCGCGGGACCTAGAGTCAAGTCCCCACCCACCTACAACATGTGCTTTGAAAACACAGACCCACACCCGGCCGGCCCCACCCACATTGGGTGAGACCCAGACCCGGCCAGCCCTACCCCTGTCAAGCCCCTCCAGGTGGGGGGTGCTGCCTCAGATCCCTCAGCCCGGCACCAGGTGGGGGGTGCAGTCTCAGGTCCCCTGCCCCAGCACCGGGGTGGGGGGCATGGCCTGAGGTCCCTCGCCCCCACCAGGCGCCATGCAGCCTCAGGTCCCTGCTGTTCAGTCATGACATTAGGGCATCCCGGCTAATTTGCATATTCCTCTATTATATAGATAGATAAGATACTATGGGAGAATAGACAAGAGTTAATCTTGTCCTCATTGCATTGATTTTTTTAATAAATTTTTAGGTTCTTAGATTTACAGTGTGGGCAAAAGAAATTGGTTCTCTTTCAGAGGAATATGTAGGAATAAGTACTTCAAATTAGTTTCAATCTTTAAAATCATATTTTCTCCTTCAGGTCTCAACTTTAGTGTCACTTTCTCAGGGAATCCTTTCCCAACACATCCATAGTTCTCCTAGATTCTTATGTTATATAAGTGTCTATCTAAACTGCTGAAATGTAAGTCCTTTTTTAATAGAGGAACTATTTTCCCAATACCTGTGTGTAGTAGTGTATACTCAAACATTTGTTGACAGTGCCCTACACCTTTTTAAGGCCTTCAATTTATAGCTCAACTCACTTCCCAACTAGTCTCTTACTGGATTCTCATCATTGATGTTTCTGTCTCTCCCAAAACTAATCTAATCATGTCTTTTCCCTGCTTACAACTGGTCTTGTTTTGTATATTAGATAAAATACAAACTTCTTAACATAGCATAAGAATCTTAGGTACCAACCCATCTCTCCAGGGGTGGGCAAAAGTAGGTTTACAGTTGTGAATATGCAAAACAAGAGTTTATTCTTGTATTATTGTCCATACAAACAACTATAAACCTACTTTTGCCCACCACCTGTATCTTCCTGCAGTTCTTCCCTTTCCATGGGCCTTATATGAGTTTCCTCATCCAGTAATATTCTTCCCCTCTTGCTCACCTTTCAAAGTCATCCCTAAAACAGATCTTGGACATTAGCCAGCTTTTAACTGCTAGACAATGTAGTGCTGCTCCATATCACACGACTGTAAATGTTTGTTTCCCCTCTAAGTGTGAAACTCTATCCATTTCTAAGTTCCTAGAACTTCATAGAGCTTGAAACATAGTAATTAATCTATTTGAATATAATAAATTCGGCAAATATTGAAGGCCAAGTAGATAAGTTACTGTGGGAAATTCATGCCCTCAAAAATGTCATACAGGGACCATTAAAAAAATCATTGTAGCCCAGCTGGCATGGCTCAGTGGTTGAGCGTCAACCTATGGACCTATGAACCAGAACATCACGGTTCGATTACGGTCAGGGCACATGCCTGTGTTAACGGGACTCTCATCATTGATGTTTCTATCTCTCCCTCTCCCATCCTCTGAAACCAATAAAAAAAAATATTTAAAAAATCATTGTAATGACAAGTTTATATGATAGTCTTCTCTGTATCCTTGGGGGAATTGGTTCCCGGATACCTTCCCCCACCTCCATGGACACCAAAGTCTGCAATGCTCAAGTCCCTAATATAATATAGCATATTTGCACACAACCTATGCATATCCATGCATACTTTAAATCATCTGTAGAGTACTCATGATACCTAAGACAATGTAAATACTATGCAGAGTTGTTATACTGTGTTATTTAGGGAATAATGACAAGGAAGAAGTGTACATGTTCGGTACAGACCCACCCATGGTAGCCCTAACTACATAGTACACATCAGCCACAACCTAACCTTTTAATATTACAATCTGTGATTGGTTGAATCTACCGATGAGAAACTCCAAGATATGGAGGGCCAACCGTACATCAGGATATTGGAAAGATCATGGTATACATGCTATTTTAATGGCCTGATTTGAGATTTCATTCTGCATATGTAGTAGACATTTCTCAAACTAGTGTCACTACCCTGATTTTCTTTTAGGTTGTGTTTAAACAGTCAGCAACCATGATTGACATAATTTGACTTTTCAAAATATGAATCGCAATTTTTCATTTTTGAAGGTTAACCCCCTTTTTTTAAGTTTTGTACTTTGTTTTTAAAATCATAGCTAATTTGGTTGTAAAATATGGTCATACACACTAAGGCTTCTGCCTCTGTGATTATAAGTTAATATTTTTAGTAGTATTTACAGACCTTCAAACTGCCCTACTCAGTTGGTGTGTTGATACTCACACATATTATTAATGATAATGGTAGTTAACTTATGAGTGACTACCTTCAAAGCCAGTGATGAGATTATGAGTAATGATGTTTCTAATGCGGCAACACATACAAGAACATACTTTCAGCATGCTTCATTTTCCAAAAGATTTAAACCAACATATTGAGACAAAGCATTTTTTATGTTCTGTTTTTCATTATTTTGAAGAAAAGCTTCCCAGCAAAATGTCCAAAACTATAGCTGGAATGTCTTAAATCAGAAACTTACAGTCCTACAGATACAGATGTGGATTGGATTCAAACAGCAAGTGGTAGTTGGACTTGAGGTGTTTCTTTGACTGTGACCCACATTAAGAAATACATTTTGCACCCTAGCTGGTTTGGCTCAGTGGATAGAGCATTGGCCTGCAGACTGAAGGGTCCCGGGTTCAATTCTGGTCAAGGGCACATGCCCCGGTTGTGGGCTCAATTCCAGTAGGGGCCGTTCAGGAGGCAGCCAATCAATGATTCTCTCTCATCATTGATGTTTCTATCTCTCCCTCTCCCTTCCTTTCTTAAATCAATAAAAAAAAATTTTTTTAAATAAAGGAAAAGAAATACATTTTGCCCTAGCTGGTTTTGCTCAGCATCGGCCGGCAGACTGAAGGGTCCTGGTTCAATTCCTGTCAAGGGCACATGCCCGGGTTGCAGGTTTGATCTGCAGTGGGAGGCATATAGGAGGCAGCTGATCGATGATTCTCTCTCATTGTTTCTCTCTCTCTCCCTTTCGCTTCCTCTCTGAAATCAATAAAATATCTATATGTACATATATATAAAAGAAATACATTTTAACACTGTGACCTGGGTCATGCCTCTAGCAATAAAACCATATTTTATGAAAAAACACTTACTGCTTGTAATGTACTCTGATGTTTTCTATTCTATTTTTTCCAATGCTAGTAAATTTTCCAACCCACTAAATTGATTTTACCACCCTCTAATGGCTTGAAAGACATTACATTCAATAAAAGGTCCCAAACCTTGAGAATCTTTGCTCCTAGTATTATTTCCATTAGTGGCTTCCACCACCACCCCCTGCCCCTTTTTTTAGTGGCATCCCTAAATGGTAAAGTTTTTGATATGTTTATTTTTAAAAAGGATAACCTAACTGAATCCCATGAAACATTAGAGGCCAAATATGGGCTTTACATTTACAAACCTATTTAGTTGCCTTAAGAGCCCTATCAGGTTTCTACTAATTTTCAAAGATGATAACAAAGATGTGGAGAAGTTGGAACTCTTAATATATTGATGGTGAGATTGTAAAGTGGAGCAGCCACTTTGGAAAACAGATTGGCAGTTTCTCAAAAGTTTCAGCAGTTATCACATAGCCCACAATTACACTCTTAGAGAAACGAAAACATGTCTGCAAAAACTTGTACACAAATGTTCATAGTGAGTTATTCATACAGCTAAAGTGAAAACAATCCTAATGTCAACTGATCAATGGATAATCGTATTGTGGCTGGGTCTCAGAATATTATGTGAAGCAAGAATTTCAGTTCCTTAATAAACAGTATTACTACTAGTATATGGCCCAGCAATTCTATTCCTAGGTGGTACTCCAAGAGAATTCTACTTCAAGAGGATTAAATATGTATGTCTAAACAAAAATGTATGTCCAATCAAAAATGTTCATAGCAGTATTCTTAGTAAAAAAAAAAAAAAAAAGAAAGAAAGAAAGAAAAGAAAGAAAGAGACCCAAATATCAACTGATGAATGAATAAACCAAGTGTGGCCTATCCATACACTGGAATATTGTCTGGCAATGAAAAGGAAAGTACTGACACATGGTACAACATGGATGAACCAAGGAAACACACTAAGTGAAAGAAGCTAGTCAGCAAAAAGCCACATCATACTCTATGATTCCGCTTATATGAAAGGTCTAGAATAGACAAATTCCTAGACAGAAAGTGGATTAGTGGTTGTCAGGGTCTGGGAAAATGGGATATGACTGCTAATGGGCAGGAGGTTTCTTTAGAATATGGTGAAAGTGTTCTGAAATTAGATAATGGTGATGATTACACAACCTTATGAATATCCTAAAAAACACTGAATGGTACACTTTAAAATGCTGAATTTTGGCCCAACTGGTGTGGTTCAGTGGTTGAGCATCAACTTATGAACCAGGAGGTCATGGTTCAATTCCGTAGTCAGGGCACATGCCCAAGTTGGGGGGTCGATCCCCAGTGTGGGGTGTGCAGGAGGCAGCCAATCAACGATTCTCTCTCATCATTGATGTTTCTATCTCTCTCTCTCCCCTTCATCTCTGAAATCAATAAAAATATTTTTAAAATAAAATGATTTTATGTTTTGTTTTGGTTTTTTAGATTCCATGTAGAAGTGAGATCATAGTGTTTAATATTTGCCTTTCTCTGTTGTTGCAAATGACAAGGTTTCCTTCTTTTGTATGGCTGAATGATATTTCATTGTGTATATATGCCACATTTCCTTTATGCATTCATCCACAGACAAACACTTCAGTTGTTTCCATGTCTTGGCTATCCAATATAATAGAGTTAATATGAAAATGTTCGTCACGCCCTCACACCATCACAATCCATCACCAGGAGGCATGCGCAGGTGGGCAGGGACTTGACACTGTGTGTGTGGCGTGGAGGCAGGTCCTGGTGGCTCCGTGCGGCAAGGTCTGGGGGTCCTACGGCTCCATGCGGCGTGGAGGTGAGACCCCCAGCTCCGGCCTACCTCCTTGGGGCAATCCATCTGAGGAGCCCTGGATGGGTGGGCGGGGCCTACCTCTTTGGGGAGATCGATCACGGGGCTCCCGCACTGTGAGAGGGCACAGGCCAGGCTGGGGGAACCGCCCCCCCCCCCCGCAAGTGCACAAATTTTGTGCACCGGGCCTCTAGTCATAATATAATTGGTACATAACTTTTAAACTTGTGCACATTTGTTAAGTATTAATTTAATAAGAATTCCTTTCCAGGACATTAGTATGCTTCATGGCAAGACTACTGTCCCAAGTTATGGAACTATTTGTATATGCATATATTTTAAAAGGGACATTTTAGACATAAGTATTTCTATCTCTAGTAGATCCTTAGTCTTGTGCTGTGCATTTAATTAACGCTTTTTGAATAAATACTGTATTAAGTTCATAGCTTAATCAACATGAAGTCGGCTCAAAGAAAAAATTGTCCAGAAATGTCTCAATCAGCAAAGCCTCGATGCACAATTTTAATTTGAATGACAGATAAATAATTAGGAGATAGAATTATTAAGATAAGCCCTAGCCTAAAACATAGCACAGGAAAGAAGCTAGAATCTTTTAAAATATTCACAAAACGGGAAGGAACCAAGATGGCGGCATAGTTAAACAACTAATCTGCTGCCTCACACAACAATTTCAAAAATACAACTAAAAGACAAAAACGTCTACCACCCAGAACCACGGGAAAGCTGGCTGAGTGGAAGATTTACAACTAAGAAGAGAAAGAAGCACAATCGCTGAAAAGCTGAGGTACGGAGGCACGCGAATCGGGCCGGCGGCAGGCGGCTGGGTGCACGGCTTTTCTTCAACCCGCAGGGAGACAAGCTCCCGATCACTCTGAAATCCAGTTTCTGGGGACACTCGGGGGACCCAGGCACCTACGGGGAGAAGCTGGACTCTCGGCCATCGGGTCGGAAAGTGAGAGTGACTTTTTTGCAGAGGTGCGCCCAGCAATCATTGTTTACTGCGCTGGAGCGAGGGGCGCAGGGACTTGGAAACGTGGAAAGGCAGAGAAGGCTGACGGCAGCCATCGCCGTTGGCCACGCCCCAGCCTAGTGACGCCCTGAGACCCCGCCCCGCCCTGAGGCCCCGCCCTGAGGCCCCGCCCCACACATTCTACAAACCCTCCCAGGCTCCACACAGCGGCTTTTGCATATAAATGGCCTGTTCTGGAGCAGCTCAACCAACTGCAGCTCCAGTCAGACTGCTCCAAAACCGCCCAAGCAAAGGAGGAGAAAACTAGCCCTTGCTGTAGCTCCTGCTGGGGGACACACAGTACACAAGGGTACACCAAGAGTGTCCACCTCAAGTAACTGGGAGGCTGACCCGTTGAACCAATAGGACACCTAGTAAACAAAACTACCCTACCAACTTAGGGAAGCAGAGAATATGAGAAGGCAAGGAAACAGATCACAAACCAAAGAAATGGAGGAGAACAAGCGACTGGACATAGAGTTCAAAACCACGGTTATAAGGTTTTTCAAGAATTTCATGGAAAAGGCCGATAAATTCAATGAGGACCAACTAGAAATTAAACGTACACTGACTAAGATAAAAAATATTATACAGAGACCCAAAAGCAGACTAGAGGATTGCAAGAATCAACTCAAAGATTTGGAATACAAAGAGGCCAAGGACACTCTTCCTGAAAAGGCCGATAAATTCAATGAGGACCAACTAGAAATTAAACATACACTGACTGAGATAAAAAATATTATACAGAGACCCAAAAGCAGACTAGAGGATTGCAAGAATCAACTCAAAGATTTGGAATACAAAGAGGCCAAGGACACTCTTCCTGAAAAGGCCGATAAATTCAATGAGGACCAACTAGAAATTAAACATACACTGACTGAGATAAAAAATATTATACAGAGACCCAAAAGCAGACTAGAGGATTGCAAGAATCAACTCAAAGATTTGGAATACAAAGAGGCCAAGGACACTCTTCCAGAGAAGCATGAAGAGAAGAGAATTCAGAAAGTTGAAGATAGTGTAAGAAGCCTCTGGGACAACTTCAAGCGAACCAACATCAGAATTATGGGGGTACCAGAAGAAGAGAGAGAGCAAGATGCTGAAAACCTATTTGAAGAAATAATGAACGAAAACTTCCCCCACCTGATGAAAGAAATAGACTTACAAGTCCAGGAAGCACACAGAACCCCAAACAAAAGGAATCCAAAGAGGACCACACCAAGACACATCATAATTAAAATGCCAAGAGCAAAAGACAAAGAGAGAATCTTACAAGCAGCAAGAGAAAAACAGTTAGTTACCTACAAGGGAGCTCCCATACGATTATCAGCTAATTTCTCAACAGAAACCATGCAGGCCAGACGGGAGTGGCAAGAAATATTCAAAGTGATGAATAGCAGGAACCTACAACCAAGACTACTCTACCCAGCAAAGTTATCATTCAGAATTGAAGGGCAGATAAAGAGCTTCACAGATAAGAAAAAGCTAAAGGAGTTCATCACCACCAAACCAGCATTATATGAAATGCTGAAAGGTATTCTTTAAAAAGAGGAAAAAGAAGAAAGATAAAAATTATGAACAACAAATACATATCTATCAACAAGTGAATCTAAAAGTCAAGTGAATTAAAAATCTGAGGAACAGAATAAACTGGTGAACATAATAGAATCAGAGGCATAGAATGGGAGTGGATTGATAATTCTCAGGGGGAAAGGGGTGTCTGTGTGGGGAGTATGGGAAGAGACTGGACAAAAATCATACACCTATGGATAAGGACAGCGGGGGGGGGGGAGGTAAGGGAAGAGGGGGGTAGGAACTGGGTGGTGGGGAGATATGTGGGGAAAAAGGAGAAACAATTGTAATCTGAACAATAAAGATTCATTAAAAAATAATAATAATAATAAATAAAGGTTGGAAAAAAAAAAAGATTTAGCCTGGAAAAAATAAAATATTCACAAAACATTCTTTCATATCTACAGTTGTAAACTTTTGGAGTTAAATTCTAAATATCAGATAGAAAGCTAAATACCGGGAGGAAGTATGTGTGGCATTTTTCTAAGCATGAAATTTCTAAGCATGGCCTCAGTAAAATTAACCACATTAAGTGCTCCTTTGCCCCAGCCACAAAATGCATCATACCCAATTATTAAATACTGTCCTATGCCAGTACTTGACGTCAGTGGAAGCTGCCCCTTGTCATGATATGAAAACCAACTGAGGAATCAGAATATATGAACTTAAACTTGAGCTTTAAATAATTAGCCTGTTCTTTTAACATTATAGCAACCTAGCAATATTTATTCTTTTTTTAAAATAAATCTTTATTGTTCAGATTATTACAGGTGTTCCTGCCTCCCCCCATAGCTCCCCTCCACCTGATTCCCCACCGCACACCATGCCCTTACCCCCTGCCACTGTCTTCATCCATAGGTGTAAGATTTTTGTCCAATCTCTTCCTGCACCCCTCAGGCCCCCTTCCCCCTGATAATTGTCTGTCCCCTCCCTTTCTATGTCTCTGATTCTGTTATATTCACCAGTCCATTCTGTTCTTCAGATTTTTTATTCACTTGATTTTTAGATTCACTTGTTGGTAGGTATGTATTTGATGTCTTTTTGTTGTGCAATATTTATTCTTTGTTCAGTAAATACAGACAGGGTGTGGTGGCCCTTAGCCAGCTGGGTGTGTCTCTGAAATTCAAAAGATGACTAATGAGGTGCTGTTTACATTTAAAAGTAGAAAAATTATCCTTGATGTATACTATTTCTCTGACTAACTGATGATTTAGGTTATTAATGAAAATTGGAAAAAAACACAGTTCAAAAGCAATAAACTCTTTCAGGACAATTTTCGGTCTCAAAGGTTTTTGGTTAAAAATAATATACTGCATATTTTCAAAATAACACCAGGGGTCACTGTAAGCTAGAAAACTTCAAACATGTTTGATAATGTTGTTAATGCTAATCACATGATTTTTATTTGAATACTTGTTTGTTGGTGACATTTTTTAAAATCTTTGCTTTCCTTCCTAATGGCCCATATTAGTTTTAATCATCTTTTTGTTACAGAAAACCGGAGAAGAACCAAGCAACGCTTAGAGAGATGGAGTTACATTTTATTATTATAACACACGGGCCGAGAGAAAACTGTATTTCAAATTCTGGGCCGCAACATGGAGGAACTTTCCCTATTTATATGTTTTACCTTCTTTGTCTCCCAAATATGGGGTGTTTCTGGTCCCCTTTGCAAGTTCTTAAAGAGCCCTCTGTGCTGGGGCTTTGAGACCTCGACCAAAGGCCTGGCCTGGCGCCAGCACTGATAACTTCGTCTGGGGAAGGTTTATGGCCTCTCTGGTGTGGTCTTATTATTTAAGCAAGCAAGCAGTTACAGAAGCCAAAATAGCAGGGTTACAATTTCAAACAGCGGTTTTTATATAAGATGGATGCTTCATTCTAACTGTCCAAATTTAATTCAACTGAAAATAAAAACTATTTTTCATAAGCACTGTCACAACCAGATCAACATGACAAAGTGTTATACTTCTAAGGATGTTGGAAATACTTTTTTCTCCAGAAAAAAAGAAAAAGTATGATATAAAGCTGCATTTTTTTTTACTTTGCTGCATGTAATATGTTTCTGCCTAAATGTCCATGTGTTAGGAAGAGACTAGGTTAAGTGACTTCTAAGATCCTATCCAGCTCATAGTTTTGTAACGACACACTTAAACTTGAACTACCTATTGACTTAAGTATTTTATACTATGCAGAAGGTCACAGAACTTTACTCATGCTCCTGGAGGACTACTTTGTTTAAGTATAGGCCTGGGGGAAGACAGAATGAGATGTAGGGCTATTTTAGAGATTTAAATATCTAAATGAGAGACGGTTCTGGGATTCTCTACCATACAAGACAAACCTAAGTTCTCTCCTTGAAAACAACCAAATCTCCAGACAGCCTTTTGGTTTCCTTCAGATCATGTTCACACATATCTCAGTCTCAACTTAATTCAATCCTGTGTAACTCCTTTCCCCACCAACATGAGGGTAGCCTCACCTCTCCAACACTCCTTCAGACACACACAAGCCAATCAGTGAAGTGTTTTTCTATGTCAAGGTCTTGAACCAGGGGCTTTAAGGGACTTCTTTGGGTTTCTTTCAGCCATATCCTCAAATTTCTCCAACCTTTGCTTAAACCAGTCCTACTTCCCAAAACCCTTGCTTTCCATATACCTAAAAGTAACACAAGCCTTGCTGAGGTGGCTCAGTGGTTGAGTGTCGACCTATGAACCAGGAGGTCACAGTTCAATTCCTGGTCAGGGCACATGCCTGGGTTGGGGGCTTGATCCCCAGTGTGGTGTACGAAAGAGGCAGCCGATCAATGATTCTCTCTCATCATTGATGGTTCTATCTCTCTCTCCCTGTCCCTTCCTCTGAAATCAATAAGAATACATTTAAAAAAAATAAAAGTAATACAATGTTATGTGTCAATTACATCTCAATCAAATGGGCAGGGAAATAATTAAATGAGGAAAAGTATGAAAGGATACATACTGAACTGCTAACAGTGGTTAATGCCAAGGAGTAGAACAGGATATTTGGGGTTGGATAGAGCACTCTTTTTTTCACTTTTTAATACTTTTCTGTAGTTTGAAATATGTGCCTGATGCAGTGACTCCACTAGGAATCCTATATAATAAAAGCCTAATATGCTAAGTGTCCAGTCATCCAGTCAGCTGTTCCACCAATCAAAGCATAATATGCTAATGATATGCTAAGGCTGCTCAACTGCTCACTATGATGTGCACTGACCACCAGGAGGCAGACATTCTGACCGGTAGGTTAGCTTGCTGTTGGGGTCCGGCCAATCAGGACTGAGTGAGATGGGCCAGACACGCCCTAGAGCCCTCTCACGGTCCCTCCCCAGCTGGCCAACCTCCCGCATCCCTCCCCGGCCCGGATCATGCACCAGTGGGGTCCCTCGGCCTGGCCTGTGCCCTCTCACAATCTGGGACCCCTCGGGGGATGTCAGAGAGCCAGTTTCAGCCCAATCCCACAGGCCTGGCCGAGGGACCCCACTGGTGCACGAATTCATGCACTGGGCCTCTAGTACAATATAAACAAGGCCATCTTCCTCCTGCAGATTTCAGCCAGCTTGCAGCTCAGGGAAAACAGCTGGTAAATGTAATGCAGTGTCATGAGTACCAAGATTGTGTTATGTAAGTGATACATTTTGGAGTCCAAACTTCAAAAACTCCTATTATACTTATTTTTAAACATTGGTCAAAAATTGACAAGTAAATTGATTATAGTGATTTAGATTCAGGTCTTAAGAAGTTTATACTCTATTAAAGAGGACAATGATGTTAATTAACTAAAGAAAAAATTGTTTAAATAGAAAAGATATTTACAATGTTCCCAACACCCCAGGAAATAATTTGTGTGCAAAATTTGTGGGACTTAGGGAATGACTACATAAAGGTAAAGAAGGGGGATATAGATAAAGTCAAGATAAACTGTTTAAACTTTATCTTGAAGGACTTATTTAGGGCTTTTAAGCAGACTGGCAGAATCAGATTTGGTTTTTTGGAAAATTGCTCTGGCGTTTGAGGAATAGATTAACAGACACAGGAGGTAACCATGGAAACTAAGGAGGTGGGAGTGGGAATGAAGAGGGGAAATACTTGAATTTGTCTAACTGGATGCTGTTGGGTTTTTTTTTCACCACTGTGGTGTCCTCAGTGCCTACTATCAGCGTAGGCATTAAAAATACTAGTATACTTCTTTTTTTTTTAAATATATTTTATTGATTTTTTACAGAGAGGAAGGGAGAGGGACAGAGAGCTAGAAACATCGATGAGTGAGAAACATCAACCAGCTGCCTCCTGCACACCCCCTACCGGGGATGTGCCCACAACCAAGGTACATGCCCTTGACCAGAATCAAACCTGGGACCTTTCAGTCCGCAGACCGATGCTCTATCCACTGAGCCAAACCGGTTTCGGCAAAAAATACTAGTATACTTATATTTACAATTAAACCAAGTCTGAATCATTTCAGAAACCCTTAGCTACCATTCAGTATTATCTGTTTTATGCTTGGTTTTGTGGCAAAATGACCTGGCTTGTTAAGGAATGGTGTGATAAGCTGTAATGTTTTTGTCCAGAGAAGGCCTGAGAGAGCTGCTATCAACAAGGATTCTGGATGGATTTCCACCTCGAGCCCACCCTAAGAAAACTAAATTATACCTCCAAAGTATCAAATGGATTTCAAATAATTTATTTGCATTTTAGAACTAAAACCTAAAAATATTGAAAGCAATACAAAAAGTCCAACATTCAATAACATAAAATTGACACTGGCATCCTATCTAATAATAGACAAATATGCAAATTGACCATACCTCCGACACACCCCCAAGCCACTCCCACCATCCAATCAGAGCGAGTATGCAAATTAACCCAAACCAAGGTGGCTACAGCCACAGAGAGCAAGGTTTCCCAGGTAACAGAGGAAGCCAAGCTTTCCGCCTGCCCTTACCAGGCCTAAGCCTCCACTCAAGCTACAAAGTTTCAATTATAGAAGGTAAACAAATTCAAACAAATGGCAGCAGAATGGAGCTTGAGAGAGCAGGCCAGGGTTGTCGGCGGCAACAGGGGAAGCAAAGCTTTCCGCACACCCACTTAAGGCAACAAAGTTTCAATTAAAACCCCAACACAAATGGCTGCCGGCCTCAGAGGGAGCCCCAGGCTTGGCTCTGCTCCAGGCTACAAAGTTTCAATTGTAGAAGGAAAATAAATTCCAGATACCAGGGTCTCCTCTTGGGTTGCCAGGGGGCGTGGCCGGCCTGCAAACCACCACAGGCCCCTCGCTCAGGCCGCCCCACACCCCAAGGGAACCCCCACCTGATCCGGGACACCCTTCAGGGTAAACCACCTGGCCCCCACCCCTGTATCAGGCCTCTATCCTATCTAATAAAAGAGTAATATGCAGATTGATCATCACTGCAACACACAATATAGCTGCCCCCATGTGGTCAAAGATCCTGGCCCCATGTGGACACAAGATGGCCACCTCAAGATGGCCAGCAGGAGAGGGCAGTTGGGAGGCACCCGGCCTGCAAGGGAGGGCAGTTGAGAGGGACCAAGCCTGCAAGGGAGGGCAGTTGGAGGTGATCAACCCTGCAGGAGAAGGCAGTTAGGGGTGACCAGGCTGGCAGAGGAGGGAAGTTGGGGGCAAACAGGCTGGCAGCAGAGTGGTTAGGGGGTGATCAGGCTGGCAGGCAGAAGCGGTTAGGGGCAATCAGGAAGGCAGGCAGGCAAGCAGTTGGGAGCCAGCAGTCCTGGATTGTGAGAGGGATGTCCGACTGCCTGTTTAGGGATCCGACTGCCCACCGAGATCGGGCCTAAACGGGCAGTCGGACATTCCTCGAGGGGTCCCATATTGGAGAGGGTACAGGCTGGGCTGAGGGACAACCCCCCTCCGTGCACGAATTTCGTGCACCGGGCCTCTAGTCTAATATAAATTACCAGGTATACAGATAAACAGCAAAACATATTTCAACACCAAGAGAAAAAAAAAATTAAGACACAGAGCTAGATATGAAACAGTCAATACAATCCGCAGATGAGACATAAAAATGACCTTATATGCATACATGCATAACCCATAGACTCAGATAATGGGGTGATTCCGGCCTGTGACAGAGGGGTGCGGGTGGGCTGGAGGAGATCGATGGGGGAATAAAGGGGACATATGTAATAATTTCAACAATAAAGATTTAAAATAAATTAATCATTTTAAATAAATACACTTTAGCCCAGCCAGTGTGGCTCAGTGGTTGAGTGCAACCTCTGAAGCATTGACCTATGAACCAGGAGGTCACGGTTCAATTCCTGGTTAGGGCACACACCCAGGTTGCAGGCTCGATCCCCAGTGTGGAGCGTGCAGGAGGCAGCCAATCAATGATTCTCTCATTATTGATGTTTCTCTCTCTCCCTCTCCCTTCCTCTCTTAAATCAATAAAAAAATATATATATATTTTAAAATCCAACTCAGAAACAGATTTTCTTTTTAAATAAATCAAGCAACATAATATGGCCTAAAATACATAATAATATAATTAGAGTCTCAGAAAGAAGGGGTTGGACGTTCCGTTCAGACAAAAATATTTGAAGAAAAGAATGGCTGAATATTTGCCATGTTTGAAAACTATAAACCAACAGATCAATGCTCAACACACCCCAGGGAAAAAAAACACAGGAAAATTAAACACAACCAAGCATATCTCACTTAAGACTTAAAGGGCAAATTAGCACATGAAAAGATGCTCATAATTATTTGTTACAAGGCAAATTAAATTTAAAATCATACTGAACCACCACTTTATACCCAATAATGATAAAATTAAAGACTTCCAATACAAAATGTTGGCAAAGATATAAAGCAACTCTCACTCATTTTGGGTAGGAATGTAACATTGGTACTATTTAGAAAGTGTAAAGTCATATAAAATTAAATGCTTACATCCCTCTCAGTAATCCACTCTTACATGTAGCCATGAGAAATACATTGCTATGTCCACACAAAGACTAATACAGCCGATCTTTAAAGCAGCTTTACTGGTAACAAACAAAAACTAGAAACAACTCTATGTCTATCAATAGGTGAGTGAATGAATTATGGTATAGCCATTTAATGGATTTGGTAATAGCAAGGATCAAACTACAGATTCAGGCAACAAGGCAGAAGAATGTCAAAAGCTTTATGTTAAGTGAAAGTCAGTCACAAAAGCACTCCCCTCACACTATTCCTCACTGCTCCTGACAAAAGATTACTGTGCCCTAGCTGGTTTGGCTCGGTAGATAGAGCCTGCAGACTTTAGGGTCCCGGGTTTGATTCCAGTCAAGGGCAATGCTGGGTTTTCGGGTTCAATCTCCAGTAGGAAGGGTGCCAGAGGCAGCTGATCAATGATTCTCACTCTCCCTTCTTCTCTGAAATCAATAATAAATAAATAAATAAGTAGCACTAAAGAAAAACAAGTTGTTTTTTTTGGTGTTTTTTTTTTAAGATTACTATAAGGTTCCACTTCTATAAAATTCTAGAAATGGATAAACCACAGTGACAGAAAGCAGATCAGTGGGTTCCAGGGGTTGGGAGAGAAAACTGATTTTAAAAGGACACAAAGAAACTTTCCGAAATGATGGACTTATTTTTTTTTAATATATTTTATTGATTTTTTTACAGAGAGGAAGGGAGAGGGATAGAGAGTTACAAACATCGATGAGAGAGAAACATCGATCAGCTGCCTCCTGCACACTCCCTACTGGGGATGTGCCCACAACCAAGGTACATGCCCTTGACCGGAATCGAACCTGGGACCCTTGAGTCCGCAGGCCGACGTTCTATCCACTGAGCCAAACCGGTTAGGGCTGATGGACTTATTTTAGATCATACTTTGGTGGCACTTACAAGACAGTATATATTTGTTGACATCAAACTATCCATATATAACTGGTGTGTTTTATGTCGTGTAAATCATAGCCGATCAAAGCGAGAATGAAAGAATATCCCTGAAGCTATGATAACAAACAGAATGGGGAAAAACAAAGTGGGATCTGAAATCTATGAGGACTGCTTGCTCTGAAGCACTAGTGCAGTGGTTCTCAACCTTCCTAATGCCGCGACCCTTTAATACAGTTCCTCATGTTGTGGTGACCCCCAACCATAAAATTATTTTCGTTGCTACTTCATAACTCTAATTTTGCTACTGTTATGAATCGTAATGTAAATATCTATGTTTTCCGATGGTCTTAGGCTCTACAGCAGCGGTTCTCAACCTGTGGGTCTCGACCACTAGCAGGCTGAGAACCACTAGCAGGGTCCCCTAAGACCATGAGAAAACACAGATATTTACATTACGATTCATAACAGTAGCAAAATTACAGTTATGAAGTAGCAACGAAAATCATTTTATGGTTGGGGTCACCACAACATGAGGAACTGTATTAAAGGGTCGCGGCATTAGAAAGGTTGAGAACCACTGCACTAGTGAGATACTGAGGCTGAGATGGAAAACCACTGCTCTATTACAAGTGTGGACGAAAAAGGGCCACATGCTAACCTGACTACCTCAGGGAAGGCCTGCGTGATGGCCTTGCAAACTCAAGGGACCTACAGTAACCACAAAGGGTGGTCTGAAATTAAAACCTTTTAATTAAAAGGCAGTTTACACTGGGTAGTCATATTCTAAGGCCAGTATCTTCCCTCACAAAGATCAACTTTGATCTTTACCGTTTGCATCTAACATAACACACCTGTGGAATGTCAGAGTCACTTGTAAGTTCCCTTTTTCCAAACCTCTCAGGGTCCATCAAATGGTGCCAAGGGCAGACCACAAATTCCCTCATTGTTAGTTATCTTGTTTGTTGTTGATTGTTAACTATCCTGTACCCACCTATGTAAAAGATGTATGTGTCTTATCATTTTGTGTGGGTTTTTTTGCCCTCCCTAATCAACCACCAGTGGATTTCATGTAACCCACTTAAGTCTCCTCCTTTGATTGTAATGTATAAAACAAGGTGAAAAAACACAATTCTCCGAAGCACCATCTCCACATGTTGAGATCCTACTTCCCAGCAATTGTCAACAGTTTGGCTCAAATAAACTCACAAAAATTCCTTACAGGTTAGAATGTTTTTTACATTAACACAAGGGTGATAACACAGGGTGAAGCTGTGTTTGTTAACTCCTACCTACATATGGTCGGCAGTTAGACTTAAGCAGAGCAAGGACGATGGGCCAGGCACAGAAGGTCACCAGGGTGGAGTTCTGGGTGCCCAGCAAATGGCAATTGTAGGGTGGAAAAAAAAATTGTAGGGTGGGACCTTGCCCCCGGGTGACCTTTTCTCTCCTAGCACATCACTGATCTCTAGGGAGCATATCCTCCCTAGAGATAACACTTAGGCCTTGTTATATTTCAGCTCCAGGTCCAGAAAGGCAACAAAACCAGACCTGCAACCCCATGGCTGCCCTCAGAACCAGCTGCATTGAATAATGACCCCTTGCCCTGGCACCAACCCATCGGTGGAGACCACAACCCTGAAAGAATACACCTGGAAAACTGCTGAAGAGTCTATCAACAGAAGATTAATAGACCGCCCCTAAAATCTCCATCTTAGAACTCTTAGGAAGGAGGACCCAGTGCGCTCTCCTGCCCAGGAGCATGCCAGGCCTTTCTCTTTCCTTCCCCCTTCTCCTTCCTCCGCCTCCTCCTCCCTGCCCCAAGGTCACCATTAGCTTCCTCACTCCCAAGCTCCTAGGGCCCTTCCTTTATCTCTAGAACTTGTTTCCTAAGCCCATTTCTTCTAGGAATTAGTGCTTCTACCTCTGTAACTTAACCAGTAAATGTTCTCTAAGAGTTTGGGTCTTGGCTCTGAATTCTTTCCTAGCCTGAACCCAAGTACCGAGGTTGCTGAATCCGGGTTTGGTCTGATCTCACTGGTTAGATACCAGGTGCCTTTCCGCTGCCTACAAGGTAAGGATGGCAGAAGAGGGTAAAGGTGTTCTGTGAGGCACGGGGCAGAGAAGGGGGAAAGAGAGCCCATGAGTTCTTGGGAGCACTGCCAAGTAGATCACGACAATTTAGCAAATTTGGGGGAAAGAAGTACAGTAATTGGAAATACAAAGAGCTGAAATGCCTTTACAGAAAGTGTAAAGACTTGAACCGCTAGCTCATGGCACATTTCCTTCAAACACACTCTCCTAAGAGTATTCACAAACATTTAAACTAAAACATTTATAGTAAGCTTTAAATAATGTTCAAGGTAAGCATGCTGCCTTTCTTCCGACACTCCACTGAGTCAATGATTTAAGGATAACTTAGCATTGCACTTCTCAGAGAACTGGACAGCACTGCTTTTGGGAACAGTTAATAGGCTAAGAACAAGCCTAAGAGTGACTGCTTTTGACAGTTAAGAAGTCTAACTCACAACAGCTTGTTTTTCTGGAATAAACCCGTTCCATAGACTCTCTTATTTGTTGCTTGAAAGTTTACAAATAAGACATACCTGTGTATGTTTGTCTACCCATACAGACACATGGGAGGACTGAGAAATCACACACACGGGATAATCAAAGCAACTTGGAAATACATATTGCAGCCCGGCTGGCATGGCTCAGTTGAGCATTGACCTGTAAATCATGCCTTGTATGACCAGGGGGGTCACCGTTTGATTCCTGCTCAGAGCACATGTCAAGGTTGTAGGTTCCATCACCAGTGTGGGGCGTGAAGGAGGCAGCCGATCAATGATTCTCTCTCACCATTGATGTTTCTATCTCACTCCACCTCTCCCTTCCTCTCTGAAATCAATAAAAGTGTTTTTTTTAAATGCATATCGCCATCACAGAAAATGTATTTCAATTGTCAAAATTCTGCCCTAGGCAGTTTGCTCAGTGGATAGAGCATCAGCCTATAGACTGAAGGGTCCCGGGTTTGATTCTGGTCAAGGGCACGTACCTTGGTTGCAGGCTGGATCCCCAGCCCTGGTTGGGGTGTGCGGGAGGCAACCAATCGATGTGTCTCTCTCACATCGGTGTTTCTCACTTTCTCTCCCGCTCCCTTCCATTCTCTCTAAAAATCATTGGAAAAAATATCCTCGGGTGAGGATAAAGTAAAAAATAAATTGTCAAAATTCTTCCAATTTCTCAGTGCAAAATACATTCCCACTAAAAGCTATTCTTCTGCCCTGGCCGGTTTGGTTCAGTGGATAGAGCATTGGCCTACGGACTGAAGGGTCCTGGGTTCGATTCTGGTCATAGGGCACATGCCCAGGTTGTGGGCTCAATCCTCAGTTGGGCATGTGCAGAAGGCAGCTGATCCATGATTCTATTTTTCTCTCTCTCTCCCTTCCTCTCTGAAGTCAATAAAAATATAGTTTTTTAAAAAGCTATTCTTCTATAAGAAAAATTTATCTTTGTTTTAGCTTCAGTGTTGTACAAAGACCATGCAGATGCTAATTTTATTTTGAAGGTGTTTTTAACTGAAAGCTTAGTCAGTTTTCACATTCAACAAACATTTTTATTTGAAAATTATTTAGGGAATAAATGGTGATTAAAAAAATGAAAATATATAAATAAAATACAAAAAAGGAAAACATTATTTAATTAGCATTTAAGTAGAATAATCCACATGGAAAATGTTTTTTAAATAGTTACCTTTTCTTCCAGTTCATTTGGTTTAATAACAAACTAAGTGCTAAAAAATGACTGAACTATTTCACTTTGTTGCTGGCAAGAAATAAGTTGAGTGCTTTTTGTTTGCAATAGAAAGCAATTGGAGAAAGTGTCCCAGTTACATTTTAAAAATCCAATCCCACTCACCTTCTCCTGGCAGAGGTGAACCGCAGAAGAACAGCAACTACTGCAGAAACGTCCCGAGTAAATTCAGAGATCTTCCTTAAATTCTCCTGGGCACATTTATGCATTATCTTATCTCTGGCCGTCTAATTTAAATTTAAAAGAAGAAAAAAGATCCTTTGATCTTCAGGAACAGTTACTTAAGTCTCTGAGGAGATAAGAGATTTATCCCAGGAGACAACCTTCCCTTGTGGAACTGTGGGAGACTGTCATCAAGTTCTATGCTATAGTAAATGAGATTAATTCATTATTTCAGTTCCTAGTTTTTGGGTCCCTCCTTTGTTCCAGGCAGTACTAGGCACTAGAAATGTTTTTGTTTTTTGCTTGTTCTTTGGTTAATCCGCACCCTAGGATATTTTTCCATTGATTTTCAGAGAGAGTGAAAGGGAGAGGGAGAGACAGACAGGAGCATCAATGTCAGAGAGACACATTGATTGGTTGCCTCCTGCAGGTACCCCGACCAGGGCCAGGGAACCTGCAACCAAGGTACATGCCCTTGACCAGAATTGAACCTGGGACCCTTCAGCCCACGGACCTAAGCTCTATCCACTGAGCCAAACCGGCTAGGGCTAGAAATGTTTTTTTTAAATCCTATCAGACCAGGTTTTGTCCTCAAAGAACTTATAGCCTGGGGGAAAAGAGTGTTAAGTCAACTGTTGAGGTGCCATTACCATTCAGTATGGCAAGTGCATGTGCACAAACAGCACTGGATAGCTGTGCGATCTCAGGAGAGGGGCAATGGCTTGGAGGTAAAACAAAGTGTAGGGAGAGGGCAGTTAGCCAAGAGATTTAGGAAGCTATTTCTCTAAATAACAGAAAGATAAGCCAGAGAATCTGGCCTAGGGGAAGAAAGGCCCTCCTCTCTCTCCCACGTCCCCAGGCTAAGAGTCAGTGTTGGCAAAAGCCCAAGGCTAGCAAGGGAAAGAGGATATGGCTACTATCATGGCAGCTGAGAATTTGAAGTTTAGAGAGTGTAGTAAGCAAAGGCATGAGATTAAGGGAAAAGTAAACTGAGTCAAGACTGTGAAATTATTTTATGACAAGTTAGAGACACTGACTTATTAGGGGAAGCCATTGAAGGTTTTAAAGAAATTTTTATTTATTGGTCGATTTTAGAGAGTGAGGAAGGGAGAGAAACATTGATGTGTTGTTCTACTTACTAGTATTTATGCATTCATTGGTCAGCTGCCTCCTACAAGCCCCCCACTGGGAATTGAGCTCGAAACCCAGGCATGTGCCCTGACCAGGAATTGAACCGGTGACCTCTTGGTTCATGGGTTGACACAGTTGACACTCAACCACTGAACCACACCAGCTGGGCTCCAGAACCTTTTTTTTTTTTTTTTTTTAACAGAGAGGAAGGAAGAGGGATAGTGAGTTAAAAAACATCAATGAGAGAGAAACATTGATCAGCTGCCTCCTGCACACCTACTGGCGGTTGGTCAGAGCAGAAGGGGAGCAGTAAGGTGCCTCTGCATCCCTGTGGGACCCCCACGCACTCTGAGCCGCGATGAGAAGGAGGGCTTGTTGGAGAGTGGGAATTTTTGAGCACTACTGAGGCCGTGGACTATGCCCCAGATAGAGATGTCAGTGCTGATACTAGGCCAGGCCTTGAGATAGGGACTCATGGCCCCTTCCCAGCACGTAGGCCTTCTTTCATAGAACACTGTCAGCTTTCTGGAGAACAGGATGACCCTGTGAATAACATGGTCGTCATTGGCATGATCCTGACGTTGCTTGGGAAAAACTGTTTTGTCTTGGGTTACTTGTTCTGCAAAAACCGGATGTGGTTAATGTGCTTAAAAGTGGTCCTACACAAAGGGTCGCTACTGCTCTCTGGTCTCCCTGCGTGGAGAATGGCAGAGCAGTCGCCGGGTCGCCCACCCGCCCGGCTAATAAAGGCTCCCTAAATTTTAATTTGGTCTGGGCTCCAGTGGTCATTCACTTGCATCCGCTCCACAACAACCTCCTACTGGAGTATAACGGAGATGTGCCCGCAACCAAGGTACATGCCCTTGACTGGAATCAAACCTGGGACCTTTCAGTCCACAGGCCAATGCTCTATCCACTGAGCCAAACCAGTTAGGGCTCCAGAACCTTCTTAATAAACTCCTTGCATTTGAATCCTTGCCTCAGTCTGCACAAGGGGAAATGCAAACTAATTAACAAATATTTTGTGCCCTGACCGGTTTGGCTCAGTGGATAGAGTGTCGGCCTGAGGACTCAAGGGTCCCAGGTTCGATTCCGGTCAAGGGCATGTATCTTGGTTGCGGGCACATCCCCAGTCAGGGGTGTGCAGGAGGCAGCTGATCGATGTTTCTCTCTCATCGATGTTTCTAACTCTCTATCCCTCTCCCTTCCTCTCTGTAAAAAATCAATTAAATATATTTAAAAAAAATATTTTGTCATTTGACCATCAGGATAACTCTAAGACAATGGCAGAATATTATTTCCCTCTTGAGAAATGAAACAGAAGTTGTGCATTTTTCAAAGTCACCCACATAGTAAGAAGCTAAGTCAAGAGATGAGCTAGTCTTCTGATTTCAGGTTCAGTGTTCTTTTCCTTATATCGTGAATCCCTATATCAATGTGTGCTCTTGTCCTCAGGGTTAGTAGATCACAACAATGAGGAAAGAGACAGGAAAGTATGAATAACTATGTGAATACCAATAGGTAAAGTGATGGAAATATGTCAGGGAAACAAGAGTCTAAGGAAAAAAAAAAAAGGGGGGGGGGTATTATTATTATTAGGGAGTAAGGTATAATGTAAAGAATTAGTCAAGCCCTAGCCGATTTGGCTCAGTGGACAGAGTGTCTGAAGGGTCCCAGGTTCAGTTTGGGCCAAGGGCACATGCCCAGGTTTTGGGCTCAGTCCCAGTGGGGAGCATGCGGAAGAGAGCCGATAGGTGATCCTCTCCCATCATTGATGTTTCTGTCTCTTTCTCCCTCTCCCTTCCTCTCTGAAATCAGTGAAAATATATATATTTAAAAAAAAAAAAAAAAAGACCCCTAGCCGGTTTGGCTCAGTGGATAGAGCATCAGCCTGTGGACTGAAAGGTCCCAGGTTTGAATCCAGTCAAGGGCACATGCCTGGTTTGTGGGCTCAACTCCCAATAGAGGGTGTGCAAGAGGCAGCCGATCAATGGCTCTTTCTCATCATTGATGTTTCTATCTCTCCCCTCTCCCTTCCTCTCTGAAATCAATAAAATATATTTAGAAAAAAAGAATTAGTCAAAATAAGGGATGGTCCAGGAGAACAGGACTATTGAAAATCATGTTTAGTTCACTCTCCCTCCCAGGAACATGCTTGTGACTTTCCCTCCTCCCATTGCTCCCCCTACAGGCATGCATCTCCTGAACTCTAAGAGACTCCATGAGACTTGCAACGAGGAGAGCCATGGGCAGTGGCAGCTCATCCCGGGTTAACTTCCTGAATCTGTCTCCAAGGCCCCCTTTTTCTCTGACTCCCCAGCGAGCCTACAGCAGCCCCTCCTGGGCTCACTTCTTTTCCATAGTTTCTAGAGAGCCAAAGCAGCCCCGCCCAGTCTCTCTACTGTTGCTTCTTTTGTCCTAAACCCTTCAGAAAACAACAACAACAACAACAACAAAAGTTTACACTAATGTGATAAGTCAAGAGGAAAGAGACCAAAGATAGAGATAAGACTGTTCACTGTAGAAAGTAGATTTGATAGGAACCAATGGAAAGGATTGACAGATGGTGCGTGTGTTCTAAAGGAAAGACAGGAGCCGCATGAGAATGCTAGAATTATTATCCCAATTGCTGTGGCCTGAGTGGAGGCGTGGGTAAGGGTGGTGGGCCTTTCTGCCAGAGAGGGCTCTCTCCAGAATCTCTCAGAGAATGTCTGAATTCACATTCAAAATTGTCTTTGAAATGCTAGAGGAGGGAGAGGTGTGGAATCTTCTGGGACAGGGCTCATTAATAAGACAGCATTTCAACATTATAGAATTAGAGAGAAAAAATACTCCAGTACAGATCTAATCTTCATTTTCATTATTCTACACCCTCCTCCTTCTCCTCCTCGCCAATCTGACTCTTTCCTCTCCTACCCATGGTTATTCATCTAAGAAGCCTAATGGCGCCTGTCTGTTGGCATTCAGACTATTTGATTCCTTCTAATAACTTTTGTGGGCGAGCAGACACCCAGCCTTCTATCCACACAGAAACCCTGTTGTGCCTTATAATGAAGTGTTCCCATAAAACATTATTTCTACAAATAGCCATTGAAATAATATTTATACCGTCTAAATTAGTCACATTCAGGCAACTTTAAAAAATGAGATTAAATAAGATAACTGAGATGCCTGGGCATTCACTAGAAGGGCCTTTGTGAAATCAGGCCTGGTTTCTCTTTTCATTTTACTTCCGACTAATTGTGATACCATCAGCAAGCCATATAACGGTCTCATTAAAAGATCCTGCTGAAAAAAGCAGGAGCAGGGAGCCATCTGGTGTGTAAGGTACCTGCTGGTTGGAAAAGTTATGGGTCTAAAAATAATTGTGATATGATGTGTGTTAAAATTAGGCAAACAAGCCAGCTACTGACCAATCAAAAGCTTGCTATTTCCCACCCTCGGTGCAGAAATCAGACATGGTAAATAGCCATGGAAAGCCCACAGCTCTGGTTTGGGGGTAAGAGTGGAAGATTGAAAAGTATGTGGTTTCAAAAAGAACATAAAAAAAAAAGAACATTGAAGATGGAGGCATGATCATTAATAACCCATGATGCCTCTTAACAGATTTGAATACAGTATAGAGCACATATGTGTAAAGAAAATGAACTATGTAATATAAAAAGGAGGGCCTGGCCCTGGCTGGTTTGGCTCAGTGGATAAAGCGTTAGCCTACGGACTGAAGGATCCTGGGTTCGATTCCGGCCAAGGCCACATGCCCAGGTTGTGGGCTTGATCCCCAGTAAGGGTGTGCAGGAGACAGTCGATCAATGATTCTCATTATTAATGTTTCTATCTCTCTCCCTCTCCCTTCCTCTCTGAAATCAATAAAAATATATTTTTTAAAAATCATTCATCCTCCTGTGAGTCTCAGAAAATTCTTTTTCTGGAGATACATAAGCCCCCACCCCAAGCACTCAGTGGGGAAAGGGATAACTCACTTCCACCAATAGCAATGCCATCTATAGTTATTACCATATTAATGACTATATTCCCTGTGACTTCACCAGTACTATATTCCCAGTACTTCACCTCCCTGTGACTATTCCGTAACTACCAATCTGTACTTCTAAATATCTCCCCCCTTTTCTTGCATTTCCTCCCCTCTCTCCCCTCTGGCAACCATCAACATGTTCTCTATGAGTTCATTTCAGTTCCCTAACCAAGGACACTTAAGACTAAATGGTTTATACTTCTCCCTAATCAGAAGGTAAATAGCTATTCATCCTACTTAGGGAGATAGATAGCAGAAATCCTATTAGCGCCAATTGGGTGGCTGTAAACTGCTTGGCTATTTAATTATCTGTCTCAGTTTCCCTATTCCATTTGTCCTGGGTCACCAGCCTGTCTCAAGGTGAGTTTGACTAAGTCTAGGCATGGGCCTCTAAGAGGATTGCCTGGGACTCCAGCAGCCCCCCATCTCACTGGCTTTTTAAAAATATATATTTTTATTGATTTCAGAGAGGAAGGGAGAGAGAGATAGAAACATCAATAATAAGAGAGGATCATTGATTGGCTGCCTCCTGCACGCCCCCTACTGGGTATCGAGCCTGCAACCCAGGCATGTGCCCTTGACCAGAATCAAACCTGGGACCCTTCAGTCCGCAGGCCGAAGCTCTATCCACTGAGCCAAACCAGCTAGGGCTCACTGGCTTTTACAAACAAAAGTTATGGGGACTTCTCTTCCCAGCCCTGAGCTGTGGGGGTGCTGATGTTGGACCAGACTCATTGTTCCTTAGTGGGGCCTCTGCAGCTGAGATATCCATCCCAATTTTGTTTTAATTGTAGTGATTTGATTTTATTTATTAGGGGCAATCGGGCTGGCAGGGGAGCAGTTAGGCATCAATCAGGCTGGCAGGGGAGTAGTTAGGGGGTGATCAGGCTGGCAGGCAGAAGCAGTTAGGGGCAATAAGGAAGGCAGGCAGGCGAGCAGTTGGGAGCCAGCAGTACTGGATTGTGAGAGGGATGTCCGACTGCCCATTTAGGCCCGATCCTACTAGGGCCTAAACGGGCAGTTGGACATCTCTCAAGGGGTCCCAGATTGAAGAGGGTGCAGGCTGGGCTGAGGGACACACACCCCCGTGCATGAATTTCGTGCACCGGGCCTCTAGTCTATATAATAAAAGGCTAATATGCAAATCGACCGAACAGCGGAATGGCAAGTCGCTAGGATGCACACTGACCACCAGGGGGCAGACGCTCAACACAGGAGCTGCCCCCTGGTGGTCAGTGCGCTCTCACAGGGGTAGTGCCACTCAGCCAGAAGTCGGGTTCATGACTGGCAAGTGCAGCAGCAGTGGCGGGAGCCTCTCCTGCCTCCACGGCAGCACTAAGGATGACCGACTGCCGTCAGTTGGACATCCCCCGAGGGCTCCCGGACTGCAAGAGGGCACAAGTTGGGGCTAAGGGACATCTCTGAGTGCACTAATTTTGTGCACCGGGCCTCTAGTTTTGGATAAAAGACAAAAAATTAGCCCTAACTGGTTTGGCTCAGTGGATAGAGCATTGGCCTGTGGACTGAAGGGTCCTGGGTTCGATTCCGGTCAAGGGCATGTACCTTGGTTGCAGGCACATCCCCAGTAGGGGGTGTGCAGGAGGCAGCTGATCGATGTTTCTCTCTCATTGATGTTTCTAACTCTCTATCCCTCTCCCTTCCTCTCTGTAAGAAATCAATAAAATATATTTTTTTTAAAAAGAAAGAAATGAGCAGGATGACCATTCGAGATTCATTTCTAACTTGCCACTCTAATTTTCACATTCAACACGATTTACATTCACTTGATCTTTCAAACAGTTCAGAATGTTTTCATGAGCCTGCCTGGAGGGCCCTCTTCCCCCATTCAGTTCACAGAACATCTGCACCCAAGTGCGCCGTGCATATGGGATCGACTACTAGTGCTGCAGGGCCTGGGCAGGGTTGAATGCAACAGCCATCATTGTAACAAACTGCTGCATATTCTGTCACAAAACAGTGAGAGAAGAGGCGTATTGATTGGATCTTCTCCCTGCTCCCCCAGAACTGCTCAAAGTTGGATGTTTCTGTTGAGTTTCTAATTTAAAAAATAAAATAAAATAAAATTCTGGCACCTTATAATCATATTTTAATACTGAAGAAATTTGGTATAATAGTCTGGGCCTGTCATGCATCCCATTCCAGGGAAAGAGGAGAAGAGGAATGGAGGAGGGAGAAAGATGATAAATCTAACTGAGCACTTATTAGGTGGCAGGAATTTTCATATGTTACATATTTCAGGCATTAAATATTTATTTAACACTCACTATATGTCATGGATTTTCATATATATTTGCCTCAAATTAATCTTCAGAGGGACATGTGGGGTCAGTATGATCATAATACCCACTTTTTGGGGGTAAGGGATTATCAATTTATTAGGTCACCTGGAGACCAGATGGGCTGAGCTCCAAAATGGTGCCAGCCCATAACACCCATTTTTGATACAAATAGAAAGTTGAGGTTCAAAGAAATGAAATGATTTACCCATGGAATTTGAATCTGAGCCTGACTAACTTCATTCCATCACCCGACCCACACAGGTGCCACTAACAGGAGATCCTGTCTGATTTCTTTCGAGTGTACAGAACTCCACATTTGCTTTCTGGACCCCAAACTTTAGGGAAAGATTTAACTTCAGAGATTTTGGAAACACAGTTAAGTAATAATTTCACTTGTCTCTTATTATTGCATCAACTTTACTTCTTGACTACCTCCTATTTCTGTTTAGTAAAGGGGACCTGGCTTAGTGGTAATAGATACAAAATGAAAAAGGCAATGACTGGCAGTAACCTTCAGGGCAGCAAAAGTGCCATTTTTGGTAGGAAGTATCTATGTCTCCAGTGCAGTGATGGCGTTGGCCAAGATCACCCAGCTGGGACAGGAAATTGGCTGTGTGTTTCTGCCTCCTGCCTGAAGGGGACTATTGTCTTCATGCAGACTCCTGGCCCCTGCAGCATTTCCCTCCCTGCACCGTGGGGTTCCAGTTAGTCTAACTCAATGTGGCTGGCACCCATCATCCAAACTGACTCCTCTCTCCTCCGCTACAGAATTATCATTTCCATTTCCAACTGCCTGCAACTTGTCATCCTTCCCAGATACATTTCCATCTTAACAAAGTTCTCACCGTGCCAGCCCTTTGCATAAAAATGTTCACTGTTTTCCCATTGTAATTAGAATACAAGGTCTTATGTGATCTGGCCCCGCTCTCCCATTTCATGTCTCATTACTCCTTTCCTCACTCTTGGGAGCCAGCCCCTCGCTCATTCTCAAACACTCCAAACTAATTTTCACTGGCTGTCACCTGGCATTTGCTGTAACCTGGTTCCTTCTCACCATCAGGGCTCAGCTCATTTGAAATCTCAAAGGAGCCCTTGCTCACCTTCACCCTTAGATGGTATCTTCCCCATCCATACCAGCTTCAGTCTTATCACATCACCCCCTTTTTTTTGGAAAGGTTAGAAGTCATGCTTTAGATTTGTTAACTGTGGTTTTTTTTGACTCTCTCTATTGGACTGTAAGCTCCATTTGGCAAGGGCCATTTCTCCCTGTTTCCCACTATATTCCTTGCCCATAGAACAGTAAAAACTCAAATGTGGCAATGTGTTAACACCAAGGGATGGCTGACCGTCAGTGGAAGTCTAGCTATTATGGCAAGCTGGTAAAGATTTTGCACAGAAGGAAACAGAAGGTGGGGATTAGGTACTATTATCTCCCCAAGAGTTCTCCAAGTTACTGGTATATGCAAGTCAAAAATAGATACAGGCAGTCCTTGTTTTGCTTGGTTCAATATGCATGAATTTTTAGTTACCACAGTTTAGTTTACTACACCAGTCCCCCAACAACATTGTTAAAATTTCAGTCATCACAGTACATTACCTGTGAGTAACTGGATAAAGTACAAATTTAACTGCTAGTTCTTCAATGCACACATTACACAAATAACAAACCTGGTCACACCACATCTTTCAAAATCCATCAGTGATGGGTTACTGAGCCCTGTTGCTTAATTCACACATAAATACCACACACACACACACACACACACACACACACACACACACACACACACGGGAAAGTTGTGTTGCCTCCTTGTCTCTCAGCAATAAACGCTTGTGACATTTTGTTATCAGAGAATTGTGTGATTGCCTTTCTCTGTTGCTAGTGGGAGTGAGATTCTTGGGGTACTGTTGGATTAAGCATTTCTGGAGGCTCCCACTGGAGGAGGAGATGTGGTAGAAAGCTTTAGTGTAACTATTTTCTCTCTTCCGCGTCCAGAGCGGCTAGAGAGCGGGTCCAATTCCTGAGGAGAGGCGGCTGGGGATTGAGAAATAAAAGAAAGGGACAAGACACAGAGATAGAAAGAAAAGCTGGGGCCAGGTGGACCGCTGCCCTCTTCTGATGGAGAGACAGTGACCCAGAGCCGATGCAGCATGTTTATTTTATACCCCCAAATACCAAGAAGTTTCACCAAAAGGTCAAGACAAAGGAGATTATTTGCATTCTTGAGTAGGCCCTGAGCATTCCTGGTGCTAGGCTGGATTTAGATATCAAAACCCACTTCCCCACACCATGGGCTGAAATGAAGGTCAAGCTGACAACACCCTTGCCCTTTTGGCAAGGTGTGTTCCCAGGGCGTGGCTTTGTCAACCCCACTGGGTTCAGCTGACAATAATTAAAGAATGTCCATGTGCCTTCCCAGGGGGCCCTCTACACTTTAGTCCCATGGAATTACATCCTTTGGTTTACATAGTACCATTTCCCTTAATCCAGTCCTGGAAGATGTGCCACTGGGGGTTCAGCAGAACTAGAAGCAAAGCCAGTGCCCAGATTCTCCATTCCATGGTGGAGCTGGGTCTGGTACAGCATCAGATTAGTTACAGTCCATTAATCCACTGTGTGTGGGGTCCACGTGGCTCTGGGACATGTGGGTGAATGCCGGAGTGTGAGAGCCCCCGAGAAACCAGGAGCAGAAGAGTGCAAGAGCACAAAACAGCAAACTCCTTCGTTTCTCAAATCTTCTGACGCTTGCAGTGGCCACGCCTACTCTGGCCAATGACCTGTTTCCAGGGGTGATTAACAGGCAAGTACCTTCCCTTTGTCACCTAGACTTTACTGGGCATGCATCTGAACTGCAGCTTCCTGGCATGCCTATATGATTTGGCCTCCCCCGAGCTTGTCAGGTTTAGCGTGTGGCACCTTTTTGGCCACACTACTGAGAGCCTCGCTAAACTCAGCCCTTACTGTACATGAGGCATCATCATCAAAGTCACACTGCAAACTTTGTTGTGTAAACTTGTTTCTTGACTCTCTCTGGTGTTGTTTCGACACCTGGTCTGCCTTTCACATCTATTGTAAGTTGTTCTGGCCTTGGAATCAGAAGGCCTGAATTTAAGTCTTGACTCTGGCCTACCAATTTCTTCCTCTGTAAATTGTGGACAAGAATGCTCACTCTGCTAAGCTAGTCTGAACACTTGTGCTGTCAATTCTCCAAGGATAATGGCCTTGCTCATCTAATTCATCACTGCTTCCCTAGTCTTTATATATAAAAGGCTAATATGGTAAGTATCCCTCTGCCTGTCTGACCGGTAGCTATGACGTGCACTGACCACCAGGAGGTAGATGCTCAACCCAGAAGTTGCTGAGCTTCGGTGACTTGGCAGCGGTGGTTCTCGGGTGACACAGCCAGAAACCAGAGAGGAGGGAGCCTGATTCCTCGTGGGGCCACGTGATTCTACCTTTGGCCGTGGGTTATGTTGTTGCTGGGGCACTGTCGGCCCCGAATCTGGTTTACTGCACACTTGTGTTTGCGTTCCACACCCTGTATGATAGCAACATTGTAGAGTGCCCTCTCACACTCCGGGACCCCTCGGGGGATGTTGGAGAGCCAGTTTCAGCCCAATCACAGCAGGCCAGGCCCAGGGACCCCACTCACTTCTGGAGCCCTGGCACTGCCCCAGGTGCGGCCAGCGGGAAGGGACAGCAGGAGGTTGGCTCCAGGGCATGTTCGGCACATCTCGCCCAGTCCTGCCCTGACGGCCACCTTCTAATTAATTTCCTTTCAATGTGCACAAATCCATGCACTGGGTCACTTGTGTCTTATAAAGAGCCAGAACATCGCAAGCACTCAACAAATGTGGTTGTATTGAATGAATGATTAAATATATATCAAGTTCATTATAAATTTTAAAATGGCATAGATATGTTAGGAGCTTTAACTACTCATCTATAAACAGATGATATGTTTGTTGTTAATGTGAGTCGTATTCTACCCCACAACTATCCAGCACTTTTTGTTTTGCTCATGATGGAGCCTGAATCCTTTCTTAGTGCCTAGCAGAGTGTGGGCATGGTGAAACTGCCTTTCAACCTTGTTAAGCTATTTCTTAAAAACGCTATGCAAAATAGTGGTTTGCTATTTTGGATAATAAATACTTCCTGACAGCTAATGACAACTTGAAAGCCAACATTGATCTTTCTTCAGATTTCTGTTGTCCTGGAGGGCTCATTTGCATTTTTATGTGCTATGTTTTTTATCTTATTTCATGAGAAAAGGAAATGCTTATAAACAATGCATCTGCCTTTTGTTACGTTTTTCTGAAGGGCAAAAATACCTTCATCTAATGCCTTTCACCTGTAATGAGTTTCTGTTTCATTTTGATTTGATTTTCTTTCAGCTCTGCTACATCAATAGTCAGAGCTTGAAATATTTTATTTAGGATCCCTTTGCTGGAAGAGCAAACTAAGCATTTCATTTCGTGCTATAGCCCCTGGAGGCCCCTGGGGGACAATGTCACTATTTCTGTGCTCATGGCTGTTAGGTGCAATAGTCCTTTGCTATTAGTAAATCTTCTGGGGAAGACGAGAAAGGTGTCAATATTTGAGTATTCCCTGCATGTAACAATCCAATCATGTCACATCAGTTTAGTACCTCCATGCATCAACCATTTGAATAAGGGTACTGGGAAGTAAAACTGCCAAAAGTGTCAAGTGTGAATATAAGAATGATGTTCTGAGTTTAAAAATATATATGCAAAAAAGGAATTTACTCATGTAGAACCTCCAAGATTGCTCTGAATGCCACTAATGTTGTTTTGCTGAGACGGAGTTATGGAGCTTTATAACTGGAGGCTCTATTTTTACTCTCATGAAGAAATTGAGGCGCAGACAGGCTAGTAGCCTGTCAAAGGTCAGGCAGCTAGAGACTGGCAAAGGCAATGCAGAAACTAAGATGCCTTTTAAGGATTGTTGATTATTCACTTTGGAGATTACCCAGGGCCGATGCCTTTCCTCTCGGGTTTCACCTCTATTTTAAAACATTTACTCATTGTACCTGATAGGGCTGGCAGGTAAATCCTCAGCCAGTCAATTTTGTACTGTTAGAGGATTTGGTAAGGTATTAATGGGAAGGAAGATAAAAATAAACTTTTTAATCTATGTCTTCATGGTTTCTCCTTAATTAAAATATTTCAATGCATAGATATCTCTTCTTTACCATATCAGTATGGCCTCATATCAATGTATTATCAGAAATCTGGTAATAATCTGATTCTGGATAGAATTATTAATTAATGTGCTATATCCTATGACATAAACAAAAAAAAATAGAAAGTGGTACTTTGCAATCTGGTTAAGTAGTCATACATGGGTTGCAATAAACAATGCATGTCAGTAAAAGTCATATCACATTCTTTGGAATAAAATTAGAACAAAGTTGAAATAAGAGATGGGTTAGAGCAGGGGTCCTCAAACTACGGCCCGAGGGCCACATGCGGCCCGCGGAGGACATTTATCTGGCCCGCTGGGTGTTTTTGCTGCCACTGCCTGTCCTGCTTAGTGGCCGACTCGTCCCGGGCCCGCAGTGTGCATGTGTGGAATGTGCACCGCACTCTCCGACTCCCCTCCTTCTCTCTGAGGGACAGTGAACTGGCTCCCTGTTTAAAAAGTTTGAGGACCCCTGGGTTAGAGATATTGTGACTTACGGCAGAAGTAAGATTGATGAAGAGAGACATTTTAAAAATATAATGTGAAAATGTTTCTGTTGAATAAAATTGTTTAAATTTTATTACATATGTTGTAGAGTAGAGGCAACTATAAGAATTTCTCCAGTTTTGCATAAGATATTTTCTTTCTTTTCTTTTTCTCAAGGCAGCCTGAGAAAAGAAGAAAATAACCTTTAAAGGAAAACCCAATAGGTTATCAGCAGAGTTCTCAGCATAAACTCTACCAGCTAGAAGACAGTGGAACCAAATATTCAAACTACTGAAAGAGAGAAATTACCAGCCAAGAATAATATATCCATCAAAGTTATCCTTTAAGTATGGAGGAGAAATAAAGACTTTCCCAGACATACAGAAGCTGAGGGAATTTATCACCAGAACACCTCCATTACAGAAAACACTCAAGGGGGTTATTCTACCTGAAACAAAGAACAGAAGATCACAAAACTATGAGTAAGATCACCAACAAACTTACAGCATAAACAGGGACAACAAAAACATAAAAGGGAGGGAGGGACCAAGATGGCGGCATAGTTAAACAACTAATCTGCTGCCTCACACAACAATTTCAAAAACACAACTAAAAGACAAAAACGTCTACCACCCAGAACCACGGGAAAGCTGGCTGAGTGGAAGACTGACAACTAAGAACAGAAAGGAGCACAATCGCTGAAAAGCTGAGGTACGGAGGCATGCGAATCGGGCCGGCGGCGGGCGGCTGGGTGCGCGGCTTTTCTTCAACCCGCAGGGAGACAAGCTCCCGATCACTCTGAAATCCAGTTTCTGGGGACACTCGGGGGACCCAGACACCTACGGGGAGAAGCTGGACTCTCGGCCATCGGGTCGGAAAGTGAGAGTGACTTTTTTGCGGTGGTGCGCCCAGCAATCATTGTTTACTGCGCTGGACCGTGGGGCACAGGGACTTGGAAACGGGAAAGGCAGAGACGGCTGACGGCAGCCATTGCTGTTGGCCACGCCCCAGCCTAGTGACGCCCTGAGACCCCGCCCAGCCCTGAGGCCCCGCCCCGCACATTCTACAAACCCGCCCAGGCTCCACACAGCGGCTTTTACATATAAATGGCCTGTTCTGTGGCAGCTCAACCAACTGCAGCTCCAGTCAGACTGCTCCAAAACCGCCCAAGCAAAGGAGGAGAAAACTAGCCCTTGCTGTAGCTCCTGCTGGGGAACACACAGTACACAAGGGTACACCAAGAGTGTCCACCTCAAGTAACTGGGAGGCTGACCCGTTGAACCAATAGTACACAAAACTACCCTACCAACTCAGGGAAGCAGAGAATATGAGAAGGCAAGGAAACAGATCACAAACCAAAGAAATGGAGGAAAACAAGCGATTGGACATAGAGTTCAAAACCACGGTTATAAGGTTTTTCAAGAATTTCATGGAAAAGGCCGATAAATTCCATGAGGACCAACTAGAAATTAAACATACACTGACTGAGATAAAAAATATTATACAGAGACCCAAAAGCAGACTAGAGGATTGCAAGAATCAACTCAATGATTTGGAATACAAAGAGGCCAAGGACACTCCTCCAGAGAAGCATGAAGAGAAGAGAATTCAGAAAGTTGAAGATAGTGTAAGAAGCCTCTGGGACAACTTCAAGCGAACCAACATCAGAATTATGGGGGTACCAGAAGAAGAGAGAGAGCAAGATGCTGAAAACCTATTTGAAGAAATAATGAACGAAAACTTCCCCCACCTGATGAAAGAAATAGACTTACAAGTCCAGGAAGCGCACAGAACCCCAAACAAAAGGAATCCAAAGAGGACCACACCAAGACACATCATAATTAAAATGCCAAGAGCAAAAGATAAAGAGAGAATCTTACAAGCAGCAAGAGAAAAACAGTTAGTTACCTACAAGGGAGCTCCCATACGATCTGAGGAACAGAATAAACTGATAAACTTATTAGAATCAGAGGCATAGAATGGGAGTGGATTGATAATTCTCAGGGGGAAAGGGGTGTCTGTGTGGGGAGTATGGGAAGAGACTAGACAAAAATCATACACCTATGGATAAGGTCAGCGGGGGGGGGGGAGGTAAGGGCAGAGGGGGGGTGGGAACTGGGTGGTGGGGAGATATGTGGGGAAAAAGGAGAAACAATTGTAATCTGAACAATAAAGATTCATTAAAAAAAAAAACATAAAAGGGAGGAAGGGAAGGTCTATTTGCAAAGGAGGATGGAAATCAGATGCATTCAAAAGAAAAAGGACTACTTAATATATGAAACTTTCTTTTTCCTAGCCTAATGGTAACCACAGACAAAAACAAAACAAACTGAGACATACAGCTAAAGAAAGAGAAAAAAGCATGAAATACCATCAAATGAAAACAACAGACAGAACACAAAGGAAAATATCCAATAGAGGCACAGAGCTACCAGAAAACAAATATAAAATAGCTATAGGAAATCCTCATACATCAATAATTACTTAAATGGACTGAATTAACCAATAAAGTGGCACAGAGTAGCAGACTGGATCAAAAAATAAATAAATAAACCAAACCATATGGTGTCTTCAGAAGACACATTTAAGCTGCAAAGGCAAAGTTAGACTCAAAGTGAAAGGGTGAAAAATAAGCATTCACAGAAAAGCGAATGTAGACATACATATATCTGACAAAATAGATTTCAAGGTAACGAGATAATGATGGACATTTTACAATGATAAAGAAGACACTGCATCTCGATATTGGCTAGTTGTGGGTTCTTTTCTTGATAAACCTTATTAAAATGTTGTCCATGTTACTGTTTCAACATCAATTTTTTGGCTTGTTGATTTCCATTGTTGTTTTTCTTTCTTCTTCTAACCTATAGGTCATCAATAGGTTATGCAACTTCTTCATTGAGTTCAGCTTTTATCTTTATCATTTTATGTCTTTTACTTATATTTGTTTATGCCTAGAATGTTCTTCCTTTCCTCACTGTCTTTTGTGAAAATTCTCCCCATGTCAAACGCTTCCTTCCCATGGAAGTTTCTGACTCCCATGTTATTCAATGATTTTCTCAGCTGTGTGGACCATCGTTTCCTCCTCTCATCTCCAAGCACAGTTCTCACCAGGTACTCAGGGAATGTTTCTTGAAGTAATTTCTCCCCTTTGTAATACAGAGATACTTGTTTCCCCAATTGCTCTCTGCGTTTTTATGGAGGACATGTACATATTTCTTATCTTCTCCCAGTTTTAAATATATTTTGATTTTTTACAGAGAGGAAGGAAGAGGGATAGAGAGTTAGAAACATCGATGAGAGAGAAACATCGATCAGCTGCCTCCTGCACACCTCCTACTGGGGATGTGCCCGAAACCAAGGTACATGCCCTTGACCAGAATCGAACCCGGGACCCTTCAGTCTGCAGGCCCATGCTCTATCCACTGAGCCAAACCGGTTTCGGCTTATCTTCCCCCATTGATTATAAGGTCTTTGAGAGCAGAGCTATTCATTCAGGGGAAGAAATAGGTATGAAGTAGGTGGGGGCCTGGGAGCCTGGTTGGTGAGGAGAAGTTTCTTCCAGAGGGTACTGCCAAACAATGAGTAAAATTCATCTGGATCTGGAGTGAGAAGATGGGATTTTTAGAAGGTCCACTAGACTGTTAGTTCACCATTACATTTTCAGCCTTGTACAAAGTAGACAATTAATAAATAGTTCTGAATGAATGAGTGAATGAATGAATGAATGAATGAAGTGAAAAACAGCATGATTTGTACAGAAAACTACCAGTCTTTTGGGGCTGTGAAGCTTGAAGTGAGCCTGGAAGCAGTAAAATAACAGTTCCTGTCCAAGAGGCATTGCCTGCGGCTAAGCTGCCCTGACAGAGTAGCTGGTGCCACACCCTGGAAGGGTGGCTGAAGGACAGTGGCAATTATGCTGATGACTCTGGGACTTGTATGAAGGCCAGAGTTAAGCAGGACAAGTCTGATGGCCGGAAGAAGGATAATAAAGCCTTTGTAGTAGATCAGGCCTGAGTGTGGGTAGTTTGGTTGGAGAGAAGACAAGGAATTTGAGAAAATCAGCATGCCCTGGTGATTGATCAGATGTAGATGCTGGGGGGAGTAAACAGGGATCATTTCCATAGTGGTTTCATTGAGTTGAAAATAAGAAGAGCCCTTTTATGCGGGCAGATAATGAGATTGTCTGTTGGGATGTGTTCATTATATCTAAATTAAATAAAAAGTGGGAGTTGGAGAAAGAGACCAACCTAGTCCAGCAACCACAGTATAGTGAGTGCTCAGTAAGTGATGGTGACTTCAATTACTTTACAATGGAGAAGCCAGTTTTCCTCTACCTTTTTTCATCTGTGACTCACTTGAAAACACTTATGTGACAGAGATGCTAAGGCCAAAATGTGCCCATTAAAATAAGAACTTTATTTTGATCAAATTAATGACAGGATGTTGTAGGTAACACCTTTAAAGTAAATGTCAAGATATGGGCTTACATGTAGTGACCTAAAGGACGAGAGATGAAAATACTGTTGGATAGACCTCTCCCTGATTGTTTCAAAGCTGCTCAGAAGGTCAGTAGCTAACCAGTCAAAAGCCTGTGTGATGAGGAGGGCATGTTACCTTTAACTGTCTCTTTCCAAGGCAGGTCGATTGTCATTAAAACTGGCAAACAGTCTCACTTTCCTTTTGAGGGCTCATTAACTTTATTTTTAAGAACTGTTCCCTCTGTAACCTTCAGAAAAATGCCAGCAATTATAGAAAAGGTGAACCCACAGACCAAATGATCTGAAAACTATTAAACACTTCACCCTCAACATCCTTTGGTGGCAAAGAATTTATTGCAACTTAATATAATAATGTAAACACATTTCCATGTAAATTGTAATGTATTTTGCTAAAAACTTTCAAAATCAAGGTGTCAATGTCACCTGCCTTCCTGCAAAAGTGAAATTTTTAAATATAAAATCGCTTTCCAAGTCTACAACTATCCTGTATAATAAAAGGCTAATATGCAAATCGACCAAGCAGCGGAATGACGGTCACTATGGCACTCACTGACCACCAGGGGGCAGACACTCAACGCAGGAGCTGCCCCTGGTGGTCAGTGCACTCCCACAGGGAGAGCGCCGCTCAGCCAGAAGCCCTGAGCTGGGCTCACTGCTGGCAAGTGCAGTGGTGGTGGCAGGAGCCTCTCCTGTTGGGAGCAGGCCTAAGCGATCAGTTGGACATCCACGAGGGCTCCTGGACTGCAAGAGGGCACAGGCCGGGCCGAGGACCCCCTCCAATTTCATGCATTGGGCCTCTAGTCCTACCTAATAAAATGGTAATATGCAAATTGACCACACCTTTGCTATGCCCAAACCATGCCCAACAGCCCAAGCCACGTCCACCAGCCAATCAGGAGTGAGTATGCAAATTAATCCAACCAAGATGGCTACAGCCACAGAGAGCAAGGTTTCCCAGGCAACAGAGGAAGCCAAGCTTTCCGCATGCCCTTGCCAGGCCTAAGTCTCTACTCAAGCTACAAAGTTTCAATTATAGAAGGTAAACAAATTCAAACAGAATGGCGGCAGCCACAGAGCTGGAGAGACCAGGCCAGGGTTGCCTGCAGCAATGGAGAAAGCAAAGCTTTCCGCATACCCTGGCCAGGCCCAGGCCTCTGCTTAAGGCTACAAAGTTTCAATTATAGAAGGTGAATTAACCCAAACAGAAATGGCTGCCGGCTGTGGAGCAAGCAGGAGGCTTGTCTCCGCTCCAGGCTACAAAGTTTCAATTGTAGAAGGTAAATAAATTCCAGATACCAGGGCCTCCGCTTGGGTCGCCAGGGGGGGTGGCCGGCCTGCAAACCACCACAGGCCCCTCGCTCAGGCCGCCCCACACCCCAAGGGAACCCCCACCCTGATCCAGGACACCCTTCAGGGTAAACCAGCTGGCCCCCACTCCTGCACCAGGCCTCTATCCTATCTAATAAAAGAGTAATATGCAGATTGACCATCACTCCAACACACAATATGGCTTCCTCCATGTGGTCAAAGATCCTGCCCCATGTGGACACAAGATGGCCACCACAAGATGGCCAGCAGGGGAGGGCAGTTGGGAGGCACCCGGACTGCAAGGGAGGGCAGTTGGAGGTGATCAACCCTGCAGGGGAGGGCAGTTAGGGGTGACCAGGCTGGCAGAGGAGGGAAGTTGGGGGCAAACAGTCTGGCAGGGGAGCAGTTAGGCATCAATCAGGCTGGCAGCAGAGTGGTTAGGGGGTGATCAGGCTGGCAGGCAGAGGCGGTTAGGGGCAATCAGGAAGGCAGGTAGGCGAGCATTTGGGAGCCAGCAGTCCTGAATTGTGAGGGGATATCCAACTGCCCGTTTAGGGGTCCCAGATTGGAGAGGGTACAGGCTGGGCTGAGGGACACACACCCCCCTCTGTGCACGAATTTCGTGCACCGGGCCTCAAGTATGATCATAATTGAATACACAGAAACGAATATATTGCTAATCATTTCAACAATTATAAAGTGAATGCTGCCCGGCTGGTGTGGCTCTATGGTTGAGCATTGACCTATGAATCAGGAGGTCATGGTTCAGTTCCAGTCAGGCACATGCCCAGGTTGCAGGCTAGATCCCCAATAGGGGGCATGCAGGAGGTAGCCAATCTATCTCATCGATGTTTCTATCTCTCCATCCTCTTCCCTTCCTATCTCTCTAAAAATCAATAAAAACATATTTTTTAAATTAATAAATAAATTGGTTAAAGCAGTACAAACTGCAATTGGAAATATCTGTTTGGTAATGTTGTGGGTAGACTTCAGAGTATATAAGGTATGTTTTCTATGTAAATATATATTTTACATATCTATGTACTCACTATTTTTTGTGATTATAGTAATTTCACAAGTGCTGAAAGAAATAGCATCCTTAACTATAGTTAATTTCTTTTCAGTAGTATTTCATGACCCTAGTTTTTATAAAAATGTTTTTTACTATTACAAAAGTAATATATCTTCATTATACAAAAGTTTTGAAAAGACAGAAAAGTGCAAAGAAAATGAAATGGCCAAACCCATATCCTATTGAAATACATCTTGATGTATATCCTTTTATAATTATACACACTTGCATATAATTATATCTATGGAAACATAATACACACATATACTTTTTAATATGTTTTTATTGATTTTAGAGAGAGATAGACAGAGATATTGATGAGAGAGAAACATCAATCAGCTGCCTTTTGCATGCCCACTTCTGGGGATCAAGTCCACAACTCGGGCATGTGCCCTAACCAGGAATTGAACCTGTAATCTCTTGGTTCGTGAGTTGACACTCAACCACTGAGCTATACCAGCCAGGCTACAAATATATTTTTAAAAATATGTATGTTTTTTGTTGATTTCAGAGAGGAAGGGAGAGAGAGAGAAATGAAAACACCAATGATGAGAGAGAATCATTGATCAGCCACTTCCTGCATGCCCCACACTGGGGATTGAGTCCTGACCAGGAATCCAACCGCGACCTCCTGGTTCATATGTCGATGCTCAACCACTGAGCCAGGCCGGCTGGACTATACTTTATTTATTTATTTATTTATTTATTTATTTATCTATTTATATTTTTTTGTGTGTGTGGTGGGGTGGTGGGGTGGTGTGGTGGTGGTGGTGGTGCTATACTTTTTTAAAATCCTAGGCCGACACTATATTCACTGAGCCAAACCGACTAGGGCACTTTTTAATTTGGCATTGTACTGTACAGTAAGTCCTCAAGGTCATCAATAGGTTATGCAACTTAAAGTGAAACAATGTATACCAATTTTATCATAGGTTAATTGATATAAATGGCATCTCATCAATAATGAATGAAACAGTGTTATTCAAGAACCCACTGGATAGAAAACTTTATATATTAACTTCTGCTCCTAATTACGAACTATGATTAAAACTTCGAGAAAAAGAGTGAAACAACTATTTGAAGGTGCTGGGGAGCAACCAAAAAAGCCAGGCTTTATGGGATCAGATTGAAGTACAGAGAGAGAAAGGATGGGAAACACACAGAAAAGATAATGGAGGTCTAACACACATGTAATAGGACTCCCAGCAAGGAAGAAGAAAGAGAATGGGACAGAACCAAAACTTGATGAGAGAATGCTGAAAATTTCCCAAAATTAAAATAAAATATCAAGTCACAAATTTTAGAAGCTCTAAAATTCAAACCTGGATAAGCCGAAAGAAAATCTCCCCCTAGGCTGTCATAGTATAGCTTCTAAAAGACACAGTCAAAAACATAATTAAAGCATAATTATAGCCCAGGTGTGGCTCCGTTGGTTAGCGCGTCCTCCCATACACAGAAAGGTAGCTAGTTCAATCTCCAGTCACCACACACAGTTGCAGGTTTGGTCCCGGGTTGAGATGCATGGGGCGGGAGAGAGGGGAGCAGCCGAATGATGTTTCTCTCTCACTCAATGTTTCTTTCTCTCTAAAATAAACTCTTTTAAAAAGAACAATTATAGAGAAAAGGCAAATTACTTTCAAAACAGCTACAGTAAGACAGAAAACCACACCTCCAATAAATAACAATGGAAGCAAGAAAGTAGAAAAATATTAGAACTGTTGCAATAAAACAACTGAAAGTTTTGAATTTCACATCCAGTGAAACAGCCTTCAAAAATGAAGGGGAGCCCTGACCAGATGGCTTAGTTGGTTGGAGCATCGCCCCATACATCAAAAGATTGCCAGTTCTATTCCCAGTGGGGGCACATCTCTAGGTTGCAGGTTCAATCCCTGCTGGGGGCACATAAGTGGGTAAAGGAAAGTTTGTATTTCCATCCCTAGAGGCTTCTTCTGCTGGCTACTTCCGGTCTGTCAGAGGCCCAGACCCTCTCCTCTAAACATGCATCATAGCCCTAGCTGGTTTGGCTCAGTGGATAGAGCCTTGGCCTGCAGACTGAAGGGTCCCAGGTTCTATTCCAGTCAAGGGCATGTGCTCAATCCCCAGTAGGGGGCGTGCAGGAGGCAGCCAATCAATGATCCTCTCTCATCATTGATGTTTCTCTCTCTCCCTCTCCCTTCCTCTCTGAAATCAATAAAAATAAATAAATAAAAATGCACCATAAATGACTAAAAATGCACTTCATTGGAGCATTTGCCTGATCTTGTGAAAGGAACATAAAAGGAAACTGGGTGAAATTCTGTGGTTTTAATTGCTGACTCTCCCAAAGGGAAGGCGGAGGAAGAAAATAGGAATTGGGAAGAACTGATGTTTAGTTTATTTCATTCAGTCCCCAAAGGGCAGGTGCCCAGGGGAGTTCCGCTTTAGAGAGCAAGAAGTCAGAGCTCCGGGAGTCAGAGGTTGGAGACAGGAAGGCCCCTGCGCTGTGTCCCTCATCAACGCCCCTGAGTCTGCAGGGTGGTTTTCAGGGGGCGGGTCAGGCAGTGTTTGAACAACTTGCTTTATGAAACATACCCTCGAAGGCTATCAGAAGCAGTTTGCCTTTGTCAATAAAGTCCTTGCTTACATATATTTTTAGAAAGCCTAAAATATCTCAAATTGTGGACCATTCTTTGATACTAACAATCTTGTAACGTTGAGAAGACCAGAGTATTAGAAAAACGGGTAATTTGCATTTTACAATTGCGGTATGAGGTTTAAAAAAATAGAATGGAAGCATCAACTGCATTGTTCTCCGTTTACAATACACTCTAACTCTGGTTTTCTTAAAATCTTAACAGGAGAGCTTTTTACCAGTTCAAATGGGATGAGGTTACACTACTGGAAGAAAGAAAAGAATTCTGTGATTTTTGAGTTATTGTTCTTCTCTATTCCACGGCTGTTTCACTTGGGGTTGGGGTGGTAGGGAAGGTGGGGGTGATGGAGGGGGTGGGGGTGATGGGTGGCGGTCGGGCCAGCAGAGTGCATTGAGGCTGCGCCAACTCTAAGCTTCCAGGCGCACGGGCGGGAGCGCGGAGGCGCGAGTTGCCGGCTCCCGGCTGCGCCAGGAGGCTGACGCCCAGCGGCTGGCCCCGCAGCCTCCGCAGCAGCCGGGGCCTCCTCTCCCGACCTCTCCGGAAAGAAAAAAGCAGACCCTCGCCCAGGCAGGTGAGGCTGAGATTGTGGCTGAGCTTGCTGCTACCCCAGGCGCCCAGAAACCCGGGGGGGCGAAGCTTGCTTGCCATTGCAGAGTTCGCTGGAGTGACGCGGGTCTGCCAGGGTGTCCTAAAACAGGGGAGACGGGTCTCTATTTTTCCTGTGAAAAGATTGTTTTCGCTTTCCTGTATTCAGCTGATTAGAATGTGATTTCCACAGGTGGCAGAGAGCGGTCACGTGGAGCAGGTGTGGGGAGCCGTCCCTGACCCCCGGCCGCGCACTTTCAGCTAAAGCCGCACGCCCAGGAGCCCCACCTGTGCTCTCCTTCGGCTCTGCAGCCCCCGGAGTCCGCGGCGACCGTGGGCTAAGAAGGTGCCTCCCCGGAAGGACCAGAGCAGGGCTCGGAGCCCCGCGGGACGGCGGCGGAGAAAACGGAATCGGCCGCACCCCCACCCTCGCCGGGATGCCCAACGCGTCGTCCTGGGAGCTGGGGCCCTCCAACGCGTCGGACCCCGGCTTCGCGCTGGGCTGCCCCAACGCGTCCAGCCCGCCGCCGCCGCCGGCGGCCGTGGCCGTGGCCGTGGCCGTGGTGTACGCGGTGATCTGCGCCGTGGGGCTGGCGGGCAACTCGGCGGTGCTGTTCGTGCTGCTGCGGACGCCGCGCAAGAACGTCACCAACCTGTTCCTCCTCAACCTGGCCGTCGCCGACGAGCTCTTCACGCTGGTTCTGCCCATCAACATCGCCGACCTGCTGCTGCGGCGGTGGCCCTTCGGGGAGCTCCTGTGCAAGCTCACCGTGGCCATCGACCAGTACAACACCTTCTCCAGCCTCTACTTCCTCGCCGTCATGAGCGCCGACCGCTACCTGGTGGTGCTGGCCGCGGCCGAGGCGCGCCGGGTGGCGGGGCGCACGTACGGCGCGGCGCGCGCGGTGAGCCTGGCGGTGTGGGCGCTGGTGACGCTGGTGGTGCTGCCCTTCGCCGTCTTCGCCCGGCTCGACGAGGAGCAGGGCCGGCGCCAGTGCGTGCTGGTCTTCCCGCAGCCCGAGGCCTTGTGGTGGCGGGCGAGCCGCCTCTACACGCTCGTGCTGGGCTTTGCCATCCCGGTGACGGCCATCTGCGTCCTCTACCTCGCCCTGCTGTGCCGGCTGCGAGCCGTGCGCCTCGACGGGCAGGCCAAGGCCCTGGGCCGCGCCAAGAAGCGGGTCACGGTGCTGGTGGCGGCGATCCTGGCCGCGTGCCTCCTCTGCTGGACGCCCTACCACCTGAGCACCGTGGTGGCGCTCGCCGCCGACCTCCCGCAGACGCCGCTGGTCGTCGCGGTCTCCTACGGCATCACCAGCCTGAGCTACGCCAGCAGCTGCCTCAACCCCTTCCTCTACGCCTTCCTGGACGGCGGCTTCCGCAGGAGCCTCCGCCGGCTGCTGGCCTGCCGCCCCGCCGCCTGACTCCCCCGCGCGCCCCCCGCGGCCCGCGCTCCCGCTCAGCACCGCCGGCCCTGGCCTGCAATCTTCCACCCTCCGCCCCTTCCGACCTGCCGGAGACGCAGATTCTCGGGCCCGGACCTGGGCGTGCCCGGAAGCTGAGCTTGCCCGGCCCTTTGGGTGATGCTGGAGCAAGCACACCCAGTGCGCGGACAGCGGCGGCTGAGAACGCGCCCGACGGCTTCCTGAGGCCGAAGGGCACCCCGCCGAACTTGTTGGGGGAGCAGAGTAAGGGGAAGGGAGAAGGGCTGGGAACTTCCTTCTCGTTCCGCAGCTCGCTTTCCGGGCCCCCAAGTCGTGCGCAACCCGGCTCTAGGTGGAGCCCGCGGCGCTGCCTCGGGCGGGCGAGGTCCGAGGACGCGGCGGCTCGTGGGCTCCGCACTTGCCTCTGCACTTCGCTGCTTTGGTTTCCAGCAGCGACTGACCGAGCTTTTGCTGGAGCTGCGAACAGCCTGCCCATCCCCCCTGACCGCCCCCGAGCTTCTAACGGCACGAGAAAAGGGTCCAGGCGCGTGCGCTCCGCGCCCACCTCGCCCGGGTGCGCGGTGATGGCGGACGAGGCCCCTCGGTCCTTTTCGGGGAAGTCTCGGGGACGGAGAGAGGGAGAGCGGGGAACAGAAGAGAGAAGAGAGAGAAAGGGGAGGCGTGTGGGGAAGGAGGCTGGGGTTTGGCTGTGACTCCTGACAACAGCGCTAAGACTAGTCATAACCCCCCTTCCTGATCCAGCCCCTTCTTTCTTTACCAGTCCCCTCCCCTCTGCCCCTCCTCTCACCTGAAAATGCTCCCGGACTCGGGCTCTGGGGGGCTCTGGGGGGCTCTGGGGGGCTCCGCGGGCTCAGGACCGGCCAGGAGCCCGAGTTGCCCAGGCGCGGGGCTGTGGCGCTCCCTGGCGGAACCAGCGGCCCAGCGCGCGGCGTCCTAAAAGGGATCGCGAGCCTGCGAACCTGCTGCTTACACCGTCGGATTAGGAATAATCGCTTCTTTCTGCAGAGGACTTCGTTACCCTCACGCTGCTTTCTCCCCGTGGACCTCTCCTAGAACTCGGACCAGTTCATTGCAATTGCTTTTCAGGATTGAGAACTTTATAAATATCCTAGCGGGCCCGACGCAGGACAATTCGTGCAAGAGTAGGCCTTTCTGCCCCCGGCTGCCTGCACGGGCTTCCCTCCTGCCACCCGCAGGCACCCAGACTGGGCTGGCTTCTCGGGAAGGACTTCTGGTCTAATTAGCATATTACCTTTTTTTTTTATTATGGATAATGTCCCAACCTCATAAATGTCTATGAGGAGCAAATGAGGTAAAAAGAAATGCAAAATTATTCTTTCGTTCTCTTTTCCTCGTATTCTTCATCTCTTTCGCTTAGGGACGGCCAGGAAGCTGAAATGAATCTGCCCTTATATTTCTCTCTACTGGATTTCTTTCCACTGGCAGCTATGGATTCCATGGGCTTTATTCCTGAGTCTCAGATAGCACCTGGAAGTTAAGTGAACCTGGTCAATACCTGGTTCTGGAATCACAGGGGAGTCGGCCTGCAACCTTTATTTATTTTTTAAAATATATTTTATTGATTTTAGAGAGGAAGAGAGGGAGAGAGAGATAGAAACATCAATGATGAGAGAGAATCATTGATTGGCTGCCTCCTGCACCCCCCCTACTGGGGATCGAGCCCACAACCCAGGCATGTGCCCTTGGCGGGAATGGAACCTGGGACCCTTCAGTCCCCAGGCCAGTGCTCTATCCATTCAGCCAAACCAGCTAGGGCGGCAACCTTTATTTTCTGTCCACTGAAGAGAGATGAAAGTGGAGTAAGAGAGAAGATCGACACTTTGTCCAACCATCTGCAGTTTGCATCTCAGACATGAGGGCAGAGCCTTCACCAGACCATGGTCATTGACTACAGTTTTTTAAAAAAGGTATTTTTTTTTATTTGGGATGAATTCAAAACAGAAATGAAAATTTCTACAAATATCTGTTTCCTATGGCTTGGTGTTAAGTGTGAGAAAAAGCATTAGTGTCACCATCAGGTTTTGTTTCCTTAATTTAATGGGCATTAATCAGTTTCTCCATTACTTTGGTTCAAAGTACATTTTTGAAAATATGTGGAAGGGGAAACGTCTCTCTTGGGTGGGGCTCTGCAAACTCCCTCTCTGATCTGGGTGAGTAAGGATTGCTTCTTTAGCTCTCAAAGTTATTAGGGAAAATGGGATAACACATAGCTGTAAGTTTAGAAAATGTAAATTTAGAAACCTACCTTGGGTGACCAATAATAATACATTGTTCAAAATACAGTTTTTCCTCTCCAGTACATGTCAGATGACGGGCATTGTGGCCTTCGAACAGTCCTCTGCCAGTGGGCCTCAGAGGGCCTCTTGGAATTCATCGTAGTATTTCTCAGGTTTCTTGGAAACATTTTATTGATTTTTTTATGACTCAAAAATTCTTTTAGGAATCCTCAGTAATTTTTTTAGAATATATTTTTATTGATTTCAGTGGGGAAGGGAGAGGGAGAGAGAGATAGAAACATCAATGATGAGAGAAAATCACTGCTCAGCTGCCTCCTGCACGCCCCCTACTGGGGATGGAGCCCACAACCTGGGCATGTGCCCTTGGCTGGAATCAAACCCGGGACCCTTTAGTCCACAGGCCTATGCTCTAATCCACTGAGCCAAACCGGCTAGGGCTCTCAGTAATTTTTAAAAATTGAAGTTTTAAGCTTAGAATAGTTGCTAGACCATCTAAGGTGATGAACGCAGAGTAAAGTGGTCACAAACAGAACCAGGTACAATCACCTGGATTTGAAACCCCATCTGCCTTCATAACCTCAGTGACTACACTTTGACATCCTCCGGACACAGATGGGGAGAGCAGGGTGACCCATCTGCCCACCGTGTCAGCCCCACGCAGGCCGATCTGGAGCTGCCTTGAATCTCAGCTAGGACTGCTGGACAAATATACAAACCGTTCTGTTGTCCACATCACCGTGTTGTGTTGCATCCTATTATAGCCCGTGGTTGATTAAACAGGGCTCAGCAGTTCAGTGTCACCCTGGCTTTCTAAATCAGTGGCTAAACTGTTGTATTGTTATTTCTAGGTTGTAGCCTTCAGATTAACATGTAGAAGTCCAGAATGTATGTCTCAAACTTCCTTTTTATGCTGTGTCTTCAGTAGAATAAATATGCAAGTAGCCACATTAAAAGTAGAGTTTATTTACCTCATTGTATTACAGAGGTTTTAACTCGGTGTTGAATTCTTGCAATCTTCGTGTAAACTGTTATTTGGTTATACCTCTTCTGGTATTTAAAAATGTCTGTTTGGTCTTAGTTCAGTTGGTCAGGTTATGTAAGGCACGTGTTTAGGCTCTCTCTTGAGCAATGCAGACTGTTAGTCCACCCTGAGAGAAGCGCAGTTTAAAATAAAAGCTGAAACATTCTGTGTCATACGTGAATATTCTATTGCCCGAGAACATCGAAATCCATAATCCAATCACTTTAGTGTATATGCACTCTTAATTTTTAAAATATTGCCTTCATGCCCTAGCTGGTTTGGCTCAGTGGATAGAGTGTTGGCCTGCGGACTGAAGGATTCCTGGTTCAATTCCAGGCAAGGGCACATACCTTGGCTGCAGGCTCAATCCCCAGCCCTGGTAGGGGTACATGCAGGAGGCAACCAATTGATGTGTCTCTCTCACATCGATGTTTCTCTCTCTCTCTGTCTCTCCCCCTCCCTTCCACTCTCTCTAAAAATCAATGGAAAACATGCTTGGGTGAGGATTAACAAAACAAAAATAAAATAAAATACTGCCTTCATGAACAAGTTATTCAACGGCCCTGGCTGGTTTGGCTCACTAGATAGAGCATCGGTCTGCAGACTGAAGGGTCCCGGGTTCGATTCCAGTCAAGGGCACATGCTCGGGTTGCAGGCTTAATCTCCAATAGGGGTCCTGCAGGAGGCTGCCAATCAGTGATTCTCTCTCATCATTGATGTTTCCATCTCTTTCTCTCCCTTCCTTCCTGAAATCAATAAAAAATTATTTTTAAAAAATTATTCAATGGATAAGCAGTAAATAAATAGGAGGGATTTGACAGGACAAGATTATGAATTAAATATTCCCTCTTGATTTTGATTGTGAAAATGATATATAACTGCTGACGAGCACAACAATTCTAGAACATATGCAGGGGCAGTAAAAGGATGCTATGTTGTTATCATATAATCACAAACCCCGTCTCTTGAATATTTGAGCAGCCTGTGTGGTGAGTGATAGCTTATAGCACACCCATAACTGTTTTAGCTAACAGTGAGCACAGACATGGCTCAGATGCACGCAAGGCAGAGGCTCTGACACCACAGCAATTTGACCTAGTGAGGAATAACTGTAAAGAAGCAAGGGGAAGACCAAATATTACAGTCATTTGTGCCGCTTTGCCACCAGTCTGTCCACTGCTGGGGAACGGGACTGGACAGGGGGAAGAATAGACCCGTGCCCAGTAAAGTCTGGGTGACATGGGGAAGGTACTTGCCTGTCAGTCACCCCTGGGAACAGTCATTGGCCAGGGTAGATGTGGCCACTGCAAGCACGGGAAGATTTGAGATACTGAAGCTCCTAAACGAAGGCGTTGGCTCTCTTGAGCCCTGGCTCGCAGAGCTCTCACGCTCCTACATTAATGGGCTGATGGACTACAACTAGCCCGATGCTGTACCCGACTCAGTTCCCCCAGGGAATGGCAACTTGGTGCTGGCTTTGCTGCTAGCTCTATCCCTCCCCAGCTGCACATCTCCCAGGGCTGCATTAAGGGAAATGGGACTTTGAAAACCCAGAGATGTAACTCCATGCAAATAAAAATCACTCATCTTCCCTCGATTTCGTACAGATCTGACCCCCAGCACCCAGTGGGGCGAGGGTACCTCACTTTCACCAATAACATAACCAGCCCTGGCTGGCGTGGCTCAGTGGATAGAGCGTCGGCCTGCAGACGGAAGGGTCCCGGGTTCGATTCCGGTCAAGGGCACGTACCTCGGTTGCGGGCACATCCCCAGGTGGGGGGCGTGCAGGAGGCGGCTGATGGATGTTTCTCTCTCATCGATGTTTCTGACTCTCTATCCCTCTCCCTTCCTCTCTGTAAAAAAATCAATAAAATATATATTGAAAAAAAAATAAAAAATAACATAACCAGAAAAACCCTCTCAGTTACTGAAAACTCTCCTTTCCTCAGCAACACGCTGGGGGGAAAAACAGCAAGCAATATCCTACACACATGGCAATCAGCTATGCTTATCTACATTAGGGAAGAGATCAGAGGCTGCGTCACATAATTGTCTTAGATTGAGCAGATTTGGGTCTGGCACCTGGGTCCCCACTGTATATACAGAGAAAGTGAGATACAAGGAAGTGGATCGATTTGACCAGACCCACCAAGACCAATCGGGATCAACCAGAGCCACCTGTTTTCTAGAAACTGCTTCAACCTATTCCAGCGGAGAGGAAATTGGTTGCCAGGTATAATTTGAAATTACTAGATCATAGAAAACATTGATGTCTTTGAAATATTTAATGGATCAGGCAATATATACTTAATATTACATCATGTGGTACAAAGGGAGGAAAAGGTTTGATAGTAAAACTTCAGTCCTAACTCAGAGAAAGTGTATGGCGTTGTTAAAGATCTTTTAAGAATAAAAATTCCTTGGCCAGCGCTGGCTGCACGCACAGCTGAACTACAAAAGTACCACATTCGTTAGAATCTGCATGTTCCTTCCACATGGGGTTGTGCTCCAGGGAGCACCACGTATGGAGAACAGTGTTAAGGGCCCCTCTGTTTCCATAGAATGGAGTTTTGTCTTGGGTAACACTGTCCTTGAGTTTAAGGCAAGAGACATTTATTTATACCATAAATCATAAAGTTACATGAAGATATATCCTATCAGTTAAAATTTAAAAAGGGAAGAAAGGTTAAAATGACATCTCTGAGAAGCTCTTAAAATGGATGAAACTACATGTTTCCCACAAGCCAGAACTGGATTAAAGGATTTCTTCAAATACCGACCGGCAGCGAGAGTACTTTGCATTCCCCACAAAGGCCTCCGGTGAGTCCTGCACACACAGACGCCCAGGGAGGCAGCTTTGCATCTTCCCGTGAAACCTGGATCATCTGGAGAAGACTGCGCGACCAGAAGTGGTGCCTGAGGGTGACTCGATGACTGCTGCACCCCACGGAAAGAGCGGGTGGGACTTCACCGTTAAGTTGCCTATGGGCAGCAATGTAGGAGAGGTGGTGTGCTCCCCAAAACAGGGGCTTCCCATTGGTGGATACTAAATAGTTAACAACAAATAGATGTTGTAAGTGGCTCATCCATTTGAGAAGTTCTTTTGCTTTAAACAGCAGTGAATTATAAGAGACTATTGAGTATAGGTGATATGAATGAAGCAATCATATTAGAAAAGATACATTTACACCTATAAAAGTACCAAGTGTGTTATCCATATTCTCCTATAGCAGTGGTTCTCAACCTTTCTAATGGCGCGACCCTTTAATAGACTTCCTCATGTTGTGGTGACCCCCAACCATAAAATTATTTTCGTTGCTACTTCATAACTGTAATTTTGCTACTGTTATGAATCGTAATGTAAATATCTGTGTTTTCCGATGGTCTTAGGCGAACCGCTGCTGTTCGATGAGCCTAAGACCATCGGAAAACACAAGTAGCAACGAAAATAATTTTATGGTTGGGGTCACCACAACATGAGGAATTGTATTAAAGGGTCGTGGCATTAGAAAGGTTGAGAACCACTGTCCTATAGGATGTTGTTTTTATACCTGTAACTCCTGCCTCTCATACAACCGGTGTTCTTTAAATATATATACTGAGTGGCCAGATTATTATGATCTCTGAACGCATAATAATCTGGCCACTTAGTGTATTTGTATCTCAAATGGGTACCAAAAGTATTCTAGGCTTTTGCTGGAGATCACCCACCTATTTGCCCTGAGCTTTCTATCAGCCAGTGCAAAGGGAAAAACTGATCAGGTGCATGATTTATAGTATCTTTGATATCAAATAAATGAGGTACTCAAGAAAAGTACATTTAGTGGCCAGATTATTATGCATTCAGAGATCATAATAATCTGGACACTCATTGTATATATACATACACTAGGGGCCCGGTGCACAAATTCATGCACAGGTGGGGTCCCTCGGCCTGGCTGGCAATCGGGGCTTATTGGGGCCAGCCAAGGGGAGGGACCGTGGGAGGTTGGCTGGCCATCGGAGGTTGGCTGTGGGAGCGCACTGACCATCAGGGGGCAGTTCCTGCATTGAGCGTCTGCCCCCTGGTGGTCAGTGCACATCAGAGTAAACAGTTGACTGGTTGTTCGGTCAACTGGTCGTAATGGTTTTATATATATATAATTGATTTCAGAGAGGGGAAGGGAAAGGGAGAGTTAGCAGCATCAATAATGAGAGAGAATCATTGATCAGCTGCCTCCTGCACATTCCCTACTGGGGATCAAGCCCACAACCTGGGCACATGCCCAGACCAGAAATCAAACTGTGACCTCCTATTTCCTAGTCAACCAACACTCAACCACTGAGCAACACCAGCTGGGCTCAACTGACATTCTTATTGCTGCATTTTTATTTGTTCTCTTTACTGGAGAATCCCACGGATCCTGTTTTAAAGGGAATTTCTTATATATTTCTTTTTTTAAAATATATATTTTATTGATTTTTTACAGAGAGGAAGAGAGAGGGATAGAGAGTTAGAAACATCGATGATAGAGAAACATCGATCAGCTGCCTCTTGCACAACCTCTACTGGGGATGTGCCCGCAACCAAGGTACATGCCCTTGCCCGCAATCGAACCCGGAACCCTTCAGTCCGCAGGCTGACGCTCTATCCACTGAGCCAAACCGGTTTCAGCGGGAATTTCTTATATATTCCTGAAAGAAATTGGATCTAAGCTTTATTATTACCATTTGTTACTATAGTTAAATTTTATAGTACACCTTTAAATGTATTTATTTACTTTTATATATTTTTATTGATTTCAGAGAGGAAGGGAGAGTGAGAGATAGAAACATCAATGATGAGAGAGAACCATTGATCGGCTGCTTCCTGCACCCCCCACCCCAACTGGGGATCAAGTTGCAACCTGGCATGTGCCCTTGACAGGAATCAAACCAGAGTCGTTGCCTATCATACTGTAGAGGCTTTTGTGGGTTTCCAGGTCCAGATTGATGAAGGAGAATTGAACTATGCTTGATTTTTTGATAAAATGGCCCATTTTGATCAGCAGCCGCGAGGGGAATAACTCCATGATCAGCTTCTGAGGCCAAAGGTCTGTTTTCAGGTTCTCACCTTGGTCCACGTAGACCTGGCAAGGCAGTGACCGCATCAGCAGGGTGTTGGTGCCTGGTTTGGGCTTCTCCTTCCACCCGAGGACACCGCTCCAGGCCAGGAGTGTTTTGGAGATTGGCTGCTGCTCACTGAGGGCCGAGACCCCTCGCTGGGCTGGTGAAGGGCCACTCTCCTCGCCGTGAGATACCGTGCTCACTAGGGACGGTGACCCAGGCTGTGCAATGGGGGCAGGCCCTGACCAGGGGCCACTGAGGACTGGTTCTCTTTTATGGTTTTCATGTCCCGTTTTACGGTTTCCATGTCTCCTTTTACGGTTTCCATGTCTTCTTTTACGGTTTTCATGTCCCGTTTTACGGTTTCCATGTCTCCTTTCATGATTTCTACGTCTTCTTCTATGGTTCCCGTGTCCCCTTTTACGGTTTCCATGTCTTCTTTTACGGTTTTCATGTCCCGTTTTACGGTTTCCATGTCTCCTTTCATGATTTCTACGTCTTCTTTTATGGTTCCCGTGTTCCCTTTTACGGTTCCCATGTCTTCTTTTACGGTTTCCATGTCCCGTTTTACGGTTTCCATGTCTTCTTTTATGATTTCTATGTCTTCTTTTATGGTTTCCATGTCCCCTTTTATGGTTTCCATGTCTTCTTTTATGGTTTCCATGTCCCCTTTTATGGTTTCCAAGTACTTTATTATGGTTTCCATATCTTTTTTTAATCCTCACCAGAGGATATATTTTTTATTGATTCTAGGCTAAAAGGAAGGGAGGGGCAGAGAGAGATAGAGATAGAGATAGAAACATCAGTGTGAGAGAGAAACATCTGTTCCCTCCCATACGCTCCCAATCAGGGTTCCTTCCAATAACCTGGGCATGTGCCCTAACTGGGAATCGAACCAGTGACCCTTCGGAGAAGGGACAATGCTCAAAACAACTGAGCCACTTCGGCCAGGGCTCCAAGTCCTTTTTTTATGCTGTTAAAGTTCTCTCTAAATTCAGCTACTGTTCCCCTAAGTTCACTGAGTACCACCATTATAAACCAGTATTTGGAACTATACATCTATTAGATTGCTTGTCTCCATTTTGTTTATTTTTTTCTGGACTTTTGTTCTGTTCTTTCCTTTGGGACATGTTTATTTGTCTCCCCACCTCTCCCCACCTCCCCCTCCCCCCCCGCCCCGCTTTGGCATCTCCCCTGTGTCTGCTTCTGTGTACTAGGTAGAGCTGCTATGTGTCCTGGGCTTGGTGGAGTGGCCTAATACAGTAGGTGTCCTATAGGGTCCAGTGGCACAGCCTCCCTGATCACCCAAGCTGGGCACTCCAGTTGTGGCCCCAACCTACACCATCATGTGCTCTGTATACCCTCCTCCTGTTGTTGAGCCTCGATTGCTGTAGGCACCTCAATGGGAGGTATTTACCCCCAGGTCGATCGGCTGCAAGTACCAACCACTGTGGAAGATCAGCTGTGCAGGGCGTACCCCACAGAGCTGGACTCACCTCTGTGGGGCAGTGGTGCCTGCTGAGCCCACCCCTTGAGTGTGTCCCCTGCGGAGGAAGTTTGTGGTGCTCCGACATGGTCTGAAGCTGTCCACCGGGTGTGCTGGCTCTGGGGCCTCCTAGGAGGTGCTGGCCCAGGTCAACCACCACCTGTGTTCTGCCCAGGGCTACGGGGCTTGAGCTACAAAGCAATCTGCAAAGGCTGCTACTTGTGCTGGGCTTGGAGGTGCCCAGGAGACGCCAAGCTGCGAACCAAGGCCAGATGCTGCTAGTGCTGGGCCTGGGGCCGCTTTGTGAGAGGGCCTGGCATGCTGAGGCCAGATGCTGCTTATTTGAATGATTTTAGGAATGTCTGAAGCACGAGCCAAGACAGGCCATTCATATCAAAAGCCAGTTGGATGTGACAGGGACTCAGATATGGCCCTTGCATGTAGGCTCTTTGGAGAAGGGCTCATAAAAAAACCCACAAAAAACAACGACCTCGCCCTTGCCCGTGTTGCTCAGGGTAAGAGCTTCCGCCCACGCACGGGAGGGTTTCGCTTCCTGCCCCTGGTTGGGCGCATGTGGGAGGCAACCAGTTGATGTTTCTCTCTCACATTGATATCTCTCTCTCCCTCCCTCCCTCCCTCCCTCCCTCTTTTTCATTCTCTCTGAAAAGCAGTGGAAAAAATCATCTCAGGAGACGATTTAACAAAACAACAAAAACAAACAATTCCATTTCCAGTTCCTTTCAAGCGGCTGCCTCAGCAATGGACTCAGAGGAAGTGAGTCTAAGTGCCCGGGTCCTGCCCGGGACTCCAGGAGCCCTGCTTCCCTTTGGCCTCAAATCCCTGCTCCTTCCTACAGCCGAAAGTTATGGGGATTTCTCTTCCCGCCCTGGAACCCGGGGCTGGGCGGCCTGCTGTGAGGCCGGGACAGCCGAGGTATCCCTCCCAATTTTCATCCGCCACACGTCTGTGTGCTGCCAGCCCAGCCCGCTCCTTGTCTGGGCCCCACATACCAGGCTCAGTGTGGCTTCTTTAAATCTCTAGTTGTAGGGCTTCTCTTCAGCTAGATTTCTCTCAGGCAGTTCTGGATGATGGTTGTTCTGTAGTTTAGTTGTAATTTTGATGTGGTTGTGAGAGCCAGGATCTGTTTTCGTGACGGGGTTCCTCCTTGCCTTTCTTCAGCAAAATGGAAAGTCCCCTTCTGTGCCAACCCTTATCTCTACTTCCTACTTCCTTCTCAATCGCTACTGCCTCTTCCTCCAGCTCAGTTACTCCCAGAACAACCAGAAGGGGTCAGTATTACAACTGCCCTTCATTTACAGACATGCAAACGCAAAGACAGGCAGTACCTGCCCAAGTTCAAAGCTCTGGTAGCAGGGGAGGCAGCATTCCATCCCGAGTCAGACGACTGTGCTGTCATCTCTCCCCCAGCAGCAGCTCCTCACAGCATTTCCTCACTCCTGCGCCTTTAAATAACTTTGAGAAATAGCTAAGCACGTCCTTGCATGATGTTCAGTGGATATCTCAACTTTCTCTTAAATGCAAACAGTTACAAAGGATGTAATTTCAATACATATATGCTGATTTAAAAAAATAAATAAAACTGCATATATGATTTTTTAAAATATATTTTATTGATTTTTTACAGAGAGGAAGAGAGAGGGATAGAGAGCTAGAAACATCGATGAGAGAGAAACATCGATCAGCTGCCTCCTGCACACCCCCTACTGGGGATATGCCCACAACCAAGGTACATGCCCTTGATTGGAATCGAACCCGGGACCCTTTAGTCTGCAGGCCGATGCTCTATCCACTGAGCCAAACCGGTGAGGGCTGCATATATTATTATTTTTTTTTTATTTTTATTTGCTTTTTAAAAGTTTTTATTTCAAAAACTAAAGCCACAATTAATTTTACATAAATATATGGGGAGGGGCAGGGAGAGGGATGGGACAGGGGCGTGGCCCCTACCTCCTCTTCTCTTTCACACTGTACTGTAAAAGCAAAGGGGCAGGCTTGCCGAACCATCGGGAAAGCCATACCTGCTCCTTGGTCACGTGATCAGGGAGAACCTCATTGTCAAAAAGGAGCTGCACGTGCTGGGGATTTAGCATCAGGCGATGGCAGAGGACCCTCCGGAGATGACGAACCTCAGCTCTAACAGAACATCGGACATATTTGTTCTGCAAGACACTTTTATTCTTGTCTTTGCCAGAACTCAGCCGCTCCGGGCACAGCTCAGCCGCTCGTCATGGCGATAGCCGTGGGCTTTAGGATGGCCCAAGCTGCTGACGGGCAGGCCGAGGTGGCTCAGGGCTGGCTCTTGCCCGCCGGGCTGCGTGCCTTGGTCCAGCCTCGGGACTGGTAGAACTCTCTGACCCGTTTCTCTTCACTGTCTTGCAAGCCAGGCACCAGCTTGTACACGATGCCCTGCGTGACCCGGTCCAGTCTGAGGGTGAGCAGTGGCTGTTGCACATGGGGCAGTACTCGCTGGTTTGGAGGCACTTCTCAACACAACTTCTGCAGAAAGTATGGAGACTCTGTGATGGTGGTGGCGTCCACGAAGTAGCCAGCGCACGGGCAGCAGACGATGTGTTCACTCAAGCCTTTGATTTTTACTCGGACCTCCTCCCTGCATGGTCAGCATGGGCTTAGCCCCCGGGGGCTGACACCACCCCTGCGCCCAGCGGACCTCTCCGCGCATAGCGGGGGCTCCCTTCGCGTGGACTGGCCCGGCCTTCCTTTCCCAGGGGAGGCTATACGACGACGGACCTGCATATATGATTTTAACATGCATCCAGTGAAATCTAAATAGCCCATCGAGCCCGGCCGGCGTGGCTCCGTGGTTGAGCGTTGACCTATGAACCAGGAGGTCACGGTTCAATTCCAGGTCAGGGCACATGCCCGGGTTGCAGGCTCGATCCCCAGTGCAGGGCGTGCAGGAGGCAGCTGATCAATGATTCCCTCTCATCATTGATGTTTCTATCTCTCTCTCCCTCTCCCTTCCTCTCTGAAATCAAGAAAAAAGTATATTTAAAAAATAAAATAAAAATAATAAATAAAAAGCGTAGAGTGGCTCAAGAGGCTGGGTGAGTGACACAGTTCCCAGGGAAGGAAGGCCGGGAGCCAGGCCCTGTGTGGGAGGGCCGTCACCTGTGGTGCTTGGGAGGTGGCACAGGTTCCCAGGCCTGGCCCCTTTCCCGCCCCGACTTGGTGATGTGGAAGGACTTGGCCGCGGGCCCACGTGTCTCCTCTCATTATTCCGGCTGTGACAGGCCAGAAGCCAGGGCGCAGCCAGCTGGGCAAGTCCCGGGAGGCTCAGAGAGGCCGACTGGAGGGAGAGACTTCCCTCAGACACGCCCCGTGGGAAGCAGCCAGTGGCTCCTTGTCACCGGTCCAGGGCAGCGGAAGGCCAGCCGCCCGCTCCATTTGGACTGGGTGCGCGGACGTGTGCGTCTGCCTGTTGTTGCTGGAAGCTTCTGAGGGTCATTGCTCAGAATCTCTGAGAAGGAAGGGCTCACCCTGACAGCTGGGATACTCCTCCATGGGCTCTGCTCTTCCCCACCCTGAGGCCAGAGGCAGCCGTCACAGACGCTCATCTGGCCGGTCTGGGTTCTGAGTAACAGCTTCAGTAGTTCCCACCACCGCTGAGACGAAGGCCAAAGTCCTCCTGTGCCCCCTGACATCTGACCTCTTGAGGTCATCTCTTCCCACCCCTCACCACCCCCCAACACAACCTCTACACTCCTGGGGCACCCATTCCCTCCGGCCTCCCCCAGCGAATTCCTGCTGCGCCTACCTGTCATGACCTCAAAGAGGCCTCCTGACCCCTGGGCTAGGTCAGCGTCCCTGCTCTGTATTCTCATGGCTCTTGCTCCCCTGACCTTAACGCTCACCCAAGTTCAATGTCATGACTTCTCATTTGCTGCCTTTCCCACTGGACTGTAGGCACCACCACAGCACAGGCCATGCTGTCGGCCGGCCGTGCATGGCCCGCGGTGGGCCCTGAGCATTTGATGATGGAGGAAATGCTCTCAGCTCTACCGTAATTGCTTGTCTTTCTTGGAGGGCGGGGGCTGCGGTTGGCTCATCTCTATATCCCCAACTTTTAGCCTGATCCAAGTCCCATGTCCTAGTTCCAAAGATATACAGGCTCCGATTTCAGGAACCAGGTGGGCCTTTCCATGAACTGGCCAGGAATGGACTTCAAAGTCCACACCCACTCTCCACATACAGGTGGGAGGGCGGCGAGGTCCCCTAACCAGAGCAGATGAAAGAGTTACAGCGCTCACCTCGCAGGCCTTCCCACTCTGTCCCCTCTGACGGGTGACACAGGTGGTGGAGGGTGTGGGCCCCAGGAGCTGGGCCCGGAACAGGACAGTGGTTTTGCCTGCGGTCCCAACAGGGGTCATGTCAGTGGCAGGTAGCATCAGTGTGTGTCCTGGCACCCCAGGCTGTGAGACACAGCCATGAGGCCCCCTTCTTCACAGGGCTGATGGGCATCACGGTTCTTACCTGTGGAAGTCAGGCATCGGGGCCTGGGCTGCTGAAACACGCATCCTTTCCAATGTTATCACTAAAACCTCCTCCCGCACCTGTCCTTCCAACATAGCGTTGTGCCTGCAACGGCACCACCACGTTGTGGCAAAGTTGCATCATCTGGCTCATAATCAAGGTTTCGAGGCTTCAGCTAGTTTAGGTGACAGTGTGGAGGCTAAAGGGAAAAGTCTGGTTACAAAGTGACATTTACTGAGAGGTCAGGGCCCCTCCAGCGCCTCGTACATACGGACACAGGAGGCACTCCGTGTTTGTGGAATAAATGATTCTATAAAGTTTGCTGTCTTGACTCTGTGGGTCTTTTTCTACTCGGAAATTTGGTCCTGATTAGAGAGAGGAAGGGAGAGAGAGAGAGAGAGAGAGAGAGAGAGAGAGAGAGGGAGGTGAGAGAGAAACATCATCGGTTGCCTCCCACAGGCGCCTCAACTGGGAATTAAACCCACAACCTAGGTATGTGCCCTGAGTGAGAATCAAACCTGCAGATTTTTGGTGTAAAGGATGATGCTCCAACCAACTGAGCCATTCTGGCCTAGGTCAGAGCAGGTCCTTGCTCATCGAAGGGGAGCGGGAAGTTGGCCACACTGAACTGGTTCACCCTCACAATCTTTGGTCCCTAGAGCAAGAGGGATGCTCATCAGTAAGCCGCAGTAGACAGTGTTGGTAGAGCACGCACGTGTCAAGAAGTGGACTAAAACCACTGAGTTAGTTTTGTGGGGCATCTCCACTTTCTGGTAAGAAGGCAGCAGGAACGCGAGGATAAACAACGCACGGACAAATCGTGTCATTTCAGCGATTCTGACTGCAAGTTCAACGCTCTCATATCTGCATTTAAAATGGCATTGCACAATATAAAGATGATTGGTGAAATTCATGCTCATAATTTTGAACTTTACTTTTTTTTAACTTAAAACATTCAATAGCAAATTTTAAAAGCACTACGAGAAATCAACAGAAAGACTGCAGCAGAAGAGAAAAAGCTTTGTATCTTAATACCATTATTGCCACTTTTTTCCTTTTGTTTTGAACAAGGGAAAGGGCTTCATCTGGAAGGTCATCCGGAAGGATGTCCGGTCTAATTAGCATATTACACTTGTATTATTTTAGATACCCCAAACTAGAAACAACTCAGTGTCCTTCCGCTGAGAAATGGATAAACAAACTGTGGTACATCCCTGCAATAACATGCCACTCGGCCATGAAAAGCAGCTGCCCATTGACACACAACCACCACGTGGATGGACCCCAGGCACATATGCTGAGTGAGAGAAGCCAGGCTCAAAAGGCCCGCACTATGTGGTTCTATTCTAGGACATTCAGGAATGGCAAACCTTAGGGAGAAATAACAGAACAGTGGTTGCCAGGGGGTGGAGTGCAGGGGAAGCTCCAGAAGGGGCCAGAAATTTTTGCAATTCTGGAAATACTCTGTATCTTGATCATGACTGTATTCATTTCGCCAAAACTCTTAGAGCTGTACACTAACATGGGTAAACTTCACCGCACCGAAGTTGTACCTTAATTTTCATTGTAACTTTTTAAAAGCTTCTGCAAATTTGCTGGCCAAAAATGGAGCTGCCATGGTTTTCATGCATCAGAAATCGAGAATAATGGACTAGGAACTCAAAAGTAGATAACTTGCTGCCCTGGCCTAGTAGCTCAGCTGGTTAGAGCCTCATCCCAATATGCCAAGGTTGCAGGCGTGATCTCTGCTCAGGGCACATACAAGAAGTAATGGATAAATAAGTAGAACAACAAATCAATGTTTTTCTCTCCCTTCCATTCTCTCTCTCTCTCTCTCTCTCTCTCTCTCTCTCTCTCTCTCTCTCTCATCAATAAACAAAAACTAAAAATAAGAAAGTAGGGAGCCCGAGAGAGCAAAGGGGCTTTGCAGGCGTGGGCCCTGGGAAGTAAGCTGTGGCTTTGCTGGGTGCCAAGGATGACCCCGCTGAAGACGGCGCGGGAACGCTGCCGGGGCGCCTGGCCTGCCTGGGCTGAGCTGATTATATGCAGAGTGGACTGATCAGTGTGGACATCGAGCTATTTACCCGTCTAGGGAATTATGCCAACTAATTTCCAACCTAATCGCATGTCTCGGGTCACTGGGAAATGAGTCTATACCGTTTCCATGCCGCTGCAGGCCTTGATGGGGCAGTGGTAGGGAGAGGGTGGCAGCTGCCCCATAAGGCCCAACAGGCACCCTGCTCCTCCCGGCTCCGGGGCCCACAGCCCAGGCTCTCCGTGTGGCTGCCTCCAGACAAGCTCTGGAATCCCGTGTGTGTACATTCTCCCTGGGTGAGCTGGCCTCTGCCCCATCTGTTCACCCAACAAGCACTGATTGAACGCCCACTGCCTGCCAGCTCCAAACTGGGATAGGCACTGGGGTGGTGGTGCCAAAAAGCTAAGTCACGACTTGCCTGACCCTGTACGCCAAATTGCTCACAGTCCAAAGGAGGAGATTGTTGCTTAAACCAGCAGTTACGGAATCTGGTTGCAGATGGGAGTGAAGGCTTTGGAGGCAAACCCAATCCCGGCTCTGCCGCTGAGTTCCAGAGGAATGTACTTCACCTCCCGCTGCCTCAGTTTCCTCACCTACAAACACTGCAGGGCTGATAGGGTGCAGTGTGTATGTAAGGAGACCACCCGCTCCCTCCTGGTCCCCAATGCTGTCCTCTCCCCTGGAACGTCTCATAGTCTGGATTTGCCTGATTGGCTCCTCCTTCTGAGATCACATCATAAAGAAACAGCCAATGCCCGGCTGGCGTGGCTCAGTGGTTGAGCGCCAACCTATAAACCAGGAGACCGCTGGTTCGATTCCCGGTCAGGGCACATACTCAGGTTTCGGGATTGACCCGTAGTGTGGAGCGTGCGAGGCAGCCAGTCCATGATTCTCTCTCATCACTGATGTTTCTATCTCTCTTTCCTTCTCCCTTCCTCTCTGAAATCAATTTAAAAAGTTAAAAAAATATTAAAAAAACAAAACAAAACAGTAAAAACCCAGGTTGTGCACCTTTGGCAGGAATACCCCGGAAGTGATGGCCTGCTCTTCTCACCGCATCCTATCAGGTGGCGCAAGCTTTCGTTCCACTTGTCCCATTATTGAGAAGGACCACTTTGATCGCTTGATTAGGGTGGGGTCTGACAGGCTTCTCAGTTGTCAAGTTTCAACTATATCAACTATGTAAAAGGCTCAGAAAAAACATTGTGCTGGCTTAGGCTAAAGAGTGGAGCAGTGGATAGAGCGTCAGCCTGAGGACTGAAGGGTCCCAGTTTCAATTCCAGTCAAGGGCACATGCCTGGGCTGCAGGCTCGATCCCCAGTAGGGGGCGTGCAGGAGGCAGCCAATCAATGATTCTCTCTCTTCCCTCTCCCTTCCTCTCTGAAATCAATAAAAATATATTAAAAATAAAAAGAGTGGAGCAGAAATGGGGCAAAGCCTTCTCCCGTAGGTCTCACGCCCTTTGGGGCTCATCCTGTGAAAGAGGCAGAAGGTCCGGTGGTTGGTAGGTGGACCCTGGGACCAGAGCACCCACATGTGGCCCTGGCACTGCCCCTTCCAGGCCAGGTGACCTTGGGCAAGTTCGGTAGGTAACCTCTGTGTTTCAGTTTCCTTCATCCATGAGAGATGGGAACAGCACTGACTCCTAGGGCTGCTATGAGGATCGAGTGAGTTAACACACGCAAGGCGCTTGGAAGAGCACCTGGTACTCTGGACGTGTTCCATACATGTTAGCCGTGGCCATATGGACAGAGGAAAGTGAAGCTCCGTGAGGTTAGCTACCCAAGGTCACATTCTAGTGGTAGCATAGGCACAATGAACCTGGTTGTGCGATTCCGAAGGCATGGACGCTTTTTGCTGCTGTACATCCTGGGAATGGAATGCAGGGAGAGGAGGCCGTGCACCATAACTAGTGCGAGACTGACCGAGATGAGTGCTCCCAGCCCCTTTAGACGCAGAGGAGGAGCAAGTCCAGCTGCTTGGGGACTGTCAGGAAAGGCTCCCTTGCATAGGTGGGAATCAAGAGAGACCCTGAACGCGGAGAAAGCGTCGAATAAGTTGTCCAGGTGGAGGCAAGGACTTCCTGATGAGGGGAGGGGCTGAGAAAGGCAGGGACTGGATGGACCTCCCACATGGGTGAGGGTCAGTTATCCCCTACGCCACGGTTCCTCGGCCTCAACACTATTGACCTTGGGGCCAGAGAGTTCTTTATTGTCAGCTGTCAGTAGCATCCCCCCACCCCTAAGTTGTGACAACCAAAGATGTCTCCAGACATTGCCAGATGCCCCCTGGGTGGGAGGAGCTAAACCCCCCTCCCCCCATTGAGAACCATTGTCCTAATAAAGGAAGCCCAGACACCACTCATTTGCTAATAGGAGCCCGGCTTCTCATTGGCTTCTCGTTCTTTCCCTCGCTGTCAGATGTCCTCATGAGCAGAAAAGACTACACTCCAGGCCACAGGACAGAGAAGCAGGCCCTTCGCAATCCTCAGTTTTGGTACCAGATGGCTCTTTGATAGGATGTCTCAGTGGAGGAAGGTGTGGCTCCACAGCTGGCCAGCCTTCCTGGTCCAGAAATGCAGCCCCAGGTGGGGGGATTTATTCCAGCCAGCGGACACTTCACAGGGCTGGGGCTGCAGAGGGGAGGAGATGGGGGCAACGATGATGACAATCACTGGCCATTGAGGAGAGTGTGACTTTGAGGAGAGTCACTGTCCCTTTCTGGGCTGCAGTTTACCCATCAGTCAGCTGGAGCACTTGAAGTACATACATCCAAGCCCTAGCTGGTTTGGCTCAGCCTGCAGACCAGAGAGTCCAGGGTTCGATTGTGGTCAAGGGCACGTACCTCGGTTGGGTTGCAGGCTCCTCCCCCTCCAGGCCCTGGTCAGGGCACATGCAGGAGGCAACCAATACTAGTAGATATGTTTCTCTCACATCATTATTTCTGCCTTTCCCCCTCTCTTCCACTCTCTCTAAAAATCAATGGAAAAAAAGATCCTTGGGTAAGTATTGAAGAAGAAGAAGAAGAAGAAGAAGAAGAAGAAGAAGAAGAAGAAGAAGAAGAAGAAGGAGGAGGAGGAGGAGGAGGAGGAGGAGGAGGAGGAGGAGGAGGAGATGAAGTACATCCAAGATTCCTTCCAGGTGAGGATATTTGAATTCTCCAATTTGAATTCTCTATCCAGCAGTGAGGGGGTAGTTCCCAGCTCCCAAGGAAAGAGTTCTGTGATCAACTAGTAATGTCTACCAGGAGCAGAGGAATAGGGGGATTGGGTGTGACAGCACACAGAGAGGTGTTTGCTGACTATTCTAAAGGACTCAACCAGAGTCGTGGCATGGCCGGGGGTGGGCGGGGGCAACAGAGGGAGAGAGCTTATTAGGTCTGTCCTCTTCAAGGTTCCAGGGATTGTGATGAGGAGATAAAATGAAATAAAGGAAGGATTACTCAGGGTTGTGAGTTGAATTCCTTCAAATATTCTTCTCTCTACTACTGGACAGAGCCACTTGGACCACAGCTCTGGGGAGGTTACAGATGCTTCCAGCAAGTTTCCTCCAAAGAGTAGCCACGCTGCCGAGGGCCCTCTGGCTCCCGCTGTACTAGCAGACTGAAGGCCCCGCAGTCCTCGGCTTCTGGCAGAGTTCTCTGAGCTGGTATCGGCCGTGCCCTGCTGGCATCCCACTGGCTCTCACTGCTCCCGGTCTCCTACTGTGCGCACTCGTGCCTGCCTGAAGGCCTTCTCTGGCGTCACAGCTGGCTGGCGAGCACACAGGGCAGCCAGGGGGTGGGGAACTAACATGGCTCTGGCAGCAGCCCTTGACCCATGACAAGTGGAGGTTGGAAGGAAATTCTGCAGCTTCCTCACCCTTTGGGTCGGAATAACCTGAGATGTGTTCTATGACCATGACTATCACAATAGGGAGAGAGATGGGACAAGAGCTTTTGCAGAGCAAAGGAAGGACTGGGAGCTGGGGTGTCACCAGGAGGGAGGAGGAGCACTGGGGTGCACCCAGCTTCCCAGCTCACGGGGTCGGAAGGCGGGTCTGGGGGCAGCATGTGCCCCCGGGAGACCCTGGTCTTTGAATGCTGGGTGTTGAACTGAGGAGCACAGAGGTGATGGGCTGGGAGAGGCTCCCTGCTTTGTAACAAGGACCCGAGGGTCTCGGGGAGATTGTGCAACAAGCAAGCGGGAAACCGGCTCACCTTGGCCGCCCGCTGCCTGCCGCTGGGAGGAGGGAGTTTCCTAGATGAGTGCCAGGGCATGATGGAGCAGCGCCCCTGGCCGGCGGGCAGGGCAGGTGTCGCAGAGAGATAGGCCCCGCCCGGCGGGCGCAGCGGGGCTCTCTTCCAGGTGAGCATTGCTCAGAACAGCGGGAAATGACTCCTGGGAGCGGCTGTGAGGTGGCAGAGCGCCCCGGACGCTGGTGCACAGCAGTCCCGGGAGCTGGGTGCTTCTAGGAACTCCACTCCCCCGCGGTGGGGGGCTGCCAGCCCGACATCAGGAACAGCTGGAGTGCTGCCTCCCCACCGCCACCAGGGACAGGGCAGCATGAGCCGGGCAAGGCAGGTGGGCAAGATCCGGAGACGCCTGGAGGATGTCAAGAGCCAGTGGGTCCGGCCGGCCAGGGCCGACTTCAGCGACCACGAGAGCGCCCGGCTGGCCACAGATGCCCTCCTGGACGGCGGGCCCGAGGCCTACGGGCAGGTGCTCCGCCAGGAAGGGGAGGTGGACTTCCTGTCCTCCGCGGAGACCCAGTATATCCAGGCCCAGGCCAAGGAGCCCCCCTGTACGCCGGACACCCCGGGAGGGGCCGAGGCAGGAACCAAGGGGCTGGACTCGTGCTCCCTGCAGTCAGGGACCTACTACCCCGTGGCCTCGGAGGACAGCGAGCCCGCCCTGCTGCACACCTGGGCCTCGGCCGAGAAGCCCTACCTGAAGGAACGGTCCAGCGCCACCGTGTACTTCCAGACGGACAAGCACAGCAACATCAGGGACCTCATCCGCCGCTGCATCACCCGGACCAGCCAGGTAGCGATGGCTGAGCTGGCCCCTTGGCCAGGGCGGGCGGGGAGGAACGGGGCCTGGTGGAGGGGGCAGAGGGGTGCGTCCCGCCCTAAGGGATGGAGTCAGAGATGCCACCCTCTGCCTCACCCGGGATCTCTGACTTCCTGGACCCCTCGGTCACGGCCTGGGCCCCAGGCACCACCCCATCCCTGAGCTCCTGCAATAGTCCTGCCTGGGCCTCGTCTTCCCTCCCGTCCCCGCCACCCAGGCTGCAGGCTGCTGGAGACGCTTTTCCGCACGTCAGCTCTAACCTGGCCCCCTTTCTGCCCGACCACCAATGGAGGCAGACAGGGCTAGGCAAGTCGGAGAGGATGAGGGAGCAGCGAGTGCCCCCTGGAGCGGCCCCTTCCTCTGGAAGCAAAGAGGCGAGGCGCCTGGCCCAGCTGGGAGTCCGGAGAGGCTTCCAGAAAGAGAGGCTTCGGGCTGGTCCTGAGCAGGTGTAGGCGCTAGTCAGGCACAAAGCAGGGAAGGTAAGGGGGGCGCAGGCCGAGGGATCTGAACACAGAGCGTGGCGGGCGTGCGAGTCTGCAGTCACTCAGTACTGAGTGGCAGGAGGCGGGGCAGGACCTGGAGCGGTCGGGAGCTGCGCTGAGGCGTTTGCTCTCCCCCCTGTGGGCAGTGGGAGCCACTGAAGGCTCCGAGCGGGATCACAGCCCACTTCAGTGACAGCCTGGAGCTGGGGTCCAGCCCCTCTGGCATCTCCGTGGGAGCAGCCCATCCTGCAGCCCTCGTGTGTGTGTGTGTGTGTGTGTGTGTGTGTGTGTGTGTGTGTGGATCACAAACTCTGCCTGCAAAGGCCTGACAGGCATCTAAATGGGTGAAGTTCATGGGGGCCTGGGACAAGAGGGAGTGGTGGGGTCTGTGGCAAAGAAGGTGGCACCAACTCAGCACCAACAGAGCCGTCTTCCTACCTGCTAAGAGGAGCTGAAAAGTCTTACTTTGAGGTGAAATCTCTGATTTGTGTTGTTTTAGATTCCTAACTGGCCGTGCTGGTGAAGGACATCAGCAGGCCTCAGGCCACAGAGGCAGGAGGGAAGCCTTGCTGGGGGTGGGGGCAGGAGGGGAAGGAGAGGGACTCGGCCAGGGGTTTTCGGCCAGGGGTTTACGCTTCACAAGCCCTAACCTGGCTTCTTTCCGGGGGGTCGCTCACCCTGTGGGCAGCAGCTTCAGTGAAGAATCCCCACCCCCAGTGGTGCCCACGCCTGGGAGAGCACTGAGCTTCACGCACGGGGAGACCAGAGCCGGCACACTGAGAAGCAGGCCCTGGGTGCTGGAAGGGACCCTCGTCCAGCGTGGGATCCGAGGCCTGGGGAGGCTGAGGGACTTGCCCAGGTCATGCAGCCAGCCCCACGACGGGCCCACACCCCTGGCTGCCTGCCTGGGACCATCTGCCAAACCCTATTGCCGCCGCCACGGAACAGGAGACACTGCTCGGAAGCAGCCCGGTGACAGGAAAAGCTGCTGCTCCACGCATTGTTCCTTCAATTTAAATTTTCCAGAACTCCGCTCCCTCCCTCCCCAACCCCATCCCCACACAGCCTCCCCATCCCCATCACCACACAGCCTCCCCACCCACCACACAGCCTGCTCACCCCCCACACAGCCTGCCTACCCCACACACAGCCTCCCCACCCCCCACACAGCCTGCCTACCCCCCACACAGCCTCCCCACCCCCCACACACAGCCTCCCCACCCCCCACACAACCTGCACAGCCCTGGAGGCTTTTCCAGGAGCCTTTGGATTTCACACAGCATTAAACTTGGAACCCCAACAAAAACGTGAGCTTAAATATCAGCTCATTCTTTTTTGAGTTCTTTTCAGCGTAACCAAAATTTAACTTTTAAGTGATCAGAGAGAGAGGGAGAAGGTTTGCAGGTGACACATTTCTTCCCTTGGAGTCCATTCTCACCCCTCCGGGCTCTGGGGGAGCGGAGTGGGCATCTATAGCCTGGGCTGGAGAGTCATCTTGGGCACCTGGGGCAGGAGGAGCTACAGCTGACAGTGGCCGCCACTATGGCCCTGATCTAGGACACAGAACTGGCCACGTGCCAGCAGGGTGCCGGCAATTCTGTCAGCCAAGCCAGCATGGCAGAGCACACAGGAGCCTCCTTCCCTTTGGGGAGCTCAGCTGCCCCGGGAGGAAGGAGAGGAGAGGAGAGAATGGGGTGGGGGTGGGGGGTGAGGAATCCATTGGTGGGTGGCAGCCTGAGCTTGAGCAACCACTGTGCCTGGAAGTAGACAGGAAGGTGACTAAGGCGGGCTTCACGAAGAGGTGGCCTCTGAGTTGAGTCTCAAAGGCTGAGTAAGAGTTTGCCAGGCAGAGCGGGGAGGGGAAGGCATTCCAGGCCTAGGGAGTGTCAGACACCAAGGTCAGGTCTGAGAGAGCTGAGGGTCCAGGAGGTGGGGAGACACGCCATCCCTCTGGTGGGACAGCTGGTTGACAGGGGACCTCGGGGAGTGATGAGGGTGGGAACAGGGATCAAAGGCCACAGCAGCTCTGCCTTATCCTTTGGGCCAACAGTCCTTTGTAGGATGCCAGGTATTAGCTGGAGAAGACATGAGAAGTCATAGGCACATGCAGGAGAGATTTCATTGTAGACCAAGTAGCCATTGCTACGCAGGAGCCATCAGGCAAAGTAGTTCTTCTAAGCGGCCCCACAAAGCGGCCCAGCCCGCCTGGCTGGTCAGTGGCAACTTATATACACGCTCAGACAGAAGAGGCCTCGTGCCAATGAGGGATACACGCTCGTGCTACGTTAACATGAACAGGTTACATCCTCGCCTGCCCGCAAGCGTATGGCAAATTGGCCTGGACCATCAGCGTACTCTGACTAGGGTTCCCACGTGAGGTTTGCTCGAACCAGGCGCCGAAGGCCACGCAGACGTGGAGGAAGGAGGTGTGGCACAGCTCCCGTGCCATGCAGGGCCAGCCGGGAAGCACCGGGGCGGGCAGGAGGCAGGGCGGCAAGGGGACAGCAGGGACACGAGCCTGTCTCGTGGTTCTGCAGGAGGGACAAGGAGGGCGCAGCGAACAGTTTGAGGTGGGCCTGTCTGGGTCAGGTGGGCAGGCTCTGGGCTACAGAGGGTCCCTGGTGGTCCCGGCCCTGGCCTGGGCGATGAAGTGCTATTTATGGGGTTGTTGTGTGCGAGTTAAAGAAGAGGGTAGTTGGATGTCGGCTTTGGATTGCGTTGTTTGCACATCAAAGACATGCGCACAGGCCAGGTGTTTGCTATCTCTAGGAATCAGCAGCTCTGGGATGTCAAAGCATCATTACATACAAAATCCACAAGCCGTGATCAATACGCCCTCCAAGAGGGGCCAAGGACCCTTTCAAGCGGGTCTGTAAGGTCCTTCCCTTTTTAACCACGTATCTGTGTGAGGCCAGTTTCTCTGCACACACTTCCACCCAAACAACCGCCACCACAGATTGCTGCGGAAGCAGACATGCAAGGCCAGCTGTCTCCTGTGCAGCCAGACGCCACAGAGATCGACAACACCCCGCTCACTACATTCTGCTGTTGTTTTGGAAGATACAGTTATTTTTTATTAAAAGGGTTATTTATATTAACACGTAATGAGTTTAATATTGTTTTCAGTAACTAATATTAGTTATTTTAAGATAACTAATAAATAAACACTTCAAAATGTCCTCACATTTAGTTTCTAATATGATAAATATCCATAGCTATAATTCACATAAACCAAAGCTCTTTGGAATCCTCAATAATTTTTTTTTTAATCTTCACCCAAGGATATTTTTCCATTGATTTTTAGAGAGTGGAAGGGAGGGGGAGACAAAAAGAGAGAAACATTGATGTGAGAGAGACACATCGACTGGTTGCCTCCCACACAAGACCTGACCAGGGTGGGGGGTCGAGCCTGCAACCAAGGTATGTACCCTTGACCGGAATCAAACCCCAGACCTTTCAGGCCACAGGCCAATGCTCTATCCACTGAGCCAAACCGGCTAGGGCCTCAATAATTTTTAAGAGTGTAAAGGGGTCCTGAGAGCAGAAAGTTGGAGAAGTTTAGCAGACAAGCCCCCTCTCCTTGCTCCCTTTGCCTTTCCCACTCTCTGAGCAAGACATGGATTGACTGTAGAAAGAAGAAATCTAATCAGCTCTCTGGGAGGTTGGGAGGCTGGAGTGGAGCCAGGAGAAAGCAGCTCCCCACCTCCACGCCCCGCCCACCCCCAGGGGGCAAGCACTGCCTTTTCAGGCGGAGACCCTGCCTGGGATGGGCTATCCCCCTCACCTCACCCCCCAGTCCCCACAGGTCACCGGGTCATTGCCAGCAGGTCTGAGGGAGGTGGTCAGGGGGGAGAGAGGAGGGTCTCGGGTCAGGACAGGGTCGGAGTGAGGCCATCAGAGCAGAAACCGCACCATCTCCTCCTAAAGGAGCTCACCAGCCCCGTCTCAGGAGAACAAGGGCCTCGCTGGGACACACCGGGGGATTTACTGCCATCCTGGGAGGGATAATTGCCTCTTCTGTCGCTAGCTTGGATGAAGAGCATTTATCTTTCAGCAGAGAGGGCCCATAAACGTAAATGTGTACAGGCACCTGATTGTGCCCTAACAGGCACGGAGCTCAAGGATCACGGTCTCCCAGCTAGAACATCCTTCCTGACGTCCGGCCCAGGGTGAGCAATGTGTCAGCCGTTCCCTCCCCGGCCCAGACACTCGCATCAAGAAGTTCTGGAGGCTGGAGGTCCAAGATCAAGGTCGGGCAGTGTCAGTGAGAGCCCACATCTTGGTTGATAGGCGGCATCTCGCTGTGTCCTCCCACGGACGGGCGAAGAGCTCGCTCAGGAAATCCCAAGGGCTTCTGAGCTTGGTGCCTGCACCTCCCTCCCCTCTGCCAGCGCCGTGGGGCCAGCGCTCCCAGGCCCATGGGACTAAGTTCCGCCGAAACCAGTTAGCACTGGACCTGACCCTTCTGTATTTGCCCCCTTGCCCTGGCCCAGGTCCTGGCCATCCTGATGGACGTGTTCACGGACGTGGAGATCTTCTGTGACATCCTGGAGGCGGCCAACAAGCGCGGGGTGCTGGTCTGCGTGCTCCTGGACCAGGGCGGCGTGCCGCTCTTCCAGGAGATGTGTGACAGAGCGCAGGTCTCTGACCGGCACCTCAAGGTAGGCCCGAGGGGAGGCTGAAAGGCGCCGTGGATTAGAACAAGGCAGGCCAGGGCACGGGGATAGGTACCCACTGTGCCGTGGCGTCACACAATAAGGTTTATTTCTTGCTCAAAGTGAAGGTCAGACGGCCCCCCCTCATCTTGTAGCTCCATAGGAAGATGTGGCCTCCAGGATTGCAGTGGCCGGAGAAAGGGGGGAGGAGGTCCCTCGGGATGAACACCGGACTTGGAAGAGATTTTCACTTCCACTCATAGCCTTTCTTTAAAAAATACATTTTTATTGACTTCAGAGAGGAAGGGAGAGGAGAGGGAGATAGAAACATCAATGCTGAGAGAGAATCATTGATCAGCTGCCTCCTGCACGCCCCACACTGGGGATGGAGCTTACAACCTGGGCATGTGCCCTAAATGGGAATTGAGCCGTGACCTCCTGGTTCATAGGTAGGTGCTCAACCACTGAGCCACGCCAGCCAGACCCACTCATAGCCCTTTGACCTCCCCGAGCTGCCCGGGGCAGGAAGGGCAGGGCAGCGGCTGAGCATCAGCCTCTGGCATTTCCACCTTCACTGCGTTCAGCTGAGGGAGCCCGTGGGCGTTTCACGCAGGGCAACCTGAGCACCTGTGTGATTCCCGGGCAGGAGGGGGGGCAGCCCTCTGTAGCCCCAACAGGAAGCTCATCCCCTGGGACTTAACCAGCCTCCCCACCTCCTTCTTCCGGCAATGAGAAAGGAAACCCCGAGATAAGGGCTCCCTCAGTGTCGCCTCTGGGGCAGCTAATCCAAGGTCAAATGTCCAGGCGCCCGTGGCTTTGCAGCAGGCCCCGCTGAACAGCTGATGGTGCTCCCTGGTGGCTCCCTGTAGCTCAGGCAGGTTCGCCTCCTGGAGGCCGGTCCTCCTCCCGTCCCCCTGCCTGTCCCTCCACGCTGACCGCCAGGCGGCTGAGTTCAGGCACCCCTGGTGTCACAGGCCCCGGGCCTCTGATTACTGGGTCTGCTTCATCTTACCTGGATCCCACTGCTCAGCATGAGGCCATAGAAACAGGAGAGTCGGCGCCGGCCTTGTCTTCATGGCTCACACGGGCCACCAAGGGACAGTGGGAGGTGGCCCTCCTCCCGCAATCTCAGAGCTTAGAGGAGCCGGAGGAGCAGCGGGGGGCATTGGGTGTCCCCTCCCAGAGCCCGCCCAGCAGTGCTCCACCTTCCTCTCAGATGCCCGTGCTTCGCCCGCCCGCCTTCATCTCTCCGGCCTTCCCAGGCTTCCATGCCGGCGGGCAGCAGGCGCTGCTGGGGAGGAAGGGGACAAACAGGACCAGGATTTGGGCGTGGACACACCTTTTTAAACTTATTTTTATTTATTTAAAAAAATTTTTTAATATATTTGTATTGATTTCAGAGAGGAAGGGAGAGAGAGAAACATCAACGAAGAGAGAGAATCATTGATTGGCTGCCTCCTGCACAGCCCCCACTGGGGATCAAACCCATAACCTGGGCATGTGCCCTTGACCGGAATCAAACCCGGAACCCTTAAGTCTGTAGGCCGACGCTCTATCCGTTGAGCCAAACCAGCTAGGCAACACACCTTTTTTTAGACACAACAATGGAGGGTCCAGTGAGGTCTCCACACAGCTGTCTCCTCTGGCTGCACTGAGCCTTCCCGCTGACCAGCTTGGGGTCAGGCACTCATGTCACTAAAGCCACTCACAAGGCAATGGCCCTGCCAGACCTCCGTGGTCCATGGGAGCCGAGACTGACGGCTCCAGGGGCACTGACCCACGGCTTCTATTTTCTGCTTTCTACCATCCCCCCTCCCTTTTTTTTCTTCTGTTACTTTGAGTATTGCCAGGACAATGAAGGCCAGTTAGAGAATTCAGCCAAGGATAAAGTAAAAATGGCCCATAATCCCACCAGCTAGAGATAACCCCGTTTCCGTGTTGGTGAGCATCCTCCCAGACTTTGTCCTGGGCAGACGTGTATCTGTAAATACGTGATTGGCGAGCAACACCTGGACCTCCCTTCCAACAGAACATTTCCATCCGGAGCGTGGGAGCAGAGGTGTACTGCGCCAAGTCAGGCAGGAAGTTCGCCGGCCAAGTCCAGGAGAAGTTCATCATCTCGGACTGGAGATACGTCCTTTCTGGATCGTACAGGTGAGCGCTGGGTCTCACCTGTTGCGGCTTCGTGGAGGCCAAGGCTGAGTGTGGTGCCCACCAGCCTCAGGCACACCCCTGCCCCCCATCAGCAGTTCCCAGGAGGGAGGACAGGCCTGAACAAATGGGGGGGGGGGGGGAAGGAAGGAAATGGGCTCTTCCTGGGTCTTCAAGATGCAGGGCCATCCCTGAGAACTGGAAATCCGGCTCCTGGAGAGAGGGCAGGACAATGCTTTTGCCCTCAGCATTCAGGGTCATCTGTTAGCCTATCAGGATCCTTCCCCCTGGGACCCTTAGAGCTGTAGCCAATGGAAACAAAGCAACAAACAGGAAAGCCCTCACCCCATGTCTTCAGCCTGGCTCTCCCTGGGCTTCCAGTAGTCTGGCCCTTCTCTCTGGTTGTCTCCAGTTCTACCAAACTGAAGAGCGGTCTGCCTCTTTGGCCGAGGGGTGGGGGACGAGCACAAAGGCTCAGGTGGCAGCCCAGGGGCCTCTGGGTGCGTGGGGACCTCAGCAGTTGCCAGGGCACCTTTGGACCTGTTTTACTGAGCAAAGCATGTAGTTGTTGACCTCATCCAAGCCTGATTCCAAACACAGGGCGTTAGATTTCTTAGTGTCGCCGGGAGCCCCACTGTGCCTGTCTTTGCACCTCCCCTGTCACCTGGCTGCCCTAGGCTCAGCCTCAGCTGCTCATCAACCTGGGGCTGAGTGGGCGGCTCCTGGGCGGGAGGTGAGGCTGAAACAAAGCCTCCTTGTTCCTCCCAGGATTGCCCCAGCCTCTGTGGGCCCGCCCTGCCTTCTACTGGCAAGGCCGGCGGGCTGGCGGCTGGAGGCTGAGGCCCTTGGTGGGCGCCGCCTCTCAGGATGCCCTGCCCTCTGACCTCCCAGCCCCCATCGCGTGCACACCGGGTTCACATGATTAGGGACGCAGGGATCTCTGACCTGATGCTCTTGGTGGGTCTTCTGTGCTCTCACCAGACATTTTCAAGGGTTGTTTGTTTGTTTGTTTTTTGGGGGGGATGAAGGGGGAAGGGCATGATGAGGGGAGTTTTCATCAAAAATAGAAAGAAATTTCGCCTGGCCTATATGGCTCAGCGGTTGAGCATTGACCTATGAACCAGGAGGTCACGGTTCCATTCCCAGTCAGGGCTCATGCCCAGGTTGTGGGCTCGATCCCCAGTGTGGGGCGTGCAGGAGGCAGCCAGTCAATGATTCTCTCTCATCATTGATGTTTCTATCTCTCTCTCCCTCTCCCTTCCTCTCTGAAATCAATAAAAAAGATACTTTAAAAAATAGAAAGGAATTTGGTTAAATCAGGGAATCATAGAAAGTCATACCTAAACGCCTTGAGCATTTTGTTTTTTCCTAAAACCTGTGATGGACGGAGGGCCAAGACCTCTGCTTGAGGGTGTCCTGTCCTGGGTGTCCTGTCCTGGGTGTCCCGGCAAACCCCGGACGCCCGGTTCCTGCGGGCTCGCCCTGTGTTCCCTTTTCCATCTGCCAAGGGACCCGGATTCTCCCTCCCCACCCGCCCCTCTGGGTCCACGTGCCTGAAAATGGACCTACACCCTCTAGATGTTCATGATCACATAGCCCCTGCCTTCCAAGGAGCTGCCTTCTCAGCCCCACACCCCCTCCGCGGGGATCGGCTAAGGGGCCATAACCTGAGCAGCAGGAGGAACCCTGACCCGAGGCCAGAAAGTCACTCTGGCAACTTCCTCACTAGCCAGCCAGCCGACATTGGCTGGCCTGGGAGCCCCAGTTTTGCCTTTGGTGAAAGGGGGCACACTGTCCCGCCAGGGCTTCCGCAGGATGACACGAGGCAGCACAGGGGGGCAGAGGGCGGGGTCCCCTCCTTCCAGTCCTGCTGTTGCCCCCCCACCCCTGAGGAAGGTCCCGGTGGCCCCCTGTGGCCCATTCCCACCCTCCCCCTCTCTCCTCCCCACAGCTTCACGTGGCTCAGCGGACACGTCCACCGGAACATCCTCTCCAAGTTCACGGGCCAGGCCGTGGCGCTGTTTGACCAGGAGTTCCGCCACCTCTACGCCGCCTCCCAGCCCGTGATGGGCCTGAAGTGCCCCAGGCTGGTGGCACCCCTCCCGCCCAGAGCGGGGCGCAGCCCCCCGCCCGGCCGCCTCAGCGGCAGCAGCTGCTCTGCCAGTGGCCGCCTGTCCTCCAACCCCTTCAGCAGCCCCTCCACCGGGAGCAACCCCCAGAACCGGAGCCTGTCCGTGTCCTCAGGGCCGAGCACCCCGCCGGCCCCACACCCGCCTCCGCCCCCCAGGCTTCAGCCCTACCACGGCCTTTGGGGGGCCCTGGCCCCGCAGGCCCACTTCTCCCCGAGGCCCCAGGACAGCCCGCTCGCTCTCTACAGCAAACTCGGCGCCTGCAGGGCCCCGCGGCTGCAGCTGGAGCAGCTGGGCCTGCTGCCCAGGGCGGCCCATGTCTGGAGGCCGTTCCTACAGGCCGCCCCTCGTTTCTGAAGGGCCCCCTCCCCCCAGCTGCCCTCCCAGGACCCCTGGGGACCCACCTCAGCGACGGCAGCTTTGCTTCCCCTAGAACTGAAGCACCTGGACAGCACTGTTGCCTGTTCGAATGCTCCCAGGCCTGAGAGCGTTCACTTGCCAACCCCACCCGTCCCTGGGTTCCCCTCTCTAGTTTGGGCTACGCAGCAGCACATTCCAGAAGGTTCCAGGGTGACGGGGATGGGGAACTAGAGGACAAAATGGTGAAAGTAGGGCCCGTTCTTCCCAAGAGCCCAGTGCTGCCACATGGCCATTCTCGGACCCGCCGGGATGTGAGACGGGGCGGACACGGCCCACGTTTTACATGTGGGTGAACGAGGCACTGAGCAGCAGAGGGTGCGTGTGACCGAGGCACTCCCGTTTCCCGGTTCGCAGGAACAGTCTTCTCCCCAGACTCGGGAGAGAGATCCGGGAGAAGGCCTGGGAACATTCTGGGTGTTTCTGGGAGGGGGAAGGCGGAAAACTGGGTACCCCTTGGCCCGAGGACTTAGGGATGAGGCCCCACAACTGCCACAACTGCCCCTGTGAGCCGTGTGGGGCCGGTGGACTCTGCAGCCAGCAGAGATGGGGCAGGCCGGGCGTCCCGGGATCGAGGTGACCAGGGCAGTTCCGTGCAGAGTCACTGCCAGGCCGACGCTCCCAGAGCGTCCGGAGCAGGTGCAGTTGGCCTCAAGGGGGAGGCCCCTCCGCCGGCCGGGTTCCTAGGAGAGTGCGGTGAGCAGCCCCCACTCCTCCCCACCCACTCGCAGTGGATAAGCAATATGAGCAAGAAATGAACCTTTGTAGTCCAAGCACTGAGACTGGGGGTGTTTGTTACTGCACCAGGACCCAGCTTCGCCTGACAGATACGGCCGTGGGCGCCGGGGCTGGGCATTCCCTGGTGGGACTGGATTCCCAAGGGTCCTCAGCCTTGGGCCCTCGTCCCGACAGTATGCCCACCAGGAGACCAGGCGGGTTTTACTTACCAGGCGAGGAGGTGGCTGAAGGCCAGAGCACGTCCTTTTCCAAGTTCCCAGTCCTCCCTAACCCACCTGTAGCTCCGCTCGGGCCAGAGTCACCGCTGCACCTGCCCTGGCAGCCTGCTCGCTGAGGGCCATCCTGAGACACCCGCCCGCAGTCTCTACTGCGAGTGAAATTAAACAACAGCAATGGGCTGCCCACCGTGTCCCGGGCACAGCAACAGGCGGAGACCCCAACTCACATGTGTCCTGGAGAGTCCCCGTCAGCTGCAGGTGACTCCCACTGAGCCAGCACCATGCAACATGAGGAGAGAAATCTGTGATCACCTAAATCAATAAAAATGTATTTAAAAAATTAAAAGCCTATAAAATCTAAAAGCCTCTTTTACACACTCTCCCAACAGATGACTTGTAAAGGGGTAGGAGGCTCAGAGAGGTGAATGGCAAAAATCCAAGAAACGGAACACAATAGAAAGAACCCGGGAGATAAGCCATTTTTATAAAACAAAGCATCATGTTTGATTCGCTCTATTTCATGGTTAGCAGTGGATTCTCTCTGAAGTAAAGAACAGTTAACATGGGGCCAGATGTCTTTTGAAAAAATATTTTTATTGATTTCAGAGAGGGAGAGATAGAAACATCAATGATGAAAGAGAATCACTGATCAGCTGCCTCCTGCATGCCCCACACTGGGGATCAAGCCTGCAACCCAGGCACGTGCCCCTGACTGGAATCAAACCCGAGACCCTTCAGTCTGCAGGCTGACGCTCCATCCACTGAGCCAAACCAGCTAGGGCCAGATGTTTTGTTTTTAAGCAGAGATTTGCATCTGTGTATGGAACTGGTTTTCAAAGGAGCAGAAGTGGTCTTTGATCTTTCGGAACCACTTGTCTTCAAATTCTTCCGAAGATGCAATCACCAAGGCGGCCAGGGCTGCAGGGCCCACACACTTCACCTCGCTGTGAACCTCGTCTTTTATTTTTTCTGGAACGATATCCTCTCCCATAACCTGCAGGAGGGGAAAAAAAAACAGTAAAAGGGGCACTCGCCGTGGCGTAAAGGATTTCATACAAGCAGGACTCCTCAGCAGCGCGGTGACGATTCCAACCTTTCCAGCGTATCGAAAAGATGTCTGATCAGAAGCGGCGAGCTGAGGACCCATGGGTAAAATATCACCCCGTGTTTCCGGTCTCATCCTTCCCCGAGCGAACAGTCGCAGAAGTGCTCATGTGGCAGCGGAACTGGTCAAGACACAGGAAGCCGAGTCACCTCCTCATAGCTGAGGGCATCTTCTCTTGGCACAAATGCAACTGCGAGGGACCCTCCCTCCTTGTAAAATGAGTGAAGAGCAGGGCTTGGGCAGGATATAACTCAGTCCTTCCAGAAATGGTACCACAGCAACCTCCGAGATTAAAGAAGCAGGCTGGCCCTCTGGAGGCACAATACTGCCCCCTACTGGTCAGAATCAGGTTCAGATTCTGCATTAGTTTCTCTTTGATAAAACACCAGGAAGATTAAGACAGGTTCTTGCTTGGGGGGGCGGAGCGGGAGGACAGGACAGGTTGAGGGGGAATAAAGAGCTATCTATTCAAGCCATCATTCCATCTGAGCTCAGAGGAGGGAGAAGCTGCCACAGAACAGGACACGCTGCGAAAGGTGCCTGAGGATGTGGATTTTGGCCGTGTCTTTGAGGACAGGAACAGAAGGAGGTGGAGATGGGAAACCCATGGCAGGTTTGTTAGATACAGGCAGATCAGTCTAGTAGAGGCAAAGACTTGGGTAAGGAATTACTAGGTCAGAAGTTTGGGGTCACTCTCTGGAAGGCCGTGGACATCATTACCAAGGCTGTAAACTAGACCTGATACATTTTTGTTTTAAGCAAGCAGGTAATATGGTCAAAGCAATATTTGTTTTTTCAATTTTATTTTTCAATTATACTTGACACTCAACACTCTTTTATACTCATTTAGGGTGTACAGCATAGTGGTTAGACAATTACATAATTTACGAAGTGATCCCCAATAAGTCTAGTACCCACCTGGCACCAAACGTAGCTCTTGCAATATTATTGACTGTATTTCCTGTGCTGTTCTTCACAAACCAGTGACTATTCTGTAACTACCATTCTGTACTCCTCAATCCCTCTCCCCTTCCACCCAGTCCTCCAAGCACTGTTTTAAGATGAACTCAGCAGCAACGTTCCAGACAGATCTGAGGGGAGAAGGTAAGGAAGCAAGGACATGAGCCCGGAGGTCGCTGTGCGAGTCCCCCGTGAGTCGGTAAGGACTGCGGCTAGTGGTGAAGAGGAATGAAGGGGCCCTGAAGAAAGGTGGGCTTGGTGCCTGGCTACCGGTGAGAGCAGAGGATGAGGCTGTGAGGTTCCAGGTCTGGATAACCGAGAATGACAGACAGGGTCAATGGAAAAAATTAAGTCTAAGGAAGAGATGGTTCTCTCCAACTCCCCCGTGCTTCCTCTCCGTATGCCGGGCACTGGTACTCCGTATGCCGGGCACTGGCACTCCGTATGCCGGGCACTGGTACTCCGTATGCCGGGCACTGGCACTCCGTATGCCGGGCACTGGTACTCCGTATGCCGGGCACTGGCACTCCGTATGCCGGGCACTGGCACTCCGTATGCCGGGCACTGGCACTCCGTATGCCGGGCACTGGTACTCCGTATGCCGGGCACTGGCACTCCGTATGCCGGGCACTGGCACTCCGTATGCCGGGCACCGGCACTCCGTATGCCGGGCACCGGCACTCCGTATGCCGGGCACCGGCACTCCGTATGCCGGGCACCGGCACTCCGTATGCCGGGCACCGGCACTCCGTATGCCGGGCACCGGCACTCCCTATGCCGGGCACCGGCACTCCCTATGCCGGGCACCGGCACTCCGTATGCCGGGCACCGGCACTCCGTATGCCGGGCACCGGCACTCCGTATGCCGGGCACCGGCACTCCGTATGCCGGGCACCGGCACTCCGTATGCCGGGCACCGGCACTCCGTATGCCGGGCACCGGTACTCCGTATGCCGGGCACCGGTACTCCGTATGCCGGGCACTGGCACTCCGTATGCCGGGCACTGGCACTCCGTATGCCGGGCACTGGCACTCCGTATGCCGGGCACTGGCACTCCGTATGCCGGGCACTGGCACTCCGTATGCCGGGCACTGGCACTCCGTATGCCGGGCACTGGTGAAAGGTGGAAGTGTTTTGGTGAGCAGTTCCATTTTAGACATTCTGTAGCTGAAGTGACAGCAGAATAATCAATAATCATCTCCGATTAACCGCTCAGTAGGTAATTACTCTGAGATGTGAGACAAGCGTTCCAGAGCAGGGAGCAGAGACCCAGACTGGAGGCTCAGCAGCCCAGAGGCGACCACTGAGCTCTGGTGTGGTTGACTGCTGGGGGAGGAAGGCAGAGGGAACGGAGAACCTCGGAGAATGCAACACTTAGGCCTCGGAGGAAGCTAGTGGTGTCTCAAGAGGCAGAGGGACAGTAAGAAATACAGGAGAAAAGCGGAGTGCAGCTCTCAGAGCAAAGGGAAGAGGAAACAAAAAGTGACTGGCCCACTGCTACGTACATATCTATGGAAACCAGACCAAGGAAAGGCTGCGGTCGGCTCAGAGAGGCAGGGTGTCTGGGCATGGCTGTGGGCTCAAGGGAAAGAGCCCAGAGAAGGGGGAGGCTGGAAAAGGCTCAGAGACAAGACAGGAGGGTGTGATCCCAGAACAGGGAAAAGGAGTCAAGTGGGAGCTTAGTTTGGGGAAGGGAGGAAGGAGCCAGGCAATTTGCTGTAAGCATTTTTAAAAATATATTTTTTATTGATTTCAGAGAGGAAGGGAGAGGGAGAGAGAGATAGAAACATCAATGATGAGAGAGAATCATCGATTGGCTGCCTCTGCATGCCTCTACTGAGGATCAAGCCCACAACCCAGCCCTTGACGGGAATCGAACCCAGGACCCTTCAGTCCACAGGCTGATGCTCTACCCACTGAGCAAAACGAGCCAGGGCATGCAGTAAACATTTCTTGAAAGCATGACATTAGGATGTATACGGACAGGGTTATTCTCATGGGAAAAGTCCCTGGGCTGTCAAGTTTCAATTATACACAAAGAGGAGTTACGTAAGTACATGGATAATCTCCAAATGCCATCTGAAGACATTTCAACAGCATACAATTTTGTTTGTTTGTTAATCCTCACCCAAGGATATTTTTCCATTGATTTTTAGAGAGAATAGAAGGGAGGGGTAGAGACAGAGAGAAACATCGATGTGAGAGAGACTCATTGATTGGTTGTGAGCCTGCAACCAAAGTAAGTGCCCTTGACCGGAATTGAACTTGGGACCCTTCAGTCCACGGGCCGACACTCCATCCACTGAGCCAAACCGTCTAGGGCCAGCATATTTTTTAAAAGCTAATAAAGGTTTAAAAAGATTGTCATCTGAACGTCTCCATAACATCAAAGCAGTAACGGGTGGGGCAGACAGACAATGGACTTGCAACTGGACGGGTTCCAGCGTGACTCTGCCCCTTAAATCCTGACCTTGGCAAGTCACAGCATCTCTGCGCCTCACTCAGCCCCACCTGCCCCGCAGGCTGTTCTGAGGATGAATGAAGGAGAAAACACAGAGTCCTGCACAAATGTCAACATTCATTCCTCCCCCACTCAGCACTCAGCAGCCAGCTGCTGCCCATGCTGGTGCCCAGGCAGCAGGCACGGCAAGCAGCAACCTGGAATGAACAGAGCCCCTGCTCCAGCCGCTGCGGCAGGAGGACGAGGAAGAGGCGCTTTCGGGATGAAGTGACCCCAGGCACGTAAAGGCAGGACACGGAAGTCCTTTGGAGGATGAGATCTGACCTCGTTTTTGAGAAAAGGGCGTGGGCGCCAGGAAAAATATCCATGGTGCCTCGCTTCACATAAATTCCAGGGGGTCACTCACCTCGGTGATCAGCTGCAGAGTGTCTTCTTTGAAGCCAAAGCCTTTCATTTTATCTTCAATTTCCTGCTGGGTCCTGAGGTTCCTCTCCAAAGCAAACGATGTCTGCTGAGACTGGGTGAGCTGAAGCAAAAGCCTGAAAAACACAAACGTCCGGACATGCAGGCTCCAGGAAGAAAGCAATGAGGTGTCCACATAGAGCACAGGGTTCGGCTGGATGAGAGTCCCGCTGGGCTCAGCCGCAGGCGCTCACCTCATCCGCATCCCTAAAGCTTCTTATCCTGAACAAAGGGCCCAGGATAGTCGTCTATCTGGAGAGTCGTCTTCTGGAAAAATGCATTGGCCAAGCTTCTCAAAGAAACTCTTAGACAGCAAGCTCTCAGAGGGCGTCCTGCAGAAGTCACGTGATCAAAAGCACACGTGCCATGGAGTGAAAAGGACAGGCCTCCCGTCAAAGGCTCCGCCCCAGAATCCTGGGATGTGTTCCTCTGCGGTCAGTGCTCTGTGACCCTCCAGGGCCCTGAGCCCACAGCAGCCCGACCTCAAGGACTAATTAGACTCTCCAGCTCACTTCCATTTCCCGAAGCAGGCCCAAATCGCTGAGGACTCCCTGATGACCACTTTGCAACTGCCTCCCCACGAACTCCCGCATCATGATCAAAGCCTGGTCTCCTGGCTCCCCCTCCCTCCTGTCCCCCTCATGTGGCCCCTTCGTTGTTTATGAAATACTGACTGTGCAGACACCACACACTACTGTAGGCCCTGGGAGACAGGCTCCAGCTTCATGGGAAGGAAGAAGAGAGATCACAAACAAGACAATCTCAGGTAGTGATGAGTGCTATGAAAAGGAATCCAAGCGAGGGTGGATGCAGTGTCTACTTTGATGGGACAGCGGAGGAGGCTCCTCTGAGACACCCCAAGCCAAGACCTACAGGACGAGGAGCCAGCCACACGACCATCTGGGGAAAGAGGGTTGCCGAGGGGCAGGGGCTCTGACACAAGAACTAACTTGATGTGTGTGCAAATCGCGAAGATCCCTGTGGGCAGAGCACAGGCAGGAAGAGAGACTGCAGTAAACACGGAGAACAGGAGAGGGAGGCAGCTCACGTCAGCCCTCGCAGGGGTGGAGAGAAACGGGGAGTTTGTGTAAGTGCGGGGGGAAGTCCCTGGGAGCTCATGACAGATCCTGGCCCAATGCACACCCACCTGTTTTCATCTGACCTGTCTGCATCACCTACCTGGCCGCTGGAAGCACTTGCGTCTAGACCACAGGAAATATCTCAAAAACATATACCAAGTCTAGCCTGGAACTTTTTGAAACTTAAAATTAGCAAAAGGACACCTTTACTCTGAGTTAGCATCCTGCACATTGCTTAATGCACTGTCCGTTTACCTGGTCCGTATAAAGGAAGCGCACGCTTTCACCCGAGCCTCCAGCGACAAAGAGTCCCGAGAGTTCTTCAGAGCTTCCTCCTTCTTCCGGCTGTTACTGCTGCTCGTTTCCACAGAAAACACGGAGCTCTCGGGCAACGTCTCAGGGAGACACACACGACAGTCTCTCCCTGCGTGTGGGCAGGCGGAGGTGACAGTCCTGTCACTGGGGGGGGAACGGTTCTGTCTGTGAGATGACGCGGACGATGCGGCCAGGTAGGCCTCTGCCAGCCGGCCCCAGCTCCAAGGGCTGAAAGGGTGCAGAGAGACCAGTCTCTGAAGGCAGAAGGCGGTGCGCTGCACGTCCTGCGAGCTTGAACAAATGGCAAGCTGGAGGCAGAGCACAGTGGTTAAATGGTCTGTGTTCGTTGCTTTCATTTCCTAAGGAGAAAAGAAAGGTCACAAACATTACACTGCAGACCGTTTTCTACGTACAAATGGAGGTTCCTAACCACCCAGCTGTATATGTTATAAACCAGAAGCATCTTTCAGCAGCTACACAAGGAGAGTGAACAAAGTACTTTTCAATAGATCTGTTTGAAACCCTAAACCTAGAGAAATATATGTTACCCAGTAAAGCAAGCACCGATCACTCCCAAGATCCTAATGTCATAACAATAACACAGAGTTCAGCACCAAAGACATCACTGCCAGTTTATCTTCAAGTTTATTATAATCTTTTTTAAAATATATTTTATTGATTTTTTACAGAGAGGAAGGGAGAGGGAGAGAGAGTTAGAAACATCGATGAGGGAGAAACATCAATCAGCTGCCTCCTGCACACCCCCTACTGGGGATGTGCCGGCAAACAAGGTACATGCCCCTGACCGGAATGGAACCTGGGACCTTTCAGTCCACAGGCCGACGCTCTATCCACTGAGCCAAACCGGTTAGGGCTATTATAATCTTTATTGCCTTCAGCCACACAGCTAAGAGACCCAAGCCAACTTTTTGATACCCTATGGGCGTGGTCGGCAAACTGCGGCTCGCAAGCCACTTGCGGCTCTTTGGCCCCTTGAGTGTGGCTCTTCCACAAAATACCACATGCGAGCGCTCACGTACAGTGTGATTGAAACTTCATGGCCCTTGCGCAGAAGTTGGTTTTCGGCCTGGGCGAGTCTGTTTTGAAGAAGTGGCGTTAGAAGAAGTTTAAGTTTAAAAAATTTGGCTCTCAAAAGAAATTTCAATCGTTGTACTGTTGATATTTGGCTCTGTTGACTAATGAGTTTGCCGACCACTAGGGGCCTACGCTAACGGTTCCATTTTACTAGTAAGATTCCAGGCTTTCTAAAAATCCAAATGGTCATTTCCTTGAGGATTCGAATGAACTCTATGTCCAATGTTCCTTGGCTTAGATCTTAAGCAGGACAGCCCTGAAGCTCATGCTGCATCGTAATTGAGTCCAAATGCTTTCCCTGCTCTGACCAAGGCCAGTGTTTTTGGCTCCAGGGGGTTGCTTGGTTTCCTTCTGATCAGAAAATCCTTTGTGGTCTCCTTAGCAGAGCCACCACCTCTTGCCTAACTTGCCATATGGCAAAAGCCCTGTGGGTTACAGAAAACAAACCTTCTTTTCTAAGTTCAAGCCTGGAGAGCAGACAGCAGACTAAATGGCCTTTCAGTTGATTTTAAGTCACAGGAAAACCTGGCTGTCTAGTATGCAAATCGAGCGGCCACAGAAAACTGCACTGAGTGAAACTACCCAGGCTGCTGCCGAAGACCTGGCGCTCCAGGGAGCGGAAGCTTGGGAGGCCTCTCAGCAGTCACGTACTGAGTGAAAAGATGGAGAGAAAGCCCACGCAACCGACCTGGTCACACTGTGTCTTCCAAGCGACAGAACCTGCCTGGTGTTGCTATTACTCTGGTTGAGTATTCTGTCCTTCCCGACAGTCCAGGAAGTCCTAGAGGGTTTCCGTTCAAGGCTGAACCCCAAGCACAGAGCACAGCACTTCAGACACAACAGATGCTTAATAACTGCTGAGTCATACCTCCTCATGCCCTTCTTGTACAATAAGGAAAGTGCTGTGACTGGACCGCCTGAACCAAATACTCCCGTTCTACAACCACTCTGTGGGCCTTTACTCTGTGTAAGAACATTTTCATATTGAGAAAGCAAGTGTGTGTTGGGGTAGAGGTTGTTACATACAAACTACGATTTTGATGGGAGGCTTCTGACAGCATCACCAGTAAATAACTCCGTGGATGTTAAGTTCCATGTGGATGACTTGGTGTGATTTTTCCAGAATATGCACCTCCTCTGTGATGCGATGATGACCAGTTAATATTGACTGAGTGCCTACCATGTGCCAGGCATAGCTCATTTAAGTGCTTGACTCACTTAATCCTCATGACAATCCCTGAGAACAGATTCTATTTTCATCCCCATTTTATAGATGAGGCCAATGAGTCACAACAAAGGAATTAGATCACCTGCATGACCTCCCACAGTGAGGAAGTAGCAGAGCCAGGCAGTCACACTAGGAATAAAGAATAAAGCCACAGAAGAGCTGACGCGTTAGCTGGCTTAGGGTTCTCCCACTGGACTGCCAATGAGCGATGTATGTGCAGGGGATAGACATCCTTATCTGCCTCCTCAGCACTAACCCCAGAACTGGGCACACGTGGGATTGACATGTCGGTGAAGAACATAAATGAAAAAGAGAGTCCTTTACTGTCAGAAAGCAATTTCTTTACACAGTTCATCACACACCACTATGAGATGTTTAAATTGTTTAAGAAACAGGTTCTTGCAACAATATGCATCCAATTAACCCACAATCGTTAGAGAGAAGAAAAAGAAAGGAAAAAATGCAGCTATTTTCCATGTTCTGAAGACAATTACCCCAAGGTTTCCTCTCACTGCAAGAGGTGGAGATCCTATGCGATGAACCCCTCAGCAAGCAAATTTAGGGATTCCCCTTAGTTAACCAGAAAGAGGACAGTTCAGATGCACGCACACTCAAGGCTGACCTTGGTCGACTAGGTCCACAGAGGTCAAGATCAGTGACATGCGCTTCATTAGTTCCCTTTGAGGAAGAACACTGGCCATCTATAAACTAGGACTGTTTACTTGAGATCAACTCCCTAAAATTTACACAAATAACCAGAAGTAAACCATAGATGCCTTAAACTGAAAACAAAAACAAAAACAAGCAGAATGTAGAATTCAAAGAGTTGCTTTTCTTTATCCCTTAAAAAAAATTCTGCAAATTCCATTTAAGAAAAAAAGGATTTTTTTTCCCCAAATTAGCAATAATTGCACCTCGGATAAACCTCATTGGCTACGATATTGCCACTGTGCAAAGCTAAAAAGGATTATTAAAGCTTGGCGTAGTATGATCTTTAGTCATTTTTTGGTAAATCCCCCCTTTACAAAAGTAATACATGTTCATTGTAGAAATTTTGAAAAATAAAACCTAAAGAAGGAAAGAGATCATTGATAATCCTTCCATCAGTATTTACTCCCAACAAGAGTAAAATCTTTGGAAATGAGATTTTCAGGCAATGAAGAATTATCATAATCAAGAAGAAACATGACAAGAAAATGATTATGTCCAGAGCTCCAAAATGTTCATCATCATAGAGTTCTCACATCATTGGCAATTTTCTTCTGCTCCTCCAAACCCACAGATCTTGCTGTAAGAAGCTGGTTTTTGTTTTGTTTCAGAAAATATTCAACCATCTTAGGAAAACAAGTAGAAATAACCAATGACACCACTCACCAAGTTCGTAGCAATCGCCAGTGCTTCTGCATGCCTTCCGAGGTGAGCGAGACACCGAGCCTGGCCTTCCTGGACATCCCTTTTCATGGCAACATTTGTAGGTGGTAACTTATCAGAGATACTGGAATATTCCTGCAGTGCTTTCTGGCAATTATGTGTTCAGTTGAGGAAATGAAGAGAGGGATGAGAAGAAAAGCGGAAAACACAGAAGAAAGGACTCAGTTATAGGGATGATTTTTCCTAGGCAGAAGGTAATGTCATAACTGACCCCAACAATGAACTAAGGAAGACTTGAGGATTACAGTCAGTGGTATTCTTCTAAAAGGCAGAGAATAAATGGCTGGAGAATAAAATCACCACTACCATAGAAAACATCGTAGTATAGTAGGAAGAACATTCTGGAGCCAAACAGACCAGGGTTTGAATGTTGGTTCTGCCACTAACTTGCTATATAACCTTTTCATCAGCAAAATAACAACAGGACTCTAATGAAGATGAAATGAGATCTACATGTAAAGCTGGTACCTAGCTGTTAGTTTCTCCCTTTTCTTACACACTTTGGGGTGCTTTGCTTCTGGGGCACTAAGAGGGGTCTGTGATAGAGGCTCCCACATAATGAGGAGATACAGAGCATGGGGAATCCGAATTACAAGGATCCCCAAAAGATTCCTATACTGGAGTTACAAGAAACAAAACTAATTATATAGAACCTCATAGAAAAGAACAGACCAGCCCTAGCCGGTCTGGCTCAGTGGATAGAGCACTGGCCTGTGGACTGAAGGGTCTTGGGTTCGATTCAGGTCAAGGGCACATGCCCAGTTGTGGGCATGATCCCCAGTAGGGAATGTGCAGGAGGCAGCTGATCAATGATTCTCTCTCATCATTGATGTTTCTACCTCCCTCCCTCTCCTTTTCTATGTGAAATCAATAAAAATATATTAAAAAAAAAGAAAAAGAAAAGGACAGACCATGGACACAGACAATAGGGTTCTGAAGGTCTGGGGTGGGGAGTGGGGTGGGGAGTGGCAGGTTGGAGGGGGTCAATGCGGGGGGGGGGGATGGTATATATGTAATTCTTTCAACAATAAAGAATTATTAAAAAAAGAAAAAGACAGAGACTTGGGATTCTAAGATTACAAACACATATAGCAAAAGATTAAATTCATCTTCACAAACAACACACCTGTTACTGAACTATGCCCTAACTTATGGAACAAGAGCCCATTTCAAGTAGCGCAGCCTTATTATACATGTGGAATTCTACCTGATACTCCTGCCGCCGGTAGGCCAGGTCCCCTCTGAATTTCTTGACCGTTAGAGCTTCCACATCATCACTGCTCTCCGTTTCCCCATAAAACCACTAGAAATTGTGAAAAGAGTGTATTACAGAGAACGAAGCTGTGCTTTTCCAACTCATACTCAGAAGCACTTTTCCATAACTAAACGATTGAGTCTCAAAAAAGACCTCCTTCTTCAGGATGAGACAGAGGAAGACACCCTGGCATAGAAGAGTGACGATTTTAATGATGTCCCCTTCCCCCCCTCACAGACGCGCCCCCCCCCCCGGCCCAGTTTTTATGAAAATGATCATAATTAATACACATGCCAATAATATGATGCCTCTCAACTTTGAAAGGCATTAACGAAGCGCCCACTGCCAGGTGATCGTCTAGCATTCGGGGTCTAAAAGAGCTTTATGGGATACTGGCAGGTGTTCTGCGTTTTAATAGAAGCTAAAAGGGGCGGGGTGGCGGTGGAAGGAGTCAAAGGCAAAAATTTGGGGCTGGAAAGGGAAATCAGAAAACACTTCTTGGCCCGGCCGGCGTGGCTCAGTGGTTGGCGTGGACCTAGGAGCCAGGAGGTCAGGGTTCCATTCCCGGTCAGGGCACGAGCCCCGGTTGTGGGCTGATCCCCAGGGTGGGGCGTGCAGGAGGCAGCCGACCCATGATTCTCTCTCATCGTTGATGTCTCTCTCTCTCCCTCTCTAAAATAATTTTTAAAAATATGAGAAAACACTTCTTGAAGGAGACAGTGTTTTAAGATGTGACCTGAGAAATGGATACAACTGAGGGATTCTGACCATCAGAGCGAGATTACGTGGGCAGGGAGGGGGACACCGCTGACCGAGGGCAGGCTCGTTGGCGGGTGGAGGACGTCGCCGTCGGGGGCGGACCACGCTAAGGTCTGGGCCGTGGGCGGCGGCTGGATTTGTGGGGGCGCTGAGGCCCGGCTGCAGTCGGTGCAGGCAAGGCCCGTGGGGGTCCGCAGAGTTGACAGCTGGGTAGGGGAGACCAGGACGTCACAGCGAGACCCGCCAAACGCCTGCGGCCAGTTCATCGCGACCGCGCGGGGGTTTCCTTGCGCCCTCCGACCCTCGCGGTGGTTAGAGATAACGGGAGGCCGGGTGGGCACCGGGGCAACCGGGGAGGCCAGGTGGGCCCCGGTGCCGGGACCCGCGGAAGCCAGGGCCCGGGGGCCCAGGCGAGGACGGGGGGCCGGGACGTGGAGAAGAGGCCCCGCCCTCTTACCTGCGGCTCGCAGAGCTTGGCGCGGTAAGACGCGGGCGGTCCCGGGCGCCGCTCCCGCCTCTCTTCGAACACCGAGTCCTCGAACTCGCCGCCCAGCAACCAGCACCCGGCCTCCATCGCGCGCCCACGGAGGGGGCATCGAGAGGAGGCGGTGCCTAGAGCGGCGCCCAAGTGCGGGCTAACGCGAAGGGGCGGGGCCGCCAAGGGCCAGAGCGCGGCATCCTGGGATTTGTAGTCTCTGGAAGCCCACTGCAGGTTGGGAGTCGTCGTTGAGCTGAGATTTTTAACTGACTCACAAACTGACCGAACTCGGGGACAGGGTTGGACTTCTCGGTCTCAGGAGATGGGCAGAGCGTTCCTTATATGTTCGCATCAAAAAGCACCAGCCCCAGGGTAGCTGTGTAAAATCGGTAGGTACCATTTTTTTTTTCACCACTGACGATATTCTTGACACTGTGTTAAGCACTTCTTTTTGCACTTTATATCCTTTCCTTATGAAAGACACAGTGATTCCTATTTTGCAAATGAAGATATTGGGCTTATAGAGGTTAAGTAACTTGCTCAGGATCAATTATCAAGTGGCTAAGAGCTGGGAAGTAAATGAGTCAGTATTCCCCAAGTCTCCAGAGCAGACACACCACCAATAACAAAGACCAGAATAAAAACCAGAGGATATAGAGATTTACTCTGGGGCTCCATTCGGGAGCACTCATTCTGCCTGGAGAAAATACTAAATCCCAGAATTCTAAGACTAATGTTTACTACCATTTTTATACTTTCAAGGTGTTCCCTGAGACTCGGAAGCAGAGAGTGTTGACAAAGTACCACTCGATGTACACAGCAGGTAACAGGCATGGAGCTTTTCTCTGGTTTTCCTCCTCTTGGTCCTCATCTCGCCAGTTCCTCTCCCACCATTTGTCTTCCAGGGTTCTCTCTTCAACACAGTTTTCTATTCCACACACCCTAGGGCAGTGATGGCGAACCTCTGACACGCGTGACAGCACTGACACGCGTAGCCATTTCTGATGCCACGCGGCCGCTGAGGCGGCTGCATGCCGAGGATGAAACATTTGCTGCTCCTGAGGATGAAACATTTGCGAAATAATGTTTTTTTCCTCAAAGTGACACACTACCCGAGTTATGCTCAGTTTTTTGGCGAAGTTTGGCACACCAAGCTCAAAAGGTTGCCCATCACTGCCCCAGGGGAACCTAATCCACTACCCACCCCCTAACTGAATTAGTGCTCTCCAGCCAAGCTGGTCCTCTCTGGAATTGACCTCCCTGAGTTTTTCCCTCATCCTGCAACCTTCCCTGCCCTTACAGGTGCCACCTCGCCATTTCTTTTGTCAAGAGGACCCCTCCCAGTGTGCTCCATCTTGCTGCCTCCCATCAACCTTTCCTGATTCCCAAGTCTGGTTACATGTTCCTTGTCTGGGTTCACATAACACCATGTGGTTCTCTCAGACAGGGCATTTCTCATTTCATACAGCTCTTGTCCATGTTTTCTTGTCCCTCACTCCCAGGAGACCATGACCTCATTCTAGGCCGGGACGTCTCTCTGTCTAGCGCCAAGCATAGTGTCTGGCACCCAGTAGGCCTTCACTCCTTGTTGAATGGGTTGTTACGCTCTTTGCATGTGAATCCTCTCCCCTCTACAGTCTATGCTCCTCTAGGGCAGCACTTGGTACACAGTATTCATTAAGCATTCTGTGCATAACCCAATGTATTCTTGAGGGCCTACTCTGTGCCAGGTGATGAGGATATACCTATCACTCATGGTCCTCTCAAGGAGCCTGAATTAAGGTGGAGAAGACATATGATACACATGTGAGCAAGCAAATTACTTAATTACAGATTGTGGCCAAGTGGTAGGATAGAGAATAATGGGGCTTGGCAACCGGTAGAACACCTTCCAGAATGAAATCACATCTCTTCCCCTCCTTTTCTTACCCAGGCTGTTCTCCTCTGAGCCCCCTTTCTCTGCTTGCTCAGATATTTGTAAATATTGCTTTTTCCCCTTTTCCATTATTTTCTGTTTTTTTTTTGTTTTGTTTTGTTTTAGCAAAGCATACCCTTCCATTATTGGCATGCATCATCCACTAATTCTCCTGGGTATTTATTAACTTACTAGAGGCCTGGAGCATGGATTTGTGCACCGGTGGGGTCCCTCAGCCTGGCCTGCACCCTCTCGCAATCCAGGACCCCTCGGAGGATGTCAGACTGCCAGTTTCAGCCCCATCCCCACAGCCTGCGGGGATGGGGCTGAAACTGGCAGTCCGACATCCCCCGAGGGATGTAGTAGTGCACAAAACAGCAGGTGCCCAGGGAGGAGCCCGAGCCCAGGTTGGGCGCCACTCCCACTCATCCCGGCCCTGCTGCACCTGCTGCTGCCTCCAGCCATGAGCCCGCTTGTGGGAGTGCATTGACCACCAGGGGGCAGCTCCTGCGTTGAGTGTCTGCCCCCTGGTAGTCAGTGCACATCATAGTGACCAGTTGTTTGGTCGTTCGGTCGTTCAGTCACTTAGGCTTTTATATATAGAGATCTTAGCATACTGAGCTCTCTCATTTATTTCCCATAGTCTGTACATTTTTATAATAGGTACATTCATTGATTCAACTAAAATGTCTTGAGACTTGCTCTAAGCCAAGGTCTGTATCCTCAGAGTGGAGGATAGTGATAAATAAGACAGACAAGATCCTTGCTCCATGGAACTTAAGTTCTAGTGGGTAAATAACAAGTAAATAAATGAACAAAGTAGTTTGAGACTGTGGTAAGTGCTGTACATGAAAGTGGAAGAGTGAGGTGAGACAGAGACTGCTTCGGGGAGGGTGGCCAGAGAAGGCACCTCTGAAGAGGTGATCTTTGAGCTGAGCCCGGAGTGAAGAGGAGCTGGCCAAGAGGACATCTGGAGGTAGCCTTGCAGGTGGAAGCAAGAACTTCTGAAAAGCTGCAAGAATGAGGAGCAGAAAGCAAGCTGTGGTGCTGAGGCTGAGCAAGCAAAAAGGAGAGCTAGCTGCCTGGCCTGAGACAGGAGAGTGAGGCAGAGTCTATTGTGTGCTCAGTATGCATTTATTGAATGAATGAATGAATGAATGATCTAATGATACAAAACTCCACGTGTATCTTACTACCATCTGGGCTGTACTTTCTTGCATTGACTGTGCATGGTGCCCATGGTGTCAGGTTATTTGCCTGTCACTCCCTTGGCTGTCATATGATGTATGTAGCTGAGTTTTAGCCTCTCTGCGTCTCCCCCATCCCACTCCCACTACAAATCTCAATTTAATGCCCTTTTATTCAGGCTGGCAAGTCTTGAGCCAAACAAAATTTTCTCAGGGATAGCTCAGTTCATTTCATTCCAGTATCACAGGCTGTTGTCCAAAGACAAAGACTGTCTGCCAACACCAGATATGTGCACAACCAGTCTGGCAATGCTTTTCTTCTCTCCTGACTCCCAAACTCACAATCTCTAGTTCAGTTTGATGAACATTTATTGAGTAACAATATTGTGAAGACACTGGCTAGGCAATGGTTAAGGGTGAGAGCTCTGCAGACGGTTCAGGTTTGATACTCGGTGTGTGAATCTGATCCTTTGTGACCCTCAGTTTCACCAACAATACAATGGGGATAATAATAGCATCTACCTCATGGACTGTGCATTGGGATTGAGATTAATCAAGTAACCCTCTCAACCTAGTGCTTGGCACATAGTAAGTATTCAGTTAATGCTAGCTAAAAAAAGATTTTAAAAATGTAGTTTCTGCCTTGAAAGTGCTCTGCTAGTGAAATAGATGTACTTACAAAGCCAATTTGACAGGTACTGAATAAAGTATAAACCAAGACCTGTTAGGTAGACATAGGAGAAGCAGTTAGTACTGAGCAGATCAGGAAGAGATGCTGGAGGCCTCTAGGGGAGGCAACTACTGTGATGGTGACAACATCAGAATAAGGACAAGCCAGACTGAAGGAATAAAATTCATTGTTACTTCAATCAAAGCAACTGTCTACCTACTCTGTAAAAAGCAGTTAATGATCAAGGGATTGAAAATATAATAAAAGCCTAATATGCAAATAGACTGAACAGCAGAATGACTGGTTGCTATGATGCACACTGACCACCAGGGGGCAGATGCTCAACGCAGGAACTGCCTGCAGCCTGCAGGCCCCAGGCCAGCCAAGGTGGGTGCCAGTGGGGGGCCCCCAGATCGCCCCGCTGGTCACCCTGCAAAGGGAGGTGACTGGCTATGGCGGGCAGGGCCGGCCAGTGAGTGGACAGCAGCAGGGGGCGGGGCTGGCGAGCAGGTGGCGCCAGGCCGGCCAAGGTGGGTGCCAGCAGGGGGACCCCCCCCCACCACCCTCCCAATCATCCTGCCAGTCACCCTGCAGATCGGCCCTGATCTCCGGCCAGGCCTAGGGATCCTACCCATGCATGAATTTTGTGCATTAGACATCTACTGGTAATATAAAATAGAAAGTAATAAACACCTTAAGAGGTATATAAAGTACAAAGAAAGTCTAGAAAAAAGAAAGCTTAATTCAACTAAGTACTTTGAATTTAAGGAAAGTCTTTTCAACAAGTGGTACTTAACAAATGGCCATCCACATGCAAAAAAATGACCTTACAACATTCACAAAAATGAACTCAAAATAGATCATATATCTAAATGTAAATGAAAAACTATAAAACCCTCTAGAAAATAACATAGGAGAAAACCTAGATGACCTCAGGTATGGCAATGACATTTTAGATACAATACCAAAGGCATGATCCATGAAAGATATAATTGACAAGCTGGACTTCCTAAAAATAAAATACTGTTTCACAAAATTTGTTTGTGAAAGACAATTTCAAAAGGGTGAGAAGACAAGCCACAGCCCAGGTGAAAATATTTGCAAAAGTCACATTTGGTAAAGGACTATGATCTAAAATATACAAAGAACTCTTAAAACTCAACAATAAGGAAAAAAACCTGATTTGAAAAATGGGCCAAATACCTTAACAGACACCTCACCAAAAGAAGTTATACAGATGGCAAATAAGCACAAGAAAAGATGCTCAACATCGTATGTCATCAAGGAAATGAAAATTAAAACAATAATGTTCAAATCCGGAACAATGAAACCACCAAATGCTGGCCAAGAATGTGGAACAATAAGAACTCTCATTTACTGCTGGTGGGAATGAAAAATGTTGTAACACACTATACATACTTTTATCATATGATCCAGCAATCATACTCCTTGATATTTACCCAAAGGATTTAAACTTATGCCTACATAAAAACCCAAACATGAATTTTTATAGCAGCTTTATTCATAATTGCCCAAACCTAGAAGCAACCAAGATGTCATTCCACAGTAGGTGAGTGGATAAACTGGTACATTCAGACAATGGAATATTATTTAGCACTAAAATGAAATGAGCTAGGGGAAGGAAGTGGAGGGATTGAGAGAAAGAAAAAAAGAGCTACTAAGCCAATGAAGAGACATGGAGGAACCTTAAATAAGTATTACTAAGTGAAAGAGGCCAATTTAAAAAGGCTACATTCTATATGCTTCCAACTATATGACATTCTAGAAAAGGCAAAACTATCAAGATAGTAAAAGATTAGTGGTTACCAGGGGTTTGGGGAAGAGAAAGATGAATAGAAGCACAGAGGATTTTTGAGGCAGTGAAGCTACTCTGTAATATATATATATAGCAAAGGTGGAGATTTATTGAAGAACAAGTACAGACTCCCACGTGGGGAGGGAGAAAGGGTCCCACTGAGTGCCTTTTCCCTGTGGCTTATAAAGGCTGCAGATCCTGGTGCCTTGATAACCCCTCTGCTTGGTCACTATTCCCTTAGACTGGTTACTATAGTAACTCCTAGGCTCAAAGGGGACATGTGAAGTTCCCACTCCTTCCTTATTGTTTTCCTATTCCCTTTGGGCTTTCTTCTCCTTCTGGATGAAGGGCTTCCTTCTCTTCATTTTGTAAATATAGACCTTTTGCTGTTCCCAGCTCCCTCATTCTATGGAAGTGTACCTGTTGCAGCTTTTCAGCTTCTCTATTCTATGGAAATATACCTTCTGCTGCTCTGCTTGCGTCTGTATGATGTTGTAATGGCAGACACATATCATTATACATTTGTCCAAACCTAGAGAGTGTACAACACCAAGAGTGAACCCTAAACTATGGACTTCGGGTGATAATGTGTCAGTATAGGTTCATCAATTGTAACACATTTACCATTCTGGTGGGGGACATTAATGGAGGAGGCTATGCATGAGTTGATGGTTCTTTAAATTTAAACATCGAATTATGCTATAACTCAGCAATTCCACTTTAAGTATATACACAAAATAACTGAAAATAGTGACTCAATCAGATAATTGTATGCCATGTTCAACGCAGCATTTTTCTAGCCAAAATGTAGAAATAACCCAAGGTCCATCCATCACAGATGAATAAACAGAGTGTGGTACACACACAGGATTATTTATTCAGCCATAAAAAGGAATGAGATTCTGATATATGCTACATGAATGAACCTTAAAAACATTATGCTAAATGAAATAAGCCAAACACAAAAGGACAAGTATTGTTATGATTCCACTTATTTGAAATATCAAGAACAGGCAAATTCATAGAAACAGAAAGTAGAGTAAAAGTTATCAGGGGCTGGGGGGAGGGGAATCGAGAGTTATTGCTTAACTGTTACAGAGTTTCTGTTTGGAATGATGAATAAGTTTTGGAAATAGTGGTGATGATTGCCCAACATTATGAATATAATTAATGCAGTTGAATTTTACACTTAAAAACAGATATAATGGTAAATTTTGTTATGTGTATTTTACCACATTAAAAATAAACACTCAGTTAATAAAATGGGGAGGGGAAATCACTGAAAACTACTAATCACAGCTAACATTTATTTTGGATACATCCAGGAGGGGGTTCTTTTGCTCTGTCAAATAAATAGATTTAAAATCTAGCAAACATCATAGCAGTATTAAGGGCCAAGTCTACAAAAGAGACAGGAGGGAACATTTCAATAGTTTTAACAGCTATACAAAGTTACATATTGTAATGAAATATAAGTATATTCAATGGCTTTATACTTGTCTAATACTTGACATTTCAAATTTTGAAAATATGAAAATTATTACCAAGCAAAACTCAGACCACATTAGCAAGGTTTAAAAAAGGGAGCAATTTAATTATTATAATACAGAGAGCTTTAAGTTTTTAAATGTGTAAAAGAAAGAACAGTTTAGTGCATTAAATTGTTACAATCTTTACATTGCTTCTTTTAAAAAAGTTAACAGTAGTATGAAAAAGCCACCCACAAAGCCAGCTGTCTGAGCGAAGAAATCAGCTAAACGGCAGCATTTTGGAATTACTAATAAAGCTATAGTTAAAAAATGAAAAGTTTATAAAAATGAAAGCAGCATGCATATTCAAGGCTTTTTCATAACATTTTCATTAGCTGACAAACATTTAGGTAAAAACATGAGATTAATATTTATTATCCATTAAATTAGATTAAACTGGCCAAGCCCACTACATCTGGTCATTCAGAAAAAAACAGACAAAAAACCCCAACATTTTAAAACACAAAGCTAACGGAGCCCTGCCAGAGTGGCTTAGTTGGTTGAGCACTGTCCTGTGCACCGAAAGGTTGCTGGTTCCAATCCCGGTCAGGGCACATGCCCTACAGAAGGCAACCTCTCTCTCTCTCTCTCTCTCTCTCTCTCTCTCTCTCTCTCTCTCTCTCTCTCTCTCTCTCAGCATGTCCTCAGGTGAGGAATAAAAGTAAATGAAAATAAATAAAATAAAATACAAAGCTAATTGAACTGAACATTTCTTCTATGAAGAAAGCACATTTTGAAAAATGGTCCCCTAGTCACAAAAGAAAGGGTCCTTCTCAACATGAATGAACAGCACCAGTTTTTACAAGGTTTATAAGTTAGTAGGAACTTTCAGTCTCCTGAAAAGCTGACTTTTAATTCATTATGATCAGTTAAGAATTTTTTTTCTATTCACTGAAGTTATTACACAAAGTTGAATTTCACTGAAAGATAATTCTTGAAAATTCTGATCTGACACCTGTACAAACATTTGATTTCCATACGATTGGCATAGCATTTATTTCAGAGGCTCACCCCATCCAAATTCTTATGCCAGTTTCTTTTCCTTTTTCAGTGTTGATTATCTTCAGTTTAATAAAAATCCAATTCAGCTTCGAATAAAAACAAGTAACAGAAGCATTACAAGTAGTAATAGTGGTATCCATGAAAGATCTAATCATTAAGGGCCAATAATACCTCAAAATCTTATTGTGCCAACATGTATCAAAAGGCTGTATTTTCACTTACATTGAAAATGTATAAGCCCATGCATAACTTTTAATCTTCATGCAGGGCCTGATAAATGACAGAAATAAATCAGGTTTTTCTTTTTCCTGTTTCCAACAATTTTTACTCTGGGAACTTTTTGGTCACTCAAAGTATAAGCCTAATAACATATCAGAGAATACAGACAATAAGGTCCATCTCACCAGATATACAGTATTACACTAGACAAAATATGAGGACAAGCTCTAGTGGTCATTAAACCCCCTCTGAAAGTCCAAGAATCAGAATGTCTCCATCTTATCAGAATAAAAATGTATTAAAATTTGAATTTTTACAAGTTGTTTTTTAATGTGTTCTATTTACATTGCAGAACTTCCACCAGCTGCAGTAGTTTAACTTTGGCACAACATTAAGTTCCATTTCTTTTGGGTACTGGATCCTATTTTTTGAGAATGTGTATGCTCCCAAAGGGTTTCAGTGTCATAAAGATTGGGCCCATTCACAGTAAATCAGACAGCTTGAGTTGAAGAATTGATTCTCCTCCAACGTTTTAGGCAGCTATAAAAAAAACACACACACACACAATAAAAAACTAAAAATTTAAAGGAAACCATACTTTAATGTTTACCTCTTTTAGAAATAAAAATGATACAAATTAGCCATGAAAACACATCCTCTGTAATCACTCAGCAATACTGAGATCACTTCCAAATATATAATGCAGTAGATTTTGTGTGCAATTCCTATGTATGTGTTCTGCATATACTAGACTTGCCTTAAAGACATTTTCACCTATACGTAATAATTTTTACCTATATTGCATATACCTATATGAAATAATTTATTTAAAATTATTAGTAAGAAGTATATATTTCATTGTCAGTGTCTGTAATAAATAAACTATGAAATCTAAACTCTTGTATTTTTTCTTTTTTCTTAACTCTTGTATTTTTTTTCTATTTATATACATCAAGTCCTCAAATAACTTTGATTGGTTCAACACCATTTTGTTATAACATGATGAGATGCTACAGGAACTTAATTTTTGCTTATATCCATCAGCCTGTGGTAAAATTGGGTTTCCTTATACATCACTTCGCTTAAAGTCACAGACCTATTGACAACATTAAGTGAGGACTTACTGTACAAGGCCGGACTGTGCAAAAGACACACATGTATAGTAATCCTCCTTATCAATGGCTTCACTTTCTGTGGCTTCAGTTACTTGTGGTCCACCACAGTCCAGAAATATTAAATGGAAAATTCCAGAAATAAACAATTCATAAGTTTTAAATTGCATGCTGTTCTGAGCAGCATGATGAAATCTCACATCATCTCCCTTCATCCTGCCCAGGACGTGAATTATCCCTCTGTTCAGCAGATCTATACTGTATATACTACCTGCCCATTTGCCACTTAGTAGTCCTCTGGATTATCTGGTCAGTTATCAGAGAGAGAGAGAGAGAGAGAGAGAGAGAGAGAGAGAGAAAGAGGGTGGGGGAGATAGAGAGAGAGACACCACATTCACATAACTTTTATTACAGTAATAGAAGCCCGGTGCACGAATTCGTGCACAAAAGAGGTCCCTCGGCCTGGCTTGCGGGATTGGGCTGAAACCGGCTCTCTGACATCCTCTGAGGGGTCCCAGATTGCAAGAGGACTCAAGCCAGGCCGAGGGACCCCACCGGTGCATGATCAGGGTTGGGGAGGGACCACAGGAGGGCTCCTGGGCATGTCCAGCCCATCTAGCTCAGTCTCGATCAGCCAGACCCCAGCAGCAAGCTAACTTACCAGTCAGAGTGTCTGCCCCCTGGTGGTCAGTGCACATCATAGCGAGCGGTTGAGCAGCCTTAGCATATTAGCATATTACACTTTGAATGGTTGAACAGATGACTGGACACTTAGCATATTAGGCTTTTATTATATAGGATAATTGTTCTATTTTATTAGTTATTGTTAATCTCTTACTGTACCTAATTTATAAATTGGACTTTATCATAGGTACATACATACAGGAAAAAACATAGTTTATAAGGGGCTTGGTACTATCTGTGAGGGTCTTGGAACATATCCCAGAAGGATAAAGGGGTACTACTGTATCTCACTTTTTGCAATAACTATTTTGGAAAGGGTTGGTTACTTTTTTTTGGTATGTTGCACTATATTTAAATGAAAAAGTAACTACTGAGAGGAAACTTACAGTGAATCCTTTTGTAGGATAAAAACTTAATTTGTTAAACCAATAATTTGTTAATTAATGTCTTTATAATTTCAGACTTTTGCATATATATATTTTTAAATATATTTTTATTAATTTTAGAGGAGAGGAAGAGGGAGAGAGATAGAAACATCAATGATGAAAGAGAATCACTGACTGGCTGCCTCCTGCACGCTCCCCACCGGACGTTGATCCTGCAACCTGGGCATGTGCCCCTGACTGGAATCGAACCTGGGACCCTTCAGTCCACAGGTTGATGCTCTATCCACTAAGCCTGTGGTCGGCAAACTGCGGCTCGTGAGCCACATGCGGCTCTTTGGCCCCTTGAGTGTGGCTCTTCCAAAAATACCACGGCCTGGGCGAGTCTATTTTGAAGAAGTGGCGTTAGAAAAAGTTTAAGTTTAAAAAATTTGGCTCTCAAAAGAAATTTCAATCGTTGTACTGTTGATATTTGGCTCTGTTGACTAATGAGTTTGCCGACCACTGCACTAAGCCAAACTGGCCAGGACTAGACTTTTGCATATTTTAAGAGCAAGGCAAGTTTGCATATGTACCACAAAAGTACACGTATAACATGTATGACACAATTTTTGAAAACTGTGGCTTTGTGTGAAATATTTTATCATAGCACCTATTCAAGTATTAATATAATAATTATCCACACAAACTTAAAGTAAGGTCAAACTAAAGTATATAAAAAGTTCACATTAGTTTTAGAAGACTGCAATTCCCCAAAAAATCACTGCAGAGGTTACTACAACAACAATTCATTGCGGCAAAAATTTTGTTGTTTTAATCTTGGCTGAGTGCACATTTTTGTGTCTAGCAATAAAAAAAGAAAAAGCCTGTTAAAAATATTTTATGTATCTGGGTCAGAAGAAAGCCTGTCCTGAAGAGTTCTGACAGTAGGAAATGGAGGACTGCCTCAGGATAAAGCTGTACAAAGCTATTTAACTTATAACCTACAATACAGTTTGTTCTATAACCTGAATGAGATTTATTCAAAAGTAGGTGCATTTTTAGTTTCATCTTTTTCTCTGCCTGAAAAAAAATGTTAATGAAAAGAAAACTTGGAAAAGGATTGCTAAACAGTAAGAATAGTGTCTGGGACATATTAAGCTCTCTATAAGCAATTGTTATAACAAAATAAATAAAACCATGAAGGAAGATGTGGGGGAATGAAGGAGATACTGTGCAGAAAAAGAGAGGGTAAAAGTAGAGGCTGGGATAGAGATGCAAAAAGCTAGGGAAATACTTAAATATGCTCATGTGATCCTAAGAGTCTATGCCTCGTTTCCTCCCTTACAGTCTGACAACACTGCAGTAATTTCGGATAATAAGATGCTTTTGGACTACTGATAGACATATACAAACATTTCATGAAAATTGCATTGTTTTTTGAAAAGTACAGTTTTATCCTGAAACACTCAAAAACTGAGAGTAAAGAACAGAACAATGTTACGGAATTCCAAAAGTATTAAGAATTGAAGTCCTAACTCCAAACCAGATATCTGATTTGCAACTACAGTGACGTTTTAATTAATCCAACCTATAAAAGAATGAAGATTTAAGGAATATGCCAAACCTTTACATTTAAAGCATATTTACTTGCACTTTTATGACTACAGGGAGATATTTTTAACTAAATACAGCATTTTTGCTGGTAGCAGGTTTGTTTTATATCAAAGAATGAAAATACATTTTAGGCAATTGAGTTAATTTAATATCAAATTTGTTGTTTACCTTTTGATCTCTAAAACAGAAATAATTTATATTACAGTTTTTAAAAACAGATGCCACCCAAGTAAACATGGAACTTATATATGGCCTAAAATAGACCTTTGGCTTTTAATAGAAAAAATATTGAGTTATTTTTAATACATAAAGCATTTTAAACTTTAGTTAAAAATCTTACAGTTTTGGGGTTAATACAATGAAAGAAAAAAGATACCATTTTCACCTAGTTTCCTGAAACTGAGCAATCCTCACCCCTGTGGCAAGTCTTTCCTGCAGTATACTTTCCCCCTTCTTTTTAGTTTTTGTTTTTTAATTTCCTTAAATAGGCAAAAAATGAAGCTTTAGTGAAGGAGGGTTACAAAAACTACACTTTAGTTATCTTTAGTATTTGTGTATTCCCTCATACCCACCAGTCTCCCTTCTTAGAAAATGGGTGACTTTCCTTTAAAACAAAGTACAAAACACTAAACTCTACATATTAAACAGAACAATCATAATAATCAGACTATACATGCTAATCATATATTTATTGGCTATACTCCTAGTACCTAGTTCTCTTATTAGGTAAAAGAAAAACTATTTAAGAAAACTATCAAAAGTGGAGATGACAGATACCAGGTGGCTGTTCTAAATGTGTGTGGTTGATGAATATATGCTTGGATTAAAAACTTACATTTCAGTCATCTGATTTAGAAAGCTTCCGCTTCACATGTTGTGGGGGTTCCCAGGTGTCACTATCATCTGTTTCTTCTTCATCCTCTTCCTGATCATCAACAACTTCATCTTCCTCCTCATTTTCCTCAAATAACTCTACACCTAACTCTGATCTTCTCTGTCTTTCGGCAAACCACTCTCTGACCTGCTCATAGCCCATGTGTGATTTGTTAACAAGTTCGTCAAGGTCTTGCTCATTAAGAAATTTGTGCTTCAGGTAATAATCCTTAAGTATTGCAGTTCCAGTTTTAAATTTTATGAGTGACGCCCCCCTGTCCCAGTTGTTCATTCTCTTGCCTCCTCTAGGCCGCCCGCGCGGCCTTCCTCTTCCCCTTCCTTTGGGTCTTCCTCTCCCCCTTCTCCTAAGGGAAGACAGACCATTCATACCACTCGAATTGGAGCTTTGATAGTAGTAGTACCATTTTAAGTTTCCATTTTTCCAAGCATAACGGGTGTCCCCAAACCAACTAACTATGTCTGGTCTAGCAAGCCCGCTTTCTTTGGCCAACTTGTCATACTCTTCTGGTGACGGCCACTGGGTTCGGACAAATGCACTTTTGAGCATGTGCAATTGCTCAAGTGTTTTTTTACATATCTTGCCTGCACTCCCTGCCTTAGGCGCACCAGATTCATCTCCAGGAGAAGTTTCTCCCGCTTCTTCTTTGGAACTACCTGCATTGGTTTCATCTATTTCCATTTTCTCTTCCTTTAAAGCTTTTGATTTCTTCTTCTCTGTAAACCAAGCATCAATTTCTCTCCTGGTCAGTTTGGTTTGCGCTCTTAACCTATTTAATTCTTCATCTGTCAGTACGGAGTTGTTGAGAAAACTGGCCTGAAGGGCCTGGAGCTGCTCTGCTGTCTTTTCTTTAAACTTTTGGGGAGTAAAGTCGGGGAAAGGATTCCAGGATTGTTTATGCTGTGAAGTAACAGCAGTTGGGGATTCCGTGGTTTCATCACTGGAGTCGATAATAATGGGAGTGGAGGAATCATTGTTGAGATGTAAGCACTGATTACTCTTTGAATTTCTCTGATTGTACCTCGTGTCGCTAAACCATTTTTTAATCTCTCCTTTTGTCAAGCCTGTGATTTTCATAAGTCTGCTAATTTCTGAGTCATTAGGAAACTGATTTTTAAGGTAGCTGACTTTTAATTCTGCCAGTTGCTCTTTAGTCTTTTTTGCCCGAATGCCAAATGAATCGGGGTTTGCCAGTGTGGTTTCGTGTTTGACAGGCTGAGAAGTTGGGACTGCTGCTGCTGCTGCTGCTGCTGCTGTTGCTGCTGCTGCTGTTGCTGCTGCTGTTGCTGTTGCTGTTGCTGTTGCTGCTGCTGCTGTGGCTGCTGCTGCTGTTGCTGTTGCTGCCGCTGCTGCTGCTGTGGCTGCTGCTGCTGGTTTTGTTTCTGCAGGAGGCTGAGCAGCAGGGCCCTGACTTTTCTGTACACTGCTTTGATTTGGCACCCCTGCCACTGTCAAGGCTATCGGTGCTGTTACCGGCAAGGTGTTTGTTCCAGCTACTTGTGTAAGAACCAGGCCTGGCTGACCAACTATTTGGCATGTCTGTAAAATGGATGGTAAGCCATTACTCCCTGTGGAAATGTGTGTCGGAATAACAGTTATGGTCTGAGGTACAGTGTGTACTGTTCCGTTGAACTGCTTCCTTCTTGCCTCCTCTACTTCCTCAGGAGTCCAGCTCACACCATGTTTTAGACGTTGGGCTGAAAACCATATCTTGATCTGTTCCTCTGTATATTTTGCTTGAGCGGAAAGAACAGTAATTTCTGACATGGTTGGATAAGGGAATTTTTTGTAGGTGTTAAGCAAAAGGGGGTTGTTATCCAATGCAACATTGTAGGTAGGAATGCTACTAACAGGAATTAAGACTTTGGGAATCAAATTGGAATTCTGCTGAGCTGACACAGCGGTTATCACCTGTGCTAGTCCAGGAAGAACTGCTGCTGGGGTCACTACCGTGCTGGCAGCATTTGGGTGTATTCTGTTGACAATGGAAGTACTGGTATTAGAGTCAGAAGCTGAAGAACTAGGATTTTCCACACTTTCTTCATGGTCTGGTTTGATCTCCTTCTCTTTCTCTTCAGGAACATCCTCAATTGAGTTATGATGAATTGTAATACGCTTGTTCTCCACTTTATTTTTCATCATTTTCATGATGGGAGTTTTACTGATAGGAATTCCTGAAGAAGAAACTTCTGTAGATTCAGCCGACTCCGAGTTCTCCTCTTTAACAAAACTACCATCAAAAGTCAGATCGTTTATAGTTTGTTCAAAGATTGTCTGGTTATTTCGTTTCACCATAGTCAACCTAAAATTCTCTTCTCCTGGGTGGTACTTCAGATTATGCTCAGAAAGTGCATCATACCTTTTGGTGAGAAAATTACATTCAACACAAACATAGGAGGAATTTAGCACTATGTTGGGATGTTCTGAATCCACATGAAAAGTAAACATATTTAGGTCTGGAGTTTGAAAAGTACAATATTTACATTCATAACCACCTTCAACTTTTTTATTTTGCTGATTGTCAGAATCCACAGATTCATGAACTTCTTCCTCACTTGAGATGCTCTCTGCTCTGCTGTTTTCTACAGGCGTGAGTACAGGAGGCCCTTCATCCAAATCTGATATCAACTCGAGGTCTGGATCCTGTTCACTGGCAAGGACCATGCAGGGTGTTGTTGATTTTCGCCTGCTTGCCATTCTGATGTTATGGGGGAAATCTCAATGGTGATTAAAAAGCATTGAGGCTTAAAACTATTCAGTATTCTTCATTTGAAAACAATGGCTTTTGGTTCTTCAGGTCCATTTTTATGCTCAACAAGTCTCATTAGCAGCTTTTTCATGGTTCAATCAAGTAAAGAATTTATTGTTGGCAGATAAAATACTGTTGAACTGCTGGAATTTTTGAAGCACAACTCCAATCACCTACATTAAAATAAATTTAAAAATGTTTTTAAATGAGTGATTATGATCTTTTAAACAAATAAGTTATATTTCACTTATATGAAGTTGTAGGATGGCTTAGTTATAAAGATCTGAAATAAGATCAAAACTAGGGGAAAAAAGTCCTCTAAGAATTAAAATAGATGTCTCCAAACCAACTCACTGAGGGTCATGCACTATATTCATGGGTCAGCCCACAGGCTTATTTGGATTTTTCAGCTAGCTATATATTGGAAGGGATGCTGGGGAACAAGTTTGCTTTGCCAAGAGTATTACCAATGTGAAATGATAATCAGTTAACAAGGGAGAAACTTTAAAACTATAAAAAGCAGTCATAGATACTCAGAGACTATGGCCATTAAGTGTATAAGAAATTCAATCCATCAGTTATGCCTGCTCCTACTGGTCTATCTCATCATCCCAAAAGCATGCCCAAGTATGGTAAAGAAGCAAAGATACAATATGTGTGATCAAAGTTTTAGAAACACTATTCTTAATCATTTTCCACAGTGCTACCAGAATTTATAAAAAACATCTAATCATATCAGTCTTCTGACTTAAAATTTATGAAAGAATAAAGTCCAAACTCCTGAAGCCACACAGAGTTCCCTTCACAACCTGGCCCGACTTCAATCTCCTGACTCTTATTTCTATATGCTTTAAGCCCAGCAGAAATGATTGCTGTGCCAGGGACCCTCCATGCAGGCAGACCCTTATACCAGAGCACATGTCTGTGCACTTGGTGGGATGATCTCTCTGTTTGCCTATAGTTCACCCTCCTCCCCGGTTTATTTTCTGGTCTAGTATTGACCATGTTGTAGTAGAGAAATATTACATTTCTGTCCCACAACATAGTCCTTATTATAGATGTGTTTCATTATTTCTTCTTTTTTTATGTGATAGCTTTATCCTATATAATAAAAGGGTAATATGCAAATCGACCAAAAGGCGAAATGACCAGTCGTTATGACGTGCACTGACCACCAAGGGGCAGATGCTCAGTGCAGGAGCTGCCCCCTGATGGTCAGTGCACTCCCACAGGGGGAGCACAGCTCAGCCAGAAGCCCTGAGCCAGGCTCACATCCCCCGAGGGTTCCCTGACTACAAGAGGGCGCAGGCCAGGCTGAGAGACCTCCCCCCTCCTGCCCCCCAAGTGCACGAATGTCGTGCACCGGGCCTCTAGTTGAGATATAACAAAGCCCCTGAAACTCTAGATCAAACCAATGAACTTTATATCTTTAACCTAAAGTTCTCCCAGCTGAGCTGTCTTGGCAATCTCATTCATTTCTATATCTTCTTTGCATGTAAGAAGCCAGGAAGTGGGAACTCACTAAATGTTTTTTAACTGAATAAGAATGAATAGGAAAACAGTCCTACAAAACTCCACATACCATGAGGGCATCACCAGAGAGAAGAGTACCTGAAATTCATAAGAATGATCTTAAATCATCAAGAAAAAGTGCATTATATTCATATAAATACATTTAAATATTTCAAAATTTTGATACTAAATTACTTAAAGTTGATGGGCTTCTGAAGTCTACAAGAAATAAAAAATGAATAAAATGAGTAAGGGGTCTGATTCTCTACCACAAATTGGAACTATTCATTTACTAGCATGATCCATGTCCTAGCTGAACTGAGGAGAAAAAGTTTACTTCAAAGATTATAAAGCAAAACCAGTTCTCTATGCAGAGATACACTGACTCAGGAAAGGGAGAAACATTTTTAGGAAACAGCTGTCCAAAGAGAAAATGCCCTGCCTTTGAAGGTGGTAAGAACCTCCCCACTGAGATTATTCAAATACATACTACAAAGCCTTTGATAGGTCTAAGCAACAGATGAAAAGTTGGACTAAATGCCCCTTGTTCCCTGAGTTCCAATTATTACAATTAGTAATAATTGTAGTCACAATAATCCAATTCTCTCCTCGCAAAGGTGTAGTTCTTTTTTTTTTCCTATAAAATTTCTTTGATTTCTAAGGGAATATAAAGAAATCTGAAATTGCAAACTATTTCTTAACTAAATGATATAAACTAAGCTAATGCCATCTTCCCTATTCAATTCAATAGGGACACCTCTATTTTGTTCGTGTTAACAAAGCGGTTTGATCTTTTTTTTTTTTTTTGTCATTGAAAACAGGGAATTCCTGCTCTGGCTGATTTGGCTCAGTGGATAGAGTGTCAGCATGCGGACTGAAGGGTCCCAGGTTCAATTCTGGTCAAGGACACATCCCCAGTGGGGGATGTGCAGGAGGCAGCCGATCAGTGATTCTCTCCCATCATTGATGTTTCCATCTCTCTCTCTCCCTCTCCCTTCCTCTCTGAAATCAATAAAAATATATTAAAGAAATAAATAAAAACAGGGAATTCCTCAAATAGCTTCAAGCAAGTGGAGGAGTACAAAAAAGCAATACCTATATGTTTTCCAGTGAAGGAGAACAGATTAAGGACAGGGGAGTAAGCAATTTTGTGACTGCTATTCTCCTAGAATCATAGGTTATATTAATTGGGGTCTACTAATACCAAAAAGTCAAAGATATACATAGCATAAGGGGCTAATATCCAAAATTTATAAAGAACACATACAATTCAACACCAATTCAAAAATTCACCCAACAACTATTTGTTGAATATCAATCATGTGCCAGGCACTGTATTAGGCACTAGAGATACTGCAGGGACCAAGACAAATAGTCTCTGGTCTGCCAGGTACTAGCAGTTGAGCAAGGAAGAGTCAGTAAATAATTAGAGGCACTATCCCTCCATGGAGCACACCATGACATTCCCTTCCACCTCTCCAACCCCTCCCCTACCCCAGCAGCTATCCCCTAAACTCTAAGGGACCCCCATGAGACTTGCAACCAGGGGAGCAATGGGCAGTGGCAGCTCATCCTGGGTTAACCCCCTAAACCTGTCTCCAAGGCCCATTTTTCCCCTTTTCTCTGACTTCCCAGGAGCCAAAGCAGCCCAGCTTAGGCTCTCCTGTTGCTCCTTCTATGCCCTTCCTTGTTTCACTGCCCTAAGTATGTTTTTGCTGTGGTTAATAAGTTCTTGCTGGTTTTTCTACCAAAAAACACACAATAATAGTAACTAGAATAATTATTATCAATGCAACAAGAGAGGAAGTATCAGGAACTATATGAGCACATTGTAGGAGGTTTCTAGAAAAGACACAGAGAAGGCTGCCCTGGAGAAAATAAGAATAGAAATATCTACTTCAGAGGCTGATCAAAATAAAATGCTTCATACACTCTGACACACAGTAGGTAACTAATTAATACTATTTTCCAGTTCCTGAAAAATTCTTTTGGGAGATGAAGAAATACTACTTATTTAGTACTATTCTCTTTCCCTTCCTCTCTCTCTCTCAAGGAACTTAATCAGCTGACAATCCACACAAATTGAATGAAAAAGCAGAGAAGGGGTATAAATACAGGATAAGAAATTCTATGGTGTGGTTCCAATTCATCTCCTTTGTCATTAAAGTGCAGTAGGGCTGGGACAGGGGAATTGCCATACAGAAATCACTGTTAGCTGACAGACATCTTATCCTCTATTTGAAGGTTAACTGGAAACAGAACGAAAAATCAATTTGGGGAACCTCACACTATTTACCTGTTAAAGGGGGTTAGAGTTCAGTTGCACAACTGAGTAGTGAAGTGGCTTTGCAATTAAAACACAATTAAAATGAAGTCTGCCAATAAAGGAAAAATTATATGCTAAATGCATCCAGCATTGTAAATATAATTATGTTTGAAAACTATATTCAGTTAACCTTTCAGTAGAGAAATATGTGAAAAAATAACTGATCAATCAAGCCCTAGCTGGTTTGGCTCAGTATATAGAGTGTGGGCCTGGGTACTGAAGGGTCCCGGGTTCTATTCCAGCCAAGGGCACATGCCCGGGTTGTGGGCTCGATCCCCAGTAGGGGGCGTGCAGGAGGCAGCCAATCAATGATTCTCTCTCATCATTGATGTTTCTATCTCTCTCTTCCTCTCCCTTTCTCTCTGAAATCAATAAAAATATATTTTAAAAAATGATAATCAAAAGAGTAGTTAAGAAATATAAAAAATTATCCATTTACATGTGGACAAAGACTAGAGAATATAAAAAAATAAAATTTTCACAAAATAGGTAAAATTTGTGTGTGGTATTTACAAGTTTTCTTTAATATTGTTATAACATTGCTTTATTATAAAATATAACAAACAATGGTTTTAAGGCCTTAAAATTGCAAATAAATTAAAATATTTCTGTGGTCATTTCTGTATAGCTTTCAGGTGTATTACAGATATTTTTTGGAGCTCCTGCCCCAGGTCTGAGAAGTCAGACTGGTTCTAAGAACACTCAAGAGCACCCATAATCTCCAGGGTGTAGATCTAGGCCAAGCCAATTTCCATGGTCCTAGCTGCATCCTGGCTCTTTTCCTGAAGGTAGGCTGCCCCTTAATCAATTCATGATCCTCAATTCGTCAAAATTATCACAACAAAGTTTCTCTCCAGAAAAGCATTTAATGAAAGCAAAATTTATTTCATCCCAGTATAAAAATCTGGGGCAGTTCTAATAGCAATTCTCCTTACCTGGTCAAAAGAATGTCTGGTTAGCTCTTCCCAGGGCCCAACACAGTGCCTATCAAGGCCCCAATAATATCTGCTGAAAAAACCCACCTTTAAAATATATCTGTATTGTATATTATAACATACATTTTACTTCACTAAACACTCATTTACGGAGGAGCTATAAAAAAACAACTGTGCTTGCTTTATGGTAGATTACTTTCAACGGTAAAATCCTTACTAATAAAATTACCTCAGTCATTAGAATATTAAAACCTCCTTGATTATCAAACATTCTACCTAATAAAATGGCACAATGGATATTCAACAAATATTTTCCAACATCTATAATTCTATTGTAACAAATCAGTTTTATGCATGAACAGTGTATATCTAAATTTGTGGTCTATGTAAGACTGAAACAAGGGAGATAAATTCATTCAAAGCATTAGTCTTTACAAGAAGGCAAATGCAAATTTGAACTTGGAATCACTATTTCTGTTCCAAGAGAAAACTATACTTTAATGGTGTTACATTTTTAAAGAGTTTAAAATATAAATTCTCAAAGGTATGCACTATAAAAAGTGAGTGGATTGCTTCAAATTTTATGCTTAGTACTAAAAAAAAAAAAAAAAAAAATCCAATATTGTTTATAATTAAGCAGAGTCATAGCTACACTGAATTTTCCAAGCCTCTATTTTTTGGCTGTCTTATACTTCAAATTAAATGATTAACAGATAGCAGTTTATTGGCCTAGTTAGCCACAAAAGCATGTTATTTTGGTAAAGTTTTATGTGAATAAAAACAAACTTTGTTTTTTATACCAATTCTGGGTCCAGTAAGAACATTTAGAAGATAACTATAATTTTTAAGGATCATGTTAGTTTTGACCTAGTACCAACTAAATAAAACTGTTCTTAGGGTGGCTAAAATATACAAACTGAGAATCCTTTGGACTAAATATTCATACATACACTGAAAAATTTTTGAACTCTTTATTTTATTTAGTTTCACTTCTCCCTCTTTGAGTCAGAGTTCTGTTTAGCCAGCTGAAAATACTTACTTGTACATGTTTGTATTCAAACCAGAAGTCAGAAATCCATCAAAATCACAGAATGCCTGAAATAATACTAAGAACAAAGAATAATGGGATCAAATTAAAACAAAGGATATCTACCATGTAAAAAAAAAAGTCTAAGAGGATATTTTTAAATAAAAAACAAACAAATTTTAGCCTTTACACACTTAAGGCATTTTTTAAAAGCTAAAATGTAAAAATATTCAGGAACAGCAGTTATTTTTTAAAATTAAATGAGAAATCTAACAACCCAAATTTGTACCCACAACAAATGTTTTTTAAATTTTCTGTAACCTAGAATTATTAAGTAAATTTCCAAAGTGGTCTCAAGACAACCAAAATTCAAGTATTAAGATGAATATAGACAGGAATGAATATGACAAATATGAAAGCATTTAAGAAATTATGGCCAAAGATAATCTAATTTCAGAAGATCCCTTTGTTAATGCTAATTAAGGCTTAAAGGTTTAGTAACTCTATCCTCTTTCCTGTTTTTTTCCACCTGAGAAAGCTGACCTTAATACTGCTAACGATTAAAGGAAGAATCCAAGCTGGACAGATTTCTCTGGCAAGCTCTGTCCCCAGATTTGAGGAGTGAAATGTCTTTTTGAAAGCTCTCCAGGACACTAACATCCTGGTTTGCTGCCTTCTCCTGGGAAGTCAGTAGGTATGTAACAGATTGAGAGTGATATATAAACTAGAACTATAATGAAATCTCCTATCTTTGTTACTTAAGTTTGTATGATCCAAAAGTAATTTTTTGCTGAAATAGCTTTCCCCTTCTTTTCTCAAGGAGGTGTGTTAAGTCTTTCACAGACAGTCTAACACACGGTCTAACACAAGAATACTATTCTTGATTCCCAGTGAGATTATCATCAAGAGGCTGGAAAACCATTCATCTGTCTGTTATTCTCCCTCACCTTGATAAAATATAGTAGTTGTTACCTATTTCCCTCAGGATATAAAAATTCAATTTAAAAATTTTTTTAAAATATAATAGAAATTAGATTGGTAATGTCAACTTGTAAGAAATCAATTTTTAAAATTAAAAGCGAACCACCATATTAATGGTTATGTAAGCTTTCTTAGTACTTTCGGGAATCATCTAAAAAACAATTGAGGGGGGTGGCAATGGTAAGATATGTACACGTATAATACCTTAATTAAAAAAATTGAAAAAAAAACAAAAAAAACAACAACAATTGAATGAAAGTATAAATATTTCAAACAATATACTATGTAATCTAATGCTTCTTATAAAAGCAATATATATCAGGTAAATAAAATATACATGTAATTATGTAAAAATATATTTGAATATTTAAATAAGGGTATGTTTAATCTATATTATTTAATTTTTAATATCCTAATTTTATAATTATAAGTAATTATTATTACTAGACTATCTATTGAAAATATATTTTCAGGAGTTGTTCTTGAAGCATTTTTCTGGATATAGGCAAAAAAACAGTAAAATTTCTGGAACTATTTCCCCACATGAAATGTCTCTGCCCTCATGACCTTCATTTGTCTTGTTACCACTGTTACCATAGCACCTGATATAGTGCCTGAAACAAAGGATTTCAGCAAATATCAATTAAAAATCAAGTATAAATATAGCTCATAGATGTATTATGTCATATGATACTGTTTCCGTTTAAATTGAAGCAGCTAATCTTCCTATATTTTTAAAGTTTAAATGTACATTTCCTACAAAAGTGTGAGGAATATATCTGTGTTCATTTAAAAAAAGCTTTTAAAACTTGAGCCAAAGAGAGTGTCATGGGATCTAAAGTGAGCACATTCAGTACCTTACCAAAACATCGGAACACATACTTGCCATAGCTTCCTCAGCATTCTGTGCTTTGACACGGAAGGGTGTCCCTTCAAATTAGGTGTTTAGCTCAGGCCATCATTACCAACAGGTCCAAAGTACCTATCTGCCATCTCCTACAAAAAAAGTAATTTCACTTTATTATTCTAGAGATGATGATGCTGTTTATTCAGTCTTTGGAAATTTTAAAGTTTATGCCTTGGCTTTTTAAAAAATAAATGTAACTTTGAAAAAAATTAATTTCCTCATAGAAACTTTAAAAGAATTATCTAAATGCCAAACCCAATATTAGTAAGAAACACAAAAAATGAAAACTACACTTTAAAAAATTCTATATTATATAAAACAACCAAGTTATTATGATACTATTGTCAATAAAAATGTTCAAACTGTGAATATATGCAGAATATAATAGGAAAGCTAAGATTAAGAAATTGGGAATTGTAAAAATTTACCACACAAAAGTTATGAAAGACAACTTAAAGAGTTCAAAAGAGGTATATGTTTCTATGTTTACACATAGAATTAGTACTGCATCCTAATTTACTGTGTGTTAAGTGGAATGTAGTGGGTTATTAAGGCCGGCAATAAGCCAGTACTACTTAAATAAACCACTGGTACTCCTAAACATGTAGTATCTAATAGAATGAGTTGGTATTCAACTATTTCATTTTTTCAAGAAAGCTAGACCAAGTGGCTTTTTAATCAGTGCCAAACTGATTAATCGTTAAAACCAAACTGGAAATCGTTCTCTCCCCCTCCTTTTTTTTGGTCAATCCTCACTAGAGAATATTTTCCCATTTATTTTTAGAGAGAGTGGAAGCAAGGGGGAGAGACACACAGAGAGAAACATGGATATGAGAAAGATACATTGATAGGTTGCCTCCCCCTAGGTCTGGACCAGGGCCGGGTATCCAGCCTGCAACTGAGGTATGGACCCTTCAGTCCACAGGCCCATGCTCTATCCATGAGCCAAACCAGCCAGGGCGAAATCATTCTCTGAAAACTCAGATTTGTGTCCAAATGTGGTATGTTACTCAGAGTTAAACCAATCCCAAAATTTAATAAAAGCTGTAATTGTTTCTGTTATTAAATAACAGGAAATAATGCTTTTGAAGGGTTGAATCATTTTTGTTTTTCTTTAAGCACTGAAGCTCTGTAACCATAGTGAATGAATATTTAGGAAGATGATTTCCCCCCAAATACCTTATCCTTTGATTCTTACTATTATTATATACAAGTTTACAAAGAGCCCTCTTAAGTTAAGAAATAATGTAGCCCAGCAAGTGTGGCTCAGTGGTTGAGCATCTATGAACTAAGAGGTCACGGTTCGATTCCTGGTCAGGGCACATGCCTGGGTAGCAGGCTCAATCCCCAGTGGGGGGCATGCAGGAGGCAGATCAATGATTCTCTCTCATCATTGATGTTTCTCTCTCTCCTTCTCCCTTCCTCTCTGAAATCAATAAAAATATATATTTTAAAAAAGCAATAATGTAAACCCACCAATCCTTTAGTAAAATACTTCTAGGTAAAGTTAAAGCTTAGACTGAATAGCTACACTATTTTCATGAAAAGCAAAATAGCATTTTCCTGGTAAGTGCAGTGGAGCATCCTGTTATCCCTGCAGTCTGGGATTCCAGTTTCATTTCCTGGTATCTCCTTGTTCCACCTCTCCTTAGCCATCCACCTACAGGATGTCAACTAGAGGAGAAGATAGGAAACAGCTGCCAAAGAGGGGAGGTTATTTTCCAAAATGAATTATTAATGTTATAGGAAATTGGTGACCTATTTGAATCCACTCTTAAATCACACAGTAATTGTAAGATGTTTTACCGAATGGGAGTCTCTTGAGAATAGTTGCCAAGACATGTGAAGGCACCAGGCAACTAGAGGAGCAACAAATGAGCTGCTCAATACTTCTGGATGGAAAGCATAGTTGCCTAATGTTATTTCAGTTCCTGAAACTGGGATTACTTTAGAACAATTCTCTCTAATACCCAGTATCTTATAATAGTACCTATTTAATAGGGTTGCTGTGAGGACTGAAGGAAATAACACATGTAAAGTCTTTAGAATATTTCCTGGCATTAATAAGTCCACAGTTATATTTTCTGACTTTTACTTAGGTATTAACTAATTTATAGCACAAAGGAAGTCTTTGTTTAAAATTTGTTAAATGTTGAAATAGTATAAAATATTTTCAAAGCCCGGGCAATAATCAATTTTCCATTTCATATCTTTCAGCATATCAAACAATGCTAGAATAAGCTGGCTTTAATAAGTAGACATGAATCAATCATAATTTATAACCTCCCACCCCAACATATACATACTTTCTCTGACCTTCAAGAAGAATAATTTGTCTAAACACATTTTAAGGGGTATTTCATAGCACTAACAAGCTTCTGATATAAAAATATTATCATAGTAATGAAGATAAATTGTTCTCTTTTCACCATCCCTCACTCCCAGTAGGGTCCATGCCCAGAAAAGTTTTTAAAAACTTCTTTTTGACAATATTAAAGAAAACACGTATATAGAAGAAAAACATAGTTATGAGTGAACTACTTAGAAACATCAGAATCTTTCTATCTCCGTTCATTCCTCTCAATAACCCAAAAGGAGAAAGATCTTTAGGAAGGGGAAAAAGAGAATCAGAAATCCTGTGGGAAATATGAATCACTAAAACTGACTGGCAAGTCATTTTATTTAAAATTCTGAATATGTATATGATATGTCTACCACATCAGTGTTTTAATTTTCTTAGATAAGCTTTGATGTTTTAAAAAAATCTAAATCTAGCCCTAGATGGCTTGGCTCAGTGGATAGCGCATCGGCCTGCGGACCAAAGGGTCCCGGGTTCAATTCTGGTCAAGGACACATACCTTCGTTGCAGGTTCCTTCCTGGTTTTGTGCAGGAAGCAATCAATCGATAGGTTTCTCTCACATCGATGTTTCTGTCTTTTCCTCACTCTAAAAGTCAATGGAAAAATATCTTTGGGCGAGGATTACCAACAACAAAAGTAAATAAAAATTTAAATCTAGCCCTGGCCAGTGTGGCTCAGTTGGTTGGACATTGTCCCATGAATGGAAAGGTTGCTTGTCGATTCCCCGTCAGAGCACATGCCCAGGTTGTGAGCGCCACACAATCTCGTAGAGGAGTCAGCGATTGATGTTTCACTCTTACATTGATGTTTCTCTCTCCCTCTCCCTTTCTTTCTCCCTAAAAATAAATTTTAAAAATCTAAATCTAAAAACTGAAAAAAACCTTGCAAAACTATGAGTTGCTCAATTTTAACTCCCTTGAATAAATGTAATTCTTAAACTGCTCACATGTAATAATTTTTCAAAGTATATCATTATATTTGTTTAGACCAAAGGTGTATAAGACCATCCATATACTCTTAAATACATTATGGAATACTGGTGACATAAACTACAAAGATTAAGTATTCTTTAAGATCAAAACATGGCAACTACCTAAAAATATTAAATATTTACTTTAAAATTAACTGTATAAAATACAGACCTCCAAATGTAAACTCAAATATATATTCAGATTAGTAATCAGCAGCTTCAGTCATGCAAGTCTGGCTAACTCGTGACTACACTGTCAATATTCAAATAGAGTCTCTTTTTTTAAAAGTGTATTTTATTGATTTTACAGAGAGGAAGTGAGAGGAATAGAGTTAGAAACATCAATGAGAAACACTAATCAGCTGCCTCCTGTATGCCCCCTACTGGGGATCAAGCCTGCAACCAAGGTACATGCCCTTGACCAGAATCGATCTCCGGACCCTTCAGTCTGAAGGCCGATGTTCTATCCACTGAGCCAAATAGGTCAGGGCTCAAATAGTCTTTTGATCCAAACTCCATAATGCTACAACATACATTAAAGGGTTATTTCCTCAGCTCTAATTAGTTTGGCTCAGTGGATAGAGCATCGGCCTTCGGACTGAAAGGTCCCAGGTTCAATTCCAGTCAAGGGCATGTATCTTGATTGCGGGCACATCCCCAGTAGGTGGTGTGCAGGAGGCAGCTGATCGATGTTTCTCTCTCATCGATGTTTCTAACTCTCTATCCCTCTCCCTTCCTCTCTGTAAAAAATCAATAAAATATATATTTTTAAAAAGGTTATTTCCTCAGCTACATTTGCTATCATTTTAATAGTTTAAAGGTACTTCTATTTAAGAATAAAGCTATAATTTAAAGCAAGCATGTCAAACTCAAAGGCTAACACGTGCCAAATAAACAAGGTTTAAGTTTATGTGGGTTGCAAAAAAACAAAAGCTTCAATTTTCATAGAAACGTAGTTTTATTTTGATAGAGACATGCTGAATACAAAGAGCTAAAGTAAATGAGTAATCGTTAACATAAAATAATAGAACATTTTAAAATTAATATTTTTTGAACATTAACTTATCATACATTGAATAACTGCACAAATTAATAAGCGTAACTCAAATAAACCTATTTTTCTTGTTCTCTGAAAGTGAAATAATTCCTGTCGTACACACCGAACAAGTCAGTCCAAGACTAATGACATGGCAATCGGCTAAAATATTCGCTGCTAGTATTAGTGGAGAGAAATGGTGCGCCTGCGTGTAAGGCGCGTAAGGGAAATGAATGCAACACGATTATAGTAATCAGTCATTAGCGAACATTGTAGTTCGTTATTAATAATTATGTAAAGCAGGATATTGTAAAAATTAAGTTACAAAATTTTTATTAAAACGTATCTTACATACCGTTATATTGGATGGGCCGCAAAAATATTTGTTGTGGGCTGCATACGGCCCATGGACCATGAGTGTGACATGCTTGATTTAAAGCAAAGTAGTCCCAAATATCACATTATTGTGCCCAACCAACACTACACGAAAAAAAAAAGTATAATACATTATAACATCACCTTTCAGTCTTAATGTGAAATTTAATACTAAAGGGAGAAAGTCTCCAAAATGAACCCATCTTACCTATGCTATTAAGTTCATTAATAAAATAACTGCCGCCCGGCCAGCATGGCTCAGTGTTTGAGCATCGGCCTATGAACCAGGAGGTCACAGTTTGATTTCCAGTCAGGGAACATGCCTGGGTTGCAGGCTTGATCCCCAGGGTGGGATGTGCAGGAGGCAGCCAATTGATCAATGATTCTCTCTCATCATTGATGTTTCTCTCTCTCTTTCCCTCCTCCTCTGACATCAATAAACACATATTTTAAAAAAAATAACTGCAAAACTTTATTCACATTTATCTTTAAAAGAACTTACAAGTATCATGAAAGATGAAATAATTGGTGTGTCATTTATGGACTGTCCTCCAAATTCATTGAAATAATTGCTATCAGGAAAATACACCTACTAATGAGCGTTCACAGTGCAGGCACATTTATGCTTTCCGCCTTAGCATATTTCCAAACCATCTGGCATCAGTGCCACTCTGGTTCACCAGCCTAATCTGTTCAGAATCTAATATAAAACTAGAGCTACATGCACTTTGGGGAAACCAAAGAAGAGCACACATGTATAAAAATTTTCAAATGTGCAGCTCTAAACGAGTTTATACTTGAAATGGGTTTCTAAAAACATTTCCATTGAATACGTTCAAGCTCTTTTAAAAATAGAATGACTCAAGAAATCTGTATGGATCATAGCTGTCATCAGTTATCCAGGTTTTTTCTTTTTTTCTCATTTTCATCCTGTTCACTGAATAAAGCATTTGAAGAGGTTCTTTTACAAGACTCATTGATACATGAAATGCTATTATCTCTATACTGAAAGGACCCAAAATCTTACATTTTATTTTGCATAAAATTAGTCTGCTTAGCCCTAAAATGCTTGGAGTAACAAGAGAAAAACTGAGAGGAAAATAATATTCATGAAAGCCCCTTTTCTTTTACATCCTGCATCACTTTACTGTCCTTGGCAACACTCACATTTCTTATGCTTAAAATCGAGTCCAAATTGCTACTTTAAGAAATAAAATCTATGTATGCACTAGAGTCAATACCTCTGTTAGAACCAACTCTCATTCATCTTTACTGTTGGCATAAAAACAAACGACTTTTTCAGGATAATTTCTCAGAAGCAAAGATAATTCACGTAGCTCCACATAACACAAGTTGCAGCTTTTAGACAAAGACTGAGAAACGAGGGCCAATACCAGCCCATCTAAAGGCGCACTTACGCGGGTCCCTACACACGCCCCCTCCACACCAACAGCCCCTCCTCCTGGGGGTAAGCTGCTCCTTCCTCCCTCACCGTGAACCGCTCCATTTCCCAAACCTGTGATTTTTCCCTCTTTCCTGCTACCCTCTCCACCTCCCAGAGAACTGCTGCTTCCCTTCAAGTTACATGAAATCCCCACCTCGTCACCTTCTGATTTCTGCACCAGTTATAGCCTTTCCTTGCACGCCCCCGGCCCCCTCCCCGCGCAAGCAAAGATTAGCCTCTTCTCAAGGTTTTCTTTATTTTTGTCTTTTGTGTTGTTGGTTATTTATTTCGTGGTTTGTTTTTTTTCCTTCTTCTTTTTGGCTCATGGTTTCCTTTGGGGCTGGCGTGAGATGTCAGGACAGCGCTGTGGAATTCCCGCCCTGCCGCCCTCTTCCCCAAGTTCCTCCTCCGCGCGCCCCCTCTGCTCCCCAACTCCCTACCCCGCCTCTCGCTGCAGCCCGGCGGGAGCCCGACCCTCCACTGACCTCAGGACACCCAAGGTGCCCGGTCCCGGCGCTTTCCTCGCTGTCCCCACAGGGAGGAGAGGTGGGAAAGACGCGGTGGAAACAAAGAATTTCAAATCTCTTGGCCGAGAACTTTGGTGGGTATTCAGGGGGACAGGGACCCCCGAGGGCTCGTCTTTCCTGCCTTCAGCCCCGCTCCCTCCCAGCCCGGCATTCCCCGCCCAGCCCGGGAGATTGCCCCCTCGGGCCTGGGCTCGGAGGCGCCCCGCTCAGCCTCCCCGGCTGCCTCCGCGAGGGGCAGATCCCATCTCCGTTCTCTGGAATCAACTTCGCCCCGAGTCCCAGGGTTTCTTCAAAACGTAATCCAGCCCTTAAGGACTCAACTCTGAGGCCTGGCCCGAAGTGGGGGCACGGCCTGGCCCGAAATGGGTGCCCAGCTGCCCCTGGAGTGGGGTGCAGCTCTCCCCGACTTGTTTCCCGGGGCCCCGACCCCAGTGCCAGTGCGCTCGGCTCCAGCAAGAGGCTCGCTCCCGGCTTCGAGGGCGGCCACACGCCCCTCCAGGGCAGGGCTCCCGACCTGCCCGGGGACTCTCCGTATGGCGGGGGTCCCCCACCCCTGCGGCGACCTCCCCCCGGAAGACCCAGTCTTCGCTTCCCCTCAACAGCTCCAAGGTGCTCAGCCCTCCCGCAGGCAGGGAGCTGAGGTTTACCTCAGGGAGCCCACCCCAGCCCTCCCCTCCACACAGAGACCCCGAGGCGCCAAGGAGGCGCAGGGTCGGCCTCCCGCGGCGATGCCCGGCCCCGGCAGGCCCGGTCCCTCCCCCTGGATGCCCAGCGCCTGGTCCGCCCGCCGCCGCGCGCGCTCGTCCCCGGGGTCTCTGCCCCGGGGCCGCCGTCTCCGTCCTGTCCGCTCGCCGTTCGCCTTCCCGGCCCGCGCGCCGGGCACGGGCTCCGCGCTGCCCCATCCCGCCCTCGGCCCCGGGGAGCCCGGCCCGCCCGCCCCGGAACCGGCAGCGCCGCTACCTGCGGGGGCCGCCGCGCCTCTCAGCGCCCCGCCGCCGCCATCTTGCATTTCCAAGCGGCTGCACTTTTCAGGGAGTCAACTCTGACCTGTGAACCCTACCCCCGGAACTGCTCGGCGGGCTCTCACAGGGCCTCGGAGCTCGGCAGGCCCCGCGGAGCGTGGGGGGCCCGCGGTTTGGGGCGGAAGGCAGCACGGCGAGGCGCACGCCTCAGCGGCCGGCTGGGGGGGAGGGGCGGGAGGAGAGGGAGAGCCGGCCGAGGCGGGGCCCGCCCGCCCGCGCGCCCTCTGCGCCCTGACCCCGCTCCGTTGCCGGCTCTCGGCTCCAGCACCCGGCTGCACCCCTGGGGTTCCACCCGGCCTCTACGCCCCGTACCAGCCCCAGACGGACTTGTAGGAGCCGCCCCGCCCCTCTGTCAACAGAAGCCCCGCCCCGTCAGCATAAGCCCCGCCCCGTCGGCAGAAGCTCCGCCTTCTCCAGGTCTCGCAGTGGCCCCGATCCCGGCCGGCGGTAGCTCCGCCCTCTACCGCAGAAACCTGGCCTCCACCCGGGTCCGTCCAGAAAGCAGCCCCGCCTTCTGTCAGTTTCGGCCATACCCGCTGAGCGCTCCGCCTGCCGATTTTCATCGCCGTCTCGTGAGAAATACTCACTCTAAGCCCCTTTCCCGGAGGCAGTTCTGTCCAAGCCCCGCCCCCGCAAGAGGAAGCCCCGCCCCCTATCAGTAGAAGCCCCGCCTCCCCGAGGCCTGTCTCTATTCCAGCCGAAGCCTGGCTACTGGTCAACCAATGCCCCGCCTCTTCTCGCCTCTAGGGTCCCTGCCTCCACTGGCCACAGCGCTTCCCGCAAACACCAGAAGTTTAGTTCACCCTCACTTCGAACCGCCCTGCAAGACGGAGGCATCCTTTGCTCCCCGAAAGCCCTTCCTTCCCCCCTCATGAGTCACTCTCCTGGAGGGCTTTCTTTGCAGGCTGTGGTCCTCAGATCCGAACAGCTCCCATGTGAACCAGTCCCGCAGAGGGGGGCCCAGCTGGGGGCCCAGGCTTCTGGGAAAACCAGACGGCGTCGCCGCCCTCCCCACTCACTTCCCCTCCACCCCCGCATCATTTTTTAAATGAAGAAAAGTTCAAGTTCAAACCAACGCAGAGAGACACGACTCACGCTCTAAGCTACTCTACACAGGTTCGCGGGCCTGGACGTGCGAGAACTCTGGTGCCTTGACATTCATCCCCCACCCCCAGCCCACTCACCGACCCTCTGTGCTTTGACAGCAGAGCTCCGCTGAGCCCCACTAATCCTAGGATATGCAGTAGCTTCAAGGGAAGGCCTGATGGTTGAAATCAATGCACACCAGCTTCTTTTTATTTGTATGTTTCATCTTAGAATCCTAGAACTTGTGGGAGCATAAACAAGCGAAGCTTAATGGTCTTATAAACAAACAGTCTTATAAACATAGGTACTAATACTCAGTCTGCCATACTCAACACCCTGTATTTACAACAAAAATTTAACATCATTTTACTCTCCTGGAATTAAATTCATAGATAATGCCAGCTATTTACACAAATAATTTCAAGAAGTCAGTGTTCTACAAGTGAAAAATAAAGAGAAAGTCACTGATTCTAAAATGCCATACTAATATCAGTAAAAATAATAAAACAATGTTTTTCACTATGTAAATAAGTACACCAATATGAGAACTATACAGGCCAAAAACTGCCCCTCCCCCCCATAGAATTTCAGTATATTTCCGAGGGAGCAATACTGTGCGAACTGAGAACCTCTCTGAGGAAAGGAAATGCTTCAGATACAGAAACTCATTCTTTTGTTCCTGCATTTAACAATCATTTTTGAGCAGCAGCTTATGCCAGGCACTGTGGAGGATGCAAAGCTGAGTCAGGCAAAAGTTCTAAGCACTGGTATTACTGTCTTCAAGGAGATTACAGTCTAGTAAACAAGCAAAACAACATGAACATAAAAACATCAAACCAGCCTTAGCCGGATTGGCTCAGTGGATAGAGTGTCGCTGGTGGACTGAAGGGTCCTGGTTCCATTCTGATCAAGGACGCATGCTCAGGTTGCAGGCTAGATCCCCAGTAGGGGGCGTGCAGGAGGCAGCCAGTCAATGATTCTCATCATTGATGTTTCTGTCTATCTCTCCCTCTCCCTTCCTCTCTAAAATCAATAAAAATATATTTTTTTTAAAAATCAAGCCAGAGATCAAGGAGAGATACATAAAGAGATCCTTTTAAGGGTATGGACTGGTGCATATAAATCATCTCTCTCTCTCTCCTGCCTCCTTCATCTCCCTCTTTTTTTCTTCCTTTTCTCCTGTCCATCCTCCTCTTCACCTGTCTCCCCGTTCTTTAACTTTAGCACCAGCTTATAGTGTCACCTCCTTCTCTCTATAAGCTGTCTATCTGGTTCATTGCCATGCCCACAGGGCAATTCTGTCCAGGAAAACAATTTTAATAGCACAGTGCTGAGAACAGTGTCCTCAGCTGGATTGCTGCCAATTATTTGGTATCCTTGTACAAAGCAAGACTCACCCTAAAAAAAAACACACAAAAAACAAAACCAAAAAACTGCTTGCTGACCTAAGCAATAGGAATATATAGTTCGCATAGCAGATTGTGCCAGCCCACATAAATCTGTTTAGAGATCAGGCTCACAGAGCAACTTGTTTTTATTAAAATAAACTCATTTGTAAAAATTGTAAATATGACTGATTTCAACAGCTGCGCGGCTCCAGAAGTAAGTTTTTAGCCACGGATTGGCACAGTCAGAAGAGTCTAGATTTTTTATGCATATGTTTTGTGGTTTGTCATACACAGTCGGTTATGGCAAAATTTCAGCTCTGTTAGAGAGGAGAAGTTGTCCAGCAGGTTTTAAAAAGCACAGCACTTTGACTATTCAGAGCCTCTTCTACCTTTGGAACCGTTGAAAGAAATATTTATAGGAAATGAAGAACTTTGAATCAAAAGTTCTAAGCACTGGTGTCGCTGAAGAGGAACAGGCTTTTTGTTGTAGTTTCCTTCTGTTACTATTTTTCCTTTTTCTACTCTCGGTGAAAAAGTCTTCTATAAAACATGATAGCATGAAACAGAGCAGCCTAAACGACATCAAACTAAGACACTTTAAACTTTTAACTAGAGTTTGTTGAATGTGAGAATGTAGCACTAGTGAAATTGTAATTCCCACAATTCTAATGGCTACCTCCGAGGTGAACGAATGTTACTGCTAAAGCTAGTTCAGACTGAACAAACTCAAAGTCAAGTTAGGGCCAGGTCATTTCCTATTCCTCTTAGTCTTTGCTTTGGGAAAAATAAAAATGTTATTGATAATAACAGTAAAGGCAAGTTAATATTGTTGGTAAGTGCCCTATCTACTCCATTCCTCCCCTATTTCTGTATCTAGCATAAGACCGTATATATAGAACTACAGAATCAGGAAAAACTGATTTGTCAGTATTTATTCAAGGGGTCATGTCGATACACATAAAATAAATTATGGCGTCATCTGGTTTGGTTCATTCATTGGTATATACTCTATTTCCATAAAAAATGGCTATGTCAACACTACATCTGAAAAAAAAAAAAGGTGTCAATGTATCTTTTTTGACCTGAAATCTCACCATACAAATAAGCCTATAGGACCACCCAAGGAGAAAGAGATACCAGAGTGAAATAATGCAATGCTTTGTTGTGTTTCAAAGTCTTAGCTGAGGAGTCTAGAGCAACAGTTCTAAAATAATGTGCATGGAAATTGTTTAAAATGTAGATTCTCAGACCCTGATCCCAGGGGAGTCGAATTCAGTAGGTCTGGGATAAGGGGGTGAATCTGCATTTGACAAACAGCTGGTGACACTTTTGTTAGTGACCTATAGACTTCACTTTTATGCTGATTCTCTGCACTTTCATGTAGCATTAGTCAGGCTACAGTGTGCACAGGATTTGAAAACATTCACTGGTCTTGAAGTCCCAGATCCTCTGCATCTGCAGCTGTTGCTGCCTAACAAACCTACGAAAACTCGGTGGCTTAAAAGCCTAAGCTATTATGTGGCTCATAGGTCTGTGGATCACCTGGTGGTTCTGTTGACCTGAGCCAGGTTTGGCTGATCTTGACTGGACTCAGTCATGCATCTGTGTTTAGCAAGTGAGTTGTCTGGGGGCTTCCTGGTCCAGGAGACCCATTCATATATCTGGCAGTTGACTGTCTAGGAGCTAGTTCATCTAGGATGCCCTCGGTCACACCTCCAGTGGTTGGCTATTGATCCCAGGGTGACTGAGCCATATGTGTCTCATCTCCCAGTAGAATAGCCTGGACTCCTTCACATGCACAGGGTTCTAAGAAATCAAGACACAGCATTTAAACCTCTTTGGGCTTGGCTCATAACTGACACAGTCGTTTCTGTCACATTCTCCTGGCCAAAGCAAGTCACAGGGCCAGCTCAGACACCACTTCTTGATGGGAGCAGCTACAAAGTCACACTGCAAAGTATGAGAGTACAGGAAGGGCAAACAGTTGTGACCATTTTTGTAACTGACTTACCACAATCACTATATGACTAAAAGCATTTTTCTTACTTGACCTGTTTTTACTCATCTGTAAAATGAAGGTAATATAATTCTGCTTTATCTCAAGGGGTTGATAGTTCATGCAAAGGGCCTGGGTGATCTTTTAAAAATTTATTGATTGATTGATTTCAGAGAGAGAGAGAAAGAGAGACACACGCACACAGATTTGTTGTTCCATTTATTGGTTGATTCTTGTGTGTGCCCTGACTGAAGATCAAAACCGAAACCTTGGCATATCAGGATGATGACCTAACCAACTGAGCTACCCAGCCAGGGCTATGGCTTATCTTAATTTCCCAGCAAATATTAGCCATGATGATGGCTAGGGTCTTTCCAGCCTGAAAATCTTACACATCTGTATCCGTGTGGAAGAGAGATTAGGCTGCTTTTTTGGTAGCCCCTCAGGCAGGACTTTGGCTCTGATTTTCTCTCTTGATTTAGCGATGTATCAGTTAGCCCTCTTCTGGTTGTGGTGCAGAAGTCCACTCAAGCTAGCTCAATTAAAGAAGCTAAAGCTACTGTTTGTCCTGTAGGTCCACCCCATCCTTTCCACCCTTTACTCGCCTGTAAGATTCCTCAGAAGCTGGCCCAGCTAAGAGGCCTTAGCCCAGGAGTCCAATATGACTGTTCAGCTCCGTTTATTAGAGCTAAATGGCTGGTTCTCAGTGTTCCAATTCCAAAATCTAAAGAGAGAAACTGTTTGGTCCAGCACATACTTTCTTACAAGTTCAGCTTAGTCTAGTCTGCCATGGCAGGGAGAGTGGGCAGTTGCGGGGGAAGGCCAGCTTTATGTGGGCAGTAGAGGCTGTGAGCAAGGGCAGTTCCTTCAGACGATGGCTGTAAGCCAGCAGACAAAGTGATTCACATTTCCTGGACCCAGGCAGCCTTCGCTAATATTTTAAGTTACGTGCTCATCAAATAGTCAAAGTACTCCACTTCAGGGACCTGATAAAAATCCAACCCCTTTCTGACCACCTCTTGATAAAGTGGAGGCAGGGTGGTTATTTCTCCCACTCACTCACCAAAAACCTACTCACGCCTCAGCTGTAGCACAAGTGAATTAGTTTGCTAAGGCAGCCGTAATAAAGCACGACAGACTGGGTGGCTTGAGCAACAGCAATTTATTTTTCTCTCAGTTCCAGGGGCTCTAAGTCCAAGGTGTCAGTAGGGTTGGTTCATTCTGAGGGCTGTAGGGAAGGATCTGTTCCAGGTCTCTCTCTCTCTCTCTCTCTCTCTCTCTCTCTCTCTCTCTCTCTCTCTCTGACTTGCAGATGGTTGTCTTCACTCTGCACATGTCTGTGTTCAAATTCCTCTTTTATATAGAACTGGAGGCCTGGTGCATGAATTTGTGCACATCGAAAGGAAATTAATTAGAAGAAATACTTTAATATCGCTATTTGCCCTCTCTCTATAATAGAAGTGTCAGCCAAACTCACGATTGATAATGACAGATCGAAACACACACGTGAGATTGGTGCCAGTGAGAGCTTGATAGGTATCGCACATGTGCAAGTCAACTTAGCCTTTTATAGATATAGAACAAACTTGCTTAATTAGTTCTGCTTTCTGATGTAGCTGAACTTTTTCCAGCTCGGTGAAGCACCCCAACTTGTCTTTCAGGTAATTGTCAGCAACACAGCAGTAAATATCAACATGAAGCAGAATATTATTGTAGATCACGCAGGGAGAACAAAGGGTAAAATATTTAACTGCAGCAGTGTTTGACTATATTCTGTGCAGTGAGAAAACCTGAAGTCATTTTCAAGTTCCACCATTTCTTTTCAGTCGGGTCAAGTTTCTAAGCATTCTAAATCTTAGTTTTCTGGCTAATGAAAAGAAAATAGGATTCCACCGAGTCTTCTATTACCTACTCCAGGACTTCTGTGAGGATCAAATGAGATGAGGCATGGGAAAATGCTTCACAGACATTTGGTTACAGTGTGAAATGTTTGCACCTGGCTATAAAGCAAGTTGTGTTCCTGGGCTGTAGAAACTGCCAGGAGGCTAGTGGTCACTAGGGAGAGGAAGCTGGGTGTTGCTATGTGACATCATTACCCGGCGCCCACAGCCACTGTTTCGGGCTGGGCTGGGCTGTGGGCCACATTTTGCACCACAGGGCCTTGGCAGCATTGGCTGCAATTTGGTGGGGTGTCGCTCTGGAGTGGTGGCGGGGCCTGTGTCCCACTTGGGGGAAGCCAAGTGTTGCTTTGTGGGTGCCAGATCCATGGTGTCATTTCTCTGTGCACGTCACAGCAGCTCCTGCATTGAGCATCTGCCCCATCGTGGTCAGTGTGCGTCATAGTGACCGATTGGACGGTCGGACACTTAGCATATTATATATATATATATATATATATAGACTAGTGGCCTGGTGCATGAATTAGTGCACATTGAAAGGAAAATAATTAGAAGAAATATTTTAATATTGTTATTTGCCCTTTCTCTATAATGGAAGTGTCAGAGATTAAAGAAAATTAGTAAAATGTATATGAAAATAATATATGAATTTATTAATAAATAAACAATAACAACATGATAGAACAACAACAAAGACATGATATAAAAACAACAAAAACATGATATAAAAACAACATTGAAAAAAACAATTACTGATAAATGGAGTTAACTTATCTTAATGTCTCCCTGTATACTGCATTAAGAGTAAAAACACTTTCAGAGTGCTTGACTTATTTCCCTTGTGATGAAGTATTTACAGTTTTATCATCTGCGGGGTGATCTGCGGGTCGATCGGGCCCCCGCTCACACCTGCCTTGGCCTGGCACCACCCGCTCATCTGCTCCACCATCCTGTTGAGGTCCCACTCTCTTTGGGGCTCATCAGGGCTGGCAGCGCCTCCCCTGCTGCTGGCTGCCAGCGCTGCGTCCCCGACGCCTGCCATGTTCCGTGCCATCCCCAGTGGTCAGTGCACATCATAGCGAGCAGTCGAACTCCCAGTTGAGAGAACAATTTGCATATTAGGCTTTTATTATATAGGATTAGCATCCACCCTAAGGACCTCCTTTTCACTTAATTACCTCTGTACAGATCCTGTCTCTAAATACAGTCACATTCTAAGATACTGGGGTTAGGACGTCAACATATGAATTCTGAGGGACACACAATCGGCCCATAACAACACAAAAACAGTCATCACTATAGACAGTGTAAATGGTATCTGAGCCTCTTCTTTCCATTGGGACATCACTGGGCTTGTCTATAATTCCGCCTGTCGGAATGCCCCTCTGTCCCTGAGAGCTTCCAGTAACTGCTTGCTGACTCTATGTCTATCATTTATAAATAAGCCTTTTTTAAAGCTTAAGTCTGTGAAAAAGTGGTCATACTATGTGCTCTTTGAAGGCTTGTAAAAAAATTATGAAGACATTGTTTTAAAATTATGTGTAATCAAATATTTTGTTTATACATTATCTAAGGCATTGGTTCTCAACCTTGACTGGACAATAAAATTACCTGGTGCTTTCATTTTTAATTTTTTTTCAATTTTACTTTTAGTTGTTGTTAATCCTCACCTGAGGGTATATTTTCCATTAATTTTCAGACAGAGTGGAAGGGAGGGATGGAGGATGAGAAACACTGATGTGAGAGCGACACATTGATTGACTGCCTCCCACACTCACTTGACCAGGGCCCGGAATTCTAGGTACGTGCCCTTGACCAGGAATCAAATCCATGACCCTCAGTGCACAGGCCAACACTCTATCCACTGAGCCACACTTGCCAGGGCACCTGGTGCAGCCCACCTCCAAAGTGTCTCATGATTGGGTTTCAGGTGGGATAGAGGCACTTATTTTTTTAAATCTTCCCAAATGATTCTAAAATGCAGGCAGTTTTGAGAACTACTGGCCTCACATAAAGGTTAGGGGAGACAGACAACTCTTAGGAAGCACCTCAACCTGCCAGGCCATGAGCTAAGTGTTTTGCTGTATAATTTCATTTTCAAAGCAATCCTATGAGTATTAGTACTACACCTCCATTTTACAGGCAAGGAAACTGAGGCTCAAGAAGATTGCCTTGCTCAGGATCACAGAATTGGTTCTTGCCCTCATAGCTACAATTAAAATACCCCCGTAATAACGTATTAGTGTTGTGTCTTGTCATTTTTAATGTAGTCGAACTCCCACTATCTCATTTTAATTGTGAATGCTATAAATGGAAAATATAGGCCAATTCGCTTGGGCTGATAGGGGTGGAGGTTGGTCAGGCCTTCTCCATTGATTGTTGAGGGAATCAGCACAGAAAGACACCCATTTCTGGTCACTTTTAAGAAAGAGACCTCACCGTCTTGCCTTCCCAGTGATTCTTCCTTCACCCACTCAACAACCATAAAGTGAGTGTAATATCTCTGATTGTCAAAACAGACTCAGCTGGGCTGCTGTGAACAAATATCCTCGGCTTAACATACAATGATTTCTCATTCATCAAGGTTTCTTTAGCTCTCACCAAATGGTGACTCAGGGATCGAGGCTGCTTTCTCCCTTAGGCTATCCCATTTGGAATATATGTCTCCTAAGTTGCTGAGGCAGAGGGGAGGGAGATTTCCACCAGCTAGTAAATGCTTATTTAGAAATGACACATAGCACGTCTGCTTAGAGCCCTTTGATCAGGACTAGTCACAGGAAATGTGGGGGAGCACAAAAACATTTTGGTGAGCAGTAAATGCCTCCACCCTGTTACCTGAACAAAGGCATATATGACATATATATATATATATATATATATATATATATATATATATATATTTATATTTATTTCAGAGAGGGAGGGAGGAGGATAGAGAAACATCAATGATGAGAGAGGATCATTGATTGGCTGCCTCCTGCTGCCCCACACTGGGAATTGAGCCCACAACCCAGGCATGTTCCCTGACCAGGAATCGAACCATGACCTCCTGTTTCATAGGTGGGTGCTCAACCAATATATAAAGTATTATATATGTTCCCTCTTTTCCCCCATTGATCCCCTCCAGCCCACCCCAGTTACCTGTCCTGCCCCAGGCCTTAAAGTAAAAGCTTGTGTCTTTTTTAAGACCCTGATTTTCCTAAATATTCACCACGCTGGCTGGGCAAAAGGCATCTTTTGTGGAGAACATATTCAATAAGATTGAAACCTAGGTTGACTCCACAGGCCCTCTTTCCCACCACACAGTGAAGCCTCAAGTCCATCCTTCTGTGCCTTCAATGATAAAGATAAACCTAAATTCTTTACTGAGGTATGAGACAATTTAGGTGCATTGACATGTAATTTTACTGTACTATACATTTCTTGGGGGACAGGGACCATACCTCATTTTTATTTTTATCTCTCCTAATGCCTTGCATACAGTAGGACCTCAGTAATAGTATGTATGTACACGTATACAGAAATTCAGCAAGTATAAATTGGACAATGCAGTTCGTTCTTGTCCTCAGAACTACAATTAAAATACCCCCAAAATAACATATTAGTGTTGTGTCTTGTCATTTTCAATTGAACTCCTATTATCTCATTTTAATTGTGAATGTTATAAATGGAAAATATAGAGCAATTTGCTTGGATTTCTCATTAATTTGTAGTTTGTAAGCTACCTCCACCTTCCACGTTTCTTTCTCTCCTGTGTCATAGCTTAGAGCCAGCAAGGTGATACAATGCTAGGTTTGTAATGCATGTACCCAAAAGTCAGATACCTTTTTGATCAGATAGATCTTCAGACCTTTTAACAACTTTTTAAAAAAAATTCTTTATTGTTTAAAGTATTCCGTATGCCTCCTTTCCCCCCCATTGACATTTCCCCAGATGTTCCCACCCCCCAGCACATGCCCTCACCCCCCTACCGTATCCAGAGGTTATGCTTATATGCATGCATACAAGTCCTTTGGTTAATCTCTTACCCCCCATCCCCGACTCCCCTTGCCTTCCCTCTGAGGTTGGATGGTCTGTTTGATGCTTCTATGTCTCTGGATCTATTTTTGTTCATCAGTTTATGTTGTTCATTATATTCCACAAATGAGTGGGATCATGTGATATTTATCTTTCTCCGACTGTCTTATTTCGCTTAGCATAATGCTCTCCAGGTCCATCCATGCTGTTGCAAATGCTAAGAGTTCCTTCTTTTTTACAGCAGCGTAGTATTTCATTGTGTAGATGTACCACAGTTTTTTAATCCACTCGTCTGCTGATGGGCACTTAGGCTGTTTCCAAATCTTAGCTATGGTAAATTGTGCTGCTATGAACATAGGGGTGCATGTATCCTCTATGATTGGTGTTTCTGATTTCATAGGATATATTCCTAGACAAGTATTTTTAAAAAATCTTTATTGTTGGAAGTATTATATATGTTCCCCCTTTTCACCCGTTGACCCCCTCGAGCCCGCCCCAGTTACCTGTCCCGCCCCAGGCCTTCACCACTCTATTGTCTGTGTCCATGGGTTATGCATATATGCATACAAGTTCTTTGGTTGATTACCTCCCACCACCCACCCTCCCCCACCTTTCCTCCAAGATTCTGCACTCTGTTCCATGCTTCCATGTCTCTGGATTCACTCTGTTCATCATTTAACAAATTTTTTTTGGAAAAGTACTTGCAAAAGACAGTTGAGGGACAATATAAAAATACTAGAGGCCCGGTGCATGAAAATTCATGCACTGGAGGGGGGGTCCCTCAGCCCAGCCTGCCCCCTCTCACAGTCTTGGGAGCCCTCAGGGGTGGGAGGTGACCCAGTGATCAGGGGAAGGCGATGCCCCATCACACCTCTGCTGCTGCCTTGGCCGGCCCTGGTTACCTGAGCCTCGGGCGGCCTTGGGCGGCTGGGCAGCCACCATCCAAGGCTTGCCTGCGCCTCTGGCCGGCCCTGGGCGGCTGGGGGCCTGAGAGGACTGGAAGACACCATCTTGTGGCTGTGGTGCAGCCATCTTTGAGGGCAGGGCAGCCAATTAGCATATTCCCTCATTGGCTGTGGGTGCTGCCATATTAGAGGGCAGGGCAGTCAATTAGCATATTCCCTCTTTATTAGATAGGATAAGACATAAATTTTCACTTTATATACAAGAAGGTACATTCTGATCTTTTTTGTCCTTAGATATTTCAGATTTCATAATGAAAATGAGAATTATAGCTTAAAAGCAACTTTTAAATATTTACAACATATTTTCATTACCAAAGCAACTTAAAAAAAGAGATGAAAATCCATCCATTGTCCTCTTTCTGACCACTATTAGCATTTTGGCATATTTTCAGATCAGCTGTTTTTGTAAAGCTTTTTAAAAAAATTCATTTTTGAGAGAGAGAAGAAGAGAGGATTATTGATTTGTTATTCCATTTATTTATGCATTCATGAATTTATTCTTGTATGTGCCCTGACTGGGAATTGAACCCACAACCTTGGGGTATCAGAATGATGCTTTAACCAACTGAGCTACCTGGCAGGGCAAAATCAGCTATTTATAGATAAAAGAAAATACACGTAGTAGTCTCTGTTTCCTCTCCTACAAGGTTATTTGGCATAAGATTATTCAAAAACTTTCATTTTGGATAGACATTTTCATTTAACTAGTATTTTAGTGATTATATTTCATGCAACAGCTGTGAGGTGAAGGTTCAGAAGAAACCAGGGAATTCATTTGAGTGATGGTAATTTACATTTTCTCCCTAGTGGGGTGGGGAAGGAGACTTAAGAAAAATTTAAGGAAGAAACAGAAAAAAGACAATGAGACATATCCTGTGGTCCTAAATATGAAATAAGCAAACTGTATGAAAGAAATAATTACACCAAATAAAATTGGGGTAACTTATTTTACTTCCTAAATAATTAAAGTAAAAGCTTGTGTCTTTTTTAAGACCCTGATTTTCCTAAATATTCACCACAATAAATAGCTATAATTAGGATTCATCACACATAATCAGTTTCCAAATTATTTCATGAATACATTATCTATTGCAATGAGCCCCTTTTACTCCCAATCTTTACTAGTTGAAGTTTCACAATCGTCTTTTAAATCAATACTTTTAGCAAACAAATGTTTGCATGTGCAGGGTACCCATGTTTGGCATTCTTTGATCCATTAAATGTTTTAGTCTCAATATATTTTGGATGTTTAAATCATTTTGATTTGGCATGTGCTCTGAAGGTAGTAGTATTCCAAGAGCCCGGTCACTGCATGCTAAGTGCTGTTCTCTGACTCCCAGCCAGAGTTCGGATGTTGGCAGGGTTGATTGCTCAAATGTAGTGATTTTATTTCCAACCTCTGCTTACTAAAATTACTAGTACATAGCCTAAACCTGAAGCTTCCAGAGTTTTCCTCTTAAAAACGGGAATAAAAACGTAACTGAACATTGCTATAATTCAGACAATCTTTGAAATTGAAGAAATTTTAAAATAGACTGTCACAATAAAATTAGTGGTTTGTGACATTCAGTAATAGCTGAGAAACCTAAAAAAATGTATAGTCATTGTTTTGTTTTACAGAGAGGAAGGGAGAGGGATAGAGAGCTAGAAACATCGATGAGAGAGAAACATCGACCAGCTGCCTTCTCTGCACACCCCCTACCGGGGATGTGCCCACAACCAATGTACATGCCCTTGACCGGAATCGAACCTGGGACCTTTCAGTCCGCAGACCGACGCTCTATCCACTGAGCCAAACCCGGTTTCGGCTGTATAGTCATTGTTGAGGCATTTCATATTTTTCTACTTTTACGTTATAAAGGAAGTTTCTTAGGTTGGGTCCTCCCCATTGTAGATCCTGAGTAAAAGATGTGAGAGCAAGTAGTTATTTGGGAGGGGATGCTAAGAAGTACAAACAGAGACGTGAAGTGAGACAGGGAAGGGAAGGGAGCTAATATAGAGTGGAGGTTCAGGCAGGTATTGTGCTGGGACCTAGGACTCAACCACAATGGAGAACATAGAGACAAAAATGTTGAACACACCTCAGAGTTGCCCCTCCCAAGGCGCTAAGGAGCTGGGGTATCATTTACCAACTCCAATCTGTATCTGGTTGGCAGCTATTCCTGGGGATGTTACCTTCCCTTCACATCCAGTATGAACCATGAGAAAACCTTCAGGTGGGGTTACAGATGTTTGCAGAAGGCTGCCAGTGGCACATACCAGAATGTTGAATGCCAATAGTATAGGGGAGGTGGTTAAGAACATAGGTTTCCATCACACAGACCTAGTTAAGTCCTGATTCTGCCACTTATCTGTGAAATTGAGCAAATTGCCTGATTTATCCAAGCCTTCACTTACTTTGTAAAATATACTAGAATTTGCCTCCGAGGGTCTTTTAAGAATTAAAGTAAGATACTGCGTGGGAACTGCACATGACAACCTTCTTCCTCCTTATCTTCTGCGGAAGGCTCATCTCAAAGGGAGGGTTGTTCTTTCTCAGCAGCATTACTTCCAGACAATAACTCCTTCAGTTCTGGAGGCTAAAGTGGTACCACTTGGCCAAAATCAAAGTGTTGGCAGGGCTGCATTCCTCTGGAGGAACTAGGGAAGAATCTGTTCTTGTTTCTTCCAGATCCTAGTGGCTGTCAGATTTCCTTGGCTTGTGGTTGCATTTCACCATTCTTTGACCTATGGTCACATTGCCTTCTCTTCTAAAACTTCATTCTGTCTCCCTTTCATAGGATGCATGATTGTATTTAGGGCCCACACAAATAATCCAGGATAATCAAGATCCTTAATTGAATTACATCTAAAGGGCCCTCTCTCCTTTTTTGTTTTGCCACAGAAGGAAACATTCACAGGTTCCAAGGCTTAGGATGAAGTTATCTTTAGGGTGGCCATTTTAAGCCTTCCATAAAAATTATGTGCAAAATATGGACTATAAAGACTGAACTCTATTCTGCCTCCCTAGCATTCCATTATTACCTGAAAATCAACATTTCTAACTATAGTCAACTCATCCTTGAAATCAGCAACTTTTTGCTATTACGGTCAATATTCCCACTAATCCTCTGGAATTATCTTTAATGTGCCTTGTATTACCAAGCAGGGTCTTACTAAGCTTTCCTTTACAAAAGTGCCTCCGAGGGCTTCCTTTTGACTGCCTTGCTTCTGGCCTGTCATTTCTCTAGAGTCTAGACCAGGGGTCCTCAAACTTTTTATTTTAAAAAAAATATGTTTTATTGATTTTTTAACAGAGAGGAAGGGAGAGGAATAGAGTTAGAAACATCGATCAGCCTCCTCCTGCACCCCCCCCCCCCAGGGGATGTGCCCGCAACCTAGGTACATGCCCTTGACTGGAAACGAACCTGGGACCCTTCAGTCCGCAGGCCGACGCTCTATCCATTGAGCCAAACTGGTTTTGGCTCCTCAAACTTTTTAAACAGGGGGCCAGTTCACTGTCCCTCAGACCGTTGGGAGGGCCGGACTATAGATTAAAAAAAAAACTATGAACAAATTCCTATGCACACTGCACATACCTTATTTTGAAGTAAAAAAAACAAAATGGCAAAAACACCCACATGTGGCCCGCGGGCCGTAGTTTGAGGACGCCTGGTCTAGACTATCTAGACCAGTGGTCGGCAAACCGCGGCTCGCGAGCCACGTGCGGCTCTTTGGCCCCTTGAGTGTGGCTCTTCCACAAAATACCACGTGCGGGTATTGTACAGTGCGATTGAAACTTCGTGGCCCATGCGCAGAAGTCGGTTTTCGGCTCTCAAAAGAAATTTCAATCCGTTGTACTGTTGATATTTGGCTCAGTTGACTAATGAGTTTGCTGACCACTGATCTAGACCATCCAAGAAAGGCTTTCAAGTCCATTTGAACATGCCATCTGTGTGCTCAAGGACTCAGTGACTCCTTATTTAGCTTTGCTTCCTATAAGAATCAAGTCCTGAGTAAGACCTTTTGAGACCCCAAGCACCAAAAATATTCCCCAACTCTTTATGTATCCTCTATGCCTTTGTTGGTTAGAATTGCATTCCATTGTCAATAGTAGAGATCCACCCAACAACAGCAGTTTAAACAAAATAGTTTATTTCTCTGTCAAATAAGAAGTCCAGATGTAGTTGAGGGCTTCAACAACAATACCCTGAAGTTATCATGAGCAAAGTCCTTATTTTTCTCACTTGAGAAAGTAGGAATGGATTCTATCTTTAAGGTCATCTCAGAGTCCAAGATAGCTTCTGGAGTTCCAGTCACCCATATGTATGCAATCCAGGCAGCAGGTAGAAAAGGAAGCACAGAAAGGCAGAAAGAGCTCTCACCCACTTCCCTTCCAAAGAGCTTTCCCAGAAATTGTGCACTTCCCTTTGTATCTCGTTGGCCAGAACTTCGTCCCATGGCCACCTCTTGCCACAATATAGGAACAAAAACATAATTTCCCAGTAAAATACTGGAAAATTGTCCAGGGCTTTTAAATATACACATTTTTTATTGATTTCAGAGAGGAGAGGAAGAGAGAGAAACATCAATGAGAGAGTCATTGATGGGCTGCTTCCTGCATGCCCCCTACTGGGGATGGAGTTGAGCCCCCAACCTGGGCACATGCCCTGAATGGGAATTAAACTGATCTCCTGGTTCATAGGTTGACACTCAACCACTGAGACATACCAGCTGGGTGCCCAGGGCTGTTACCAGGAATGAGAGAATGGTATTAGAGGGCAAACTAGCACTCTTTTCCTTAATGACCTATTACTCCCACATTATCCTTCAGCAAAAAATAATTAACTTATATTCAAATCCTAACGAAGTCCCTCATATTATGGGGCAATCTCAAATGCATTATTTTGTGCAAAAAAGTAGTGTGTGTGTATGGGGGTGGTGGTGGTGGTGGTAGTGAAGACGTTGAGTCTGAAGTAACCACAATACCACAGTACATATTTATAGGAATCCCTGAGACAATCAGTTAAAATAAAAAAGCAAAGGAAGATAATCACTCCCCATTATTTAACAGTAGGATGTGCACAGTGATCTTCCAAAGAGAGGGAAAGAGTAATTTGACATTGGAGAAACATGAGAAACATTATTTCTGCCATGTGATCAAGGTCAATCATCATGTTACATTGATAACAGGTGACCTTGATATGATCACTTTACTTTTGTGATCTTCCTCCCAAAATCCAGTGCAGAAAAAAACAGACTAATTGCAATAGAGGGCATCTTCCAAAATATTTGATCAGTAGTCCAAGTCATCAAAAGCATTTACATCCATTAATGGAACTGTTGTTTTGTTTTAATCCTCACTTGAGGATATGTCTTATTATCATTATTTTACTAGAGGCCCAGTGCACGAATTCATTCATGGGTGGGGTTCAGCGGCTCGCCCTGATCAGGGTGGGGGTGAGGGTTGATGTGGGGGGGGGGGGGACCAGCAGGGGGTATGGGTGGTTGGCTGGCTGGCTCCAACCCCTGGTCAAACTCCCGGTGGAGGGGACAATTTGCATATTAGCCTTTTATTATATAGGATTTTAGAGACAGAGAGAGATGTGAAATATCGATTGGTTGCCTCCCATACATTCCCTGACCAAGGATCAAATTTGCAACCTAGGTATGTGCCATGACTGGGAATCAAACCCACAACCTTTTGGTGTACGGGACAATGTTCCAACCAAATAGCCCTTTATGATAGTATCTCTAGAAAAAGCACAAATGTTTTACATTTTGATTAAGTCCTATTTATCTAATTTTCGTCTTGTTGCTAGTGTTTTTGGTGCTATATTTAAGAAATAATTGCCAAATTTAAGGTCATAAAGATATGTCCTTGTGTTCTAAGAATTTTAATTCTAGTTCTCAAATTTAGGTCTTTGTTCCATTTTATTACATTACTTTGTATACAGTGTGAAATAAAGGTCCATCCTTGTTCTTTTACATGTAGATATCCAATTTTCACAGCACCATTTGTTGAAGGGATTATTCTTTCCCCATGGAATGGTCTTGGGCACCATGGTCAAAAATCAATTGCCCATAGATATATGGATTTATTTCTGGACTCTCAAGTCTATTCCACTGATCTATTATATCTGTCCTTATGGCAATACCACATGTTTTATTAATGTAGCTTTTTTATTAATGTAAGTTTTGGAATAGGGAAGGAACTGTGAGTCCAATTTTCTCTTCTTTTTCAAGATTGTTTCAGCTATTCAAAGTCCCTTGCAATTTCATTATTAACTGAGCATTGACTTCCCTATTTCTCCAAAAAAGTGCATTGAGATTTTAATAGGCATTGCACTAAATTTGTAGACATCTTTGGGGAATATGGCTATTTTTAATAACATTAAGTCTTCCAATCCATGAATACAGGATGTCTTTCCATTTGTTTAGGTCTTATTTAATTTCTTTCAGCAACAATCCTGCACCCTCCTTGGTTAAATTTATTTGTAGGTGTTTTATTGTCTTAGATGCTACTGTAAATAGCACTGCTCTCTTAACTTCCTTTTTGTATTGTTCATTGCTAAGGTTTAGAAATAAAACTGACTTTTATCTATTGATCTTCAATCCTGTCACTTTGCTGAATTCATTTATTAGCTTTAACATTTTTGTGGACTCTTTATAAGATCATGTCATCTGTAAGTAGTTTTACTTCTTTTCCCATTTGGATGTCTCTTATTTCTTTTTCTTGCCTAATTACTATAGACTGACTGTATTTTTAAGCAACAAATGAGAAAGAAGCATTTCAGGCTTGCTATTTCAGTATGGTTTTGAAAATCTAGGAATGTAGACCTATTACTTCCCATGTCTGTAGACAGTATGTCTTAAAAGGACAGGAAGCACATCAGTTTTTGTAGCCTAAAAACCTATACCATATAAACATTCCAATGTCAACATTATAAATTATAAGCAGTAATAAAACAAAATTTTATAACTGTTTTGCATTGAATTATCTTTAGGACAATTTAAAATGATGAAGAAATTTGAGAAACAATTTTTACATTTAACATTTATTACAGAAATTATACATACAAAATGAAATCCTAGTTATAAAAGATGCATCTGGAATAAATTATAATAAATTTCAATAAAAATAAGTATGTATGTGTATATGTGCAAGAATCCAGAAATATGCACATACTCAGATGTTTATAGTGAATGGCATTGCTTTATGCATTACTAAGAGAGTATCTTTTAATTAAGGTATCTGAATTACTGGGTTTTAAAATGCTTTAAATACAATATCCAGGTAAATCAACGAAAGGCAGCTCAACTTTGAATCTATTAGAATCCAGAATCTCTCATTTGAGATCATTATCCCCTAACTACTTTTGAAAGTTTCCAACAGAAGCTATTTTACAAATATTAGAATGGGTCCTAAAAAAAAAAAAAAAGAAAAAGAAAAAGAATGTGCATGGTGGTGTATGGTTTTATTCATTTAAGAAAGAAATATATTTTTGGTATCATTATTACAAAATTTATTATATTTATATAATTGCATATAAAAGATATCTATAGAGTATAACCTAAACACAAATTTAGAAGGATATAAACATTTTTCAAATATAAAAACTCTGTGCTATTAAAAAGCTGTTCAACATAGTATTTATTAATATGTTTGTTGTGTATAATCATAAGACTTAACTGAAAATATTTAAAATTTATTAACCCAAGTAAGAATTATAAAAATGTTATCTAAAAAGCATTTATTTTGACATTCAGGTACAGAATTGTGGTGCAGCCAAAAATTGTCAAGGGTGCTCATGAATTGAACACTGGCTTTTATGTGAATGAGCAGGACAAGCTAAAGGTAGATGAGAGAATGGGTACTGAAGACAACAAAAGGATGGCAAAGATACAACAGTTAAGTTTCTAGTCTGATGCAATAAACTATTGCAGGACGGGTAAAATTAAAAGTGCTTAAAACAAAAAAAATATCAATGTCACTAATTACTCTTCAGTGCTATAAAACATTAGCTATCTTTATATTAAGAGTCGTCCACATTTCAACTAATGATATGCCATAGCATTACTACTACTACAGTGCCTTGTTCCATCAAACTCCCAGTATTTTATCTCTGTAATTTATCTTACACATGTACATAGATATTAAAAGTTTAAATATTTTTATTTACTATTTTAATATTTTTCTTAAAGATGCAGGATTTCACCTTGCATCAGTTATGTGAACATGACAGAGGTGAACTAAGTAAAAACAGAATATAAAGAATATGTGATACCATGACATCAGGATCTGGAACAAATGAAGTTTTCTACCTCTTGCTCCATTTTCTAGATAAAGGGTAGAAAGGAAAAGTAGTAAGTTTCAATGTGGAAACGCTAAAGAAACATTCTTCTATTGCCTTTTTTCCCCCAGTAAATACCCTTAAGAATTTATTACCCATGTATATATCTGATACTGAAAACAAAAATTTAGTTCAGTATTTAAGACTATCACATAAACTGAGATCACTGATGGGACTTCATTATTTAAATCCCTTTCAAATGAGTCTGAGATGTGATCATCTTATGTTAAATTCAAATAGTTATAATCAAGACACTTATGTACCTATTTATAGGTACTAGTATCACATATATGATACCATGTAGGTACCACAGTATATTTTAGTAGGTACACTAAATACTACATATACTAGTAGGTATATATTTGGTACCAGTAATATTTATATTATACTATATAGGTATCATCCAATATCTTTTTTTATTTCCTTTTTTCCAGTATCTATTTTTAAAAGTTAAAACTCTAATGCCCACTGTAAAGATCAAGTAAAGAAAAATAGGTATGTCTTAAAAAGGAGCTACATATCTTCATTAATACATACAGAAAATGAAGGTTTTCCCATAATTTGCTGATACTATAGTTCCATTGTTTGCATATATTAAACAATGGTCTTTAAAAATTTTTATAAAATAAGTTAATTTCTTATATAGATTAGTTTACCTGAATAAGTGTTGTTTTGTCATAGTCCCTGCGATGCTGATAAATACACTGGCTGATTACTGCATACAAATTTTCCAACTGAAAAAGATTGTATTTCTGACTCTTTTTAACAACGGTCTTCAAAAGATTCTAAAAGAAAATATAAGTGTTTACAGGTGAGAGATAAATTCTCTGAGATGTTTTAACTTAGAAGATTGGGGAATTTTTAGCATATAAACCAGAGAGAGGACGGACCAAGTCATCTGATGCAACATGGCAGCCTCTGATGATGGCTCTGTAATTTGGCTGTAGTTAACTTTCATCATCATCCTCTGATCCAAGTCTCTGCCCTGGGTAACTTATATCTTAAAAACTATAGCTGAGGAGGTTGCCAATTTCAATTCTAGTCATAAATCTCTACAGATGAACTAGATTAATAGGGAAAAAAAGCACCATTTTTGCAGAGTATTTTATTACACTATCAGTATATAGTAACTAATTTCATTATGTGAAATAAAAAGAGAAAGAACTTCATAAATGATGAATTACCTCACCACTTTAAAATTATTTTTCTTATAAAAAGGATTTTCCATTTGCTTAGTGTTTTTTTTTTCTCACGACTGAAATGGTCATTGGATTTCTGTGATTCTTCAAGTCTGGCCCTAGCAGGATATGTCATTACCTCATAAAACATGCCATTATGGCTAAGTAAAAACTAACTAAAATAGTCATAGGTAACAGTCGTAAAAACAATTTATGGGATAAATAATGTAGTCAAGTCTGTTAAAACCATAATATCAATATACTAGCCACCTCCAACCACCACATTTATAAAAGTTATTCTATGCCAAACTTACCCTTTCATAAAAGATCACTATTTATTACATGCTGAATTGATACAAAATACTATTTCAGTTCTCTTTTGGTATGTTATGTTACTAATCTGCACAATGACAGCATTACAATTTCAATTTACATACTTTTAATCTCTCGTGGTCCACAACAAGTGAGGGTATAGGCTGTGAAAGAATTTCCAAAGCCTTTTCCGCACTGATGAGCTGCTGTTGCTCTATTTGGGAATGTCTAGCTCGAGTCATTTGCAGAATCCACCTTTCTAGAATGAGTGATTAAATAACATTACTATTTGGTAAACACACATTATAATGCCTAAAGTAAATAAATATTAGGCAGATTAACTTGCAGGACATATTTATTAAGATACAAATACCAATTCTGGTATACTGATTCTGCTGTAAGATTAAAATGATCCCACTTACACACTCAAAAATTAAGAACATTTGAATATTTCTCAAATTGAGTATTTCAGGGGATCCTCAACTGTTTTCTACTTAGACATAACACAAAATTTAAGAGCTGGAAGGAACCTCAGTAATTGAGAATAGGAGTTGCAAACAACCACCCACAGACCAAATCTGGACTACCATTATAAATAAAGTTTTATTAGAACACAACCACTCCCATTTTACATATGCTTGTCAGTGTGGCTTTTCTGGCAGGTTTGAGTAGTTGCGACAGATACTGTGCAGCTAAATATTTCGTATATGGCACTATACAGAAAAGGTTTGCATATCCCTAATCTAGGGCATTCTACTCACTGATAGATTAAAAAAATGAGGTCAAGAAAGGTGAAGAGACTTTTCTAAGGTTAACATACCTGTTATAAGACCCCAGATAAGAACCCAAATCTCTTAATATGTAAACAAGTACATGTCCCACTAAATAGTGTCCTTTTAAAGACGATAATAATAAAAGAAAAATAAAACAATTCTGAACCCAAACAAAACATACTAAATTATATAGTCAGAAGATTAACATTTAAATTATCTATACTGGAAAGGCTGCATCCTAGCCCCTTCTGCTATGATTACTCAAACACACTGGAACTCATTTCAAGGAAGTATTTGAAAAAGATTTACCTACAGCATATAAGCCACTGGGGAAAAAAAAAAGTCTCATTAACTCACTTAATACTTGTCATTGACCAAAAGAAAATGTTGACCCTATTCCTGCTCTTTTTACTTTTAAGACCAAATAATGTTTGTCTTTTCCAAAGATCAAACAAATCTACTGCCAAATATCCAAGAAGATCCAGATGAAGACAATTCTCAATGAAAAACTTTGGAAGCAGAATTAGAATATAAATAATCTTGGACTTAACCTACAATATGAATAGAGGAATGATGGAGGTTACAGTTGTTCTACACCACTCAGCAAGAACCACAGGAAACTGCTTATCTTGCTTAAAAATGAGGGTATCCTGCCAGCTTTTAAAAAAATGACAGAGCCAAATTCCTTCACTTCTTGCTTTAGATTATTTTACTCAATCCTCAAAATATCTCATTACCCGCAGCTATCTACCCCAATTCTGCAGAAGAGAAAACTGAGACTGATAGGTCCAAGAACCTTGCCCAAAGTCACAAGCTACCAAGTAGCAGATGGACTAGGGGCTCAAATCCAGGTCTATTAGATGCCACGGTAGTCTTTTAGCAACAGTGAATTTATTAGCTCCATAGTTAATAAAAGATATTAAAGATAATGCTATCTTTCCTAATGAATTAACACCTGCACTACAAAAGACAAGGACAAAATTGAGATGGTAATTAGTTGCTTAAGAACTCGGGAGTAAAACATCTTTTAAAACTAGGAAGTTGTTTAATTGAGACTTACCTTTTGCTTCACTTTCATTAGAAACATTTATTATTTGAGAGCTTAAAGAATCTCCACTGCAAGTGATCTTATCTTTCTTCAGTTCTGTACTTGCGGCAGCCTTCCCAGATTCAAGTTCATTCTCAATACTACAGGTACTTGAGTTATTTCCCAAATCTATTTTGCTTTCAGAGCCATTTTGCTGCATCTCATTTTCTTCCATTGAAGACTCTCCTGTGTTTCCAGTCTCGATGTGGTCTACACTTATATCGTGATTTTCCTCTGTATCACTCTCAATTTTGTCATCTGTGACATTTTGGCTGCCATCTTTTGTCTGTGAAATCTTCCTTCGTTTTGTGATGGTGCCTAAGTACCACTTCGACTTTTTGCGGATTTTTCTCTTCAACTGAGCTTCAGAGAATTAAAAGAAAAAGGATAAAAGAACATTCAACAATTTTCTAAAGTCTATGTAAGTGGGGAGAAAAATACCTTGAGATATAATAGGATAAGCAAGTTTGAGAAACCACCATAGTTTTGAGTGGTTTGTATAGAAACAGAAATATATAGTACTACAAGAAGGCAGAGAAGTGGGCAATGACTTGTCATTCTGAGGAGTTTGAGTTTTACCTTGAATAATTTTTTAAAAAATCTTGAATAGCCCTAACTGGTTTGGCTCAGTGGACAGAGCGTCGGCTTGTGGACTGAAGGGTCCCAGGTTCGATTCCGGTCAAGGGCATGTACCTTGGTTGCAGGCACATCCCCAATAGGGGGTGTGCAGGAGAGAGCTGATAGATGTTTCTCTCTCATCGATGTTTCTAACTCTCTATCCCTCTCCCTTCCTCTCTGTAAAAAAAACAATAAAATATATATTTTTAAAAATCTTGAATAATGCCTCGCTGGTATGGCTCAGTGGTTGAGCATTAACCTGTGAACCAGGAGGTCACGGTTCAATTCCTGGTTAAGGGCCCATGCCCGGGTTTCGGGCTCCGTCCCCATTGTGGGGCATGCAGAAGGCAGCCGATCAATAATTCTTTCTCATCATTGATGTTTCTATCTCTCTTTCCTTCTCCCTTCCTCTGTGAAATCAATAAAAAAATATTTTAAAAAAATAATAAAGTAAAACCTTGAATAATTTTAAGGAGGGCAATGGATGATCTGTCTGCTGCATGTATTACAAAGAACATTTTGGCAGTAGTCTGAGGAATAAACTAGAGAAAAAGCAAGATTAAAAATGGCTTACACTTAAATGCCTATCATACAGTAGAAACGCTTCTAAGTTCTTAATGTATGCTAAAAGTAACTGAAATTTCACTTTAACCTGATCAGTTTGTTACCATTATCAACATCATTTTACAGATGATGAAACTAAGGTATACAAAGATTAAAGTTTCTGCCTAGACCAGACACAATATATAACCATACTGTAACATTATGCTTGGGAGATTCATCTATACTGTTAAATGTAGTTGAAGTTTAATCATTCTCACTGTTGTACAATAGTCCACATTTTCAATTCTATTGTTGATGGACATTTCTTGTATGTGTCTTTGGTAAACATAATGCATACAATCCTGTTGGGTATATAGTTAGGAATGGATTGTTTTAAGGAAGTCATTTTTCATGTCCTCAATTTCTACATATATACTTGCTTAGAATTTATTTGACTGAGAACCCTCTGGTAAAGGTTTCTTGCTGGTTTGCCTTTCTTATCCTTCCTTTCCTTCCTGCCTCTTCCCATTTTTACGAAAGTAGGGCTTACCTATCTCAAATCAATTATCCCAGAATGGAAAAACATGCAATACAATAAGGGAAAATTCCAACCCCAGTAAAAAACACACACACACACACACACACACACACACACACACACACACACACACACTTTTATAATTTCTGTTTAAAAGCATTGGTGTCACTCTAGCTGGTTTGGCTCAGTGGATAGAGCATCGGCCTGTGGACTGAAGGTTCCAGTTTCGATTCCAGACAAGGGCACATGCCTGGGTTGCGGGCTCGATCCACAGTGGGGGGCGTGCAGGAGGCAGCCGATCAATGATTCTCTCTCATCATTGATGTTTCTATCTCTCTCCCTCTCCCTTCCTCTCTGAAATCAATAAAGAAATATATATAAAAAATTAAAAAAAATAAAAGCATTGGTGTCTAATAAGGCATTAAGGAATTAAGACAACTAAATCTGGGAAAACAAATGAAGAGCTGAGAGTTTCACATTCATGGGGCTTAAAGAACAAAAAATGGAATTAAGAGCCTGCCAAGGAAGGGAGGTCTTTGGAAAATCCACAGGCTTTGGGTTGGTACCCTATAAAGGTATACCCTAAAAATAAGGAGGAATAGGAAATGACCAGGATTTTAAGGAAATGAAAATTAGTTTCAAATCAAATCAATCCACAATTAGATGAAGATGAACTGGGACTGCAAGTGGCATATCATTACAATCTGGATTTCAAGAATGCATAGCTGCCTCAATATTAACCCAACCGATATAATTCACTAAATCAATATAAATAAAGGAAACTGAGGGAGAAAATAAATGGCATTGGAAGAGCATAAAGGTTACAATTTCATAAGTAAAAATTACCCAAGTGCACTTACCAGGAGTGCTGCAAGCCACAGGAATATTGAGCATCTTGAGCTTTTCATTCTGCTCTGGATCCAATCTTTTATCACCAGCAGAAGTGGAATTCTGCTTTGGCATCACATGGTAATAAGATGGGGCATATTTGGAGGAGCTACAACCTTATAAATAGACACATAAAACGTCAAATTAAATTTCTAGATTTCAAAATTACCTGAAGGATTAATTAAAAGTACTCACACTACATCAAAAGCATCTTTTTCTAATGCCAAATATATTTTTTTTTACCTCTCTTCTTTCTAGATTCCTGAATTTCTTCACAAAGCTGCTCAAAGTCTTCATCAAGTTCTTCTTTAATTATTGCATAGGCAGTATCTCTTAAAGCACAGGCTCTGTGCCTAATAAGACGATCTGAAAAATGAATAAAGGATTTAAAATTTTCTCCTTTTAATAACTTACCAAAAATAAACAACATTTTAGGTTAAGATTGTAGCCATTACAATTCCTTTTTTTAGTTTTATCATGAATAGTAACAGTTACAAAAATTGTGTAATTCTTTTCTTTGTGTTAATCTAGTGTCCTAGACATCTAATTCAATATGGCAGACTAAATCCAAAAAATTTTATTGCTATGTCCTATCTATACCTTTCTGAAATATCAGAAAAAAAATCTTAAGTATCAATCAATAGCAAGATTAAATATAATGACAAAGCAAACAAAAACAGAAAGGAAGTAGTGTCATTAGTGAACAGAATGTAAAATAATCTGGAAGAGATATAGAGAATGTTACTGCATTGACAGAGAAACTAAGCAAAGATAATGAAAGAGCAACCCTACACAAGAAACACTGGAAGAAATCCTAAACTGAGTCTAACTACTGTAAAATGGAATATGCTGAGGCAGAAAGCAGACAGTAAGTGAACACAAGGTTGATTGAATGGGTTTTATCAGTCCTTCTCACAGGGCAATAGGCTGCAATGTTCGCACCCAAGATGTAGATGACAGCAATAGCTACAACATCAAAAGGGATGTTGGAGGGGGCTTCTAACATGGCATCTGGGCCTGAAGAAAAGCAGAGCAAAGTTGGAGTATTTGTTTCAGAAGTGTGGGGGCATGAGAATCACCGAGGAACTTGCCAGGAATGCAAATTCTCAGGCCCTAACTCTATCTACAGATTCAGAAACTCTGAATCTCAACAAGTCCTTTAGGAGATTGATACTTCATAAAGTTCGAACACCACTGGTCTAAAGTAATTTTAGGCTGCCACATGGACAGAAAGAGAAGAAGCCGAAGAGAAAAAAACCTTCTGCTTCCACGGTAAATGTTCCTTCCTGCTAGTTAAGGGGCATTCCCAGTTTGGTAGCCTGTTTCCACTGCTTACCACCAGAAGTCTGGGAAAGCCCAGGGAAAGTGAAGTAGAAGACTAGTGAGCTTTTCAATTGCTGAGAAACTCAGTAGGCCCCTATGCTAATTAATCTAGTTTACAAGCACAAACAACTGTAGCAGCCAATGTACTAGAGGATAGTTAACGTAGGAAACAGACTATTAAAACTATACTATCCACTGAAAGTGTTAAGGACACTGCATCTATAAAACAAGAACAGGATGCTAAATAAGAAAAAGAAGCACCGGAGAAAAAAATATTTTTGGAAATAAGTTTATCTCAAATATGTAGATATTTGAATGCATCATTATGTATGTCAGGGATGGGGAATGTCTGGCCCATGGGCCGTATAAGGCCCTCAAAATCCTTTGGTCTGGTCCTGCCAAGGCAACCCCAGGTGGGACTCAAAATTCAATAAATCTAGGAGTTTTCAAAGGAACATAAATTTTTACTAAGTGAATTATATTAAGCGAATGATGTTGTAAATACCCAAATGGCCCTTGGCAGAAAAAAGGTTCCCCACTTCTGATGTATATGAATAAATATGTAATTTTTAAAAATCCTGTACTTTATAAAATGTTTAATAGATTGGGTGAGGGCAGAATGGGTACATGCATTGAAAAGATATCCTCAAACTTAAGTGTCCACCTTTGAAGAAAGGAAATGGAAGAACTAGTTTTTAAAATATTTTATTACTTTTGTAATAAAAATTATAATGGTCATAACCAAGAAAATTATTTCAAACCTATTTGATTACAGAGAGTGTTTATTTTTCCAATGTGAGAAAGAATATTAACATACAAAGGAAACAAGCTAAGTTGTTATGCAATGTTGAGTCTTATTAGAGAATATATTATGTAATAAACACAAGGATTTTGGAGTGAAAGAAAACTGCACTCAAATTCTGCCTCTGCCACTGGGGCAGTATAACCTTGAATAAGTTCTTTAACCTTGCAAAACTTCATTTTCCTCCATTGTAACATAAGGGGTAAGGCTGGTATAAGGACTAAATGGCACTGTGAATGTAAAATGTTTATAATATAGCACCTGGCATAAAATCAACGCTTGAAGTTAGTTAGCAGCCCCCATTCCACTAATGCTCACCTCCAGGATCTCTATCTGGATTGTATTCTAAAGCATTACTACAGATCAGATCAATATCACTCAAATAGTCTTTCACAGTCAGATACTTGTGGAGATCAATTTTACTGATTACAGATGAAAGGTCCATTGGTTGCTTTATTACAGTAACATAATCAGGAACCTAAAATTCAAGCAAATGACCAAGTCACTTAAATTAACTCTGAACAAAAATACATTTGAGTAAAGTTTGTCAAGCAATACAGGAGAGAGGGAGAATAAATACATAAGAGATAATGATAATATATTAATATGAAACCTCTCTCTTTAAGGTTGGTTTTATTTTGTATTTATTCTTAGTCTTGTGCAACTATCTCTCTAGTAATAGCCTATATCGCTTTCCTCAACCAAACGCCACCCATCTTCAATGAAAATGTAAAAGCTTGCTCTCCAGCTCACTCTGTGTATGTAAGAATAAGATCATGTAGCATTACGACATTCACAGATTGCTTCTAGAATGTTTGGGTTGAGCAGACAAATTTAGTTGTCTATTAGTTTCCATGTGCTTAGGACATTCTTGGTAGGTTTTCATTTAGAGAAAACAAGTTCAGAGTGTAAGCAGAGAACCACATAAACTATTCAACTAATCTCTACTTTAGAAGCATTATAGTTTAGAAAACATTTGATTCTAAGATTAAATCAATACCTCATCAGGGTCAACAGGTTTAGTAAATATTCTGAATCGCTTATCAATAGCAAGCCTATGTGTAACATTTCTTAAGAAAATCCTCAGTTCTCTAAATGTATTTTCTTCTTGTTCTTCTAGTTGTTTCACTTCTTCTGCTGTCAATGGTCTTGGCTCAGGTGGTGGTGCTACTGGGAGTACCTCCAAGGCCTGCAAAACTTCACATAAATGGAAGATTTTAGTTACTACTCTCCCATCATATCAAGTGTGATAAATCATTCAGAGCACACAGTATCAGGCTTTCAGGGCTATCCTCCTTACATTTGCCAGGAATCAGAGGATTTGGAATACTAACATGGAATACATTCCCCCAACAATAACTGGTAATATATAATTTGGAATGCTAATTTCCAATCCACTGCCTCTGTTCCATTTTTAGATAATTTAACCGGCAATTATAACTTTGAAAATGCATTATTTCTAGGACAAAAATATTCTATTAAAATGTATTTTTTACTAGTTAATTTTTGAACTAATGAAAAACTGCGGTATATTTCAAATATAACAGAAGTTTAGTTTTGTTTAAAGAGTACTGAGTACTCAGGATAAAAAAAGGAATATGAGAGTATTGTCGCAATAAGTTAGCAATCTATTATTAAGGGAGAAAGAGACATAATTACAACATCAATGTAATATCATATTAGTAGTATGAAAGAATAAAAAATTAATTTTGCCTAGATATGTTAAGGAAGAAAAAATGAGTTATACTAGAAGAACAAAGAGTTCCTTAGGCAGAAATGGGGGTGAGGATAGAAGCATTATTGACAGAGAGCAAGCATGAATGAACTTATGAAAAGGCAGGAATATGTTGTGCATGGTTTAAAGACAGAATACTTTGTAAGGAAAGAGGTGGAGGGAGGCAGGTAACAAAAGTGCCAAAAATGGGCTTAGAAAGACAGATTTGGGCTATACTGAATTCAGGCCCAAAGTACACACAGATAGAAGCTATACTTGGAAGGTTGTGTGGGCTTTAGGAACTTTAGTCTATTTTAATGGAAAACAGATTTTTAAGCAATAGAGGTAGCAACCTCATGCCTGAGGTTTTAAGCTTGTAATAATATAAGATGGCAAAGACATTAACTAATGTTTTATTCTCACTTCCTCAAAATCATTACATACTAACTTTGATATAGAAACTAACCTGCTTTCTTTTTTGATATAGGAGGCTTAGCAGCTTGTTTTAGAATTAAATCCTCAAAAAATTTTGTCCGTTCTTCTTTACCAGGTAACTGAACATTGAAAATTTCTCCATAATCACGGATAAATAATTCTTGCACCTTAAAAAAATAAAAATAAGTGCAACAATAGGTTATTATACACAATTTTAATGACAATCTAAGTTGTTTAATAAAGAAATAATTTTTTAAAACAAATCTTTTATATATGCCGAATTTATGAATAAACCAGGCATATAACAGATTTTTATTATTTAAAAAAATGGGATCTTTAAAACTCGACTCTGGTAACTGACATGGTAATATTTTACTTAAAGGGTTTTGTTAAAAATCAATTAATTCACTTTCACGGTCAAAGTGAGATATGAGAGAGGTTCTTCAATAAGAATAAAACAATCCTGGCCTGTGTTCTCAACGGTTAGAGCATATGCCCCCACACTGAAGGCTTATGGGTTCAATTCTCAGTAAAGGGCATGTAACTAGGTTGCAGGTTCCATCCCCAACCCCAGTTGGGGGTGTGTGGAAGCAACCAATTGATGTGTGTCTCTCACATCAATGTTTCTCCCTCTCTCTCTCTCTGTCTCTCCCTTCCCTCCTTCTCCTCCTCCTCCCTCTGGAAAAAAAAATATCCTCAGGAAAGGATTAAAATAATGAATAAATAGGCATAAGCTTGGATAGTAATTTGGTACTATCAAAAATGCTCAATGGTCCTGGCTAGTGTGGCTCAATTGATTGGAGCATCGTACCATGCACCAAAGGGTCACAGATTCAATTTCCGGCTGGGGCATGTACAGGAGGTAGCTGATCGATGTTTTTCTGTCTCTCTCCCTTCCTCTCTCTATAAAATCAATAGAAACATATCCTCAGGGGAGGAATTAAAAAAAGTGTTCAATGTGCATACTCTTTAAGCTAGTTATTTCACTTTTATAAATGTACCTATTCAAAAGAACGAATGCTAGAAACCACATAGTAATGCTTATGCAAATTAAAACCCAAGAATGCAAAATAAATATATAAATAAAACTCAAGAATGTTCACTGTAGCAGTTCAATAGAAAAGAACCCTAGAAAACAACCAAATACATATGCACAAGGATTTGGATAAATAAATTATGGTACATCAAGACAATGGGAAAAGCTATGTTACTCTTAAAAGGAATAAGGCATATACTGAAGATTACATAAAATATATAAAGCAAATTGCAGAAATGTATGCATCATATATATAATTCCCTTTATGGAAGAGAAAAATAATCTATAACGTAACCTTACTCTACATACACACATATACATACATCAACCTACCTAACAAGCACATATACCAAATAGTTAACAATGTTATCTTTGATAAGAAAGCTTTTATCATTTTATTCATTCTGAAGCATTTGGAATTTTTATATTTTAATAAAAATAACTTTCTTTTTAAGTATAATAAATTTCCCCACACAAATTACCTCTTCTGGTAAAGCAGAATGGGGTTTGTCAGAAGTTGCAAGTAGTAAAACTGGAGCAAATGAAGGAATATTCTGTAATAATGTGGTAAATGTGGCTTTGAGTGTTGGTCCAACTATTTCCCACCACAAGTGGATATGAGGAATATACACTATACTCGGTGCTGTTCTCTTAGCTTCACGAATCATCTAGTAGAGAGAAAAAGATTTACATTCAGTTAGAGAATCAGCACATCAGTAATGCTAGCTTTATTAGTCTGGAACAATGTTTAACTTCTCAGAATTATCATATAAATCCATCAAATTTTTTAAATAGAGGGGTGGGTGGAGGTGGAAGGGGGCATAGAGGAGATAAAGGGTGATAAGGAAAAACTAAAATAAAACAAAAAACCCTCACTAAATAAATAACTTCCCCCTCAATCCTGTTTATAAATGTTTTGTCTCATTGTTAAAAAACGTAACTGTTTCAAGCAGTTAGAAAACAACTCAAGAAATATAGAAGACTTTTCTGCTGTAACCAAGGTTAAATATAAAAATAAGTATAAAACAACTTTTCATTAAAATTTTTTTATACAACAAAAACAGGAGCAGCATAATATCTGAGTACTTACAACATAGCAGTCACTCTTTCAAGTACAATTCTCACAACAGCCATACAAGGTAAATACTATTATCTCCATTTTGTAAATGAGGAAAATGAGGCAGAGAGATCTAACAACTCTCTTAAGGTCACTTAGATATTAAGTGGTGAAAATGGGATTTAAACCCATATTCTTTAATGACCAAGAAATTTATGCCTTAGTTTTATTTATTTTTTAAACCTACAGTTACAAATCAGTAAACAAAGAAAAGTACCAAAAAGAAAAAAAATGAGGCAATTCTACCTTTTGTCTCTGGAAGTTTCCTTTGTCTTACAGCTTATCTAGGCAACAATGAATTACCTGGGCACATGTTTCTTCAGGAGATGTAGCACTGATTCCAAAAAGAACAGGAATGTCTAATGTATACACTGCAAATTTTTCCAAAGCATGGATGACAGCTGGTGCCAAATGAGAACCTTGCCCAAATCCTGGTTCTCCCACTATCAATATTCTTGGTCGAAAAGACATAGGTTGATAACAAGCATTTCTGAAAGAAATGAGTAATAAGCTATGTTTTAGAAAAATATAAAGTTTAAATTTTTCTCCCAAACTACCAACTATGGACTTACATAGTCAAAAATTTTTAATGTTTCATTGGGCAATCATGTCAGCATGACTCACATGGTTTTGGAAATAACTTCCACAGATTTTTAAGAATATCAGCCTGGCCAGTATGTCTTCGTGGCTGAGTGTCTACCTATAAACCGGGAGGTCACAGTTCAATTCCTGGTCAGGGTACACGTCCAGGTTGCGGGCTCAATCCCCAGTGGGGTGAGGAAAGTGGGGGGAGGTACAGGCGGCAGCTCATCAATGATCTCTCTCATTGATGTTTCTATCTCTCTCTCCCTCCCTTCCTCTCTGAAATCAATATATATATTGATTTATATATATATATGTTTTCAAAAAGAATACATATGCAGTGGCATTTCCACTATAGTGACAACAGCAAGAACAATTTTTTTGATATTTTAATTTAAAAAAGAAAGCAGATTAGTTGGCATTTTTTTAATCTTTCAACAACTATCTCATTTAGTTTTAGGGAATTTACACACACACACACACACACACACACACACACACAATTCATTTGCAAGGGAAATGTACCTATTCAAATGAAGAAAATTAAAATTTTCTTTTGCTTTATTAAAAGAATTTTGAGGAAGCCCATTTTCACATACTGATGGGACATCATCATCACTGTATGCCAAGTCACTTTCTAGCAGAGGACAAGAAATATCTATAAACAAAACAAAAAATTGTACATTAGTAACTTTTCTGGATTGCAAAGCAAATTTTAATGCAGTGCTTCAGTTAGCAAATCAGTGTACATCAATGACATTTTTTAGAGAATCAAAGATATTGTGTAGATATGAATAACAAGTACAGTTAAGTCCTCATTTAACAGTCAATAGGTTCTGTGACTTTAAGCAAAATTATGTATAAAAAACAATTTTACCATAAGCTAATTGATATAAACAAGAGTTAAGTTCCTACAGCATCTCATCATTGTTATAATGAAACGATGTTAAATGAATCAATGTTATTTGAGGACCTGCTGTAAATATAAAAATGCATTCCAAACTTAAAATATCCAAGCAAAGCATGACCAAGTTCCTTTCAAGATGTTGTGTATAAAGAAACATTTCTGAGATGTATAAAACATTTAGCTTTATGATTATGAAAATTAACTTTAATAACTGATCAAATTTCATACCGGAGTCTAGTGCTTTATTTGTTCTGATTTCCGCATGTGGAAATACTCTCTGAAGGGCTTCTAAGATCCTGTGAACAGTACTTTGCAGGAGTGGTTTCACAATGGTGGACAGTGCCTGCCCAGGTGATGTCACAGCTCTTTGGGAGGCTGGTATCATCTTTTGCATAGCTACCTCAAAATCTTTAGCTGAGATAGTAATCGAAGAGAGATCCAACTGTAGTTTCTCACTAGTGTTATAGATCTGTGGGTAGCGTCGACGCAGAGCACATAAAGCAGCCTCAGAGCATATTGACTTAATATCTGCACCACAGTATCCTACCCAAGGCAAAAAAAAAAAAGAGGAAAAAAAGGAATAGTAAACTACATCCTATTAGCATGATGATGGTTAAAATTAAAAATCACCCTAACAACACAGTAGCAAAATATTTAGGAGTAAGAAGGCTAATATGGAGGTGATAACAATCAACAAATCAATTTTGTGAGTGAAATAGGCAAATACTAATATAGCATAGAGGTCAACAGCAACAGTTTTAAAATCACAGACAAGTTTCAAATTCTAGTTTGTCATTTTCTAGATGTGTGCTCTTTGGAGAATCATGTATGCTCTGTCAGCCCTTTCTACATTTGTAAAATGGGGATAATGTTACCTACTTTATAGGACTGATGTGAGAATCACCTGAAATATATGTAGAATGCTCAACAGGATGACTAGAAAACTGTAAACAGCAAAAGATACCTATTATTATCTACTTTGCTCTCAAAATCCCCAACAGCTAATTTGTCAAATATCTCTATTTCATATCCGGAACTTTGTAGGAAGGGAACAATAGAGATGAGAAACAAATATAAGCTTGTATTTCTTTAACTATAACATTGTAAGACTATATATCTTTGAAAAGCATGTATTTCTTTTAATGCTTAAAAGCAATGTTTACCAACACAGTTTTCTGCTAGTTCTTCTAGAAATATGTCCAGTGGTTTAGGATTCCAATCCCTGGTGTGTATCTTTAGAATTTCTTTTCGAGCCTACAAATAAAAACAATTTTTTACATCTGTAATAAAGTGATATTCAGATTAGAATTTCACTTTAAAATACTTTTAATTATCTAAAATGTTAAAGATATCACTCTATACTAATAAAAGAGTAATATGCTAATTAGACCGGATAGACAGGACATCCTTCTAGACAAAGCCATGGTGGCGGGGACCGAGGCAGAGGCAGTTAGGGGCAATGAGGCAGGCAGGCAGAGGGGTTAGGGGCGATCAGGCAGGCAGGCAGGCAGGCAGGCAGGCAGGCAGGGGAGCAGTTAGGAGCCAAAGGTTCTGGATTGCAAGGGGTGTGTCTGATTGCAGTCGGACATCCCCCAAGGGCTCCCGGATTGGAGAGGGTGCAGGCCGGGCTGAGGGACCCTCCCCCAATGCACAAATTTTGTGCACCGGGCATCTAGTACCTAACCAAAAATATGAAATAGTAAAAAAAAAAAAAAAAAAAAAAAAGTGTATTTGTACAAGTTTAAGAACTTTATATTAAACACATTTACATTTATAGCACTCAAGTTCCATTCATATAAATGTGAATGAGAGAAAATAAATAACTAATGAACTATTGTTCATTCTGGTACATATTAAGAACTGTTAGCCCAGCCAACATGGCTCAGTGCTTGAGCGTTGACCCAGGAACCAGGAGGTAACGGTTTGAATCCTGGTCAGAGCACATGCCCAGGTTGCAGGCTCGATCCCCAGGAGGGGGGGCATGCAGGAAGGGCTGATCCATGATTCGCTTTCATCACTGATGTGTCCCTCTCTTTCCCTCTCCCTTCCTCTCTGAAATCCCTAATATATATATATATATATAATTGTTTTTTAACAGTGCTGACATCTCTGCCATATTTTCTGCTTGGTTTTCAAAAGATTAAGTGGTGTGTTGTTGGTTTTTTTTTTTTTTTATTTTTTACAGAGAGGAAGGGAGAGGGATAGAGAGCCAGAAACATTGATGAGAGAGAAACATCGATCAGCTGCCTCCTGCACACCTCCCACTGGGGATGTGCCCGCAACCAAGGTACATGCCCTTGATCAGAATCGAACCTGGGACCTTTCAATCTGCAGGTCGACGCTCTATCCACTGAGTCAAACCAGTTAGGGCAAGATTAAGTGGCTTTAAAATAACATGGAGGTACCCATGAAAAAGCCAAGGCTAATACATTGGCTAAGGATTGACTGTCCATTTGGCCATATGTTCTGAAGCAAAACAAAGTTGTATGATTAAATTCAAAGGCTGTGTTCAAATTGAAAGAATTTTAAGAGTATTTTTAAGGAGGCATTATTTTAAAAAAGAAATAATAAATTATCTGACTTATTTTCTTTAAATAGAGTAATATTCTCTAAAAATACACACATACATATTTGGGAGTTAATCATAGAACTTTGCTTCAGAACATACAAAACTCAACCTTCAAATTTTCACTGTACTAAGATTTGTTCATGATAAGGGTGACATATTTTGTCAAAATTTGAGTGATGTTACTTAAATTCTTACATCTTTATCAGGTAAGCTGAAAAGAAATTCTCTGTCAAAGCGACCAGGCCTTCGTAAAGCAGGATCAATAGAATCCAATCTGTTGGTAGCACCAATGACAACAATTTCTCCTCTGCTGTCCAATCCATCCATAAGAGCTAGCAGGGTGGAAACAATTGAACTAAATTTAAAAATAAGAGAGAAGAGATTAATCGATTGGAAGTGGAATATATCACTTCTTTTGATAAGAGGTTAATACATTAAGCATGAATGAATTTTCTTAAGAGCATCCCACTACTTTCAATAGATTTTCAAAATGTCTGTAAAACAGCATACTAAATAATATGTACAGATTAAAATAAATAGAAGACATAGATAGTTTTTAGAATGGATCCTGAAAGCTATTTCATAAAACATCATTTTTCAAAGGAACCTGAATTCGCAAACAAAACATAAAAAAATACTAGTAAGTACCATACAGATAAACAGTATCTAAAATTGTAAAATGTTCCATTGCATACAGATCATCAAAGAACCCCAAAATAAAATAGAATACATATAAAGCATAAAATAGAATATAAATAAAGCATAGAATTTTAATTACTTTAAATATTTTATTGTGGAGAGAGATCAGTAAAATAATTTCCACATCTTCATCACCTAGTTTCAACCAACAATATTCCTTTTCTATGTCTTTACCTCATAGCTTTAAAAATCAAAACCTCAGGCAGTTAATTTAATATAAATATATCATGTATGCATTTCTAAGATAAGGACTTTAAACACTCCCATGATACTATGACATCAATGTAAATAATAGTAACTCCTTGATATGACCTAATACTAGTACCAAATCACCCCCAATTTATTAATTTGTTCAATCAAGATCCATACTCTGCACTTGGCCATACAACCCTCAAATCCATACCAGTTCCCATCACATTCCCTCCCTTTTTTTTTTCCTTCCTCCATGCCATTTATTTGAAGAAACTGGGTCATTTGTCTTAAAGAATATTCTTCCCACATTGTGAACTGGGTTGATAGCTTCCTGATGGGGTCAACGTAACTTGTCTTTTATCATTTATGAATCCTATAAACTTGTAGTTAGATGTAGAAGCTTAATAGATGCAGGTTAAATTACTTGGAATAGCACATTTCATAGGAATATACCATGTGTTTCCAACTGTATACTTCAAGGGGTACATAATACTAGTTTCTCATTTAAGATCAGTGGGTTGAGTTTTTAAGTGAGGTGTTGTCAGCTTACTCTACTTATCATAAATTTCACTATGAACCTTTATACCTTACTGTTTAGCAGCCACTGGTAATTACTTACTGCTTAGATCAGTATTTCTCAACCTTGGCACAAGTGACATTTTGGGTCAGAGAATTCTTTGTGGTGGAGAGCTGTCCTGTGCATTCTAGGATGCAACAGCATTCCTGGTCTTCACCTACTAGATACCACGTGCTCCCCTCCCCACACCACAAGTGTGAAAATCAAAACTGTCTGCAGACATTTGTCCTCTGGGGGACAAAGTCACCTCCAGTTGAAAACTACAGGTAGAGACTCACTTTTACATAAAGGGCTGCAAAATGCTGATTTTTCTAACTCAGTAATTTCCTTTGCTTTTATTAACTGTGATTTTCCTATAAAGAAGAACATTAATTCATCTATTATGAAATTATCCTGATTCATGGCCTGAATCATAGTTATAGAACAGGAAAAAGAAATGCTTGATTCATTCTCTTTATTCAATTTTCAGAGTAATGAGTCACTGTCTTAGCAACCTCAGAAAACCCAATTAGATTTTTTAAAAAAGATCATTATAAACTGACTTTTTAATGTACTTGATGCATTTCAATCTATTGTAGTCATTATTATTTTTTATGTTCAAATCGTCCCATCTTTGTCCAATGAAAACTCCTTCAAAATTGACTATTTCATTCTGATATGAACCTAATAGTCTTCGATTGCTTCCTTGCTTCCAGGCATGACGAGATGTTGCAGGCTTGTCTTATTTCCTGCCTCAGTTCTGCAGTCTATCATCTCTCCTAATAGTGCTAGTATTTAGAGCCCATAATCTGTGTGCTAGGGGTACAACTGCTACTGGATTGTGATTGCTTCTAGACCTTTATAGTGTCCAGAGCTAGTAATTATTTTTTTCTTTAAAAAAAATTCTTCATGAAATCATAATGATATATATTTTTAAAACATAACCAAGGAGATAAAAGACTTATACTCGGAAAACTATAGAACACTGAAAAAACAGATAGAAGAAGATATAAACAAGTGGAAGAATATACTGTGTTCATGGGTTGGTAGAATTAACATAATTAACATGTCCATACTACCCCAAACAATCTATAGATTCAGTGCAGTCCCTATTAAAATACCAATGGCATATTTCACAGATCTAAAACAAATACTCCAAAAATTTATATGGAACCAAAAAAGACCCTGAATAGCTGCAGCCATCTTGAGAAAGAAGAACAAAGTTGGAGGGATCACAATACCAGATATCAAACTATACTACAAAGCCACTATAATTAAAACAGCCTGGTACTTGCACAAGAACAGGCATATAGATCAATGAAACAGAACAGAGAACCCAGAAATTGACCCAAGCCATTATGCTCAATTAATATTTGACAAAGGAGGCAAGAACATACAATGGAGTAAAGATAGTCTCCTCAATAAATGGTGTTGGGATAATTGGACAGGTACATGCAAAAAATGAAACTAGACCACCAACTTACACCATACACAAGAATAAACTGGATAAAATATTTAAATATAAGTTGTGAAACTATAAAAATCCTAGAAGAAAATGTAGGCAGCAAAATATCAGACATCAGCCTGGCTGGTGTGGCTCAGTAGTTAAGCATCGACCTATGAACTAGGTCACGGTTCAATTCCCGGTCAGGATACGTGCTCTGGGTTGCTGGCTCAATCCCCAGTACGGAGCATGCAGGAGGCAGCCGGTCAGTGATTCTCTCTCATCATTGATGTTTCTATCTCTCCCTCTCCCTTCCTCTCTGAAATCAAGAAAAATATAATTTTTAAAAAATTGTGCCGAAACCGGTTTGGCTCGGTGGATAGAGCGTCGGCCTGCGGACTGAAGGGTCCCAGGTTCGATTCCGGTCAAGGGCATGTACCTTGGTTGCGGGCACATCCCCAGTAGGGGGTGTGCAAGAGGCAGCTGATGGATGTTTCTCTCTCATCGATGTTTCTAACTCTCTATCCCTCTCTGTAAAAAATCAATAAAATATATATTTTTTAAAAATTGTGCTTTCTCCCTTCAGGGGGTGTGTTTGTGCCATTCCCTCCCCCTTTTCCTTCCCCCACAGGCACATTTCCCCTAACCTCTAAGGGACCTCGTGATATGTTTGCTATGGTCAATAAATTATTGTTTGCTTTTCTAAAAAAAAGAAAAAAATTAAAAAATATATATCAGGTATCTCACATAGCAGAATTTTCACTGATACAACACGTAGGGCAAGAGAAATAAAGGAAAAAGTAAACAAATGGGACTACATCAAACTGAAAACATCTGCACTGCAAAAGAAACCAGCATCAAAATGAAAAGGAAACACACTGTATGGGAGAACATGTCTGCCAATGATACATCTGATAAGGGGTTAATTTTCAAAATATATAAAGTACTCATACAGCTCACCAAAAGGAAGACAAATAATCCAATTAAAAGGTGGGCAAAGGACCTAAATAGACACTTTTCCAAAGAGGACATACAAATGACCAAGAGACATGAAAAAATGCTCCAAGTCACTAATCATCAGAGAGATGCAAATTAAAACCACCACCATGGAAAACAGTGTGGGGTTTCCTCAGAAAATTAAAAATGGAACTGCCATTTGACCCAGTGAATCCACTTCTGGGAGTATATCCTAAGCCTGAAATACCAGTCAGAAATATGTTCATAGCAGTGTTATTTACAACTAGAGGCACGATGCACGAAATTCATGCAAGCGTAGGCCCTCGCAGCCCTGACTGCCTCGCGGGCCCGCCCCCCCCCCCCCCCCACTGGTCGTTCTGGAAGGTCATTCCGGAAGGTTGTTCCACCTTCCAGTGTAATTAGCATATTAGCTCTTTATTATATAGGATAGCTAAGATCTGGAAACAGCCCACATGCTCATAATATTTTTAATTCACAGTAAAGATTTTAATTGAACTTACTTTATATTTGTATCCTCTTTTTTCTTAGGCTAAAATCTTATTTTCTAATGCATCGATATAATTACTTGTACATCAAATTTCCTGTTAAGTTTATTCTACATATAAAAAGTCATATATAAAAAGTTTGTATGATTACTGGTAGGACATATACAGACAACTCTTTTTACCATAGTACTTGACATTTTCATTTACTACTCAGAGCAACAAATGAAATTGTATAGCATCAAGTCAAAGAAGGCAACTAGAATATAGTAAATATTGTCAAGTATTAGAAGAGTCAAAACCTACCTATTACATTATTTCTTGTTCCTCTTTTATATCATTTACAATAAAGAACAATACTGGCATACATGAAGGCATGCAAACATTTGCTTTAGGGTATCCCAAACTAATTAAGCAATTACAGATAATTAACGAGCTCATTTTATTTTTTAAAATATATTTTTATTGATTTCAGAGAGGAAGGGAGAGCTAGAGAGAGACAGAAACATCAATGATGAGAGAGAATCATTGATTGGCTGCCCTCCTGCATGCCCCCCACTGGGGATCAAGCCCGAAACCAAGGTATATGCCCTTGACCAGAATTGAACCTAGGACCCTTCAGTCTGCAGACTGATACTCTACCCACTGAGCCAAACCAGCTAGGGCTACAAGCTCATTTAAAAAGAAGTTCTGAAAAACTGAAAACGAACTGGGACTTGAGGCAGTGGCACTAAGGAAAAGTACTCCCTTGAGTAAACAGTTTATCACAAGGGATATTCAATTTTCCCATCCTGAAAATGAGGAAGTTGTGCTAGTATTAGAATATTAAACTAGTAGTCATGCTAGGACATATTTTATTTGGCTCAGGCAGTGTCTTAAAAGAATCTGAATTGGTTGGCAATATTTAAAAGATATTTATAAATTTGAATATAAAATTTAAGAAAGAGAAAACTTATTTTTCAAGTCTGGGTCAGCTTCTGCACTTCAGGAGGTTGGAGATAAAAACAACTGGTTATGCTCTTATGACTGAACACTCAGCCACATTCCACATCACAGCCCCACACTTACCATTGGTTTGCCTCACTCATCTCATTTGCCTTATGCCTTACTTCAGTGGCCAGAGTGAATTTAAGTTTGTAACCAAGATTTAAAAAAACAACATTACAAATAGTATTTTTCACTTATCACCATTAAAAGTCTGAATTTCAAACAGATTCTTGGACTGGCAGCTCATATCCATTAGCTCATTTAACTTTCACACCTGTCTCATCCCCAATAGCTTTTCCAGTACTACGACCTTCAAAGCTCTGAGTTTTCCCAATCTGAACTTGGACTTCTTCAGCATTTGACTTTTCTAACAAAAACATTGTGGAGCAGATAAGTAGATTGGCAAGCCTTTTCTATGTCTTTTCCAATGCTATCTGGGATCAATGTATTGACCATTTCCTTTCGAATAATTTGTCTGCACCTCTCGGGTCATGATTTCCATTATCTTCTCCCGGATCCCGCAGACCTATTGATGCCAAGCATAAGGTCTTCCAAATTTGATGGTTGTATTTTTTTAGTAAAACCAGCATAGAATAGATGAAGCAAATAACCATTGCTAATCTTGACAACATGAGCTTTAATTATGGTCTGCCATTTTTTGACCATGGAGCACATTTTGTCACAGGTAAGATACATGCCATGGAAATTAGGCAGTTTTTGCCCTGAATGTCCTCAGTAATTAGCTTGAGTTTTCTTTTTCTTTTTGTTAATCCTCTCCAGTGGATATTTTTCCATTGATTTTTAGAGAGAGTGGGAGAGGAAGAGACAGAGAGAAACATCGATGTGGAAGACACATGGATTGGTTGCCTCCTGCATGCACCCCGACCAGGGCAACCAAGGTACGTGCTCTTGATCGGAATCAAACCCAGGACCCTTCAGTCCAAGGGTCAAACCGGCCAGAGCTTGCTTGAGTTTTCTAAATGCAATCTCATCACTCTGCAGATCAGCTAGGTTCACTTTAAAAACATGACTCCCTGCCCTGGCCGGTTTGGTTCAGTGGATAGAGCGTCGTCCTGCGGACTGAAGGGTCCAGGGTTCAATTCCAGTCAAGGGCATGTACCTTGGTTGTGGGCTCGATCTTCAGTGGGGGGGTGTGCAGGAGGCAGGTGATTGATGTTTCTCTCTCATAGATGTTTCTAACTCTCTATCCCTCTCCCTTCCTCTCTAAAAAAATCAATAAAATATATATTTTTTAAAAAATAAATAAAAACATGACCCCTGAGACCATCAGATGGGATTTTGGTTCCTTGAATTCTCATGACGTGTTTTTCCATTCTTACTTACTAGAGACCCAGTGCACAAAATTCATGCATTGAGGTGTGTGTGTGGCGGGGGTCCCTCAGCCCGGCCTGCACCCTCTCCAATCTGGGACCCCTCAGGGGATGTCTGACTGCCTCTCACAATCCGGGACCGCTGGCTCCTAACTGCTCACATGCCTGCCTGCCTGCCTGCCCGATCACCCCTAACCACCTCTGCCTGCCTGCCTGATCGCCCCTTACTGCTCCACTACCAGCCTGATCGCCCCTAATTGCTCCCCTGCTGACCTGATCGCCCCTAACCGCCTCTGCCTCACCCCGCACCAGGGATCCAGGATTCCCTCCTCCAGCTAGTCGCAGGCACTGGAAACCCAGGCTTCCCTCCCTCTTGCTGGCCGCAGGCACCCGGGACCACAGGGCGGGTGGCTTGTCCCTCTCCTGGGCCGCAGGCGCAGCCTCTGGCACCCGGGACCGCGGGTTATGCAGCTTGTCCCCTCCCGGGCTGGTCCCCATTCCTCCCTCGCAAGCTCATTTGTGCCTGGCTGGTCCCTATTCCTTTCTCCCCAACGTTGAATGTCTGAGCCATTACTGTGTGACGGCATGAGGGCGTGACAACCACTTGCATTATTAGCTCTTTATTATATAGGATGTTGAACATAGCTGGCAGTTTTATAACATATCAGTCTTTCTTAGAAAATAGGTCAATCACTTTCTTCTTGGCTCCCTTTTGCCTCCTCCTGTAAGACATTTGTTTTTGCTGACAACCATGGTGCCACTCAGAGAGCCAAAATGTGTAACCAAAAATTTAATACTGTGCTTGAGAATACCCTGCCATCCAGAACAGGTTCGCCTTTTCTTTTTCCACTCTATAGTATATTGGGATTTTAATACCAAAAAAAAAAAAAGGGAAACCACTGGTTTGTAAAGTTTCTTTCACCATTTAACTAATCATTATATTGCTCATATAATACCAATACAGCTCAGAATACAGGGAAAAAGGCAGAAGTGTCATCAAGCAAGTTTTTACCTGTGAATTTGATCTTGCCTGCTTGATCGTACGGGAGCCAGACCATCAATTTCATCAAAGAAAATAATGGATGGGCGCATCTGGTAAGCCTAGAAAGGAGGTCCAGTGGTTGCATGTTATCATGAAAAACTTCAAATATTAGACTTAATATAAACCATTTTAATCCATTTCATTAAAACTTGCTTACAAAATTTATAAGTTATAAATCTAAATGTAAATTCAAGAACTACGTTTTAAGGGTTCAGACTAAATTATAACATATAGTTTAATTTTATTTGCATTTCAACTGGAAATATTCAAAACATACTTTACTGGTTATATAACTTAGATTTCGTATAGCTATAGTTATTGGGACATATAAAAAATCTATAAAAGACCAATAGTCAAAACAAGATAAAGAATAGAAAGTGATAAACCTCCCTTCCTATTTGGATGGGAAAATAATTAGCACGATGCCATAGTTTAAAAAAGACATAACTCAGTAAAGTTAAAACAAAAATTCTCAATGAGTTCCATAAAGAGATTTAAAAGCATCTGCAACAATATGCCTTAGTAGATCAGAATGTATTATCTCACAATGTGTTGTCAATAGAATCTGGCTTATAAAATTAAAGCCAGTCTAGGGATGAACTAATCTTCTATTAAGACATAGCTCACTACTGTTGTCTCCCTAAGTATGAAACTACCGCTCTCTTTCTAGGTTCTAAGACTCCAAAGAACTTAGATACAATCATTCCTTTCTCTTCTTACTATAAAACTATTCCTTATAGGTCAGTGTTATCTTGACACACAAAGAAAAATAATCTAGGAAGATTATATATTTGGAGTAAGTCTTCTGAATTTTTGCTCTATGAAAAGGAATTAAATGCAAGATTTATCTAATCCTTACATACTTACATCTACATTGATTGAAAATCTATATAGGTAAGTTTTAATATCATACCTGATCAAATAGCAATCGTAGCTGTCTTTCAGACTCTCCTACCCATTTACTTAGACAATCAGCACCTTTTCTCATGAAAAATGCTACTCTTTTATCCCCTTGACTGCACTCATTGGCAAGTGCTCTAGCAACCAGAGTTTTTCCGGTTCCAGGTGGACCATAAAACAAACAACCTCTGTAAAAGAATAAGTATTATTTTATTATTACTACATCAAAAAATAAGACTATTTAGACAAAATTACAAACCAATTTCATGAGTGTACTTGATTAGTGAATAAAAAAGTAAATGAGCCAAAACCGGTTTGGCTCAGTGGATGGAGCGTCGGTCTACGGACTGAAGGGTCCCAGGTTCGATTCCGGCCAAGGGCATGTACATTGGTTGCAGGCACATCCCCCCCGTGGGGAGTGTGCAGGAGGCAGTTGGTCGATGTTTCTCTCTCATCGATGTTTCTAGCTCTCTATCCCTCTCCCTTCCTCTCTGTAAAAAATCAATAAAATATATTAAAAAAAAAAAAAGTAAATGAGCCCTAGCCAGTTTGGCTCAGTGGGTGGAGCGTCGGCCTGCGGACTGAAGGGTCTCAGGTTTGATTCCAGTCAAGGGCACATGCACAATTGCGGGCTCGTTCCCCAGTAGGGGGAGTGCAGGAGGCAGCCGATAAATGATTCTCTCTCATCATTGATGTTTCTATCACTCTCCCTCTCCCTTCCAATTTAAAATAAATAAAAACATATTTTTTTAAAAAGTAAATGAGACAATTGAAATATTTCAATTCACAGAGCACAATTTAAAACCTTGGAATTAATATTGATACTACAAAATTAATACTAAAACTAAATAAAACCCTTTATTTAAAACGTATCTTCTTTTAATTGAGTCTTGGTCTTTTGGCTAAGATGAAGTATAAAACATATTTTCTTTTATTCATTCATTGTGCTCATCATATTACCTTTCCTTGCATAAAAGTTACACTTAAAAAGACTTCATAGTTTACAATCTTTGGCTTCAGTCTCAGTAACATAACACTAAAAGTTTTGTTAAAAAACATGTTGGAACTAAATAGGAAAGGAAGATAAGAGAGAACTTAAATAACAGTGGTTGGGTGGTAGGGACTAAGTGTAAATAATTTAAAATAATTTTTGTGACACCACTGCCATAGGGTAACCTACTGTTTTGTTTTGTTTTTCACGAAGTTCCAAAGTTATTTGTTGCTCTTAGGATAGAATTCTGTTAAAATGAACTTTACTCATAATTCTTTTTAAAAAAAAACATATTTTTTTAATTGATTTGAGAGAGGAAGGGAGAAGGAGAGAGAAACATCAATGATGACAGAGAATCATTGATCGGCTGCCTCCTACACGCCTCCTACTGGGGATCGAACCAGCAACTGGACAGGTGGCCCTGACAGGGAATTGAACTGTGACCTCCTGGTTCAGAGGTTGATGCTCAACCACTGAGCCACACCAGTCATGCTCATAATTCTTGATAGAAATACATGTAATAAATTAAAGTCTACCAAACTAATATGAAATAATCAGTTTTGGATCATCAAATAACTACCCTTGAAAAGAAACACTTAAAGGAAAATCCCAGAAAAACAGAAATGACAAAATAAGAATGGCAGGGGAAAAGTCACAAGTGACAGATGAAATCTACTAAAAATTAATAAAATATAAAAGAAAAGACAATAAGATAGGGGCAATCAAGTAGAGATGTAAAGAACAAAGCACATGGTAAGAAAACAACTAAATAAACAAATGGAAAAAACAACAGTGATTCCAACGTACAAAAACCAAGGTAGGTACAGATTTTAAAAACGTATCTATTGAGCCTAGCTGGCGAGGCTCAGTGGTTGAGCATTGACCTATGAACCAGGAGGTCACAGTGTGATTCCTAGTCAGGGCACATGCCGGGTTTTGGGCTTGATCCCTATGAGGGGCTTGAAGGAGCCAGCAGATCAATGATTCTCTCTCATCATTGATGTTTCTCTCTCTCTCTTCCCCCTTCCTCTCTGAAATCAATAAAAATATATTAAAAAAATAAAAACGTATCTATTGAGCCAACAATCTAATTTGTGAGACTGCATCTTAAAGAAAGAATTAAGGATTCACACAAAGAGGAAGCAATGAGATGTTCATCATATTGACACTATGATAATGAAAAGTTAGGAAAAAACTACACAGTTAGCAACAGCAAAAGCAGATAAAATGTGACACAACCACATAATGGAATATTACTTAGTTATTAAAATACAAAGAGAACATATATGAAAACAAGTTTACACAATCATATATTTGATTTCTATGGGAGTAAATACATGTTGTAAAGGTAAAATAAAGAGGAAACAATTCAGGGAGTTTGTTCTTCCTTTTTAAGTTCACTAAAATACTTTAACTAGATAGTTCCAATACTTCCTGTAAGAAATGCTATTACTTAATATCTGATTAAAAATTTTTATGATGGAGTAATATTCCTGAAAAATAAATTTAAAGACAAAAACTGAATTCACCAATGTTTTAACTGATCGTTTTATAGTATACAACTTTTACAATGCAAAAGAAAAAAAGCTTACTAATTTTAAAAGTTTAAATTAATTTTCCATGGAGGTGGGAAGTGAAATGGAGAATAGAGAAGTGCGTTAGTACCTTTCTTTCTTTTTTTAAAAATACATTTGTATTGATTTTTTATAGAGGAAGGGAGAGGGATAGAGAGTTAGAAACATCGATGAGAGAGAAAGATCAATCAGCTGCCTCCTGCACACCCTCTACTGGAGATGTGCCCACAACCAAGGTACATGCCCTTGACCTGAATCGAACCTGGGACCCTTCAGACCACAGGTTGATGCTCTATCTACTGAGCAAAACTGGTTAGGGCACTACCTTTCTTTAAAGACTTATAGCACAATATAATTTTTAAAACTATGTACATGTATTACTATGATACAAATTTAAACTAAGTTTTAAAAATGAGAAAAAAGTATGTATGGAAGCAATTTCACTCAATGTTTGAAAAACCATGGACAATCTTTTTTTCTCCATGGAGAATCAATTTTGAAATCATTTTTTATGCTAAACATTAAGTAAAAATATTCAAAGCACTGAGGACCTTGCAGGAAAAACATACAAATTATAGTAGACCTAAAATATTTCAACAGAGAAGCATTATCTTTCTGGACAACAGTAGCATAATGCAGATTTTTGGCTAAAATAAAATGTGTAATTAAATTACCTTGGAGGTTGAATTTTGAATTTTTCAAAGACTTCTGGATAAAGTAATGGAAATACCACCATCTCTTTTAGAGCTGCAATATGATTAGACAGACCACCAACACTATCAAATCGTACCTGGTGATGGAAGGGAAATACAGACATTCTTTGATTTGGAATCAAAGTTAAAATGTCATTCTATTCCTAAACTATACACAACCAACACACAATCAACTGAGTTAACACTAAAACATATCTTAGTTGTGGTTTAAAGATTAAAAAAAAAAAAAAGTCTGTAAAAATTAAACTTTCTGATAAAAAAAAATACACCTTTAAAACTAAAGTTAAAGAACACTATTATTACAGTTCAAACATACATTTCAGGACAGTACTCACTGAAGAATCGAATTGCATTGGATCAACATCAGCAAGGCTTGCTCCAATTTTAATTCGATCTTTGTAAATTCCTTTTAGTTCATCTTTCCGAAAATTTAGTGGCAGGCACCTATTTTTAAAAGGATGTGAAAAAATACAAACAAAACCATCAACTCACCTTTCTCCCCCAAATGCCATGTTAAAATACAAGCATTTTTCTTAAAAATTTAAAAATAAATTAAATTTCAACTAGAGCAATCTTAAGATTATGTATTTCAGTTTCCTCATTTTCTATATAGGTTGAGAATTTGTTAGAAAATAGTTATATCTGAAGCTTTATTATTAAAGACATACAATCAAATACCAATTTTTAAGAAGCTGCATCACCATAAGGTAATTCATGGTTGAGAATTCAGATTGTATCAATACACATTATAATTATAACTAGAGGACTGGTGCACGAAATTCGTGCACAGGCGCGCGGGGGGGGGGGGGGGGGGCGGCCCTCAGCCCAGCCTGCACTCTCCAATCTGGGACCCCCTCAGAGGATGTCCCCGGGATTGGGCCTAAACCGACAACTGGACATCCCTTTCACAATCCTGGACTGCTGGCTCATAATCACTCACCTGCCTGCCTGCCTGGTCGCCCCTAACTGCGCCCCCCCCCCCATCGCTGCCGGCCTGATCGCCCCATGTGCCCTTGACCAGAATCGAACCCAGGACCCTTTAGTCCACAGGCCAACGCTCTATCCACTGAGCCAAACCAGCTAGGGCTGCATTGTTATTATACATTAATCTGTTGTATAATTTTTTAATCAGTCAAGCTGTTCTTATTCCCAAATTATTCAGCTTTCTCACCATTAAGAAAAAAAAGGTGGTAGTTTTAAAAGGCTTCAAATAACATTTACCTGTTGATAGCTCTGTTACGGCTCCTTTTCCTGCGCCTCTCAAAGTGCTGTTCATCTTCAGAAGAGGAAGATGAAGTAGAATCACTACTGTGAATTGCATGCCTTCGCCTGGAGTAAAGAAGAAAACTAAAATCATGATGAAGAATGGCAGGGAAAAAAGGCATAAGATGTAAACATCAGAAATACCTAATAATCCAAAATGGTTTATCCTAAAATTAATACATTTGCTGAACCAATGAAGTAAGCTTTGTTGGCTGAATCTTTTGAAGGAAATAAAAGACTTGGATAACTAAGAGGAAAGGGAAAAAAGATAAAAGGCTGTGGTAAGCTGACCGTCAAATGTTCACTAAGACAGCACACGGTCTAGACCAGTGGTCGGCAAACTCATTAGTCAACAGAGCCAAATATCAACAGTACAACGATTGAAATTTCTTTTGAGCGCCAAATTTTTTAAACTTAAACTTCTTCTAACGCCACTTCTTCAAAATAGACTCGCCCAAACTGTGGTATTTTGTGGAAGAGCCACACTCAAGGGGCCAAACAGCCGAATGTGGCTCGCGAGCCGCAGTTTGCCGATCACGGGTCTAGACAGTTACTCTTAAGTTCTTAGTCTTTATATAAATCAGTTACCCTCAAAGAAAGGTGGGATAAAGAGGGTATTAGAATCTTTGGGACTGTAATTTTAGCAAATTATTTTCAATATTATAGTATATAAAATTTTACATTTGGAAGGGAATTACCTATTTTAAAATGTCAAATAACCTTTGAAGGAGAACATGAGAATTTTTATGCAAACCAGAGGGGATCAAGAAGGGTTAAAAAAAATGCTAGGAAACAGGGACAAATAAAATGGCCTTTTATCTACAGTATATCATCAACCGTAAATTCACAACTACCATTTAACCACTGTGTAAATGTAAATGAGTTACCAAACCCATATCTCAATCTTCTCAAACAAAAATATTAAAATATAATGAAATTCTTACCCTGGTTGATAATATTAGATAAGGTCTCAAGTGCTACGAATATTCAAAGAAATTTTAATCATTTCTACTACTTTGGACAGCTGCAAAAGACCTACAGGGAAAAACCAAAAAAAAAAAACACCAAACACAAAATATCTGGCTGGAAAACCTTTAATTATTCCATTGACTCCAGGTCTAGAGCTTTTTCTGAGTCAGAGTGCAATCATGGTTAAGTAGGTATTTCCAAAAATATAAAAGGTTCACTTTTCTATTGTCTGCATAATGTAGGTCCAAAATCTTGTACCTAAAAAACTCTGAACACAAGCTTTTCTATTATACATTTAGCAAAACATGATCTGGAATGTCATAAAGGCAATTCAGTCTCCATTAGTCCCACTTACTATGATTATTCATATGTTCTGCTATAGAATTAATGTATCTGACTAAGGAGTGCTGGCCCAGACACCATTGGAGATGTTTATGTTGCATGTTACCTTTGTAAATCCCCTCTCAAAAAATCTGAATTGTGAAGCACAAATGGCCCCAATGGTTTTGGAAAAAGGGTTGTGGAAACATAGATATAAGTGAGAAAATAATCCTTCACTGTCCACCTACCCAAACATGTCCAAGAACACCTTTGTGATTAGCCTGAAACTAAAACTATCTATATATATATAAAATCCTAAGCAACCGTTACAACCAGTTGACTGAACAACCGGTCAACCGGTCGCTATGACACACACTGACCACCAGGAGGCAGACGCTCAACCTGGTGGTCAGTGCGCTCCCACAGCCAACCTCCCGCAGTCCCTCCCTCTGGACTGGGGGAGACAGCCAGTCCGAGGGACCCCACCTGTGCACAAATTCGTGCACTGGGCCTCCAGTCTAGTATAAGTCTGAAATTTTATATAAAAAACGTACCTATTTTATATCACAACTAGAGGCCTGGTGCACAAAATTCGAGCAAGGGTAGGGTCCCTAGGCCTGGCCAGCGATCAGGGCCAATCGAGCCTTCCGGCTGCCAGCCAGGGCCTCCCTTCCCTGGCTGCCAGCCGCCGGCTGGGGCCTTCCTTCATTCCGTGCCACCCCCTGGTGGTCAGCGCACATAATAGTGAGTGATCGAACTCCTGTGGGGACACTTTGCATATTAGCCTTTTATATATATAAATATTATAAAGAGATTCTAACTTGTAGTCACATAATTGTATGTGAATTCAGTATGCATTCACATATAATTAAGACTAACTTCACAATTTAAAAAAAGAGACGAACATTTACTAAGTGCTTCTTGTACCAAGTGGTTGACATATTATCCTATATAATAAAGAGGTAATATGCAAATTGACCCTCACACCCACGTCATCACAAGATGGCCAGCAGGGGAGGGGAGTTGGGGGTGACCAGGCCTGCAGGGGAGGGCAGTTGGGGGTGATTGGGCCGGCAGGGGAGCAGTTAGGTTTCAATCATGCTGTTAGGTGTCAATAAGGGAAGCAGTTAGGTGTCAATAAGGCTGGCAGTCAGAGTGGTTGGGGCAATCAGGCAGCCAGGCAGGCGCGTGGTTAGGAGCCAGCAGTCCCGAATTGTGAGAGGGATGTCTGATTACTGGTTTAGGCCCCATCCTAAACCAGCAGTTGGACATCCCCCAATGGGTCCCAGATTGGAGAGGGTGCAGGCTGGGCTGAGGGACACTCCCCCAACAGTGCACGAATTTTGTGCACCGGGCCTCTAGTCTCATATACTATTAATTAAAACTTTGGAAAAGTACTTATTAGTAGGCTCATTTTACAGTCAGAGCTAATGTGGCTCACAGTTTAAAGAACTTGTTCAAAATATCAGAATTAGTCAATGGTGGCATCAGCATTAAAACTCATGCCTGTCTATTCAAAAAATCCGCATTCTATACACTACTATACTGGTGATTTTCAGTTGTTTATTTCACAAACCAGTAAAGTTACAAGCAAACAATAAGACTTTGTGGACTTTCATAAAGTTTTCAACATTTGATTTACAAATCTGAATTATTTTAAAACATTAAAGTATAGTTACAATAACAATCACATGTAGCCCTTAATATGTGCCAGATACTATTTTAAAAGGTTCACATGTATTAAGTCATCTAATTCTCACAATATTATGAAATAGGTGCTATTACCCCCATTGTGTGGATCAAAAAACTGAAGCATAGAGAGGTTAAGTAACTTGCCCAAAGTCACTAATAAGTGGTGGAACTGAGCTGGCAACCTGAGCTGTCATAGTCATGGGTCCAGGTTCTTCATAATTATTCTATACTGAAGAAAGGCCATTATTTCAGTTTAAAAAAGATTCTAAACATACATATCCATATTTGTGTGTGTGTGCACGTTGTTTTTCACTTTATTAAAAACTGTTGAAAAATTTGGCATGGACAAGCACTGTAAACCTAACTAGAGTGCTAGAGTCGCCAGTTGTAGTGCCTTAGCAAGGAAGGAGTACTTTGGAATACTGGTGAAACAATTGTGTTATTATATTATCTTCTTGTTCAGAGGGACTAGGCTTGTTCCAGAAACTGCAGATCAAGCTAAAGAATAATCCTTAGATGACTAGAGGTTATCAATCATAAGGAAGAAAGAAATTCCTGCTTAAAGGCAGTATTCCTGAAGCTCTGCTATGATAAGTTGCCAAAAGACCCTTGGAAACTCCTGCACTGTGGTTGAAAGCTTTCTTAACCATTTGCTAAAAGCAATGTTCAAGTGATTCTTTGGATGTGTGCTTTGTTTCTGTGCCTAAGTAGTTGTAGTAGAACATGAACTATAAACAGAAGCTGGTCTCTTGATTAAAAAATAAAAAGGCTAAGCAAAGTATCATTAAAGTTGTTAGAAAAAAATTGAGATGTTCATACCACCTTGTGAAGGAAGTTAAAAAAAAAAAAGGTTTAAAGGGCTACATTCAAAAGGCCAGGTAATTCCAAGTGTTAGAAAGACACGGAGAAACTGGAACTCTGGCTGCTAGGAATGTAAAATGAGGCAGCCATTTGAAAAACAATCTGGCACTTCCTCAAAACATTAAATATAGTTAGCATTTGACCCAGCAATTCTACTTCTAGGTATATGCCCACGAGAAATGAAAACATATCCAAACAAAAAATTGTATACAAATGTTCACAGTAGCATTATTCATAACAGCCAAAAAGTGGAAACAACCCAAATGTTCATCAACTGATAAATGGATAAATAAAATATGGTATATTTATACAACAGAATCTCATTTGGCAATGAAAAGGAATGATGTACTAATACATACCACTACACTAATGAACCTTAAAAGTGTTATAACAAGTGAGAGAAGCTAGTCACAAGAGATTCCACTTATATGAAATACCCAAAATAGGCAAATTTATAATGACAGAAAGTCGACTGGTGGTGACTTAGGGCTGGGGGATAGAAATATTGGGAGTGGGGGGTGATAACTAAAGACTATAGGCAAGAAAATATTCTAAAATTATTGTGGGCCCTAGTCAGGTAGCTCAGTTGATTAGAGTGCTGTCCCCATATACCAGGTTTGTGGGTTCAACCCCCAATCAGGGAGTATATAAGAAATCAACTAACGAATGCATAAATAAATGGGACAATAAAATCGATGTTTCTCACTATGTCTTTCAAATCAATCAATTAACACTTTTAAAATAAAAAACATTATGAGATTTTAAAAATAAAATAAATTTACTGTGGTAATAGTTGCACAACTCTGTGAGTATATTAAAAGCTATTGAATTGTATACTTTAAATTGGTAAACTATATGTATATGAATTATGTCCCAATAAAGCTGTGATCAAAGAAAAACTGTTTAAAGGGTTATCAAAACCAACACCAAGAAGGTCATCAAGTCACATAATATGACTCTAGGATACATCGTAAATCATAGTTCATACTTTTAATTTAAATGTGCCAGGATCCTCCACTAGTCTATGACATCCAAGGGCAGGAATCCTGGCTTCATCATTTTTATATCCATAGTACTTGGCACATGGTAGTACTCAAACATTTGTTAAATAATTGGAGGGGGTAAAAAATCCTGCACCCAAGGAGCTATGCAACAATGTGAGACACTTTATATAAAGAAAGAGTAGACTCTGTGAACCAAAAGGGGCAAAAAAATTCCTACCTGCTACAAGATATACTGTAGGTGGTGATTGTAGAGGTAGTCAGTCAACAAGTATGTTGTTTCCAGTATGCTACTTCCAGTAAAGATGAGGGAAGAAATTAAATCTCAAAGTAACTGCCAGCCTCTCACTTCTGCTGAATCAAATAGAGATCTGTCCCTTGAGTCAGGCAACCAAGAACTGCCTGGGCCTTATGATTGTTGGGGATTCCAGGGAGCAATATGCCTTACTCTCCTTTTCTGAAGATAATTAAATTTCACTATCAAAATATCGGTCTTTAACAAGGAACCTATGAAAAATATAGACAATGTGGCCTCCTTTCAAGTGCAATTTATCTTGAACAGCCAGGCAGGTTGAGTTTGCCTTCTTGGTCTTCTAGTTGTGAGAAAAGGAATGATGATACAAGAAATCTAGAATGTACACTTGTGATTTTGGCACTCTGAAAATTAAAAGACCCAGGGACACAGTTTTATTTTATATTTTCCCTACAAGACAGGAAATTTGTCAGCACCTACAAAGGTGTTGCCTTCCATGACCAAAACATGATCAGATAGTCTGCTTCTAGGAGACTTCTAAGAACTGTTAAAATAGCGGAATTCTCATAGGACTTCAGTCTTACTCCTGAGCAAATTACTATTAGGAAAAAAGTGCCATTTCCCACACCAGTGTCATTTTTTCCTGCCCTTTTAGTCTTCACTAACAAGCTCTCTCATTCATGAACAATTACAATGTTACTATTATCCAGAAAGTTCTAATAGGTCAGAAAAACTTTTATTACTTAGGAGAAAGAGGAAATAACAAGAATTACCTCTTTGGATTTAAATATGAAAAACAAGCAACAAATGTTGGGATGTGGAAGAAAAAGAAACCCACAAATAATTTAAATAGAGAAAATTAATACTACATATATAAAAGAAAGAAATTTTTACGATTGATCCAGAAAAAGATGGTCAAAGTTATGACAAGTCTAGAAGCAATGTAAATTAGAAGGCTTTTCATCGTAGGAAAATATATTTGTGATAGTATGTGAAGATAAAATTAAACCTATATTTAACTTAATGTAAAGATTAAAGAAAACAGTCTACGTAAAATGCTTAATACCAAGCTAGGAATACAGAAACAAAGGAAGCTCTCTATTATTAAAGTGTGGAACAACCGAGTAAACTACCTTACCATGGTAGTTACTAACAATTCCTATTAGTGGAAGCAAAAACTAGTCAGTGGTAGTAGAAATTAAAGCACTACAGGCAGAGTTAACTACTTGCCCAAATATATAATTCTAGAATTCTATTCTGATATCCTCAATCCTAAGACTCTAGAATCCTACTGTAACATAGCCACAATTATGTTGTCATAAATCAATTACTACTTCAAAACCAAACCTGTTCATTCGTTTGCAGTAAGGACTTCTTGGTCCCGCAGAAGATAATCGATATCTTGGTCTGGCAGGAGAAGCTGGGCCACTATAAAATATGTTGGGCTTTCTCTGGTGACGAGGTTCTAAAAGAAGGAGTTAGAATGTACATGACATATGAATATGTTTGAAGGTAATTTTGTTCTTCATATAAACACTTACAAAGGTGCTGCCCCTTCCATGAAAATATTAGTACACATCTACTATAGAATATTCTACAATTCGTATTTCCAATCATTTATGTCTGCAGGGCTGCTACTGAAAATATGTATAGCACATACACCAACAACCAAACATACACTGGCCATAAATAACCATTATGATTATACTGATAGATAACAGCTCACTATCAGACCTGCATGTACATGCTCATAAACATTGAGGCACAACTTTAACATAAACAATAAGCAGTTCTAGCTATATATAAACTGACAAATTAAGTAGAAAGCTGTAAGATCTAAAATAATTAAAGACAGACATGAAATTTCAAAACAGCTCAATTATTTGCTTTGGGTAATAACTAAAATTTAACTCTTTTTCGAAGAATTGACTTATTGCACTTTTAAGATAGGTTAAGAAAGACAAAAACTATGTGTATTATGCAAAATAAAGACTAAAAAAATAATAAAAGAGGAAGGACAGTCAAGACAAAGGTAATAAAGTTACATCTCCTGGGAAAAAAATAGCACTTACTTTCCAATGGAGCCTGGTAGTAAACAGTAGCTTTTCTCTGTCTAAGATAATATCGTTTCTGATTATCTTCTTCTCCATCTTCTTCATCTTCATCATCTTCATCTTCACCATCATCTTCGTCTTCTTGGTCTTCACCCTCTTCAGATGATTCTACAATTTAAAAATATTTATTAGGATACTCACACCAAAATGTTAACACTTTTTAACATAGGGTAACTGAGAAAGAGACCCTTCTGTTAAAATGTATTTACTTCTAGATTATTATTTTTCTTTTAAATATATTTTTATTGATTTCAAAGAGGAAGGGAGAGGGAGAGATAGAAACATCAATGATGAGAGAGAATCATTGATCAGCGGCCTCCTGCACATTCCTCACTGGGGATCGTGCCCATAACTTGGGCATGTGCCCTGATAGGGAATCAAAGAGTGATCTCCTGGTTTATAGGTTGATGCTCAACCACCAAGCCACACCGGCCGGGCTCTCATAGAGTATTCATAGAAAGAATCTAATTTTTTCTTTACATTTTTTTTTTTTTATTGATAGATTTCAGAGAGAGAGGAGAAAGGAGAAACATCAATTTGTTGTTCCATTTGTTTATGCATTCATTGATTGCTTCTTGTATAAAAGAATCTAATTCTGCCCTAGCTGCTTTGGCTTGGTGGATAGAGTGTTGGCCTGCAGACTGAGGGGTTCCAGGTTCGATTCTGGTCAAGGGCACATGCCCAGGTTGAGGGCTTGATCCCCAGTAGGGCGTGTGCAGGAGGCAGCTGATCAATGATTCTCTCTCATCATTGATGTTTCTCTCCCTTCCTCTCTGAAATCAATAAATATATATCTACACTAATAAAAGAGAAAGATGCAAATTGACTGTACCTTCACAATGCCCACCAGCCAATCAGGAGTGAGTATGCAAATAAAATTAACCCAACAAAGATGGCGGGTTAATTTGCATACGCAGGTGCCAAGCAGGCCGGGGGCAATGACGCAGGCATTCTGAACCGCCCCAGCAGCTCTGGGCCTCTGGGCAGCGTGGGAAGGCAGAAAGGCGGCTCTGGCCGGAGCAAAGGCGGTACCGGCAGCCAGGGGAAGGAAGGCCCATTCTTGCACGAAATCTTCGTGCATCAGGCCTCTAGTATATATATATAAAGAATCTAATTCTTTCACAACATTAAATAATTTTTTAATGAAATAAAATAATTGTAGAATTAAAAACAACTAGAGGAAGAAAAAAGGAACTAGAGAAAAAAATTTAAAGGCTACTGTTAGCCCTGGCCAGGTAGCTCAGTCAGTTAGATTGTCATCCTGATACACCAAGGTGGCAGGTTCAGGTCACATACAAGAATCAACCAATGAATGCATAAATAAATGGAACAACAAATCAGTGTTTCATTTTCTCTCTCTCTCTCTCTCTCTCTCTCTCTCTCTCTCTCTCTCTCTCTCTCAAATCAATAAATAAAAATTTTAAAAATAAATAAAAAAAGGCTACTGTCAGTAGGTACCAAATTCAAGTTTATGGTATTACTTCTAATTTCATAAATATAGATGACTATACTTAAGCTTCAAGTAAATGTAACATGTTGACAAATTTAAGTATCTCCTTACTTAGCTTTTTGCCTTTTAAATTTCAGTTTGGACATTCCCTTCAGCCTTCCTGGCTGTCACTGAGTTACATAAGAGAATAACTCAAATAATCTACTTATGATCATTTAAACACCAAACATTTAAAATGCATTTCCGACAACTGGTTTTCACTCAAGAAAATTTCTAACAGAGTATAGTAATAAGTCCTAAACAGAATAGCAAAATTTTAATAATTTCTTTTAAAAATTAAAAATAGGTAAATATGTTATCTGTAGATATGTGTTATCTTGTATTACACAAGAAAACCAGTTGCTTTAGAATAGTTGATTTCAAATACTTTCCCAAACAAAACATACTATCCTTTAAGCTCTCCCTGCCCTCACTTTTTTCTTTTAAATTATGACCACTACTCTGATCTCTCCCAAACTACCATAAAAGTCACAGCTTCTGAATAAAAAGGCTACATTCTACTAAATAAAAGTACTAATATTCAAACTCAGGGATAGAACAAGAGAAAAGACTAACCCACACTGCCTTCTTGATTATCAGTTGTTTCTTCATCAGTTCTTTGAATACTTTTTTGTTTTCCTCTTGTGTACATATTAAGATTCCCCTAAAAACATTTAAATAAAATCCATTAACATTTAGTACACTTATTTAAAAAATTCAATAGGACCTTCCAATGTTGCTTAAAATAAATATATTTACAGCCATAAACTCTTACAACTCCAGCAATAACTAGTGACTAATCAAACAAATGCTGAATAAAACGATGATCAATTTAACCAAAAAAATGGATAGGTATTATAGAAAAGGTTAAAGATTATCAAATCATCCCCTTGATGGAAAATATATTTACTTCTTCTGTTTCATTAAACACTGTCAAGTCTTCTAGTCCTCTCATTCGCCGTCTACGCATCTTCTTCATGTCATCCATTTTTTGAAGTACAGCTTCAGCAGTGCTTAAAGAAAATTTATATAAATATAAGCTAACACTGTAAAATATTGCATTTTAAAAAACTTAATTTTCCTTCCATTGTATTCTTTGAGTACTAGCATTTTAAATATCTCTATTTCTTAATTTACTTGTGTATTTTTTATATTTTCAAAAATAATTTAAATATGTATACAGAATTATTATAAAGTCCTCTAGTAATCATTCTCCTTTATGCTTAACATAAACTAAATGTATTAAATATTCAGGCTAGTCAAAATTTCTGACCCCTCCCCAACAAAAAGTTTTTATCACCTAAATCATCTTGATCTAAATAATTTTCACTTACTTTGTTATAAGTTTATCAAATAGCACAGACTGGTTCACACTACTGTAACGACTTCTAATCCTACAACTGCGGCGAACTTCAACATCACCATTCTCTTCATGCAAGTGTTCTGGAGTCTGAACAATGTTTCTAGTCCTCAATGACCGAGTAACTGGAATTACTTTGTCTTCATAGATCAATACATGAAAATAAGTAGAAATAGAAATAGCACTTTAAAAAGAACTCTAAAATAAACGACTGAACAGCTACACTTTCACATAACAGAATTATAGTATCTTGAACTTAGCCTTTATTAAAATATTAGAAAACAAAAATGAAGTTACAACATACTCTTATCATATAGTCCAGCCATTCCATTCTCAAGAGAAAAGGAAAGATATATATAACACAATGACTTGGACACAAATGTTCAAAGCAGTTTGGTGCTAGCACCAAACTGAAAACAACCCAAACATCCAACAAAAGATGAATAAAGAAATTGGGGGGGGGGGGGGGGAGAAAGAAAGAAATTGTGGGAAACAACCTAACTGCCCATCAATGGATGAATGGATAAAGAAGAAAGACATGGAGCGCTGGCTAGTGTGCTCAGCGGTTAGAGGGTCAGCCTGTGTACTGAAGTATCTCAGGTTCGATTCCCAGTCAAGGGCACGTACCTGGGTTGCAGGTTTGATCCCCAGCCCAGTCAGGGTGTATGTGGGAAGCAACTAATCGATGTGTCTTTCACATGGATGTGTTTCTCTCTCTCTCTCTCTCTCCCCTTCCCTTCCACTCTCTAAAAGTCAGTGCAAAAATATTCTCAGGTAAGGATTAACAAACAACAACAAAAAAAAAGAAGAGGAATATAGTTAGTCCTCACGTAACACTCTTCTAAATAGGTTCTGTGACTTTAAGCAAAATGACACATAATGAAATCAATTTTACATTAGGCTAATTAATTTAAAGAATTAAGTTCCTACAGCATCTCATCAATGTTATAAGAGATGAGGTTAGTCCTGGATAGTGTGGCTCAGTTGGTTCTGCATTGTCCTGTGCACCAAAAGGTTGCCGGTTTGACTCCCAATCAGGGTACATGCCCAGGTTTCAAGTTCCATCTCTGGTAGGAGGCCTGCAGGAGGCAGCCAATCAATGTTTCTCTCTCTCTCTCCCTTCCTCTCTCTCTAAATATCAATAAAAATATTAAAAAAGAAACGACATTAAACAAAATGACATTATTCGAGGACCTGCTGTATACACACAATGAACTATTATAAGAAAGAAGGACATCTTGCCATTTGCAATAACATGGATGAACTTTGAGAGCATTATGCTAAGTGAAATATGTTAGATGGAAAAAGAGGAATACCACATGATATCACTTATATGTGGAATCTAAAAAAGCTAAACTCATAGCAAGAGACAAAAATGCTGGTTGCCAAGGGCTGGATGGTAAAGGTTAAAGAGAGATGTTGGTCAAAGAGTACAAATTTCTAGCTATGAGTAAGTTCTGAGGATCTACAGCAGAGTGACTACAGTTAATGATACTGTAATACATACTTGATAGTTGTTAAGAGAGTATATGTTAAATATTCTCACCACAATAAAGAAATAGTAATCATGTGACAAGATGCAGGTGTCAGCTAAGCTATTTTAGTAATCATTTTACAATATATACGAGTATCAAATCAATATTCCTTTAACACTTTAAACTTATACATCATTATATGTCAACTAGAGGCCCGGTGCATGAAATTCGTGCACGGTGGAGGGCGATGTCCCTCAACCCGGCCTGCACCCTCTCCAATCTGGGACCCCTCGGGGGATGTCTGACTGCCGGTTTAGGCCCGATTCATCATTCATCGGACATCCCTCTAGAGCGGACATCTGCTCTAGAGAGCAGTTGGACATCCCTCTCACAATCTGGGACTGCTGGCTCCTAAAGGCTCACCTGCCTGCCTGCCTGACTGCCCCTAACTGCTTCTGCCTGGCAGCCTGATCACCCCCTAACCACTCCCCTGCCGGCCTGATTGACGCCTAAATGCTCCCCTGCTGGCCTGGTTGCCCCCAACTGCCCTCCCTTGCCAGCCTGGTTGCCCCTAACTGCCCTCCCCTGCCAGCCTGATCACCCACAACTTCCCTCCCCTGCCAGCCATCTTGTGGAGGGAATCTTCTGATGTCGTTGCAGTGGCCATCTTGTGACAACGTTGCATGACTCCACCTAGGCTTTTATTATATAGGATTATATCACAATAAAACTGGTGGGGTGGGGGGATGGGACGGGACAAAATTGTGGTATCTATAATAATAAAAGCGTAATACGCTAATTAGACCGGACGTCCTTCGGGACGACCTTCCGGACGAAGCTGGGGCTGTGAGGGAAGCCCGGGTCCCGAGTGCGTGCTTGCGGCCAGAGGGAAGCCCATACTGGCAGCTGGGGGAAGGAAGGCCTACTCTTGCATGAATTTTGTGCATCGGGCCTCTAGTATTTATATAATGGAAAACTGCTCAGCAACAAAGGCAACAACATAGATGATTCTCAAAGTAATTATGCTGTGTAGCCAGACCATAAAAGAATGCATACTATATAATTCTACTTATAGAATTATAAAATTATAAGTAGAGTATGATAGAAAATGCAAATGAACTGATAGAGATAAAAAGCAGATTGGTGGATACTCAGGAACTTTGGGGGATAGAGGGCATGGAGAAGGTTGGGGGGTCAGGAGGGATAAAGGGGTCTGAGAAAATCTGGGGGGGGGTGATGGTTATCTTCACTACCTTATTGTGGTGATGTCACAGCATATACTTTTGTCAAAATCAAACAAACTGTATACTTTAAATAAGGGAAGTTTATTGTATGTATTGCAATGCACCTATAAACAAAACATCATGTTTTTTAAACATTCAAAATGCCTTTAGTCCTGGCCAGTGTTGCCCAATAATTAGAGAGTTGGCCTTCACTCCGAAGGATCTCAGGTTCAATTCCTGGTCAAGGGCACATACCTGGGTTGTTCCCTGGCCCTGGTTGGGGTGAGTGTGGGAGGCAACTGATCAATGTATCCCTTTCACACCGATGTTTTCCTCTCTCTTTCTCTCCCTCTCCCTCCCTCCCTCCCTCCCTCTCTCCCTCCCTCCCTCCATTTCTCCCACTCTATCTAAATTCAATGGAAAAATATCTTAGGTAAGAATTAACAACATCAAAAAATGCCTTTAACATTACTTACCTTCTTTGCACTCTTCTTTTTTTTTATCAGCCTGCTGTCTGGCCAACTGCCTATTGAAAAAAATTAAATAATTCAAAATAATTGACATAATTTTAAATCCTCTATTTTCATAATATACAAAGTAGGACAAAAATTTAAATCAGCTTGGAGAGTAACTGTAGATACATAAAAACCTACAAACACTAAAAAAAAAAAAATAGCTTGAAAATATTTATGCTTACATAAATTACTAGAGGCCCAGTGCATGAATTTGTGCACTAGTGAGGTCCCTCGGCCTGGCCTGCGGGATCGGGCCAAAATTGGCTCTCCAACATCCCCCGAGGGGTCCCAGATTGTGAGAGGGCGCAGGCCAGGCCAAGGGACCCCACCGGTGCACGATCGGGGCAGAACGCAGGAGGTTGGCCAGCCGGGACGGGACTGTGGGAGGGCTCCAGGTTGTGTCCAGCCTGTTTCGCTCAGTCCCCATCGGCTGAACCCCAGCAGCAAGCTAACCTACCGGTTAGAGTGTCTGCCCCCTTGGTGGTCAGTGCACATCATAGCGAGCGGTTGAGCGGCCTTAGCGTATCATTAGCATATTATGCTTTGATTGGTGAATGGACGACCGGACGACTGGACACTTAGCATATTAGGCTTTTATTATACAGGATGGCTAACAAAGTCTGAGAAACCTGTTGTGAAACAGGCTCATAGACTTTTCATAAGAGCCCCTCCTTCCATACCATGTAGGTCTATTTTTATAAACTAGGTTCCAATTAGATACTAGGGACACAATGATTGAAGGGGTGTTTTACTTTTCCTTTCCTTTTTGCCTACCGAGGAAGGGGAGCACTTTTCCCCTTATAGCAGTTGGTAAGCTGTTTCTTAGATAGTAAATATTTTAGGCTCGTGTGCATATAGTCTCTATCACAAACATTCACACAACTCTAGCTTTGAAGGAGGAAAGCAATCATAAACAGAATGAATGGGCTTGGGTGTATTTCAATAAATCTATTTATAAATGACATTTTATAACCCTGGAATCTTGATGAGCAGTCAAGAATACACTTAAAAATTAAATGCAAATCCTAAAATGTTACTTTAAAACTATTCTGAATTAGCATTTGGAAAACTTGTATTACCTTGTAAAATGCCTGCCATTAGCATGTTTCTCCGTTACTTCCATATTCTTATCAAAACTAGAATCTGAAGAATTCTGTGCATTTTTTCTCAAAGTCCTTAAAACACGTTTCCGGTGGTAGGTTTCAACTTCCTTAACTGAAGACCCATCCTTCAAGAAAAATTAAGAAGGCCATCTAAGTGTTTATTTAGTCAAAATTCCCAAGTTAAACTACTCCAAGAGTGTTCTCTGATTACAAGTTTGTACAACTGCTTTTTGTGCAGAATCATTTTTGTATTTTCCCAACAGTATCTAGAATGATTTTATGATATCAGCAATGTCTATGAAATGGCTAATGTAAGACATGAATTTTAAAATATATATATTTTTATTGATTTCATAGAGGAAGGGAGGAGAGAGAAACATCAATGGTGAGAGTGAATCATTGATCAGCTGCCTCCTGCATGCACCTACTGGGGATCAAAAATCCGCAGGCCGATGTGCTCTCCACCGAGCCAAACCAGCTATGGCAAGACTTATTGATTATTGAGACTTATAGTTCTATTTCACAGTGAGTAGTTCAGACATAAGTTTTCCATCACTGAAAAAATAGTTGTGATAGTTCATAACACTAAGTACTGCTTTTTTTAAGGCTACAGAAATTAGAAAGATACACACACACCGCTGTCTGTCATGCAATCACTGAGCAATCTTAAAATAACTAGACAATTAGAATTATAATTTTGGCTTGAAAGACAAAAAGGAGTTACCTATTTCACCCAGATAATGCAACAACTGAATTCAAAGACTGCTTAGGTATATTAATCTATTATAAAAACCAGAGTTTTATGTAACTATTTTTTGCACAATAGACTTCATGACCTACAGAGCTTCTATCATAAACTATTCAAAAGTTCATATGCACCTCATGTATAAAGGATACTTTTACATTAGAAGGCAAAAGTACCTAACAACTCTACAAAGTAGAGGCTTGGTGCATGGATTCGTGCACTGGTGGGGTCCCTCAGCATAGCCTGTGGGGAGCGGGCCGAAACCGGCAGTCCAACACCACCTGCCACTCCTGCTCATCCCAGCCCCACCGCACCTGCCGCCGCTCCACTGTGGTCTCCGGGCTGCGGTAGCCAGCCATGAGCCCTATGTCTGGTACCCGCTGGTCAGCTGAATGGCACTCCTGCTGTGGGAGTGCACTGACCACCAGGGGGCAGCTCCTGCATTGAGCATCTTCCCCCTTGTGGTCAGTGCGCATCATAGCGACCGGTTGTTACATAGACTAGAGGCCCAGTGCACGAAATTCGTGCACGTGGGGTGTGTGTGTCCCTCAGCCCAGCCTGCACCCTCTCCAATCTGGGACATCCCTCTCACAATCCAGGACTGCTAGCTCCCAACTGCTCACCTGCCTGCCTTCCAGATTGCTTCTGCCTGCCAGCCTAATCACCCCCTAACCACTCCTCTGCCAGCCTGATTGATGCCTAACTGCTCCCCTGCCAGCCTGTTTGCCCCTAACTGCCCTCCCCTGTAGGCCTGGTCTCCCCCGCCCAACTGCTCTTCCCTGCAGGCCCAATCGCCCCCAACTTCCCTCCTCTGCTGGCCAGGTCACCCCTAACTGCCCTCCCCTGCAGGCTTGATCGCCCCCAATTGCCCTCCCCTGCTGGTCTTATCGCCCACAACTGCCCTCCCTTGCAGGCCTGGTCCCTCTCAACTGCCCTCCCCTGCTGGCCATCTTGTGGCAGCCATCTTGTGTTGGAGTGATGGTCAATTTGCATATTACTCTTTTATTAGATAGGATAAGGCCTGGTGCACAGGTGGGGGCCAGCTGGTTTGCCCTGAAGTGTGTCCCAGATCAGGGTGGGGGTTCCCTTGGGGCATGGGGCGGCCTGGGTGAGGGGCCTGTGGTGATTTGCAGGCTGGCCACGCCCCCGTAGACCAAAGCCGGAGGCCCTGGTATCTGGGGTTTATTTATCTTCTATAATTGACACTTTGTAGCCTTGATCGGAGCCAAGCCTCCTGCTTGCTCCGTGGCTGCAGCCATTTTTGTTGGGATTTATTTATCTTCCATAATTGAAACTTTGTAGCCTTGAGTGGAGGCCTGAGCCGGCCAGGGTGTGCGAAAAGCTTGGCTTCCTCCATCACCGGGGAAACCCAAGCCTCCTGCTTGCTCCATGGCCGCAGCCATCTTGGTTGGGTTAATTTGCATACTCGCTCCTGATTGGCTGGTGGGCATGGCTTGTGGGTATAGCTGAGTGATGGTTAATTTGCATATTACTCTTTTATTAGATAGGATAGATGCCTTACTACTCTGAAAATTGATAAGGTTGGAAAACCAGGAAGTGTTTAAAAATTAATCCTCCCTGCCCCCACAGGCTTTACCCAATTATTTCATTTTATTGAGACATTTTGTCATTTGATTTTGTTTTGGCCAGAATATTGATTGGTTCACAAAATAAAGATATGTATACCACAAGGATTTGTGTAAGAACTGGGAAAATACTTAATAAAATACTAAGTCATATGTATGATTTGTTAGCACTTTTATCAGTGTACTTTTATATGATACATGGGTGGGCAAAAGTAGGTTTACAGTTGTAATACAAATAAATTATACAATAATTAATAAATAATAATAAACTATTCTGTGTACTCACAACTGTAAACCTACTTTTGCCTATCCCTATATTTAAAGATGTTTGAAAAAAAAGATACCTACACTTTTAGGTAAGTGTATTATTTTTAAAACAAACACCTACATCTTGATGGGTGTAAGGTAACATAAGACTTTCCAAGGAAAATTTGAGGAGAATATTTCCAGATTCTCAACTTGCACAGGTTACTTTTTCTTAAAACTGACTTGCCTGAGAAGGCAACCTTAACTAACAAGGCACCTCTTTCATTTACCCAGAGTCCTATCTCTCTCTCATTTTGAATCTTACTATTGTGGACTGCCTTCAGGCCTTACAAACCTTCACAAAGCCAAACAAAGAAAACACTAGAGTAGGTGTTAAGTAATTGAATGACTAAGCTAAGCAACAAAATCCTTACCTTTGTTAAGTGGTTTCCAATTCTTTGTTTTCAACAAAATTGAAAAAAGACCTAAATAAGCTAAGAGACCATTAAAAATAAATTTTGGCAAATGATTTTTGGCATGAAAAGCCAGAAAAACTGGATGGCACTGCTAAACAAACTTCTTTCATTACATTCTACTTATTTGTATGAATGTTTTCAGTGCTTAAAATTATAAAAACAATGGAACTGATGTCAAACACTGTCTATAGCAATAAAATTTATCTACAGATACATGAATTGGGTGGGCAGGATTTCACACATGAAATCCTAATGAAATCTTACTTCCCATGCTTAATCATGTTAATCAAAATGTTTATGTTGTTTTGTTCAGTTGAATAGTAATTATAATTCAATACACAAAAATTTTATATTGGAGCCTTGTGAGCATAGAGAAGTAGGAAAAAAGTTCAAATTTTGTTTTACAAATATATAAACAAATTTAAAGCATAAAGATATATCAAGATAAAATGCTGTGGATTAAGTGGATTGAAAATGCAAATTACAAGAGGGAGTAAAGAGTCAAGATAAAATTTGTGACTGCTAAGAAAGCTTATTCTTGTATTATTTTAATGTTCTTAAGACAGGTATTAAATAACTATGGTTTTTAAATTCCAGTGGATACTTGTAATAGTTTTATTTTTATTTTTTAAAATATATTTTTATTGATTTCAGAGAGGAAGGGAGAGGGAGAGAAAGAAACATCAATGATGACAGAGAATCATTGTTTGGCTGCCTCCTGCATGCCCCCAGCTGGGGATCAAGCCTGCAACACGGGCATGTGCCCTTGATCAGAATCGAACCTGGGACCTTTCAAGTCCAAAGGCCGACGCTCTATTCATTGAGCCAAACCGACTAGGGCAATAGTTTTATTTTTTAATGATGACATTAAAAGATGATAGAAATGATCTCCATTGTAACTCTTTAAACCAACTGGGGTGGGAGAAATTTAGCAGTTTAAAAATGTACAACAGAATATAGACCTAGCTGATTTAGCTCAGTGGATAGAGCCTCCCCCTCCAGACTGAAGGATCCCAGGTTAGATTCCAGTCAATGGCACATGCCCAGTTGTGGGCTCGATCCCCAGTATGGGGCGTGCAGGAGGCAGCTGATCAATGATTCTCTCTCATCATTGATATTTCTATCTCTTCCTCCCTCTCCCTTCCTCTCTAAAATAAAAAAAAAATTTTTTTAATGTACAATAGAATATAGAGCTAAAATTTTTTTTTTTTTGAAACTCAGAAGAAAACAGTAAAATAAGCATTTTTTGGGGACAATATTTATTTGAGGCTCCTAGAGTCATCAAATTCATAGAGACAGAACATAGAATGGCGGTTACCAGAGGCTGGGAGGAGGGAAGAATGGGGAGTTAATGTTTAATTGGTACAGAGTTTTTGAAGATGAAAAAATTCTGGAGATGGATAGTGGTGATGGTTGCAGAACAATGTGACTATACTAATGCTATAAGCTGTACATTAAAAAAAAAAGGTTAAAATGGTAAATTTTATATATCTGTATTTTAACAAAAAAGAAAGTAAATGTCACCATATTCTTAGGGATAATAAGTATCTTTCCATAGGAAAAAAGATTCCTTGAGAAACATGGCATAAGTGAACCTTTCATTTGTGTAGTGAGTGGCTTAGTCCATCCTTCCTAAATAAGCACGGGCTCTCCTTATGTGGAGGAAAAAAATAAAAACAGGTTTTGGGTTAATCAGCTAGAGGTACACATGGGAGAATTTTAAAATATCAGTAACTTTCAAAAATGTTTCTTATAAAAGACATTATGTGAAGTGAAAGCAGCAATCACAGATAACACACATTAACCTTTTGGTGTACACAGCATTCTTTTCCTATGCAAAAATATTCATTTAAAAATTGGGATAATGCTATTTATGTTTTTTAACTCCTAGTAATACAAACATTTTCCCATGTTGTGAAATATTATTCTAAAATCTTTTTAAATGAATCAATAGTATTCTACCCATTACATGAATGCATTTAACAAATTGCTTAATATATCACAATTAGGTTATCTGCAATTTTTGTGTGTCATAGATAAATTATGTACATTTGATGTCCAAAAAAAACTAGCGCAATTATTAAATCAAAATAATTCTCAAGAGGTAAGTTAAAAGCCAACTCATAATGGCAATTAACACTGAATGATAAAAATGGGGACTTTCACTTTCTATTTTTTACATTTTTACAACATGCAGTACCAGAAAAAGTTTCCCTAAGAAGTAAAAAACAAAGAGAAAATATAATCTGAAAACTAATAATCCTGGAGATGTAATGCCCTCATTTATTCTTTGGCTAAAACCTACTTAATTATTGAGAGCACTGATAATTCTTTAAAAGTGTTAAAAGAGGAAAAATATATTGTTAGATTGTAAGTCTATTACAAGTTTTTAAAAAATCCCCCATATGTTGTACACATCAAAGTCGAGTTTAGAGTATCTTTTCCAACTTTTAAATAAATATACAATGAAAAAAACAGTATCTTCCACAGGCTATAGCATGTTTTACTTTACCTAACTTAGAGAATAAAAAGTGTACATAAACACAATCCAGAAGTAACGTACCATCACCACCAAACAAACGCTTTACTATCCATCCTTAACTGAGTCTTCAGTGTCAGAAACAACCCTAAATCTAATAAATCAGAGCCCAGACCTGTGAAAGCATAGAAATAGACAATGGCTAGTCTAACTCTGAAGGAAAAGGAAACCAGAGGGGGCATCCAAACTCATAAAGTTGGTAAATATAAGCAAAAGTTTAAAAAATTAAAACAAAAAATTCAGAGAATCCATACAAATCAGGAGAAAAAATCCTTAAGCTCAGTTGAGTGAGATCATATTCAAACCATAGAATGAGGGCCCAGCCAGTGTGGCTCAATGGTTGAATGTCGACCCATGAACCAGGAGGTCACAGTTTGACTTGCAGTCAGGGCACATGCCCAGGTTGCAGGCTCAATCCCCAGTAGGAGGCATGCAGGAGACAGCTGATTGATGATTCTCTCTTGTCACTGATGTTTCTATCTTTTTCTCCCTTTCTCTCTCTGAAGTAAAAAACAATATGTGTATGTGTGTGTGTGTGTGTGTGTGTGTGTGTATATATAAAATTTAAATGTAGAATGTGGTTAATAAATAGATGACTATAGGCAGGTACCTTCAGAATTTAAAGATAAGGTCAGCCTCTGAGATTAGATGGAAAAAAAAATCCAAGTTAATGAATATGAATAAATTTAACCATCTTTAAAAGTAACTTACCTTAAGAAATACTCTATCAATGACTGGTTGAGGAGGCTAAAAAATACTATTAGACCCAAATAAAACCAGGGTGTTAAGCTTCTGAAATACATGATAAATGCCAAAAAAAAAAGGCAAGCTATAATTTAATCAAATGCATTGATTGTCCCCAAATTAGAAAATAGTCTAATCACAAAGGTATGTTTCTTATTTGGTACTGGTGGGCTTTGTCAACATGAATACACAGCTCTTCAGGATTATCCATTTATTTTGATCCAATCCCATGCTCACTTGGTCCACAGAGGATTTATAAAAGCGAGGAATATTATGTCTCAAAAAGATATAAGCCAGGCCTGGAAAAAAAATCCTTCCTACCCTACAACAGCTAGCTTAGTGCTAATTGCTCAACCACCACGTCACAGAAATGACATTTATGGCAAATAGTCTCTGTATACGTTTTGCTGTTAAGTCTCCTTTGCTAGACTAAGTTCTGTTAGAGCAAGCACAATCTACAACACATATGTACATAAAGGTGGAAAACAGGGAGGCCAGTCAAGAACCTATTTTAATAATCCAGGCAATAATGTCTTGAATCAGCATGGCAATAATGAGGAGGAGCTGAGAAGTGGTCTGAATGCATGGTGAAAGCAAGCCAACAAAACTTGCTAATATAAAATGAAAGAGGAGTCAAGGATGACTCCAAGGCTTTTGGCCTGAGGAACTGGAAAGACAGAGTGGCCATTATCTGACTGTGGTCTTAATAACTGGCAATGACAGAGTCCTCACTACAGTACATGCCAAGTGTTCAGGTAATCTCCTTACATGCATGATCACATTTAATTCACACTACCCAGGTGGTGGGTATCACCTTTTAACATGTAGGAATCTGATTATCGGTAAGTTGAGATTCAAAATAACAGCTGTTCTAAGCACCTAGGTTATTTAGCCAGTACTCAATACATTATTGCAGTCACAGGATCCAGCATTGTCCTCAAAATGATAAACATTCCATACATTATCTACTGAAATAATTACTTTTTTGAACACAGGTTGAGTTCAGTGCAGAAATAAAGAGTCTGGCCTCCCCAGATCTCTACCAGCTTCTGCACACGCTGGAGAAACAGACCCTGAAAGTCAGGAAATCGTTTTTATAATTCAGAACCACCATCTCAGGGATGGGACAGGAGCTCTTCCACTGCCCTGCTGTAGATGCAGCATCTGCCACAGAAACTGACAACGCATTTCAGACAGTGAACGCCCCCAACACCGCGTTCTGTCCCAGTCCCTCCCCACCCCCCCCCCCCCACCTCCGCTGGGTCTCTCATTCCCACTGCCAGCTCCTAACCCTCTCTCTGGCCCTACTCCCCCTCCCAACAGACCTAGACTCCCCGCTGCCTTCATTCCCCTAGTGCTGCTTCCTCCACTTCGCCAACCTCTGGCGAATGCGGTCCCCTCCACCTGTGCCTTCTGCAGGGGTGGGGCGTGGAGGGGACTCTCCCTCGAAGGAGAAGCCCGTCTTTCAAAGGAGAATGGACTGCTCCCGGCCCTCGGAAACTTCCCTACAGACGCTGCCGGTAACTGCAGCGCGCTGGAACGGGAAGGGTTTTGGAGGCTGAGGATCCAAGCCCCGACCGGGGAGCTGCCATCCACTGGTTACCTTCTGGAGTCAGTTTCTTCATCTGCCGGGCACACACATCCTAACTCCCCCGCGCTCACGGAGCGGTTCCGAGGCTCGAGTGACGCGGTTGTGCGCGAAATGTTGGTCTCCATCCCTCCACATTATGCAACCTGGCACTTAGGCACTGCGCTCTGATTACGGAACCTCTCCGGATCGTAAATGGAGGTCAGGGAACCGGCCTGGCAATCCTCCTATCCCCGCGGCCCCTAACACCTCCCCTGTGCGTACAGTTCACTGTCAGGACAGGCGTCTCGGACTCGACGGATGCGAACCTAGGGCGGGAGCCTGGGCAAAGTGTGTGAGGTGGGTGGGGGGGGCGGGGGGCAGCCCCCCAAACTAAGTAAGGCTCGCCCCCTCAACTGCACTTCAGCTCCGGAGGGCTTCGGCTTCCTCTGGCGTAAAAGTGGGTCGTCACGGCTGGGCCCGTTTCCTGGCAGCCCGGTCTCTTCACCCGACCCACCCGCCGTGGGGCTCCGATCTGAAGGAGCCTTCCATTTTTACCCGTCCTCGACAGCACTCCTCCCAACGGCCTCCCCCGCCCCCCAACTGTCACCCGGCCGCGCCGCCCACCCCCGGGGCCCCACCCGAGCAACGAGCCGCGAGCAGTCCCTCCGGCCCGGCCCCGGGGGCCCGCCCCAGGCCGGTACTCACTCCCACGGCGGCCGCGGGGACGGCGGACTGCTCAGCGGCGCGGGCCGAGCGCAGCCGCCTCCGGCCGATCCGTTCCAAGCTGAGGAACTCGCTGGACAGGTCCAGGGAGCTCGTGGCCGAAGCGGCGGAGTGGCCGTGCAGCTCCAGACTGCTGCGGAGGACCACCATCTTCTCTCGGCCCCGGGCCCCGGCGTGGGCGGCGGGCGGTGGGTCCGAGCGGCGGGCGGCGGGTCCGAGCGGCAGGAGCGGGCGCCCAGGCTCTTCCGCGCTCTGAATTCTGGCGCCACTAGCTCGGTGCCCGCGACGGCAGCGCGCGCGTCCGGAATCCCTCCGCCGCCGGTCCCGCCCACGCCGCCCCCTACCGCGGCGGGCTCCAAACTCTCCTCCCAGTCTGTGGAGCGAAGGACTTCGGACAAGGTGGAGGAGAACCCGCACCCACAGTACTGAGGCCCTGAGCGGACCGTGGCTGGAGAACGCTGCCTTAGTTTCCTTACATAGTTCCGGTTCGCGGACCTCGGCGGAGGGAGACGGCGGGTAGCGGCGCGCCGTCCCGTTTGGAATTTTGGCGCGAGGCTGTCTGAGGGGGAAGGGAGGCTGCCGCTCGCTCTGATTGGTTGGCGGCGGCCCCGGCGACTTCGGCCCGCCCCTTAGGACACCTGCCTCCAGCTTCCTCCCTGCAGGCTGCAAATGCAAAATGTGGAGCCCTTGCCCGGAGGGGATGAAGCGCTTGGCCTTTGTTGAGTTTGGGCTTGAATCCACAAGAGTTGTTTTGTTTTTTTTGTTTTGTTTTTTTATTGATAGCTTAACCTGAACAAGTTCAAAAGCAAACAGAAAGGGAGTTAAAAGCGCAGGTTCCCTACCCTAAACTGCCATATCCCACGTGCACGTTCTTAAGCAAATTACTCACCTCTCCGGGTCTTAATTTTCCTCTTTAAACTAACTGTAATAATAATACCTAAAGTTATAAGATATTACTATACTTCAGAACCGTGTCTACAATTATAAATGTTACTGTTATAGAATTACCGGGGGGAAAGGCTTCTTTAAGATTACAGCAGTTACTTGACTACTTTGAAATAGATAACATGCTGAATGATCAGAATGTGAGTGTTCTAGTGAAACAGAAACAAAAGCTATTTATTGATGTGGCTAACTACATTTACTTAATTCCGACATTTATTAAATATTTATTGAGCATCTATTATGTGCTGGGCACTATGCTAAGCACCGAGGATGCAGCAGTGAACAAAAAGCAAAAATGCCCTCATACAACTTCAATTCTGGTGGAAGGAGAAAGACAAACTAAATGATTTGTTAAAAAAAAAAAAAAAGGTGGTCACAGAAATATAAAGTAGGGAAAGGGAAAGAAAGTGCATTTTTAAACAAGGTGATGAGGGTAAGTCTGACCCAGATAATAGAAGTGCAAGCAAAGGAAAGGGGAGGATAGGGAGGATCAAAAAGGAAAGAGCAGCTAATAGCAGATCCTGCAGGGCTGTGGACCTCAGCTGTTTTTTATTTATTTATTTTTTTATTATAAGTGAAATGAAAAGACATCACAGGATTTTGAACAGAGAAGTGACTTATTCTGACTTTTTAAAAGAATCCCTTTGGCTCCTGCATGGAGAAGGCAATATTTGGGACATACTTATACTAAGAAAAATTGTTGTTTATCTGAACTTCAATTTTAATGGAGTGTCCTATATTTTTATTGGCTAAATATGGCAAACCTAGTTAGGAGGCCACTGCAGTTACCCAGGTAAGAGATGATGGTGACATAGTGTGAGAGCAGTGGAGATCATGGAAAATGGTCAAATTATGGGTATATTTGAAAGAAAGAGCAAAGTGAATTTTCTGGTTAATTGGATTTCAGCATTAGAGAGGATGACTGCAAAGTTTGGTCTTTTGTTTGCATGGCTTTTTGTTTGAGCTAATGAAAAGATGAAGCTACACTTAGATGGAGAACGCTATGGCTAAAGCAAGTCTGGAGCCAATATTAGCAATTCCTTTTGATGCACATTTAAGATACAGAATTATTATATATTCTACACTTGAAATTTTACCTTTAAAAAGTTTTCAATACCTGAAATTAATACAAAGTAAGTATTGAATGTAAACTGTGATTGAAAAATAAAATTTAAAAAATGCATATCTAAAAAAGATATTTATGAATTGTTCATAATGTCAAAAACTGAAAACAACTGTAATGTCCCTCAGTGAGGCCTCACTTAAAAAGAATGTGATGCCCTAGCTGGTTTGGCTCAGTGGATAGAGTGTCAGCCCAGACTGGAGGGTCCCTCGGTTGCAGGCTCAGTGCCTGGCCACAGTCGATGTGTCTCTCTCACATTGATGTTTCTCTCTCTCTGTCTCCCTTCCTTCCACTCTCTCTAAAAATCAATTGAAAAATATCCTCAGGTGAGGATTAACAATAACAAAAAAGAAATGGTGTACAATCATTAAAAAGTATGAATGTAACTTAATTATATGGAAAGTTTTAATTATATGGAAAATTATATTTGTACAATACATTGTAAATTGTTAATAGTATCATAAAAAAAACCCCACAATGATATGTGTATATTTGCATTGGAAAAAGCCTAGAAGAAACTACAACAAAATGTGAATGGTTAATTTCTGCATAGTAATATAAATGGTTGTTGTGTAGTTTCTTTGCACTTTTCTCAATTATTATGATTTTGCATTGACTATGTATTAATTTTATAATTAAAAAAGCTTTAAATGGCTGCTTACCAAACATAAATGGAAGAGGAAAAAATCATATTTAAAGTCAAATAGTCTACCCTTCTGACATGTTCACTTTTCTTTATGAATATTCAAATAGTGGCCCAGTGCACGGATTTGTGCACATTGACAGGAAATTAATTAGAAGAAATACTTTAATATCGCTATTCGCCCTTTCTCTATAATAGAAGTGTCAACCAAATTCACAATCGACAATGACAGATTGAAACACATGCGTGCAATTGGTGCCAGCGAGAGCTTTATAGGTATTGCGCATGCACAAATCAGCTTGTATATATGTAGAATAAACTTGCTTAATTAGTCCTGCTTCCTGATGTAGCTGAACTTTTTCCAGCCCAGTGAAGCACCCCAACTTGTCTTTCAGGTAATTGTCAGCAACACAGCAGTAAATATCAACATGAAGCAGATTATTACTGTAGATCACGCAGGGAGAACAAAGGGTAAAATATTTAACTGCAGCAGTGTTTGACTATATTCTGCGCAGTGAGAAAATATGAAGTCATTTTCAAGGTCCACCATTTCTTACTTCTTTTCAGTTGGGTCAAGTTTCTAAGTTTTCTAAATCTCCGTTTTCCAGCTAATGAAAAAAAAACAGGATTCCACCGAGTCTCCTATCTACCTACTCCAGGACTTCTGTGAGGATCAAATGAGATGAGGCACGGGAAAATGCTTCACAGAAATTTGGTTACAGTGTGAAATATTTGCACCTGGCTATAAAGCAAGTCATGTTCCTGGGCTGAAGAAACTGCAAGGAGGCTAGTTGTTGCTAGGTTGAGGGAGCTGGGCGTTGCTATGTGACATCATTACCCAGTGCACACAGTGACCATTTCCAGGCTGGTCTGGTCTGTGGGCTGCATTTTGCGCCATGGGGTGTCGGTAGCATTGGCTGCAATTTGTTGGTGTGTCTCTCTGGGGTGGTGGCAGGGCCTGTGTCCCACTTGGGGGAAGCCGAGTGTTGCTTTGTGGGCACCAGGTCCGCAGTGCTAGTGCGCGTCACGGCAGCTCCTTCATTGAGCATCTGCCCCCTGGTGGTCAGTGCACATCATAGCAACCAGTTGGAGGGTTGGACACTTAGCATATTAGCCTTTTATATATATAGATAACAATGTATACAAAGGGCTTCCACCCAAAAGGCATATGACTTTGTGATTTTGTTAGATAGTGTCAAATTGCCTTCCGCGGAAATTATAGCAGTCATTTTAGTTCTTTTAAAAAAAGCAAAGAAATAGAAATTTTAGAACAACCATAGACAGAGCCAGCCAAAGGGTTTTCCTATCCCCATTATTCTCTCTCCCTCAACATTAAGGATTACCACACTTGCTTCAGCCTTCAGTTGGTGCAGCAGGTTGATTCATGTACCCTAAAAGGATATGTCTAAGTTATAAACTTTAGTACCTGTAAATATGACCTTATTTGGAAATATGGTCTTTGCAGATGTAATTAAAGATCTTGATAAGAGATCAGCCTGGATTTATGGTGGGCCCTAAAAACCCAGTGATTGGTGTCATAAAAGAGAGGGAGATTTGACACAACAGAGACACTAAGCAAAGGGAACGTGAAGATGGAGGCGGAAATTGGAGTGATACATCGTTAAACCAAGAAACACCAAGGATTGCCAGCCACCACCAGTAAGAGGGAGGTATGGAAGGATTCTCCCTCAGAACCTCCAGAAGGAACCAACCCTGCTGACGACTTGATTTCAGACTTTTGGCCTCCTGAGTTGAGAATTAATTTGTGTGCTTTTTTCCCCCACCTAGCTTGTGGTCATTTGTGACAGCAGCCTTAGGAAACTTAAAGACCTGGCCTAGAACTGGCCTTTGGCAAGTAGTACTTCTTTCCTTTTCCACAGTCTTCAGCTATGGCAGATCGGAGTGACCCGATGTAGGCAAAGGAGGGGCGATGGAAACTGAGGTTCTTTCCCACACTGCCTGACTCAAACAGGGTCAAGTTTGTTGTTGTTGTTTTCCTTAAGTGTGGCAGAAAAGAGGGCTGAGGTAAGAGCTAATCAAAATTCCATTACCTCATTTGAGATGAGGTCATAGGTGGGTCTCTCTCTCTCTCTCTCTCTCTTTTGGTAACAAAGTTGGAAAGTAAACATCAGTTTGCACATGGATTTCTTTCAGGAATGTTGCAAATCTGACCTTACTTAAACTTTGCAGCTAATCTTACTGATTTTCCACAAAAGGGAAATCATTAGTTTGCCTTCCCTAATACCACAGTCACCAACTGGTCCATGGCAGAGGGGTCTGGGACTATTGCCTCCCTCCCACCCCATTCTAAGTAAGATGAGCAATAATAGTATTGTGCTCCAACCTAGCCCAATATTGACCCCAATGGTGAGGGTGCTCCCTTCAGAGTTCCCATAGTACATTGCTGTTCTTAGGATTTTCTGCTTTATATTAAAATTTTCCCTTTCAGTACAGGAAAGTAGTAATCTGTTAAATGCAAACTAAAATAACAATGGAAATGCCAGTTTTATACAAATATTTTTGGTTTTAAAAGTAATAATAGTATTCAATGTGATATTGAGGTATGGGGTCATTTCTTTTTTAAAAAATATATTTTTATTGATTTCAGAGAGGAAGGGAGAGGGAGAGATAGAAACACCAATGATGAGAGAGGATTGCACGTCCCCTACTGGGGATTGAGCCCGCAACCCGGGCATGTGCCCTTGACTGGAATCAAACCGGGACTTTTCAGTCCGCAGGCTGATGCTCTATCCACTGAACCACACCAGCTAGAGCATGGGCTCATTTCTTAAAACCAATATAACGACATGTATTAAGAAACCTGGAGCCCTGGCTGGTGTGGCTCAGTGGTTGAGCATTGTCCCATGCACCAAAAGGTCACCAGTTTGATTCCCAGTCAGGGCACATGCCAGGGTTGTGGGCTAGGTCCCCAGAGTTGGGGTGTGTGCAGTGTGCAGGAGGCAGCCAATGCATGTTTTTCTGTTTCTCTCTTTCCTTCCCACCCTCCCTCCCTCTCAAAAATCAATAAAAACGTATTTAAAAAGAAAACAAACCTGGAGAATATTAAAAACCTGTGACCCAGGAACTCGATCTCTAGGACTCCATCCTAACATGATAATCAGAGCCATGGACCAAGATTTATGTGTCAAGATGTTGACTGCAGCTTTATTTATAATAGTAGGATCTGAAAACAAACTAATGTGCAACAAACAGTTGGGCATCAATGAAGTGAGCAACAGTATGTCCTTGCAGCTCTTTATATCAATGCTTATATATTTGGTTTAATAAAAATTTCCTAAAAACTAATACATGAGGAAATTTCAAGCAGTACAGAAATGTAAAAAAATCAAGGGACAAGTCCCTCTGTGTGGTTGCTCTGAGGAAAAGGAAGTTTTCTCTTTCCACTGGGGTTGCCAAGCCTGGAAAATGTGAGTATTGCCAGCGGCCATCCTCCCCACAGCACCAAGTGTAGCCACCCGAGCGTGGAGCCAAGCACGGAGGAACTGGCCGACGCGGGAAGAAAGGAGGCCTGAGAGGCCAGCTCTGCTTCTGATCCCTTGAGATCCTGGTTTCTGCTGCTCACCCTAAAGTGTTAAACAATCTGATAAAACAGTTTTTCTGCCTTGACTTTTAACTTTTAAAATGAGTAGAGTCATGATAACAAAGCTGGGCCAGCCCTGGCCGGGTTGCTCAGTGGTTAGAGCGATGGCCTGTGGACCGAAGGGGTCGTGGGTTCGATTCCCAGTCAAGTGCACATACCGGTTGCGGGTTCCCAGGCCTGGGCACGTGCAGGAGGCAACCCATCCATGTGTCTCTCTCATGTCGACGTTTCTCTCTCTCCCTCTCCCCCATTTCACTGTCTACAAATCAATGGGAAAAATATCCTCAGGTGAGGATTTAAAAAAACCCCACACAACTGGGCCAGCTGCTTTATTGGAATAAAATTATATTGTTTGTACTGTAACCCAACAATCAATCAATTCTTCCAACAATTTGCAATGAAGTCCATTTGGCATGAGATGGGCTTTGTTAAACCACTAAAGGCCCCTAAATAAACACCTTTCTTGCCGGACCCGTTTGGAATTAACCCCGCCCCCTCCGCCGGCCCCTTCTTCCTTCGGGCTCCCGCGGACTCCAGGCTCTAAGTGCTAAAGCGTGTTTTTCACACAGAAGTTTCCGTTATTTCACTCGCACACACGGAGCCCTCCGCATCTCAGCCGGTTCCTTCACAGCTGGCAACCCGGCCCCGGGATGAAGGGCTCAGGCTCCTCGTGGGGCCTCACGAAGCGTCGTCCAGGGCCTGGCGGCTTACCGACTCCAAGCGCCCCCAGACTCCTCTCCAGGTCGCGGTCGGTGACCTCTTCTCCCCCACCTAACCGGATCTCCGCCGTCCACCCGGAACCCGCGCCGCCGGCCCGCTCCTGGCCCCTCCCACCGGGCCCGGCTCCTTCTAGAATCGCGCCGTCTTCCTCGCAGGAAACTCAGGCCGCTCACCCCACTCCGATCCCGCCCACGTGGCCCCGGCCCCACACGTGTCGCGCCCTCAGGGCTGCCCTGGGCCCGTCCACCCAGCCCCTAGGCCCACCCGCTGGGCGGTGCGCGGGAGAAACTGCGCCGCCAGCTCCGCCCCGGCTCCGCCCCCACCACAGGCTCCACCCAGACCCCGCCTACTCACCACAGGCTCCACCAGACCCCGCCCACTCACTCCCGGCTCCACCCAAACCCCGCCCACCAACAACAGGCTCCACCCATACCCCGCCCACTCACCCCCGGCTCCATCCAGACCCCGCCCACTCACCCCCCAGGCTCCACCCAGGCCCCGCCCACCCATCCCAGGCTCCACCGCTCGGAACTGCACCAGCGGCCTCAGGCCCCGCCCACCGCAGCAGGAGAACCCGAGCGGACTGCTGCACGCCAGCTCCGTCCCCGAAGCCCGCCTGCGGGGCTGATCTAGTCGCCCGCCTCAAGCCCGTGCCCTGGTCCAAGCCACCATGGATGGGGATGTCCCCACCGCTGCAGCCGCCCAGTACCAGCCGGCCAGCCCCCCGCGGGACGCCTGTGTCTACAACAGCTGCTACTGGTGAGGGGCGCGGGCGCAGCCCCCAGTATCTCCCAGGCTTGCTCCGCTGCAGCCGGGCCCCGCCTCCGCCCGGCCCCTTCCCGGGGTGCTCTGGGCCCCGACTGGCGGGTTTTCTGGTTTGGCGGGAGGAGGCCGTGGGTATGGTAGCCTCGTCTCCTGGTAGAACGTGGTCTCTGGGTGGGGGTGGGGAAGCACGGATTTCTCGGGGAATGGTAGGGTCGGGGGCTCATTACTTCTGCTGGGCGCTCTTCGCTTGGACATTTCTCAGCAGATTTCAGTGCTTGAGGGCAAGGCAGGGGAGTTGGAGCTGGAGGGTGGAACGCAGAGAGCCTTTTGGAAATTACTCTGCCGAAACCTGTGTGGTTTCACACTGATGTGAAGGTCGTTTTAATTTTGGAAGACAATGCAGGCACAGAGATTTTGCAATAACTTTCCTAGGGTCACCCAGTTAATAGCAGCCCGGAATACAATTCAGACCCTCTTGTACCAAAAACCATGATCGTAACCACCCTGTTGCCATTATAATAATGGTTATACTTACATAGCACTTGCTATATGCCAAGCATTGTGCTGAGTGGTCTATGTAAACGAATTCATTGAAGTCCCACAATTACCCTGGCGGTACGTACCCATTGTCATACCCATTTTAAAGATGAGAACACTGAAGTAACATGCCTAACGCCACATTGCTTGCGAGTAAGGAATGGGGATTTACATGTAGAATTTGGCTGTGGACTCTACATATTGTGCCCCTGTCCACCGCCACCTCTGTGGCTGAATGACCACGCCTACCTTAGTCCTTTGACTCCCACACCTACCCTTCCCTTGCCTGTATGACTCCTTCTCCACTTGAGTCCCTAAACAGTTGTGAAACCTTAGGGCAGTGGTTCTCAACCTTTCTAATGCCGCGACCCTTTAATACAGTTCCTCATGTTGTGGTGACCCCCAACCATAAGATTATTTTCGTTGCTACTTCATAACTGTAATTTTGCTACTGTTATGAATCGTAATGTAAATATCTGTGTTTTCTGATGGTCTTAGGCTCTACAGCCGCGGTTCTCAACCTGTGGGTCTGCTGTAGAGCCTAAGACCATCGGAAAACACAGATATTTACATTACGATTCATTAACAGTAGCAAAATTACAGTTATGAAGTAGCAACGAAAATAATTTTATGGTTGGGGGTCACCACAACATGAGGAACTGTATTAAAGGGTCGCGGCATTAGAAAGGTTGAGAACCACTGCCTTAGGGCCATCTGAAACTACTGTTCCCTCTTTCAGCTGGTCACTAATCTGGTGCCACCAAAAGCTTAACAATTTGTTCAGCTCTGACTACATGTCAGGCCCGGTGCCAAGTTCTTTCATCCATGGACACAGGTTCTGCTTATTATCATTTTCCTAATTTTTTAAATGAAAAAGATGAGCCACAGAGAAGCCTGTTGTTTACCCAAGATGACACATCTAGCACGTGGTAGTCCTGAAACTGGAACCTGTAATGCTGGAGTCCATGCTTAACTACTACACTTTTTGTCTGCCCTGCTCCCACCTAAATCTTAGTAGTTCTTATCCCTAATGTCTATTCATTGTTTCATTCATTCATTCAGTAAATGTCTATTAGGCATTTGGAGTGTGTAGTGCAGGATTTTAGGCACTAGCGATACAGCAGTGAACAAAATAGACCAAGTACCTGGTAAGATCTGATATTTTTTTAATGTTTTTGTTGGGGGAAAGCAGACAAAAACAAGTAAACCATGTTTGGGTGGTAAGTGCCACACAAGACAGAACCAGGTCAGGTGGAGACTGACTTTTTTTATATTAGGATATTTAAGGAAGACATTGTTGGTAAAGTGGTATTTGAACAGAAATCTGAAGAAAAAGAGGGTGGGAGCTTCGTGGATATTGGTGGGACATTCCAGGCAGGAGGAGCAGCAGGGGCGAGGGCTCTGAGAAGGAAGTATGCCATGAATATTCTAGGACTAACAAGGAGGTTGGCACAGTTGGAGTGGAGCGGTTTGATGGGAGGATGGGAGGAGATGAATGTGTCTCCAGTAGATCATCTTTTAGTTTCTTCAGCCACAGGCCAGACTCTCCTTGGCTAGCTCTTGGGGACCTGATCCAGTTCTTCCTAACAGGCCATTCTGCCAGCCTGTACCCTACCCTGCCAGGTCTTTAACTTCAGCTGGCTTCACACTGCTCAGTGCCGTCCTGAATTTGAATGTGCTGGAGAATCACCTGGGAGCTTGTAAAACATGCATCTCCTAGGCTCCCACCCCAGACTCTGGATGTATGAGCAGCACAGTGGAGGAGTTTGAGTCCACTGATCACATTTCGAGGAATACAGGCATAGACAACGAAGTCTGCCTCTTTTTTAAAAAAATATATTTTGTTGATTTTTTTTTACAGAGAGGAAGGGAGAGGGATAGAGAGTTAGAAACCTTGATGAGATAGAAACATCGATCAGCTGCCTCCTGCACTCCCCCTACTGGGGATGTGCCCGCAACCAAGGTACATGCCCTTGACCGGAATCGAACTCGGGACCCCTCAGTCCGCAGGCCGACGCTCTATCCACTGAGCCAAACCGGTTGGGGCCAAAGCCGGCCTCTTGAGCAGAGCAAGTCCTCTAAGATCTGGTCACTGCCTGTTCCTCCAGTCTCATTTTGAACCTGCCTTCTCTGCTGTACTGCAGGGTTTCGCACCTTGGTGCCTTTGATACCTTGGATGCGTTAAATCGTTGTTGTGGCGGCTGTCCTGTGTGTTGTAGGAAATGTAGCCGCATCCCTGGCCTGTACTCAATAGAGTCCCGTAGCATCCCCTCCCGATTTGTGACCATGAAAATGTCTGCAGGCATTGCCAAATTCCCCCTGGGGGGTCAAATCGCCTCTGATTGAGAACCCGTGCTTTGCCCTGTCGGAACACACCCGGCAGGTATGCCTTACTGCCTTTGCTCCTGTGAGTTCTTCTAACTTGAAATAAATGCCACCTCCACGTCGGTTAGCTTCCCTCAGGTGCTGATTATCTTTAAGACCCAGCTTCGTGATACCAGTGGTGGCCAGTTTCTGTGTGGCACTGTGTGGTTTGTGGAGCATTTTACCTTTCTGCGTGCTTCTCTGACTAAACCCATCACGAGCAATCCTTCCTTGCAGAATCTTGGCCCTAATGCTGCTTTGTTAGCTTTTCTGCTGCCAAAATAATCAACCGACAGGTTGAGAAATTCTCATCACTCCCCACTTTTTTCTAAACCAGTTAAATGGGTGCCAGGACTCACATTAAATCAAGGGCTCTTTCCATCTCAGTGTTTCCAAGTATATAAGGCCCTTAGTTTTATTAACATCACAAGTTTCATGAAATCCTCCTACATGATATTAATTGCACTCTTGAAAGAAAAAGGACAATAGAAATGGACTATAAGTTCAGTATCTCTTAAATTTGTTTCTCCTGTGTAACATTCACACGTATTTGAAAAATTAGGCCAAATATGTCCAAACCACATGTGTGCTCAGCCTACGAGTATTGCTTATGGTACATATGGATTCATGAACTTTTTGCATTCTGTGCACATCTGTGGGAGGAGGTTAAGGGGAACAAACAAGAAAAAACAACTGACCTGTTCCTCCATCTTCCCTTATCCCTTAGAGTTAGCGATTCCCTCTTCTGTGCTTTCTCTATGCATCTTTCATGGCCTTGGATGCTTGCTTATTTATGGATCTGTATGTCTCCTCTCACTGTCTGTAAGCTCTGATTTATCAGATCTTCCAAGCACTTAGCATAGCGTTTTGTATATCACAGGCTCTTGAAGATGTTTGTGGCCAACTCTCCAAAATGTCTATAGGCAAGACAGACAAATGTCTTTTCAGAACTTGGTCTCAAAACATCCAGATTTTTAACAATGTTAGATACCACATGTTATATGTCCCATTGAAACAGTACATGTTTATTGCTCCATACGTCATAGCCTATGGAAGTAGTTAGTGGCAATCTCCTGCTGTTACCTCTACCACCTCTTTTTCCATAAGGTTTCTTAGGTATTTTAGTTAAAAACAAAATCACAGGAGAAAAACACCAGAAGCTCAACTTCGGTGCTTTAAGCCCAGTCTTACGTAGCATTGAGACAGGTAGACAAGGGCAAGACTCGTGAATAAAAAAAGTGTTTATTTCCATAAAATGGTGACAGCCCTCCAAGCCCTTGGGGCCTTGCTTTGTTTTTGGGTAGCATGGTGTAGGAGGCTGGAAGTTAGGCCTTGACAGATTGAGTCACGTGCGTGAACAGAGTCTTGGTGTGGTTTGTGGCTCCCTGGAGAAAGGAGCCCAAGAGCTGACCTGAGGGTACTGCCAGCAGGGGCTGTGCGTGTCTGGGCAGGAGTGTGACTGTGGCCGCTAGTGTGGCTTGGTTGGACGCACTGGCCATTGCGTTACTTAGGCGGCTCTGACCGCTGCTGCAGATAGTTAAAGGCCTCTCCTGTAGAAGGGAGTTTTATCTGGGGCCGAGGTATAGGAAAGTAGATTTCAATTCACTATGAGAAAGAACGTTATGTAAGTCAGGACTTCCTCCGTACCAGAGGGACTTGGGGAATCGCACTCATAGGGGCTCCCCCCCGGCAAAGAATTCCTGGACATATCACATCACTGCCCTGATCCTTTCCACGCAGGAGCCCTGCCACCCCACACACCCACCCTGTCCCATTCCTTAAGGAGCAGGCAACTGGTATTACTAAGATGTATTGAGTATTTCTAATATAATGTGATTATGCCCATTTTACAGACGAGAAAGGATGTTCATCTCAGCTCAGGATGTTTAAAGTTTCTTACTTTTTACAGAGGAGAAAGGATGTTCATCTCAGCTCAGGATGTTTAAAGTTTCTTACTTTTTAAGTGTCTGAGTTGGAATTCCAACTGTATCTCACATCCCTGGACCCAATGCTTATAGAACATTAGACATTCTATTTTTTAATTGATTTTTAGAGAGAGAGAGAAAGGGAGGGAGAGAAAGAGAGAGACACTGATTTGTTGTTCCACTTATTTGTGCATTCACTGATTGCCTCTTATATGTACCCTGAGCAGAGATCGAACCCACTACCTTGGCATATTGGGACGACACTCTAACCAGCTGAGCTACGGGCCAGGGCTTCTAGAATATTGACACAGCTTTTTATCAGTTATAAAATGCCTCTATACACACACACTGCTGGGGGAGGTAATGAGCTCTGTGTCTGCAGAGGGTCCACACCGTATAGGCTGGATAACAGCTGGTTGGGGATGTTTTAGAGGAGGTTCAAATGTTTGCGACTTGTTGGATGCGATGGCGTTTCATGCCATCATCAGTCTTTTGTTCAGATTTGAAAGACACAGAGTGTTCTTGCTTAATTATACTGATTAGATAATTATTTTATTCCAGTGAAGAAAATATTTGGAAGCTCTGTGAATACATCCAAAACCACGACCAGTATCCCTTAGAAGAATGCTACGCTGTCTTCATATCGAATGAGAGGAAGATGGTAAGTTGGTGAGTGACTGCAGAAAGAAAACAAGAGATTTAGGACATTAGGTGCTAAATATAGAGTGGGTTTAATACTATTTTAAAATGTGCTTTGTAAAGTACAGCAGCATCTTAACATTTGTTTTTGGATGAGATTTTTTTTTACCTTCTAGGGTACAGTTGAGTTAGGAGTGTTTAGTTTCTCACTTGTAGGTAGGGAAATATGGGATGGTGTGTTCACACAGATGAAATTCCTTTTCCCTAGGAGTTTAAGTAGAACTATAATGAACATATATGGAGGATTAAATAAAAGTAAGTCCTTCCTATTTTGTAAAGCACGTTTGCAAGGATCGCCTCATTTGATCCTAATGGGAATCCTGTGAACGAGGCAGTTTCAGACCGCTGTCTCCGTGTTATAGGTGAGGAAATAGAGACTCAGGGAGGTTTCATGAATAATGAAGCGAGAAAGCAAGACTTGAATCTGCCAGGCCTTCTGATTCCTCATTCAGGTCTCTACTCTCCAAGGACCATCGTATAATTAATTTTTGCTTTAAAATTTTTAAGGACACTTAGTAGTAGTATTTGGATTCCTTACCCACTCATTCTTTCACCTGGATTGTTGGTTGCTTAGAAATATTTTATTTTTCGTGTATGCGTTGCTTTGAAGAATTTAGTGGTGGTTTAGCTAAAAGGGTGGCTTATGCAATTTGTTGTTTTTGTAGATTCCTATCTGGAAACAGCAGGCAAGACCTGGAGATGGGCCTGTGATTTGGGTAAGATGGTCAACACAGAGAGTGTCTGATGCACTATTAGTATGGTGATCCCTGAGGGCCCTTTAAGTTTTGGTAGAGCAGAAAGGATAGGGCAGTAGAGAAAGGCTAATTATAAATTGACTTTTGAGAATAGATGTTAGTTGGGCTAAGGTAGAAGCCCTTACAGCCATGTTTATTTTAATTTTGAAATTATTACAGGAACGATTTTATTTTTTGTTTGTTTTGTTGTTCTTATTAATCCGCATCTGAGGATATTTTTGCCATTGATTTTTAGAGAGAGTGGAAGGGATGGGGAGAGACAGTGAGAGAAAAACATCAATGTGAGAGACACATCATTTCATTGCCTTCCGCATGTGTCTTGACCAGGGCCAGGGATCAAGCCTGCAACCGAAGTACATGCCCTTGATCAGAATCAAACCTAGGACCCTTCAGTCTTTGGGCTCTATCCACGGAGCCACACTGCCTAAGGCATTACAGGAATGAATTTAAATGGTGTGTGTGGCAGATATATTTGTTATCTCCCAGACCCTTATCCTTTCAGCACTGGGAAGGACTTTAGAAATATCTAGTCCAGCTGCACATGAGAATTATCTGAAAACTGTTAAAAATACTGTACTGCCCTGGCTGGTTTGGCTCAGTGGAGAGAGCGTCAGCCTGGTGACTGAAGGATCCCAGGTTTGATTCCGGTGAAGGGCACATGCCGGGTTGCGGGCTCGATCCCCAGTAGGGGGCATGCAGGAGGTAGCTGATCAGTGATTCTCTCTCATCATTGATGTCTCTATCTCTCTCTCCCTCTCCCTTCCTCTTTGAAATCAATAAAAATATATTAAAAAAATACTGTACAAATTTCTGATGTAGTTGATCTAGAGAAGGATTTAGGAATTAGCGTTTTTAGCAAACTCCTGCGTGAACCTGACTGGTGTTGGAAAAACACATCTGTTCCAGCCCCTTCATTTTTCAGGTGAAACAAGCCCAGAAAGGCAACGTGAGTAGCTCAAGGTCATCTAGCTGATCAGTGCAGAACTGGGTCTCAGGCCTGGGTCCTTTCCAGTGCACATCGTGCGTCACCTTAACCTGGCCCCGTGAAGAACAGAAATGTTTATGCTAGTAACCATGAAGATAAAGTAAAAGAAAAACTCCATTCATGATAATTTTTTAAATTATATTTTATTGATTTTTTTACAGAGAGGAAGGGAGAGGGAGAGAGAGTTAGAAACATCGGTGAGAGAGAAACATTGATCAACTGCCTCCTGCACATCTCCACTGGGGATGTGCCCACAACCAAGGTACATGCCCTTGACTGGAATCGACCTGGGACCCTTCAGTCCGCAGGCCAGCGCTCTCTCCACTGAGCCAAACCGGTTAGGGCCATTCATGATAAGTTAACGAACATGTAGTTTCTGATACTTATTTAAAATAAGAGACCATTTGAATTGGCTCCATTTAACATATATTTATTGGGTACCTATTATATGTCAGGCACAAAACAGGCTAAAGTCCTTGGCTTCACCGAGCTCACATTTTCACTCCTTTCCCAGCGGGTGATGTGCGGCTCTGACACTGAAGCCCAAATCCAGCAGTGTTGGGTGTTGGGTCAGGAGCTCGGATCAGGAGTCAGACACAGTGGGGTGAAGCCCCAGTCTCTCGTTGATGGCTGTGAACTGGACGTGTTATGTACCCTCTTTTTTCAGTGTCCTCTCAGGTCAGTGGGTTTGGGAGGCCTCGAGGAGGTAATGCAGGAAGTATTATCCAGGTATTCGGGACGGTGCCTGGTGCTGTGCTCGATAAGCGGTAGCTACTAGTATTGTTGTTAGCGACACCGCATAACCCCTGTTGCAGACGGTCCATCTCATTTATGACCATCCTCATTAATGACCCGCTCAGCTGATTTTGAGTCAGGGTCTTGCTTCCCTTTTTTTTAGGTAACTTGCAGGGCGAGGACCTGTGGTCATGTCCCTCTTTTTAAAAGCCTTTACCAATAAATAAGTAAATAAGTAAATAAAATAAAAAGACATTTACATACATAATCTCATTCGTTCTCCCAGTATACTCTGAGGCACATGCTACAGTTACCTTCATTTTATAAAAGGGTAACTGAGGCTGGTCAGTGGAGGGGCTCGAGTAGGCGAGCCGACTTCAGAATGCCTTACTGCTTGCTCCCCTGCCCCCTGCAACCATTGACTTGTGTTTCCCACTCGCTTCTCTGGGAACTCCCCAAGGGTGAGGAGCTGTCTTTCTCGCCTCTGTATCTATATTTTAACAGCACAGTTTCCCACAAACGATAGGGAAGGGAGTGTGTACTGCAAAACAACCGTAACATGAGTTAGACGATGTCAAGAGAGAAACAGATTTTTAGAAGGTAGCTGTGCTCACCACTATACTACCAACGCCTTGAGAAACAGATTTTGGATACGGCAGAGACTGCTTCTGGCAGGGGATGGGAGAAGATTAAAACAACAACAACACGGACTTACGGGAAGAGAGCCTTTGAGTTAGAGCTTGAGTGATGGGTGTGGAGAGAACCGTAGGAAAGGTTGCCTCAGATGCGGGGGGGCGGGGGGGGGGGGTGAGAATAAGATGAACAAGCGCAGGGAAAGGAAACTGGACTGTTATGGGGGAGGCACTCTTCGTTTAAACCTGGAGGGTCAGATGCATTAGGAGGGGAGTACAGGGAATGAGCATCCATTCCTGAAGCTATTTCTGCTTTCCTAAGGTAGAACTGGAGCCAGAGGAAGCACTTTAGGCTCCAACGGTACAACATCGCGAGTCTCAATAAGTGAATTACCTTTCCCACCTCACAGAGTCAAATGAAATAACATTTGAGAAAATGCTTTATAAGCTCTGAAGTACTAGAAACGTAAGATGATATTATGAATGTTATCCTAATACTAGAGGCCCGGTGCATGAAATTGGTGCACTCGGGGGAGGAGGGGATGTCTCTCAGCCCAGCCTGTGCCCCCTCACAGTCTGGGACCCCTTGCTCCTTACCGCCCGCCTGCAGCGGAGGCGGGAGAGTCTCCTGCCACTGTCACTGCGCTTGCCAGCCGTGAGCCGACTTCTGGCTGAGTGCTGCTCCCCCTGTGGGAGCCCACTGACCACCAGGGAGCAGCTCCTGCATTGAGCGTCTGCCCCATGGTGGTCAGTGCGCGTCATAGCTACTGGTCGTTCTGCCGGTTGTTCCGCCATTTGGTTGATTTGCATATTAGGGTTTTATTATATAGATGACTGAACTTTTAATCTCGCAGTGCTGTTCTCTGTGATAGTGTTTTTGCTTCTAAGAACTCAACGCACTGGACTGCCCTCATGTTCCTTGATAACCACCCTGACATCCCTTCCAGCAGTGCCTGGTGTCAAGGAGTGAGAGTGAGGATTCACATACAGTGTCTGAGCTGTGCACACAAAGCTCTCTTTACTCCTTAATGGTTACACATGAGGTTTTAGCTGATTAAAACAAAACAAAACAAACAAACAAAACAAAACCAAAAGCAAAAACAAAAGCCAACATTTTCCTTTCCTTTAGCTACCAGTCTAGTATAAAACAGTCCCCTTTATTAAGAGGTGGGAGGATATTCTTGCAGACTCTATCCTCTGTTCATATGCATGCATGTGTACTTCGGAATGCATGTGTGTCCACATAAACTTTTTAAAAAGAATATATTATGCATATTCTGCAATTTGCTTTTTACACCCAGCTATATAACATGGACATTTTCCTGTTTTCCACATAAATTTACCAAAATCTTTTTAACAGCTACTCCATCCTATGGCTGCATGCATCATCATTTATTAACCTTACCCCTTGTGGTGGGCTTTTGTTTTTTTCTGAATTTCCACTATTATAAACAGTGCTGCAGAGATTTTATATATGTATAAATATATATATGCCATTTCTTGTGTATTGCCATTTCTCTCTAGGGTGGATTCCTCGAGGTAAAATTGCTGGGTCAAGGAGTTTCTGATATATACGAACATTTCCACTGTCTACCGTGTCACTGGACATTTGGTCTGTTTTCAGGATTTTGTGTTTGCTTTGTTTTATTTTGCTCTTATAAAGAGGGCTGTATTCATCTTGTGTCTGCTCTTGGGGCTATGTATGCATTATATCTTAGACAGCCTTGGAATTCACCATCATAGAGTAACTTGGTTAACTTGGGCAACTTTTACCTCCAGGATTACCATGTTGTTTTGCTTCATGTTTCAAGTGGAGGACAGAGCTTCATTTATGATCTCGACACTGTCCTGCCATTTCCCTGCCTCTTTGATGCTTATGTGGAAGATGCCTTTAAGTCCGATGAGGACATCCATCCCCAGTTTAGAAGGTGAGGAAATTCAGGATGAATTTTCCTACTTTCTGACATGAGACCTTGACAATTATATAGAGTGGGTTTGTTTCTTTTTGCATTTGCTTAGTAAAAGATTGCTTATCTTGGCATCACCATTGAGTTGATATTTGAGAATGATGTGCTACACAGAAGATTCAAAATGTTTTAAAGTTTGTCCATCGTATAAAAGGTTGGCAGTCTTTTAAAAATGTGTGTGATAAGATCTCAAACATTTTCTTAGTCATTTAGGGGATTTCTCTCATACTCTTGTTTTTGAGGGGGTGGTAGGGTGTGTGTGGTGTGGGATAGGATGCCTTATGATGCCAAAATTGAGAAGGCCGTCATGGCAGCACCTGAAAATAATGTGTTTTGCCCCCGATACCAGATATATTTTGTACCTTTGTAGTTCTGGATTTCATTTGATCATTTCTCATGGCTTCTTTAAGAGTTAACAAGCCACACACATATTTGCATATTACTAATAGTAGGAAAACGCCTGCTTAGTTTTTTTAAAAATATATTTTATTGATTTTTTACAGAGAGGAAGGGAGAGGGATAGAGAGTTAGAAACATCAATGAGAGAGAAACACCGATCAGCTGCCTCCTGCACACCTCCCACTGGGGATGTGCCCGCAACCAAGGTACATGCCCTTGACCGGAATCGAACCTGGGACCTTTCAGTTCACAGGCCGACACTCCATCCACTGAGCCAAACCAGTCAGGGCAAAATGCCTGCTTAGTTTTGTGCATGTCATAGAAAATGAGTCTTTACAAAAATTGAGTTAGAATTTCAACTGTGATTCATTTCAACTGTGGTAAATGAATGCTGATTTATCTGCAGGAAATTTAGAGTTATCCGCGCCGATTCTTACTTGAAGAACTTCGCTTCTGACCGATCTCACATGAAAGATTCCAGTGGGAACTGGAGAGAACCTCCTCCCTCGTATCCCTGCATTCAAACTGGAGGTGAGCCAAACACTCGTCCTTGGAGGCATTTCCGATCCCTGTGCAGATCAGCTTTTTAGGGAGAAAAATCTCATTGCTTTTTGGGTAAACCCTCTGAGGGGTAAAGAGATAAGAAGAGGAAGTGTGGTTCTGTGTTTTTATTAGCTTCAGAAATTGAGGCACGGAGAACAGGACTGGAAGGCATAAGGCCTCATGGGAGAGGAAAAGTGTTGGGAGTAGACTTCGCCACCTGCTAGAATATTGGAGGTACTTATTGCTGGGACACTGGCCTGTAGGAGAGCTGCATGTTTGTGCCATTTAACACTGGGGCTAGTAGCACCTTGCTGTGGTAGGGTTTCACGTTCTGGTGGAAAAAATCACCAGTGCATCCTTGTGATGGATGAAGTGTCAGATCCCTGGCGCTAGAACAAAATCTGCATTAGGAGGAGGGGAGAGCTCGCAGGTTTTATTGTCCCACTCATCCGGTTTATGTGCTTTTAGGCATCAGTCCAGTTAATAATTCCTTGAGATTTGAGTAGATGAAGAGTTCTTCACCCTATTACTATTGTTTGGCACTCACATGAGTTGAAACATTATTAATGGTTGAGAGTAATTCACAACCTTGCCATTGATTGGTGAGGTCATCCCCTCACATGGGTGATACTGTCTGTGGAAAGTGCTCTGTAAGCTGTGCAACAGCCAGAGAAATGGAGCAGAAGTATCCAGAGTTCAGCAAGGAAGAAAGTAAGAACATAGTTGGCATATTCGAAGGGCGTGAACTAAGAGAGGAATCAAACTCTGATTTTTGAGGGTCTCTGTGAGAAGCTCTCGTCATTTAAAAAATTGATACTGGAATCGCTTTTTGGTCTACCAGCCTGCTTTCCCGGCTCAGCATCGGAATTGGGACCGATCCTTGGCTAGGCGAGGACTTCACAGGTCTACCTTTCAGTCTTGGACAACCTGCTGTAGGGGGCGTGGTCTGGGGCAATGTGCTTCGGCAGCTTCCCATCTCGTGGATGTGAACTCAGAGCCTTGTGCATAGTAGACGTGCGGGAAACACCACCTCATCAGCCCTGATGGTCTTTGAGTCATTCCTTAGGGTTTGATGACTACTCTCCTGTAATCAGTGATGCTTTGTGTCAGGCTTTGTGCATCCCCTTTACATATTAATTTATTTTCCACCACAACTCAACGAGTTCAGCCTTATTTTCCACGTTGGATAGATGCATGAACCTTTTGCCTAAGGTGCGTGGCTAGGAAGTGGTAGGGTCAGCACACTGTGCTTAAGAAAGGTTTTTTTATGGGGGAGGAGGTGTCTTCTTTGTTTTTTTTTTTTATGCTATACACACTTTAAAAAAAATGTTTTTATTGATTTTTAGAGAGTAAGGAAGGGAGAGGGATAGAGAAGTAGAAACATCAGTGATGAAAGAGAATTATCTGTTGGCTGCCTCCTGCACTGGGGATCAAGCCCAAAGCAGGATCTCTTGGTTCATAGGTTGACATTCAACCACTGAGCCACACCAGCTGGGCTATTGATATTTTTAAGTAAGACTACCTGAAGATAGTAATGATTTTTTACTTAATTATATTAAAGGGCCTAGAAAACAAATACTGTTATATTTCAGAAGTTGAGGTTTCCATTAGCAGTTTGTTAAATATGTTAGCTGACCTGCTCTCTGACTTACATGGGGCCTGGTGTCTATCCAAGGTAAGCAAGAGCTTTGCCCATCTCTCCTTGGAGGCTCCGATATTTCCTTTATTTCGGGGTACTTGGCCACCCTGCATCCCAGCTTTCTGATGACTTCAGTGATACTACTGGTTTTGCTGATTTTTCACAGAGAGGAAGGGAGAAGGATAGAGAGCTAGAAACATTGAGAGAGAAACATCGATTGCCTCCTGCACACCCCCCACTGGGGATGCGCCCGCAGCCAAGGTACATGCCCTTGATCGAACCCGGGACCCTTTTTAAATATACAGATTCTTTTTGCAGTTCTTTTATTTTCTTGTAATTTATTTGCTGAAGAAACAGTCTGGGAGAAGCAGTCTGGATTTTCCTAATGGTGTCTCTTTTGTATCCTCTGAATTCCCTGTAAATTGGCAGTTTGGTTATTCATGCATTTTTTTTTTTTTCATTTAACTGTTTAGTTTTAGAGTCCAGAGTGCTAACCATTACACAATGGAATTAACTGTTGAGTTTTAAATAACTTTAGACTTCCAGAGAATTTGCTACAATAGAACAAAGTTCCTATATACACTTTACTCAGATTCCGAGTAAACCATAGTGTAATCATTAAAACCAAGAAAATGATACAATTGATAAAAAAAATATTGACGTAATACTATGAACTTAGAGACGTCATTTACGTTTTGCAAGTTTTCCCACTCATGTTTTTTCTGGTCCAGGCTAGTAGGTTTCGTTGTGATGTCTCCTTCAATCTGTGACAAATTCTCTCTTTCTGCTGTAACTTGTAAACTTTGGAAGAGTACTGGTCAGTTATTTTGTAGGGTATCCCTCCGTTTGGGTTTGTGTGATGTTTTGTCCTGAGTAGATCAAGGTTTCACATCTGCGACAAGAATACCACAGCAGTGATATTGAACCCTTTATCCATTTGAATAAATCCCCCTCCTTTTGGTCTTCTGGGTGGTTTTATTGCTGTTAAACCAAAACTGTGTTTTCAGTGGACATTTCTCTCATGTCCTTTTTTAGATTCCAAAATGAACCTGAATGATTTTATCAGTATGGACCCCAAGGTCGGGTGGGGAGCTGTGTACTCGCTGTCTGAGTTTGTACATCGTTTTGGCAGTCAAAGCTGCTGAACTTGACACCCGGACGTAGAACCATGGAGCAGTGCGGGGACACGAACAGTCAACCTCCTGGTACATTTGGTTTGCAACTGTGTTTTCTTCTTTTAAGTCATTTCACTTGCAACGTGAGTGAACAAAAACAGAAAAACGTTTTTTTTTTCCATGTGTCAGGTTGAAACGAGATGTCGTGTATGTTTGCCAAGAGAGTCCTAACGGCTCATTGGTTAAAACATGTGATGACGTATGCCAGTGATTGCTTTCATTGTGATAGAGTGTAGACTTCGTGTCTGTTCTGGATGTTGCGTTCTTCTCCAGCTACACTGTAAGCTCCTGGCGGGCAGGGCTGTGTGGCTCGTTGCACAGTGGGGCTCTAGTACCCGTGAAAGGTGGCCAGATGATGTTTGTGACTGTGTGGCTGCTTGAAGAGGGCTGATACTGTGAGCTGAATCAGCAGTAAGTATTAGTCTTTTTGGACTCCTAAGTTCTTTAAAAAGATGACAGCTTGCTCAGGTTTGAATGTAGTTTGGCCTATTTGTATGTGTGTTTTTTAAAAAAAAATAAAATTTATTTAAAATTAATTTTGATTTTAAAGATTTTGTGTCAATTTTGATGACCTGAGAGATGCCAAAGAATATTCTGATTTGTAGATGGGAACTGTGATTTTAAAATACATTTACCGGCTGGTCCGAGTGCAGTGGTGTCTTACAACTAATTGATCACAGCCAGTTACAGATTTCTTTGTTCCTTCTCCACTCCCACTGCTTCACTTGACTAGCCTAAAAAAAAAAATAATAATACATTTACCTGTCTTCCTTCTTGAAGATGTGTTAAAAATTTGGCTTTCATCATATAATTCCAAATAAAAGTTGTTTGGCGTTAACCCAGCATATAGCGGCAGCCCTCATTCATGTTTTCCTGATTCTCCTGTAAAAAATAAGTAATTTCTTATAGCAAGGATACCCAAGCTTTTGATCTTAAATGAGTTTTCTGCTTATTAAAAAACTTTAATCCTATCTAATAAAGAGGGAATATGCTAATTGACCATCACTCCATCACAAAGATGGCTGCACCCACAGCTGAGGCCAAGTTCTCATTAGGAGCCTTAACGAGCAATCAGCAGGGACCTGAGGCTATGCCCTCCCCCACCCCCGTGGGGCTTGACAGGGGATCTCAGGCAGTGCCCTCCACCTGGCAGGGGTTGACAGGGGACCTCAGGCCACACCCCCTGCCCTGGAGTCAGGCTGGAGGACCTCAGACCACACCCCCTGCCCCAGTGCCGGGCCAGGGGACCTGAGGCCACGCCCCCCGACCGGCAGGGCTTGATGGGGGACCTCAGGCCATGTCCTCCATCCAGCGGGGCTTGACAGGGGATCTCAGGCTGTGTCCCCCACCTGGCGGGGCTTGATGGAGGACCTCAAGGCACGCCTCCCGCCCTGGTCTGGGCTGGGGGACCTCAGGCCACGCCCCCTATCCTGGCGCCAGGCCAGGGGACCTGAGGCTACGCCCCCTGTCCGGCAGGGCTTGACAAGGGTGGGACTGGCTGGGTCTGGATCTTGCCCAATGGGGGGTTTGGGGGTTGGCCGGGTCTGGGTCTCACGTGATTTTGAGGTGCATGTGGGTGGGCGGGGACTTGACTCTGGGTCCCGTGGTGTGCCCAGACTCTGACAGGAGGAAGGTTTTCATATACATTTTACTAATTTTCTTTAATCTCTGACACTTCTATTATAGAGAAAGGGCAAATAGCAATATTAAATTATTTCCTCTAATTAATCTCTTTTTAATGTGCACGAATTTTGTGCACCGGGTCACTAGTTTAATATAAACTTCCTGCCTTGTGCTGTGGAAGGACAACTGAAATGATTTACTCAAGGATCAACCAATCTAAGGAAATATCAGGTATCCATTGGGTTCAGCTGACCAGGAAGTTTCTGGGAGAAAGCGAATGAATGTTTGTAAGAGGAATACAAATACAACCTCTTAAGTTATTTTATAATTTAGAGCTAAATATAGACCTCAAACTTGTGTGTCTTGTTGACCTTTAAATGTGGCTAAAATGAAGAAGATAAAATTTGGCAGGCTGCACCATGGGAATACTTGATCCTGAACGAAATGTTTTCAGAGGGACCAAAGGATGGTCATCTGATTTACAAATTGCCTTTTTCCTCTTTTGCTAGAGTATAAGCAGGTTTTCTCTATGGTATTCAAAGTTATGTCTAGTGCAGACACATCAGTGTGTGTGTGTGGTAGTTTGACCTTCTCTGCTACCTTGCTTTGAAGTTGAAAAACCCTGTCTCCTAACCAAGGGAGGAGCAAGGTGTATCATTTTAAGCCTGTTAAAATATCCAGGGGCCATAGTCTTAACTTGTGAGTAGCAATAGAGGACATTTATTGCTTCTTTTTTAAAAATATATATATTTTATTGATTTTTTTGAGAGAGGAAGGGAGAGGATATAGAGAGTTCGAAACATCAATGAGAGAGAAACATCAATCAGTTGCCTCCTGCACACACCCCACTGGGGATGTGCCCACAACCAAGGTACATGCCCTTGACCGGAATCGAACCTGGGACCCATGAGTCCGCAGGCCAATGCTCTATCCACTGAGCCAAACCAGTTAGGGCTATTGCTTCTTTTTTTTTTTTTTTTTTTTTTTTTTTTTTTAACTAATGCTTAATATATGTCAAGTCCAGATTAAATAACAAGGGGGAAAGCATAGGTACTTTTATGTACCATGCCTTCTCACAAACCTGCAGTAAGCAACTTATTTAACAGAAAACAGGTATTATCAGTGGTTGGCATATGGAATGAGAATTCTCTATCCCCAAATGACTAATATCCACTCATCTAATGGTCCTTTGGCTTATCCCTGATGCTCGAAGAAGTAGAGGGTGGGTTCTCTTCTCATCATCAGCGTGCCCTCCTCTATTCTTTTTTTTTTTTTTTTTTTAATTTCTTTATTGATTAAGGTGTCACTTATTTGTCCTCATCCCCCCATTCCCATCCCACCCCTCTCCCCACGCATGCCCCAATCCCCTGTTGAACTTAACCGTTGGATAGGCTTATATGCATGCATACAGGTCCTTTGGTTGGACTCTCCCCCTCCCCCCACCCTCCCCCTACCCTCCCGTATCCTCCCTCTGAGGCCCGATAGTCCGATCGATGCCTCCTTGCTTCTGGTTCTGTTCTTGTTCCTCAGTCTATGTTGTTCATCATTTCCTCTAGATGAACGAGATCAAATGTCGCTAGATATATACTAATAAGAACTGAATGTGAGACGAGCAATAATATTTATGCTGACAGGCAAATGAATCAATCTGTAGCGAGCTTCCCCCTGGACCAACAGTTCTTTTGAGACCCAATTTCGATGTCCAGTAGTTCCTTATGTGTACATGTCAGCACTGACCCCTCAGCTCTGGATGGTGGACAAATGGTGGTAATGGAGGTCTGACTCCCTCTGGTTTGGTCTCGGCCGATCCCAGGGGCACGGCGTCACCTGGACTAAGGGGCACGTGGCCTCACCCATACCCAAGGGGCGCGTGGTCTCACCCGGGCTTGGGACCCAGCCTCACCCGGATGGATCCAGGGGCGCACGGCCTCACCCGGACCCAGGATCTGGCTTCACCCGTACCCAAGGACACTTGGCTTCTCCCAGACCCAGGGGCACGTGGCCTCACCCGGGCTTAGTTGTACAAGGCCTCACCTGGATCCAGGGACACATGGTCTCTCCCGGACCCAGGGACGCTTGGCCTCTCCCAGACCCAGGGCCACTTGGGCTCACCCGGGCCTAGGTGCACGAGGCCTCATCCGGATCCAGGGACGCATGGTCTCACCCGGACCCAGGGACGCTTGGCCTCTCCAAGACCCAGGGGCACGTGGCCTCACCCGGGCCTAGGTTCACGAGGCCTCACTCGGATCCAGGGACACATGGTCACACCCAGACCCAGGAAGGTTTGGCCACTCCCAGACCCAGGGCCTCTTGGGCTCACCCGGGCCTAGGTGCACGAGGCCTCACCCGGATCCAGGGACACATGGTCTCACCCGTACCCAGGGACGCTTGGCCTCTCCCAGACCCAGGGCCACTTGGGCTCACCCGGGCCTAGGTGCACGAGGCCTCACCCGGATCCAGGGACACATGGTCTCACCCGGACCCAGGGACGCTTGGCCTCTCCCAGACCCAGGGCCACTTGGGCTCACCCGGGCCTAGGTGCACGAGGCCTCACCCGGATCCAGGGACACATGGTCTCACCCGGACCCAGGGACGCTTGGCCTCTCCCTGACCCAGGGCCACTTGGGCTCACCCGGGCCTAGGTGCACGAGGCCTCACCCGGATCCTGGGACACATGGTCTCACCCGGACCCAGGGATGCTTGGCCTCTCCCAGACCCAGGGCCACTTGGGCTCACCCGGGCCTAGGTGCACGAGGCCTCACCCGGATCCAGGGACACATGGTCTCACCCGGACCCAGGGACGCTTGGCCACTCCCAGACCCAGGGCCACTTGGGCTCAACGGGGCCTAGGTGCACGAGGCCTCACCCGGATCCAGGGACACATGGTCTCACCAGGACCCAGGGACGCTTGGCCACTCCCAGACCCAGGGCCACTTGGGCTCACCCGGGCCTAGGTGCACGAGGCCTCACCCGGATCCAGGGACACATGGTCTCACCCGGACCCAGGGACGCTTGGCCTCTCCCCGACCCAGGGCCACTTGGGCTCACCCGGGCCTAGGTGCACGAGGCCTCACCCGGATCCAGGGACACATGGTCTCACCCGGACCCAGGGACGCTTGGCCTCTCCCAGACCCAGGGCCACTTGGGCTCACCCGGGCCTAGGTGCACGAGGCCTCACCCGGATCCAGGGACACATGGTCTCACCCGGACCCAGGGACGCTTGGCCTCTCCCAGACCCAGGGCCTCTTGGGCTCACCCGGGCCTAGGCGCACGAGGCCTCATCTGGATCCAGGGACGCATGGTCTCACCCGGACCCAGGGACGCTTGGCCTCTCCCAGACCCAGGGCCACTTGGGCTCACCCGGGCCTAGGTGCACGAGGCCTCATCCGGATCCAGGGACACATGGTCTCACCCGGACCCAGGGACGCTTGGCCTCTCCCAGACCCAGGGCCTCTTGGGCTCACCCGGGCCTAGGTGCACGAGGCCTCATCCGGATCCAGGGACGCATGGTCTCACCCGGACCCAGGGACGCTTGGCCTCTCCCAGACCCAGGGCCACTTGGGCTCACCCGGGCCTAGGTGCACGAGGCCTCACCCGGATCCAGGGACACATGGTCTCACCTGGACCCAGGGACGCTTGGCCTCTCCCAGACCCAGGGCCACTTGGGCTCACCCGGGCCTAGGTGCACGAGGCCTCACCCGGATCCAGGGACACATGGTCTCACCCGGACCCAGGGACGCTTGGCCTCTCCCCGACCCAGGGCCACTTGGGCTCACCCGGGCCTAGGTGCACGAGGCCTCACCCGGATCCAGGGACGCATGGTCTCACCCGGACCCAGGGACGCTTGGCCTCTCCCCGACCCAGGGCCACTTGGGCTCACCCGGGCCTAGGTGCACTAGGCCTCATCCGGATCCAGGGATGCATGGTCTCACCCGGACCCAGGGACGCTTGGCCTCTCCCAGACCCAGGGCCACTTGGGCTCACCCGGGCCTAGGTGCACTAGGCCTCATCCGGATCCAGGGACACATGGTCTCACCCGTACCCAGGGACGCTTGGCCTCTCCCAGACCCAGGGCCACTTGGGCTCACCCGGGCCTAGGTGCACAAGGCATCACCCGGAACCAGGGACACATGGTCTCACCCGGACCCAGGGACGCTTGGCCTCTCCCAGACCCAGGGCCACTTGGGCTCACCCGGGCCTAGGTGCACGAGGCCTCATCCGGATCCAGGGACGCATGGTCTCGCCCGGACCCAGGGACGCTTGGCCTCTCCCAGACCCAGGGGCACGTGGCCTCACCCGGGCCTAGGTGCACGAGGCCTCATCCGGATCCAGGGACACATGGTCTCACCCGCACCCAGGGACGCTTGGCCTCTCCCAGACCCAGGGCCACTTGGGCTCACCCGGGCCTAGGTGCACGCAGCCTCACCCGGATCCAGGGACACATGGTCTCGCCTGGACCCAGGGGTGTGTGGGCTCTCCCAGACCCAGGGGCGCTTGGCCTCGCCCGGGCATGGGGTCCAGCATCATCCGGGTCCAGGGGCACTTGGCCTCACCCGGACCCGGAGTCCGGCCTCACCTGGACCCAGGGGCATGTGGCCTCACCTAGACCCAGGGACGTGAGGCCTCACTTATACCCAGAGGCGTGTGACCACACCCGAGTCCAGAGGCGCGCAACCCCGCCCGCACCCGGGTCTCAGCGGGGCCCCGTCTTCCCGATCCCAATTCCTGCCGGTCAATCCCCCCTCAGCAATTCCCCTGGCCATCCTTCCAGAGCTCCAGTATGGCTGCTGCAGAACTCGTCGGGCGGTGGCTCGGCGAAGTTCCGGTGCACCCGGTGCATGGCGGTGGGCCAGTCTGGCGTCGCTGCGTCGGCCCTTGGGTCTGCATAGGTGGCCGGTCGCTGAGCATGCGCACCTGGCCGCTTCCGGGGCGTTGAGATTCTTGACGGACTCAGAGGTCAGCAAGCGCGGAGTCTCCCACCCCATGTCTCATAGGGGCTCGTCTGTCCGTGCTTGGCTGCCAGTGGAGCCGTCCCCTCAGCCGGAGACCGCCGGGGGAACTGCGCCGAGCACGTTCCAGGCCGCTGTTGTATCGCCTGAGCCATAGTTCTTTTGTGTCGCCTGAGCTGTAGTTCTTAAAGTGTGGTCTTTGGGTCACCGGCATCAGCATCATCCCACATACCCCTCTTTTATTCTAGTTGTAGAGCATCTACTCAGCCAGCCCTATGGTGGTCTTGGATGGTGTCTGCTCTGCTCTCTTGTCGTAGTCTCAAAGTTGTTGTGGTAGGCAACAATCAGGCTTCCGCCCTATGCCTCCATCTTGGTCCTCCTTTGTATAGTTAAGTCTTGATTGTTGTTGGTGTCACTGGGGGGGCTCTCTTTGTCTATAAAGGAAGAGTTGCTGTGCAGGAGACACGTTTATGGGCCGGGTCTTGGTGCAGCAAAGCTTTGGCGCTCACTGAATATTCCCGTTGAATGTGTCCCTTATGCACGTGGTTGAAATCTGGTGTCATCTCCCACAGACCACTAGATGCCCTCGTTTCTGGGTCTCCAATGGGGTGTAGATCAGCTACTGCCTTAGGCACTCAGCAAGGATTACAGCAAAAACTGTAGTTTCTTCCTCCTGTCTGAGTGGCCCTGGAGCAGTCCGACTAGAACAGCAGATCATCTGGTCCGCTGCCAGAGGGCAGGCCACCCACATGCATAAGCCGTTGCTTGGGGCGCAGGTGTGCCTGCAAGACTTGCGGGGCAGGTCTTCAAAACATGCGGGGCGGGTCCCAGGGCGGGGCGGGGTCTCAGGGCGCCAACAGGCCATGGTGCGGCGAGCCTCGATGGCTGTGAGTCTGGTCCTTCTGCCTTCCATGTATCTAAGTCCCCTCGTTCCGCACTCCAGCGCAGCAAACACTGATTGCTGGGCGCACCTCTGCAAGAGTCCCGCCTCTCCCCGCAGGCATCTGGGTCTCCCGGGGTTCGCCAGAAGATGGGTTTCAGGGTGATGGAGAGCTAATCTCCCTTAGGTTTGGAACAAAAGCCCCTTTCCCCCGCCACCAGCCAGACCCACGCACCTCCACACCTCATCCCCTCCGATTTCGCTGGGTGCGAGGCAACAGAACAGCCTTTAACCTCCGCCGCCATCTTTTTCAAACTTCTCAATTTGTACTTCTTAATCCCTTCATTTCAGTCAACTCTACTGAAGTCTAGCGCCGCCGGGAGGTGCAGGGAAAGGGCGCCCGGGCCTCCGTCCGGTGCGCGGTGCGCGCGTCCCGCGGAACCAGGCGCGCGAGGGCTGCGCGGCTGGGACGGGCGCTGGGCGGCCGCCGAGCTCCAGGCACCGCCATCACCGTGTTCCGGACGTCGCCGCCGCGGCGTCCCCCCCAATTTATACTTTTTAATCCCTTGAATTCAGTCAACTCTACTGAAGTCTAGCGCCGCCGGGAGGTTCACGGAAAGGGCGCCCGGGCCTCCGTCCGGTGCGCGGTGCGCGCGTCCCGCGGAACCAGGCGCGCGAGGGCTGCGCGGCTGGGATGGGCGCTGGGCGGCCGCCGAGCTCCAGGCACCGCCATCACCGTGTTCCAGACGTCGCCGCCGCGGCGTCCCCCCCAATTTATACTTTTTAATCCCTTGAATTCAGTCAACTCTACTGAAGTCTAGCGCCGCCGGGAGGTGCACGGAAAGGGCGCCCGGGCCTCCGTCCGGTGCGCGGTGCGCGCGTCCCGCGGAACCAGGCGCGCGAGGGCTGCGCGGCTGGGACGGGCGCTGGGCGGCCGCCGAGCTCCAGGCACCGCCATCACCGTGTTCCGGACGTCGCCGCCGCGGCGTCCCCCCAATTTATACTTTTTAATCCCTTGAATTCAGTCAACTCTACTGAAGTCTAGCGCCGCCGGGAGGTGCACGGAGAGGGCGCCCGGGCCTCCGTCCGGTGTGCGGGGCGCGCTGCCCGCGGGACCTGGCGCGCGGGGGCTGCGCGGCGGGGACGGGTGCTGGGAGGCCGCCGGGCTCCGGGCGCCGCTGCTGCGGCGGCGTCCCCAGCGTCCCGGGCCGGGCGGCCTGCGGGGGGCGGCGGAGTTGCGAAAGTGAGTGAGTTTCCCAGGGTTTCGCCCGGAATGGGGTTCAGTGCAATCGGAGCCGGTGCTCAGCGCACTCCGGAGCCTTTATCTCCTTCCTGCCAGTGAACTCCGGCCAGGTCATCAGCCGCCCCCTCCTCTCCGGTTCCATCCTCCCCGCAGGCGCGTGTGCTCGTGTCTCCGCCCGTTTCTCCATACCTCAGGCTTTTACGGCTTCCCCGACTGTCTCCGTGGCCTTCTCCTTCCCCCCAGCTGTGGGCATTTCAGTCCGCCAGCTCTCCTGTGGTTCTGGACGATGTCCGTTCTGACCTCTAGTTGTATTTTTGAAATTGTTGTGCCCGGCTGCAGGTTAGGTGTTTAACCTATGCCGCCATCTTGGTTTCTCCTATTGCTTCTTTTTACTTAGCACTCGTACAGTGCCCTTTGGGGAACCCCTCTTTGCACATTTCATGTCGTTCTGGGGGCCTATAGGTAAAGGCATATAGCCTAACCTGGGCCAGGCTTGGAACACAGCCTTGGACAAGTCTAAGAATGACCTGGTACAGTCTTCTCCAGATGTGCTGTGCTGAGTTCAGAGAGAGACATTCTCTCTCCATCAGGATTGCTAAGCTAGGGACCTGGGGGTTTGGGACTCTGTGGGCATCTTGCTGCCACAGACATGGGCCTGACTGCAGAGTGCAACCCAGCAGTACTGAGAGCAGAGCCATAGCTCCAAGGACATTTCCGAGTGCCCGGATCTGTCTGTGTTTCAAGCCAGTTCCAACTATTGAGCTATCCAGTGACATAAACCTGTGGGTTCCTTTCTCTCTTCAGCGTGTGTGAATTGTCAGTTTGAACTGAAAGGTGGGTTGGTTCCCTTACAAGATTTTTCTACAAAGTTGTTTATTTTATCAGGCTTAGGAACTTTTACTTTTGTCTTTCTGTGCTTAATTTTTCTCTGAGGTCAGATTTGTTTCTTTTTATATTCAACATATGTGAGTGAACTGAATAAATACTGCCTGGAAAGAGGAACTTGCAAGAAAGCAGGGGGCTGAAATACAATGTGTAAGTTGACTATGAAAATAAGAGAAATGACGTATATCTGAACATCTGACATACAGTGGAACAGGGATGCAAATATAGAAATATAAAGTGCTTCCCTAGTCAGCACTGACTATTCCTGATTGAAGACATTGCCATGCCTTTTAAGAAAGATTATGCCTTTCAGAAGAGGGGTTGATTAGGATGGACATAATGACAAACTCCTTTGTGTATGTGGTTGTGGTTTTTTTCCATTTAATTTCTTAAAATATTTTTGTTGATTTCAGAGAGAGGAAAGGAGAGGGAGAGAAACATCAATGATGAGAATCATTGATCCGCTGCCCCCTGCACACCCCTCCACTGGGATCGAGCCTGCAACCCAGTCGTGGCCCTGACTGGGTATCGAACCCTGACTGGGTGCATGGGTTGACAATCACTGAGCCACATGGGCCAGGATGATTTTTAATTCAGTACTTGGAAAATAGATGGTACATACACATTGTACAAATTCAAATGTATAAAAGGGTATATGGTGAAAAGTAAACTTCCCTCTACTCTGTCCTTCAATTTTCTGACTTTGCTACCAAGAAACAACTTCCGTTTTCAGTTTCATTTATATAGTACCAGGAGTTCTATTATGCCCATGTAAGCATTTTTTATTATGTATCAAGTTCTGTTTTTTTCATTCTCCCCACAAATGGTAATATTCTAAATAAACTGTTCTGAACTTTACTTTTTAAAGTTAGTATGTTTGGGTATTTTTCTAATCAGTACATGCTGAACTTCCTCATTCTTTAAAAAAGTTACATAGTATTCTGTGGTATGCAGGTCCTTCATTTAACAGTCCTTTCTTATAAGTTGTTTTTAGCCTTTTGATATGGCATGAAATGCTTCAAGGAATATTTTTGTCCTTGTGTCTTTTTTTTTTTAAACAATTTCATTTTTTAGTGTACACACACACACACACACACACACACACACACACAGAGGCCCGGTGCACGAAATTCGTGTATTGGAGGGGTGTCCCTCAGCCCAGCCTGCACCCTCTCCAATCTGGGACCCCTTAGGGGGTCGGGCCTAAACTGGCAGTCGGACATTCCTCTCACAATCTGGGACTGCTGGCTCCTAACCACTCGCCTGCCTGGCTGCCTGATTGCTCTTAACCACTCTGCCTGCCAGCCTGATCGCCCCCTAACCACTCCCCTGCCGGCCTGATTGACACCTACACCTAACTGTTCCCCTGCTGGCATGATTGATACCTAACTGCTCCCCTGCCAGGCCTGATCACCCCAACTGCCCTCCCCTGCCGGCCATCTTGTGACAATGTGGGGCGGCCATCTTGTGACAACATGGGGGTAGCCATCTTGTGATGCAAGGGCGTGAGGGTCAATTTGCATATCACCTTTTTATTATATAGGATTTTATTGGTTTCAGAGAGGGAGGGAGAAGGGAGAGAGAGATAGAAACATCAATGATGAGAGAGAATTGATCGGCTGCCTCCTGTACGCCCCACACTGGGGATCAAACCCGCAACCTGAGCATGTGCCCTTGACCAGAATCTAACCTGTGACCTTTCAGTCCTCAGGACAATGCTTTATCCACTGAGCCAAACCAGCTAGGGCGTCCTTGTGTCTTTATAACAATTTCTGAGATATATTTTGAAAGTGTAGACTGCTAGTTGTCCCACCGAATCCATTCTAGGTTGTATTTTTTCCTAGACAAGGGGATAATCCTATATGATAAAAGGGTAATAGGCAAATTGACCATAACGGCAGAACGACCAGAACAACTGCTGGACCAGTCACTATGAGGCGCACTCACCACCTTTTGGTCCCTTTCCCTGGCCAGCAGGCTCCAATCACCTGATGGCCACCTGCAGCGGGGGTGGGGCCGGTGAGTGGGCAGGAACTGCCGATCTCTCAGTCCCTTCCCCTGACTGTCAGGCACTGATCACCCGATGGTGAATGGGGAACTGGGGGTGGGTGGCAGCAGGGGGTGGGGCTGGCTGCAGGCAGCAGGGGAAGGTGGCCCTGATCGCAGGCCAGGCCTAGGGACCATACCTGCACACGAATTTCGTGCGCCAGGCCTCTAGTGTTTCTATAAAGGGCTATAGAGTAAATATTTTAGGCTTTGCAGGCCTTAAGGTCTCTGTCATGACTGTTTAACTCTACCTGTGGCAGGTAAAGCCACTGGAATGTATGAAAATGAGTGGGTGTGGCTGTGCTCCAGTAGAACTGTGCTTAGAAAACCAGGGGGTTTGAGGAGTTGACCCTTTGGCTATAATTTGCTGTCCTTGTTCTAGAGTAAAAGAGTTATACTGATCTACGGCTGCTGTGCCACATTTCCCAGTCTCCTTTGCAGTTAGGTGTGGCCATGTGACCAGGTTCTCACCATTGTAAGGGGGGGCAAGATGTGGCCACTGACAGGGCTGGCTTGTGAAACATTGCCTGCCTACCCCTCTTATCTTTCCCCCCTTTTCTACTGAATGGAATGGTGATGACTAGAACGACCTCACAAGTTATTCACTGACGATAGCAGAGCCACCATCAGCCTGGATTCCTGAATGATCCTGTGGAGCCGAGTTGCACACCTGCCTGAAAAGTATAGTGTGAAACTAACTGTTCATTAAGAGGCAGAAGTGTATTTTTTTAAGTCACAGAATCATTGATGACTCTTGATTCAGCTCTCCTTCTCTCAATAATACAGTGCTCCCTCTCTAAATAATACAGTGCCCATTCAAACATTTGTAATGGTATTTTGACTGGGTTGGAAATAAGACTTTGTGATGTACCATGTGAAGTTAGATTCTCTATGCTCATGCAAGCCTCCCTCTAAGTGTCCCACAATATTTGTGGAATCATTGCCCTTCACAGAATGTTCAGGAACCCTGAAAACAAATGTCCATTTACATCTCTTGTTTTGCATGAGGTTCAGGAGCCTTGTGGGAAATAAGCCAAGTGAACTTTGTCCTTATTCAGGGTTCAGAAACAAGAAGTCCCTTTTTTCCTATATCTTCTTGTGTCTGACATCTCCCTGACATTCAGGTTTCATCTCCAACTGAACTAATCCTTCCCTGATCAATTATCGAAAGCTGATTGCCCCAAGTCAACATCAGGATATTTAACTACTTCCCCCCCACCCCACCCCACTTCATAGCAGTTATCACTAACTGAAATTATCTTGTATATTTATTTGTTTAAAAGCCTTTTTGTAAAAAAATCTCCCTTCACTAGACTGCGAACTCTCTCTTTGCCGTATTCTCCTCTCTAATGCTGCTGCCCAGCACAGAGTGACGCAGTAGATACTCAACAAATAGCCCTCAAGTATTTACTGCAGAAGCAGTTCCTGTCCCCAAAGGAATTTGGAAGATCCAGCCTCCCTCCACTGGATCTCTGGATCATGCTGGAAAAATGCTGCTAAATTCCTGCTCTTTGAATTCATCCCTTTGATTCAGTTTCTTTTTTTAGATTACACTGTCCTTTTTTCAAACAGGTTTCTTTTGCAATCTTTCAAGCCTCAACTCCAAGCCCCACTCTTTCACCCTTTGGTCTGGAAAGCACATTACAGATGACTTCTGCAGATAGCAGAGATGATCACGAGTTGATTTAATTAGTGTCACTCACACTCCGTGGACACCTCTCTCCAGCATCCTGTCGTGAACATGTATGGAAAGCACCCGGTCCTGTGTCTGATTGTGACAGCTGGGGCTCAGGTTACCTCTCCGCCCTTCCCTCCAAGCTTACAGTAGCCTAGCGCTAGGGAGTGAACTGTCTCTTTCACCCTCGCAGTCCAAGGAAAATGTGGCTTTTGCCATGAGCTACAGCAGGCGTCTGTTGGGGCCAGGCTTTTAATAACATCCATTTGTTATCAAGGAAGCAGTCATAGGATTTGAATTTCACTTAGAGTCAGCAGGCAGTCTTTCCTGAGGTTTCCATGGGGACCTGGAGTTTTAGAGCAATTTCGGGGAAGAACATTAGGAAGAAATTGAGGGGCAATATGTCAACACAGCCACACTGTTCTAGCACACACCATTTCTAGAACTATGGGTGATGGACGAGTCACCTCCCTCTCAAGGCCCACAGGGTGCAGAGCTCTGTGTGACATCCTTGGGGTCAGATGTGGCTTAGGCCCTGCCTTCAGAATACAGGAAAAATCAGGTTTGAGTCCTTAGTCCCCATTACAGACATGCTTTTGTTAATTAATTGCTGTGTGACCTTGGGGAGCTCGCTTAACCTCTCTGGGCCTTGGTTGCCTTAAGAGTTTTAAATTTTTTTTATTTATTGATTTATTTAGGGGGAGAGAGAGAGAGTGATTTTTTGTTCTACTTATTTATGCAGTCATTGGTTGATTCTTGTATGTGCCCTGACCAGGTACCAAACCCCCAACCTCAGCATATTGAGATGATGCTCTAACCCAGTGGTCAGCAAACTCATTAGTCGACAGAGCCAAATATCAACAGTATAATGATTGAAATTTCTTTTGAGAGCCAAATTTTTTAAACTTAAACTTCTAACGCCACTTCTTCAAAATAGACTTGCCCAGGCCGTGGTATTTTGTGGAAGAGCCACACTCAAGGGGCCAAAGAGCCACATGTGGCTCGCGAGCCACAGTTTGCCGACCACGGCTCTAACCAATTGAGCTTGGACAAGAGTTATTTTGAAAGAGTTCAAATGAGATTGTGTGTGTGTGTGTGTGTATGTGTGTGTGTGTGTGAAAGAGAGAGAGAATATTTTATACTCCGAATGGTAAAGTGTTTTTAAGTAGCTAGCACTAATATATGCTAGATAGCCCTTCTAACCCTTTTTATGTATTAACCTGCTTAGTCCTCAAAACAACAATGTAAGATTCTCTTCATGTTACAGGTGGGGAAATCAAGGCACAGTGAATTAAAGTAACTTACCCAAAGCCACATAGCTAGTGAGGCAGGATTTGAATCCAGGTCATCCCAGTCTTGGTGCAGTTGCCTTCATTCATTTTACCCAGTTCCCAGAGTTGCCCTCCCCCCCATCACTCACACACAAACACACACACACACACACACACACACACACACGCTCGCGCACACACACACACGCAATTCTGAGTCCAATTCCCATCACTAGAGAGGTGCTCCCTATTGTGGAGCAGGAGTGGAGCATCCAGCTTCCCCGTGGCCTGGGCGAAGTGTCCTTTAAAGCTCTTCACCCGAAGTAACCTACCTTGTAGTTACTGCAAAGAACTGTTCATCAGTGAACTTCAAACTTTGCGAATTTGAGATTCACTGGAGAGTTTGTTTAAAAAAACAAACAACAAAAAGCCAGATGCTCAGACCCCTCCCTGAGAGATGCTAATTCAGAAGCACACCGTTGGGACTTCAGTTGCAGATCGCAGAAGTCACTCTTGCTACTGAGGTTGAAGGGGATTTGGTTCAAAGTCACCGAGAAGGGAAGCAAACATTTGGAGAGGGGTCAGTGCGGTTAGCAGCCAGAGATGCCTGGCTGCTGTCCCTCGGTGCCCAGACCCATGAATTCTGGCAGCACTGTCACTGCCTCAAAGCCTATCCTATAGGACAGAACCCCAGTGTCACCGGTGGTGCCCCAAGCAGGTGCTGTGCCTCAGCCTTCCATGGGCCATGCATTCTACCATCCAGACGACCAGCTACTCTGCGTCACGGGGACATGGTCAGACCAGAGGGTATCCGGGGGCACCACCAGCACATGGACTCACTTCCTTGGCTGTGAATAGGCTCATGATCAGAAGTGACGTTGGCTTTGGGAATGTCACTTTCACTCACTGTATTGAGTTACTGAATCTTTAACGCCAGATTCCGGGGGCTGTGACGTTCCCTTTCAGAGTTTCCTATAATCCGACAGTGGCTATATTACCGGACAAGCACTTCAGTACATAACCACCCTGCTTATTCCTAATGCTTTTGTGTGTCGAGTGATCTTATATATGGCCGGGATTTTTATTTCAAAACTTGGAACCCAAGATACACATCTTAAATATCTAAGGCATTAGGCATTTTAAAGTAAACAAAGTTGCAAAAGAGTATTGCGGAACTTGATTCAATAATTACCTCATAACAGGAAAGAATTCTTCTGGCAGTTCCGAGCAATATCAATCCTTGTAGGAATTAAACCAGAATAAAAGCATATATTTGGACTCTTCACCAAATCAAACAATTCCTGAAGAAGCCAGAAGTTGTTTGATATGATTACCTCATGGTTAAAAAAAAAAAAAAAAGATAGTGCTTATTTTTGAAATGTAATTTTTTAAAATTGAATTTATTGTGAATGACATTGGTTTGCAAAACCATACAGGTTTCAAGTGTACAACCCAATAAATGTCACTTTAAAGAGATCCTTTCTGTTTTCCAAATCCTCTTAGCTCTGTCACTTAAATGACTGCCAGCTATTGAACCTCTAGGCTTTTTGGCAACATAAAAATGAACAAATCAATTTGGTGCTATCTCTATGGAGGGAAATCCAGATATTTAACTCTAAAAGTGACCTATGAACATACCCTTTGATCTAGTAATTCCCATGTAGGACTGGATCTTATGGATACACTGCACATATGTAGGATGATGGACAAACAGGGTTAGTCAGTATAGGGTTGTGGATAACAAAAGATTGGAAACCACCTAGGGGCTCCTCCGTGGGAACTGATGGAATGAATTATGATACAACTGGAGAAGAAAATATAAAACTATGAAAATAAATGAAGAAGGTTATATTTCTTAAGCTAACTAGTGACGTTTTTATTCTCTCATCTTAAGCTTATGCTAGATTCTTTTGCATGTGCTAAGTAGTTAGTAAAGTTAAGTTTAGAAAGGAAGTGAGAGAGTGCGTATTAAAAGAGAAATGGGAGGGAAGTAGAAGAGGGTACAGGGGGATAAATGGTGATGGAAGGAGACTTGACTTTGGGTGGCGAACACACAAAACTGTACAGATGATGTATTATAGAATTCTGCATCTGAAATCTATATAATTTTATTAACCCGAGTCACCCAAATAAATTCAATAAAAAACAAAAATAAAAAAGGATAAAGCTACCATATCTCTTACACATACCCACAAAGAAAAATAATATAAATGTATTTGCTTGCATTTGTATAGAATATCTAAAAGAATATCCAATATCCCAAAGAAACTGGTAACATTGGTTGCCCCTGGAGACAACTAGGGAGCTGAGGTCAGAGAGGGGAGAAATGTCATTGCATGTTCGTCTGTGTGTTTAAGAGTTGTGAGCCCTGTGGATATATTACTTATTAAACATAGGATTGAAGTAAAAAATGAATAAATCACACCTTCCCCTCACACATTTACCCACACAACTTAATTTTTTTTTTTTTTTTAACAAACACAGCTTTGAACAGGTACAGCTTCAGAGGCTGTGTGCAGTTCAAGTTCACTGAGCAGCAGGAAAAGCCAGGATGTGTGACACACATGGACAGAACTTTTAAAAAATATATATATTTTAGTGATTTTTTACAGAGAGGAAGGGAGAGGGATAGAGAGTTAGAAACATCGATGAGAGAGAAACATCAATCAGCTGCCTCCTGCACACCCCCTACCCCCCGGGGATGTGCCCACAACCAAGGTATATGCCTTTGACCGGGATCGAACCTGGACCCTTCAGTCCCCAGGCCGACGCTCTATCCAGTGAGCCAAACCGGCTAGGGCCGGACAGAACTTTTTAAGATTTTTAATTAATTTTTAGAGAGAGAGAGAAGGGGGGGGGGGGCGTGGAGAATTATCAATGTGAAAGAGAAACATCAGTCAGCTTCCTGCTGCACACCCCTTACTGGGGATCCAACTGGGAATCGAACCGGCAACCTTCTGGTACACAGAAGGATGCTCAACCAACTGAGCCACACCGGCCAGGGCCACACTGACGGAACTTGAAGGTAATGTTCAGGTGAGGAGAGACTGAGGATTGAGAGAAAATGCCCCAAGTTATTTTTCTGTTATCCTGCTCTTAGCTGTTTGTTCAACAGTTCTCACCTTTGGTTTCGTTGCTGTGAGTAAGAGTGAGACCTTTAAACAGCCCAGGAGCTGTGTGTGCTGGTAAGGGGTGTGTTTCTGGGCCACATGTGGCTTTGAGCTGCAGTTTGGGTGCAGAAAGGTTCAGAAAGTCCACGAGCTCATGCAAAGAGAGAAAAACCTTAGTAGCTACTTCTCGATTTCTTTTAAGAATCTGAAAATAACAACTTGTGGGAACCCATAAGGATAGCACTCATTTTGGACCAGGCACTACTCAAAGCTACTTGTTGTGTATAAAGTTATTATCCTCACAACAACCCTATGAGGTAGGGGTTATTATTATCCCTGTTTTTCAGATGGGAAAACAGGCATGGGTGACTTTTCCAAAGGAATGCAATTAATACATAGAGGAACGGGATTTGAACCTGGGTCTGACTCCAGAATGACCACATCATCATAGGTCCAGACACACTGGAATAAGTGCAAAGGTGAAATCAGGGCCTTACTTCTCATGCTGGTCTCGAGACTGAGGAACATGGTGGATATAGAAGTGAGCACCTAGCACAGAAATGGGTGGCCTGTCTTGGCCTACAGGTGTCTTCAATAACCTAGAGCCTCAAACCACCAGGTGAGAATTAGGGCTTAATCTTGTAGGGAAGAGGGGGCTTTGGTGGCAAGCTCTTAAAGGGCAGGCGTGGAGTGTCCTTGTACTGTGGTTGGCAGGTTGCGGGGGGGGGGGGAGAGAGGGAGGAGACTGGAGGGAAAAGGGCTCCACATGCAAATGGATGGAGGTCAGGGCTGGGGAGGCCTCTGTGGAAAGCGGGGGAAGGATGGATCTGCAGATTTTGTTTTTGAGGATTTGTTAGGGTTTGTAGGAGTTGCGGGTTGAAAAGAAAGCAAGGAGAAAATAACATGTTTTTAAAAAAGTATTTTTATTGATTTCAGGGAGGAAGGGAGAGGGAGAGAGAGAGAGAAACATCAATGATGAGAGAGAATCTTTACCTGGCTACTTCCTGCATGCCCCCCACTGGGGAGCAAGCCTGCAACCTGGGCATGGCCCTGACTGGAATAGAACTGTGACTTCCTAGTTCACAGGTTGACGCTCAACCACTGAGCAATGCTGGCCGGGCGAGAAAATAGAACATGTTTAACATGCTCTGTCTTCGTCTTACCTTTACTTTTACTAGTAAGTATACTTAATGATCTGCCAGGTACTCTGCTCAGGGCTTTTGTCATCTCATGTGTCCACCAAAATAGTTCTTCAGAAGGTATAGCAGATGTCAATCCCCCTCCCCTGTTGCAAGGTCTGCTTTGAGCATCTTTTTTTTAAAATATATATATATATTTATATATATATTATATATTTTTTATTTTTTTTTTTTTTTTACAGAGAGGAAGAGAGAGGGAAAGAGTTAGAAACATCGATGAGAGAGAAACATTGATCAGCTGCTTCCTGCACACTCCCTACTGGGGATGTGCCTGCAACCAAGGTACATGCCCTTGACCGGAATTGAACCTGGGACCTTTTAGTCAGCAGGCCAACACTCTATCCACTGAGCCAAACCGGTCAGGGCATGCTTTGGGCATCTTGATATGGTGTGAGAGTGACTGCCTTGGAGGAGACCATGATTAGAGTGTAAAAAAGCTGAAGACCCAGAGGAGACACAATGTTGAGCAGCAAAATTGGTGGAGAACTCAAAGAGTCTATTTTCTTGGAAATCACTTATGAGGGAAGATAAATCCAATGAAATAATCCTTTCAGAGCATGTATCCCTGAAGGGTAATTTTAAATTTATTTTTTGTCTTTAATATGTCATTAGTAATAGTTTTGTCTAAAAAACACTCACCAAAGAGTAAAGTCTACAGATCAGATATTCTAGGACAGTATTTTTCAAATTATGCTCTACAAGGCACTAGGACTACTAAAGAACTCGTTTCGAAGCCTCCTCCAATTATTATGACCTATTAAGATGTTAATAGGTCATAATAATTGATTAATGCTTATTGAACTCTAATTAGACCAGCGGTCACTCCCTATGCTATGTCTTGGTCTGCATGGTCTCATTTAATCCTCCCAGTTACCCTTTCATAGAGGTGCTGTTATCATTCCTGCTTCACTCCTGAGGAAGCTGATGCTCCAAGAGGTCACCCAGCCAATAAGTGGACAAAGTGGGATTCAGCCCCTGATCTCTTTGACTCCGGAGCCTGTGCCCTTCATAGGCAAGGCTGTCGGTACTCTTCTCCCTGCCCCTTTGCCAATCCTGCCCTCCCTCCACCAGAACTGAAGGTCAGAGTTTGACATCATGGAGAGCAAACTGGGGGATGACGTGAACTACACTGTTGGTTGGGGATTGGGAAAGAATACATTAAAACATGCCACACTTTGATGGCCTCCTTTAAATCTTGGCATCTTGCATTCCCACTGTGCAGGGGAGTTTTTAAATGCATTTTGATGACTGCATTCTGCTCTGTTGGTACACAAGGGGGAGCATGTAGCACAGGAATGGGAATAAGATCACTAGGAAGTGAATATTCTTGCTCTTTGGTCTCTCTCTCTCTCTCCTTCCTTTCCTTCTCCCTCTCCCTCTCCCCCTCTCTCTCTCTCTCTCTCTCTCTCTTCCCTCTCCCTCTCCCTCTCCCTCTCCCTCTCCCTCTTTCTCTCTCCCTCCCTCTCTCTCTCTCCTTCCTTTCCTTCTCTCTCTCTCTCTCTCCCTCTCCCCCTCTCTCTCTCTCTCTCTCTCTCTCTCTTGCTCATGATTGTTTGCTGAACCCTTTGAAAACCAGTTGCAGGCATCACAAGATTTTACCTATAATACTTCAGCAGGATTTCTTAAAAACAAAGACATTTTCTGCCTGACCATATTATGATCATGTCCAAGAAATTTAGCATTGATGCAACAATATTATCTAATATATTCAAATTTCTCCAAAGATGTTCTTTGTTGCTTTATTCCCCAATCCGGAATCAATTTTGTGTTCTTTTAATATTAATTAGATTATGGTCATTTTCCTGGAATATTTTGCTATAAAATGTTTACAGTTTTTGCTGGATACTTGATATTTCATGAAGCTGTTTTGCCATGATGTATTAATCAATTTCTCTTTGGTTGTTACTCTCATAAATATAACATGGTGCTAAGTGGGACTTCTTTCCCCTCAGTGTTGACTCGGGTACCAGTTCAGTAGTTATCAGATTCTAAAGTGAGAGTGAGACTGACCATCATCTATGGAATTTACCAAGTGTAACAAGCCAGGTTCCCAGGAAGAGACTCTCTGATGGAGACTTGTGTACAGGGGGTTTATTCGGGAGTGTTTGGGGATCAGCACCTGTGGGAGAACAAAGGAAGTAGGGTTGGGCTGGTTGAACTTCAACGCAGTCTCGCTAAGGCCCTCCATTAGCTTTGGAGCTGAGGTGGTTTTACAGAGTTGTCCCCTGTTGAGGCAAGGAGGCCGGGTCGTTAGACCTCCACATGGACCGACCAGTCGTGGATGCACCTTGCCCCTGGGAAGGGGACATGACCTTGGATGAGGTAGTTTTCTCCAGCTTAGAGCAATTTCAGAGGTGCACGGAGGCAATGTGGGCCTCAGTCTTGAGGGCAGATCTGGGCAGAGACCACAGCATCCACTACAACAGGGCACTCTTGTGAACCTGTTGTCGAAGGCTTGGCGCCCCTCCCCACTCCCACCTGCCCTGAAGCCAGACTTAATACACAAGCAGGGGTGGGAGGTGGGGCGATGCTACTGGAGAGAGCATGCATGTTGTGACTCCTCCCTCGCTGCCCAGGGGAAAGGCTGGGGTGCTTGCCCTGCCCTGACAGTGTGTGATGGGGACTTCCTTAGGACTATGGATTGAGCTTGAAAAATAGTTCCTATAGTTGGTGGCAAAGAGAACTGGCTAGAGTGTCCTGTGACAGTGGGTTACCGAGGGTGGGATTTAGTTCTGCCCTCCCTGGGTTTGTTGGGGCAAATGATGAGAAGGTGGGCCCCTTGGGAACTTAATCAGGTTGGCTCCTGTATCCTTTCAACATGCCCCATCATTCTTTTTTTTTTATTTTATTGATTTTTCACAGAGGGGAAGAGAGAGGGACAGAGAGTTAGAAACATCGATCAGCTGCCTCCTGCACAACCCCCACTGGGGATGTGCCCGCAACCAAGGTACATGCCCTTGACCGGAATCGAACCCGGGACCTTTCAGTCCGCAGGCCGATGCTCTATCCACTGAGCCAAACCGGTCTCGGCGCCCCATCATTCTTGAGTGCTTTCTTTCTTTTTTTTTTTTTAATTTCTTTATTGATTAAGGTGTTACATATGTGTCCTTATTCCATTACTCCCCCTATCCCCCCCACTCATGCCCTCACCCCCCTGTTGTCTGTGTCCATTGGTTAGGCCCGTGGTTGGAAAACTGCGGCTCTCAAGCCACATGCGGCTCTTTGGCCCCTTGAGTGTGGCTCTTCCACAAAATACCACGGCCTGGGCGAGTCTATTTTGAAGAAGTGGCATTAGAAGAAGTTTAAGTTTAAAAAATTTGGCTCTCTAAAGAAATTTCAATCGTTGTACTGTTGATATTTGGCTCTGTTGACTAATGAGTTTGCCGACCACTGGGTTAGGCTTATATGCATGCATACAAGTCCTTTGGTTGATCTCTCCCCCTTACCCCCACCCTCCCCTACCTTCCCTCTGAGGTTTAATGGTCTGATCGATGCTTCTCTGTCTCTGGATCTATTTTTTGTTCATCAGTTTATGTTGTTCATTATATTCCATAAATGAGTGAGATCATGTGATATTTATGTTTCTCTGACTGGCTTATTTCACTTAGTTCTTTCTTTCTTTCTTTCTTTCTTTCTTTCTTTCTTTCTTTCTTTCTTTCTTTCTTTCTTTCTTTCTTTCTTTCTTTTTTTTGGGGGAGTCACTTCCTGTACTTTCCTTGCCCTGACCTTGGAAGCAACATTTTCTCCCCGCCCCCGCCCCCAAATCACTAGTTTCTTTTATTGGAGAATGGATTTAAAATCAGATCTTGGTGCTGGGTGTGCTCATTGCTCCTGGAGCATCATTGCTTTTAGGTCTTCTCAGTGGACAAGAAATATCTGTATATAGACAAATGTATGCATTTATTTCAATATGTATCTGTATAAAAAGCCATGGTGCATACATTCATTTTAAGGTAAATGCAATGTGAGGGGGCGAGGGGAAGCATTTTATGATCCTGTGATTAGATCTTTTTTTTGGGGAGCCTGGGACCCTAGTCTCTGAACTTCAGCGCTTCTCAGTATGTACCCACCCTCCTCGGTGAAGCAGAGCAGCTGGAGGAGCCTGGAGATGGGTATTTCCCTGCCTCCAGGGATGTTAGGCTCTGATAACACTTCACGTTAAGCTCTGTAATAGTTTCTCCTGAGGGCAGGCCTTGTTTAGAAGAACTGGGTGCTCTGATGTGTTTAAAACTGGTTCCTTTTTTCTCTCTTTCTGGAAGCAGAAGCTGATATTTCTCCAGTCATTTTGAGGACCTGGTACTACTCCTGGGGGTAAAACTCACCGGAAGGTGACTAGCACCTCCTAAAGTTTGTGTCTCTCAGACATGTGTACACTGAGCTGTAGCAATTCATCAGTGTTGGTTAAGTTTTCTTACCCCAGTTCCTGATTGCTGCTCTGGTCATTTATGATTCTCTGTATGTGTCTATATCTGTCTCTTCAATTTTCAGGGCAACCCTTTGCCCTGTGTCTTCACTTTTCTAATGGATCTGAGAAAAATTGTTGATTTTTCAAATTGTTTAACTTTTTACATTTTGTTTGTTCTTTAATTTTTTTTTGTTTCCGAGAGGGAGAGGGAGAGATAGAAACATCAATGATGAGAGTGAATCATTAATCAGCTGCCTCCTGCAAACCCTGAGGCAGCCCCCGACTAGGGTTCGAGCCTGCAAGCCAGACATGTGCCCTGACCAGGAATCGATCCAAGATCTCCTGGTTCATAGGTCAATGCTCAATCACTGAGCCACACCAGTCGGGCACTTTTTGTTTGTTGTTGTTCATTATTGTTTCTCTTGCACTTGGCTCATTGTCTTGCAGACTATAGGTACATGATAAATATCTGTTGAAAGAATGAATACATGAATGCAAGGGAATGAATAAATGAACGCAATAAATGAAAAAAAGGTAAATGCACGTGTATCATTAAGCAGGCTTCTGTTTGTCTTCCAATGATATTTATTTTTCTCTGACTGGCTTATTTCAAAGAGAACAGGTTCATTACAATATTGCAGAGTCAATAGGACTTGTTTGCTTTCAGTTTTATGTTATGATTCAGATAGCGGAGGTTGTCAGATCCCCACTATTCAATTTGCTTCAATTTAATAGCTTCTTAGGAGCACTAAGTGCTGTGTATCTTACAACAGGGGGATGAGTCCCAGCATCTACTTAATACTGAAGGGCAGCATTATTTTACTTACACATGTAAATAACAGCAGCAATTATGAGGCTTATTAAGGGTTAGCAATTGTGATAAGTTTATTGCCTACATCATTTCATTTAACCTTGACAACAGCTCTACAACAGTAGAGCATGCCAGTTTAGCAGAGGTTCTAGAATTTTTTTTGATTTGAGTTCAAATGCCAGTTCTGCTACTCTTGTGAGGTTCCTTAAACTTCTGTGTGCTTCCATCCCTGCACACCTTTGGGTTGTTGCAGGGATTGAATGAGATAATATATGGGACATGCTGACCTCAATCCTGGCCCATAGGAAGCGTTCCATAAATGCCAGCTGCTTCTTTTTACTGTGCGCCTGGGGGACGTCTGAAGTCCTGCAGCATCGAACTGTGCATCCAGCACAGAGGGAGCGTGCGTTCTCCGGCTGTCCCGCCCTTGCGCACACGATCAGAGGATCAGAGAGAGCTGCAAGCACATCCTTAGAATTCAGAAGCAGACAGTAAACCTGGCCCTCCAAATGGCCACGCTCATGTTATGGTCCAAGCACAGTAAACCCATGTTCTATTTTCCTTTTCCACCAAAATAGCCATCTCTGCTCCCTGAAGAGGCCCTGGATGATTATAGTTCCTTAAATGCCCTGAAATTCTCAGGAGAGAGGCTTTTTTTTTTTTCCTCTAAGCAGAGCTTGGAGCTAGAAGACAAAAGGTTAAATTCTCTAAAGCTACAACAATGTAACTCATTTCCTGTTTTTCTCAACTGTCTAGACACAGATCTCATAAGCATTAGCCATGAATCCCACCATCAGGTTAAAAATAGAAGGTTTAAATATGAAATGTGGCGAAGGAAAGATTGTAGGTTTCTACCTTCATCCACAAAATGACTACTTTGAAACCTAATTTTTTGTCTTTGTTGGTAGCTTTTCCAGAAATGCTGGGAAGCTATATTTCAATGGCAGGAAGAAAGATCCTTTTTTCTTTAGAATACATTTGCCCCTTGGTAAAGTTAACGCAATTTTCCCCCTAGATTTTAAAGGCCACTTGAAAACATGTATTATATTAGCTTCTCTTAACAAGGAATGTGATCACACTTTAAAGTTTTCAGGTTATTGCTCTGATCAACATTTAGTCCCAAATAAATTTGTGTGACAAAAAATGCATATAGATTTGACATGTTTACTTGGTCTATCTTTTGCTTCCATAAAGTTGTCTGATATTTTCTTTTGAACATATAATTTTTTTTTGAAAACACATTTTTAAAAAGTCCCTGAACAATCCATGGGCAGTGTTACACAGGGTGAGGATATACTATGCTGAGTTTCCCAAACTTATGGGACCACAGAGGTCTTTCATCATGACAGGCTCATTAATACCTCCCAGGGAAGTTTTCCATGGAATACCAGTTTAGGAAATGTGAATTGGATACCACTATGATTTTTATTTCTGGTCTGAGAATTATAAGGAGTCGGGGAGACAGGTTATGCACCTCTTGCAAATTTCCAGGCAAGCGATGCTGAGGGCTCTAGTTGAGGAGAAAGAAGTGGAGAAGGAGAGGAGGGGACTGATCAGGGGGAGACTTAAGAGTAGAATTGATGGGCTACATGTGTTTCAATCATGAGTCCGTGTTTCATTGAATCTAAGATGCCATGGATTGTAAGATGCAATCCAATGCCATGGATTATTGAAAGTGAAAAGAGGCCTGGCCTGCATGGCTCAGTGGTTGAGCGTCAACCTATGAACCAGGAGGTCACAGTTTGATCCCTGATCAGGGCACATGCCCGGGTTGCAGGCTTGATCCCCGGTGTGGGGTGTGCAGGAGACAGCCGATCAATGATTCTCTCTCATCATTGATGTTTCTATCTCCCTCTCTGAAATCAATTAAAAAAATATTATGTATATAAATGTGTAAAAAGAATGTTCATCTTAGAATTGATAAAATGCAGTTGAATTAACAGCTGGTGTGGGTTCAGCTAGCTCCAGGATTCTTCCTTCTTCTACCCCTTGTCCCCTGTCTACCTAATTCTGCGTTAACTCCTTTCACTGGAACCTTCTCCTCCCCCCATGAGAACAGTGGACAGGACCGCACAACTTATTAGTGTGTAAAAGAGAAGCATGGTTTTGGTGTCTGAAATCCTGATTGATGCACAAATAAGGATTAGCGAACATGCCTTTTTTTATGCTTCTCAAGTTGAACTCTAGCTGTTCTTGATTAAAGAACACGTTTAGGAGCTATTGATATGGCTGGGGACTTTATAGGAGGCACTCCATTTAACAAAATGCTACCCAGATGTGATGATGTCATTCATGAGGCCATAGTCATGCTTAGTTTGGGGGCAGCCAAATTCTGTTAATTTAATAAAAATTGATGTTTTGAATGGTGGTGCTAGGGGACCTGGCCGGGTGCTTCCTTTTCCAGGAGCTTTCTTGGGATTCTAGAGAGAGATTGGATTTCACAGGCAGATGGAGCTATTACCCGTGTTTTCTTTCCCCTGTGACGGGCCAGCCAGCCTGTAATTACTCATCACCAGCATCCCTTGTTTGGGAGCTGGGATGGATGGTTATATAAACACGGAGAGCAGGCATAGCCTGCCCAGGCTACACTTTGAGGACCTGAAATTCCTCTTGGGAGGGAATGGCATCCAAAACCAAACCAGGCCCTGGGCTGAGGAACAGGACACAGCTTCCTGCAGAGGAGCGGGCTGTGGGGTTGAAGGACCAACACGTCAGGATGGGCCAGTGGCACCGGCCAGCGAGCTCACAGCTGCATGCCCAGGACCTCATGATGAATTTCTGTCTTTTCTAATTGTGACAGGAGTGAAGAATTCATGCAAATGTTTTAAAAAAGCGTGGAGCCGGGCTTTTGGGTTGCAGGTTATTTTAGGACTACATTTTATCGGTTGCTGTTTTGGAAAAAGTACTTTCGCCTTCGCATTCCCGGAAGTGCCCAGCAAAATTGGCCACTCTTAACCCCTACGCTCCCCAGATTCTGGATGTAGACAGACTAATTTTGAATCCCTCTGCTGCTGTGCCCACTTCCCTCTTCTGTAACTTGGGAATAAGAAATAGTACACTTTCCTAGGATTGTTGGGTTAATCAAGCACAGTGCCTACCTATTCGATATAAAAGTAACAATAATAACTACAGTATTGAACACTAGCACGTGTCCTATTTCTTCTGCACCAGGCACAGTTTTATAGAAAATAGCTCATTTAATCCAACCAACCATCCTATGAGGTCAGTGCTGGTATTATTCCCATTTTACAGATGAGGAAATTGAAACACAGAAAAGTCTATTCGATATAAGTTAAGTATTATTGTGTCTCTGCTGAAACTCATGTATACCTGATTATAGAATATGAAAATTAATTGGTTTAATATACCTGCCTCTTCCCCATTAATGTGTGGGTTTCTTAAATATGATGGCTCTAACTAGCTTACTGGGAAATCTCAGTTTGGGGTGTAAATATGAAAAAAAATTTTTTTCAGTATTGGCTCCCAATCTTATATGGCTCTTCCTGTGGTTTCCATGGGAACGGCTTTCTTGATGACCTTCAGGTCAAATTCTGCAGCAGCTTTTCAGCTCCTATTGGTTATTAGCAGTCTCATCCCAGTACCCGAGCCTCAGCCTGGTTTATTTTATAAGGTCTCTCTCAGATCCGATCTGTAGTTTGCCTCCTCATTGGCTGCGGCGAGAACGATAAGCTAATGAGGTCTGACCAAAAATTGGCCAGCAAGTTCAAAATGATCACAACTACTTGAAATGTGGATTTATATTTATCACTACTAATAATGACTCTTAAGTGTTCATTATGCTTTGAATTATTAGTTAACATTTAGTTAATACTGCATAGATAAATAAATATACAAATATTTGGTTTATGCTTAAAAATTATTTACTGCCGAAACCGGTTTGGCTCAGTGGATAGAGCGTCGGCCTGCGGACTCAAGGGTCCCAGGTTCGATTCCAGTCAAGGGCATGTACCTTGGTTGCGGGCACATCCCCAGTGGGGGGTGTGCAAGAGGCAGCTGATCGATGTTTCTCTCTCATCGATGTTTCTAACTCTCTATCCCTCTCTCTTCCTCTCTGTAAAAAATCAATAAAAAAAAAATAAATTATTTACTGATGGGATGGTCAGAGACCACTCACTGGTTTAAACAATTTGAGGGGGTCATGGATTTACTCACTATGCTTCTTTTTATAGACAGTGATTTTTACATGGTTTTTCTGCCTAGAGCACATGATGCAAAAATAAAATGGAAAGTGGACTTGCGATCCATGTAAGAAATGTTTTTGTCAAGTTTACTATGTGTTAACCACTGTCCAATACAAGTAGGAAGTGGCGGAGTAGGGTTTGACCCAGGCAGGTTGGCTTCAGATTCTTTGCTCTTTTTTTTTTTGAAGGAGTCAATTTAATCTGTTCTCAGTTTCTCTGCCAGTAAAATGGGTATTTTTTAGCTAGGAATGACAAGACTTCTGCTTAAATATGTGAAGATTGAAGAGGATAGGATTACTTTTTTCTGTTGGATGCTGTAACAGATTAAAATGGCCCAGTGTTTTGCAGCTCCTCCCATCAAGAGCCTGAGGTTACCTCCCTCCTCTGCGAAGCTGGGCTGCCTGCCGTGTGACCTGCTTTGACTAACGAACGTGGCAGCACTTACGTTGTATGTGTTCAGATGAAGCCTCCTGCAGCCTTGCAGCTTCCAGCTTAGCCTCTTAGAATGTGGCCTCCACCACATAAGGAGCACCAAGCTACACCACTGAGGGACAAGAGACCACATGGAAAGGGACAGCCAGCTCCACGGCTGGGACATGCGAGTGAGGCCATGTTAGCCACTCTAGCTTTAGTCAAGCCACCAGGTCATTGCAGCTACATGAATGACCACACACAAGCAAGGCCAGCAGAACTACCTCACTGAGCCCAACCCAAATTGCCACAGAATCAGGGCAAATAATAAATGACTGTTGTTTTAAGTCACCAAACGGTGGCATAGTATAGTATTTCCTAGGGCTGCCATAACACATGACCACAATCCTGGTGGCCTAAAACAACAGAAATGTATTCTCTGTTCTAGAGATCAGAAGTCCAAAATCAAGGTGTCAGCAGACCGTGCTCCCTCTGAAGCCCGTTGGGCAGTCTTTCCCGGCCTCTTCCACCTCCTGGTAGTTGTTGGCAGGCTGTGGGGCTCCTGGCTTGTGGTGTGTAATGTCAGCCTCTGCCTCCGTCTTCACTGGCCCCTTCGATTCTGTGCCCTTGATTGCCCTGCTGTGCTGCCTCTTTGAAGGGAACAGGGCTCCTGGGAATAGCTTTGCAATGAAGAAAAACCGAATAGTGAGACGTAAACAAAACAATTGAATGCAAGTTTGGAAAGTACAAAGAAGGGGAGCCACTCAGACACTTGCATGTGGGTTAAGAGGACTGTTTGGATGTACTTACTCTTTGGCATCTGCCAAATATGATTTCTCAGGATGTGGTAGTTGGCTGACGGCCTCCTACAGCCACTGGATTCTGCTCTCCCTCTGGTTTTTCTTGTGTTCCCTTCTGCCCTCTGAAGCCTTCCTCTAGCCTGTCCTTGCCCTTGTTCTCTTTCTAGGAGCTCATATTAGTTAGGGTTCTCTAGAGAAATAGAATCAACAGCATGTTTATCCCTATCTATCATCCATCTATCTATCAGTCATCTATCTATCAGTCATCTATCTATCTATCTATCTATCTATCTATCTATCTATCTATCATCTATCATCATGTGTCTACAGAGCTCTGGCCAGTGGGAATTTGTCTGAAAGGAAATTTGGATAGATAGAGAAAAGCTTTGTAGAGATGGGTTGCTGGGCACTCTAGAGAATCTGTCAGATTCACTGTCTTGGTTGCCTGTTACGCTGTGACAAATTACCATGGAATTTAGTAGCTTGGAAGAACACAAATGCTCAAGAAGTTCAGAAGTCTGACAAGGATCTCACTGGACTTAGGTCAAGGTGTTGGGCGGGCTGCGTTCCTTTCTGTGGCTCTAGGGGAAAGCCGTGTCTTTGCCTTTGCGCTTTCCAGATTCCAGATGTTGCTCTCATTCCTTGGCTCGTGGTCCCCTTTCTCCATCTTCAAAGGGAGCAATGGCGGGATAAGTCCTTTTCACAGGACTCATCACTTTCATTGCATCACTTAAACCGTTCTGCCTCCCTCTTCCACTTTTAAGGACCCTGTGATTGCATTGGACCGTCCCAGATAGGCCGGGCTGATCTCGCCATCTCAAAGTGCCCAATTTAATCACACCTGCACTTCCCCTTTCCCATGTAACCTAACATTCACAGGCTCTGGGGAGTAGGATGTGGCCATCTTTAGTAGCCATTGTTCTGCCTACCACAGCTGCATGATTTATGTCCATTTAAAATAATAATTAGTGTAAGATGTGATTTTAACTGGAAAGGTATAATACTTTTACTAATTTTACCTTGTTAGAATTTTTTTTTAAAGAAAATTAGAGATATATTTATGCTTAAGTTATTAAATTTATAAATTATGAATTTTATTTGGGAGTGTTTTGCTTATTAGGGTTAAAGCTTCTCTGAGCAGGTATTTGAAGTGCTTATTAAAAAAGCAAATTCATTAGATTTATAATTGCAGCTTTAAAATTTTTTAAGGAATTTTTACTAAGTTTGTTAAAGGACTTTTTTTTTTTTTTAAGAAACTTTGGTTTGTTCAACTTGAGTTTTTCAAACAGTAAAAGAAGGCCCTCTTATTTTGTATGAAAATTTACTAGACTTGTAAAGACTTACTTGCACTTAAAAGAAACTTCAATGAATACTGAGTCTCTATACTTGTTACTTTATCAACTACTATTAGTTTTTAACTGAGGAGCTATATACATAAACTCATGCTGATTCTCATTCTAGCCAAAGGTAAGTGTGTGGTTATAACTGAGACTTTAAAAGCATTTAATGAATATATGATGTGTGGTTTATTCATTCATTCTGCCCTGGCACTGTGCTAGGTACTAGACACAGCCACAAAAAGGATTAGAATGTTATGGGAGAGAGATTTACTTGGAGGAGGCTTCAGCAAGGAGGTGGCCCTACAAGCAATAGAAGCTTACCAGACAGAGGGGAGGGGAACAGCATTCTAGGCACGTTGGAACAGCCTGAGCAAAGAATGCATGGGCTATTTCTGAAATGGTGAAATTTTGTGATCCTGGTGGAAATTTAAAAAAATTACCTCTCATGAACATCTTATGTCATTTTGTGGTGGAGAGTTAGTGGCAGGATCAGGGTACTTTCCAGAGTGAATGTACTGAGACAGTTGCCCACAAGTAAGTCACCTGAGTAAATCACACCCAACTTAGAACACAGTGTAATTTTTACCCCCTTTTCAGACTCAGGGAATAATAATTGTTGATGTAAATTGAACTCATATCATATGCCTGGCTCCAAGTACTTTACATGTACTAGTTCACTTGACCCCCACAACCATAAGAAATGAGTGATTATCATCATCTTGGAGTTGAGGAGATTGAGACAGGGGTAAGTGTGGTCTCTGCCTGGCAGGGCCATGATCTGCACCTTGCACAAGCCATTTCCTCTTTCTGGAATGCTCATGCCCTTGTTTTTCTAGGGCCAAGTCCTTCTCACTTTTCAGGTCTCAGCCCCTTCTTTATTCCCTTCATAGCACTTACTACAAATTTTAATTTTTTCCTATTTGTTTTTGTTGTCTTTCTCACTAGAACCTAAATTCCATTAAGGCAGGGACCATCTGAGTCTTGTTCATCTTCCTATTCCTAGTGCCTGGCAGAGTCTAGCATATAGTAGTTATTCATTAGATGTTGGTGAGTAAATGGATATCGACTTGAAAGTTCATTATTCCCTAATCTTTGTACTATACAACAGCAAGTAGAAATATCCCATGTAAGCATAATGCTGTATTATTGACTTAGGTTGGTACCCAGCAGCGAGCTTCTTTTCCTATGTATTCCTAGAAATTTTACAACAATGAGAAGTTCTGGGAGAAGGCATATAAACCTAGCAAGGCAAAAGATAAACACACTCAGTATGATAAAAAGCCAACTTGAATTGATGCATACCAAAAATGCACCAGTGTGTGTTGTTGGAAAAACATTTATTGCAATTCAGTGTCAAAAAGTTTTACAAAAATATGCCACCGTCTGGTACAAACTATGAAAAAGTCAGTTCATCATGCAAGAAAAGGGTGCAAATAATTTATACAGATGGACTCAGCTCACACGATATTAAATGAACATCTTTGCATGTAATTGATCTAACCTTACCCTTTTAGTTACAATGTTCAACCCCCTGTACTATTTGTCATTAAAAAAGAAAAGTGTCTAAGCTCAGGACATGGACTTGAATATACCCCCCTTGAGCCAGGGTGATTGGCACTTGGTAGAATAAAGATGGCGCCAGGAGTTCTCGAGTGTAGAACACCGCTTGGAGCCTTCTGCTTAACAGACTTGTGTATCGTTAATTAAACAAACGTTTCTATACTCGAAGACAGAAAAGGTCACGTTCAAACTCCAGAAGTAATGTTGTAGCAGATAGAGTTTCAAGAAGTTCAGAGTTTTGGAGCAGCCATCCATTTTTGGCCAAATGGAGCAGGGCCTAAGTTTTGAGAGGTTTTTCAGGAAGTTTTGTTTGCGGAGTTGAGTTCAAGGACACTTTGAAAAATGTCCAGCAGACAAAGACTTGAATATCGTGGTTCCTGGCTCCTTGCTGCCTCATGGAACAATCCCCCCCTTGCTCAGTAGAGATGAGGTTTAGCAGAGAGCAAACTTCCACGGGGCTAGAGGCTCCCAGGATGGGCTCCACAGCAGGCACCAGAGGACAGGGAGAGGGAGGTGGAGGGGTGGACTGAATGTACCTCTTAGTTTAAGGGGAGAGGAAACGCCTGCGTGGCAATCATCAGAACTTCAGTTTCTGGAAGGCAAGCTGACTGCTCAGCTATGATCTGTCTGAGGGCCACTTTTATAATTAAAATGCAAGTACCCAGGGACAATGAATTTGCCAAAACATGCTGCTTACTTTGTGGCCAGCAGGTTGCACTCATTAGAATGCTGTACTCACAACAGAGTTAGAGGTCTGTAAACATTTTAAGTGGCTCCTGAATTTCTCCAGGAAGAACCAGGGACTTAAAATGTTTGGCAAAGTAACAGCCAGATGCCTAACACTGGACCCTCATGCTTGCCTTCCCCAGTGAAGGTCTTGAGAAGACTCATGTTGGTTTCACATGTCTCCAGCCACACAGAAAGGTCAAGGCCTCAGAACATCCCAGGTTTATGGTCAGGTCTGTCACTGAGTACCACGGGGGCTGAGGCAAAGGGAGGACCAGACTTCAACGTCTCTAACCTCCCTTCCAGCACTGAAGTCTGGGGTAAGACTTTCCTTCCCTTGGAAAACCATGGAGGGTTTACTTTCCTTAACAAAACCGAGAAGAAAGCATCTACAGAAAATGAATTTAGAGGGATTGCAATCTTGTTTGTTGAAGACACCAAGGGCCCAAGATATATCAGAGTCACGCGTCTGCATTTGCCTGGAGGTTCAGGGTATCTCTGAGGTCTGTTTAAACACTAATAGGATTTTAGGCCAGCATCCAGTCAGAGGGATGGTTCACAGACTCAGAGAGTTGGAAACAGATTAAAAACACACACAAAACAACAGATGTCGACATAGAAACGGATGATATAGTTTAGTTAGAAAAAAAAATTCACACATAAAATTACAGTTTAAAAAATTCACACATAAAATAGAGTATTTGCATAGCAAGACATTTTGCCCTACAGCCTGGCAGAAAAATATAAACTCAGGTGCATATTTTATGATAAACTCTGTATTGAGCGCTAAAGATGATATACCGTTGAACACGTCTTGAAATGATTGACCTTCTTGTACATCATACCCCTTGCTCAGACAAATGAAATTCCAAACTCTTTCTCTTCGCCCACAAAAACAACGGGAACAAGGAGCCTGTGTTAATAGCAAGCTCGTCGTGAAAAAGTTTTTGAATCCACAAAAGATGACAGCTGTGGCAATAATGCGATACACACTCGTTGCCTTACTTCACCGCCGCCAAGCAAAGCCCGGCTTGTGTTGAGTTTTGCAGTGTAAACCCAGCTCACCTAAAATACCTGCTCTGAGCCACTTCAATATAAAATTGACCATCATGAAACAAATGTCACCGCACAAGTGACACCGTGAAATTTCTGCCACTGGCCCTCCCACGAGACGGATCCATCTGCTCAAAGGAACAGCGCTGAGTAAGAACCCAGTCTAGTTTAAGATGTCATTACACTTGTTTCTGGATCTTGCTATAAAGTGAACACTGCTAAGCTTCGCATATTCTCCTCTCCTCAAATGCTGTTCTTTAGTCTCAAGAAAGTCTAGGCTCTTGCTCACAGACCTTTGAGTTGGACCAAATGGTACCATCCCTGTGGATGTGCTCACACTACTCTGAACAAAACTCTTTCCTTTTCTGGAAGTCCAAATTACTTCCTATTTGCCATCAATGTCAAATGTTACTCCACAAGGTTGGGGTGTACAGCAAAGAGAGTACATTTCCATTGTCATGTCCCTTCTGGCTTTTAGGCCAGCAGTTCTGAGACAGGGATTCCTTGTTTGTGTTTTTTTTTTTTTTTAAGGTGGGGTTGTCCTAGGAGGGTTTGCCTAGATATTCCGTAGATGATTAGTGCCCAGGGAACACGAGTGTTCTAGAACACTTTACTTACATGTGAGGCTCTGACCACTCTTCATGCTACCAACACATGCTCTGTGACAGCTATGCCCGTCCCCATTGCCCTCACACAAACCACAGCTTCCAAGAGATGCCATTTCTATTCCTTTCCCTCTCCCTCTGCACCTGCCATTTCCTTTTTATTCTCCTCTTCCACTGAAAGAGAACCACAAATGTCGCTTTCTCCTTTTTTCCTTAAAAATTCCTCCTGACTGTCACACACCACCTCCAGCGACGCCAGAGGAGATGGGAGAGCCCAGAGACACCATCTAGGCAAACATCTCAGAAAACCATAACCCTGTCACTTGTGGGAGGGGTTGCCTTGCACCCACGCACCTTGCCTGGAGCAAGCATGAGCATTGTGGACAGTCCCACCGCGGCTGGTTCGCCAGCTTTGTGCTGATAGTCCAGAGCAGGTGACATTTCTGGGACTGTAAACCTGAAGGTGCCCAAGAGCTGCCACCTCCTTGATCAACATGAAGGGTCAGAGGTCACGAGTTGGTGGGAAGATGTGGAAGGCCACGAACACCTAATCCTAAAATTACAGACAGTCAAAGGTTCCAAAGCTCAGACCCCACATCTTTAGGAAAGCCGAGACATTTGAGAAAAGCTGTCCGAATTATGCGAGCTCTTAAATTCCTCAGTGTAGACCCTGCATTCTCAATGTGACCTTGACTCGGCGGAGAGAGGAGAGCAAGCAATACCTCTCGGTATTACAATGGTTTGTGCCGCTCCAGAGCTCGATATTACCCGATAAGATTTTGTTTAATATTTAATTTTCCTCATTTGGGAGAATTTAAATGCAATTTCATTTTTTCTTCTTGGAGGGTGATCATGAAAAAATTACTGAGAAACCCTGGTGTGGGCACAAACGTTGCAAAGTGAGGAGCATCGACTAACAACTGGCTTCTCTTCCAAATGCTGGTCCTTGAGTTGCGTGTTGAGGGAAGGGCATGCGATGGCCCTGCCTCAATAGCTGGTCCCTGGGCTTGTTTCTGTACATGCCTAGCCATCTCTCCCCTCTCAGGTCACCCCCAAGTTCAACCCCTAAGGATTCACTGATTCTCAGAGTGAATGTGAACCAAGTTCCTATTTTGCTTCACTTATTTTCCAAGCACATGCAGGGTGGCAACTTTATTTACAAGAGAAAAAAAAAAAAAAGGCAAAGCAAATACAATGGCAAAAATATGTACATTATTGTAGAAAAGCAAAGTTCTATAAAAAGTAAAAAACGAAAACACTCCCCACCCTATCCCAGGAATATTTGATAATGAACTCATGACATCCTGAGACTTTTCTCCCACGCAGTTACCTACTGGTATTGGCCTAGCAAGATGCCCTGGGGTACAAAGCATGTTCAGGATGAACTCGAAGCCTCTCTGTTCCCTATTGGGCTGGAACTCCAGGCTTTAGTTTATCATCCTGCAAGACGCCCTCGCTCAGGTCGACCACATTTAGACGTGGGGCGTAATGAAAAGAAAGCTCCTCAGCTCATCACCCATCAAGAGGAAGGGTTTCACTGACATGTCAAACCTGCTTCACAGGCCTTTATCAGCCCTCTGGCTCCAACCAGTCCACAGAGATACGCTGACGCTTATCCGAGAAGATGCCCCAGGAAGCAGACATGCCGCGAAATTAAACAGGAGTAAGAAAGTCTTCACAGCAGGGTGCGACTAATTCTATCTTTTCTGTGATCGGACATCCTCTGGGCTGGTTTTTAACTGGCCTTCTGTTGCCCTGAATGAGCTATGACACAAAAGGGTAAGAGGCCTGCATGTTGTGAGGTTGTTCTAGTAAAGAGGCAACTCTGAAGACTGCCCCCTTCTCCTCCCAAGGAGCATCATGAGGATTGCCTCCAAGACCCCTGCCCATTTTCAATCACTTTTTATCTGATGAGAAAACGAGACGAACAGACACTGCCTACTGGACGACGCACTGTGTCAGAGAGATCGCTGTATGCTTTCCGAGGTAGACTATTGTGTGATATCTTCATAAGATAAGGCCCTATGTGTGCCCGTGGGGGGTTAAGATGGGTGGTACTTCCGTTGCCTCTTCAAAGCTAACCCAAAATCTAACCCAAAAGCCCAGGGATTTCTCATCTGCAGTTTTTCTTCTTTCTTTTTAAAACACATTTTCACATTGTAAACAGAGCGTGTTCTATCTTGTATTCGAGTTTTGCCCTCTTCTTCCGCATCTCTGAGGAACTCTATATACAGGAGTTCCCGTGACCATCAAGAGAATTCCATTTTCACCGATGACACGGAACTCCTGCCCTTATAGTCTTGCTGGCAAATTGTTAGGGAAAATAAAGTTTATTTACAGTATTTCTGCTTTCCATACCAATTCTAATGAGAAGTCCATATTCTTAAGTTCCCAGCCAGTGACTGTCTCTCCCCTCCAGTGTCCTCTCCGTGACTTATCTCAGAAGCTTCGAGCCAATGTTTAAAATGTACACTATTTACAAATGAAGTGTCCAAACTCTGTATTCCCGACATCCAATCAGTAGGGAGCCCTTCGGAAGTGTTGTCCTGGGCTGTGATTCAGAACTTGAACAAGTTGATAAAGTCCTGGGGAGAGAGTGAAATGGAGCAGCTCTCGGGGTTATTGGCTGTGCACGGGTGGTCGGTGCCCTGCAAAGGAACATCAAGGTCAGATTTGAGTTCTCAGAAGCATCTCGTTGGCTTGGAGCACCATAAGGCACTGCCCAACTCAAAACAACATCCCTCTGCCAAGAATGCCATAAATTCTGCAAACACTAAAGAGGTGTGTGTGTGTGTGTGTGTGTGCGCGCGCGCGTGTGCGCGCGCGCACGCATGCCAGTGCATGCATGTGCACTTGTGTGCAGAGATGGGAGAATTTGGGGGTGGGTGGGTTGCAGAAAAAAATAAACCTAAAGGGGGGGGGGTTAAGGAAATTATGGTCTTTGGAAGTTTTTTCCCCAGGGACAGAACTGGTTTTATCTTCACCTTCAGCTGGAGGTTGCAATTAGGGAAGGAGCTGGCGTCGTAATGGCTGGTACTATTGGCTCTTAGGGGCTGGGCAAGGGGCCTGAGGCTGCCACCTCCGAGGAACATACCTTCCAGGAAAGAATGTGACAGTGTTTGCAAAGCTGTAGGGTGTCTCCATACTGCTCTTTCCGTGGGTAGCATCGCACAAGTTTAAAATACATCCTCTTCCAATCCAGCTGTCCTTTGTCCGACAGAATCAATCGCTTGCGGATCTAAATATCAAATAAAAAAGTCATTGCAGGAGAGTTCAGCAAGGAGAGGGCTTGTGGTTTTCTGGTTCTGAAAGTCCTGCTCCCACCCACTTTTCTCCTTTTTCATCTCTAGCCTATAAAAGCTAGGGGAAAACAGCCAAGATAGAAAGAAGTAGCTTCTGATAAACAGTAGCTTTTAATCAGTCTTTAAAGGAAACAGGTGGTTGGTGACATCTTTCTAGTGACCGCTACTAAACTGCATTTGGCTAGTACTGGCCAGGTAGTTCAGTTGGTTATAGCATCGTCCCAGTATGCTTGATCTCTGGTCACGGCACATAAAAGGAACAACCAATGAGTGCATAAGTATGTGAAATAATAAATCAATGTTTCTCTCTCTCTCTCTCTCCCTCAAAATCAATAAATTAAAAAAATTAAAGTTTAGGTGATCTCAATGAACAACATCAACCTTTTCTTTGTTCTAGCTTGAGTGATCATTTCCAGGGAGATGCAGTGACTGCCTGGCACAGTGGCTCTATTTTATATCGAAATATTACAGGCTTCATGAGCAGAACTAGGTGACCTCACACTTCTATATAAAGAAGTTGGAAAACAAGACTGAGGCAGCATGAGGCGGGGGAAGAGCTTAGAGTTGGCGTCAGGAGGCCTAAATTCAAATTCAAGGCCAGTTTCTTCAACTAGAGAACCCCTTCACTAATTTCAGTGTTACTTAGCCATTTGTGGCCCGAGTCTCCTCATCTGTTTAAAGTGGGCATCATGATATCCACCCTTCCTGGGGTCATTAATATAAAATGAAATAATACCTGTAAAAGTACTTTAGCTGCAATACAGTATATCATAAAAGTATAAGTTACTTTGTTATAGAAAAGAAGGACTGGGGTCAATTTGTGAAATTTTTTTTTTAGAAAGCTGTAAAATGTGGATGGTTATGAAGGTGTGTTTTTTTTCCCCCCATCAAAAACACCTAAAAAAAACCAAAATCTCACACACACAATTTAGAAAGTCCTCGGACTGTTGTTTTCCAGTCAAACCAGGAGGCCCTGGAGGGTGGGCACCCACACTTCAAGCTTGAGAAGATGCCAAGGACGCTTGAGGGTGGGGACAAAGGAGAGGGGAGAAGGAAGGAGTGTCCGCGGGGCCGCACCGACCTGCCGCTCGGAGAAGTGGTACAGGCAGAGCCTCTTCCACAGCAGCCGGTCCTCGCTGAGCACGTGCAGGTTGGGGCCCACCTGGCCCAGGCTGACCAGGTCGCGCCCGTCGCTCAGCCTCTGCATGATGTTCAGTTGCAGGCACAAAGGCAGGTCGGTGAAGGTGAGGCCTTTGAAGGCAGGCTGCGGGGAGAAGGGTGATGTTAAGTCTTGGGGCGGAGAGCAACAGGTCACCAGGCGACACCCCCCAAGGATGCAGCTGTCCCCTCACTCTCCACCTTCAAGCTGGTTTACTGACCAGACATCAAAGCAGCAATTCTCCCAGCCCGAAGCACAGACTCAGGGCCCATGGCCGAGACCACAAAGAAGATCCTGGACCGGCCAGAGCTGAAAGGTGCCAGGAGATTTTCCTGCTTCACAAAGCCTCATGCATTGACTCAAGATTTCCCCAGCAGCACGTGTTGGATTCTCCTGCTTGAGTCAGTTCACTCAATTACGAGATTCGCTACCTTCTGTAAGAGCTCACTGTCCTGGACAGAGAACCCCCTGCCCACTGCCCCAGCCTCCTATCTCACTGGCCCCTGGTGGCCACCGACCCCCGCAAGCAGGTTTGCTCACCAGCACCCAAACATGCTGCCCATGAGACCTCCACTCCCCCTGCCCCCCCCCCCCCCCCCCTCTGCCCATCCAAATGGTACGCTTCCTCCGAAAGGCCTTTCTGGCTCACACGACTCCCTCCGGCCCTACTCTTTGCCTCTCTCCGGAATCCCTAGGATCTCTTTCAGGTGCTTTTGGCTGCAAGCTCCCTTTGGTTTTATAATGCAACCTTTTACAAAAGGAAGCTGGGGTACAACATTGCTGTTAGAATGTAAGCGCCAAGGAGGCAGGAAGTTTGATCTTTTCTTTGCTGTGTCCCCAATGTCTGGAAGAGCGCCTAGCGTATAGTAGGCACTCAAAAAATATTTGTGGAATGAATGACACCTGAATCATTCAATAGGTCAACAACAACAGCAAAACGACCCTGCACTGCTTGGTGTGTGTGTGTGTGTGTGTGCGCGCGCGCGCGTCTTTGCAGACTAGCCCAGTCAAGCAACACCTTTTGAGGGCTTACTATGGGCTGGCCCTGGAGGTGCTGTAGTGGTTCATTAGGCAGGCAAGAGACCCGGAAACAAGCAAATACTTCTAGAACAATCTGTTAAACGTGAACTAGGAGGCGTGCAGAAAGTGCTCTGCGAGCAATCGCTATGTAGACAGTCTTCAGTATTTGCTGGCAGGTCTTGAGCATCAACTGGATGCTGCCATCTGGATAAGAAGTCAGCACCAGTCCCCTGAGACTGTGGTTCTGGATTCCTGGGTGGGCTTTCTGAGAGTGCACTACTGACATCCTTAGCTCAGTATTCTGTCACCTCTGCGGGTCACAGGGAAAAAAGTACAGAATGCAGGCACCCTTCCTTAGCTCAGGGAAGAATATCCTGGGAATGGGTATCGAGTTTCCTTCTCAAATTTCTAGGAGACTAGACTCCATAGGAAGCACATCAAAGCCCGACCACACAGGATTCCTGGGGGACATGCAATTAGCAATTCCATCCCGTGTCCCCTGCAAAGCAGGACAGGCATGCAGAGGGAAGGTGGCAGTGGCGGGGGACCTGGAAGGATGGCCTACGAAGAAGAATGGGAACTGACATGGGAGGGACACGGGATGGACATGCAACAGATCTGGGTCCCAGGTACCCTTGGGAAGTCTGGGTCTCAGTCTGCCCATGTCCACAATGAATTGGTTTAGAGGGTTCTGAAGATCCCTTCCAGCTCCAACAAGCTCGGATCTGGAGCCGTTTCAGCCTCCTAACTCATCAGAAGTGTCTATGACTTGGCAATTTTTATTGCTCAGGCTGCGGGGTTGAACTTTCAATTGTTTGTAAAATTCAGGGCTTTGCCGGGCTGCAGAAGGCCCGGGACCTGTTTGTCGTTTATCATCTGCTGCTGATCATGTGAGCTAATAAAACTGCCAGGAGGTTTTCTTTTTGTTCCCAGCACTTCAAAGCATCTACTTTTTTGGTTAAAACTCCCAGGCCAATTATTACATGAACTCCTATTAAAGTCTGCTTGGCAGAGTTCACCCTCAAATTTTCAAACCTGAACTTTTCCAAAATTCTTGCCCAGACCCCATGCTGAGCCCTTACTCCTGATACGCGGTTAACTGCTTGTGTGCCTTTTTCTTTTTGAATATAAACATTTAAGAGAAAAATATGTTACTCTTGCTCCTTTGATCAAGCATTTGGCTAAAATCCTTTATGTCCACCCTGCCCGCAGGCTTCAAAACGATGCCTCGCTCACAGTGCACCTCCCCCAACCCAGTTCTTTTCATTTTTCAACCTTTATTATTATACTAATTAGTTTGCCAATAAATAACTGACTCCATAGAGTTAGATATAAAATTTTTATGGAAAAGAAGATACTGATAGAACTTTGACAACTAGAAAGCAATTCATATAAATGTCACCTGTTAATATTTTCGTGTAATGAAGTACTTTCCTTTTGTCCAAACAGTTAAAAAGTAAGCTTTTTAAATACAGTCCAGCCCTAACCGGTTTGGCTCAGTGGATGGAGCGCGGCCTTCGGACTGAAGGGTCCCAGGTTCGATTCCGGTCAAGGGCATGTACCTTGGTTGCGGGCACATCCCTAGTGGGAGGTGTGCAGGAGGCGGCTGATCGATGTTTCTCTCTCATAGATGTTTCTAACTCTCTATCCCTCTCCCTTCCTCTCTGTAAAAAATCAATAAAACGTATTTAAAAAAATAAATAAATACAGTCCAGACTGAAGTAATTAAACTCCTTCTCTCTTTCTCCTCTCTCTCTCCCTCCCTCTCTCTTTTTCTATCCATTTGCATCAAAAGCTCCTCAGGACTCTGAGGGTTTCCTGCTCTCAAAATCTTGCAGCTCATAGCCAGGGAGGGTCATGAAGGAGGGCCAGAGGGTGGAGAGAGCATTGAATAAAAGCACAGCCTCTGCAGACAGGTCTGGGTTCAGTCCCCATGCGCTGTCTTAAAGGTGGAGCGACCCTGGCTACTCAGTCACATACAAAATGAGGAAACGCGTATCTCAGAGTGTTGCTGGGAGGAATGGATGAGAGGATGCACAGAAGTCCTTAGCACAGTGCCCAGGAACTATTAGCTATTGTGATGACTCCTACTTACAGTTACTCATTCACTAGATGGGTTAATACACAGGGTGGGGCAAAAGTGGGTTTACAGTTGTTCATATAGAAAGTAATACAATTAAGAATAAACTCTGTTTCACATACAACTATAAACCTACTTCTGCCCCATCCTGCTGTAGGTAAAGGACTTAGAAGAGTGTCTGCCACAGAGTGAGCCCTTAATAATAACAGCTGATGCATTTACAATACTTACTGCACGGCAGGCACAGTTCCAAGTGCTTTCCATGTACTAACTTCTTAAATCTCACCCCAGCGCTATTAGATACACTTTATTGTCCTATTTTCCAAATGAGGGAATTGAGACATGAAGTGGCTGAATAACTTGCCCCGAATCCTGCAGTTGGTAAATCATCATCATCATCCATAATACAGGGCATTATTTTCCAATTGTAATCCTCTGACCTTTGAACAAGTCCTTCAGGCAGGCGGTGGGAGGGAACTTCCCTTCAATCATTCATTCATTCAACTAAATTTATTGACTGCCTTCTGCTCTGTGCCAGAGCAGGGAACAAGATGGTAATGTCCTTTCTTTGTATAGGTGATGAGACAGTGGATGGAGACCACAGAGTGAATCCCCGGATGAGGTCATTTCAGATGGTAATAACTGCTCTGAAGGAGGTGAGATGATAGTGGCTTCAACAGATTGGGTGGTCAGGGGAGGTGACAAGTTAAAAGGCCCACGCCGGGACCAAGCTGAGAGTGTGCAGAGAACAGCTTGGCCTAGTGGAGCACCATGAGCAGAATGAGATGAACTTCAGTGTTTAATCGGCTCTATGTGGGATTTCTTTGGACTTAAAAGATTTGCAAAAAGCTGAATCACTGAATAAATAGTTGGAAGAAAGCTGGATTGAAAGAAAGTTTGGAAAGCACTGATGTTAAGAAAGCTTTGCCATTTTAGGAATAAGGAGTCCAGGGCTCTGGCCTCGGCTCTGTCTCTAATTGCTGAGTTACTTGGGGAAAGTCACTGGACTTCTCTGGTCCCTCCGACCCTCCATGAAGAAATAGCAACTACAGTGCTACTTCCCAAGAGAGTGTGTGGGTCAAGGGCAAGGGGGCCTGGGGAAGTCAGCCCATGGAAGTGCAAGGTACGTGGGTGGATGTGGCCAAGGGGCTCCTGAGAGGTGGACAGAGGGCACAGAGGCCAGCTCTGGGCAAGAGTGACACCCAATGGGTGTCCCATAGTTGCTGGAGGGAAGATGGCTTTGGGACAAATGGGACTTGCTCATTTATATCACTGGCTGGGTAATTCTTTTCTGGGCTTAGAAAAAAGCACGGAGTAGGAAGTCCAGGCTACGGAGAATGCCAGAGATTAGATAGAAAGTGTAAGTGGGTTTTCCAGAGATAAGCTGGAAACTTGGGTCTCAAATTTACATCGTCAAACTATGCCTACCCTTGAGAGATGGGAATGGAATAAATTATTAAAATAAGTCAGATAAACGCTCATAAGAAAGTCTTGTATTCTCTTATAATAGTCAAATAATTGAGATGGCTTTTGATAGATTACTTGGGCTTGTGCTCTGCATTGTGCGTGTGTGTGAATGTGTGTGCATGTGTGTATGTGTGTGCATGTGTGTGATTCTAAGGAAGTCACATACTATGAGGTCTCTGTTTCAGAGTTTAAGAAACTAAGGTACAGAGAGGTTTTTAACAGTAATGTCAAGGACACTGCATTGGGAAAACTTCATATAGCAAAAGAATCATTTAAAAGAGGTCAAAGAGGTTTTTCATGTTGTTTTCTTGAGAGGTGGGGCAGACCCAAACTTTATCAGCGTGGGTCCCGGAACCACTTAAAGCAGCCGCGGTCAGTGGCTAGATAAGTAAGCCAAGTGCTATGTGAGCTGCTAAGTGCGCCTGTCCATTAGTGAGCCTCAGGAGGTTACCCAGCGTCTTCCTCACAGCTTTTTGGGCCTCGGTCCTCCTGCTCACTGGTCAGAGGAGGAGAGCCGAGGGCCAAGTTAAAACCTAAAGGAAACCACTGATAGTAGTTAAGCTGGTAATATAGGACTTTTCTTTCTTTTTTTTTTTTTTGGGGGGGGGGAGCTTTGAGTTAGAATTGCTCATGTGTTTTCTCACATGTATGTTCATAGTCTTTAACCAAAGGCTTCCTTTGTCATAACCCTTGAGAATCGGAACTAGAATTTTAAAAAAGGCGAAAGATTTATACGATCTGAAGAGAAACCAGAGTATGGAACTAGAATTTTAAAAGGTTGGGACCAGTTCTCCAAGCCACGGCCACCACAGCTCTATTGTATCCAAGGGAGCATCCAAAAGCTGCAAACAACACAGGCCTTAAGAAGAAAAGGCCAGAGAGGAGAGACCTCCAAAGTGCACTGAAGATTTCAGTGGTAGAGCCAGCGTCTTCCCCAAAGCCGACTTGCCGGGTTTCCCACCGCGTTTCATCTTTCACACACTCTGATCCTGTTTCGCCAAGTTCTTCTTCCCAGCCTCCCTTTATCAGGAAGTGCCCCTCCAGCACCCAGGAGAAAGCATCAGAGTAGAGCGGTCCAGGCTCTTCATCACCAGAGTGGCGATAAAGAGCCGACTGCAGCTCTCCCTGCCAGGTCGAAGCTGGGCGGCCCTGCTTACCCTGGTGATCTGAATGTTGTTCAGCTGTTGCTGCCAGTGCAGAATCGTCTCCATTCGGTACACCCACATGTTAATGTTCCCGACCAGCACGCACTTGCCGACTCTTTGCACCAAGGTGCACAAGGACGTGTAGAGGGTCTGGAGTAGTTCCCTTATTAGTCTAATGTTCTGCTGGTCTTCAAGGACTTGGGTGGGGAGGAAAAAAAAAAAAAGAAATAATCGTTAGGGCTACTGGAACACCCTACATTGTATAAGTGGGCCTTTCTTCTGTATTCTACTCGTGTTACCAGGGTACGGCCTCTGGGGATATGGTTTTCTTTCTACTTGGCCAAGCTTCTGCACTCGAGGTTACTGGGTAGAGTTTCCATTATCTAGGTCCCTCTTTGTTCTATCTAGTCTCCCTAGTTTTCTACAAAGACTCTTTCTTTTTTCATTGTTCCACCCACACCAGCGGTTCACCTGACCTGAAAGCTGTGCCATCCCTTTTAGATGGTTGTTGGTAGGAGCATATGGGAGTTGGAAGCATGGGTTCTAATTCTGTATGGATGACTCTTGGTGTGGTATGGACGAATCACTCTTCCTCATGGGCCTCAGTTTCCCCATATGTACAATGACTCAGTTGATCCAAAAACCTAAGATTCCTTTTAGCTCCAAGAGCCCAGGAATCTCTTCTGCCCTGTGCACAGCTCAATTTTCTAAGGATTTGGGCTCCAGAGGCTTGGTATCCAAGGTGGGGACATGTGTTGACCCTGAGAAAACCGAGAGGCTTATGGCAGGGTAGATGATTTCAGTAAAAGGACAGGAGGGTGATGCTCTTACGCTTTGCCATGGCCATGAGTTGTGCCTTTTTCTCATTTGGGATCTGAGATGCATCTGGAGTTATTCATGTCCATCCACTCACATTCCCCTAAACCTAATGACATGTCCACTCTGCTGGAAAATCCATCTGTCCATCCCCATGCCTATAAAAAGGGGTGAGAGGGTGAGAGAGAGCTCACCTTTCAGTACCACTTTTTCCAAAATGTTCATGAAGTTCTTTTGGGCAATGCCACTCAGGGATGTGAGCTGTGACTTTGCTATCAGTTCCAACAGCTGTGGGTAAAAATAGAAGTTGCCAGGCTTAGAATACAGAGATATTTTTCTCCTCTAATCTTTGCTTTTGAGTCACATGACACGTAGATACAGACTGACGGGGAGAGATAAACGGCAGGCAGGGCCACGGTGCAATAAAAAGCAGATGCTCAAAGGGAAAGACAAATGGGGGTAATTCAAAACCCAAGAATCAGACTGAATATTTAATTGCTTTTTTTTTCTTTTACATATAAAGAGTTTGGCTGCAGCCGGGGCTAATTCATTCTGCTTGTCCTACTTCAGCAAGTGGAGCTGATGTACTCTGAAGGGAACAAAACCTCCCATGACCTGCGAATGTCTGAGTTCCGTATAATCACTCCAAGCAGGAATTCTTTACCCGCACTTGAACTTCTTCCCTCCTGGCAGTGACTGCTTGCAAGGCACCTAAATGCTCATGTTCACCTTTCCCGGGCACTTTCCACGGAAGTGGCCGTTCTTACCAGGATATCTCCTGCGTATGCAGCATTCAATGAAAATGCCTATTAATTAGACTCTTTCATTGCACTTAACTTTTTGTAGAAAGAGTCCAATCAGTGGAAGAGAGAGAGATGTTCAGGGATAGAGAGTATCTGTTGCTAAGCGGCTAGGATCTTTGCAGCTCTGGGTTTAGGTTCAAGTCTTGGTTTGACTCTTTATTATCTCTGTGACTGTGAGAAAATTACTGAATTTCTTGGTGCCTCAGTTTCCTCATCTGTACTACTAATACTTAGAGTCCCCAAGGCTGTTGAGAGCTTTTCACAAGGGCATGCACATACGCCCTGAGCAGAGTGGCTGGCATTAATTAGGTGGGAAATAAAGGTGAGTTTGTTCATTAAAGAAGTATGTCGCATTCCCACCACCCCCATGATCACCAATTAAGAATAGAGATAATAACTTAAGTTGGTCCACCCTCAGCTCAATCTTCCTTCCCTTCCATAGCAAGATTCTTTACAGATGTGGAAAGATTTTTTAAAAAAATTCAAAGATTCTGTTGTTGAAAAGTGAAACTGCAGGCTGGAGTGACCCATTTCACAGATGGGCAAAGGGAGGCTTGAGAAACTAAACCTTACCAATAACTCTACACGCAGTGAGAGGCCTTGGCAGAATCCTCATCACCCTTCATGCTTTCACAGAGTCATCAACAAAAGAGGTTGATGTAAAGTGAAAATAATTTTACCAGAATCCAATAGGCCTCAGGAAAAACTAACTAGCCTTAGTCTTAAAAAGTAAACTAGACATAGTGAACCAAGATCTCAGCTTTATTTGAAAGCTTGAATCTCTGCTCCTCGGAAACTTTCCAGGGGAGTTTCATCTCCTGGCCAGGCCCCAACCGAACTTTCCTTCAGATCAGTAAACACTGGATATGACACTGTGCTGAGTGCTGGAATCAAGGCTGAGGAACTAGCTAAGTGACATTCTAAAAATTGGGCCGCAGAGGAGAACTGAAACGTTTGGATCCAAGCCCCTAAGCAATTCAAAGAACCTCTGCTTCCAAAGCATTTGTTTAAAAATTCTGTCCCCATGGAGCCCCTTGGGAGCCTGTCAAACCACATACAGGCTTTTAATTTCCTGAGCATAACTTTAAGTTCAAAAATAAAAAACAAAAAGAACCACCCCCCAAGCTTTCCTTCCCTGCCTGGCATCTATCTCTCTCACACATGCAGGCAGAGACGCCGTCACCTGACTGGGAGAAGGCGCCTAGCAAAGGCAGCGGCTGGTTTGTTAAGATTAGTACTGGTGACCCAAGGTCGGAAGTCAGGAGCTGACCAAGTGGCCACTAAGAGAGGCAAGAATTCAAAACGTCCATGGGTGGTGGCCACCCTGGATGCCCTCTGCCTGTCTGGCTCAGCTCTGTCACCAACCAGCACGTGACAGGCAAGAGAGGAGTGAAAAATGGCACAGAGAGACTGGCCAAACCTTCATTTATCTCCCGGACCAACAACAAGATTCAGAAGGCCAAGCGATGGTCTATTAATACCCTGAGGCTCACATGACCAACACAAAGCATGATGAAAGAAAACAAAGCCTTGAGTCGTTCTTGGAAGGGCAGTCAGCTGTGTGACTCATAGGGGTGAGGGGGTGGGAGGTGGGTCAAGGGGGTGGGAGGAGGGCGGGCAGAGCTCGGTCTGGAATCCATCCCAAACTGAGTCCATGTGACTACCGTCTCATGAGGGTGTCACTTTTAGTTTTGTCTAAAAATGTGCCAATCACAAGGACAAGAATGATCTCAGAGCTATGACTGTGCATTTGAGGGAAAAGAAAAAAACCCTTTGGTCTGACTGAAATGATCTCTAAGGAGGAGAAGGAATAGAGCAGCCAAAATTTGTCCATCGACAGCAGAATGACATGTTCACTACCCTGTGTTTAATCCTATCTTAATGGAAAGTCCTTCTTTTCACCTCCAGGGCAGCTGTGGGGTCAGGAGGAGACCTAGATTCTCTAGCTGGGTGACCTTTCCATCTGTCATTCATTTAGCAAGTGCCTTTTGAGTGGCAACTCTATCCTGGTGTTGTGGTAGGTGACGCGGACATGCGGATACACGCATGATCCTTACACTCATGGAGTTTACTGTCGAGACTATGATTCAAGTCATTTAACCTCTCAGAACCCCAGTTTCTTCATTTCTAAAATGGAAATAGAAGGACTACTTACATCACAGGGTTGTTATGAGAATTAAATGAGATGAATATGTAAAAAACCCACTGTAAATGAAATATAAGACAGTATTGGTATTATAAGTTATTATTTCTTCCCCTTCCAAACCCCAATCTTTTAGTGAAGTTTAAAGTTGATGTCAGGATTCGCAAACTTTTTCTGTAAAGGGCTGGATAGTAAATATAGTCTTTCTGGGCCATGTGTTCTCTATTGCAACGACTCAGCTCAGCAGTTGCATGAAAGCAGCTGTGGACAATATGTAAATGAGCAGGTGTGGCTGTGTTCCAATAAAACTTTATTTACAAAAACAGGTGGGGGACCATATTTGGCCCTTGCATCCTAGTTTGCCAACTTCTGCCGTATATATCAGAGTTCAAGAGTGAGGGCTGCAGAGCCAAACTGCCTGCCTCAGTTTCCCCATCTGCAAAACATGCATAATAATATTTCCTTTCTCAGAGTTGTTGTGAAGATAAAAACATGTTCATAAAGCACTTATAACAGTGCCTGGTACCAAGAATATATTCAATAAATTATTATTATTATAATACAGAGAATATTACTAGGTAAAATTATTGTTGGTTTAAAGACTTTTAGAACTCCTCTATTTCAATTTTATGTATTGTCAACCAACTGCTTAAATGCTTTCAAAATTTTAATATTCCTTTATGTCATTTTTATTTTGTTTGTGATACATTTAATACCTCCCTCTCTGTTAATAAAAGTTGATGTTGATACATTTTATGACTTTTATAGGTGCATCTACCATGAAGTCTTACTTAGCTAATAATAATAAAGGGTGTTTATTATATGACAGTAACTGTGCTGAGCACTTTACATGTGTGATCTCCTTTAAGCTTCAATGGTAACCCAATGGGGATGGGTTCTCCATTTGACAATAGAGGCTACTGCAGCTCAGAGAAGTTATGTACTCACCTAAGACATACCAGCAGTAGTAAGTGATGGAGCCAGCACTTGGGCCCAGATATGTCTAACAGAAGACATATATTTTGATAGCTTCAAAAGTTCAGTGTCTCAAGGCCAATCAAATCTGCATCTAAACTTTACTCTAAAATCAGTAGCAATGCCATGTATGGTTATGTTCTGGGAAACAGAGTCTGGAAATTTTATATCAATATGACCTTGTGACAGGTAATCAGCTTTTAACATGAAGGGAGAAATAATACCCAGGAAGTGTTAATAACACCTTTATTAGCCTTGGATAAACCTTTTAGACCCATTTTTCATATCAGCATGAAAAATAGGCCCAGAACCAACAAGTAGGTAGTACTGTGTGAAATTTGTGGTCAAGAGGACAGGATTTATTAGTTTCTCTGTCAAGGGAGCTGTGTGCCTAGGAGAGTAGAATTGTATTTAGCCATTGATTTACCAAGATGGCTTAGCCAGTTGGATTCTTTGCCACAAGAGGAAAGGAGAGCGAAGGAAAATGTCTTGTTTGGAAGTGGCTGTCGGTTTCTGCTGGGCAGGTTTTAGCCCAGGTGCCGGGTATTTGTGGCCGAGTTTAAGGAGAGGCAGGAGGGCGGACGGGGAGGAGGAGGACGGCTCTCATCTCCTCCTGAATTCCACGGTGTCATCGCCGTGTGGGTTGAGGGGTTTGTAGCATGATTTGCAGCGACGAGCTGTGCAGTAACAGGGATGGTTCTGGGCCACCGGAGGAAGGGAGGGTGGTCACCGCACACAGAAACCACATCCTGCCCCTGTGCTTTGGCTCATGCTCGTTTGGACACGTAGGAGAAAAATCTAGCTGCAAGCAACAGCATCTAGCGAATCTCAGAGTGGGTATCACCCACACTTTGAAGATAAATGGGCAGAAAAGAGATTTCCCTCCTACCTCACTTTACCCACAGAAAAAGGCAGGTTTCCTCTCTTCTCTTCCCTTCAGTTTATCTTTAACCAACAAATCAGCTCATGTCACTTCTCTGCTTGAAACACTCAAATGGCTTCCCTTTGCATTAAAAAAAAAAAAAATCCAATCTCCTTCCCATGAATGGCAAGGTCCTCCCTGAACTGGTTCTTGCTCCTTCTCCAGCCTCATTTTGCACAGTGCTTCCCCAGTTCGTTCCGCTCCGGCCACACAGCCTGCCACAGGTTCCCCGAACAGGCTCATTCCCACCTCCCAGCCTTCGCCCTTGCCTGTCTTCACGTGCTGGCTCCATCCCATCTCCAAGGTCTCAGTTCAAATGTCACCTGCCCAGAGCCGCCTTCCCCCACCATCCTCTATGGAAACCTCCCAGTAGCCATCTTCGTCTTACTATGGTTTCATTGTTGTTCATTGTTCCATCTTATACATATCTGGCATGATCTTGTTTACTTACTTACTAATTGTTTAGTTAGGATCTGAATCTCAAGACAGCAGGGATTGTTTATTTATCCCTCTACCCCAACCTGGCACATGGTAGGTGCTCACCCAATATGTGTTTGTTAATACATTAGATTAGAATCAAGGAGTGTTATAGCTGGAAGGGACCTGGGTGAGCACCTATCACAGCAACAGTATACCCAAATTCCTCCCGTTCTAGAGGAGGTGGATCCTCACGATGGTCAAGTGACACAATCAAGGTCAACGGTAGATGGTCTGAATTGTCAGGCTGGTATCCATATGGGTTCTGGTCCCAGACTGATGCCCAACATCTACCCTCTACTTACAATGCAAACATATCACAGATACTTTCCAGTAGGGCAAGGAGCTGAGATCTAGAGGGACACTAAATAACTGGGGCTTCAGAAGCATCAACAAAAAATAGCAGCTGCCTGTTAGTTTGAAACAAAACCACACCAAGCTTAACCATCAGGCGATTGCCCAAGTACAGTCCATTTTGCATAGACTATTAAGAACATAATTTATCCCCAAATCCCTTCATCTCCTATGACGGTGTGCTCTGCGCTTTGAATCCTAAATCTGATTGGAAAACATGCCACAGGATTATCAAAGGTAGGAAAGTAGCTTCCAGAAAGCCCCTGCCATTTCTCACATGCCCAGTACCCATGCCGGCTGCCCACAGGAAGATAATGTTTCTTGCAATAAACTCCTGGTTACATCAGGCAATGCCTCTGCCTGCACCGAGTGCTCTGTACTTTATTTAATGGATAAATAAAATTTAAAACAAGTTAAAAACCTGGAAAGTTTTGTCCTGACTTTGAGCTTGAACACTGACAAGCTGGAAGAGGGAAACTTTTCAGCTACATTAATAATCTGCAGGCATGTCAAGACTGGGTAAATATTATTTGCAAGTGAAACATCTCTCTAACTGAGGGCGTTAAGATCCTAAGAAGGAGGGCCAAGTTTACACGGATTAATTGTATTCTCAGCCAAGAGAAGCTTGCCTCTGCCTTCCATCCATCCAGATATTTTTGAACTTGCAATGGCATCCTGCTCTCTGTGGCATCAGTCTGAACAGCTCTGTTTGACTCAATGTCCCTGCTTAAGTTGGACTCCCCATCTACTCCAGTGCCCCTCACCTCTACCCTCTGATTCTATGAGGTTGGATGTCACATGGCCCTCAGCCCCTGGCCCACCATCACTCCCTTCCACTTCGGTTCTTTCCCATCTCAGGTTTCTCTTCAGGACAGTTGTCCTTGCAGAGCCTTCCACCTTCCTCTGCACCTGGCCATCTTTCAAGGAAGGAGACACTCAGGTTCTACCTCTTCCAAGATGCTGTCTCCAGTGCTCCCCTCTCCATGCTCCAAACAGAACCAGACTCAACTTGCCACTTCAGTAGCAGTACCTTGTTCCCCAAAGTAGCCCAGAAGCTCCTGACAAGCAGGCGCCAGGTCTGTAAGATAATGTTTCTTGCAATAAACTCCTGGTTACATCAGGCAATGCCTCTGCCTGCATCGAGTGCTCTGTACTTTATTTAATGGATAAATAAAATTTAAAACAAGTTAAAAACCTGGAAAGAACGGAAGTGGAAGGGAGTGATTCTCAAATGGCTATGGCAGTGCTAGGGATATGGTTATGGGTTTAATACAGTTTAGGGAGTCGAAAGCATTCGCCCCAAACTATTTGCTAGGTAGGGGGACCTAGCAGGAGGATGCTGCTAACTTCTGGCCATTGGAGAGCTCTTTCTTTAGTGGACTCCAGCGGCCTTCGGGTCCTGGGTCACAGATATGTAAAATAAACCTCTGTCCTACCATCAATCACAGCAACTCAGAACAAATGCTCTCAGGGGCCTCCCTCCATGAATGTGAGAAAAGTCTGCTGAACAGGCACTTAAAACTCCGCTCACCTGTCCGGTGTAGCATAACCCCTGTATTGAGCACCTGGAGTAGCCTAGAAACCTAGGTAGACTTTTAGTCTAAAATGTATTTCTGGACCTGTGGTGGGATATGTTTAGATTCTGAGTCCACAAGAAAAACGTCATACAAAAAATGGGCACACCTTTGATCCAGCAGTCTCCAAAGTAGGATGGGAAAGAATTTTTAAAAATCAATCTGTATATTTTATTTCATCTTTAATTTCCATTTTTGAGAGTTTTCTGATGCCTGTAATTAGGACCCTAAAGATAATAGTAACAGCAACAACGGATACCAGGTACCAGGCACTGTTTGAGTGCCTTTTACTTGTTTGTATTCAGTTTAATTCTCACAGCAACACAATGGCAGACACCCCTATCAGCACTTTCTAAAGGTATGTGATTTACAAGCCGAATTCATGAGTACACGTACATGGACAGCACATGTTTTCATTACTTATTTACTGTTAGGAGTCCATGGTCAAAGATACCGCTATCTCATCTGTCAGCCTTCCCCTGTTTCTTTGGGTGCCCCCACTTCTGTGGGAACCCTCCTACTTCTGCAATGACTCCTGTGGTTGTGTGGGCACCCTCACTTCTTCAGGTAGCCCCCCGCTTCTACATGCGCTTCCTCACTTCTGTGGTCATATCCTCGTGTCTGTGAGTGTCCCCACTTCTGTGGGCTCCCAGACACAGCAGGTTCTGCTTATCTCCATGCTTACTCCGACTGAGGCGGCCAGGAATTCCAAGAGACGCGGACTTTGTCCTGGGAAATCGCTAGCAGTCCGATGGGCATTCACTGCCGGACAGCCCTGTGCCCTCACTGATGGGGCCCTGCAGTGGGTCCTCACGATTCCCTACCATTTCTGTGAGCCATTTTTAAATGGGCTCAGGGCTCTTCGATCTTGACTCTGTTGCCATCGAGGGCTGGACACCTTCCCTTCGTCCCAGCTTCTCGGTCGCAATGGAAACAGATACCATCAGTTTGAAGACCCAAGAGGCAGAGGCCACCCTCCATCCAAGGGAGGCCAGCCACCCAGTGTGTGCAGCACCAAGTCCAAGGTCACAGTGGCAGCGGGGCTGGCTGCCCGTGCACATCACGCCCCACCAGGGGCTTGGCAACAGCACGCCCTTAATTAAAGGCATTGGGTTTGCATTTGAGTCATGGTGCCCTGTTTCAGCCTTTGTCTGCCAAACCGCCAGTCAACTTAAACTGAAACATGTTTTTGGAAGAGACTCTTAGGAGGGGGTAGGAATGCATAAGTTGCTGGAAATATCCAAATGGACTTGGGGTGGTAATGCGGGGACAAAATAAGAACAAGCATGGGTCTAGGTTGTGATTCTCTGCTGCAGAGGGACAGAGAGAGTGGACAGCTTTCGCTGGTCCTTCCTGATCCGCTAGCTATGGGGGGGTTAGTTCATCCCAGTCAGGAAACTGGTAGGCAGGGTTCTCCAGGACCTTCCTGGTCTGCACATGGCATCTGTGGTGACCATCGACGTGGCCACAGTCTCATTCCATAGAGAGAGCTGGGAGGACCAGGTCAAAGGCCCTCCTGACATTAAAGCATCCCGTGTGCCTGCCTCACTGTCTATCTAAAAACCTCGTGTGCAAAATACGCCATTTGGGCCCCCAAGGAGTTCCTGATCTGGTTTGCAAACTTGAAAACACACTGGGATCACGTGGTGGATGCCTTTTCATAGCCGTGCCGGGCACCACATCAGCTAATGCCATCAGCCAGAGCTGAGGCGGCCTTCTGTAGACCGGCTTCGCAGGTGGTTCTAACACGCAGCCAGGGTTGGGGCCACGGTCACAGCAGGCTCACTTCATGGAGCCACGAGCCGTGTGTGGTCTCTGAACCCCTCCCAGTTCACTGGATCCTCACTTTCTCTGGGCCCTGGGCGAGTCAGTCAGCACTTCCCTCCTGTGGTTACCCCAGTTTGAGCCCCACCACCAGCCCAACTCCTGGGATCCTCTCCAGTCACGGCCCCCCACAAGGGGAATTTCCAAAATGTGTTGGTCTTGAGGCATGGTGTAAACCATTTTTTAAAAAATGACCATTCATAAATGAGTCAGTTGCTGCTTCTAAAGACTTTAAATCATCTTCAAAACTCACAGTCAAAATAGCATTCAAGCCATTGGGTGTGTGTGGGGAAGGGGATAATGTCAACAGGTGTAGCTTGAATTCAGTTCGGGTACAAATGCCATTTATGTTAAAAAATATAAAACCTCTGCAATTTATATTCAAAACGTTTGGTTCCAAAATTTCCACAAATTCCTGTGCTGACTGATAAAAATTATAACATTCTGAGATAGCACCATTGGCCATCTCTTTGCTTCCCTCTGCGTCTCTTTTTCTGGAGGTGACAGCCAGCATGAACACAACGTATTTAAGAAATGGACTTTGCCTTTAAAGAGAATAAAACAATTTTTTAAGGCCTTCAAAGTTGGTTCAGCTTCTTACTGGAACTAAGAAATTGCTGCAGCATCAAGAAACCATTAGGTCAAAGTAGTAAATAGGGAGAAGATACTGGCAAGCCACTTTGCAAAGTTGGTTTAAGGATAAGGAGAATATATGAGAAGTGTATTGAGTTCCTCATAAGAAAGCCTCAAAATGCAGTGCCTGTCATTAAATTGTTTTAAGCTCTTCATAAAAATAACATATTATTTCTCAAATTACAGAGGGTTCTGACAGGGAAGGGGAAAAAAAGATTGTTCTTTCCAAAACAGTAATATTTTTCCACTACTTTGGAACCTAACAACTCTGAACGCAGTGGGCAGTTTCTCTAACTTCAAAATTATTTAAGAGAAAGTGCTCATGAGACAGTTTGCAATCACACACTATCAGACACAAGTTCTTTGTGCTGAGTCCTAATCAATGGCAAGATCTCCTAGTTAACTATTATTTTTAAAGCAGAAAAAAACATTTTTACCAACTTAACAATGAATATCAGTAGCTGACTCTGCATAATAAGTTTCTGGCCCGCAGAGTATTTCCATACATAATGCGTTACTGGGTTTCACAGCCACCCTGTGCAGCTGAGGTTATTCTGAGTCCCTCTTACGGAGGGGGACACTGAGTCTTGGAGAGGCTGAAACAGTGAAGGTGGTAGGAGCTTTCAATCCTCCGACCCCGGGCCATTTTACTGCCAGTCCCCTGCTTACATAAAACTTACTGTGGACTGCACTGGTTTCAGATCCTCATTTTGTACTTCTGTAACTTCATGACCTTGGAAAATTCATTTTATCTTGCTACACCTCCATTTGTTTATTTTTTAAAAAATATATTATTTATTAATTTCAGAGAGGAAAGGAGAGAAAGAGATGAAAACATCAATGATGAGAGAGACTCATTGACTGGCTGCCTCCTGCACGCCCCACACTGGGGATCGAGCCCGCAACCTGGGCATGTGCCCTGACCACAAATTGAACCGTGCCCTCCTGGTTCATAGGTCGATGCTCAACCCCTGAGCCACGCCTGCTGGGCTACACCGCCATTTGTTTAAACAGAGATAATAAAAGCACCTACACTTTGTAGGGTTATTGAAAGGATAAAGGAGGATAATGCACGATTGCACGAAATAGATTTTCTCTGTTGTGATCCTTGCTCCTTTCTGTAATTCTATTTCTTGTGAAAGGAATAACAGGTGGGAAGGAGAACCGTCTGAAAACTGGCCATGTTGCTGACCAGTCTGTAACGAAGACACCAGATCTGGGTGTCTGGCTCCAACACGGAGGGGATGGAAACTATTCATATTCTTAGCAACAGTGTCCAGATCTTCCTGGCCTGCCTCCAGCCAGCCTGCACTGGGCTGCAGTCCTCAGTGACCTCCCTGCAGTGACAGAGTCACACCGAATGACACGAATGTTTCATCGAGACGGGCTCCTATTTTCAACACCTTTGGACTGGAATAAGGGCTCAGCTGAAGAGTGGACAGATCAGCTCACGTGGCCCCGGCTCAGCTCAGGGCTCCTCCCTCTAAGGAGGCCTGGGTTTTCATCAGGTCAGCTGGGACGGCAGCCCTGCATCTGCCCAGATGACAGGTGAACGATCCGGGCCTCAAGGGGGCCTGAATGTCATCGCTCTGGCCGAGCCTTCGCAATCATCTGACTCAATGGCATGGCACGGAGGAGCACAACAACCCGGGAAGAAGAAAATAAAAACCAAACCGACCAACGCCCATGTTCCCTCCTACTCCTGAGCCTAAAATCCAAACAGCTGCTACCTCCGAGGCGGGCACCACTGACAAAAACGCACAATAATAACCCAATTAAGAAGCCCTGACTTGGAGGTCGTGGTTAGACTTACTAGTACTTGCTTTTCTATCATCATCATTGGTATTTCGTGACAGCTCATTAAAAACAAAGGGAAAGCAACTGACCCCGACAGGTAGTTTCGGGTAAACACAGGACTGACTACTGTTATCATATGAGGGTGGAGGTGAGAGGGAGTCATGGGAAAGAAGCACTGAGGTGCTCTGAACTCATCCCATGTTGTGGTCGGAGCCCAGAATGCCTTGGGCTCACCTAGCGGCAGCTGCAGTGGGACAAGGACTTGGACAGTGGGAGCAGGCAGAGGTGCAGGAGGTTTTTAAAACCAGCCAAGGTGCTTTATGGTTTGCTGACTGCTCAGTTCTCTCTCGCTAGTGTTGCTGGCTGCAACCTGCTCCCTTTTACCCACGGGGGCTGGGAGCGGCTCACTGAGTGTCCTGGCATCCCATCTGTCCCCTGTCCTCTATTGGGGCCGATCTCAGGGACACCCTAACAATCCACATAGGAACTTGAAGTACGGCGGGAAGGGGGAAGTTGAGGAGTCCATTTCTGCTTTCCTCTAAGTTCTCAGGGTCTTAACAAGTTACTTCTTTGGGGAAACTACTTGTAGACAACCCGAAAGACAAGTTAACTTGAGAGAGAGGGTGGGTCAGCCTTCGGGTTCCTGGGACTTACCCGGACGACGTAGTTAAATCTTCTGGAGTCCAGAATGGCGGTGGAGAAGTCCAGCCTGTTGAAAGCTTCCCCCAACGTGCAATAACCATGGCGCTGAACATGAGAAGAGGGATGCGGAGGTTATTCCAGAACAATCCACCCAGACTGGAAGGAATACACTTGGTGCCTGTCCTAGGTAACCATGACCATTTCCTCCTTTCTTGTGACACGACATGCCTTTTCTGGGAACCCCCTAAGAGCCACAAATATGGGGGTAGTGGAGCTGGCAGCTGCTCTGGTCAGTGACTCACAGGTTAACACCCCTCTTCGTGACTTGAACCATTTGGGCCCTTGTTCTCTGCACGGAGTAGCCGGGGAAATTCACAAGTGGCTGCTCATCAAGCAAAGGCTAGGAGCTGGATGTGTGATGTGTGAGATGGTGGCAGATGCTTCATGGTAACATACTCCGGGGAGGAGCAGCAGACCTACCTGCCAGCTCTGCCTGCTACCTTGCCTCGCATCGCCAGTACTTTTCTCGGTCTGACCATCAGAAGGGTTTTTAAGGCTTCATGAAGAAGCAAACAGTTTTGGCCCAGCAGGTGTGGCTCAGTGGTTGAGCATTGACCCGTGAACCAGGAGGTCATGGTTCCATTCCCGGTCAGGGCGCATGCCAGGCTACGGGCTCAATCCCCAGTAGGGGGTGTGCAGGAGGCAGCTGGTCGATGTCTCTCTTTCATCAATGTTTTTAATCTCTCTATCCCTCTTCCTTCCCCTTTCTCTAAAATCAATGACACATATTATTTTTTTTTTTTAAAAAAAGTTTTGATCTTTGACCTAGAACCCATAAAGAACTGGGAGTAGAGAGCCCTGACTCAGAGTCCCAGCTCAGCTCTGGGTATCTGGGTACATCACTGACCCTTCGGGGTCTCCTATCGCAGAGGGAACCAGATGTTCTCCAATGATAGAAAGTCTATCAACCTCTCCTGCTGCCTTGTATCCTAGTTGTCTGAGCACATAATGCCTGTGCAGAGAGAAAGTATGCACAAAGGGTTATATAAAGTGTCATGCAAGTGCGGTAATTACAGTCTTGTTCCCTTCTCCATCCAGCTCGGTGCCTCACACAGATCAGGCAAAAACATTCTGCTCTATTTAGTGATTAGCTCTCCCAGGGCTAACACTTAACTGAGTTGAAATCTAAAGAGATCTTAGAACAAAAAGGAGGCACTGTCTTGAGGCAAAAAGGCCTGGGCTTCATAATAATATATTTGAGGTGGGCATCTTTATACATATTTTTACATATAGTATCTTACTGAATGATTCGGGGTCGGGGGCGGGGGGCAACTAGTGACTTTTGCTTCTCTCTCTCTGGAGCCCTAGATTCTCATGGTTGGCTAGTTAGTGGGCTGCTCGTCACCATCACCCACACCCCAGAAGACAGTCATGATTTGAAATAACATTGTTGCTCAATTTCCCCCCACTCTGTCGGGAAAGGCGTAAAGCTAAGCGTACTCTTTAATAACAGATGATGCTCACCTCTTTAGTACTTCCTTTGTGAACATAGATCCATTTTTCTTGGTGAAAATCTACAGAGACAATAAGAAAACATACCCAGTTTGAACACGCCCAAGATTTTCAACTTGTTTCTTTTTCATTTATCCCAAAGTGTAAAAAGTTTCGACCGAGAAAAAAAAAAGAAGAAAATACAAAACTCTACTGATAATCTAAGAGGCTGCAAATGCCCAATTTCTGCAGTGTATAGACACTGGAGTTACAATTTACTTTATCTGAAGCACTCCAAATCTTTGATACTCAAATTTAATGTCTCATAGCTTCAAATTAAAAAAAAAAAATCTAATACCCAAGTACAAGTTCGTTTTATATGCCAAGCCTACAACTTATGCAAGGTCATAAAAAGTAGAAATAAAGCAGATAACACACGGGAACCATGCAGTGCAGGTGGATTAAACTAAAGATCTGTCATTCCTGCTTATTAATAGAACTTTATACTCTCCTTTGATACTCACGTACAGCATCTAGAAGTGTTACTAATATTTATACAAGGAAAGAGGGAGAAACAAATCCATTTTCAAAGCCTCAAAACAGTTCAAAATAACAGCATGTGCTGGAATTGATTCAGCTGACTATATCGCTGTATCATAACTAAATTAACTATGTCAAATATTAAGTGACAAGCAGGGAAAAAAACACCCCAGCTAGCAACTGACTTTATAAACAAGACTATAAAGAACACATTAATCTCGCTCGTAAAATGCACAGCCAGGTTTCTGAGTGCGAAGATCCCAGCATCCTCCGTCGATGACACAGTAAACATCGAGGCAGATGTCTAACATGAATTGTGACGATTCCCTTCGCCCTCCCCAAACCAACCATGACATCTCCAGACAGGGTTCTTAGTCCACAACAAAGGGCTTACACTGAGTTTTGGTTTTGCAGTTCAGCATGTCCTTCTTTCTCTTCTTGGCCGCGACGTCATAGTTGAGGCTGTTGAAAAGATTCTCCTTGTTGTATACTTCCTTGTTGCAGTAGCTAGGAAAAACAAGACGAGGGAGGAAGTGCTGTAACAGCTATACTTTAACACGAGCTGTTTCCCTAAGTAGCTTACTGGTTATAAAACACGCTTCTCAAACACAGCAATAAAAATCCCTCCAGAGAGGTCTACCCAGGCACAGACGTCCCTCTTTTAGGATCAGACATTGTCACATCTCAGTGGAAGGCAGGGATGGGGGCTTCTGCTGCTTTTGAATTCCCAACAGTGCCTGCCATTGTATCTGACACACAGCCCTGCACTCTCCACACAGGGAGTACAATATTACTTTAAGCAAAAAGGATGAATGGAGGGAGTAGGAGAGGGGCCATTCCTGGTATCCCTGTCATGCACAATGCCCTTATTTTGCAAAAGCACCCACCCCAAGCTGTTTTTCAAAAAGACAGAATTCACCTACCATACAATTCTCCTGTTGAGAGTGCACCCAAGCTGCTTTAAACTAGCACGCCTCTGTAAGCCTTTAAAACGTGATCACATTTACAAAAATCCGACTTGCAAAAACTCCGTTTCTAGGAGATGATTTGTGAACCGAGCTAGTTGTTTAGTTTTCATGTAATGGACTAACACCTGGCGTCATGTTGCGAGGTGAAGACCTTGGATCCTAAAGGAAACAAGCTGAGTTCACAGCTCATACATTCATAAGGGCTGAAAAGACAGAACTGCCCAATTCCCAGGTCACTGGAGGAATCACAGGGTCAACCTGGGTCACATGGATTGTTCCCTCTTAGGCTGAGCCATCATTTGGGAGGACTGGACCGAGTTCTGACCTACTATACAATGTCCCTTCAAGGCCAATCTCTGCAGAGTTTCCACGGAAGGGAAGCAGGAGAAACACTGAGGTAGAATGGGAAGGTAGGTTCCCAACTCTCCCACTCCCATGGGGTATGTAGGTATATGCAAGGTGGGTTTTAGAATGCCAAGGAGTAAAACATAAATTAGGTTAAAAAAAAAAACCGACACCACCAATATATTAGAGTCCTTTATAATTCCCTGAGTTCCTCTGCTTAATTTAAAATGTGATTTGATTTATATCTTTTTTTGGACAAACACCGATTGAGTCAAATCAGACACATCTGTATTTTCTCCAATCTGTGGACATTGTGTAAATGGTAGGAAAGAGGGTTTGAAGCAAGCTCCAGTTCCCTGTGGCCACAACGATCTCTCAAATAGCACTTCAATGAGTAACTTGCTAAAATGCTTGCACGTGACAATACCAACAATATACTCAGTGTGTCTAGACTCATCGGGATTAAGCTTGATGGATAACCAATCGTTTGTTAATCTTCCCTCGCAAGGCCCTGCTTAATACCATTTACTGAGCTTCCTAATATCTTTAGCCTTCCCCTTCTCATTCAGAGAGTCAGGGTGTTTTTAGGTTTCAGAGAGATTGCTGGAGAAATGTCCTCGCTTGGAGGTTCTTTCTCCCGCAAGCCGAGGGTGAGTGTTTTGGGCCAGCTTTGTGTCACACATGAGTGTGTGTTTGTCCACTCGCAGCAGAAGAAGGGCAGAACAAAGGGAGGGCAGAACTCTGAGTCCTTAAAGCTAACTCAAGAAATTCCAATCAAGGTTGAGGAGAAGGGAAAAATGGAAAGTCATCTGACTGATCCATGACGTACTAAGGCCGAGAACAGCTTTAGAAAGCAGGCAGGCCGTTCTGTGTGCTTCTTTCTAAAGGAAGCACACACATGCACCACAGACAAACCCCTAGAGCTTAAATCCCACATATAAAACAAAGCTGTATTATTCTGAATCATACATGGAAGGTAGAGGAGAAACATTTCAGAGCCCGGGCCATAGACTGTGACCTTTCCTCGGAAATTTTAAATATTTATATTTCACCTTATTCCTTTCTAGTTGAAAACATTCCTGAAAAAAAAAATAAAAAAAAAATCAAGCCCTTGCTTTCCGCAAGGAAATGACAATAACCTGTGCTAAGCTTGAGTGAGTCATTCCCAAGGCTCGTTTCAGAAGAATGTGACATAACTGATGATGCTCTCTCACTGTAGAATGTAGAGAAGCTGGGACCAAAGCAGAAACTGTGTACTTTTCTCTTGGTTATTAGGTTCTGGGACCCCCCGAGGGAAGGTCTAGAAAGTATGGTTATGGGGTTTATTTATGATGCCTGCTTATATGTTTTCTTTTAAGCAATAATATACTCAGAGACTATTTTGAGAGTTCAATTATGTCCATTTCAAGGATATGCAAAGCCAATGGGAAATTACAACAGAAGAAAAAAAATTTTTTTAACAAGAATAGCCACCACCATTCTGGACCCCATTACATTTATTTATTTTTTTAAAAAAGCAAAACCATTGAAGGAGGTTGCTTGCTTCAATCACAGCCAGTCAGTTGCTATTTTGTAGTCACTTCTTACTATTGCTGATTTGTTTAGACACAGGCCTAAGAATAAGAAAGAAGGCCTCTCCCTGCCCTATAATATCATCACACATTCCAAGATACTTGAAGACAACTTTAGAAAAGGTGGAAAGATTTCAAAGTAAGATTGTTTTGGCAGCAGAGATAAAGGGAGGGGCAGAAAAGTAAAAGCCTTATTTCTCATTTGCAACAACAGGCCATTTAAGAAAGCGGTGGCTGCTCTGAAGGGCTCAGTTGCAGATGAAGGCCAATGAGATTTCTATGCTCATTTGCCCCGTTACATACCCCAATTGTCAAATGTATATGGTTAGTACAGGGACTGCATGGTAAAAAAAACACCCCTGCTTAGTGTATACAGCTCTCAGAACAGAGCCTGCTCACAGTAAGCACTCATAAAAATCTCAACTATTATTTTTCTTTTCTTATGCCCTACTCATCCAGGGCACATGGTAAACTTCCTGCTTCCTGGTTCCGCCTTAGCTATACTGGAAAGCAACATTAAACTTTTCAACTGCAGGCCTGCAGGCCTGGAGCAGGGTGGCTGCGGCTCAGCTGAGATTACTCACCTGGAGGGGGAGTGAGGGGTAGGGAGGGGGGTTGTTGGTGAGAACGGCTGTCTCAGGTGCCTCCACCAGCACTTCCTTGAAACATTCTTGGATCACCCAACTCATTCTGAGCTCTTTTCTTGAATTTTAAATGTGTCCCACCAAAATTTTTGTTTTGTTTTGAGATTTTATTATTTATTTATTTATAGTTAATCCTCACCCGAGGATATTTTTACATTGATTTTTAGAGAGAGTGGAAGGGAGGGGGAGAGATAGAGAGAAACATCGATGGGACAGAGACACATTGGTTGCCTTCCACTCTCGCCCTGACCAGGGCCAGGGATGAGCCTGCGACCATAGTACATGCCCTTGACTGGAATAGAACCCAGGACCCTTCAGTCTGTGGCCCAACGCTCTACCCACTGAACCAAACCGGCTAGGGCTGTCTCACCAAATTTAACACTTGCCATTCCTTCTCTGTCTTGCGTAGTTTCAGCTTTTTTTGAGAAGGGGCCCTGCTGTAGGCTTATCTGAAATCCTCCATGATCTCATTTCGGGGCACTTGGCAGCAGTGGGCTTTGTGACATTCAGCGGCTGGAGGAGGCCAGGGCCTCGGGTCACAGAGAGCATGGCCAGCAGAGTCCAGAGAAGGTGCACTGGGCAGAGGAGCTGTGGTCAACACTGAACACTAGCCCCAGGCAGACACACGCCCAGCGCACACTTCATCCCTGGTCTTGTTGGGGCAGGCCACTGGATGGGACCTGGAATTAGAGACGTTACCGCGTCTCTGTAGTCCTCTGTTTTACAATGCTTCCCCCACCTCCCCTCTCCTTTTTGAAAGGGACGGCCTTTTGTTTTCCCCTAACAGGAGAGGCATTCAACTTCACCTGTGTAGGCAGGCACTCGGCCCAAACCTGACATCACAGGGAAACATCACTAAGACCGAAAACAGTGAGGATATTTGAGACTTTAAACTCAGGTCTCAGAAGGCCAACCTCTTTTAAGAAGTTGGCAGACTTCTCATGCTCAGTAAGGAAGGGATTGTTTACAATTGCTGGGGGGAAAAATACAGGACTCCACAAACAAACAGCCAGCTGCTTTGCTAGGAGCTACCAAGTGATTCCTAAACTGTGACTCATCAAAGAACCATAGGCAGTCGCTATATTGATCACCAGTTGTGATAATGACAGCCAGTGCCACAGCTGGAGCTCAGAGGGTGTGAAAGGAGACTCCGGAAGGGCTCTCAGTCTGGGTTTAACGTTTGTGCTAAGTTAGAACCATCTTTGGGTCTCCCATACGATGGAGAGAGAGGCACCCCTGTTTACTGGGAAAGGAGAGTGATGCCACCTCATCTGCTGGAGCAGGTACAGTGGGAGTATTTCTATGAACCAGAGGCTCTATTTTGAACCCTCTCCTGCTGAACCCAGTGGTCTGCTTCCCACTGAGGAGCATCCTGCAATTATATTTGGGTGAGTCACTGAGACATGGCTCTCTAGAAAGAATCTGGACTGTTATGCAGAAATAAAGTACCAAATATTAGATCATCATTCTGGGGAATGAGGAAGAAGGAAGGAATTTTCTCTCCAGGACAGAATAATTTAGGCAGAATTGGTAACCTGAGTTTCCAAAAGACATAGTCTGGTGATAGCAGGTGATCTTTGTGTTTTTCTTTCTTTTTTAAAAAAAAATATTTTTATTGACTTCAGAGAGGAAGGGAGAGGGAGAAAGAGAGATAGAAAAATCAATGATGAGAGAGAATCATTGATCAGCTGCCTCCTGCACGCCCCCTACTGGGGTTGGTGCCGGCATCCAGGGCATGTGCCCTTGACCGGAATCGAACCTGGGACCCTTCAGTCCACAGGCCCAGGCTCTATCCACTGAACCAAACCAGCTAGGGCCACAGTGTTTTTCTGTAAGTAAATATCTGATTTTCTATAAATAAAATTTTTTTGCAGTGCTCCCCAACCTGCCTAGGACCTTCCCATAGGCATCTTCAACATAGAGCTCTTGTCTCTTCCAGACAGGCCTTCAATATTAAATACTGTTTGTTTTTTCCTCCATTGGGAGACAAAGCGTTTGATGCTTTACAAATCACAAACAGATGGGGGGGGGGGGGGGCTCTGGAGGTCAAGCTGTCAAAATCACCGTATTTTCTTGGTAGTTTTCTTAAAATTAAGTGTCAAGAGGCCAGCCAAACAACCACGGGTTTCTGTAAGTGGGAACCTGACCCTTACAAAACTGTCCCTTGAGGTCAAGTCAAGGAGGGAGGGCAGGGGTTTGAACCAAAGTGGGTGAGATAAGGCACCCAAGGGTGACCAGGCTGCACAGACCCCCTCTGGACCCACTTTCATTGCTCTCCTCACCTGGGCCAAATGCCAGGGATCTGGGAGTCAACGGCTAAGAACCAGACCGACAGATTCCAGACCTTAGTCAGTGCTTCTGTGCTGTTAACCACGCAGAACTCCCGGTTCAGCGGGCCTCGGATTTCCCACCAGACAGGGCTCCGGGGGCGGGGTGGGGGGGGACCTCGAGGAGCTCAGCTGAGCCAGGTGGGCTTTCTGCGTTTGATAAGCACCACTGAAACAGGGGTGCACACATTGTGCAAAGAAAATGAACCCAAAGCGTCACAGAGGAAACAGGTGCAAATGGCTGGTCGTCTCAGAAGCAGACTTGTGAATTTCACCTTCCTCCTCCTTCCCCTCCTGCTCAGCTCGGCAGCCCCCACTCCCGACCACCGCTTCGCAAGTCCGCCCTGCAAGCCGGTGCCCCGGGGCCATCTGGCCGCCCCTTCCTGGTTACTCATCCTCCCAGCCCACTCTGTGGTCGCCTCTGCGTGGGAAGAGCCTGGCGGCGCTCCGGCCGGAACCCTCACCCAATGTCGTCACCGGACGGCACCCACAGCGCTAGGGCTCCGGGAGCCCCGCCACCCCAGCGGGGGAAGCGCGTGGCCCACTCGCCCGCGCCCCCACACTTGCAAACTGCGCCACTCCGCTGTCCTTAAGGCAGGGGACCCCTCAAGTTGTGTGCTTAAGTTCGAGTGTCTGTGGACAATATCTGCGTTTGTCCTCAGATGCCCAGGGTTCCGTAAGTAGTGCCCACTTGTAGACGCTGACCTTGAACCACCAGAAACATCCAATTCCCGGATCCCGTGCTCTCGTGACCTCTGCAGAAACCAGACAACGCCCTCCCATCTCCCGGGTCGGGGTCTCCTCCTCACCCTATTCCAACCCTGCCCGACCCCCATTCACCCGCCCCCGCGTCCCCCGACACCAGCCTGGGTCTGTTTCGCGGGGCTGGGAGGAGGTGGCACATCCGCTCACCTGCTGAGGTCGCTCACGAAGCTGCCGCTCTTCTCATCCAGGAAGCGCTTCCAGCCGTCGGCCGTCTTCACCCAGCTCTGCCCGGGGGAACGCCAGTCCTGCCCGAGGAACGGCATGGCCGCGCGCGCGGACGCCCCGATGTGCGCGTCAATCTGGTGGACGGGACCGGCCGGGCGGCCTCGGGGACGCGCCGCCCTGGGCGGACGCTCGGGGTGCGGGGGCCGCCGAGGGGACGGGCTGCAGGGAACCGGTGTCGAGGGCTGCGGGTTTCGGGGTGCGGAGCGGAGTGCAGGCGCTGGCAGAGGGCGCTGGGCGCTGCGCTGGGGAGGGTCGCGGGGCTCGCGGTGTGCGGCGCCGCCGTCCCGGCCGCGGTATTTATCCCGGGCCGCTGGCTGCCGCTCTTTGTTGCCGGAAGAGCCGCCTGCTCTTAGCCCGGCCCCCGGCCCGGAGGCCACGTGGCTTTGTTTATGAGCTCGGCTTGTTTTCCGAGGCGCCCGCGGCTCCTGCTCTGCGAGCTGTTGCACAACCGCGCGCGGGTGGAAACTTGAAGCCGAGCTGCCAGGCCCGGGCTCCCGCTGCCCCTCCGCTCCTGTCCCCTGCGCTGCCTCCCCGCCCCCCGGGCGCAGCTACCGCCGCCCCGAGAGCCGGGCCGGGCGCTCGGGAGGCAGCCTCCCATCCTCCCTCTGCTCCCGGCTGGCGGGGTGCAACTGGAAGGAGGCCAGAGAGGCGTCGGGGTCACTGTGGGGCGGGGTGAGGAGGAGGGGCAGCTCCCCTTCCACCCCGAGCTGTCAGAGTCGAGGCCGGAGTCAGAGCCAGGCCGGGCGCAGCGCCGCCTGGAGCAGGGTGGGCGGGGGGCGCAGCCTCCTGACCCCGTTCAGCCTAGACCCCGCTCTTGGGCAGAGGAGGGACAGCCCCGCACCCCGCCCTGCCCCAAGAACTGGTTAACGGGTCCCAGGTCGGTTTTCAGGCTTGTTTCCCGGGTGTCAAACGAACGAGGAGAGGAAAGGAGGCCCAGTGGCATCCGCTCCCTGTCGGCTGGGCGTGGAGAGCAGCGACAGTCCCGGAGCCCACCCTGAGCACCGCAGCGCCTGACCCGGCACAGCCGCCAGGGAGCAGGTTAGGGAGGCCCTAGCCCCGCGCTCGGTTCCAGCCTCCTTCGGGGCGCTGGGGCCGGGCTTTTGTCTTGAAGAACCGCTGTACCCTCCTCCCCTTCCCACCGTTCCGCATCCTTTGGCTGTTAAGCTCTCTCTGGGAAATAACAAGGCAAGAGTTTTCGTCCGGGTGAGGGTTTAGGGAGAGGGGCCCAGAAGGCCCTTGCGCCCTGGGCTAAAGGAACCGCACTGTGAATGCCGGATGAGGTCCCCAGAGGAGGTTAAGCCAAAGACTTACCCAGGTCACACGGCTATTTCTTCACCGCCCTTAGTAGGGTCTGAAATTAAACTGTTTGCTTTCACTTTTGGGGGTGGGTGAGTGGGTAACCATCTATCCCTCTCTGCAGAATGTAAACTCCACGAGAGCTGGTCCATCCTGTTCAAGATGCATCCCAGCACCTCGCCAGGCCCAGGGTATGAACAGGTGAATGGATGTGAGAGGCTGCTGGCGTCAGAGTAGCTTCCTGCCCTTCGTGACTTGTAGTTATGATGCTTCAGTCTGAGCCATTTGGTGATTAGAGTGCACAGAGCAGTCACAGCAGAGTGAAAAGTCCCTCTGCTAGCTTCCCACTTGATTCATCCAGATCCCTTCCTCTGCAGCCATCCATACCTTCCATTCCACCAACTCTGTGCCCTTTCCAAAGATGGTTTTGTTTAGTACTCCTCATAAAATCCTGTGAGCTGGGTATTGTCGTCTCCACTTTACAGATGAGGAAACCGAGACTCAGAAAAGTTAAATAGCCTGTTTAAGAACCCCCAGCTAGTCTGGGGTGGAATCCAAGCTGGTACCCATGTCTATTGCCAATTCCAACTAGAGCCAGATGACTGGGTTCAAATCATAGCCCCCCACTTAAATAGCTGTGTGACCTTGGGCAAGTTACTTAACCTCTCTGTGCCACATTTCTCTCATTCGTAAAATGGGAATAGTGATAGTAGCTACCTTAAAGGGTGTTGTGAAGATTTATTGAGATAATGTGTATAAAGTACCCATGATGGTGTTGACACCAATGGTAGTCATTATTATTATTTTTATGCAAAGTTGGCACCTCCATCTTTGACTTCCTTAAGGCCCTGTCTATCTTCCCCACCATATTTTAGCTTTTGAGGTCATGGAGAGTAGCTCATCAGCTAATTTCCAGATATAGGAAAATGTATTGATTGGAGCAAATTGTACAATGAAATGTTAGTTTTCATTTCATTAGTTATTGTTTATTGCACTTGAACTATGGAAACGGGTCTTATTTGGTTCAGAATTCTAGATTATTCAAAGGTACACCTGGTACAATTTTAGCTTACTCACTGCCTCATTAAGGCAGTTTAGAGAAATTGTAAAAAGGACTGGGAAACTTGGATACATACGAAATGCTCTGTTGTTCCTAACCAAAATGGCATTAGTTTGTAGCTTTGACCCAGGGACTGACCACTTGCCACTGAAATGTAATGATGTTTGTTTTTCGGAGTTTCTCTTTCTGAAAGGGTGTGTGTGTATGAAAAATGCTTATCAACAGTAGCTGTAAGTTAAAAATAACTTTAGCTGTTGGGTGGGGTAGGGACTGGAAACAACCAAATTTGTTGGCTCGCCCTGTCCAAGTGAGAGCGACTTTTTTGAAGGAAGAGCTGGAGGAACTCAGCATATTAAATCCAACTTGTCAGTATTGTCACAAGGAATGCATGTTTAAAGCCACAACAATTAGCATATGACCTCCCACCCAGTCTGTCTAGGGTGGAGCATCCTTGAAACAGTGTGAAATACGTCTGTTAGGTGTGTTTGAGCAGGAACTGCCGGCTGTGTGTTATTTTTGGGTCTCTGGCTGCCATGAATCTGTCAGACACATGTCACCTAAAAAATTCGTATTACTTTAATGAGAATCATTTGGTATTCCTCAAATGTGGTCCTGGTTCTGTTTTTGAGAGAGGGTTAAGGACATTTTGCTATAATCCTCCTTCTTTCATAGCCCAATCGTTCAATTTGAATGAAAGTTCTTTTTTCATTTGCAGCCAAGTCTGCTAACTTTTGTATACTATAGGGAAATGATTGAAACCACAGCATTCACACCAGTAAACCAGACTTTCAGTGCCTTTTTAAAAAGCACAATTTAAAAAACGAGGGTGTTAAATTTGTCATGATAAGTTTGTTAAATTTATTATGGATGTAAAGCTTTAAATACTGTGTTAGTGCCTGAAAGTGATTAAAACAAGCCTATCTACAACCCTTCAAATGGTATCTTGAACCGTTTAGTAGCAAATTTTAGTGCTGAGATTTCTCCTATGCAACAAGGACTAAAATTCATCCAGACATTGTATCTGGTAGTTTATTTACTTTCATCACTAATGTTCACAGAACTTTGCAAAGTAGGTATTTTTATCCCCATTTTACAGATGAGGAGACTGAAGCTCAGCTATGTTTAACCACTTACTCAAAAGTCTGCTTGAAATCAAACCAAACTTTTAGAGGTTACCTAGTTCAACTCCCTCCTTTATCCCATGAGGAGGGTAAGGTCCAAAGAAGAGAAACTCACTCAAACACAGAGCTAGTTAGTAGCAGTCCTGGTTAGTGGGCTCCATGAGATCAAACCCAAAGGTTAGTATATTCCGTGAATCTTGCTGGACTGGCCAATGCCCCTGAGAAATGTAAATTTCAAAGTAAAATTCAAATCCTATGATTTACACATTCCAGTGATTGGATAGTATCAGGACTCTCACCAATGAGTTTGGTCCAAAGGGTACAAGAAAAGCAATAAAGGTTTTTGTGCCCTTAAAGAGGCTACTATTCAGTGTCAGCCAGGATCCCAGAGAAAGAGCAGAATCGAACAATCAGGTGCTTTGTGCGTCCTTACCTGGCCATCAGATAAAATGCAGATCTGCAGCTTGTTATATTTCGACAAAATGTAGGCACTGCATGTTTGGACTTGCCAAGCCTAGTGATTGGAGAAGAGGTTTCTGAGTCACGTTAAATGTGTTTCCTCATATGAGTCAGCGACTGATGTGTCAAATTCTGGAGAAGTCACTTAACCTGTTCAGTTTTTACATGTATTTACACACATGTGTTATAGAGATGGTTGTATGTTTCTGTGACATCATTGGTTGAAGGGCAATCATTAACAAGAATTATAAAATTTCATTGGGAAATAGAAAAATACAATCTTCCGTCCTTCCCCCCCTCCTTGGGTGCTTTGTATATCTCTGCCTGCCTTAAACCCATCATTTCCCCCCAGAAAGCAAAAGTCTGCAGATGTACCGTGTTCACTGCTGTATGTATGCCTGATGCCTGGCACATATGAGGTGTCAGTGCATGTGGAACTGAATGTCTAAGTTGTGGACCATGGGCTGAAAACCATTTTACTGTTTGTCTCAGCTGATTCCATAGCAATAAAAATAAAAAAGAGCTCATGATTTCTTTTAGACAACAGTTTATTCATTTCAGGAAGAAGAAAGTAATTTAACAAGAAGTACAGAATGTTCATCTTCTTTCCCATCCTGACTACTGCCTGAGAAATTCAGTCCCTAAGGGACATAATATTTTCAATCAGGGTTTACTGTTGATAGTAGTTTAAGAAATAATTTAGTCTTTAAAATATCTGCTTGGCTAAAAATGGTATTCCATAGAAGTCTTTGCTCAAGGTCTTCAAATTGTGTGTGTGTTGAAGAGCTGGTATATAAATTAGATTTTCCCCCTCCTCTGTCAACTAAACAAAAGGAGTGGTGATCTTTAGGTCTGTTTGTTTTTTTAAAAAGCATCTTAAAGGCTGTAACATTTATTTATTTTTCTTCAAAGATCTTTTATTGTTTTGTTTTTTAGAGAGAGAGGAATGGAGAGGGAGAGAGAGAGAGAGAAAAATCAGCTGCCTCCTGCACATCCCACACCGGGGATCCAGCCCACAACCTGGGCATGTACCCTGACCAGGAATCGAACCAGCAACCTTTCAGGGCACAGGACAATGTCCAACCAACTAAGCCACACTGGCCAGGGCCAGGCTGTAAAATTTATTATAGAATATCATTTATTCATTGTCTCAACAGGGATGCATCAGACCTTTGCTATGTTTCTGGTACTCTTCTAAAGCGTCTCAGGAAACACAAACACGAACATTTACTCTCAGAGCATATAGGCCACAGGGAGACAGAGGGACATAAGTATGGATTTCCAAATTTGTGACACGTGCAGCGGTAGAGATCTGCACATGGGCTGTTGGGACACCCAGGAGGATAAGGCACCTAGTCCTAGCCCAACCTGGCTGGAGTCGTCAGGCCAGGCTTCCTGGAGTTGGTCTTCAACTGGCTCTGAAAGGATGAGGAGGCGGGAACTCCGTTTGGAACAATGTTTAGAAGGATCTTCTCTTTTGCGCTCACTGATCTGACCCATCTTGAAGGAGATGGTTTTCCTCTGCCAGTGGTCACAGCACACGGTCCTGTACCAGGAAATGAAATGTTCCATTTTCACATCCTGAAAACGTGATAAATATATATAGTGCTATTTCTCACTATAAATCAGTTATGAAACACTTTTAAACAAATAAGCAAAAGATGAAATTGCCTAAAAGTAACAAATGAATGGGTGAGTGCTGAAAATACGTGTGTGTGTGTGTGTGTGTGTGTGTGTGTGTGTAATAATAAAAGAGTAATTTCCAAATCTACTGAATGACCGAACAGCAGAACAACCGTCTGGATGACCTTCTGGACGACCACGCTATGACACACACTGGTGCCAGGCCAGCCAAGGCCGGTTCTATGCGATTGGTGGTGGGGGGGCCCCACCCAGGCCACCCTCTGCGGGTCGATCGATGGGGGTGCTCCGCAATCGATTGCCCCAAAGAAGGAGGCCCAGGCCACCAGCCAACGGGGCGATCTATAGGGGTAGGGAGCCCCCACAAATGCAGAACCCCAGTCAGGTGGGCGGGGCCTCCCTCTGCTGGGCGATTGATCGCAGAGCCCTGCAATCAACTGCCCCAAAGTGGGAGGCCCGCGCTACCTGGCCTGTGGCGCTGCAGTGGGTGGGCGGGGCCTCCCAGCCGGTGGCCACAGAGGGAGGCCCAGGCCACGGGCCAGCGATGCTGTGGCAGGTGTGTGGGGCTGGCCAGCAATTGCCCTGCAGAGGGAGGCCCAGGCCCGTCAAGTGATCGCACCCCATGCCTGTTGCCCGCAGAGGGAGGCAACTGGTGGTGGGGGTGAGGGGGGGAGGGCCACACAGATGGCAAGCAATGGCAGCGGTGGGGTGGGGCCAGCTGCCGGTAGCAGGGGTAAGGAAAGCCCTAATAGGCCCTGATCACTGGCCAGGCCTAGGGACCCTACCTGAGGGGTCCTGTATTGCGAGAGGGCACAGGCCAGGCTGAAGGACACCCCCCGCCTCCGTGCACGAATTTTGTGCACCAGGACTCTAGTCCTATATAATAAAAGGCTAATATGCAAATTGACTGAATGGCAGAACGGCTAGTGACTATGATGTGCACTGACCACCAGGGGCAGACACTCAATGCAGGAGCTGCCCCCTGGTGGTCAGTGTGCTCCTACATGGGGAGCGCCGCTCAGCCAGAAGCCAGGCTCACGGCTGGAGTGCAGTGGTCGTGGCGGGAGTCTCTCCCAGCTCTGAGGCAACATTAAGGGTGTCTGACTGCTGGCTTAGGCCATTCAATTAGAACCTCTTGTTAGCCTCCTGATTCAGAGGGATGCATTCCTGTGTGGTGGTTGAAGGCTGTGCTTACTTTCAAATACAGGACCTAAAGGGACCAGATCTTCTCGCTCCCTGCTGTGGCCTAGCCAGAGGCAGGCATGTGACAAGCTTAAGGGATCACACACTCTCGGGGCGGGAGGCGGGGAGTGACAGGAGGTTGGTGGCTCCTTGTTGGAGGGCATTTGTGGCCAGCATGGGATGGAGAGGTATTGACGCCAGGTGGTCTCTGCTGCAGCAGATTTGCCCTGGTCCTTGCTGTCTGGTCTTCTTAGGCTCTCTTAGCTCCCACCTCGGTTTTCCATGCCTATTTCTTTAACCTCGTGATGATGCTGTGGACCCTGATAGTCTTCTAATAAAACATTTGTGTTTAGGAGAGTCAGGGTCGATTTCTGTTGCTTGTGAACACTAATCCTGACAGTGTGGAACTTCGATGTAGGAGAAGTATTCAGAGACTGGGTCACACACAAAACACATAACGTCTCCTCCACCCATCACTCCTCTAAGCCCCTGAGTCTCATGTGCTTATGTGTGCACTTGGGCCAAGAGTTGAATTAGAACAGAGAGGATGATTTGTAAGTATTAGGACTTACCAAAGAAATCATCTGCTGAGAAGACTGGACTCAAGCCCAGACAGGGGATTTTAGCTTACACAAAATTGGCAGATTTAGAAATATTGAGACAGAAAAGAATGTTGAGCTGTCCATATGCAAAAGCAAAAGATGAGGAATTGAAAAGCTTAGAGCTGTAGATTTTGCTTATAAAACCATGGAATGAGCATCATCAGGGCAGCAAGGCTAAGCCCAGAGAAAGTTCAACTGGTGATATTTAATAAATTTCCCTAAGGTACCCCTTTTGTTATAAACTGTTTCTGAAATTGATGTTTCAGATGTGGAATTTAGCTGGAAGGCAGTCATATTTATTGAGTGCCTATTGGTTTATTTAATTCACTCCCAAACCCTACATGGCATATATCTCCATTTTATTCACAAGGAAACTGCATAGTTAGAATCACACAGCTCCCAAGAGGCACAGCTGGAATCTGAATCCAGGACTTTTGACTCCAAACCTGGGCAGGCTCTTCCTATGACACCATTCTGCCTCCTGAAAGTCACATGAGGGTAACAGGGAGAGTAAGGGCAGAGAAGGGGGCTGTTAGGAAGAAAATTCTTCTTCTATAATAGTGACTCAGGACCGGAGATATAGCTGATAGTTATTAACATAGCTGCCATTGCGTAGTGTGAAGGGACCTTGATTGTCTTGTTGCCTTACATAATATAACCTCTAAGTAACCAAGGAACTCATTGATGGCAAAAGAAGTTTAGTGCTGGGTTCGTGCTGACATTAGTTGATTAAAAATATATATATTTATTGATTTCAGAGAGGAAGGGAGAAGGAGAGAGAGACAGAAACATCAATGATAAGAGAGAATCATTGATTGGCCTGCCTCCTGCATGCCCCCCACTGGGGATTGAGCCTGCAACCCGAGCATATGCCCCCCTTGACCAGAATCGAACCCAGGACCCTTTAGTCTGCAGGCTGACGCTCTATCCACTGAACCCAAACCAGCAAGGGCTAGCTGATTTTACTGTGTAACCCATCACTCAAAAGCTTGACAGAACATGGAATGACCATCTAAAGACTGCTGGGACATAACATCCTCAAAGTTTGGGGCTCCTGTCCTACAGAATTCAGTAAACATAGTATCTCTCCCATTTCCAGAATGCATGGTCTTAGAAGCAAGGAAGGAGATGGGAGTAGCCCCACCTCACGTTAGACTATTACACCTAACAATTCACTTAGAGCATTTTGGCTTCCCATCCCTGAAATCTTGGCATGGTTTCATTAAGGTTGAAATTGTCCTTGATTATTTAGACTATTCATGTCACTGAAACAACAAGCAGACAGAATGTTACTGTATTAAGTAGAGCAACTGACCCTCATTAATAGGGGAAATTAGGTTACTGCTACCCAATGAAGGCAAGAAGAACCATATCCAGAGCCCAGAAGACTCACTGGGTCACTTCTTACTACTCTCATACATAGTAATAATGGTTAGTGGAAAAGTGTGACAACTCAGCATGTACAGGGTCACTAAGAGCTCTGATCCTATGGAAATGAAGGGTTGACTTTATCCTATCAGATAACAAAATTCTAGGCATTTGAGGTGCTGAGGGTAGGGAGAAGGTGGAATGGTGGTGAAGAAGGACTTGTGATTTTTGCTGCATGACCAGCAGCTGAGGTGTGGACTGTAGCATGTCTTCTCTAATAGATTATACTTTTCTTTTTCTGCTTGCCTCTCTGCTACCTGGTGTGAAGGGTATGTTACAGTTTAGGTTGTGAGTGAGAGTGCGACTGTATCGACATCTCCTTACCATGACATGGCAGTTTATGGGACTTCGTGTCTCAGTAACGTTGGGGATGAGAGTCTCTTCATCTGAATGAGGGACACAATAGATGTTGAGTGGATGGGGAAGTGGTGGATCCTGCAGGTTCCTCTCAGCGTCCTCCACGTTAGGCAGAGCCCCACACACCACCTCCCCCAGGCTCCTTGTCCTCTGGTTTCCTGTTGGGTTTGGTCAATGAAAGTTACCTGCAAAAGATTTAACAGTGAGAGGAGACAAGTCAGACTATTTCTTCCTCTCTTTCTCCTTGTTTCAGCACCCGAGGCTTAGCCCTACCACGATTATGGTTCCTGCCAGCAGCTCCTCTGCCCTGATTTCAGCTCTCATTGGATTCTGCAAAATCACTTTCCTCCTCTTCCCCCTAAGACACAGAGGTAGCAACCGCTTCCTGCTGCCCTCACCTCTTGCAGGCTCCCTTAACTCTGTCCCCTCCTCTGTAACTGATCCCTTCTTTAAACTTCTTAAGTTAAACTATTTGAGCAGAATTTTATAACCTATTGGGCCCCTGTGGGAAACAAATTAGGAGCTGATTTAATTTTATTGAAGCATAAAATGACCGTTCTATTTATTCTACTGAAGCAGCCTTAATTTTCCCCAAGGATAGGCAGTGGTGTTTCTTGAAAAAGCAAGGGTTCCTGTAATATTTAAATCAATTTCATGTAAAATGTTTGATTCACATGCAGCCTTCCAGGGAGAAGTCATGCCAGGAATAATACAAAATAAGAGGAGGGGGCTATTTTAAAAGTGTTTTTTTTTTTACCTAAGAAACTTAGGCAAATATACTTTCCTTCTAGCATTATTGTGGCAAGATACATCATTTCTATGTCATATATGAGAAAGTTGATTTCTACAGGTATGTAGTAGAATTTTGCTGTTACTCTACTTTTCCAATTGGCTGTCATCAAGTTATAATCCTTGCCCTGACCGGTTTGGCTCAGTGGATAGAGCGTTGGCCTGCGGACTGAAGGGTCCCAGGTTCGATTCCAGTCAAGGGCATGTACCTTGGTTGCGGGCATATCCCCAGTGGGGGGTGTGCGGGAGGCAGCTGATTGATGTTTCTCTCTCATCCATGTTTCTAACTCTCTATTCCTCTCCCTTCCTCTCTGTAAAGTTATAATCCTTTAGGATATTCACTCACGGAACATTTATTTATTCCTCTCCAAGTTTTTAGTTGATCCAGCCCGCCTGTGGATTTTTCACTGGCTTCTCTCGTTTGCAGCCAAATGGGTCCTGACTAAGCCAGACATGGGCAGCTTAGGGGACAGGAGCATCTGTGTGGCTTTGACCGAGGTACTAACGTCTTCCAGTATTCCTTGATTTCCCCATCTTTGAGATGAGCGGGTAGATGACTTTTATGCTCTCTTTCAGTCCTGTAAAAACGATGCATCTGTATCAGTCCAGTCTTGCAAACTCCTCCTCTCCACTTTTCAAATGAAAATAAAACAAACCTGCTTTGCAAGGTGTCCCAAAATGCAGCACAGTCATACCTCGATGAAAATGAGGACTGTTAACATGTCTGCTTGCAACTTTTATGGGAAATTTCTTCCTTGGGAAGAGGGGTGGAACACTAGGCCTAAAATAGTATAGTCATGCGCTGCTTAACGATGGGGATACCTTCTGAGAAATTCATCGTTAGGTGATTTTATTGTCTGAGCTTCATAGTGAACCTACACAAACCTAGATGGTCTAGCCTACCACACACCCAGGCCATATGGTATAGCCTATTGCTCCTAGGCTACAGCCTGTACAGCATGGTACTGTACTGGATACTGTAGGCAATCATAATACAAGGGTAAGTATTTGGGAACCTAAACGTGTTGAAACATAGAAAGGTACAGTAGAAGTATGGTATAAAAGATAAAACATGGTACGCCTGTACAGTGCACTTACCGTGAATGGAGCTTGCAGGACCAGAAGTTGCTGTGGGTGAGTCAGTGAGCGAGTGATGAGTGATCGTGAAGGCCTAGGACCTTCCTTGGCACTAATGAACTTGATGCATACTGTCCGCTTAGGCAACACGAAACTTCTAGAACAGCACGAGCTTAAATCCAGCACAAGAGAAAACAATGCAATTAAGAGACGCAGTCAACACAAGAAGGATGAGGCTGCTGCCAGTGGAAGGCATACCGTTTTGCATCCATTTTTTTTTATATGAAAACATTTTTTTTAAATATATTTTATTGATTTTTTACAGAGAGGAAGGGAGAGGGATAGAGAGTTAGAAACATCGATGAGAGAGAAACATCGATCAGCTGCCTCCTGCACACCCCCACCCCCCACTGGGGATGTGCCCGCAACCAAGGTACATGCCCTTAACCGGAATGGAACCCGGGACCCTTGAGTCCGCAGGCCGACGCTCTATCCACTGAGCCAAACCGGTTTTGGCAACATCCATTTTTTTTAGAAGTAGAAAGAATTGTTTATTATCATCACGTGCTGCATATGCTTGTGTGTGCCATACTCTTACGCTGCTGGCAGCCCAGTAGGTTTGTTCACACCGGCGTCACCACGAACACGTGAGGAATGCGTTGCTCTGGGACGTCAGGTGGGACGTCAGGATGGCTGTGACGTCACCACGGCTGGACGTCATGACCCGGAAGTAGGCATTTTCCAGCTGCATTGTATGCGCTCCCTCGTTGGCCTGAAGATCATTTTTTTGGTGCAAGACGGTGTCTGTTTTGCTTGTGATAGAAACAGCGGGAGAGTCTTCAGGAATCGGGTGAGGTGCTCGCGCAGTGATGGCCCGCAGCGGGGCGCTCCCGCAGGCGAGCTGAGGCCGGGGTTCCGGGTCCCAGCTCTCCAGAGCACAGGGACCCTAGTCTGGGGGTCAGGGTTCCCGGGCCCTAGAAGAATAACTCAATTACCTAGTGGTTTAGAGTTGATGCGTTTTCACATATATTATCCCCTGTGAGCTATTCCCTCCGCCTGTAGCATTCTTCCCCAGGGACGGGGTTTTATTTCACTAGTTTACACTTACTCTTTAAAAAAATACATGTTTTTGTTGGTTTCAGAGAGAGGAAGGGAGAGGGATATAGATAGGGAAACATAAATGACGAGAAGAAATCATCGACGGGCTGCCTCCTGCACGCCCCACGCTGGGGACGGAGCCTGTAACGGGGCATGTGACCTGACGGGGAATGGACTGTGACCTGGTTCATGGGCTGATGCTCGACCACTGAGCAACACTGGCCGGGCTCCACTTACTCTTTCGGTCTTATCTTGGATGTTCTTGAGGGAGGGTCTCTGGCACCCCGGGACAGCTTGGTTCCTGTAGTGATCACAGTGACGCAGGGCAGATGTTGGTGGTCAAACATACCGTCTTACCCCCTTCACCCTTTTTTAGAACAGCCCCTCCTTTGGGGGGAAATTGCCCCCTTTCCGTGTGGTTCTGGTGGGTTGTTAGTCGCAGTGCCAGCCTCCTTCCCCACAGGGGTTGCCAGGTAACTGGGCTGAGCCAATCACAGTCCCTACCCGGCCCAGCGATTAATCCATAGATAGGCATTCGGTCTTCTCTGGAATTCATCTGGAGAGACCTTGAGAGAGGGAAGGTCTTTCTGAGGGGGCCGCTGAGCCAGAGCATGTGCATCTCGGGATCCCGGAGGCTATTTTTCTCAGCAGCATTGAGGAGAGCTATCAGCATTAGGAGAGAAGGAAGGCCCAGCACCAAGGGAAGCAGTGATGACTAATGGAATAAGAATGAGAGCCCTTTTTAGAAATGCACTCCATATACCATAAATGGACCCTTTTCAAGTGTACTATTCAGTGGTTCTTACTTTATTCACAGATTTATACAACCATCACTATTATCTAATCCCAGAGCATTTTCATCACAGAGTTAAGAAACGCTGTAACCTTTAACGAGTCACTCCCAATTCTCCCTTCCTCCCAGCCCTTGGCAACCACAAACCTACTTTCTGTCTCTACACATTTGTCTACTCTGAGATTACATATAAATGGAATCACATAAGAGATGGCCTTTTGTGCCTGCCTTCGTTCACCTAGTATACTTTTTTCAAGGTTCATCATGTTGAAGCATGTAACAGTATTTCAGTCCTTTTTATGGTTCAGTAATATTCTGTTGTATGGATATACCACATTTTCTCCATCATCAGTTGATAGACATTTGCCTTGTTTTTTTTTTTTCTGCTATTATAAATAATGCTGCTATGAATTTTTCATAGAATCTTACACAATTATAATAAGTTATTTCTATGATAATTTCTTAGTGTCTGTCTTTCCCAGGAGAGTTTAGACAGTGCCTAACAGCCAGTAGATGTTCAACGATTACACGTTTACTGAGTAAATGAATGAAAGACCTGGGAGTATGACCCCCATTTTACACACAGGGAAGCTAAGGGTCAGGGAGATTAAGCAACTTGCCCAAATCATATAACTAGTTTATCTACCAGACTTCCTAATTATAAACAATGGAAACCAACTTTGGCTGATTTAAGAAGAAAAGTAATTTAAGGAAAGGCTTTTGGGGAATTCACAGAATCACCAGGGAGACCCAGGCTTAGAAAATGAGCTGGAACAAGGAGGCAAGGTGGCTGGCAGGATGGAGGCCAGAATGGTGTCTAAAAGCAGACTAGTGAGGACACTGCTGACGTCTCTCCTGACCAGAGGACATTGCCACTGCCGCCATCATGTCCCTGGATATCAGACATTGCTGCTACTGCTGTGGCCTCACCAGAATGCCTTTCCATTGGCCCTCCTTCTTTGTATCACCAGCTTCTGATTGAAAGCCTAGGGGACCCTCTAATTGGCTGTGAGCTGGTTGCAAAGGAAGGTGGGAAAGTGAGTATTTGGCCTTTTAGACTTCTGTAGTGGAGGTGGGCTCTGCCTTACCCAGCACTCTTAGTGGGGAGTTCTCTAGACCAGGGAGATTTAGTATTGGGTAGAAAAAAATTTTTCACTCTCGTAATAGGTAGAAAGTCAGTTTTCTAAATTGAATACATTTAAAAATATATATATTTTATTGGTTTTTTTACAGAGAGGAAGGGAGAGGGATAGAGAGCCAGAAACATCGATGAGAGAGAAACATCGATCAGCTGCCTCCTGCACACCTCCTACTGGGGATGTGCCTGAAACCAAGGTACATGCCCTTGACCGGAATCGAACCTGGGACCTTTCTGTCCGTAGGCCGACGCTCTATCCACTGAGCCAAACCGGGTAGGGCTTGAATACATTTTAATTGTTTGATAGCTTCTGAAAAATGCCCAGTTCCATGAACCTTTTGAGTCAGTGAAAGCCTTGCTGTGTTATTTTTCATCTGCTTCCCACTCTCCAAATGTCAGATGTCAAAGCCATGACAGGTCACCAAGTACTCAGGAGGCCTATTAATTCTTACTTATCTTCCACCTTTTATTTTAAAAGCAAATACTGCCAGAACACAGTACCTTTTTAAATGTAAGCAGAGTGGAATGCTTTACAAAATAATTTTAAGCATCACAAAGACATTCAGAAAATCATGAGGGCTTCAGCATCTGATCTTGCCGTGCATGTGTGATTGGAGAGTCTCCTTGTTGCTGTAGACCTTGAGAGGAGTGGCCTGGTAGCAGTACCCATCTCCCCCTTTTGTACTAAAGGGGAATATATTGAGAAATGCGTGGCTTTTTCCTTGATGTTCCCAGGACTTTTCATGAGTGAACTCCCTCAACATGAATCTCAGGGGAAGCTGGCCCCAGACCATCCATCTGGTGCTCATGGAAAGAGAGCTATTGCACCACCAGAGAGGCTTCATCTTGAATTAAGCAGTCATTGATTAGATCTGTGTACAAATGCACCCTCCCTCCTCTGCCCTTGGGCACATGGATAATTAAGCTGCATAATTATTCAGAACCGCTAAGGAGATGCCAAGCTCCCTGTACTTAAGCCAAGAGATCTCAGGGTTGTTAGCTGTAGAGGAAGGACATTCCAGAGAACAAGGCCATCTCTCTTTATCTTGGGTGTTCCAGCTGGGGGTTTCTTAGAGAGAATCCAGTTTCACCCCTTATAGGCCCCCAAATTGGGGCCACGAGTGGTTAGGAGCCTGCTCACGGTTCAAGCTTAATAGTGGCAGGGTCCAGGCAAAACTTTGGTTCTCCAGCCTGGCCGGTGTGGCTCAGTGGTTGAGTGTCGACCTATGAATCAGGAGGTCACGGTTCAACTCCGGGTCAGGGCACAGGCCCGGGTTTCGGGCTCAGTCCCCAGTGAGGGGCATGCTGGAGGCAGCCGATTAATGATTCTCTCTCATCATTGATGTTTCTATCTCTCTCTCCCTCTTCCTTCCTCTCTGAAGTCGATTAAACACACACACACACAACAACACACACACACACACACACACACACACAAAACCCCCTTGGTTCTCCATATCTAAAATAGAGGTGATAAAAATAATAAAATTTGCCTGTGAGTTATAAGCTTGTTCTGACATCAAATGAGAAAATATATGTGGAAGCACTATTGTACAAATATTCGGTAAATTCAGCAGAGTGCTTAATCTCTCTGCACCTCAATTTATCACCTGTGAAATGGGAATAATATTGTCAGTCCCATGTCATCAAGTTGCATGAGGATTAACTAAGTTAAAACATGTAAATTACTCGGGATAGAACTTGGCACATTGTGTGTGCTTATTGACTGCTAGTTATTATGTTGGTTATAGAATCTAACTTCCAAGGGAAACTTCAATTAGGTCCTGCTACTTGACTGATAAATTAAAAAGTTAATTAAGTGACTAACTTACTCCCCTACAATTTTTCTTCTTAGAAATTTGCCCCAAAGCCAAGGTCTCACTGTCCTACTTTAATGAGCCCCAGGAAGAGTAGAGAGGCCTGTCTTGGAAGCTGAGGAACTTGGCTGTCATCTTTCTAAATGTGCAACCTCTGGGTACTGTCCTGCAGGTGAACTTGTGTCAAATTCTGGCTCTGTCAGTTGCTGGTTGGGTGCCCACAGGCCAACCCCTTCCTTTCCTTGGGAATTTATTTCCTCAACTGTAGTTCTAGATGCCTCTGTAAAATATGTAGTCATTGGACCTGAATTTATTGATTCCTATAATGTGGTATAAGTCAAGCCTGTGGATTCTAGAGTTAGAGTGTTGGGTTCAAGGTCAGTCTTCTGTGACTGGGCAAGTTATTTAACTACTTTAACCCTTTGCACTCTCTTGCTTTTTTCTCGATTCCTTTATTCTAATGCTAACCGTGTCGAGTCACACTCGACATCCGAGTGCAAAAGGTTAAGCCTCAGTTTTTGATCTGTAGAATGGGGATAATAACAGTACTTCCTTCCTTCAAGAGTTGTTGTAAGGATTAAATTAGATAATATACATACGCTACTCAGCACAGTGACTGGCACCCTGTAAGCTCCTACTGATGTATTGGCTCAAAATAACAGCCACTGGAACATTTGTTTCTAAAGCTAACCTCCCAGTATTAGCTTCTTTCTTCCATGTTCTTAGTCTTTTTCTTTGAAGCCAAGTATACAAGTTTTGGTTAACTGAGAGTTCTGGTTGATTGAAGGCTGGTTAATCAAGAGTTGGCTCCCATCCCTTTTTGTGGTTCATGCATATTTATGATAGAACTAGAGGCCCGATGCACGGAATTCGTGCAAGGGGCTCGGCCCTCGCAGCTGCAGTTTCGTCCGGAAGGTCGTCCGGAAGAACATCTGTTCATCTAATACTGTGACATTAAATGGCATGAATTTTTTTGCAATGTTTATAAAATTAGTATACACATATAGAAAAGAAGAATATCTAGTCTGATTTTGTCAAACAATTGAAGTGTGGCTTCATCACTCAAGATGGGCTAAGTGAGCTGGCAGAGGGAGAGTGCCAGGGTCTACTCAACAGCTCAAGAGAGACTGCAGTACCAACAGCTCTTCTGTTCATGGGTCTAAGTCCCAGTAGTGAGAGAGAAAACACCATGGACCTTGTCCTGCTTGTCATGGCTTCAGAAGGAATGCTGGATGTGCTATGAAGGTTACTCTAACAGAATACTGAAGGAGATGTACCACTACAGGCGAAGCAACCACTGGACACTAAGATTGGGTACGTTCTTATTTAGAACTAAATCGAATAGTAGAAGGAGTTTTATACTAAATATTGTAAACCAAAGAACTTAAAGCACAATTTAATCTAGAAATTGTTCTGGCAGAAAAAAAAAAAAAAACATCTGGAAGGTCGTTCGGCTGTCCAGTCTAATTAGCATATTATGCTTTTATTATTATAGATTTGCAAGGGGGTGTGCTGGACATCAGATGGCACGTGTCCTGAATACATTCATTCTAAGGGAAGGAAATTGATGTAGGTTCCCACACAATAGACACCATTCTGAATCGCTTAAGGCAAGCTGACCTTTGGGAGATCTAGTTTAGATAATATCACACTTCTGCAGAAAAATAAAAATATATCTAATATCACATTTTGTCTGGGTGCACCAGGGAATATATTTTTATTGGAGGTAAATAAAAAAGAAGCAACTGCCCCGTTGACAAAAAGTAATAAATAGTAATAAAATCTCCTGTGAACAGCCACTTCTTAGTAATTTGGACCCAGAAGATGTGGGTTCAAAGTCAAGGGTGGAACAATATTAGATGCATCAATAAAAACATAAAGAATGTGGAGAACTGATTATGGATTTATGACATGTTTATGAGACCAAATTTTTGCTTTTTAAGAGCCTCCTTCCCATGGTTTTGCAAGAAGAGGCAGCTCTAGAGAATGTTTCTACTCGGCCTCCTGGAGAGAGATGAGGGAGGCGGTGGGTGGGAGGCAGAGGGGTTGCCTATCTAGTGATGGAAGAGCAGAGCAGGTGAACTTGCTTAAGAGCCTCAGCCCTTTTGCATAGGAAGTCAACCCAAGGGTCTTGGTGTTAGGTCAGCATCCGGGCAAAGTTCCCTCTGGGAGAAAGGTCTTAGAGGCAGTTCTTACTCCAGTCAGCCCTTGGGTTCTAGGCCATGGGGTCCTTGGCACCATTGGTAATGGAACCACTTGTCTTTTGTGGCTCTCAGTACTCTTTCCTCAGCCCCTGGTCCATGCTATAACCTCCCTGTACCTCTCACCTTGCTGTCTGGTGACCTCTGCTCATACAGTCCCCTAACAGCCCCTCTCCCAGGTCTCTTTCAAGAGGTTTTCTGCTCTTACCATCCTCCACTCATTGAGACTATTTTTCTGTCTCAGATAAGCCAATTATAGTACCTAAATACTATCAATACCATCCATTGAGCATTGACTATAAACTCATTGCTAGGAGCTTTAACAAAATTCTCTAAAATTCTTACGACACTCCATAGCAATGGGTATTTGTAGCTCCAATTTTCATTAAACTGAAGCTCAGCTTGGTTACTTGACTTATCCAAAGGTACAGAGCTAGTTAGCGGCAGAGCCAGAATTTAATCCCAGACCCTTTGTCTCCAAGATCTGGACTCTTTCTGCAATCCCAGCGGTCTTCCAACTATGTGTCACTGTGGGACTTTTCTCATAACAGAGTCATATGGAAGATAAATAGAGGCTGAGCCGTCCCATCGGGAGCACAGATGGGTACTCTTGTCATATGTTGACAAGTCACTCATTTTGAGTTAACTGTTAGGTAGAACTTATGTATTAATTAGGTCAGTGGGATTGAGTTCTTTCTGAGCACATACTTTCTTATTGTAAGAAAGTCCCTGGCAATTAACTTACCCTTCTGTGGGTTTGTAAATTGGGGATGATAAGTTGTAGTTAGGTTTAGAGGAGATAATGATGTAAAGTACATGGGAGGCACTCTGTAACTTGCCATAGTTACTATGATTTCACATTTGATTTTATTCAAAATTCCAAGATTACAAGGATGAATTTCTCATTTAATGAATGACCAAAGAGAGTGTTGCTTTCTTCAAAGACCCTAGAATCCACATAGGTCTTATAGGCTCTCCAGCCCTGCACAGCAGAGAAGGTTCCAGCCACCTGGGAAAACAGAAAGAGTGCTGGTGGATGTTTAAGTCTGGGAACAGATGCACACCACTGTTTTCAGGACCCAGGCATGCTACTGGCAGGAAATTTTGAAAGGAGACCATTGTTTCCAAAATTCCAGCCCAGGAATGACACGATAGACCTGGCTTGGGTGACATGCCCATTTCCTGAAGCAATTGCAGTGTGTAGGAGAATTCAGATTGGCACCACCAGCAGCCGGGAGGATGGGCCTGCCCCACCAGAACCAGCTGGACTACACATAGGGGAGGAGCATCCTTCAGAGACGCTGGGCAGACAAGAAGGCTTACCTCCTCCACCATGAGCACATCATTTTTGTGGCACTGGGGGGTGGGGTGGGCCGGGACACCCACTTTCTGAGATCATAGCCTTGTTGGGGAGTGTGGCATGTACCTTTCTTCTATAGTGATAGAACTTTTGCCATGGTTGCCCGTGGTAGACAGAAAAATGCCCCCCAAAGATGCCCATGTCCTAATCCCCAGAACCTATGAATATGTTATGTTACATGGCAAGGGGGAATGGAGGTTACAGATTAAATTAAAGATGCTAATCAGATGGCCTTAAAATAAGGAGATTAGCCTGAATGATCCAGGTAGGTCTAATGTAATCACACGAAGCATTAGATGGGGAAGAGGGTGGCAGAAGAATCAGAACCAGAGAGATGGCATTGGGAGAAAGACTCACCTGGCCAGTGCTGGCTTTGAAGATGGGAGGAAGTTGTGATCTAAGGAACATAGGTGGCCTGTAGAAGCTGGAAAAGGCAAGACATGGATTCTCTTCTAGAGCCTGCAGAAGGGAACCCAGTCCTGCTGACACCTTGGTTTTAGCGCAGTGAGACGCATTTTACACTTCTGACAACCAGAATTATAGATAATAAATTAGTGCTGTGCTAAATCATTAAGTTTGTGGTAATTTGTTACAGCATTAGTGCCCCACCCCCACTTCCTTTCTTCACCTCTCTTCCATCCTGCTGCCTAGCTGTGGATGCCAACTGGACCATGGGGACGAAGCCAGACCCTACAGAGGTGCAGGCATGCCCTGGAAGGAGCAGAGCCACAAGTCAGCCTTGGGATTTCTACTTCTGCTCTTTGACAAAATATACATCTTGTTCAAGCCACTGTTACGTGTTTTTAAAACTCACAGCTGGAGCCGGCCCTAATTACTGTAGAAAGAAAAGTCGTTAACCCAGATCCAGACCCGGTGTCCACAAGATGAGAGTGTCCCAAGGGGGTTCCAGCAATGATTCAGAGCTCCTGCCTGATCCTAACTCTGGGCTTCACAGCCCTCAGCTCCTTCCTGTCTCTTGCCTTAGCTGTCGGTATCTATTCTTAGGCAGTAATCCTAACCAACCCCGACTCAGCTGGATGCTCGGACTCTCTGAACCCTATGCCGCCTTGGTGAACACCCATGATCCAGTCTGGCCCCATGGAACTCATCCCCACCCTGGCCTCCCCCTCACCCCACCCAGATAAAGCTAAATAAGAATGCAAAATTTAATTAGCATTGAAGACCTTGTCTCTAGATTTCTGTGTTGACTTCAGAGGAAATCACAGTTATAATAATTAGCATTTATTGAGCACTTTCCCTGGGACAGGAAATGGATTAAATGTTCTGTATTTTAACTTCATTTAATCCTCAGAACAACACTGGGGAGTAGGTACTAGTGTTATCTTATTTTACAGGAACTGAAGCTGTATTAACAGAGAAGTGAAATAATTTGTCTGAGGTCACTCAACTGCTAAGGGGAAGAAGCAGTGTATAAACTGGGCAGTTTAATTTCAGAGCCCACCCTGCGATGCATTAGGTGTACTGCTTCCCAAGCCCAGCTCTGCCATCTTCTGAGCAGCACTTCACCCCACAGAATGTTTAGAAGGCCATGCTGATGGCTCCGGGCATCAGGCGGGGCTGCCACGCATGGCCATGTGGATTGTGCACTGCACAACTCAGGAGGTATCCTTCATAGTGTCATCTGTGTTTGTTGTAACCCCTGGAGCTGTGCAGTGGACAATCTGCACAAATACATGTGGCCACTCGGAGGCCTTGGCACCTGCCAAGCTGATAGCGGGAGGTCACATGGAAATGCCAGGAACTCAGTTGGGGAGCTATTAAAAACTTTGCTTAGGAGTTGGTGTTGAAGATTAGGAATCAGGGAGACAAGCCAAGGTAATGGGAGACAGGAACGCAGAGGACTTTCGCTGGGGCAATGTGAACACTCCTGCTGGAAGGCTTCTTTCACGCCCAGACCTGCACTACATGACCCTTTAAAAAAGGGGGAGGAGTTAGTTTTGTTATTCTATCATAAAAATAATACGTGCTCATTGACGGATGATTGGAAAATATAGAAAAGTTTAAATAAGAAAATGGTAGTCACCCATTGTCCATGACACAGAGGAAACCACTGCTAATGTATTGTATTTTCTTCAGGCTCCCCTCTCTCTGTTTCTTGATGGATGATAAATATCCACCCGAGACGTGGAAGGTATTGGGCTGACTCTTGCTTGTTCTGGAGCATCTTTAAGGCCCCAACTGACTAGTTATGGAGCAATTCTTTCAAGAACTGGTGGGCCATAGAATATAGAGGCTGTTAATGGGATTGAAGGGAATAAGTGGGAGTGATCCTTGGGATAGACGAAGAACTCATCCTATTCAAAGCTGGGGGTGTGGAGTGTTGAGGGGCCGCTGGAACACATAAGCCTGATTGCACACCAGGGAGCCTGGTGACCTTCCAAATGAGAAACTGGTTCTCCTGAAAGAGAGCTTTGAGGTGATGTGGTCCAGCTTCCTCCTCTTCATCACTCTCCCGCCCCACATTAACACCATGAATACAGTTTCTAGATGAGGAAACCAATACCTAAGGAGGTAACTTGACATGCTTGAGATCATTGAGGGAGGCAGTGGCATACTGGGTACAGGACTGGGGGCTCCTGACTTCTTTCCAAGGATCCAGCATTTCTGAAAATGTGTGCTGCAAAAGGCCAGATTTACCATATACCCCTAATAAATGGACAAAGCAGGACTTTGGTCAAAGGCTTCACACTGTAATCCTTCCTGAGATTCACAAGTACCTGAGTTTACTAAAGACTCAGAAGGCCTGCAGCGAATAACTCTATTGAACTTGAATCAATCCATTGTTTCTTGAACTTGTGTGGACAAGGAACTCTTTTCTCATTGATCATTGAGTTATGTCTTTAGGAACATATTTGAGGAGAGAGAAGCTGTGTTATACTGTGCTGCCTGTCCACTCAGGCAAGAAAGGACACCTGAGGACATTAGAAATGTCACACTGAGTCAAGGCTATAGTCCTTGTAGTGCTGAAAAGGGCTCTCAGATAGGGCCACCAATGAAAGTATTGCAAGAGTGTGTGGCTGCCCTCCACTGAGGCCAGGCTTAGTGACTTTAAACTTTTGAAAAGTTCAAATGGCTTACACTAAATCAGTTCCATGGGAGCAAGTTCCTGTGTGTATTATTCATGTCTTTCTCCTCAGTGCCTAGAACAATGCCTGCTATATAGTAGGCACTCAATAAAAACTTGCCTGAATAAATGGAACTACATTTCTTTTTACTTTTGAGGGTTGCAGAAATTCCAAAATCATTTTCTCTGAGTGACATAAACTCTTTGACTTTCCCCTCCCAGCTTACAGATTGAAGAAATGTTTATTGAATGCATAAAGTATGCAAACCCTATGCTAGACATGTTCCCATATAATAATCTCTTATTTAATATTTTCAATGACCCTCTAAGGCACTGTAATATCAATTTTTCCAGGTGAGGAGGCTGAGGCTTAGAGGTGTTAGTTGGCTTGACCAAGGTGCTGTTCTCAATAAGTGGCAAAACTGAGATTTATGACCCCCATGGCCAGAGCTGGGTGTAGTTTATTAATGGGATGATCAAAGCAGACTTGAGATGAATCAAGAAGAGGCAGGCTTCAGAGGAAGACTCCTCCAGGTTATAGAAGAAGGCATGTCCTCTTCTGGAAAGGCCATTACCACTGTCCTGGGTGCTATGTGGGACCCCAGGCCACCTGTCCTGTGTCTGTGTGGAAAATAATTCTGCCTAAGGCAGAGTAACTGTGAGAATTGAGAAACACGAATAGTTCCCAGCTGATAGAACAGCTGAAGCACTAAGCCGCCCAAGCCTTGGTTACGGCAACACAGTGCTAAGCACACCAGCGTGACTTTGAATTGCCCTGTCCACTCAGCAGGTTGCTATTTCTTTTCCACCCAAGTCTTTGAATACCCAGAGCAGCCTTTTCAGTTCAAGAATTAAAGAAACACAACTATTGTAATACCTGGTTGTCCTTTGAAAATAGTGCCTGTTCTTTGAGCTAGAGCACAGAATGGCTAGTTAAACTGTGTTGAAGGGAAAGTGTGCGGTTAGAGTGGAGGACAGGTGGATAGAAGATTATATCTCAGTAGATTCATAGGATGTTGGAGCTGGAAGGAGCCTTGGAGATCATCTCATTCCTCACTTACAGAGGAGGAAACTGAGGCTCTGAGGTTGCCCAAGGCCACGTAGATATTGACCGGTAAAGCTGGGCTTCAAGAAATTCAAGTCTCTTGATTATGGTGTAGTGTGCTTTATTCCCTGCCATCTTGAATACAGTCTTCGCTCCATCATTCATGCTATGTGACCTTACACAAGTATTGGACCTCTCTGTCTTTTTTCATCTGTAAAATGGAGGCAAATATAGTTAACTACCTCATGGAGTTATGATAAGGATTGTGGAACAACATCTACTACTGTTGGTAACAAACCTCATCCTAAGTGTGTATTGTGCTTTGAGATATTAACTAATGATAGTAGGCAGTCATCATCGTTTTCAAACATGCACAAAATAGAAAGTATAATAACTAAGTCCCATATGCCTATCACTGAGCCTCAACAATTATCAGCATTTTGTCAAAACAAGAGTTTAAAAATTGTTTCTTTTGTCATTAACTCCTTTAACACGTTAAGCGCCCAGCCTGTTTTGTCTTCCGGATGGAAAGTATAGTGTCAGTCACAGGTGACTGACTGGGCACTTAACGTGTTAAACATTTTTCTCTATATATAGTATACTAGAGGCCTGAATTCGTGCACGGGTGAGGTCCCTAGGCCTGGCTGATTAGGGCCCTCTCACCCAGTCCCAATCAGGGCAGGCCGATTGGGGCCTGCTTGGTGGTGGTGGTGGTGGGGGGGGGGCGGGGAGGGGAAGGGGAAGGGAGGGATGGGAGGGGAGGGACCACAGGAGGTTGGCTGTGAGAGCGCACTACCACCAGGGGGCAGCTCCTGCGATGAGTGTCTGCCCCCTGGTGGTCAGTGTGCATCCTAGCGACTGGTCGACCGGTAGTTCCGGTCGTTCAGTTGTAACGGTCACTTAAGCTTTCATATATATAGATGTGAGTATAAAAATGTACACTACATAAAATTACATAAATCAAAGTTGTATATGCAAGGACCCATCTAAGTCTCTTGCCTCACTCCCCTCCTTCCCATTTCTCTCCCTGCTTTGGCCCCAGTGCTGGTCTACAATGCAAACGTTTGTGCAGTGCACATATTGATCCATGTTTCCTCCCTCCAGGGCCTTTGCACATTCTTTCTCTGCTTCCCCAGGGCCTTTGCACATTCTTTCTCTGCTTCCCCAGGGCCTTTGCACATTCTTTCTCTGCTTCCCATCTCAGCTCTGGTTCTACTTTCTTAGGAAATCCTTTTCTTCCTTCTAGTCCAGGTTGGGTTTCCTGAATATAATCCATTCTCATGGAATTTAATTATTTTCCTTCATTGCACTTGTCTTGATCTGTAATGCATAACTGTAGGCTCATTTGAGTGAGGACTAATGTCTACCTATTTCTGTAGGCTGAAATCTCCAAGAAGGCTACCTGCCCAGTGTCTAAATCCAGTGCCCAGCACATAGTAGGCGTTCAACAAATTGTGGACTAAATGAAGGCTATATTATAGTGCAAGGTTAAAACAGCACAAGGGTGAGAGGTGATCCCTGTAAGCCAGTGGTAGATGAGGCATCGTTGCATGAGAAGTTTAACAATGGAAGAGATAAGGAACAATGCAAGACAACAATTTGAGTTCACAGACAGTGCGTCGTTGGTTAGTTGCCAAACAAGCACAGTGGATGTCAAATGCATCAAGTTCAAAAAGAGAACACTCTCCGTGGTGTGTGCTGGGCTAGCTTCAGCTGGTATTATCTTTTGAAATCTAAAAGCCACATGTGAACAAACACATATTGGTACCCTGGAAGCTGAAATCCTTGTTTGTGATACTGAAAGTGTAATTTAATTTTGATTTACAAGAGTCTCCAATTCGACCCTGAAGTCATAATAATAATGTCATCTTCGCGGATCATTCCATTGTTGAAAGAATCTGCCCTTTTCTCAGGCTCTGCATCCATTACAGCCTTGAAGATGGAGCTGTGGTTTATTAGCAATAACCTCTTTCCTTAGGTCTTGCAGTAGTCCATCCCTGTTTGACTGGGCTCTCATGTGATTTTTTATGTGGTTTTCCTAATAAAGGGACTTGTTTTTATGTGATCTGGTAAATAAAGAACTCTTGGTATTAATTTAGAAGACTGTAGGCTGAGTTTTTGAAGCCCAGCTTGACATTCATGTGATCTGAGCTTGTTTTTGCCCAAGAGCAGCTCTGTGTCTGTTTTAGTTTTAGCACGCACTTGTTTATTTCCCTGGTTTCTTATTTGTCTCTTGCTGGTAGGATATGAGCTGCATGAGAGCAAGAGCCTTAATTGTCCTCTCCTCATTGTAACTTTAGTACCTAGGACAGGGCTTGGCATAGAGCAGGTGCTCAAGAAATATTTGTTGAATGAATGACTGTAAGAGAGTGGAGTTCATGGATGTGTTTGAAAGCACATAGGCCAAAAGGCTCTGTATCGTTATTTCAAAATTGCTCAAGCTTGTGAGTAACTAGAAGAGACAGGACAATCCCCTTCCCCGCACCCCATATCTGTATTTCCTATGACATTGCCTAGTACCATAGACTTGTTATAGTAGATCTCTGAGAGGACATCAACTCACTGACATCAGAGAGAATTCTGGGTAGTCGTTTATTCAAGATAGTGGAGAAGGGGCAGGTGGGAGAAGATTGGCTTTAAAATTAGTGGACTTTGAGTGAAGTTCCAGTTTCCCTTCTCATTCACTGAGTAACCTTGAGCGAATCACTGGACTTCTCAGCCTCAGTTTACTCATCTGTAATGGGGATAGTAATGGCAGCTGTCCTTGTCCCAGAGCAATTGTGAGGCATTCTGTCTGCGAAGGGCTCTGTAAACAGTGAAATGTCTGGAGGTATGATTTGTGGTGGCCCCTGGCCAAGGCAATTAGGAAATTTTGGAGATTCCCATAGGGCTGTTGGCAGTGCCCTTGGCCTTCAGAAGAACATTGGCTCAGAAGCTGAACCTGCTGGGTCCAGGTTTCCAGGTCTTTGCCTCCAGAAGCTCCTCATGTCATCACCTTTCTTTTTACTCTGCTCTCCCCTGTGGCTTTTTCCTCCCTCCCCCACCACTGGTCTCCCTTTACCCTGGCTCATGCAGCCTGTCTGGATTGCCAGATGAAATGTAACCTGATAGCCTGAGTTATCTAGAGTTACATTCCAAAAACATCTCTGCATTTCCTCAGGGGAGGAAGGAAAACAGGGACCAGGGCACAAGAGGGCACAGAGGACACTCTAGCCATGTTCTACCTCCTCCTCTATGAAATTTGGCCTGTGGTTTCCTAAAGAAATTTCCCCAACCAATGCTAGCCCTGTAGCTGGAATAAGGAGTCTCCTTTTGGTTGTGATAGAGGAGAATTGGATGACCCTGCCCCAATCTCTCTGATTGGCCTGAAATTCTCCCATTACCTGGACTTTTGGTTTCTAAGCCAACATATTCCCACTGAAGATCATAATTAACCATTAACACCTGAGCTCCGATTAGGGTCATTTCAGACACCAAAGGCCTGGCACGGAAGGGACAACTTTTGATATGGAACCTAAAGAACTGATCGGGGTGGGGGGGGGCAGGAAGGAATGGGCAAAGGAAGATGGAAAAATCTAGACAGGAAGCAGGAGAAAGCAATGGAGGTACTTATAAAATGCATCGTGTCACAAATCTGTGCAGAGTATGCTTAGCCTTTAAAATTTTAAACCTCAATGAACCAGTTGATTTTTAATTATTAGAATCAAGGTTAATAGAAGTATGGTTATGTTTACTTAAACTTTAAGGTGCTCTTTATTTTGTCAAAATTAAAATAGTCCTGTTGACTTTTCAGATTTTCATAATAACTTTATTATCATTATATCATGGCTTATTATTATAAAACAACGTGAAGAAGACTGAGCTCCCTGAGACTAGCATCTGATTTCTGTCATGTGCTCTCTCTACTCGTGCCTACAGTCCCACTCCTTGCCCTGGTTTATGCCATCCCAGCACCTTAGCTTGGGTGTTTCTCTCACCACAAATTGTCCTCACTCTCTACCTGTGCCTGTTGGAACCCCTCAAAGTTGAGACCTAACTTTATCAGCCTATTAATTTTATCACGATTTCTATGCCACATGCTTAGCTGCACCTTTGATGTGCTTCTCATGCACTCATTTCACTCTCCCTGTCACATAGTTAAGGGATACTTGCTCTTCCCCTCCACTTCCTGTCTCCTCTCCCTGGTTGGGCGAGATGCATAAGAGACTGTCATCCTCATTGTTGTAGCCCTCAAAGGGTGTTTAATAGTGTCTGTTGAATGGAATTGTATGCAGCTGGTGTACAAGGCATTTCTGTTATGATTTCAGGAGCCCCCAGAAAGAAAATACTCAACTCCCTGGCGGATGTCTGGAGCCCCCCTTAAGGTAAGGCTTTCATTTCACTTCTAACAGCTTACCAAAGGGGCGATCAGTTTTCTGCTCTCTTGGAAATATCTGAATCTTAGATCAAGCATCCTAACTACAAAGATCTGAGATGTTCTGTATTGAAAGATATACTGTTTATTTAAAAAGATGCACTAGCCTGTCTGAGTTCAGATCAGTTGCTAATCTGTATAGTTCCTATCACATAGAGATGTTGTGAGATTAAATGGATTAATATTCATAAAGTGAGTTGAGCAGAGTGGGCACAAAGTTGGTGCTTGTTAATGTTGTTGTGGTATTATTATTATTTCCTGTCTGACCTGAATGTAACTATGACCCTTTGGGCAGCTCCTCCTCTCACTCTGTGTCCACCTTGAAAACAGCTCAGCACCTTACGGGGTCCCTCCTTCAAACCAAATTGAACTCCAATAGTTTTGGTGATAAATGCAGACTTTACTGAAGACTTCTTAGGGAAATCTGGATGATGATATTGCATACCACATAGCAGAACTTGAAAAAATTTAAGCATCTCTGTTGTTTTCCCAAAGCTCCTTTTCAACACAAGCAACCTCATGTCTCCTCCTTCCCCAAATATTCTCCCACCCCTTTCAGTAGCTACTCCTGCTATCTGAATACATCCTCTTTGGGATTGATCCTCCTTGGAAGGCAGGGAAACTAGAGGACAAATAATCTCCCTTCTCACATTTAGAATGTTAATGAACAGAAAGTGCTATTTATTGCTTATGTCAACCAATAAATGTGAATGCTGCATTCCCACAGCTCCTGGATGACCCCAGCCTACAAAACTCATTCGGGGAAGGGAGGGGGTTACCTTCTGTGGTCAGGGGTGTGCCAGAGCTGATTCACACCAGCTCACAAGTGCCAATTGTGCACTTCTCTTCCCAGCTCCACTTTCAGCAATGTCACATAGGTAACTTGAAACCAGCCATAGCAGGAGTATTTACACAATGGAAATTAGCAAGTGCAACAAACCAGGGCTTCTCCCTGACTGTGGATTGTTCAACGCTTACCAGCACATCACTGCTGCAGCCACTGACAGTATACACCTCTCTCTGGCTCTCATGCAAGACCCCAGGGGTGCCCTTGCTTGGCTTTCTGCCTCCTAAATTCCTGGGATTCTGTGACTGAGTTTAAGTGGCTAAGGAGAGTTGTTCTCAGTTCTGTATGCCCTACCCCAGTCCAGCTGTCCTCCCTCCTTCCCTTTCTTGGCCTTATATCTATTTGTTTTCCCTGAAATCTGAGCTTTTCTTTCCTATTCAGTGAGCCTGGATCACACCTTGGACTGGTTCAGGTTCACTCTCTCTATTTATTTTTTGGTCTAAATTCCCAGCATGCCACCTGGCAGGAGCCTCATCAGTATGACACAGAGTGTGCAAGATTTGATCACAGGAATGGGCCAGTTGATGATGCTGGAGAAGTTACATGACTGTGAGGATTGGGGTGCTGCAAGTCATGGTTTCGCTTGTCCGTTAGCTGTCACTGTGGTCCTGGAGTCAGCGGTTTTCCACGATAGCTGCACATTATAATTACTTGAGGAGTTTAAAAACTCCCAAGTACCACCCAACCAGTTAAATCAGATGGACCCAGGTATCACCTTGCTTTTTAAGATCTAGATAAGATTCACTTGAATTGCCGAAACTGGTTTGGCTCAGTGGATAGAGCGTCGGCCTGTGGACTGAAGGGTCCCAGGTTCGATTCCGGTCAAGGGCATGTACCTTGGTTGCGGGCACATCCCCAGTAGGGGGAGTGCAGGAGGCAGCTGATCGATGTTTCTAACTCTCTATCCCTCTCCCTTCCTCTCTGTAAAAAATCAATAAAAATATATTAAAAAAAAAAGATTCACTTGAATTCCCAGAATCCTCCCTGTTGACAGCTAATTTTACATTCGCATGGTCGCTTCTGTTCTGAACCCCTGCCACTGCTGCACTGGTTTGGTTTAGGAATCCTTTTACCATCCCATGGGTGCTTCTCTGTCTCATGAATTCAACCCGATGTCACTCCCTCAGGGAAGCCTTCCTTGATTCTCCAGGCTAGGTCAGGTATTTCTGGTACATATATATTTTAAAATCACCCTATCCTTTTTTCATACTAGTTAAACCAGTTTGTGATTATATGTTGACTTTTGCATTATTTGATTAATTATATTGTACTCTCTATGAGGGCAGGGATTTTGTCTTTTTTTTTTTTCCTGTCACTTAGATCAAGTTCTTAGACCCTTTTGCTTGGCACATAGTAGGTGTTCAGTGGATAACTGTTGAATGTGGAAGAGGTAATTACAGAAAGGAATATGACTAGGTCTCAGAAAGAAGTTGCAACCAGGAATGAGAAAAACAATCCAGACATCTTAACCTAGTGTCTCTGGTTTCTTTTTCTTTCTCTGACGACCAGCCTTTCCATGTTTTCCAGTCTGCTTAGTGGGTAAGAGAAGGTCATCATGCAGCTGCTTAGTCATCTCACCTCCAATTAAGAGACCAGCTTAGACTGAACTAGACTCTCTTAGTCCCAATTCCCAGGTGCCCAATCCTGGTTCAGTCAGCACTGGTGAGGGGACAGAGTATGAGGTATGCCAATAAGTGGTATGCCTAAGGAGTCGTGTAAACTGGGCAGACACCCCAAAAGATGCTCACTGTAGCCAATACCTAGAGTCACTGTCAAATACAAAATTAAACCTACAAATGGTGATAAAGAACTGGGAGAATGAGAGAGAAAAGACAGGTGGGCCCAGGTGGCTGAGTGAAAGTAAGGAATCCCACCAATCAACAGGGAATGGGTTCTTAGCTTGTCTCCCTGGATCAGATTTTTAGATCTATTCCCAAGGGCCTAGAAAGGACAAACATTCCCAAGACCGATTTCCTGGCTGCCTTTGGACCTCTCATGCCAGTGGAGAAGAGAAATCAGATGGATTGGTGCCCAGTCTTCAGAGAGGAGCTGGCTGGCTCCCGGAATGGGTTGGCATTATCCAGATCTCATCTGACTAGCACGGAGTTGTTGACAGTGAAGGAGGGTAGACATTCCTAAAAGAGAGAGTACGAGCCATAAGAGGCCTTGAGCTCTCAGGGTGAGTCTGCTGTAGAATAAACATCCTGGGCAGTGAGCTTCCCCATCACACTGTGAGCTCTGAGAGGGCTCCGGTCCTGTTCATGAGTCTGTAAATGACAAGCTAGTGAGTACCTATTTGAGTCCATGGCCTCTGCCATCAGTCCAGTGGGGAAGACGGAAACACAGTAATGTCACTAGAGGACAATGTGGTTGGTGAATGCTCTAAGAGGTCTCAAGTGACAAGGAGGCACATGGATGGGGCACCAGCACATGGGCGTCAGAGCAGGCTTCCTGGAGGAGGTGATATTTAAGTTGTGACACAGTGAATAGGATTTAGACAGGTGAGCGAGGGTCATGGTGGGGAGAGGAAGAGGATTTCAGGTAGATGAAGTGGTATTTACAAAAGCCTACAGATGAAAGAGTCAGTGTCATCCAGAAATTAGAAGTTGTTCAAAAGTCCGGCGCCCTGACTAGCAGGTCCTCCTGGGATTGTGCATGTTGTTGTGTTCTCTCATCATTTCACACATGATCCTTGTGTTCCCCACAAATGGAAGCCATCCCCAAATACCATGGGCTTTGACTTCTAAGAGAGGAGAGCACGAGGGAGTCACACCATCTCAGTCAACCTCTTTGGGCCGTGGTTGTCTCCTCTGTAAGCTGTCCGAGACAAGGAATGGGAAAGTAATTTTCAAATGGAATGGGTATCACTACTTTTCTCGGGCTCCTCTGCAGTTGTGTGTCTGAGGCTGTAGCATCAACACTCTTTGATGGAATTGTTCACTTGGTCAGATTTGCTTTCCAGGGCTGTGCTCCAATGTCCTGCCCTGATGTGTGCATGGCCTGCTCAATCAGCACCCCTGATGGTAATAACACCAAGGCCCCCCTCTCTATCCCCACAACCTGCCCCCAAATACCTCTGACAGTTCTGAAAACCTAGGTACACTGGAGCTTTATTTCTCTGGGTATGGGGGATATTCCCACGGTGACACTGGTGTCCCCATGGATCACCAGGATTGGTTGGCTGGGCAGGTGTCCCTCTCTCTCCTACTGCTCTGTGTATGCCACCTCTTGAGCTGTAGACAGACATAGAGAGAGCCATGGTGGAAGAAGACAACCTTCTTGGGGAGGCGAGGTACAGTCTTCAGCCAAGACTGTGTTTCCTTCTAGAATCTCATCACCTCCCAGGCCCCAGTTTCTTTATCGGAATATAAAACAGGAAGATTAGACAGATGACCTTTGACTTGTTGTCCACCTCCTGCCCAAGATTTCAGGACAGGCTGGGCAGAGGCAGCCCAGGTGTAGGAGGGGAGGTAATGGGTAGAGTGAGTTGAGAGGAATGCCATGTGTAGGCCAGGGTGGCAAACTCAAGTCACAGGGATCAGGATAAATGGAGGAAGTGGAGTGTGCTCTGGCTTTTCCTTCTAGATGGGCTGTGAGCTCTCCAGTTTCCCTTGGTCTCCTTTACAGCCCCCACAACTCCTATGTTCCATCTGCTCTCCATGGTTGAGGCTATACAGTCAACTCTCCAGCTGCAATTTCCTGCCCAATGTTCTTGATAATCCCTCTCTCATTTTCCCTATGACTTGACTCTGGGAACTTTTCCAAGCTCTCTGAATCACAATGGCTGCCTACATTTGTTGAGTAACTTACATTTGTTGTGTCTGGTACTGTACTAAGATTTTCCACACTTTATCTCGTTGAGTCCTTATGAAATACCCTCTGAATTAGGTTCTGCCTAACACCCTTCTTCTCATCTTCACATGGCTAGTTTGTTTCCATGATTCATGCATCAGCTCTTCTAATGTTTTACCACCCCCTACCCCCCCAATCACTTTCTATCATACCATATTCTGTTTTATTTTCTTTATAGAATTTATTATGGGAATTATTCTATATACTAGTGGCCCGGTGCACGAAATTCATGCACGGGGGGAGGGGGGTGTTCCTCTGCCTGGCCTATACCCTCTCCAATCTGGGACCTCTCGAAGGATGTCCTACTGCCGGTTTACAGGGATTGGGCCTAAATCAGCAGTCGGACATCCCTCTGGCAATCCTGGACTGCTGGCTCCTAACCGCTCACCTGCCTGCCTGCCGGCCTGCTCGCCCCCAACTGGCCCCCTGCTGTCAGCTTGCTCGCCCCCAAATGCCCCCCCCACCAGCCTGATCACGCCCAACTGCCCCCCGAGCTGGCCTGCTCGCCCCCCACCTGCCCTCCCTTGCTGGCCTGCTCACCCCAAACTGCCCCCCCCTGCTGGCCTGCTCGCCCCCACTTTCCCTCCCCACTGGCCTGCTTACCCCCAACTGCCCCCCTGCTGGTCTGCTTACCCCCAACGGCTCTGCCCCCCACCAGCCTGATCACCCACAACTGCCATCCCATCCTGGCCTGATCACCCACAACTGCCCTCCCCACTTGGCCTCTAACCACCTCTACCTTGGCCCCGCCACCATGGCTTTGTCCAGAAGAATATCTGGAAGGTCTCTTGAAAGGTCTCTCAGTCTAATTAGCATATTACCCTTTTATTAGTATAGATAAAGGCCTGGTGCACGGGTGGGGGCTGGCTGGTTTGCCCTGAAGGGTGTCCCGGATCAGGGTGGGGGTTCCCTTGGGGTGTAGGGTGGCCTGGGTAAGGGGCTGAGGGCCATTTTCAGGCTGGCCACACCCCCTTCAGGGTGGGGGTCCCCACTGGGAGGGCCTTCTTGTGGGCCTGAGCCCTCAGCTGTGGGATAGCTGATGCTATAAATTGTAGGACACCCAGCTGATCCTACAACTGGTTGCAGAATTGCTTGTTGTGGGGAAAACCCCCCACACAACTGGTGTTGGCCGTGTTGTGAGTCTGGTAGTAATGTGAACACAAAGGAGAAACAGGAGGAAAGACGGTTTTTCCTAACATAACTACATGTTCATAAACATTTGCAGAATGGATTAATGCTATTATCACTGTTTCAAAGATGAGAAAATTACAGCTGAGAGCCATTAAGTAACTTGCAGTTAGTACACTGGCAGAGCTGGGGTTCAAACCCAAGTTGCCTGTCTCCAGACACCCTTCCTCCTGATATATTACCATCCTCATGGTGCTGTGACCTTGCCCTGCCTGATTTCTCTTCCTGGCTGGATTCCTTTTCTGTTCTGGCATGCCACCCAATTGGTGCTGAGCCTGCGTTTCTTAACATGGAACACGATCTCCCAGAACTGTACCTCTCATCTCTCCCTACCTCCCCTCGGCATAAATATTCCTTGGCGAGACTGAGCGTTTTTTCCACGGGCCTGGAAACTTGCAGGAACCAACATGGTTATGTCTCCACAAACCTATCTCTCCAGAGGGCTTCAAATTTGCCCTCACTTTGGTTCCCTCCCTAGATATCATGGTGCTAAGGACAAATAGGATTGAGATTTTAATTTAATTTAATTTTTTTATTTTAGGAAGGGAGAGATAAAGAGAGATAAAAACATCAATGATGAGAGAATATTGATCAACTGTCTTCTGCATGCCCCCCCACTGGGGATTGAGCCCCAAACTCGGGCATCTGCCCTAATTGGGAATCAAACCACGACCTGGTTCATAGGTCGATGCTCAACCACTGAGCCACGCCGGCCCGGTAGGATTGAGATTTGAGTCCTTGAAAAATGTTCTGGAGGGAAGAAAAGGTGAAAATGCAAAGCCCATTTCTCTTGGCCGTTTTTAAAGGAAAATGTAAAAAAAAAAAATCTTGTTCTACTAAGAGACTATTTAAGGATGAAAGTACATCAGAATCACGTACAGAACCTGGTAAGGGAAGCAACAGCAAAACATGAAATTCCATCCCAGTTCTGGGAAGAAACAGAAGAGAAAAGCTGTGTCCGGTTCTGCCCTTTCTCAGGTTTTGTATTTATGGCACATATATAAAAGAAGGGATTGAAGAGGAGAGATGGGAACTAGAAATGAATTTAGGCTTCCAGAAGACACTGACATGAGATTTATGAAGTCCTGACTGCAACCACCCAGCACTGCTGGATCCAGCACTCCAACTTCGGGAGACTGACAAGCAAAGCTCCACATTTCTTGCTCCCCTGCCATGCTTTTTTGTTATCTTATAATCCATAAGTCACCGTCCTCTGCAAAAGCCAGTCTTGATACATGCTTTAAAGGAGCCATTATTGAAATAGACTTCTATATTTAAGATCCTCCCCCACCCCCTCAAATTAAAACACGAAATCCCAAGGATTCAGAAATAGAGCTTCCCATCTTTCTGGCTATGAGAAATTTCTCTAAAAATATAAATCTCAGGAGGCTATATTACTTGAAACTAAAACGAGCCACTCGGTTATCTTAAACTGGAATTCTGCCCCGAGACAGCATCACTCACTCCCTTGTTGATGCGGCTGGAGCTTGGCTGGGGCAGAAGCTGTGAGCCCCAGGCAGCCACGAAAGGGCTTTCCTTAGACCTGGGAGTGGACGCACCCTAGAGAGAGATGACTTCCTGAGTAACTGCTGTGAGCCTTATTCCCGCTCATGGAAATATTCTTTTCGAATGAGATGAAGGAAGAGCAGGAAGTTGTGTATTCTTTTTATCTTGGAGCGTGCCTGGGAGTGCATGAAGCCACAGGATAAACTTGTGTGCCTTCCCAAAGGTTATTGGGCGAAATTTACTTGCTTCTTGTTAAAACAAACAAGCAAGCACATATATGCATATATCGATATCGATATATAAATAACACATAGAACAGAAGGCAAAATCACACGAACTTTTAAGGTGGAAATACAACTTCAAAGAGATAATGTACTTACGGGCGGGGTGGGGTGTGCATTTGAGGCTCTGCCTCCCTTAGAGGTCACCTGCTTCCGTGGGTGGATGCTGCCCTGCTGTTCAAGGTTATTGGCATGTTTGAGAAGCATTAACACAATCGACAGCATTGGTGTCTCTGGGGAAAAGTGTTGATCAGAAGGGGAACAATGCATCAGTGTGGGCCAGAGGGGAGAGAGCTGGCAGTGGCAGTGCCCAACCAAGGTCCTGTCGGGGAACAGGTATTTCCTGGAATGAGGGAGGATCCCCAGGCTATCCCAGGGCAATGCCAATGAATATTTAAATCATGCCTTCCCTCTCCTCCTCCTCCCCCCACCGCAATAAGCTGACTTTGTTCTGATTTCCTGCTCTGCCAGCTACCTTTCTTTAGAAGGTGGTTGTCCATGTTGTTTCCTGCAGTGAGCACCTAGCTGTCTTGGCAGTTATATTTCTCACTGCAACTAATCAGTGGTTTTCAAATTGGGATAATTCTGGCAATTTCCCTACTGGGGACAAGTGGCAAGGTGTGGAGACGTTTTTGGATATCACAGCTGGTGGTGACATCTGGTGAGTAGAGGCCTGATGTTGCTAACCATCTACATTGTCCCATCACACACAACAAAGAATTGTCCAGCCCCAAATGTCAGGGTACTAAGATGCAGAAACACTGCTGTCAATGACATTGATATTTCAGTCTCTTGCAAGTTTAGTCAGTTTGAACTTGCTGCTGAGAGACTAAGCCACTCTCAGTTACGATATAATCAAGTATCTTAGCCAGTCAGTCTGAAGACCAACACCTGGACTGGGCTGAACTCACCAAGTAACACTCTCTCCTCACTTAAAAATTCCTTCAACTTTCTATTGTCATGAAAATACTTATATTTTTCTTTCACTTAAAAATTTAGTCAGTCAAATATAAATATATATTGTAAAATTTTAAATAACAAAAAATAGGCAACCCTTCTCTCATACATTTGCATTCACACAAACACAGATTTTTGAAAAGAGAGATAAGATTACATTGTCCTATTATAATACTTGCATTCTTCATGTACCATTATATCCATGACAGACAAAGAGATCTTCCTTATTCTTTTTCATTGTTGCACATGATACTCCCTAGTATGGATTCATTGGAGTTGATTTAACCATTTCTTTATTGATGGACATTTAGATTATTTACAAGTTTCTGCTATTGTGAGCATCTCTGTGAGCATTTTGTCTATATACCCCTGTGCAAAGATATCCTTGTCCATATATCCTTGTGGAGCTGTGGGTGGAAGGGTTTGCATTTGAACTTTTTATACATGCTTCCAGTTGCCCTAACAAGAAGTTAAGCCAGTTTATACTCCCACCTGCGGTGAATGAGGTGTCCTTTTCCTTACGTCCTCAACAACACAGGTTTTCTCAGTCCTTAGACAGTTTGCCAATCTGATGAGTAAGAAATGGAAGCACCAGATTGCTGTTTCACTGGTTACTAGGGAGGGATTTTCATGTGCCTCTTGTTTCAGAAGCATGTTCATGAGCAGGAATAGGATGTACTTGTTAGCCCAGACTTCCAGGGATCTATATTCTAGGAAAATGAAAAACATCCTCTAGTTCCCTGGCTCCTAAAATAACCCGGCTCCAGTGAAGAGAGGCTGGGAAAGGATTTCTCTTTGTGCCTGGATCCCTGGGCTCTGCTTTGGCCTTGATCTGGCTGGAGCAGGATGGCGGATGGGGAGAATTGAGTGGGGTATTTTTTGGATCCCAGCCCTTTGGGCAAGTGGAAGTGACTTCCAATTCTCTGCCTTCTAGAACATCCTTCCCCCTCCCAAGGAAGAGCTCACACCTGCAATTTGGTGCTTCTTTCTGCTTAGTCTTGAATTGTCCTTTAGTTTGGCCACTTATTGCATTTGTGTTGTGATAATAGTTAAGCCATTTACATTTTTGTCCTTCATCTTAATCAGAAGCCCTTGGACTTATTCATCCCTGTGCCTCAAGGCCTAACACCATGTCTTCTGGTACTTGTAGCTACTCCATAAATGTTAATTAACAGAGTACCAGTATTTTCCCTTCTCCACCTGTAGCAGAAGGATCTTTAGCTAGAAGTTCTCAGAGTCACTTTTAAAAAATAATACAGATTTTGATCAAAAGACAGCATTAGTTGTCTGAAAATAGGTACCTATATGAGTTTTACAAACACCCTCAAAGGAAAAAATATCTCAAAGAATGCATATAGACATATATGCATGTTTCCATGTAAACATGTGTATGTACATGCATATGTATACACATAGACATATATATGGATATATAAATTTTATAATTTGTGGTCCTTTTATTTTTATTATAGTAATAATAATACATATTTCTGATTTAAGATTTCAAATAGTAGAAAAAGGTATATGTAAATTAAAAAGCTTTCTGCTCTACCTGACCCCACCACTTGACTTCTTAGAGCGGTACACTACCTTCTCTTCTGATATTACTTTTCATAAATTAATGTTATGGTTATAACCATAAATCTAAATGTCATTACACCTTCATTTTTTGACTTGTCAATGTCATTTTGTCATTTGGACAATATCTTTTGGCATTTTACCACGATAGCTGAAATTTAGCAGTTACATACCTACCACAGCAGGTCCTCAATGTTTACTTCAGTATCATTTTGTTATAATGTTGATGAGATACGGAGGAACTTAACTCGCGTTTCTATCACTTAGCCTTTGGTACGATTGGTTTTGTTGTATGTCATTTTGCTGAAAGCCATAAAACCTATTGCGAACGGTGAGCGAGGACTCACTGTGCCCTTATAACCCTCTTCTCTCCCCGCCTCATTTTTGTTTGTTTAGAGTGATTTCTTGATGATCACCACCTTCACTGCAGCCCAAAGCAGGAAGACAGCCTTGGGAAGCAGACCAGCCGCATTCCTGGCAGGCCAAGTCATTAGATTAAAAACTCCAGTGGGGTCCCATTCCCCAGCCCTGGAAAATGACAAGAGGGCTGACTAGTTTTTGCTTGATTTGTTTTGCTTTTCCCTGGAAGATCATCTAACCCCAAATATCTTCTCATCAGACAGTTGTCAACAAACCAAATTCCATCATTAGGTGGGCATGCTCCTGGCTTCATTGAAGCAATTTCCCTTTATTAAAATAATATCATATACTTGGCCATCTACTCAGCAACTAGTAATGATGCCACTCTGCTTCCTCAAGGCAGGCTTTTTTAAGATGGAGCAGAACTGAGGTTTAGATGAACTTGGCTATGAAATAGTGTAGTGACAAAGGTATTTAAATTACTTATGTGAGCTTTGTTCTACTGTTTATTATGTTGTTGCAGAAAGAAACCGAGATGAATAAAAAGGTTGCACTGTTTACGGAGTAATGAGCAATTCTGTATTTGGTTGGAAAATGTTAATTCAGTGATAGGATGCACATACCTGTTTCTCTGCGTTAGATGTATGAAGGTGCTGGAGCTATTCACAAATACACCTATAGTACCATTCAAAGCTCAGACAGAGAGTCTAGATGGAATTAATGAGTCTTGGTAAGTCATAGGTGATCATTTCCAACTTTTCAAGTGGTGGATGATCCCAACATATCTTGCACATCCTACTCATTGACTATGAATTTTATGAGTAACTCTTCAGAAGAAGTATCACCTGTGGATCTGTTGTGATGGATCCAGGTTAGGACACCACAAGGAGGTGGGGGAGGGGATTGGAACCATGGGGGAAAGAAGGAAATTGCATGCCCTGGGACCAGGAGGTAGCAAAACCTTCATTGCTAATCTTACCTGAGGAGGCAGACAGGTAAAAGGTAAAGTGGTTGGGGAAGAAAGTAGGTGTTTTGTAGCCTGAGAATCAGCCAAATGGGTTGTGAACCCAAAAACAAAATATGGCAGATCTTATCTGAGTTGGCTTCTGTTACCTAATTTAAATCATACTCCTGCATTTTACTGTTGTAGTTTCTTTTTCTTGATCAACAAATTAATATTGACCCATTGTAGAAAATTACCCGAAAGCTACAGAAAAGAAAAAAAAATTGCATAATCCCACCATGTAGAGACAACTCCTGTTAACACTTGGATAGTTTCTTTCCAGGCTTGGTTCTAAGATAGACACTTTTCTCTCTTTGTGATCAAGTTCTATATAAGTGAATTTGCATGTATCTTGTCTTTTCTGCATAACATGATGTTATCATGTTTCTCCATAGCTGTATGACCTCTTGTGAGCACTATTTTAATGGCTGCCTAATGTTCCATTGTATCGACGAGACATGTTTTATTCAACTATTTCCTTCATATTGGACATTAAGTTACTTCCAGGTCTTTTCTTGGTTATAAAGAACATCAACGTGACTATTTTTATAGATAAATCATTGTCCATATTTCTTACTGCTTCCTTGAGACAGATGCTTAGAAATGGAATTAGTGGGTCAAAGGGAACACCAGAGTGTTTTTTTTAAAAAACTCATACCAATTTATACTCTCAGCTGGTTTTTATAAAGCATGGGAATTTTACAAGCTCTATTTATGGGCCTTCCCGAATTCTCAGCTCCTTATTTCATTTCTCCCTCCATAACCACTAAGACCCTTCTCCTTTCTTCTCTTGCTCTCCCTAATCTGCCTGGGAGTCATGTTGGACTCACTGTCATACTAGAAAGCAAAGCTTGGCTATCAACTCACTGCCTGGAAGAGGCTGAATACTAGTGGATTCTCAGAGCATGGAATGGTGTATTTTCTCACATTCCCCAAGGACTCCCAGATGCAGCCAGTAAAGGAGGAAAAAAGTCCTAGTGCTAAAAAAAGAAAAAACGCAAACCCTAAGGCTTATATACCTATAGTGGTTCATAATTTCCCAACCCTTCTCTTCCTATTTCCAAGCTCATCTGAGAAGTAGTCAATGTAAAAAAAGAATGAGAATGGCCCTTCCCTTCCTCTCCCCTTCCTGCCTCCCTCCCTCCCTCCTTCTCTCCTCCTTCCCTCCCTTCCTCCCTCCCTCCCTCCCTCCCTCCTCCCTCCCTCTTTCCTTCCTTCCTTCCTTTCCTTCCTTCCTTCCTTCCTTCCTTCCTTCCTTCCTTCCTTCCTTCCTTCCTTCCTTCCTTCCTTCCTTCCTTCCCACACTGATTACCTATTACATGCCAGGCGCTCAGCTAAATGCAGGGGCATGAAAGGGTCTCTGGGCTTCCAGACAACAGCTGGTGTGGGGCAGGCCCTTCTGAGTTGCTGTGGTCCTCAGATGGATTTCAGTATTAGCCTGCTCCTGCTCTCCCTCCTTCCTCCTTCCCCTGACACGTGCAGAGATGGTCTCCTGCGTCCCCTGCAGCAGATGCTCTGCTCTGCAGCAACACCTCATCAATCACCAGTAAAAAAAACAAAACCCTGTTTCCTGCCTCTGGGATACCAGCCTCACAATGTGGCAAGTAGCTGGGGAGGTATGGACAGAAGATGGCAAAACTGGTGGAATGTGAAGCTGTTTTCATAATACCCCACTTTGGATTTCCTCTTGGCGGCATCCTATCAATTTATCTCTCTCCATACCCCCACAGTACTTGGTGTACAGTTTTGGAACTACTGGTATTTATTGCTGTGCTGAGGAGGCCCATTGCACAAATCCTCCTGAAAGAAGACATTGTCCTGTCACTTTGGCATCCCTGCCCTGGGGAGCTGCAGGCTGAGAAATGGGCCTAACTTTTCCTTCCCATCTGCTGCTCTCTAGATTCCTGGCCTCTTAAAACTGGAGAGGAGTTTGGGGGTTGTATTACTCAGGGTTCTCCAGAGAAACTGAACCAATAGAATGGGTGTGCGTGCATGCACACACACACACACACACACACACACACACACACACACACACACACTTTATGCATTTTTATTTCTTTTTAAGGAATTGGCTCTTGCAATTGTAGAAGTTGGTAGGTCTAAAATAAATCTGCAGGTAGGCCAGCAGGCTGGAGACCCAGGGGGGAGATGCAGTTTGAGTCCAAAGGCTGTTTGCTGGCACAATTTCCTCTTGCTCAGGGGAGGTCAATCTGTTCTAGTCAGGCCTTCAACTGATTAGGTGAGGCCCACCCACATGAAGGAGGGCAATCTGCTTTACACGGAGTCCACAGATTCAGTGTTTCTGCCCTCACAGCTCCAGTCCACTTCACCCTCCCTCTGTGCACAGGTGGGTGGTACCACAGGGAATTTTGTGCATTGGCCCCTTAAGAAGGTGCCTGAATTTTCAGCTGTTACTCTCTGGCAGATAGCGCCCCCCCCCCCGCTGCTTTTCACAGCCAGATGTTATGTGGGTACCCTCCTCAGTTTTGGTGCTCTCTGCTGAGGGGCTTAGATCCCAGAGTTCTCAGTGGCAACCCCCCACAGCTGAGATATCTCTCTGGGACTTCAGTTGCCGTCTGTGGGAGCCTGCCCAGCCCTTCACCCCTCCGCCCCTCGTACCAGTCTCTGTGCCATCTCCACTTTCGGTCCTTGGGTGTCAGGGTTCTTTCCTGCCAGTTTTCCATTGATTATTCAGGAAGTTTTTCTGTATTTTCTGAACAAACTATAATACCAGTTTGTTCCTGGGAGCATGTCCGTGCAGCATCCGCTTACTCTGCCGCCATTTTTAATCTCCCTTCTTCTCTTCTGTGTGTCCTCCCTACACTCCATAGATTGAGTGTTAATCTCATCTAAAGACACCCTCACAGAAGCATCCAGAATAATGTTTGACCATATACCTGGATGCTGTGGCACAGCCAAGTTGACACATGAAATTAACCATCGTAGGAATCATTGAATCAGCTGCGTATCTCTGATTGCTGGGGCTAGGACTCAGGTGCTTGGCTCCCTGAATTCCTGTCCTGTTATCCCTCACTTGACAGATGGGGAAATGGGAATCCAGGGAGACTCAGTGATCTACCTATAGTTGTGCAGCAATTCAGTGTGTGTGTGTGTGTGTGTGTGTGTGTGTGTGTGTGCAGATGGAGATGCAAGTCTTTGGGGTATCTTCCCATGGGGGCTGATTTCAAATTCCACATTCACAAGTGTTTTATCTCCTTGAATTGTTCTATGGTCTGATTAAAATGTTCTTCCTAGTGACTCCTCTGGTTTGGGGAGGGGGAGGAGAGGTATGTCTACCACAGAGAAGGTCAAATCCAGCCAAGTAAGATGTGTTTGTTCCTTTCCAAAGTCACAAGGGGAAATGAAGAGCTAAGTACAATTATTTTGGGAGATCTATTCTTTGATTCTATTTTACAAGAAAAAGAAAGTAAAAAAAAAAAGATAGAAAAAAAGAAAGAAAGAAAAAAGAAAGAATAAATGGGTCCCAGGTGTTTTTCACATTTTTGAAACTCGCTGAATAATTTCTCTGCCACTGACAAAGCCACCCTGTCATGTCAGCTCTCATTCAGAACGCATCTCCAGTAGCATGCTTCCCCTTTTGCTCTCTAATTGGTGGCCATTGTTTTAAAACTCACACCTGTAAACCCCAGGTCACCTGCACTTTGGGGCCACTTCCTGTCTAGGCTGAAAGTTTAAAAGATTCCCCAGGATCCAGCTCTCCTGATAGTTGCCCTCTGCCTGGAATGCCTTTCTCCCTCTGTTTGGGGGCACTCTTCTACTCATCTTTCAAGGCCACGGTCACCTCTAACCCATTGGCTTCTTGCACACTCTGCCAAGGCACCTTGCCCAGGTGGGGCCTGTACCCAGCCCATGTTCCTCTCACCAAGCACTGACTCCGTGACAGCCCAGGGGCAGGGGTATTTTCCACATTTGTTCAAGGGCACCATCTGGACTAGCTGAGGCCCTAAAGATCTACCTTCAACACCGTTGCCCCCTCCTAAGCCCTCCCTGACCTTCTCAGGTATAGGTAAGCCCTTCACTTCTGTGCTTCTGTGTCATTTACTAATTCCTAGATTGGTGTCCTTAGCAAGTTGAATAATTTGGCCCGAACCCATTGTCTGTCCTATTCATCATGGCTTACTCAGCTCCTAAAATGTGGCCTGGACAATAGGTTCAGTGTTTGAAAATGGTGGCTGGCATCTCTGTAATTGCTGGGGCCAGGACTCAGGTGCTTGGCTCCCTGAATTCCTGTTCTGTTACCCTTCGGCCTGACCGAGCCTGTACCTCCTGCTTTACTTTATGGTCTGTTACAGTTCCATGGACTCTCTGCCTGTTCTTAAGCTGACATTCATCTGAGGGCTTGAGTTCATCCATGCCAGCTCCTTGGTCTACAGGCACTCAGAATAGAGGACAGGCATGACCTGGGGCATCATAAAGCAGATATGTGATACAGGAAGCCTTTCCTGACTTCCCTTGTCTGTCCTCCGATGACACCAGTTTGAACCAGATATTTGTCTGCTGGGCTCCATAGCATCTGGTGCTTATCCTATTACAATATATTACCATCATATATATGATAGGCACAGCCACTTAAAAAAACTTTAGAGAGACTGCCACTCTTTTTGTGTCCCACGAAGGGTCATACAAGTTGTCCCCTTATTTATGTGAACATAAAGCTAGTGTATACCTATGGTCCAAAGAGTAGAGTGAGCAGATATCTTTAGCAAAAACCATCTTTCTCTTTAGGACACAAAGTTCTGGGGGAAGAGGTGGAGGAACCTATATGAGTAATGATCCAGAGCCTTCAGGAAGGGAAGGGGCTGACACCCCAATTTCTGAAATCTTGATATTGGAAGTTAGGGAGCTCTTTTAGGGTAGACTAGGATGTCTCTGACCAAGCTTGTGATAGGGAAGGGGCGACATGGCCCCTGAAATAAAATAATCTCAAGCAAGGGGGAGTCTAGGCTGGGCCTTGAGCTCCATAAGGAACTGAGGGTTGGTGGGGGAGGGCTGGACCAGCAGTGATTGTGACCGATGCTGGAAGTTTCTCCTGGCCAAGCTATCTGGGCTGGCCCACGGCTTAGGCTTTGGAGAACAGTGGCTTAGCAAGGCGTTATATGATGAATGTAATTTCAACATGTGGGGAAGGACATTTGGGCAATGAGATGGCCAAGCAAAGGCATGAAAACATTCTTTTTTAAAATATATTTTTATTCTTTTTGAAAAAATGTTTTTATTTTTTTGAAATTACAATTTACATTAAATATTATTTTGTTTTAGTTTCAGGTGTACAGCATAGTGGTTAGACAATCATATGCTTTACAAAGTGTTCGCCCTGATATTTCTAATATCTACCTGGCACCACATAGTTATTACAATATTTTATTGACCATATTCCCTATACTATATGTTATATCCCCGTGACTATTTTGTAACTACCCATCTGTACTTTTCAATCCCTTCACCTTTTTTACCTAGTCCCTCCAATCCCTTCCCCTTTGGCAACCATCAGTCTGTTTTCTGTACGCGTCTTTTTTAAATTTATGTATATTTTTAGAATCCATATATAAGTGAAATCATATGGTATTTAGCTTTCTCTGACTGACTTATTTTGGAGGCATTTAAAGAGTATCTAGGAAGAATGAAGGGCAGGTAGCAGAATGCTATAACTGGCTTACCAGCAGACCAGTTAGGAGAATGATTGGAGTATCTATCAAGAAAAGAGGGTGTAACAGTTAAGAGAGGCTAAGTTATGCTGCAATAACAAACACCTCCAAAATCTTAGTGGCTTATAATGACAAAGGCTTATTTCTTACCCATGTTATATACGGTATGTATTGTGGGTTGTCTGGAGGCTCCGTATTCTGTCAAATCAGGATGACGTAATAGTCACCAATTTGAATGTAGGTAATCACTGAGGCAGAGGGAAAGGGAATTCTGGAGAGTTTTATCCTGTAATTAAATGTCTGCTGAAACACATCCCTTCTGGTCACAACTGATCGGCTGCAACTGGTCACATGATTCTATTGCTTACAAGGGGCCAGGAAGTTTAGTCCTGCCATGAACCCAGAAGGTAGAGAGAGACAGAAATATCTGGTGAGTAGTATTAATGGTTACCCCAGATGGCAACATTGAACCCACTTAAGAGGATGGGATTATGGGCCTGTAATTCATTCTCTGATAGGGAGGTAGTAATGGTGGCAGATTTGTGTGTGTGTGGCAGGGGGTGGAGGGAGAGTAGTGTATAAGTGTATGTGAGGGGGGAAAAGGGCTGTCTCCTTTTTACATTTTTAAATATTAAGTTCTTCATTACATAATATTTTTGTAGCAGTAGCTAACCAAGACACCTGACTAGACATGGTCTTTCCTTATCTGAACCCTCTGTGCAGGACCATGAGCATGAATGCTGCAGTACTCTGTGAAGTGGAACTCAGTGGAGCATGGTAGAGGATAGTATACACCCGAGATGCCACAGGAAAGGCTGCTCTGAGCAGAGGGCCAGACCAGCCTGCATCTGGATGGAGCAGGAGTTTTGGGACACATGAGCATCTTCTTGAGAGTAGCCCGGGAAAGAGCTAGGTGGAGGAGGTAGTGTTATGGGATCATCAGTTTTCTCCCTAAATTCTGTGTTGTTGCTGTCATTGGAACCCTGTTGGACCCTCAAGGCGACAGGGTCCAACAGGATCCTAGGTGAATATGAGTCACACTTGTGTGTTGGGCTCTGAACACTTGGTAAATATTGTTGACTTACTGCCTATCAACCTCTTAAGTGAGGGCAAGTCCCCAGAGGTTAGGGCCCCAAACGTTGAGTGTTATCCTGGCCTGAGCTTCTCAATGATGCAAGTCACCCACTTGAGACAACTGGGTGCCCGAAGGACCATTAGAGAGACACCACAGTCTGACCTCATGGCTCTCTGGTTGAGAAGAGGGACTTTCATGAAGGACAGGATGCCATGCCCCACCCAAGGGAGGAGCTTAGAAGGTGGGGAAGTTTGGTGAGTACTCCACTCAGGAATGAAAGTAGAGATCCAGAGCTTCTAGGGACTTCTAGGGACTATCCCACAGAGGAGTCAGGATCAGGAGCCTAAGAACTTGGTGGAATTCTGTATATTTTAGAAGATTATGTGTGCTATTCTTTATTGCTTAGTGAGACTGTGAGCTTGTCTTTGGGACCAGCAATGGGTTGAGAAAAAAAAAACCATTCTCAGGAGAAGCACTTACATAGTTAGTTATAGAGCAACAGTGTGAAAGAAAGGAGGTCCCTCAGCCGAGGCAGGAAATGCTGGGTCAGGCAAAGAACTGGCCTTCAGGCTCCACCTTCTTTGCAGGAGAAGGTCTGTGTTGGGCTGTAGCAGCTCATTTAGTGTGGGAACCCCTATATCTGCTCCCTGCCTATTCCTTTCAATCAGTTGTGCCATCTTGGTCAGGGGCATCACCATCTCCTGGTATCCCAGGCTAGAAAGGCAAGTTGCTTTACACCCTTCAGTGTGTAAAGAATAAACTTGTGCGGAGGGTCAAACACGCTGTGCACTGCATTGGGTGCATTACAGGTATTTCTGAATTTGCTCTTTATAATCTATAAGATGGGCATTATTGCTTTTGTTTTACCAATGATGAAAACTAATGCCAACAGTTTAAGCAACTGATTCTGTATGACGTCAGAAGCCACATTCATTCTACCCACTGTTTCTTAGTATCCTGTCTTCATTGTCCTGTGAGATCAACACTTCTCCAGGAATGGTTCCTAACTGTCTGCCTCAGCGTCACCCGGGCTGCTGTTAGGAAGAATCATGAACTGACTCATGGAATCAGAACCTCTGGGACTGGAACCCACCACTTGCCTTTGTAGCAGGTTGTGCTGACATCATTCATGCTTCTGTGGCCGATGTCTAGAATCGACCTCCACATTTCATCACCTGCTCTTCATCCCATTTTTTAAAAAGAAGGATGAATCAGAAGAGCCATGGAATGACACTTCATGGGTGGCTCTTTTAAAGTGAGAATAGTAGGAACTGGAGCTGCAGAGTCACCCAGACAGACCATGGTACATCAGCAGGGTAAGGGGCCCTGGACCATCTGGAGACCATCTTTACTAACCATTGTCCCTGTTTAGAAAAGATGTTACACGAACTCAGGCTGGGCTTTGGGAATTGGTTCAGAGAAAACTTTAGTCCTCACATGTAGCCATGAAAATCAGCCACCATTTATTGTTCACTATCTGTCAGGTAGCATGCAAAGTACTTTGCATCTATTATCCAACAATGCCATGTTAATATTTTCTCGTTTGGTTGATGCAGAAACAGAGGTTTGGAGAAAAGGTCAAGTCACTTGTTTAAGGTCACAGAGCTCATAAGTATTGGAGCCAGCATTCAAATCCAGCCCATGGTACATGATATTCAGTGGCTCTCTGGCTCCTTCAGGATACTGAGTCTTGGGCTCAGTGAGTTAACTGATTATTAACTGGCTGCTCTGGCTGAATGGATCAAGCCACCCATCAACCACTTGGCACTTATATTTTATTGAGCCTGAGGCTCTGGGAGATGCTGCGGGGCCCGCACCGGGTAAAAAGAGATACTTGCTCCCAGAAACCCGCAGTGTAATTAAGAAAACAACTCATATGCAGGAAACTGTAATAACTCAAATGGGCTTGCAGGGAATTTTGCTCTGTGGGCCTGTGTGTGTTAGAGTACGTGTGAGTATGAGTGTAGATGAATGTGTGGGTGTGAACATGTGAGTGTAATGGGGGAAATGGTGTGGGAAGAGAAGAAAGGAGCAGTAAGGGGATGGGGGTAGGGAAGGGATGTGGCTCTAGAGCCAGGTTGAGAGGATGTAGGACCTTCAGGATCCTGCCTGGCAGTGAGATTAGAGGATGCTATGTGGAGGTGATATTCCAAGTCTGGCAGGCAGTGCATTAGCCTGTCTGGGGGAGATGTAAAACATACTAATGCTTGGGCCCTGCCTAAAGAGACTCATTTAATTGGGCCAAGCTGCGGATAGGAGATAGACAAGTATCTCTTTAGACACCCCCTTTGGGATTCTAATGATGATCTGGACTGAGAACCAGGCACATGCACACTTTTCCAGTACCTCCTGTCTCCTCCCTCTCCCCCCACCCCCACCCACCCCTGCTTTGAATTCAAGCCACAATTCTTTCAACAGGCTTCTTGGTGCTGGGCCTCCTTGTTCTGTCTTTCGTGTGACTGAGAGGTCAGATGACCATGTATATGCCTGCTGGGAGAGGCCACCACCTGTTGCTGTAAGTCTGGGGAATTTCATCATCTCTTTGCCCCATGTATTTTCTCAGTATCTTATAACTACATCTGGATGGATGATTAGTTGTTTTCTGCTTTGTAACCACTTGTGCAGTCACAAGGCGACGGGTGCTGTGGTGCCGAGTGCTGTGGTGCCGCTGGGCAGTTTGTCCTGTAAATAAAGGCTGGGTGAGTTTATTTATAGGAAACTATTACCTTAGATTGTTATTGACCAGAGCAGGTTTTCACACATCTCATCTTTCCTTAATTTGCTGTTAGAAAAAGGCATGCAAATAAATCACTTTTGTAAAGAGCAAGCGAATTCTAAGTGAACTATTTCAGGGAAATTTCCCCTACGTGGGGTCTGAGAATATGGTCAGAAATCTCCCCAAGTAATTAGAAAGATGGGAAATCTGGGAGAAAAGGGCTTTGGCGATGTATCTGACAACGCATTGAGGCGGTGGCTCTCAGTCTTGGCTGCACATCAGAAGCTTTCAGGGAGCTTAAACATCAAATTCACAGACAACAAAAAAACCACATCGCAGGCTGTACCTGGGACCGATTCAATAAGAGTCTCTGGAACATGAGACCCGACATCAGTATTTTTTAAAGCTCCTCAGATGATTCCCATGTGCAGCCAAGGTTGTGAGGGGATAAAAGAGGCTTAATAAATAAGAGGGTGCCCCAGTAAGTTGCAAAGGAGAAAGAAGAGTAAGAAGTCAAGGTTAAGGAATAGTCGTATACTAGTACACCAGCTTTGGAATGTAGAATAGTTAAATCCAGCCAGTTCCAAGAACTCTGCTTAGCCTTAAGAAACTGATGGCCCATCTCCAAACATCCTTGCAATCTCCAGTTCATGAGCCACTTGCATCACGAGGCCCAGGGTACATGTGAGGGCTGATTGGAGGCTGTTGACATAAGGAAGCTGGAGGTGGGCTAACTAGAAGTGGGATTTCCTATTGGCTAGGAGTACATGTTTGGCTTTCTCTGATTGGTCCTACGTTAGAACTGGGACAAAAATTAGGAAAGCTGTCAGTTACTAATCAAGTCCTGGGCATTTGGGGGCCACTTTTTTATAGAATTTACTGTTTAGCTCCCTGGATTGCTGTTAGAGACAGCAAGCTGGCTTCCTGCAGGTCTGACTGGCAGCAGGCTGGCTTCTTGGGCTGTGATAGATCATGGGTTCATTTTCTGGGTAGGTTGCTGCAGGTTATGGGTCTAAGTTCTATTTTTATATATGGACTGGCCATCATCCATTTGTATATCCAGTCTCTTAGGTCTAACTTCGGAGTAAAACACTGTTACATAACTAATATATACTCTCCGTATTCAAGTTTTGCCACTTGCCCCCATCATATCCTCTATGGCATTCCTTCCCCTCACCCCCTGGCCCCCCAGGTCCAAAATGCAATGGAGGATCATGCATTACATTTAGTGGTCATGCCTCTTCAATCTCTTTTAATCTGAACATTTCCTCAGCCTTTTTTTTTTTTTTTTTGGCTTGCACAACTGATTTTTTTGAAGAGTACAGGCCAGTTGTTTGTGGCCAGGCCTGTCCAGGCCTTGTTTCTTGAGTCTTGTCCTAGAGTCTTCAGGAGTTGATTGCATTTACGCAGTTCAGGTAACCAGATAATCAGCCCTTCAGCGAGGACAGGGAAGTCACGTCTCCATGCAGGGAGGAAGAGAAGTTTGTAAACAGAAAGTGGTACCTACCGTCATGTCCTTTAGCAGCTAATCCTTTGCCAGGTCAACGGAGTTTGTGAAACATGTTTTGGTTCCAGTTTGGAAATATGTCATCTTTCATTGGCTCAGCCTCCCTCTGCACTATGTATACATAGACACTGTTTTGTTCCTCCCCTTATCTTTCCTCTCTGCCTCCTCCCCACCCCAATTTCCCATCTCTGCAAAGATGCCAGGAACATTTTCCAATCCCTGAGTGGAGAGGGTCAGGGTGCTGCAGGATGGGGTACAGTGGCAGCCATTTGTCCTGGGACTGTTGAAATTGGCCAGTGTTCTTTAAAAACATCAGGGACCCAGAGGAAATTTTGGGGGGGGGGCTTGAAAAGCTTTGGGGGCAGGCCTGCCACTCTGAAAACATTCAGCCCTCAGGCCTTCAGGCTGCTGTCAGAGTGATTTCTGGATCTGTTAACAGCCTGGATTGTAGTGAAAATCTCTGTAACTTGCTCAGCCGGTATGGCTCAGTAGTTGAGCATTGACCTATGAACCAGGAGGTCACAATTCCCTGTCAGGGTAAATGCCCAGGTTGCGGGCTCGATACCCAGTGTTGGGTGTGCAGGAGGCAGCCAATCAATGATTCTCTCTCATCGTTGATGTTTCTATCTCTCTCCCTCTCCCTTACTCTCTGAAATCAATAAAAATATATTTTTTAAAACAAATCTGTATTTTCATTCCGCTTAACACACCAACCTACTAGTAAAGCAAGTTTGTATTTAAAGGGGATTGGACTGAAAGAAGTTTGCTCTGTGCAGTGGTTAAGACTGTCTAGCTTTAATCCTGTCTTTGCTAACTAACCATGTGTCGCTGGGCAGATTGCTTAATCTCAGGTTCTTTAGCAGTGAAATGGGGCAATATTAGCTGTTTCTTAGGGGCAGAATGAGGATTAAATTTCCTGAGAAATAATGGCATGTAGTACATTGGTTGGCAAATAATAGGCCTTATTGAATATTAACTATAACTTTCTTTGTTTATCACTTAAATGGAAATCAAAAACTCATTGGCTAAAACTCTCCTTTCGTGGCCATTGTGGAAAGAACACGAATTTTGGTTTCACTCAGGTGTGGATGTAAGTCCTGTCTGTGCCCATCACTGGCTGGGTGATGTTGGGCAAGTGAACCTTCTCTGACCTCAGTGCCCCTCCCCTATAGGATGGGAATGATAACCTCTTTTTTTGCAAATGTGCCTGGTACAATATGATGCTTAATAAAAAGAACTGCTCTGCTTTGACCTGCATCAAGGCAGTGATGGGACTAGAATTCCTTGGGATCATTATTATTGGAGATATTTACCATTTAATAAGCCTCTGTGAGGCTCCAAAAAGCTTTCACCGGGACAGACTCCTTGCAGGTTTTCTTTAGGTTCAGCCAAGAAAAAAGTGTGAAATGTGGAAAATTAGCCTTTGGTGCCTTGTCCATGCTTTCCTTTTCTTTTGGTACCTCCAAAACCAGGGTCTAGAGCCCGGTGTTTCCTCCTGGTCCATCAGAGTGTCCCATCAGTCTCTCCTCCTTCAGGAAACCCCATCTCATAGATCTTCCCCTTCTCATCACCCTACTTAAATTACCCATCCTTTGTGGCATCCTTTAGGACCTGTGAGAAAATGGGCAAGCTAAGCTGGGAGGCTCATTTGAGCTAAGGGGTAGTGGGTAAGAGTTGATTAATGTGTCATTCCTTTCAGGGAATTTATTTATATTTTAAACAGAGGCCTTCAATCTTGGAATGCTAAACATTTTAGGGTGAGGAGAGTTTCCCAGGTTTGTACTCTTCATTTGACTGTTAAGTCAGGACCTCACAGTTAGCAGCAGACCCTGGGTTAGAAGTCAGGCCTTCTGATTTCCAGTCCAGATTTCTTCCTGTGAAAATGGAGTCATGCTGGGAATATAGGGTTCCAAGGTAGGCCAGTTGGGAAGATAGCTTTGGTGACATGGTCTGATGCAGTGCCTCCTTCTCCTCCATGAGGAGCCCAGGGTGAGGGCTGTGATGTGTCCTGAATGTTGACCACCTTCCCGAATGTGCCAGTAATGGCTTGGGAAGATAAGTTTAAGATTTCCAGTTTTTGATTTAGCTTTTGAGATGGTTTTATTTCTCATATTTAAAAAAATACATTTTGTTAATTGCACAGGGAAGAATAAATAGGTACTGAGTCACAGGGAAAGTTCATTTGTATTCCAGAATCCAGAGTCCAGTTATATTCAGTTATACCCATATTAAGAATGTACTCTCCTTTCCGTAAGATCTGAGTTCTTCTCAGGAACCCGAGCTAGTGCCTGGGACTCTGCTGGGCCTCGAAGTATGCCAGAAAAAAAAGGGCTGTGCTTTGCTTTAACCCTCTCATCTCAATGCCAGGGTGCCTGAAGCTCCAACTACCAATTTCCCCGAGGGAAATGCAAAACTGGAACATGAAAGATAATAAAATCATCACCTATTAAGTGCTATGAAAAGAATGAGTCATCAGATTGGAGAGGTGTGGAAAGGGTCCAGAAAGAATGGAAACTGAGAAGGGTATGTTTTTATGGAGGGAGTGGGTTGATTGAAGAAAGAGTGAAGAAAAAAGGAGAAAACACTTTTAGAGTTTTCAGGTACTTCCTTAAGTAAGCCACTTCTAGGTGGGGAAGCATAGTTTGGGGAGCAACTGAGGAACAGAAGGACAAAATGAAGCTAGATGGCAAAGTAAGGAGAGGGGGGTTACTAAAAACAGAGTTGGGAGCAGGCTGTTGAAATAAATTTCACCTACTACCCAAGTTTGCTAGCGTTGACTCTATATTTAAAAAGTCCACTTTGAGCCCCATCAAATGCCCACGCACAGAGTATTTGCCTCTTTGGACTGGCTGTGGGAAGAGGCGACTAGTTCACCCATTTAACTTACAGAGATCCACCCCCCTCTTTTTTCTTGTTCCCAAATAAACCTTCAAGCAGGAAAGAACACACAGACCTTGACCCGATTCATGTCTGACTAAAGCAGGACTGTGGGAGTCCAGTGCCTGTAAATCAGCTCTCCTATCTGAGCTCCTCAAAGAAAACCTTCCCCAGGGCAGTCACCTCAGCCAGGGTTCGCACACACTGACCAGCCCTTTGAAATTCTGTCTGCAGATAATGGCAGTCACAGCCGGCCTGTCTTACTGAGAGAATCCTGTTGTCTGTGATATAATCCAGAAGAATCCCCAAGGTGGCTGATGAGATTTGCCTTCTGGAGGAAAAAAAAATATAACAAGGATTAAAACACATTTCAAATTGTAGTTTGAAAAGGTCTTTAATCTTGTAATCCTAGATATTTCAGGATGCTAAAATTAGGAAGATAGTTAAGTCTTCAAGTGAACTCTGGGTTAATGAGGATTCAAGCACCACCATCTCCTTTACTGAGTTTTTTATTGACATGAGCTTTTCTTAACTTGAGTTCCAACCAGACTTTAGGCTACAAATAGCCAAAACTGGATTGTCAGGGACTCAAGTCAAGGACAGTTTGGGGACATAGTGTGAGGGAAAGTCCAAGTGTATGTGTTTCTAAATTGTTTTAGTCCATGAAATGAGAATCACCTGGGATGCTTGTTCAAAATGTTTGCTTAAAATATTCCTAGGCCCTATCCAATCCAACTGGACCAGAAATTTGGGGAAGGGTTGGTAGCCTAAAACTTTACGTTTTACAGTTTCTCCATGTGATTCTAATGCACACCAAGGGTTGCTTTAATGAAACTCAGATCCTAAAATTTCCGATATCTGTTTATCTCCAACCTAAATTTCAAATTCTTGGGAAAGGCTGTGATTGGCTTCCAATTATCTGTTGCAAATAACAAATGACCTTAAAACTTGATGACTTAAAAACACAATTTTATCTCATCATTTATTGGTCAGGAATTTGGGCAGGGCTCAGCTGGGTAGCTCATACAGCATCAGCTGGTGCTGCTGAAATGGAGCTGAAGGATCCACTTCCAAGATGGCACATTCACATGACCAGCAGGTTGTTCTCAGTTGTCAGCTGGGAGCTCAGTCCCACCATCATTGCGGGGAGACCTCAGTTCCTCTCCATATGAGCCTCTCCATGGGGCTGCTTGGCCTCCTCACAGCACTGCAGCTGGGTTTCAAAAGCAAATTCTCTGAGGGACCAGATCAGAAGTTGCAAAGCTTCTTCTGACTTAGTCTCAGAAGTCAGACAGCATCACTTCTCCCATATATTATTGGTCTAGAAATTCACTAAGACCAGCTCAGATTTAAGCATAGGAGAAATAGAATTCAACTTTTGATGTGAGGAGTAGCACGTGCTTAGAGGGAAGAAAGAAATCAGTGGTGGAATCTTCTAAGACTTTCTACTGTGCCCTGATTGGGTCAATTGTTGATCCCCAGATTAATCAGTCATGGACACAGGAATAGAAACATAGTACAGATTTCTGTAGAAAGTTTTCAGTGTTATTCATAGTAAGAAATTGGAATTTACTTAAATATATAATATATTAGAAAGGTGGTCAAATAAATTAAAGATGTGGTATCATGTCATAGTTAAAAGCATAGGCTCTGGAGTTGGTCAGCCTGGCTTTAAGTCCTATTCTGCATCTAATCAACTGTATTACCTTGGACCAATTTCTCTGACTTTCATCAAAATATTAACAAAATGATTTTACCCAATTGTGGTAGCCAGTCTTCCAAGATGGCTCCCATTGATACCGCTTTCTGGTATTCATGTCCTCTGTGTAGTTCCCTCCCACATTGGAGAGGCTTATCTATGTAACCAGTAGAATATTATGAAAATTATGCAATGTGACTTCCATGTTGCTCCTTTTAGGATTACTTGCTCTGGGGTTGCCATGTTGGGAGGGTACTCAATGAGCCCTATGGAAAGGTCCACGTTACAAGGAATTGAGGCCTACTGCTAACAGCCATGTGAGTGAGCATCTTGGAAGCGGATCTGTCGGCCTCAGTCAAAACTTCACATAAAATATGCTGAGTAACTGGCTGACATCTTGACTCATGAGTGACCATTTGCAAGAACCACTCCAATGAGCCACTCTCAAGTCTCTGAGCCACAGAAACTGTGTGAAAGAATACATGTTTATTGTTGTTTCAAGCCACTGAGTTTGGAACTAATTTGTTATGCAGCAACAGATAACAGGTCATTTAACTTCTCTGTGCCTCAGTTTATTCATTTGTTAAATTGGGACAATACTGCTTGCCCGAGCTTTTTGCACAGAACACATACAGTAATTGAAGATTTACAGGTCTGCCGTCCTTATATAAAATCTTAGAAGCAAGATGTGTTTTGGTGTAAAAGTTTTCAGCTTTTATTAAAGTAATAAAGTATGGTATATTCTGAAACACCCCATTGGGGTCTAATTCAGCATCTCATTATCAAACGGTAATATTCCTGTATCAAAATGTATGATTATGCATCACCAAGAAAGATAAATAAAGACTAAAAATAATCTTATGTGAGTTTTGCTCTCAGGATTTGCTACCAAATGAATCGGTTGCAATTATACAAAACAACAACAACAACAAACAAGGTAAAAACTAAATTTTCAGAGCTTTTTGGGTTTTCTGGAATTTTGATAGGAGATTGTGGATTTGTATGATTTTTATCATTCCAGAGCTTCCCAAATGCTAAATCCCTATATTTTCTGGTTGGTCTCTGGTTATCTTTTTCCATTTATTTAGATTGATGAGAAAGAGACTAACATGGCCTCCATCACTCTTCAGAAACCCAAGGAATATTAGGTTGAAGCCTTGGAAAAACCAGAGTTCCAACTAGTGGATCTCTCCCCTTATGAACTTAGTTCTCATTTCTGGGTCAACACCTGATAGTCATGACCCTAGAGGAGGCCAGTGAATCATCCAGTCATGGGGTTTGGTGATGATTCAGGAAGATCGAAGTGCTGTCAGGAGTGCTTTTGGCTGAAGTTCTAGAAGGTACTGATTACATATCCATTTATGCAATTGGCATGAGGCTTGCATTATGATACAACTCAATTCTCGCCCAAACTGAGCATGTGAGATAGGGTCCTCATCTGGTAGAGCATGATCTCCTGGTGGACTTCAGGCCTTGGAGCCCGAGGAAATTATTCCTGCTAATATGCTACCTTTCCTCTCTTCAGAGAATGGGAGATGGAATGAGAGCCACCTCTGTCCGTATTTACCCTCTCAACATCGTCTTCCTTTGAACCAAGGTCAGAGATGATTTGGAGGAACCAGAAATGATTCCCATATCATACCCTCTTGATGTGTTGTCTTCCTTCATGGTATGAGGGGAGGGGGGACTTCTCCAAGCTGAGTCAGTTCCTAATGTCCAACATTCAATAACTGAAGTCTCATTCAAATGGAATAAGACTTTGTACCCTGTTTGTAGTTAGAGTAGTGTACTAGAACTAGAAATCATGTGCTAGGTCCAAGCCCCATTTCTGCTGATGACCACGAATTTGGTCAGATCACTTTATCTTTCTGAGCATCATTTTTATGAATCATTTGAGAATTTGAATCTTGAAACTAGTCTAAGAAAGTACCCTGTTTTGAGCATTATATTTATTTATAGAGCCTTATATCGACAAGATTTTTTTAAAGAAAGCAATGTGTGTTTTTTATTAAGGGGAAAAATAAGTTTAAAAAAATGAGGTTGGAGGCCCATTAAACTCTGGGAGGAGAAATGGTGGTTTCACTGTCAGATTTTCTCAGCCCCACTGTATGGGCATATGGAATTGTGTGACACATTTTTGCTCTAACCACAAAATTTCATGAATTTTCAATCACTGAATAATAAAATAAATCATCATTATAGATGAAAAGAAGGAGGCAATTTTGAGGGCAAAAATATTTCCTTGAAAACTTTGTGAGAAACTAAGGCCTCAACCACATTCACTGGGAGTGAGCCCTTAAAGAAAACGTGTCCTGTGCCTTTGGCATGAAAGAGCAGGTCACTGTGTCCCCATATGATGAGAAGCTAGTGGCCAAGTAACTGAGGTCTATTTAGTCTCTGTTTCTATATATCTACAGCTATAGCTAATAGTTAAACATTGTTTTTTTAATATGCAAATAAGAGAGTTCTCATCTGGGCCAGTTGAAGAGAACAGGGGGTGTGGGCAGCAAAGAAATAGCCTTCACGGAGTGCCCGTTGAGGGGGCTCTCCACTACCATTCTACTTGCTACCTAACCAAGCGGAGGCAGTTTATTCTTGCACACATAAAGGACCTCAAGGGTACGGAAGTGGAGCTTGAATTCTTCCAGGTGAGAAACCATTGAAGGGATTTAAGCAAGGAAGAGATCTGGCCAGATTAACCTTTTAGAAAGATAAATGGTTCTATCGCTTCCTCACTTCTCCTAGGATTGTTCTCCAATCCTGATTCTGATTGCAGGGGGAGAGTGATTTAGAACTGGGGAGTAGGGCGCCAGGGAGAATAGTTAGGGGCCCAGAGATCATTGCATCCCCATGAGGCATTACTGTCTCCTCCTTCCTATCTTTTCTGCTATCACTGTCATTTACAATGTCATCATTAGTTTAAATTTTAAATGTCATTCACATTTAAAAAGTCATTGTACGTTTTACTTCTACATCTGTTATTATCCACACTATTCATACTTACTATTTTTGCTTTAGACGTTTACATGATCAACTTAAGTGCTTCTTCCTCATCAGGCCCCGAGAAGGAGGGGAATATCATGATTCCTAAGATATAATTTGGGCAATGATGTCCTAGTGGGGTTGAGCAACTTGCCTGGGGTCTTCTTTCATGTTGGAAGATCTGGATGGTGAGTTCAGGATTCTGTGGTCTCATCATTACCCCCCATGTGAAGATGGGGACGGAGACAAGTGCCCAGCTCCTCCCTGGTGGACATAGAGATATTAAGATCTGTAAACTGGGGATATTCTCCATCATGGATCCCTGGAGTTAGGAACAGAAGGGGGACAAGGAAATAATATGGTCCCAACCTGCCTTGTGATGGAGTTGAGTGGTAAAGGAGCCAGCACAAGGTAGCAAAACCTTGGATATTTTGTCCCATATAACATATTTATTTCATCTGTGGGGAGGTCAGGGTCCAGAGAGGGGAAGTAAATTATAACAATAATTGTTATGAATTGTTGAGTGCTGGCTGCTTTATGGACGTTACCTTTTTTAATCCCTGTGGCAACCCTCTGAGGGAGTGTATTAGTTTCCTGTGGCTGCTGCAACAAATGGCCACAGACTTGGTGGCCTAAAACAGCAGAAATGTATTCTCTCAGTTCTGGAGGCCAGAAGTCCAAAATCAAGGTGTTGGCAAGGCTGCCCTCCCTCCAGTGGCTCTAGGTCAGAGGTGAGAACTCGTCCTGGCCTCCTCCAGTTTCTCATGACTTCAAGTATTCCTTGGCTGCAGAACTCCGAGCTCTGCCTTCATCTTCACAGGGCTTTCTCCTCTCTTTCAATCCCCTCAGCCTTTTTCTTATAAGGACACGTCATTAGATTTAGGGTCCACCCAGATAATCCAAGATTATCTCATCTTGAGATCTTTTACAAAACTACATTTGCAAAGATCCTTTTCCCAAATAAGGTTATATCCTTTGGGGGGCGGGAGGGGGGGGGCTATGATTCATACTACCACAGACTGTGTCATCTTCATTTGACCAAAGAAGACATGGATGCTCATAGAAGTTAAGATACCTTAACACACAGCCAAGGTCACACAGCCATCAAATGGGTCTTTTCAGTGCCTATATTTAATAACCATAATGGTAATAATGGCTAACACGCGGACAGCACTTACATATATTAATTCAGTTAATCCTCTCAAAAACTCTGTGAGGAGGCAGGTATTATCAGAATCCCCATTTTAGAGACGAGAAAACTGAGCAACAGAGGGGTTGGTTAATTTTCCTAAGGCCACACAGAACAGCGAAGAGCAGAGCCAGGCACTCTGTGCTCTCATCTACCCAGATACTGCCTGAGAGGTTCCTCCTCAGACGTGAAAGATCACAACACAAACCATCGTCAGGATGTTTTCAGTGGTCGCTAGGGAGTTTTAAAAGGGGTTCTGAAGGATGGGCGCCTAAGATGTAGCAGGGGAGACAAACTGTAGGCAAGAATGCAGATCTACGGGACTTGGACAAACCCTCTGGGCAAGGAGCATCCTATTGGCTTGGGAAGGCTCCCTACTGGTCTCAAAGCTTTCACCTCCCGGCTGGTGGCTCTGTGACAGACTTCCCTTCCTTTTGTTTTGTGCACAGGCATCCTGTGGGTCACCCAGGCTCACAACTGGTCTCTCTCTTCCTTCTTCCTCCCCTTTCCATGTCTAGTTAGTGACCAGTTCCCTGTGGATTCTGACACCCTCATTTCATGTGCCCTCCCCTCCCTTTACATTCATAGCCATGGCTCATTTTCCCTCCTGGGAACCAAAATAGCCTCCCATCTAAACTGTCGGAACTTCTCCATCTTTCCAATGGCTGCCAGCAGAGTGATCTTCATGTAGCACTCACCTGGAAAAAGACAATACGCCCTCCCCATGGCCAGTAAACCCCTTTCTCATATTGCACCGCTCCCCACTCCAGGTGCCATTCTGAAAACTTACCTTCTCTCTTCTTAAATCTAAATGCCTGGACTGCCATTCATTCATTCATTCATTCATTCATTCAGCAATCTTTGTTGATTGCCTTCTCTGTGTTAGGAAATAGGGTAACAGATATGAACAAGGCATTCATGTTCTGGGTCCTCTTGGACCTTCCATTCTGGTGGTGACATCAACTAAATAAACTCAGGAAAGCCAATAAAATAATAAGTGATTATGATAAAAGGTATGAAGAGAAGAAACAAGGGGTGAGAGAGACTGATGCAATGGGTGGTTTGGAGACTACTTTAGATAGGGTGGTCAGGGTGGGTGCTGAGGAGGTGCTGGAAGTTCTTGTGATAACTGAACTAGGTAATATAGGGACAGTGCATAGTAAATGGGCAATAAATATTAGCCATTATTACTTACTGACCCACTCATTCACCCCACATTTTTTTTTGAGGGCTAATTGTTACATCCATTTGCATAGACACTGGTGGTCTCCTCTTTTTTTTTTTTTTTAAAATATATTTATATTTGATTTTTTACAGAGAGGAAGGGAGAGGGATAGAGAGTTAGAAACATCGATGAGAGCGAAACATTGATCAGCTGCCTCCTGCACACCTCCTACTGGGGCTGTGCCCACAACCAAGGTACATGCCCTTGACTGGAGTCGAACCTGGGACCCTTCAGTCCGCAGGCCGACGCTCTATCCGAAGAGCCACACCGGTTAGGACTAATCTCTGTCTTGAGTGTAGAAGTATCAGGGCTCCCTCAAACACATTAGCATTCTTACTTTTGACTTTCAGATAAGTACGCCAAATAAATCTATACCCAAAGTGGGGACGAATTCTGTTTTCGTCTCAAACACTCTACAAAAGATAAGTGCCTCAGAGGCTCTGCTGATGAATTGTATTATTTCCTCTTTGGTCTTATCTGAAGCACAGATGTCTCCACATTGCTTCCCCTCCCAAGTCCCTTTCAGAAGGATTTGATTATGCGGTTGCCCTGAGGTGGCCTCTTGTCTCTGAATGTGGATGGAGCTGACAGGTCTTCTGGGGGAAACTGCAATTGAATAGGACATACCTCTGTGCCTACGTCTTCCTAATGTACAAGCACCTCAGATTCTTGGATCTCTGTCCTCAAAGCACCATTTTATGGCCCATTGGCTTGTTGTGGAAGCATTACTGGGAAATTCTGGACCACAGGCCCTGGAATCCTAATTAAGTCAGACAAGTGCAATGAAGAGCAAAAGGGACTGGTGGATATCTTTAGGGAAACAAAACCCAACTTCCCCACAAGAAGGGAATGACGTGGCCCTTGAATGGGAGCCTAGAATTCCTATAAGATTGCGTGAGAGCTGACATTTCAGAAACCAGATCCCCTCCCCCAGCACCCTCAGGATTGGCTTCTGCTTTGAGGTGCAGCCTCTCCTGACGTCACCCCAAAGGCTTATGTTGTCAACACTGAGAACAGGACACTTTGGGCGACGTTGTGCTAACAGATTGCTTCTCTTAGATAATTGCTTATGCCTGACCCTGGGCTTCATCTCATGGACCCTAATTCCTCCTTGATTGGCATTTGGCACATGTTGCTTATCCTGGACTTTTGGGAAGTGGCTCAGAGGCTGTGTCTTTGGAGTTTATTAAAAAATTGCTAGTCCCCGTGAAATGGTTTGTTTCACTTCAACACACATTTGCTGAGATTCTTCTCAGTGCTAGGCCCCATGCTACAGCAGTGAAAGACGTCCCCACCCAGCAGATGGCCCTGACGACAAGAGGGAATTGAGGAGGAGTCACAGTCACAGTGGCCTGTGAGGATGAGGCAGAGTGGGGTGAGGATGCATCAAGGATGCCTTCTTCAGGAGTTGGTATCCTTATTGGGATGAATAGTGCCTCTCCCAGATTAATGTCTACACAGAATCTCAGAATGTGGCCATAATTACAAACAGGCTCTTTGCAGATATGATAAAGTAAGGATCAAGACGAGATCATACTGGACAAGGATGGGCCCTAAATCCAATCAGAGGTAGAAGAGAAGGCCATGTGATGATGGAGGTAAAAACCAGAGTGATGCAGTTATAAGTCAAGGATGGCAGTGTTTTCAGGAGCCACCAGGAGCTGGAAGACACAGGGAAGGACCCTCCCTTAGAGCCTTCAGAGGGAGCACAGCCCTGCCTACACCCTGATGTTGGACTTCCAGCCTCCAGAACGGTGAGAGAATACATTTCTGTTTTTTAAGCCACCAAATCTGTGGTAGTTTGTTATGGCTTTGCACTTTGTGCTCATCTTGAATAGGGTTCCAGGGCAAATAGCAATGTAATCATCTTGCTGTCATATCTCATACTCTAAGATCTATTTTTCATTGTTGTCAGGTAGATCCACAATTACCCTTTTGAAAGGTTAGACGCCATCTGTTCCTACCTGATTTAAACCCAATTGTGTCAGGTAAGGCCTGTTTTCACCGAGAGCAGGCTGGACACTCCAGTGGTGTGTAGGACTCATTTACATATGCATCCACTTACTCATTCCACAAATATGTCAGCATTGTCTGTGTGCCAGGTACTGACTGAACTTGGCCTAGTGGTTCATAGGGAACCAGGTCTTAACATTGCCCCCTGAAGAGCTCCCCTTCAGTTTCTTTTTTTTATTTTTTCTTTTTTTTTTATTGAGGTATTATATGTGTACATATCTTACCATTACCCTCCCCCACCCCACACCCATTCATGCCCTCACCCCCCAGAGTTTTGCGTCCATTGTTTATGCTTATATGCATGCATACAAGTCCTTCGTTTGATTTCATAACTCCCCCACCTCTCCCTAACTTTCCCCCTGTAATTTGAAAGTCTGTTTGATGCTTTACTGTCTCTGTATCTATCTTTTTGTTCATCACTTTATAATGTTCTTTACTATCCATAAATGAGTGAGATCATGTGGTATTTTTCTTTCATTGACTGGCTTATTTCACTTAGCATTATGTTCTCCAATTCCATCCAGGTTGCTGCAAATGATGAGAATTCCTTCTTTTTTATGGCAGCATAGTATTCCATTGTGTAGATGTACCACAGTTTTCTGATCCAGTCATCTGCTGATGGGCACCTAGGCTGTTTCCAAATCTTAGCTATTGTAAATTGTGCTGCTATGAACATAGTGGTGCATATATCCTTTCTGATTGGTGTTTCTAGTTTCTTCGGATATATTCCCAGGAGTGGGATTACTGGGTCAAATGGGAGTTCCATTTTCAGTTTTTTGAGGAAACTCCATACTGTTCTCCACAGTGGCTGCACCAGTCTGCATTCCCACCAGCAGTGCACGAGGGTTCCTTTTTCTCCGCATCCTCGCCAACACTTGTCGTTTGTTGATTTGTTGATGATAGCCATTCTGACAGGTGTGAGATGGTACCTCATTGTTGTTTTGATTTGCATCTCTCGGATAACAAGTGACTTTGAACATGTTTTCATGTGTCTCTTGGCCTTCCTTCTGTCTTCTTTTGAAAAGATTCTATTTAGGTCTGTTGCCCATTTTTTTATTGGATCATTTATCTTCCTTTTATTAAGTTGCATAAGCTGCCTGTAGATGTTGGAGATTAAACCTTTATCAGTGATAGCATTTGCAAATATGTTCTCCCATGCAGTGGGCTTTCTTGTTGTTTTGTTGATTGTTTCTTTTGCTGTAAAAAAGCTTTTTATTTTGATGTAGTCCCATTTGTTAATTTTCTCTTTAGCTTCCATTGCCCTAGGGGCAGTGTCAGTGAAGAAGTTCTTTTGGCATATGTCTGAGATTTTGTTGCCTATGGATTCCTCTAGTATTTTTATGGTTTCCCGTCTTATGTTTAAGTCCTGTATCCATTTTGAGTTTATTTTTGTGTATGGTGTAAGTTGGTGATCTAGTTTCATTTTTTTGCATGTATCTGTCCAATTTTCCCAACACCATTTATTGAAGAGACTGTCTTGACTCCATTGTATGTTCATGCCTCCTTTGTCAAATATTAATTGAGCATAGTGGTTTGGGTCGATATCTGGGTTCTCTATTCTGTTCCATTGATCAATATGTCTGTTCTTGTGCCAGTACCAGGCTGTTTTGAGAACAGTGGCTTTGTAATACAGCTTGAAATCTGGTATTGAGATCCCACCTACTTTATTCTTCTTTCTCAGGATTGCTGTGGCTATTCGGGGTCTTTTTTTATTCCAGATGAATTTTTGGAGAGTTCTTTCTAGGTCTGTGAAATATGCTGTTGGTATTTTGATGGGGAGTGCATTGAATCTGTAGATTGCTTTGGGTAGTATGGACATTTTAATGATGTTGATTCTACCAATCCATGAACATGGTATGTTCTTCCATCTGTTTACGTCTTCCTCTATCTCTTTTTTCAGTGTCCTGTAGTTTTCTGCGTATAGGTCTTTTACCTCCTTAGTTAAGTTTATTCCTAGGTATCTTAATTTTTTTGGTGCGATGGTAAATGGAATTGCTTTTTTAGTCTCTCTTTCTGTGAGTTCATTATTGGTGTATAGAAAAGCCTTAGATTTCTTGGCGTTAATTTTGTATCCCGCTACATTGCCGAATTCATTTATTAAGTCTATTAGTTTTTTTATGGAATCTTTTGGGTTTTTTATGTACAATATCATGTCATCTGCAAATAAGGACAGCTTCACTTCTTCTTTTCCAATTTGGATGCCTCTTATTTCTTCTTCTTGCCTAATTGCGATAGCTAATACTTCCAGTACTATGTCAAACAGGAGTGGTGAGAGTGGGCATCCCTGTCTTATTCCTGTTCTTAGGGGAAATGGTTTTAGTTTTTGCCCATTGAGTATGATGTTTGCTGTGGGTTTATCATATATAGTTTTTATTATGTTGAGGTATGATCCTTCTATTCCCACCTTGTTGAGAGTTTTTATCAAGAAAGGGTGTTGGATTTTGTCAAATGCTTTTTCTGCATCTATTGATATGACTATGTGATTTTTATCTCTCAGTTTGTTTATGTGATGTATCACGTTTATTGATTTGCGGATATTGTACCATCCTTGCATTCCTGGGATAAATTCTACTTGGTCATGGTGTATGATCTTTCTGATGTACTGCTGGAGCCGATTTGCTAGAATTTTGTTGAGGATTTTGGCATCTATGTTCATGAGGGATATTGGCCTGTAATTCTCTTTCATTGAGTTGTCTTTATCTGGTTTTGGTATTAGGGTGATGCTGGCTTCATAGAAGGAGCCTGGAAGTGTTCCTTCCTCTTGAATTTTTTTGGAATAGTCTGAGGAGGATAGGTTTTAGTTCTTCCTTGAAAGTTTGGTAAAACTCTCCTGTGAAGCCGTCTGGCCCCGGGCTTTTGTTTGCCGGAAGCTTTTTGATGACTGCTTCAATTTCTTCCGTAGTTACTGGCATGTTGAGCTGTTTAGATTCTTCCTTATTGAGTTTTGGAAGGTTGTATTTTTCTAGGAATATGTCGATTTCCTCCAGGTTGTCCAGTTTGTTGGAATAGAGTTGTTCATAGTATTTTGTAACAATCCTTTGTATTTCGTCGGGGTCTGTTGTTATTTCACCTCTTTCATTTCTGATTTTGTTTATTTGGGTCCTCTCTCTTTGCTTCTTGGTGAGCCTGGCTAGAGGTTCATCAATCTTGTTTATCCTTTCAAAGAACCAGCTCTTGGTTTTGTTGATCTCCCCTTCAGTTTCATTCAACACGTCTCTATGGCGCTACAATGTGAAAGGAGCTGGAATAAAGGGAGGGAGGGGACAATGGTTGGAGAAGGCTCCACAGAGGAAACAAAGGCCAGGGGAGGCAGGGAAAGGCATCATAGCAGAGGGAATAGCATATGCAAAGGCACAGAGGCATGGACATGCAAAGCATGTTGGAGTGAGGCACAGGGTATCAGACATCCTAAGAAGGACAACGTGTTGGAGTAAAACCTGTCACAGTCCTTGTCCTCTGGGGAGTTAGTTTTTTTACAGGTGGCAAATGTAAATTCAGCTGATTTGGGATCTTTGGTTTTAAAGACGTGGATACTGGGGACTTTCTGTTGTTTACCAGAGAGAGTGGATGCAGAAGAGGCAGGGTCACAACCAAGAGGCCACCTGGAGGGGACACCGGAGGCTCCAGGTCAGGGGGTTCACCTTCAGAGCCACCACTGCTCATGGGGAGAGCGTCAGGAAGGGTCTGAACGGGGTGGGGCCAGCATGCCAGCAGCTCCGCCCTGCCGGGGCCGAGCTGCCCTGCGGGAGGATGGCCACGTCTCAGTCAGGGAATGGCCTGCTGGCGGGACTTCTCCCAGGACGCCTGCTGGGAGTCAGGTCTGGGCTGGGCGAGGTTTCCAGGGCCCCGCTTCCCACTCTCCCCGCTGCAGCTTCTTCCGTCTGTCACTATGGCTCTGTCAGGCTCCTGTCCTGTTCATGGTTTATGTTGGGACGGGGTGTTTGATATTTTCATTAGTGTTTTTTCTTGCTTAGACCTTGCTCTGCTTCCTTTCCCCTTCCCTTGCTGCCTGTTGAAATGATTCATCAGGAGAGTTGACATTTTTTAACTTAAAATGTTTTAGTTTAACTGCAGCCGGCTAAATATATTTTGACCTCAGCTCTGTACCGTGGCTCTCTGCTCAGCTGGGGAGACCAAGGAAGCCTGGTGCCAAAAGCTTCTCTCTTTTTTTGGACTGAATCCTCCGCAGCAGATTGGAAAGGATGCTGCATGTCCTGAGGGTTGTTTTGCAACCAGTTCAGATAGGGGCTTGGCCGGTGGGATGCCCCGCTGTGTGAATGTACCTGCCACAGAGGTGTCTTATCTGATTCACGAAGCTGGCCAGCCACGTGTCCAAATGTGTCTGGCCCTGGCGCCATCTTTCTTTATAGAACCCAGTGGGCAATTTACATAGTTGTTCTCTGCCCCGGGGGGACTTGGATGAGCTCCGAGTAGCCACTAAGGCTGGCAGCTTATTAAGTACTGGACGGAGACGGAGGGACAGAAAGTCAGGGCGTTAGCAAGTCTCTGACGGAAGGATTTTTGGAGATCCCAGAAGGAGTTTAATGACAGCAAGAGTCACACTTTAAAAAAAATATGTTTAAAAAAGGCATATTTTTATTGATTTCAGAGAGGAAGGGAGAGGGGAGAGAGAGAGAAACATTGATGAGATACATGCATCGACTGCCTCCTGCATACCCCCTACTGGGGATCGAGCGTGCAACCTGAGCATGTGCCCTGACTAGGAATCGAACCATCAACCTCTTGGTTCATGGGTCGACTCTCAACCACTGAGGCACACCTGCCAGGCAAGAGTCCCACTTTTTTTAAAAAAATATTTTATTGATTTTTTACAGAGTGGAAGGGAGAGGGATAGAGAGTTAGAAACATCGATGAGAGAGAAACATTGATCAGCTGACCCCCCCACACCCCCTACTGGGGATGTGCCCGCAACCAAGGTACATGCCCTTGACCAGAATCGAACCCGGAACCCTTCAGTCCGCAGGCCAACGCTCTATCCACTGAGCCAAATTGGGTAGGGCCCCACTTTTTTAAAAAATGTATTTTTTTAATTGATTTCAGAGAGGAAGGGAGAGGGAGAGAGAAACATCGATGAGAGAGAAATATCGATCAGCTGCCTCCTGCACACCCGACACTGGGAATCAAGCCTGAAACCTGGACATATGCCCCGACTGGGAGTCGAATTGCAACCTCCTAGTTCATAGGTTGATGCTCAATCTTTGAGCTACACCTCTGGGCAAGAGTCCCGCTTTTAATGGGGGGCAAATAGGATCCTTTTTAGACAAAGCTCTTTTTCTCCTCCAGGCTTGAGCAAGGCAGGCCATGCCTCTTAGTCCCCCACCCAGACTCATCAAACTCAGTTCAGGATGGTAAAGAGAGAGAAAAGAGAGGACAGGATCAAATCTGAGTAGAGGATCTGGGCTGCTTCAACTGGTGCCTACATACACGACTCTGTAGATCCAGCCTCAATATTCATTGACTAATTATTAGTCCATTCACCATATATTTATTGAAAATCTGTGTGTATGTGGCTAATACTGAGACTAGCCCTGGGAATGTAGAGAAAAGGGCAGATGTAAGCGTCTAGAGGGAAAGACAGTAATTATAAATAGGGTAAGAGTCTCAAAGATAAAAATACAGAAAGTAGCCCTAGCCGCTTTGGCTTAGTGGATAGATTGTTGTCCTGCGGATCAAAGGGTCCAGGGTTCAATTCCAGTCAAGGGCATGTACCTTGGTTGCAGGCTCCTCCCTAGCCTGGGCCCTGGTTGTGGCTCATGCAGGAGGAAACCAATTGATGTGTTTCTCTCACATCGATGTTTCTCTCTGTCTTCCCCTCTCTCTTCCACTTTCCCTAAAAATCAATGGAAAAATATCCTCGGGTGAGGATTAAAAAAACAAAAAAATACAGAAAAAATAGGGGACAATGGGAACATTTAATGGGCGAGTTGACCCAGGCTCGGGTGCGGGGATGGGGGGAGAGGGTACATGAAAGCCCTCCTTGATGCAGTGACTTTTAATCTGGTGTGTAAGGTATAAATTGAAATTAGGTCAGGTGAAGAGGTGAGAGAGGTGTTTATTAGGCGGGGGCAATTGCAAGTGAAAAGGCCCTCAGACAAGAGAGAGGAGGGGGAAATAATAAAGATCTCTTGAGCAAGGGGTGGGGGGGAGGCTTCTGTCACACATGAAAAGTCCAGAGCAGCCGAAACCGGTTTGGCTCGGTGGATAGAACTCCAGCCTGTGGACTGAAAGGTCCCAGGTTTGATTCCGGTCAAGGGCATGTACCTTGGTTGCGGGCACATCTCCAGTGGGAGGTGTGCAGGAGGCAGCTGATTGATGTTTCTCTCTCATCAATGTTTCTAACTCTCTATCCCTCTCCCTTCCTCTCTGTAAAAAATCAATAAAAATATATTAAAAAGAAAAGAAAAGTCCAGAGCATGGACTTGTGGTGCCAGACTCAGGGCAGCAAGACTCATTCCAGATGCTTCCCTATTGGGGAGGAGACTTTGCGTACACCGCTGGGCTGGGACAGGGCTGGCCGGGACAGGATGGGGATGGGACCAGCATATGAAGGTCTTCAGTGCCCGCAGATGAGGTGGTTTTGACTGCACCTTATAATGACCTAGGATGCTTTTCAAAACTATAGAGCTCCGGGCCCCGCCTCGAGAATCCCCATCTGTCCCTCTCCAATGGGGTTCGGTCCCATGTCCAACCATCTTCCCAGGTGATTGTAATGTGCCTCCAGCTTCAGCTTATTCCTTCGCTTGGGACTGGGCCCAGCGTGGGAGGTACTTGGAGATAAAGAAGGCCACAGGGAAAGTCAGCCCCAGCACTGGGAGGGCAGTAATTGCTGTAATCTCTGAAGGAATTCGTTGGCTTTCCTCAGAAGAGCAATTCTCATAACATTTACCAAAATGAAAATCCTGATTAATTCTGCAGGTTTATAGCTCCCCAGAGGCTGGGGAAAAACATCTCTTGGCAACAGAAGCAAACTTTATTCTGGCAGCACAGACAATGCTGCAAACACTAGATATGGAGCTGCACATACTTTCTGGAATTCCAACGCACCGCATCCCTGGTCTCAGAGACACTCAGCCATGGCCACTGCTCATGCTGCCACCCGGACCAACGGCTTCCAGGGGCTCTTCGCCCTCTTGCTCCCAGTCTCCATGGTGTTCTGGGCAGATGTGGCTTTTGTCAGCCCAGCATGTCTTCCTTTGGGGAACCACTTCTATGCCATTAAGTGCCATTCAGATAGGTTGTCAACGATCATTAACCCCACCTCTGCCTGTAGGGACGCCATCCAGGACTAGCCAGTTATGGTAGTATGATCCCTGGAAATAGTGATTGGCTCAAGAGGTTGCATGGAATTCAGAAAGGGCCAAACAGCATTGTTTATTTCTTTTTAGGGTTAATATATGGATAATGGTAAAGTTTCTCTTGAAGATGCTAAGCTAGAGAATGTGAGTCTGGATTTGTTCTCACACGGTGTGGAGAACAAAGCTAGAGAGAGAGAGAGAGAGAGAGAGAGAGAGAGAGAGAGAGAGAGAGAATTTTGCCAACAAAGGCCTGATTCCAGGCCTCCATACTCTGGAACTTTGAGTCTTGTGAGCTCTCGCTACACCTGTTTAGGGTTAAGCTTTTTGGAGTTGGGTTCTGTCTCTTGCAACAAAAGCATCTGGACTAACACAGCCAATTTTTTGGTTTCTGATCGACCTCAGGAGAAGGTGGAGGTGTGGGGAATGCACTGGAGAGTGAGGCAGGCGTGGTCAAAGAGTTTGTGAGGCAGCTGTCCCTGGGATGTCCAGGTGTCTGTCTCTGGGTCGTAGCAGTCGAAGGAGGCCGAGTCTTCGATGTTGCAGTCCGTGGTCAGCCGCCGGCCGCCTGTCACGTAGAGCTTGTTCCCCATCACCGCCGCCCCATGGTGCATCCTCCGGTCTTTCATGTCCGCACATTTGACAAATTTGTTGGACTGAGGGTCATAAGCTAGAATCCTCCTTGTGTAACCTGAAAGCCAAGTGGTATATCAGCAAGGTCAGCATTACTCATTTGGGAGTAGAGGTCAGTGGTCTGGGAATGTGTCTGATCTCTGCCCTCGCCTGACACTGAGGCTGGAATCTGAACTACAGCATGGAAATGTTTCGATAACCTGCCCAAGGTTTAGTGTGCAGCAGGGATAGGGTTTGGCCCCTGCATCCCTAACCCCAAGTTAAGGCGGCACATAGCCCGTTTTCAATGGGGAGCAGCCTCCTGATTCCAGGGACTTTCTCAGCCTCACTGGCTTCTTCATCCCTTTCACATGCCCTCTCCAGAGCTACAACAATCCAAAGAAGGAAGCTTTGGAAACTCATGGGTCCCCACAACAACCTTATCAGGTAGGCCCTTTGAGGATCTCCATTTTACAGATGAGCAAACTGAGGCACAAGCTACACTAATAGAAGAGAAATATGCAAATTGACTGTACCTCCATGACACCCACAAACCAATCAGGAGTGAGTATGCAAATTAACCCAACAAAGATGGTGGGTTAATTTGCATACACAGGCACAGAGCGGTGGGGCAGGACGCCTGCTATGAGGGAGATGGCGGGGGGGAGAGGGGGGGAGGGAGCTACAGGAGCGGCACTCCGGCTGGAGAAGACTGAAGGCGGCGGCCAGAGCGAAGGCCTGGGTCCCGGGTGCCAGAGGAAAACCGGTGCTGGCAGCCAGGGGAAGGAAGGCCTATTGCACGAATCTTCATGCAACGGGCCTCTAGTAGAGTAATAACTTACCAAAGGGTATACAGCCAGGGAGTGGCAGAGTCAGGATGTGAACCCAGATCTGTCTGACCCCACACCAGTCCTCTTAACCATGACACTATACTGTGATTACAGAGGAATGATCCATCAGTAGCTAATATTAACAAGAGCAAATGTGTTTTGAGTATTTGCCACGTGTCTGGGAACATGCCACGTGCTTTCAATACGTGAGTATGTTTTATTATCACAACAACTCTGTGAAATAAGGCATTATTTCATTCCTGTTTACAGAAAATGACAGGGAGAAACTTCTGGAGGGGAAAAGAACTTTGTCAAGTTGTCCACACTCCCTCAGCTAGAGGGATGTGATTTTACAAAGACAGTCTTGTAGAACAACGTCTGTCTATTAGTGACCCTTTTTCCACGGGAGATGCCAAGTTGTGCCCAGCCTGGCGATTCTCTGCTCAAGCTCACCTCCCACGATGACAATCCGCTCCCCAAGCACCACTGCGGGGGCACACACATTCTTGATCATTCTCGTCTCCATTTTGAACCACGTGTTTCTGGAAATGTGGTAAACCTGAGGGGGAAATAGAATCATGGCACTGTATTTTAAAGTGATATTTTTAAAAGACAGAAGTAGTAATTAAGCCCCGGAAGGTGTGGCTCTGTTGGCTGAGCATCTTCCCATACACCAATAGGTTCAGTTCCCTGTCAGGGCACATGCCTGGGTGTGGGCTCAATCCCTAACGGGGTGTGTGTAGGAGGCAACCAATCGATGATTGATGTTTCTCTCTCTCATCAATGTTTCTCTCTCCCTCTCCTTTCCTCTCTCTCTAAAATCAATAAAAACATATTTGTCAAAACATGGTCCTTCTTAAAAAGTGGTAATAAAAGGGTGAAATAGGAGTGATTTTTTTCACCTTTTTTCCAATTTTTAGAATGTAGGTATATTACTATCAATAAAAATATAGTTAAATAACAGAAAGAAGAATATTACTAGAAATTGATCTTCATGTGACCCTCCTGAGATCAGAGGCTGTGTTTCTATAGAGTGGACCAGGAGTTATGCATTGTAGCATGTGTTTGCTTACCTTGCTTGGAACAATTTTTTCTTTTAATGAGAAATGGAGCAACTTGGATAGTCATGAAACCAGTGCTTTTTCAGTTACTTTCATTTCTAGCTCATGTTTAAATGTCTAATTGTTCCAGTGTATCCGAGAGGGCCTTAGAGCCAGGAGTAAGTCTGGGGCTAAGTGAGGAAGGCTCTTGGGCAGTGCATGCTTGAGAGTCATTAGAACCACAGACAACATGAAGCACGAGGAAAGGCAAAAAGAGCGCAGAGATGGGCTGCACTCTGAAACAGAGCAAATCAGGATTCCCAGACTTTCTTCCTGGTAATTTTCTCATTTTAAAGTTCAAATATCAAATGTAAATTAGTTCATTACTGGCAGAATTTAGCACAAGAGAGATAGGATAGACTTCATATAAGAAGAAAGGAACAAAAGTATTCAGTTATGGAGGAAAATGGCCCAGTATTATTCACTGGAAATTCTTCCTGTGTAAAATGTAATTGCCATAATATAAAGGCCTTATTATTTTTTTAAAAATCAGTTTACCAAATTTTATCATCACAACCATCCAGTGAAGTAGGTAGCATTACTTACCCCCATTTTTCAGATTAGACATTGAGGTTCAGAGAGGGTAAGTGACATTCCCAAAGTCACACAGCTAGAGTGAGAAGAAGAGCTGGTCTGGTTGAGTCCAGAGTCCATGTCCTTCACCTCCACATTCATGGTTGTATCTGATGTACCTTTGTATATATGAATCTTACACAAAATAATTCATAAATGGATAAAATCTTATAGAAATTAAACTTCCTTACTCCTTCTCTTTCTTTCTTCTTTTCCGTCTCCCCCTCCCCACTGCAGATGACAAGTGTGTATGTGTGTGTTATGCGAGTATTTATATGTGTGTGTGTTTGTGTGTGTGCACGTGGTGGGGGGATGGGGACACACACACTCATGCACTTACATGATGAGAAGGACCAGCCATTTACCTGGATAAGGCGCACAGGGTTCTGCATGATGTCCTCTCCCCCGAAAAGGTAGAGTCTTTGGTCTTTCACAGCGACTGCAGGGTGCAGAACCCCCACTGGCATGCTGGCCATGTTCTCCCAGGCGTTGCAGATGCTGTCATATCTCTCCATGGAGCCCAAGACCTCCTGCCCTTCTCCAATGCCCCCGATAGAGAAGATGAAGTTCTTCTGGGAGGTGCTTCTGTGGGAGTAGCGGGCCGCCAGCATGGGCTGTCCCAGCCTCCACTGATTGAGTTTCAGGGAGAAGATGTAGACGTGGCGACTGGGCTCACTCTTCTCCGTGCCCACGGCCATGCCTCCCAGCACATAGACGCTGCGGTGCAAGGCAACGGCTGCGGCCTTGTAGAGCCGGGTGGGCAGTTTGGCGAGGCTCCGCCATTGGCCTGTCTGTCTGTGGTACAGCAGAACGTCCCTGGTGGTCTGCTGGTTGTCCTTCCTCCCACCCAAGAGGATGAGGAAGTCTTGGTAAGAGTTCCTTGGGGGCACGTGCCATGGAGGTTGGAGGTCTGGGACACTGGTGGTGCCATACAAAGAGAACATCTGCCTCCTGGCCATCTCCAAGATGATCTGGCATGAGGGCGAGGACTGGAGGAGGGCATCGTTGGCGATGAAGTGGTGGAAGAAGGCCGGGTGGATGTACGGAAGCCTGACGAGCTTGAACAGTTCCTGCATGTATCGCTTCCGGGTCTGGAGGTCATGCTTGACCCAACCCATGAAGGCCTCAAACACCTTTTCCTCCTCCCCGCACAGCCCATCATCCCCCAGGTAGTCTCTCAATTCCAAGGCGCAGAGCTCCTTCAGGTCAGCAGATGCGGCCACCTCTGGGAAGTACGTCAGGGCCACCTCCCTGGCTGTCTTCTTGAGGGTCTCGCAGCTGAGGATCTCCGAGAGTCTGATCATACCCAGGCAGTTGCTGGGGGTCAGCTGGCTCTGCAGGTAGGAGGAGCAGGCCTCAAAGAGCTTGGGGTACTGCAGCATGGAGGCAGCCTCCATCAAGGGCAGAACGTTCTCAGCCGTGATGGGCACCTCCCCCGTGTACACATACAGGACGAGCTGTTCCAGGGTCGTGGAGTCAATGCCTCTCAGCTGGACCTTGGCCTCCATGCTCTCCCGGAAGTTGCTGCAGAACATGGCCCGGAAGTAGGGGCTGCTGGAGGCCAGCACGTTTCGGTGGCAGGGGACCTCCCAGGCCCCAACACAGATGATTACATCAGTCAGGATTCTGCTTTGTCTTAAGCCATTGAGCTGCCTCAACAAGTCAGAGGAGAAGTCGTGGTTTTTGAAGAGCAGCCCATCTGCTGACTCCTTGTCCATCCTGCAAAGAGGGGGAGGAGTCCCAAGAGGGAGCACGTGCTGGAGGGTTTAGCTGTGGCAGCGCAGAGACTTAGAGCATCTGTGTCCACTCACCAGTGCGTGTGGGTATCGCCAGGAATATCGCTTAGTGAAGATTGCAGAGGGAGACCACCCACACTCCAGACCTCACAGCCGACACCTCTCTTTTTGGTTATGATTGCTCTGAAAGGTAACAGGCAAATAACATCTTTAGATAATCTGAGGAAAAACAAGCAAACCAAAACAATGAAGGTTGAAGGAAGTTACTGATTGTCAGGAGCTGAAATGTTAGCCAGAAGCAAAATAACAGCCCGTGCACTTGACCAGCGGAAGTCTGTGAGCCTTTCTCCAGACTCTCAGCCTTCTGTTATTTAGTGAACTCATCTCAGCATCTTTCTGGGTGTTAGCCATTCCCCAAGGTTGTCATTCTGGGGGGTGTGGCCCTCTGGTAACCAGACAGAAACGAGGGATGAAAAGGGACCTTTGCAATACATTTATTGAAACATGACTTCACAAATTCGTTAGGGTTTTGTTTTAAAGATGGGATAAATAGAAAGCAGAGCCCCAGTAACACCCTGGGCGGGGTTTATTGCTCGCCACCTGGCAGGCCACCTGCTGAAGAGAGAAACATTAGAGACGTTTACCTTGCTTGGCGGCAGTGCTAGCCACCGGTGCCTGGTCCGACTGGTCCCGCCGGAGTTTCCACCTCTGGCTCCAAGTGAAACCATAAACCTGGGCCTTTCCTTCAGTTGACAAATGATTGGTCCTGGGAGAGTTCTGGATTTGTTTATGCTAAAGGCGCTTTCACAGTTTTCTAGAGCTTTGTGACAGAACTGCTGGGCAGGGAGACGGTGTATACATTCCAGGGCTAAGAATAGCTGCATATGTATTTTCCACTGTTAGGACATGTGACTTTCCAGTTGCCTTTTGCAGCAACCCCAGGGCCAGCAGGGCCGCGCATGCCCACACGCCTTGTTTCCTTGGCAAGTGTTTACATCGGCATAAATAGATCTGAAGGGACGGCTTCTCTCAGGGAAGACGTTGCTGCCTGCTTGGAAACATCCTGAGTACACTGTCCTAAAAGTGCCTGGGAATTCTAGATGTCTGTAAACAGGGTGCCGGGGCCTGGATAGTTACTGACGATGGATCTGGGCACGTGGAAGGTGGTGGATGGTCGCAAGGGAAGCCAGAACGTGGGCCGGGGTGCTGTTGGATGGGTTTCTATTGCCACCTGTGTGGTGGGATCCTTGGCGAAGGCTGAGGTTGCCTCCTCCAGGCTCTGAGAGGATGGGATCCATGACAAAAGCTGTTTTGCATATGTGTGAAGCACCCCAGGGGTTCCAGGCTCGGGGAGACCAACCTTTGCCGGTTCTCCTGACCCTAGAGGCTTCTGTCTTAAAGTGGTGAGGGCAGCGTGCTCTTCTGCATCATACTGCCTCTCCCAGACACGAGCGGATTGCTCTTCAGTTATTCTTTTTATAGGTCTGGCTTGCTTTTCTGTTTTACTTTCCTTTTTTTCTCCTTTTAGAAAGGCTTGAGCTAGAGGCAGGAGGCAAGGTTTATTGCTCCAGGCTGTTCCAGACTGAGAGAGAAAGAGGGAGGGAGGGGAAGAGAGAGAAGGAGGTGGGGAGAGGGAGAAGCAGCAGCAGAGGGAGATGGGGATGGGTGGGGAGAGACAAAGAGAAAGAGAGAGAATGGAGGAGGAGGGAGAAAGAGCAGGAGGAGGGAGAGAGAGAGAAAGGGAGAGATGGAGGGAGGGAGAGGGGAAAGGAGAAGAAGGGAAGCAGGAAGAGGAGAATGATGAGGTGATGGAGTAAGCGTTAGTCATCAAATGTAAGAATCAGAACCAGGACGGAAGGTGATAGAACCACCAGGATGAGTAAAAAGGACCTAGGTCTCTCCTGCCCCCATGTCCAGAGAGTTACTGATTGGGGATACCAGCAGTGAGTGGAAGGGAAGCCTGTCTTTCTCTCCTTGTCGGTCTTGCTTGGACTATTGCAACATCCTCCCAAGCCAAATGTTCCCTTTGGTCCAAGTTTCTCTCCCTCCAATACACCCATCTGTCCCCACCAGTGTAACCTTGGAGAAGGCAAATCAGAATCTGCCAGTCCCCTACATCATCATGCCCTTCAATGGTTCATACGTCTGCAGGATTAAGTCCAGACTCTTTAGCAGGAAAGATTGGTCTCCTGATACTTCCCGCTTAAATTTTTTATGCTATCCCCATCAGACAACTTGCAGATTCTTGTATGTGTCTGGTCCTTGTTGGGAAGGCTGGACTGACCTGGCCTGTAGATCACCCCAGGGCAGGATGGAAGGAGTGTCTTTCATTCATAGTTGCATGGATAAGCCCCAAAGAGTCCAGAAGGTCAATGGCCAGCAAGTATATTAACATGTCATTGGGGCCAGGGGCCTTGGGGCCAGAATTAGGAGCAGAAGACCTGAGCCACAGGGGTCAGAGACCTATGGAGATATAACCATTAATTCGAATTCCTTGGGAAATGGGGCAAGGAGCTGAATGTCCTCATTTATTTTAGGTTCCCATACATTCAGACCCCAGACTCCCAAAGAAGCACATAAAGTTAAGACAAAAAAACTTCTGCACAGTTTCTCTCCTGGCTGAGTGTGCTGGGCCTGGTTCAGGTCAGCAGCAGGTCTGACAGTTGCAGGCAAGGAAGCCACCAACATGCTCTACCACGCATGTCCAGGTCCAGTCCTCCTATCGCCATCGGGACAAGACGTAACTTTCACACTAACCAGTGAACCATGGCAATTGGTTCCAGGGAGCTGTGTTTCAAGAACGTGCAGACCTGCACTTAGAGGGCTGGGAGCTCCTTGAACACTGGAAGGCTGTTCCTTGTTCTCTTGCGAGTATCTCCCATTCCCATAGTCAGTAGGTGAAGGAGACAAAGGGGGAGCAGACAGATAAGGCCTCAGTGGACTGGATCATTAAAAGCTGGAGGAAGGGACTTGCCTCTTGCTATGTGATTTTAAAACCCGTCTATGTATGTGAGTTCCTGCCTTCTGGTGTCTGTATCTGTGTGGCTGGGGGTGTTTTTTGACCAGCTTGTGCAAAGCTGAGCAAGGACTTTGTACCTCAGACAATGGCTGAAAGGCGGCCTGCTCCTTGATTCTGGTGTTGCCATGACGACCGTGCTCTGAGAACTAAAAGCCTAACCCGGTGTTTACTAGGCCAGTATTGCAAATGACAGCACAATGTCTTCATATTTTCCCCCCTAGGGAGGGTAAGGGGAATAAAGACCAACAGAGATAGCAACAGGACTGTTAGTGGGTTGTTGGTATACAACCTGCTGTCAGGCCCCCGTCCTCCTTGAGAACTACATCCTGACCCGATACATCATTGATGCCACAGATTAGCTTTCTGGGCCCTAAATTACATTGAGAAGAAAAAAATAATACGATCAAAGATGCATTCTTGCTCTCTCATTTTAACACTGCAAGTCACCAAGAATAATACACTGCTTGGCCTTCCTCCTCCCCAGCAGGTGCTCCTGATGGTAAGGTAGGCCTTTAGGCAGGAATATCCTCCCTCCAGGCCACTGAGGCATGATTTGGCAATTTTATGCTGGAGTATAGAAGGTGGATGACCTACAGAGAGATGTCTGTTGAGAGGGTGAACTTTACTCCCAGATGTAGCATTAATTAGAATCCCTTGGGGAAATGTGAATTGAGCAAGGTAAGGGTCTAATTAACTAAGGGTCCATCCATCCATCCATTGAATAAGACAAGGTCCCTTGCCCTTGTGGTACTTACCATAAGGGAAGTAGGGAAATAGACAAATAATTTAAGTGACCTAAATGTTCTGAAGGGATGCCTTTCTCAACCTCCCTCCTTCCCTTCTCACCCCTGTCCCTCCATGAATTCTAAGTCCTCTAGAAAGAGAACCTTATACATGCATCTTTGGAAAGCTCTCATATCAGGCTGAGTTTTAGTCATGTGTTTTCGTCCCTCTCTCCTGTATTGTAGCTCCTTGAGGGCAGGAATAAGTCTACACTCCTGCCCCATGTTAGGAAAGGCACAGAGTGGAATTTGTTGACAGAGATTGACACTGGACACTATTTGCTTACTTTTGCCTTTTCCAGACTGTATATATTTTTACTAGTGGCTTGCTTTTCGGTTTTTATGACACCGTTTTAATCTGTTTTCCAAATGATCAAAAATAAAAGTTAAAAATTATTTTTTGACTTTCTGACAGGTAGGAAACAGAATCTGAAATACTTTTTACTTCTTTCTCCCTGGTTTTTGTCAAGATAACCTGGAATTTAGGCTCAGTTTGTTGTCATCAAATCATTTTATATACTGTATCTTATCTTTTAAGAATGACTTTTTGCTTTTGCTATTTGCCTTTGAATCATATTTACAACTATTATTTAAACTTAGCTCCCTACTCGGCTGATTTACATTTTCACTGCCAGTTCTGTTATGCCGCATTTTCCCCTTCTTATGTGCTTAACTCTGACCCATCTTTTGATTAACTGAAGTTCCTTCACTCATAATATTTTTTTTAGGAAGAATAGGGGAAAGGTGCATTTTTCTGAATCCTTCCTTATCCAAGACTCTCTTTTCTTTTCCTTCCATCTACAAACAACAGCTTGGCTGGGTACAATAGTTTAGGGATCAAATTATTTTTTATTATAAACTTCCAATTATAAGTAAGTCAAGGGGATGTGATGTACAGCATGGCGACTATAGTTAATAATACTGTATTGTATATTTGAAAGTTGCTAAAAGAGCAGATCTTAAAAGTTCTCATCACCAAAGAAAATGTTATAACTGTAGGGTGATAGAAGCTAACTAGACTTATTGTGGCGACTCCTTAGCAATATATACAATTATCAAATCATGTTGTATATCTAAAACTAATATAAAGTCATATGTCAATTATATCTTAGTTAAAATCCCACCTTATAATAGAGAAACATGCAAATTGACCGCACCTCCGCTATGCCCATGATTGGGCCTGCGAGAGGCTGGGGGCGGGACTCTGGGTGGCCTATCCGGCCGTTGAGAAGACCAAGATGGCGGTGCCCAATCCTCTTAGTTCCGGGGGTCCCGGGGTGATCGCCACCCTGGGGAGGCGTGGCCGGGCCCAGCCAGGCGCTCCTGGGGGTCCCGGGGGCAATCGCCACCCTGGGGGGGCGTGGCCGGGCCCAGCCAGGTGCTCCCGGGGGTCGGGGGCAATCGCCACCCTGGAGGGGCGTGGCCGGGCCCAGCCAGGCGCTCCCTGGGGTCCCGGGGGCAATCGCCACCCTGGGGGGGCGTGGCCGGGCCGAGCCAGCCACTCCCGGGGGTCCTGGGGTGATCGCCACCCTGGGGGGTCGTGGCCGGGCCCAGCCAGGTGCTCCCGGGGGTCCTGGGGGAGATCGCCACCCTGGGGGGCATGGCCAGGCCCAGCCAGGCACTCCCGGGGGTCCTGGGGGCGATCGCCACCCTGGGGGTGTGTGGCCGGGCCGAGCCAGCCGCTCCCGGGGATCCCTGAGGAGATCGCCACCCTGGTGGGGGTGTGGCAGGACTCACCCAGCCCCTCCCAGGGTCCCTGTGAAAATTTCAGGCATGTGGTTGCTGAGATCCAGACCAGGCCTCTGGCCACAGATTCATAGCTTTGCAGAGACCTAGGGCAGGGATCTCCCTCATCTGCAGAGAGACAGAGGTTCTGCAGTGCCCCCAAGACGTGGGTGGGCCCAGTCAGGGATCAAGGGGCATGGAAGGACTCCTGGCAGAGGGGCAAGGACCCTCACCCCTGAGGCAGGGGTTAAGGGGTGGAGCCACCTCCGTGAAGGGGTGCTGCACTGCAGGGTACTGGACTGACTGACATGATTCAGAGAAGCTCCCAGTGCTAATGGGCCTTACTCAGGCAGCCTTCACACTTCAGAGGCAGTGACTACTGCTCCTGCCTTGACCCAAAAGCAAGCTCGCTACACCCTGCCCCATAGCAGAGCATGCCTAGGCAGTGAGTGGGAAGCCTTCCACCTGCTTCGGAGAAGGGGGGGGCAGTAAAAAATGGGGGGAGAGGAAAGAATGTGGAGCATCCCCAATGAAGAGGTGCTTGAGAAAGAGGCTGGGAAGCCTGACTGGAAGGTTTGTTCTGTTTGCTGGGCCGCTGCCCCTTAGGAAGCGCAAAGAGCATGGCTCTGAGGGCTTCCTGTGTGCTGAGTCAAGTTCCACAGCCAACTGGAATTGGCCTCAGTTTCCTGCTCTGTAAAATTGATTAAGCGTGTCCCAGTGCCTTCACTGAGCTTTGATGGCCAATTGAGATACTATATAAAGAAAATGAGGGAAGAAGTGAGAAAGAAAAGGAAGGACAAGAAACACAAAAGAAAGACTGAAAGGAACCTGTAAACCCATTGTCACTTAAATAAGGAATATAGTCAGTAGTGTTGTAATGATGGTATGATGCCAGGTGGGTACTAGAAATATCGGGGAACACTTTGTAAAGTATATGATTGTCTAACCACTATTCTGTAACTAATATAAAACCTGAAACCAATACAAAATAATGTTGAATGTAAAGAAATGAAAATTGGAGTGAAATTTTTATAAATTTCAAAGTTTAAATAAAAGCTGTAAAGGAAGGAAGGGGAGAATAAAAAGTGTTTTTCATTTTGCCACTTCATTAAAAAGACAGTTGTCTTTATGTGGTGCTTTTATACTTTTCTAAGTCATTATCTCATTTTAATTTCTGGGCAACTTAAAGACAAGATAAATATTCCCTCCACTATTCAAAGAAAGGAAATCTTGGTGTCTGGTCCTAATGATTCAATCATCAAGCCCTTATTGTAAAGTAGGGTTAGTAAAATTTTCTGTGCAGGGTCATATCTATACTAATAAAAGCCTTGGGAGTGATCAGGCCAGCAGGGGAGGGTATTTGGGGGCAATCAGCCCTGCAGAGGAGCAGTTAGGGGGCAATCAGGCCAGCAAGGAAGCAGTTAGGGGGCAATCAGGCAGGTAGGTGAGCAGTTAGGACCCAGCGGTCCCGGATTGTGAGAGGGATGTCCAACTGCAGGATTAGGCCCATATTAGATAGGGTGCAAGCTGGGCTGAGGGACACCCTCCCCAGTGCACGAATTTCGTGCACCGGGCCTCTAGTAATAAATAATTATTTTTCTTCAAAATTTTCTGAAAGTCACCTGCATTATTCTGGAAAAACTGCAGTGCTACAGAGAAGTTTAAGAATTGACTGATTTACGTCTTTTTGATTCTTAAAATTATTTTTTCTTTTTTAAAATATATTTTTATTGATTTCAGAGAGGGAGAGAGAGAGATAGAAACATCAATGATGATAGAGAATCATTGATTGGCTGGCTACTACTGGGGATCAAGTCCACAACCCAGGCATGTGCCCTTGACTGGAACTGAACCTGGGACCTTTCAGTCTACAGGCCAACACTCTATCCACTGACCCAAACCAGCTAAGGCAAAATTATTTTTTCCATTAATTAAAAAACATTGCCAGGATATGTCCAGGTATCTGCTTTTTTAAAAAAATTAAATTTTGCCTGTAAAACATAGCTATTGATTTGTTAACTTTGACCTTTACTCAGACTAAGAAAATTTTCTTCAATTATATCTTTGATTATTACCTCAATTGTCGTTCTCTCTATATATATTTAACTTGGCCTCCTCTTCTAAATCATTATTTCTTTTTAAATATTTACTTGCTTATCCTTTCCTCCTGCATTCTAGAACATCATCTTAAATTTACCCTTTACATCATTGGTGTACCTTTCCATAGGGTTAGGTTTCTTTTTTGCTGCTTCCAATGCATATTTGAAATATGTTATTGCATTTTTATTCCTCTAAAATAATTCCACAATTCATCTAGCTCTCTTTCTATCTCAGTTTGATTTCTAGGAATTTCTGCTTATTTTATAAAAGTAATGTCTTTTGCCTGGCCGGTGTGCTCAGTGGTTGAGTATCGACCCATGAACAAAGAGGTCCCTGGTTCAATTCCCCATCAGGGCACATTCCTGGGTTGTGGGCTCAATCCCCAGTAGAAGGAATGCAGGAGGCAGCTGAATGATGTCTCTCTCTCATCAGTGTGTTTCTAAAACTAACTAACTATATATGCACACACACACATACATCCTATATAATAAAAGCCTAATATGCAAATTGTCCCCTCAGGCAGGAGTTCGACCTACTGGGAGTTCGATCACTCGCTATGACATGCGCTGACCACCAGGGGGCGGTGTGGAATGAAGGACCAGGGGGTGGTGTGGAATGAAGGAAGGCCCCAGCCAGCAGCCAGCAGCTGGGGGAAAGAAGGCCTCAATCAGCCCTGATCGCTGGCCAGGCCTAGGGACCCTACCCGTTATGAATTTTGTGCACCGGGCCTCTAGTACAGCGTTTGCCAAACTTTCAGACCTCGTGGACCACCACCACTGGTTGGCAACTGCTGCTCTAGAAAATATATATATATATATATTTTTTCTATTGATGCTGAAGTTTTTGAAAAGTTTTTTTCTGGAGTATTTTCCCATAGTCTGGTTCTTTTCTTTATTTATTCATCTTTGTGTGAAAGATTTATGCAGACCCAATGATGGCCAACCAACAGACTGTATAGCATGCCTTAGGAACCACTAACTATTCCTCTGGGTGCTATTGAATATCCTTCTTGCATCTACAGTTGAAGGGATGGTTGACTGCTTTTCCCACTTCCTAGCTCCATTCCCAGGGGTCCTGTGGCATCCATGAAGCTTAGCTCTGCAGAATTAAGGTATACTTTTCTTCTGCCTCCAATGCATGAAAAACTATAACCCCAACTATCTAACAAATGCCCCTAACAGGATCTTCCCCACAGCTTTCTGAACTTATTTATGATGACTCCATTTTACTCTCAGGATCCACAGTGACCCTGGCAGGGATGCTCCTCAATCTTCCACATTTTGCCCTGTTGCTTGCTTCAGAGTTGCATTCTCTAAAAGGATATGTTAAGACTGTGTGGGGTGCATATGTGTGTATAAAACTGTACTCTGGCTGCTTCAAAAGGTATCACCCATGTAGTAGAGGATGGCTGGCCAATTTTAAGAGTGGTCTATTATCTGGGTTTTTGAGTCAAGGATCAGGAGTGTAGAAGAAATGAACTCTCGCCTTATTGACTTTCCAAGAACTAGATCTCCTCTCTTCCATGAGGTAAAACATGAATAGGTCACTCGCTATTTCTTTCTAACCAATTGTATCTGTTTCTGATATTGGGTTGATCCTCATAATGGGTTATAATCAGTCCTAATTTTCTGAGGTGTGGTGAGTATTCACCATTCCTTGTAAATCATTTTTGGGTGAGAAATAAATGCTACTAAGGAGACACTGTATTAGCTTCACACCTTGTTATTGAAGTTCAGTCCTTAGACTTGCCAGGGATTCAGAGGCCTCTTGGATAAAGGCTTCCCTTGCCATCTCTTTCTTTCTTCTACATCTGAATAATCAAAAGGCAAAAAAAAAGAAAATAAAAAAGAGTGGGCCAAGACAAACATGGTTGATTTGGTAACCCCCATTCCTAGGGAAGCGTGCCCAAGTCTCCAGGGCTTTGGGTAAGGAAATAGGAAGTATCCTCTTGTGTTTTCCATTCCAATGGGCAGGCCAGCACAGGCCATAGCGTTTCAGACATGAGCTGGAGGTTGGGGAGTCTACTATTTAAACTCTTTGTAACACCTAGTGCATTGTCAGTTGTCCAAAGGCATTGCACAATATTGATCGTAATTATAGCAACCAGAAACTGCCTTTCCACCCAGGAGATGTGCACATTATTCCTATTGTCATCTCCAGAATTTTCTTCAACACAAGTGCCCGGAGGAAAACTTGGTTTGTGGCTCCCAAAGTAGAACATTATACAATGGAGGTGGGGGAGTGGCAAACTGATAACATAACTGACATTCCAGGTGTCAGTGAATGTTCTACTTTCCAGAAAAGGTTGTATAAGAATAGTAACAAGGATGATCTTTTTTTGAAATTCGGAGATCCACCAGGGCATACCAACTCATTATTTCATTCCAACATAAAATTATTGAACATCTTCTACACACCTATTGTGTCCCCTGCTCATGGAATGAATTTGGAGACACACACAAAGATCTCATTTTTACCAGACCATATACTAGTCCTCTCTTCTACCTGAAAAGCGCCTCCTTCCCTCTTTAGAGCAGATAATGAATTAGATAACAGTGGGGAGGAAAGTACACGGGAGAAGGAGAAAAGATTGTCCAGAACGTGTCATAAAAATGTAAATTATCCCTGGAAAGAATGTGCCAGTCCTGTGATTGGTTTGTCAGATAAGCTAGTTGGAGTCTGAGGAGGGGCACTTTAGGTAAATAGAGCAACACCAAACCTGGGATGGTGGTGGCATATTAAGGTGGTTCATTTCTTTTATTTTTTTAAAAAGAATTTTATTGATTTTTAGAGAGAGAGGAAGGGAGCAGGATATATAGAGGGAAACAATGATGAGAGAGAATCATCAACCAGCTGCCTCCTGCACGCCCCCTACTGGGAATCCAGCCTGAACCCTGGGCATGTGCCCTGACCGGGCATCAAACCAGTGACCTTTCAGTGCATAGGACGATGCCCAGCCAACTGAGCCACACCAGCCAGGGCAGGTGGTGCTTTTCTTAGAACACTGTTTCTGGGATGTTGAGGGGTTGCTGGGCAGAGAGAAGGTCAGACTTGGTGTTTCCGCTGAATGGGCAGAGGGAAGGGTGTCGAAGACAAACTTGCTTGCTTCACAGCAGTGCCTGAGGTTGCCTGAGAACCTTTGAAAAACATTTCCTTCCAGCGCATCACACAAGGGGCTCAGATGTTCTGATTTAGGCGGAACAGACCTTTCCCACTGGACCTTTTCCCGTGAACGTTCTGCCTGGGGTCACTCCCTAGGCTGTGTTCCCTGCTGCTCCCCCGCTATCGCCCCATCTCATTTTCTCCTCTTGCTCGGCCAACTTATTTCTGTTTACAAAACCAATATCCTGTTATCTCTTCGATTATCACATCTCACGAGGCACTTTTCTGGACTTAACTGGTTCCAGCCTTTTCCCGTTCTTGGGGGCAAGGAGAGAGCTGAAGGGAAGCCACGCTCCCCGCCGCCCCCCCCCCCCCCCCCCCCCCGGGTCAATTTGCTTATGAAAGAAACCATGAGTCCAGAATGGCTCTTTTTCTCATCTGTCTGAGAGCCCAGGCTGTCCATTTCCAACTGTTACATAAAGGAAGAAAAGCAGTCTTTGAACAGACCTAATGCTGCCACCTCCTCGTCAGGTACCTCGGAGCCGTTCCCTTAGGCGTGTGGTATAATCCTCAGGGTAACCCTGTGAGGCAGGTTTCATTCAGCTCGGGTCTTCAGTATAAATATGTCCCAAATATTGCACAAGACATATCCATGCTGAAATATTTTCTCAGCATATGAAATTCATATTTCAGTGTGTGTCCTGAATTTTTATTTGCTAAATCTGGTAACCCTCCGTTAAAACTGTGCTACCGATGAAGCTGGGTGACTTGCTCCGGGGATTTGCTCAGGGGGCTAGATTCTTGCTCCTGTCTTTCTCCATTGACAACAGTCAAACAGTTGAGAGAGAGAGAGAGAGAGAGAGAGAGAGAGAGAGAGAGAGAGAGAGAGAGAGAAGAAGAAAAAAAAGAAAGAAAACATAATTTAAGGTAAATGAATGTGCTCTGGTTTCCTGCCATTTGCCATTTCATTAGACATTTTCACCTATAGTTAGAAGCTGCCTGGCAGCACTTAAATTCATTAGAGGGCACAGTGATGACCTGATACTTTGGCTGAATCCCGACTGGAATTTTGACCTTTATGAAAGGGACATGACGAAGCAGAGAGCCCAGAGGCCTTAGCATCCTCACCCATGAATGCCTGCCTTGTATTTGGCACTAAATCTATGAGCCAGGTCACCTCTGTTAATTATTTTTTGAGTTATAGTTTTTTATAGAAAAACTGAGAATGGGCCTGCTGACCTTCCTTCTTCATGGGGCCATGCCATGCAGTATGGTACCTCATCTAATACCAGACAGACCTGGGTTTAAATCCCAGCTCTGCCACTCACTGGCTGTGTGGCCTGGGCAAGTTACCTAATCTCTCTGTGCCTTGGTTTCCTCATCTATACACTGGAGATAATGCTAGTGCAAAATAGAATGAAGGCTGTGTGGTTTTGAGGTAAGGCTTCATAATTAATTATTTCATTGAAACAAACACTTAATTGGCAAGCTAGTCAACTCCTCCTATAAACAGCTCCAGTCAGGGTCTGTGAATGAATGCCTAGCTCTGTTCTAGGAGCAACTGGGGTACCAAAGAAGCAGAAAACCCAATCTGTGCCCTGAAGGACCAATGAACAGATACCCTGTGGGAGGAGACCAGGTGAATCGGGTGAAACAACAAGACAGTAGAATTAGTGTGTGATGATTCAGTGCAAATTCAGGCACGATGCTAAAGAAGAGTGAATAGTAACAATCATGTCACATGCTTTTAGACCCATTGGAGTTTACCAAGGGCATTCACACACTTTTGAGGTGAAGAGTGGTCAGAATGAGGAGGGGCTGGACCTGGGAAGCTCCTTGGAAGAGGGGGTTCTTGGAAAAGTAATAGATTTGGATTGGAAGATGGCACCGCACATGGGACAAGCCCAAAGTGCAGAAGTGGGGGAGCTGGTGATAGCAGCAGAACAGCAGCTGGGGACTTGGCACTTCCTGGAATGCTGTTCTCTTCAGTATTCCTGTGGCTGCTTCTCAGAGTTCAGAACATTATTTCCTGGACCACCGAAAGTACCTTACATCCCCCCACCTGTCTCTCTATGCAGTATCACCACCCTGTTTTATTTTTTTATTACACTTAAAAGTATATCCTATTTATAATGTTTTCGTTGTTTATTCTCTATCTCCCCTAATAGAAGGAAAGTCTCATGAGAATAAGAACCTGGGCCCATAGTAGGTGCTCAATGAATATTTGTTGGAGGAACATATGAGCAGGTAGATAGGGCCTCGGGTGTTAGCCTAAGGATTAGGATTTTATAGAAAAGTAAGAGGGCTTCAATAAAAGCTATGTAGAAGTATACTGTATATCCCCAGAAGGACCCTTCTGTGACAAGAGTCAGTGACTGGTCCTTCTTTTCTCTTTGCTTCAAATGAGTCTGGGCGGTGATGTGAGGTTTGGGGCGTGTCGCTGGGTGAAAATGGAGCCTGGATTTCGGAGCCTCCTCAACCTGCAGCTGTGTCAGGGCACTGGTTCCCACCCTGGCTTCACATTCAAGGCCCTGGGGGAAATTGAGAATTTCCTAATTCCCGGGCTGTACTCCAGTTAAGTCCAATAAAATCCAAATCTCCGGGGAAATTCTATAAGCTCTGCAACTGAGGGTGGGAACCTCTGTGCTAGACACCATTGACGTCTCTTATGGACTCCAGGCGTGATTAACTGGCCTATCTTACTCACTGTAAGAGATAAAGTAGACACTAATCACTTTTCTCCTGATCTGCCTCACACCCTGCCCAGAGGTGAAGTGCAGCCAGCTAAGTTCTCTGGTGCGTTTCTATATTTGATAACCTGTTTGGAATTAGCTGTACATATCCCTCCCCTGGGGTGGACCAGTTCTGGCCAGGCCTCTCATGCCATCCAGAAACGTTATTTTGGGGTCTGGCAGCCCTGAGCTGGCTTCTGTTCTGCTGGCCCCATCAGCTGGCTCAGTCCCAGCCTCTACTTTTACTGCCCTTGTGGCTGTCACATCCCCCCAACTTCTGTTTATCATGTCCTCAGCAATGCTATGGACCTAGAGTGACTTACTGTGGTTGATATTATTTACGTCACACAGAAGATGCCACGCTCCCACCATTGCCAGCAGATCTCATGTCCCTACTCCCCAGTTGGCCCAGGCTGAGGAGGCTGGAGAAGGTAGGTGATCTGAGGTCTCCCTCTTGGAAAGGGCTGTTGAAGATCTTTTACTCTTGAAACTTGCACTTGAATTCTCAGAACTTGAAACCATTTTGCTGAGTGTCATCCTTCCTCCCCGTCCTCTGTATGCCGATATCGATGTTAATCTTCTTGGGCTGCATGTGCAATGTGACCTCTGATGAAGCAGAACATCTGGGCAATTATCTATAGACCTGTTTCTAATTGCTCTAATTGGAATAGAATTACTGGAGCTGCAGAGAGACCTGCTGCTCCCATCTGGGTTCTCAATGCCAAACAAGAGGCAACCAATCAGTAATTTAGGTGATGGATGCCCTGGAGCAGTTCAAGCCCTATTTTGCTCATTAGCCAAATCTCTACTTGCCCTCTTCCTCTCCTCTCCACCCCCAGCATTTCCTTCAGAATGTGATTTTCACAAATCATATCCATGTGCCTTGTTTTGGAAACTATGAATAATGGCTGTAAACATAACATTGAATCTCCCTAATCTTTGGGTACCGTGAGAGTTAATCAATTAATTAGTCCTCCATTTAACAAATATGTTGAATGAGTAACTTGTAAACAAATCTTTATTTAGCACCTTCTATGTGTTGGTCACTAAGGTCCAGGAGGATGTCAGGCAATAGATAAGCAGAACAAATAAATCAATAAATAGGGATGAGTTGATGTAAGATCATAATAAGTGCTGTAAAGGCAGCACTATGATTGAGAAGGGGTGAAGGGAAAGACTATTTCTTACCTAGTGGTTAGGGAAGCCAAGGTGGTCAGAAATATAGAGAATTGCTCTGTGTGCTGGGGCTGGAAGGCTGAGTAAGATGGGGTCCTTGGTTCCACAGAGCTCCCAGTCTAGTTGGGGATATTAATAAAGAGAATAATGAAAAATAATATAGTAAGGTCTATGATGAAATTGTGTAAAAGGAAGAGCACAGAGGAAGTGACTAGCTACATGGGGGTGGGGGCAGGCAAAGTGAGATTGTGATGCTCAAACTAAGACTGAAAGGACAAGTGGAAGTCAAAGGATAAAATTGGCTTGAGAAGAGGAAGAAGGAAATTGTGTGATGTATTCATCTAGTCAACCACATTTTATGGAGCATCTACTAAGTACCAGGCATTGTTCTAGGAGTTGGGGCTACAGTGGTGAACAATGGAGAAAAAGTCCCTCACCTCCTAGCATTTACATCCTAATGGTGGGGTGGGATAGACAATGGATAAGTAAACAAGTAAAGTGATTTCAGATGGTAAAGACAATCTATCCTATCTAATAAAAGAGTAATATGCAAATTGACCATCACACCAAGACACAAGATGGCCGCCCCCATGTGGACACAAGATGGCCACCACAAGATGGCCTGCAGGGGAGGGCAGTTGTGGGAAGTTAGGTGTGACCAGGCCAGCAGAGGAGGGCAGTTGGGGGGGACCAGGCCTGCAGTGGAGGGCAGATGGAGGGGGGATCAGGCCTGCAGTGGAGGGCAGTTGCGGGGGGGGGGGGACCAGGCCTGCAGTGGAGGACAGTTTGGGGGGACCAGGCCTGCAGGGGAGGGCAGTTGGGGGCGATCAGGCCAGCAGGGAGGGCAGTTGGGGGCACCAGGCCTGCAGGGGAGGGCAGTTGGGGGGGACCAGACCTGCAGGGGAGGGCAGTTGGGAGCCAGCAGTCCTGGATTGTGAGAGGGATGTCCGACCACCCATGGGATCAGGCCTAAACAGGCGGTCGAACATCCCTCAAGGGGTCCCAGATTGGAGAGGGTGCAGGCTGGGCTGAGGGACACCCCCCCTGCCCCCATGCACGAATTATGTGCACCGGGCCTCTAGTCCTATATAATAAAAGGCTAATATGCAAATCGACCAAATGGTGGAACGACCATTCAGTCACTATGACATGCACTGACCACCAGGGGGCAAACAGTCAATGTAGGAGTTGCCCCTGGTGGTCAGTGCACTCCCACAGGGGGAGCGCCGCTTAGCCAGAAGCCGGGATCATGGCTGGCAAGTGCAGTGGTGGTGGAAGGGAGCCTCTCTCGCCTCCGTGGCAGTGCTAAGGACCCCTTAGGGGATGTCCACCTGCCGGCTTAGGCCTGCTTGCCGTGGGGTCCTGGACTGCGAGAGGGTGCAGGCCGGGCTGAGGGACACCCCTCCCTCCCCCAGTGCATGAATGTTGTGCACCGGGCCTCTAGTATATATATAAAAAGCCAGTGACCAGAACAACCAGAACAACTGACCGCTATGACGCAGTCGGCCAACCTCCCCAGCCCCTCCCCCTGGCAAGCCCCGCCCCTGATTGGCCCCCCCTTACCCCAATCAGCCCACAGCCCCTCCACCTGGCCAACTCGCCCTGATTGGCCCCCCACCACCCCGATCGAGGGCGGAGCTGGCCGGCCAACCTCCTGCATCCCCTCCCCCTGACAGCCTGGCCCTGATTGGTCCCCATTGGGGCAGGCCAGCCAGACCCCACCCATGCAAGAATTTGTGCACTGTGCTTCTAGTCCAGGATAATGTTAAAGAAAGAGTTTGGAGGTGCTCTGAGGGCAGTGATGGGGATGAGACTTGATATGGTTCCCAGCATCAGCTTCTGGAGGAGGTGACATGTGGGATCCTGGGGTGCTTTGGGAGAAGGGACATTTCAGGCAGAGGGAACTATAAGTGTAGAAGTCCTGAAGCAGGGATAAGTGACAAGTTTGAGGAACAGAAAAAAATCCTATGTGGTCAGTGCCTGGTAAGTGAGGGGGAGGTTGAGTTCCAGAAGGAGTCAGAGATGAAGAAACTAGGAAAGCAGGAAACCCAGATATGAAGCCATTGTATGGTTCCAGGCTGGACAAGATGGAGGTCTGACTTGGAGTGACTGCTATGGAGGTGGTGAAACATGGAAAACAAAGTATTTAGAGCAATTGGACTTCTGATATATGGGAGGGTTGAGGAAAAGGAGTACTCAAAGATGACTTCGATTTGAACAACTGGGTGGATGGGGGTTGTTACTAAGATAGGGAAGACAGAGAAGGAACTGGTTTTGTGGGGGGAAATCAGTTTTTTTCTTTGTATGCATTTAGACTGAGATGCTAATTGGACATCCCAGTGGAGAGGAAGCAGCAGTCCTCATAAAGTCTTGAGTTATAAAAGTGGCAAACCTTTCCATGCTCTGGGACAGTGTGGGAGAGAGCTGGGGTAGAAAAGGCATTGCTGGCTGTGGGATGGGAAATGGCCTGGAGGAGGGATGTGTCTGGAGGTGGTCTGTCATGTCAATCCAAGTGGGAAAGGGCGGAGGCATGAATCCATCTGACATCTATCTGCACTTCAGATTTGCCTCCTCATGCAGTAGACTGCCTCATAATTCCATTTCAGGGTTGGCTACCCCAGCACAGATGGGTGTCTGGTTAGACAACAACACAGCTGTTGTGTAGGGCACTCTTGGACTGGGTCCATCTCTGTGCTAAGGGTTTCCAATACTTTATCTCATTAATCAGCACTAAGATGCTATGAGGTACAACTCCTCTACTTAGGCACAAATGTAGTAGCTACATTTTTAAAAAAAATAATACATATATTTATTGATTTCAGAGAGGAAGGGAGAGGGAGGGAGGGGTAGAAACATCAATGACGAGAGAGAATCATTGATTGACTGCCTCCTGCATGCCTTCTACTGGAGACTGAGCCTACAACCCGGGCATGTGCCCTGACAGGGAATTGACCTGTGACCTCTTGATTCATAGGTTGATGCACAACCCTTGAGCCACACTGGCTGGGCTATCCTTATTTTAAATGTAGCACATCTTTATCTAGTCTTCCTGGGGTATTCAATTTAGCTTTCAGAAAAACAAGAAGTCTTTGTTTTGCATTTATGGTTAATCAGCTTGTTTAATATTTAATTAAATTATGTAATTACAATAGTGAGTGCAATATGAATAAACAGATTTGGGAATAAATACAATGCACTCTTGCAAAATGCATGAGTTACCAGGAGAGAGAGAGGACTTCCTACCCAGTCCCACACCACCATCCAGCCTTTAAAGCATCTGTAGAGAGGATTGGGCATGTTGGTTAATGTGTCAAGTAGGTTAAATAAAATTCAATTAAAAGTGGTCCTACTAATAGAAATACACACACAATGCATATTTGCATGTGCCAGACACTTGAAGTGAATGCAATATTTGTGTGGAAATGATTTTGCTTTTCTGATTATTTTTTCTTCTGGCTCTACCTTTTTCAAAGACTGGTTCTGATTTGAATGGGTTCAGTAGGATTTTAAAAACAACCGCTTTGATTGTAAAAAAAAAAAAAAAAAAAAGTTAATACTTGGGTTGGGTACAGAGTTTAGCCAATTAGTGTGTTCATTTTGGTTTGTGAGTCATATTATCTGGGTCCACATTATTCATAGTCAGAAATGATTAAAAACCAATGCTTTTTTCCTTCTAGTCTAAAAGTGCCTCAGGCCTCTTTTGTCCTGATATATCATTGTTCTAAGCAATCCTGAAGTGACATTTATTGGAGACCAAAAAACATGAACAGGAAGAGATTGATATGAAAACCCACTCTTAATTCTGACACTGAAGGTGGTCTTTGTTTTCTCTTCCCTTACATGGTATCAGTCTTGGCTAAACATATTTTGAGCTCTCTGAAAGTTGGTTATCTTAGGAACTAAAGACATCAGTATTTCTGGTTTAGTCACAAAGAAGTCATGGAGCATTCTCTTCAAAACCTAAGGACAATTCTTTGGGTACTAGGTAGTGGAGGTCTGAGAACCACTCAGTCATGGCCTGCCCCTTCTCCCCAGACCCAGGACAAGATCTGCCATTCAAAATGGAATGTACTCTGTGGCACATACAGGCACTGTGTGGCTTGCTTTGATTCTTCCCATGTCTCCTTTGCCAGGAGCTTCCCTTCTACTATCTTGTCTCTTTGTGCTGTTTTCAAGAAGTCAAAACGCCCTTCTAGCAGGAATCAGGTGGTACTGGATGAAACTTGAAGACATCATATGAACTCATGTCTAACTTAATATAGAATCAAATGGATCTATGTCCATATCTACACTTACATCTATACCTACATCTACACCTATTTCTTTGTCATCTGTCTGTCTATATCTATATATATAAAAGCCTAAGCTACCATTGCAACTGAATGGATGACCGAACAGGCTGTGTGGGGTGACTAGCCGGGCAGGGGGTTAGTGAGGGGCGACCAAATGACTGAGCAGCAGGCTGTGTGGGGCGACCAGGCTGGTAGGGGGATTAGTGAGGGGCGACCAAACAACCGAACAGCAGGATGTGTGGGGCAACCAGGCCGGCAGGGGGGTTAGTGAGGGGCAACCAAACAACTGAGCGGCAGGTTGCGTGGGGAGACCAGGCTGGCAGGGAGGGGCAGTGAGGGGTGACCAGGCCGGTGTGGGGGACAGTTGGGGGTGACCAGGCTGGCAGGGGGGCAGTAAGGGGCAACCAGGCCGGCAGAGGGGGTGGCAGTTGGGGGCAATCAGGCAGGCAGGGGATCGGGCCTAAACCAGCAGTCGGTCATCCCCCGAGGGGTCCCAGATTGGAGAGGATGCAGGCTGGGTTGAGGGGATCCTCCCCCCCTCCCCCCCCCATGCACGAATTTCATATACCAGTTCTCTAGTATATCTATAAATATAGATATGTGATACATGGCTTAGATAGACACCTGTATTTCCTAGTTCTGTCCACTGAATGGGCCTAGAAGCAATGACTCCTCAGTAGCAATGAGCACACCCAGTATCCAGATCTTGGTTTCTAATATCATTATCCAATAAAAGGAACCAGGGCACCATGGACAAATGGCAGATTGTAGGACTTGGGAAGAGAATATGCAAGATGGGCCTGGAACATCTTGTAGTGCCAGAAATTAAAGGCCAAGTGAAGGGGTGTGTCAAAGGGACGCAGGAGCCAACTGTAAGAGCTACCAATAGACAAAGCTGGAACAATTTGAGCAACAAAATAAAAAATATAGTATTGGATTAAATCCAAAGTACAAAATCTATACTGATATAAAATAAATTATTGAGTAGATGAATAATGGAAGAACAGGCAAACCTGCTATACAGAAGAATCCAAAATAATTTATGTAAAATTCACCACTCACAGAAGTAGACCATAACTCCCTAACTCTGAAGTGTGGGCAGTATATAGTGACTTCCTTTTAATGAGTACAGTGGAGATACCTGACCAACACTGCCTGAGCCAGGTGATCAACATCGACAGTTAATAGCATGTCCCCTTGATATGATGGGAATGGCACTTCACCACTGGGATCTTCCTCCCCCAAACCCATAACCCCAGTCTAACCACGAGAAAACATCATACAGATCCAAACTAAGGATATTCCACAGAAAACTTGCCCAGGTCAACAAAAGCAAGGAAAGTCTGTGAAAGTGTGACAGTCTAGAGCAGTGGTCGGCAAACTGCGGCTCTGTTGACTAATGAGTTTGCCAACCACTGGTCTAGAGGAGCCTAAAGAGACATTACAACTAAAGGTAATGTGATATTCTCATGGGAACCTGGAACAGAAAAACAACATTAGGTAAAAACCAGGGAAATGCAAATGAAGTGTGGGCTTTACGCAATTATAATCTATCATCATTAGTTCATAAGTCGTGACAAATGTACCATGTTAATGTTAGGGAAACTGGGAGTAGGGTATATGGGAAACTCCCTGTGATAGCATTACAACGTTTCTGTAAATCCAAAATTTACATAAATAAGACAAAATAAAAAAATTTAGAAGTTTATTTTGAAATATTCCCCCTGGCCACTTCTTTTCTTTCTCCTGACTTTGTGTCTCCCAACATTCTGGTCTGCACCCTAAGGTCTGGTCATGCAAGAAATTGCAGTGGCATAAACATGCAGCCTGGACTTCTCTCTGATCTCTCTAAATTGAACATGGCAGCTCTCGCTTGTTGATATAGAGAGCTGAATACCACATCTAGTTTTACGGCACCCTCATTTCTTGGCTTATCTAGTTTCTGGGAGCTTATCTGAGGCATTTTTATTGGCTGTAATGTGGTGTGAGACAGTTTGTTTGTAGCCTGGAGGAATCCTGTGCATTGGTGTCTTGCTGTTGGAGAAGCCAGACTCCATCTGTGGGGCAGAGACACATTGCTCAGTATATTGAGAACATGAATGTGAACATAACATCATAATTTGTTAATCACCATGTTATAGCCACTAGAACGACACACCATGACATGTATTCTTATACTGAGTGTTTGGACTATCTGCTGTATGTTGTTGATCACACAACCAAAGCAATTTCCCAAAGCCCAATGTTCCTCACTTAAACATCGCCATTGCCCCAAGGCCCAGGCCCACACTTGGCAGGCAAAACCATTGCTAATGGGATTCAAGAAAACTCTCTGGCAGCTGCATTGTTGCCTCCCCAACCCTCTCCTTCCTTTCACCATATCCATGCCTCAGGAGAAAGGATATCATTGCCTCCTGAACAATTGAGTTTCTTGATGCTTCTGAGCCTCTGCCCATGACCTTCTTTCTCTGTTTCTCTGGAGACCTTCTATACATTCTTCAAAACCCAACATAAGTGTATCTTTTTGAAGCGTTCCCAAGTTATCCCAGGCAGAGCTGCCTGTCCCCTCTTCTTGCTCATGGGTAGAGAGCTTTAGATGCCTGTATTTATGTACTTACAGCATTCTGTTGAATATCGGAGGTATCTGTCTCTATTACTGACCTGTGAATGAACTGCCCAAGGCATGGCCAGTGCTCTACTTATTTAACTTTGTATCCCCAGAGCCCAGCATAGTGATTGGAAGGTAGGAGGGAATGAAACAGGTGAATGAATACAGACCCATTACTTGGTGTTATTTTTCCAAGAAAGGCCATTAGTCGTATGATTTCTGGACTCAACCAGCCCTGAATTAAAACCCAAACTTTATCACTTGCAAATGAATTTAGTCAGGTTATTTAATGTCTCAGTTTCCTCAACTGATAAATAGTAGTGATATTAACTTCATGGGACTATTGAGAAGATTACATATGAAAGTATGCTACTTAGCAGTGCCAGACACAAACACTCATCCAATGAATGATAACTATAATTGCTGGGTCAAAGTGTCCATGTTCTCTTGACAGGCCCCTCTGTGTCTAGCAACATGTAGCCACGTGAGACAAACATCTTGGAACAGAGATGCTAGTGGTGCGGAACCAATCCATTTAAGCATCAGCTCATTGACCTCGATCCTCTTGGCACTGTGCCCAGCCTAATTGTATTTGAAGATCAGATGGAAGACTCAAGTGGCTCAAATGTCTACAGAAGCAAGAAAACCCATTTAAACCAGGTAACAGATTAGTAGATTTTTACCTCTAGTTATATTTCTCATAGGCAAGTCAATTGTTTCCTTGCTGCTGGCCTTGATAACTATCCTTGGTGATTAGTAATAAATAAAACTGTTTGCATTTCTCAAATATGTTTGAGTTTCACGAGGCACATATTTCTAGGACAAGAGCCAAAACTAATCAACCCAGTCTTTGTAAAAGCAGCTGATGGAAGCATAATCCACAACTTTAATTAACATTGAGGCTTTGAAATGGAACACACAGAAGGAAAATTAATGAATTGGTTAATTTTGTCTTCCCTGTACCTTAATCATTCAATCTTTACCCAGAACACACCCCCCCCCCTGTGTGATATATATTCTTGTAAATTTTTTTATCACCACAAATGGAGAGATTTTTTCATCAACTGCTGATTTCATTTGTGCGTATAAAGCATTCAGTTACCATGCTAAGGAAAGTTAGGAGGCAGCCCAGACACTTGCTAAGCTGGCGTTCAAGGGTGACCTGCCCAAGCATCTCGAGGCTGCTGTCTTTGACTAAAACAGCCTGGCCTGGCTGCACTGCTGAAGCTGCCAAGAAAATAAACCAGGATTCCCGAAGGCTTTTCGAGCTGGAGTCACATTTGCAAATCTTGTTTGGAACAGGCTCTTGACAAAGATGGTTCCTCCCTGTGCTCCTACCGCTCTGGCTTGGTTCAGTGCAAGAGGGCTACCAGCAGTTTCCGGAAGTCCCCAGAGGTGTCCGAGCGAACCATGTCAGAGAGGGACTTCTGATACTTCTCTTGGAACTTAGCTTTTATGCCCTGAAGGTCAACCTGTAGGAGAGAAGACAAGAGCAATGGAGACAGCATTCACAGCGCGTTCACCATAAATGCAGCAGCACTATGCTAAGCATGTTATTCTCATTGGCTCATTTATGCCTCAAAACAACCTTTAGACGTGGGGGCTATTATTCATCCCGTTTTGTGGATGAGAAGGGGAAAACTTGAGTTCAGCTCCCCAAAGGCTGCAGAGGTGTCTATGTGTGTATATTCCAGTAAAACTTCATGGACACTACAACTTGAATTTCATATGATTTTTACATGTTGCAAAATATTACTTTTCTTTTGAAATTTATACAATTATTTAAAAATAACTCATTCTTAGGTAGCAGCCCTGGACAAAAGACAGAGATTTGACATGAAGCCTCTTTTCTTCTTGTACCCCGATCAGCAAGGGCATTGGTGCCAGTCAACAAAATTCAAATCCACTTGTAGGACTTACTTTGAATCTAATTCATTGGAAGCTTGAAAACCTAGGTGCTAGAAGTGGGGAGAGGACTCAAGAAAAACAAATTAAAAGATTGTTCTGCTCTCAAGACTTACAACCTAGGAAGGGAGCGAACACTTGTCATAGAAAAGACATAATTCCAGATGGAACATAGTGAGTCTCATAAAAGAAGCACAGCACTGTCTTTAAGGAGGAGCTTTGTTGCTTTTTTTTCCCTTAACTTTTTAATTTAAACTCTATCTTGCTTTCTAGGCAGACCTACAAGCCATCACTCAAGTTATGATTCTTTTGACTCCTGTCCCAACTAGAGAGCTGAACAAGAGGGAAAGATGAGAAGAGGAGAAGGTGGGTGAGTGAGGAATTGTTTGAAGTGGGTGCTGAGCAGCAGAGAGCTGGAGCAGGCAGGTGGTGTCTGTCTCCCTGCTCCCCTGGCTGGTGCACCGCTAGGCTGGGGGTGGGACAGAAAAGGGGGGCTGAGGGCACCCTGTGGCTCTGTTCTTGTACCATGATGCTTTGGGGGGGTTAATGGTTCTGGCTAACTATATCTGGCGAGAGAGAGAGAGAGAGAGAGAGGAAGAGAGAGAGATAGAAACATCAATGATGAGAGAGAATCATTGATCAGCTACCTCCTGCAGGCTGCAGGCCCCCTACTGGGAATTGGGCCTGCAACCCAGGCATGTGCCTTGACTGGGAATCGAACTGTGACCTCCTGGTTCATAGGTGGATGCTCAATCGTTGCGTAACACCAGCCAGGCAAGGGCTTGAATTGTTCTGAGGGCACGGTCCACATGTGGAGATGACCCAGGACACACGGTCAGTGCTGAGATGGCTGAGCATCTGGGCATGAACACTCCATGGCCCGTACTGGAGTGGACATGGGACCCTGAGGAGCCCTCCGGACCCATTGTTCCCCTGGGGTCTTGTAGAATCCCTGCCCTGCTCTCCGCCTGCCTGCTCCTTTGAGTGCCTCAAGACTTCGGTTGGGGGGTTAAGTTGCTAAGAGACAGAGAGACGGAGAAGACAGAGACCTGGAGAGGTAAGGGCAAGAGAGAGATTTGGAGCCATGGAGGAGAGAACGAGGACTGCTGGAGAGGGGCAGAGAGACAGAAGAAGGGGAAGAGGGAGGAGAGAGAAGCATGGACTTTAAGAGAAAAAGAAAACTATGAATAGGGGAGGAGGAGGAAGAGAAAGAGGGGGAGGAGAAATTCCAGGAATAGAAATAAAAACGAAAGAACAGTCTTGTTGCTAAGCTATACTTAAAAACAACAGGGTTAGATGTTAAGTATTATTTGTCAAAAGCTGTGGGCCAGCATTTGGGTTGGTATCCTTCCCCCTCCATTTAACAATTTTTTGAGGGAAGATGTCTGTGGTTTTCAAGTGCTCAGTTACACTTCATTCTCCAAGGCTTCTCCTACTGCAGCTGAAATGCATTTCCCTTTATTTTGTCATTTCTTCTGTGTGTGGCTCTATATTCCAAAGCCTTTGCTATGAATCCTGACAGCTGCTCCCTAGCTTTGGGTTACTCATCCCCCTGTCCTTTTCTCTGTCCCTCTCTTATCCTCATGCATTCTCAAGGGGTACAACATCATTCCTACCAGGGCAAAAAGTGGTTCTTACAGGGCAAAAAAATTCAATCTTTTTATGTAAAAGTACCTATAAATGGAGCATAAACAAGTATGCAGTGTACTTGTGGTTTTGACATTTCTTGACGGGGGGAAGGGGAGCACTTAGGAAAAAAATGGGTCCAAATTTAGTGGGGTGATTGATAATTTAAAAAAGGTTGAGAAATATTGTCTTGTATTGATGTGTTTCTTGTGCAAAATCGGGCTTCTGCACATTAAATAAAGGCCTAGCTCAGGAGTTAGGAAAGCGTTTGCTCATTGTCGGTGCTGCTGGGTGACGTAGGCCATCGCTAACCTTTCAGTGTCTCAGTTTTGCCTTCCATGAAATGGGACCGAGCCTAGCTGCACCGCCCAGAAGGGCTCCGCCGGGTCCCCTCAGCACACCACACGAGCTTTCTGGAGCCACAGATGACAGAAATGGAAGCGGCTGTCCTTATTGTATATTTACAAAAAGGGACAGGTTGAGGCATAGCACGAGGTCTTTCAGAGTCCGGAACACAAAGGATGTCTTTGTTTTACTTTTTCTGTAAATAGGCCCTTAGTAAAAATGATTTGTTGATGACATGATGGCAAAAAGAGAAGTCACAGCCTGCTACTTTGGAGTCGAGTGTGTCTTACCTCAGCCCTGGTCACAAAGATGTGAATTAGCGTCTCCTCATCGGTCCCCACACCCTTCATGGACTTGTACAGGCGCTCAGCAAAATAGCCCTCCTGGTCGCGGGCACACCTCACTGGCGGGTGAGGGAAAGGAGAACATGAGGCGGTCACATTTGGTTGAATAACATGGAAGGAACAGAGATGGCCCAGAGTGTCACTTGGAGGCAACTGGATTGTGAAGCAGATGTTAGAAAGGAGCGAACTCCATTCTGTTATATCATGGGATCTGGAAGATTCCCCAGGTCAGGGCACCTGAATGCTTCAACCAGAATCGAGTCAAAACCCCTCCCAACAAATAAGACACCCCCCCTCCCCCCCGCCCCCTGATCCCTGAAGACCCTTCGCTGGTAGAGGAATGCTTGGCCATGCTCAGGCTCTCCCTGCAAAGTTCATGCTTCTCACCAGCAGCAATAGCTTCCCATCTCAGTGAAATCTCTGACACTGGAGTTGGGTCCGGAGAGGAAACAGATGGACCGGCAACCTTGCTGTAACACAACTTCATGATGTTGGAGATTCCCTCGGTTGGCCTGCAGCCTACTTTCCTGTGCTAAACAACCTTCCTTCCCTTTGTTTTTCTTCCCTGGGTTTGTTCTGTGAGTCTCATCTCTGGATCTTTTCCAGGTTCTCCACTCTCCTCTTAGTTTGCGGTCTGGGATGTGGGCTTGATGAAATGTTCGATCTTGCCTACGGGTCACCTTCCTGGGATGCTGCTAGTTGCTCTCTCCTGGCCCTCTCCCTGCCCGCCAGCTTTGATCTGACCCACACGTTAATGAGGCATGGGTTTGACTCACCAAGTAGGAGAGAGGATGCACCTCTGGGGGAATCAGTCATTCTTTTCTCCCCTCCTCCCAGGCTCCTATAGGCCCTGACTGACTAACACTTTGGGGGAAATGAGCCATTTCCTCTTTAGGTTGTTGACCTAAACACTTCACGTTTTTTATGTTAGTGATTGATAACAAGTAATAACTTCAGCATACGCCTGTAATGCACAGCCTTCATATGTCCTTAATGGAAACTCTCGTTTTCTAGGTCATTGCCCATGTGTTGGATGCTTACAAGGAAGAGAGAGGAACGGGATTAGGGAAGCAAAGTCAAAGTTGGGGGTCTGTCTTCTACTTTTGTAGGACATATGTCAGCCATCAGAGTGTCGATCGACAAGAAAAACCCAGATCCAGGTGTCTGGCCTCTTTAGCCGGAGAACAATCTAAAAGCTACTGGATTGGTGGTGGTTGTGATCACAATCTCTTCCTAAAGACCATCTCCTGTGTGGTACTAACTGATGGTGACATGTCTGTCTGCCTAATGTCCACGTGCTCTACACGGGTGTCTTCTCCCCTGGCATCCCGTCTTCCTGGTGTTTTGGGGAGAAAATTCTCAGCTTTTCTTCTATAGATAATCTGTGCTTGGTAACAACCTCTGTCCTTAGCGGCAGCAGAGATCCCTCAGAAGTTTGGATGGGGCTTGCTAGGAAAGATATGGGAATTACGAGTGAAAGGCCAGGCAGCCCCCCTGCCCCCAAAGCTGCCTCCTGCTCCTTCTTATGTCACAGCAGATGTTCTCACACTCCAGGGAGCATAGGCGAGGCCCTCGGGGGTCCTGTCAAAGTGTAGCTTCCAGGCTCCGTTCCTGGAGGGTCTAAGTGGGTAGCCTGCAGTGGGCCCAGAAAACTGGATTTTCACACTGTCGGGGGAGTCATTTGGTCTCACAGCCCCTCCTCCTTGACTTTAGCCATAAACCGGCATCTATATGAGTTAGGTGGGAGTATGGGGTGAGAGGCCTGTCTAGAGAATATAGTCATGAAGCCATGTCTACTAGCGGTCTTTCCCGGCCGCTTTTATGCTTGCTACAATGGAGGACACCTACGTGCTGGTGTCATGCTCCCAACTACAGGGACTGAGTCTCTCCCTCCTCTGACATGCTCGCTCGGGCTGTGTTTGTATTTGTCATTGCTGTCGCCCACTCGGTTGATTTGTGTGCATCTGCCATGGACTGTAAGCTTCTTAAGAGCAGAATATGGACCGATCCCCACACCTAGCAGGACCCCTGGCCCAGGCAGGTGCTAAGCAAGTGTTAAAGAATTGAATGGTTTTAGTACCATTAATATTAATAAGGGTTCATTCATCAATAATTAATATTCATGAAGATTAATCTTACTCTTTTGACTGAAGGGGTGTTTTCCTGATTCTCTGCACTGTAAGCACAGGAAGGGTTTGGAGCCCCTTAGCTGGGCCATGAGTAAGTCTCTCCACTTACTTAAGACACGCGTTCTTTGAGTCCTAAGGACAGTTGACCATGTACATTCAGTAGAGGTCAGGGCTTTTAGGCCTTTGTACATCACAATAGAAATCCTGCTCATTTGAATGCGAAATGAGGATGGATTTTTAAAAAATCAATTGCTGACATTTAAAAAAATAGTGGCGGGGGGGGGGGGGAAAAGAAAAGAAAGAAAGAGGATAGAAGGACTGGCAGTTGGAGCACATTTTTTAACTTCCAGGGCTGCTTTCTCGGTTCTTCCTCTTCTTCTGGGGAAACACCTCTCCATTTCGTGTGCCATTTGGGATGGTGCCCTGGACTCCTTGCCACGGGAGTGTGGACAATGGACAATGCCTTCATTCCAGGGCTTGCAGAAAGGAAAACGGAGCCTGCCAGACACAGCCCCATGCCCATCTCTCTCTGCTATTTCCTGCCTCTGGGCTACCCCTGGAGAGAAGGTCCTGGTGCCTGCTTGGCACAGTCAAGATCTGGTCTCCCTCCCAACTCTTTCTTAACAGACCTCATTCAGTCCCAGTGTTGAAGGGAACCAAATGGAAAAAGACACCCTTGAGCCATCAGGCATGTGCAGCAACTTGTTCATGAGTCCAGAGCCTGGATGCTTTTTTGGGGGGTGAGGGTGTCGTATGAACTGCATACCGTTCCCTGACACTGAACAACGGTCCCAGGCTGTTGACAGATGCTCTCAGGGACCTGCAGTCTTAGTGGGACTGTCGTGAGTGCCCTGGCGTGTACCCAGATGGCCTCTTCAGGACAAAGGCCCTCAGTCCAAGTGTTGCCTGCTGGCTGCTCACAGCTGAGTGCCTTCCAAGGAATTGTCCTCCAAGGAGGGAGCAGCCTTGCCTAAGCTTGCAAATGCTCCTGGGTTGCCATCAGCCGGAGCATGATGTGGGGGCCCCCTTGCCTCCCCTTTGGACCTTCCAGCTTCAGGACTCCTTGGGGACCGTCAAAGCCCCTGTTGCAACTGCATCACCTCCATTCCCTCCCTTGCCCAGTGCTGCTTAGAGATGTTGTTCCCGGACTGCCCTATGAAAGCTTCCTGCGCACCAAGCTCCGTCCCCGAGTCTGTCTCCAGCAGCCCACCCTAAGCCAGGGACCCGCCGGGCTCTGCTTTACCGAGGGTTAAGTAGGCCTTCTGCAGATCGCCCGACGTCTCGGCTTCAATGGCCTCTTCGATGTCTTTACCGATGAGCTGGAGAGACAAAGTCCATCCATTAGTTCAGGTTTTGCTTTGGATGCACTTGGGGTTCTTCCTCCACAAAAGGCAGTAAGCTCTCCCAGATTTGGGGATGCGGCCTGAAGGAACTCCTGTCCTGCCTTTTGGTTTGCAGGGCTGACCATGAGTGGGGCTCTATGGCTGAGGAGTTAGTCCAGATTTGACCCCTAATGGATTTGAGCCCCGTCAGGGCCACACTCTGAGCCCCAGTTTCCTCCTCTGTAAAATCAGGGGATGGGAGAATAATGAACATGTATTGTACAGTATCAATAATTCTTTATGTTTATACACAGTACTGATTTCCTGTGTGTTTTTTAAAATCCCATTTCTAATTTTCTAGGAATTAGAAATTCTAATTTCTAGAAGGCTGTGGTTGTAATCATTTGACCCACACCTTCCTTGTCTCCTTTGTCCTGGGACTGGGGACTCGTCTCCTACAGTTGGGGTGAAATCCACGGGAAGAACTTGGTCTAATGTTTCTGATATTGTGGGGCTGCAGGGGCTAGAAGTGGGGGGGGGGGGTGGGCCGACCACATCAAAATGCCCCTTTCCTTCATTCTGGGGTGATTCCAAATGGTCCTATATTCACCACCAGCTCGCATATCGCTCTGCACAGCATTACATGTTCGGTCTCTTTCCAAATATTTACAGAAGCTGAAGTTCAGAGTAAAGTATGACTATGCTTAACCAAGTATCGCCTGGGCGGCTGGGCTGTTCAGGGCAGGCCGATAAAGAGAAAGAACTTTTTGTTGGGTTTGGGAAACATGTCTAAGCATTTGAAATACTGAAACATCTTTCCTAGAAATTATCTTCAGAGGATATGACACAATTGTGGTTCTATAAATAGTGGGGGCCCTGAGGACACGCCAGTGGAGTTTGTGGAGTTTATTCTGAAAACACAGGCAAACAAAATATTCTTTGTGATGCAAGCACCATGGATGTGGGGGGAGGAGGGCCCCCATTTAATGAAGCCCTTTGCTTGGTCTCTTCGTGGTTCGCACACCGAGAGGTCTGGCGTGTGTAAAGGATTGGAAGCCGACCCTGTTGGGGGCTTCCAGTCCCGTCCTTTCCTTAGCTGTCCCCAGCCTTTAGGGGGCTGATGTGGGAGCTGGTGTTTCGGGAGGGACGGGTATCACTTTCCCACGGATAGGGTTCTTGTTCTGTAGACTGAGCTTGTGTTTCAAGAGGACATTGTATTCATGCAGGTCTGTGTTCACTAAAAAAAAAAAAATCCTCACATGAAAACACTTTCTGTTTCTATTGCTAATGCTGGGCCAGGCAGTGCTTTTCCATTTTCTGTAGAAGCTTAGCCTACACAACAGATAAAAGCAGGAAAGCAGCGCCGTCCGGGGAGGCAGGAGATGGGTTCCCTTTGCCCGCCCTGGGCAATAATGCCGGGGTCTGCCACTCAGGGTCTCTTCGTAGCACAACTCCAGGGGGCGCTATTCACACAACACAATGAGAAGGCATTGCTCCTTCTTCCCTATGTACCTCCTGTTCCATACCCCTCCTGGTAGCTGCTAAGGCACCTCCAGGGGCTCCAGGGAACACACATGAAAATCAGTTGATGGGCCCAAGCAATTGGGACTCCCCTTTTCAGTGGCCAGCTTTTCACTTCCAGTTTAATTCTTAGGGGGCTCTTTGGACAGAGCCAGGTTTTCTGATCTTAGTACAAATCACATTGCGAGGGTGAATTCCAGACCAGCCTCAAAGGCTTCTAGTTAACCAGGTAGGGAGATTTTTTTAGAAAAATAGGGATTTAAACCATTTCCTCCAAATTGACAGTGAGCCCACAGCAGAACCCTATAAAATGGCTTTAGCTACAGCCGTGAAAGGGCTAGACTCTGGAATGGGCTTAGGAACACGTAAAAGGGAGGGGAGAAATGGCGAGGGCTTCGCGAGCTTGGGCTGTGGGTATGAGCACCTACAATTTATACTGAGCCCTGTTTGGGGAGCTTACTTTGGCTTTATCACTCCATGTACCGTTCATATTTGGTAGACGGAGGACTGTAACGACCCTGCACGATGCAGCAGAGTTGGGGAGCCTCTGTTGCTTGGGCTGGGATTTCTGAGAGCATCTGTACGTAAGATTCAAGTTTAGAGGCAAAGGATAAAAACCGGAGTTTTTGTGCCAAAAATTACAATTCAACGCTATGCCACAGAATCTGCTCCAGCGACCGGATGCTAGCATCTTGGTGCGTTTAGCCAGAGACCATGAGGAACGTATGGAACGCTGGTCTTAAGATCAGGGTGAACATAAGGGTGAAATCAAGGGTACAGGGCAAGATGAATTACGTTCCAGGAAGGTCTGTGGCGTAGATGAATAGGTGGCATTTTTGAACTGGTTTCATGTAAAGAATCAACAGATCAATAGACTATCCTATTGTCCATTGAAGTTGAGGCTCTGGTTTTTAACATTGTTGCTTCACATACAACAGGGGGCCTCCTCACAGTTTCTCAGGTTCATTGAGCACCTATTGCATGCCAGGGACTACGTGGTTTACTTGTGTTAATTCATGTAACCGTTACTAACCAAATGAAGTAGGTACTATTATCATCTCTACTTTATGGTTGGGGAAATTGAGGCACAGAACCCTTAATAACTTGCTAAGGTCATACATCTGATAGCACAGAGCAGATTTCTTAAACTTGAATATGCATCAGAATCTGGAAATTTATTAAAATACAGACCGTAAGCCTCTGACCCTAGAGAATCTGACTTAGTAGGGTAAGGGTGGGGACTGAGAATTCTTATTTTTAACAAGTTTTCAAGTAGGTTTGATGCTTTTGTTTCAGGATTAATATTGGTAGAGAGTAGCCTTACTCAGGTACTTAGTTTACACAACACACACACACACACACACACACACACACACACACACATGCTTGCTCGCATGTATGTGTCTTTACAGTCATTGGCAATGACAGCCATCCCAGAACCTCCATCCACGGCCCCAGTCGTGTGGGAAGAAGGTCGAGGTCACAGAGAAGGTTTTCAGCTCAGTCTACACAGCTCCAGGCCTAGAGGCCCTGGGAGTGTGGGGTCAGCTGCCTTTGATCATGTCTCTGGGCACGATTTGAAAGCAGAGGGCCCTCAAGGCTTATATACAGTGATGATAAAATTCTGAAGCTTTATTGTCTTTCCATCTGCTGGCAACACATAGGAAACACTATTTCGAGTGAGGAGCAGCCAGCTCCAGCCGAGGTAGGAGCTCGGACTGGGGAATCTTGGAGTTCTCATCCACTTTCTGCTACCGACTTGCTGTGTGGTCCCTGATAAGTTACAGATGGCTCCTTACTCACAACAGCCTTTCCTTGTCCAGCAGTCATGGGCAACAATGGCTGTTCAGCCTACATTATAGTTACGTTATTGTTGTGAAATTGAAATGAGATACAGGGCACAGAAGTGCTTTGAATAGTTAAAAGCACTCCACAAATATAAAATTGGAGACCAAAAAACTTCTGATACTCCCCAAGAGGCTTCTTGCAATTAAAGACCGGTGTTTAGGGAAAGACTCTCCATTAAGTGCCTAAAATACTTGTAGCTACTTCACTTTTTTTGGCTTAAACTTATCATTAGATTAAAAAATTAATTGTGTAAAAGTAATGTATACACATTTCTTCAGGAGTGTACCTCTGAGGTATATCACATCCATCTTGGGAGTGGTAAGCACTTAAGTTAGAATGATAATAAGAGCAAAGGTCTGTATGCTTACTGCTTGCCAGGTGCCGTCCTGAGCCTTTTATGTTTGTCCTTTTAGCTCACGAATTAACCCCCTGAAGGTGTACTGGTGAGGATCATGGCTCCTGCTTTACAAATGAGGATGGAGAGGGTAGGTCCCATGCCAGTTGTAGATCCAGGATCGAACCTGTGTGCTCTGATTCTCGGGCTTTGCTCCTGAACTTGACACTTCTCTGCTTTCCTAGCCTCCCTTATAAAGCAGTGTTTCCCCAACTTGGCATGGCCCTTGGAGCTGGACGATTCTTTGTTGTAGGGGACTGTCCTATGCATTAAGATGTGTAGCAGCATCCTGGCCTTGACCCACTAGATGCCAGTAGCACACAGTGTGACAACCCCAAATGTTTCCAGACATTATCAAATATCCCTGCGGGGGGAGGTGGGGGGCGGGCAACATGACCCCTGATTGAGAACCCCTGTTGTAAAACAACTCCCCAGACCCCAGTTCCATATTCCAGATTGTGGCTTCTCTTAGAAATAACTTAAGACTCGGTTTCAATGTGAACTCCTTGCCCTGGTGCTTGATCACTCACAATTTGGTAGGCTTGAAAGGTGGCCCGTAGCTGCTTGTAGCTCCTCTTGGCCAGGACTTCATTGAAGGCAAGTTCGTCAGTGCCCCAGCGGCCCTCCCCTGCCTCCGGAGTCAAACACAAACATTTCATAAAAGCCTTTTGCAAAAAGACTGAATAGACAGTGTTGGGACCAGGAAATGATAAAATATACTTTGAATAGAAGCCAAATTGATTGACTAAACACTTTAAATTTCTAACCCATGAGTATACTTCACTTAATGGTTTATATTTATTTATACCCCCTCCCCCCTCCTACCTGGTTACAAAATGGATCTGAGGTGGTTAACCCCCGAGTATAAGAATAGGAATAATTCCTTTAGGTTCATGATGACTGTAAATATAAAATAATATTTTAAAGATCATACATATTTTCTGAGTAACTCCCATGTGCATGAAATAAAGAAACGTTTGTTGGAAATAAGGCTAATACATTTTTAGAAAGATGTTGCTGAGACTGGCACGCCTGCCCACTTACATCATACAGCTCTTTGGCATCCTGACCAGCTAGATCTTTGTCCACATCATCTCCTTCATCACGATTAGCCTAGAAAAATCGACACGTTGTTATGAACTTGAGTTCCTGCCTGACCACAGAAAACAAAAAGGGGAAAAAGGGGTGGTTTCAGAGGGGTAGCCTGGAGAGTCAGCCTGGTGAAGCGCTGCTCTTTGCTGCCATCTTTTGGGCACAACTGAGTAGTTTCAGGACAACACTTGTTTGTTTTTTCTTTCTTTCTTTCCTTTTTTTTTTTTTTGTAGGAATCAGGTCACTCATAAACCCACTGACCTCTTAAGCAGGCTGAAAGCAACCTCACAGTGTCCCCTAAGGTCAGTCTATTGGAAAGCTAACAGTCTTCCTGTCAAATTATCAAAGTTCACCTACTAGGGACCCAGTCCTGAAGAACCCTGAAGGTTGGCTATGGAAGGTCTTGAAGTCTAACCTAAATCCTTTGTGGCAGGGAATTCTAAGATGACCCTAGTGGCCCTCACCCTTAGATAATCCCTTTCCCTCGACTGTGGGCGAGATGTGTGACTATAATGAGATAGCACTCCTGTGATTATGCTGTGTTAACATGGCAAAGGGGATGTTTACAGATGTGATTAAGATCCCTAATCAGTTGAGATTATCAAAAGGGATAGTGTTCTGGTGGGTCTGACCCAATCAGGTGAGTTCTTAAAAGGTCAGAGATGGAAGAAGTCAGAGAGATGAGCTCCTGCAGGCCTGGAGAAAACAACTTTGAACTGTCTGTGGGGGCACATGACAAGGACTGCAGATGGCCGCAAGGAGCTGACAGTGGTCTCTGGTTGACAGCTACCAAGAAAACAGGGACATCAGTCCTACAGCCACAAGGAGCTGAAACCTGCCAAGCTTCAGTAAGCTTGGAAGAGGATCCAGTGGCCCTGGCCTGACACCAGGGTCTCAGCCTGGAGAGACCCTGAGTAACGGACTCTGCTAACCTTAACAGGATTCCTGACCTGCAAAAGTGGGGAGATGGTAGATCCGTGTTGTTTTGAGTTGCTGAGTTGTGGTGATTTGTTATACAGCAGGAGAACACTTACACACTTCCTACCACAGTCCGTCTATCCACATTGAGAGGGCTGAGCAGAGGAAATGCTCAGAACTCATAAGAGGGATGTGTCAATGAGATATAGATGCTGTCTGGCTGGAGGCCTGGCTGGGAGCTGTGTCCTTGCAGGGCCAACTCGGAAAGCCCCACTTTCCTGGCCAAGCTCCCTGCAGTGGTTCTTACAGGGAGACAGAGTTGTGTTGTGAAAAGGGCCCTTCTTGGGGTCAGATGGTCTGGTTCTGGCTCCTGGGCTGGGTCTTACTCTGTGTAAACCTGGGCAGGTTACCCATCCTCTCCGAGCTTGACTTTCCTCATTGACAAAAGGAGGTGGTGAGGCTCAGTGAGATAACTCAGCAACTTTCAACCTTCTTCACCTCATGGCACATAAACCTATTTCTAAAACTCTGCAGCACTCCGAAAAATGTATTTTTTGCCTATCTGACAAAAAAGGTATAATTTTGATTCATGTACACCAGATGGCTATGGTTGTGCTGGCTGTTGTCATTTTTTTATTTGACAATCTAAGGGAAAAGAGCTCAGTGCCCCTGACTAAATAGTCCGATATTGCGTGTTTTAAAAGTTCTTGCAGTGGACCCATTGAAAATACCTGAGGTACTCATTAACAAAAAGGGATTGTGAACTGCAAATCACTAGAGTATTATTGTGGGGAAAATCCCAATTGAATAATTTCACAATAGCCGATCTGACAGCCTGGGTTGATGATCCCTGGGTAACATTTTTACTAAAAGAAGGAGATGTTTACTGAATACATGGCCTTTTCCCGTCATGGTACCATGTTGCCCAGGGCCGTTTCCCAACCTCATACAGCTCAGGAGACCTCTTCGCTCTTACCTGTAGCAGGGACACCAGAATTTTTTTTAGGTTTCCACTCGTGTCATCTTTGACATCTGATTCAAGGCTCCTGTCAAATACTTTTGAAGAGGAAAAAAGGAAGGAAGAAGCAGAGGATTTAGTTTCCCAGGCATTTTGAAAGGAACATTCTTTATCTGAAATCAGACAAAAGGTTACTTACACCTTTGGTAGGCCTCTTTGATGGCGATGATTTCCTAGAAAAGGTAGTAAAAAAAAAAAATCAGTGCTCCGAGGTGGGTTAATGGATAAGATACAGAGACACACACAGAGCGAAGAGTCCGGCACTGGTCTCTGGACACAGGATGCTTCCAAAGAGGGCCAACCTATGGGTCAAAGCCTAGGCCTGGAGCAGATCCCGGGAGGTATGAGGGGGCCCCTTCCATGCAAACATTCCAAACACACAAGTAACATATACGAACATTCTTCTTAGTTCTAGAAAGGGTTATAGCTAAGCTAGTGTCTTTCATTACCTCCTCACCACCCTTCACTCCTCCAACCCCACCCAGGTAGCCAGTGTTGGAAGTTCAGTGCATATCTTTGCAAATAATCTTCTTTGCCTTTGTCTATAGATGTATGTGCTACTGAGAATATATAGAATCATTTTGTGTATGTGTTTTAAAAGTGGAATACTGAACATATTGTGCTTTAAGTTATTTTTCTTTCACTCAATAATATATGGTGGAGATCCAGCTATGCTTATACAGTTACCCAATGTTTTTAAATGGACGTAAAAGGTTCCTTCCTGCGATAAACCACAGTTTGTTTGGCCAGCCTCCAGCTGGTGGACATTTAAGTTGTTCCTGATTGTTCCCTACTTCAAACAAGGCTTTATTCGGTAGACAATTTGCTGTGTGCAGGAGTATGAGTTTGTGTACAGGGTGTGTCCTGGGACAATTGCTTTATATTTCAATGGCTGGTGCCAGGGGATCCACTCAGGCGCTGCCTCAGTTTACACTTGAACCAGCAGTGTGTAGCAGGCCTTTCTGCACAGTAACACCTGCAGGCTGTTTAAAATGAAAGTCAGCATGCAGTGATGGGTGGTGGTGGGGGTAGGTGGACAATAGCAATGAGAAGCCTGGCTCCTGTGCTTTTGTGGGTGGGAGGGGAGGTAGATGGGGGTGGGGACCACTTGTGTCTAAGCAGCTCCCTTCCGTTTCTCTCCTTCTCAGCCACAACTTGGATCTGCCTGAACCCGGGGCCTGCTCTCTCTCTCTCTCTCTCTCTCTGCTTTCTTCTTTTTACTGTCAGACCTACATGATTGACAATAGGGGGCTTTGCTTGTTTTTTTGAGACCAGGACCCGAAAGGAACTAGGCTGAGAGGGAACAGCATATGGTCAAGTAGGATTAGGAAAATACTCATCAAAGTAACCTCCGGCCAAGGCAGGCTGCCGAGTGTCCTGATCTTGGACGCTCGAGGGGACTGTGGTGCTTCTGCAGAGGGGGAGACCATTGAGGAGGGAAAGTTGTGTGACCGTTGGGCTGAACGGATGCCACTGCCCTTTGCTAACCCTCCTCTAAGGCACAATTTTAAATGGAAACTCCCAGAAATGGAGGGTTTTCATTATCTCGTGGGAAGTAAGGAAGTCCAGGCAAGCTCCGGAGAGGGTTTTACAGCTGTGGTTTGGAGCATGGTGGCGCTTCTGGAACTCGGTCAGACAGCCCAGGCCCGGCAGAAGCCACCAGCTCAGGGTCGTGGGCACACAAGGCTTAAAGGGCCTTTTAGTGGCAAAGCACTGTTGCTTCCTGCTCCAACCACTGCTTCTGGTTCCTACCCGGAGGCCTCACGAATGTTGGGATTTTCTGGCATTTTCTTGCTGGGCCTCCCCAGTTTACTGTGATGGGTAGTTGTGGAAGATGGGGCGGGGGGTCTCCAAATAATGATTTTAGACCCTCTTTACCCTTGTGGCTTCTGGAACTTAAGATGAATGGGCTTCCCCTGGGGCCTTAGCAAATGCTCTTTTCAGCTGCTGGAATGTGGCATGTGCCCAGGGGACCAGGGGAGAGGGCTGCAGATGGAAAGACACAGAAACCTCCAGAGAGGTGCTGGCAGCCTGGGATCCCCCTGCACCACCCACCTCTCCGTCTCCGTATGGTCCCTTCTGTGCTCCCTGCTGGGTGAGAGCCATGCACGGGGCGGCTGCCCACACATGCGTGGACTGCTTATGGCAGGATTCATTCCAGAGGACCTACGAAGTTGGACTGGGAGGGAGGAAGCAGAGCCTTTCCTGCTGCATATAAAACTGGGCATCTGTTTGGAAAAACAAAGGCTGCCCTGGTGCAGCTTTTCTGGAAGCATCTATTATGTCAAGCCAGTGGCAGTAACCCCAAGACTGACAGCCAGAGGACTGAAGAGGCATCTCTCCTGCATGGGCCAAGTGGACGCATTTCTGCCCGGAGACTTGCTCACCCAAGGGTGCAGTGTCCCTTCTGCCTGCTGCTGCCCTCTCCGAGGGGTGTGTGGATGCTCCCTCGGGCTGGGGCCGAGGGCTTGGCTGGGACTAACCTTATTGGTTCTTGTGCACAGGACCTCGATGAGCATTGCCTCATCCGTGCCCAGACCCTTCATGGCCTTCTGCAGCTGCCGGGCATCGTACTCGCTGGGGCGGTCCAGCAGCGCCAAGGCTGTCTTCTTGAAATGCCCGCTCAGTTCACTCTCCAGCACCTCCTGCAGGTCCTGTCGGGAGACATCGGAAGCCCTGGCTTTGAATGGTCTGGGAGGAGAGGGGCAGGGGTCTGCTCTCCCACCACATGACCTCGGGTCCACAAGAAACCTGCCATGGGCACTCGAGGGGTGATCAAAACAGGAGCTCTATGGACACAAGTGACCTGCTCTGGGGGACAGTGGTCACCCTGACTACCCACCCTTTTCCCCCAGGACTGGCAGAGGGGCAGAGAGAAGATTCCCTGCTCGGGTCTGGAGGCCACAAAGGTGAATCACAATAACAAGCAGCATTTGCAGAATGTTTTGGGGGTTCAGAGGGCTTTCTCACTGATCCCCAAAATGGCCCTGGCAGGGGATGTATGAACATTACTCCCATTTACTGACCTCAGAAAGATGAAGGACTCACCCCCAGACACTCAGCCAGAAAGGACTAAAATACAGGCTTGTAATTTCTAGGGGGAGCGGGTCATTTGTCCCCCAAATGGGAATGGTTGAGAGTGAAAAGGGGCCCTGTGGATAATTCCAGAAGAAAAGAGGACTAAACAGGGACCTTCTTGGGCAAACCGGATGTATGGTCACTCTGGTTTCCTTGTGAAATCCTGGAAGGAACACTTAGTTGATGTCTGGATTATCAGATCAACTGTCATGGTATCACAGTACTTGTGTTCGAGTCACCCTTATTTTACTTAATAATGCCACATTCTCGTAACTTTTATTATAGTATATAGTTATAATTGTTCCATTTTATTATCAGTTATTGTCGTTTCTCTCTTCCTGTGCCTCATCTATAAATTAAACTTTAGCATAGATGTGTATGGATGGGGAAAAAACAGAATATATTAGGGTTTGGTACTATCTGCAGATTCAGGCATCCTCTGAAGATCGTGGAATGTGCCCTCTGTGGCTGGGGCCACTGTATATAAAACTGCAGAGAAAAGAAATCCGGCTGCCTATTTTCACAAGCCACAGGCATGAAAACAAATCCTTGTGTGTTTACATTCTGCTTGGACATGGAAGCCGGCTCAGGGTGCCTCAGCTCGAACCCTGGTTCTCCAGCCAGCAAGCCGTGTCACCTGCTTCTCTCTGAGCTTGGCTGGCAGGGACTTCTGTCTGTTCGTCTCTAATGTCTTCTAGCTTCGCGATGCTGTGATTCTAGATCACCTCTCCGGAAGTCTCGCTGTCTGGAATTGCAAAGCTTTGTGCCAGAGCATGCGCGCTTTATCTTTACCAGAGCCCCGAGGCCCTCACTTCAAACCCACTTACTCTTATTTCACAGTAAAATTGAAGAGCCTGCATCGGACTTTCCATATTGCCACAGTGGGAGTAGACATGGCACGTGAGGGGCTGCGGCAGTTAGTGGGGCTGGCATGGATGATGGCTCAACGTCATTCAGTCCCATTAAATGCAGCCGAACTGCAGCGTCATCAGTGAGTGACACTGACAAGCCTGAGTGTGAAGAGAGATACAGAAAGACTGTAGGAGCACAGCCATCTGGGCCACCAGGTGTATCAATAAACAACTGTCTCATGGCGACGGGTTCTCCAGGAGGGAGCTCTGGCCCCGCAGTCCTGGATCTGAGTCCTGGTTCTTTTTCTTACTTGCGTGTGACTTTGCATAAGTCATGTAAAAAATGAGCTCCACTCCTCCTCTCTGTCAAATGGGAACATTCATGCCCAGCATAGCTCCCTTTGCTGGTATGTTGCTGCATTATCCTGCTTGATTCTCCCAGAACCTGAGGAGGGAGGTAAGTTATGTCCTTCTATATGTGAGGAGACCAAGGACTAAAGAGTCCGTTGCCTGTCCAATGTCAAATTAGAAAAATCCATCTCTCTCTATGTCTGTTTATACAGAGTGATTGAAACTATAAAGGTTTCATAAATATGGATTAGAACACATTATAATAATTAACACCCACTTTGCGTATTGATCATTCTAATGACATTAAGAAAAGGTTAAATTGTGTTCATTATATAGTAATAAAAAATATAAAGCCTAATGCATACTTGATGATTTCTATATGTAACACCATCAACGACAACAAAATGAAAGAAATGTTTTGGTGGCTTTTTTTAGTTTTCTGTACCCATCACTTATGAAAGATGTATCATTCTTGAAGACAGCCAAAATAAAAGAAGAAATCTTCGATAAAGACCCACTTGTGAAAACTGATTTTCAAATCACTGGCCTATCTGTAAGTTAATATGTGGAATTAGTCCAAATGAGTGGAGAAAATGGCAGAGGGATTAATAGAAAAATGAAGTCAATTTAAAAAAAATAATGAGTTAGAGAATACTGGTTTTACGGGCCATTAAGTTAATGAGGCAATTCCAGTTTTTCTGAAGTCAATTCAAGTTTTAAATAGTTATTTCTTTTTCCTCTTGGGCTAATTTGTTGAAGCTGTAAAGACACTCTCTGCTGCCTGGGGAACATCAAGGCCAGAGACATCAAGGCCAAGGCCGTATGCATGCTTGCGTGGACCCTGGGACTCACCTTGCCATACATTGCCTTGTACTTTTGCTTTATTTGTTGCCGCTCATTCGATGTCCTGCTTGATAAGATTTCAATGATGGTCGCTTCATCAGTTCCTAAAGGGCAGGAGAGAGAAGCAAAGTAAATGTAAACAAGAAACAAGATGGAGATTTATTGTAGTCAAGTGTGAGGAAGCCAGGGTCGTGGTCAGAGGCTGTGGTGGAACCCTTGTACTTTAGCTTTAATGTCTTGTGGAGAATGGTATCTTTTCACTCACTTGACAAATATCTGTGGAGGCCACACTGTATGAAGCACAGTGCTAGGCATTGTGGTGGTAAAAGGAAGAAGTCTGTGGCCTATTCCTTAATTTCACTCCTAGGTATATACTCAAGAGAAATGAAAACAAATGTCCATGCAAAACATGTACACAAATGTTTATTGCAGCATCATTCATAATAACCAAAAGATGGAAACAACTAGAATGTCCATCAGTGGACAAATGGATAAACAAAATGTGGTATAGCTATACAATGGAATATTATTTAGCCAGGAAAAGGAATGAAGTACCAATACCAGCTACAATATGAATGAGCCTTGAAAACATGATGCTAACTGAAAGAAGCCCATCTCGGAAGACCACGTTAGATGATTCCATTCATGTAAGAGTCCAGAATAGGAAAATCTATAGAGACAAAATGTAGGCTAGTGTCTGGGCTGTGTTGGGTAGGGGACTGAAAGCTAAAGAGTGGAAAGTTTCTTTTAGAGGTGATGAAAATGTTCTAAATTCAGCATGGTGATGGACCATTCACTTAGTCTTAAGGATTAGTTTCCACTTTACAATTCTGGGGAGACCTAGCTTTTTTATTTCAGTTAGAGAAACAGAACATTCTAGGATGAGCTCACTTGTAAAAGTAGTAGGGGTTAATTGCCTGCCTCATTCTGGTTCAGTTCCAACACTGTTATTTATGTTGTTCCTCTTCATTTCCTCCTGTAGCATCACCTACGTAATGTGTATCCAGTTACTTCCTCTGTGACTTTTTTTAAACTTCTGAGTGCCAGAAATCTCACCTCAAGAGGGATTTGTTTAAAAATCTCTCAGATCCACCCCTTTCTTTCCAGGTGCGCTGCTCTTGCCCGGGTCTAGGGCGCCCGTATCTCGAGCCTGGACCTTTACCGTTGTCATCCCTGGAAAGAGCCTTCCTACCTCCCAGGTGGCCCCTTCGCTGTCTTGTGGCAACCGGGAATCTGGGGCTCATCCCTGGCTTCCTGTTTGCCCTCACCCCACATCCAGTTAGTCACCACTAATACCTCACTATTTCACCTCTCAGGTGCAGCCATTTCTCTCCATCTCCACCTCTGTCACATTGCTCAGCTGAACTAATGACACCCACATGGGTTTCCTGCCTTACTCTCCCCTTTTCCAATCAGCGTTCACTGTCCCCAGAATGACCTTTCTGATGAGCAGGTCAGCCTGCTCACGCCTCTGCTTCACACCTTTCAATACAGGCCCCTTTAAATCCATAATAGCCTCAACTCTTCAGTGGGGCATATGGAGCCTTTTGGATTAGTTCCTACTTGCCTGTCTAAGTCTTGCCCCTCCCCACTCCCTTCCATCAATTCTATGAATCACTTGCAGCTTCTAGTACAAGTATCACTTTCTCTCTCACCTCTGGGCGTTGCATGGGCTGTTCCCTCTACTTGGAACATCTTTATCCTTGACCATCACGTTCACTCCTACTCCTCCTTTAGGACTCAATTCACTGTCTCACGTGGCCTGTTTTTCTCTGTCCTGTCTCTACCATGCCATTCTGCAGGTTCCATGGAGTGGGGGCGGGGGGAAGGATGCTCTGCTCGCTGCTGCATTCACAGAGAAGCTCTCAGTATTTCCCAGAGGACTTGATGAGTGAAGGAATGTTCAAATGCATGCATACATGAATGAATGAATGAATGAATGAATGAATGAAGAAGTTTGCACTGAATTCGACCGAACCTTGTCTCTGCATTGGTGTCGGCTGCAGGTGCTTCTCAGGTGGACTGTATGTAACAGGGACCAATGGGAAGCCCTCTACTCTGATGCCATAGTCAACCTATACCTGGATAATTCAGGAAAATGGAGTTAAAATGTAAAACGTAATGTCATTTAGACTTTCCTTCCTGAGATGCTTTACAAAAAGAAATCAAAGAGCAAAGCAGACCAGAGATGGCTCAGTAACAGCCTGGAGGTGTGGGGAGGCGTGGAAATGACTAGATTTCCCTCAAGCCCTTTGAGTCTGGGTCTCAGGTTTATCCTGGGAGCCGTTCCCACTACCCAAGAAGGGATTAACTGAACAGTGACCTCATCTTACATTTCACAATATGCGTGTCATCTAAGCAGTCTGTGCTGCCCAACAATTTCCTGTAAACATTTACAATGGTTTGAGGCACCGGGGCCAGTCCCCAGTGGTTCTGGGAAACACTTTTAAAAATATGAGACAAGAAGGAACCTCAGCCCTGACTGTGCATGGGACACTGTCGAGTAATTACACAGCAGAGGTCAAGACAGGGTGACCAGCAGCCTCGGGAGGGCCTCCTGGCTTTTGCTTTCCCGGTAATTTTCTGGGAAGATACCGAGCTGAGTTTCAGCAGGATGAAGGTCACTGGGCTTGAAGTGCCCTCCACTTCGCACCAGGGGCCCATGTGCCAGATGAGTGAGCCCCGCAGTGAGCCAGGGGCAGCCGCTCAGCTTTCCCCGCAGGCTCCAGATGCCAGCCACAGCCTGCCCCGCTGAGCGGGGGCCGCAGCCCCATCTTTGGTGCCCAAGGGCCAGTCCCTTCTGTTAACACCAGTGGGCGCCCTAGCCAGTTTGGCTCAGTGTATAGAGAGTTGGCTTTCAGACCAAAGGGTCCTGGGTTTGATTCCAGTCAAGGGTCCGTACTTTGGTTGCAGGCTCCTCCCCGGCCAGGGCCCCAGTCAGAGCTCATGCAGGAGGCAGCCAATCAGTGTGTTTCTCTCACATCGATGTTTCTCTCTCTCTTTCCCTCTCTCTTCCATTCTCCCTAGAAATCAATGGAAAAATATCCTCGAGTGAGGATTAACAACAACAACAACAAAAACACCAGTAGACTTCCCAATCCCTCCATTTCTCCTTTGGAAATGGAGGTGCAGGGAATGAAGCATGAATGAAGGAGGATTTTACCTGCCTGGGAGGGTCATTATTTTCTACTTGCTCACTGGATTAGTTTCCTGACGCTGTATTAATTCCCACAAACTTGGGGGCTTAAAACAACAGCAGGGCCTCACTCCCCTCAGAGGCTCTGGAGGCGGCCGGCGAGCCTCGTGTTCCTTGGTTTGTGTCTGCATCGCTGCCTGTCTTCACTTGGCCTTCTCCCTGGGTCTTGTCTTCTGTCTCCTTTAAAGACACCTGTCAAAGGATTTAGGGACCACCCAGGTAGTCCAGGATGATCTCATCTCAAAATCCTTAATTACATATGCAAGGACCCTTTCCCAAATAAGGTCATATCACAGTTCCCAGGGGGACATGTTTTTTGGGAGAGGAGGGAATGGGCACCATTTAACATGGTACACCCTCAGCAATAGAGAATAAGGACCGCACAAGGATGGGCCTCTTCGCGCTCATACTAATCTAATCGTCTTTGTGTGGACTTTGGATCTGAGCATATTGTTGAAAAGGAGAAAATGAGCATGTAGTGAGGGCCAGTGAGGTGCTGGGCCCTGTGCTGCCTGCTTTATCCTCAGCGCCTCCCTGTGCGGAGACAACATTAGCCCCATTTTGTAGACAAGACAACGAAGGTCAGGGCACCAGTAAGGGGCAGAGCAGTAGCTCAAATCCAGGTCCAAAGTGCATCCCCACGCCTGGGGAGGGGGAAGAGCCTGGGCTCAGGGTGGCAAGGTCGGCTCCTGCGTGGTTTGAGCAGCATTGCTTCCTCTCCGTGGACCTCACATGGACTAGACCCCGTGCCCCAAAGTGAGGTTCCAGGACCTGCTGCATCAGCACCACCAGGGAACTCACTGGAAATGGACAATCTCCGAAACCCCTCAGGTCCACCCAATCAGCACCTGCATATTAACGAAGACTCAAAAGCACATTAGGTTTGAGAAGCCGGGGACTAGAACATCTCCGTGGCAGCTTTCCTCTCTGAGATCCTGTTTCTGTTTCTGTGAGGGAGAATGGCAGACAGCCTTTTACGTTGGGGTCCATACATTCTCAGGATTAAAGCATTGTCTTCAGAAGGGTCCTGCTGGGATGTGGGCAGCAGAGGGACACAGAGGCCTGAGAGGAAGGCCTGACAAAGAGCATCAGCATTGGGGGGACAGTCAGGGTCTGTTGCCCCCCAAGACCCAGACCAGTCACTCCTTAGGAAAGGAGAGGAGAGACACCAAAGAAACAACAAGGAAATCTCTAAGTTTCATGTTGCTCTTTGAAAAAATCAAATGTTATTTTGTGGTATAGCATTCTTATTATTTTGAATTGAGTAGGTGGTGAGTGGGTAGAAAGTACACATAATCTTTTGAATTATGGGGCCCCTAGACCTGCTCTACTCCATACAATGGATACATGTGGCTGTTGAGGACTTGAACTGTGGCTGTTCCAAGCTGAAATGTTCTGTGAGTGTAGAATACATATCATATTTTGAAGATTTAATGTGAAAAAAGGGATGTCAATTATCTCATTAATGATTTTTATATTGATTGCTGGGATACTTTTGATGCAGTATTGAGTTAACTAAAATTTATAATTCAAATTAATTTCACTTTTTTTTTCTTTTAAAATTTGGCTTCTTAAAAAATTTAAATGACTTACATGGCTCACCTTTGTGGTTGTTGGACAGCAAGTCCCTGGACATTTAAACCCAGTCCTGGTAGGGATGGTATATCAATGAGATGGGTGCATGGTCTTGCTGACAACTTTTGCCAATGATACAATTTTGTTTTGGCTTGTGCTTCTTGGTAAAGGTTGGAATGCTAGACCTTCGACCAAATAATAGCTTTCCAAGATGGCCCTAGTTTCTGTTCACCCACCCTCATTTCATAACTCTTTGGCCTTGAGCAAGATAATTAACCTCAGAGCCTCAGCATTCTCATCTGTTACATTATTATAATACAACTTTACAGGGTTGTTGGGAGGATTATACAAGATGATGGGCATGCAGTACCCTGCTTGGCACTTGGCACTTAGAAGGTGCTCTACAACAGTGACCAACGCAAGAGTGGTCCCACCTTGTGGCCACATCCAGACACATCCAAAAGCGGGGAGAGAACACTGCATGGCTGCCATTCGGTAGGTGTCCCACCTGTGCTTACTGAACTACACTCGCATGGTGGGCTGAGAATGTGGGGATTTTTCTTTAACCACAGCTGAATCATTCCCACACCCACTTCAGCTCTTGGTTCCAACCCACATCCAGGTGTTAGGACCTCACTCAAGAGGCAGCAGGGAAGCACCTGTGAGGCTGGCTCAGCCACTCTGCAGAACTCAGAACTATAAACATCCTGTCCCTTCCAGGCAAATATATATCCCAACAGTTGTTCAAATACAAGATTGGCCAGGTCTGGATTTAAGATAGGGGCAGCTACCCTCTGCTGAGCTTTCCTCTGATGCACCAAACCAAGCAACCTGGTTAACATCCTTCATTTCCAGCTCCCTTTCTCTCTCTTCCTCTCTCTCTCTCTCTCTCTCTCTCCTCTCTCTCTCTCTCTCGCTCTTCTCTCTCTCTCTCTCCCTCCTTCCCTCTCTTTCTGATTTATTTAAGAATACTTACTATGTAGAAATCTCTTCTACCACTTCCCTTCCAGATCTTTTCCAACCTCAACTCCTTTGAGACCTCACAACATTTCTTGGGCAATAAAGGAGGAATACGAGGGGCTTAAATGACATTAGCATTCATGAACTATACTTCTCCTGAATTTTCTTCCACCTCCAGGGCAAATTAAATGTCATACTATCCAATTTCTAACTGTTATATCGAATCCTGAAAAGCAATAAGATCTGATTATAACTTTGGAATCTTATAGAGAACCTTAGAAGTAATCAACTTGGGTTAGCCTAGACTCTAGGCCCTAGAGGACACAAGTTAACTGGGAAGTCATCTCCCTAAAATCATGGGAAAGTTGGACATGAGATCAAATTTAATCAACTTCAAAAGTAAATTAGCAAACAAAATACATTCCATACCCATTCCTTTGCAGGCTTTGTTCAGCTTTTTGGCATCTCGATTCACATCAAAACCCTGATGACTTCTCTCTTTGGCCTGCAGAAAATAATTGAACAGGAGAGTGGACAATAATAGGCATTCTTAAATTATCTGTGGCCAAAATCGGTAGCTAATTAGAAGAGCAAGCAGGTATGCAAATGAGGGACCAGCTGCCACTTTACATGTGGGTATATGTGGAAATCAGCTGGGGACACTGGCCTCAGAGAGATGGCTGGTACTCCTTGGGCCAGCTGGCCTTGGATAGCCATGGAGAATAGGCCCCTCTGTTCTCAAAGACAATCAGCCTGGCAAACTCTGGGCTGAGTGATTTTCATATCAACTCTACCTTTGTGTGACTGTCTCTGAAACAGAGTATAATGCAGTGGGCCAATGTCCTACATGGTGGTTCCCCCTTTTGCCATGAGACACAAGTATGTCTAGGGAATAGGTGTTGCCATGCAGAAGCTGAAGATTCTAGGATCTTATTCCAGATCCACTTGGTGGCCTGGGAGTAAAGCTTTGCCATTCACACAAGGAAAGACAATATTTAGTTAAGCAGAGGTACCATATAGACCAGCCACAGCATAGTTACTGGTTTTCACTGCTCCTTGGGGAAAGAAAGTTCTGTGTATATACTAAGCTAATGTTTCTCACACTTCAGTCATTGGCATAATACATGCACTGATTTGTCCACAGCTCCTTAATTCTACATTATGATCTACATTATTATTTGTTTAATATTTTTGTTTCAACCAACCTTCTTTGTTTTTACTTCAAGTTATTTTAAGAAGGAAACTTCTATTAGCACTAAAATGCAAACCCAGGATCATTTGACTAAACAAAAGATAAACATGAAAATAAATACATCACTGTAAAAATTTTAAAGGTTAATTGCAGTTATGCAACTAGTAGCTTTGAACACACCCTGCATTTCTCAGTGCTTTGTCTTTCCTCACAGAGACTCTCCTTGAGGAGGTGTCACTGTTTCCCATCCTTCGGTGAAGGCCAGTTTAAGGGCTCCATCTACACCACCGAGTCCCCTCTCCCTCCCTTCATGTCCCATGGCTCCTATTAAGAATGAATAGCACACACATAAGGCCCAGTGGTCATGTTGCATTTATCTGTCTGGCATCTCTAGCTCGCATGATCTCATTGGACTGTCGGTTGTAGGGCTTGGGCCTCATTGTCTTGCTCTTGGTTGGACACAAACCCTGTCACTCTGGCAGTTGTGGCTGGTTCAGGAGTGGGTAATCCAAGCAGCATCAATTAGAGTCTTTCCCTCGGTTGCTATATAGATATTGAGAGAGATATGTCTGTCCCCACTGGGCTTGCTAAGCTAGAGAGTGTGGGTCTAGGGCTGCTGGCAGCCACACTGTCCACTACATGAAGGGAACATGAGTTCAGAATGAAACAAAGCAGAGGTAAAAAGAGTAAAAATATGGGGGTTGGGAGGGGAGAGAGAGAGAGAGAGAGAGAGAGAGAGAGAGAGAGAGAGAGAAGAGTGATTGAGTAACATTGTATAAATCCTCACGTACAACACTGCCTAGGCCCTAGACCCTTGTACTTCGCAGTTTCATTAAGTAGCAAACTATCACTTTCTCTTAATACAGGTTTCCACCCTTGCAATCAAAGGTGTCCTGAGTAATATCCATGGACTGGGGGAGGCCTGGCGTCTAGGCCTTGGGTAATGGAGAATCGTGTCATCCTGGAGCCAAAGGGATCTTCATGGCCACCTGGCGCCTCCCGGCCTTTAGATTGTAAGTGCTGGCCCATCCGGAAGTAGGTGTCGCCAACACAAGTCAGGAGGGGACCTTCCATTTGTTCAGCACCTGCCACGTGCCAGACAGCGTCTTCATTACAGACCTTTCTTCATTATTCACAGGGAAGAGCGGGCCTTAGTAATCTGCTTTACAGGTCAGGAGAGCTGGCTTCAGACAGGCTAGGGAATTGGTCTGAGGTCTGCGGGATGCAGGCTTGCGCCCAGCTCACCGTGTCTCTTCAGGCCCATGTTCTTGGGCCCAGTGCGCCATCCCGCCTCACACTCTGTGACCGGGGCCTTCGTGTCCAGCAGCGGAGTGACATATCCCAGTCTCCCGTCCCAGTCTTCTCTGGGCCACAATATAAGAAAGCTATCTGGTGCTTCCGAGGACGTGGTGGCAGGACCAGCGACGTCATTTGTGGGGCTCAGTGCAGAATGAAAATGTAAGGCTCCTTGTTCAGAAATGATTAAAAATTTTAAGACGGTGACTACTGAGTGTGGGGCCCTGTGTAACTAACTGCTTCACACTTCCAAAGCCTGCCCTGCCTTTTTTCCCCCCCATTCCTTTTAAGACTTTTTATTGATTTTCAGAGAGAGAGGAAGTGAGAGGGAGAGAGAAACATCAATGTGAGAAACATTGATCAGTTGCCTCCTGCATGCCCCCTGCTGGGGATCAAGCTCAAGACCCAGCCATATACCCTGACCAAGAATCAAACTGGCAACCTTTCAGTGCATGGCATGACGCCCAACCAACTGAGCCACACGGCCAGGGCACCCGCCCTGCTTTTTGATGAAAGTCTGGGAGGGGTGGTTTTCTGAGTGTGGGAATGCGGGTAATCTCGGAGAGGTAAATGGTGTCCGTGCTTTTCATTAGAAGCATTATGGAGGCCTCAGGAAGAGAGGTGGAATTGAACCAGAAATCTCTGGTTAACAGACTGAAATCTGCAGAAATCTCTTATTAACAGACTGATTCATATAATGTTCTGGATGTCATTTCAGCCTCAGCAGTGCAGAGAACTATTATCTGTCCCGCTTCACAACTGACAAATTGAAATAGAGACACAGGTTGTGAGGTTGTGCCCCACCGGGGGCCTGGCCAACGGGCGCAGGGCTGGAGTCCAGGTGGGGTCACCCTTGCTGAGCTGGTGCTGGCAGCGCTGCTTCTTGCCCAGAGGGACACGTTTTCTCATTTGCACTAAGATGCTGCCTGGGCTTGCAGGTGCCACGTGGAGACTTGCTTGAGATCACCTGGCGGGGTGAGGGCCGAGTCACGGCCAGGGCTGGAACCAGGACTGTCTGACTGTCAGGTATGAAGTGACATTCCTGCCTCTAATCCCTGTTTTCCTAGGGAAAATAGAGTTACAGGAGCTGAGGGATGGGAAACGAACCTCTGAAAACACCCAGCTTGTTTATCCAGGGCCGAAAGGTAAATACCATTCGGGCTGAAATAACTGCTCTCTGGGGGCTGCCGGGGAGAGTGTTGAGCCTCCTGGTAGGCATAAAGGTATATTGAGATTTTCTTTCTTTCTTTTTTGCTTAACAAATGTGGCATGAAAGTGTACATCAGCTGCATGACCATCAGCAGGGCTAATCACCACCCCCTGGTTCCTTCTAGGAACCCTGTTAGCCATGCTGGTTAGCTTTCCTGATCCCAAGACCATCTGGTCCTGTTCCTCGTCACAGCAGGATATTTCATGTCAGAGTGAAGGAATCATGTGATATGATTTTTTAAAAAGGGGAAAAGAAAACAGTTTGCTTGGAATTTTCCCCTCGGCGTGGCGGGCACTGCCCCCACAATGGACATAGTCATCCGTCAGGGCCAGTGTTGATGCATCGGGGTGCCCTGGGCTTGCTCTGATGAGCTGGGTAACCAGCTTCTCCGGAGTGTATACAGAACAGACATTCCACATCCATTGTTCATTGTCAGGGGGCCAGGCAGCTGGCTACGGGGCCTCGGGCCTGTTTGCCAATCAGATTGCCTTTTTGAAACTCGAGGCCACGAAGCAGAACGTCCACATGGAGCAGGTCTGCAGGAATGTGAGTCAGACTCAAAATGGGGGTGCAGGGGGCTCCAGGATGGGGACAGACATGTTTGTGAGGGTTTTGGCAAATACACACATATTTCACTTGCTTCCAACTACGAGTCATAATAGGTTTTTTTGTTTTTTAAAAAAATAGGATTTGTACTGATACTCAGGAGACACATAAAAAAGACAAGACGTTAGATGCTAATAAAAATGATTACAGAAGTCTGGGCTCTCAGCCCACGTGAATCCAAGTTTAAATGTGGGTCTGCCGCGTAGCAGCCCTGTGAACTTGGACCATTAACCTTTAGCCTCCCTTTCCTTATCTGTAAAGTGGGGGCAGTGTCTGCCTTGTAAGATTGGAGACTCACATGACATAATGTTTCAAATGCCTGCGAGAGAGAGGGCCACGCAGATGCCAGCCTTCCTCTGCTTCTTTGGGCCATCCCTTGGTTTTTGTCTTGTAATGATTTCAGATTTCAACTCTGCGAACTTTGATTCACCAGGTGGCCATTGAGCACATAATAGTCAAGCTTAAGGACACGGCTTTCTAGTCATAATCCAGTGACTGCTTAGTACTTGGGGACCTTGGGCAGGTTTGGGAACCCCTCTGTGCTGTGGGTTCCTTATGATAAAATGGGGATGATAATAGTGCCTGCCTCGCAGGACTTTGGTGAGAATTTAAGTGAAGTCATTCGTGCCACGCATCTAAAATGAAGCCTAGCCTCAGCTGGTTTGGCTCAGTGGGTAGAGCGCCGGCCTGTGGACTGAAGGGTCCCAGGTTCGATTCCACATTGCAGGCTCAATCCCCAGTAGGGGGTGTGCAGGAGGCAACCAATCAATGATTCTTTCTCATCGTTGATGTTTCTATCTCTCCCTCTCCCTTCCTCTCTTTAAATCAATAAAAATATACTGAATTTAAAAAAGAAAAGCCTAGCAGAAAGTGTGTGCTTAATGAATGTAAGCGATATTTGTTGGAGGCAGATCGCCAATGAATTTTCTAGAATATGTTAATCCCTTTCCTGCTCGAGAGGTTTTCATCTTGTCTGTGGCGCTCTGACGATCAGTTTTTCATTGATCCCCTGCAATTTGGATCTAGAGTTCCAGGCATATATTTCACACGGGGCAGTTAAGGCTGTGAAGTCCTGGGGACTCAGGACGACACCCCAAGTCCACGCTTGTTAATCAGTCTCATTGGACAAGGGTGGTCGTTCACACCTGATTGAGTGTGAGACGCAACCTGGTACCTGGTGAAGTGCTGCCTGAGTCAGTGTGTCAGGTGCAACGTGGAACCAGATACTATTCACCCACAGAAGGTCCTGCCTGGTCATGATACGCTGGGGATGGCCGATCTTGGTGTGTCTTCCTTCTAGCATGCCTCCATGTCACTTCTCTGTGTGTCTATGATCCTGCTTCTAAAACAAGGAAATGAATGCTCCCCTTCTCTGGAGGAAGGAAGTATAGAAATAAACGGAGGAGCTATAGGCCTCAGAAGCAGTGTCACCTGGACGGAAAGAATAGTGAACATACCATCTCTGGGAAAGGACTCAGGGATGTGCCAGCATCTGGCATCCACTGCCCCGGAGCATGCTCTGCTCTTGTATCAGGTTCTGATACCCACAGTGGGAAGGGCAGAGTGGAGAAACAGACACGTGGCCAAGGGCTTCTGTCCCAGTGCAAGTTAAGGAAGTCTACGCTCTTCTGATGGAAAGGGGACATTTAAAGAAGTCTTCCTCCAGCTTGCAGCAAACCCTGGGGATGGAGTGTGTGGAAAAGTTGTGACGGATATGGTTTGCAAAGTGCTTGCTTTGTGTATTATATGGGAACCAGGATTTTCCAGGAGCCAGCCTTAAGAAAGGCTGTGCACTGTCAGCCGGGTGACTTGATCTTCTATTTGGATAGCATCCCAAGTGGAAAATAAGACTGCACTGCCTCCTGAGAGACACTGAATTAATTAAAAAGCAATAGGCGGCAGGCAAATCAGACTGTCCTCGGAACAGTTCCTCCCACTCTCGCTGCTTCCTCTCTTCCCTTTTCTTTCTCTGCTTCCTTCTTCCCTTTCTCCTTCCTCCTCCCCCTTTTTTTTTCTCTCCCTCTCCTGCCCTCAACAGACAAGTGCTGAAGATCTATTGTGTGGTGCTCACCACCCCAGGCCAGGGGACTTAGTGATCTATGAAACCCTCGTCCCCAGGGAAATAAAGGTGGAAGTAGATCAATGACAACTGCATTATGGGTTGGTAAACAGTTGGGTGCAAATAGCTGAGAAGAGAAAAAGGGATTTTTATGGAGAAGTTGACATTTGTGCTGGTTTTTGAAAGATGCATAGAAGTTAGGCCAGGGGGGTGGTGAGGAAGGGGAGGGCTGGGGTGAGGGAAGGACATTCCAGGGAGAGCTACAGCGTGATGCTTCCAGGGTCTCTGCACATATGTGCTTACTATGACCTGTCACCGTGCCACTGCAGAGCAAACATGGTTGGTCTAATGACCTGGTGTGGACTTGGGAGTCAGACCTACTGTGTTCAGTTGCGCTTTGCCCCTCGCCGGCTGTATGATGGTGGGGAAGTTGACACATCTCTCTGAGCCTTTGTTGTCTGTCTTTAAAGTGGAGAAGCATCCACTGACTCAAGGGTGGTGTGAGGTTTGGATGCAGTCGCGTTTGGGATGCGGTGGCGCATGCCAGATTACAGTGAGCACTAGGTTGGTGGCACGTAGGAGGTGGGATGCGTGGTGACAGCATGTCAGGCTCATTTGTAAACTCTGAAATATTATCAAAATGTAATGGGAGTGGCCTTTTGATTGTTTGCGCTTCCCAGTGCAGTGGCCCTGGGTGGCTGCAGTCTGCTCAGTAAATATTTGAGAGTGTTGCTTGGTGTCCAGGCTCTGAGACAGCAGGGCTCTGAGGAAGTGCTGGGGACAGAGGGCAGAGGGCTCATTATGCATGCCTCTAAAGAGGACTGCTGTTCTAGCAGACGTGAAATCGGGAGGAGGCTGAGGAGATTAAAAATGAGAGCCAGGATTCAAACCAGGTAGTGGCCTGGGCTTATGAGCAGGAGCAATATGGGGGCAGGTGAGGGTTGCGCTGGGGAGAGCCTTGAACTTCCCTGAATTCTCCTCAGTGTAAGCAGTGACCATTCCCACTGCTAGTAAATGGCACCTTGAGCCAATGTTGGCACTTTGGGCTTAACTTGGTTTGTGTAGATTTTAAGGTCATTATAGAGTTGGGGAAACTGAGGTCCAGTTTGGGAAAGAGACTTCCTTGTGGTCATATAGGTACCCCTTTCCCAAGATATCCACCCTTGAACCTGGCATGATGCTATTTCTCTCCTTATACTTTCTAAGTCTCTATTTTCCCATTTGAAAGGTGGTAATAATAGTACCTTCTTGTGGGTTGTTGTAAAGATTTGTATCAAAAATGTTTGGCACGTGGTGAGTGCTCAATGTTATTCTTATCACTTCCTCCCACCTTGACCTGAGTCCCATGGAGTGTTGAATGAGCTCTTGACATGGTGCTTTGTGAGGCACCTTTAAAACTGATTACATAATTTTGTCCAAAATCAGAACCCGTTTTGTACCTATCGATAAGTAATAGCAGGAGCTTAGAGTTTAAGAGAAATTTATGGGAGAAACACATAAAATTGAGAATGACAGCAGACTATAAAACACTATGTGCCAGGCACTAGTCCAAACAGTTCACATATAATAACTCATTTATCCTGAGAGGTAGGTATTACTACCTCCTATTTTGCAGATGAGAAAATCATGACATGAAGAGGTGAATAACTTGCCAGAAGTCATGCAGCTAGTAAGTGATGGAATTCAGACCTACACAATCTGGTTCCAGAAACTCCACTATTAACTTATTCACCATTTTTTTTTTTTTGTCCCTGTCAAAATTTTTTTTTACAATTTAATGGTAGAAAAGCTCAGTTCAACTCTTAGAACACTGGTCTTTTTACAGAAACACCAGTTGAGACCTGCTACTTCTCTGATGACCAGGGAAGCCAAGGACCCCTTGCATAGATTGTGGGATTATAAATGTTCATGACCATGAAACATTGGGAAGTGAAGTAAAAATCAAAGACCTCTCCTGTGGGCAAAGAGTGTTTGTGGAGAGGCCTTACTGTCCAGTTCTGCTCCCAATATTTCTTCTGAGCCAAACAGAATCACATTTTCTGCTTCTCATCTGTAAACTGGGACCAATTCCTGCCCTACCCAGCAGAATCTCAGGAAGATGAAATAAGGCAATGTGATTCATTCTGGCATTATTCACAATAGATTAAAAAAAAAAGATGTGGCATGTCCTATCTAATAAAAGGGTAATATGCAAATTAACCATCACTCTGTCACAAAGATGGCGGCGCCCATAGCGGCTGGGGTACTGGATGCTGGTGGCGTCGCCCCGGCGATGAGCCCTAGCATCCCGCGCGCCCTGGCCCACGAAGGGAGGAAAGGTGGGTGGGCAGGCACTGGCCAGAGGCCGGCTGGGATGCGGGACGCTGGCATTGTTGCAGGCCAGGCTGAGGGACTCCCTCACCCCCGTGCATGAATTTCATGCACTGGGCCTCTAGTAATATATATAATCCTGGATCCAGATTATGTTTGAACTAGAGGCCCAGTGCTCGAAATTCATGCATTGGGGGGTGGGGGGGGGGAGTGTCCCTCAACCCAGCCTGCACCCTCTCCAATCTGGGACCCCTCGGAGGATGTCCGACTCACAATCCAGGACCACTGACTCCTAACCGCTCGCCTGCCTACCTGCCTGATTGCCCCTAACCGCTTCTGCCTGCCAGCCTGATTGCCCCATAACTGCTCCCCTGCCGGCCTGATTGACGCCTAACTGCTCCCCTGTCGGCCTGATCACCCCCAACTGCCCTCCCCTGCCAGCCCGATTTCCCACAATTGCCCTCCCCTGCCGCTACCTGCCTCCTCCATGCCACGCAGAGCTGTGGGACCCCCAAGCCTCACCATGCAGAGCAGCCGACAGGCCCCACCTCTGCTGTGCACACAGCCTTCTTGTGGTGGCCATCTTGTGGTGGCCATCTTATGGTGATCATATTGTGGTGGCCATCTTGTGATGACATCACAGGCAAGGGCCACCTAGGCTTTTATTAGTATAGATTCTATCACTTACTAGCTGTGTAAAGGTCATATTGGCATCTGAAGTTTGAGAAACAGTGAATGTACCCAATCCTCATATTTTACAGATAAACTGAGACCTGCTTGTTAAGTCTTCCCAGAGTCACCTACTTGCTTATGGAAAAACCCTAAACTCTTCTCTCTCAGGATAATTTTTTAAACCTCTAACTGATCATTTATTTGTATTTGAAACCAGTTAGTGTGATGCAAAGTGTTGTGCTATTAAAGTTCATGAATTCAGAGTCAGAAAATATCCTTGTGACATTTACATAGACATGTTTAGTAGACATGGATGGGCAATTTGAAACAGAACAGAGGGGCCATTCACATTTTTAAACATGAATCTTGGATGATTAGTGGGATATTGCTTTATTAAGTTGACTGTTTCTTGGGTACAGTTTCTTTGGAACAGTAAATTTGATAAAGTCTTGCTTTTAGGGGGTTTTTAAATCAAAATCTACTCAAATGCTCATCAGAGAAAAAGTAAAGCCATTAAATAGAAAAAATATATATATTGCAGTATACTCTGTTGGCTATATTTAGGCACAGTTTCAATTTTAGAAGAATATTTGACATTATACCATGTAGTTATTGCTCCATTTTAATTAAGATTCTCCATGGTCACACTGATTAATGGCAAAGCTGATTCCTCCATTCTTAGATCCTCTTCCCTCTTGTACCTCCCCCACTTTAGAAATCTATTAATCAGGAGGTAGACCAGATAGCTAGGTAAGTATGTTAGGAAACCTGGGCTCTGCTCAACCTTAGCAGTGTTCTGAGAATGCATGGAGCTGTTTATTGCTATTGATTCATCTTTTCAAAGACACAATCTCAAAATGCCATGTATAAATTAAGTATTGGCCATCAGTCTAAATGAGTAGGAATATTTGCATCATTGGCAGATAAGGCTGGAAAAACAAAGCAAAACAAAACATTGGCTTAGATCACATCTCAATATGATTTACTTACATATGTTGACAATGACTATGAAAATTGAGTGAAACTTTCTAGATTAAAAAATGATCTTTCTCCTAAGTTTTAGGTTACTTATATGTTGTCATATTAAGAACATCTTTTGATGAAGGTTGATATAGTTAGGTTGCTTCCAGAAAAATAAGCTTTCTTAGCCTATGCCCTGGGTTGTACATGTCAGTGTGATATTTACCAGTCAATGTGATATTTACCAGTCAAAGGTGACTATGGGGTTGAGACCTGACCTTAAGAAGATTTTTCGGCACTGTTATTTCTGAAAGTACTGACAATGTACTTAGAAATGCATACGATGAGATGGGCCTACAGTGCAGTGAGCTCTGGTATAAGGAGATTGGATGGGGGCTATGCCCAAACAGAGAGGTGAGTTTCACTCAGTATCTTTCTAGGTGAGCCTTGCTCATCTAGGCAGGAAAACCAGCAGCTCAGCAGCCTCATTCCTGGGTATTTCTGCAGAAAAGCCTTCTCACCCTGACCATCAGCAGTTACTAATGGGCTAACAGCCATTTGGGGGGAAACCGCTGCCTCTCAGTTGTCACCGACAGGGATACAAGGGTCAGTGTTCAAGATGAGTTGGCTTTTACCTGGTGATAAAAGAGGCAATCAGTATGGGGGAATGCCTGGGCCAGAGGGGCAGAGATTCATGTTTGCTGGTGGAAATTCAGCCAGATAAAGATATTATGGGGTCATCTTCTACCCAATAGCCTTGCTTTCCCATCTGTGTCTAATGAAGTGATTCTTAACCAACTAGGAGCGATTTTGCCTCCCTGGGGACACTTGGCAATGTCTAGAGGCATTTTTAGTTGTCACCAATAGGAGAGGTGCTACTGGCATCCAGTCATAGAGGCCAGGAATTCTGCCAAAAATCCTACAAGGCACAGGATAGCCTCTCACAACAAAGAACCCTCTGGCCCCAAATGTCAATAGTGCCAAGATCTAAGGTGCTAAGGGTCAACACGTTAGTTTAAAGGGTGTTGAGAAGGCTGAGCTTCTCCTGGTAAATGGCACATAGGTACCAACTAAAGCAAGATCCCAGTCACAAGGAACAAACTGTGGTGGTTACCTAAAAGGGAAGATTAGAAGTGGACCATGGTGTCATTAATTTTTTTTTAAGCAGCCCAGATGACAAATCTGAAAGACGAATGCAGGGATGAGGTAACTAGGAGGAAGAATTGGAGTTCAAGTCAGTCCAAAGGGAGAGGCCTGTCATCACCCCCCTGCTTCTTTGTCTGCATCACAGTTGTCGGAGGCATCACAGCCTCCACCAGCAGCCTCAGCTGACTCATTCTTAGGGGCCCTTTAGTATTATGTTGGGCCAGAGAACTCAGAGTTCCTTCTAGAGGCAGAATAACATGCATTGTCTGGAAACAAGATTTTGTGTCCTGGTGAAAATGACTGTCTGCTCTGAGGTTGTCCACAGATTGTTTGGGGAGTTAGAGACCCCTGAAGAGAGTTAAACCTCTAGCTATCCAGTTACTGCTGTATTGCATCAACAAAAGTGAAACTAGAGGATAGTGTGGTAGTGAGGAGATGATGGCTATTTCTCAACCGTGAAAGAAACCATGCCTTCAAGAGTTATGAAAAATGAAGCACTTTTCTCACTAGAAAAGAATTATCCATTTCCTTCTTCTATTGCCAAAGGCTGTTTTCTTTGCCAATTTAATGAAGGTATGAACTCAGGATTCATTGCCTGCAGGAAAAAAAAAGAAGCTAGTGTGCTCTGGAATCCTCAAGAGTCAATGACAAGTGGGTCAGATGGAATTGAAAAGAGAAAATATTGGGGGGCTGAGCTGGGCCAGTGCAGCACTGAATGGTGCTGTGCAGTAGAGCATAATCAATGATATGAACAGGTTCGGATTTGCTGAAAAGGAAACGAGGTGAAATAGCTAAATTTGCTTTGAGCAAATTTCTGTCTCAATCAGAATCAAAACAATGGATCTTATTATTTCCCCTGGGAAGGGAGTTTAAATGTGCATTGGATCCGAACCTATTAATTATTTCTTTACATTTGTTTAAACATTTTTATCTTTCTTTTCGTTCCAATCAAAGAAGGCGTGCTATAGTGGATGCCATCATTTGACGCCCAAGGGCCTCTTTGTTTCCTCTTACACTCATGGTGGCGTTCTGAGGACTAACTTTCTGGAATACAAGTTTTCCTGATCAGAGAGGTATGGCTGCCTGGTCTAGGCTGGTTTCTGCTTGGGGTTCACTTCGTTTCTTTGGCTTTGGGGGTCATATTTTAACACATGCTCTCAGTTAAAACCACACTCCCTTTTATCCCAAATTCCCAGTCACGTTTTTACCTGCCTCCAGAGCCTCCCTCCTTTCCTTGGGAATGCGGACCTATTCCCCTTGTGTCACGTGGCTCCCAGGTGTTCCTATCCACCTTCACCTGAGCTTGCCTGGTGTTTACCTGCTGCAAGTCCCAAACTGCTCTCCCTTTTAGACAATATTTATGTTGGCTAAACATTGGCACAAGGAAGTCATAAACGTGGCATGTTCACGAACACCAAGGCAGGTTGCTGAGCGGATGTCCTCACATTCACAGGCTCCTAGTTTTCCTTTATGGACACTCACAGTGACACCTGCCTTTGCGGGCAGTGTGCTGATCTGTCCTTGTACGGGTGCTGGTGTGCTCCATGTCAGTGTTGCTCAAACTCTGCTGCCCATGAACATCGCCTGGGGAGCAGTTACCAACCCCAATGCCCAGGCCCCAATGAATTCAGACTCCCTGGGGGTGGGACTCAGACATCTGTGGTTTCTCGAACTCCCCAGTGTGCAGTTGGAGAACTTGTTCTCCAGTTCAGTGAAATCACTTGAGGATCTTGTTTAAAAATGCAGATTTTGACTCAGTAGGTCTGGGTGGGCCTGAGAGTCTACATTTGTAATAAGTGCCCTGGCAAAAATGTGGATGCTGCCACCCATCCAGTGACCACACTTTGAGTAGCAAGACAAGACTGTAATCCTGTCCGGTGGGTCTTCATCAGCCTTGAAAGTAATTTTCCAGGAAACGTTAGTCTTCTGAAGTTTGTGGTTTTCCATATATATATATATATATATATATATATATATATATATATATATCAATGGTCCCCCTATATCTCACTCCTTCTCTATTACTCCACCAATTCCCTACAGCCACACTCTATGGCAAAGTCATCTCACTAATTCTCAGTACTCTCTTTCCCTCTAGATTTCAATTCTCTTGAAAACAATGCACATGGTAGATTTCATTTGGCTAAACTGAAGCATATTTTTCTGTGGATCTTATTTTTCTGTCTATGCACAAAGTCATTGAGCACAAGGATACACCCTCTAGGCTCAGCAGACTCTTTGAACATTGTGTGATTTAGCAAATGATAATAACCCAGTATCTTATTACTGCTCCAAATAGGCGAATCACAAACACTAGGTCTTTAGTTAAAAAAAAAAAAATCATTACTGATGACAAAAGGATGGGGGTAAAGCAAAAAAAGTAGTCAGTTTTCAGTTTTCAGAATTGGCTAGTATTCCATATTACAGAACCTTGGAAAATGTAATCTCCTGGCCAAGATTGTTGGCTTTAGAGCAATGTTTGCCAAACAGTTATCTGTAGAACCCTGGTCTGTGGGCATATTCTTGGGGATTCAAACCTCTCCTGGTAGGCTTCATAAATAGCATAGTGAAAGCCGATAACTTAAAAACCAATATAAAGCATACTACATCATCAGGATGGCCAATCATGACCAAGACTCATGATTTCAATACCTGCATTTGTGTGTCTACTTATGATTGTATATTTGCCAAATAGCCATACTTTAATTGTGCAGGATAATGATAAAAGAACAAAAAACGGAGGGAGGTTTAATATATGCATTTCAGCCAAGAAAAGGCCCAATTGTATTGCAGAGAGTCTTATTAAACAAAAGTTTATCAGTAGTTTGGACAGAGAAATGTGATAGGAGAAGTAAGAAGTCACACAGCACATCATAGCAATCAGGACTGTTTTCACATTGAGCAAGACCATTAAATCTCAGCAAAATACCATCATCTATTACACGAAAGCAAGCACATACGTTTGCACACCACCAGCTTATGTTTTACTGGTATTTAATTTTTTTAAATTTGTTTTGGTTATATAGTTGCTTCAGAACTACAAGCATTGTGTTAAATTTATATTCAAATTACTTTCTTTTTTAAAAAAATATGTTTTTTTGAGTTCAGAGAGAAGAAGGAAGAGGGAGAGAGAGAGAGATAGAAACATCAATGATGAGAATCATTCATCAGCTGCCTCCTGCATGCCCCCTGCTGAGGACCAAGCCCACAACCCAGGCCTGTACCCTGACCAGGAATCGAACCGTGACCTCCTGGTTCATAGGTCCATGCTCAACCACCGAGCCACACCAGCTGGGCTCAAGTAACTTTCTAATGCAAGTCATTTAAGTCATTACTGAGACAATGTTTTGTACTCTCAAAAAGTTTTGCATCTACTCATTTAGAAACATAGTCTTCAAACAGATTCACTCGTTGGGCACACCTTAAATTCTGCTAGTATTTTCAGAAATGTCCTAGTGGCCATATTGTAGCCATACGCTGTGCATTTTAAGGCACTGTTAAGGGGACACTGTTGGAAATGTAAGCTCAGTGCCTAGATTACATTTTTAAGTTTAGCTGAAAATATCATAACAGACGTTTTCTGGGGGAAATGTTTCCCTGCTTGGAAGTAATGCCTGGTGATGACATTCCAGACTGCAGGATGGCAGAGGGGCCGACATGACACGTGGTGGCGAGTAACACTGGGCCCAAAAGAAAGCCCAGTCACACCTATGATTTGGAGGGGGAAAGTGCTTACAGGCTGATGGGCCTCTGGCTGTCCACTCCCTGACGGGCGGCTGAGAGGCTGCACGGCTGCCGAGGGTTGGGTGTCCCCTTTGGGCAACTGCTGACTGCCCTCTGAGAGGCAGTAAGACTGGCTCTGAGGATTCAAAAGAGAAATACGTAAAGATGCTAGACCACTCACAAAAGCTGCCGCGTGGGGTTGACTTTCAAGGGATGAAATGCCTTACTAAACTGCCAGTGGAGAGGAAGAGGTTTCAGTTCCTTTGAAAGATAGGCTGACTGGAAGGCTCATAATCTTGGCTAGCATGTAATATTATTTACAGATGATTTAAAACATAATGCCTCTCTGAAGAAGAAACTTGTAGGTTTGCAACCATATGAGTGCACATTTAATTTATAGCAAAGGGAAAAAAATAACACCCAAATAAACCAAGTTAGAGTTTACAGAAAATTTTGAGTTTTATTCTCTTTGCTCCTAGTGCTTACACAATAAGTCATTTTTGCTGTGGGAAGCCATAGTACGTGCAACAAAACCTTATGAGAAGTCTCATTGTAACAGCTTTAGCTATTTATTTTCCAAGATTTTACTGTGACCTGCCTTGTGCATGGTTGGTTCCAAATGGTAGTATTTTAGTCAGTTGTTAGTTATCAGTGATTTAGACACTTTTTTCACACGAGCCTAGGTATTTCAGAAGAAAAGTAAAATATTGAGTCCATTTCCTGGATATTTGCAAAATATCTGGATATTTGATGCTGTTTAGAAATAATACTGGAATATGATCAGCTTTAATTCAAGTTATATGGCCTTGTAGGAGTATCTTTACCTTAGTCTACTGATCTTTGCAAGAACCCTGTCTTCCCTGCAAAACTCTGATGATCAGTCTATGAACTTTTGTGCATCTTTGCTACTAACAGCGCTAGTCATTCATTCCCCAAATATGTATTAACCATTTTGCTCTCTGCAAGGCACTTTGTTTTAAACACTTCTCTAAAAGAATCTTCATCATCGTCTTAATCTCCCTCCTAAGAGATTTTTGACTAATGGGGGAAAAAATACATCCTAACTGCATTTTAAAAGTATGGTATGCTGTTGTGAAAAGCAGTAATAAGGAGTCATCACAATCATAAAGTATAAACGTATTAATTATGATTTCATAGTTTAAATTTCTACACATGCTATTTAACCAAAAGGAAAACTGTATTCGATTCCCAAATGCAATAAATACTTACATGACGATTGCCCATTTTCGTTGTTCTGAGATAGTTGTTCTGTATTTTATTAAGAGATCAGCTCTCCTAAAGGCCAAGTTGATAATGGTTTTCCCAGGACATACTATCTCTTGAGTTTAATAAGTAACCTTTGGCACTGAATTTGAATACATTGTTGGGGATGGGTAGGGAGTGGCCATATCTACAAATGAGCTTAACCTGTCCAAGCTGCCTTGGCAGGCCCTTTTTATAATAAGGTATTTATTAGTAAATCAAGTGTAGGGTTTTTAAGTTTAATAATCTAATCACAACTAAAGGGCTAAACCTGTCTCACTTCTGGGTTATTGAAAGTGTGTGTGTGTGTGTGTGTGTGTGTGTGTGTTTAATTTTGCATGTTCATTTAAAATTTCATACCTTATAATAATGAAAGCACTAACCAGACTGAAAAATCTTTCTATTTTACTAACATCACTTTTATTAGAAAAGAAAATCTTTTTGAGGGCTACACTGAGTTATGCTAACAACATTATAATTTAGCTAGTTTTTAAATTAAAAAAGTAATATGTGCACTTAGTAAACTTTCCCCCCTCATAATATGAAAAGTTATCATGAAAAATAACCCTCCTAACCTCCCAGCCCCTCCCCTAGTGGTTTCTTCCAAAAATGTGTATCTGTCTGTCTATTTATTTGTTTGTCTGTTATCTCTGGACTGCTTTTCTCTCTCTCAACAAATGAGTTTGTACAATGCATTCTGTTCCATATCTTGTATGCTTCATTATATTAAACACATATATGTCATTGGCATATTTTCCCCCCATGACCATATGGTAGCTTATTATGGGTATGAACCAAACCTTATTTCATCAGTCCACTATTCAAGGTCATTTCGGTTGTTTTGGTCTTCTGCATGAATCTTTGCATATGTGTCCATGTTTATCTGCAGAATAAAATCCTAGAATGCAATTGCTGGCCAAAGAGTATGTGCATTTAAAATTCCAGTAAGTGTTGCCAAGTTGCCCTTCACACAGACATAAAAATGCTCAAAGACCAGCTGACCCGATGAGGCTGACTTTCAAAAGACAAAATGTTTGCCCCCCCTGATAATATGCCAGTGCGCATTTCTCCACATATTGGCCAACACTAAACATTATTAAGGTTTTTCTTTTCTGCCTATTTCAAAGATGAAAAATGGTTACCTCACTTTTATATGTACATTCCTTTCCTTTGATATTCTTAAAATTATATATCCCATTTTTTAAAAGCCATTTTGCATGACTTTTTCTGTCTGCTTATATCTTTTGTTTTTATTTTGAGTTATTAGTGTTTTCATTATCTATATGCAACAACATGTGGTTTATAATAAGATTAGGGCTTTTGTCGAGTGTAACAATTATTTTGTTGTTTGTCTTTTGTCTCTGAGTATGTTTTGAGTGTGTTTGTGTGTGTGAAGAAAGTGTTAAGTGTTTATGTATTTATCTATATCAATCGTTCCTTCTTTGGATTGCTTAGAAAAACATCTCTGCATTAAGATGATTAAAACTTCTTGTACATTTTCTTCATGTTCTTTTAATGACTTCATTTTTTAAGGCTTACATCTTCGATCCATTTGGAACTGATTTTGATATAGAGTGAGGAAGGAATAGAGTCAGCTTTCGTTTGGGTTATTCAATCGATCCTAGATAGTTAATAAATAATTCATCTTTCCTCTTCTGGCCTAAGATGCCATCTTTAGTTTATGCCAAAATTCCCATGTAATATCGTATTAAAATTCTGACAGGTTTATTAAATTCTGAGTGTATATATTCATTCTTTTGTTCCTTAACCTTTATCTATTGAAAGCCTTTGGATGTGCTGGTTGCTGGGGCTACACCAATGAATAAGATGAACGTGAATTTTCTCTTCCCAGCACACACAGGCAAGCGGAGGAGCTACACAAGAAACACACCACTGCAGGTTGTGGTATGGGCCATGAAAACAATAACTAGGATGCTGTGATAAAGGCTAGCACGTGCATGTGGGGTGTGTGTGTGCAATTTACTTTAAATAGAACGTGTGTTCTTCCAGGAGCTAACGTTTAAGCCGTGAGCCAAAGCAGGAAAAGGAGCACGTCCGTTGAAAGAGAAGGTGGTCCAGGTCAAACCAAGTGTTTTTGGTTTGTGCTAAGGCTCAGCAATAGGAAAGAGCGTTGCAAATTAGAAGACATGAAAGCTGGTCAAAGAGACTGGAGTCTGTTGTGTGCCAGGCAGGGCAGGAGGGTGAGTGCTGGAAAGACGCTGGTAAACAAGACAAAACGCCCCTCCAGGAATGGGGGTGGAGACAAGAAGACGGAAGTTACAACTAACGCGTTGACCCTTCAGTGTTCCTTTGCCTTGAGTGTCTAATTTGTGCTCTGGCTCCGTTGATCACTGTCTCCTTTTCCCAGGCTCAGACTTCTCAGGGCCCAGTCCTCCCTGCCCCACCTCCGTGAATCAACCTTTGCATCACTCACCCTCCTAGAACCCTTGATCAGTGACGTCTCTCTCCCTCCCTTCCTGTCCCACCTCCCGGACCACTGAAGCTCAAAGTCCAGGAGGAACAGGGCGATCGGATGTGCAGTGTTCAATGTGGAGATAAGTTCTGTTCCAGGATGCTGAGTTACTGAGCACAGGAAATGTGTAAAGAACAGACTGGTACAGTTCATGGCTCCAGGGAGGTGAAAGACACAAAGCTTAGAGGCCCAGGAAGAAGCTGACATACTTTTTTTTTTTTTTTAATTTTTCTAGATCACCACCACGATAGCCACCTCTTAGTTATTGAGATTTGCCCAGAGTCGAGTTTGGAATGGACTGAAACGCATTATTCCTAAGAGCACCCCCTCCCTTTCTCCTCCGCAGCTGGATGGGTATGTAGTAAGGTGGCCGGGGAAATTCCAAGCAACAGCAGGGGAAGGAGAAGGCCTCAGGAATTTCTTGGAGGATGTCAGGGCTGGAGGCCCAGCGGGAAGGTGGAGAATGCCTGCGGGGGAAGGTGAAAGACACGACAGGGGTAGAGAAGGCACAGAAGAGTATCGAGAGGGCTTTTGAAGGTTTTTTTTGTATCATTTTAAATATTTAGCGATTCTACATTAACAGGTGCTGTGTCATATCTTTAATAGACTGGGTCTACTTATTTCCACCTCTGGGGTTTTGGTGGCTCTCACAGTGGGGATGGCAGCCCAGGTTCTCAATCCCCCCTAACCTTGTGGTCTCCACAGCAGGTCACAAACCCATCCTGCCAGAGTCCTTCCTTCTGTTCCGACTACCAAGGTGAAGTTTCTAACACTTCCTTAAAATGTTACTCACACATCTGTTAGGAGTTAAATTGTATCTCCCCGCCCCTTGACCCTCAAGACACATTGAGGTCATAACCCTCAGTACCCCTGAAGGTGACTCTATTTAGAAACAGGGTCTTCGCAAATATAATCAAGTTAAGAAGAGGTCCTTAGGGTGGGCCTGAACCCATTGTACCTGGTCTTTATTTATTTATTTTAAAATTTCCTCACCTGAGGATATTTTTTTCCATTGCTTTTTAGAGAGAATGGGGCAGGGGTGGGGAGGGGAGGAGAGAGAGAGAGAGAGAGAGAGAGAGACATCAATTGGCTGCCTCCTCTACACACCCCGACCAGGGCTGGGGACCAAACCTGCAACCCAGGTACGTGCCCTTGACCAGAGGTCAAACCCATGACCCTTCAGTGCTAGGGCTGATGCTTTAGACACTGAGAAGCACCAGCCAACGCTAACTGGTGTCTTTATAAGAAGAGGAAATTGCCGTGAAGACACGCACACACAGGAGAAGCCCATGTCATGACAGAGGCAGAGACTGGGGTGATTTAGCTACAAGTCAAGGAAGACCAAGGACTGATGGCCACCACCAGATGCCTGGAAGGGCCAGGGGGCGGGGGGTGGCTGGGGGGTTCTCCTCTACAGGTTTCAGAGGGAGCAGGGCCTTGCCAGCACCTTGATCTTGGACTTCTGGCCCCAGAACTGTGAGACAATACATTTCTGTTGCCTTAAGCCACCCAATTTGTGACACTTGGTTACAGCAACCTGAAGACCCCCAAAGAGAGGAGTTCAGTGGGCAGGAGGAGAAGAGGAACTGGGTTTGGCTGAGAAGTCAGGGGTAGAGCCAGAGCGGGGAGCCATCCCCAGGGGGTGTGAGAGTCTGGGGACGTGGGGAGGTAGAGCACATGGAGGAGAATCAGAGACAAAGGACGGGCTCAGAAAGCCTATTTTGGGTGGAAAGAGGCCATCAAAGGGCTTGGATGGTTCACGAGAGAAAGTGATAAAAACAAGGTGAGACAAATGAAGACTAGGTAGCATGGGATGCAGGCTGCCTCCTCCAGGTCAGCCCTCACCTTTATTATTTTGTTTCTTAAGGGGTTACACTAAACATGCCGCGTACTTAATTACTAGTATTCCTGAGATTCCTTTCAGCTCTAAAATCTCCTAAGCACAAGACGTTTTTTCCACAGTTTGTTCTTCTCTCACTAGAAATAGCTTTTACGATCCCCGCTGACTTGTGGGAGTAAACTGCAGGGAGGAATGTCAGATGAAATTCTTAATTTTATGGAAAAAAATGAATGCATTTAGTTTGGCTGCATTTTTGTATTCCAGGTATTTATAGGACAGATAATAAAACCCCCAATGGATAAAATCCTTCCCGCCACCAGGATACGAGAGTCCCTTTTATTCTGGGCTTTTCCCCAAATTTGAGCCTCCCCCCAAATCTCCTTAGGCCTAAAGGGAACATCATTTTTTGTTTCGCTGTTTACATGATCTCACCCCAAAATAGGACTTCCCACAGCCTTGGACGGCACTTGTCACATGGAAATAACGGCAGCTGCCTTTCAACAGGTATTTGTTGAGTGAGTGACTGAGAGCAATGAATTCTTTAGAACGCTGTCTCCCGTTGGCCAGGTTTTGTTATGAAGAACTCCAAGGGATAGACACATTTCTTGAGCACCAATTTAATTCAAGCAAAAATTTCTTACAATGAATGAATACTTTGGCTGGGAAACGTGTGTGTGTGTGTGTGTGTGTGTGTGTGTGTGTGTGTGTGTGTGCATAGGTTTTCCTCACTTTAAACCAATGCAGGCCAGGAAGACTGGGCTGGTCACCTACACACCCCAGGATGACCCTGTAATTCTTAAATTGTTTCCTATTAGCATTCTTTCAAAGGAGATTGATTCATTCGTGCATTCTAATCTGCTTCATCCATGAAACAGATAATTTATTGAGTGTCTGTTATGCGCCAGGTGCTCTGATAGACACTGGGGATCGGTGGTCACAGGACCAAGTCTGAGCCCTGTGGGGCCTACCCTCTATTGGGGGGAACATAAAGAAGTCGACAAAGGCACAAACTACATACTTACAGATTCTGAAAAGGGTGAGGCTGTGCCGGGGAGAGAAGAGAAAAGGAGAGGTCCCAGGGGTGCCTTAGGTGTGCTGGCGCTTACCTGCTGGACAGCGGGAGTGGAGGAGACAGCACAGGAGGCAGCGAAGGAGCCGTGGCTCAGACCGAGGACAATGGGAAGAAAGTATCTAGAAAGACAAGACAGTGTTTCGAGAAGGTGAGTTGTTAACTATGCCGAATGCAATCTATGAAGTGAGCAAAGTGTCTAAAATATGTTTTGTTTGTAAGAATGGACCTTACAGGTTTTTAAGAATATACATGCCATGTGAATGAAGCAATCTTTTCTCAGATAGTTTTACTTTTTCAATACTAATTAATAATAATTTTTTAATTCAGTTTAATATTTCAAAATATGTTTGTATTAATTCCATAGAGAGGAAGGGAGAAGGAGAGAGAGATAAAAACATCAATGATGAGAGAGAATCATTGATCGGCTGCCTCCTGCACGTCTCCTAATGGGGATCAAGCCCGCAACCCCGGCATGTGCCTTGACAGAGATTTGAACAGGTGACCTTTTGGTTCCTGGGTCAATGCTCAACCACTGAGCTATACCCAGATGGGCTAATTTTTTAAATTTAGCAAATTTAATTTTGTTTTTATATAAAGAGATTTTATTATAGTTGGAGTCAGCGTGATTGGGATGAGGTAGAGCAGGTGGCTGCTCACAATGTCACTCGAAGGGCGAATAGGTCTCTCTGGCCACCTCACTCACCAGGCGCTCTGCCCCGTTTTTATAACTCTGAAATGTGGGGTTAGACAGTACCTTGTAAAGTCCCTCCCATCTCAAGATTCCTTGGACAATCTGCCTTACCCTTTTTTTATTAAAATGTATTAACATCAATTAAAAAAACATTTTTTTTTGTTGTTCCAAAAATTTGCATAAGGTTAGCATTGCCAGTGTTAATGTGCAAAAATAAAATTTTTTATTTCTGCCTTTTCATTTCGTGATTCTGGGCTAAGCCATAGTGAGATGCAAGATCCCCATCTGCAGACTCCGATTACATTTATGACATCTGAAAGCCTGTTCCACGTTAGAAATTTAATTTTACTTGACAAGGGCACACCATGGCTAAGATGCCCGAGATAAGGAGTGTTCTTGCCTTTTGAACTCCCTGTGTTTTGGCTCTGTATTGCTGGCTCACTCCAAGCCCTGAACTTGCTCTGAAGAAGGTACATGTTGCAAGTTCTTTGTTCCGAGGCCCTTTGCTCTCCCAAGGACCAGCATGTGTGGGCTCCACTCAGGAGGCCGCTCGGCTTTATTTGACAATCCACACATGGCAAAGGTAGATCCCGGAAAGCTGTTCCATAAAATCTTTCCTCGGCCTGCATTTCAGATCTCACAAATATCCCTGAACTATCTTTAAAGGCTGTAGACAATTGTCATATAAATCCTATATAGTGATAACAGATGAATCATTGTTAGAACAAGAAGCTGATGAATCACCTGCTGACCAATATGCCGTAGAAATGCCAAAAGGTAAAGTGATGAAGGTTATACATTGCTTTTTACCAGATAACTAAGGTTTCCTAACCTTTCCTGATAGTCAATACTACTTTTAGAGATAGAATTCTTAAAGTAACAGATGTGATCAAGCATTCCTCAGAATTTAATTAGTACCTTAGATGCGCTGACAATTTCTTTTCCATAATTTATTTTGTTAATCCTCATTTTAATCCCAGTGAGGATTAAATGATTAGTGAGTGGATATTGGGGTGCTGTGTACCCCAAAGATGTTTAGTAGATAATTGAAAAAACAAACACACAGATGAAAAGTAATTATGTGCTAAGTAGATGCACAAAATAAACAGCGATAAAAATTGCAAACGGTACTTTTTCCACTGTAGCAAATATAAAAATCCCATGTAGATGGGAACTCATTTTCAATATAAAAATATTTATGTTATTGCTTCAGTGTAGGGAAACCCTGCTGAGAGCAAGTGTTTAAAACAAATTAGTATAATAAAGACCATTAAAAAGGAACATTTTTAGTTGGTTGAAAAGAGATACAAAAACCTTCTTGAAGTCCAGCTGGTGTGGCTCAGTGGTTGAGCATCGATTTATGAACCAGGAAGTCACAGTTCAATTCCTGATCAGGGCACTTGCCCATGTTTCGGGCTTGGTCCCCAGTGAGGGGTGTGCAGGAAGCACTGATCGATGATTCTCTCTCATCATGGATGTTTCTGTCTCTCCCTTTCCCTTCCTCTCTGAGATCAATGAAAATATATTAAAACCAAACAAAAAACCTTGTAGAAAAATCCACTGCATTACATAGGCAATAGTAAAATTGTAGGTGCCTAATGATAGATATTACATACACTGCAGAGTTTTTATTCTGGTGGAATTTTGTCTAGGACCACTACCCAAGGTAAGCTTGTCCTGCGGTACCCGAGAGGCCAGAGAGGGGTTGGAATGGAGAGGAAGGCCAGAGATCAGTGTGCCTTGGGTTGGTAAGTGTGCTAGTGATTTTATGTGTCAACTTGACTGGGCTTAGGGATGCCCAGAAGCTGGTAAAACATTATTTCTGGGTGTGTCAGTGAGGGTATTTCCAGGAGAGATTAGCATTTGATCCAGTAGGCATGAGTAAAGAGAAGGTTTGCCCTCACGGATGGGGGGTGGCGGGTTGTTTCCAGAAGAGATTAGCATTTGATCCGGTAGGCATGAGTAAAGAGAAGGTTCTCCCTCATTCATGTGAGAGTCTGAATCGAACAAAGAGGTGAAGGAAGGGCCACTTCCTCTCTCTCTTCTTGAGCTGGATGGCCATTTTCTCTCGCTCTCGGCCATTGGAGTTCTGGTTCTCAGGCTTCTGCCTTGGACTGAATTACACTACCAGCTTTCCTGGATCTCTGGCTTGCAGAGGGCAGATAGTGGGACATCTTGGCCTCCATAACTGTGTGGCCCAAGTCATCTATATATATAAAAGCCTAAGTGACCATCCAACTGTTTGACCATTCGCCCGCTAGCTCTGACGCACAATGACCACCAGGGAGCAGACACTCTGACCAGTAGAGGAGGGAGCCTGAATCAGCCATGGGTTAGGTTGCTGCTGGGGCATTGTCAGCCCCGTATCTGCTTCACCCATACCCTGGACCCAGATCCCCGCAGGCCAGGCCGAGGGACCCCACCGGTGCACGAATCCGTGCACCGGGCCTCTAGTATAATATAAATGTATGCATGTATTAGTTCTGATTCTCTGGAGAACCCTGATGAACATGTAAAGATTTGTTAAAGCTCTGATATTGAGTTGAAAGGTTGGCTTGGTATTTCAAGGTTATTATTACCCACCTCTGTGCTTCATTCCACTTGCCAAGACTAGATGTCTCATAAAATCTGCTGAACTCACCTAACCCCTACTGTGTGCTGAGCACTATGAAAGTGCTAAAGATAGAAGTGATAAAGTCGTTATGGTGTCATTGGTTGCATCATTATTGAGAAGACATGCATTCATCATCTCATTGGGGAAGGTGCCATAGACTCCCAACTGGGCTGGGGAGTCTATGCCTCAGGTTACCAATGGGAGGCAGGAGACGGGATGGAGCCAACAGATCTCTCACTCCTCTTACCCCACGTAACTGTTTTGAGTTACAGTAGTTTCATATTGCCTCTTGAGAGGTGTCGCACAGGGCTCAGCAATGAACTGTGTTTTCTTGAGAAGCTGTGACCTGCTCAGGAACATAGTCTCTTTCATTTGCTCTTTATTCTTGCCTGATTCATATTGTTTCTCCTCGCTCTTGCTGCCCTGGGATTGTACCCTCTGATAAAGTGTTAGCATGCAAGCTTTATCTGTTTTCTAGAGAATTGGGGCTCAGAGATTATTTTTTAAAAAATGTTTGGAATATCATCCCTGAGTGTCATGGAGTACCTAAGGTAGATGAGTAGGAGAGGAGTAAAAGGGAGAGGAAATCATGAAGGGCTTCTAGAAGGAGGCGACCCTTGAATAGGGCTTAAAGGGAAAAGTAGTTGGGCAAAGTACGGTTGATGAAGGAAGATGAAACATGAGCAAAAGCACAGACATGAAACTTACTCAGGGAATAACGCTTCTACTTGGAAGGCAAGTGGAAAATGTGGAAGTCTTAAAGTCTTAGTAATATTTCAGTTACTGACTTTTATTGCCACTTAATAATATTAAGTAATGTTATCTATATATATAAAAGTCTAAGTGACCAACAGCACGTCCGTCTGACCGACCAGCCAGTACATATGACGTGCACTGGCAATTTATTTATTTATTTATTTATTTTTAATTTTTTTAAAATATATATTTTATTGATTTTTTACAGAGAGGAAGGGAGAGGGATAGAGAGCTAGAAACATCGACCAGCTGCCTCTTGCACACCCGCTACCGGGGATGTGCCCGCAACCAATGTACATGCCCTTAACCGGAATCGAACCTGGGACCTTTTAGTCCGCAGGCTGACGCTCTATCCCCTGAGCCAAACCAGTTTCAGCTGCACTGGCAATTTAAAAAGGAATGTTGACTCACGCATGCACGATACATACAAAGCTCTCGCTGGCGCCAATCGCACGTGTGTGTTTCCATCTGTCATTGTTGATTGTGAATTTGGTTGACACTTCTATTATAGAGAAAGGGTGAATAGCAATATAAAAATATTTCTTCTAATTAATTTTCTTTCAATGTGCACGAATCCATGCTCCAGGCCACTAGTTTCTTAATAACATTGACATTAAGTAACAATATTACTTAATAATATTAATATTATTACTAATGATATTATTACTTAATATTATTAGTTACTTGAATATTAGTAAGACGGTTGCTTTAACTTTTCTCTCAATCGAACCTTCCACTGTGGAGCAGGTGAAAGGAGAGAAGATTAGGAATACCCTGTTGTTTGCATACAGGTGGCCTGAGGACTGAGTGCATGTGCCCATCAATGTTGCCCCACACAATGGGTTTTCATTTGTTTGTTTGAATTGGTTGCCCATCAATTTCACATAAAACTTAGAATTCCTGTTTCTCTTGAAAAATTAGAACTTATGACCCCACATGAAAACACATGGGCACACTTTAGATGAAGTCTGACATTCCCACAGTCACCACTACCCCCTGACCTGGATCATATTACTCATGTTCATGACTCGCCTACTCCCTCTAGCATTTGCATTTGCAATTCTGGGAATTTACTTGATATTGGGCAATCTGGGGCCAGTGAGAAAATCTCTGCCCCCTAGTCTCTCAAGGCATCGTCTCTGTGGCCATGCGAGCTCATCTTGTTGAGACTGAGATGATTGACACAGTGCCTGCTGCTTTTGGTCACCAGCTCCCGAGTCAGACTCAGGCACCAGCATGTCTGATTGGTGAAGCTGAGGTCACATGCTCATGTCTAACTGCAAAGGTAGCTGGGAAAGAGCAAACTTGACATATAGAGCTTCTTTGATTAGAGATGGACTCTGCCTCTCCAGCAGGATTAGTACAATGTTTAGATGTTGAGCAGCCAAATGAATGACAAAAGTCTACTAGAAAGGGGTTGGCTATCTAATTGTGGCACATCTACCAATGGGGCACATGAGATGATATCAAACAACCTTGCATCATTGTACATATATTAGAGAAATACAAATAAGACAACAAATCTGTGAAGGACTCAAAAAGTTTCTAAAGAGTATGATAATTGTAAGAAAAACCTTGAGTAAATAGTAGTTTAGATGACACTTGGAAATAAAATTATTATTCACATAACTGAACTTATGGGAATTGATCTAGACCAGTGGTCGGCAAACTCATTAGTCAACAGAGCCAAATATCAACAGTACAATGATTGAAATTTCTTTTGAGAGCCAAATTTTTAAACTTAAACTTCTTCTAACGCCACTTCTTCAAAATAAACTCGCCCAGGCCGTGGTATTTTGTGGAAGAGCCACACTCAAGGGGCCAAAGAGCTGCATGTGGCTCTCGAGCCGCAGTTTGCCGACCACGGATCTAGACAAATGAAAATCATTAAATTTCTCTTTGTGCCAAGTAATAATAATAACAATATGTTTACATTTAATTCTATGGGCCAGACAGACCCTATTCTAAGCACTTCACATTTGCTTGTTTGTTTAAACATCTCATCAACTTCATGATCTAGTGACTATTATGTCCTCAATTCTATAGATGGGGAGCCTAAGGCACAAAGTGGTTAAACAACCAGAGGTCCCTCAGGAAATTGTCACATGAGGAATTGAATTCAGGTCACTGCTCTCCACTTGACAGCTTCAGAACTAGGTGGGTGTGGATTTCTGGGCAGTGATTGTACAGAAAATCTTCAGAAATGATTTGGGATTTGGAGTCAGGAATTTGGAGAGGAATGCTTTTGGAGAACTCATTTTTGTGTCAAATGGTTTGTAGTTTAGAGGAGAGATCTCCACCTCAGTACTATGGACATTTTGGGCCAGGTAGTTCTCTTTTTGATGGTGGGGGGCTGTCTATGCATTTTAGGTAGCATAACTGGCCTCTATCCACGAAATGCTGGTAATAACTTCTCCAGTTGTGACAACCCAGAATGTCTCCAGACATTGCCAATTGTTCCCTGGGGACAAAATTGCCCCCTGTTGAGAACTCCTGGTCTAGAGAATTCTGAAGTACCTCAGAATTCTCAGAGGAGCCCAGAAATAATTCCGGCCTGATGAAATGACATGACTAAGCAGCTCTGGTATGTTTTCCCGGCTATTCTTTCCCAGTATCATGTCATTATTTGCTAATAGCAGGTGTGTCTAGTTTCTCATTTCAGAAATAAACACACGGTACCAGCTTGTACCAGCTATTGGTTTTTAATGCGGTATGTGGTAAATCTTTAACTTTGTGGTTTATTATTATGAACAACCAGCTTCTCATTTTTTTTTTCTCTAGAATCCAGTGGCTCTACACTTGGCAAGAAACTACAAGTGACCTCAATCTCTTTAAATATTTAAGCCAGTCCACATTTTTTTCTTGACTTGGTATTTAATCATATGAAGAATTTTTTTTTTGGGGGGGTGCTCTATGTAAAATAAACTAGGTCCATTTTTTTCTATATAAATATGTTTTTTGTTAGGATTTTAATTACAAAATCAATATTATGATCATGAAATATTGATATATCATAACATTTTAATGAACTACAAAAGGACACATCACCTCTCAGGTGGGGCGTTTGGTTATTAAATCGGTGACATCAGACTTTAGCAAGAGCGTTAGCTAATCCTTTTTACTTTTGTGTACCTTGGCCTCCGTGGCATCTCTCTACCGTTCATTCTTTGTCAGTCGAAACGCCTTCCCCATCAAATCCCTTCAGATCTATCCAAGCGTTAAAGCCCAGCAAAACCCCACCTGCTCCATGCTTGCTTCCAGAATCCTTAATCAAAAGAGCCACTTTCTTCCACTGGACCCATACATCATCTTGTACCCATCATCGTTGTCAATGTTTCATTGAATTAAGTACCCGGATTCTCAACCCAACTAGACAGTAAATTATTGCTTTATTCATCTCTGAATCCCCGGATACTTAGTCTAGTATCTTGCACATAGAAACCACTTAGCATATTTTTGTTGAAAGAATGTATCATTTTATTAAATTAATCCTTCTCTAGAACCAGAAATCAATATTTTACAGTAAGACAAAATCAGTTGCTTACTCTATTTCTGTTGTGGGGCTGCAGGAATCATATTGTGGTGGGATCTAGGTGGCAAGTCTTCTATCCTCTCCCTCTGTTACAGAGGGAGAGATTTTCCTCTGGGATTTTCTTTAATGCAAAATGTTACCTGCTTTGTGTTTCTTTCACGTTTGGGGGTTAATCACAATCTTTCATGTTCATTTCATGGATGGAGTCCACAAGCAGTCTTGCACCCTATACTCTTTGGAGCCCAGATCAGGGTTATCTGCCTAAGAGAATCCCACAGGATCTTAAATCCTTCCAAGGATTCACACTTCCCTTTAGATACAGGCCCTTTGGTTAAGTCACAGTTTGAGTCCTCTTGGTTATTCTTCTTTCTGAGTAGCCCCTGGAACCTGCCAGGCTTCCCCTCTTGACAGGTCCTGCTACCCAAGGTTTGCTACCCAAGGATGGTACTGTGTGGATCCTGATGCTCTCTTAGAAGGAACGTAGTGTGTGACTACCCCTCCACTTCAGTGTTGCCCCTTATCTCCAATGTGCAGAAAATAAGTCTTAGCTCAGATTACAGCCGACCATTGTTTGGGGTTGAAAATGTTCACACGTAACTATTTATATAGACAAAGAAAATTGTGGGACCTAATCCTCCTCACAGTCTCACCCTGCTGGGCTGTGTGTGTGTGTGTGTGTGTGTGTGTGTGTGAAGAGGAGGGAGTGGGAGGAGTGGAGCCTTAAATCCACCAATTAAGATACTCTTCCTGTGTAAATACGGTCATCTCATCGGGTCAATCAATGGTTTCTATTCTGCAAATGTCCCGCCTTAAAGATTCCAGTTTCCTCCCCTGTTTCTCCTTAAGATATGCCAATGGGAACGAAAATAGTTCAGAAAACAAAGATTGGCTTTCGAATCTATGTTTTACTCAAACTAAAAATACCCTACTTTTTATTTCAAAAGGTGAACCTTTCTCTTCGCCTTTCTTTTTAATAATTGTTATCTTCTCAAAGGCAAATGGATGGTGCTGGCTTTTTTATTTTTTCCTGTTTTCTGCTTTCCTGGGCCTACCTTTTACCAGGTGTACAATTCAGTTGGCTACACATTTCAGTTGGCTTTCTGTATTCTTTGAAAGAAAAAGAGAAAAAAGAAAAACAACAAAAATTACTATGCATTAAGGCTATACAAATTCTGAAAAGATATGGCTTCTAATGACATTTAACTTAATCTTCCCAAAGTCTAAACGAAAGAGAGTTTTACATTTCTATAAAGCAAGGGAACAAATGCTTACACAGACCTGGGCCAAGAAAGAGCCCATTTACCCCTTCCCGGGATCAGCTGTAGTGTTGCCAAGGAAGTATCCTCTGTCTCACTCAGATGTCATTGATAGAGGTCATGACACAGTCCTACTAGGCCCGACTTTAATTCCGGATCACATTTACGCTAGTAGACAAACTCATATTTCTTGTTAGACCATTAAGAGATTACGTGTTGCTAACAGTGTAAAGTTTGAGTGACATAATGTAGAAGGAAATAAAAAGATTTCATTTCAGCCAAGTTCTAAGCCACTGTGACAATGCACCCAAATAAGCTAAAAAAGATCTGAGCTGGACCAATGCCATATGTGTAACACAAACTCAGATAATTTCCATATTAGTCCAATGGTGTGTACTTCTTTATCTCATGGCTCTTCCAACAGTTATCAAGAGGTGGTGAAATGCCAAAACCGGTTTGGCTCTGTGGATAGAGCATCGGTCTGCGGACTGAAAGGTCCCAGGTTCGATTCCGGTCAAGGGCATGTACATTGGTTGCGGGCACATCCCCGGTAGGGGGCGTGCAGGAGGTAGCTGGTCGATGTTTCTCTCTCATCGATGTTTCTAGCTTTCTATCCCCCTCCCTTCCTCTCTGTAAAAAAATAAATAAAAAATTAAAAATTAAAAAAAAAAAAAGTTCCTAAAAAAGAGGTGGTGAAATTATTCCCTTGGTCTACATGAATGTTGAACAGATAGATGCCAGCTTAATTCTCACACCAAAAAAAAAAAAAAAAAAAAAAAAAAAGCCTAGATTGGGGGATTTATTTTGCATGTGCAAAAATGTATTACAGTTGGCTGCATAATTATCATTATAGAGTTAGAATGAACATTAGAAGGTATCTTTGTTCAAACTCCTCATTTTACAAATTCATTTCAACAAATGCTTATTGAGTACCTAGGGCCAGAAGAAGCCTAGTAAGTGGTTGTCAACCCTTGTTGTGTCTTGAATCGCCTAGGTATATTTAAAAATATGTATACTGCTCTGGACGATTGCTCAGTGGTTAGAGCATCAGTCCATGATTGAAGGGTTCCGGTACAGTTCCCCATCAAGGGCATGTACTTGGGTTGCAGGCCTGATCCTGGTCCAGGACGGGATGTGTGTGGGAGGCAGCTGATTGAGGTGTCACTCTCGTATCGATGTTTCTCTCTCTCTCTCTGCCCCCCTCCATCCCTTCCACTCTCTCTAAAAAACAAAAGTAAAAAATATGCATACCTGGATTCCACCTGAGGAATTCTGATAAAATTGCTCTGGTGTGAGGCCTGGATATTGGTAGTTTAAAAACTTCTCGAATGATTCTCATTCTCCTAGGACTACCCTATCCCCACATTAAACAAAACAAAACAAAAAAACAAAAAACACCTGGCATTAACATGTTTGATTGTATATCTTATCTACTTACTTAAATTAATAAAATAATGCAGAAAAAAAATAGAGGAACTCTCCAGCTGCCTCCTCGCTTCTGTAGGCTTCCATAACCTCATTCCTTTTACCTGTGTAGTCTAATCTCTTTTAAAATAAAAAACTGAATACCTCCTGTAGAATGCACAAATTCCATTCACTCAAAATGTGATTTTACTCCTCATCATGGATACTGTGAAAATATATTCAAGTAAGGATAAATCATGCTTTGTAGCTGACTGATTTGTCCCACCTACCTGAGCTACCAAAGGGCACACAAAACCTTCAGGCTCAATGATGACCCTGAGATTGTATAAACCTCAGCTGAACCCCTGCCCAGCAGTCCTAAATGCATCACTGTCCAAGGAAGAATTGACCGTATTTGGTGCTATCAGACGTTAGAGGCAAATGAAAGAAAGAATTTCAAGGACTTTAAGGCCTGAGAGAATGGTTTGGATAAAAGTCAATAGAAACGGGGGAAAGGAGAGCTTGCCATTTTAGGTAAAGAAATGTTGTGTGAGATCAGCCCCTCGTGGGCACCTTGAGTATTACAGTGGTTCAGCATTTGAGTGGAGGTGATGTGGCTTGACACTGGAGAGTTCATTTCTACCGCAGACCACACATGCTCTAAACACAGGCTGACTTCAGATGGCAGAACTTTCACATTCTCTATATTATACATAAATATATAGTATTAATCTTTCACAGGCTCTATGGCAAGAGGATCTCTCTGCCTCTCTCTGAAACAGGCTTGTAGTTCTTCGTTGTTTCCCACCAATTGCAGAAAAGAGAAACCCCTGGGAACTCCTTTTTGTAGGAAAAATGGTCCCACATGACCTTTCCCCTTCTCACCTCTCCATCCTCACCTCCTGATTCTTCAGGATTCCATTCACAGATTTAGGAGGAGGAGTTTTCCAGGTGGAGAAGGAGGGAAAGGCGTTCAGAGAGGAGTTCTCTGTATGCAAAGACCCAAAGTGTGGCATGTTTAGGGAATTGCAAATGTATTTTTGAAGTGTATAGTGCAAGAGAGGATGGATGGCTGGGCCTCTTAGTCTGGCTTTCATTTCCACGCTAAATGACAATTGGTGGAACAGAGACAAGGGCACAGAAATATTTCTCTGCTCCAAAACAAACCCAGAGCAAGCGAGATGGTTTTCACAACGGACAACGTCCATACAGAGGTGGTGGGAGTCATGGAGAATGTGGCCCCTGAGAAAGTCCCTGTTGCATCTTAGACAGCGGCCCATCCTCAGCTCCTGTCTTCTGGGAAAGGGGGACTGATGCTGTGGGGTTTTCCACATTTTCAAGAGAATTCCCAAATCTGGATTTTTATGAGAATTCTGCTCTCTCTGCCCCGTCTATTCATTCATTCATTCATTCATTCAATATTTATCGAGTGACTACTATGTCTTTTTCTAAGCTTAAGGACACAGCAGAGAACAAAACAGACAAAAACCCCTACCTCAGGGCACTTCCAGTCTAACAGGAGGGATAAATAATTCTAAAAATGATGTAAATTATTAAACACATGAGATGGTAATAAGTGGTATGAAGAAAAATTATGCAGGGCAAGCAGCTGAGGAGGACTGGAGATGTGTTATTGAATAAAGTGGTCAGGGAAGAGAACTGAGAAGGTGGCATTTCAGAGCTCAGGTGTCATGTAACTAGTTCACTCATTCAGTACATCCAGTGGTATTTATCTTGTGTGCAAGGCAAGATTCTAAATCCTGGAGATAGACTGGTGAACGAGACAGACAAGGTCCTTCCTACTCGGAGATTATATTCTTGCTGGGGAGACAGGCCATAAATGAGAAACCGAATAGGATAATGTCAGAAAGTGACTCCTTGCAACAAAGGAAATAAACAAAGGTGATGTGTTAGACAGAGGAGGAGGAGAAGTGGGTAGGTTGGACAAAGTAGTTGGAGAAGGCCACGCTAAATGACAATTGGTGGAATAAAGGAAGCCTGCTATGCAAAGGTCTAAGGAAAAGCTTGCATTCAAGGTCAAAGGAACAGCATCCTGGCCAGTATGCCTCTGTTGGTTGAGTGTGGTCCATGCACCAAAAGGTCCTGGTCAGGACTTGAGCAGGAGGCAACCAATGGATGTTTTTCTCTCTGTGTCTCCCTCTCCCTTCCTCTCTGTTTCTAAAAATCAATAAAAACAATTTTTTTTTAAAAAAAAGGCCAAAGGAACAGCAAGGGCAAAAGCCGTCAGGTGGGAACAATGGTGTTGAGCATCAGGAGGCAGTGAATGGGTTCATGAGAGAGAGCAATGCATGTGGGAAATCCAAGGCCAAGGTCAAGCCCAGGCAAAATTGTGAAATAGAAAATGTTTCCAGTGGCTTCCTCCCCTTTCTTTTCTCTAGACATCATTGCCTCCTCTACAGGTACTTCTCTGGCCTCATTTAATCCTGAGTTCTTCCTCTTTCAAACTTTCAGAAAAGGGTGTGATAGTTCATATATATACCCACCCCCTCAAAAAAAAAATACCACACAAAACAAGCAAACAAAAAAAAGCACACAATAAGGCTAAAAAGCTATTATTCCTCCTACAGAGATGTACATTTCAATTATAATGATTTAATTATGAAATTTAATGCCTCAGCTGTTGGGGTGTTGGAGTAGTTTACTGTTGGGGAAGTATATTAATTTCCTATGGCTGCTGTAACAAATTGCTGCAAATCTAGTGACTTAAAATGACCCAAATTTCTTACCTTAGCGTTCTGGAGATCAGAAATCCAAAAGGAGTTGGCAGAGCTGTGATCCTTTGTGAGGCTCTGAGGGCAAATCTCTTTCTCTTTCAGCTCCAAGAAACTGTCCACATACCTTGCCTTGTGGCCCAAAGTCACTCTGACCTCTGCATCATTGTCACATCTCCATCTCTGACTCTGGCCCCCAGCCTCCCTTTCATAAGGACCCAGTGGTTACATTGAACCCACTCAGATAATCTAGGATAATCTCCCCATCTTAAAATCCTTAACTTAATCACACCTGAAACCTTCCCTTTGCCATGTGTTGGAACATAGTCTTAGCGTATAGGCATTGAGACATGGACATCTTGAGGGGGGTGGGGTTGTTATTCTATATAACACACAAAGCGATATTCTGGAGTCTGTGAAATTAGATCACCAGAAAGTTCCTTATATTCAGGTTGTTTCTGCTCACTATTTTTGCTGGAATTTCAGGCATGAAACAGTTCCGTAGTCAGTCCGAAGGGCAGCCTGCCCAAGCCATTTGGGTAATTTTCCTTAGTCTGTGTTGGTAAAGTCAGATAAGATTGAATCTCATTGCCCTTGAAATTTCGAACACAGGGTTCAACCACAAGGCTCATTTGCATGGCAGCTTCTGGGAAAGGGCTTCTCACACTCGGCAGTGTCTGACCCCTCTGGAATTTGAAAAGGAAAGGGCTAACGAAGCAGAAATAGCCGGGGCCTGCGTCCGGGACCTAAAAGGGTAGTCATTATTGTTTACCAACGAGCAGTTGTTTGTGCTTCCCGCTGTTTGAGGGAGCAGTCCTGTCCTGAACCCTGTAGGTTGGCCTGTTGTCTCTCTGAACTGCTTTGTTTTCCAAGCTCTCAAAGACAGGTCACCTTGGGGGAAATGAGGCAGATCAGTACTTTAATGAGCACCCTGGCTTTCATAAGCCAAACTCTGTCACCAGATTCTACTCCGAGGGGCTTGTCATTTGGATTCTTCCCACACCTAGCTTTGACCCATTACCATTTCCTCCTTCAAATTCTGCCTCTCTCAGCTACTTACTAAGTTAGAATCTTTCCATTTTCATTCTTTCTATTGTAACTACGAAGTCAGGATCTTTTCTTTTCCTGGCCCACTTTTCCAAGGTCTGTGTCTTACGGCTTCCGCGGGAGTTCATCTCCACCATGTCCCATCTACGTTTGTAGTTCTTGATGTGTCCACACTATCTTCAATATTTGTTGATAGAAAAGGTGAATGTAACAGGCGTTTGTCTGTTTAACTGTTACAATTAGCTAAAAATCATTGTTTAATAATGATGTTGACTTTCAATTTTTGTTGTTACTTACATTGCATTAAATCAAAGTTAGACTTTGGAAGAATATGGGTTCTATACTTAGAAGTATAAAACATGATCTTTGAGGGAGATTTGTGTTGTTGACTTCAAGTGAACATTGTCTGAATTGGAACAAGAGGCAGGGCAGTTCAGGGAGAGCCTGACTGGAGGAATTAAAAGGATGCCTCTGGCATCAGGCAGCTTTGGGTTTCGGTTTGGCTCTGTCACTACCACCTGTGTGATCTCGCCAGCAAGTCAGGCAGCCCTGCCAAGCTGTTTCTTCCTCTGTTAAATCAGAATAGGAATAGTGCTATCCCTTCCTAAGGTTGTGAGGAACAACAATCTATTGCAAGTCAAGAGCTTTATACATAGCAGACAGATAATCAATATTTGTTGAATAAATGTCTCATGGTCAGAGTTCTTTTAACTTTAGCTATGATGACGAAGGTCTGTAAACACAGGATTCAAAGCACTTCGTTGTGGGCTCTTCTAGTTGGACTAGGGGCCCAGTGCACAAATTCGTGCACCTTGAAAGGAACTGTGGGCCTTGAGGCTGCCATGGGCACAGGGGTGGGTCTTGGCCCATCCTCCAGGCCCCTGCCCGGCCTCTCCCTCCGTGGGCCCCCATCCCCTGTCTGGTGGCAACCCCCCTCCCAGGACCGCCGCTCCAATGTGCTGACCCCGCTCACACCCACTGACAGCATCAAGCAATTGGGGCCGGTGCTGGCAGCAGGTGTGAGAGGCAGGTGGGACCGCAGTGCGTGGGAGCAAAGAATTTTCAGTAACCACCAGAAGCTTGCCCCGATGACAGCGACTGGCGCCCCCCGCCTTGGTCTGGCGCCCCCCCCTCACCTGCTCCACCATTCCACCGCGGCCGATGCCCACCATATCCCCTGCTCTGCCGCCTGCTGCCAACACCCATGATGTTCTGCGTGTGCACCCTGGTGGTCAGCGCACGTCATAGCGACTGGTTGTTCGGTTGTTCTGCCGTTCGGTCTATTTGCATATTAGCCTTTTATTATATAGGATAACCTCAGACCAATACACCTATGCAAGGGGAGTGTGGACTATATTTGTTTCAACTCATCAGACACAGTGGGGTTCTTGCTATGAGTCAGACTGGTCAGCTGCTGAGGTGTGGACTAGGTATCTTATAAAAATTCCTGAGCATACAAGTGTCCATGTATAAAAAACAACAACATTGTTTAAAACAGAAAAATAGTTGCAAAAATACTGAGCTTGTCTCTAGTTGTTGCCAGTAACAATGGGTTTGCTAAGCCAGTGTAACAAATTCTGGAAGAAATTGTTCCCAAGCATCTCTCTAGAACTGAAACTAAGATAGGCTGGATTTCTGCCTTTAACAAGTGACTCTGGAGGCATTTGCATGGAGAGAGCAGAAGAAAGCAGTAACTGAGAGGCTGCCTGCAAGGGTCTTTCTCTCCTGGGTTCCCTTTGTGCCTCCCTCACTTATCAGCACCCGCTTGTTTAAATTCTCAGCTCCCTGAATCTCTCTACATTGTAAGAATTTGGATCTTTGTTTGAAGCAGATCCCAAAGTTTCTCTTCCACAAGATTCAGCTACTACCTGGGAGGGATGAAAGGTCACCAGACCTTTGCTCTGCTACTTCCCAGCTTCTCACTCAATTGTGGGGAAAGTTCTGACTTAGGAACTCACAAGGTGGTGGTGCCCAGAGGTACAGGTCTGGGGTGGGCTGTGGAGAAGGCCTCTGGGGGCTCCCTGCTCTTGGCACCAAGTCGCCCCGGTAATCGCCGGCTCTTGGGCCACCTGGGTTCGCATTTTGGGGCAAGGGGGTCATCCAACAGTGGCAATGCAAACCCAAGCGCCTATTTTGATTCATGCAGAGAGTGACTGCGGGAGACGAAGGGCGTGGGCAGGGGGACAGGTACCCGGGTACCTCTGGACATCACCTCGTAGCCCCGCCCCGGAGTGCAGAGGGCGGGGCCTGAGGCCAGCCTGGAGCCCCGCCCCTTCGGCCTCGCGCCAGCGGGCGGAAGTGACGCACACCCAAAGCCATTTCCGGCGGGCGAAACTAGGAAGAAACTTGAAGCTGCCAAGGTTTCCCCGTGCCCGTCCCCGCTGCTCCCGCGCCCCTTGGCCCCGGCCGCGCCGAGCCGTCGGGAGCCCTGGCCATGGGGCTGTGCGGGCCGTCGGCGGTGTGAGCGCGGGCCTCCCGCGGGCTCCCCGGACAGGCCGAGGGCGGGAGGCGGGAGGCGGGAGGCGTCGTTGCAGCCGCGGGCCGGGGCGCCCCCGCCGGCCAGGGCTCGGGGCACCATGAACATAGACGTGGAGTTCCACATCCGACACAACTACCCCTGGAGCAAGTTGCCGGCCAACGTGAGGCAGGTACGGCCGCCATCTGGGGCCGGGCCCCGCCGCGCCGTCACCTGCTCGCTGCGCCCGCGGGGCCAGGGCTGGTTGCTTTCGGCTGACTCCCGCCCGTCCCCCCCGCCGGGGTCTGGGGAAACCCGACCCGCGGCCCAGGGGTGAGGAGGGGACGGCTCGGGGGCCACCGAGGCAGGCTGGGGCCGAGGCTGAAAGGTATGGGAGGGGAGCGCACGCTGGGCTCGCCTGGCGCTGTTGCTTGGAGCCTCCCCTTACCCAGCCATTGGGCTAGGCGCCCGCGAAACAGATGGAAAGCACTGACCCCCGGAACTTTAGGGCGCGGGAAAGGGACGGGAAACCAACGAATACGTTACAGGTGACAGCAACTCTGACCTACCTGAGTTGATATATATTCACAGAGGAGGAAGGAAAGACATTGTCCAGGGAGTGTCGCGAGGATGTGTACCGGGGGCCGTAAAGGACGAGTAAGAGCGGGAATAGAGACTTTCCGGGGAGAGGGCAAGTCATTTCAGAAGGCTCGGACGAGTGAAAGCCTGTTTGGAGGGGAGCAAGCGACCCAATGTCACGGGTTTTGGAGGCGTAGATATGGATCTGGGGTTTTCTGTGTGCGTGGGGTGGGTAGCAGGTGAGGCTGGAGAAGCAAATCAGAGCCAGATTTCGAAGGGACTTTGTACTTTTTCTGTTTGACTTTATCCTCATGACAAGATGGGTTTATAAGAGACGTTTCAACAAGAGAGGTTTTGAGAGGTAAATCTCAAATGCTTGAGGTTAATTTTTACTCGGTGGTTCAATGTGTTTATTGGACACCTACTGCGTGCTATGCCTTGTTGGAGACAGACCCTGCTTCATGGAGCTTACCTTTTAGTAAAAAAAAGATCGTAGCTGGATAAACATATCACATGGCAGGTGGTGTAAAATCATATGAAGGTAGTGCGGTACGGGCTACAGATGAGCCACCGTTTCTCCGATCATAGACTATTGACCTTCCACTGGTTGAGAGTGAAGTTCTGTTTTCGTTGGTGCTGGGCAGTGGTATTGGGACATCTGGGAGCGTGGTGGTGATTGTGTAAGGATTGTTACCCTGCCTCCTCTCCCAGCTTGGAGACTTAGTGCTAGGAAACGAATAATTTAAGGTTTGGCGATGCATCGTGTGGGAGAGAAAATACTTTCACTTCAAGATTTCAAGAAAGCAGAAAAGTGGAAGGATAAATTTAAGGAACTCAGAAGTCTTGGTTGTCAGTGGCTGCCCATGTAGTACTTAGCTTGACCTGGAAGAAGAAAGGTCTAATCTAATCTGAGGGAATAAGTTTCTCTTGTTAAGTGAGAATGAAGGCTTTGGTGGACACTTGTTCTTCAGGGTTTTGTGGCGTATCTGAAGACCATCGGAAGAACCAACAATCCTTTCCTTTGTTTCCATTTTTTCTCTCTACCCTTCCTTTCACAAAAATAAATGTAGCATAATGGAAGATTGTGTCCAACATGAGTAACTGGCCTTAATTAGTATTGGTCAAAGCATTTCTAAACCTTAGGCATGACTATTAAAAGTAATTTCAGAACACTGTTAACATTAGGTACAAATGTGATATTAAATGTAAAAAACTTTTTTGGTAAGAGCACGTAAGAGAATAGCTGTTTAGCTTAGGATAAGTTCCAGTTGTGGAAGGCATTGCACATCCCACCTGCACAGGTACACCGGTGGCCTTTGCACTGTTCCCCCAGGCTGGCTCCCCCAGGATGGCTGCATCAGCTCTCTGTCTCTGTGTCTTGCCCTCAGAATGGGACCCTCCCAGCCATTCTTCACACTACACTGGAGTGAGCTTTCTAAAACACAACCCCGATTCTCTCACTACCCGTCTCCTGTAGACTTACTGGTAGCTTCTTTGTGAAGCTCAGATACTAACTCCTCCAGGAAGCGGTCGCTGACCTAAATCTGGATCAGTTGACCCTCAGATAAGTTTCCACAGCACTGTATTTCTACACTCCGATAGCACTTAGCCCACTAAAGTGCGTTTTCTCCTTTCGTTACTTGTTTTGCTTTGGTATTTCTAGCACCTGTCGCGTATTTAGGTTTTAGTAAATATTTTTGGAGTGAATGAATGATGGCATTAGCCTGAGATCTTTCCCCAGGAGCTAAATTAAAGCTCAGGCAATTTAAAAGTGGGGAGGAAGGGGGGGTGTATTCCTGTGGAAAGGATTTGGATTTGGCATTAGAGAGATACTAAGTACTTTGATAAAGTTTCCAGCAACTTCTGATAAGTTTAATTTGGAAATGACTCATTTTCCGGTTCTGAAAGTTGGGGGAAAGGGATTCAGATTGTTGAAAAATTGTTTATTTCAAACTATTGTTTCAAAACTGTTGTTTTTATATGGATGAGATGAAATATTTTTATGGGTTATGGGTCATACTAGACTTGAAAAAAAACATAAAAAGTTGTGGATAGGGCCATTATTTCAGGATTTTAAAAGTAGTTTCAAATTGTTTTGAACAATGAATCTTGTATTCATTGTTCAAAACAATTCATAGTTATTTTATTTTAAATCTTATGATGAGGTTCTGTATAATCCCAAAAGGGTCAATTAAAAAAAAATTGTATTTTTTTTTTTTTGAGTTGCACATTGAGGTTGGGGTTTGTAGGAACATCTGATGGTGGGTGTTTTATGGCCAGTACCTCTGTTGCCCCTTCATCTGTTAGTGTCCTTTTATATGCAGCCCAACTCCATTTGTTAGACCTGGTCAGTATTTCTGCAGGGTCAGCGCTGTCTGAGAGTAAAATGAGCTTTCTTTAGTTGCCTCCTGCAGTGGCTGCAGTGTTTTAAAATGTGAATGATGGGAAATTTGGGGTAGGAGTAGGAGAGAAGCCAAAGAATCTTTGTGAACAAAGCAGTTATATTTTATATAGTAGGTAGTGAAGAGTAAAATCAACTGTTAATGTAGTTCTCAGGTATGGGTGTGCACACACGTGAATTGATCAGGACCAGTCATTAATGCCTAGTGCAGAGACTTAGATGTTTAATAGATACTGCACTTGCTAATTAGCTTATAAATAATGGACCCTTATATTTTGTATGAGTGGCTTGAGTTACACTTTTTCTTCTGGAGTTACATTATCAGCACATACATTCCGACAGTAGTGTGAGTTGTGGTTTAAGCTGTGATAAATAATCTAGTTGCAGGAAGAAAGATTTTTAGTTTTCTCACATCACCTCTTTTTTCTTAAGATACTATCCACGAATGGTTCCAATTATTTGCCAGTTTATTAAATGTGAGTTTCATCTGTTTTATGAAGATTGCCTTAAGTGAAAGTATGTGTATGGACATTTACCTGGGCTTTTAAAAACCTGTGAGTAGGAAGTATAATAACTGAACCCTCTGATCTTTCTGGTGTTAGTTTCCTAAGATGTCTAATTTTACTTTATAGCACATCGGAAGGATTATACCTAGTAATTAGAAGAGGTATAGCAGTCACATACTAAATTAAGTTTATGGTTACACATTGAATATAATTTGATTATAATCAGGCAAACATATTCTTTGCTTTCATGAGAACCCAGCTTTGAGCCTAAAACATTAAGTGCACAGCTGGAAAGAGTTTTTTGATCATTCCAGTATATTGGAATTCTAAAAGTGTCTAATGTTTTCTAATGAGATCATAAGGAGATGATGTTTTAAAGAAGTGATCTTAAATTTAGAGGTACATTTGAAAGTACATTCTCCAGAAATCTTAATAGTCATATCCCTCAGCTAAAAATAACTATCAAACAAGGGTCTGTTGTCAGTTGCCATTCTTAAATTTAAATAAATGTAGGTGCAATAACCATCCATCCATTCACCCAATGGTGCTAAATTGGGGACAGTCAGGTAAGGAAATCTTTGTAAGTAGAACTTAGTGCTTTGTTAAGTGAAATTATGCTCTCAAACTGCTCTTTTATTTTATGTTAAATACTTCAGATAATTTCAGTAAGTCCTTTAAGAATAGCAGACTGGAAATAAACACATTGAAAGTTTGCTCTAAAACCATAGCAGAAATTTAGTATGGTAGTATAATATTTAAGAAAGTCTTTTCTATTCCGTTCTGGAAAGTTTAATTCCAGATAAAGTTAGGGGACATTGTTTTGAAATCTTATGGGGAAAAAGTACTATAGTTTAGAAGCTATTTTAAATCTATTTGAAATTTTTTTAGAGTCTTGGAAATTCACAGAGGGAATATGAAAAGCAGGTTGTCCTGTACAGCATCCGCAATCAGTTACGATATAGAAATAACTTAGGTAAGTAGAGATATTTTTACATTGAGATGGAATTGACTATTGCTGAATTATCATTTCATAAATCTATCCTATATTTTCAAGACATATTTTATAGTACTGAAATTATTCCATGTGCAGACTTTAAGAAACTATACTGACCCATCCCACCTAACAATTTGCATTAGCAAATAGATTTTTCTTCCTAAATCTGATGAAACTTATTTTTTAGAGTATTGTTAGTCGATTTGTTTGACCTATAGAATATTAGTCTTGATTCAAATGCCCTCTTTTTACCGTAGGTAAGAAAACATGCCAGAAAAGAAGTATACTAGTTCTTAATAATTTTTTACTTTGAGTTTGTTTTTGTTTCTGTAAGTTTTCCAAATAATATAACTTTAATGAAAACTCTTTCTATAATAATTGGAATACTTTTTAAACACAGTTAATTTCATGTTTTTATTTGTCAGGTTACTTTCATTAGTTTAATCGCTTGCCCTGCTAGTCTTCCCTTCCAGGGGCTCTTCTTATTTTAAATACAGTATTTCAGAGAGATGTTTTCTTTTTAAACTTATTCCATGGAAGTCAGATGTCTTTTTACATTTAAATCACAAAAACCAACAAATAATTTTTAAAAATAGACTTCATTTTATAGAAAACTACCATTCAGTTTGGCTATCTTATAAAGTGGCATAGTAAGGGTTTGGATAGATTATAGATTATGTTTTATACCTTTTTTGGGAGACATCCCATGCTTACTTTCTTTACTTTTTGATTTGGTATTTCTCTATCTGTTCTATTATACATTTTATTTACATATATTATGCATAGTACTTATATATTTCTTGTGGTATAATGTTTCTTTGTTCCAACTTAGTTTATTTTATTTATTTTCTTCCAATTTATATATTTTTCTTTTTAATTAATATTGATTTGTAAAGTATTTCTCATTGCATTTGTAATTATATGTAAGTATAAGACATGTGAAAAAACTAAAGAATTTCCTTCTTTTCCTCAGTTAAACATGTCAAGAAAGATGAACGCAGATACTATGAGGAACTACTGAAGTACAGTCGAGAGCATCTCATGCTGTACCCTTACCATTTATCAGATATTATGGTAAAGGGCCTGAGGATAACACCATTTTCATATTATACTGGGATTATGGAGGTGAGTTTACTGTGTACCTGAACCATTAGGAATGGGATGGGACCACATGTCAGACACACTTTGCAGATGACCAGCTTTGCAGCTCTTGCGACATTGGACATTTTTTCTGAGTTTATAGTGTAAAAAGATCTGATGGTTACAAGTTAACTGTTTTAGCCACACTTGTACAAGTGCAGTCAAACCTCAGATCTCGAAAGTCTCCCATCTCAAACAATTCAGTTCTTGGCCAAGTTGTGACCAAGTTGTTCACAGAAAAAATGTCTCGATTGAACAAACTTTGGTTTTGGATGTGACAAACCTTTCATGATGTATCAGCGTGACAAAAAGCATCTCTCAGGCCACAAACAAAGGAGAGAATGCCAGTATGAGTCAGTTTTCCACCAATATCTTACGAAATTGTGCTGTGAATATTTTTGTGTTTTTTGTTGCTAGCTAAATGGACAATTAGCACAATTTTAAAACATAAACAGACCATCAAGAGTGCTAATGTTGCTAATGGTGTGAAAGAAACAGTGATCTCAGGCAATTGAAGAGGTAGAGAAACTGATTTGGATAAATAAAAAGCAGTTAGCCAGTGACAGCAAGAGACATGCGGATACTGACCTCCTGAAAGATGCCCTGGAAAGAGTGCTGAAAGTGATTTGTTTAAGGCTAGTCGGGGTTGGTTTGATAACTTTAAGAAAGTGTTTGTTTATAAATTAAACAGTACATTAGACATGTAGTGTATACTAGCAAGGTTCAAGTGGAATCATTTGGGGGTCTGGAATAAATTAATTCAATTTACATTTCTAATGGGAAAAAAATGATTCGGTTTTTGAACAAATTGTATCTCGAACAGCCTTCCAGACTAATTAAGTTCAAGAATCGAGGTTCCACTGTAGTTGTCATTCTCAATATTTTCACAGTACCTGTTTTTATTTGTTCTTTTTTTTTTTTAAGAAAAATATTTTTTTATTGATTCAGAGAGGAAGGGAGAGGGAGAGAGAGATAGAAACATCAATGATGAGAGAGAATCATTGATTGGCTGCCTCCTGCACACCCCCACTGAGGACCGAGCCCACAACCCTGGCATGTGCTCTTGACTGGAATCGAACCCGAGACCCTTCAGTCTGCAAGCCGACACTCTATCCACTGAGCCAAACCAGCTAGGGCTGTTCTTTTTTATGCTATTACTAGAGGCCCGGTGCCTGAAATTTGTGCATGTGTAGGATCCCTAGGCTTGGCCGGCAATTAGGGCTGATCGGGGCCTTCGGCTGCTGGCCAGGGCCTTCCTTCTGGCTGTCGGCTGGGTCCTCCTTTCTCCAGCTGCCGGCCAGGGCCTGCCTTTGTTTCGCGCTGCCCCCTGGTGATCAGCGCACATCATACTGAGCTATAGAACTCCCCGTCGAACTCCTGTGGGGACACTTTGCATATTAGTCTTTTATATATATAGATAGATAACATTAATCAGCCATTTATGTTAGCAGAGTTTGTATAACATTTATTTCATTTATTGCATGACTAAGGTTAAAAATGTGGGTGACAGATTAAACATTAAGCTCAGAGAAACAATGTACTTAGCTGTTTATTAACTATAGCAACAATAAATGATGATATAGATCTAGTGTTATATAATACACGTGTCAGACTGCTAATCTTTTTGTAATTATTAACTTCAGATTATTAGCTGCAGAGTTAAACTGTTAGCCTTTTTCCAAAGGCAGTTTTTAGGCCTCTGTTGAATAACTGTAAATACCAGTTATATACTTTTTAAAACTGAGCTTTTTGTAAAGACTGGCAGCATTTACCTAGTATTCATTTGCTGCTTGATTATATTTGAGTGCTACTGTTTTGTGCTCATTTGCCACTTTAAGAACAGAGAGAAGCCTAGAACTAAAGGAGTTGGGCACCTATAGTAATAGTGAGGTTTGCTCCCTCTGCTTATGTCCTTACGCTCTTTATTCATGGGCACTTCTACGTCCCCTGTCTCCTGTGTCCTTATTTTGGAGGAAATACAAAGTAAAGCTTGAGGCCAGACAGCCTAGGTTTCTGTCAGTCCCTTTCCTGAGAACCAGAGTAGCACAATGGAGGTGGCTGCTAATCAGTAAGTAGAATCGTTGTTGCTTCTCTGGCTATATTTCCGGTGTTGTCCACAGGTTTGGGGGAGATAGAGAGGGAAGTTCTGGTGTTGTCCACAGGTTTGGGGGAGATACAGAGGGAAGTTCTGCCCCACTTACCAGCTTTCAGTTATGTCCAGGTGCTTGCTGCTGATTTCTGTTCTCACACCATTGGGTATAGCTTTGGGGTTGAAAATGGGTGTTATCTCCACAGTAAACAGTTGGTTTAAAAAGCATATGGGAGTTGGAAGGAGCTGGGTCCTCAGTTTAACTTTACAGCTGATTGGGACTTCTAGGAGCAGAGATGACTGTGTGGTCAAACACTTTGCTGGTAGTACATGTCTTAGATGTGTGTTGATGGAGCTGTGACACATTGCGTGGCCTTTTCTCAGGGTAAGAGTCTAGGATAAGGCATGAAGTGTAGAGAGGTTAGAATCCTGAGCTCTCCTAGAGGTATTCCTCGCTTAGCTCCCACAGGGCAGAAGTTACAAGGCAACTGTGTGGGATTCATAGAGAGTGCTGTGAGGAACCCAGACCCGAAAGCCTGATCTGCAGTTATTAGGTGGGGAGGCCAGGTGGTAAGTGCCACTGTGTGGCATACATGCTTTAGGTTGCCAAACTCTGATCTCAGTGCTTCATGTAATAGTTACTGTTCCTTTTTTTGCTATAGAACTACATGTTTAGACACATGTTTTTATCTATGGACATTTTGCATTAAAAAAATTTTTTTTCTTTAAAAAGGATATTATGAACAGTGAGAAAAGTTATGATTCCCTGCCCAATTTTACTGCTGCTGACTGTAAGTATTTAATCATGCTGAAGGTGGTAATGTTTAGTATGTCCTTGTGTATGCATGCTATTGTTCAGTATCGTAATGTGTGTTTTTAACCTGAAACACTTGAAAGATGAGAACAGCAAGCATCATTGTTGATACAAGTCAAGTGTAAGATTTAGTCTAAATGTCTAAGAAGAATATTTTGGAGTATTAAAATCAGAAAAATGGAACTAGTATATTTCTAGAGAACGAAGTTCTTTCCGATACTTGGGCTGTGTTGTGTATCAGATGAGGAGAGAAAACTTGTATATAATGTTTTTACAGCATGATACACAATTATAACTAACAAGTTGCTGGTGTTTTATTATGCTTATTTTAATGAAGTGTATAATATTTGAAATGGGACATAGTTCTATTGTATAAGAAGAAACTTTTGCTGAGAAGTACACTTTGACTTCCTGAAATTGGGAGGACTTCTGCTTTTAAAAAATGTTCTCATTTAGCATTGTCAATAGTGTTTACTTGAATTCATTTCTCTCAGTTTCATTTTCTTTTATATTGTTTGAAGAATTCCTTTTAATTTGATATTGCCAACCAATAATCAAAAGATGAACAAAAGCCAAGGTTTTTTCCCTAAAAGACTGAGTGTCCTGACATGCCAAGGTGTATTGAAAGTGTGTAAAGGACAGGCTCTTCCTTCCAGGTCTAAGGCTTCTTGGCATAGGAAGAAACCAGTACATCGATCTGATGAATCAGTGTAGATCGTCAAAAGTAAGTTAGTCATTTCCCTTGCTTTCTCATTTCTTGTCCTCCTGATCACAGTCTGATTAATTTTTTAATTGTTAGAAATAATGAATTGTAATTTCTCTGATCAAGTAAAGTATGCTTCCTACAGAAACGGTACAAAAACTTAGTATTCTCTAGGCCAGTGGTCGGCAAACTCATTAGTCAACAGAGCCAAATATCAACAAGTACAATGATTGAAATTTCTTTGGAGAGCCAAATTTTTTAAACTTAAACTTCTTCTAACGCCACTTCTTCAAAATAGACTCGCCCAGGCCGTGGTATTTTGTGGAAGAGCCACACTCAAGGGGCCAAAGAGCCGCATGTGGCTTGCAAGCCGCGGTTTGCCGACCACGGCTCTAGGCTATCACTTAAATGATTATTTAAGTAAAACAATTGAAGGCATAGAACATACAGTTTATTTTTTTATTTATTTTTTTAAATATTCTTATTGATTTCAGAGAGGAAGGAGGGGAGAGAGAGAGAGAGAGAGAGAGAGAGAGAGAGAGAGAGAGAGAGAGAGACATACATCAGTGATGAGAGAGAAGCATTGATCAGCTGCCTCCTGCCCACAACCTGGACATGTGCCCTGACCAGGGAATCAAACTATGACCTCCCGGTTCATAAGTTGACACTAAACCACTGACCCACACCGGCTGGGCTATTTTTTAAAATTAATTTTGTTCTGCTGGTCTTTTTTCTTGCTCATTCTACTCCCAGGGTTCACTTAGTGGGTGAAGTGAGTACACTTTTCCAAATGCATTTTCACATCCTGAGCTTCATTTTAGTCTGGATTTAGATCCAGATTTAATGATTAGTAATTTATTTTAAAATAATTTGAGATTATTTTCTGCATTCAGTGTATCTAGAATAACAGATTTTAGAAATGAGAATTTAAAAAGTTATTAGCGTGTTAGAAACAGTCTTCATATAGGATTGATAAAAAAGAAAGTAGTAAATTTAGACCAATTGCAAATTGTATTATTGCAGAAATTTTTCAGAAGGAAAACAGCTCGTGATCTTCTCCCAGTAAAGCCGGTAGAAATTGCCATAGAGGCGTGGTGGGTGGTGCAGGCTGGATATATCACAGAAGACGACATAAAGGTAGTTGTCTTATAAGTTATTTTTATTCTTAAAACTTTTTCATTGTACTTCTCTAATTTTTGAAAAAGTAACACTATTTTCTTTTCTTGAAGAAGATAAAAAATTTAAATAACCTTATTAGACTAGAATATTGGTAGGTTCCCAAGATACTCTTTAATAATGAGGGAGACTTGACTTGATTCATGTGCAATATGGGGATTTTAATTAGATAGCAGTTTCACATAAATTGATGTGATGCTGCAGCTACCAACAGTCTTATTGGCTAACACTTTTGAGCACTTGGTCTGTGCTTAAATGTGCCTCGCACTATTCCAGTGCTTTTATGTTGTCTAATTTGTTGCTCATAACAACCCCAGAGGTATGTGTGATTTGTACCCCATATCACATATGAGGAATGTGAACTGAGAATTGAAGAGATGGCTCAAGTCATCTATATTAATAAAAGTGTGATATGCAAATTGGTCAGGATGCTCTCACAGTAATGACCAAACAGCAGGCTGCGTGGGGCGACAAGGTCAGCAAGGAGGTTAGTGAGTTAGTGAGGGACGACCAAATGACTGAACAGCAGGCTGGTGGGGGGGCAGTGAGGGGCGACCAGGCCGGCAGAGGGGGGCAGTTGAGGGCGACCAGGCCGGCGGGGAGGGGGGGGCAGTAAGGGGCGATCAGTCTGGCGGGGGGTGGGCAGTTAGGGGTCATCAGGCAGTCAGGCAAGTAGTTAGGAGGCAGCGGTCCCAGATATGAGAGGGATGTCCAACTGCCGGTTTAGGCCCGATCCCAGCCCCACTCCTGTGCACGAATTTCGTGCACCAGGCCTCTGATAGGGGTAATAAAGGTTCAGGATTTTAACCCAGGCAGTTTGCTATGGAGCCTGTGTTCTTAATTACTGTGTGAAGTTGTAGGTGCTTTGATAGGGGGATAGTGTCAAGATGAAGGGAAATGGTGTTGTCAGTGGTCATACCACATTTGATATGAGCCTTATGGATTTTAGAAGAGATGTTGTACAGGGAAGGGGTGGGGTGACGGACAAGGGCCCTAGAGACCAGGTCGATCATATCTCTGTGTGGCTGAAGAAATGTAAGTGAGCATGTGGATTTTTTGTTTGTTTGCATTTCATTTTACCCCAGAGGACGGATAAGTCAAATGAGTGGAAGGCTTAGAATTTTGTTTCAGTATAAGTATTTCCTAATGGAGTTGTCAAGCTATGTCATAAGATAGTGAACTTCTTACTTAGAATAATCATGTGGAGTTTGAATCAACTTTATTTTTGAGAGGTTCAGAATCACAGATGAGTCAGATTCCAATTCAAAGAAGGTGAGTAAATTAGTGAACATTGATTGCTTACCAGCAAATATTGTTATTTATAGTTACTTTGTTTTCTGAGTTCTGTTGGTAGCATCTTTTGGCACCTTAATTGATGGTTATGTGCATACCTTTTTTGTTAGAGTTCTGAAGTGGTAAATGAAAAAAAAAAGTTCATTCAACAAACAGCATCTAATCATTGGTTTAAACATGAATAGATCTGAGGAGACATGGATTAGTTAATTTGGACAGAACTTAATTGAAAATATTTTGCTTTTCTTAGATATGCACTTTGCCTGAGAAATGCGCTATTGATAAGATCATCGATGCAGGCCCTCAGCTCTCTGGATCACTAGATTACAATGTAGTACATAGTAAGTGGTTAGTAGAAATGGTCTTTTGTCAACATAAAAACGTGTTTTAAGGCTTCAACAATTAATAGCAATTACTTATTAATTAGATAAAAATAGTAATATTTTCCTAAACAGTAATATTTCCTTATTGTGTGAAATGTGACCATAGTCCATTGTTTTCCACTGTGGCTATAATTAGTCAAATCCACTAGAAATTTATACAGATGGATCATAGAAAAATTTTTAGTTCTGTGCATATGAGGGAAGCTGAGATTTGAAAACTATAATTCTTCTATTTTACTTTTTCACATGGCATTCAGTTGTATGAATCTTTATTACAGAAAATTAGGAATCAGGTGTTTTTTTTAAATGTTTAGTATTCCATCTAAAAGAAGGTGCTTTTGCTTCTATAGGTTTATATAACAAAGGATTTATTTATCTGGATGTACCAATATCTGATGACAGTTGTATAGCAGGTAAGCATATGCTAATATTTTTCTATTTTTTTTAATGGCTCTGGGCACAGAATTATTACGCTATTAAGTAAGACACAAATCATTCTAGGATCTTTGATGTTACAGTTTTGCAAAGAAACACTTTTTTCTCATTACTCTGTATTCCTTATTTTCATTTTTATAGTATTTGGTGTACACACTATAGTAAAGTAATAGAAATCTAAGATAAATTTCTCACAATCCTAAATCAGAATATTGTTTTTATAAATTTATGTCACATTTTAGTCCTTGTTTAGTGCATCACAGCTTTTATATATATTCAGTAATATAGACTTGTGTATTCTCCATTTCCACTTATCTGTGCCTTATATTTCATGTCACTGCCATCCTTTTAATCTTCATCTTCTCCTCCCTTTCTACTTTACCCAAGTTAAATCAATATTGAGGCCCTCGTGTATTTCATTCTACACTTATGGGGTACATCAGTTCATTAAATCATCCGCGTATTGCTGGTTATTTAGATTATTTCCATTGTTTTGCTACAATAGTGATGTGGTTAACATTTTTGAACACAGGATGGAGCTCTTTTTCTATAGATTAGATTTCTTACCAATTTGTTGGAGCACTTGTTACATTTAAGTTATATGTTACAAGTATATATTCCAGCATTCTTGTTGTGTTATCTTTTATCATACTAAGGTATTTAATATTTGTGTGATCAGTTATAAAGTGTCAAAAAAATTCCAGGGAATGGCCTTATTATTAACAATTGGCTGATGATAGAGCTTCTACAAAAATACTTCCTCATATCAGTGTTGAATCTTTTTTTTTTTCATATTAGCCTTTTATTTTGTTTATTTTTTATTTTTTTTCTCTCTGCCTTTCCATGTTGAATCTTGATGGTTATCATGCACTAGTGTGTACTGATCTTCATTTGTGTTAGCATGTGTTATGATTCTTTAATAATGCATTTGTATAGACATGAATTCTGTTTTAAGCTTGGGAGACAGCTAAAAATCTCAATGAAATACTAATTCTGCTTTATAGTGAGTGCTATAAAAAATAAAATACTAGTTTTAAAATTGGAAAGATTTTGACAAGGAATTAATTTCTGGAAGACAGAGGTGGTAGTGGCTTCCTGTCACCATTGGAAAATACGAAAGCTTTACTCTGGTCCCTACTCTCATTTGATAAACTGACTGACTCATCTGAGATCCACCTAAAGAGATTGGTCTTTGATTGGTTCATTTCAGTCCATTTTGATAGTTTGAATATTATATTGGCTCAGGTTATCTCTAAGTTTTGAAGGAAGCATCAGAGAAGGGCTGAATGGATGGCTTCTCTATTACAGTGTCATGTTCTGCCATGGCTCACACAGTATCTGGCAAGTTTTGGTGGTACAGACAAGACCCATGGTATTATAACTGCTGTCACCATGTTACCTCTGGCTGTTCCCCAAATTGGAATAACCCATGAAAGGAAAGCAGTTTGATAACATGGAAGTCATCAAATTCAGCACAAAAGACACCTGAAGGTGACTTCAAAGGAAGCAGTCCAGCTATGTTTCAACAAAAAAACAAGTACTGTGAATGGTGGAACAAATAAATGTGGGGAGAGAAATACTTCAACGAGAATAATTATGAAAGGGTCTGTTGCTAAATAAAATCCATTTATTCCATCATCACATTTTATACTTGTACATTTTATGTCTACCCTTTCCTTAGAGCTTTTAGATTTCTGTTATGCTTAGATAGAGTTCTTCTAGGTTATATAAACAGCTCAAAAATTCTTAAAAACCTTTGTCATATATTTTTAAAACTGTAGTTTTGGACTTATTTTCCTAGGTGATGTGAAATAAGGGCCCAACTTAAATTTTCTTCAATTGGATAACCCATAGGACTTGGATAAATGCTAGCATATTTTTTCAATAACTCATTACCACTGAATGGAAGTATAACTTTTGTCATATATTTAATTTCCCTCTATATTGGATTAATTATATCCTTTATTCTTCACTTATTTGTTTTTATTCTTGGACCATATTATTTTCATTACAGTGACTTAGAGTAACTTTTAATATTAGTTATAGCCAGGCCTTCATTGTGTCTTTTCTTTATAACTTGCTTGGCTATTCCTAGGTGCTTTTAAAAAAATATTTATTTTCATTAATATTTTTTGAATAGGCAGTAATTATGATATAAAATTCTAAATTTACAAAAGAATATAAAAACATCTGCTTCCCACCCCAGTCAGAAGCCACTGTTAAGTTTTTATATATTCTTCCAAAAGTATACTAAGCACATAGCATATATGTATATATCTTTTTTTGTGTGTAGTTTTATTTTTATACAGATTATGTGTTCTAGCTCATAAATTTTTTAAAAAGCAATATATATTGGAGACTATTCTATATCTTATCATATAGGACTCCCTCATTCTTTTTGCCTAGATGTATATTTCTAACCTCCCAGTGCTGTGGTTTCCTCATCTTTAAAATAGGGGTATAGCATTGAACAATTCATGAGGTTAAGAGGATTGAATGAAATTGTATATGTAAAGTCCCTGGCAGTTGTCTGGCACTTAGTAAGTGTTCAATAAGTATTTGTTATTACTAATTGTTACACAACTGGGAGTGTAGTAAAAGAATTAATTATATCAAATATGGGAATTCTAAAATATTTCTATAAAGAAACCTTAGATCCTTCAAAGTATTGAGATGACTGGAACCATGGGTAGCACTAACTTAGAAGATGATGTGTTCCAGATCTGAAGTGAACAACCCCTCCTGAAATGTACATTGTGGTTCTTCACGTTGTCTTCATTTGGGCCCCTTGAATTTTGTCTGGTTTTTCTCTGTTGAGAATAATTTAGATGGTGTTAGGGTCAGGGGACACAGGGAGACCCAAATTTTGCTATGGTCTAAGCACTTCTGCTCTCTCAGAAATTTTTTCAAGGGAAATGTGCCCATGGGGTAAAGGGAAACATATTATTGCCTGGGCAGAGCGCTCTATTAAATTGGATTAGAGCATCTGGACCAAAGAGAGGGAACTAGTGAGTGTGGAGAGCCAGGATTGGGCAGTGTCTTGTGCTGTGGAAGGCTTGACCTTCTTCCCACTGCGGAGGATACAGAATAGAGAACCCCAAAGACAAATTACACCAGCAATGGCTGGTAAAAGATGGGTGGCAGTCACACAGATGTGTTTCCCTGTTCTCTGGATGGAGTGGGCATGATGGGAGAAAGGCAGAGAGCCAATACTTTCCATCCATCTGTTTTTTGGGTAGCCTAGTAAGTCAGTCCTTTGGTTTTCTGCCTTAGCCCAGTCCCCTCTGCTGCCTTCCCATTCTGAAGCAGCCCCAGTCCCCTGGCCTTGCTACCAAGCCCGTGACCTCCAGCACTTCCTCTGCCTCCAGTGCTGAGAGGTCCATGGGGATTAATTACTGTCTAGGATTTATGCTCTACCATCAGTCTTCTCTGTGTAGACAGGGTTGTACATGACCTTAACTTTAGGAGTCTTGTTATTGAGTGGGTGAAGTAAATCAAAAGCTGAATTTAGTCTTTTAAGTGAGAGGTTTCTCCTTTTGAATAGCTATTTGAATTACACATTCTTGTTTTATAAAATTATATTAACTGAGAAAAGTCTATTTTTGTTTATTTTAGTTCCTCCTCTTGAAGGTTTTGTAATGAATCGAGTGCAAGGTGATTATTTTGAAACTCTGCTCTATAAGATATTTGTTTCAATAGATGAGCATACTAATGTTGCAGAGGTGAGTGTACCAACGTCTTGTGAAAGAATTTAACCTCAAGATTATAAGTTAAGTTTGTGTAAAGTAGGTAAAATTTAATGATATGGTTAAAATGTTTTAAAAACTTGTTCATGAGTAGATCATGGACTGTTAATATGCTTAAGTCACTATTCTTAAGTTACTTTCTGCATATATAAAATTTGGTAAATAACTTTTTATAGGACTTCACAGTCTTGCTCCGGGTAACAACATGAGAGAGGGATTACATATTTGACAGTGGCCACATAAGATTATAATGGAGCTGAGAAATTTTCTGTGGCCTAGTGACATGGCAGCCTTCCTAAAGTCACACATAGCACAATGAACTGTTTTGTGCTGGTTTCCGTCTATGGATAGTAATGCTGTCAGCTAGACCTGTGCACTTTCCACAGACTTTCCCCTTTCTAAACCAGTGTTACTGCTGGACCTACCCTTGTGGTTCTTATTACAATTTTGCAAAATGCCCTTCAGCAGTATCCAATAGGAAACTTTGAAGAAACATGTTTCTTATTTTTAGTCACTGGAATGTACAAGGCACCTGTTGGTTGGTGGGATGGGTGCGGAGGGTGGGCAGAAAAAAACAAGTAGCCCAAATGGTCAAGAAATTAAGATCTAAAACACAGGAGTCTGGAGGGGTGGGCAGGTAGGAGGTGGCGCCGCTCTTTATCCAGTCCAGTGCCTGGCAATGTGTTTATTCCAGTTAGACTTCCTTGGAATGTAAGCCCCTGCAATCAAAGCTTAAACCAGGCACTTAATTACAAAAAGAAAAGCCAACTGTAGGGCTTAAACTACAATTACTCAATTACTCACATGTTTGTGGTGATGCTGCTGTGAACAAACCCACTGAACTGCCAGCAGTGTAAAAGTACAGCACACACAATTACAGTGGGAGGCTGTATCATCTCGGTTGGTGTAAGTACACTCTGTGATGTTCGCACAAAGACGAAAGTGTCTAATGTCGAATTTCTCAGAATGTACCCCTGTCTTTAAGTATCCCATGACTGTATAATAAAAGGATTGTAGACTATTTCTTGCTCTTGGAGTTTTCTTATTTTAAATAAGATAAAATTAAAGAGGAAGGTATCTTAACCTTTTGCACTTGGATGTTGAGTGTGACTCAACACGTTTAGCATTAGAATAAAGGAATCGAGAAAAAAGCAAGCGAGTGCAAAGGGTTAAATTGTTAAGGTCATTATCTGAATTCATACTACTCTAAACATTTTAGAGATATGGAAAGAAGTCCTGATTTCAAAATTTACTCAGTCTTTCAGCTGTTCATAATTTAAAATGTTGATGATTATAGTTAAAGTGTCTACTGCAACCATGTAATATGCTGATAATTCTAACAATGTAAAACAATTTTTTATTTTATTTTCCAGCTTGCAAATGTCCTTGAGATAGACTTATCCCTGGTGAAGGTATGTAATTTTTATACTCTTTTTACTTACAGTGTAAATACTGAATGGATTTTATCATATACTAGAGGCCCAGTGCATGAATTCGTGCATGGGTGGGGTCCCTCAGCCTGGCCGGCGGTTGGGGCCGATTGGGGCTGGTGGCCGGGGGGGGGGGGGGGGGGGGAGAAGGACCACGGGAGGTTGGCTGTGGGAGCGCACTGACCACCAGGGGCAGCTCCTGCATTGAGCGTCTGCCCCCTAGTGGTCAATGCGCATCATAGTGACTAGTCATTTGGTCGTGACGGTCACTTGGTCTTTTATATATATAGATAGATTTTTGTCTTGATAAACTACCAAGAAACAGGCAGTGAGATTCTTTTTAGCTGTCGGAGGACGTGCTCACAAGATAGAAAAGAGCGAGATAAGGGCCCCCATGGAGTGAAAGGGAGGACGCACCCACACTCTGTGCTGAGCAGGAAGCAGGCTGATCGGTGTCTTGTGATGAGATAATTAAAGCAACATCTCAGCTCCATTATCTAGGGAGGGCCAGGCCGGAAAATTGGATGCCTTCCCTCTCTGACACATGTGAAGTCAAGGGGACGAACAGGCCTACTGAAAATTGTTTTTTCTACTTATGGAGTGAAAATGCTTGAGGATCACTATAGGTATAGTCTGTAATACTATTTTGTCTACACAGGTTCTGATGTCTAGTTTATTTTAAATGCTCATTTCTTATTTCTTTCTTTCAGAATGCTGTTTCAATGTATTGCCGATTGGGCTTTGCCCATAAGAAGGGACAAGTAATAAATTTGGATCAACTTCATTCATCGTGGAAAAATGTTCCATCTATAAACAGATTAAAGTAACTCATTTATTTAGTATGAGATATTAGAATTTTCTTTTGGAAAAAAACATATAGTCTTACATACTAAAATTTTACTTACTCACTCTGTCATTTGATGTGAACCCTGTATATTAGTGGTCTTTTTAAAAAATCTTGTGTGTGTGTGATGAATCGTTTTTAGAATCTGAAGAAAATTAAGAATCTCCCTAGAAAAAAGCATATACAATATATCACGTATAATTTTAATGGCTTCTCGAATTCCCTGAAGCCTGTCCGTGGGTCTTGGTTCAGAACCCTTGTTCTATGAGGCACAGCATTTTGGGGCTACGTCTCAATTTCAGGCTTGAAAATGTCTGGATTTAGATGGGTGTTTATAATTTAAGTACTGACTTCATTAGCTACTTTTATATAATCCTATGATTTTTAAAAATTGAATGATTTCTTCATCAATAGGAGTACTTTAGATCCACAGAGGATGCTCTTGTCCTGGGATGGCGGGGAAAGCAGGAGTCCTGTACAGGAAGCGTCTTCGGCTACTGACACTGATACAAACAGTCAGGAGGATCCAGGTCAGCATTCCCTCAGTTTAATTTGGAATCTCTCTACAGATACGGCGTGTGTCAGCACATACATCCACAGAGTGGACTCTACACTTATTTTATAGTTTTGTTCTAGATTTCACTCATTCAAGATGCAGTCTTTGAGTACTTACCAATATGTTGGGCACTGGTCTAGGTCTTAAGGGTATAAAATTGACAAAAATATGGTACCTTCCTTCTAAGAATTAAGTCTAGGGAGAGAGAAGGCAGTGCAGCCACAGAAATCACAATGTGAGAAGTGTTGCAGTGCTTGTGGGAACAAAGAAGAGCCCTCTTACTGCCTAGAGAGGTTCTGGAAGCCTCAGGGAGAAGATGATACTTGGACTAAGAACGAGTAAGAGCTAGCTAGCTGGTGAGTGAGGGAAGGCCATCACACGGGCTTCCACAAAGGGAGGCGAAGCATAGGGGATGAGTGAGGAGGCCGCGCCTGGTTTTATGTCCAGGGGAGCGGAGCACAGCATGGGCTCCCAATTCTCCCCCAAGTGATTCGTCTGAAGAGGTTAGGCTCGTTGGTCTTACTCATCTGGCAGTTACCAAGTCTTGGTTCATTATTGCTTTTCAAAAAATTGACTACAAAAGTGAGTGCCTTTAAAATATGTGGGGTTTTTTGTTTTGTTTATTTTTTGGTTGTTTATGTTGGAGATAGTACCGGGACCTCTTAGGTTGACAATATTGCTTATACTTAATTATATACTTTCTGATTATTAAATAAAGGTAAAATTAAATACATTCTCATTCCAAAAGATAAGCAAAGTATACTTTTCATTTACTTAATCTTAAATTACGATTTTTTTTCCCCAGCCGACACAGCCAGTGTAAGCAGTTTAAGTTTGTCTACAGGATATACAAAGCGTATTGCATTTCTGTTTGACTCAACTCTCACTGCCTTTTTAATGATGGGAAATCTTTCACCAGTAAGTCAAATTCTTGTTCAAATATAAAAATGTTTCAAGTAAAGATTAGATATAAAATAATTCAATGCTCTGTCTTTTTTATAAGTACTAGATTTATTCTTGAAAACATAACTGCCTTTGTTTTATATTTCTTAGAGGAGTATAGTAACTTTTTAGTGATGGTTACTTTTGTAATTAGAAGAATCAGACTGTCACCTCACCCACCCTTAAGTTTAAATATATTGGAAAGCATAATCTTATATAATAATAAAAGCGTAATATGCTAATTAGACCGAACGACCTTCTGGATGAAGCCTGGGATGCAAGGGAAGCCCAGGTCCCGGGTGCCTGCCAGCAGCTGGTGGGAAGCCCAGGTCCCGGGTGCCTGCCAGCGGCTGGTGGGAAGCCCGGGTCCCGGGTGCCTGCAGGTGGCCAGAGGGAAGCCTGGGTCCTGGAATTCAGAGGGAAGCTGGTGCCAGCAGCCGGGGGAAGGAAGGCCTACTCTTACATGAATTTCGTGCATCAGGCCTCTAGTATAAATATAAGATGCTATGCGCAGCATAAAATGGGAAAACTAGAACTTGAGTGATTTGTATAAGACACTGAAATACATTTTAGTGTTTTTGTTTTTGCTTTATTGCAGAACTTGAAAAGCCATGCAGTCACCATGTTCGAAGTTGGCAAACTCTCAGATGAGTCTCTGGACAGCTTTCTTGTGGAACTGGAAAAGGTAAGTCTAGATTGCTGACTATGGGCTCTCAGGGCATTTGGAACATATTTTTGCTTGTTATTGATTTATGTAGATTTTTGGTATATTCTTGTTTGTTCCTACCTCATTTTCCATCTGAACACTGTGGTAGTCACTGAGATTTAAACATAATTGAGTAGATGAATAAATTTTGTGATTTTAAAAATGATTTGTCTATCTCATCTAACAGCCTAATTTGATATAAAGAAGAAATAGGGTATAGAAATCTTAGTCTAGTGTAGTTTTTTAAATTGCATTTTTCTAAAATAGCCTTTATGTATGTATGTGGGACTCTCTAAAATCTCTTAAGCAGTTTCATTTGAAGTTTTTTTTCCACCTATCTTAAATTTGGAACAATGTTTCTGGGTATCCTGCCATACAGGGTGGGGCAAAAGTAGGTTTACAGTTGTTTGTGTGGCATATAATACAATCCTATATAATAAAAGCCTTATATGCTAAGTGTGCAGTCGTCCGTTCGTCCGTTCAACCAATCAAAGCGTAATATGCTAATGGTATGCTAAGGCCACTTAACCGCTTGCTATGATGTGCACTGATCACCAGGGGGCAGACAGTCGACCGGTCGACCAGTCGCTATGACGTGCACTGACCACCAGGGGGAAGATGCTCTGACTGATTGGTTAGCTTGCTGCTGGGGTCCGGCCAATCGGGACTGAGTGAGACGGGCTGGACACGCCCTGGAGCCCTCCTGTGATCCCTCCCCAGCTGGCCAACCTCCTGCGTCCCTCCATGGCCCCGATTGTGCCCCGGTGGGGTCCCTTGGCCTGGCCTGTGCCCTCTCGCAATCTGGGACCCCTCGGGGGATGTCGGAGAGCCGGTTTCGGCCCGACGGTGGAATGACCAGTTGTTATGACTCACACTGACCACCAGGGGGCAGATGCTCAATGCAGGAGCTGCCCCCTGGTGGTCAGTGCGCTCCCACAGGGGGGCGCGCCGCTCAGCCAGAAGCCGGGCTCATGACTGGTGAGTGCAGCGGCAGTGACGGGAGCCTCTCCTGCCTCCACGGTAGTCAGACATCCCACAAGGGCTCCCAGACAGTGAGAGGGCGCAGGCGAGGCTGAGGGACCCCCCCCCCTGAGTGCATGAATTTTGTGCACTGGGCTTTTAGTAATTAATAAATAAGAATATAAGAATAAATTCTGGAGGAGGAACCAAGATGGCGGCATAGGTAGACACCTGAACTTGCTGCCTCGCCCAACCACTTCAAAACTACAACTAAAAGACAAAATGGATATCATCCAGAACCACGGGGAGGCTGGCTGAGTGGAATTTATACAACTAGAAGGAAAGAAAAAAGCACACTGAGACTGGAAGGAGGTGAAGTGCGGAGGTACAGAGGCGCGTGCGGAAAGGGGCTGGCAACTGGATACGCTGTTGTCTTTTTCAATTGGGAGGGAGCTACAAGCTCCCGACTGCTCTGAACTCCAGTTCTGGGTGAGACTCTGGGGACCCAGACTCATACGGGGAGAAACTAGACTGTCTGGCATCGGGCCAGAACACGAGGGCGGCTTTCTCTCAGAGGTGCTTGCAGCGATCATTGTTCCTGCACGGTGCCGTGGGACACAGAGACCAGGGGACCTCTTTGGGGCAAGGCTGACTGGCAGCCATTGCTGTTTACTCCGCCCTGGTGATTCCGAGATCCCGCCCCACCCAATTTACAACCCCACCCAAGCTGTGTGCAGAGGCTTTGCATATGAATGTCCTGGCCTTTTGCAATCTAAAACCTAACACACTGCAGCTGGGTCAGAGAACCCCAGAGCCTCCAAAAGAAGGCCCAAAGCTGGACAGCAGCTTGCATTGCTTCACAGCTGGGCCTCATCTGGGCACCTCCAAACCCCAAATAAAGAGGAGGAATCTGCAGATCTCTGTAGCTCCTGCTGGGTGGCCTCAGGCAGTGGCTGACTTGGCACCTCCTTGCAGATCCAAGAGCCAGTGTACCCAGTGGTCAGAGTGAGACCATCCAGATTACAACTCCTCACATCCATAAGAGACACACTCAGGGGGCAGACTCAGTGAGCGCCAAAGCCCCACGGAAGCAAGTCTTGCCCCATAAGGGTGTCTCCATCACAGAAGTTCTCCCATCGTAGACACAACTGAACCTCACAGCCAAATGGCCTGGAGGTCAATTCCTCCCAGTGATACCAACAGCAATCAAGGCTTAGCTACAACAAGACTGTGCACACAGCCCACAAAAGGGTGCACCAAGAGTGTCCACCTCAGGTAGTTAGGGAGGCTGAGCCACTGGGCCCTATAGGACACCTAGCACACAAAGCTACTCTATCAACACAGGGAAGCAGCCAAAATGCGGAGACAAAGAAACAGGTCACAGATGAAAGAAATGGAGGAAAGTAAACTACTGGATATAGAGTTCAAAACCACGGTTATAAGGTTACTCAAGAATCTTCTAGAAACCTCTGAGAAATATATTGAGTCCCTCAAGGATATGAAAAAGGACCAATTAGAAATTAAGCATACACTGACTGAAATAAAGAATAATATACAGAGATCCAACAGCAGACTAGAGGACCCCAAGAATCAAAAAGATTTGAAATACGAAGAAGCAAAAAATACCCAACCGGAAAAGCAAAAAGAAAAAAGAATCCAAAAATATAAAGCTAGTGTAAGGACCTTCTGGGACAACTTCAAGTGTACCAACATCCAAATTATGGGGGTGCCAGGAGAAGAGAGAGCAAGATATTGAAAACCTATTTGAAGAAATGACAGAAAACTTCCCCTACCTGGTGAAAGAAATAGACTTACAAGTCCAGGAAGTGCAGAGAACCCCAAATAAAAGGAATCCAAAGAGGACCACACAAAGACACATCATAATTAAAATGCCAAGGGCAAAAGACAAATAGAGAATTTAAAAAGCAGCAAGAGAAAAACAGTTAGTTACCTACAAGGGAGCATCCATATGACTGTCAGCTGATTTCTCAACAGAAACTATGCAGGCAAGAAGGGAGTGGCAAGAAATACTCAAAGTGATGAATAGCAAGAACCAAGATTACTCTACCCAGCAAAGCTATCATTCAGAATTGAAGGTCAGATAAAGAGCTTCACAGATAAGAAAAAGCTAAAGGACTTCATCACTGCTAAACCAGTATTATATGAAATGCTGAAGGGTATTCTTTAAGAAGAGGAAGAAGAAGAAAAAGGTAAAGATAAAAATTATGAACAACAAAGTGACAACAAATACATACCTATCAACAAGTGAGTCTAAAAATCAAGTGAATAAAAAATCTGATGAACAGAATAAACGTGAATATAATAGAATTGGGCATAGAAAGGGAGTGGACTGACAATTCTTGGGGGGAAGGATGTGGGGGGGATGCAGGAAGAGACTGGACAAAAATCGTACACCTATGGATAAGGACAGTTGGGAGAGTGAGGGGGGGTGGGATCTGGGTGGAGGGGAGCTATGGGGGGAAAAAGAGGAACAACTGTACAATAATAATCTGAACAATAAAGATTTATTAATAAAAAAAGAATAAACTCTGTGTTTCCTGTACTCACAACTGTAAACCTACTTTAGCCCCACCCTGTATTTGCTCTTAACCACCTTTTTTCCTCTGAGTACAGCACTGGTTTCCCTGAGCTCTAAATCTTGATTGCCCTTCTGTTTCCATGCCCTGGATATTTTATTTTGTCTTCTGCTCTTAATGCAAAAAGTTTGTGTACCTAATCTGTTTCCTGACTAGTAATTGTGGTACCTTTTGTGCTTTAATCATGAACGCTGTGTATTTAATGGGCTGTTTAGAGAATTTTTGATGAACATGCATTGAAATGTAAGCCCAGTCAAGGCAAGGGCTTTGTTCAGCACTCTGTTCTCACATCGTAGACAGGTCATAGCACATAGCACATAAAAGGGACTCAGTAAATCCTTGTTGAATGAATTTAAGTTGTATTTTCAGCATTGGTGAACAGCTATGTTGAGTCACATACCTATTGTCCCTTATAACGAGTGATACAAAATTGTGAAGAGGGTGATGAGAATTAGAGGCACAATTGGTGACTGTGGATTGGAGTACTTTACTGGATGAAACCAAATGTATATCTTAGAGGTTTTTAAGTACCCTATTTGAATCATACATGAGACATACAATTTATATAATGCTATGATTTAGCATTATTAGCTTGCTAAAATTATTAGTTTTACTTGTTGGGGTAATTCTGTTCTCTTGAAAGATGTGAAATGGAAAATCAGAGATTGAGGTTAATATTTGTTTCAATAGTGTCTGGGAAAAGTTTTTATTTAATAATTTTTAATAATGTCTTAATATCTATTATATAGTTACTAGAGGCCCAGTGCACAAAATGTGTGCACTTGGGGGGGGGTCCCTCAGCCCGACCTGCACCCTCTCTCAGTCTGGGAGCCCTCGGGGGATGTCCGACTGCCATGGAGGCGGGAGAGGTTCCTGCCACCACCGCTGCGCTTGCCATCCGTGAGCCCGGCTCAGGGCTTCTGGCTGAGCAGTGCTCCCTCTGTGGGAGCGCACTGACCATCAGGGGGCAGCTCCTGCATTGAGCATCTGCCCGCTGGTGGTCAGTGTGCTTCATAGCGACCCGTCGTTCTACTGTTTGGTCGATTTGCATATTAGCCTTTTATTATATAGGATATGTTAGAACGAATGGCATAAGAATGATATTTGTTGGAAATTTTATTTTCTCGTTCTGCTGTTTGGTCGACTTGCATATTAGCCTTTTATCATATAGGATATGTTAGAACGAATGGCATAAGAATGATATTTGTTGGAAATTTTATTTTCTCTTGGTTTAGGTTCAGAGCACTGGTGAAGGAGAAGCACAGAGATATTTTGACCATGCGCTTACTCTGAGAAACACAATACTATTTCTTCGTCACAATAAAGATCTAGTTGCACAAACTGCACAGCCAGACCAGCCCAATTATGGTATGAGTTATATACTTGATTTTGAAGACATGATCCTATGGAAGTTCTTTCTAAGAAATTAAATAGGTCTTGCCCACTTATTTAATAATCATTTATTTAATACATTTTTATAAGTATATTGAACTTATAACTAGAGGCTTGTCATGTGAATTTCTTTGCTTGTCAACTGTTTCTTATCTTATTTTACTATTCTCTTACGTGCCACTGACATTTGTAGTATTTAAATCTGGTGAGTACCTACAAACAGTGTTGGAGTGTCGATTGTTTAAGTAGCTGGGTGGAATTTGGAACAGGCATTGGTTCTGAGGGGTGAACAGATGCAAAATTGAGGTAAATGTATTAGGAAGCATAAAATTTCAAGAATGAAAGATTCCATTGCATTAAAAACAGTAAATAGGAGTTTCTTATTCAAATGCTGCTGGAATGTTTATTTACTAAAGTACTTTACTTTAAAAAATAGACCGGGAACAGATAACCTCTTTTTAAAGAGTAAAAGTAGTGGCAATTTTGATCAATTGGTGAACTCCCCACAGCTGTGGCCTTAGGGTGCACTCTCAGTTTTGTGATAGGTGGGGAGTGCTCCCCAACCAGAGTTGAACTGATGGTATCAGAATTTCAGATTCTGATTCAGTGGGTTATGCGTTGTGGAATGGCACCCAGGAATGTGTGTTTTTAAAAGGTGGAATGGCTTAAGCACCAATGTAAGAGCATTTGGCTCAAGTCTTTGGACAGTCACAAGAGTTGCATCTTGGGATTTCGAGAATTCTTAGCACCACTGGAACATTTAATTTCACTCATTCTTTCAAATCCGTAACCTTTTTTTGTCTTTTATGACATGCCTATTTTTTGAGAAAATAGTCCCTTTTTTAAAAAAAAGATAGAATATTAAAAGTGCCAAATGTCCTAAGGGACCACTAAGAAGACACTTTTAAGATTTAAAGCTAATAGTCTTTATTCCTGATCCAAAGATAACTGTCTACTGGTGTTTCTTTAGGCTACCTTTTCTTTTTTAAAAAGTGCTGGCTTTGCCATTCTTCCTATCCATCCCAGCCACCCCGGTTCAATGGCACAGTGAAAGCGTGAGTGCCACAGGAAAGCTGTGTCCTTCCCTCCCCCAATTCCCAGTCTCTACAAAGAGCATCTCAGCCAAGTTCTGAATTTAGTTTAGGAATAGGAGTTCCGCACTTAGAAGTATGTGCCTAGACTGCTGGTCCATAAAGGTAGGTAATCAGTATTCTGTCTTGGGCATTTTTGTTTCATATTGTCAGTCTTTCATTCTCTGTGTGTGCTTGGTCATAATTCAGGTTTTCCTCTGGATCTCTTACGCTGTGAAAGCCTTCTTGGTTTGGACCCTGCAACTTGCAGCAGAGTTCTAAACAAAAATTATACACTACTTGTTTCCATGGCTCCTCTCACCAACGAGATTCGGCCTATCAGCAGCTGCACCCCTCAGGTAAAGACCCATGTGGCAGAAGGCCGGTGCTGTCACTTCATTCGTACTTGCGGTGACTTGAAGAAGAGGTTTAACAGTCTTACTGGGTTAATTCTCAATTTGCAGATACCAGATTCAAATTGCTGACTCAGAAAGCAGTTATGTTCAATTTGTGAAGTATAATTGGTACATTTTATTTATGTATCACCTGGTGACTTGCGACAGCAGATTAAAATTTTCTTCTTGAATGCAGTCTTTTAAAGAGAATATTTTTGGATGCTCTGAGAGGGGAGTCTGGATTGCCTTGAGGAATAAGATAAATTTATATAGGAAAAATGAAATGCTTTAGAAATGGGGCTATGCTACTGAATAAATGGAAAAGAAACAATTGTACTGGAAAGGAAGTAGAACTTTGGTTATCTTTAAAATTTACTTGTGACTTCCAGCTTTTACTTTTAAAAAATAAGTCAGTTCTGTGGATTTGTATACTTGGCAAGGGCATTGTGGTCTGTACCATTTTCAAAGAGTGGGGATTGTGTTACTCTTTTTCAGTGTTACATCCTGCCTGGTTTCCTAGCTGTGTAAGGTTTAATGGTGTAGAAGAAAGGAAGGGATTCTTTTATAGGGGTGATTTTGTTGCCTGTGCTGATCTAGCTGCCCCAGTGAGCACACCCTCCCCCCACATTTGTCCTCTATTCAACTGGAGTGGTTATAGGTTTGCATTCACCAACTTTTTTTTATAATTCTTTGTGTGCTACCTCCAGTACCACTCCACTCCACACTCCCTCCTATTTTTTAATGCAACCTCTAGACATAATAGTTCATGAACTGTAAATGAATGGGAGGAGAGTCCCTTTTGAGAGAAATTGCATGTGATTGAGTAATAGTAACAAAACATTTTTATATAAAGCTTACTATATACCAGGTGCTATTTTAAACATTTTAAACAATGCTACAGTATCCCTATGAGGTAGATGTTTTATTGCTACCTTATAAAAGAGCAAAATGAGAGAATAGAGAATGTTAGAGGTGATACGGCTGAGGGGATGAAGCTCAGATTTCAGACCTTGATGGTCCTTCAAAGTCCATCCTCTAACTGCAGTGATAAGATGTACTTTCTCAGTTCCAGCACAAAAGTGAAACTATTTGAACAGAGTATTTAAAAGTGATTTTCATAAGGATAATAGCAATGAACATTTATATGAGGAATTAGCTTTTAATATGACTATGCTTGGTCACTTGGGAAATTTGGCTTTTTTAGCTAAGTATTTCAGCTTTACCTTACCTGCTTTATTGTTACAGCATATTGGACCAGCTATCCCAGAAGTCAGTTCTGTCTGGTTTAAACTGTACATTTACCATGTCACTGGGCAGGGACCACCATCTCTTTTGCTGTCCAAAGGTACAAGACTTCGAAAACTGCCAGATATTTTCCAGGTATGTTGTGTGAGATTTGTTTTAATTATTTTGGGGGAAGATAGTAGTAATGTCTTAATATTTCTATTATATAGCTATTTATTAGAATAATTATATATTAGAAATTAGTAAGTGGCATTATAGATAACTTTCTTAATTTTTTTGTCCATATTCCTAAGCGCCATTTTATCTTACTCATTTCTTTCCCATAGGGTTATGATCGATTACTAATAACATCTTGGGGTCATGATCCTGGGGTAGTTCCTACATCAAATGTGCTCACAATGTTGAATGATGCTTTAACACATTCGGCGGTTTTGATTCAGGTACAGTTACTTTATTTGAATCAATCCATTTTGGTTTTTTCTTTTAAAGATTGTAATTTGTCTATCTTTCTGCTGAATTGCAATCAGATGTCAGTAATTTGAAATTTGTGAAGCTGAAACATAAAGAATCAGATCTGGGTTTCAGTCCTGGTCTTGGGCTGGCAGTGCAACATGGACTTTGAAGTTAGACTCAGCTTTGAATTCTAGCCTCACCTTTTGTTACTCATGTGGCTGTATTTTTTCTTTTAGAAATAGCTTTATTAAGATATAACTCATGCCAAAACCGGTTTGGCTCAGTGGATAGAGCGTCGGTCTGTGGACTGAAAGGTCCCAGGTTCGATTCCGGTCAAGGGCATGTACATTGGTTGCGGGCACATTCCTGGTAGGGGGTGTGCAGGAGGCAGCTGGTCATTGTTTCTCTCTCATCGATGTTTCTAGCTCTCTATCCCTCTCCCTTCCTCTGTAAAAAATAAAATAAATAAATAAATAAATAAATAAAATAAAATGAAGGTGATTTGTGCTCTCTTTTTATAAGATATAACTCATATAGCATACAATTCAACCATTTATATTGTATAGTTCATTGGTTTTTTTCAGTATACATTAGTTCTCCTTTTGCGTGGTTCCACTTTCTGTGGTTTCAGTTACCCAGGGTCTACCATGGTCTGAAAATATTAAATGGGAAATTCCAGAAATAAGTAATTTATATTTTAATTACATGCCATTCTGAGTAGTGTGATGAAGTCTCAAGTTGTCCTGCTCCATCCCTCATGGGTAGTGCATCATCCCTTTGTCCAGCATATCCACACTTGTGTATACTCCCTGCCTACAGCCACTTAGTAGCTGACTTGGCTATCAGCGAGAGGGGGAGAGAGAACATTCACATAAGTTTTATTATAATATATTATTGTAATCTATTTTATTACTAGTTATTATTGTTAATCTCTTACTGGGCCTAATTTATAAACTAAACTTTATCATAGGTATCCTACCTAATAATAGACAAATATGCAAATTGACCATACCTCCGACACACCACAAGCCACGCCCACCATCCAATCAGAGCGAGTATGCAAATTAACCCAACCAAGATGGCTACAGCCACAGAGAGCAAGGTTTCCTAGGTAACAGAGGAAGCCAAGCTTTCCGCCTGCCCTTGCCAGGCCTAAGCCTCCACTCAAGCTACAAAGTTTCAATTATAGAAGGTAAACAAATTCAAACAGAAATGGCGACAGAATGGAGCTTGAGAGAGCAGGCCAGGGTTGCCGCCGGCAACAGGGGAAGCAAAGCTTTCCGCACACCCTGGTGGGCCCAGGCCTCCGCTTAAGGCTACAAAGTTTCAATTATAACCCCAACAGAAATGGCTGCTGGCCTCGGAGGGAGCCCCAAGCTTGGCTCCGCTCCAGGCTACAAAGTTTCAATTGTAGAAGGAAAATAAATTCCAGATACCAGGGCCTCTGCTTGGGTTGCCAGGGGACATGGCTGGCCTGCAAACCACCACAAGGCTCCTCTCCTCGCTCAGGCCGCCCCAAGCCCCAAGGGAACCCCACCCTGATCAGGGACACCCTTCAGGGCAAACCAGCTGGCCCCTAGCCCTGTACCAGGCCTCTATCCTATCTAATAAAAGAGTAATATGCAGATTGATCATCACTGCAACACACAATATAGCTGCCCCCATGTGTTCAAAGATCCTGCCCCCATGTGGACACAAGATGGCCACCACAAGATGACCAGCAGGAGAGGGCAGTTGGGAGGCACCCTGCCTGCAAGGGAGGGCAGTTGAGAGGGACCAGGCCTGCAAGGGAGGGCAGTTGGAGGTGATCAACCCTGCAGGAGAGGGCAGTTAGGGGTGACCAAGCTGGCAGAGGAGGGAAGTTGGGGGCAAACAGGCTGGCAGCAGAGTGGTTAGGGGGTGATCAGGCTGGCAGGCAGAAGCGGTAGGGGCAATCAGGAAGGCAGGCAGGCAATCAGTTGGGAGCCAGCAGTCTGGATTGTGAGAGGGATGTCTGACTGCCCGTTTAGGCCGATCCAGTGGGATCGGGCCTAAACGGGCAGTCGGACATCCCTCGAGGGGTCCCAGATTGGAGAGGGTACAGGCTGGGCTGAAGGACAACCCCCCTCCGTGCACGAATTTCGTGCACCGGGCCTCTAGTGTATGTATAAATAGGGAAAAAAAACATAATATATGTAGAGTTCAGTACCATCCTTGGTTTCAGGTATCCACTAGTGGTCTTGGAATGTATCCCCCGTGGATAAGGCAGACTACTGTAATTACACATATCTGCAGCCATCACCATAATTTTATTTTAATAATTTTTATTGATTTTTAGAGAGGAAGGGAGAGGGAGAGAGAAACATTGATCAGCTGCCCCTGCATACCCCCTACTGGGGATCAAGCCCAAAACTCTGGCATGTGCCCTGACCAGGAATCGAATGGGCGACCTCTCTGTTCATGGGACAATGCTCAACCCACTGAGCCACACTAGCCAAGGCCACCATATTCAGTTTTAGAACATTTTCATCATCTCAAAAAATCTGCACCTTTAGTTCTCACTCCCCTGTTCTCCCAGCCCCCACATCCTAAACAATACTAATCTATTTCCTCTCTCTAGACCAGTGATGGGCAACCTTTTGAGCTTGGTGTGTCAAACTTCGCCAAAAAACTGAGCATAACTTAGGTAGTGTGTCACTTTGAGGAAAAAACATTATTTTGCAAATGTTTCATCCTCAGGAGCAGCAAATGTTTCATCCTCAGCATGCTGCCGCGTGTCATCAGAAATGGCTACGCGTGTCATATGTTCGCCATCACTGCTCTAGACCCTATTCCTGGCATTTCATATATAATATGTGGTCTTTAGGGACCAACACTTGATCTCATTCAGTCTCCACTTGGCTGACGCCTGAGTTACCTGTTAAATTACCCTCCTTTTTAAAATTTAGCCCATGCACTCAATTTGAGACACATTACCTTATAGATTCATATATACTTAAGATTGTCTTTGCTTGCTGGAGAAAATTAGAAAATTGTTTAAAGCACTTTGATGGAACATACCACCATGTGGCACAGTCTTATTTAGTACTTTAATATCTATTGTTGGAAATGTCGTTTTCTCATACACCTTTCAACTTGTGGTTCTTCATGTTTAGGGACATGGCTTCCACGGGACAGGAGAAACTGTCCACATACCATTTCCATTTGATGAGACAGAACTACAAGGAGGTACCTCACTTCTGATTTGTATCTATTTGATTATCATTAATCTTTGTCACCAGTTCGGTGGAAAACATAGCAGGAAGTGAATGCTTAAAATTCTGAAGTTCTAGGGCGTTACCATTTTGTTTTTAAAGAGTATTGGCCAAAGGTAGTTTTCTGTCATATGCCTTTTCCCACAAAGAACCGACAGTGTAAGACCCACTTAGAGCCTCTGGAGGAATACGGGTCTGTCTTGGAGATGAAGAGAATACATAGGTATCTGCCCAGAGGGAAGACTGGGTTTTCTGTATGTTTAGTCTTTCAGTTTCTTTTTATTGCTTATTATTTGAAGCAAGTCATAGGGAAGATTTTATGCTTTGAAAGATGTTTAGAAAATTGGTTGCCTCCAATGTTACACACTGGTTTTCTTTTAGGGGCTTTTTTAGTTATTGTAGAAATGGGTCCTAATAAACGTTTGTCTCCTACTTCACACTTTACAGAGCACTTGCATGTATTTCTTGTCTCAGCATTTTTATTATAATAATTTTTTTTTTGCTGTTAAATTTTATTTTTGCTGATGAGAGGATTTGAGTGGATTGCAGTTTGAGCTAAATTAGCTGGTTAGGACCAAGGGGAAAGTCCTGGTTAATGTTGGCTTCTGGATTTGGCTGTGCAGTCTCGTACTTGATAAAGATGCAGAGAAGTTCTGTGACAGCCAGTTCATTCTTCCTTTTGTCTAATAGAGAAGATACCCTTTCTCTGTTGAATATTAAGAAAATATATACATTCAGAAGAAAAATACTATCTGATTAAAACTTTGCATATATTTACATAGCACTTATGTTTCCTGCTCCATGTAAAACTGCTGTTCTGTAACCTATTTTTCTGGTTTTTAGAGTCTCATTGCTTGGAATTCAAGAGAGCAGTGAATGGTTCAAGTAATTTAACCTAAGTTACCCCATATAAGAATTTACTGTTCTTTCAAAATGTTGCTCACCACTGCCCCCGCCCCCTAAAGCAAGGAAAGGCAGAGGATTTTTATAGATATTGTCATCTTTTCTCACGGCCAGACTGGGGGAGCCTCACGTTTGAAATTAAGTGCCCTCTTTTGGCTGTTGTGAGTGTGTACAAAATGTGGAGAAGAGAGTTCTCTCTTCCCCAAAATAGCCATTTTTTCAGAAATAAGTACTTGTCTGCAACTAAACTTTGCTACTTAATCCTCTGATACTTTATAAATCCTGTGGGGAAAAATGTTCACCTGAGGATACAGGGTAGTGACCATAGGACATTAAAATGTAGAAAATTTCAAGAACTAATTGGTAGTTCTCTTGCCTTGGGAGATTATTGTGAATTATAAAACAGAGACATCTCCATATTTGGATATAGAGCATCTTGCTCTTTTGTAAGTTCACAGGTAAGAACTTGAGTTAAAACTTAAATAATTCATTAGGACATAATTTCAACTATATTAGCTTTAATTTCAAAAATATGTATATTTAATAAATTTCCTGGTAGAAGCCCACCAAGTAAGCATTTGAGGCAGAATAGAAGCACAAATAGACGCTTAGAGAATTTACCACCGACTATTTGCTTCTGATATAACAAATACCTCCTGAAGGCTATAAACATATGTGTATAGCATCCTTTTTTTGTTCACAGATATTTCTTCATTGGAATCAATCTTGATAGATTAAAGTATAAAAGTAATTCTAAGAATTATTTAATAAAAATATTTTTAAGTTTTTCATGTTGTATTATTTTACAAAACTATTCACTTATCATTTGATGTCAACTCTTTGTTCTTAGAATTTACTCGTGTCAATATGGGTGTTCATAAAGCATTGGAAATATTAAGGACTAAGGTGGACTTGCAGCATTTTTGTGGCTATATCACCATGTTGAATGCTTCGAGCCAACTTGCAAGCAGAAAACTCAGTGATGCTTCTGATGAGAGAGGTTAGTCAATAGTTGGGTTTTAAATTAAGATCACTGGTATTGAGTTAATCACAACCTAATTATTTAAAAAGCACGGAGACCTTTGTGGGGATGTTGAATTATTTAACACTTAATTGCTTTTTCATTGAAGTATGAGAAAATATTCTGTGACATCATTTGGACAAGTATCAGTTGTTCAAATGGAGAGAATATTAAGTGTATCACTACAGAAGTGATGACCTGGGTGGGGCTGGAATATAGAAAGGTTATCAGGTTTTAGTCCTTTACTGTCATATCTATGTTTATAGGCTTTAAATTAACTTCCTTTATGGGATGATGGTTTCAAAGTTTTAGTCTCTCAGTAAAGCTGTCTCCAGTTCTTCCCTTTTGACCTTTCTCTTTCTGTGAAGGCACCATTGTCTCAGTTACCCAGGCCAGAGTCCTATGGCTGTCACCCTTCTCCTTTTCTACACTGCCCAGTTGTTTCCAAGTTCTGTGAATTAATGGTTGGAAAAGTCTCTCATATCCATTTCTTCCCTTCTTTCTTTTTTTTATTCTCTGTAACTGCCATGCTAGTCTGAGTCCTGGTCCTTGAAGCAACCATTTTCTGCTTAGCTTTCCTGGAATCATTCTCTCTCTTTCTATCTCGTCTGTCCTGCATAGTGATGATGGCTAGTTTTCCTTAGGTACCTTTTTCTTTCTTCTTTTTTTAATCCTCACCCAAGGATATTTTTCCTCTGATTTTTAGAGAGAGTGGAAGAGAGAAGGAAAAACAGAGAGAAATATCACTGTGAGAGAATACATCGATTGGTTGTCTTCTGCATGAGCACCGACCTGGGCCCGGTCCGGGGAGGACCCTGTAACTGAGTTGCATGCCCTTGACCAGAATCAAACCTGGGACTCTTCGGTCCGCAGGCCTACGCTGTATCCACTGAGCCAAACCAGCTAGGGCCTCTTTTTCTTTATTTTTAATTTAAATTTTTATTTTCCAATTACCTTTTCATGCTTACTAATTGTTTCTGCTCTGACCTAATTCTGGCTTGTAATTTGGCTGTGGTTGCCATGGTGCCAGCTCTGGTCTATGACTCTAGGAAACATTTCAGTTCAATTGTCTGTCGTCAATTGACTCTATTCCTTGAGCCTCTTACTTTGAAATCCTGAGAAAATAATTATTGCTAGCCATCCAGTGGATTGGATTGGCTCTCTTTGAGTTAGGTATCCATCCTTTGGCCAGAGGATTTGGGTAACTTTTGATTTTTGACATAGCAGGTTTTTTATATTTATTATGGCTGTGTAATAGGCAGTTTTCAACAGTTGACTGCCAAGTATCACAGGGGCATTTTCCAGAGAAGGCGGCTATGGAGTTAGACAGTCATTTCAAAGCATGTCTGCTATAGCTGCCGTGTTTTGTTTCATTCATTCCATAAACATTTACGGACTGTCTGCTTAGATGCTGGAGACATTTAAATTTGTAAGACCTGAGGAATTATACCCTAGAGAGGGAGACAAGCAAGTGAATCAGGCTGCTGTGCTGTGTTAAGACACTGGGATAGGGCTCTGCTTTAGCTTACAGTGCTGAAGTAGGACGGCTGAGCTATCAGAGAAGGCCTCTAATGGAATGGAAAGTTTGGACTGAATTTTGAATAATGAGGAGTTACCTACACAAAAGATGATTGTTGTTTATGTGGAAGGTAGCAGCCTTTCAGGCAGAGGGAATCAGGGAATAGAGTAGCTTGTGGCAGCCAAAAGAAAGGTCTATTGGGCAGAAGTAGGTGAGAGTAGAGAAGGAGGTAAGCTCTAGGAGCATCTTCTGTGCTGAAAGTTATGGGAAGTCAAAAAGAATTTTGAAGAGAAACGATGTAATCAGACTGCATATTTCCATGGGGTAGAAATGACTTTAGTAGTGAGCTAACTGACAGTCTAAACTTCTCTTCTGCCATTTGAATCCTTGTTTTGACAACCTTAGCACTATTTACGTTCTGAGCTTTGTTGTGGGGCTGCTCTGTGCATTGTAGCATGTTTAGCATCCTTAAATATCAGTGGCATCCCTGTTCCCATTCATGACAACAAAACCTGTCTCCAAACATTGCCTAGTGTCCCTTGGGGGACAAAATTATCCCCCAGTTGAGACCTACTGTTTTAAGGTTAAGGACTATTCATTGTTTTCCATTGCCATTTCTGTTGCCTGAATCCACTTTTATGTTAGAACTGATTTACTGACAACTTATACCAACTACTAGAATCTTAATATTTGTGTTTGTCCTTAAATTACAAGGTGAACCTGATTTGGCTTCTGGCTCAGATGTAAATGGAAGTACAGAGTCGTTTGAAATGGTCATTGAGGAGGCAACTGCAGATTTAGCAACTAAACAAAACTCTGGTAAGGTTTTAAAAATTATTTGCAATCTTTTTAAAAATATATTTTATTTTTATTTTTTTAAATATATTTTACTGATTTTTTACAGAGAGGAAGAGAGAGAGGATAGAGAGTTAGAAACATCGATGAGAGAGAAACATCGATCAGCTGCCTCTTGCACACCCCCAACTGGGGATGTGCCCGCAACCAAGGCACATGTCCTTGACCGGAATCGAACCTGGGACCCTTGAGTCCGCAGGCCAATGCTCTATCCACTGAGCCAAACCGGTTTCGGCTTAAAAATATATTTTTTATTGATTTCAGAGAGGAAGGGAGAGGGAGAGAGATAGAAACATCAATGATGAAAGAGAATCATTGATTCGCTGCCTCCTGCCTGCCCCCTACTGGGGATCAAGCCTGAAATTCAGATATGTGCCCTTAACTGGAATCAAACCTGGGACCCTCCAGTCCACAGCCTGGCGCTCTATCCATTGAGCCACACCAGCCAGGGCTTAACTTTTTTGTTAAGTCATTTGGATGTCATTTGTCCATAATGGACCTTGTAATAAGAATTTTCTAGCAAACATTTTTGTATATTTAGAATAGTAAAATACTATTAAAATATGACCTGAGAATAGTGACTTAAGTTTCATTTTTCCTTTGTTAAATATTTCGGTTAATTCTCTCGTCTTGTAGATATCTTTCAATTGGGTAAAAGACCACTTTGAACATCTGATGAAAACTAGTGCCTTCTCCTCAGAAGCATGTACATCCTCAAAAAACATTCTTTCCTATTTCAGAGGTTACCTCACACTCCTTCCCTCTCCCGAGTTCTCTCTCCTGCTCAGCCCATTGGTGGGGGTGAAAGGAATCTATGAAAATCCATGGACCTCAATTAAGAAACCCAAGTCAGTTATAATATATAAATTTATGCATGATTAATAAGTTTACATGTCCTTTTATAGTTGCCACAACAGAAGCAGATTGGGTTCCTCTTGAGCTGTGCTTTGGAATTCCACTGTTTAGTTCTGAATTAAACCGGAAAGTTTGTAGAAAAATTGCTACCCATGGCCTTTGCAGGAAAGAGAGGTAAGGGTTTATATTCATTGTCATCTTTTCATCTATGAGACTTTCAAGTCAGTAATATTTGCTATATCTTTCTTTTATTTTATACATGAACATAGTAATTACCTGTGTATATTTGTTTATTGAATAAAGTTTGCTAGTTTAAGGGTTTTGCTATATTTTCAAAATTAAACTTTTATACCTCAGAAATTAGGCACATGCAAACATTTTAGGCACATGTTTTGGTTAATTATAATTATACTAGAGTCCCGGTGCATGAAAATTCATGCACTGGAGGCGGGGGGGTCTCTCAGCCCAGCCTGCCCCCTCTCACAGTCTGGGAGCCCCCAGGGCGGGAGGTGACCCCGCGATCAGGGGAAGGCGACACCCCCATCAAACCTCTGCTGCTGCCACTGCTGGCAGCGCAAGCCTTGGCGGGCCCTGGTTACCTGAGCCTCGGGTGGCCCTGGGTGGCCTGGCCGCCGCCATCCGAGGCTTGCCTGCACCTTGGGTCGGCCCTGGGCAGTTGGGGTGCTTAAGGAGACTGGGGGACTCCAGAAGCAGGCGCGTGGAGTGGCTGGACCTGCCTGGGGGCGGGCCTGGTCATGCCACATGCCTGCTGCCCCAGCGGGGCTGAGGGGACTGGGCGCCGCCATCTTTGAGGGTGTGGCAGTCAATTAGCATATTCCCTCCTTATTGGATGTGGGCGCCGCCATCTTTGTGAGGGTGTGACAGTCAATTAGCATATTGCCTCTTTATTAGATAGGATTTACTTAGTTACCCAAATTTGGTGAGAGTGTGGTAAACCGAGAATACTCCTGATAGTATGAGTCTGGTTTTTTAAAATATGTAAATGTCTGTAGAGAATTTTTCTTGTGGACTTCTGTTACTCAACAAACACACACTCAAGTTATGTTATCTTAATAGTGATTATGTCTTGTGGAATTATGGCTGACTTTCAAAGTTGTCTTTAATTTCCACATTTCCTAAAATGAGCATTTATTACTTACCAGAGATTACATGTAGGTTTTCCCTCATGACAACTCTGATCCATTGGTCATGGCTGCTAAGAGGTAGTGTTGTAAAGACTGTGAGACTGACTGGGTTAGTTAGAGAAGAGCATCATTGAATCTGATTGTCATAGCGGGTAATTTGGAGAGGTGATATCTACCGATCTGTTTGACTTATTTAGGAAAACAGAGTTGGATAATAAATCATTTAACTGGCTTAATGTAGCTTATATCAGAAAATTAAAAGTACTCAGTTGACAAGTTATTTATTTATTTATTTATGTTAATCCTCACCTGAGGATATTTTTCTACTGATATTTAGAGAGAATGGAAGGGAGGGGGAAAGACAGAGAGAAACATCGATGTAAGAGTGACACATCGACTGGTTGTGTCCTGCACATGTTCTGACCAGGGGAGGTATGTGCCCTTGACCAGATTCGAACCTGGGACTCTTCGGTCCAGGGCATTCTTCTATCCACTGAGCCAAACTGGCTAGGGTGACAAGTAATTTTTAATAACTGTCCTCTAAAATAAAATAAGACATGAATAAAATAGAAATGCTACAGCTTTAAAGATTGTCACTATAATTGTTATCTATTTATATATTTGAAAAATATTTAATTTGGTGGGTTGATGTATGTTAAATATGTCAGACTTCATCCCTCCAAGTGCATAAATTTTTATTTAAAAAGGTTTATTTAGTAAACATTTATATTTGCTAGCAGTTTAAACCTTATAACAATAAATTTTAATTTTGATAATTTATGATGTTTTATTTCAAAATGGTCTTTTTATGTACAGTTACTCCCTATTATTAAAAGAGGCAAAAATTTCATTGATGAGAACCATTGAAATTGGTTTTTAAAAAACTTTAATGTGGTTAATCAGGATTTATATGCCGATATAAATGTTTTAAAATTAGTAAAATTAAACGCTTGTTAGATATTAAATTAGTAAAATTAAACTGTTGAAATTAATAAATTTAAACTCTTGTCATTATATTTGTACTAAACTTTCCCCCCTTTTTTTCAGCCTTCAAAACCTCTTACATTCCAGTAGAAAACTTTCTCTACGAGTCCTTAACTTTGTTCACTCATTCCAGGTAATAAACCAGAAGATCCAAATGGTATTGGTGTAGAGCTTTAAATGCAAAACACTTCCATGTTTGCTTTGAATCTCCACTGCAGTAAGACATGAAACAAGCATTAATTTAAATTTACACACGAAGACACCAAGATTCAGGAAGTAAACTGACTTGCACCTGAGTTCATGAGCCAGGTCTTCTGGCTCTAAAGCTTGGACTCTGTTCTGTGCCAGTGCTTCATTCAGCAGGAGTGTGTTAAGCAGCTGTTACAGGCCACGATCGTACGAGGTGCTGGTTCTTGAGTCTGGTACTCCGTTAATAACTGCAGTGAGCTCCATTGTCTGTTGTGGTAGTGAAAGCCAGTGCTCTAGACCTTTTGTGTCCTGTGTCCCCATCCACCTTCTCCCCCCCCCCCCCCCCCACACACACACAGAGGAAAGGATACCCTAGATTTAATTTATAGATAAACTAGAACGGAATATTTCTGTTCAGAATATCTGATCTAATATTATGAAATTAATATTTTAGAGTTTTGTTTCATTCATTCTTTCAATAAATACTTGTGTCTACTCCATGCCAGACCCTTTACCAAGTGCTGGGGAAACAATGATCTCTAAGACACTAGAGGAGCTGAGAGGATTGTACAAGACACTAGTCGAGTAAACGTCGATTTCAGTAGGTACTTTGAAGGAGTCGGGCTCCTTCAAATCTGATGGGCTCCAAAGCTAGACCTACTTCAAATAGGTAGAGATGCTATATAATCTGAAACCTAAAGGATGGAAAAGAGTATTCCAGGCAGAGCTTAGCAGGCACAAAGGTCCTGTGTCCAGAAAACAGAAGGCCAGTGTTTCAGAAGCCTCGTGAAAGAGGTGCAGTGGCAAGAGGGGTGGGGAGGGTCTTCTAGAATGTATTAAAGCATTTGTGGTTTATGCTGAGTGCATTAAAGACTTAAACAAACAGAGAATGACGTTATTTCTTTAAAGATTAGTTACTGTTTAGAGAAAGATTAAAAATGGGCAAGCATAGAAGTAAGATTAGTTTGGAGACTATTGTAATAGCCCAAGAGTAGCAGCCTTTCTCATTAAAAAACCCCACAAAAACACAGTTTTATAGGTATCCACAATACAGGTTTGTTTATTACACATACATACTGTTATACCAATAAATTATGTGTATTATAAAACATAAACATAGAAATTCTTAAAGGATGCAATAAGTAGATACAAGATTTTAAAATTTTCGTAGTACCATACCCCACTTTGGAGTGAGTACCCCACTTTGGAGGCCACTGGCCTAAAATGGCAGTGGCTTTGGTGAGTAAGGTAAATTACTTTGGGATCCATGTTGGAGGTTGATTGACAGAACTTGGTGATTAGTTAAATGAGAGGAAAATATTGAGGGTGTGGTAGGAAGGGAGGAATCGAGAGATTCTCATATTTCTGAGTAGCTTGATGTCGGGAATAGGGGACACGGTAAGTGTGGCACGTGTGGTGCAGCACCTGAGAGCGAATGTGAGGGGCATGTTTGAGCCCGGAGTTCTCGGGGAGGTCTGTGCTGAATATGTGCCTGTGAGAGCCCTGGGAGTGGGTGGGCTGTCCTGGTGCTTAATGCTGCGTGAGAGTTTTTAGAGATTGTCTGAGAACTAACCTCTTCTTATACCATAGTCTCATAGCCTAGTATTTTTATTCATTTCAAAGCACTTAGCATAGCCTAACTTGTGGTAGTCATTTCTGCATATGCTAATACCTCTCATTGATTCTTTTGTGTTTGTGAGGTAAGTCTTTGCATCTCCATTAGTGCTTTGCATTCCATAAACATTTCTCCAGTAATCAAAGTCTATTTTTCCCATTAGCTATACAGAGTGGTTTGGTCACATGTAGAACACAGAATTTTTCTCGTTTCTGATCTTTTAGGAAGGTGCTGCAACACTGGATATTCACACAGAGGCCAGCTTTTCAAGTTTGCTCTCCCCGTCATCCCAAGCAGATCTGGGAGTCCCACTGCCCGCAAAGAACTTAGTATTTAAAGATGGCATCTTATCAGAATGGAGTGGACGGTCACCTTCCTCACTGCGCATCGCTAGTCTCCATTTGCAATGATTTGGTTACACCATTTGTTGCTCACACTCTCTGCCTTTTTTCTTTCTTAAGGTTAGCTTTATAGCGCCAGCCACTGAAAAAGTACCCTGCCGCTGCCGTGCGATTCACGCTTACCTGATGTTCAAAGTTTGGGGAACACGTTCATGGTTTCTGAAGTTTTCCTCATCGTTGCACTTCCTAATGCAACCAAGAGCTTTTTAGCAGCCTGCACTGTATTTTTTACCTTGAGACAATCTGCATTTCTTTTATAAAACAGGATATACTTTATAGGCTTTATGATGACTGTTAAGTTTATAAGCAGTCACTACGAATATTGCAGTGGTAATTTTATATGTTAGGTTATCAAACGTAAATCTTGTTTAGTTTTATATTTTGTTACTTACTCTGTAGGGGATCATGGGAAGAGGGGAACTCTTCCTTTGCAAAGGCTTCTTGGTACTTCAAGTAGCAAAACTATGAAACATACACATCCAGTCCTGAGAAATGATGTGACGGGGCATTACGAATTCCTGTGGCTGTCTGTAAATTATGTATATCAGTTGAACATTGTTGAAGGTATGTAAATCAGCATAGTTCTGTATAACTTACCCTTGATTTACAAGGTCTTAACTCCGACTCTGACTCTACATTGACATCTCATGAGAAGCTTTGGAAAGCATTCTATTTTTAAACAACATTTATATGTGGACTTCTGTTGTCACTCACTTTGGACTTTATATTTTCATAGAGTCTTTCTGGAAAAATAGAATTTATTTTCCGTTCTTGTAGCTGTGGCTGCTGCACATTTTCACCGTGACTTATTTTTGTTTGTAGTGTTACTAATTAATTGTTATGAAATTGAATTTGATGTTCTCAAACCAAGGGTTGTGATTTTAGGTTAGAATTATATAAGAGAAGCATTAAAGCTATGTCTTCTGATCAAAATACTTTAGTGAAAAGCCTACTTTGAAGACCTATTCTTAGGCAGTTTGGATCTTAAATTTATGTGAATAGTTTGGGGAGGAAATGATAAAGGAAAATTGAATAATTTCAAAATGTTTCTTGAGTCATTGATTCTTTTAGTGTCTCAAATATTAGAATAATTGGAATCACTTTTTAGATTTTTCAAGTTACCTTGGGAAATTTGTGCAGTGTTATAGTTTAGTTTAGCTCTTCTCCTAGGATAACGGTTTGCTAGTTTAGAACTGTAACCAAATGAACTGGTCAAAGAACATATATCTAAAACACTTAAGGCATTAGAAAATTTGGGAATGTTAAAACCTAAACATTTTTGCTGATAATTCTTGTTATTTATAGAACTGACATTTGTGGATTTCAACATACTTCTGGAAATATATGCCTTTTTAAAAACTGTTAACATAACCATGCATTCAGCCCCATGGCCTACCCACAGAATTGAATCTTTTGGAGCAGGTTACCTGTGGCAAGTCAGTGCCGTGTTTAGGTAAATGCAGTTAACTTTTAGTTTTCTACTTTCTCTTATATGAGGTAGAAATCAGTGTATCTTATAAATGTTTGTCTATAAAAGGAAAAATACATACTATTAAAATAATTTCTTATGACTGTGAATCACTCATTCCCCCCAATAGTTGATATTGGACATTCCTAGTGGTATTAGGTATGTATGTAACTTACAGTTTTTCAACCAAAAGTTGAAAGTATTTCATTTGATCAGGGCTCTTTAATCTCATTTGCTTTGTTTGAATTAACTGTAGTTATTTTATTTATTCCTGTATTACCAGTCTAAGCCTATTGTAGTGACATGTACACTAATAAAGAATCAGATATTTGTACTTGTTGGCAGTGAACCCAGTTGTTGGTGAATTTAAAACTTAAAATGTGGGAGCGATTTGCTGCTGCATTTCCTTTGAGAAATAATGGAAGAAGAAATAGAACCCAAAAATGATCATGAATTTTAGGGAAAGTACTGAAAAAGCATGTGGCCCGCTCTGGTTTCTCCTGTGAATAAGGAAAGATTCTGATTCCCAAATGAAAACCTCATTTTTAAGGAGGGCAGTCTTCTTTTTTATTTTTATTTTATTTTATTTTTGTTTAATCCTCACCCAATGATATATTTTTCCATTGATTTTTAGAGAGAGTGGAAGGGCGAGAGGGAAGGATAGAGAGAGAAACATCTATGTAAGAGAGACACATCTATAGGTTGCCTTCTGCACGCATCCTGGCCAGGGCTGGGGATTGAACCTGCAATCCAGGTATGTGCCCTTGACCGCGAATTGAACCAGCGACCCTTTGGTGCAGAGCCTGGCGCACTAACCACTAAGCACCGTTAGCGTGGGCAGGCCAGGCAGGTGGTCTGCATTTTTATAACTGTTAGCAAAATGTGCAGGCTGCTTTGTGCTTTGCTTTATGAATTTGGCTTCATCTCATATTTTAACTCATGTAAAGATGCATCTCTTAAATTTTATAAGTATTGATCCATTTCAACAAAAAGGTAAATGTAAAATACAGACTTCATTATTTTCCAAAGATGATTTGTGAAATAATTTTTTTGCAGATGTTTAAAGTAATTTCATTGGCTTTTGCTACCTCTCATTTCTTTCCCCCTGTAATGTAGCTTAAACCATGGCAAACATTCCTTGGAAACTAAGAGAAAAAAGGTATCAGGAAGGACATGGAATTTAGTGTGATACAATTTCACCTCAAGTGGGTCTAAAGAACCACAACTTTGTTATTAAAAAAAGATGATCATCTGATTTCCTCCCTTTTAAGTATATAATCAGATGATTTTGTGGGTTTTTAAAAAATATTGGTTTCTTTTATTTGATGTATTTAGTTTTCTGTTATTAATTGTTCTCTTTTATGTTCAGTGTTTCAAATACAGTTTGTATTTAAAGATTTTAAAGTACCAAAATTGTAACTAAGTACAGTGGATTGTTTTCTGGTATGATATTAAATATGAAATGTATAAAGTGTTGTCAATTTGATTATTGACACATATACTATGTTTACAAATAAACTGGTGGTAATCAATTACTGAGAAAATGTGTATAATCTTCTGTAAGTCCCTTTCTTAATTTTAAGTACAACCATGCTGCTGTGGCTTTCCTATGCATTTTTTTAAACAACCTTTTTATTTTATACTAATTTCACATTTACTCTCTATCCCCTTCCCTCTGCTTCCCCTAATGTTAACACCTTATGTAAACTATAGCACATCTGTTAAAACTCAGATACTCACATTGATATGCTGCTATTTACTAAACAGCAGACTTGATTTGGTTTTCACCTGTTTTTCCACTAATGTTCTTCAGTTCCAGGATCCAACCCAGGATACCACATTGCATTTATTTAGTCATTAGTGGTTCTTTAGACGACTCCTACCTGTGACAGTTTCTCAGTCTTTCATGACCTTGACACTGAAGGGTACTGCGTGGCGGTTTGAAGGGTGCTGCTTTATCGGGAGGGACAGCACAGAGGTGGTGTGCCCTTCCACACTGTATCGTATCATGGGTATGTGATGTCGGTGGGCAGCACTGGTGATGTTCCCTCTTTGGTTTAAGGTGGTATCTGCTACGCTTTTCCACTTTCCATGCTTTCTTTGGAAGTGAATCATTAACTCGAGCCCACATTCAAGGGGAGTGGGGCAGTATATAATATTTATATTAGTATGTGATCCTGGCTACTTATTTTATACTTTAGTTTGAAATCCAATACTGTTATTATTTTGTGCAAATTGTTTCAGCTTTGGGTATTGGGAACATTTGAGACCTCCTAAATCCTTTTGACATGCTCCTATTTTTTTTTTTAAAGACCATATTCTTACTTTGTGGTACTACAAGTATTATCTGGACGCCTGCCCAGGAATGAGCTATTCCTTCAAGGACCCCTGATTCCTTTTACTGGAGACGGTATTTAGAAACCAGGATCTGGGTGATGAGTGTGCTTGTTGCTACTGATTGTATGCCTCTTCAGTCGAACGAGCTGAGAGATAAAAATATGTATACTCACCAATGTATAGGTGCACATCTCTGTATTATTTCTAGATCTATCTGTGTTTGTATATTAAGTAAACGTTTAGTTAAACTGACTCCCATCAGTAGCACAGGTTCATTCTGGTTTTGCCCTTGGCTTATTTGTAACCTTCCTTCCTCTGAAAAGGAGTAACCTGGCTCTTGTTATCTGCAATTTATTTATGTGTTCAGCCCTAGAATACTTAAGTTGTACCCTGTGAGAAACAAATTAACCAACTAGAGTATAGTGTTTAAGTGCTTTTTTTGTCTTTAGCCCTAGAGCAGTGGTCGGCAAACTCATTAGTCAACAGAGCCAAATATCAACAGTACAACGATTGAAATTTCTTTTGAGAGCCAAATTTTTTAAACTTCTTTTAACGCCACTTCTTTAAAATAGACTCGCCCAGGCCGTGGTATTTTGTGGAAGAGCCACACTCAAGGGGCCAAAGAGCCGCAGTTTGCCAACCACGGCCCTATAGTATCTACTCAAAGTACCATTTTCCAAGTAACTTAGTTTCACTTCTTTTATTCCCACCCCTTCATTGAGGGTATGTCATACATTTGTAAAACATTCATTTGTCACACTGCATTCCACCTGGGATCTGACAGGCCAGCTGATTTTTTCACACAGTAAAGTTCATTTCCGTCGGGTCTTTGACACATGTATAGTCCTGTGTCCACTGTCTCAGTGCTATTCAGAACAGCTCCATCACCCTAAAAACCCCTGTGCCCAGCTCCCCACCCCTGGCAACCACTATCTGTTTTCTTTTCTACAATTTTGCTTTTTTTCAGAATGTCATAAATGGTGGAATTGAAGAATTTGTAGCCTTTTGAATCTGGCCTCTTTTGCATACCAGAATACATTGTAAGTTCATGTGTGACTCACTAGCTCGTTCCTTTCCATTGCTGAGTACTTCATTGTTTGGATGTGTTAAGATTTGGTTATCATTTAACATTCCCATATAAGCTTTTAATCTATAATAATAAAAGCTTAATATGCTAATTAGACCAGACATCCTTCCAGACAAAGCCATGGTGGGGGCTGAGGCAGAGGCGGCAGAGGCCCCCTGCCGCGGCAGTGGTGGGGGCCAAGCCCCTTGCATGAATTTCGTGCATCAGGCCTCTAGTAGAAACATGTTTTTGGGTAAATACCTAGGAGTGGGCTTGCTGGGTCTTGGTAAGGGTATTATCCTATCCAATAATAGAGTAAAATGTAAATTACCATCACTCCGCTACGCCCACGATTGGGCGGCGGGAGGCTGGGGGGCGGGACTCAGGGTGGCCTATCCGGCCATTGAGAGGCACGGATCCGCTGCCACTGAGGGGGGCTACCCTGCTGTTGAGAGGCGCAGGGGGCGGGACTCCCGCCCCCTGCACCTCTCAACGGCCAGATCCGCGGCCGCTGAGGGGGCCTGCGGCGGACACCCAGCTGTGCCTCTCAACAGCAGGGTAGCCAGGTGTCCGCGGCAGCCCTCCTCAGCGGCCATTGAGAGGCGCAGGGGGCGGGACTCCCCCCCTGCGCCTCTCAACAGCAAGGTAGCCCCCCTCAGTGGCCGCGGACCATCAAAAGTGGGGGAGCTGGGTGCCTGTCTGCTCCGGCACCAGGCCTTTCAGAAGCCTCCGCCGAGCCGGAGGCTTCTGAAAGGTCTGGTGCACCAGTGGACAGGCACCCAGCTCCACCGCGAAAAGCAAAAGCGTGTAGGGGACCCTACACGTGCATGATTCAATCATGCAGTGGGCCTCTAGTATATAATAAAAGGGTGATATGAAAATTGATCCTAATGGCGGAACAACCAGAATGACGGCTTGACCAGTCACGGAGGCGCACTGACCACCTCTCGATCCTTCCCCCCAGCAGGCAGGCTCCCATCACCCTATGGCGAACGGGGAACCGGGGGTGGGTGGCAGCAGGGGGCAGGGCTGGCGAGTGGGCGGAACAGTCGACCTCTCGGTTCCTCTCCCCGACCAGCAGGCTCCGATCACCTGATGGCAAACGGGGAACCAGCCAGGGGTGGGTGGTGGCGGGGGGTGGGGCCAGCTGCAGGCAGCTGGGGAAGATGGCCCTGATTGCAGGCCAGGCCTAGGGACCGTACCCGTGCAAGAATTTCATGCACTGGGCCTCTAGTATTTTATAAGAAACGGCAACACTGTCTTCCAAAATGACTGCCATTTTGCATTACCACCAGCAGGGAATGGGCTCCTGTGGCAGTGACCATGTGGTCGGTTTATTCGCTTCTGTATGGAGAAATGATGTTGACCATCTTTTCGTCTGCTTATTTGCCGTCCATATACCTTTTTTGGGGCAGTGTCTGTTCAGATTTGTTGCCCATATTGAAAAAATTGGGTTTCCTTGTTGAGTTTTAAGAGTTAATATAGGTTCTGAAAATAAGTCCTTTATCAGATAAGTGCTTTGCACATTTTCTTTCTCCCATTCTGGCTTGTCTTTTCATTCTCTTGATCATTTAAAATAAGAAATCCTCCCAGCCTCTTTATATTTGTTTCTTTTTCTTTTTTAACTTGGGGGACAAAGAACGCCACCCTCAAAAGAAGCCACTGTAGTGGTCGGTGTAGGGCATGAGGGTGTTGCAGTTTAAAAAGTTGGCATTCCTGTGGGCTTGCCCCATCTGTATCTTCCTTTCACGTCACTAGAGGGCCATCTCGCTCTCTCTCTCCCTGTTAGGTGCTCTCTTATTGCTCGGTCATTGGCTGCCCTGAGAAGACTGAGGCCCAGGCTGGAGAGCCGAAGCCCACCCTGTAGGAACTAACAGCTGGAGGTACCAGATAACCACCTTTTTGCAGCTAGAAAACAAGTCCATTCTTGAAGCAGGTTCTGAGGGCTGCGTCTCTGTGCCTGCTACATTCACTAACCTCCTATATAATAAAAGCCTAATATGCAAATCGACCGACCGGCGTAATGACCAGTCGCTATGATGTGCACTGACCACCCGGGGTCAGATGCTCAACACAGGGGGAGCGACACTCTGCCAGAAGCTGGTCCCATGGCTGGCGAACGCAGCGGCGGTGGTGGGAGCCTCTCCCACCTCGTGGCAGTGCTAAGGAGTAGCGAGCAGGCAGGCAGTAAGGAGCGAGGGGTCCTGGACTGCAAGAGAGATGTCCAACTGCTGGCTTAGCGCGGGGAGCGGGCCTAAGCTGGCAGGCGGACATCCCCTGAGGGGTCCCGGACTGTGAGAGGACACAGGCTGGGCTGAGGGACCCTCTCCTCCCCGCCCCCCCCCCACCCCAAGTGCAAGAATTTCGTGCACCGGACCTCTAGTAAAACAATAAAAAGACAGGCCCGTGTCTTCATTGCTGGTGTTTAAAAGTCACCCAAGTCCCAGAAGTGCTGGCGTTAGGCCAAACCCTGATGTTTACACGCAAAGCTGGGGTCCAGGCTGCCAAGGGCCTGAGGAGCTTGCTTCCTCTGCAGGCTCCTCTCTTCCTGGGGTGGCGGTATTTCACATTTTAATCCTTTCTCTCGGAATTCTCAACTTGCATGAGGACAGCACAGATTTTCTTTTCAAAAGAATAAAACAAAGCAGTAGTTACAGAATAGTCACGGGGATGTAAAGCACAGCATAGGGAATATAGTCAGTAATGTTGTAATAACTATGTATGGTGCCAGGTGGGTACTTGAAAAGTCAGAATGATCACTTTGTAAGTTATATAAATGTCTAATCACTGGTTGTTCACCTGAAACCAGTGTAATATTGTACATCAACTGTAATTGAAAAATAAAAAATATTAAAAAAAAAGAATGAACAGAATTTATGGTTCCCCTTCTTCACTCGCCACCCCCAGCCCTGCTAACAGTTGGAGTTCTCTTGGAAAACCATTTTGACATCAGGACTTACTGTAGGTCGGTTATGAATAAATTTCTAGAGGAAAGGAGAGAGGGGAGAGGGAGATCCTGAGCATCTGCATGTCCTGAAAATGATTTGGTTCCTGTCCCTGAGCCCACTGGACTGCCCTCCTGGTTCCTACAAGACTTCAGTTCTCTGAGATACTCCAGCATCCTTCCAATGAAGCCCCATTTTGGCACAGACTTCTGAACTGGGTCTAAGTCTCATAACAGAGGGTTCTCTTTAATACTGTAGAGGTGGGAGAGGAAAAAGGAAAAGAAAGAACAGACTCTCCTAGGCCATCAGCCCCTATCCCTGTCATCACCCCAGTTCAGCGTGCTTTCCTTGAATCTAGATACATTGTCACCGGAATCCTTAACACGGTGCTCCAGGCAATTGGAGTTCACAATAACTGAAACCTATTTGTCACTCCTGATGTGGGGACTATTCTTGGGATTATCAAATGCATTCCTTGCAACAACCCCATGATGGTGGCACCCTCACACCACAAAGAAGAAACTGATGTCAAAGCGGGTTGGTGAGTTGCCTAAGGTGACAGCTAGAACATGCCAACGCTGATGAGTATGATCATCAAATCCAGGATGCTCCCACCAGACCCCACTCAAGTCACATGGGATGTCACTGAGCCAGGCCTTCAAGCTGGGCCTTCAGACCACGCTGGGATTCCACCCCCTCTCAGTGAAAGAGGGTTATCAATGAATTCCCAGTTCCCCACAGGAACACAGTGAGATACATGGGAGATATGCATATTCCTGCAGTTGTTTATCTCTTCTGCATCTTTACGTTGGGTTAATTTTGTTGTTAAAATTAAGCTGTTCTCCCCTCTCAGCCTATCTTGTAAAGGATTTAAATATGATTTCATTTTGCTTGGGAACAAATGTGCCAAATAAATATATTCTAAGTAGCCATTGTTTCTTTTTAAATCCAAGTGAAAATCCAAACTAATGAATATCTGCAAAGGAAAAATGACCTAAAATGCCTTTCCTTGTATTGGTGGATTTGAGGGGTCATTTTATAAAAACTTACGCAACACACCTCTTAGGGGTTGGTTTGTGAAAATAGGCTGCATTAGAACCAGAGTTTGAGAGACAGTCAGATATTTGGGGCAATATATTAGTGATCCTCACAGCGGCCTAAGACCAAATTTTTCAAGTCATTTAGTTAGGCTAATTTGCATGTAGATTGGAATGAAGGACCCAATTAATAAAATTTCCCTTGTTCTGTATTTCTTTTGTCTCCAAAATGATTGACAGAGAGAAGGAGAGAATGAGAGCAGAGTGTGGACTGAGCATTTAGGAGGCCTGGGTCCAAATTGTGGCTCCATCAAAATGGTAGACATTAGGGTTTGCCCCAAATGTCCAATTGCCTCTTCCGGCCCATGGCCAGTTGCATTTCCCACCTCCTTAAAGTCAGTCCCAGCCACACAACTTGCTTTGGCTGATGAGATGTGGGCAGAAGGGCTGCGTGTCATTTCTGAAGATAAATCTAAGAGCAGGTGCCCAATTTGCTCATTTCTTTCCCTCTGTCACTTCACAAATGAGGTTGCAAAAGAGGACCTGTCAGCCTGAGTCCCCAGGCGAGGGCGCTGTGGAGCCAAGCCCCCTGCCAACTTGTGATGGATGGAAAGGAGCCTGAGTGGGAAACCTTTGTTTTAACCACTGAGATTTGGGAAATGTCGTTACCATTGCATATACCCTAGTCCAGTGGTTCTCAACCTTTCTAATGCTGCGACCCTTTAATACAGTTCCTCATGTTGTGGTGACCCCCAACCATAAAATTATTTTCGTTGCTACTTCATAACTGTAATTTTGCTACTGTTAATGAATCGTAATGTAAATATCTGTGTCTTCCGATGGTCTTAGGCTCTACAGCAGCAGTTCTCAACCTGTGGGTCACTAGCAGGGTCGCCTAAGACCATCGTAAAATACAGATATTTACATTACGATTCATAACAGTAGCAAATTGCAGTTATGAAGTAGCAACGAAAATAATTTTATGGTTGGGGGTCACCACAACATGAGGAATTGTATTAAAGGGTCGTGGCATTAGAAAGGTTGAGAACCACTGCCCTAGTCTATTCCTAACTCACTATGGGGCCCTGGGCAAAAGTGCTTAGCCTCTCATTTCTCAGTTTCTCCTGCCTCTGCCACCACCCCTAAAATATAGTCCCTGTTTTTCCTCTCCTGTTTTTCTTCCTCCTCCCTCTCTCCTTTCCTTCCTTCCAAACTTCCTAGTCCAAGGCCCCTACCTTGCAGGGGCCAGGTCTAGCCTTCGTATTCCAGCACCTGTGGTTTCCTGCTCACTTTGCAGACATTCTGGACAGACTGTGGTCACCTGTGCACCGTGATCTCTTGTTTCTGTGCCTTTGCACATGCAGTTTGAAGCCTGGTCTTCCCATCACCTGGCTTATGCGTCCAGGTTGCCCCCATCCAGGCCAGGAACTCTACCCTTGGACTCCCATAACACCACGCTGCAGCCCATTTGCCTGTGTCCCTGTCTAGTCCTCTCACCAGACCACTGTCCTTGAAGATAGGCTTGTCTTGTTCACCCTGGTGCCCCAAGTCGTATCACAGTTCCTCGTGCATCTGAAGGCTCAATACATAGAGATGGTACAGGAAATAGAGAGGGTGCAGGCTGGCTCCTTCCTTTGTGCTGTTGGGAGAAGCCATTAAGCTCAACTCTGCCAAAACCAGCTTGGCTCAGTGGATGGAGCATCGGCCTGCGGACTGAAGGGTCCCAGGTTCGATTCCGGTCAAGGGCATGTGCCTTGGTTGTGGGCACATTCCCTGTGGGGGGGGGGGGTGTGCAGGAGGTGGCTGATTGATGTTTCTCTCTCATTGATGTTTCTAGCTCTCTAACCCTCTCCCTTCCTGTCTGTAAAAAAATCAATAAAATATATATTTTTTAAAAAAGCTCAACTCTGCTTCTGGCAGGAACACAATGGGGGCAAGCAGCCTCCTTTGCCCTTCATGTCCCGCCCACGGGTCTGGGCCACCCTCTCACCTCAGAGCTTCTCCTTTCACCGCTGGCTTGGAGAGTGTGATGATTCTTGTCCCGATCAGAGGTCTTCCCAGAAACCATCGTTTCGGCCCAAATTGCCTCTCAGAGTAACATGGCCCTTGGATTCGTTTCCTGGGGCTGCTGTACCAGGTCAGCACAGACGGGGTGGCTTACAACAGCAGAAACTGGTTCTCGCGGTCCAGGAGGCTGGACGCCAAGGAGTCAGCAGGGCTGTGCCCGCTCCGAGGTCTCCGGGGAGTGTCCTTCCTCCCCTCTAGGAGGTCCTGGTGGCTCCAGGCGGGCGCGTGCCCTGTGGCTGCACCACCCCAGTCTCTGCCTCTTCTCTCACGCCCCTTCCTCTGCTCTTCCAAGGACACTTCCTCCTGGTGGGGTCCAGGGCCCATCCTCCCCTGGGGTGACCGCACCTGGCGACGGCTCACCCCCATCCACCCTGGGATCTGCAGTCTCCCTTGCTGCAATTTCAGGGGCCCGCAGCCCACCGAGGCCCGGAAACACTACGTGGAAAATTCCGGAAAGAACTTGCTAGTTTTAAATCGCGCGCCGTTCTGAGGAGCGTGATGAGATCTCGCGAGGCCTGGGCTGTGGCTCTGCCCCGTAGCCCGCGCCTCCTCGCTGCCGCCGCTCCCTGGGCGTGAGTCGCCGTCCCAGGGACCAGATCGGCTCTCTGGCGTTGAAGTCACCCGTGTTTTCCATGTTCATGGTCTCAAAACGCAAGTGTAGAGATGCTGGCAATTCGGACACGCCCCCGAGGAGCTGGGATGCGCTCGCTGCCTGAGGTCAGGAGGCCCCTAGCAGCCTGGGGGCCCTGCCTCCCGCCTCGCTCCGTCCCACCCGTGGGCCGGCCAGCAGCCCAAGCGCCGGGGTGAGTGCGTTTTGACAGGAGGAGGCCACGTTCCTATAGCTTTCATTACAGGACGTTGTGGTTATGGTTCTGTTTCATTCCTGGCTGTGGTTAGGAATCGCTTCCTTGCCTAATTTGTAAGGGAAACCCTACCGTAGGCGTGTGTATAGGGAAACACAGCAGGAGGCGGGCTTGGTTCTCTCCGTGCTTTCGGGCATCCAAGTGACAGGGGCGACACCGGACACAGGCCTCATACAACAGACGTGCCATGGGGTAGCCACACACAGTGTGGTCACATTGCTCTAAGAGGTCTTTGCGGTAAGGATGAGTCTTACTCATTCTAATCTTGCACAGTCTCGAGGGGGGCCTGGCTCACTGTTGGTGGTCAAAATAATCTTTTCCTTGCCTAATTTATAAGGTAAACCCTACCATAGGCGTGTGTATAGGAAAACACAGCCGGAGGCGGGCTTGGTTCTCTCCGTGCTTTCAGGGGGTCTTGGAGAGTGTCCCCTGAGGATAAGGGGAGGCGAGACTGCACGTCGGCAAGGACGCTTTTTCCAGACAAGGTCACATTCACAGCTTGCGAGTGCTCCACCATGCATCCCACCGCAGTTCTCCCGTCACCCTCCGATGGGTGACCTAGGCAGGCCTCTATTGTATGAGACCTGGCGAAAACGGACACAGTGGGTCCGAGGCCCCCCTGTCTCTACTTGAGCCAAACTAAGCAGACACAGGGTTGAATCGTATCTGGGCGTTTATTCCAATAATGCGGGCAGGATGGGAGGGCAGTCAGTCACCTGGAAGTTCTGCTCTGACCCCCAAGCCAGTTGGCTGATCATATACACGAGGGAGAAGATAGCTGCGTGCAGCTGGGAGTGTAACATGGAAAGGAGAGGGGAGGGTCTGCAGCCCAGCCTTCAGGAGCTCCGAGTCCCATAACAAGGAGGCCAATCTGCTGTGATGTTACAAATAGCTCAGCCCGTTCCTGGGGCCGGAGAATGGTCGGCGTTCCTGAGAAAACCTTCCGGAGGGGGTCGGGGTCCGGGCACAGCAACCACATCCAAGTGTGTCCTGTCCCTTGGTCTGTTCTCAACATGTATTTCTTTTCTGAGTCATGGACCCAGTGAGGCATCTTATATTTTTTCAGCCTTGTTTCATCCTCCAGTTTCCCCAGGTCTGTAAGGAAACTTCTCATCTACAGTTACTAAGGTGAATCATTATTAGACAACTGTGGCTCTATTCTCATTTCACGCCCTTCCCCACTATCACTAAGATATCAGTTATCATGGCTGATGCTGTAACAAAAAGAAAAAGAAAAGCCTTGCTTTCTGCAATTAGGAAGCTGAATGCCTCTGATCTTCTTATACCCTGAGTGGCCAGATTATGATGATCTCTGAACGCATAATAATCTGGCCACTCAGTGTATATCCTATATAATAAAAGGCTAATATGCAAATTGTCTCCTCGACCAGGAGTTTGACCAGCAGGCAGGCTGGCCAACCGCCCATGTCCCCTCCCCCTGGCCAGGCTGGCTGGACCCCACCCATGCACAAATTTATGCACTGGGCCTCTAATCATACCTAATAATAGACAAATATGCAAATTGACCATACCTCCGACATGCCCACAAGCCATGCCCACAAGCCACACCCACAAGCCAATCAGAGCGAGCATGCAAATTAACCCAAACCAAGATGGCTACAGCCACAGAGAGCAAGGTTTCCTAGGTAACAGAGGAAGCCAAGCTTTCCGCCTGCCCTTGCCAGGCCTAAGCCTCCACTAAAGCTACAAAGTTTCAATTATAGAAGGTAAACAAATTCAAACAAATGGCCGCAGAATGGAGCTTGAGAGAGCAGGCCAGGGTTGCCGCCGGCAACAGGGGAAGCAAAGCTTTCCACACACCCTGGCCGGGCCCACCCGCTTAAGGCAACGAAGTTTCAATTATAACCCCAACACAAATGGCTGCCGGCCTCGGAGGGAGCCCCAGGCTTGGCTCCGCTCCAGGCTACAAAGTTTCAATTGTAGAAGGAAAACAAATTCCAGATACCAGGGCCTCCACTTGGGTTGCCAGGGGGCGTGGCTGGCCTGCAAACCACCACAGGCCCCTCGCTCAGGCCGCCCCACACCCCAAGGGAACCCCCACCTGATCCAGGACGCCCTTCAGGGCAAACCAGCTGGCCCCCACCCCTGTACCAGGCCTCTATCCTGTCTAATAAAAGAGTAATATGCAGATTGATCATCACTGCAACACTCAATATAGCTGCCCCCATGTGGTCAAAGATCCTGCCCCCATGTGGACACAAGATGGCCACCACAAGATGGCCAGCAGGAGAGGGCAGTTGGGAGGCACCCGGCCTGCAATGGAGGGCAGTTGAGAGGGACCAAGCCTGCAAGGGAGGGCAGTTGGAGGTGATCAACCCTGCAGGAGAGGGCAGTTAAGGGTGACCAGGCCGGCAGAGGAGGGAAGTTGGGGGCAAACAAGCTGGCAGCAGAGTGGTTAGGGGGTGATCAGGCTGGCAGGCAGAAGTGGTTAGGGGCAATCAGGAAGGCAGGCAGGCAAGCAGTTGGGAGCCAGCAGTCCTGGATTGTGAGAGGGATGTCCAACTGTCCGTTTAGGCCCGATCCCGGCTCGGGCCTAAACGGGAGTCGGACATCCCTTGAGGGGTCCCAGATTGGAGTGGGTACAGGCTGGGCTGAGGGACATATATATATATATATATATATATACCGAGTGGCCAGATTATTATGCGTTCAGAGATCATAATAATCTGGCCACTCAGTGTATATGAAAATTAGGAGTCACGAAAATATTCCGAATGTTGCTAGAACCTTGGTTGCTCTTGTGTTGACATCATTAGTAGAAGTAGGTGGTAGCCTAGGGCAGCACTTCTGGTGCCTTATCCATCTGACGTGCCATGGGGTAGCCAGACACAGTGTGGTCACATTGCTCTTCGAGGTCTTTGTGGTGAGGATGAGTCTTACTCATTCTAATCTTGCACAGTCTCGCTGGGGGCCTGGCTCACTGTTGGTGGTCAAACTATATTTGTTGAGTCTGAGTTCATTTGAACACTATCGTGTTGTGAAAGCAAAGGAGATTGTCAGCCCCGTCTTTGAAAAGGGAAAACAAAGACAGCCACTTGGCTGTAAAAACACACTGTTTTCTGAGGAACATGCTGTGCATGGTTTCTCTGGGCTTTCAAGGAGCTACACAAAGAACCTACTTGAGAAATAAATCAGGTTGAGACAACGCTCTTGTAATTAAATTCAACCATGCTCTGTTTTTCATCATTTCCCGATATTTTATATGCAGAGATAAGGATTCTCTTGTGAAATTGTTTTCCTTCAGAGCCCACCTCTTAGCCCTCTGAAATGTAAACTTCCATGCTTGCCGAATGTCTGGGTTTGTGAAAGATAATTTACATGCTAAGAGTCATGAAGCATGTCTAGTGTGAGAGATGATGGTGATATATTCTACCACTGTTCACCTCTTCAGCTGTGTTTAAACAAAAAATTTCCTTTTTCTGCATTTTTTTCTGTTTAGAATTAAGTCACTTGTTCTGTATGTGTAATGCAGCCTCTGGTGTTTAAGGGAGATATTTATAATTGCTGTCTCATGCTGCAGAGGTTTTCAAGAAATTCAAATTACATAAAAGTATTTTGGACAGTTTCATATTGCCAAGTACCATTATCTACAGCACTCGGAAAATTCTTCCAATGTTTTGGTTGCCTGGATCCTGTCAGAAGAGCTGTGAGAAAGAAAGTAGAAAGCCCAATGCTGGTGGTTCAACCACAGCTGATCAGAATGATTTAAGCAGCCAGTGGTGGCGGCGGGGGGTCGGGGCGGGTCAGGCCTTCAATGTTTTCCTAAGACTTGGTTTTTCTCATAAAGAAACAAAGCATCAATACCAGTACTGATTCGAGTTGTCATGGTGATGATCTCGACAACCTTCAAATCTAAAACGTATAGAAGCACAAGAAATGCTTTATTAGAAACTTGATCCGAGAAACTCCAAACTCTCTGAGGCAGTTCAATTCATGTTTAGGAGCTTTGGTTCAAGTGAGACAAGTCTTGTTTCTGTGTGCACCACGCTTCCAAATTTCCATTTTGTTCCCCCACCAGAAGCCCATCCTTTTGGGTTTCTGTGGAGGCTTCATTCCCCAGGGACCATGGGTTAAACATGGGCCATTGTGATAAGACTCAACCACCAGCCCCTCTTCCTCCCCAGAGGTGGGGGTGGGACTGAAAGTTCTAACCCTCTCATCACGTGGTTGCTTCTGGGGGGAGGGGGCGGGCAGCTCCATTCCTAGGTGGCCTAGGAGCTTTCCCAAAGGCGTTTAACATAACAAAAGACACCTTCATTGTGCTCTGGACCCAGAATAGGACGAAGAACAAATGTATATTTGTTTTTATAAATCACAACAGCACACACCTAAACTGATATTTAAACATGTCAGGACCTGCTTGATGAGCTGATGGTGAGTTGAGCATGCAGGGGGAGGGCTTTTTTTCAAAAAGAGGAGGGAGGAGGTTGGCACTGGTGGACAGAGTGTGCAGTGGAGACTGGCAGCTTGGGTGCTCTGGTACAAAAGCACCCTTGGCATGTACATTCTCAGGATGGGTGCAAGGGAAGTAGCAGTGTGATATTCGTTGATGAGAGGGGTGCTGCAGAGGAGAAGTGTATGGTAGACTTTGAGAGGTGAAAGTATGTCTTAGTTAAAACAAAGCACCGTGGATTGGGTGGCCTATCAACCCCAGAACTCTATTTCTCACAGTTCTAGAGGCTGGAAGTCTGAGGTTAGAGAGTCCCCGTGGTTGGGTTCCGATGAGGCAGGAAGATGGCGAGAGCGTGGTGGGGTCTCTTCTATAAATGCACTAATTCCATTCACGAGAGCTCCAATGGAATGACCGAATTACCTCCCTCACAGTTTTGTTTTGTGTTTTTTATGCCTACCACAACAATTTTGAAACTACAACTGGAAAACAGAGCACACACCGTCCAGAACCACCGGAAAGCTGGCAGAGTGGAAAACCTACAACTAGAGAAAAACAGAGAGGGGGACGCTGGGCCTCAGGAGCTGTGGAGGTGCGGAGATCCGTGAGCGTGGAAAGGGCGGGCGGCTGAATACGCGGCAGGCTTGCTCGCGGCGTGCGGAGAGGGAGGGCAGCAGATGCTGCGTGGCAAGCTTTCTCGTTTGGGAGAAAAGCAGGGCTGCCCGACTGCACTGAGGTCCAGCTGCGGTCGGGGAGAAACTGGGCTGTTTGGCAGCGGACAAGGCTTGAGAGCGGCCTTATCTCAGAGGCGCGCAGCCATTAATTTGGGCACGGAGGAACCGGCCCTCTTAGGGCCGCGCGGACGGAAACCAAGTTTGTCTGCGCCACCCTGAGACTCCGCCCCATCCAAGCTGAGCACAGCCCTCCCAGTGACTGGATTTCTCGTTTGGGAGAAAAACAAAGCCCCAGCTGGGGAGAAACTGGTCTGTTAGGCAGCGGGAGAGGCTCGAGAGCTGCCTTCTCTCAGAGGCACGCAGCCATTAATTCGGGCTCGGAGAAAACGCCCCTCTTAGGGCGGAGCAGACGGGAAACCAAAGCTTGTCTGCGCCACCCTGAGACTCCGCCCCATCCAAGCTGAACACAGAAGCTCTCCCAGCGGAGACACTGCTGATCCTCACAGCCAACTGGCTTGGAGATCAACTCCCGCCAGTGATACCAACAATCCCAACCACTCTGAACTCCAGTTTCTGGGGACACGCGGGGGACCCAGACGCCTACGGGAGGGACTCTCGGCCGATTGGCGAGTGAGAGTGACTTTTCTGTCGGTGTGGACGTCACCAGATTTCAACCACACTCATAAGGGACACATTCAAGAGGAAGACTCAGTGAGCACCAAAGCCCTACTGTGTCTCCAGCACAGCAATTCTTCCGTTATATAGACAGCAGGCCCTCACAGCCAATTGGACCGGAGGTCAATTCCTCCCAGTGTACCAACAGCAATCAGGGCTTTTAACTTCACCAAGACTTTCCACTCAGCCCACAAAGGGGAGTACCAAGAGCGACCACCTAGGGTGATTGGGGAAGCTGAGCTACCGGCCCCTATAGGTCACTGACCACACAAAGCCACTCCATCAACACAGGGAGGCAGCCAAAATGTGGAGACATCGGAGTATGTCACAAGTAGGAGAGATAGATGAAAGCCAACTAATGGACGACACAGTGTTCAGAACCATAGTTATAAGGTTACTCAAGAATCTTCTAAAAACCGCTGAGGAACTTGAAGAGACCTTCAAGGACCTAAATGAGAATACTAAAAAAATGGAAAAGGACCAGTCAGAAATTATGCATACACTGTCTGAAATAAAGAATATACAGAGTAGACCACCGCACCCGAAGAGTCAAACCAAAGAGCTGGAATATGAGGAAGAAAAAAACACCCAACCAGAGAGGCGGAAAGAAAGAAGAATCCAAAAGTGTGAGGATAGCATAAGGAGCCTCCAGGATGGCTTTAAGCGTACCAATATCCGAATTTTTGGGGTGCCAGAAGAGAGAGAGCAAGATACTGAAAACCTATTTGAAGAAATAATGACAGAAAACTTCCCCCAGCTGGTGAAAGAAATGGACTTAAAAGTTCAGGAAGCGCACAGAACTCCAAACAAGAGGAATCCAAAGAGGACCACACCAAGACACATCATAATTAAAATGCCAAGGGCAAAGAGAGAATCTTACAAGCAGCAAGAGAAAAACAGTTAATTACCTACAAGGGAGCACCCATACGACTGTCAGCTGATTTCTCAACAGAAACTATGCAGGCCAGACGGGAATGGCAAGAAATATTCAAAGTGATGAATAGCAAGAACCTACAACCAAGACTACTCTACCCAGCAAAGCTATCATTCAGAATTGAAGGGCATATAAAGAGCTTCACAGATAAGAAAAAGCTAAAGGAGTTCATCACCACAAACCAGTATTATATGAAATGCTGAAAGGTAATCTTTAAAAAGAAGAAAAAAGTAAAGATAAAAATTATGAACAACAAACATCTATCAACAAGTGAATCTAAAAATCAAGTGAATTAAAAATCTGAGGAACAGAATAAACTAGTGAACATAATAGAATCAGAAGCATAGAATGGGAGTGGATTGATAATTCAGGGGGAAAGGGGTGTCTGTGTGGGGGGTATGGGAAGAGACTGGTCAAAAATCATACACCTATGGATAAGGACAATGGTGGGGAGGGAACCGGGTGATGCGGAGATATGGGGGGAAAAAGGAGAAACTTGTAATAATCTGAACAATAAAGATCTATTAAAAAAAAAAGTCCTTTCATCCTTTTCACCAAATTTAAATAAAGACTCAGGGCCACTTCTTACAGAAGATGGAATTTTACTCCCCCTACATTTTTCTCCTCTTTAATCTTCTTGGCAACTCTAAAGTAGGTTTGTCAGATTTAGCAAGTAAAAATAAAAGGTATCCAGTTAAATTTGAATTTTTAGATAAGTAACAAATAATTTTTTATGTATGTCCCATTTACATGACACTCAAATGTTACCCAATAAACTTCTGTCTTGGGAGTAACTGACGTGATTTTGTTGGGAATCTACCACCCCCTGTGTGGATTTACTTCAGGGTTAAATCCTGATTGGTCTGAGTGACCCATAACAGTCCAATTCTCCTTGGCAGTGATTGGTTTAGAGAGGGGTCTGTGACTCAATTCTTGAAAAAGGGGTTTGAGAACAAATTCTTATTCCTCTGAATATTGTCCTGATGCCACACTTGGAACTGTGGCAGCCATCCTAGGACCGTGAGGGCAGCAGGCGGGGACAAAGCCGACATTCTGAGATTGGCAGAAGGCAGACTTGGAAGGAACCTGGGTGTCATTGTCCCACTGAGTTAATTAAGCCTGAAGATACCTGACCTTGGAACTTCTTACTTGGTGAGATAAGTTCCTTATTGTGTAAGCCATTTTCATTTGAGTTTTCTATTACATATAACCCAAAGCATCCTAAATGATACGTTATTTACTAGGCCAGAAACCTAAAGCTCAAGTTGGTACGATAAATTACCCACTATCACCAAAAAAGGAATTGCTGAGGTTGATCAATGCTGCTGTGCCAATGCAACCATTTCCTTATAGTATAGTATAATTCTCCCATGTCTCTGAACTTTGACTTTCTTATCTGTAAAGTGGGGAGGTACCTCTTCCCTCTCCATGATGTATTAAAGGTTTTAAGAAATAGCATGAATAGAAAGGTCCGCATGAAGATGCCTAGTACGTTTCCTCCTTTCTTGTCTTCTTTGTGCTTTTATTCTTGGGAATTTTCATTTACTCCTTGCTGTGAAAGATGACTAGTCCTCTCCTTTGAAAAGGGCTGGCAGCCCAGCAGCTGTTGCTCAGTGGTTGAGTGTCAGCCTATGAACCAGGAGGTCATGGTTCAATTCCCGGTCAGGGCACATGCCTGGGTTGTGGGCTTGATTCCCAGTGTGGGGCATGCAGGAGGCAGCCGACCAATGATTCTCTCTCATCGTTGATATTTCTCTCTCTCTTCCTCTCCCTTCCTCTCCCTGAAATAAAAAATATATATATTTTATAAAAGGGCTGGCATATTAAAAGGACTTATAAAAGATAAATCATGGTTCTTGTTCCATGGAATTACTTGGACCCCTGAGTGACTCACTGCTCATCTTACTTAATGAAGCTCGTCAATTCAATGAGTTCTTCAGACCACGGGGATCACTCGCAATTGTATCCACGCATTGGAGTGTTTCCTTACATCTTGCTGCAGTTCTTCAGTCCGGCCAGCACCAATTTCTGGAACCAATTTCTAGTTTTCACGTGTGGATGACAGCCTCAATGGGGAACAGCACCCACAGCTGCCTAGGTTAATGGTTCTCGGGGCCATGCTTTCTGAGAACGGAGGCAGGCCCTCAGTGGTGAGGATACTGGCTAAGGGACCTTGCACCGGTGGCCTAATCATTCTGAGCTTCACTTTTCCCATCAGGAAAATGGGGACAATTAGACTTACCTTGCAGATTGATGCAAAGATTACATAAGGTAAAGTGAGAGCATCGGATGAATCGAAGGTGAACCTTCAGTGTGTCCTGCCAAAGACAGCTCAGCATATTGCCAAGATCCCTGCGCAGTCTCAGTCACCTACCAAAAGGTTCCCTTTTATAAAAACGAACGAACAAACAAACAAAACGGAGATTCATGAAGAGAGGTTTCAACTTTTCAGTCAGGTATCATTTCTCTTTGGAGATAGAGTAGCAATCAAGTTTCCAGAATGAGTGTGTTCTGCAGGGAACTGAAATTGGGCCCTGCTTAGTCAGAACCTCAGCCCGCACCTCCCCACTGTTTCTGTTTGAATATAAACAGGAAAACCTGTGGGATTCAGGAGGCTCAGATTTGGAGTTTGAGTAACTCGAAACCTGGGCAGATAATTACGTTCACTCCAACACAGCCCTCTAAATTAACTTGTGCCCGTTGAGATCACAGTCCCTTTCAAAGGGTAAGAAAAAGAATGAAATAAGTTTTTCTTAGAATCAAGATAAAATGTGTTTCTAATGAGAAGTTACAGAGCAGATAGACTAAAAGGACCCTGGCTAGTCACTCGGGCTGTATCCTCCCTTAAATCATTGATCCAGTTGGTCTGTATTTATGGAACAGACCCCCCACCCTTTCCTCTCCCAGACCTCTTCACGAAATCCGAAGTCAGATACTCTGTGTGTGTGTGTCTGTGTGTGCACGTGTTCACGTGTGCGTGCACTTACAGACATCTGAATTGAACATTTCTAACACCCCAGAAAATTCTCCAGTGCTCCTTAACTAATGCCCCCTCCGGAGGTAACTGCTATTCTGACCTCTATCACCTTACTTTTGTGTGTCTTCCAACTTCATTTACATGGAAGCATGCAGTTTGCATTCTTTTGTATGTAGCTTCTTTAGCTCATCTGTTTGTATATTAGACTGATCCATATTGTTGCGTGTAGTCATAGCATTTTAGGTAGAATTTATTTTTAGAGCAGTTTCAGGCTCACAATGAAACTGAATAGATAGGGGGTAGATTTCCCATAGACCCCAGCCTCCCCATTATCAACATCCCCCACTAGAATGGTGTATTTGTTACAACTGATGAACCTACACTGACACACCGTTACCATCCAAAGTCCCAAGTTTACATTAGGGTTCACGCTTGGTGTTGAGCATTTTACTTCTCCGCCATTATGTATCATTCAGAGTATTTTCACTGCCCTAAAATTCTTCTGTTTTCCTCTTATTCCAATCCTGACTCCAATGTGTTCTATCTGTGTGACGCTAAGCTTCAGCTCCTTCACCTGTAAAATGGGGACACACTTAGTACTTGCTTCGTAGAATAGTTTTTTTGAGAAAAAAATTAATTTACCTGCAAAGTGCTCTTAACAGTGCCTGGTTCATGGGGAGCGTACCTTAAAGGTTGGGCGTTATTATTTCCCACTGTATTTGCATGCGGTTGTTTTCATGGAGAGGGATGGTATTTTTCCTTATTTTTTAAAGTTTCTATAAGTGTTTAGAGAAAAACTCACATATCATAAGTGTGCAGATGAATGAATTTCTGCCAACTCGACCAACCCTCATAATTGGCATCCGGATCAATATACAAAACATCACCAGTACCCATGAAACCCTCTTGTGCTCCCTGCCAATCACTGTTCCCCCCGAAGAGTAAACTATTATTCTAAATTCTAACAGCATAGACTCTTTTATGTCCATTTTTGCACTTTATGTACATGGAATCATATAACATGCATATTTTTGGGTGTCTGGCTTCTTTCAGTCAACATTACATTTATGAGTTCTACCCTTCTCCTCTCCTCCTCCCTCACCTTCTCTCCTGTTTATTGGAAGGGAATAAAGTGCCACTACAGAGGGAAAAATATATGAGTTGATGACTTAATAGGAATTTTTAAAAAGGAAAATATGATATTTAGATTAATTCAGGATTTGGTGCGCTTATTCTGCCTTATTAAAATCTTGACACTTAAGAATCCCAAGTGTGGGAAGAAGTTTTGAACTAGTGGTTTGGGCTTTGAGGAAGGGATCAAAGAGAGAGAGTAATGATGGATGAAAAGCTACTTGCATCTTCTCTAGGGCAGCGGCTCAAAGCAGGCCTGCTGCTGGATGCGTTGTCAGTGCAGAGCCCTTTCATTTCCCGCTGCAATCTTTTCCCTGGTAATTTTACTTATCATAACTCAGGTTCATTTCTTTTGGTAATGAAAGCACACTCTAAGTACAAGATGTTCTCCAGGAAATTGATCTCGACTGCCTGCACACATTTTGTGAGGTGTCCCCAGGTGACCCCCTGCCTCTATCCCCAGGCACACCGTCCTGTGGACCGATTGGCATGTTTGTGTGAAAAGTGCCTGTTGACCTGAGTTGATCTTCATCTGTGTTTTTACATTTCAGCAGGAGTCATCGTCTGCTTAATTTCCGGGCATAGAGGTAATCATTTTTCTCTGTCTTTCACCATAGCTGCAAGACAAATTCTCAGCTAATGGCTCACCTAGGCCCGAAGTCACCAAAGCGTTGCCAGACATTTCAAGAGAGGTAGAATATAAAAAAATAAAGAGCTTAGCTCCACAGAGAGATTCCTAAGTGCTGCAATCAACAATTCAGAAGGGGTGGCTGTACCTTGTCAAGTTAGCCCTAGTTCTGCAGCTGCAACTGGATATAATTTGTGGCTGAATTGGGATTGCTGCCAGGTGAGATGGAGAGGTTGTTCAAGGTGACTAAGGTAGAATAATAGGCAAGCATATTTTTTCCTAAAGAAACAATGGAGGAAGTTGCTGTTGGATAGGGTCTGAAAGTAGAAAAAACAAAGGATTAAACTAATGTCTATTTTAGTTTTGCAAGAATTAACTTTTTACTGTCATCTCATTGTAGAGTTAGACATTTTGAGGATTCTTGTGTATTGCCCATATTTGATCTCTCTGGTTTCCTCGTACACACCTATGTCTTCAACCATCCCTTGCATAGGTGACTCCCAAATCTGGGTCTTGAGTACATCCCCTGGGCTCTGTATCCATATATCTAAATGCTGGCTGGGCATGTCCATCTGGATGTCCTGCCATCATCGCATATGTCTAAAGGTGAGCTCATCATTTCTACCTCTTTCATCTATTTCATTCAGTATTATCTGATTTGATAAATGGCTCATTTGTTGAAAGTCACCTTGTTCTCTCTTTCTTCTCACATATTCTATATTGCCACATCTTGCCACATCTACCTCCTGAATACCCGCTAAGTCCAACCCTTTCTCATAGCCCCTGGAAAGTCCTTTCTGTTTCTTAACCAAATTATTCCAATAGTCTTCCAAGTAATCATCTGGTCTGCCATCTTGTCTGTCTATACTGAACACTGATGCCGTAATGATGAATATCAAAAGCATATCCGAATCTAACAACTTGTAAAGAAAATTATATACAACAACTGGGTGTTATTTATTCCAGTATAAAGAACTGGTTCATGAATCAAACATCATTCAATGTAATTCACCATATCAACAGGCTAGAGAAGAAAAATCATGTCATCATATCACATTGATACAGAGAAAGAATCTGATAAAATCTAACACCCATTCATGATAAAAACTCTCTGAACATTAGGAATAGAGAGGAAAATCCTCAACTTGATACTGAACATCTACAAAAAACCTAGAGTTAACATCATACTTAATAGTTAGAGATTAGACACTTCCCGCTAAGATTAGCAGCAAGGCATAAATGTCCTCTCTCACTACTCCTACTGGAACTCCTAGCTAGTGGAATACAAAAAAAAAAAGAAAAGTGTAGTTTGGAAAGCAAAACTATAGAACCTATAGAAGAAAATCTATATGACTTTGTCTTTAGTGGTGAGTGTTCAGATACAAGTTCAGAAGTATGATCTGTGAAAGGAAAAATTGATTGCTTGAACTTGATTAAAATTAAAAAAAATTCTGCCCTGGGAAAGTCACTGTTAAGAGAATAAAAATAGATGCTGGCGGCATAGTTAAACAACTAATCTGCTGCCTCAAAAAATTTCAAAAATACAACTAAAAGACAAAAACGTTACCACCCAGAACCACGGGAAAGCTGGCTGAGTGGAAGATTTACAACTAAGAAGAGAAAGAAGCACAATCGCTGAAAAGCTGAGGTACGGAGGCACGCGAATCGGGCCGGCGGCGGGCGGCTGGGTGCGCGGCTTTTCTTCAACCCGCAGGGAGACAAACTCCCGATCACTCTGAAATCCAGTTTCTGGGGAACTCGGGGGACCCAGGCACCTACGGGGAGAAGCTGGACTCTCGGCCATCGGGTCAGAAAGAGAGTGACTTTTTTGCAGAGGTGTGCCCAGCAATCATTGTTTACTGCGCTGGAGCGCGGGGCGCAGGGACTTGGAAACGTGGAAAGGCAGAGACGGCTGACGGCAGCCATCGCCGTTGGCCACGCCCCAGCCTAGTGACGCCCTGAGGCCCCGCCCTGCCCTGAGGCCCCGCCCCGCACATTCTACAAACCCGCCCCGGCTCCACACAGCGGCTTTTGCATATAAATGGCCTGTTCTGGAGCAGCTTAACCAACTGCAGCTCCAGTCAGACTGCTCCAAAACCGCCCAAGCAAAGGAGGAGAAAACTAGCCCTTGCTGTAGCTCCTGCTGGGGGACACACAGTACACAAGGGTACACCAAGAGTGTCCACCTCAAGTAACTGGGAGGCTGACCCGTTGAACCAATAGGACACCTAGTAAACAAAACTACCCTACCAATTCAGGGAAGCAGAGAATATGAGAAGGCAAGGAAACAGATCACAAACCAAAGAAATGGAGGAGAACAAGCGACTGGACATAGAGTTCAAAACCACGGTTATAAGGTTTTTCAAGAATTTCATGGAAAAGGCCGATAAATTCCATGAGGACCAACTAGAAATTAAACATACACTGTCTGAGATAAAAAATATTATACAGAGACCCAAAAGCAGACTAGAGGATTGCAAGAATCAACTCAAAGATTTGGAATACAAAGAGGCCAAGGACACTCCTCCAGAGAAGCATGAAGAGAAGAGAATTCAGAAAGTTGAAGATAGTGTAAGAAGCCTCTGGGACAACTTCAAGCGAACCAACATCAGAATTATGGGGGTACCAGAAGAAGAGAGAGAGCAAGATGCTGAAAACCTATTTGAAGAAATAATGAAGGAAAACTTCCCCCACCTGATGAAAGAAATAGACTTACAAGTCCAGGAAGCGCACAGAACCCCAAACAAAAAGAATCCAAAGAGGACCACACCAAGACACATCATAATTAAAATGCCAAGAGCAAAAGACAAAGAGAGAATCTTACAAGCAGCAAGAGAAAAACAGTTAGTTACCTACAAGGGAGCTCCCATACGATTATCAGCTAATTTCTCAACAGAAACCATGCAGGCCAGACGGGAGTGGCAAGAAATATTCAAAGTGATGAATAGCAGGAACCTACAACCAAGACTACTCTACCCAGCAAAGTTATCATTCAGAATTGAAGGGCAGATAAAGAGCTTCACAGATAAGAAAAAGCTAAAGGAGTTCATCACCACCAAACCAGCATTATATGAAATGCTGAAAGGTATTCTTTAAAAAAGAGGAAAAAGAAGAAGAAAGATAAAAATTATGAACAACAAATACATATCTATCAACAAGTGAATCTAAAAGTCAAGTGAATTAAAAATCTGAGGAACAGAATAAACTGGTGAACTTAATAGAATCAGGCATAGAATGGGAGTGGATTGATAATTCTCAGAGGGAAAGGGGTGTCTGTGTGGGGAGTATGGGAAGAGACTGGACAAAAATTATACACCTATGGATAAGGACAGCGGGGGTGGGGGAGGTAAGGGAAGAGGGGGGGGGTAGGAACTGGGTGGTGGGGAGATATGTGGGGAAAAAGGAGAAACAATTGTAATCTGAACAATAAAGATTCATTAAAAAAAAAAAAAAAAAGGTTTGCCCTGGCTGGTTTGGCTCAGTGGATAGAGCGTCGGCCGGTGGATTGAAGGGTCCCAGGTTCAATTATGGTCAAGGGCACATCCCCAGTAGAAGGTGTGCAGGAGGCAGCTGATCAATGTTTCTAACTCTCTGTCCCTCTCCCTTCCTCTCTGTAAAAAGTCAATAAAATGTATTTAAAAAAAAAAAAAAAAAAAAAAAAGAGAATAAAAATACAAGTCAGGTACGTATTTTCAAAACACATACCTGATAAAAACCTTGTATCCAAATTATACAAAGAACTTTTAAAACTCAACATTAAGAAAATAACATAATTTAAAAACTGGGCAAAAGATATCACACTGAAGAAGATATATGGATGTCAAATAAGCAATGAAAAGTACAAAGTCATTTGTCATTAGTAAAATGCAAAGTAAAACAAAAGTGAGATTCTAGTAGACATCTATTAGAATGGTTAAAATTGGGAAAACAGACAAAATCAATTGCCTGCAAAGATGTAGAGTAATAGCAACTCTCATTCATTGCTGGTGGGATGCAAAATGGTATAGACATTTTGGAAGACAGTTTGACATTTCCTCATAAAGTTAAGTATAGTCTTAATTATGTAATCCAGCAATTGAGCTTCTAGGTATTTACTCAGCTGATTTGTAAGCACAGGAATGTTTATAGCAGCTTTATTCATAATTATAAAAAACCCTAAGCCATCACCAATATGTCTTCATTCCTGCTGAAAATGGATGGAAGCTAGGTAATAGGAGCTCTTCAGAGTATTTTGTGGATCTCTGGAAGAGAGTGGGGAAATGAATTCTGCTCAGAGTGAGCATCATGTCCAACAGCATGCGAGTGTGAACAAGCACGGCATGTATGCGGAACCCAGTGTCGGATGATTTGCTGGCGCACAGGAGTTACATAGCGGCGACTGAGAAACGAGACTTAGGAGGTACACGAGTCTGGTCATGGAGGACCTCAGCACCATGTGGACAGCCATGTAGCTCATCTTACCCAGTAGACAAGGGGAACCATTGACATACACTAAGCAGGAATGACCCTATCAAATATGTTTTTTTGAATATTAAACTTTTAGATTGTAGAATAGTTTTAGACTTACAGAAAAATTGCAAAATTAGTACATAGAATTCCTAAATTTCCCATATCCAGAGTCCCCTATTGTTAACTTCATACATTAGTATGTTGCATTTATCACAATTAATGAACCAGTATTGATACTTCATTCAGATTTCCTTAAGTTTTCCTAACGTCTTTTTTGGTTCCAGGATCCCATCCAGAACAGCACAATACATTCAGCTGGCATGTCTCCTCTGGCTCCTCTTAGTTGTAACCGTTTCTCATGTTATGAATCAGAGTCAGAGACATCAGAATGAACTCATGTTTAAAATAGATATAGAAGATAGACACAGAATAGATATGCACAAAAATATTTATAAATATGTGTACAAATGTGGGTTAGTATACATCCATACACTTCTTGGCTCTGTCAGCAGAAAGGGCCTAGAAACAATAACACCCAGGAGTAACAAGCACATCTAGCATTCACATCTAAAAGTATTCTCCAAAGAAGTAACTGGCTTGGTTGGCATGGCTCAGTGGTTGAGTGTTGACCTATGAACTAGGAGGTCACAATTTGATTCCCTCTCAGGTTACATGCCCAGGTTGCAGGTTCAATCCCTAGTGTGGAACGTGCAGGAGGCAGCCGATCCATGGTTCTCTCGCATCATTGATGTTTCTATCTCTCTTACCCTCTCCCTTCCTCTCTGAAATCAATAAAAATGTATTTACTTAAAAAAAAAAAGTAACCAGAGCTCTTTGGAAAAGTGGCTGATTCTAGGGCAGGTGCAGAAAATATACAAGATGAGCCTGAAATCATTCAACACACTGGGGCCTTCAATACCTTGGTCTGATCATCTTCTCACTAGTCTTCATATTGTTGGTTTCCTTTTTTTAAAAATCAGTTTGATTCTGTAGAACATCTTACAATTGCTACCTTGCACATAAGCTTGGCTCTTTTTTTGCGCTTATCTCCTTGTATTAACATAGCCAAATTCCAACCATGGTTAATTACAACTGTCCATTTACCTTTGTTTGCTTCCAGGCTGTTAAATGAGGCTAAATAAAAATACCCAAACATGTCCATTGGTTTTACTTTCTCTCTATGATTACTAATCTCAAGTTGAGTTCTTACTGGTATATTTTCCTAGTCTACTGACTCTTCCACTCTCCTAGGGGTCTCTTTCATACTTTCTTTTCTCAAATCTTAGGATCTAGAATCAGACTGCCTAGGATGACATCCAGGCTTTGTCCCATACTAGCTGTGGTATGTTCCTTAACCTCTTCACACCTCAGTTTACTCATCTGAAAAATGGGCATACTAATAACTACTTCATACAGTTATGCTTAAGTGAATCATGCATGTACACTACATAGAACAGTACTGGCTTATAGCAAGTGCTGAAGAAAACGAAGTTAGCTTCCTGTTGCACGGAGAGAGTGGTCAGAGTCAGAAAAGAACTTTCACGTGTTTCTGCCACCTCGAATACAAATACATTTGTAATAATGCCATGCACACACTGTTTTCTCTGTGTGTACGAACTAAATGGCTGGTACATGTTCTTCTCACTTTTTTGAAACATTTTTATTGGTTTCAGAGAGTAAGGGAAAGGGATAGAGAGATAGAAGCTTCAGTGATGAGAGAGAATCATTGATTGGCTGCCTGCTGCATGCCCCTCACTGGGGATCGATCCCACAACCTGTGCATGTGCCCTGACCTGAAACTGAATTGTGACCTTCTGGTTTATAGGTTGATACTCAACCACTGAGCAACACTGGCTGGGCTACATGTTCTTTTCTAAGTGGATCCATTCCATGTGTGTGTCTGTTGCTATGCCCCCTCACTACCTAAGGTCATCCGCTTGCAATTTTACGTTCCTCTCCTGCATCATCAAATGTTCCCTCTTTGGTGGATTGTTCCCATAAACATGCAAACATACAATAATATTTTCCATCTTAAAAGACCTTCTTTTGGCACTGTATGGTCCTCGTTATGTATGCTCCTCCAGTTACTGTCTGATTTACCTGTTTTTCTTTAAAACAAATAGCAAATGTTTTCTATATTCACTATCATCACTTTCTATTTTCCAGTTCTCTCATGGATGCACTCTGCGGAAACAGGTCCCCAGTGACCTTCTCATTGCTAAATAGAAACCGCAATTCTCATTTCACTCTCCACATGGCTTCTGGGAACCACCGGGTCTCTTTTCCTTCTAGCTCAGCATCACTTTTTCTCAATCTCCTTTGTTTCTTTCTCCTTATCTAGTGACAGTGAAAGAGGAGGTGACAAACTTTCTATAAAGGGTCAGATGTTAAATATTTTAGGCTTCATGAGCCATTTGTCTTACCTACTCAAGTCTCTTGTTGGAGCAGGAAAGGGGCTAAGGAATGGGCTGGATCTGTTCTAGTGAAACCTGATTTAAAAAAACAGCCAGAGGGCTGGATTGGGCCTATGGCCCATTGTGGATACCTGATCTAAAAGTTAAAAAAAAAATACTATTGAATTTGAAATATACAAATTTGAATATATTTTCATCAAAATGTAATTTAAAGTAAGCATAAAAATAAAAAATTGTGTTTATATGTTTTTAAAAAAATATATTTTATTGATTTTTTTTTTTTTTACAGAGAGGAAGGGAGAGGGATAGAGAGTTAGAAACATCGATGAGAGAGAAACATCGATCAGCTGCCTCCTGCACACCCTCTATTGGGGATGTGCCCGCAACCAAGGTACATGCCCTTGACCGGGATCGAACCTGGGACCCTTCAGTCCACAGGCTGACGCTCTATCCACTGAGCCAAACTGGTTAGGGCTGTTTATATGTTTTTAATAATAATTTTTTCTTTTTTTTGTTTTGTTAATCCTCACCCAAGGATATTTTTTCCATTGATTTTTAGAGAGAATGGAAGGGAGGGATGGAAGGGAGTGGTGGGGAGAGAGAGAGAAAGAATGTGAGAGAGAGAGAGAGAGAGAAAAACATTGATGTGAGAGAGACATATTGATTTCTTGTCTCCTGCATGTGCCCCAACCAGAGCTGGGGATAGAACCTGCAACCCTTAGGTGCATGGACCAATTCTCTAATCACTGAGCATACTAACCAGGACAATAATTTTTCGTATAAAACTAGAGGCCTGGTGCACGAAATTCGTGCAAGGGGCGGGGTGTCCCTCAGCCCAGTCTGCACCCTCTCCAATCTGGGACATCCCTCTCACAATCCAAGACTGCTGGCTCCCAACTGCTCGCCTGCCTGCCTTCCTGATTGCCCCTAACCGCTTCTGCCTGCCAGCCTGATCACCCCCTAACCACTCCCCTGCCAGCCTGATTGATGCCTAACTGCTCCTCTGCCAGCCTGTTTGCACCTAACTGCCCTCCCCTGCAGGCCTGGTCACCCCTAACTGCCCTCCCCTGCAGGCCTTGTCCCCCCCAACTGCTCTCCCCTGCAGGCCTGGGTCCCTCCCAACTGCCCTTCCCTGCAGGCCTGGTCGCCCCCAACTTCCCTTCTCTGCTGGCTTGGTCACCCCAACTGCCCTCCCCTGCTGGCCATCTTGTGGTAGCCATCTTGTGTCCACATGGGGGCAGCCATCTTGTGTGTTGAAGTGATGGTCAAGCTGCATATTACTCTTTTATTAGATAGGATAGAAGCCTGGTGCATGGGTCGGGGCTGGCTGGTTTGCCCTGAAGGGTGTCCCGGATCAGGGTAGGGGTTCCCTTGGGGTGTGGGGCGGCCTGGGCGAGGGGCCTGTGGTGGTTTGCAGGCTGGCCACGCTCCCTGGCGATCCAAGCAGAGGCCCTGGTATCTGGAGTTTATTTATCTTCTACAATTGAAACTTTGTAGCCTGGAGCGGAGCCAAGCCTTCTGCTTGCTTCCTAGCGGCAGCCATTTCTGTTGGGACTTATGTATCTTCTATAAATGAAACTTTGTAGCCTTAAGCGGAGGCCTGGGCCAGCCAGGGTGTGTGGAAAGCTTGGCTTCCTCCATTGCCAGGGGCAACCCTAGCCTTCTGCTCTTTCCAGCTCCGTGGCTGCCCTCCTGCACTCTGTGGCGGTAGCCATCTTGGTTGGGTTCATTTGCATATTTGCTCCTGATTGGCTGGTGGGCATGGCTGGTGGGCATGGCTGGTGGGCGTGTCTTGTGGTGTAGTGGAGTGATGGTTACTTTGCATATTACTCTTTTATTAGATAGGATATCCCCAACTGTGAAAATTAAAAAGCATAATATAAGTATAATTAATGATTATCCAAATTTGAAGCCAAAATTATTAAGTGACACTGAATATTTTAATTTAATTTTTTGAAAAGTAATTATATCTTATTAGGCATTTGTATAAAAAAGAAACTATTGGCAGTTTTAGCATTCACTTTCTTTATGCCAATGCAAAGAATTAGCATAGTGTTTCAGGCATATTGAGTCTACACTTAGATCTATACAAATTAAAAACCAGTTAACTGCCACATGTCCAAAACAGAAACCGTCTCCACAGGCCATATATTTTGAATTGAATTTAAAAAAATCAATTTGCAATGATTATTATAAAAATAAATATATTACTCACAATTTGGGTGTTCTTAAATATATTCAACTGAAAATTCTCACGAAAAATTATTTTAAAGTTGGTCAGGGCTGCCACTTAGGGTAAACATTATTTTTATAGACACGCATGGCATGTGGGGAAGATCCCCCACTTGTATCTACAGACGCTTATGGTGGACAATGGGTTAAGTGCGTTGTGGATTGTTTCATGTTGGAAAATGTTCCCTAGTAGGAGCCATGCATTGTGTTGGTAATATTGCACTCGTCAGCAAGGACTCCCAGAATGGCAAATTTAGCTCAGAGAAGCAAGACAAGGAATGGATGCTAGGCACTAGTTGGAAATAATACGTCTTTGTGCAAGAATCTCATATTCTCTGAGAGGAAGGATTTGACAACTTAATTAACTTATCTTTTCTCCTACCTAAGCTCTTCTGCCACTCCAATTCCCCCGACACTCTAAAGCAGTGACTTTCCCCGACACAGGCAGCGGTAATACGGAGCACTGAGTCATAGACACAGTCACCTTTGGTTTCATTAACGCAGGGTAGTGAATGTGTACATGTGTTGCCCTGAGGCTTGAAATTATGATCGGCAGGAGCCTTTCAGTGTCAGCACTGGGTGCTGGGTCCTGAATGACAGAGGTATTTATGACAGAGGCATTTGGATATCCTTTATAGACTCAGAGTGTGTGTGTGTGTGTGTGTGTGTGTGTGGTGTATGTGTGTGTGTGGGGTATGTGTGTGTGGGGGTACGTGTGTGTGTGTGTGTGTGTGTGTGTTGGGTATGTGTGTGTGTGGGAGTTCGTGTGTGTGGTGTATGTGTGTGTGTGGGGTGTGTGTGCTCTGTGTGTGCGTGCTGTGTGTGTGTTGGGGGGTATGTGTGTGTGTGGGGTGTGAGTGTGTATGTGTGTTGTGTGTGTGGGGGTGTATATGTGGTGTGTGTGTGTGTGGGTGTGTGGGGTGTATATGTGGTTTGTGTGTGTGTGTGTGGGGGGTATGTGTGTGTGTGGGGTGTGTGTGTATGTGTGTTGTGTGTTTGGGGTGTGTGTTGTGTGTGGGGGTGTATATGTGGTGTGTGTGTGTGTGTGTGTGTGTGTGTGTGTGTGTGTGTTTGGCTAAGCTCAGGTCCCAGGGAAAGTTGCTTCCTGCTGAGACTACAGGCAAGTTTGGAAAACACTTCGCACCAGCTTAGGGCATAATTCCATAGCCAATCCAGCCGACACTGCACACCCATGAGCTCCCTTCTAAAATGATGTGGTAGAGTGGCACCCTGGGCGGGCAACTACTTACAAGAGCCACATTCAGTGGAGAGATGTGGATAGAGCACTCCTAGCTCAAGAGGGAAAACCTACCTCTAAAGCAGAGTAGAGCAACTGCTTTCTTAACCTAGGGTAGTTATTTGGAACAATAATGTCTATTTCAACATCAGTAAGTTACTGTGGAAGGTGATAAGCTCCCAGACACTGGAAGCTGAGCAGAGGATGACCTGGAGGGGAGTCTTCCATTGGGTACGTAGTGAGTCTAACCGGCCTTTGAGAACTCACCCCACTCTGAGATTCTAAGAGTATAAGATAAAGTGTTTGAAGTAGCAAACAACACATTGATACAGTGGTGTGCTGGGGCCGGTTCATACCGACTTGTAAGAGTCAATTATTAAGTGTTAGGGAAATTTGTGAACAGATGGATAAACCATTGGAAGCTGGAAATCAGGTGTGGTGGGAATGTTTACACCATCAAAATTGGCAGACACTACAACTCAGGGCTTTCTTTTTCTCTGGAGAGCTGGCTTACCAGTACATCCTTGAATACATAGTTGGTCCAGAGAGAGAATTTTACTTTAGCTAGGATCTATACAACTAACTCAGCGCCACCTCCTCTAGCAGGAGAATAAAGGAACCTGGAAGAAGACTACTCCTATATTGTGGTTTATAATAAGCAAACATATATTTCTTTTTCCCTATTCCTGGCATGGAGCCTCTAAAAATCCCTGTAATTTTCTAAGTGATGAGAACTATACAGGTGTCTTTTGTTATGTTAATGAGATAACTTTAGGGAAGCCCTTAGGTCACCTACTGGTTGCCAGGGGAACCAACCTTGTGGTTAGAGGGTTGGAACTTTCAGTCCCATCCATCCTTCCCCACAACCTCCAGGGAGGGTTGTCACCTGGTCAGTGATTTCATCAATCATGCCTATGGAAGGAGCCCCCATAAAAACCAAAGGGACAGGGTTGGGAGAGCTCCCAGACTGGTGAGAGTGCTGCACCTGGAGAGGGTATGGAAGTTCCGTGCCCTTTCCCCAGGCCTTGCTCTAGGGCCGGCTTTTTCCATCTGGATGTTCATCTGTGTCCTTTAACTTATCCTTTTATAATAAATTGGCAAACAGTAAGCAAACTATTCCTGAGTCCTGTAAGCAGCTCTAACAAATTATTGAACCCAAGGAGGGAGTCTTGGGAGCCTCTGATTTATAGCCAGTCTGTCAGAAGCACTTGTAGACCTGGACTTGTGACTGGCATTTGAAGTGGGGGTGGGGAGGGGCAGTCTTGTAATACTGAACCCTTAATCTGTGGGATCTGGCATTATCTCCAGGTAGATAGTGTCAAATTGAGTTGAATTGTGGGGAACCATCTGGTATTGGAGAATTTCTAGGTGGCATAGGAAAAACACATACATTGGAAGCAGTGTCAGAATTATAGCAATCCACAAAGTGTTTGTTTAGACTATTCATCTCCTCCATGGTAGCATGAAAGCAACCATTGATATATCAGTGAATGGGTGTGACTCTGTTCCAATAAAACTTTATTTACAAAAAACTGCAGTGGGCTGGATGTGGCCTACAGGCTGTAGTTTGCCAACCCTTGGACTAGATTATAAAGTTGGCTATGTTAACCTAAAGATAAAATTTCAAAGTGAGAGGCAAAAAGTGTTTATTTGAGTTCCAAAAGAATTAAATTTTGGGAACCACTGACTCAGGCAGAAACCCAGTTAGTGTTCTAAATATAGGGTGAAGGCAAAGGGATTTTATGAGAAAGGAAAGGGAAATAATTACATGAATAGAAAAAAAAGGAATTTCTATTGGTGCTAATAAGCTATTTAGCTATACATGGCTGGTTACTGATTCTAATGAATGTGCTTAATTATCACTTGTATTCAGGGGTTAGCTTTCTTGTTAGCTCTACACACAGTGGTTTGTAAGACTATATTGGTGTGGGCCAGTACAAAGTTTATTTTGTCCAGTTCAAAAGGTTTAAAGAATACGATATGCAAGGCAGTTCCTCCGAAATGGCTCCATTTTAAAGTGTTTCCACTTATGCCAACTTTTTGCAGCTACCACCCTGTGTATAATAATCAGGCAAGCCCGGCCAGCTCAGCTCAGTGGTTGAGCATTGACCTATGAACCAGGAGGTCACAGTTCGATTCCTGCTTGGGGTATATGCCTGGGTTTCAAGCTCCATCCCCAGTAGGGGCCCTGCAGAAGGCAGCCAAACAATCATTCTCTCTCATCATTGATGTTTCTATCTCTCTATCCCTCTCCCTTCCTCTCTGAGATAAATAAAATAAAAATGTATTTTAAAAAAATAATAAGCAACATAAAGGGGAAGGAGGATGTTGCTGTGTGCAAATATTCACACATGCAGAGTCCATAATGCAGAAAGGAAGGTGATCTAGGCAGAGGGAGGGGCTCTGGGCCTCATTTCGTCCACAGACCACAGAGCCAGAGCTGCTGATATCACTGTGTTCCCTTTTTGTCAGCCAGCCACTCATCTGTGTGTTGCTCATTATTTTATCAGGTGGCCCAAGCCTTCATTGTGTCTGAACTTTTGGTAAGTCTGCCTGTATGGGGTTGGAGTGGTTGTCCAGTAGCTTCCTCACCGGGCGTGGTTGTATTAAAGGCACACAGACAAAGTCCCAATAGTCTTAACCATATTCTTCCCATTCTGTCTGGGGAGCAGCAACCCCTAGTTCTCCTTGGCAGTCAGAGCATGGGAAAGAAGTTCAGGTAGTGGGCAGAGGAATAGGTCACAAATGCTGGCTCCATATGCTGGATGTCAGAGCAACAGGACACATGTGAAGACTGCACCATAGCACACACGACAGACGCGGGGGTCTCTATTTAAGTTGAACATTTAACAAAATGTAACTAAATGGCTGGTTTCCACACGAGGCTGTGAACTTCCCAGGAGTCAAGAACAGAACATATTTGTTTTTGTCAGAACAAAACATACCTGCTTTGAACAGAACCAAGCACAGCGCCTGATAAATTGTTAGATGCTTGAAAAATGCATATTAAAGAGCAATGTTATAAGTCAACATCCAAAAATATGGTGAAGTAACTCATAAAAACGAATTCACATGAAATAAGAGAACAGTGGGTTCATATGGGCAAATAACGTGTGTAAGAAACCCGTGCTGTTTGAGGGGAACTGACGTTTATGAATAATCCACAGTGCAGGGTGAGTGTAATCCTCACCTGGGGGTGGAGATTGGATGCTTCTCTTTTCTCTTATGAGGCTCTTGCAAAATACTTAGCAGTTCAGAGTGGTGTTGGTCCAGGGCTAAAGCAAACTGACTGCTCTAGCTTCTCCTAGGATGATGATTTATTTACGAGCTTCACTTTCAAACCAATAGAGCTTTGGAAAATAAAGCCTTTGGTGAGAAGCAGGTGCTATCAGCACTAATAAAAGTTCAAGTCCAGATGTGGAGGGGGAAGATATTATCACAGAGAAGTTGGCTTCTATTGGCAAGTTTAACTGCGGATTAAAGCAAATTAAACTAAGTTCAAGTCAACATTTTTGGGGGGACATTTACCAAGTGTAAGAGATGTATTAGCAGTCTAGGGGCACAAAGATGAGTAAGGATACTTCAAATCACTTAAAATCTAGTGAAGTCCTTCAGGTACTCTAGGAGGAGGCATCAAATAACATGTTTAAAGGAAGATGGAGGCGGAAGAGATGAATTCCAACTCAAGAAATCAATATAAACTTTATGGAGGAGGAAATATTTGAGAGATTACTATGACTTTGATAGTGTGTGGGGAAATATATTTCTGGTGGTGAGAATAACAAATAAAGGTTGCAACCTCAGATGTCTAAGAAGTCAAGCACATCACAATCATGAGTAAAGCCAGCGGGATGTAAGACAATAGAGAATAGAGAGGATTGTGGCAAATTGGAGAGGGTGTGCTCCATTGAAAGGGATCAGACATCCTTAGGCTCAGTTGACTGTTACCTTGAACTAGTATTTTTTCAAAAGAAGCTGGAAATCTTCTTAAATGTTACCAATGAATTATATGATGCAATCATCACCAAAACTTCATGGGATTAATCCAAATCCGTCTAAATCCAGTCAGCAGATAGTGATTTACATAAGGATGTTGAGGGAAAGATGTAAACAATGCTTGGGGAATGAGCACTGCTGGAGCATGAATGGCTGTGAGTAGAAGCAATAAGACAAAGACATGGATAGAGCCAGGTCTCCCAAGACCTGAATAATATACTGTGAAGAAGTTCAGACCTTGTTCTATAGGCAGTGAGAAGCCTGTGATTATGGAGATGATTTGCTGAAAATTCTGCTTATGGAGGAAGGAATTTATATGGAAGGGCCATTACTTTAAAAAAGGAAGATGTTTTATGATTAGTCAAGGTGATGACAGCGAGGAAAAAGTTGAATAATTCATAAATTGATGGTGGAGTGGAATAATTATGGACTTTAGAGTCAGAAGCCTCAGCTTGAAGTCCAGACCCTGTGACTTGGATGGGCAGTGAGGTGTCAGGCAAGTCTCTCAGCCCTGCAGAACACCTTCAACAACCAGGTTATTATCCCCATTTTACTCACAAGGAAACCAAGGCTCAGAGAGATTCAGAATCTTGATCGAAGTCCAACAGTTAGGGACTTGAAACCAGGTCTTTCTGGTCTGCATTCTGTGCCCACCTTCCTGTTGGCCTAATTAGCTCATCCTAGGATGCTGAAACAGAGTGGCTGCAATGATCGCTGGTGATTGCCTAGTCCCTACTTTTGAGAGAAAAGGAAACGAAGGCCCAGAGCAGTAAGTGGTCTGCTCACGGGCACCCAGCTAGCTCCTGGGGAGATCAGATTCTCAAACTCAGGGCTCTGACCTTCAGGCAGCGGCTGACGTCTGCACTAGGCTGCACGTCTGGCATGCAGCCTTTTTAATTTGCATGCACTCCTGCAAACAGGTGTAGGGGTCATTCTGGAGAATTACAGGACAAATTTACCCTTCCTGAGGAAACAGCTGGCAGGTGTGCTGTGGCATCTGTTACCGAACACACCCTGGGTTTATGGTGACTTTCCTGTGGCTTCTATCGCCAGTGGGGAAGCTGTTTGGCACCAAGTGGACAAATAAGGGAGTTCACTGAAAATCAATCCCTACATTCTTGTTTATCAGCCACTTCTAGCATGAGTATTACATGGTACGTCACCTAGATGGGAGCTCACAGGAGTCTATTATATATGTGAATGAAGATGCTGTTTAAGCAATAAAATGCAATTCACAGTGTTACTGAATTTTGGCTAATTTTGGTCATTATGCTTTTCTTAATTAAAATGCAATTAAAACTTATTACATTTTTATGAGTTTAGATTATTATGATTTTATCCATTAAAATGTAGAATTTAAAATGTTATTGAATTTTTGCTAAATTTGGTCATGATGATGTTCTTAATCAACAGATACTGAACATTCTGTTACTATGAGAACGATCTGAATACATCTCTGATATTAGGAATGGGTTTCACAGTTGCAAAGGTTGAAGACCATAGGTCCAGATGATTTATTGGGTTCTTTCCAGATCTAGCATTTTGTATTTTAAACCACAGTACTCAAAACAGTAGCCATTAGCCACATGTGGCCATTTAAATTTAAATTACTTTTTAAAAGTTCATTCAGTTGCACTAGCTACATTTCTAATGCGCAGTTGTCCCATGAGGCTAGTGGCTAGCATATTGGTCAAGTGTAGACAGTAGAACATCTTCATTATCACGGAAGGTTCAATTAGGCAGCCCATTCTAGGAGAACTGAGTGATCCTAGTGGTGTGCTTTCCTTGAGATGAGATAGTCCTATCACGTAATTCTCAGAAGAATACGAGTTTGGGACCCGAAGTCATTTAGCCTTTACTTCTGTCACTGAAGGGAGTGAAGATACATACTCTCGGGTGGGAGTGGTGAAGAAGCCTGACAGACCGATCGTGGGACAGTTTGCTTTCCCACGTTTGATTGTTCTGGAAACATGATGCTTGAGGATCGCCATGCACACTAATGAGTGTTGGTTCAGCCACACCCCCAATAGCCTCACCCACCTGATGACTCTGAGACTCAGAAGCCAGTGCCCAGGATCTGGAGAAAGACAGAGATCAGGATTTTGCTGGTTCCCAGCCTAGAGGAGCCACTAAGAAGAGGAAGAATGGAGAAGCCATCCAAAGCCAAGTAACATATTTCCTTCTCCTAACAGTGAGGTTTCTGGGTGTGGCCAGAGCCAAGGGGCTGGGAGCTGGGGGTGAGGGGCTCCCTTAAAAATCCTCAACGGTTAACTAAGACCTAAGGCTTGGTAGGGAAAGTCATGGGCCAGGAGCGACACTGGGTCTGATCATGCGCTTAAAAGACGTTGCCCTTTCTCATGAAACAAAGTAATATTTATTGTAGAAGACATAGACAATATAGAAGCGATGAGGATTTTCAAAACCACTCATATTACCACTGGAAATAATTATTGTTAATATTTTGAACATTTAAACATTTTTCATTTTAATTCCTTGAACTTGATTATAAAGCGTTAATATTAAATGCTTTCATTTTCTGAAACCAGGGTTTTTTTCTTATTTAATTGTACTACTTGTGGTTTCTTTGCTCATTCTGGCCACCTCCTTCCTCAATGTCTCTTCTCTCAGTTTAGTGTATTCTCTCTCATTGCAATGATTTTTTTCCCCTCTGTGTACACTGCCACAATCAGCTCAGAAAAATTATCAGGAGAGGATGATGCACTTGATTTCATTCATTCATGCAGATTGGATTCATTAGGATGAAGGTGTTAAGTGGCATTATAAATAGTTTCTGGAGTAAGGGCTCTGGTATGAGTGGAGAGAGAGCAGCGCTGCTCATGTGACTAGCAACCTTCCTGGTGTTGTGGAGGGTTTTTAGCGGGACTCATATCCAACCATGTGCATTTGTATGGCTGTACTCATTGTTCCAATAATGAAATAGTTCCACACCAATTGGTGAGTAGGTCCTGTCTTGAGCCCACTGAGGACCCTTCTGACCCCCAGGACCCACTTACATCCAGCAATGAATGGGTTAATGCCAGGCAGAGCAGGAGGTGCCATTTGCTCTGGTGCCATGGCTGGCGGCATTCTGATAGGTCAATACCAGGCCATTGGTGTTTTGAGTATCATCTCTGGTTATTAAGTATATGTCAGTGATATTGAAGTATTTCTTCCTGAAGAAAACAGGTTTAGGGGTACATTACGTATTAAGGAGATCTGACTAGGGAACCGTTTATAATCATTCCAACCATTGATTTTATCATTTACTAACTATTCCACCTTAGGCTGTTGCTTCACCACTGCTGCTCTGATTTTTGTTTGTTTTTTGTTGTTTTGTCTGTAAAAGGGGACAAAGAATTCATTCCTTCATCCATCCACCCACCCATTTTTATCCATATCTAACAAACAGCCGTGCCAGCACCCACCCAGAAATGTTGCCTAATGGTGACCAGAACAACATTTAGGGAACTCAATTTGCGGGGACTAGTGACAATCTAGTTTTGAAGGTCAAATGAGACCTTGGAAGCAAAAGCCTTTCTAAACCGTGAAGGTCACCATGTCAGTAGCAGCATCAGTTCCTCGCTGTTAATTCAGGGCACAGGCTGGGGCCTTGGTGCGCAATATACCGTTGGGTCAGGCCCTCCAGCCCTTTGTTTATCCATTGTATGCATCCTGCTTAGTGCCAAAAGGACTATGAGTAAGTTTCCATTTGACTGTATTTGATGACAGCCTCCTTGATCCAGGTGCTATTTTCCCCAAAAAACAATGAGAGCTTTACAGCTTTTGCTGAATGTAAAAATAATATGCAGCCTTTATAAAAATGTAAAACAATACAGAAAAAGGCATAGAGATGAAAGTAAAATTAACCCCAAATCTCACCTCTCAGAGATGATTACTCATCTTTTTGATGAAACATCTCTGAGGCATCTTCTTATACATTTACACATTTTTAAAATATAAACTGCCTCACATTATACATGCTGTTCTGGACCTACTTTTCCTCTGAACATTATCAGCACACACTGAAAGTTCTGTTGTCAGTGGAGTGATGGAAAAGAAGTGTTGAACATTAAAAGGAGCTGTGATCTTTATGGGCTCTTTCATCACAGAATTCTAGAATTCTCTTTGTGGAATCCTTTTCTTGCATTTTCCCCTTGAACTAATCAAGTCTGTGCTTAGGTCTACTAGGATAGTGCATTTTCAATTTCATGCATACACACCGGCATTGCTGTTATTAATGACTCTGTGCTATTCCATTGTATATACAAAATACGTTTGTGTAATTAGTCCCTCGCCGATGGATACTTGTGTTATTTCCCATTTTTGGCTAACGTAGTAATTCCATAATAAAAATCCCTGTCTATTCAATTTTGCCCATTTGCAGAGTTGTTTAATCTCACCCTCAGGATTAATTCCTAGAAATGAAAAGGCTGAGGTCAAAGTTTTAAAAAATTTAATTTGTATTTGAATCAGGCTAAAGACAAGACATTCTGGAAGCTTGAGGTTTAGCTGGGGTACCAGGAGTTAAAACTCATGGCACAATTATAGGACAGTGCGGAAAGTGATCTGTAGAGAGCTGACGAGCGAATGTTGTCATGTGAAAGGGTCACTGAGGCCCAGCCAATGTGGATCAGTGGTTGAATGTCAACCCATGAACCAAGAGGTCACAGGTGCGATTCCTGGTCAGGGCACATGCCCGAGTTGTGGGGTCAATCCCCATTGGGAGGCATGCAGGAGGCAGCCAATTAATATTTCTCTCTCATCAATGTTTCTATCTCTCTATCCCTCTCCCTTCTTCTTTCTCAAAAAAAAAATTAATAAAGACATATTTTAAAAAGAAAGAAAGAGATGAAGAAAGAAAGGGTCACTGAGTGTTGGGCAAAGTTTCAGAGAAAGTAGGTGAAGTGACCTTGCTTTGGAGTCCAGGAAAACATCAATGACGGTATCTCCCAGAGAGACCCACCTTTGGAGAGGGAGGGATGAGGTTCTTTGCATCTCCACTAATATTTGGTGAGTGCCCCTCCCACTTCTTTACTTATACATCCAAGGGCAGCCCAATTTTGATTTATTAAGTTAACTTTTTGGCTCTGATTGTAGTAAATATGCTATATCTTGAAAATCTTCACACAGGTTTTTATCTTCATAGAAATCTTCCTTCAATGCTTTTCTCAAAAGTTGTACTTCTGGTTAATAGTTGGTGCTTGGCTGGTGTTATCTTACTTTATTGATGCCCGAATTATTCAAGACAATTCCAAACCCTGACAAAAGAAAAATAGATGGCATTTATTGCCTCTTCTCAATGTTCTACACTTGTCTTGGTTAGAGAGCTGAATTAGATTAGTTTCTGTTCTTTATGGAGCTTTACTTTACTGACTGCTACCATGTACCTCGCTATATCACTGTGTTTCTAAAGTTGTTGTCTGATTATTTCTTTTCACTGTCTTTTTTTCTTTCTGGAAATGGATGCAGTGCATAATGGATGGCTTTATATAATTGCTACAAATGATGATAAAGGTTAGGCAAGAATATTAAATTCTCTATTTACACTTGAATATGAATCAAGGATGTTGTTGATTTGTAAATTACCCACTAATGAAACCTGGAAAAAAGTTTTCTCATCACATCTCCTCTACAAATTCTTAATGAATACTTACCTTTGTATACAAGAGTATCACAGATGAATATTCCAACATGTTCAGTTTTGGGGAGGAGAAAAATAATACTTAGATGGACTAATATCACAGCAGCCTGGTATGAAGTTGTTTATTGCTGGCAGATGGACCTTGTGTTTTGTTGTGTGCTTTTTTTTTTTTTTCTGTTCTGCACCTTTTGACTTCCTTTGCCATTTATAAATTCTTCCTAAGGTAAAAGCCATGAACTTGCTTTTCCAGCTTCCCTTACAGGTAGGATGCAGGTACGTGGCCCTGGCTGCACCAATCAGATGCTTGCATTTGAGATTTTAGATTGAAAGCTAGTGACACAAATAAGCAGGTGCATCATAGAACCATTCTGGTGAGAAGAAGAACAAATAGGCCTGTTTTCTGTGAGAGGGCAGTGTCAGAGGTTCTGGCAGCACCCCCTGGTTCCGGTGTAGTGGATGAACTGAACTGTCTGTATCCAGTGGGTCTGCCCAGGGGCTGTCTGTGGTCTGAAATACATGGGCATTGCCCCTGGCTTTATAGTTCTCAGCCCAGTTCTCCGGGCCTCCTCAAAAATCTGAAAACTGTCTCATATCCTTTAACATTCCTTTTCTATTTAATCTAGCTGTTACAGAAAACTGGAGAAGAACCAATCAATGCTTAGAGAGATGGAATTACATTTATTATTATTATTATTATTATTACGTGCAGGCCCAGAGGAAAATGTCTCTCAAATTCCGGCCCCAACATGGAGGAACTTTCCCTATTTATATGTTTTTACCTTCTTTGTCTCCCAAATATGGGGTGTTTCTGGTCCCCTTTGCAAGTTCTTAAAGAGCCCTATGTGCTGGGCCTTTGAGACCTCAACCAAAGGCTTGGCCTGGCGCCAGCACTGATAACTTCGTCAGGGGAAGGTTTATGGCCTCTCTGAAATGGGAGTAGTCTTATTTTCCTTATTATTTAAGCAAGCAAGCATTTACAGAAGCCAAAATAGCAGGGTTACAATTTTAAACAGCAGTTTTTATATAAGATGGATGCTTCATAGCCAAGGAGGGTTTCTGTAGTTTCCAACCAAGAAATCCAGTTGATACAACTGGAATATGAGGATAATGACAAGGAAATAAAACTCTTTTATATGTCTCTCCTTTCAGCTATTGAAAAATATCAGTAGAACAAAACCATTTGCCAGATCATTCTTAGAGCAGTCATCATTTACTTAAGCTGACTCACTGTTGAGAACAGCAATCCAGAAAGAATGAAACACCCAGGCAGGGCATTTCTAAGGGAAATGGAGAGTCACTGAATACTGGTGCAATGATTGATCTGAGTTTGGAATTCATCAGTGGTCATAGGAAAGGGGGTTAAAAGGAGAGATTTACTTTCTAAGAATAAAATTGCAACTCTGAGTTATTTATTGAAGAGTTTGCACAAAATTACTAAAGTTTGTCTGCAATCTTGAGTAAATGATACTCCGACTCAAAGCTCTTATATAAGAAAGGGTGAATTGTAATTCTACTTTTCTTTCTAGTATACATGGTGCTTTAATTCCATGATCTCTGCTCACTTGTAGACAGTGACTGCTGATATCCTCATGTGCACCTTTGAGCTTCTTGTCAAAGAAACCAAAAAAGCAAAGGGACAGAAGCATTCTTTTGATGTAAAAAATTCTTTTTAGAGTCAGTCCTTTGCGTATTCACTTGTGGTTTACATAGCCATGACTCAATTAAATGATATTATCTGCCCCAAGCCAAGAATAATTTTGTTTCCTCCTTTGTTTAAAATATAACTCACTCACATAGGAGCCAGTTAGTCATCATCATTGTAAAGGGCAAAGAAATCTGCTACGTCCAATCCCATTCAAATGCTCAGGTCATGTCACTCAGCTAGAAGAGCATCTTGTGTTCCATTAGAATTTTGTTACAGAGAATATTATCAACTTATCACCCTTTCCCAATTGTCTTAGAGAAGAGCTGGAAGCTATTTTTATTTTCTTAGAAAAATTAAAGAGTAAGAAGGAGTTTGTCGAGGCAAATAAAACAGCGAGTAAAAACCAAAAACCGCCCTAGCTGGTTTGGCTCAGTGAGTAGAGTGTTGGCCTGGGGACTGAAGGGTCCCCAGTTTGATTCTGGTCAAGGACACATGCCCAGGTTGCAGGCTCGATCTCCAGTAGGGGGCATGCAGGGGGCAGCCTATTGATATTCTCTCTCATCATTGATGTTTCAGTCCCTCTCTGAAATCAATAAGAATATATTAAAAACAAAAACCCAAAACCAGGAACCAGTTCTCCTGATTCCCTGCCTAGACCCCAAGAGGCTTTATTTTGGGGATATCTAGGATTGAATAAGAGAATAAAAGTAAGTGAATACATCAAATGTAAGAGACAGTTATAATTTCTCACTTTCTCACTCACTCCAGAGCAAATCCTTCAGCAAGTCCACAAAAACATATCTGAAGAAACATGAAACATTAATTTGAAAGAATATATGCACTTCTATATTCATTGTTATTTATAATAGCCACTATTTGGAAGCAACCCAAGTGTCCATCAGTAGATGAGTGGATAAAAAAGCTGTGGTTCATGTACACAATGGAATACTACTGGGCCATGAAAAAGAAGGAAATCTTATACTTTGTGACAGCATGGATGGACCTGGAGAACATGATGCTAAGTGAAACAAGCCAGCCAGAGAAAGATAAATACCATATGATTTCACTTACATGTGGAATCAAATGAACAAAATAAACTAACAAACGAAATAGAAACAGACTCAGAGATACAGAGAACAGACTGACAGCTGTCAGAGGGGAGTAGGGAGCGGGGCTGGCTGAAAAAAGGTGAAGGGATTAAGAAAAAAACACACCCAGAAACCTCATAGACAGACAACAGTATGGTGATTACCAGAGGGAAAGGGAAGTGGGGGAAATATGAGTGGGTAAAAGGGTGATGGAAAGAGACTTGACTTGGGTTGGTGAACACAATACAATATACAGATGATGTGTTACAGAATCGTACACCTGAAACCTATTTAATTTTATTAACCAGTGTCACCCAATAAAGTCCATAAAATAAAAAGATAGGATGATAATAAGTTGAAATATGGAGGAAGTAGTAGATATGAATGAAGGCTAGAACTGGTCAGCCTTTAGAAGCTGGGGATCTTGAAGAAGGCTGCCTGGTGAGCTGCTGTTGAATCTGCTCAGTCCTCACCTGCAAAACCTTCTCCCCAGCCCCTGCCCTGCACCGGGGGACTGCCTTCCTCCCTCAGTGTCTGCACGTCCCAGGCTCTTACACCACTGCCCGGCCCCCAGGTGTTAACCTGCCCGCCTTCCCTGTGAGGTGCCCACAGGGTGAACCCAACACTCTTTCCTTTCCTACAATGTCATCAAGAAGGGAAAGAGGAAGTGGCAAAGGGCAATGTATCATTTCCCAGGGCTGCCATAACAAATGACCACAGACTTGCTAGCTTATAGCAATAGCACTGTATCCTCTCACAGTCTGAAATCCAGGTGCAGACGGGACCTGCTCCCTCGGAGGCTCAAGGGGGGACTCCCTGCTGCCGCTTCCAAGCTTCTGGTGGCTCCAGGTGCTCCTGGGCTGTGGCCACATCACTCCAGTCTCTGCCTTTGTCTTCTCATCACCCCTCTCTGCGCCGTCTCCTTTCCTCTTTCTTGTAAGAACACTTGTAATTGGCTTTAGGGCCACTCAGTAATCCAGAATGTTCTCATCCTGAGATCTTTAACTTAATTCCCTCTGCAAAGACTGTTTTTGTTTTTTTTTCCAAATAAGGGCACCATCAGAGTTTCTAGAACTTGGAAATATACTGGGGGCTGAGAGTGGGCACCATTCAACCCCCTACAGGCAGTGAGTTCTAAGGCATTCGACCTATCAAAATACCTTCTTTTTATTTTATTCCTTTTTCTTTATAAACTTGGTATCTTTGAAATAGCATCAGACACAAGTCCTACTGAAATGTCACAGAGCAGAGGCAGCAGGCTGGAGAGCCCGAGAGCGCGGGCGGGGTCTGAGGTCACATGGCCTCGGTTCACATCCCAGCACTTACCAACCCCTCCGTGGCTCTGTTTTTCCATCTGTATGTTGGGCACAATACCAATACCTACCTCTGAGGTTGTTGTTGGTATTAAATAGGATAATACTTGTAACAGCATCTAGAACTGACCCAAGCAAAGTGCTTAACAAATGTTAACTGTTTCTACTATTATTAAAGTGAACAATAATGCATTGCAAATGGGTAGGGGATGGTGACAATGATGAAAGAGCCAGGCGGGATGGCTGGATGGTGGCTAGAAAGAGCTACAGTTCTTTGTGTCTTGACCCACCTGTGGCCACCTGACTTGGAATTAAACACATTGGTGGCCCCTCCTCTCGGGACCTGCTCTGAGCCGCTGTGTTTGCTGATCGGAGGCTTGGACTCTGGCGGCCAAGCCAAGCAGAGGGCGCAGAATTTCAAACAGAGATAGGGAGCTGCTGGGCGAACACGCAGAAAGGGCATTTCCTGGGAAGCACCGCCCCTCGGGACGGGGCAGCCTGATACCCACCCCACTGGGCACTGCATTCTAGACAGGAGCCTTTCTCCTCGCGAGACTAGTGCTGGACGCTGTGCCTCCTGCCCTGCTGACCTGCCTCGGGGCCAAGAAGTGCATGAGTGGGAGTGCTCGGGGCACGGTCAGGAGCCCTCGCCCGCCCGTCAAGGTGAGGCCCATTGCTCTGTTTCTTATTACTGAGCTCTGTCCGCCCTCTGCTGAGGTCTGGCTGCCGGATGCCCTTGTGGCTGCCGCTCCTCCTCTTGTTCTGAGAGACCTGGCCCATCATGGGTGAGTCCCAGAGCACAGAGCATGGACACTGGGCTTCAGCAACAGCTGCTGTGTGGCTCTAGGCAAGTTCCCTGGCCTCTCTGAACTGCGGTGTGCAGCATCTGGGAAGGTGAGGATTGCACAGTACCTTGGAAAATGTCTGACTGACATTTGCGAGGCAGCACAGAGTGAAGGCTCTGACAGGCCAGAATCTGATTGCAGCTTAGGGCTGTGGGGTCGTAGGCAGGTTCCTTAACCTTTTAGACTTCAATTCCCACATCAGTAAAAGAGATCAAAACTTCAGCGGCTGTTGGGATGATGAAATGAGAAAAATGTATGTAGGACCTTTAGCTCAGTGCTTGTCTCAGCCTACATGCTTAATGAGCAGCAGCTATTATGATTGTCTCAGAGCACGTTGAAGATTGATAATTAAATAATAAAAAGGATTAAAATATTGAATAAATTATACATCGTACAATGGAGAACTGTTTACTGGCTGAATCCCAGTGTGGTCTAGGTGGCAAAGCATTCAGCAAGCCCCGTGGAGACCTGGCTCTGTCCCCAGTGTGGCCAGTTTGTAGCTGGGTGACTTTGAGTAAGTTGCCTAACTTTTCTGAGCCTCAATTTTCTCGTCTTAAAATAAGAATAATGGTAGCTATTTTCTCTCATTTGTCAGGAGCTGTTCGAAGTGATTTAGATACATAAATTCACTTAATCCTTGACACTCTATGACAGAGGTGGGCAACCTTTTTTCTCCCAAGGGCCATTTGGATATTTCTAACATCATTCGAGGGTCATACAAAATTATCAGCTTAAAAATTAGCCTGCTATATTTGGTCAATCATATAATTAACTCACCCCTAATGCATTGGCAGGGCCAGACCAAATGATTTCACAGGCCTTATATGGCCCTTGGGCCGAAGTTCCCCTCCCTTCTCTATGAGGAAGGTATTACATGATGCCAATTTTACAGATGACAAAATGGAGGCATAGAGAGAGTATATGGTTTACTCCAGGAAACAGATTATAAGTCGTATTAGGAGGCCAAAGTCAGACCTGAGCCCGTGTCTTACCCAGTATACTTTAGAAATACCAGTCTCCTTTCCCACATGGGGCCCCTGCTAGGGTCTGATGTTTGGCTCCGTGCTTGGGGAGGGTAAAATACCTTACAGATAGAACATGTAGTCACTGTTTACCTCTTGGCTGCATCTCTGTTTCTGTTTAATGTGAGTGACATTCATCACTGTGTAAACTGGGGCTTTAAGCAGATATAGGTATGGATACATCGTGTTTACATGTAAGTTCACTATACAGACTTCTCCAGTTCTGATTTTGCTGTAGCAGACTGGGGATCAGTGAGGTCTTCCTCATTGTTTGTGAGGAATAAACTTTACTGCGAGTCTCCTGAGCCTGAGCCAAAACTAGGCATGACTTTAGACCCCTTCTCTTTGGTGATTCCAAGTTGAGGAAGGGACAGATCTTGGACACCTGTGCGTTTGGGACTCCACACACATTTGAACTCTGAACTGATGCTGAAACTGCATGGACAGTTACCCCTGGAGAATTGAACAGGACTGAGAGAGCTTCCTCCTGCCATGTGACAGCCTCAAACTCCAGCTTTTGCAAAAGTAATTTCAGAGGAAACTGAACAGAGCCCTCAAGAACATCTTGGTGGAGTGAGGGAGAGAGTTTGATGGGATTCTGTTGTTTCTGAGACCCTGTAAGTCTCACAGAAAAGGCTCCCTCAAGACAAGCTGTTTTATCAGGCTTCTCCGTAACACCTTAAGAGTTAGGTTTGATTGCATGGGTTGATACAGGAGTCTTCGGATTTATTTCCTTCTATGCAGGACATCACTGAAAATTGAAGCAATGAATTTCTGGTGGGGATTTTAAAAAATTGAGTTCATGTCTAGGATATGGATGACTGGAAGCTGTTTATAATTGCATTGAGTTGCCTCATATTTCAAGTTTTGACTGATTAGAGAGCTTCGTTTGTCTGCACTAATTACATTTTTTTACTCATGGAAGTAATCAGTTTGAGGGAAGTAGATTTTGGTTGCAGGAGCCATGAAGGAACTTAAACATGCAAAGGAGATAAAATCCTTGGCAGCCCCGTTGGAGTGGCTCGGTTGGTTGAGCATTATCTGGTGCACCAAAAGGTTCAATTTCCAGTCAGGGCACATACCTGGGTTGTGGCAGGTTCTATTCCCAGTAGGGGCACATACAGAAGGCAACCTATCAATGTTTCTCTCTCTCATTGATGTTTCTCTCTTTTTCTTTCTCCCTCCCACTCTCTAAGCATGTCCTTGGGCGAGGATTAAACAATATCCTTTGCAGATCATATTTGAAATGCTATAGTTTTTTCTGTACAGTACTGAACTGCTTTTGCTTTTAACAGATATGAATTTCCTTTCCTTTTTCCTTTTTAAGTATACAGAGAAAAGTAATTAGGCCATCATATTTAAGCCTTTGGAGCATTTTATGTAATGCTCAAGAGTTCTGAGGAAAGTGCTGTTGAAGGAGAAAGCTAATTTTTAGATGAATGGGATTCAGGTGTATCTGTTATCAGTGAGCCTGGCCTGGGTATAGACAGGACGTGTTATAGGAGTCCATGCTTGCTGAGGTCTTAGCATTCCTGGAGGGTAAACACAGGATAAATGGACATCCAGAGGTCACAGTGATTTCAATAAACAGATGTGTGACCTTGATCCTTGATCTGGTTCCTACTTTTTCCCTGGGTCTCAGTTTCCCTATCTGTTGAATGAGTAGGATGATCTTGATTAGTGGTTTTCAAACTTAAAAAGTTCATTTATTACTCAAACTCCTCAATATATAAAACACCATCACATTGGAGGTTAGGGCTTCAACCTATGAATTTGGGGGACACAGACTCTCAGTCTATAGCGTGGCCTAATCTCTCTAAATTTCTCTTTAATCTGAGACTGATATTGTCTTCACTCAAGGTCGTTGTGGTCACGTAGTAAATTATCATATGTAAAGGACTCTGACACATAGTGGATGTTGAATACATGTGTATCCTTTCCACCCATCTCTTCTCTGCTTCCCAGGACCTTCTTCTTCCTTTAAGATCAAACTAGAGTATCACCTGCTCTGGAGGCCTTCCTCGGCTCCTCTTGGCCCAGGCCAGTCATTCCTCCCTCCATTCTCCAAAAGCTCTTGGTCCCTACCCATGGTAGCCTTGCTCTTCTGTGCTTATACCACACTGTGGGCACCTCTAAGGCCAAGCACCCTGTTAGGTTTATCCCTGTACACCAGGCCTGTATGTGCTGGGGCACAAATAGACTCCATACACTTTTGTTGAATTATCATCTAAGGACTGGTGGTAGAGAAAGAACCAACCGATAAAAGGTATTTAGAGAAAGAAAAAGGAGGATGTGTTAGAAAAGGGAGTGATTTTAAGAAATGGATGGAGACCAGGGCTGGATGACAGCCAGAGCTGATGCACCATTTAACAGAGAATAAATGGTTCATCAGGCCCCAGGGAGAATAATTTCCTCTTCTTTCACAGCTCCAAGGTAACTGTTAGGACAAGGCTCGGCAACTGAAGTTTTAGATTATTCTCTCCTCTCACTATGCTGTCAGTCTTGGAATGACCTTAATGCTTTTCTGTCTGCTACAGTACATTTTTTAAGAGAGCCAAAGAACTTCCAGTGAATTTTTATGGAGCTTTCTATATAAATGCTCTATCCATGTGTCTGTCTGTCTGTCTGTCTGTCTATCTATCTATCCATGTATCCAATAGTCATTGAGCCTTACTATTTGCCAGGCATTATGCTAGATACTGAAGGTATGGATATAAACAGGCATGGTTACTGCCTTCAAAAGCTCAGCATCTAATAAAGGAGAATAGTTGTTTTAGACCAGGGGTCCTCAAACTTTTTAAACAGGGGGCCAGTTCACTGTCCCTCAGACCGTTGGAGGGCCGGACTATAGTTTAAAAAAAAACTACGAACAAATTCCTATGCACACTGCACATATCTTATTTTGAAGTAAAAAAACAAAACGGCAAAAACACCTGCATGTGGCCCGCGGGCCGTAGTTTGAGGACGCCTGTTTTAGACGGTTATGATATATACTAGTATGCTAAATGCTATAACAGAAACAAGAACAAAGTGCTAGCGGAATCCAGAAGAATGAGTGACTGTTCCTCTTTGCAAAACTGGAGGACACATTACATAAAAGAAGGTAGTTGAGTTGGACCTAGAATATAGATTATAGTGTTGACCGATCAAGATGGGAGAAGTTGCCTTCAGTGGAGGGCCTGAAAGGAGAAAGGGTTCATGGGCAAAAGTGTGATGAATTTAGGAGGAGCTGTCCATTGGGTGAAGTACAGTGTTTGGGGAGTCCAGTGCTGGACAGGAGGGCTGAGGCTGTATTGTGGGGAGCCCTAAGGGACATTCACAGAATGTTGATCCTATTTTTCATTTAATTAACATGTATAGGATATAGCACATTAGTGTTTACAAACACAATATCACATTTTTAATCTCATTTGATCTTCATGACAACCCTCTAAGACAGTGGTTCTCAACCTTTCTAATGCTGCGACCCTTTAATACAGTTCCTTATGTTGTGGTGACCCCCAACCATAAAATTATTTTCGTTGCTACTTCATAACTGTAATTTTGCTACTGTTATGAATCGTAATGTAAATATCTGTGTTTTCCAATGGTCTTAGGCTCTACAGCGGCGATTCTCAACCTGTGGGTCGCCTAAGACCATCGGAAAACACAGATATTTACATTACGATTCCTAAATTTCATTGTTTCTTCTGGTTATAAAATTATCTTTTGAACTTCCTTTACTTAACCACAGGGGTCTGCAACCCCACTGCATGTTAGAATCACCCCGGGAACTTTCAGAACTGCTGAGCCTTAACTGCATGGCTGACCAAGGAAATCAGACTATCTGCACGGGGCCTCGCCATGGTGTGGGGGACAGTTTTATTTATTTATTTTTATTTAAAAAATATTTTTATTGATTTCAGAGAGGAAAGGAGAGAGAGAGAAAGATAGAAACATCAATGATGAGAGAGAATCATTGATCAGCTGCCTCCTGCACGCCCCCTCCTGGGGATCAAGCCCACAACCTGGGCATGTACCCTTGACCGGAATCGAACCCGGGACCCTGCAGTCCGCAGGCCCATGTGCTATTCACTGAGCCAAACCGGCTAGGGCATGGGGGACAATTTTAGAAAGCTCCCTGTATGAGTCCGATGTGCAGCCAGAGTTGAGCATCACTGCTCTAAAGAAATAAGATATCGAACAGGCAAGTTGTGATGGGAAGATCATAGGGAGAGAGAAAGAAAAGTTTCAGTTTTGACAAAGGCAGGATGTCACACAGATTTATATTTTAACAATCTTCTGTCAAAACTCACACTGTAGCTCTTACTCTGTTTGGTGGTTTGCCTTTAATGAGTAGATCCCAGTCTGTGAAGTCAGGTAAATACACAGATGGGATATTTCCAGGAAGGGATTTCCCAGAGGGCACCAGGGAGAGGATCCAAGGCTCTCCAGATAACCCCAGGATGGTGGTAAAGCTTGCTTTTGTTTAGTTCTTAAAATTGACCTGTTATATGCAAATTCATTCTTTAGATAAAGAAATTTTATTAACTACATAATTTATTTTTTTAAGTTTATGAGTTTTCACATGAATACATTCACAAATCAGCCAATCTTTTTATTTTTTTAAGTACTGGGGGTTATGACTGGCTTTCGAGAGTGAGGTACAGGGGTCACTTGTGTCCTGTGTCCTCTTAGGTGGGGAGGAGAGCAGTGGGGCCAGAACTGTTCACACCCATTGACACAATGAACTTGGTGCTTTGTCCCATGGCCTGAGCTGCTTCTATTCCCCACTGAAGGTAGAAAAGGTGAGCCCAGTAGGGGAGTCTGGTGACACAATGGACAACCACATAGAGACCTTGCTTGCAAGCCATTTCCTAATCCCAGCTCCACTGAGCTATGGACATGACATTAAATTAGCTATTTGTAGGACTCTTACCAGATCAGCATGAGGGCTGGCAAAGTCATATATCTAACACCCAGGGAGAAAAGTAGAGTTAACGTTATTGCCACTTCCTGCAGCAGAGGAGCCTGGAGCTCAGAGAAGTGCCCCCCTGACCTAGTTAGAAAGTGTGTAGATGAGACCCAAATTCCAGGTGTCCAGCTGCTCTTTCCATGTGCCAGGCTGGATGCCCCTCTCTCCCAGCAGCGAGGGCCCCGGGCTTCCACAGCGAGCGTCGCCACCCCGAGCAGATGTGCTGCAGCAAGTCTAACACGTGCACTGTTTCATATTCTTATTGTTTGGATACAGATATCGGAGTCATGGTAGCTTTCACCCTGAGGAGACCAGGTTGGTATGGGGGTTTCTGTGTGTCTCTTGACTTATCTTGGGGTGGCCCTGGGAGGAGATCCAATAGATCCTAAACCAGAGATCCTCAATCATTTTTTTGAAGTGGGAGGGTTCCCATGCTGGAATCCTGGGCAGACTGGAGAGGGGAGTGTGATGGCAACTGCCCTGGTGAGCCTTCCTGATTTGCCGGTGGATCCCAATATATGAATTGGAAATCCCGGACAACCTCTCATTTGTAAAAATGGATCATCTGCCCAGTAATAAATTGTGGGAAGCCTAGGAGGTAATGTGTGCAAAATGGTGTTCCTGGCACATAGTAAATTTCAATACATTTTTAAAAAAATTTACATGCATTCTAGGAAATATTCTAGCCCATTTCTTTGTCATCGACAATACAATCATTTGTAGCATGTTTTTACAAGCATTGTTTCCTATTTTAACGTCACCCTGTGAATTGGGTAAGAGATGTCCCTCTGTCACATGTGAATGAAACATGCTCATTTGGGTTAAGCAACCAGCCCCAAATTCTAGCACTGAGAGTGGATTAAAGCTGGCCCTGAGCTGAGATTTGAGTGCTGCCTCAGATGCCGGGGGCATGCTCGTTCTGGGCTGGTGAGCTCTTCTGTGGCTGTCATGGGGCCGAGGAGGAGAAATCTATTTTATCAAGACTCTTCCTGCTGGGAGTCAGGCTGGGAATGCTCTTGATGACTGACTCAGGGGTTCGGGCAAACAACCTTGTGTGTTTGTGAAACAAACATCAACCCACCCAAGACAGCTGAGCTGGTTGTGAATCCTCTGGGCCATTGGAAGGACGTCTCTGGTTTCCTCTGCAGGGGGTCTGAGCTGTGCCTAGACCAGGCCTTCTCCTCGCTGGTCTTCCTTCCCCAAAGCAATGAAATCTCTGAAAGTGATTTCCGACATCAGTATCTTTGAAGCTTCCTTAGTTGCCTCGAGTGGACAGCAGGGCCAAGAGCTCTTGTTTTCTGAGGGTCAGGAGTGCCTTTCTCTAAGAGGTGGGAACCCCTCCTCCTCTCCTTTCATGGCAGCAACTTTGGGCATGCCCAGAGCCCAGTTACCAGCTGCCCAATGGGAGGTGCAGAATCCTGAGGCCATCGATGATGAAGAGGGACCATGTGTGTCCCTCTGGTAGATACTGGCACTTATTAGAAGCAACTTCCTGTTTGAGGATGGAAGTAATTCAGCCCTTTCAAGTAGCCTGCGGAGGCCATTGGCCAAGTTTCCAGAACATCAAATGCTGCCTCTGTGAAGTGATGATGGTAGTGAGCCCTCGGGGACCACAGTGGCAATTCAGGGTTTGGAAGGTGCTGGCCTGGGGCCCTCTGCCTGGTAACTTTTATTTGAAAACAGGATAACAAGAACTATTATTGGAAGTTTCCTTTAAGAAATTTCAGACAAAAGGAGACTTGGATTACTGTTCTTATCACAGGATAATCGCAAATGAAAGGGGGAAAATGCTACCTCCAAGAAGGGTACTTTTTTTTTGTTTGCTTGTTGTTTTTGTTTTGTTTTTTTCTTTTTAAAAATATATTTTTAATTGATTTCAGAGAGGAAGGGAGAAGGAGAGAGAAACATCAATGATGAGAATCATTGATTGGCTGCCTCCTGCATGCCCCCCACTGGGGATCGAGCCCGCAACTGCAGCATGTGCCCTGACCAGGAATTGAACCATGACATCCTGATTCATAGGTCAGTGTTCAACCACTGAGCCATGCCAGCTGGCCTGTGGTTTTTTTGGGTTGTTGTGGGTTTTTTTAGCACTTTTCATATACCAAGCACTTTCCTAGGTGCTTTGCTTACTTCGCCTCATTTTATTTTCACAACAATCCTGTTAAGTAGGAACTTTACTATTACCTCATTGTACCAATGGGGAAACGGAGGCTCAGAGAGGTATCTATCCATGTCTGGGTAGTTCCAGGACCCGTTTTTCCCCGTTCTACTGTAGCTGAAGGTATCAAAAGGCCCCTCAGGTACCTCCTTTCTGATGTTTGACCTCTTCACAAAATCCTTTACCAGTGGTCCTCAGGCCTCTGCTTGCACACTTCCAGGAACAGGGAACTCACTCCCCACCCAGTGCAGTCCGTTTCACTATTCAGACAGCACCATTGTGGAGAGATCCTTAATTGCTCATCTGGACCAGGGAGAATATCAACAGAATAAATAAACAGATAACTAAGTAAATGAATAAGTAGAAGCTTTCTGTGTGTCTCCTAGAACCTTCTGCTCATTGGTCCTAATCCTATCCCTTAGAATAATAACAAGAATAACTAATGTTTATTGACCAACAGTATGTTCCAGTTACTATACTAAAAGCTTTACATTCGTTATCTCATTGCACACGAGGACCCTGAAGTTTGGAGATGTTCAGTGACCTGGTCAAGGTGGCAAAAATAGTGCTGGGGTTGGAGTCCAGGCAATCTAACTGCAGAGTTCCTGATCCCAGCCTCTCACTCTGCCCCTCCTGAGTCCTAAATATGTAAGCAAAACGGGAAACTGATGGTCCCAGCACTCTTCTCACTGCTCCAGGAATGCAGAAAGCTCACAGAGGGTTGGAGCCTTCGCTGCTCTCTTCACCCCCCTTCTCCAGGCCTTCCTTGATCCTCTGCCCCCTTCCTCCACGGCCGCCCCCCAGCCTGCCTGACTCTCCTCTCAACTGTGACTTTCCGTTCTCCCACACAGAGCTGGCTGCTCTCCAGTCTCCCAGCCCCAGAAAGGGATTCTCTCAGGAGGCCAGCAGAAGGTCAGGATGCCCCTATTGTCTGATAGAGACAGCGGACTGGGCCTTTCCCAGGGATGAGGCCCCCAAATGGCTTCCCACTCAGGGCTAGTAATAACAATAGTAACCGTAGCTGACATTAAGGTCACATACCATGTGTCAGCTTCGCTCTGTATTTGCGGTGTGACCTCAGTGAGTTCCAGGGCCTCTTGACCTTGGAAATGGTCTGAGAACCTGGCTCTGAAAGGGTGTTCATGCTGCTCAGAGGAGCCAGCAGGCTCAAGGCCAACCACAGGTTGGAGCCTGGGCTCGGGGAAATCAGGCAAACCTGGATTCCAGTGGTAGCTCTGATGCTTAGGAGCTGTGCAACCTTAGAAACATTACCTACCCTCTCTGGGCCTTGGCTCCTCATCTGTGAGATGGGTGGGAGAGGGCTGCTGTATTGACATCATGATTAGATGATGTCATTTGTTTTGCATGGGTGACACAGGTGAGTGAGAACTGGAAAAATGCCAGCTAGTGCTATTAGTATTAGAATTAGGCCTCATTTAAGTGGGACTGTAGGTGCACTTCACAATTTCTTTTTTATTTTATTTTATGATTTCTGTTCAGATGGGGTTTTTGTGGTTTCTGCATAAGTAGAGCTGTCTGGATCCCTTGTTGGGCCATCCTGACACTTGTCTTTTGATCCTCATCCTGGGTGGATGAGGAGGCTGGCCGGCTTCCGGGCGAAGTCATTGTATGTGTGTGTGTTTATTTTCTCCTAACATATCTGAATGACTCAGTGTTACAGTGATTGTGTTGAAGTTTTTCTTCTTCTTTTCAGAAAGGGGATGTTTGGGTTGAAGCTGAAGAAGAAGAAGAATAAAGCAGAGAAGGGGTTAATCCTAGCCAACAAGGCTGCCCAAGGTGAGGCTCTGGTGGGGGGGAGCTGACTGCTACCCTGGGGCCTGGGGGCCTCACAGAGTGGACCCCTCCATGGCTGGGAATGGGGTTCACGCTCCATAGGAGTGAGGCAGGACATGCTGCCTGCTGGGTCTTTGGACCCCGCCGATCACAGGTGCGGGCCCAAGGCCTTCCACCCCAGGATGGCTGGTCACCTGGTCATTGGACCAAATGGGCAGGTGGACTCTGCTGGGCTGGGGAAGGAGAGCCACGAAGAAGCAGCAGCTGGACTCAAGCCCCTGCTTCTGTTCCCATTTGCTCTGTGGCCCAGGATAAGTCACTCAGCAGCTCTGAGTCCTGGTTTCTTCCTTTGTCAAGCGGACATGGCGTGGGCTGCTGGGTTGACCTCACATGGCCATATGGAGAATCAAGTGAGATTGAAAATGAGAGCGAGCATAGCAGCTGCTATGGGGGAGGCTCTGACTGTATTGTCTCATTTAACCCCTCCATCATCTTACCAGTAGGTGTTTTTGCCCTAGTTTTACAAAGGAGTTTACAGAGATGCAGAAAGACTGAAGTGTGGGGAAGGCCAGCTGCAGGAATTTGCAGGGCCCAGTGAAAAACAAAATGCAAAGCCAGTGTTAATAAATGATTAAGAATTTCAAAATGGTAATAGCAGAGCATTAAGCCAACTTCGAGGAAGTCCTTTGGATCACAGACCCATGACACGGGCCCTCCATGGCAGGCACGGAGCCAGGAAGCAGTCATATTGGGAGGTAAATTCAGGCTCTCTGGCTTCCTGCCCTTACAATGGGCTACTTCCTTCTCCTCAAGAGCAATGCCCGAGTTACAGGGTGAACTGTGCCAGCAGAGGCCAGGCCGGCATCCACTTGACATTTGTGTTTATTGAATCAAATAGGAACACTGGCTTCCATTGGACAGGTCTGGGGTGGTCCCCGGGAGACGTCTGGCAGCAGCCAGTTCAAGGCCAGCTTAGTGGGTCATTTCTAACCCCTGTCATCTCCTTGGGGGCCTCCTTCACCCTGCACTGCCATCCACAGCAGGTGTCCTGTCGCCCTCCCCACTAACTCTGCTCCTTGCCTCAGGTAGAACCTAATCTCACAATAAAATAACATGAAAATTATTCACACTAAAAGTGTTGGTAATAATGAGTCCAAGTCATCTGGGATGAGATAGGAGAGGCATTACATTTGAAGTGGGGACCAGGCTTAAAGCTTCATAGAAGTACTTGTCTATTTAGTTAAATTACAGGTATCAGGGAATGGGTAGAAAAGGCTTGGGGTCTTTCCTGGTGTCCTTGAAATTATGACACTGTGGTAGGTTCTGGGGACACATGCTTGAATCAGGCACAAGGACCTTATGAAAAAACGATAATTTATTTAAAATATATTTTTATTGATTTCAGAGAGGAAGGGAGAAGGAGAGAGAGATAGAAACATCAATGATGAGAGAGAATCATTGATCGGCTGCCTCTTGCATGCCCCCTACTGGGGATCGAGCCCGTAACCCAGGTATGTGCCCTTGGCCAGAATGCAACCTGTGACCCTTCAGTCTGCAGTCCGACGCTCTACCTGCTGAGCCAAACTGGCTAGGGCAGAAAAATAATATTTATGACACATTATTTGATCCTGATGCTTTCTACTTTTGACATGCATCATTCATTACTCTAAAATGTAGATTCCTTTGCTCCTGTTTTACAACAGAGGTTCAGAGAGGATGAGTGGCTTGCCCAAAGTCACACAGCTAATAAGTTTGAAGAAGTTGGCTCCTGAGCCTAGGTCAGTCTCACACCAGAGCCTGGGCTCTCTTACCCCCTGAGTTGCCCTCCAGTTAGGAGCCCTCACTGCTCAGGGGAGGAAGGAACAAGCTGGGAGAGATTTGGGGCAGTCGACCACAGGCGTTTCGAAGGAGCTGGCTCATTCTAAATAGAGTCTTCAGCCCACAAAGCAAACAGGGCAGAAAGAATCAGGCCCCTCCTAGAAAGTACATAGCACCCGTCCTGCTGGCCAGGGGCCACCCTGTAGGAGATGGCAAAACAAAGTCCAGAGAACTGAGTACACATTGGTCTTTCCTTGTTGGCCTGGCCTGGGAAGTTAGGACTTTTCTGGGTGAAATGTTTTGAGATTCTTAAAGTCTGTGGCTCTTATATCTGCATATTTGGAGGCATATTAGGCCATGCCTTTATTTTCTGAAATTCCAGTTACCTTAACTCCTCCATTAGTTAGTTACCCAACTAAGAGGTATTAGGTACCTTTCAGGATCGTCCATTCATTCAGCTACTCAGCAGGTAACAATGGAAGGCCTGCCGAGAGTTGAGCTGTGCTGGGTCTGGGTGGGTAATGGTCTAGAAGGGGGACAGCTCTATGTAGGAGTCTTCCGTTTGCCTCTCCAGATCTATTCTGCACCTTTTTTCTGGGACCTGTTCTCTATCCCAGGAGGCTAACCTCTATGGTTGCATGACCCAGGTTCCTTCCCCAGTGGGGTGTCCCAGCAGGAGATCTGAGAGAGGGGAGAGAGTGAGGTCAGGATCGGTGTCCCTCAACTGAAGGATGGTTGCTGCTCCTTGTAGGGAAGCTTGACTGCACCTGACTTCTCTTTCTACCTTCTGGTGGCTGTGCTCTCTCCCCGCTCATTGTTGGGGCCTCCGAGTGCTAACAGCTTGGCTGCTGTGAGCCCCGGAGAGCTGCACAACCCTTGTGGCTTTCTTACACCCACGCTGTTATAAAAAAAAAAGTCCTCAAATGGTCCCGTTCTGGATGGGCCATCTGTTACCTATCGGGCGCTAATGAGGTAACTGCATTAGAAGTTGAGAAAAGTAGCATCAAGATGATAGCGTGCTGAAACAGAGACTATTGGGGAATCTGTTTCAGCGCCGTCAGAGAAGGGTTCTCTGTGGTGATAATACTTAATGTGAAACTTCAAGGAAGAAAAGGAACCCAACAAGGGGTGGGCAGGAAGAGGAGGGATGACTGTGAAGATAAATTCCATGCAGGAGAGAGCTTGTTAGGGGAGAAGGAACTGAAATAGGCCTGTGTGACTAGAAAGCAGCGATGGCAGGGACAGAGGGACCGGTGGCCCAGGAGGAGGAGATGGAAGCCAGACAGCGCAGAGCATCAGAGTCATAAGTGGACTTCAGCTTTATTCTAAGGACAATGGAAAACCGCAGAGGGGTTTTAAGAAGAGAAGCAACACGAGGTGGATTGTTTTAGATGGTCACTCTGGATGGTCCATGGTGAGTAGATTGGAGAGAACAGAGTAGTAACTCAATAAATGAATGAATGCATGCATACAAGCTCTAGAAGACGCTGACTACCTTTCTACCTCTGGGTCTGTGTCACCCTCCAGCATGCAATGCAGAGGGAGGGGGTCCACATTTTGTTACCGTTCCAACCTTGGCATCTAACCTAGCACAGTTTCTGGCATAAGTGAGGTACCTAAGCATGGTCACTGGAAACTTGAATTGATAACATTTGGTCCCCATCCCTGAGGCCTTTGTAGCTAAGTAGGGAGAAAGGCTTAATTGCTCCTGCTGCCACCTGTGCGCAGGCAGGCGCTGCCGTTCTTTCTGTGTCTCAGCAGGCTGGCTTGTCTTTTGTTTCCACAGTGAGAAGAGAGTCAAAGGTGACTGCATTCATTCAGGCATCCTTTCTGTAACTACTGAACACCACCAAGGCTATGTCCATGAGCTCCTCTGACATAGGGGACCCATTAGTCCATCAGTTATTTGATTTGGCACCGTTTTCCTTCATTGCTGATTAAAATCAGAGAACCAAAATACATGAAAACTGGAAGGTGTTCAGAGACGATTAAGCTGACAAGTTTACCAATTGGGTCTCATGGAGTCCAAGGTTCTGAGAAACAGCTTCAGAGGTGTCTGAAAGGTGGAGGGTAGGGGGGTGGGGGTGAGGTCCCGTGGGATGTTCCCTACCCGGAGTTTCACCCAATGGCACATAGAACAGCTTGTTTTAAATGGACTTGTGTTATGTATTTGAAGTTTTATATAAAATTACATTTATGAAAGAATTATGTTGCTTTTAAAAGCTTTAAAAACACTTTTCTTATCTAATCCTTTCATTTTATAGGCAAGGAGGGGAAAATGCCACGAAATTCTGAGTGACTTACTCAACTTAAAATCCACACAATGAACACTCACCATGCACCTGGCAGATACTGTGCTAAGAGCTATCTATACTTAATTCAGTTTTCCTAACAGCCCTATGGGGTAGCTAACGCTAGCATTGCCTTGCTTTATAGATGAGGAAAACAGGGCTGAAAGAAGTTAAGTAACTTCCCCCAAATCTTGGAGCCAGAACGTGACAGAGCTGAGATTTGAACCCAAACCTTTTGGAGTTAGGTCTTTGAACCACACCATGTCAGAGCCTCTTTGTGTAAGAGAGTGTTCCATCCACTCTTAAGTTTTTGCTGAAAACCTGGTTGAAAAGTGGTTCTCAAGATTTGCTACACCATAGAATGACCTGGGGAATTAAAAACAAACTGACATCCCAGATAAATTAAATCAGAATCCTTCCGGTGAGGGAGGAGGTGTTTTAAAGACTCTGTTTGGTATCTATTCATGAAAATAGTCTTAACACATGTGTATTTGTTCCCTATGGCTGCTGTAACAAACACCACACCCTCATGCTGTGTCTAAAGGTTTCCTTGCAGCTCTGTGGCATGGCACTGGACACAGAATGGAGGCTCAGATCACTACATGTCTATTTAACAGGGTTTTCTTTCTTTTCTGCTCCTCTAGATGGTCAAGGTGAAGCAGAAGCACCACGAGAGGGCCCTTCTCCCCAGGAAGGACTGAGAGGAGATTTGATTTATGATGACGCGTCCATCACTCCTGTCCCCTCAGCTCCTCCAAAGAGAAGGTACAGGGTTGATGCGGGCAGTAAGCACACATTTGGGAGCACCTCCCCTGTGCCGGGTACCCCTGCAGGCTCGAGGGGACAGAGAATAGCACCCAGTCACTGCCTGCAAGAGCCAAAGGCCTAAGGAAGGCCGAGTGCCATGTCCTCATGTCCAGCTTTCTCTGTGGCCTCTTGATCCCGGCCAACCGTCAGCAGGCCAGGGTCCTGGCTCAGGTTCCAGTCTTAAATCCTCTGAGTTAAGGTCCTCATGTCCCTTACAGTTCAGAGACGACAGCAGCAACAGGAGACAGACTCAGGAGCTGTCCTTCACCTGCTTTTTAATTCATCAACACCCTAGATGTCTTAGCTTCGTGTCTGTCCCAAATGAAAAGGTGGTTCTTATGCAACCCGGCAAAAAAGTCAGAACAAACTGGCCTTCTGCATGAGATTTGTGGCATCAGTCAGCTATTGATGTTTCCAAATAACCCCTAAATTCAGTGGTTTAATATAATCAACCTTTATGATTGTTCATGAGTCTACAAATGAGTTAGGAAGTTTTATTGGTGCCAGATAGTCTCGGATACATCACTTATGTATCTGTGGCCATTTGTCAGCTCTGCTGATTTTAGTCTGAGGGGTGGCTGGTGGTAGGCTGGTCCAGGTTTGCCTCAGCTAGGACCACTGGGCTCTCCATGTGGTGTCAGATCCCCCAACAGGCTAGTCTGAGCTTGTTGCAATGGGGGTGATGGCAGAATTCTGAGCGAAAGTGGAAGTATACAGGTCTCTCGAGGTCTAGGTATAGAATTGACAAGTCATTTCTGCTGCATTCTATTGGCCAATGCAAGTCACAAGACCAGCCCACATCAGAGGAGACTGTTTTAGGGCAAAGAGCATGGATGTAAGGAAGCCAATAATTGGAACTATCAATGCTTTCAGTGTATCAAGTTTGTTTATGTCAATTGCTTACTCGTGGTAATTCTTCATGCCATCCATCTTTTTTTCTCAAAGATTAGTGCTTCCCTGTGGCAGAACCTGAGTTGTTATTACAAGGCTGTGGCAGGAAGGCAGTGTATGAATGTAAGGGGCAGAGGTGGGTGACCAATGGAAAAGAAGGTGCTATCTCAGAGGTTGACCTTTAACAGAAGACATGAAATTTGTATGAACATACTGCAATAGCTCCTCCCCCCTACACTGCACCATGACAGCCACCCCCAAGCCCTGAATAGGGGAAATGTCAATTATTTTAAAGTATCTTTTAAAGGATCACTTGCCATTTATTTCACCAGGATAATAGCACTGAACGGAGAAAGGCAGGAAAAAAAAGTAAGGAGTAGAGACTTTTCTCTTTGGTCAGAACATTCTCCATCAGTTGAAATTCTACCCACCAACTAATGCTCAGTTCAGATCCAGCCTCTGTGGTGAAGTCTTTGTTGCTTATCCAGCTCTCAGGAATTTCTCTTTTTTGAACTCCTATGGCATTTTTTTTTAATATGACACATTTTACACCTACTAGTTCTCTTTAAATGCTTTGGTCCACTCTCTTGAATAGATTGCTTTGCAAGGGTCAAGATGATGGATGGCTAATTCATCTTGGTTTTTCCTCTAACTGAGGAAATCACATAGCTTTCACATAGTAAATGATTGATACAAATTTGCCATTTTATTAATGAACGCCTATCTCTTGATATTTACATACATGATCTCCTTTACCCCTCTGTGGTAGAAATTATAATTTTCACTTTCCAATGAGGAAATTAAGGCTAACATCACAAAATTGGGGAGAACAAGTATTCTAAATCAGGTCAGTTTGACTCCAAAGCCTTGAGATTTTTTGCTAGTTTACTCTGTTCTCTACTGGACTCAATTATCTGAAGAAATGGAATGAAGTCGAGATGCATGAAGGTATTGTTAGAAGGCAAGAGAATACATTTAAAAGGAACTCAGGCACAGTTCATTTCCTGCCTGTTGCTGCTTCTGTGACTATAAGAATTCTTCATCTCTTTCTACTATTATCCAATCTCTAAATCCCAGGTGTGGCACATCTGTTTTCAATTACTTATGACAGTCCAAATAAAGGAAATTGTCTGGAATGTGAAATTTCACTGAGATAGACTCTTGGCTGTTCTTTCCAATTTCTCTTTTACCAATTCTTTCAATCTCAAAATTCAGAATGGTGATATCTAACGGATATAATTACGAAACTCAGATGGTTATATCTAGTGGAAATGGCAAAGTGGTCCTGTGGAAAGGATCTGACAGGAGACAAGGGACATCCTTATTGAGACCCAGCTCTGCCACTGACTTGCTGAGGAATCTCAGTTTTTCATTCTGTGAAATAACAAAATAAATAATACTGATAATCATACTAACAATAAGAGTGGACATTTATTCTCGCCAAGTCCTGGATTAAATGTTTACATGCATTATATCATTAAATGGTAGCCATCACCTCATGTGGTAAATGCTATTATTGGCTCCACTTTTAGGATGGGGAAACTGAGTCATAGAGAGATTGTCACTTGTCCATTTATACTTATCTCCCCCAGAAATGTAAAAAGAATATATGATATGACATAAGTAAAAGCACTTAGAAACATGTAGGGAAATATTACATGGCTTATGGATCTCAAGTATGTTCTTACTTGATGAAATGTACATGTTCAACTTTCTCTTAACAGATCAAAACTGTTGACTAAGATCCATGATGGGGAAGTCAGATCCCAAAGTTATCAAGTAAGTGATTGACTCTTCCTACCAGCTTCCCCAGTTGTTCTTGTGTGAGTGAAGAGCCTGGTCCAGAGTGCGTACACTCTGCTTTGTGTTGCAGATTGCCATAACCATCACTGAGGCCCGCCAACTGGTGGGTGAAAACATTGACCCAGTTGTGATCATTGAGGTCGGGGATGAGAAGAAGCAAAGCACAGTGAAGGAAGGAACCAACAGCCCATTTTACAATGAAGTAAGTCATGGGGGTCCCCAATACCCTCTCCATCAACACTCTCTCCACTGCCACTCTCTGGTGTTCTTGAGCCAAATAGAAAGCCTGTGCCCTCACGACTGCTTCCCATCACTCATCTAAGCCCATGGCAAACTCTCCGAGCCTCCTTAACAAACAGTCCATAAAGTTAAACAAAAAGATAATGGAAAGGATAGGTAAGAAATTCCCACTCATTTAAAATACATTCCTATATTTTTAGTAAGACCCATTTTCTTATTCCTTATAAGCTCATCTTCATCCATTATAAGCTCTGGGTTTATATTAAAAATGTGTTGGATGTTGGTTAGTGAGAATATACACATTCTTTTGCATAGCAGAGACATTGGAAATTTAATTATTCCTTTTGAAACAGGCATGCTGCCTTGGAAAGTAAAATAGTCGTATTTTCCTAAGCAATGTAAAAATTGTAAAGGAATACATCGAAGAGAGACATGAAGCTTATAAATATTAAACATTCTCTTTCGAAAGGAAAAAGATTAGACAGTAAAAAAAAAAAAAAACGGTGAAATATACAAAGAGTATAAAGTGCTATTTGATGAAAAATATGTGTCCCGCTGATCTCTGATCCTTAACCCCTTAGTCTCCTCCCTAGAGGCAGCCATTCTCACTAGGCGTTTGTATACCGTTTTAGAGATATTTTGGGCAAGCACTGAGAATACAAATAAATATTGTCAACAAATGGTAGCATTCTATACACGCTGTTCTGGTCCTTGCTCTTTCAACCAATGTGTCTTGGAGATGAGCCCAAATCAGGATGTACAGTTCAGTCTCATTTTCTGCCCATTGCTGTAGTTTCCCATTGCATCGATACACTGTAATTTACTAAGCCAGTCAATTTCTCATTGATGGATATTACAGCTTCTTTCAGTCTTTGGCTACTGCTTATACTAACATTTACATGGCATGACTGGGGCAAAGAATATATGCAATTGAGAAATTTTAAAATAAATTTATTGAGGTGACATTGGTGAACATGAACAGCATTTAAAATTTTGATACCTCCAAATTTCCCTCCCAAGACGTAACCATTTATACTCCAATAGTGTTCGATGGTCTTTGTTTTCCCTTAGACACTATGAATTATCAAAAAATTCAGTAAACTCTTAATTATTTTCCAGATGGGAATGGTAATTGAAAAGGAAGGCAGGAGAGCGTGGATAATGAAATGCATAGAAAATACCCAAATCCCATTGGAGCTGTTAACTCCTTTCCTCTTTATCGCTCCTGCCTCTGAGCCTTTTATCATGAGTAGAAGTGCCAGCCGTCTCCTCTCTGGTCCTCTCCCTGCCTCCATAACATCTTTGGCATGGTTGTGATATGAAATAATGTGCGTGAAAATGCTTTGATGCAAAGCTCTGCAAATTTGTTAATGATTATAATTAGTATCTGCTTTATGCATACAAGTCCTGGGTCTAAATGACATTAACTCAGGCCCAAGTGTAATCACGCAAAAACATAGAAGTTTAAGTAAAAATCTTTGTTACAGTTGAACTGAAAACATTTGTTACAGCGTTTGACCCTAGTTGTCAAGCCCAGAGTTCATCAGATGTTGAAGGAGCTGGTTAGTAGGGGCTGGGGAATATTTCCCAGCTAGAAATGTGTGTGGGCTCGGCAGTCTGGGGAACCTGTGTGAGGCAGTTGGGTCTAAAATGTGAGATTCAGCAGAAGGCAATAAACATTGGAATTCATTTATTGGCCCAAAGGAACGCACAGCATCTCATATATCAGAGAATGAAGACTGGCATGTAAGTGAATTTTGCACATAAAATAAATTCTGAACATGAAACTCTTAAAAAATTTGAACATATATATATATATATGAAAAACTTCCTGAAATGTTACACGTTTTTCTATTTTCTTAAACAGAAGGCACTGGAAATGCTACAATCTTTCATTGATACCTAAGGACTGCCATTTTGAAGATCTCATTATAATACATGATGACATCTTTCAGTTTCCACATTTGGTTTTTCTGTTTTGCCCATTAAAAACAGGCTGTTAGAGGTTACTTCTCTCTTTCCTACTGCTGTCATGTCCATCTCTAACATCCTTGGGTCATTTCTCCATCCTGCAGCTCAAAAAAAAGAAAAGAAAAGAAAAGAAATAATTCACAAAACGACTTCCTAGTTCTACCTCTACAATCCACAAAACAAACAAACAAACAAAAAAACACCACCACTCCAGTTTTCTGTACCTTTAATCATACGACCCACATTGGGAAGATACTCACTGCAGTTTAGATGATGAAATGTCTAGTCCTTGAGCCCCTTGTGTGATAATTCCAGGAGAACACAGGTTTGGTCTCAGGCCCACCAATAACTAGATATATGACTCTAGGCATGTCTCTCTCTTTTTAAAAATATTTTTATTACTTATTTTATTTTTTAATTACAGTTGACATTCAAAAATTTTTTAGTTTCAGGTGCACAGCATAGTGGTTAGACATTTGTATAATTTACAAAGTGATGCCCCACAATAAGTCTAGTACTCACCTCACACCATACATAGTTATTACAATATTATTGACTATATTCCACACTGAGATACTCTTTTTACCCATCATTCTAGATAGGTAAAAATAAATAAAAGATTTGACAATATAAAGGCTTGGCATAGGTGTGGAGAAATGGCTATTTTTATATGCTGCCAGTGGGAATGTAAAATGGTTTAGCTCCCTCAGAAAGAAACTTCATGCTATTTACCAAATATTTACATGCATATAAAATAAACCATGATCCAACAATCCCACTTCTCATGTCCATTTTAGAGGAAAACTCGCATTTATCCTGTGCAAAGATGTGGTTGGTGGCATTCTTTATTTTTTTACTTGAAAAAAAGTTTAAAACAAGTTAAATGACCTTCCAAAGGGTATAGCCAATCAATTGACGATATATACATTCACGCCATTGAGGCCCATGCAGCAACTGGTTAGAACAATACAGATGTAAGTCTACTCCAGGGGCAGGGTTCTTAAATGCAAGGCTGAAATTTAAAGTCAGAATGAACTTTATGTTTTATAGTACTTTGTCTTCGACTTCATTGGGCCTCAAGTGCATCTTTTCGACAAGATCATCAAAATCTCGGTAAGTCTATGACTGGTGGTGGGAGTCGGGGAAGCAGGAGAGATTCTAGGCATTGGGAGTTCTCTAGGGCAGCACAGCCTGCTTAGAAGAGGATAGACTCAGGTGGGTGAGTGTGAGCTGGTGAGTTTGAAACCAACAGGATAGAACTTGCAATAACCAGAATAGAGGAGTTCTGGAAGGAAAACCTTTTCAAGGAAATCTGTGCTTGTTGGAAGCAAGTTGTAATCTATCAAGCCAGCATGCATTGAATTGTGTAGTGTACTAATGTGGGAATGTGGAAAAGATGCTTCAGATGACAGTGGATTGCCATTTTTGAGTTGGTTTCTTTCTTTTTATGAAGCAAATGTTAGTGCTTCTCTCTTGGAGTGATCGCCACACTAATGATAATTAATCACATCCCTTCCCCTCCTAGTTAGCAGTAAACAGAGAAATAGAAAGAATCAGGAAGGAACCAAAGGTATCAGTAATGCTGGATTAGAGGATGTGATTTGGAGCAAGTGGTTACCACTTGGCTTCTTGATAGTTAGTTGCTGTTGAGTGTAGACCTCCAGATCTACCCATGGGGGATTGGGTCTGCTGCATAGACCCTTCCTCAGCCCTGGCAGGTGAATCCTACCTCCGCAGATCTAGTCTGAAGAGTAGAGACAGAGAGCTTTCTGGACCAGCCAGGTGTCTTACCCAGGTTGGCCCACCACCTGGAGGTCAGGAATGGGAAGGGGAAGTGCCGTGTTGAAGCTGTACTAGTCCACGTGAGAGAATACGAACAGGATCATTACCAACTTCATACCACTGTAAAAGGACAGAGACCACTGGACAACACACTGCATCTATCTCACCAATTTGAGAAATTGTTGCTTCTCCCATGCAGAGGGTAGTAAGGATGTTCATGCTTGAAAGTGGTAGGGTGGTGGGCTTCAGGGAACATGCTGTCTTCCAAATTGTTCCCAAGGACAGAATTCCTATTTAACATGCCAACATAAAATGTGTGGAGAATGAGGAAATGTTTTCCTAACAGTGACACCAACTCTAATAAGAATGGCAAAAATGGCAAACTTGTCTTGAAGACTTCCTTGCCTGTCTTTATCATTCACTCATCTTTATTTTAATATTATGTCACACACACACACACACACACACACACACACACACACACACACACACACACACAACATGTTATATATCAGTTCTGCATGAGGCTTAGGCAACAGTGAAATTATGATATTATCTTTCCCAGGGGCACTTGAAGAATGTGACTCTTGAAGAATGAAAAAATGATCAAGAGCCAAACATTCTTCATGTTTAAATTCCAGGCATGATGACAAGTGGTGCAGGAGATATTTTGGGACCTGGGACATTGCCCAGGACTTGGTTATATTACATAGCTCAGGCAATGACCTGTTTGGGAGACTCAGCCTCCTAAGGGACTGTCTAGATTGCAGATAAATGGTTAATAGCTAGATTTTTATACTGTATCATAGACAAGAGTCATGACTCCCTGTGGGCCAAGTGGATTTTTAGACAGAGGATCAAAGCTGGTATTGCCTATAACTGGTCCTAACTTACACGAAGAGACTACTTTGGTCTCCCTAAATAACCCTCTGGGACAGAGACCAAAGATTATAAAGGGAAAACTTCCCTTGAGGGAGGAGTATTTAATTCAAGTTTTCTGCTAGTGCATGAACTATAAGTCAGCATGCCCAGAATACATTCAACGTGGGAGAAAAAGGAGGGAGTGCTAAAAGCAGATGCTGTTGGGATAGACAGCTGTAGTAGACCCTGGTGGCATCAAAGACAATCTTCCCCTGATAGGATCCCCAGCACTCTGTGTGTGAGACGCTCCAGAGTGCTGGCAGTCTAATGCTTGACCACACCAGTTGCCTGGCACTCACACTAGGTGGATGATTTGAGGAGGCCTCCTGTGTTATTTAGAGATCTGTTTGGGGCTGTTGCATCCCATCACCCCACTGGGACCCAGATGTCTTTGACCTGAGAATAGCAAAGACAGAGTCAGATTTGTGTTCTTGCTCAGGCCTTTGGGAAGCCACATTAGCAACTGCAAGCATGGAAGGGTTGGAATGAGCTTGGCGTATGTGGCCCTAAATAACTCCTTTATCAAGCCAAGTTGTCCTTGCTTCCTCAGTTCTCTCACATCCTTGCAAAGTTTGGTCAGAGAATAAAAAGTGAAAAAGGAGATGGGAAAGGCTGTCATGTCTCCATTTCTTGAAGTCATTTGAGTTTGTTTCTTATTGACTCTCCCAAAGGAGCTGTTTAGAAGCTACAAAAGTCTCCTATTCATCCATCATTCAGTCGGTCTTATTCATTAATTCACTCAGTGTTTATTGAACACCCATTATGAACAAGGCCATATGGTGGGTAGTAGGAAACTGTCCTTGATTCAAGCGACTCATAGGATTTTATAATTAGAAGAAGATTTAGAGGTCATTTAATCTAACTTCCCATCAGTGCAGGAATCCTTCCCTACCACCTTCATGACATGAGGTTCTTGGACTCTGCTTGATTATATCCAGTGATGGGGAGATCACTACTTCTAGGAAAGCCCATTCCATTGCAAAGACATTCTGTTATAAAAACTCTCCTTATGGTGAGTTGACATCTCTCTTCCCGTAATTTGGGAGCTACACTGGGAACCTACCCTTCTACTTGGAAGTATTTCCAAGATCTGAAGACACAAAGTTACCGCTGCCCTTTCTCTTTTCCCTTTTCTGGGTTAAAGGTTAAACTCCTTCTGAATCTTCAGCAGTGACTCATACAATGTTGTTTCTGAACCAAGGGCCAGCTCTGACACCTTCCTTTAGAACTTAACTCATCTTTATAGCATTGGCATTCAAATGAGCTGCTACAACCAGCCAGGCACTCTGCTGTCTGCTGGTTAGATGAAATATTGAGGATGGCCATCTCCCTTGTTCTAACTATTGTACATGTCCACAACTTCAAGGCAATATGTGATGAGCTGTCTGAGAAAGTTGTGAGCTAAGTGTTGTGTGAGTTAGTGGAGAAAGGGAACACTTTCAGCTGTGGGGGATCAGGGAGAGCTGCTTGGAGGAAGCAACATTTGCTCTAGGTATTGAAGGATGAGTAAAGTTTCAACAGGCAGAGATGGATGTTGAAGGGTTGGCTGCACAAAAGTTCATTTTGGTAAAAAAAAAAAGAGAGAGAACATTCAGACAGAGATTTGTTAAGTGTCCTTTAATAAAGGATTAGCTGAAAACCTGCTGGGAGAAAGAGGTTCTTCTGGACGCCCTTTACAGCCCTGAGTTTTTGGTGACCAAATGTCATTGTGCTTCAGAGGAGAGTGAAGGCCAGACAAGGGTCAAGGCCTAGAACGCTCTTTGAGGTGTCAGGAACCCATTTCACAGGTTTATGCTAAAAAAAGAAATGTAGTTCCTCTGGGCTCACTGCTCCGTCACTCCTCAGGTCTTTCATCACAAGCTGATAGGAAGCATCCTGATTGGCGCCTTCAAAGTGGACCTGGGCACTGTGTACAACCAGCCTGGTAAGAAAGCCTTGCCTCCTAGTAGCTCTCTTACTCTTCTCCAGTTACCCCACCTGGAGGTCAACTCATGTATTCGATCATCCATTTCACCCTCCATTCAGTAACACTGAGCACCAATTATAGACTGTTGAGTAAGATATGGCTCTTTTCCTCAGTTTAAGATCTAATGATAAAATTATCTTCTATGTCCATACTTCTGAGCAGCTTTTACCATTCTCACAAATTCTGTCACATTTAGTGCTGTGAGACAGCATCAAGAAAGACAGGAAAGTGTTGAAGTTAAGAATATGGGCTCTGGAGCCAGATTGACTGGGTTCAAATTCTACTCTGCTCTTTCCTAGTTGTGCATCCTTGGGCAAATGACTTGGCTTCTTCGTGTCTCAGTACTTTCTACATAGGGTTGTTGGAGGATTAAGTTAATAAATATACATAAAGTGCTTAGTGTAGACCCAGCACAGAATAATGACTGTGGTATGCCATATAAGGATTTGCTGTAATAATCATTATTATCCCTGATTTAAAAGAAAGTGAAACTCAGAGGTCAAGAGGTCCAAGGTCAAGAGCTAATAAGTAATAAAGCCAACAATAAACATAGATCTTCTCATGAAAGACCTCTTTTCTTCAACTGTGATTCAAACTCACATGTCCAGGGGTCCAGGTCATGTGAGTTTGAATTAGCTCTGCTAATTCTATTAGAATTAGCATCTACTCAGCTCCTTTATCTTCTGCTGTCATGTGGAATGTGCCCTCTGTATTGCCTGGTCTAACAGTTTGTTTTTGGATAAGCCAGAAGTGTAGGTTTTTGTATGAGATTTTGAAGTTTGGACTTCCAGTGTAGGCCAAACAAAAAAATCCATGAGCCACATTTATGGCCTGTGAAATAATATGTGACTTCTATACTCCTTTAATGTCCTCCTACTCCATCAAATCTAGAACTCTGGCTAGGGGATTTCTGTCAGGTTGAAAGGCTCCCCGAATACTTGTGACTGGTTGGAGAAAAAGATGGTGAAGAGGATGGGAAGTAAAGGAGAGGTGGGAAAGGAGGAGAGGGAGGTGGCATGAGACTTGGAAATAGCCCAGATGAGGTAATCCCTCAGTAGAGTGTGGGAGACCTTGGGTGTGGGGGAGAATTGGGTGGGGCTGGGTCCACCTATGCAGGATGTCTGAGCTGTCAGGACACTTTTACAGGTCATCAGTTCTGTGACAAGTGGGCCCTGCTCACAGACCCTGGTGACATCAGGACTGGCACGAAGGGGTATCTGAAGTGTGACATCAGCGTGATTGGGAAAGGCGACATCTTAAAGACCAACCCGAAAATCTCTGATGCTGAGGAGCAAATAGAAAAGTGAGACAGATTCATCCAGGGCTGGGCAATGGAAATGATATGTTCCCATTTCCATGTCTCTTTCCCTCCCTCCCTTTCCTTATGGGTACATGAGAATGGCCAAGTTTATAGCTTGTCCACATGGGATTCTGCTCTATCTGAGGCATCAAGATGTGTCTGACTGAAGGTGTAACTAAGCAATGGGAAGTCAGTTTCTAGGCCGAGTAGAGCTTGTCTTCCTATAATAACCCATAATAGGCAAGCTATTCCTGCGCTTATCTGATGTATTTTAATTTAGCTGATTTTCCTTTGAAAGAATTATAATTTCAACTACTGATTTATAAAATGGGGAGACTTAATGTACCTATTGTAAGGTACAGCGTGGGAGACAGTGTTTATTCTATAATTGTAGGACCTAAGTGAGTTTGCATTCACTCTAATCATACTCTTCACTGTCATTAAACTAAGAAGAAAACTCATTTTAGCAATAGATCCTAATCTTTTTAGATTTCTGTCACATATCAGGATCCTTCTTCATGCTTCTAGCTTTCTTCCCTATTCTTTTCCGTGAGCGCGCTTTTTTATTTTTTGTTTTTGTCCTCCTCTAAGGAACCTTTTGATCCCTCAAGGGTTTCCATCAGAGAGACCCTGGGCCAGATTCTATGTGAGACTCTACAAAGCAGAAGGGTTGCCCAAAATGAACTCCAGCATCATGGCGAACGTCACCAAAGCATTTGTGGGTGACAGCAAGGACCTCGTGGATCCCTTCGTGGAGGTCTCCTTTGCTGGGCAGATGGTGAGGAACTGTTGTCACCAACAATGACAGGCCTGGGCCAGAGCCCTGCTCTTTACCTAGGACATTTCTAGTCAAATGAAATGAAGTTAAAATCAAAATTAGGAAGTGCCTTGAGAGAAGAAACTTGCCGCAAAGAGGCCCTGAGTCACGTGGCAAGAAAGAAGGGGAGGGTTGCTCACTCACTGTCCATTGGAGATTGTGAAGAGGAGCCATGGGGCATCATGGTTAGAACCTGGGCAGACAGGCCGCCTTTCTTACCTCTGGCTACTTCTCTGAGCTGTGACCCATCCCTACAGAATTACCAGCCTCCTCCCAATCTGTTCCACAGTCTGCCCAGGTAGTCGTTATCCTGTGTAAATCTGAACATCCCTGATCCCTGCTTAAGAGCCATTGGAAGTACCAGGGCCTGGGCACATGGTTGGAGCTCAATCCTGGTTGGCTGGGCTTTGAAGCTTCAGTTGACACATATTGCCTCTGCCCTTAACTCTATGTCTACCCGACCCCTCCACTTGGCAGGGTGAACACGAGTATTTTTGACTTGGACTGCCTTGGCGGTCAATAGGACATCAACTCCATTTTATGATGAGGTCCAGACTGGGGAAGTGATCTGCACAGAATCCCACTTTTATAAAACATGAACTCAGGGTCTAAATGTGCTGCATTCCCAGAGCTGCGTGGAACACTGCTGTTCATAGCACAGTGTTAGTTTCACCCTCGTCCCAGTATGAGGATGAGAACTTCCTGAGGGCAGGACCGCAGCCTTACTCTCCTTTGCCCCAATGCCTGGCACAGTGTCAGGCACGGAGTAGGACATCAGTAATGTTCGCTGGGTGTAACTGATTTTCATGGGTGTGGGCTGGAAGAAGGTTCATTGTTTTTAAGAACTCACTTCATGTTTCCAGCAGGTTTGATGGGTTTTCTTGGGTAAGTCGTGTTTTTTTTTCCATGGCTCCCATCCTCCTGGCTTTGTTTTTAGGGGCGAACCACGGTGCAGAAGAATTGTGCCGATCCCGTGTGGCATGAACAGGTGATCTTCAAGGAAATGTTCCCTCCCTTGTGTCGGAGGGTGAAAATCCAAGTGTGGGATGAAGGCAGCGTGAACGATGTAGCGCTGGCAACCCACTTCATTGACCTGAAGAAAATCTCCAATGAACAGGAGGGAGATAAAGGTAAAGCCTCACGTGTCTGGTTTGGACACAGGGCCTGGAAATGATTGAATTGGGCCCTCATCTTTTAAGTGAGAGGCTTAGAGCAGGCACTGTGTTAGGCCCTTCCATGTTCTGTGTGGTCTCTGGTTTGGATTGGTTCAGGGCAGAGGATGGAGCCAGACTCGGGAGCCTGGAGGCCTGGTCACCATCCCAGGTCTTTCATGAGCTTCACTATGTGTCCTCAAGGCAGTCACTCCCTCTCCCTGGGCCTTACGTTTCTTAATTGAAAAACGAAGTGTTTAGAGTAGATCAGAGGTGGGCAAACTATGGTCCATAGGCCACATCTGGCCTGCCACATATTTTTGCATGGTTCATAGGCTGAAAATGGCTTTTCCATGTTTAAATGACCCCCCAAATTGTGCCTCCAACTCACTGATGGGAGCAGGGGAGCAGGAGTAGGGCAGGGAGGCACTGCTGACAGTGCACGCAGAGGGCCAAGGAGGGACAGAGTCCCAGCTCATCCACTGAGTCAGCCGAAAGAGCTTCCACCCAGAATAAAGCTCTTTATACACAAAACCTAAATCAGTAGATGATGATTCTCTAAATATCCCAACAACTTTCCCTCCTTTTAGTCCTAAGGCAATCTTTCTCTGCACTACAAATCTGTGCTAACTGATGTATATATTTGTGCGTGTGTGTGTGTGTGTGTGCGCGCGCGCGCGCATATACACATACATACTGAAGGCTTGGCATAAGCAGAAGTCAAAATCGCATTTTTGTGCCCCTCACAGAGTGACCCTATTGGAAGGTCTCAATAAATATCTGTTACTTAACTCCTCATATTGCTGAACAGTTTGCCACAGGATGCTTTATGCAGAAAGCACACTGCCTGTCTACAGATTTCTCAGCAGATGTAAACGGGTTTTACCCACAGCTTTGCAGGAACATCTTGATGGTGTTCAGGGAGATGTAGAACAGTGTTTAGAAAGTAGACACCGGGGGCCATAAATACTTCTATTCTTTTTAACACAATATCTCTGCTTCTTAAAATTTATTCAGTGGAAGGACAGAATCTAGTTGATGGGGCTGCAGGGGCAGGTAGAGGAAACATTTAGGCATAAAACTATAGATTACAGTAAAACAAAGGTAACTGTTAAGCACATGATGATGCATATATTTATTAAGAGTAATGGCTAATATTCTTGAGCTCTTCCTAAGTGCCTATGTGAAGCACTTAATAGACATTATCTCTTTTAATCCTAACAGATGAGAAAGGGACTGTTAGCATCTTCATTTCACAGATGAGGAAACTGAGGCATAGGGAAGTTATCAAACCTGCCTGAGGTCACACAGCTCAAAAATGACAGAGCGGAGGTTTGAGACTTGAACCCAGGCTGTCAAGATTCAGGGTGCCCATGCTGTACCGCCTGGCAAAAAGGAACATTCTGTTGCCAAGGAGATGTTCACATAGATACTGTGTCTTTTCTCGGACATTATGTATTAAGAAAGGAAAATACTTAACGCTAATAGCAAACTACAATTCTGAGGACTTTTCAGTTCTATGTTTAGAACATATCTCAGAATATTTCCTTTCTCAGTCTCCACTACCATCATTCTGGAAGCCACCGATGTCTTCTATTTTGATGATGATGTGGTCCCCAAACCAGTTTGCCAACATCCATTCTTACACTCAATTCACATAGCAGCCAGACTGATTTTTTAAAATTTTATTGATTTCAGAGAGGAAGGGAAAGGGAGAGAGAGAGAGAAAAAACCACCAAGGATGAGAGAGAATCATTGATTGGCTGCCTCCTGCATGCCCCAAACTGGGGATTGAACCCACAACTGGGGCATGTGCCCTGACCAGGAATGGAACTGTGATCTCCTGGTTCATAGGTCGACATTCAACCACTGAGCCACTCTGGCTGGGTGTCAGACTGATCTTAAAACACACATCCGATTATGTTATATCTTGACTTAAATCCCTCTAAAATATTCCCATAATTTCTAGAGTAAAGACCTTGTCAGGGCCCCCAAACTTGCTCACGTGTCCAAACTCATCTCACACAGCTTGCTCTCTGGACTCAGGCCACTCTGGCTTTCTCTTTCAGCTTCTTCTGTCTCCTTTCGGTAAGACATATGCTTTTCCCTCCGCTAGAAATCTCTCTTTTCTCTCCTGTTTCTCTCTGCTTAACTCCTCTCCATGCTGTATCAGCCTGTTGTTTGTTCTTGCAGCACAAGGTATATCTCCTTCATAACATCTATGATGTAAACATTTGTTTAATGTTTTCATTTTCCTTACTCTCCACTGGGCTCTATGTATAGAGTCTAGCATGGTGGCTGGTGAATTTGATGAACAAATGAAACAGAGACAAGGATGCACATAAGATTATTTCTTTTTCTTTTTTCCCGTTTTTTAAAAAAATATTTATTGTTGAGGGTATTACAGATGTCTCTCTTTTTCCCTCCCTTTGTCCCCCTCTACCCAGTTCCTGCCTTGCCCCAGGCCTTCACCACCCTATTGTCTTTGTCCATAGGTACTGCATATATGCATATAAGATCTTTGGTTAATCTCTTCCCACCTTCCCCCCTACCCTTTCCTTCTGAGATTCGTCAGTCTGTTCCATGGTTTCATGCCTCTGGTTCTATTTTATTCATCAGTGTATTTTGTTCATTAGATTCCTAGTTCATTTATTTCAATTTTTAGATTCAGCTGTTGATAGATACGTATTTATTGCCATTTTATTGTTCATATTTTTTATCTTTTTTCTTCCTCTTCTTCTTTCTCTTCTAAAGAATAACCTCCAACATTTCATGTAACACTGATTTGGTGGTGATGAACTCCTTTACCTTTTTCTTGAATGTGAAGCTCTTTATCTGACCTTCAATGCTAAATGAAAGCTTTGCTAGGTAGAGTAATCTTGGTTGTCATAAGATTATTTCAACTGTGAACAAGTACAGACATTTGCATGGAAGAAAGACTAGAAAGAAATATAGCAAAATGGTAATTATGACTATCTATTGGTGATAACATAGACTGTAAATATTTCCTCTTGTCTTTTCTGTATATTTTATATTTCTAAGTGAATGTGCACAACTTTCATAAAACAAAAAAATAATCAACTTGTAAATATAACCACACAACTAAAGTTTGGGATCTTTTTAGGCTTTCTACCTACCTTTGGACCTGCCTGGATTAACCTGTATGGCTCACCCAGGAACCACAGTCTGATGGACGACTACCAGGAAATGAATGAAGGCTTTGGAGAAGGCGTGTCATTCAGGGGCAGAATTTTGGTAGAAATTGCTGTGGAAATCCTCTCGGGAGGGGCACAGGAGTCTAAATTTTCCAAGGCACTCAAGGACCTCAAGTTGTCTTCAAAGGACAAAGACTCCAAATCTTCCAAAGGCTCAAGTAAAGACAAGGGTGACAAAACGGACAGTGGAAAACCCCAGCAGGCTTCAGACAAAACCAACTCAACCGAGGTCGAGGTGGAACCTTTCGACGTACCTCCAGAAGTAAGTCTGAACTCACCTGTGAGGTAAAGCCAAAGCGGAGCAGCACCTGCCACAGGTTCCCAAAGGCCTGCGGCGCTCTCACCCTGCCCCCCCCCCCCCCCAAATGTGTGTTGGCTCAGCCTCATTTTCTGAATCCTCTGCCTCTTCCCGCACACATCACACCCATCTGCTGCTAATAATTCCTTTGGTGTCCCCCCCAAACACAATTCCATAGAAAACAAAGTAAAAGAGAAATAGAAGTTCTCTGGAGGAGCTGGTGGGAGTGGGTGGCGGGGTGATCAACTGAACTATGTATGTGGCCTATTTTGTTTAGCTTTGTTTTTAGCTCAGCCATGCTGTGGATGGGAGGTAATGTGGGAGAAAGGATGAGAGGAGGAAGCGTGGGTGACAAGCTGGGACACAAGACATTGAGAAACCGATTCCCTTGCCCAAGCCTGTGGGGAAATCACAACTCAAGAAAACACTTATCTTTGCTTATTAATATGAAGCACATTAGCATTTTCCAGCCTGGTTCTGTTATGGAAAACAAATCTTGGGCTTCAGGATGAACACAAACTGTGAATAACCTCTCAGCTGTTTAGTTTAGTAACCGTACTTCGTAGTTTAAGCAAATGAGAGAACTTTCTGTTTTGTTAGTAGCAGAGGTGGGTGGATTGCAGCTCTCAGCCTGGATGGTTCCGCCTGTGGGGGTGTGTTTCTCAGATCAACCAGACAGTCATTTGGGGTGGGGAAGGGAGGTGATGGCGGGTCCTAGGAAAGTCAGATTGAAGGATTGTAGCATGTGGGTGACCTTAGCCTTGGAAGGTCCACTTATATTTACTGCTGGGACCTAATAAATCTTAAGAAACTGTGGGGGAGAGGTTGGAGCACATGCTTGGAAATACTGGGGGTTGGTTCTATTCTTGGCTCTGATACTAATAACACCTCTTCGCGTTTCAGTTTGGTCATCAACAAAATGGGATAGTAATAGTCCCTCTCTGATAGGCATCCCCTGGGGGTAAGTGAGGGAATGCCTGCAAAATGCTCAGAGCTCCTAGCAATGCTGTTGTTGTTACCGATGATGCTATGGTTTGCCCCCACCACCAGTGCACAGCTATTTAGAGCGCTCTACCCCATTGTTGGTGACGTAATTTTGAGTATTTGGTCAGCCTCCCCAGCCCTCCCCTCTGAAATTATATGTTGGGAAATACTCTCTGGAAATGTGTACTGTTAGTTTGTTGTTAAGAATGACATTGCCTTGAGGTGATGGTGTTTGTGTGTTTCTTGAGAATACATGCCAACTTTGGAAACTTGACTTTCTGGACTTTGCCAGAAATTGTGGGTAGGTTAGTAGCCACCTAAGCTGATATCCCCTAAGTCTGACCCTGTGTCAATATTTCCTGCTGTCAAGACTGGCCATTCTTTTCTAAACAGGGATTGCCACGTAGAAAAACATTGCCTCTGTTTGAATCTTTGGGCAAGTGAATTAAGCTTCTGATGCTTTATTCCAATAATAACCTCTACTTTATAGGCTCATTCAGAAGATTTGATGAATTAATACATGCAAAGTACTTAGAATAGAGACTGGCACACAGAAAGTGCTCAGTAAATATTAGTCACATTAGACAGATATTTTAATCTTTCACGGGACTCCAGTGTCCTCATCTTTAAATGGGTATAATAAAATATCTCCCTCCCAGGGTAGTTATGAGAATTACATGAGATAATGTAGGTAAAGTTCTTAATACCACATCCGATACATAATAGCAGTTTGTTAAACATTGCCATCATTATTTTTCCAGCTCAGGGAGTCAAGATATGCTTCCAAAAGGAAGAGCCATTTGAGTCGAGCCTTGAAGGATGGGTAGGCTTAAGACATAAATTCTAAGCTGTTGAAATACTTGTCATGACTGCCATTTGTAGCACGTACACATGTAAGTTTTATGTGTACTAAATGGATGATCTCGTTTCCCCTGTAGGCCCCATTGTGATGGTTAGTACACAGGCGAGGAAAGGGACACCTGGAGAGTGGACATGACTTGCCCAAAGTCCACCAGCTGGGAAGTAGCAGAGTTGGGATTTGAAGAGGGTTTGTCTGGCTATGGAGCCTGCTGTCCCTCTTCCAGGCCACATAGCCTACATTCCCTCCAGGTCTCTGAGTAATTTTTGCCCTCCTCCCAGAGAGTAAACCTGGCCCCAGGAAAGTGAGATAAGTGGCTGGTTTACAGCCAATGGATACAGTGGCAGCAGGTGGGAGGGGTGTGTGCTCTGTGACTAAGGTCCAGCACTGGGCCCCCACCCTGTCCGGCATTTTCTGGTCAACAGACATTTCCTGCTGATGCTGAGGGCGCAGGAGGCTCCTGTGTGAAGGAAGGGGTGACCTCCACCTAATGGTGTGGAAACCCTTTGGCTCTCTGAGGGTCCGGGTTCGAGGTTCTCGATGGAACGAGGCTCTTTAAACTCTGAGATCACAACTGCATTGATCCTTAGAGGAATCTTACTGCTTTTTCCATTGAGTGTAATAAATCCAATCACAAAACCAGGAAGCACAGATTACATGATTCCGGCTCATTCAGCCTCTTGGCTCAGAAATGTGATGCTGTGTCACCCGTCCCAGCAACATCTGCTCCCTGAGGCATCAGCCTGTTCCATGTCAATAGGAGTCATTTGTAAATAGCTGTGTGCTATCTTGGGATGGCTCCTGTCTGGTGAACTGTGTGAGAAGCTGGCATAAGTGGAGCCATGTTAGAATGGAACTGCCTCATACGTCTTATTCCTTGAAACTTTGGAAAGTGTGAACTGGGCAAAACAACCACGGGACTGGGCCAGAGCCGCATTGCCTTCCAAACAACTGTTTGTGGAGCTAACAGGAAGGCAGACCCCTTTCCACAAGGCTGAAAATTGTAGGCATCCTTTAGAATCAGTAACCAGTCATGTACAGCTAAAGAGTAACGTAAGTTATTCGCACCAATAGAAATTCCTTTCTTCTATTCATGGAATTATTTCCCTTCTCTTTCTCTTAAAAACCCCTTGCCTTTACCCTGGAATTGGAGCACTATTTGGGTTTCTGTCTGAATCAGTGCTTCCCCACATTGCAATTCTTCTGGATCTCAAATAAGCGCTTGTTGCCTCTCACTTCGGATTTCTATTTTTAGGTTAACACCTGTCACAGTCTAGTCTTTCAGAATGCAGGCTGCGTGAGAAGGCAGTGGAGACCAGGTCTCAAATCTTGGCCGTCTTTAACTTGCTGTGTGATCTTAGCAAGCCAGCCCCTTACTGTCTCTCTGGGCTTTAGTTTATTCAGGTAAAAGGTGGAGGTTGGAGCAGATGAACTCCAAGGCTGTTTTCAGTGTAAAAGCAATTCACATTGTTGTGCTTCTGGGCCCTGCACCCCTCACAGAGCAACCACAGTGCGGGTAGCCCACCCGGTGTGCACCTGACTGGCTGATGCTCATGTGAGTGCCTAGCCCTCTACCCCTTTAATCTGGGCTTGTGTTATTTCTGGGAGTAAAGCCTGACTTTGAGTTGAGCACATGTTTAGAATTCAAAGAGCACTGGATCTGTGATCAGAATACTTGGGAAAGTTACTAACTCAGCCTCAAGCTTTGTATCCTCAATTTCCTTATCTGTGCAATAGGAATGATCCAAATGTTGATCTCCCAGGGTTGTTAAGAGGAACACATATCATGCATGTGACCATCCTGTATAATCCATAAAACTATGCTTAAATGTAGGGGCTTAATCCTATACCTGAGTATCTCATCTTTGGTTTTCTTTTTTCCTAATGCCTACCCACCAGAAGGTGATTCCATATTTCTATTTCACAACAGCATCTTAGAAAGATAATATGCCAAGCTTATGTTTTAAAATAAAAGAATGCTCATCAATAGACAATTGTATAAAGAAGATGTTATATAAGAAGAAGATCTATAATAATAAAAGGGTAATATGCTAATTAGACAGGACATCTTCCAGACATCATTCTGGACGTCCTTCCTGACGAAGCCGGGACCAGAAGGAAGCCAGCCCGAGGCCTGGGTGCTGTGGGCGGCCAGAGGAGGGAAGCAGCCCAGGTCCTGGGTGCCTACGGGCAGCCGGAGGAGGAAAGCCTGGGTCCCAAATGCCGGAAGGAAGCCGGTGCCGGCAGCAGGGGGAAGGAAGGCCTACTCTTGCACGAATTTTCGTGCATCGGGCCTCTAGTGTGTGTGTGTGTATGTGTGTGTGTGTGTGTATGTGTGTGTGTGTATGTATGTGTGTGTGTGTGTATATGTATATATATCATGGAATGTTACTTGGTTATAAAAAGGAATAAAATCTTATGACTTGTGACAACATGAATGGACCTAAAGGGTATTATGCTAAGTGGAATAAGTCAGAGAAAGACAAATACTATATGATTTCACTTATATGTGGAATCTAATGAACAAAATAAACAACATTAAAACAGACTCGAGAGCAGACTGATGGTTGCCAGAAGGGAGGGGAGTTGGGGAACTGGGTGAAAAAGGTAAAGGAATTAAAAAGTACAAATTAGCAGTTGCAAAATACCACAGGGATGTAAACTATAGTTAGTAATATTATAATAACTATATATGGTGCCAGGAGGGTACTAGACTGATGGGGGGATCACTTTGTAAATTATATAAATATCTAACCACTATGCTGTACACCTTAAACTAATCCTATATAATAAAAGTGTAGTATGGAGGTCATCTGGGAGTTCAACCAGGGGCAGGGCCAGCCGGGGGAAGGGAAGGAGGCCCCAGCTGGCAGCCTCTAGGGATCCTACCAGTACATGAATTTTGTGCACTGGGCCTCTAGTATAAAATAATATTGAATGTCAACTGTAATTGAAAAATTATAAAAATAAATAGATAAATATCCTAAAAAGGACATTTTTGTTGTAAGGTACAAGCTCTGAAGGTTGAGACTACATTCTAGATAAATGATTGAATTTGGATGTGCAATTTGCAGGTCCCGGTTCCTTCCTGTCTGATTAGTGGGGAAAGTATATGCCGTTTCAGGCTGACACTGAGACTCAAATGCCTATGAATTACCCTGGACCAGGTTAGCATCAGCTTCCTAATGATAAAATATAAGGAATCAGGCCTATCTCATATATACTTTTTCTTTCTATAGATTGTACCAGAAAAATACGAGGAATTTTTACTCTTCGGAGCATTTTTTGAAGCCACCATGATTGACCGGAAGATTGGAGATAAACCCATTAGCTTTGAAGTTTCTATTGGTAAGTGGGGCCAAGCACAGTGCCTGGCACATGACATGGGCTGTACAACCATTTCTTGAGAAAACAATTAAAAATTCCTTGTTTGCGTAAAAATTCTTGTGTTTCTACATAAGGGATAGATTTATTTTCATACTTTAAAAAACATATTAAGAGTACAGTTTGGATTCATACAGATTTGGGTTACTAAACCTGGCTCCATTATACTAGGCTCACTTAATTTCTCTGGGTCTCAGTTTCTTCATCTATAAAATAGGAATAATGATAACTTCTCATAGAGCTGTTTCAAGGGTCTAATGGATCATGCAGGCATAGTGCCATGCAGATAGTGGTGCTGTTATTATAACTCCTAGCAATCTTTCTGGGCTCATGCACATCTGGAAAAACTATTGCAAGAAAGGATATTCCATCAGAGAAGGTCTTAATTCACATTTGGAAATCTCTGTTTCAAAGAAAGAAACGGAGATGGAATCCAGTTAATTTGTAACTTAAGTAGTTTTTACAAATGAAGACATAACATGGATATAGATGATGGCTTATTGTCATTGTCAGTCTTATTTCTTTGGTCTGACCATGCTCTTCCCACCTTCATACTGAGATCTTATTTCCCTACCCTGGGAGGACATGAACTTGGATCGCTTATGTCAAGCTGCCTGATTCTGCTTCTTGACTGACACCTGGCCCCTCTCCCCTTGCTACTGCCTCTGCAGGTAATTTTGGGAACTTGATTGATGGAGGCTCCCATCACGGGAGTAAGAAGAAGTCAGCTGAATCAGCTGAGGAGGACACCCTTCCGCTGCTGCAAGAAGGAGAAAGGGACACAGCACAGGAGGTTGCCATCCCGATGGTCTCCACCACTCACCCAGAGAAGCCACTCGTGACAGAAGGAAACAGGTAGGAGATGGCAGAAGCAACAGTTTCTGACAGTGGGAGTCTGACCAATTTCTGGGACTGTTAGTTTCAGTTCTTCCCTAAAACCAGAAACATTATTATTATTGTTAATCTTAGTTATGGGAGCAAGCATATGTCAGGCCACCATGGTAAGTGCCACTCTCCTGAATCCTTAGTTACATGTCAACAACTCTCCAAATGACACATCCAGGTAATTCACTTAAGGGCAGAGCAATGATGATGATTATTATGATCAGATCTGAAGTTCCCTTTATTCTAGAACTTTGATGCACAACAGGTAGGAAGGCCAGAATTTAAAAATTCAATCCAAACCGTATTAACAGTTATATTCATCTGAGTTATGTGCTATTATGCAAACTCAATTTAGTGGCATTAGTAAATACATCATTTCTTATTTTACTTTGACACAGTCCAACTGAAGAACTCAAAAAACGATTGTTAGCCACTAGAAAAGACTGTCAGAAAACAGCCGGCACCTACATGTACCCTTACTGATCTCGAACCCATGTAAAATCTCAACATGCAAAGTGAAGTAAAATTATAGAATTTGGTTTTAAGAAAGTGGTTCAAGCACCAACCAAGGGATTGATGAGAATAAGGGAAAGCCACACATAGTGAGAGACCTCTGTGTTCTGAGCCTTGTGCCGTGAATGAAAACTTCATGATCTGCAGGGACTCTCACAAGAGCACATTGCTCTTCTCGTTTACATGCAAGGAGATTGGACCACATCACCAGAGCTCTTCACCCTCTGCTCTTCTCCATCTGGACTCTCTCTCTGGGCACGGACCCATGGGTCACTGACCACTATTAGGAGAACCAGGATTCAATCTATTTCCCCAGGCAGCCTTCTTTCCTGGCACCGATCCAAACCGATCCCCTTGAGCATCCCATAGATTATTCACCAGGCTCATGGTCTATGCAGCCAATGTTGCTTCTCTTCCCATCTTTCCAGTCTCATAGACTGGTCCTACCATCCTCTGGGTCCTTCTAACCACAAAATTGTCATTCTCTTTTTCCTTCCTACCCACATCCAATCAGCAATAAAGTATGATCAATTCTAGTTCTTAAGTATTTCCTATATCTGTTGCCATTTCTTAATTCAGAGAGTTGGCATCTTCATCTGCATTATTTAAAAACCATTACCTGGCTTAAATGTTCTTCAAGAAACTTACCAAACTATCTATCTGAACCAGTGACTCCCCAATTGGCATCATCCATGGGCGGCCGGTGGCTTTCAGGATTAATTTCAGAAGCCATAACTTGGTTATTCAATGCCCATCTACTTCTCTGCCAACATCTTCAGTCACTTCCCAAACTCCACGTTTTCTCCAGCCACACAATGGCCCTGGCAGTTCCCCAAACTGCTGCTTCTCGTCTTTCTAAACACACTCTTCCCTTTGCCAGGCAACAAATCCCCTCTTCAGAACTGCTGGCTCCCATTAATCTTCAAGACAAAGACCAAGTTCCCTTTCCTGAACCCCAAGTCTGATTTGGACTTGACACTCACCTCCTCCAAGCACTGATGACACCGCATGAAGACATGTTCACTTGTCTGTGTCCCCGTTAGACTGTGAGCACGCTGAGGCAGGGCCTGTGCTATTCCCCTGTGTTTCTGCTCCTCTCTGTGCCTGGCACATATAGATGCTCATAACTGTTTCCAAACGAGTTAAGGAGTTGCTATAACTGGGTTGGGCATAGAGTATTATGGAAGCAGAGAGAGCGGGGAGGGTGACTACTCTGCCTAGGGAGGAATTGAAGAGTTGGAAAGGTCACAGAAAAGGTGACATCCTAAAGAATGAGAAGGGGCTTAAGAAATGGAGAGAGAGAGTTTGGAAAAAAGTAGGAAGGAGTAAGTGAAAATAATCTTAATTGTTGTCCTCTCCCTTTTGAGCATGCCCCATGTTTTCTAAATCCTGTCCCTCTCATGGGGCCATCTCCCCCTCCCATGGACCATCTTACCCCTTCCCATAGACCAGTGGTCAGCAAACTCATTAGTCAACAGAGTCAAATATTAACAGTACAATGATTGAAATTTCTTTTGAGAGCCAAATTTTTTAAACTTAAACTTCTTCTAACACCACTTCTTCAAAATAGACTCGCCCAGGCCGTGGTATTTTGTGAAAGAGCCACACTCAGGGGGCCAAAGAGCCACATGTGGCTTGCGAGCCACAGTTTGCCGACCACCGCCATAGACCATCTTCTTTGGGGCCTTTTTTGGGCTCTCTGGCAGCCATACTTGGCTGTCCATCCTCCTTTACACACACCATAAAGAACCCCAAATTTCCCAGTCCCGTAATAGCTTCTCTGTCCATTTTTAAAACTGAGGACATCAATGAGTGGATCCTGTAACGGGATCTAAAGCTCTTCTCTGAAACTAACCAGAAGTATTCTCCATTCTTTCACTGGGACCAGGTGGTGAGAACATCCCTTACCTTGTTGGACTAGCCTGTTGTTGACTATTGGGGACAATGTCAGGGGATATAGTGTGGGAAGGTTAGGGAGGAGATGGTCTAAAGGCAACCTTGGATGGACCTTATATTAGTCTGAGCAGCTGGCTCGAGGAGACCGAAATAAGTCACGCTAGTGTTTGGGGCCTTTCTGTATGTTTCTCAGTCACTATATTGAGGTTCTGTCCACAGAGTGGCACGCTAAGGTGGCAGCAACTGAATTGGAAGATCCTGTGTCTATAATAGACCCCTGCACGCATGTGCACACACATACACACAATTTATTTGTCTGTTGCCTTCATTAAAATACCATCTTAAAAGGGGTGGTTCAGCATAGCACTTAAAATGCCACCGTGTGTTTGTTCTGGGCCTTCCAGTTTTGCAAAACACATGCATTCACATGAATTTATGTATTGGGCTGGAGCTCGGCAATGCGTTTGGAGCACAGACACCTAATGATGGGTCACCATTTGATTCTCGGATTCCAGGCCTACCCTTGACCAAAGTCACAAGGCTGATCGTGTGTCAGGGCAGTCATTCAAACTGGCAGCCTTCTCTTTCCACTGGCGACGTGGTGCCCTCCCATCTGCTGTCCTCCATCTGCACTGTAATTTACCTGAGAAACCTAGACCCAGTGAGACCAGGAGGACCCTGGGAGCCAAAGAGACAAAGGCCTTGAACATCATTAGCACAAAATAATCCAAACCAAAGAAACCTGGAACAAAGCACAACATTGAGAGGGAATTTATTCAGCGGCAGGATTCTCAGTGTGATAATTTTAAAAAGACATACAAGCAGTTTCGTTCTAACCTCTTTAGTTTTTTTTTGTTTTCTTGCTGTAATAACAACCTGAGTTTCTGCCAAGAATTTATTTGGCTTCTCTTATAAATGGGCACCTGCTGGTTTATTTTCTACAGAACAAACCACGGGGCATGATCTCCAAAAGAAATTCGGGTTGGAGAGCTAAAAAGAACAATCATGCATTCCTTCAGGCTAAAGTTCTCTTTAGCTTTTTGGGATGGAAACATCTCTCTCGCCCTCCCCCCTTCCTCCCCCCCCCGCCCCCACCATAAACATGTCATTCCAAACAGGCTGACCTGTCTGTCCCACCATACCCATTTCAAGACATTTGCTTTGACCTTCCTTCCACATTTCTTTTTTTACACAGACCTGGGGTTTATGGGAAAATTACAAGGAGGTTGGGGGGAAAACTAGTTACAAATATAGCTGTCATGAGGAAACTTTTTGCTGCAGCTTCTCCCACCTCACCTGCCTACATTCCCTTTCCTTCCCTTCTTAGGAACTGAAATTTACAAATTCGTTCCTTCTTTCCTGTCTGCAGTCTCATCCTGTTAACTGTCTTTTCCTCCTCACATTTAAGCATACTCCACTGTCCCCCTCAAAATTCTCTTTGGCACTATATTTCCCCTTCTAGGTACTTTGACATCCCTCTTGTCCCTTCTTAGCCAAGTGAGTCACCTACATCATTAGCACTAATGCCTGGTAACAATAAATATTGGATGGATGGATGGGTGGATGGGTGGATGGCAGGGAAGCCATGTGATACTGAAGTTTAGTTTGAGGCATATGCTTTTATCCTCATTAATAGTATTACCCTCTTACATTTCTCTAGCAGTTTCAAAATACATTTATATCTGTTATCTCAAATGATCCTTACACAGTGCCTAGCTTATAGACATTAAAGGGAAAATGTCCATTTTCCCCCTTCTTTCCTCTCTCAATTTAAAACCTTCCTCCTTGAAGAAGTCTTGCTTGATAAATTCTGCCCTCTGTTGATCATTTCCAGTTTTGCCCTGAGTCTGATAGCAGTAGCTATTAGTACCTCCCCTCTCCTCAGCCACATCACTGTTCATTGTTCATTAGTCCCCAAGTATAGGCTAAGGATGGAATTAATACTTTGATAGTTTTGTCACCACCCCTCGCCCACCCCACATAGAACATACAAAACATGAACCTGTGGCTGGAATTGCCTGAAAACACTTGATTGCCAACTTACGTCCTAATATGTTTTCACAGAAATTACAACTACTTGCCATTTGAGGCCAAGAAGCCCTGTGTCTACTTCATCAGTTCCTGGGGAGACCAGACGTTTAGGCTGTACTGGTCCAACATGCTGGAGAAAATGGCGGACCTGCTGGTAGGTGACTAACAGGCCATGGACTTGATCATTGGGAACCTGGAGGCCAAAGGATTTTTTATCCACCCAGTAGAAGGTCTTGACCTCAGTTTAAATATAAATAAATAAATTGAAGTTGTTGCATTTGGAGGACACATGGCCCCTCTTACCACATGGACCCAGAGGAATAAGAATACATTTTGCAAAATCCCTGGACTTTAAATTAAAGTATCTGAATTCAGATCCCTGCTCTGCTTCTTATTGGTGTAGGGCCTATGGTAGGCTGTTTTCCTAATCTCCAAAGAGCAGGGGATTGACAGTTCTCCCACAAAATTAATAGATCCTGGTTTCAACTACTGTAAAAGCCCAAGTCCCTAACATGGTGGAAGGTTTCCTACAAGATCAGCCCGAATCCAGTTAAGAAAAGGAAAATTAAGAGTCAGCATGCAGTAGTACTTTCCAGTTCAGATACAAGAAAACAGGGGAAATCTTCCTTCATATCTAAAACAAACAAAAAATAGCTATATATTATTTCTGGGGTGTTACAATCAATATCTCCACTACAGTGTCTCATTCTCACCTCTCATTTCTCCACCTCTGTGGTTTGTTTTCAGGAAGAAAGTATAGAAGAAGTGAAAGAATTGATCAAGATTTCAGAGGAAGCACCAGAGGAGAAAATGAAGACGGTGCTCAATGACTTCATCAGTCAAAGCAGGTACCAGCTGGCATGTGGGGGGCTGAGCGTATATGGAATCAGCTTTTAATTATCTTAGAAAGTAGTCCATTTGCATGCATTCAGATGGGCATTTCAGAATTTTCCATCCATCTTTATTTTGTTCAGTAATTTAGCTGGCACAAGTGGGATTACTGTTGCTTCCTGAAACATTAACAACTAAAACCTAAAGCAAAGGGGGAAAGAAAAGAGAAGATAAAAGAGACTTACTGCTGAAACTCTTTATGAAACAAGAAAAAATGCCAGCAGTGTCCTGGCAAGGTGGCTCAGTCAGTTGGAGTGTTGTCCCGTTGTCCTGTACACCAAAAAAAAAGTTGTGGGCTTGATCCCTGGTCGCCCTAGCTGGTTTGGCTCAGTGGATAGAGTATAGGCCTACGGACTGAAGGGTCCCAGGTTCAATTCAGGTCAAGGGCACATGCCTGGGTTGCAGGCTCGATCCCCAGTAGGGGGCATGAAGGAGGTGGCCGATCAATGATTCTCTCTTATCATTGATGTTTCTCTCTCTCTCCCTCTCCCTTCCTCTCTGAAATCAATAAAAATATATTAAAAAAAGAAAAATGCCAGCAGTGGTAGTGCCCAACATGGTTTTTTTGCATTTGGTAAACACTCAACAATTATATTGACAATGAGATGGATAAGTTCTCTTAAATATTATTTAATAGAATTCATCATATAACACATTAATAGGAACCAATTAATGACTCTTTTTGCAAGAGATGAATAATACAGTGATTCAAAAATAGGGTATCAGTTACTTATTACCGAATAACCAATAACCCTCAAATTTAATGACTTAACACAGTATTTATTATCTCTGTTCATAGACTCAGTTCTGTTGGCCATGAGTCCAGGTGTGGCTTAGCTGGGTCCTTTGCTTAGAGCCTCTCACAGACTGCAGTCAAGGCACTGACTGGGTCATCTCAAGGCTCATCCGGAAAGGGTTTGCTTCCAAGATCGCTCAGCTGGTTATTTGCAGAATTCAGTTCTCGGACTGTTGGGTTGAGGACTTCAGTTCCTGTGTAGTGATTGGTTAGAAATCAGCCTCAATTCCTCACCACTTGGGCCTCTCCACCAGCTCTCAGTACATGACAGCTGACTTCATCAGAGTGAGCCAGCGAAGAGTCAGAGAGCACGTGCCAGCAAGATGGAAGTCACGGTCTTCTCAGACCCAAACTTGGAAATGCCATCCCATCACACTCTTGCTGTATTCTATTATGAACAAGTCACTGGGTCCAGTGCACATTCTATGGGAGGGGATTACACAATGACAAGAATAGGAGATGGAGATCTTTGGGGGTCATGTTAGATCTGTCTACTACACAAGGACGCACTTGGACTAACTCTTGAAATTAAGTCAGGAGTGGAGCAAAGATGAGAATCTGTCATAATGGAATTAATAGAAAAGGGGTGGCTATTCAGTTGCTGGAAGACAAAAATGAGTAGTAGATAGGGGATAGCGACATTCTGGTATTCTGTTTGATAAGTTCTGGCTTTCCTAATCTCCCAACTACCCAAGCATTTTTACTTTAAAAGAAAGAAAAGAAAAAAATAAGTATGTAGTGTTTTTCTTTCTATTTTAATTTCTTTATTGTTTTTCATAGTAGAAGCAATATATATCAGTGCTACTCTTGCTGTGAGCTAAGTGCCACCTGCTATTCCTTTTAAGCATTATTTTTTAAATAAACAACTATTTTTAAAAAAACATTTTTATTGATTTTAGACAGAGAGGAAGGGAGGGATGAGAGAGAGGAGGGCAGAGAGAAACATTGATGTGAGAGAGAAACATGATCGACTGCCTCCTGTATGCCTGCTTACTGGGGATGGAGCCCACAACCCGGATATGTGCACTGACCAAGAATCAAATCAGCAACCTTTTGGCGCATAGGACGATGCTCAGCCAGCTGAGCAACAATGGCCAGGACTTCTTTTAAGCATCTTTAAAAAGCTTCATGATCTCATATTTCCAGAAACTGTGGCAAATTAATAGTTCAATAACTTTTCTGTATTGGGGGTTACTTGGGATGATAATCATTCCCCTTTCAATTTCATAATCAACTGAAAAAATATTCATGAGGGTTGGAATGAGATGAAAATGTTAGTTTTATATCTGGTAAACCTGGATTTGAGAAAGCAACTTGGACCTGAGGTCATGGTGGGCTTCTTGGTCCCCCAAACTCGTTCATGGTTGAGCAGCTGGTCTTTGGGCTTCCCTGAGGAGGGACAGACCATTTGCCATGTGGGTGAGAAGGCTGCCCACAGCCAGCAGCAGGCTGGGACTGAAAGACGAAGAATGAACAGAAACATGTGCTGTGGTCATTTACCCTGATTTTGATGAGGAAATAGTAATTTTCCCCCCTAAGAAGAAGGGAAAGAGATGAGAAGTCAGAACTGTCCTCCATATCTCCCTGGGCTGGTCCATCCTGGGAGGGGAGGGGAATGAAATTCCTAGTGCCTCTATGAAAGATAGACGTGTAAAAACAAGACTCCCTCTACAAAATATAACGCTTTTAATTTTTTTTTAAAGTAAAGAGAAAATGTAACTTGCCCGTACACCAAAGAGAGTTTTGGATGAGGCCTCCAATTGCCACAGGCAGAGCATGGGGAGATGTGGCATCTTAGACTTCCCCTTTTGTTTCTTTTTTCTTTTTTTATCATAGAAACACTACATGCTCATCTTACAGAAAAAGAAAATGCAGGGATGTATAAAGTAGACGTTTTCTCAATTATTTCTCCAATCCCACTCTCCAGAAAGGACTTGGAATTTGTCCTCCTGGATTTTCTCCTGTGCATTTGCAAACACACACATCCACAAAAATACTGTCCTTCTTCACAGATGATAGCACACACTTTGTTCAGCAGGCAGCCTTCTCACTCAACAATACATCACTGGCATCTTTCTGTAGCAGGACATAACATTCATCCTCAATATTCAATCCGTGATGCGTGTCAGAGGCAGTCCCTAATATTGAAGTTGTCACCATTGATTTGCTCCTATAAACAATGCCACAGCAAAGATTACTGCATAAATGCATTCTTACAAAAATTTTCAGTTATTGTTGAAGGATAGAAGTCTAGTGTAATTTTTGGATCAAATTATATAGACATTTAAATGTTGATTGGTGCTATTAAATCGCCTCTTGAACATTATAACAATTTACCTGCTCCTAGAATCATGGAGGGGAGTGATTCCATCTCCACAGCTTCACCAACCTTGTCTACTATCACATTTTTTAATAGATGAAAATGGTATTGCCTTTAGGTTATCGCTAATTGGACAATATCTCATTTTCCCAAGTCATATATATTTCTAAGCCATGTATATTTCTTCTTCCATTGCATTCATAATCTTTACCATTTTCCGATTGAACACATTTTTAACGTTATCCTTCAAAAGGTTGCTACTCAGTCCTTTGTACAATTTTTAAGATGTGAAGGCACATTGAAATATTGAGTCTAAGATATTTGCTTTGCAGACAATTTTCAGGGCCCTTTTTGGTGTGTGTTAAATTTGCTAGATGATGGAAAACTGCTTTATTTTGTGTTTTTTTTGTTATGAACTAGGACAGCAGTCACAATAGATATGTACTGGAAAAACTGGAAAAACCAGCATCTGTTCCCCATGTGAAGTCTGGGTATCACTTTTCCCAGATAAGAAAAAATTCTCATTTTGTTGCTTAGAAAAGTTAGTGCGTCATTGCTTAATCCTAAATGAAAAATCTTGGTTTTGTGGCTTCATTAACTTTATCATTGTATTATAGAAAGTATATTTGCAAATCTCTAGAATTATATAAATGGATTGTCACTAAGTAGGTTTCAAAATTCTTCTTCTTCTCTTTCAGTGCCTTTATCTCTGAGGCAGAAAAAAAGCCCAAGATGTTGAACCAAACTACTTTAGATAAGAAACGACTTACGCTCTGTTGGCAGGAGCTGGTATGTGAAAATCTATTTATACTTTGAAGAGAATTGAAACGTGCTTTAAAAATAAACCTCATGGATGAGGCATAGGTCATAGACTACCTGAGGATAAGGTTCTCAAGGTTATACATTTGCATTATATAAAGGCACAAGTGAACAGGGAATATATGGGTGAGTTGGAAAGGGACTAGCATTTATTGAATGTTTACAAGAATGAGCTAGGAGAACACCAGTTAGTCCTGCATCCTATTCTGATGGATTTCCTCTTGTTCATTTTCTTGATATTTATATTTTGTAAAAGACTGTAGATTCTTTCACTTGACCTTCTGTCTCACAAGCTGAGAGAGCAAAAACAAGAACAACAACAACAAAACAAATAACTAGTCTTCCTCTTCTTGGTTTCCTCCCATTAAGAACTGTGTTAAATGTTGTCAGCACTTCCTAAGTGGTGCATATGTACACAATGGAATATGATGTGGCCATAGAAAAGAAGGAAATCTTGTCATCTGCAACAATGTAGACGGACCTAGAGGGTATATGCTGAGTGAAATAAGTCAGACAGAGAAAGACAAATGCCAGATGATCTCGCTTATGTGTAGAATCTAAAAAACAAAATACATGAACAAGCAGAACAGAAACAGACCCATAGACACAGAGAACATTTTGATGGCTGCCAGAAGGGTTAGCAGGGTGGCTGAAAAAGGTGAAGGGGTTTAGAAGTACAAATTTGTAGTTGCAGAATAGTCACGGGGATGTCAAGTACACCGTAGGGACTATAGTTAATAATATTGTAATAACTATGTATGGTGGGTACTAGATTTATTGGAGTGGTCACTTCGTAAGTAAATGTCTAATTATGGGGTTGTACACCTGAAATTAGTATAAGATTGTATGTCAACTGTAATTTAAAATTAAAAAAATACTTTTTAGAAGATGTAAGCACTTCTTGAGAACAGGCTGTAGCTGGTACGCCTCTGTGTCCTGCAGAATGAGGGACGACTGAGAAATGCCAGGCCAAGTCAGACTCTGGCTTCTCTCACCTCCAAACTTCAGTTCCAGCAATGGCACCAAGGGACACTTTATATGAGGCCATGATAATCCTGCAAAGAACAATGACTCAGTGTTTGCCTGGCCAGTTATATTTTAGAGATGTGAGTGGGGCTCAGAAAGATTTAACGATTTTTTAAAGGTCACAGCTATTTCATCATTGTCTAGAGACTAAAACTCAAGTCTCAAAACTCCTGGTTCATCCTTCTTTCCAGCAAAATAAGTGAAGGTTTGTGTACTCATTTTCTGTACTCCCAGGGAGGCCAGGTCCTCACCGTACACAAGGTCGTCTTCCTGGCCCAGTTCTTCAGCTCCTCGAGCCACCCTTCCCTGTCTCCGCAATGTCCCCCACTGCCCACTGCCACTGCCCACTGCCCTGCTGTCTTCTCAGTGTCTGCCCTTCCTTGGCCTGAACAAGTCCATGATTTCAATGTCTCTGTAGTGGCCCAGCTCTACCTCCTCATCTCCAGACCTGTATTTCCAACCTCCTAGTGGACATGCCACTTGCTTATCTCACAGCACCGCAGACTCAATATACATACCTACTCAACCCATCATCTTACCACCTAAACTTGCTCCCCATCCTGCCAGCTACACTCATTGCTCCAGCCAGAAGCCTAAGAATCAACTTTGAATCCTTACCTCTCATCCTAAACAGCCAGTTCGACCCCAGGCCTTGTTGATTCTGCCCCTCAAAGACTCTGGAACTAACTCCACTTCTTCATCCCCAAACTCATTGCCTAAGCTGAGGGCCTTCATGTCTCTGGTCTAGACTATTGCAGTAGTTTTCCTTTAATCCATCTCCCTACCACAACCAGAATGGGCTTTCTAAAACACAAACCTGACTAGATCACTGTTGCTTAAAATAGTCACTGGAGATCTTAATCATTCATAAGACAAAGTCCAGATTTCTTTTACATGATGTACAGGGCTGTCTACTGTCTGGCTCCAACCTAGCACCCCAGACTTCTCTCCCATTACTCCCTTCCCATATATCTATGCTCCAGCAATTTTGAACCCTCAACGATTAGGTGACGTCATATGTAGTTGTTTCCTCTGTCTGAACCATCCCCTTTTTTCTTATCAAGTTATTGACTGGTTCATTCACTCCACAGATATTTAACCTACTATGTGCTGGGAACTCTGCCAGACACTGAGAATACCCAGTAAGAACAAGACAGAGGAGATCCCTGTCCTAGGGGAGTTTGCATTTTAGTGGAGAGGACAGATAAACAAGCAAACAATAGATAAATAAAAATGATAGGCGGTTACGATGATGAAGGAAATTTTAAAAGGCCATGTAATGTAGTGGTTGAGGCCAGAGAGGAAACCAGCTTTGCAGAGTCTCAGAGGAACATCTGAGCAAGAGGAAAGCCCAGCACACCAGTCCTGAGAAAGGAACCAAGCTTGGCATGTGTCCGGACCTCCTAAGGATCACTGTGCCTGGGGCAGGATGAGTGAACCACTATGGGAGGAAGTGGGGAGTAGGCAGGGCTAACTCACTCAGGGCCTGTTAAGCATTTGGGGTTTTTCCTTAAGCACATAAACGTGGGCTGAGCGAGTGAATCCAAGTAAACACTTTTGGGTGTTTCAATCACTCATGCTGAGTTCCTTGGTGGCATTTCTCAAATGATGCCACCTAGGTTTGGAAGCATCCACTAGGCCTCTAGGGAGAGGTGGTGAGAACAATAATCAAGGACTTGGACTCAGCTGGAAGTCAACCAGCTCTGCCTCTCAGAGCTGCATTACTCTATTTCCCCAGCTGTCAAATGGGAATAATAGTCCCTACCCTAGTCACTAAGGTGGCTATGGTTGCTATGAGGATTAACACAGCAGTCAGAACATTTCCCAGCACAGAGTAAGAGCTCAGTACATCTTAGCTGCTATTATTATAGTTGTTGTTAGTATCAGAAACCCTAGATTCAGGTCTTGTCTACCAGAGCTATGGGACCTTGACAGACTCTGACCTTTCTGGGCCTCAGTTTCTCATCTGTCAAAGGGAAGTGAGATGCTGTTCACTGCCTCCATACTCCTATGAAATTTTTACTAAATGAGCAGCACACTTAGTGGCAGGCCCTGAAATAGCCCCATGAGTGGCTCATTGTGGAGCTTATGAACACCTTCAGGATTCTCCTACAAGAGGGCAGTGCTTGTCCAGATTTCTAGAAAAATCTGCATTGATTCTTGTCTTGTTTTAGGATGCGATGGCCAAGAAGGCCAAAGGGATCATTCAGCAGCAGAAGAAAAAGTTATCACTTGATGAAATGATCCACGAAGCCCAAAATTTTGTGGAAAAAATCCGCTTTCTTGTGGACGAGGTAATCAACTCTAATAGCGAGCCTCATTAGGAAGATTCGACTGGGTGTTCTTCCAGTGAGGTCTGAATGTTGGATAACAATGAAAGAGCAATATTGTTCCTGAACTCTGCTGAGCTGAGCAGGCACTATTAGTTTAGGGGTGAAAAAGGAGATTTTAAAATTAAGCCAAACATCTATAGCTTTATTGATTTTTTTAAAAATGAAGCTTGAATATTCAGCAGAAGTAAAAAGCATGTTCCTTAATGGACTCAAGAAAAGTCAAAATTAGCACATGATCTTTGATAAGTTTTCAACAGAGGATCAAAACTCATGTTCAGTAAAGGTCAAGTCAGCTTCTCATTGTTAAGGTAGTCATAACCATTATCTTCTGATGACTTCTAGAATGATCTAAAAAGGCCATTATTATACATTTATTTGATCACTTTTATTATTTGAGTTATTTACAAGAATATATTCATATATTGCTTATATAATTAAAAATATGCCCCCAAAGAAACAAACACACTCTATATATATATAAAAGGCTAATATGCTAACTGTCCGTCCGGGTAATGATGTCACTTAGCAATGACCGGCTTCCTCTCCCTACTGACATCTAGCCTCCTTGCAGTTTCTTCAGCCCAGGCTTTATAGCCAGGTGGAAACATTTCACACTGTAACCAAATGTCTGTGAAGTGTTTTCCCGTGCCTCATCTCATTTGATCCTCACAGAAGTCCTGGAGTAGATAGATAGACTCGGTGAAATCCTATTTTCTTTTCATTAACCAAAAAACGGAGATTTAGAAAGCTTAGAAACTCAGCCTGACTGAAAAGAAGTAAGAACTGGTGGGCCTTGAAAATGACTTCAGGTTTTCTCACTGCACAGAATATAGTCAAACACTGCTGCAGTTAAATATTTTACCCTTTGTTCTCCCTGCGTGATCTACAATAATAATCTGCTTCGTGTTGATATTTACTGCTGTGTTGCTGACAATTACCTGAAAGAGAAGTTGGGGTGTTTCACTGGGCTGGAAAAAGTTTAGCTACATCAGAAAGCAGGTCTAATTAAGCTAGTTTATTCTATATCTATAAAAGGCTAAGTTGACTTGTGCATGCGCTATACATATAAAGCTCTCTCTGGCGCCAATCGCACGCATGTGTTTTGATCTGTCATTGTTGATCGTGAATTTGGTTGACACTTCTATTATAGAGAAAGGGCGAATAGTGATATTTAAAATATTTCTTCTAATTATTTTCCTTTCAATGTGCACAAATTCATGCACCGGGCCACTAGTAAATAAATAAAATAAAAATGCCCTCATGTTTGCTTCTGTCAGACATGAGTTTTTGTATGGGAAGGTTGCAGGAAGAAGCACAGATTTACTGCTTCTTTGGTTCTCAAAAGTTATATTTCTTGTTGCAAATCAATTATTCTCTGAAGGCATATTAAACAGTGAGACAGGCAGTCCTTTTAGTAGATGCAGGGATTTTAATAAACATCCAGAAAGTTCAAACCAGGCACCAGGGCCTCAGCTCTCTGATTGACCAATCCTGTGGCCAGGAAAGTGTCCACAGGGATGTTTGTTTCCATATCAAGAGAGAAGGGATACGTGATGAGGGTGCCAGGTATACAAGACCACTGGGGATTTCAAAATACAGAGCATCTGCTTCCAGCCCAGGAATGTTGAAGCCTCGTTTATGACAATATACTTCCCTTTTGTTTCCGAAGCTGCGTGGGTTCCGAAATGTACATTTCAGACACTCATAACACAATGGGCCTCTTGATGAGGAATTCTGCAGTTCCTCCATTAAATAGCTCAATTCTAAAGTCTAATTTTCTGTGTAGTTCAGACAAGTTTCTCCTGAATAACCACTTCACATGGAGCTAAAATGCTTGCGATCATAGTTTAGGCCCAAAGTCCCTGTGGAACTGTTTTCCCTTCCGAGAGTAAATGGAAAGACATTCATGGAGTTTTGTTTTTTTATTTCAAGACTCTGGAAATGTTACCTGGTTCTTAGGAGACCCAGTGCTTGAAGCTAAATCACTATTACAAGACTGAAAAAAAAAAAATCCATGGGAAGGTGTAGAAAATGTTTGTTCAGCCGATGGAGAAAAGCAGGCCACTAAAGATGCCAAATCTTTGGTCCAATTTGTATTTCCTTCAAGCACAGTGAGCAGTTTGGCAGATGGGTTTACCTTATTGCTAATTCGTGACCTAAAGCTTCCTTTTTTCAAAGAAGGTACACTTACACTTGCTTGATTGCAGAGACGTTTTAAGTACCTGGGTGGGTTAAGTCACAGAGTTTGCTCTGCAGAAGGAGAACAGGATAGGAGAACTCCAGACGTGCAGTTGTTAAACACCAGTCTATCAAATCCACTCCCCTCCATCCCTACAGCCACAGCACACCATCCCCGATGTCTTCCTCTGGATGCTCAGCAACAACAAGAGGGTGGCCTATGCCCGCATCGCCTCCAAAGACCTGCTCTACTCCCCCGTCAGGGAGCAGATGGGTAAATTCTGTGGAACCATCAAGACTCATTTCCTCAAAGTAAGTCTGCATTATTTTTTGAATCAAAACCTTGTGTCTGATGAGAAATCTCTGTTTTTCCTGGGTCACTCAGCCTTCTTATTGTGTGTCCATATCTCTGATGCTTCCCCAACACTTTCAAAGGTCTGAGGACAACTGGAATCCCTTGCCCCTTCTTGATTTAAATTGTGATTCCACAGACTGTCTTGACGCTGAATATTTCCCAATTACTATCTCACCAGACACATATAAGTTTTCTATTTTAATCTAGTGAGTGCACCTCAAGGTTATTTTAATTTTTACTGCTTTGATTACTAGGAAGAATGAATATTTTTCTATTAGTTTCCTCTCTACCTATTATCTTATGTAACTTGTCCATGGCATTTATTTTTCACAGAAGTTCTTCTGTATTTTAAAAATTGATTTCAAAGAAAACGACAAGAGAAGAGGTTTATATTCCACAGAACTACTATTTCAGGATTGCTGGTGGCTTTAAATTATAAAACTCTGCTAATCTTTTCAATTGGGTCCCTGCTCCCTTTATAGAGACAGGGTCCCCCAATGCCTTAGGATTGGACACCCATAGGAATGATCTCTGGATGGATTCTACTGTCTCTCACTTAAGATTTGAGACCCTGGGTATTTTGCCTCAATTATAAAGTTACTAGTAGCCCTGCTCATGAATCCATGCACCAGTAGCTCCGCGCCCGCTGCCCAGAGGCCCTCCGCGGCCCAGAGGCCCATCCGCGGCTGGGTGCGGAACGCTTGCCTCATCGCTGGGGCGATGAGGCAAGCATTCCGCCAGGCCGCTCACGCTGCCCGCTCTCAGCGGCTGCCCCCTGGGACTGGGGGACTCTGGTGGGGCTGAGAGGACTGGGCACTGTCATCTTGTGGCTATGGGCACTGCCATCTTTGTGACGGAGAGATGGTTGATTTGCATATTACCCTTTTATTAGATAGGATTTCTATCGCAGAAGTAGACTTGGGCAAATATGGAGAAAGAGTGGTCCAAAGGCTTAACACTCGGCAATGACTGATGACCTTCTCCTAACTCTTACTAGACTATCCTGGCAATTCCAGTTTGGATTTCTTGCTGTAACATAGTAATTATTCTTCTACTTTCCCAGAAGGAGGGTGAGATGGTTCAAAACCATTCCCTGCGAACGATGGATGTAGAAAGAGCTATGCTTAAATGAGATGATGTGACAACGTGACAGAGACTTTAAGTGTTTGGAGGGCTACGCATCACATGAATGATGGGTTGAGTGTGTGTGTGTGTGTGTGTGTGTGTGTGTGTGTGTGTGTGTGTGTAGAATGAGGATTCATGATAGAACCAGAGGATAGAACTGGGATCCATAATAACCATTATAGGGAAATATTTCTCTAAATGGAGGTTCGTAATGTTATTCCTCATCTCTCTAGATATCAGCAAAGGCTGAACAAGTACTTGATATAAATATGCAGTCAGCAGCCAGGTTAGACAGCCTCTGTGCCATCCAGTTGCTACAGTCTCCTGTAGATGTGATGGCTGACTGTTGCAGGCAGAAGAGGCAGTGTGAGGTAATGGCATAATGCACGGGCTTTGAAATCAGATGAATCTGGGTTGGAATTTGTATTCGTGTGCTAGGGATGTTGTGACAAAATACCTCTGAGTGGCTTAAACAACTTGCATGCATTATTTCACAGTTCTCAAGGCTGAACGTCTGAGGTTAAGATGTCAGCGGGGCCCTGCTCCCTCTGAGGGCGACAGGGAAGGACCTGTTCCAGGCCTCTCTTCTCGCTTCTGGCAGATCCTGGGCTTGTGACAGCATAACTCCAATCTCCACAGCCTTCTCCCTGTGTGCGTCTCTCCTCGCATAGTGTTCTTTTAATAAGAAGCCTCCTCCAGTCCAACCTTATCTTAACCATACCTGTAATGACCCTATTTCCAAATAAGGCCGTATCCTGAGGCAATGTGGTTAGGATAGGACTTCAACACATGAATTTTGAGGGAATACAATTTAATCCATAACAGAATTCCAGGGCTAATATTTCTTAGCTGTGTGACCTTGGGTAAGTTACTTACCATTTCTGTGTCTCCTGTTCTTCAGTCAAGTGGAGGTGGAGTTGAGGATTAAGTAGATAAACACATATACAGAACATAGACTGTGCATTGCCCAGAGTAATCACCCAATAAACACTGGCATTCAAACAGATGGGCCTCCAACATCCAGAGGATGTTTCTGGAATTGTGTGCTGCCTTTACAGGGGCAAGTTTAAAAATCATTTTACACACATGACAGAAAAGAACATAAAATTATAACTGTAAAAGGAAATTTTCATGCAAGTTGTTCACCACAAATATCAGGATTTTTCTTCAGCTTTCTCCATCCACAAGAAACATTTATCTTAAAAATAGCAAATCATTTCCAAAGGCCCTGTGCTAAAAATAACAGAAAATCAGTGGGCTGTTGCTCCCTCCTAAATATTTTGATGTATCCTGGCATTATTTAAAATGAGAACAAAGAACGGCTGTCAAATAAAGCCTGCCGGTAGACATAACTCAGGATTGAGAATCTTGGTTTACTCTTTATCTGTATTTTCCTTCTGCCATTAGGATTGCTCGGGGTGATAGCTTTGTAAATTTTGTTGAATTCAATCCTATGGACATGATGACACATCTTGATAAGATGACTCAGCAGAACTATTGTTAGTCCTGTGGTGATTGTCGCCCCTGCTTTTAACCCTCTCCCTTCACCTCCCTTTCTACTCTTCTCTTCACTGAACTGGTAAATCTGAAAAAAGCTCCAGCTGTGCCAGGGAGACAAAGGCTCCACACGCCTGCCACTCACTCCCGACTCTCGGCTGAGAATTAGGAAGTGCAATAAGACAAAGGATAGAATATAAAACTAAAACCTCCAGGCCAGAGTTTGCTCAATGTTTATTTTACAGAACTGCTATGCTTTGAGTGGCTCCATAAACATTCTTGTTCAAACACATTTGGGAGGTTACAGTTGAATCCCTCTCTTGGACTTTCCCAGTTCCCACGAAGGCTCTGAGAAGTCCTGCAGTCAGGAAACATCTTTGATGTTTACAGTCCAAGCTTGCTAATCATATTCGTCTAGAATAGCTATTTATAAATTTTAGGAAGCTACCGTCCTTAGGAGCCCAGATTGGGAAATATTGATCTAAGGAAGCGAAGGTGCCTCATCTGAACACACATGGCTGAGGAGTGGTAAACCCATAATGGCAACCAGGCTTTCGTGGTCCCTGGTTCCATGGTCTTTCTTTTTCTCTAATTTAAACATATGCATAATGCTACTAACAATGCTGGAACAGAATTCGTTGAGCTCTGCCCAATCCACCATCCACAAAAAGCTGAGTTCTCCCTCAGTCTCATACCCACAGTGCCCCTAGTGGCCGAAGGGCAGAAAAGGACATTCATTCATTGCCAAAAGGAAACTCTTGGTATGCACTTAGAGCCCAGCCAGTAGGTGACGCTCTGTCTCTCTGTGCCAGTTCACTGGGCATTAACTCTGGAGACCCCTTCTCATTCTCGTCCCCATCTCTACCCTGTCTTCTGCTCCGCACCCCTGGGCCAGTCTCTTCTCAGACCTCTAGCTTTCCATCCTGCTTTCCCTGGGAGCAGCAGAAAGTGGTGTCTGGGCCCTGCCAGAGTGAAACCTCCAAAGGCAAACAAACCTCTCTCTTACTAACACTGATTGAACCAACTTCAACACAGCTCATGTGAATTATCATCCTTCTCTCCCTTTTCTGACTTGCCAAGATTTCTCTTTCTTTTAAGCCAATGGGCATTCACCAGGACCCCAGGGGAGGTGAGTGGGGCATGGGAGAGGTGAACACTTTAGCCTTCTGTCCCATGAAATGTTTATACATTGGTGATCACAGTTTTCAATGTGCTTTTGCATTCTTTATTGTTCTCTGTTTATTCCCTTGCCTTGCCATGCTATTCTCAAAAAGAAAGAAGTCGCTATGGTTGGTCAGACTACAAGGGCTCATGAGAGACAGGAGAGGGAGAAGAGGAGGAGGCAGGGGAAGACACACCCAGGCTGGAAATGCCTGTGAAGCTAAAGATGGGACGAGGCTGCTGCAAGCACCTAGCGCGGTGCCCGGTAATGCTGCGTGCGCTCCAACTTGGATACTTAAGTGAGACTCTGCACTGTCTTGCAAGCAATTTCAATTTGTGTATTTCTCTTTGTTTTTTAAGTTTATTTTTATTTTTAATTAAATTTATTGGGGTGACATTGGTTAATAAGATATCGGTTTTGAGCATATAATTCTATGATACATGAGCTGTATATTGCATTGTGTGCCCACCAACCGAAGTCAGATCTTCTTCCATCAATTTATGGATGTTAAAAAGGATGCATAAACCTGCAAACTTAGGAATGCAACATTGGTTCTTGTGTAATGTTTTCAGAAGATGTTAGCTGAGCTTTTGGTTTTGACCATGAATACACACACACACACACACACAAAACAAAAAAAACATTTCATAGCAGTAGAAGTGAATGCATTTTTTTGGTTTGTTTGTTTTACTTCAAGAAGCAAAGTATATCAGAACAGCCTGGAGCAATGCAAAGTAGTAAGTTAGGAGTCTTGGTACTTAAATACTTAAAACTGTGGTTGGTAGACCAGCGGGATCAGCACCAACAGGGAGAAATAAATGTGGAATCTCAAACTCTAACCCAGTCCTACGGAATCAGAATTTACATTTTAAACAGATGCCCAGGTAACTTATGCACTGGTATACACATCAGTGTGTGAGGACCACTGGCTAAGAGTATGGGGTCTGAACCAGGTAGAGCAGGCTTGAGTCTTAGCTCTACCCCCGCCTCACTCTGTGACATTGGACAATTGTCTTAACCACTCTGAACCTCCATATCTTTATTGTTAAAACACACACAATAAAGTTATACTTTATAGTCATAATGAAGATGATTACCTATGACTTGCTAAAAGTATGCAAGTAATGGGACATTCTTTGTGGATGAAGGAACTAAGTTAGACCAGGGCCTGAACAATGTAGGTGCTCAATGCATGTGAAATATTATTACATCATTATCATTATTATTAGAAAAATAAATAATTCAACAAATATTTACTGAGTGCTTCCTGGGTGCCAAGTCCTCTTTTCGGCATTAGGGACATCACTGTGATACCTACAAATGGCAGAGGGATTGCTTTTATTACAACAAAATAACCTTAGGCTCTCAATAAATGTTTGTTTTATTGAACAAGTGCTTAATGCATCTTAGCTATTATTGTTATTATTATAGAAGTGATGAATTGAGAATTATTTGTCTTATTATAAATTTTAGGATTATAAGTTGCAGAGTGGGTGTCTTTACCAACAAGAAAATGACCTTTTACCGTATTTGTAAGCTGAATAAAGAACATATCCCACTCTCTAAAGAATCAAACCCAAACTCCTCCACATAACCAGCAGGCTTCTTCAGCCTTGTCAGTGTCATTCTCTGTCCCAGCTCTTTCTTTTCTGAAAGCTCTCAGCAACACCGTCCCTGGCACAGAGTAAGCACTCACTACCAGTAAATGTTAGCCCATATCACCACTGTCAGTTCCTGCCCCGTGTCTTTGTTCATGCACTTCCCTCTTCCTGGGGTGCCTTCTCTACTGGTCCAATTCCAAAGTACTGAGTCTTAAAGAAGGGATGGAAGTACCTACTGCCACTTCTCTGCTCCCGTAGCATTTCACTTGACTTTGCATTTGAGTAAGTGAATGAAAGCTGATCTCCTGTCCAGATGCAAGGACTGTGTCTTGGTCCCTGTGATGCCCTCCTGACCCTACTCCCTCAGCAATTCCTAGAGGCACTTGTCAGAGTTGCTGAAAATCCACTTACGGCACCCACAGAGCAAGATAAGAAAGTGAACAACTATGCTCAATGCTGGGTTCAGGGGCTCTCCACGGGGGGCCTTGGAAAAGTCAGAGCAAGTTGTACCCTCTCATAGTAGGATTTTGTGATTCTCTATGGAAAAGAAGTGGAGCAGAAGGAAGAGGGCGATACTGATAGGGAATCCTAAGAAAACTAAGGAAAGCCACTTAGAAGGGCCAACAAAATATGGACAGGTTGCCATTCTCAGAGCGAAGGCCTTGCCAGCGATCCTGAATGCAGCCACACCTGGGGCCAGGGTCTCCTTAGATGGGGGCAAGGAGTCTCCTACTCCTGGTGATGGGTGAGGGGATTAGAAACCACACTGCATGAGGAAGGGGGAAGGAGTGAGAAGTATTTAGCGGGGGGAAAGAACAGGATAGAGCAGGTAGGTTCTTCAAGCACGTGGAGGCTTGACCTATGGAAGAAGCATTTGAGTTCTTCTGACTGAAGCCAAGAAGTAGAGGCTGTCGCTGGAGCTCCAGGAACTTGGAAGGTCTGGGAAGGGAAATTTCAACTCAGTGTGGGAAGAGGCAGGTGGTGGGGGTCAGAGACTGGAGTCTAGACCTGAAGTCATCTCTCTTGGGTTCAAGTCCTGGCTCTGTCCCTTAAAAGCTGGATGTTCTTTGAAAACTCGCCTAACCTCTCTGAGCCTGAGTTTTTTCATCTATAAAATGGGGCAATAACCATACCTGCCTGTGAGGTTTAAATGAGGCAAGGATCAGATATGTGTAACACAGTGCCTGTTGGAGCTTCAGGCCCCACTGAAACTGCATCCACCTCCGGGCTGTGCATTGTGGCAACTGGGGTCATTGGTCTCATTTTGCTACCAGATGAGCTCCTGAGAACCACTCTCTGAACACCCCCTGGATGTGTCCCTAGGGACCCAGGAAGGACCTCGTTTCTCAAAGAGCAGGGCCCATAATCAGCTCTTTCTAATGAGGTGGGCTTCCTTGTAACCTCTCCGCAGCTTCCTAGCAAACGGCCAGCTGGCTGGTCGGTGCAGGCGAAAGTCGACGTGTACCTGTGGCTGGGCTCGGCCAGACACTCCAGTGCCATTTTGGACAACTTGCCAGCCGGCTATGAAACAGAAATGTCCTCCAAAGTGGCTGGCCCCACTCAACCTCCAGCCAACCTGATCTACCAAGGTATGCTGCCCGCTGGGCAGAGGGTCATAAGGTGTCTCTGGTGGGCTTCTGAGAAAACAGTGAGGAGGGAGACATGCATATTGCTTGTGCATTATTTTAAGATCAACTTCCTTGCCTTCTTTTAATAGAGTTTCTAAGTTTTCTTCCTGACCTTCCGATGTCTGATCTAAAAGAATAAAGTGAAGTCATTAGACACATCTCAAATGAAAATTTGCATTTTTGTGTTAATGGAGAGAAAGCAATTTGTTTCTTTGTAGGCAGACTATGTAGGTTGAGTTTGGATTTTAAGTGAACAATGTATTTTCAGTACATATCAGTGAGTTTTCTGTTGCTATGACCTGTGGAACTAAAGCAGATTTTCCCTTTTACACGGCATCGGGGTTTTGGTCTGTCAACAGCAGGCATGTACATTTCCCAGGAAGGACCCAGGGAAACTGGTATCAGTGAGTCAGCATGTTTCTCTAGCTTGCTTCTTGACTTGGCTGCTTCTAGAAATTCAGATTGCTTTAATAATCCTTTCTCCTTTGTAGATATTTTTCACGATTGCTATCCTGTTTACATTTTCATAATACTTAAGTTTTGTTATAAATATTAATGCCTTACAGTTGCATTTTGCTTGTTTCCAAATTGCTTCAATTGGCAGGATCTCTAGCTGCCGAATTCGGATAGAGGAGCACAGTTTTACCTCCACTTCGCCAGAAGCTGAGTTTTGAATTGAGCCAGGTTTCCTTTGTCGGACAAGGCTCCTCTGATGGTGGTTGACCTTGACTACTAAGGGCTCAACAGTCAGAGAAGACAAGCTTCTGGAGAGAACACCTACCACCTGCCAAGCATTGTGCCCTACACTTTATACAGAAGATTTAATTTGTTTCTCACATCAGCCCTGGGTGGCTTCTTCATTTTGCAGAGTCACAAAGGATGTATCAGAGATGCTTAGAAATTGCCCCAAATCACACAGCTAGTAACTGATGGAGCAAACCATCTCCAGAACTTGCTTTGTTTCCACTGCTTTCCATCCTGTCCTTAGAGTTTTATCTTTGGGAGAAAAATACCCAAATCAGGTTATCTTCTTATTGTTATAGACACTACCTCTAGTGACCCAAGGTACCCGGTCTGTCCAGCTACTAACAATCAGAGGAGAGGAGAGACTCCCCCCAGAGCTTTCTGGCCCTCTGCAGCATGTTTCATGGAGTGACATAGTACTACACTTTCCCTGTTGGGAACTTCTCAACTTGGCCTTCCCCCATTGAATCCTGCTCTACCTCCACTGCGGCCCTCTCTTTGCTTCCCATCCTGTCAAACAGGTTTGCTCGCTCCAGCCTTTAACCTCCCATGTCCTCTGTCTGTATCTCTCTCAGAACACTTGGTCCTGTCTCCTGTCACTGTGATTGCAGTGTTTTGTGATCTGTTACCCTCTCTTCCTGGACTTCTCCAAGGGCAGGGGCTGTCTTAACTACTTCAGAACCTTCAGAGATCAGAACTGGACCTGGTACACAGTAGGTGCTCAAAATGAACTTGGCTGGCTGAATGGATGAGTAGATGAATGGATGAGTTAAGACTTTATTGAAGCAAAAAACCATTTGTAGAGAAACCTGTTTCACACACACACACACACACACACACACACACACACACACACACACACATACACCCCACTGGAAACAGAAGAATTACTAGGAATTAAAATGTGGTATTTTAGAAAGAGAAGGTGATTTTGAATGTGATAGAAATGAAACCCAAGCTCTGGGCATTTTTTTAGCTCTGTAAACTTGGAAAAGTATCTTAGCCCTCTTGTGAGCCATTTCCCTCATCTGTAGGATGGAGGTAATTATATGTACTTCACAGGGTTGTTGTGAAAGCACCAAGGAGAATGCCTGGCTCCTGAGTGCCATCAACACCACCTCTTTCCTGCATCCATTTCGGTCTCAGGGGCCGGTGGTGCCATGGCTCCATTGTCTTTCTCTGGATACAGCCGCAGCCGCACGTCGCACACAGACACCCACACGCCTAGAAGCCCACTAACGCCGCCCTTTCCGCTATCTGTCCACAGACCGGCATATCTTCCAGCTGAGGGCGCACATGTACCAAGCCCGGGGCCTCATCGCGGCTGACAGCAACGGACTTTCAGACCCTTTTGCCAAAGTCACGTTCCTTTCCCACTGCCAGACCACAAAGGTAACCAGGGCAGCCGCCTGCCTTCTTCCTGGGCCACGGCCGATCCGCAGCAGGCCCTGGGAAAGAAAAGGCAGGGGCACATGGCAAATTCCTGTGTCTCTGGGCATGTAGGTGTTTCAGACTCAAAAGCACGGAAGGATGGACACGAGGTCTGTTGTTCCAGTGTGACCCACTGTCCTGCAGCCAAGGAGCAAGTCCCCGAGGCAAAGGGAGGGTGGCAGGAAAAGCTGAACCTGGCACCGAGGGCTCCTGCTGAAGTGCCAGGCACAAGGCCAAGTTCGGTGGGGAATGAATGAACGGGAAGTCAGCACACAGACCCAGTGTTACTGAGGGGTCTTGGTGGGGGAGGTTTTCCAGCTTTTCGGACCGGAAGCCTAGGCTGGCCTGTCGCTTTGCACTTACTAGCCAGGGAGGCTGTGTGTACTTTCAACATCCCTGCAATTCAGTGTGTCTTTCTTCTGCAAAATACAACTTCCTGATGGATGCTGTGAGGCCTGATGGAGATGGATCCTTTCCTCTGTGCTCTCTCCCTTTTCTGTACCCTGAGTTCGGAAATGTGAAAAGGGTTCTTAATCGGCGCAAGTCCACTGGGCTTGCTCATCGGATCGCATTTGCTAGGACCTACTCTGTTCGCTGAGGATGGGCTGTTCTGAGAGAGGGAAGCTCCGTAAAGGATTTGCTTGTCTCTGGGAGTGAAGACAGAGGACACAAAGAGACCTGAGGTTTCATTCCAGCTCATCTCTTTTCTAGCTGCATTGACTCACTAAACCCTGGTCTGCCATCTTAAAATAGGGCTATTGTGAAGAAGCAGAGTTAAGAGAATAGGTGATTGATGAATGGTGGCCATTACGTTGGTTGATGTTACGAAGGCTGACATTTCTTCCCAAAGTGAGGCCGTGATCTGGGTGACGGGTGAGATTGCATTTTGATTTATGACACGCCGACCAGGATCATAATGTGAACCAGCGGGGTGTCCTCTTCACCAGCGCCTGTGGGGTGTCTGCTCTGTGCCAGGCCCCATGCTGGGCTCAGGGGAAGGGGGAGCAGAAGGGGGCCAGCCCCTGCCCTGCATACTGTGTGATCTGGGCGTGGAGACAGGCAGTCCTCCGGACAGACAGCTACCCTGTGAAAAACCCTGAATTGCTGGGCCTCCAAGAGGCGCTGAAGAGAGGGCTTAGCTCTGTCTAGGAGGAAAGTCGAGAGAGAGACCTCAGAAGGAAGTGACTCCATTCTAAAGAATGAGCATGAAAACAAGAAGAGTGCAGAATGCTCTCTGCTTCCTGTCCTAAGAGAGAGGATTTGATAACAAAATTGTATTTGCTCACAAGTGAAGAATCACCAGATATCCCCCATCCTCAGTTTGCCCTTCCATAAAGTGGAGACAATATTAGCGTCTGCTTGATAAGGTTGAGTTTGGCGGCCTGGGCTTTGGTACCAGAGCTCCGGGTCAAATCTCAGTTCTGCCACTTTTGGCTCTTGCCAAGTGAGCCTCAGTTTCCTGGTCTGTGATACGAATGGATCACCGGGTGCACCTCCCAGAGGCAGTGCGTGTGAAGGGCAGCAGCTGGCACAGAGTGAGTGCTCAGTGAAGGGCAGCTGGTCTTATCGTCACAGCACTCCTGTGAGGATGGAGTTGAAATGACGTATTAAATGCTTAGGGTGTTAAACACCATAGGGGCTCTACCCCTGAAACTTGTTTAAGCGTCTGCAGGGCAGGGATCTTTTCATCCACAAGCATCTAGCACTTAGAAGTGCATCGGTTTACACTGTCCCGTGAATGTGGAGTGAGTGAGCAGTGATGGCGAGGATGTGCTCTCTTTGCCATTCATAGGTATCCACTGAATGCACCTCGGAACCCTCACACCCTGGCTGAGTGATCTTTCACTTTTCTTTCCGCCCCACCTTCCAGGTCATTTCCCAGACCCTCTCCCCGACCTGGAACCAGATGCTGCTGTTCAATGACCTGGTGCTGCATGGAGACCACAAGGAGCTGGAGGAGTCCCCGCCCTTGGTGGTGGTGGAGCTGTATGACAGCGACGCGGTGGTGAGCGGCCCAGGACAGTGCTGACTGCGCTTTGTTTTACTTAGTTATTTAACCAGCCTGTTACTACTCAGGACCCAGACATGCCTGGCAGCAGTCCCCACCCGGGAAAGCAGTGAATTGCAGGACCAGGAAAATGGGTGGTGACCATTTGCTGCACTAAAGGGTTTTTCACGAGAGTTCCCTTTACACTGCAGTTATAATAGGATCTGGGTCACAGAGCTTCGGTTGTCACACACGGGTTCAGGAATAGGATACTTTATAGCGCAACCCCCACGTGTGCCCAGCCCCAGCTGGTTCCATGTCCCATTGCTGCATAATGACAATGTCCATGCCTTTTGAAAACAGGAGGTGTTTACTGATCTCGCCTGGCTGGAAGGGAATGGATGGGTATTGTCACCAATTCAGCCTTTGTAGCTGGGTCTTTATTTTTTTCTTGGCTGTTGCTTCCGAAACCTGCAACAATGCATTCATCTCTATCCCATTTTTTGTTATGATGTTGACCAGACCTCTTCCTCTCCAAAGATGTCTGTGTTCTGAAACATTGGATAGATTCAAAAGCTTACTGGAGATTTTTAAAAAAATAACAAATCAAATCTTTTTAAATTGAGAAGTCTAAAATGAAAGGCAATGTTTGTTTATCTGCTGTCTCTACCTCCTCGGGAAGTTGCAGAAGCACAAATATATTAAATACAACAGCTGTTCCGAAAAGCTTCTTCACCTCAGAGCATCCTGGCAGCTCTGACCTTGATCCAAGGTCATGAGGAAATTAGGATGGGAAAATTGTAGAAGGTGAGCAGGCACCTTGGAGAGCACAGATTGCCCTCTTGCTTCCTAGAGAAGGAAAAGGAGACCCAGAAAGGTCAAATGCCTTGTTCAAGGTCACAGCTAGCTGGAGGCAGAGGCAGAACTTGAACCTAACCTTCTGTGCCTACTCTTTCTGTACCTACATGTGGGCATGGCTGGTGTAACTGTATGCTTTTAGAAACACATACTCTACTTCTCCATTCCTCCCTCTCTTCCTCTTCCTCTTCCTCCTCCTCCTCCTCCTCTTCCTCCTCCTCCTTTATCTCTATCTCTATGTCTATCTCTATCTCTATCTCTATCTCTATCTCTATCTCTATCTCTATCTCTATCTCTATCTCTCTCTCTATCTCTCTCTCTATCTCTATCTCTGTCTCTGTCTCGGTGCAACCCCCCCAGCTGAAAGTTGGAGCTAGATATATTTATGGAATGTGAGTTCTACTCTTGGGAGTATAGTATAGATTTTCTGTAGAGACAGCCACAAAACACACACCTTTTCAATTTAGTTCCTAACAATATGGTTCCAATCCTAAGTATTTTTATTTGAAGACCAGTAACAACAATCAAGCATCTCTGAAAGCTCCCCCTAAACCAGCCCGCTCTGTGGACTTCCCTTGGCTGCCTTCGCTGTTCAGACTCCTCCTAGATCTCTATTCTGTGCTCTCGGGCCCCACCCCAAGCCAAACCCTTTATGGAAAAACAAGCTTCCATTCTCCCATCTAAAGGAAAAGGAAACGTAAGAGAGAGAAAACTCCTGAGCGTTTTGCACTTTCCTCCTGGAGAGATGCACGTGGACATGCACAGATTCTGTTTGCACCAATTATGAGATTCTGACTCTGCCACACGTGCAATTTCAGTCTAGAGCTTTCTCTCCTTCCTCCGGTCCTTGTGCTCTCGTTGGGGTCTGCTGGCTGTCTAGGAAATGAGTTCATATTTTGCAAATTTGTTGCTTGGTCTTCTGTCTACTCTTTTGTTTCCAGGACCAATTTTAATTCTTCTAAGCTAGATCATGGGCAAAATAAGTATATGGCACATCACCTCAGCTGCCCTACCTGTACCCAGATTAGAAACAGGTCTCACCCTTCCAGTGGATAGCAGCAGGCGACTCTGTTTCTGAGTGTGGCTGAACTAAACCCCATTTCCACCTCACCCAGTCTTCCTCCTACAGCCAGCAAGCCACATGCTGGTTCATGAGTCCCAAGGCAATGAAGCTCTGCAACTGCTCAAACCCAGCCCCAGCCCCAGCCCCAGAAGGGCATCTGGGCGCTGTCCTTGGACTTCAGAAGTCATTAACCCAACAGCTTTCACTCGATAAACTTGTACCGAGTGCTTGCCCTGTGCCCGGGGGACACAGCAGTGAATAAAACAGGCAACCCTGCCTGCATGGAGCTCACATTCCAGGAGGTCCTGAGATAAACAGCAAGCAAAGCAGCCCCAGGCTCTGGCCCCATGCTGCTCCCGGGGGAGCGTGGGCCCATGCTCCTGGGAGCAGGTGTGGGAAGAGTAGGAGATGGTGCCATCTAATAGTTCTTAAACTTATGGACCACTCCATACATAAAAATAAAAACCAGAGGCCCCAGGCACGTCAGCCGGGGAGGGACCGTGGCGGGAGGTTGACTGCTGGCCCCCGAGGAGGGAGCCAGTCCTCAGCCCCCCTGGGAAAGGGGCTGCTTCCGCCGCCACCCACCCCTGGTTCCCTGACTCAGCCCAGGCCCCAAGGCCCCTGCGGAGTCGGGAGAGGAGGCTACAGTCACCGGGGCCCGGGCTCAGAAGGAACAGATGCTGAAGCCGCGCAGTTCCCCCACTCCTTCCCTCCTCCTTCCCTGGGGAAGGAAGTGGCCCCCAGGGGAAGGAAGTGGATGGGAGCAAGATAAACCCTTGTGTCGAAGGCTGACTTTCAATAGATTGCAGGGAGAGAGCTGCTCTGCTGTGTATGAAACCCTGACCCAGAAGCAGGTCTCTAGGAATGGTTTAGCCAATGGGGGCTGCTGGCCAGGGGGGAGGGGCCGAGGGAGGTTGGGGCAGCTCCTACATTGAGTGTCTTCCCCCTGGTGGTCAGTGCACGTCATAGCGACTGGTCCTAAGGGTCACTTAGGCTTTTATATATAAAGATATGTTAACACCCTCTTTTACTACCAAGAAAAATAGTGTAGAACTGCTCTGTTACTTAAGCATATTGACCTTTATCATCATCATCATCATCTTACCATGAGTTGAACACTCATTGTATACCAGTCACTGTGCAAAGCACATACATCATTACATCAACCGTCATGGCCTTACTAACAGATAGTAGTTTGAATTACATTTTAGGCATAAGGCTAAAAAAAGGTTGAGTGAAATGGCCCAAGGCCATAGGGTTGCCAGACCCCAAAGCTCACATTCCTGACCACAATAGTTTCCTGCCCTGGAGAGCTTGTGGAATGTTTGGTGCCACCTTATTTCTCCTTTTCCCCTCCAAGGCTACCCTAGGTGATTATTTTTTAAATATATTTTTAATTTCAGAAAGGAAGGGAGGAGGAGAGAGAGAGAGATAGAAACATCAGTGATGAGAGAGAACCACTGATTGGCAGCCTCCTGCACACCCTCTTTTGGGGATTGAGCCTGCAACCCTGGGCATGCACCCGACTGGGAATTGAACTGTGACCTGGTTCATAGTCAAAGCTCAACCACTGAGCCACACCGGCTGGGCTCCCCTAGATGATTATTTTAACTTTATTCCACTGAGCTCTCTATGCGGAGGAGAGGGAACCCCTAAGATAGTCTTGGGCCAGGGAATCCTTAAGGTGATCCTATTAGAGTTTTCCCTGGGAGCCCAGTCCTTGGAAAGGTGTATGAGGGCAGTAGCAAGAGGGAGATACTGAGGCTGATGGTTTTGTGAAGATTATTTACAAAATTGTGCTGATGCAGCTCAGGACCAGGTAGGTGGCAATCAGGCCCAAAAGTCACTTCTTTTCTGCCTCAGGGGAAGCCGGAATATTTGGGAGCCACGGTGGCTGCTCCTGTCGTGAAGCTGGCCGACCAGGACTACGAGGCGCCCAGGCTGTGCTATCACCCCATCTTCTGTGGGAACCTCTCTGGAGGGGACCTCCTTGCCGTGTTCGAGCTGTTACAGGTGAGTGAGGTGGAGGTGACACCCGCACTGGTCGTCGTCTATCCAGTCCACCTGGCCAGGGAAGCGGCCTCCCTGGAAGGGCACGTCCTTGAAACTGTGTCCGGTCCCTCCCTGCTGTCCTGGGTCTGGAGGTGTCTCCTTCTGGGGATCTTGGAGGTGCCACCTAAGAACAGGCCATTCCCAGCGCCCCTGCGCTAGAAGGTAGAATCCCAGGAGGGACTGTTCTTACGGGTTCAGCCAACAAGGCTTGAACAGCCGTCTGTGCAGGTCCTTGAGCAGCCTGTGGACCATGAGAGGGTAGCAAAGAGGAAGGGAGCAAACATTTGTGGGGCTTACCATGTGCCCAGCGTTGTGTTTGCTGCCTCACATGCCTTTCATCACTCCAGACCTCCCTCCGTCCTGCTGAGATAGGAATGGGAATATTCCGATTCCCATTTCACAGGTAGTACACACACAGCAAATTATAATCTGTACAACTGAAAATTATATACTGTTATTAACCAATGTTTCCCCAACACATTTGACTTTTTAAAAATATATTTTTATTCATTTCAGAGAGAAAGGGAGATGGAGAGATAAAAACATAAATGATGAGAGAGATCATTGATCAGTTGCCTTCTGCACAACTCCTACTGGGGATCGAGCTCCCGGGCATGTGCTCTGACTGGGAATTGAACCATGACTTCCTGGTTCATAGGTTGATGCTCACCCACTGACCCACACCAGCAGGTAATTAAAAAAAAAAAAAGAGGAAGCTGAAAAGCTGAGGCTCAAGGTTAATTGGATTGGATTCAGTTAACCACTCTTTTCATTACACGAAGCTTCCTGAAGTGCTGAGTGTGAGTCCCCTAGTCTGTCACGGAGGGCCTGACCTACTGACCCCTTCAGGTCCTCTGAGGGCTCTGGCTCTCTCCATTCCACATCCGCCTCTCCCCCCCCTCACTCCTCCACGCTGAGCATAGGTGAGACCCTGCTGCCTGCTGACAGCTGAGTTAATAGAGGAAGCATTGTCAGAGGCGAGCAGCCTAAGAGATAAAATTCATTAGGGTTCCATTAGGACTTCTCATTTGATTACTTGTTCAAAAGTAATTTGATCATCAGCGCAGCTGTCTTTGCCTGTGCATCTCGTACATGCTGAGAGACAGGAGCTGGAAATGCCTTCATCTGTCTCCCATTGCTCTCAGTTTTCATCTGCGATGGTCTGTTCAGCCTCTCCATCTCCTTTTCTGAAACACTCCCCCGTCTTAGGAGAAGGATTTAGTACCTTGGTGTTTCGATGCCCCAAACAGAATTCATGATCTCTATTTCCCATCCCTGCCCAAGCTAGCTGCCTCCTCCCCACCCCTGTCATCCCCGTCCTGGCCCATGGCCCTGCTCTTCTCCCAGACTCTGCTTTGAAAATTCAGACTCAGCTTTAATTCTCCCCTCTGGACCTAGAGCCAGGCCACGCCGTTCCTTGGACGGCTTCCCTCTTCCCTGTTCTCACAGACCCTGCTTCCCCTCAGGACTGCTGCGTTGGCCTCTTTTCCTGGTATTTCAGCCTCTTTCCTGCCCTTTCCTTGTTCATTTTATCCTCCATGGTCCTTCCAGAACACGAGCGGACCACACCACTCTCCTCTTCAGAAATCATCAGTGGCTCCCTGCTGCTTATTACCTCCAGAAACATTTCCCCAAGTCTGCTTTTTTTAACACCAAATGCAGTCCCTCCAAATAAAGGAAATGAAATTTGGGAACTGCCTCAGATTATATCCCTCATGGGGATTGGAAATGCCCATTACCATGGTGAGAACTCTGAGAAGATCTAGGATTTCCCAAAGGTTTTTGGCTATGAAACTTTTTTTTTCTTTGCATAATAACTCTTTATAGTTGTTCACAAAAAAAAAAAAAAAAATCTGGCCCATAGGAAATTATAGGTTGGCATTTAAATTCTCCTCAAATTTGGCTTCAAGCTGTTTTTCAGCCTCACATCTCAACATATGACTACACACACTATGGCCTCTTTGTGCCAGGCTACTCTGAGTCATGCGGTTACCCCCTTCGGAAATGTCTCCCACTCTGCCACCCCAACCTCCACACTCCACCTACCTCTCTAGGGGAAAGGTCATCATCAAATTCAGAGCCAGAGATGCCTCCTCCAGGAAGCTTTCCCCACCCCCGCCCCAGTTAAATGCTTTCTTCCGCCCTCCAGCACGCTGCCTCTTTGCGGTTTAATTCGGGCTATGGGAAGGCCATTTGTTCACATGCATGACCCTGAGAGTGGCGGCTCCCTGACTTTTGCACCCTAGGTCCCATCCCAGCCCTGCAGGGAGCCCTCCTTGGAGGCCCTGATATTTTGTCTCTACTGGGATGTTACAATAATCTGGCTTTGGGGCCAGCTTATCCTGCCCACCCCTGATTCTTACCATTTTTGCCTTCATAACAATTCTTTATCTTTCCCTGGCCCCATGCACCGAGACACTACACACCATGTACTTTTATAAACCAGCAGCTGCCCCATTTCACTGTGAAAGCATTTCAGCTTGGCTGGGAGCAAAGCCGTTTAATCTCCACCGCGCAGTGAGCTTCACAGCCTGTGTTGAACACTAAGGGCATCTTTCAAGCACTCGTGGAACAAAGCTCCGCCAGGCCGGCATTTCAGCAGCCCCGGGATGAGCAAACAGACATGCGGAGCTTTGTAAAAACCACCCAGAGCACCGTCCTCTGCCCCATCCCAGCTGTTCTGTGCCTTTACCTCTGGAGCTCGAGGGGCAGTTAGCTTGCTCAGTGAGGTGGTGTTTTGCAGGCAAATCGCTCACCTCTTCCCTGATGGGCAGCACGGGCCATGCATCCTCATTATTTCCCAGCTCCCCTGTCTGATCTGGTTCATTCTGCACCTTCATTGTCTTGAGCCTGTTTGGCATTCGCGGTGTCTGCTGTCTGCTTTTTTCTGAGCTTTCTTATAATTGAATTGACCACATCCGCCCTTGCCAACTAGAATATGTCTGTGAAAAAGAAAGGGTGATATATTTGTGCTTCGCAGGTTGTGGTGAGCAATTAGGCTTTGTCGGGCATATGGAGCTAACGTGTCAGGCAGCCAATAAACATTTATCAAGAGCCCACTGGATGTGGAATGCCAATTGTGGGACTGGGAGAATGAAATGAAGTAAACAAACACCTCCTCTGGGCCAGACAAACACCCCCCCCCCACCCCCTGTGAGGAGAACCTCCTTCCCAAAAACAATGCTTCATAGAACATCTGACTTCCAAGGCACTCAAAGATCATCTGGCCCAATATCGGAGGCCCAGAGAGGGAAAGAGACTCATGCTGGGTCACACAGCAGAGCCTGGTGTCCAGGCTCAGTCATGAGTTTCTGCACTAAGCTTCTAGAGAGGACACACTACATTTCAAGGACTGAAGGGTAGGAGAATGGCCCCAGTGGCCGGGATCAAATCAGGGACAGCTTCTTGAAAGATACCCGTGTTGAGCCAGGTCTTGAAGACAGTGCTTTGTGGCCTGCACAAGTTAGGACTACCCTTTCTAAGTCCTTTGTGTGAGATTTTATTAAAGCAGTAGAGGCCCGGTGCATGAAATTCATGCACTGGGGCAGGGGGGTCCCCGGGGTCCCCCAGCCTGGCCTGTGCCCTCTCACAGTGTGGGAGCCCCGCGATCGATCACCCCAAAGAGGTAGGCCCCACCCACCCATCTGGGGCTTCTCAATGGATTGCCCCAAAGAGGTAGGCCAGAGCCGTAGGACCCGCCTCGGAGCTGCAAGACCCCTAGCCTCATCGCGCTGAGCTGTGGGACCTGCCTCTGCACACATAGTATCAAGCCCCCGCCCACCCACGAATATGCACAGCCCTGTCCACCCACGTGTGCCCACTGTGCACACAGCCTCCTGGTAATTGCTCGTTACAGCGTGAGGGCGTCATGGCATGAGGGTGTCACGACTACATAGGCTTTTATTAATAGGACTAGAGGCCTGATGCACAGATTTGTGCACATTGAAAGGAAATTAATTTGAAGGTGGCCAGCAGGGTGGAACTGGATGAGATGGGCCAGACACGCCCTGGAGCCAATCTCCCACAGTCCCTTCCTGGCTGGCAGCACGTGGGAGGTGCCAGGACTTGAAGTTTGCCTGCGGAGTGAGCGGGGTCCCTCTGGCAGGTGGGGTCCCTCGGCCTGGCCTGCGGGAATTGGGCCGAAGCCAGCAGTCTGACATCCCCCAAGAGGTCCCTGAGTGTGAGAGAGCACTCTGCAAAGTTGCTGTTGCTCGGCAGCTCCTGCATTGAGCATCTGCCCCCGGGTGATCATTGCATGTCATGGCCGGTTGCTTAGGCTTTTATATATATAGATGATTGTCCTCCTGCAGTTTGGTTAACTCCAAATTCACAGGAAATGACATATTTTCATCCTTGGAGGACTGCCTCTAAAAGACTTCATTTTCTGTCTCACTGATTGGGCGTGGTTTCTATTTGACTAACCAGGAATCTCTGTAGCAGGAATCTCTGTAGCAACATGGGGGATAGTTAAGTCTAACAGGGTCAGCTTCTATCTGAGCCCCTTCCCCAGTCCACTGCTGGAGTTTTGATGTCCTTTTATCAGGTCACGAGGAGCTAGCTACTTTTCTTCCTCCACCCCCCATGTTACGGAGAGCTCATTAACCTATTAACTTTGTGGCACATCCTTAAGTGCTCACTAAATGAGGGCCATCCTTGTGAATGAATGCACTTGCCAGTTAATAAATAAGTGTGGTAAAATGCATCATCTTGGTTGCATTTTAACCTGGAAACATTGTCTTTGCTGAATGTTTTTATGGAGGAAAGGGTTTTAATCAATTACATAATTTGGCTGGTGGTGATAACAGGTGAATGAGGGAAAAAATAAAAGGAAGCAACTCAGATTCATCAGTGAGCTACGTGTATCTCACTGGGTGGGACAGTCCCAGAAATATCCTCTTTCCCTTGTTCTCCATTTTCCATCAATGACCCCAGTCCAGCTACACATAAAACATGCATGCCCTTCCTCGCCATCCCCACTGGCACGTCCAGGTCCCAGCATTCATCACCTCCTGCCTAGATTGTTATCCAGCCCAGGGGTCGCCAACCTTTCAGACCTCCCGGACCACCAGTGGCCCGCGGACCACCGGTTGGTGACCACTGATCCAGCCTGTCTGTAAGTGAAGTAGGGCGAGGAATTAAGGGATTTTAATTATGAGAATGTCTTTCTACTGAAATGAGACCTGTTTGCCTATGCATACCTTCTATTCATGGGTCATTTTTTATTTTTCAATTTACAGTCGACATACACTATTATATTAGTTCCAGGCATACAGCATAGTGATTAGATATTTATATAACTTATGATGTGACCACCCTAATAAGTCTAGTACCAAACTGACACTATGCATGGTTATTACAGTGTTACTGACTATATTCCCTATGCCGTACTTTACATCCCTATGGCTGTTTTTATAACTGCCACTTTGTACTTCTTAAATCCTTCCGAGAAAGACAAACACCATATGATTTCCGTTATAAGTGGAATCTAGAAAATAAAGTAAAAGAACAAACAAAACAGAAACAGACTCATAGAGAACATATTGGCAGTTGCCAGATGGGAGGAGGTTGGAGGCTGGGTGAAAAACGACTGTCTTACGGATGAAGTCCTTGCCTGTCCTTGACCTTCTAACCAGCACTTGTTCTTTGTGGTAGGTCCCTTCATCCGGGCTGCAAGGGCTCCCTCCCATTGACCCACCAGATGTCACCCAGATCTACCCGGTTCCTGCCAGCATTCGGCCAGTGCTGAGTAAATACCGAGTGGAGGTAGGCGCAGGGAAGGGTCGAGTTGATCTTTGGGACTAAAGGGCAGTAGTGCCTTGCACGAGGGGAGTTGTGGGGTGGGAAGGAGACATAGTTAACAGATGGGCCCTCGAGTTGCTGCTCAGTCCTTTCCCGGAAGAACGTACTGTAGTTCCCAGGCAGCCCGTGGACCTCCTTGCTGGCTCCTCCCTGGGCCGTGGAGTGACAGCTCTGCTGGTCCTCTCCTCAGGTTCTCTTCTGGGGAGTCCGAGAGATGAAGAAGGTGCAGCTGCTCTCGGTGGATCGTCCTCAGGTTCTCATCGAGTGCGGGGGACGAGGAGTCAAGTCCTGCGTGATCCAGAGCTACAAGAACAACCCGAACTTCAGCATCCAGGCAGATGCTTTCGAAGTGGTGCGTGCACCTCGTTCCCCACCTGCTCCTGCCTTTCATTCTCACAGGTTGATTGTCTTGGGGAGATGTTTTGGAGTTGGGGCTGCCCCCCACCTGCAAGGAAGGACAGTCTAACTTAGTGAAAAGCCAGTTCAGAATGAGATAAAATAGACTTTTGTTGTTGTTTGGTTTGGTTTGGAAGGTTCCAGGTTAGATCATACAGTCGATCAAATCGGGTTCACAGTGGTCCCCAAAGTGCAGCCCCCACCTGCTTCATCAACTTCAGCATCAGCATCACCTGGAACTTTTAGAAACACAAATGCTCAGGCCTACCCCACACCTACGGAATCAGAAACTGTTGGGGGCTGGGACCCAGATAGTTCTGGCTTAACAAACCCTTAGATACATATCAAAGTTTGAGAACCACTGGCTGAGAACATACCCTCACAAAACTCATTTTAATAGTGAGATTTTAAAAAAACTATTTATGCATAAAACGGCAGTCATTTATATGTGAATTTATGCTTTATCTACAGCGACTTTTTTTTTTTTTAGCATCTGTCCTTTTGTTTCAGTATTTCAACATACATTTTTGTGCTCTGATTTGGAGCTAATTGTGAGGAGTTTGCTTTGTCCAGCCCAGTCAATGCCAATGGATACATATGCTAAGTCAGTAAAGATTAGAATGAAAGAATGTGCATCTGTGTGCAAACACTTCACACTGAGCTTTGCTGAACTTTGGGGGAGGGGGATGGAGGAGCACCAGGGAAACAAGTGGGCCCCTCACCCGCAGCTCCATTTTGAATGGCTCTTCCCATTTTGGGTCATCACTCCTTGGCTTGGGAAGGCACTGCTCCAGACTTCTGGCAAGCTGCAGGGGTGGCCTGGAAGAAGAGAATGACAAGGCAGGGACAGCGGGAGGAAGGGAGTCAGGCATACTTTGGTCCTGCCCCCAGGCAGGTCAGCAGGGCACCAGCAGCCAGGCTCAGCCCAGGCAGTGCCCTGACCTCCTGCTGGCCTCTCCCCGCAGGAGCTGCCTGAGAATGAGCTGCTGCACCCGCCCCTGAGCATCTGCGTGGTGGACTGGAGGGCTTTCGGGAGGAGCACCCTGGTGGGCACCTACACCATCAACTGCTTGAAGCAGTTCTTGTGTAAATCCAGGGAGCCCCTGGCCCCCTCCTCACAGGTGGACGGAACCCAAGCTGGGCAAGGTAGGAAGCTCCCCTTGGTTCTGGGGCTGTGGACCGCGATGGGACCCGCACAAAGATGCCCCCCCTCGCGCCCCCTGGTCAGCTGGATCTTTCTGAAGAGTTTGCTCCTTAAGTGCCACCTCTGCTTTGTTAGTTGCCAGATTCTTGCTTTAAGAATGGCATCAGGGTCAACTCCTCTGAGAAGCCTTCCTCAAGCTCCCTCCCGCCTCCACTCCCTGACAGTTTTCTCTGCTTCATGTTACTTTAATTTGGTCTGTTTCAGATCTCAGGTGCACAGAGTTGAATTAATTGCACTTCTCTGTTCATGATGTATAATTATCATCAGTCTGTTCAAAGCTGTTCATTATATCCACCGTCCCCCGTGCCTTATTCCCGTCCCCACTCCCATTCCCCTCCCCACTGTAGGCCCCACGCCACCAGTTCTTGTAAAATGTAAATCCGTTTTATTTACGGCTATGAAATGGTGCCAGAACCTTCATTTGGTTTCCTCCTCTTTTCACTCAAAGCTGTGTTTTAAGATCTGTCCATACTGCTGTGTGTACATTAGCTTGTTACCACTGCCCGCTGCACCTACCTCAATTTGCTTTTCCTTTTCCCTTATATTAGACTCCAGGCTGCCTTCGACTCCCCACTTCCACAAACAATGCTGTGATAAATGACCTCTATTCATTAAAATTACTCTGAGGATCAATAATAAGTGTGACCATTTATTGATTAGCTATTAGGCATCAAATGCCTTACATCCTGATCTCATTTATGACCCCAGTGACATGGGCATTTTCACTGCCATTTTGTCAATAAGGAAACTGAGGTTCAGAGATGGTAGGAACTTGCCATATTTGCATCCAGAGCTGCCTGGTGCCAGTGTTGGGTCCCTGAAATGACCTCCCTGTACTATAGCCCAGTTTCCTCAACCTGATGTGCTTTCATTTTGCTTATTTCAGATTCGCTAATAGCCACTGAGCCCTCTGGGTCCCTCAGCTCCTCCCAGGACCCCCCAACAGATCACATCTATGTGGACGTTGAGCCACCTCCCACAGTGGTACCTGACTCTGCCCAGGTTCAGCAAGCTAGTCAGGTTGACATCCCTGACTCATCCCCTATGCTGGCGGCTGAACACCCACCTGCAGCCCAGGAGCCACCACAGGATGGAAAAGCTAAGGTCAGAATCTAATCCCTCTTCATATTTACAAGGCTCATTTGAGTTTGTATGGGAGGCTCTAGATACTAATCCTCCCACCTACTAGCTGTGTGACCATGAGCAAGCAACTTCACATTTCTGAGCATCAGTTTCCTCATCTGTAAAATGGGGATATTGATACCCACTTTGCAGCACTGTTATTGAGTCAGACACGTCAACAGTGCCAGTCAAACAGAACAGTAATATTTAATTGAACAGAAACTTTTGTCAATTTATTCACTTGGAAAGATAATGGTTTCACATCTAGGACTAATCCCCAGATATTTAGAACCAACTTTGTACAAGGGCATGTGGAACAAAAAGATGTGTCTTCTGGACTCTAAAGAGAAGTGAGACTTCTCATCCCCAGTTAGCTAAGATCCTGGAAGGGGAGATGGACATATATACAAAGAACCATAAGCCAAGGATGGGATTTATCTTTCTGTGCCATAAACTTAAGTACAATGTCCTGGGCATCAATTGACTTGAAGGAGGCAGTTTAAGAAAGTCCTAAGAGATTGCTTGCCCAGCAAATGGTAGAGTGAAATAGAAAGCAGAATAACGTAGATTAGTGGATGTTTGCTCAGGCTGTTCCTATCTCATCCAGGCTCAGCGTGACCCTCTATGACACCTCGAGAGGTCCTCTTTCTCCCACCAGCATGGCATCTGCCACTTTAAGTTAGAAATCTCAGTTTAAGTGTTTGTTGTCACCATAAAACTGTGGGCCCCACTAGGTCAAAGGTATTTTTTTAAACATCTCTGTATTCCCTGCATTTGATAGAGTGCCTGGCACATCACAGGGACTCAAGAGATGTCCGAGAGAGTGAACAGATATTGGGTACATGATGTGTTTGCAAAGATAGCCTCCTCCAATGGGACAACTGTCTTCTCCAATAAATATGGCCTTTCTGCCAAACATGTATCACTACCTCTCCTACCCCATCACTTAGGTTGTAGGTGTCATTTATTTGTACCCATTCAAATCAGAAATGATGCGAAAGGAGAATTGTCTGTATGATGTCACTTAATCCTCATGACAGTGAAGTAGGCAGGTATTATTGTCACAAATTTATATTAATTGCTTAATGACTTGTAACCCAGGTCTGTCTGAAGCTAATGCCCTGTCCACTATACCACATTGTATCATAAGTCAGTCTCCCCTCCTGAACTGTAAGCTCCCTAAGGTGGGGATTGCGTCCACTTTCCCAAAGTCTAGCACAGTATCTCACATCTGTTCAATAAATGCTTGCCTGTTCAATAAATGAATGAATGGACAGATTATTAAACTTACATTTATTGAGGTGGTACAGAGAGCTGCAATCACAAAACCTGCCAACACCTCCATCCGCCTCCCAGAGTGCATCTTTCTTTTCAGGAAACCAGTCAGCCACCAGCAGCTCCATGCAGTTCCATGGGGCCTAACTAACAATCCATCCTCATCTTTTGCCAGGACACCAGGAAACCTTCCCGGAGGTCTACCAAAAGGAGAAAGAGGACCATAGCAGATGAATCTGCTGAAAACGTCATTGACTGGTGGTCCAAGTACTATGCCTCCCTGAAGAAAGCACAGAAGGTAGAGACTCCCCTGGTGGTGACAATCAAGGGACTCGATAAACAAGTTGTCTTTCCCACCACCTTCCCAATTCCACATTATCCTCTCTTTTAAATCCACTATAGGTAGGCCCTACTCAGGTGTGATTCTGTGAATTGCAGAAGGGTTCAAAGTCTGGAAGGACCAGGGGTCCAGAATTGCTAACAGCCACCCTCTGGCTGGAGCTGACCCTAGGACACCAGCTCTGTTGTAAAATGCTGGAAGGATGTTCATTCCAGCATGGCATCCGGAGAATCTGTCCAGCAGTCAGACTCAGGGAGGTCCAGCTAGGAGAAACGGGGTCTCTGGACAGGTGGGCATCAGCGATGGGGGCTCCAGGAACACCTGGACATCCCCAGCTCCAAGGGCTCCAGGTGTCCAGCAGGATTCTAAGTTCATATGGGAAGTAAAGTCAGAGGTCTAGGCTTTAGCAAATGGGACTGATCAGTGTATTGCCAGAGCAGGGCCTTGTGCACATGGAACATGAAAGAGATTGAGTTATAAAGCTGAAGAGAACCAGTGGGGAGTGGGTCTGGAGAATCAACCGAAGCTCAGTGGCTGAATTTGGTAAGATGTCTCATCTCCAAGTAAGAAAGGAAAGGAAAATTAGTCAGATATCACCATATGCAGTTGAATAGAAAGTCTTCTGATTCTTGAGTTTGGAAAGAGCATAGTTTCTTCATCTAGGGACATCCATGGAGATTGATATGTAGTTAAATAAGCAAACCAAGTGTTAGTCCCTGCCTCCAACCTCCCTCCTTTTGTTGCAATGGACACACATTTCTGGTGAGTGCTCAGCCCTTTCCCCTTTCTCTGACAACCTGCCCAGTCACTGGGGCCAACCCAACAACCTAACATGCCAGCGGGTAAACTCAGCCGCAGACTGAGGTGATCCGATGGAAGATGCTTCAGGGAGGTGGGAAAACAGGGGGAACAGGGGCAGTTTTCCAGTGGCTGAGAGAAGGCTGCACATGGAGGACAGGGGAGTCTACCGCTTGGTGGCACTGTTCTAGGAAGTGTGGGCACCTTTTCTCTAGGGCAGGGCATCTCACTGCCCTTGGTCTCGGGTCTTTACAGCGAGGCTTCACTTGGGGGTTAACTTCGGGACTGTTTGCATACTCTTAAAATGGCATCTGTGAGAATGCAGAGGGCTGAGATAATTGAATTAGAACTCTTGGCAAGTCAGGATTAATAAATGAGGCACGACAGTGTCAGTAATCTGGTCTATGTCTTTTCTCAAAGGAAAAGGAGAGAAATTCCAAAGAGAAAAAAGACAATACAGGTAAGTAGCTGTTCTGGGGAGCATTTAAACATAGAATAAGGCCACTGGGGAATTATTAAATGGAAGCAATGGGAGGTACGTTGGAGTTGTATTCCCTAATTTCCCAGGTGAGGAAACAATCTCAGTAAGACGACAGTGCTTTAAGAAGGTCATGTAGCTGATTTGAGCTGGACTGGGACCAGCTCCCAGGTCTCCTAACTCTAGTCCAGTGCTGAAATCAACCCTTTGGCTCATGTCCCTACATTGACAATCTGAGTGTGGAAACAGCAGAGTAAAAATAGAAGTGAGCTGGGATGACAGGCCAAAACCAACATGATAAACTTTAATAGAGGTGACCTGGATTTAGCTTCCCAAACTCAGTTTACAAGGATTGGATGGATGTGGTTTGGCAGAAATAAATGAAAGAGGCCTGGGATTAGAAATGACCTCAAACTCGATTCAAGCCAACGGAAGGTCTTGGCCTACAAACAACCGTAACACCAAGTAGCCAGTGCTCCGTTTCAGGTGACACCGATGGAAGCAGGAGAACTAGAGTCAGGCTCTTCCTCAGACCACTCCTAATTAGCATATGTCATTCTAAGACCATCTCATGACATAGCAGTACTGGCTTCATTTTGCAGATGGTAAAACAGAGGTACAAAGAGGTTGTGCAACTTGCCCAAGTTCACACAGCTAGACTCTAGCAGAGCTAGAAGTCTGTCTCAGGCAGTTTATTTCTAGAGCCTGCTCCTAAAAAATTACAGAGTAATCTCTCTAACTACATTCGTGACTTTGTGCAAGACCCTTAACATATTTGAGCCTCAGGTTATTAAACTAGATCAGTGGTTGGCAAACTCATTAGTCAGCAGAGCCAAATATCAACAGCACAACGATTGAAATTTCTTTAGAGAGCCAAATTTTTTTAAACTTAAACTTCTTCTAACGCCACTTCTTCAAAATAGACTCTCCCAGGCCGTGGTATTTTGTCGAAGAGCCACACTCAAGGGGCCAAAGAGCCGCGTGTGACTCGCGAGCCGCAGTTTGCCGACCACAGAACTAGATGAATCTCAAGTTCATAAACAGATCTGAGAGGCAGTGTAACTCAGAGCTTTGGAGTCAGTCCATCCTGAGTCTGTTCTTTGTTAGTTGGATGACTGAGAAAATTATCTCCCTGGCTCAACCCCCCTTATGCCTTGTTTAAGGAGTTCTTACATGTACCAGGACAGGCCAGCACACTGTCTGGCCCCAGAGGATCTGGTGGCATTGCTTTCCTATGTGAGTGGCATCTCCCCCAGTTCTGTAATGCACAGACTATAGCAGTCCTACAGCAAAATGTTACCATTTCTTTTTGAAAAGAAGTGTCAGGACACATGCCAGAACAAAGGGAAAGAGGGAGCTTGACTTTGTTTCTTCTCATCTCAGCAGCTGTGAGAATCTAACAATTTCCACTAAATATCCACAGATGCAAAACCAGATGAGGTCGTGGTGAATATAGAAGATGGCCCGAAGAAGAAGAAAGACAAAATGCTCAAGAAGAAGCCCAAAGAAGATGAAATCCCCAACCTGGCCACCTTGAAGGTGTGTGGACACAGCCATCGCCACCAGGGAAGGGGTGGGAAGCTCAGAAGGGGGTCCTGTTGGTGCTTCAGTCAATCCTAGTCATGTCTGTCTGAACTAACTTACTCTGTCTTCATTATAATCACCGATGCAGAGAAATAAGGTTTAACAAGCATGTAAGCAAAGACAGTGGAGCTTGCTAATTTTCTATTTTCTACATCCTCATGTTAGAAAGGGGCATAACTTACATTGGTTAGCCTGCATCCAGCAAGGTCATTGACAGTGCATGCATTTCCCTTGGCTCACCTCTTAAAGCTTGTCATCATCATCATGCAGATGTGTACATACTCAAATTAGCAGGAGTTTTAACTCTAACTGAAGTCAGTTCCATCAGACCAATTTTAACTTTAGCCAGAGGCTATTAGCTAGAGGCATATTGGTGAATATGAAAACTAGGAGTATGAAAATTATGTATCTCGATAACAAATTTAGATAAATAATTTTGATAGAAAATTTGAATAAGTTATTTAATTTAATTTTGCATTTCTAAAGTGTATATATAATTTCCCACTTGGAAAACTCATGTCTAAATGCATTATAATAAAAACAAAACATTTCAGCTCTAGCTGGTTTGGCTCAGTGGATAGAGCATTAGCCTGCAGACTGAAGGGTACTGGGTTCAATTCTGGTCAAGGGCACATGCCTGGGTTGCGGGCTCGATCCCCAGTAGGGGGTGTGCAGGAGGCAGCCAATCAATAATTATCTCTCATCATTGATGTTTCCATCTCTCTGTCCCTCTCCCTTTCTCTCTGAAATCAATAAAAATATTTAAAAATATATATGTATTTCATCACTTTATATATGTTAAGAATTAGAATCTTAAGAAGCATATATTGACTGGAATGACCTCAAAATACAATAGTCTATATCAAAAAAGCCAAAGACATCAATTAGCTATTAAAAAATTTGTCATGTTTATACTTTTAAATTATATTTTAAAAATTTTGGTTTAGCTATACATTTCTTGGAATTTCAAAGTTTATCAAAAGGTTTTATAAATTTTGGAGGGGTCGTCAGATCCAAGAATGCTGATTCTGTCATATTCCTTATTTTGCTAAAGGTAATTAACAGCAGCCTCTAGATTTTTCCAAGGGTGCTTATCAAGTCTGGCTTTGGAGAATCTTGGCATTTTTTCATTAAATCGATCTTGGGTCTTCTTTCCTTTGTCTGAGCACACTCTCCTCTCTTCTCCCTAAAGATATATGATGGCGACCTCGAGAGTGAGTTCAGCAATTTTGAAGACTGGGTGAAAACCTTTGAGCTCTTCAGAGGCAAGTCTACAGAAGATGACCATGGCCTTGATGGAGACCGAGTCATAGGAAAGTTTAAGGCAAGTTCCAGAGTTAACTCTTTTATTTGATCCTTCTGTCCATAAATGTCAGATACGGTTCAATTTTACTGATGGGATTGTGATGTGGGATGTGAATAAGGAAAGTCCTACATCTTATACAAGATCCTCTCTAGAGCCTCACAGGACCCAGCACCAGTCTTTTGAGACACTTGCTACATGGGCAGTGAAGGGGGTTGGAAGTCAGACTAGTGGAATATGAGGAGAGAGAGTTGTTACCCTAAAGAATCACTGAATTTTGCCTGGTCAGCATGGCTCAGTGGTTGAGCATCGACCTATGAACCAGGAGGTCATGGTTTGATTCCTGGTCAGGACACATGCCTAGGTTGCTGGCCCAGTATGGGGTGTGCAGGAAGCAGTCAATCAATGATTTTCTCTCATCATTGATGTTTCTATCTCTCTTTCCCTCTTTCTTCCTCTTTGAAATCAATAAAAATATATTTAAAAAAATAATCACTGTCAATTGGGAAAAAAAAGGAAACATATGTACTACTGTTTGTAATACCTTAAACAACAATAAAAAAAAAATCACTGTACTTTACTTTGTTCTTCCACCCCTGACCTACCAAATGTGTAAGTTACATGAACCCACTAGTTGGATGATTAAACTAATCAAACAACACAAACCCTTCATCTGGCAGAGGTACAGTGTCAGCAACACAGAGTAGTAGTTCACACTAGGGAACCTACTGCATGCCGGGCCCTTTACATGCAGTGTCGTGTGTTGGAAATAATATGGGTATTGCAGTCTGCCAATGTGGATTTTGATCCTGGTTATAATGCTAACTGGCTTCATGATCTTGAGCAGTACGTGGCCACTCTGAGTCTTGGTTACAGCCTAAAAGTGGAATTACTGCAGTCAGGATTGAATGAGATAACAGGAGGAAGCATTGGCTCAGCACCCGCATGCCAAAGGCGCTCCCATCTGACGCTCCTATTCATGCTCCTCACATAACAGCCCTGTGGGGAGGTGATCCTCTGCCAACACCGATTCACTGATGTGCCGTGAAGAAGCTCAGATGCAGGCAGGCTACGTGAACTTCTGAGGACACTCAGAGGGCAAGGGCAGTGCTCCTGTTTGACCCCCGGCTGTGCTCATTTTCCCATTGTTATGCCCTCTGTGGCTTTTGGTGGGACATGACCATCTCGTTTCAATGGGTGTTTTGTGTTTCCAGGGCTCTTTCTGCATTTACAGAAGCCCCGAGGATTCCAGCACTGAGGACAACGGGCAGCTGAGAATCCAGCAAGGGATTCCACCCAACCACCCCGTCAAAGTCATGATCCGGGTGTACATTGTGGCGGTGAGCAGCCCTTGTTTACTCTGAGGGGCTTAGTCTGCTCGGGCTGCCATTCAAAACACTACCGACTGGGTCACCTAAATAACAGGCATTTATTTTCTCACAGTTCTGGAGCCGTGATCAAGGTGCCATCCAGGCTGGTTTCTGGGGAAGCCTCTCTCCCTGGCTTGTAGATGGCCACCTTCTGGCTGTGTCCTCACATGGCCTTTTGCTTGCGTGCACATCGAGAGAGAGAGAGAGAGAGAGAGAGAGAGAGAGAGAGAGAGAGAGAGAGATCTGGTGTCACTCCCTCTTCTTATAAGGCCATTAGTCTTGATGGATTAGGGCACCACCCTTAAGGCTCCTTTAGCCTTAATTACCTCCCCAAATGCTCCATCTCCAAGTACAGTCACGCTGGGGGTTAGGGCTTCCACGTGTGAATTTTGAGAGGACACAGTTCTTCCACAACAGGGGTGTGAAGCTTGGTTGGCAACGTGGACATCTACTTGCTGGCTTTCCAGGCTTTATGTGTGCAGCTTTATTTGCTCTCTGTGTTTGCCTGCTAACTGGGAAGAAAATCAAATAGGCTGGAAACAGGAGGCTCCCAGGCAAGACTGTTAGAAAGACGAACAGGGCAGCTGCCACTGTGAAGTCCTCCCCGCACCCCCCTTACTAGGCCTCTGCACTGTGGCGGTCAGAAATCTCATGTTGAATGTATTTCCGAGAAAAACATTCTCTGCCCTACTTTTTGAATATGCAAGCACTAAGCTTTAATTGTGAAACGTTGGGGCCTGATTGCCAGGAAGCTCAGGGCCAAGTCTGATTCTCAATCCAAGCAGTTGTCTGTGGTTCATGTATCTGTTTTCATCTCCTGAACTTGGAGTTGATTTCCATAATCTTATTTGATTGCGGTAGTCTTAACTTTATTAACTCTCTGCTGGCATTGCTTGCATCCTTTTTTAAAAACATAAAGGAAGCATAAAACAAAAATGAATTCTTCTTTGTGCTAAGGGAGAACTAAGTTTCTCCTTTCCATTGTACCACTCACATGTTTCCTTCATCATCATCGCCACAACCACCACGTATGTGCCAGGCATGTTCTAATTACTAGCGATTTCGGGATGAGAAGCACTTGTAAAGAGTCACTGGCAATGCTGGGTAGTCTATTCCAAACACCCACTCACGGGATAGTTTAGACTAACCTTTTCTAAATTTTGTTCTGGAGGTCACTCATGTCTTGGGAGAGATAATTTCTTGGAAACGGACTGTAGGTACAAATAAATTTGAGAAATGGTGCATATAATATTTTTTCCCTTCACCAACCCCTGAGGTCCACAAGGCTCATTAGCACATTCAAGGCTCTGAGAATTCCAGAAGCAAAGAAATCTATTTAACTGTCGAATCTTTAACAGCATCCTCTAAACTTATTGCCCCACACTTCTTTTCCTCTCTACAGAAAACCCTGCAGAACTATGGTTCTCTGGGTCAAATTTTGGGCAACCCAGAAATAGAAGGTACGAGCAGAACAAGGAAGGAGAAAGATTTTGGACCACAGAGATGGGGGAAGGACCATTATGTATTGATTCATTCAGCAAACATCCACAGCCCACTTTTATGTGTCCAGTACCCTTTAGACAAAGGCCAGGAATGCATATCAGCTTCCTGCTCAGGAAACAGTGTGGAGGAGGGAGGGCTTGGGCTGGAACTTGAGGACAAGCAGGAGTTGGCCAAGTGAAGAGCAGGGGTGGCGGCCCTGGGTTGCAGATGTAGGATAAATTCACTGCAATTATGGACAGTATATGCTTTCCATGGACATTTCTAATAATAGTGATTGTGTGATTTGCTCTCTCACACTAAGATTTTATCAATTAACTACATAAGTTAATTAGAAATCTTTTCATTTGCCTGATCAGCGTGGCTCAGTGGTTGAGCGTTGACCTATGAGCCAGGAGGTCACAGTTTGATTCCCAATCAGAGCACATGCCCGGGTTGCAGGCTTGATCCCCAGTGGGTGGGGGGGGGGGGGGGGGGGGGGGGGGATTGCAGGAGGCAGCCGATCAATGGTTCTCTGTCATCATTGATGTTTCTATCTCTCTTCTTTTTTCTCCCTCTCTGAAATCAATAAAAAAAATATTTTAAAAAAATATTTTCATTTAATAAAACATCAACAAAGTAAAAATAATACTACTTAGAAGTTGCATAAAAAAGAAATAAAAATCTCCCCCTCTGCAGTTCCACCCCCAGAAATAACTTACTCTCACATGCATATACAAATAAATCCATATCTATTTCCACTCATCTACAGCTCCTCCCCAGCATTTATTTAACAGAATCCTGCTTGATACATTACATATTGATCTCCTATTTTCTTTTCTTAGCTAGTAATACAACTTGGACATTTTCCCAGATCAGTATATACAGGTCTTCCTCATTCTTCTTAGTAGCCACCTAGCATTTTTCTGAATTAATGTTAGCATCCATTTATTCATCCATGCAACAAATATTAAGAAGACTGTATTCGAGGTCCTGGAGATAATATAATGAACAAGACAGACAGTAGCCTTGCTCTCTTGGAGATTACATACTAGCTGGTGGGGGGTTAAGAATGTATTAAATAGAAATAAAGAGTCAGGAAACTAAGATGAAAGTCAGAGATAACTGCTACGTGGATGATTAAAATTGGGCGATGTGATGGAGGGACCATTTTGGATTAAGTTTCCCCTTAAGTAATTGACATGTAGATTGTCTACAAATGTGGCTATTAAGCATGCTCTCATGAATGTCCTTGAAAATATAGCTCTGTGTGCTCATGCCATCCCATCTGTAGGATAGAGTCCTGACTATGGATTGTTTCTCACTCAGCTCTCATCTCTACAGAGTTTCTCCATCTTTTCAGCATCATTCCTCACTGGCCCCCTACCCCCACTTTCTCTTGGAAAATGTTTGCTGCCCTAGCTGGGTGGCTCGGTTGGAGCGTCATCCTGTACACCAAAAGGTTGCGGGTTCGATTCCCAGTCAGGGCACATACCTAAATTATTGGTTCAATTTCTAGTCAGGGCGCATATGGGAGGCAACCGATTGATTGATGTTTCTTTTCTTACATCGATGTATGTTTTCTTTCTTTCTTTCTCTCTCTCTCTCTCTCTCTCTGAAAATCAATAAAAACATATCCTTAGGTGAGGATTTAAAAAAAAAAAATGTTTGCTTGTGATGGTTTATTGCCCAGCTTCTCTGGAGTCAGGCTCACTCTGAGAAACAGATCATTAATCAGCCAGTGCTAAATGCAAGATTGATGGGGTCATGGACTCAGAGCCCACTCCTTCTGGGCTCTGATTTGACAGATCTCAGACTGCTCAACCAGAACCAGAACTCAAATGCATGCCTCTGCCTCCTGGCCCAGCAAATTCCTCTTGACTCTGTGCCAAGCGCTGCTTTCCCCGGGGAGACAACTCCAGAGATCGTTGAACTTCGGCAAAGCTGATAGTTCTTAACAGCAACGTGGGGAGGCTAATGCAGTGGTTCTTAGCCTTGGCTGCACACTAGAGTCATCTGGGGAGCTTCTAAAAAGCCAAAGCCCAGGGCCAAGCAAATCAGAACACCTGGGGAATGGGAGTCGGGCATCTGTGTATTTTACACTGCCCAGGGATCCCAGTGAGCAGCCAGGGGTGGGAACCACTGGACCAAGGGGATGTCCTTTCTCGCCCCCAGGCATTTAATCTTAGCCCAGCCGATCCAGATGGCAAATCGGATCCCTACATTGTGGTCAGGCTTGGCAAAACGGAAATCAAGGACCGAGACAAATACATCCCCAAGCAGCTGAACCCAGTGTTTGGAAGGTCAGTGGCCGTCTGGGTGGGGTCGCTCCTGCTGTGCATCTGTGGGGGGGTGGGGGGGAGGCCTGCTGCGTACACTTGTGTGTCTGAGTGCATGGTGGCAGGAGGTTAGATGTTAACTTCCGCTTTGTGGAGAAAGGCCACATTCTTTGGTCCCTTCAGGTATAAGGTGGTACATGGTGATCCTCACGCCTGCGGTTCTCCAATAATGATTTTCTTAGATCTTCATCTCTCCTAGATTCAGCCTCCTGCGTTTGGACAGGGAGGTGTCCTTTCTGCAAACATGGCAACCAAGGCCCAGAGAGGTTTAGAAGCTCATTCAGTGAAGGAGAAGGGGCCACACCTTTGTCTTGTCTCCTGCCAAAGGGATTTGCCCATCATATCATTTTGCAGCTCATTTGAGGTGACCCCCAAGTAAAAAGGTTGAACTGTGTCCCCCACTGTGCTTTGTTTTCCTGCAAAGTGTGTTAAGAAGCATTGCATGTGTGCATGTTGGGTGAACCAGGCTTTCCCCCGTTCACAGAAACCCTACCACCCCCATTTGTCTGCTAACGGGGGTGCTGCACATTCGTGTTCCCTGCTTGAGCTGGTGCACCTGTTTGCTGTTAACTTTGGAGTCAAGCAGATGCGGGTTTCATTCTGCCACAAACAGGCTGTGTAACTTTATGCGGGTGGCTTCACCTCTCTGATCCTGGTTTTCCTCATCTGTAAAGCAACAAGTGACTTGACTCTCAGTCGTCTTTAGGAGATTAACTGTATAGAATCTCACTGTAGTCTTTGCTAGCCTGTAAGAGATACTCAAAACACATACCCTTCCTCTCTCTCTCAGTAATCATTTCAGCAACGGATATATGTTAAGTGTATTTAATTTCCTTGTTTCCTGAGTAACAGGACTGTGGGGTAAAATCTCCATCAGCCTTATTTAAATTCACTTCCACATTTGCGATCTCTTCGGACCCCCTGACATTTGATGAGCACCAAACCCTTATACTTTCCTGCTCCCGAGGAAATGAAATAAATGATTGTGCCAGTTTGGTTTATGAGATGATTACAACAATGCCAGGGAAACGCACCCTCGCTTCCCCGATCCAGAGGTGACCTTTATCATCATCTGCCGTTTATGCAACTGGCACTTCATTTTGCCAAGTGCTTTGCAGCTACTTTTTATTAGCTACTCTCACCACAGTGCCCTGAATTAGACTGGTGTAATACACCCACTGACGGCTGTGGTAAACAGGAGAAGGGGGTGATGCAATATTCTCTCCCGCCTGGGCATTGCAGACTCTTCCAGAAGCCTCCACGTGTGGATGCTTTGTTGGAAGGGTATTTAATGGTGACTCAGCGACAAAAGTTGCTGGCTCATTCCTGCAGTGTTCCAGCAGGGAGAGCGGCGGGCTCCTGGGCCCGATCTGGGTGGGGTCTGGGGACTCCCTCTTTGGGACCTCACCACTGAATGAGGATGCCACAGGCTCCACCCCTGATCCCTGGCACCTTGCCTGCTTTTCCTTATGGCCTCTGACGTGAATTGACATGTTTATGTGTTTATTGGTTGTCGCTTATCTCCCCATTGGAATGTAAGCTCTACTGAGCAGGGACTCAGTCTAGTCTGTTCAATGCCACGTCCCCAGCACCCAGGACAGGGCATGGCACAGAGCACATGCCCAATGAGTACTTGTAGAATGAATAAATGAGTGAATGAATGATGACCGAATGAATGAACAGGTGGGTGGACAAACCTCCAGTCAGTTTCCGGTGGGATTTAATAGGGCCTGACACTCTTCATCTGCCTGAGGTGGCATCTGTCTGCAGACTTTGGTGGTTCCTTGTTTTCTTAGTAACCACAGTGCCTGGCACATAGTGGATGTGTAATAAATGTCCAGTGAACAAAGGAATGAGCAAGAGAATAAATAACTGAACAAAGAAACAGTGGAACATCGTTGCTCTGAAGCTCAGAGGTACTGAATGTTTCAAAGGCTCAGTTTTTACCCAGTTCCCAGTGCATTTCTCCAACCACCATTGGACCTAGAGAAGGTGAGACAGCCCCAGTGAGGATCCAGGAGAGGTTAATCTGTGAGCACACGGCTCAGGGAGCTGGAGCCGAGGCATTGAGTCCGCACGGTTGCCGGGGCAGTTAGCACTTAAGTCCTTTCCTGGTGGCAACTAGGCTCAGACATGGGCAGCTGGAGGCTTCCTGTGAGATGCCTCTAGAATCCATTACTGTTTGGATTCCAAATCTTGGAGCCCCAGGGAGGCAGTACTATGTCTTTAGGTGGAAGATGCTAATTTCTTCCCCACACAGTCTGCTCGTGCTGCCTTAGTCAGTTACAGTCCCAGAGGCTGTGGAGCTGGCTGCTGTTTTCTCTGGGGGAGGGTTAATTGGCTCAGGCTGTGCTGTGATTGCAGTTCCTGCCACACCGGAGAGTGAGAGTCAGGGCCACGTGGATCTGGCACGCGGGCAGCAGCCCAGACAGGCTCGTGGGCACGTGGGAAATAATGGGCCCTCATTCTCCCTCCCGCCTCCTCTCCGTCCCTTGCTCCCAGGCCACCCCACGTTGCCCCGAGAACAATAGAGAAACAGTGGTGTGTCCTGATTTGGTTTTCAGGAAGACATTTCCCTAAAATGCAGGGCTTAATTCTTAGCTTCTCTAATGCTCAGTCGCATGGATAATGCATTGTCCCAGGAAGTCCAACAGCAGGATGTCCCTTTAACACCTTGCACTGATGTGGCATCCAGGTAAGAGCCAGAACTAGGAATCAGAAAACTGGCACTTCTATGAGTTGGGCCTGACTTATGCTCCTGGCCAAGTGTTCTCTTTATTGTAACGTCCTCTGCTATAAAGTGAAGGGATTGGATGTGGTGACCCCTGAGGTCCCTGGCGGCTCAAGGAAACACTGCTGTCTTCTCTCTGCAGGGGCATGCAGGCTCCAACAGTGCGGAGAGGAAGAAGGCGGGTCTCTGTTCTTGGGGCTCAAACCTTGTAGAGACGGCATTCCAGCCCTGCCATCCTACTCTTCAGGGTTTGTCCATCTTGTATAGGGCTCGCATTTCAAATAAGCGCAGCTGTACTTCCCCATGAAGCAAAAGTGGGCGGGAACGGGAATGGCATCTATTGGGCGCCAGTTCAATGCCTGGAAGTAAAAATGTGCACTTTGTTACTTGGTTAAAACAACATTTAACCACCACGCTGTCTTATAAAGAAGACATTTATCCCCATTTACACATAAGGAGCCTAAGAGGGATGAAGAAACTTTCCCATGTTTTACAACCAGGAAGGTACTAATTCGAAACCAAGTCTGAGAATCAGTTTGAGACCAAAACCCAAGGTTTTTCCTCTCCGTCTAGCTGCCCCCCTAGTTAAAGACGGAAACTGATGGCCCATGAATGAGGAGATTATTGGCTACTGAAAAGTGACAACAGAATTGGAAATTGTTTGTGTCCTAGTGAAAAATCAAACCAAATAAATATCTCCTGAGTGTTTAGTGCGTTCATGCGGACTTTCAGGCTAGCTAAATGTGAAACTGGGAAATGTCCCCTGTCACAAATGTTGACTCCCATAGCCTCTGCTTGGACCGCAGGTCATTTGAGATCCAGGCCACGTTCCCAAAGGAGTCCCTGCTCTCCGTCCTGATCTACGACCATGACATGATCGGGACAGATGACCTCATTGGCGAGACCAGGATCGACCTGGAGAACCGCTTTTACAGCAAACACCGAGCCATCTGCGGCTTGCAGAGCCAGTACGAGATGTGAGTTCTTGCCCCGCAGAGACACTGCTAGTCTCCCCAGGTCCCGAGGCTGCAGGCTCCGATTGCCTGCTCCAGGAAGGCCAGCCACGGCTCAGCTTCGAATGGGCTCCCCGTCAGCAGGGCTGGGTTGAGGAAAATGCTCGCTGCCCTAGAGGGGGGTTGGGTTGGGGAGGCAATGGTGGGAAGGTCCTCCAAGAGCCAGGAGCTGAATTGCATGTGTTCACTCCATCATCTGGGCCTGGTGGCAGAGTTCCATGAAGGGGAGTGATGCCAGAAGAAGAAGGATTATTATAACACAAATGCCAATATCCCAGTTAATTATAACCAACACCTATGACATACCAAGCACTTTCCATAGAGTATTTCAGTCAGTTCTCTCAAAACCCAGTGAGCTGTTATCCCCAACTTAAAAATGGAGCAAGTATGGGCCCAGCTCTCACTCTTTACAAAGATTTTGAATTCTGCTTAATTTGAAAGTATAGACTACCATCTTTTTTTTTTAATGTAGCTGATATCTTAAAGAAAAAATTAGAATCTTACAATTACAAATTTCAGCTAAGAAAATATAAAAATGTTCATTAGATTTTTATGGTATACTTTTACAAATATTTTTATGAATATAAAATAATATGTATTTATAGTAGAAAATTTAGGAAATACAGAAAGTACAAAATAATGCTCAAATTACTCCATCCAGAGATAACTTATGTAAACAAATTTTATGTATTTCCTTTTAGTATTTTTTTCTATTCTATTTTCCCCCAAAGTTAGATTTATATTCTCTGTACAATTTTGTAAACTACTTGTCTCACTAAGCCTTCATAAGCATTCTATAATATCATTTAACATCCTTCAACATAATTATTTTACTCACTCTATGGTGTTCCATCATACGAATTTATTATAAAATGATATGACCAGTTTGCCTTTGTGAACTTTAGGGCATTTATATTTTTCCTTCTTATTTCATTAGAAATATTGCTGCTATAAGCATACAAAAGCCATTGCACACCCCTCTGACAATTAGCTAGGTATTCCTCTGTAGATATAGATTATTCCATTGAAATTAGTATATTCGTCCAAATGGCTCTGTGGGAGGGCTATCCCCATTTAGATGCACATGAACGGAGTCTGTGTGCTTGTTCCCTTCATGGCATGGTTTCAGGCACGTATCTATGGCTGGGCTCCTCTCCTCTGAGCCTAGGAAGCCAGTTCAGTGTTGGGACCCCAGTGACTGTATAAGCCTCCGAGGTATTCTCATCACCCTCATGTACGGGAGAGGGTACCATTCAGAGCATGATTAGCTGTACTAACTCTGAAGTCGGGGCAGGAAGCCACAGGCCAGCGTGGTGCGTCCTTTGTTCAGAAGAATTTCCAGACAGTGGAACTACCTAGCAGCAAAATAGTTTAGTCAGCGAGCTTACAACCTTTGTTCACTGAAAAGGTTTTAGAATAAGACAAGAGCACCTGTGTCTGCGGAGGCCTGTGTGTGGCTCTGGCCTTGGGTGGTCACTCCAGGGCCCTCATCTCCGGCATGATGTAGGACAATGGCTTTGTAGCCATGTTTTTATTGATTTAAATGCTTAGACAAGTTAAGTTCTGATGAATCCTGGGTCCCAATGTGCAGAGAAATCCAAGCTCATCTTGGTCATGGCTCTTAGAGAGCAGTTCATTGCCAGATAATAACCTTTAAACAAAAAGCTCTTTTTAAGGGATGAAAGGGTTGGAAAGATTTAGAAACTCAGCACCAGGAAAATCACTGATTAGAGAAACAACACGCATAGACTTTCTGCCTTTGTCATGAGTCTACAGTATGATTTGGGGGTGGGGGCAGCAGAGGGGAGGAAAGAAGCAGAGAAACTGAAAGAATGAGCTAGACTTTTCTCTAAGAATAAATAGCAGCCAAATGGCTATTCTGTTAGAAGCAGAGCAAAAACAGCCTGCAAAGAAATCCGTGGAGACAGCAGGTTGGTGATTGCCAAAGGCGGGAGGGAGGAGGAACCGCTTAATGGGCACAGGGTTCTTTTGGGGTGATGGAAATTTTTTGGAACTAGATAGAGATAGTGGTTGCACAACATTGTGAACGTCCTAAATGCCACTGATTTTGGTTAACTTTAAAGTGGTTAATTTTATGTTATGTGAATCTCGCTTCAAATTTTTAAGTTACATTTCTTTAAAAAAAATAAATAACTTACAAGATTTTTATGACAAGCTATTCAGCAGTCCTGCTTTTCATACAAGCATCATAGGCAGAGGTTTGGACCAGAAAAGAGAGAAAACAAAACAAAAACCGCTAGCCCAAGTGTATAGACTGGCAAGTCGAATCTGAAGGAAACCACACAGATCTGAGGGGGCCCTTTGAATAGGGACATGGAGTGTGACCTTCCAGGGGAAGCCAGGCCTCCCCCTCTGTGTCCTCCCTCCACTTTGCAGAGAAGGGTACAATGCCTGGAGAGACACGTCCAAGCCCACGGAAATCCTCACCAAGCTCTGCAAGGACAACAAGCTGGATGGGCCTTACTTCCATCCCGGGAAAATACAGATCGGAAGCCAGGTCTTTTCTGGAAAAACGGTCTTCACTGGAGAGGACTCGGGTAACTTCCCACAGTGCAGCCCCCTGACTTTGCTGTTTGGAATAGCCTGCTTCTGCTGGTGTTGGTGGCCGGGGACAGTGGTCATCTATGGTAAAAGTGATGCATGCTCGGGGGAGAAAATATGGAAAAGTACAGAGGATAATGCAAATCACTTATAATCCCCAAATCAGAGAAAAGCATGTTGCATGCTGGTATATTTCCTTACATTTTGCGTGCATGTGTGTGTGCGTGCTATATATCACATTTTTATAGAATTATAAATGTGTCATGTACTTTTGCATCCTGTCTTTTCTGTTTCAAATAGATTATGACAATTCTCCCTTGTGCTTTGAAATGATCACTGATAATATTCATTTTTATGGTTTTTCCATTTATTTACATTGTGTCCACTTTCTGCATTGACACTTAATGCTACCAGGCACTTCCTTATACATACTTTTGCACATTTCTGACGTTTCTAGAGATCACATAAGTAGACTTGTTGTGGCAGAAGGTACCTTAAAAACAATGTTAATACAATAAATCCTTGGACACAACCAAAATTGCCCCATAAATGTTATACCAACAACTCTCCTATTTCAACACTAAGAGGGAGATTTTCCATAGGAACATCGTGGCATCTACAGGGAGATCCCAGGGAGTTTTCATAAACTTAGGATGAGAAGAAAAGTCACCTTTATTTTAATGATCAGAACAATCTTGTACTGTCACCCTTGTCTGTTTCGTGCATCTTCGAATGTGAAGAGCCCAGTTAAGGACATGCCAAAGGATATTTGGACACTGTTGTGTTGATCCCACCAACTGATGTCAAGATTTCTTTTTACCATGTTGTTTTGACCTCGGAAACTTCTTGAAGGTTCTTAAATGCAGAATTAATTAACATTTAGATAGTGTGTTTATGACATATTGATTAATTTATGTTGACGAATATTCTCTTTCACACTATGCTTTATTTAGTTTCTTGATCACTATCCTGTATTTCATGATTAAACAATTTTTTGCCCTCCAAAAATCTAAAATTATGTTCAAGATCAGTTCTTGATGGATTAAACTTCATGACAAAGATTTAGTCCATTGATTGCTTGTTTGTCCCTATCAACGTGTACTGATTATAATTACTACTGTTGGGAGATTTATTTTGTGCCCCCCCCCTTTTTATGGGAAAAAAAAAGCTCAATTTCCTATGTCAACTTTAGCCATTCCAATCTTTGTCAAGAAGTTTTGATCCTTTCAACAATTGTTGCCGTATAATGTTTGCAAATAATGTTTCTGCCAGTAGTTGTTATCATGAGTTACCTTCTTTGGTAAATGACGGATCTAAGAACCTTTTCTCTGAGCTGGAGTTTGTAGGAGGGAAATCCCAAGCAATAACAAGAAAACACAGAGAACATCCATGAACATATATTGTGCCCATTTCACCACCTTGTTTTGGGTCATGCTGATCCCCAGGCCCTCTCACACTACGGTGTTAACAAGCAGTTTTGTATCTCCAAGAAACATATCCTCTCCAGAACCTTGAAGCCCAGCTAGTGATTTGCAGACTCCGCAGAAATCTGATTCAAGGAGACCTATATTCCAAGATCCCTGACTATTTTCTGGGTCTTCTTATCAACCCATCTCATGTCTCATTCTCTGAACTTCCAATATCCTTCCCCTTCCTACCTCACTACCCCCACCTCTTTCCATTCTCTCTTTGTTCTTTTTCTCTTTTGCTGGCTTTTTTTGTGTCTCAATATATTTAAAGGAACCTTTAAGTGTGTTTAAAATGCATCTGACAGGCCATCACTGTCCCCTTATAGGAACACACAGCTGACCAGTCTCTTTGTTTTTCTTTCTTCCATGCAGATGAGACGGTGGAGTCTTACGAGCACTTGGCCCTCAAAGTTTTACACTCTTGGAATGATATCCCAGAGGCTGGGTGTAGGCTGGTTCCTGAGCACATAGAAACCCGTCCACTGTACCACAAGGATAAGCCAGGAATGGAGCAGGTAGTGGCCAAGACAGATCTGGCCCCGATACAAGTGTTCATCCCCAAGGAATGTGACTTTTCCCCTAAAAGTTAATCTTGTGTGCCCTAGAACAGTGGTCGGCAAACTCTTTAGTCAACAGAGCCAAATATCAACAGTACAAATGATTGAAATTTCTTTTGAGAGCCAAATTTTTTACTTAAACTATATAGGTAGGTACATTGTATTAACTTAATTAGGGTACTCTTTCGATTGCACTGTATGTGCATGCCTGTACGTGGTATTTTGTGGAAGAGCCACACTCAAGGAGTCAAAGAGCCACATGTGGCTCGCGAGCCGCGGTTTGCCGACCACTGCCCTAGAATAATGGTTCTCAAAGAGGGACAATTGTGACACACACACTGCCCTGCCCTAGGACATTTAGCAATGTCTGGAAATATTTTTGGTTCCCTCAAGTGAGTGGAGGTGCTACTGACATCTAGGGGGCAGAGGACAGGATCCTACTAAACATCCTACATTGCAAAGGACAGCTTCTCACAACAAAGAACCAATCATTCAGCCCAAAATGTCAGTAATGTCAAGGTCGAGAAACTCTGCCCTAGAGTCAGTGTTGGACTCAGTGCTCTTTCCTTGTTATGAATGAGCTGCCAAACCCTTTTGGAAGAATTCTGACATTTGAGAAACTTCAAAACCCATTGGATATGTTCAAGCTCTTGCCGACAAATCTATCAGTAAGCACACAGCCCATTAGTTTTCCCAGAGAAGCAATAGATAGTGGCTTAACTTGAAGAACTGGTAAGAAGAAACTTGATTTAAAAAAATAACTAGAAATCCGGGTTAGGGCTTAGAAGGGAAGAAAAGATAAATGTTATTAAGAGCCTTCTATGTACTAGGTCCCTTACATAAATGATCTCACATAATTGAGATGATCATAGAATTGTTTATCCAAACTGTGGCCATTTTGAGAGTGGAAGAGGTCACCATTATGTGAGCCAACTGGTGCTCACTGTTTGAGCATTGACCCATGAACTAGAAGATCAGGGTTCAATTCCCAGTCAGGGCATGTGCCTGGGTTGTAGGCTCAATCCCCAGTGGGGAGCGTGCAGGAGGCAGCCAATCAATGATTCTTTCTTATCATTGATATTTCTATCTTTCTCTCTCCCTTCCTCTCTGAAATTAATAAAAAATATTTTTTAATAATGTCAGTTCTATCTTTGTCAACAAATATTCTAAACATGTATAAAGTGACTAAGCTGTATTTAATATCCATTTCTTGTAAAGTTATCTGTTAAAACTGTGAATGATCAATTGCTCATGTGGTACACTCCCCCCGCCCCACCCCGCCTAAAGCTAAAGGAAGTCTTTTCTTAATAAGGGCCGCCTGCAGATGTGGGTGGACATGTTTCCCAAAGATATGCCTCAGCCTGGACCTCCTGTTGACATTTCACCAAGGCAACCCAAAGGGTAAGTCAACTACAGGTCTCTTCGGGGGAGAGACCATGGTAGCTGACTGATCTTGACATTTGAGCTGGTGTCTCATGTGTTACATTGATCAGTTGGCACCTGATAATTATACTTCACTTTCTACCTGGCCAATTACAGCAGGGGGTGGTGTAGAGATTGGAGTGGTGGTCCATGTTCTATGGTAGGGGCTATTACTGAGCTTCTACATTCTGAAAAATGTTGGTTAATGGAAGGAGGATCTTCTCAGAGAAATTCATGTCCTTGGTGATTCCAGCTGGGACACTTGGTTTTGATAGAGCCAAGACCTTAAGTGTTGATATTTTTGAACTTGGTGAAATTGAGGAAACTTACAGACTCAAAGCATCCCATAGACACCCACTAGTTTTCATAGTTTTCAACCTAATGCTGCCTTCCCTTATTCCAGATATGAATTGAGAGTAACCATCTGGAACACTGAAGATGTCATTTTAGAGGATGAGAATATCTTCACAGGACAAAAATCAAGTGATATTTATGTTAAAGGGTAAGGTCATTAACAAACTCCATCCTCCTTATTCTTCCCCTCCTCACATCTTTAATTAATCCCGAAGCAAATCTATGCCTCAAGGAAGCTAATCCACCCACATCCCACAAAAGGAGTTCATCTTACTCACCTTGTTAGATAAGGGCACTTGCTTTGTCAAGTATTTGTCTTATTTGGTCACATGAAAATATTTTTGTGAGGAAATCTTACATAAGCATCTTTTTAAATTAAATATTGTATATTTACGCTTTTCTATTAACATTCAAAATACATTTACATCTGAAGGAAGTAGAGAGATGTGGTGCTATTGGTGGAAGATTAAGTGATAAGATTGTAAGACTAATACAAATAGTAAAACTTAAAACTTCCTGTTCACTAGTTCTACTGATAAAAAAGATACCAACCTAGGACTCAGGGAAGGGAGGATTTTATGTCTCTCTTACACCTTGGCTATGACACAATGCCTTTGTAGGCTTCCTTTTAGCCTCTAGTCAGGGAGAGAGATAAGGGAGTAAAGAATCAAAAGCAAAAGTGACATAAACATGTATCCCCCAGAAAAAAACTCAGCCTCATCTGGGTATCTCTTTGTCTTCCCCAAGCAGGAATCCTTCTTCCTCATTGATGCCCCATTTCTACTATGTCCTTAAATCTTGTCCCTTTTACCCCACCCCCTACCCCCATACCCCAGCCGTGTGCCTTTGCTTACTTACAGTGACTGATGAATGCTCGAGTTTACTAGACCTATTCAGTATAAATTTAAAATTACAGTAATACATACAGAAAACTTCTCTGTGAGATTAAACTTTAACTCATACAGATTTAATTTTAATTACACAAACATGTCTACATAAGTAAAACAGGTAAACTAATTTGTCAATTTTTTTAACATATGCATTTGAAAAACCCATTTTATTATACAACGGACTTTCAGATTTAACATACAACCCCTTGCCTGAATCAGTCTGTTATTTTGAGGTTTTACTGTATATATAATATGGAGTACACAAAAGCACTTACCATATTATCTCATACTAGAGGCCCAGTGCACGGATTCGTGCATCCGTGGGGTCCCTTGGCCTGGCCTGTGGGGATTGGGCCAAAACCGGCTCTCCAACATCCCCTGAGGGGTCCCGAATTGTGAGAGGGCTCAGGCCAGGCCAAGGGACCCCACAGGTGCATGATCAGGGCCAGGGAGGGATGCGGGAGGTTGGCCAGCCGGGGAGGGACTGTGGGAGGATTCCAGGGTGTGTCCGGCCCATCTCACCCAGTCCTGATCAGCCAGACCCCAGCAGCAAGCTAACCTATCAGTTGGAGCGTCTGCCCCTTGGTGGTCAGTGCACATCATAGCGACTAGTCGAACGATCAAACAGTCGGACACTTAGCATACTAGGCTTTTATTATATAGGATAATTCCTCAGAACAACCCTATGAACTAGGTGCTGTCACTGCTTCCATTTTCCAGATGAAAACCAAGGCACAGAGAGGTTAGATAACTTGTCTATGGCTGCACAGTTAGTAAGTGCTAGAGCCAGGATTGGAGCCCAGGTGGATGCAAGCAGCCCTGGTACCCTCCAGGCCACACTGATGCAGGCCTGCTGGGTTTTTGAGACCCACAACCAGAAAGAAGGTGGCCAGTTACAGCCCTGCAATCACAGGTCTAAATTAGGCCAGGTTTAGAGGCCTTGATGTAGTAGGTGATCTTGTTTTAACACCAGGCCAGGTGCGGAGGTGGCACCCCTGACAAAGAGGGCTCCCAGGATAAAAGGAAACTGATTCTACCTTCACATGTCCTGCATGTTCCTTCTTCATTGCATGGGACTTCCGGTCTACCCATGAACAACTGAATGCTTCCCCAACACGGCTTAGAATGAGGGTCTGTCTCTGTTTCAGGCCCTTGAACCTCTTTTAGAATCAATGGAAGCTTCCATCTAAATCTAACTATATCATCATCTTAAAACTGTGATCTCTGACCACATTGAAACTAGTGAAATCCCTCTCGATTATACTGGTGCCTGAAGAACGTGTGTTTAGTTCTTTTTCTACCTTTATGCAGGTGGATAAAGGGCTTGGAGGATGACAAGCAGGAGACAGACGTGCATTACAACTCCCTGACGGGCGAGGGGAACTTCAACTGGCGCTTCCTGTTTCCGTTTCAGTACCTCCCGGCTGAGAAGCAAATGGTCATCACCAAGAGGGAGAACATCTTCTCTTTGGAGAAGATGGAGTGCAAGACGCCGGCTGTGTTGGTGCTCCAGGTTTGGGATTTTGAAAGGCTGTCCTCGGACGACTTTCTGGGTGAGCCAGTGGCTTCATCAGCTCGCGTGCATGTGAAGCGTTGTGTCCCGGGATTGGGGGGGCTTGCTGTGATTTCACCACAAGGGTAATAATTTCAGTGCTACTTATGGTAGTAAAAAACTGGCAGCACTCCCAATAGCCATTCAGAGGGGATTGGCTGAATAAGTTATGGAGCTTCCATATGGTGGAAGATACATATTCAAACAATTTTTAGTTGATCTTTGCTCTACCATGAAGGAGCTGTTAAATTTTGAGCTAATTTGTGGTTCACGCTGTGTCTCAGTTTGGCTCAGTTGTAAAAATGGGGTAGTAATATTGCATATCTCAGAGAGTATTGGGAGCTGTATATGTGTTACTATAATTTAAAAACTAAGCATAGTGCCTCATACATAGTAAGCACTCAATAAGTGATAACCCTGCAGCCATTAAACACAGCAAATACTTAATGAGTTTAATAAATGTGCAGGATGCATTGAGTGAAAAAAGAATGTAGGAAAAGTCCCCTTTCTGTAAAATATATGTTTATATAAAACATGTTTCTATGTATATGAAAAAGTGACAGAGACAGTCAAGGAAAATGATGGCATAAGGATAAGGACTAATCCATAGAGAATGATGAAAATTTTTTCTTTTTGTCTTGCTTATGTGCATATTCTAAATATTCACAATGAACAAATATTACTTTTGTACTAGGGAAGGGTTATTAGAGAGATATATAGTGCTTTCATGACTCTAGTGCACAAAATCTTAGTCTGCCTTATATTCATTCATTGAAAATATCTTGTTGAGAGCCCACTAAGGTCTTGGAGAGTAACCACAAAGACAGTAAGACTTAGTCCCCGACCTGGAGGGCTTTAGTGGACTCGAAGAGGGAGGTGTGGTGGGAGGAGGGGTTCTCATAGGCTGATCTATGCCAAGGCCAGGGAAGGCTCAGAGACAGTCAGGGAGCAGAGATGCCCAGCAGCAATGACACCTGAAACTGAGGCCTGGGAGTGTCATATTGTAGCTCTGCCCTTGTCTCCTACCGGCTACCACATTATTAATGCTCTCAGGGCACCAAATAAGTCTTGGCCATGTTTGTATCCCCAGTACCTGCTAGCGATCCAATATGGTGCTGAATGAATGACTAGTGAGGGATGGATGGATGGGTCAGTAGATGAATGGGTGATGGATGATGAATGAATGAATGAATGATTGGGTAGATGGAGGCATGGTGGATGAAGGAATGAATGAGTGAATGGGTGAATAAGAGTGGTGATTGATTTTAAAAGCCCTTCCATAACTGCTTTGGGCATCTCTTCACAGGCTCCCTGGAAATGAACCTCAATAGTTTCCCCCGGGCAGCCAAGTCTGCCAAAGCCTGTGATCTCAGCAAGTTTGAAAATGCCCGTGATGAGAACAAGATCTCCATATTCCAGCAAAAGCGCGTGCGAGGCTGGTGGCCTTTTGCTAAAAGCAAAGAACTCACAGTAAGTGACAGCTGCAGGAGAAGGGGGCGGGGTCAGGGGAGGCAGGGAGCATTAAGCCTTTTAAATGAGTAATTTTGCAAACTTCAAGTGAAGCGCCTTGCAGTGAGTGACACGGAGCCCTGTAGGGCAAAGGTTCTGCTGAGAAGCAGGATTTTGAACACTAAATGCATTAAGCCGTCCATATTTCGGCATTCTTGATTGAATAGCTATCTCTGTCAGGGTGGCTTTCTGTCCTTTTGGCTTGAACTTAGGCCCCCGGCATTAGTTACCCTCCCCACCAACATTTCTTGAAATTGTGCATCAAGTCCTAACTGATGTGATTTTCCATAAATACCTCATCCTTTCGCCCTCAAACACGAGTCTCTGTTTAAAAAGTGACCCGTCCTTTGGAGACGTCCTCGAGAGAGTGGCCGCGGGGAGGGCCATTGACCCCGGCCCTGCACTGCCCCTTGGTGCTACTGTGTGGCTCACGCAGGAATTCAGACCTCTCACAGATACTGGGAAGACCGTTTCTTCTGCCCTTTCCTCCAGCCGCCGCCAGGGAGGAGGGAGGCTTAGTGGTCGGTGAAGTGGAGAATGGGACTGGGCTGCATCCGTGGCCTCCTTTCTCTGCTGCTGACCTCCTCTTGGCGGGGCATGTTCTCCCCTCTGCTCCTGTGCCCAATGGCAGAAGCCCATCCAGGTCAGATCAGGACCCTTCTGCTAGCCGGTCTGGATAGAGAGCTATTTCTCTCTCTCCCTCCTCCTCCCCCTCCCCCTCCTTCACTCCCTCCCCCTCCCACTTTCCCTCTCCCTCTCCCTCACCCTCTCCCCTTCTCCTTCTCTTTCTCCCTCTCCCCCTTTTCCTCTCTCCTCCCTCTGTCCCCCTTCCTCTCTTCCTCTCCCTCCTCCTCCCCCTACCCCTACCCCTCTCCCTCACCCTCTCCCTTTCTCCTTCTCTTTCTCCCTCTCCCACTTTCCCTCTCTCCCTCTCTCCCTCTGTCCCCCTCCCTCTCTCCCTCTCCCTCCCCCTCCCAGTGGATACGAGGCAAGGATGCCCTTTGAGCCTGACTGTGTGAATGGCAGCTGCCTGGTTTTCTTGTGTTTCCTGGGAGTTTTCCTCTTCCCTCCATGCTCAGTGTACTCCCCCTGATTGGTGGAATTGGATGAAGGGCATGAGGCTCATTCTTCTCCATCCTCCTAAGTACTTATTAAGGGTTTGTTACATGCCACCCCTGGACTCAGTTCTGGCTTCACAGCTTAGCACATAATAGACCCTCGATCAATGAATTAATTGATGAATGGATGAATTCAGAAACCAAGTTAGCCTGGCCTCTGCCCTCAACCAGCTGAGAGTCCAGAGAGTGGAACAGATGTATCAACAGTGCAGTCCTGCACTAAATATTCAAAGTGTTCATTGCAGAAAGGAAGAGAGAGGAGGGAGGGATCTAATTCTCTCTGAGGGAGATGAGGGGTCATGCAGGGCAGAACAAAGCATGATGAGAAGGTGAAAATCGCCCAGTAGCAAAGGACTCCCAGCACCTGGGTCCGGTTTCTAAATGCCAGTTTGTGCTAAAAGAAACCAGGCATCTTTGGAGAAATGGCTGACTCCGGGTCTAGAGCAGCTAAAACACAGGATGTGTCTGGGACATCTCCTGGTGACAGGACAGTTTGAACATCCAAAAGAATAATGACTGTGCTTTGTGCAGATAGCTTTTTCTAAGTTTTTATTTATTTCCTTAATTTACCTATCTAGAAGTGGAATTCCTAGGTCTAGGGTATGACGCTAGAAGATAATGCACACATACTCACACATACATATGTGTATGCATATACCTGTATCTATGTATGTATGTGTGTAATCCTCTTCCTAAAGGATTTTGCCAGCATATGTCCCCACCATGACTGTACGAGAATGCCTCCTCTCATGCCCGCGAGGGTGTGTGTGAATAAGCAAGCACTATTGCTGAGGAAGGCACGTCTGACCTGAACACAGCCTCTGCTCTGCCTCCCCGGCATCACTCTCCAGGCCTGGTGAAGTTTGAAGCCATAAATAACATGTGCAGAAACGACAAATCTAGCCTTTTCAGGACCTTTCCTTCCATCCAGGGGTGTCATTAAGTTAATAGTCTCTCAAAAGGTCCTGCCCCCCAGCTCTGATTAAAAATTACATTTGGGGGCTATGATTAGCTTAAGACCTTCACGTGCTGCTTGGTTGAGTGCTGATGACGGAACGCTCTGTGTGGAGAGAGGGGATGAGGAGCGGCATTGATCAGACAGTCAGTAAGCACCTGGGCCTGCTGCCTGCGTGACACCAAGTCAGCTGTGGGGCCGCTCGGCAGCACGGGAGGCAGGGCCAGGCTTTGCGTGATGCTAACTTGTGACTCCGTGCCTGGGGAAGAGTTCACTTTATAATCTCTGCCTCTCTTTTCTTCACATTTTTTATTTTCCTGGGGGAGTGTGGGTCCTTAGGACATCTTCGGGTGTTTTCTGTATGGGCAGGATATGATTCTCATTAAATTATGTGTTTCTATCCATGAAATAGTGTCAGAGGTAACAACTATCATTGTTGTTGTTGTTGAGAGTATTACAGATATCTCCCATTTTCCCCCTTAACCCAGCTCCCATCCCACCGCAGCCCTTCACGCACTGTTGTCTGTGTCCATGGGCTATGCATATATTCATATAATTTTTTAAATATATTTTATTGATTTTTTACAGAGAGGAAGGGAGAGGGATAGAGAGTTAGAAACATCGATGAGAGAGAAACATCGACCAGCTGCCTCCTGCACCCCCCCCCCCCCCCACCACTGGGGATGTGCCTGCAACCAAGGTACATGCCCTTGACCGGAATTGAACCTGGGACTCTTGAGTCCGCAGGCCGAGGTTCTATCCACTGAGCCAAACCAGTCAGGGCATATAATTTTTTAATTTGGTTAATCTCTTCCCACCCTCCCCTGCCTTCCCTCTGAGATTCTGCAGTCTGTTCCATGCTTCCATGTCTCTGGACCTATTTTGTTCGTCAGTTTATTTTGTTCATTAGAGTCCACATACAAGTGAGATCATGTGATATTGTCTTTCTCTGACTGGCTTATTGTGCTTAGAATAACACTCTCCAGGTCCCTCCATGCTGTCTCAAAGGGTAAGCGCTCCTTTTTTACAGCTGCATAGTGTTCCACCCTGTAAATGTACCACAGCTGATGGGCACTTGGGCTGTTTCCAGATCTTAGCTATTGTAACTAATGCTGCTGTGAACATGGGGGTGAATATATTCTTTCTGGTTGGTGTTTTGAGATTCTTAGCATATATTCCCAGAGATGGGGTCGCTGAGTCAATCGGCAGTTCCGTTTTTAATTTTTCCACAGTGGCTGCCTTTCCACCAGTCGTAAATGAGTGAATAAACAAGAAAGAAAGACTACTGCCTTTTGCAGAGGTCCTGTCTCATTCCTTGATAATCCGAGACTTACATCACAAGTGTAGGGTAAAAGGGTAATTATGAAACAGTTAGCAGGGACAGTAAAACAGGGAAGGATGATGGAAAAGCCACTCAGCAGATGTGGAGACACACCCACCCATTTCCTCTTGAGAGTCATTGACAGAGAAGGAAGCAGCAGCAGATTTCAAAAGGTCCCGCCACTTAAGTAAGCAGCCCCCTTCCTAATTATCGTAAGTTCCTATCATTAATATTTCTTCACAAATTAAATGACTACAAACAAATAGCACATGTGACAGTAAATGTGTCGGTGTACATGTGGGACTCTCTCACAGAACTCAGCAGGAACATCATTTCAGGGCTTTTATTGTCCATCATAAAAATGGCTTCTCCCGGGACCAAACAGGTAACAGCATTTCTCACAATAAAGCAGCGGGATAGTCAAAATACTTCCTGGCAGTCTCCCACATGACAACACTTTTCTAGAAGGTTGGGGATGCCCCAGCAGGTCTTTGTGACTAGAAACGGAGTTTTGTCTTTGTGCAGGGGAAGGTGGAGGCCGAGTTCCACCTGGTTACTGCGGAGGAGGCTGAGAAAAACCCTGTCGGGAAAGCGCGGAAGGAGCCAGAGCCCCTGGCCAAGCCCAAGTGAGCGGGGTCGTGGGTGGGAGCATCAGAAATGGGAACGGCCCTTTGCAGCCCCCTCGCAGAGGATGGGCCATTTCTCTGGAGGACCCTCTGGGCCAGTGGTGGGCAAACTGCGGCTCGAGAGCCTTGGTTTGCCACTCTGTTGACTAATGAGTTTGCTGACCACTGACCTAGACTCCAATAATTACAGGCTGTTGTTGTTCCTTGTGATTAAGCCCCTATCCCAGTGGCCGAAGGTTGCCGACCACTGCTCTGGGCGAACTGAGTAGCCAGGAGGCAGCCAGCAGGCACCTCCAATCCACATAGCTTTTCGTTTCTATTGAAAAATATTCTAAAAACAATACAGAGGCAAACGGAGAAGGCTTGTTTCTGTAATACTACCACAAAGCTTTTCTAGAAGAATTTCATATATTCTTTACTCACTTTTTATGTGAATGTCACATGAATTACTTTCTACTCGTTCTCTGATCATGCATACAAAATTGTCTTAATGTTTCATGCATGCTTTGCTGAAAAGTTCTGCTTTGTTGCCACAGTTGTCATAATTAGGATTTTTAATGGTTAGGCAATATTCCTTAATGGCCATAATTGAATTGGTTACCACCCCATAATTGAATATTTAACTTATATCTACCCTTTTTTCACTATCATAATAGGAAAATATTTCCCCTTTATGAATTATTACTTTAAAGTAAATTCCCAGAAGTAGAATTACTAGAAGAGTTACTCTATTCAATTTAATCCATGGTTATATATCAATTAAAAAGTAAATATATACAAATATGAAGTATGTATACAAAATACTCTTTCAAATTATATTTGTGTTATCCCTCCCCAGGCCACAAATGTCCCAAGATAAGTGGTCACTTTACAGAACCTACCTTTTATATATCATAGTGTTAGAAACTTATTTACAGATTAATTCACAATTATTTATTGCGTTCCTACAGTGTGTACCTACTGTGAAGAATACTGAAGAAATATAAGACATAATCTCTGGCTTCCAGGAGCCTTCAATCTGTGTAGGGAGAACACACAGACTCATAAAATAGTTACCATAGTGTAGAAGGCAAATATGTTAAGTTCAAAAGGGGCTAAGTCTAGTGAGAAGTGATAGGTAAGGTAGGAATTAGAAATGAGGGGGATCATTATGGGCTGGGGTGATCCGGTTGGGCTTCATGGAAGAGGTGGGGCTTGAGCTGGTCAGGGTTGGTCAGATGGAGGGCACTCAGATCTCTGTCTGGGTTCTAACTAGACACTTGCCCTTCTCTGGACCAAACTATAAATGAGGAGGAGTCATTACTGCCCCAAATGCTGGATTGCTTCTGCTTTAAGGCAACACAGTCTTCCTCTCCTGTTGTCAGGCTTCTCCTTGTGGAGAAGTGGGAGTCTGAAATTCTCCCCGAGGTCTAGAGAATCCTGCATGTGGACAACATGGGCCCTTCCCTAATTTTCTCTCGCTTCTCTCTCAGCCGTCCAGACACCTCCTTCTCCTGGTTTGTGAGCCCCTTCAAGTGCCTGTACCACCTCATCTGGAAGAATTACAAGAAGTACATCATCATCGCTTTCATTCTGATCATCCTCATCATCTTCCTGGTCCTGTTCATCTACACCTTGCCAGGAGCCATCAGCCGGAAGATTGTTGTGGGCTCGTAGAGGATCATGGAGGACCCGGCCCCTCCCTTTCTACAAATCCTCTCCTCTTCCTCCCCTGTGAATACAGAGGGTGCTCTGTGCAGGCCCTGTGCTGGGTGCTAATGGGATGGACCCAAAGGGCCTAAGAACCAGTCACTACTTGGAGGGGACGGGAAGGGAGCAGTCCCTCCTCACCCAACCCTGCCACCACCTTGCACACATAAGCTTCAAGTCCGGTTTTCAGCCGTGGGCAGCATGAATAATCCACGGTGACCTCACATTGACTTAGGTGAATGTTTTCTCTATGTAACTGGTTTTATTCTGAAAAGTTTAATTCTGTGTCTGAGATTTTATTTGGAAGTACTTTCTTTCCAATAAAAATTTTAGGGCAAATAAACCTGTCCCATATATCTTAAGCTTGTTTAATCCTCACAGTTTACAAAACACATTTACTTCTTCAGGCTGCAAAACAACTTGGAGAAAAATTCATACAAATCACCTAAAATATTTCATTGTTGAAATTCCCATCTAGAGATGAGATGAGGCTGGTTTTCCATTAAAGCCAACACTTGCAAAGCCTGTGATTGGCAGTGGTAGTGAGTTCCAGAGAAATCCATTTGAATTTATGTTCTATGGCAATTTCCAAGTGGGAATTTTGTGTATAAAATATAATTTTGAGTATGTGTGTAGAGGCAGGGGCGGAGCCCCAAGTACCAGTGAGAATTCTCTTCAGCCAGGGACATAGCCCTACGAGATACGACCCATAGATCATGATCCGAATGACCACCGTTGGCACCATTCAGCACTTAGGCTTACCACCCTCTGTGGTAGGTGCTGTCAGACGCCCAGGCTACGATTAATTTCAAAAGCAGTCTTAGAAACAACAGCCTATGCACTTGTCAGATGGGGCCGGTTTTTCTTGAAAGTGAACCTTGGCTCTTCAAAGTAACCCAATCTGGATCTGCTGCCCCATCTAAAGTAGGGAGTGAAAGTGAGGGGCCGGCGTTCTCAGTTAAAATAAGGGAACAAAGGAATTGGGATGTTCAGCCTCAGACACAGATAAATATGGCACCACTTCTCCTTTCTACCAGGAGGGGCTATTGGGTGGTATTGAGGAGTCGATTGGGGTTCCCCTCTTGATCCCGGAAGTATGATGGCTATTGTTTTCTTTAGCTAGCCTGGCACATAGGTAACGGTTCTAAAAGGTGTTTACTTCCACATGCAAAGTCATTCCAGAATGTTCTTGGTTCATCAAAGAAGTGTGATTTTAAACTTAGTGTTATTCACTGAATTCTGGCCCTGGATACTCACGTCCTAGTAATCATGATGCCCTATTTTTCCAAAGTGCTGGAAAAGAGAGCATTGATGGCATTGGCCACGTTTCCTAGTGGGATTAATTGCATAAGGTGTGGAATAACATGTCCAATAATGAGGCAGTCAAAAATACTAGAGGGCATGTAATATATGCATTGAGTACATTGAAAATTTAAAAAGATCGGTTAGAAAACTGTATGTATAGCATTATGTAAAAAGAAAATATTATATACGTGCATAAATAAAATGGAGGAATATGCCAAAATGTTAATAGTGATTATTTTTAAGTAGCTGTATCTTTTTTTTCCTTCTTGTTTGTCTGTTTCTCCTAAAACTTTTAAAATAGAAATGTACTATTTTTAGTGTGAAAAGTTCAATAAATATGTTCATTTAAAAATATTTACTGGGTGTCTCCTATGTGCTGGGCAGTGGGGATGCAACAGAGATAAGACAAAGATTGCCATGAATCTTGCATTCTAGTAGTTTCTCAAAATATTGTTTTGTCTCCAAATTATGGTGTGTCCAAGAAGAGCACCAGGTAGGACATATGTTTCATGCATGAGGTTTAAGAAAAAGCACAATTAGAACATTTTATTTTATTATTGAATTTATTGGGGTGACATTGATTAATAAAATTATACATGTTTCAGTTTATAAAAAATATATAGAATCTGACATGTACAAACAGGATTCTGGCATTTGTGATTTAATAGAATGGTGGCTACGTGAGGACAGAGATTTCAATTCCTTGCCTCTCTGCCCCAATGACTATCATAGAATCTGCACATAGTAGAAATTTAACAGATATTTGTTAAGTGAAAAAGAAAGCACAATGTACATCTGCGTTGTTCAAAAAGGAAAAGAACACTATTATTTTAGGATGGATTTGGAAGTAAGATGTCATACTTTCTGCTAGATTCTGGACAGTGAAATGACAAGTCAAGTCAAGATAAAGCAATGTACCTTGCTCACATCCACAGTCAAAACAAGCCAAAAATTGACAATCCTTTCAAGTTAAATAGAGCTCATCAACTTTGCTTTAATGTCCAAATGATGAAAAGCCTTGAGCACAGGTGTCTGAAGCACTTTCAGATCAGATGGCATCATAAATATGTGAGAAGAAGCCGTAAGCAAGGATAATTTTGGAATCAGCTATGTCTGGTGTTCTATACATAGGTTATTACCCTGCATGTAAAAAAAGTACAATAATGAAAAAAAATACCATAATGTTCTAGGCCTAATTTTGCAGCCCTGGCCCTGAAGATATTGCAGTTTTAAAATAAACATATTTAAAAACTAATTTCCCAAGGAGTTGTTACAGTCCCTACTTGTGTTCTTAAATAAGATTAATTTAAATTTATTCATTTGGCAAGTTAAAGTTTTTTGGTGTTTTTTTTTTTACAGCTTAAATCTGTTTCCTAGTGGTTTTGTTTATGTGTTTTACATTTGAATTCTTTCCCTCAAATTAAGCAAAGCAAAATTAATTCCAGCAACAACACCACCACCAAACAACCCACACGATGGGACATCCAATTCTGTGTCTCCTGTAGTTGAAACATTTGGTACCTTTCTTGCTCTTTCTCTAAAAGACACATAAATGGCAAATAGAGGGTTGACTTCACAGCCAGGGCCAGTTGGTGGTTATTTATTCAGCAGATAGTTATTGCACTTCATCCTCATTCCAGGTGTGGGGATCAGCACTGGGAACACAAAAGTACAAAATCATATAAAGTAAATCTCTGCTCTAATGGGACATGGAGTTGGACAGAGAGAAAACATTACTCAAATAATCACACACGAATGTAATTATAGGCTGAAGGATCGAACTAGGACAAAACAGTTGGAGCAGGAAGAACATCTCAATATAATCACCTCTTCCCTCCTGGAGGGTCCAGGGGAGAATCTCTTTCCTGTCCTTTTCCAGCTTCTAGAGGCTGCCAGCATTCCTTGGCTTGTGGCCTCTTCCTCCATCTTCAAAGCCAACCATGTTACATCTCTCCGTGCTTTTCTTCTGAAGTCAATTCTCTCTGATTAGAGTCAGGAAAGTTCTTGCTTTTGAGGACCCAGGTGATTATATTGGACTCACCCAGATAACACAGGATAATCTCCCCATCTCAAGGTTCATAATCATATTCTCAAAGACTTTGCCTTGTAAAGTAACATATTCACAGATTCTGAATTTAAGGCATGGATTTTTTTGGTGGAGGTGGAGAGATGAGGCATTATTCTGTCTACCACATTGAGTCTCATCACCTAGGCCTTGCAATTCAGCCCAACTTGGAAGTCATTTCAGTGGAGCTTTGGAAGTTGGTGGGATGATTATGGTGAATGAAAGGAGGCCCCAAATCTTTTCTCTCTGGCACAAGATGTTTCCATTCATTGTTCAGCCTCTCAGGTGACAGTTGTCTCAGGAAACAAAAAGAGGGATTCTATCCCTCCTTGACTCATGAAAACAATGGATGGATGAGGCACATGGATGAGTGGGGCACATGGATGAATGAGGCACATGTAAAGATGGTGATGAAAATCCGCTGCCATTTCCTCCCACCTCTCTGACTCAGGAGTTTCCAAGTCAGACTCTGAAAGTCAGCGTTCCTTTAGCACAGCAGTAGTTCCTTCCAAATCAAGAGAGAACACTTGATTGTCTCTGCTCTCCATGATTTGTAAAGGGCGATTTGAAAAGAGAACACTCTAATTTTCTCTGAATCATTGTACTGTGAAAAAACGGATATAATGACAGTGAAACTTGGGCAGAGACACTAGCTGTGTGACCTTGACCAAGTTATTCAACCACTCTGAACCTCGTCTTTCTGATAAATAAAATGAAGATAATATCCATCCTATAGGATTGTCTGTGTGCGGGCATGTGTGGTGGTGGGTGGTGGTCTTTACTGGGGATAGAGATAGAGGAACATTCATAAAGTATCTCATTTACTGTCTTACATTGCTTAGCTCCAAATTAATGATTACTTACTATTTAAGGAACAAACAACTAAAGTTTGCTGAATGCTGTTGTAGATTACAAAGTAATACCCATATTTTCTCACTAATTCTCCCACCTGTCTCATTTTGCAGACAATAACACAGCTCCAGTATTTCCAAAATCAGCCAGCTCATTTGTAACAGATCTAAGTTCCAAGTCCAGAACCATCTCTCCTGCCCCTGCCCTCTCCTTTCTGAGAGGCTGTCTAATGACTGATTTAAGGTGGGTGGGACTGCCTCCACTCAGGAAATTCCTTAATAAATTCTGAAGGCTCACCCATGCCTTAGGGGTTCAGCCAAACCCCTGGAATATTTCAAATGTGTTTTATATAACACTGCGGATGTCTGCGTCTCCATTTACTTGAATCATCAGGTTTGATGTTAAGAAAATGTAACAGCAATCTCTCATTCGTGCTACCTCAGATCTTCTTGAATTTTTTTTCTCATTTTGCCACTTCTTGTGATGAGAATCTCCCCACCCCAATGCAGAAACAACCTCTGGAGTGCAGACATTTAACTAAACTCTTTAAATATATATATATTTATAATATATATATAATTTTAATTGATTTCAGATAATACGGGAGAAGGAGAGAAAGATAGAAGCATCAGTGATGAGAGAGAACACTGGGAATTGAGCTCACAACCCAGGCATGTGCCCTGGCCAGGAATCAAACCGCAACCTCCTGGTTCACAGATAGATCTTTAACCACTGAGGCACGCCGGCCGGGCTTAACTGGGCTCTTTATAGGTCAGACATAGAACTTAGATTTGGAACTTAATTGTGTGAAGAAGCAGGCAGGGTAGAAGGCACTTGGTCATCCCAGGACCTGCTGGCTGCATTCCAGATTTCCATTTCACCTTCTTTCTCGGTCGCAGAGGTCCAGCTCTATGGGGGCAGCAATGTGCTGAGCTCAGAGAGACTTCCAGGCTCCTGAGATGGGGGCAGCCAAGGCTCTGTGCGCAGAGCGCAGTGGCAGGGCTCACCGGAGGGTTCACTCCACTGACGCTCTTCGTTTTCATCCCCTGGAGTGCGGGTGTGATGCTGCGGCTCCACCAGCTTTCTTGAATTATGAGGCAACCTTGACGATGGAAGCCACCACAGAGAATGGGGGGGGGGGGGGCAGAAAAATAGGGAGGCTGCTTCGATCATATGGACCCTTCAGATCAACACAAGTTCCACAACTGCTGGGCCAGAAAAACAGAGCAATGAGCCTCCAGCAGTGACTATGAAATGCCCCCACTTGGAATTAACATAAGACACTTCCACCCACATTTCCTCGGTCAAATCGAGTCCCGTGGACATGCCCAACTTCAAGAGATACCCTCCCCCATACACCCAGAAGTAGAGCAGAACCAGATGTTGGGGAGTAATAGCAATGCTTACGACACGTGGCTATGACTGTTCCCAGTTACAGATCAAATAATTAGGTGCCAGAGTTAATTACCAGGAAGTTCTGTTTGTTTTCAAAACTCTCTTTTCTCTTTATTCCCAACACAATAGCTACTACATTATAATATGCTGGCTAGAGACTATTTTCTCTCTAAAGGATTATCCAGTGTTCTGCCTGTACCATTCTTGGTGATGCTTACGATGATTTAATGAAAGTGCTTGCTAACTGTAAGCTGGCTGATTTTTAATAAAACAACAAAATCCAGAGAGCGGTGAATCATTTTTATGGCTTTCCGGAGCTCCTTCTCCAGAACCACTCATGGCTCTAAGCGCTCACTTGGGGCTCTTAGGAAATACCCCAGCAGCCGTCTTCTTCCTGCAGGGTTCAGGGAGCGCAGCTGGAGTCTCAGCGGTTAGGGCCCCGCCTGCAGGGGCACCAGCGGGCCGGCCACTAAGTACAAGTAACTTTGCACTTGGTGTCAGTTTAAAAATAAGCAGTAAAGTTTATGACGCTCTCCTCCTGTTGGTCCTCCCCACCAGGAGGGGGCTCCCTTTCCTCTGCCAGGTCCCAGTGCACTCTGTACTTCTGTGATCCAGATACATTTTGTCTGACCCTAGAATCAATATGAGCTTGTCACCCTGCCTTATTTATTCATCCTTGTGTACTGAGTTTCCTCAGGTCCTCATGACTGATGAGTAGAAATGGGATTGCAGTAATCGTAATAACCCCCCAAATTGGGACTCTTGACCCATTTCGGTCTATAAGATCACAACCACCTAAAAACTCTTATTCCCTCACAGAACCCTGGAAGCTTTTACGTAAAACCTTAAACCAGGCCTAGGACAGTTCACCCACCATCATTTCACCTCCAGCTTCGAGGGTGGGAACGGACATGTTGGCATAGGTGAGATGGGTGTGGCCGTGCGACAAGTGCTGGCCAGTAACAGGGGTTAAGAAGTCTGCTGGCCGGCGCTTTTGAAATGTCTGGTGTACCTGACAGAAGGCGTGGCACAGCTTTCTGCCTTTGATCTTACCCTTTGGTTCCTTTCTGGGATGTAGATGTGATGCTTGGAGCTACAGCAGCCATCTCTCCACAGGAGGACTGAAGCCGAAGTTTTTACAAAGGGGTGTGGGGGGACCCTAACCTATTTATTAGTCAGGTTTCCTGGGGCCTGCATGTCTCCAAAATGACAGGTGACCTTAAATGACTTTCGAGGAAAAACACACCCATTTGAGTTTAAATGGTAGAGGAAAGGTGGAGCAAGAGGCAGGGACGGGCCAGGTTTGGGAGCAGAGGCGGGACAGAAGCCCACAGAAGGATAGACTGTGGTAACCCGTGTTTGAGAACATTCTCTCGGCCCCTCCCCCACATCAGCATCGCTCACATAGAAGCAGAGGGCAGGGGTGAAACTGAAACGTCCTAAAAACTCTTCAATAATGCAGCGACTTGGTCATTTGGTGAGCTGGCTTTCAGAAAATGGATTTTTCACGAAGCCTGTGTTTCCAGCTGGAACCACTGCCATCTCCCAGGGCTGCGATTCCTCCTGCACTGGCTGCGAGCTCCTCTGTGCCAGAGCCGGGCTGCGGCCCAGACCAATGCCCCGCTCCCGCTCAGAGCCCCGGCAGGGAGCGGCTTTGTCCCCGAGCCCTGCATCCAGGGATGTTGGCAACGCAGGTCTCTCTGGAGGGTTCAGGCCCCGGCCGCTTGAGTCGGACACAGAGACAAACCCGTGGGGAGGCCTGGGCTCTGCTTACCCCTGGCCTCCCCTCGGCGGGCGGGTGCAGAACCGTAAGGGAAATTAGAAACGTGTTCCAAGTTTACCCTGATGACCTTGAGATCACCCAGGGGTAGTCCTGCAATTTAAAAGAAGTGTCTGATTCACTGCTCTCCCCTTCTCAATCATAATCAACCGAAGTTCTTACCGGGACTTTCTCAAAACACAGACTCTTTTGTCCTCCCCCAGTACCTCCTCTGAGTTGAAATTGTGATTTAATGTTCTGTCCCGCATTTAAGCAGCATTTCCCACCTTTTGAGCAACCGTGGCTGAAGACATAATTTGCTCTATTATCTGCTTACCTGAGGAGAGAATCATAAGAGATGGATTTTGGCTCTCAATTCAGCTACCTCCTGAACGCATGGCCTTAAATGTCCCTAAGACTCCTCATTCAAAAGTGGGGCCCTGGGGAGAGGTGCGTGATCAAAAACAGTGAGGATGGGGCGCTCAGGGACTCTTTAAAGATCTGCAATAGCATATCAAGGCATTGACCTATTCGCCTGAGGTGCCAGGAAACATAGAAACCAATGCAACTAGAAACTGAAGAAATTCATCATCCACCCATCCATCCATTTATTCAAAAAGCATTTCCTGACCACCTCCATCACCTCTGTGCGTGGGGCTGGAGACCGGAGATGAAAAGGTAATCTGGCCTGGGACTGAGGCTGAGACGTGTTGTGGGGCCCTGAGCAGAGCACACGGGAGGTGAAAGGCCCATTCACCATTCACACGTGTGCAGGCACGGACACGGCAGCAGCACTACCCCGTACTGCGCAAGCGCACCCTTATGTAACCTGTTATGCTAACACAGCGCAGGCGTCACTAATTGGCACGAGGCCGCTTGTCTGAGCAGGTATATAAGGTGCCACTAACCGGCCAGCTTTCGGCTGCCTTGTTCGTAATAAGCATGCCCCACCTACCGACTGTCACTCGTGTGTTCTATTTCCTGCACCCCGAGGGGCCAAGTCCCTGGCTGAGGAACTTGCACCCGACGCGTATGGTGCTGCTGTAGGCATCCAGGCCACCTCCACCCACTCCTCTTCTTCTGATCTGGGCTAGGACTGAAGAGCAAAGCTTCCAACCGCTTCTCCTCTGGCGACTGATAGAAACTCACTTTTTCTTTCTTTTCAGCCGAAGGGGAAAATACTTGACAAATGACAAAAGTCCCTCAGTTAAGAAACTGGACTCGGACCTAGAAAAGCCAGGCAGTAAACACTCGAGCCAGCAGGGAGTCAAGTTCCTCTCTGATGAGTGGTCACGGGAGGGGCTGAGAGGCGGGCAGGTGGGGCTCATCCCCCGCTGCAGGTCAGTTTATTGCAAACTCCATTCCAAGCTCTGTCTTGGAGCCAAGAAATACCTGAACACACAGTCACACGCAGACGGAGGCCCCTCCACCCCTGGAGGACCCCCCAAGCAGGCAGCACCCGAGGAATGTGGTGGCTGCTGGAAAGCCACCTGCTCCCCAAATACCACGTCTTAGCTCGGCCCCTCCTGCTCCACTCCACCTGCCCTACGAGTTACAACTCCACCCCACTGTCGTTTTGTTCTTCCGGGTTAAGATATTGTCCTTGTGCCCTGGCCGGTGTGGCTCAGGTGGTTGGACATCATCCCGGGCACCAAAGGGTTGCGGGTTCTATTCCTGATAAGGCACATGCCTGGCTTGTGGGCTCATTGCCCCCAGGTGGGGGGTGTGCAGGAGGCAGCTGATCAGTGTTGGGTTATCACAGTGGTCGGCAAACTCAGTCAACAGAGCCAAATATCAACAGCACAACGACTGAAATTTCTTTTGAGAGCCAAATTTTTTAAACTTAAACTTCTTCTAACGCCACTTCTTCAAAATAGACTCGCCCAGGCCGTGGTATTTTGTGGAAGAGCCACACTCAAGGGGCCAAAGAGCCGCATGTGGCTCGTGAGCCGCAGTTTGCCGACCACGGGGTTATCACAATGATGTCTCTCTCTCTCTCCAACCCCGCCTCCTGCTCTCTCTCAGCAAAAATCAATAGAAGCATATAAAGATATTGTCCCTAAAAGCCACTCCAGGTTTTGGTAAAAATGGCCAAAATTAGGCAAGTCAAATTCCAAGCTTTTGCAGGAAGAAAGAGGTTAACAGGGAGCCATTTAGAATGGAGAAGCCCTCCCCAGGACATCTATCAAGAAAATGCCCCAGCCCGGTGGTTCTCAAACCTCAGGGCACCCTCGCACCCCGCAGGCTTGTTAGAAAGGCTGGCTCCTCCGCCCACGGGCACGCGGCCCGCTAACAGCCTTCAGGTGCGAAGGTGCTGGCCCCACTGGCGGAGGCTGGGCCTCCCTGTCTCCTGTCCTCTGAGACGCTGGCGTGATCCGCTTCTCCTGGTGTTTGTGACATTTCCTCTTTATTTGCTTATTCTGAGGCACTGCTTGGCTGTGACCAGGTTTGGTTTTGTTTTCTTTGGGATTTTGTGTGTGTGTGTGGTTTTTTTTTTATTCCAGTTAGTCAATTCCCCACTCCCCACCCCCATTTTGAGAGCTCAAGTCTTTCTTCAGTTCTGAAAATTGTTGAAGAAATCTTCCCACATCCCTCACCAGCAGTGTATTTGTCCTTTTTAATTCCTATTAGACGTGCAGTGTGCTTCTCGTCCCCTTCTATTTCCCATCCTTTCATTTTCTCTCTTTAGCTCTTCATATTTAACCCCGTGGGTCACTGCTAACTCTTCAGCAGCCTCCAGAGGCTGCACTTGTTAACAGAACAAATCGATGCCTGTTTTGGCTTCATAATCACGGTTCTTCATAAAAACCCATGGATTTTATTGTTCCTTCATCTCCGAGGTTATGAGTGCCCCCCTCCCCCAGGCACGCACTGCTGCGGGTTTAGGGCTGTTTGAGATGCGCCCTGTTTCTGGTCTATAGAGACTGCCCTGCCTCACCTTGGTATGCTGTCACACGCTTTTACTTTTTAAAAAAAATTATTTTCTGTGCTTTTGAAATGAGGGCACGTTTCCTGTGCTCAACCCGGCACCTGGCGTGCGCGGTCTCCGCAGGTGCCCTCCGTCCTCCCGGTCCCCAGCGGCCTCCAGGGAGCCCGCCTCAGGCGGCTCCAAAGCCAGAGGTCGGTTTCAAAATGCACGCGGCTCCCTTTAGAGAAACCCCACCGGGCCGGCCTCTGTCCCCTCTCTGCACTCAGGAAGCACCGTGAGACATGGTTTGTCTAACACTTCTTACTCCCTTGTTCAATTTAATACATAAGGAAGGAAAGGAGCCGGGTCACGGTGGCTCAGGGGTTGAGCGTCGACCTATGAACCAGGAGGCCGAGGTTTAATTCCCGCTCAGGGCACATGCCCATGTTGGGGGCTCCATCCCAGTGGGGGGTATGCAGGAGGCAGCCAACCAATGATTCTCTCTCATCATTGGTGTTTCTCTCTCTCTCCCTTCCTCTCTGAAATCAATAAAAATATTAAAAAAGAAATGGAGGGGAAATCAAGCCATTTGTTCATGTTCCCATCTGAGGTGCATCACAGTATATATCTCCCATTTCTCAACCCCACTGTAGCCTTTATCCCAGAAAAACCGAAAGCACAGCTTCCCGACGGGTCTGCCGTTCCAGGGGAGCAGCTGTTGGTGTCTCCACAGCTGAAGCCCATGTTCCGAACACCCAGGCCGCGTGTGATCTGTTTACCAACGGAGGGAGCAATCCTGAGAAGAAAGCAGGGTGCGTTCTGTTAAAGCTATTTCTTGGATTTCTTGGTTGAGGAGACGGGGGTCAGATTCACTGCCAGGCACCAGAGGTAGGGCTCGAACCCAGAATTTCTGACACTTGCCCCAATTCAACCCATCCCAGGAGAAACAAGATAAATTTTGTTGATTTACTAACTAAACATTTCTCAGATATATGTACTCATATGAACACACAAAAGATAATCACTAAGATGCTTGTTAGATTATTACTATGATCAAATGAATTATGACTAAATATTCATTTTTTTCTTAATCTTTTGCACTAATGGAACATCCTAGAATCAAATAACAGCTTTAAGAAAACTTTCACCCCCAAAAATGCACAAACATGAAATTTTACATCCGTTCCAAAGGGTTCCCAGAGCTCCTAAAACTGAGTTAAACCTTAAAAATCCCTTCAAAAATCTTGAAATTTTAGCCCTTACAAGGGGCCTTAAAGAAATTGGATTTTAATGTCCTCATTTCACAAATATAAAACTGAAGACCAGAGATAGGAAGTTACTGGTAGGTTGATCTGGGAGTAGGTGCAAAGAAGGCTTGGGATGTCTACTCTTTGGAAGTCCCCTCACTTAGCTGGGAAAGAGACCCTCACCTCTTTGGACATGGACTTCGTTCAGAAATGTCCTCCCTCCCACTGTCACCTCGCTGAGCTTCCGGGACCTCCCCAAATCATCCCAGCTTGTTAGGAGAAGCCCTGATTCTAGAACCTAAATCTCCTAACTCCCAGCCCATTGCCCTTCCCATAACAAATACTGTCCCTCAAAGTCTCTTTAAACCTCATTCTCTATCCTCCAAGCCAACTTCTCTCCTCCCTCCCTTCCTTCTGGGTTCTGTTTGCTTTGGCTGCTTTCTTATATTACATTCCTTTTTTAATTAAAAAAATCAAAATTGCAATCCATAAAGTGATAAAAAGCTTGATTCGGATGATGGAAACAAAAAATCCCTTGTATATTTCCAGTGGAACCAAACTCTAGAAGTAAATAAATCATGACATGTCACTCCTTCCAACCCCAAGAAAGCAACAACATAAATATAACACACTGATTAGGCAATAAACCTTGATTAACTAAAATAAATAAAAATAAAATATATTTGTTTAGAGAGATGGGCCCAGAACAAAATTGTGTTTTGCTGTTGATAACACACTATGATTAAACCAAATGAATTGACCCTTCCTGGTAATAAAAAATCGGTAACTGCCTTGGAAACTTAATTACATAATGACTGATGGCTCAGGTTCATTCCATAAAATTGGGGAGCGGGGGGAAATCTGACAACAGAAAAAAGGAAAACCCTTTTCAGGGCTAACCCCTGCAAGGTCCCCAAAACACATGCAGGACAAGATATTTCTGAGTGTTTGGCCAGTGGTGGAACCCAGGTCTCGGGGCAGGGGGCTGACTTTCCCAAGTTATATAGCAGTTAAGTAATACAGGGCAGATTTCCAGATGGGACCACCACATCCCTGAATCGGTTTTTCTTTAAATAATAATGAAAATAAGTTTTGCTTTCAGCAATCACTGCCAAGGTTGTGTGGGACCTTCCCCCTGAAGACCATGAGAAGACCTAGACAAAGTATAAAGAAGGCCTTTTAAAGGCATCAGGATGCCACTGAGCCAGAGAGAATTGACAAAGCCAAGGAGAGTGAGGTCAGGAAATGGAGCACTTGACTACCCAGACTCCTGATTCCAAAAGCAAAAGCTGAGCCTAAGAAGCTGAGGAGAGCTTTTGGGGTTCCCATAGGACTAGAGGGGAATAAAGTGAAGCTCACAGTCCTCCAAAGAGGAGGGGCCTGGGAAACGTGCAGGACTTTTAGTTGGACAATGGGGTGGGCTGCCACCCGGAGTAACAGTGAGTGGGAAGAAGGCATTTCTCCCAAGAACTGAGCCTCCTAATGATGTCACTCCGCTTTGATGAGGTGATCTGCCCTTAGCTTAGTTTAGGGAAGTTTCAACAGAGGAATGAAAGACAAATGTGACATAGAAAACAAATAGCAAAATGTCAAGACTTACACCCAGCCATGTAAGTAATTACATTAAATAAAAATGGACTGAGCACTTCAATGAAAAGGCAGGGATTATTGTCCAACTGGATGAAAAAGCAAGATCCAACTAGATGCTCTCTGTAAAAGATGCATTTTAAATAAAAAGGCACAGATACATTTAAAGCAAAAGGATAGAAAGAGGTTATGCCATGAAAAATTTAAGCACAAGAGATCTGGTATGTTGTATTAATATCAGAGTTGATGGCAAGATAAAGAGTATTGCTAGAGATAAAAAGACACTTCTAAATAATAAAAGTATCCATTCATTAAGATATAACAATCCTAAACGAGTATGTGCCTAATTACAAAGGTTCAAAATTCTTGAAGCAAACCCTGGTCAAAACTAACAGAAAAGGAGAGAAATCCACAATTATATTATGGTGGGGGGATTGGGGAGATGATTGAGAGGATAGATTTGCAACTGGTAGATAAATAAGTCCTGGAGATCTTATCCACAGCATCTCGAGTACAGTCAACATCCTGTTTTATAAACTTCAAGGTTGCTAAGAGACTACATCTTCACTGTTCTCACCAAAAAAAGAATGTTGTCATGTAGTAGAGGTGTTAGCTAATGTTAAGTGGTAATCCTATTGCAATAAAAAAATGTTGTACACCTTAAACTTACACAATGCTATATCATAATTATATCAATAAAAATCGAAGGCTTTAAAATAAATTATCCATTCTCCATCTTTAAAAGTTAGAAAAGGAAAAGCAAATAAACCCAATATACAAGGAAGAAAAATAACAAAAGATCGGGAATCAATGAAATAGTTAACAACTATAGAAAACAAACAGAAAAGTTAACAAAGCCAAAAATAAAAAGGCAGAGAAGACAAAATGGCTAATATTTCGAACAAATGAGGGGATAAGACATTCGGATAAGGCAATATTATAAAGAACTTTATGCCAAGAACTCAGCAACTAGACAACTTCTTTGGGCCAGATATGCTATATCTATTGAAGAAATTAAATCTATCTAAAAATATGTTCACACAAAGCCAGATAGTGTCACTGATAAATTTCATCAAATACTTAAGGAATGGAAGCAGTGTGTGTTATACAATGGAAAGGACTCAGCAGCAGGTCACTGGCCTTCATTGTTGGGGCTACGTGCACATGAACCCCATTCTCTGCCCCTTTCTTGAAAATTCCAAATTCCAGGGAAGATATTCTATTAGCCCACCTTGGGTCAGGTAGACACTTCTAGAAAAACCATCCATAGCCAGTAAGGATGGGAGGCACAGGGACCGAGCCTGAGGGCTGAGTATGCTCCAGAGAGTCACCCAGAGCACCCACTGCCCCTCTGGAGCCTCGCCCGGGGAACATTCACCTCCTGCGAGGGGACGTACGTGTCCAGGAAAGAAACCCTATAACCCGTACACACAGTCTTGGCATCTGGCTCACACAGAAAAAACCAGTTCAGTCACCATGAGGTTTAAGCTGCAACAGAGAAGGTGGGACATCCTGAGAACATCAACCAGCCAACAAGCCCATAGGTTGTAACTCAAGATAAGAGAGCCCGTCCTTGGAACTACCACTGTGTTTTCTCAACCATTCCCGAACTCATGCAACGTGGGACGCGGCTACAGTGTTTGGACACGTTCAAGCCTTGGACTAATGAGAGGGCACAGTCCTCTCGTGGCCACGTGCAAGTCCCAGCTTGGAGGGCAGGGCCCTCCCAGCACAATGATAGCCAACAGCTATAGTTGTAAGCTTGAACCTATGGTCCGAACACGTGACCCCACGTGCCTGAGTGATAGAGTTCAGGTGCATGTAGTTGAGTAGGATGGAAACCCATGAGAATGTTGTAAACATCTTGACCCTTACTTTGCCTCGTGGAATATGGCTATAAAATAAAGACACGGCTTCGGGGGGGACAAGCAGGGAGCAGTGTTCCACCGAGACACAGCTTTCATTCTCTTGTCTGTCTTTTCTAAGCTTTTCAGCCGCCCCCATTCAAGTTCACCCTTGGCCGTGCTCTCACGGCATGATGCAATCCTAAAACAATTACCTCCCTGCAAAAAAACAACAAAACCCAAAGGAACTATATCTTTGCGATCACTACAATAGGCTCTGTATTATCTCCGTTTTCCACATGGGAAAGGTCACAGTTAGAAAGGGGCAAAGAGACCGGACCCATCTGGCTATGGATCCAGGGTGTCTTACGTTGTATAATCCTGCCTCCATAGCAAGCTTAGAAGATAATCTGGGGGCCCCTTTCATTCCAGTTGGTCTAATGGGTGCCAAGTAGACTAGGAAGGTGCGGCCGTGGAAGAAGACGCTACTGCTTTTCTGTGCTGCTACGCTCCCAGCTCCCTCGTGTTTCCTGTTCTACCTGCTCCCCATTTTGTACAGATTTCTGTCCCCCAATGTGGACGGGAGAACAAAGAGCCCAGAGCAGAGCTGCTGATCAGTTTGCCGGAGGTGACGCAGAGGGCAAAACATCCATATTTAAAGAGGCTGCTGTTGTTGTTTTCAAAGGCTGAGTGATTATTTCCTCTCAGAATAAATTTATGTAAATCCACTCGCTGCAAGGAAGGGGAAAGATGGCCTTTGGAGAATGAAGCCAAACTAATTTTAGCTCACTTTGCATTTATTTCTAGTACATGAACAACTTTGATTGGGAGTGTGGAGGGGAGGAGAGAGGCTGACCCAGTTGCAGGGCCTGAAAGGGGGCGGGCGGGGCAGTGCTCCAGGTGCTGACGCTGGGCACGCTGGGTGTCTGATGGTCACACGGCTGCAGGCTGATGACATTCCTCCCTCCTCTTCGTCCAACCTGGGCCGGCAGGCCTGTGACTTGAATGCCAGGACTCACCGGAGGCAGCGTGACTCGGTGGACAGAGTGAGGGTGGGTCCCTTGCATGGGCAAGTCACGGCCTCTTTGCTTCTTGTGCTCTGTGAAATGGGAACAATTCGTGGTTCCCGCAGGATTCCAGCTCCCCGTGTGTGGAGAGCCCCTGGCACAAGTGAACGTGCAAGAAGGGTATGAGATCGGAGAAAGTATCTGTTGGTCTCTGCCCACGGTTCCTGGCATGGAGCCCCTGAAACCCTTGGAATTCCTGGGTGGTGGGAGTGTCTTTTGTCCGAATGTGACTCTGGCTGGGCTCCTGGATGGCTCCTGGATGAGGACTGGTCACCGGAAAGACTGGGTCATGACCAGACGCTTGGAATTTTCAGCCCCCTCCCCCCGCCCGGTTCTCTTGAGGCGGGAGGAGGGCTGAAAATGACGTTACTGATCGATCATGCCTCTGTGATGAAGCCTCTGTAAGTTCCAGAAGTGTGGGGTTCAGGGAGCTCCCGGGTTGGCGAACACATCCATGAACCAGGCGGGTGACACGCTCATCTCCACAGGGACAGACCTCCTGCACCGGGGACCCTCCCGGACCTGCCCCTGTTATATCTCTCCATCTGGCTGTCCTCTGTATCCTTTATCCTATCCTTTATAAACTGGTAAATGTAAATGTTCCCCTGAGTTCCCTGCGCCACCGTAGCAAATTCATCAAACCCGGAGGGCATTGTGGGAATTTGAGGTTTGTGGCCAAGTCTGACAGAAGTTGGGGGTACCCTTCGGACCTACGGCGTGTACTCTCTGGCATCGCATCTGAAGTGGGGGCAGCCTTGTGGGACGGAGCCCTTACCCTGTGGGATCTGCCATTCATAGTGTTTGAATTGAGTTAAATCGTAGGGCAGCTGGTGTCATGGGGAACTGCTTGGGCGGGGGGCGGGGGGGTCCCTACACATTTGGTGACCAAAAGTGTCAGAAGTGAAGTGTTCTGACTGAGCAGTTTAAAGAAAGACTCACAGGAGGAAAAAACTATAGCTTCCCCCCCATACAGGTTAGCGTGGCTGAGCCCCACTCTTTATCCCTGTTATCCATCCACCACCCGGAGGTGACATCCATGGGAAGCTGTGAGAGAGACTGCAGGTACACACTGAGGTTCTGGGAGGTGATGGGTTGCTGAGAAGTCTCTTACCTCAAGTTGTGCAAATCAAATGGAATGGAAAATGGACTTGGTGCCCTTGTTACTTGTAGATGTAGACAGACAAAGAAAACTCCGTGACTAATGTTCTAAAGCAAACACTCGGCTCTTTCTCCCCAATTTCTTTTCAATGTATTGTGGGTTGTCTTTTTTGTTTTGAATGGGTAAAAATTAATTTTTCTGTATGCTGGATACTGTTTCGTTCTGGGTGATGAAGGTTGCAATTATACGCTTTCATTTTGTAGCTGGTCTTAAATTATATTTTTCAGACAGAATCTATCAGTTTTAATGTTATAATAAATAATTGTAATGTATAAAAAAAACCTGGGCTCTTCAATGCTCTGACTTATTAATTCAGGTTTCGATGTGGATGAACAGACCCTCGAGATGGAAGAGACCCAGTGCTCCGTGTGAGCCCGGGAGGCTGTGGGTGCAGAAGGAGCAGTACGTTCCTATGTGGTTTCATGCCGACGAGAATGAAACAAACAAAACACCCCTAGCTTTAAAAAAATCATAACTCCCCCCTTTTGGCATAATAACCAAAAGTAGTATAGCATAATGCAGATTGAAGGACAGGGAAATCGAAAACTGAGTCCCAGCTCTAGTATTGAACCTCGCTGGCCTTTATGTTCCCGTCTATAAAATGGGGACCATAATCCCACATAGTTGGTGGTGCTGTTGCTGTAACTGGTGTGCTACACAAGCATGATGATGCACTGTGATCAAAACATGCTTTAGTTGTTCTTCCTACGTCCCTTTAAATGTGATTCGGGGGCCGGGGGTCTCCCCACGCCTGTGAGTGACAAGTCCTGCAGGCCCATATGTACTCTGCTCACACATAGACAATTGATGGTCTAAAGGCTACAAATACAGCCTCAGTTCGGCAATCACAAAAATCCAGTCCTTTTTAGTAATCCCAAACTCTGAACATGACTTAGCTTCCCTTGCGAACTCGGGCCTGCTGCAGGGAACCGTGGGCAAGGAGAGGCTGTCTGCTCTCTGCTGTCTCACAGTCACCTCCTGCTCCCAAGCTGCTCCTCCTTTCTGACCTGCCGCCAGGATCACGCAGGGGAGGTGGGACCTACGTGGGAGAAGAGGACAGTTGTCACTTAGCAGGTTATTTGTGCTCTCTGGTCTGGAGGGGGCTGACACCCAAGGTCTGAGAGTCCCTGGAGGCTTGAGGCCAGCAGGTGGCGCGGCCACTCTCTTTGCCAGTCTTCCCCCAGCCTTCCATCATTTCCAACCAGGCGAGGGAGGCAGCAACAGAAAGGGGTTGTCTTTGTTTCCACGGTAAATCCTGCGTGCGGGGAGGTCTCTCATTCCCTGTCCTCATAACCGACACACTGCTGCCTTTGTGAAAACCGAGTCAAACGAGTCTCCTGTTAACATCCTGTCACGTAAAGATGAGAAATGACGCATCTCAAGTGACTGGCTTATAGTAGGTGCTCAGTAAATGATGGGCATGGTCTAATTCCTAACTTTTTCCTTCCATCGGCAGATGGGAGAGGACTTTAGGGGAAATCCCCAGCAGGTGCCTGTTTAAATGCACCGGCATCCCCTTCTAACAATGCTCTGCGCTCAACAAGTTTAGGTTTCCCAAAGCCAAAGTCTTGTTAATTATGCACCATTTTAAGAAATGCCACAAACAAAACCACATGCTTGAGAATTGAAGACTCTACTCAGAAGCAGCCTGGGGTTGGCACACCAGGGCTTGTCGGTGATGTCCCAGAACCAGGCTGCCCTGTGGGCTTGAGTTTCCTTTAAAAAAAAAAAAAAAAGTGTCATTTTCTGCACATCTACGTCAAAGTCTAAAACACAAATTTAAATAATGGTTCAGAAATCCCACTAAAAAGCCCCTACTGGCTAAAGAGGGAAAATACAGAAAACACGCTCATTCTGGTTCTACCGTATCTGAGCGTGGCAAAGGAAGATTTGGGCTTTTTTTTTTCAGCCAACCAACTCAAACAAAAAGCATGAACCTCCCAGGAAACCCAAGACTACCAATCACCCGGAACCGTGTCTGCGCATACAGCGTGCGCATGTGGGGCGTTTGAGGTCTCCCCCTGGGAGGTGGGGGGGGGGGGCGCGCGTTGAGGCTCCCCTGCTGAGAAAGCAGAATGCTTTGTTCTCTGACAACCTCATGGAGTCCCAACTGCTCTCCGCCCACTGGAACAGGCGGACTCCCAGGAAACAGAACCTCTTCCCCAGCTGGAGGCAGCGAGGTAGCCAGAGGGCAGGGAGGTGCAAATGCTTTCTTCTGACCCGAGCAGGACCCTCTGCATGCCCAGAGAGGACCTGGGTAATTCCCTTAAGTCCTTTGGCTCCGAAACCCACTTTCCTTTGTGAGTTAAACTTCACTCTCCCACCCCCTTCCTTGCAGCCCCACCCCCGGGTGGTGCTCACTGTCCCTTACGGGCGTAGCTGGCAGCCTTCTTGGCCTCTGCTTGTCCTCACTGCCCCGTCCAGCACCGGCCCACTCCACCACCAACACTGGGTCGACTTACTGAACTCCCACTGAGGCCCTCCCTGCCCCCTCACTGCCCGACATTGGGTTCTTGCTTAGGATTTCCATCTCTCTGCTGACATTACCCACCTGTTCTTGTACGTGGCCCACTTGTCCATTAGAGCCTTCAACATATTAATCGTTGTTATTGGAAACTGCTGGTCTGATAATTCCAACATCTGTAATGTATCCGAGTCAGGTTCTGATGCTTACTTTGTCTCTTCTGAGTATGTTCTTTTTCTTGGCTTTTGGCATGCCTTATAATTCTTTTGTTGAAGGCTGGACATGGTGTATTGACTAGTAGGAACTGAAGTAAATAGGCCTTTACTGTGAGGTTCTATGCGAAGCTGTCTAGGAATTAGCCTGTGTTAATATTTGCTATCGCTGTAGGTGCCAGAACCTTCAAGCTCCTGCAGAGTCCCTGTACTTGTCTAGGTTTCCCTAAGGCTCCTCCTTAAATGGAGTCTGCACCTGGCCACTCTTTGAGCTGCTCTCCACTGTTATTATACTGGAGTCCTGTAGAGTGACAGTAAGATGTGGTGAGGAGTGGAAGTATCCTGTAACCTTATTAAATCTCAGTTACTTAGTGTGCCCATGTCCCTGGACTGTGACCTTCACAAGTGTTTCTTAATCTCTCTCCATCCCCCCACCTTGAGTGAAACAGGAGGGCTAAAGGGATCTGGCGTCTGACAAACGCCCTTCCCTCAGGTGGAGTAAGGGCCTGGTAGTCTTTGCCCTTTCTGGGTATGCCTTTGCATGTAGAATGCTCTGGCATATTTCCAAATAGCTACTTTTCTCCTCCCCCTGCTAGAGCCACAAGGGGGAGGAGAAAATTCTTGACTTTCACTGTGAAAATCTGGTTATTGGAAATAAAGCCCATGAAGATGTGACCCCCCTCAAGACTGTGGCCCCCCGGATTTTCTCCCTCTCAAACTAGTCCACACTCAGCCTTTTGAAATTCGTTCAATCGTCTGTGGTTGAATATAAAGGTGTTTTGTTTTTCTCCTCTCCCAATGAATTTCTTCTATTCAAATAACACTGAGTAAACATTCAAGAAGCCAAATATGTGTCATATTCTTAATTATTTCCTTTGGCTAAATTTATGGACTGCTAACTTAACGGATATGTACAAGTTAAAGCTCCTTTTAAAAAGTGCAGCGGATTGCTCTCCAGAGGGCAGAAGGATTGCAGTAATTATGAAACTATCAGCAGCCCTCTGTACCTTCAATGTTACTGGGTATTATTATTATTTTTAAATATATTTTATTGATTTTTTACAGAGAGGAAGAGAGAGGGATAGAGAGTTAGAAACATCGATGAGAGAGAAACATCGATCAGCTGCCTCCTGCACACTCCCCACTGGGGATATGCCCGCAACCAAGGTACATGCCCTTGACCAGAATCGAACCTGGGACCCTTCAGTCCGCAGGCCAATGCTCTATCCACTGAGCCAAACCGGTTAGGGCTGGGTATTATTTTTTAAACTGACAATCCAGTAAACTAAAAACAGTATTTGCTCTTCAAAAGTTACCTTTATTTAGTTTCTTGAGAAACTCATCATTTAGAGAGCAATTATAGGTGTCTATTAATATTATATTTCCAGGCAGTACGAGGGCAGACGGAAAACACTATCATTAGAAGCTTGAAAGGGTCCACCAGGTAGACTACAGGCATGGCAGGTGGCACCATTGTAGGGCAGCAGCCAGTGGGCAGGACCTGGGTACCAGGCCAGACTGAGAGAGGCAGAGGATGGGGATGTGGGGGCAGCTCTCATCTTACTGACACCCGGTTTCCTCGGTCATTCAAGAGGTCCTTTAATATCTCTGGAATTTTTGAGCCTGTTTCCTGAAAAAAGCATCTGCCATCCATGCAGAAATGCATGGTTCTTATAGTGATTGGACTGAAAGCATGATTTAATTGTTGTTCTATAAGTACTAGCCTTATATATACACAAATATAAGAGTTCAGAGAGAGAGAGAGAGAGAGAGAGAGAGAGCTCTGGCCTATTTTTATCCTGGCTTTCTCTTCCATGCCAGAATCAGTCCCTGTCAGACTATAATTAACTGACTTTACAGTCGGGCTGTAATGAGTCACCGGTAGGATGAATGCAAGATGATAGGGGTTGAACTGGAGGAACGAGAGGGCTTTCTTCACGGCAATTCCCCTTAGATTTCATCACTGACCATCTTGCTGCTCAACAGATGAACAATGATGACAGTGATTTGCATTCGTCTCCAAAGGATTTTTGACTCCAAGTCCTTGAAGGCAAGAACTCTCCAAGTGCCCCACGTCCCCAACTCGAACTAGTGACCACCTCATATCACTGCTTCATTTCAACTTGCGGAACTGGATCCATCAAACTATATTTTGTTAAGTTGAGTTGTCTAGCCTCTGGCATAACAGGGACCAACCCCTGTGCTGGTAATGGCTGGCGTCCCAGGATAACTAGCACCCAATGCCTTCAAAACACACTTGCTTCTTGAGGCTACGTCATTGGGAGCCTTTAGATGTGATCAGAACTGGTAGTGTCAGATGTGCTAAGGGGCAATCTGACACTTGGAAGTCCATGAACACGAGACTTCACACAAAAACACACTCATTGCTATAGATTTGGATCCTACAAACACAGAAAATTCCACCGGTTCCATTTTGTTCAGTTCCCATCAATAAAAGGAAAATGTAAGGTGCATTCATAAGTGTATGCATTGCATTATGACTTATTCCTGGGAGGAGAGTACTTAGTTTTGAATAGGCATTAATGAGAACAGAATACACAGGTACAATTTTAGACATTTGATGTGTTAACGAAAAAAACCATTGAAACCTGTAAAGAATTTTAGTGAGTTTATTTGAGCCAAAATGTCGACATATGCCGGGAAGCAGAACCTCAATGAATTGAGATAATGCTCCGAGGAAATGGTGGGTTACATCTGTATTTATACATTGCCATCAAAGGAGGGACATAGGTCGGCTACATGAAATTCATTGGTGACGGATTAAGGAGGTGGGTTAAAGTCAAAGGGTGGGAAACCCCTGGGATTGGATAAAAAGTAAAATGATGGACACATACTTAGGTGGGTACAGGAACAATTAACATGATAATGAAGGAATTTGAAGTATCTGTCCTGGCGCCCACCACATTTGGTTGTGCCCCAGGGGCTCCAGCAAAAGAAGGAAGTTACAAGTTACCCAGACATCTCACAGACATCTCACAGATATGTTATCTTAGAGGCAAAAAGGCAAATGGGCTCAGTAAAGAAGATCTAAGTTGACCTTTGTCAGGGAAGATATCGGCCTAGGACATGACTGCCCACTATAACCTGTTTGTAGTTAAATATTTAATTTTCAAACCATCCTTTGTGGTTATTTCAGGTCTCTGAGTTTGCAAGACTGCCACACAGGCCTCCCCTGAGCTTGTCAGGTTAGCATGTGGCTCCTTCCGTTCACAGATGACTGGAATAATTGAACACCGAGTAGCCTCTGGTAGCTTCTGGCTCTGTTTCAAACCTTGTGTTTCCTTTACCACTCACCCCCGTGCCAAGCACAGGAAGGCCTGTTTCTGAACTCCACGACCTCTAGCTCTGTTGTCTGTGTCGCTGTGGCTGGGCAGGCACAGTGGACAGCTGAAGGATTCCTGAAGGCATACGACCTGCTGTTCAAGCCTGGTGCCCAGGAGTGATGGGAGTTCACATTTTCTGATTCCTGCCTAAGTAAGGCCAGCCAGTGTCTGGCTGTTCCACCGGAGACTGGTGCATCCTGAGGATGCCCAGCGTACCAGGTACACAGGACATGAGTGTGCCTGCTCCGAGGTGTGCCGCCCACCACGTTCTTCCCCCTGGAAGTCGCCTGGGAGAGCTCTGCACGGGTGGCTATTGATCACTGCTCAGCGGTCATTTCCCAAGTTGGCACTGCATCCCTGTCCGGCTCTTTGGGCTGCATTTTAATGGTTAGAACCAGACTGGCGGGGGGGGGGGGGGGGGGGGGGGGGGGGGGGAGGCGGGTGATGGATTCTTCATCCCATGATCTCTGCCCTCACCAGGTTTTGATCATTTTACACGTGTGGACACGAAAGTTCAGAGATCTATCTGATGGTGGCATGACCAATGAATGTCAGGGGAGAGAGGTTCTTATGGGCATTTGTCTCTATGGTTCTCCAATCTCTGAACCTCTCATCTACCCCTTTTTTCACATTATGAGCCCTGCCCGTTCCAAAATAGGTCACAATCCCACAATCCTTTGCGGCTCACTGCCCACAGGTGACTTAGGTCCCACCAGCTAGATGCACACAAGGCCTGGGTCAGAAGTGAGCCTCTGAGGAGGAGGCCTGGTGCTGGGGACTAGTCCTGAGTGGGGCGTGTCCCGCCAGGGTGGCGAGGGTCACGGGCCTTTCACTGAGGCAGCTCCCACCACACTGACCCTGGCTTAGCTTCAGAGCTCTCTGTGCCTTCCCAGACTCTGCGCCTGCTCATACCTTTAAATAAGTGTCCTTGCTGAAAACAGCAAGAGTTGATTTTGTTGTTTGACCAACGTTAACTGGATTTTTGATTCCCAAACTCAATTTTTTTCCTGGGTCCACAGTCAGGCATTAGCTTCAAACTCACATCTCATTAGCCCTTTTCCTTTCTCCTGAGAAGTAATGGGAGATAAAGGCCTGACAGCACCTGGAAAGAGAACTTTGGACCTGGGACCCCATCAGATGGACAGGCCTGGCGGGGTGACAGAGAGGAAAATTGAGGGCACTGGGCCTCATCGGGGACTGCAGGAGGAGAGGCAGGGAGCGAATGAGAATCGGGAGGAAAAAGAAAAGAACTCGCATTTCCTAGCAACGGCCTTGTGCCGGAACACATCGTGAACAACTCCAAGGACAACAACAAAATGTGTGTAAGGTGGATATCCGCAGCATTTCTTGTCTTCCCACTTTGTAAGGAGGAGTCTTTCTTTAAGTTGTTATTTATTGATTTTAGAGAGAGGAAGGGGGAGGGAGCAACACCTATGTGTTGCTCCATTATTTATGCATTCATTGGTTGCTTCTTGTATGTGCCCTGACAGGAGATCAAACCCGCAACTCTAACCGACTGAGCTGCTCGGCCAGGGCCCTAAAGAGGATTCTTACTTTGTGCTCTTCAGCTCCTGAGATCTTTTTGTGGGAACAAGATCAAGGAATAAGCAGAAGAAATGTCTGGAAAGGGGGTTCCAGGCAGGCAGTTTGGGGGAGGGCAACGGGAAGAGGTACCGTGATGGGTGGGTGTGGGGCGCGGCTACAGAGTTTGGACAGGTTCAAGCCTTGGACTGATGAGAGGGCACAGTCCTCTCATGGCCACGTGCTAGTCCCAGCTTGGAGGGCAGAGCCCTCCCAGCACAATTATAGCCAACAGCTATGGTTGTAAGCTTAAACCTATGGTCCGAACACGTGGCCCCACATGTGCGAGTGATGTGGGCTTGATAGAGTTCAGGTGCATGTAGTTGAGTAGGATTGAAACCCACGAGAATGTTGTAAACATCTTGACCATGCCCTTACTTTGCCTCATGGCATATGGCTATAAAATAAAGACACGGCTGTGGGCGCTGGCGCTGTCTCTCAGGAAGCAGCATCCCACTGAGACCCAGCTTTCATTCTCTTGTCTGTCTTTTCCAAGCCTTTCAGCCGCCCCCACTCAGGTTCACCCTTGGCCGTGCCGGCGCGGCACAGGTGGGACTCTGGGGAGGGCCATATTCTGAAAGGGCTTAGGAAGAGTTGCTGCGTTGCCTGCTATAACATTGTTCTCCTCTTTCAAGAGACGTAAGTCTCACATTATTCTTCAAGCATTTGGATATACATTTGTTATCCTGGGAGCCACCTTAGGAAGGAACAAATGCATATCTCATTTGACCTTCATTATAATCCTGTGAGATGAACACTATTATGATTCCTATTTCTCAGTTTAAGAGTCTGAGGATCAGAGAAGTTTAATGGCTTATCAAAAGTCACACAGCTCTCTAGGTGGTGAGACTGAGATTTGAATCTAGACTGAAAAGACCCCAACACCCTTGCATAGAGGAAGGTAGAAGTGACATATGTCAGTCAGCTTCACGATCTGCCCATTTCTGGGTGATCACCTGGATTTGGGAATACTACTTGAGCTGATGTAGGGTTCTGCCACTGACTTTGATCCATAGCTTAAAATTTAAAAGTTTTGAAGCCATATACAACAACTATTCCAAAGGCATAAAAATAGAACCTCTAAAACTATCATTGAGGGCTAACCTGGGTAAGTTATTCAGAAAATAAAAATTAAAAAGAAAAATGGCTGTGCAATAACTCCTTGGTCTGCCCACAGCACAAGAAAGCAATGAATTTAATATGCACCTTATAAAAGTTTGAATGCAATTACCTCATGGTTGTTTATATCCACACAGACCAGAAAATGAGGCCACGGGAGGAAGTGACCTTTGTGTAATTATGGTGGTCTAAGGTGCTAGTATTGGGGCCTGGGAGAAATTAAGTGCTCTGTACGGTGTAAGAGCTTTGCAGATGATATTTCTTTTATCCTCACCACACCCCTAAAATGTTGACACTATTAGTCATATCTTATAAAGGATTCAACGGGGTTCCAGACGATGAAAGGATCGGCTCGGTCACACAGCTTCTGGTTGTAATTAGGAGACCATGGGTCCTGGGGCATCTGGGATGGTCCTGGTTTATACCTGTTGCTTCAGGGTGATTATTGAGTGCCCTCCTTTCATTCTCAAAGTTGTCCCCTTTTAGATGACAATTTGTAGGGTTACCCTAGTCATCAATGACAACACTGACACACCCTAACCGCATTCCTATCCTCCCTTCCTGACAGAGGTTACCTGAACTGCAAAGGTGGGCACCTCTTGAGTAGCTGGAGTATGGGCACATAACTCAAAACTGGTCAAGAGGAGCTGAGGACAAACCTGTTAGAGGGTTTCTGGAAAACAACCTGCCTCTGGTCCAAACAGAAGATCCAGGAGAAGCCCCTTCCTGCCTGCCTAGGACATGGTTGGTTACAGATGTGATGCCCGGTGCAGTGGCCACCATCTGGTGGCCATGAGGATGAATGCCCTTAAGAATCTGACCCAGAGCCCTTACCCATGAACTAACCCACCACCAGACTGACCATGTACAGCAGTCAATATCCTAGTTGTTGAGTATCTTTTCGTAGGGATTCTGTTGCTTGCAACCAAAACCCTTCTACCTGGTATGAGGAAAAGGAATCCAGATTTTATGTTTCAAAATGTCAATGGTTACTTGAAAATTAACATTCATTGCATGGCCATTATTAAAACATAAGCAAAAATTAAAATGCATATAGAAGTCCATCTTAAATGATTATACTCCATAAAATTATTTTTACTATTCTAGCTTATGTCTTAGTTTTATGCCCTTTCTTCCCCAAGCATATATACATATATTTATTTCATAAAAGTGGCACCATACTCTGGCCCTAGTTTGTTACCTGTCTTGTATCTGTGAATATGAGTGTCTAATATTATGATTTTCTTTTCACATTTTTTAAAAATATATTTTTATTGATTTCAGAGAGGAAGGGAGATGGATAGAGAGATAGAAACATCAATGATGAGACTCATTGATCAATCCTGTACACCCCATACTGGGGATCAAGCCTGCAACCCGGGCATGTGCCCTTGACTGGAATCGAACCCAGGACTCTTCAGTCCGCAGGCCGATGCTTTTATCCATTGAGCCAAACAAGCTGGGGCTCTTTTCACATTTTTGATGGCAGCAAAGCATTTCTTTGTGTGTAGGTGCCATAATTTAAATAATCTTATATTGGTGGGCATTTTTTGTTATTTATAGTTTTTTAACGAATGCAATCACTATAATAAATACTATAATAAACATCTTTATGTATATAAACTTGCTCACTTGGTTAAATACTTCCATAGGATAAATTCAGGATTATACTGAGCCCAAAGGTAGCATGGAATGGCTTTAAGGATTTGGGTCTGAATTGCAAAATTGCTCCCCAGGAGACTGCAGCCCTGTGTTCGCCTACAAGCAGTGCATAAGACTCCCTGTTTCCTTATGCCCTCCCCAATGCGAGACATTATTCTCTTAAGCTTTGCCATTCTGAAGCCAGAAAAGAAAATGTACCTGATTTTGAGGGGGTATGCTTTCCATTATCAAATAAGGGTGGACATTTTGGCTTCTTGAATTCTTGGCTGTCTCAGAGCCCCGGAAACTTCTATTTTATTCAAACACATTTTACTCTTTTGCTCAGGCCTGCAAAGCCCCTGAGCACCTGGTCTGACAGACAGCACTGTCCCGAGTTGATTTAGGGGCCCGATACATCTGGGGGAGTAAATTCTCCTACTAGTCGGCTCTAGTAACAGCCCACTCATTACTCAGTAGCACCAGCAGTCTACATGTCAACAGTGGAGCCCTGTCCCAGCTCCTTTTTAAAAATAACAATTTGACTTCAATCAGTTTCCAACCCCAGATGCACATCAGAATCATCTAGGCAGTTTTTTCATCTTTAATTTAAATTTTATTTTCCTTTCTGAGTAGATAATAAAAATGCAAAGGGATATTCAGTTTAAAATCTCCCTCTGAGGCCCCCAAGCACTCAATTCTCCCAGAAACAACCAATGTCACTCATTTCTTGTGGATCCTTCCAGAGATAGGGTAGATTTTAAGACGTGCCCTTTCTTGGCTAGACTTTTTGTATCAGAATTTTCAGGATGGAGAATCTAAAAACTTAGATTTTTAAAATATATTTTTTAATTGATGTCAGAGAGGAAAAGAAGGGGACCCAAGAGAGAGAGAGAAACATCAATAATAAGAGAAAATCATTGATGAGCTGCCTCCTGCACATCCTACACTGGGGATTGAGGCCACAACCCAGGCATGTGCCCTGATTGGGATTCAAACCGTGACCTCCTGGTTCATAGGTTGATGCTCAACCACTGAGCCATACTGGTCGGACTAGATTTGTTTTTTTAAGCCCATGGTGTTGTTGAATTATAGCCAGAGTTTAAAATGACTACATCAGGATGTCACTCATTAATTCATTCATTCAACGCATTTATCGAGCATGTGCTTTGGTGGGCCAGTCACTGTGCTTGGTGCCCGGGAGATGGCAATGAACATGACTCTCCTGGAGGAAAGCAGACATTGTAATGATCAGAACGTGGAAGCTTCCTGACAAAAACTAGAACAGGATAACGGTAAGTCTTCCAGTTGCTTTTATCTCAACTTGAGTCTCCTTCTTCCTCTTGAGACTTTACTAGCCCCTCGACAGCAAGGCAGTGAAAGAAGGAAAAGGAGGCAAAGTTTACCAGGCAATTGGGTCACTCCCCAAGCCCAAGTTCAGGACGAGTTTGAAGCTCCTGCCAAAGTCATTACTGTGTAATGTCCATTCTCTTCATTAACACAGACCATTGGATTCTTCAATAATGACTTAGCAATGATTTTGAGAAATGTCAATTAGCTCATTACTCCAAATTAGAAAGCCTGATTCCTTTTTTCTCTCCTGCAACCCAGTAAGGCCTACTCTGGAACATCACCAAGGGTCCCACATGCCCAGCTAACATCTGAACACTGGGGTGCCTCTTTCAGAGCTGGGGTGACACCAAGTGTCTGTCAAAGAGAAAAGGGGCTGGGAGTCTCCTTGACTAACAAATATTCAGTCCAACTCAACAAAACACTACTATCGACATGTGCCAGGCACTGTGGTAGGCAGCGTTCTTATTCCACTTAAAAATGAGGAGGAAACTCAGGCCCAGAGAGGTTAACTAACTTATCCAAGTCACCCTGCATGCAGACCGAGGTTTGCTGATGCCAGAGCTTGGTATATGTCTCAAAGGTCTGCCTCAAAGGTTGAATGAGGTAACCCATGCATTGTGCCTAATGTCATATCTGGTAAATGGTCAAGTTCTATCTCATTCTCTGTAAGGTATCTTTGCTGTCTTTGTTAGTCAGCCAGACTTTCTAAGATGTGGCATCTACAGGCTGTGTCTACCATTCTGTTGTTGTTCATCCTCACCCCAGGACATTTTTTCCATTGATTTTTGGAGAGAGTGTAAGGAAGGGCAAACATCCACCCACCCATCTCTCCCTCGGTTTTCTCTGCCTTCCCCAGGACAGGCAGAAGGATCATCGCCTCAGTGATCCTATTCTCCCCAAAGCTGCATCACAAATAGTCCACTCCTGCTCCGCCAGCCATTAGCACTGCCTTTTCTCTTTTCACCCCCAGATCCAGCTCTTCTCTCCTGCCCCACGGCACCCGAGAATCACGGAGAAGGGTCTCATCCATCCCCTGGGAGAGCACACCTGGCTCCAGTGTGCATCCTTGTCTTTCTGGAAAGGTCCGTTTGGGAGGTGGGCAGGGAGGACCTTTCCTTCTTAGAGAACACCCCGCTTGTGCATCCTCACTCCATTCAAGTTTGTTTCCTCCACGGTCTCTCCTGGCCTTCAGTGGTTTGTGTTCCTGCTTCATGATTTGTGCCCTATTCGTCTGCCACCCAAATGATTGTTTACTCGGTCATTTTCTTTAAGTCTAGTCACTTAAGTTTTAACTTAAATTTACTTTAAAATGAAACATTAGCCCCAGCCACTTTGGCTCAGTGGATAGAGCATCAGCCTGAGGACTGAAGGGTCCTGGATTCGGTTCTGGTCAAGGGCACATGCCCAGGTTGCAGACTCAATCCCCAGTGGGGGGTGTGCAGGAGGCAGCCAATCAATGGTTCACTCTCATCGTTGATGTTTCTATCTCTCTCTCCCTCTCCCTTCCTCTCTGAAATTTATATATATACACACACTAGAGGCCTGGTGCATGAAAAATTCATGCACTCAGGTGGGTCCCTCAGCCCCGCCTGCCCCCTCTCGCAGTCCAGGACCTCTCGGGGGATGTCCACTCCCCAGGGGATCGGGCCTAAACTGGCAGTCAGACATCCCTCTGGCAGCCCTGGAGCCCTTTGGGGATGTCCAACTGCCACAGTAGAACATCCTTAGCGCTGCCAAGGAAGCGGGAGAGGCTCCCGCCACCACTGCTGAGCTCACAGCTGTCAGCCCGGCTTGTGGCTGAGCAGAGCTCTCCCTGTGGGAGTGCACTGACCACCAGGGGGCAGCTCCTGCATTGAGCGTCTGCCCCCTGGTGGTCAGTGTGTGTCATAGCAACTGGTCGTTCCTGGTTGTTTTGTATATTACCCTTTTATTATATAGGATTTTTTTTAAAAAGGAAACAGTATATGACTATTATAAATGGAAAAAGGTTTTTCCCTGTTGCTGTAATCCTTGCAGCAACTGGGGGCAGCTCAAGATGATTGTGAAACCTGAGCAATATTATTCAGTTCTAATTAGAGAGTGCGGTGTGCTGAAGACACCGTGCCTAAGGCCTACTTTCTCTAGATAAAATTGGAGAGACTGAAAGGAAATTGAAAAGGGAATTGTCCCCTCACTCTGTTTCATGCCTTGCCTAGAGATGATCTTAAACCATGGTAAGTAGAACCAGGAGTGGGTATTCTATGCCTCAGAAACACTGGTTTAAGAGATGGAGCTCCTACTCTTCAAAGAGATTGGCCACACTGTCGAGGGCCCTCAGAGAGCAGCCCCTGTCCCTGTCCATCTCCCCCTGCCAACTTCCCACTCCCACCCTTTGATCAGAATGTGGGAGACCTTCCAAACAGCTCTGTCACTCTCTGCTGCCGGCCTGGATGTCTCTGAGGCTCGTTAAGGGGATATTTCTAAAGGGTAATGGGCCAACAGTGGTCATTCCACCATCGTCAGGATAAATGACACCAGGAAAAGATGACTACTATTGAATGACATGATCCCACGTTTGCCCACATGCATGTTCTCCCTCTTGGATTCAGTTGTGGGGGTACTCTGTGTTCCTTCAGGTTGCTGCTGCAACAGGGCGAGGGGTGTTCCCATCTCTTCTCTAGAGAGGCCCGGATGATGAGGTTGGCCACCTCCGGTCTGGGTCTTCCTGCTGTCTCTGAACACATATTCCTCACCATTGAAGTAGTAAGACACCAAGCACTCAGCTGTGGTTGGCACAGGGGAAGGGCCACAGTGTCTCCCAGCCTTCTCTTGTGTCCACCACTTGGGGCTCATGCGACCTGGATAGAAGGCCACCAGCTCACCAGGGCATCATAGGGCTCAGAGCAAAAGTCTCAGTCTAATTGTGCTGTCTGGCCTCGTCCGCTCTGCATGTATTTTCCTGTGACATCAAGACTCAGGAGTTTGTGATCATGGGTCTCTGCCAAACACCATCATCCCATCTGGGCAATACCCAGATATGTAGAGACAAAAATATCTGAAAGGAAATACACAAAACGTTACTCGTGTGGATTTCTGTGGGATGGCAGGTGATTTTAGTTTTTACATTTAAATGAAGTATTTTATCAAGATTTCTACTCCTGGAGTAGATTTAATTTTCCTTTTTACTGATCTGCATTTTCTAATTTTAGTGTAATGACTGCAAAACAATCTATAGTTGAAAAAAATGTCTAAAAAACTGTCACTCTGGCCACAAAGTGATGAATAACCAGTTATTCTTTGAAAAATAAAAGTACACTCCTGGCCCCAAAATGTCAAACTCTGTCATTTTAATTCCACTTTCATTGTTTCATATGGTACATTATTATCTTACAGCCCCATTAGAAAAACTCATGTTAGCTTTTCAAATCCAGTTTGCTTGTTTGTTTGTTTGTTTGTTTGCCTTGGAACCCTTTTTCCATGTAAGTCCTAATCATAGCCTATAGAATTAAGTGTTCCAGCACACATGCTTTTGGAAAAATTGATCTGATCCATTTTTTTCTTCCCCATTTGATAGCCAACAGAACTAAGGTCCAGAGAGACTCATTCAGAGACTCTCACAACCATTAAGAAACCAGCTGGAGCACAAATGGAAGTTCTCCCCAGGGTGTGATCCTGCAGGTGAAGCACACACAGCTCCAGGGGACAGCAGGCACAGTGTGAACCACGCCCCCTGGAGTTGTGCCGGGCACACCTGCGTGGCTGTGTGGTACTCAGTTCACATCGTTACCGCATGGCCCTTTGTTCTTTGGCTGAGGTCATGACAGGGGAGGCTCTGGGCTGAACAGATAGTAGGGTATGTCTATTATTAGTTGAAAGCAGTAAGTCACAGCTAATGGATTAAGCTCTCTAGCATGGTTTTCAGAAGACCTTGAGAAAGGAAACCGAACAGCTTTGCTTTTCCACAAACTGTGGAGCTCTCAGTGGAGGATGCTGGCTGATTATAGTTCTGAGAAGCAGAGTATTTCCCTCCCTCTCTCCCTCCCATCCTCCCTCCTTTGAAAAGAGACCAAGTACCAAAGATGTGTGCAAAGCGTTGTGCTCTATAATATGCCTCCTGGGAGCCATTGTCACAGCTATTGCTGTTGGAACAGGGTTATCCAACCTGCTAAGGAATTCCATTTTCAGGATAAATTGTACTGCCTTTACTTTGGCTTTCTTTTCCACCGCACCAACTTAGCCAGGGTCCCCGGTGGCAATCAGAATGCCAAGACATTTTCATAGTTCTTTTCTCCTTCCATCTCACCCTTCCCCATTGCCAACAGCTGCAGGACCCCCCGCTTGTGTCCCCTTCTTCACCCCACTGTGTCAGCCCAGGCATGGGGAGGGCTCTCTACTTCTCTGAACTGGGAAGCCGGCCTTGATTTCTCTTCCCCACCATGTCTAATCCATGAAAAGATCCTGCTGCATTCAACACTGACATTTCCCTCAAATCCTTCCGTTGCTCATGGTCCAAGTCCGTGCCAGCCGTGGCCACCACCAGCCTGGTCTATTGTCGCAGCCCCCTCCTAACTGGACTCGCTGCTCCCAACCAACAGGCCTCTGAGTGTCTGTTCTTCCCACCTGTTACCGACGTCCCTCTGCTCTGCAGACAGCTCCCCCTCATCCTTTATCTTTCAGTTTAAGCTGGTACTTTTCTCTACCTCCTTCCCCTTTATTTTCAAAAATCCTACCATAACCTATAAATATTTATTTGTGACTGTCTGCTTAATCCCACGAGCTACTTGAGCACAAGAAAAGATTCTTGGTTGCCTCCTACCCCACTGCTTAGCACCATTCCCTGCCTAGGTGTCCGCTCTTAACTCTGTGGCTTTGAGCAAGCTATTTAGCCTCTCTCTTTTTTAGCTATAAATGGGGCCACTGATCCATAGCTCACAGATCACTTTGAGAATTAAGTGAGCTCATTTGCAAGGTGTCAGGAATAATGTGTGGCCCATCCTAGTATTTCATGCCAGTTCCCTTCCCTTTCTATCTTGAGGGTAGGGCATGGGCATTAAGTCAGGAACCTTGATTGTAAGTGACAGAAACTGAATTTGAACTAGTTGAGACAAAAAGGGGGAAGAAGCTTTTAGCTGCTGTTTCTGAACTGGAGAAGCAGGGCAGACGGTGAAAGCAGGGAGGGTGGCATCTTCTCTCGGCTTCTTCCTGGCCGTCACTTTTATTCTCTCAAACTGCCTGCCTTTCTGAAGCGGAAACTCAGCTCTGCAGGCTCGGCCTCCCCCTTAGCCTCACTTCTGGAGAGAAATGGGGCTTCGTTTTCTGAGCTCCAGGTAGAGGGACACCAGGGGAGAACGCTGATTGCCTGACTTGAGTCACGTGCCCATTCCCCTGACTGTCAGTCACTAGGGCCAGGGAGGTGGAGACATCCAGCTCTTGTTCAGAGCAGAATAGGCTGGGGGACAATACCCCCAAAAGAAAGGGGCTGCATTGCCGCAGAGGAGTGCAAGATCCCCAGGCAGACAACACAGTGGCTGTCCACCATGAGAAACACGAAGTGATACAAAACAGTGCGTGCCACGGCATGGCGATAATTATAACTGCCCCCTAGTTATGTGTCTTTCCTCCTGGCTGTTTCCAGCATCCTGGCAGCAGAGACAGTGCCTTCGTTATGCTTCTTTCTCCGGCCCCAGCACAGTCAGGTGTCCACCAGGCAACGAATAGGTGTTTGTTGCCTAAATAAATGACTGTTGTAGGCGGCAGGAACCGGCACCATGGGTCTGACCCGTGAGATCAGACCAAACCCGGATTCAGCAACCTCGGTACTTGGGTTCAGGCTAGGAAAGAATTCAGAGCAAGACGCAAACTGTGAGAGAACATGTATTGGGTAAATTACAGAGGAAGAAGCAGTGATTCCTAGAAGAAATGGGCTCAGGAAACAAGATATGGAGCTAAAGGAAGGGCCCTTGGAGCTTGGGGGTGGGGAGCTAATGGTAATGTGCCTGGGGGTGGCGGAGGGGGGAAGGAAAGGGACATGGAGAGAGAGGGGAAGGCAGGGGTGTGCTCCCAGGAGGGAGAGCGCACTGGGTCCTCCATCCCAAGGGTTTTAAGGGCAGAGATTTAGGGGGACGATCTCAGAAGATTCAGCAGTTTTCCAGGTGTGTCCATTCAGGGTTGTGGTCTCCACGGATTGGCCAGCACCAGGGCAGGGCGCCATTATTCACTGCAGCTGGTCCTGAGGTCAGCCAATGGCTGGTTTTGTTGCTTATCTGGGTCTGGAGCTGAAATACAACTTGAGACCTAGATCCATGGTCGGTAAAATGCAGCTCTCGACCATGCGGCTCTTTGGCCCCTTGAGTGTGGCTCTTCCACAAAATACCACGGCCTGGGCGAGTCTATTTTGAAGTAGTGGCGTTAGAAGAAGTTTAAGTTTAAAAATTTTGGCTCTCAAAAGAAATTTCAATCGTTGAACTGTTGACATTTGGCTCTGTTGACTAATGAGTTTGCCGACCACTGGGCTAGACATTATCTCTAGGGAGGAAAGGTCCGGGGGTCCAAACCTCAGGAGCAGTGATATGCAAGGGGAGGAAAGGTCACCTGGGGGCAAGGTCCCACCCTGTGATTGATGGTCCGTTACTAGGCACCTGGGGTTTTCCAGGCTGATGGCCCCCCGTACCTGGCCCATGGCCCTCGCTCTGCTCACGTCTGTCGTTTAACTGCCTACAGCAAGTGGACACTGTGAGCACCGCAGCTTTCTCTTATTCCTGCCCGTGCTTCTCAGCTGCAAACTTCTCAGCTGCTTCTGCGATCCTGGTGTGAGGAAACACTTACATAATGGCCCTCAGAGTCCCCAAGAAATTTGGCTTCTCTCTTGTTACTTATTTACATCTTAGAATGATCTCGCTGAGACTTGCCAATTCTCCTTTGCCTTGCTTGGCTTCTTCCATGAGTTTCCATGTTCCTATTTATAAATCTCACTTGAGCCCAGCTCTTCGGGCCTGATTCTCTCCTAGCCTCTTTCCCTCCCTCCCCCCCCCACCCCCCCACCGGGCAGGGCTTTGGTTAACCCGAAATGGCTTTCAGAGGAGGGACAGCTGTTCAAACCAACGTGTTGTGGCCCCATCCAGCTCCGTCAAAGATGGCAGCCTTCCCCAATTGCCTGTTTAGCCTCAGCTTCAAGGACAGAGGGTCACTTAGCAGCTTCCTTGTTCAATGCATGGAAAAGTCCAGAGGCTGTGAGAGGCAGTGACTGGCCCAGAGGTCCAGACCAACTCGGTTCTAAGCCCTGCAAGTTCCAAGTCCCTAGCCACAGCCAAGGCTTGGGCCCCTCTCCTCACCCCTAGAGATGAAGGCAGCCGCCACGGGCTGAGCACCTGGGCTCCGTGTGGACACTCGGGCACTGTGATGACTCAGACCAGTTCCTACCCTGCAAGGCTCGCAGCAGGCCGCTGAGAGGAGGGTCATTACTACAATGGAGTGTGACGCACCCAGGTCTCAGGCCATGAATTGCACAATGTTGAAAAGGTTAGAACGCAAATGGCTTTTGCACCTGGAAAGACCTTGGTGTGACTCCAAAAAATTCTCCAGGGCTCATTTATCAAGTACCAGCTCACAGAAACAATTAAAGAAAAATCCTTTGGAGTTACCCGTTGACAGTCATAGCGATTTTAAAGCTGGGGGAATCTTTTTTTTTTTTTAATTTCTTTATTGATTAAGGTGTCACATATTTGTCCTCATCCCCCCATTCCCATCCCACACCCCTCCCCATGAATGCCCCAACCCCCTGTTGAACTTAACCGTTGGATAGGCTCATATGCATGCACACAAGTCCTTTGGTTGATCTCTCCCCCCTCCCCCCCCCCTCCCCTATCCTCCCCCTGAGGCCCGCTAGTCCGATCGATGCCTCCTTGTTTCTGCTTCTGTTCTTGTTCATCCGTCTATGTTGTTCATCATTTCCCCTAGATGAGCGAGATCATGTGTCACTAGAGATATACTTATAAGAACTGAATGTGAGACGAGCAATAATAGTTATGCTGACAGGCAAATGAATCAGTCTGTAGTGAGTTTCTTTCTGGACCAACAGTTCTTTTGAGACCCAATTTCAATGTCCACCAGTTCCTTATGTGTACATGTCAGCACTGACCCCTCAGCTCTGGATGGTGGACAAATGGTGGTAACGGAGGGCCGACTCCCTCTGGTTTGGTCTCGGCCGGACCCAGGGGCACGGCTTCACCTGGACTCAGGGGCACGTGGCCTCACCCAGACCCAGGGGGCGCGTGGCCTCACCCGGGCCCAGGACCCAGCCTCACCCGGACCCAGGATCCAGCTTCACCCGTACCCAGGGGCGCAAGGCCTCACCCGGATCCAGGGACACATGGCCTCACCCAGACCCGGGGGCACGTGGCCTCTCCCAGACCCAGGGGCGCGTGGCCTCACCCGGACCTAGGTGCGTGAGGTCTCACCCGGATCCAGGGACACAAGACCTCACCCGGACCCAGGGGCGCGTGGCCTCTCCCAGACCCAGGGGCGCGTGGCCTCACCCGGACCTAGGTGCGCGAGGCCTCACCCGGATCCAGGGACACATGGCCTCACCCGGACCCGGGGGTACGTGGCCTCTCCCAGACCCAGGGGCACGTGGGCAATTAAATCATTGCTCTGGCATGCAAACTGCCCCCAAGGAGTTTATCTTAATAACGTACATTATTTTCTGTTAAAAAATGAAAAAATTAACATTCATGCATGAGGCTCTGAATTACACATGCTATTGTCACATTTAATTCTCCCAGTAATGAGATGAGTGTTTTTATTGCAGTTACAAAGGAGGAAACGAGCACAGAGAAGTTCAGTGGCATGCTCAAGGTCACACAGCGGGTAAATGATGGGGGTGAATGATGGGCTGGGGATTTGAATTCAGGCTTATTTATTTCCAAAGCCTCCATTCCTTGGAGAATGGAAATGTATTGAATTCATGTTAAAACAACAACAACAACAACAACAAACAAACCTGGATGCTCTCCTTAGATCTACGACTAACAAGTTATGTGAACTGGGAAAGGTTTTTTCATTTCACGGGGACTTAGTTCCCTGTTCCATTGAGCTGGGAGGATTGAGCTGGGTCAGTGATGACAATATATGGCCCACAAATGACCATCTTCCCATCCTATATTCAAGACAGATGTGACTATAAGATCGAGGCACCAGTTCACCTGAGCTCCAACTTCTAGCACAGTGTCATGCAGCCACGCTCGGGGAGCTGCAATTGGCATGCAATAAAACTCAATTGCCCCCCTTTGGCCCAAGGAGCTCTCAGCTAGAGTCCAACTCTAGTTAGTGTGTGCAAACTGGCCTGGATCTTGTCATTTCTCTGCAGAGCTGGGAGAAAAATGGAAACAGCTTATCTGTGACTCTGCAGAGCAGAACCCTGAGGATGCAGAGTCCTGCTGCTCTCCTGCCGATGGCAGGGCTGTGCCCGGAACTCCAGCGGGTTTGCCACAAATGTGAGGGGCCCCAACTCTGCTCCACACGATGGAGTCTTTCCTCGCTCCTGATACTTCCTGGATGTCACGTAATTCTCTCCTGAAATGAATGTCTCTTGCTCAAATGGCTTAGTATCAACAATAAGGCCGCCAAAGAGGAAAGTGGAAAAAACCCACAGTCCTCACACACTGATTGGCATACAGATCAGAGGGATAGGAGGGGGTGATGGGGCACAGTTAGTCGGAGTTATCTCCGGAAAATTTCCAGAAGTGCCAGGCTACGTCGGTTGAGCCTGGGACAGGAGGTGACAGAGGAATGGAAAATCAAAACAGCGTTGACATCTGATGCTGAGCTGACAAGTGCCATCAAATGCCATGCCCAGGGGAGCGTGGGCAGTGCGTGGATCTGAGGGAGCTGAGCCCCTGGCCAAACCCCAGGCTGCCCCTGTCCAGACCTCAGCAGGGTTCCCTCACGTAGCAGGTCATCCCGTCCTGCCAACAGCCACCATGGGGGAAAATGGTCTATGTTCAAGGTGTCTATTTGAGTCCGGTGTCAGATGACCTGAGATTGGCCTGGCTCTGCCCTAGAAGGTGACTCTGAAGGAAGCCCTGCTTGGCACACAGAGGGCAACAGGCCCAGGTGAGGCCAGCGGGCAGGGAAGGGCCTGCAGCTGCGTGAACTAGGAGCACTTGCTAAGTAACCCCAGGTCCTTGCCTGCCCCCCTCCAGGTGGGGCTCTGCTTCGGGGCTGTCTCATGCCCCGTTTTCAATGTAGGCCACTCAGTAGTGATCTTTCGTAGCAGAGACCATGAGAATGCATTAGGTGACTCAGATAAGACAAACCAGAGAGAGAAATTCACCACAAGGATCCAGATCTGTCTCCCGCCCCCTCCCCCATTTCTCTAGCTCAGCGATTCTCCAAGGGTGGTCCTCAGACCAGCAGCATCAATGCCTTTTTGCCATCACACCACGTCAGCAATGTCACTTTAATAGGCCCCAGTTCTTGTAGGAGTCGTCACAGCTTAGCGAGAGGGCAAAAGCTCTGGAACTCGCTAGAGGTGCCCATTCGCTGCATCAGAAAGGCTGGAGCGGGGCCCGGCCATCTGGTCTTCTAGGCGGACAAGCTGACCCTCAGGAGCAGAGGGAATGCCCCCTGCCGCCCCTCCACCCAGTGCCACTTCCTTAGGGAGCCTTCCCGCTGGTCCTGGCTCTGCAGTGAGGTGAGAGGGTCTGGCCTCAGGACTTGGTCTTGACCTAGTCCTGTGAGGACAGGTCACTGAGGCCTGGGGCGTGAAAGGTATTTGAAACTGGTATTTGGGAGGGGGGAGGGGAGAAACTGAAAGGGAAGGAGAAACAAGTCTTCCCTTTATCTCCTTAATGTTCAGCCATGAGAATCCCGTCATTACAGCTCATAATAGCTGTCATTTATCTAGAAGTCCTTAGGAGCCAGGAGCTGTGGAATGTACTTAGCAAATTTTGAGAGATGTGGCTCTATTTTACAAAGGAAGAAACTGAGGCTCAGTGAGGGTAGACATCTTGTGGGAGGGTGTTCATCTCTTCATAAGTGTCAAACTTGGGACCTGATCCCATGTCTGTCTGACCCTCAGTTGGCCATAAGTTGCCTTACTAGCTCCCAACGCTCCTCATCATGGTGGATGTGGGGCCAGAGTGAGACCAGGCGTGCCGATGGCCTCGCACACAGCAGGTGCTTAATGGATGGGAGTCCTCTCCCCTAGCCTTTTCCTACACTCATTCTCTGCTGCCTGCTTTCTCAAGGATGCCCTCCTCCCCCTGTCCCATTTATTCCCTTTGTTATTGCAGGAGCTCCCTCCTATCGGTGCACAGGCCAAGAGGAAACCTGAGACTTTGCCCCAAACTGGCTCTGTTGCAAGTCCCATTATGACAACATCCCAGGGGGATGCTCCTGCTAACAGAGACAATGGCACTCGGAGGCATTGTCCCTTCTCTAGCCTCCCCTTACCATTGTAGGTTCTCTGGACTCTTACCTCCTCCCCTGAGGGAGACTGAGGCCCTGCATGGTTGCATGGCCTGCCCATGGTTGCCAGGGAAACAGAGCAAGGACCAGATCCTGGCTCTCCTGATTCCCAGGCACTCCCTCACATGGCACTGTCTCTCTGGGAAAAGAACCTGGGAATCCTGCCACTGCCTGGTGGAGGTCACGACTAAAGGTCAGAATTGTCTCTTTGGCAGTCAGGATGCCCACAAGTTGCCAAGTACTGTTCTAGCTGCTTCCTAACAAAAACCACCTAACGGTTGTGATGGTTGGGCACACTGAATCTAGAGCCAGACAGCCTTGGCTCAAACCCCAGCCTTCCTATTTACTAGTGGTGTGTCTGTGGCCAGTTACTTAACTTCTTTGTGCCTTGGTTTTCCCATCTGTGAAATGGGAATAATACTTTTATAAGGTTGTTAGGAGCGTGATTCGTGTTATACCTGGCCCTTTATATAGGTTTTCTCATTGGGCCTTACAAAAACACATTGACGTAGGTATTATTATCTTCATTTGCATGTGAAGAAATGAGGCAGAGAGCCAAGAACTATCCTGCCCAAGCTCCCCAGATGATGGTGATAATAACAACAACAACAACAACAACAACAACTAGCATTTAGTAGATTGTTAGTCGATGTACCAGGCAAGCAAAACAGGGTACAATTGGCCTACTTTACAAATAGTAAAAGCTGAGGCACAGAGGGTACCAACTGACCTGCTAAGATCACAGCGTTAGTAAATGGCAGAGCCACAATATCGACCCGGACAGAGTGGTTTCAGAATCTGTGCTACTGACGGATGTGTGCACCCCTGAACCCCAAGCCCTTGCCCTGTCTGCTCCACCATGCTCCCCTCTAAAGAGTTGTGAAACTGTCCATCTCGTAAAAAAAAATAGCTCTTCTTTACCTTTTTAAAAATATATATATTTTTATTGATTTCAGAGAAGAAGGGAGAAAGAGGTAGAAACATCAATGATGAGAGAGAATTATTGATTGGCTGCCTCCTGCACGCCCCCCACTAGGGATGGAGCCTGCAACCCATGCATGTGCCCTTGACTGGAATTGAACCTGGGACCCTTCAGTCTGCAGGCAGATGCTCTATCCACTGGGCCAAACCGGCTAGGACTCTTCTTTACCTTTTAACAGCTTTCCTCACCTAATGGAGAGTCACAAGGTAACCCACAGTGATCATCAGACAGAGGTTGTTCTAATTTCACAAGGGCTGATTATTGATCAGAGCTGTGGTTCTCCCCACCCCGGGAATGCCAGGGACTTGCAACCCTCGGTCACCATCAAATACCCAACGTGACTTTCGCCTCTTTTTGGTGGACAGGAGGACTCTGGTGCGACTCTAGGTGAAACAGAGGATTACCTGCTTCCCATTTCTCTTTTCACTAATTCAGTTCAACCCAAGGAATTGGAGAAGGCAGAATCAAACACGGGACAGCCAGCAGTGTCAGATGGAGTGGTAGCAACGGGCATAAGAATCCCGGTGAGGGAGGAGGAGACCCTACCTCGGTGCATGGCCAGGCACTGTTCTGTGGCAACTCCCCTGGGTGGATGTGGGATGAGAGGAGGAGGCAAGCCAGAGAAGGAGAGGAAACTTAAAAGCTGCCACCCCCCTTTTGCCGCTTTGTTGGCGGAGAGAAGGCTAAGGCGAGGGTGTGGGGGAGTGGAGAGACTCCAGGTGTGGCAGTCGGGACCAGAGAAGCTGTGTCACCACGGCTCAGTCATTTACCTCCGTTCCTCCGTTGCCCCAGTGGCCTAGATGGAGGCTCTCCTCCCACATCCCAATGTTGTAAGGCTCCAGTGACATCAGGAAGGTGCAGGCACCTGGAACAGTAAAGGCCACTGCTATTTCTGTTTTTGTCCAAAGCAGGTCTCTGGCCGTTGAGTGCCGCTTCCTTTTGGATATCTGTCGCATTCATAGCAGAATGAGCTCTTTGCCAGGCCCACACTCAGGGACTCACTGGCCCCGTCGGCACCAGAGAGTATGTCCTTCCCAGGACAACCGGTGCCAAGGGCCACCCCTGCAGGGCTGCTTGCTCTGATTGCCACACCCCTGGCCTCCCGTGGCTGAGTGACCACTGCCAACCCAGTCCTCAGTGAAATCACGAGAGCCATTCAGCTGCTGGGCCTCCTGTCATGACCCCTGGTCTTCACCAATAGCCACGCGAGCATTTTTCATAGGCACCGGTTCTTTCTTCGCCAATGTATTATTCCTCAAGGCTGGTGAGAGGAGTTTCTTTTTGGTTACCTCAGAAAATATATTTAGGAAATGGGTAGTTTTCATGTAATACTTGTACTTCACTATGTTTCTATGTCTATTATTTTAATTTCTCTTTCTAAATTATACAAAAGGATTTGGGGCATCTGAACCTTATTTTGCATGGACCTCCTTTGAGACAGATTTTTGTCAACTAACTCAGCAACCAGTAGAAAGCCATTCAAGATGCTCCAACTAGCACATTGAACCAAGGACTGGACACCATGCCTCTTCTTTCTGCCTGGGGTCTGAACCAATGGGCTTTTACGGCTACAGGGTCTTTCTCCAATGGAATGCGGGCAGTGGTTTCCCGTAGTTAAACAGAGGAGTTGACTCTGAAGGTAAATTCCTCTCGGACTTTCTAAGCTCAGTGTTTCTGAATCATCCCCTGCCCTCTGCCTTCAGGGCCTCCAGGGAACAACAGAATCCACGGGCCGGGCTCTCAAGGGCTTGTAATAGTTACCCAGTCTCTCTGGGTTTCCGTATCCTCAACTGTACTCAGAGGCTGAATTGGTGTCTAAGGTCCCCGCAGCCCTGACCGAATGGGCTTCTACCCTAATTCTTCTGGGTGTCGAGCCCGATACCTAATCTGCTTTCCTTCTCGCCACTGTTTATTTGGAATCTAATGATTCTTGTCCAAGCCCAGTTTCAGCTAATTAGCCACCACCCATCACTCTGCATGGCATGTGAATATAGTTATCCAGTATGTTTAGGCACGGGTTCTCACATCAGAACCTCCTGTTCCCTGGAGAGTCTAAGATACCCCAGAATATGGCAGCTTTTCATCAGAAAGAGAAATTAAACATGGCACTAGACGTGCAACAGAGCCAGTATGGGGCAAAGTCTCAGGTTTCCTCTTGGCCTGTGCACCAATAGGAGGGAGCTCCTGCAATAACAAAGGGAATAAATGGGACAGGGGGAGGAGGGCACCCTTGAGAAAGCAGGCAGCAGAGAATGAGTGTAGGAAAAGGCTAGGGGAGAGGACTCCCATCCATTAAGCACCTGCTGTGTGCGAGGCCATCGGCACGCCTGGTCTCACTCTGGCCCCACATCCACCATGATGAAGAGCGTTGGGAGCTAGTAAGGCAACTTATGGCCAACTGAGGGTCAGACAGACATGGGATCAGGTCCCAAGTTTGACACTTATGAAGAGATGAACACCCTCCCACAAGATGTCTACCCTCACTGAGCCTCAGTTTCTTCTTTTGTAAAATCTGCTGAGGGATGATATGTGGAAAGTGCATCCCACAGCTCCTGGCTCCTAAGGACTTCTAGATAAATGACAGCTATTATGAGCTGTAATGACGGGATTCTCATGGCTGAACATTAAGGAGATAGAGGGAAGACTTGTTTCTCCTTCCCTTGTTTCTCCCCTCCCTCCTCCCAAATACCAGTTTCAAATACCTTTCACGCCCCAGGCCTCAGTGACCTGTCCTCACAGGACTAGGTCAAGACCAAGTCCTGAGGCCAGACCCTCTCACCTCACTGCAGAGCCAGGACCAGCGGGAAGGCTCCCTAAGGAAGTGGCACTGGGTGGAGGGGCGGCAGGGGGCATTCCCTCTGCTCCTGAGGGTCAGCTTGTCCGCCTAGAAGACCAGATGGCCGGGCCCCGCTCCAGCCTTTCTGATGCAGCGAATGGGCGCGAGTTCCAGAGCTTTTGCCCTCTCGCTAAGCTGTGACGACTCCTACAAGAACTGGGGCCTATTAAAGTGACATTGCTGACGTGGTGTGATGGCAAAAAGGCATTGATGCTGCTGGTCTGAGGACCACCCTTGGAGAACTGTTGAGCTAGAGAAATGGGGGAGGGGGCGGGAGACAGATCTGGATCCTTGTGGTGAATTTCTCTCTCTGGTTTGTCTTATCTGAGTCACCTAATGCATTCTCATGGTCTCTGCTACGAAAGATCACTACTGAGTGGCCTACATTGAAAACGGGGCATGAGACAGCCCCCCAAGCAGAGCCCCACCTGGAGGGGGGCAGGCAAGTGCCCTGACCAGAATCGAACCGTGACCTCCTGGCTCATAGGCTGACACTCAACAACTGAGCAACACCGGCCGGACAGCATAATTGTTTTTCCCCAGACAACTACGATACTTTAGCATACTGAAGTCGTACTTTATGTGTACTTTCCATTTCAGCACACAGCATATGAAAAAGAGGTGTACTCAAAAGTCAAGATTTAATAAAATTGACACTTTTTACTGCTTCATCAAGGACATTTTTCTAAGATGGCATCTATAATAATAAAAGGGTAATATGCTAATTAGACCAGACATCTTCCAGACGTCCTTCCGGACATCCTTCCTGAGGAAGCCGGGGCCGGAGGGAAGCCAGCCCGGGTCCCGGGTCCCAGAGGGAAGCCGGTGCAGGCAGCTGGGGGAAGGAAGGCCTACTCTTGCACAAATTTTCGTTCATTGGGCCTCTAGTTTCAATAATAATAAAAAATGCATAGTAGCTAAAATCACAGAATTCACAATTTAGCATATTACTTTATTTTTATATGCATATTTAGAGACCTTACAGACAATTTAAGCTTACTTAACAGATTCTTTGGTCTTCAGAAGAATATAATATGGAAAAGGTCTTGAAGAAAGAGAATACTTATCTCGAATGGTTTATTAGTTTCTTTCCAACTGAAAAAGGAAATAGGGGTGATCAATGACTCAAATAAATATAACCTTTGTTATAAAAGTAATTTTGCAACTTCCTTGCAATTAAATTTTGAATCTCTTCTTTGTGATTCATATGGGCCAGTACCTGAGATTGTGTACAGAGCTAGGCCATTACTGACATAGAAATACTTAGTGGAAAATTACCAGTAGGGTTATTATGTTTACTTTTTAAAAAAGGACATTCTTATGTGAAACAGGTATTATTTTTATGGTGAGTACATGGCAGTAACAAATACACCGACCACCAGAGCAGTTGGGGCCCACGGTTTTGATTTGCACCAAGATGCCAGCAGTTTGACCCCCATCATCTTGCCTCATCCGTGCAAATGTCAACCCTAAAAATAAATAAATAAAAATGGCAGGAGGGCCAACAAACTCTGAATGTTATTATGAAAATAGGTTTGACATCACATACTCCCTGGAAGGTCCATGGACCACACTTTGGGAACTGCTGCTCTTTGCTACCTTCTAGTTCTAGGAATCCATGACCCTTCCCCGTCACCAAATTTCCTAGATGGCCTTACTAAACCTAACATCATAACTGTTGCCACCAAAGAGGTCCGAGTTGTCCCAATGTTCTTGTCACCCCTCACCCACTTAGATTCTGAATCAAGGGGCGTAAGGTATGGCTGGGAGTGGGCAGGATGGTGTCATGCAAGTGTGAGCATCCAGTTGCGTCTTCCTGACAGCATCCTGTATTAACACTGGGTGTAGCATACAGGGGAACTGACCTGCTTCAGGTCCCCATAGAGGGAGTGTCTCAGGCCCATCTGAGTCCTTTCTGGGCAGAGTTTTCTGAAAAATCCTCCTTTCTGCAGGGCTGCTTCTCTCTTCCCCAACTAACTCCTCCTGCCATCTGACATTAGACACATAAGCAGTGATGTCTGGTCTAGGCCAGCTGCTTCATAACTATGTATGATGCTGCAGGAAGTTATTACTCTTTTCATTTCAAGATGACTGATTTTAAAAAACCAAAGCCTGTTGTGGCAGTTCATAAAAACAGACTTTCAAAGGGTGGTTTGGGGACAGGGTGACCTGGTAAATCATTCTTTTCCCTTGTACCTAGCTCTCTAACCACACGGAAGCCTTTATCACCACCTCCCCTGATCAGTGGCTTTTAAGAATTAGCTAGGACTCAGAGAATTGGGGAAGCGCTAAGGAGATGAGATCTGCATCAAGGGACCAGGTTTTTAGAATATTAATGAGTCTAAATGTGTCCTGTGAGGACAGGCAATGTGGCTGCAGAGCCTTGGATGATATTGAGAGAAACTCTGCAAAGAGTTTCTGAAATGTCAAGGTAGAGCGTATTGGGGGTTTGGTATCAGGTTGGAACAGATAAGATTTCACCACAATCAATCTCGGCCCTCTTCCTCTGGAGCCATGGAGGGCCATTCTCTGTGACCTTACAGTTAAGTCAAATGGGCACAAAAGAGGTAAAAGAGAGCCATACAGCAGGCTACTACACTGGCTGAGAATTCCTCTATCCCCTTGCTCCCTGTCAATTAGTCTCTTATCTACTTAACAAATAGTATTCTCTTAGCATCCACACTGTGCCTAACGCCGAGCTGGACACTAGGAAGAATGTAAGCATTATTCATATAAAACCCTTTACCTCAAGAAGTTGCCAATTTTTTTTTAGGAAGATAAGAATTAGCTACAATCAATTATACACAATCATGCAGTAATTAAAAGGATGCATCTACTTCTTAACTGTGTGACATTAGACAAGTCATTTAAGCTTCCTGAGCTTCAGGTTTCTCACCTGTAAAGTGGGGATAGTTCTAGTATATTCCTCACGGGTTGTTTTGGACATTAAATGAAATAACATGCGTGAAGAGCCTTGTACAGTGCCTGTACTTAGCTTTCAGAACGTCGGAGTCTAGTGTAAAAGCTAAGATCTGGTATAATAGCTTGCACCTGGGTTGTCTGGGCTGCTTGCTCTGTAGATGCTCCGTGTTGGTGCTCAGCCACACGCTCCAAGAAGCCCAAGCCTCGGAATGGCAACTGCCCCAGCGGAGCTCCCAGCCAGCAGCCAGCACCTGTGTGTGCACCATCTTGGATTTGCACCCAGGTCAAACCTCAAGATGACTTCGGCTCTGTCACCATTTGACTAAACTGCTTTTGAGAAGTCCAAATGAGGCTCTGGCGGGGTAGCTCAGTGGATTGGAGTGTCCCAATGTGCCAAGGTTGCAGGTTCTATTCCTGGTCAGAGTCCAGCAATGAATGCATGGATAAGCGGAACAACAAATAGATGTTCCTCTCTCTCTCTCTCTCTCTCTCTCTCAAAATCAATAGGAAAAAAAGAACGAAAAACATGTGGAGCCCATCAGAGAGCTATTGTCACAAGGAAACTAGGTTAATTTAATACCAAAGGGCAGCAATCCCCTCCAAGAAGACAAGTGATTAAAACTGGACGCATGGCCCTGTGGCCGAATATGGGCGACAGAGGCAGCCTCCATAAGAGCAGGTCGCAGGTCGCAGGTTGCAGGGAGGTACTCATGGGCTTCAATTAGATTGATGCTACATTATTTCTTACGTAGGGTGATGGGCATACAGATAATTGTTCAGCACATAATTCTTCATTTTTGTACGCTCAAACTATTTTATAGTTTTTAAGGGGCCTGAACTGAGAAACCTATGTTGTAAACAGATGCTGATCAAGCTCTGTGACCCCGGGGAGCACCCTCCACTCTGGCCCCTTCCTGCCCCTCCTGTGTGGCGTCCAGCTGCCCGCTGCAGGGCCCACAATCATGACAATGCGTGTGCTCTTCAGAGAGTCACCCTGGATGGAGCAGGAAGGCAGCTGAGACGGGGAGGCCTGGGCACTCGAGGACAGACCATGGCTTGGACGCGCCCCACAGCTGGTAGGCCAGCAAAGGTCCAGAACAGCACCTGCTTCTCCTGGACTGGTTAATGTGCGCAGCTCTGAACAAATCACAGACTTCTCCCTATGCCTTGGTACAGATGCTTAGTAAGGTACAGACGCTCTCAACACACACACACACACACACACACACACACACACTCTCTCTCTCTCTCACACTCACACTCACACTCACACTCACAGTCACACTGTAGGAGGGAAGAGCCAAGCAAAGTGACTGAGAACCACTTTACCAGCAAAAGAAATACTGAAGCCAAATGGCTTGACAAGTTAAGTGGAGCAGGGACAATACATTTCCTTAATGAATCTCTGAGAGACCAAAATAAATAAATAAATAGGGCACAAAAGCTCTGAGGGAAGTAGGAATGTGTTTTGCAAAGGACCATCTATAAAGGAGCTACTAGATACCAGGTACTGTTAATATTCTTTATTTCTAATTCACACAGAAGTTAGATGTTACTGGCTAACTTGCAGATGGGAAAGCCAAGGCCAAGTACAGGGTCGTGGTTATGACAAAGGCTCTGGAGTCAGATGGCCTGGGCTTGATTCCCAGCTCTGCTACTTACTCGCTATGTGCTCGTGGGCAAGCCTTCTCTGCGCCTCGGCCATCTCTTCTGGAAGGCGGGGATAACAGTGGTACCTGCTGTTAATAAGTGACAGAGGGCATGGGAGGCATTTGGCAACGGGTCTGGCATACAGGGAGCCTTCATGAATGTGAGCCATCATCGTTTAGTTACTCACCCAAACCCCACGTTAGAAACCGTCTGACTCCAGCATTGCATGCTTGCTTTCCAAAGAAATATTGTTTGTGGTTTGTGAACATTGATGTTGTGAAATATTAATAAGTTTAAGTTACTAAGTTAAACAGCTAGTGTGAACTCAGAGACGCCTCCCCTCCCCCACTTGCCACGATCTCCTCAAGGCAGTGCATAGCCATGAATGACCAGATGGTTGCTAAATGGCTTTCTTAAATTCTCTCTCTCTCTCTCTCTCTCTCTCTCTCTCTCTCTCTCTCTCTCTCTCTCTCTCTCCTCACACACTTTGTAATCACTGGGCTTTAGCCAAGTTGCTTAACTTTTTTGAGCCTCAGTTTTCTCATCTGTAAAATGGGAGAATAATCCTTTCATTATCAGGTTTCTGTGAGTATATAATAAGAAAATGTGTATAAAGTACTGACTATGTTAGTTTTTAAGTGCTCAGTCGTATACCAAATATGTATGTGTACACATGCACACAGACACACATACATACAGTATATGCTTGCAGCTGTCTGTCTTTCCATTAGGACTACATTCTGGGGGGCAGGGGGGGTTCCATTATTTTGGTCACTGTTTTATCTCCAGTAACTTGGATACTTATTATATAATGAATAAGTGGATGAGTGGATGGATGGGTGGTGATTTTTGCCTTACTAAGCATCTCCAGGATAGAAGGGCCAGTGGGAAATGGACCTGAAAATTCATGACTTTGAAAGAGAAGTTAAGTCAAGGACACACCTGCAGAGCAATCACTCAAAGCTACCGCAGCATTCGGCTCTGCCAGGTTTTTGTCCTTAGTTCCCCAGGGTTTGCTCTTCAAGCACCACACCGTTCCGTGTTTCCTCCACACACTTTTATAGCCTTCAAATCCCTTTCACAAACATAACATCGTTAGCTCTTTGCAAGAGCCCACCAAGGCAGGAAACGTGAATATCAGCGTCTCCAATCTAAAGTCAAGGAGAGCAGTAGTAGAGACACGGAGCAGTCTGTTCTCATAGGTGACCAAGGGCTGGTTCCATCACGAGCAATGGCTGGACCATCAGTAAGCAGGGGTGCAGAGGAGAGCCACAGAGCCCGGAGCAAAGGTCCCCATTACAGCACAGTCACGGAGACGGCATCTGGTCTTGTGTACAAGCGAGAGGCTCCCAGCGGGGAGTCGGAGTTCTAATTCTGGGCCTGCTTGTATTAGCTGCCATTCGGCAGGAAGAGGGGGAAATGGGCAGACTTAGCAACCAAACAGATCTGCGTTGGAATCCCAACCTGCCGCTATCTGTATAACACTGGGCAAGTTACTTCATCTCTGAGTCACATTTTTTCAATTTTACAAAATTGGGATAATAGCTGATTTTCAGTCTTAACTGAGGGACCCTAGCAAAGCATTGGAACCTAGCAGAGGTTCAGTAAATGATAACCCTCTATTCTCCCTCCGCTACCCATTTCCTCAGGAGTGGAGTGAGAAGAAACATTACAGCATAGCAGTTAAGAGCATGGACTTGGGAGCCAGCCTGTCTGGGTTTAAATTCTAGCTCTGCCATTTATTGGCTGTGTGACCTTAAGCAAATTACTTAACCTTTCTGTGCTTCAGTTTACTCTTCTATAAGATGGAGATGATAATAGTACTTACCTCATAGCGTTGTTATGAAGATGGAACGAGTTACCATTGGTAAAGTGAGTAGAATACCTACTGGCATATACTGAGCATTACATGTTTTCTTTTTAAAAATAAAGAATAACTAGCTTCACAGAACTTTTGTGGAAAGAGCAGCTGTGAAAATATTTTTCAAATTTAGAAGAATCACACAAAAAGAGAAAAATACTACAGCATCTCTCTGAATTGTCAAAACATATTGGCCCTTCAATTTCTTAGACTCGAAGTAAAGTACAAAATGATGAAGTCAGACATCATGCTTTCGGTAAACGTCTGCTGTGCGCCTGCTGCGCACTGGGCACTGTGCCGAGTCCTCAGACGGGCTGCCCTGCGTCCGGAAGCCTGACCAAGTGATGCTCAGAGAGGCAAAGTGATGCTTCGGGGACCAGGCCCAGCTGGGCACATTCAGGGTGCACTGGACTGCGGAGGGAGGTGACGTGAGTGCATATTGAGAGAGAAATCAATTTGCCATAGACTGGATCACCTCCCTCTGTCCAAGCTCCACCACCCCACCCCCTCCCCCAAATTTACAGGGTCATCCAATCCAAGTATTATGGGCTGTCTCTGGTGGGAGAGCCAGGGAGGAAGAGAAAAGGACAGCAACATTAATGGTCATTCCAGCTACTCCACGCGAGACACCGGCTCTGTTAACAACTCATTCTGCAGAATTTTGCAGGAATAAATCCAAGTGAGAAACTGCAGGGATATGGGGGAAGCTCAGGACCCTAGTGAGTTTCATTGTCCTGATCACTGTATCTACAGGAGTCACCCTGCCGTCACTATGGCAACAGTGTGCATCTAAGTCCATTCAGACCGCTGTAACAAAACACGGGGCGGCTTAAAGAGAACAGAAATTTATTTCTCATCATTTTGGGAGCCGGAAGTCTGAGATCAGGGTGCCAGCATGCTCTGGCCAGGGCCTGCTCCTGGGTTGCAGACTTCTCACCGTGTCCTCACACGATGGAAGAAGCTAGGAAGCTCCCTAGGGTCTCTGTCAAAAAGGCACTAATCTTTATTAGGGCTCTGCCTCCTAATAACTAACCTTCAAAAGGCCCCACCTCCAAACAGTGTCGCATGGGATGTTGGGATTCCAATGTATGAATTTGGGGAGCACACAAGCAGTGAATGGGTTCCACCATGAGTCGTTTGCTTAGCACTTACCACAAATTTGAAATTATTTATCTACTGGGTTAGGTTTGACTCTCTTCGTGAGAATGTAAGCACCAGGAGAGTAGGCGCTTTATCTGGCTTTCCCCCCATTGTATCCCCTCCTCTAGAGCAGTACATAATGGGCACTTGATCCATACCAGTTGAATGAATAGATGAGTGAGTGAATAAATACTTCAGCAGCATGAAACAGCCTGTGCATGGAAATAGCTCTGCAACCCCCATCCACAGAGCCCGTTACTAGTCAAAGAGAAGACCAACCTCTATTAGTCTAATACTTTACAGTTTTCATAGCATTAAGGATGCGTCTCCTAATTGAATCTTGGTGGCAAATCTACAAGATAACTATTATCATTTCCAATTACAAGTGAGAAGACTGAACCTCAGAAACATTCAATGACATCCTCAAGATCGTACAACTGATAAGTAACAGAACTAGAATGCAAGTGCCCAAGTCCAAGTTCAGTGTGTATTCTATGCCCGGGGACCACTTTAAAAGAAAGGCACTTCTTTCTGGATCCTTTTCTAATTGGTGTCCACATTCCCTAAGATAGGGCCCAAGGTACTCTCTTTACTTGGGAAGAAAGAGTGTCCCAGCTCTAGCCGGTTTGGCTCAGTGGATAGAGCGTTGGCCTGCGGACTGAAGGGTCCTGGGTTCGATTCTGGTCAAGAGCACATGCCCAGGTTGTGGGCTCCATCCCCAGTAGGGGATGTGCAGGAGGCAGCCGATCAATGATTCAATGATTCTCTCTCATCATTGATGTATCTGTCTCTCTCTCCCTCTCCCTTCCTCTCTGAAATCAGTAAACATATATTTAAAAAAAAAAAAAGAGTGGCCCAGTGGTACGAGCTCGGGCTGGAGTCCAGTTGGAGCTGTAGGAACCAGTTGTGTAACCTCGGACAAGCCTTGGCACCTGTCAGTGAGCCTCTGTTTCTCCTTCTCTCAAGGGGTTGTACTCGAACCTGCTTGTCTGCCTCACAGTGTGCCATCAGGCTCCCATTTGTATAAAGAGTAAAATTCTACCAAGTCGTAAGCTCAACATGACAACAGGTGCCAGGGCTCTTGTGTCCTGTCCTCTCTGATTGGAGATCTGATCATAAAAGGACCCTAACTCCCCCACTCCCCTGGCTTCCATTTTATTCCTGTGACTTTACATTTTCCATATCTGACTCCCCGCTTCAGAGCCCAGATCTAGGAGTAGATAGCAGTGCTAGAAATTTTGTGAATATACTAAAATACACTGAATTTTAACCTTTAAGTATGGTGTGTGGAGTACATCTTATTCTTCAATAAAAAGAGGCAATTGCTAGTCCCAGTAAGAGGCACAAAGACCTACCCCAACACTGTAGCTGAGGAAATATGGAGGAGACAAGTTAATGGTAGTCTTTGAGGAAGCTGAAGGAGCCACTACAGTTGCAGTTTTAGGCCTGGAAATGAGGGAGAACGGTGGTGACTTTAACAAAAAGAAGAGCAGGCAAGATTGGAGAGACAATGATCAACTCGGTGCAGATATATCGAGTCTGAGATTTCAGTGTGACACACAGGTGCACATGTGCATCAAAAAGCCGGAAAAATTGGGCCTGGATTTCTGGGAATAGTGAGGACCTGAGAACTATCTACATAAAAGCCATTGTTAATGTTTAGAAATTGGGTGAGCTTCCTTAAGATTGTAAAAAAAAAAATAAATAAAAAGCCATCAGAGATCTTAAACCTCCAATATTCCAAGTCTTCTCTAAATTGGTGGGCTCCAATCCTTATCAATCTGTGAATTCTCTGTGTATAGTTTATCTGGTTAGACCTGGAGTGTGTTCAATTCCATTTTTTAAAGGACTTCCATTGTTCATCCAATTATAGAGTGAGGAGCTTACTATAGATTCCTTATGAAATGTATGGCAGTTTACTTCTAAGTACATTACAAACGTGGATTCCTCTGTCTCACATTCTACATGAGAAGCAGAGGAACTTTAGGTACAGATATTGACTACTGTTCTATTATGTATATTCTTGGCAAAATATCTGTTTCCAAAGCAAGATCATAAAGAAGCCCTGTCTGCTCACTCTGCTATCTGAATCTCCCGTGTGTCTCTTTATGTTGTCTCTTTTTCCTCTTGGAGTTCAGACATTGGATCCTGTTTTTCAGCACGCCTTATAATTTTTCACTGGATGCCTAACATTGTGGATCAGAATTTGTAGAGGTTCAATTCTCTTGACTTCAAGCAGATAAAGGACCAGTAAAGCACCTTGAACCCATCCGGGTTTGGTTTTAGGATTTGTTACTGCTGATCTGTTTCAATGTTCCTCTCCCTCCTCGGGCATAGTCTTAACTCTGAGGGAATTACTTTGGGGTGTATGTAGCCTTTATTTCTGTGATTCGGGCCTCCTGGGGTCTTAACTGAAATCCCAGAGTGTTACCAAGGCCCCTCTGCTTTGGCAAGACTTGAACTCCATCTCCCTGCACCGTTCAGCGGCTGTTATCTCTGCTCAGCACGGTCGCCTCCCTGCTGCTATATTCCTCTGGGTATATCCTGGAATCTCACTCCGTGCATGTGTACCTGAGGAGTCATCCAGTGACTTCAGGGAATCCATTTGCTCAGGGAATTCATGACCTCTATTGACCAGCAGAATGAGGGGACGATTCCCACTCCAGCTCTTGCTGAAAACGAGAAATAGCCTCAGGTGTAATGAGGGGAGAAGGTCTGAGCTGCTGCCCTTCTCTCAAGGATCATAGCGCCTCCACTTCCTGGCTGTGTTGGCTGCTCCCCAATCCTTTCAAATGTATTTTAAACAGTTTGCCCAGATTACATCATTAGTTTCAGTGATCAGGTTAATGAAACACATTACTCCACCAAAATTAGAAGTCTTCATTAAGAAAATAAAAAGATAATTAGGACTGACGCTTGGAACCCTACCTGGGGGAGCCAGAAGGGCAGCCATCAGAGACAGAAGAGGATGAGAGACAAGAGGAAAACCAGAATTTGGCAATCTCAGAAGAGTGCTGTGGAGTCGGCATTATCAAAAAGAAAAGACAGGCGTGAAGAGAAGGCTAAAATAAGGATGTATCCTTGATAAGGAGCAGAAGGTCATGGGTGTAGCATTTACTGATGGTCCCATCTGTGTATCTGCACCAAACGTCAAGCTTTCTGGAGTGATTTCGAGTTTTACAGTGTGTGAATCTTCACAGAACAGTTCTGAACACTCAGCATATAGTTGCTCATAAATTATATGACAAGGAAAAGTTTCCCATATTTGAAAGGCGTGTGTTTGAGAGAGGCAGGTGGAAAGCTGACAGAGAGGTCTGCTCCAGCATGTCCTTAGCGGAAGGGTCGGGAGACACTAACTTAGCAGAGGCCCCCCTGCCAGACTATTTATACCCACCAGCAAAAGTGCCAGGTGCATAGCATTCAGTTCATGACTCAGGAGGACAGGGTAGGAATTTAATTTCAAGGATCCCAGCTCACAGGTGGGGAAAAGGAATCTGGCTGGTGTCTTTCCTCTCACCCTCTCAATACCCACATAGTAATAGGCATGAGGTTAAGCAGAGTCCTGTGGGCACAGAGCCCAAGGGACCAGGCTTTGGGTCTTTAAGAAATATAGTTTCCTCTGCTTCATCTGTCAAAATACTTTTCCTTTGTATTTGGTGGAAAGAATATCAGTGTGTCCACGTTGACCAGTTTGACAACTGGAAATCCCGAATTGTAGGCTCACATCTTCTTGGTTCCTCTACCAGAGAGGGAAGAGCTTGCCCTACCTCAGCTCACCTCACCTCAGCTCCCCACCATTCCATATGGAAAGGGGCCCATTCTCACAGCTGTCTCCCTTCCTGTAAGTACCCAGTCAGTTTCCATGTTGTATGGACAAGTCAATACAATAGTCTAACCCAGCGATTTTCAACTGATGTACGGCAAGAATTTTTAAAACATGCAACACCTGACTATTTAGTCAGGGGCACTGACCTCTTTCCCCTTAGATTATCAAAAGAAAAAAATGACAACAGCCAATACAACAATAGCTGTGGGGGTGTGAATGCCCTGTCTTATACGTAGGCCGTATAATAGAGTGGCATCTTTTTTTTTTATTATTATTTCAGAGAGGAAGGGAAAGGGAGAGAGAATAATTGATCAGCTGTCTCCTGCATGTCCCCTACTGGGATCGAGCCTACAACCCGGGCATGTGCCCTGACTGGGAATTGAACCATGACCTCCTGGTTCATAGGTTGACTCTCAACCACTGAGCCATGCTAGCTGGGCTAGAGTTGCATCTTATTGGTCATGTCATATATAAGGTTGGGTCAGATTGGTTAATTCTTGGTACCAGAAATCTTTATATACAAATATAAGCACCCGATTTTTAAAAAGTCACTTTGGAACAGAAAAGGTAGATAATTACTATTATTATTACTATTATTATTATTATTGTAAACCAATCAAGATTATACCTATTTTTCTGTCAGATCAGGAAAAAAAAATTTTTTGGTGTGCCACAGAATTTTAGTAATTAGTTTATGTGTGCCATGAGATGAAAAAGGTTGCAAATCAATGGTCTAACTCAACGGAGCATTTCACTGACCAACAAAGGAACAGGCAGGTGGAGCTAGAAGAATCCATATGGGACCGCCTGACCCAACACGGAGGGTGTAGTTTAGTGGTGAAGGGTGTCAGCACTAGAGCTGGACTGCCTGAGTTCAAATCCTACCATTGCCACTTTCACCTTCGAAGTCTCTCTGTGTCTCAGTTCCTTCCCAGGACAAATAGGGGTGATGAGACCACGTTCCTTGTAGCGCTGTTGGGAGGCTAATACAGTGCGTGGCTGCCCCTCCGACGGCACCAGAAAGCTCAGCATAAACCATAACACCCGCTGTGAGTGTGCCATGTGGTTTCCCTTATTCCTCCTCCCGCACATCTGTGTTAGTCAGTGCTTCCTTGTGTGGGTTTTAGGAGACAGAGCTGTTGGCCTGTCGGCATTTGCACTGGGTCAGACATCCCTGGCGCCGCATGGAGGATGCTTGCTGGCCCAGGTGTGAGGACAGCTCTGCCCCGGAGCCCAAGCCCTCTCAGCGCAGTGCTGCTCGGAGGAGGCTGCCCCAGAAGCAGCCAGGGTTAGAGAAGGGCTCTCCTTGGGGTGCCAGGCAGTCAGAAACGGGAAGGATGGAGACAGCCTGTCTGAGAAAGTCATTGCCACCCCCCACCCCCAGCAGGAGGGAAGCAGTTGCCGCTTCCATCTTCCCACCTCGTGTGTAGTGGATGATCAGTGACTCATCACAAAGGGTGTCTTGTGAGGACTCGATACATCCGCGTTAGGCTGATGAAACCTTGTTTCTTATCAACAAATGGGATATGAATGAGTCTGGAAGGAAATGCAGAAAGGGCTTTGGAGTGTGACACACCTGTGCCCCAGCCCTGGCTCTGTCACTTACCAGCTCCGTGACCTTGAGAAAGGTGCTCAGCGTCTCTGGTTCTGTTACCTTGTCATAAAGTGGGGATGATCATTTTTACTCCACAGGACTGTTGCCGCGTGTCAGAAGAGCTGGCATATGTGACATGCTGTGTGCATGCTGTGCCAGGCTCAGAGGAAGCAAGTGAGACAATGCCCATATGTCTCCTTTCCCGTCCGAAGGGAATCATTCTGTGTGAGGACACATAGGTGGAGCATTCAATTACTTGTCCACCCGTCCACCCCATGGCATCTCAGGTGGCTCCAGAATTCCTAGACCTGAACTCCAGTCGCTCAGAATGTAACAAAACTCAGAGCGATCTTGCTCCACAAGCTGTTGCCATACCTCCATGAGAGTTAAATTACTGACTTAGCCATAAAAAGGGTGTTCATTACTTTAAAACAATACAGACTAGGAATGCTGTCTCTAGGTAGCAGTAGGTACTTTACCTAGAGCTATTTCAATAATTTCCTACATTTAGAACATTGTACAGAGCTTTTTTTTTTAAACCAAAGTTACCATGTTTTGTGTCTATTTTCATGTCAAATTTCCCTCGTCAGCAGGACCCATGAACCACTGTATTTGTATTGTTACTGCTTAATTTTGTATCTGGCACGTAGGCAGTGCTCAGTAAATCTTTTTTAAGTGAGCTCTGAGTTGAGCTGTTCTCTCTACTTAATCATATAATGTTAAAAACCCAAATTCAATACTACTCTCCCCACAATGGCTCACTATGACTCAGGCTAAGTGGTGTTATGCTCTTTCCTTCCCCCAAATAAATTATCTGTTCCCAAGAACAACTCATCAATAAAAGATGCTCACCAGAGGCCAGAAGATCCCAGATATTTCCAAATTTTATTTCATCTGTTTTTCTTACACATTTCAATTTAACCTCTCATGGAATCCGTCTAATAAAGACAAAAATAACAACAATACGGCTGTTACCACCTGCTGAACGCTTGCTGTGTGCCTGCGTGCTTGTGGACCATCTGCACCCCTGTTGCAGCTGCATTACAGAGCCAAAGGGAGGGCAGGGTGGGTGTGTTTTGATGCCCAGTAGGGCAGCTGCCCAAGGCCACCCCGCTAGGAAGCCAAATTTAAACCCAGAAGCTTAGACTCCAAATCCGGGACTCTTCTCAGGGCACCCAAAGGCCCCCCAGCCTGGCATTGGGGCTTCCCAGGGTCTGTGCCACAGACTGTGAGCCACACCTCAGTTCTTCCCTTCTGGGCAATTTTTCGCTCTGACTTCATGCTCTGCTGTGGCTTAGAAAACACCTGCTTCCTGGAATGCTCTTCCTGCCTCCTCTGACAGCCAATCCGGCTTCTCTGAGACCCACGTCCAACGCTGTCTCTTCCAGAAACCTTCGCCGCTCCCCTCTGCCCACTATCACCACACACACAGCAGGAGTCTTTCCTTGCTCTAAACCGTCACAGCATTTTGGGGGCGCCATTCCTGTGCCACTACACACCCCACCCCTGGTGTTTCAGCTTTGTGCTCAGAGGCCCCAATCCTATCTCTGCTGGATGCTGCTCAGCTTGGAGGCAGAGTCCACGCAGGATCCAGGCCTGATCCACGCAGCCCCCAGCACAGGAGAGTGTGGGTGGAAGCCCCTCCCATTGCAGCCCCATGACCGGGCGGCTTTGTCTGACAAGCTAAGTCACTCAGATTCTCCTTCTTCCCTTCTGGCTTCCCTCCCCCTCCCCCAACTTAATTGATTTAAGGGGACTGTGTGGGACTCACCAATGAAACATGAAATGGACCCACATGTTGCTGGGAGCCGCCCAATTAATCAAAGGGCTAGAGGAAAACAAAAATGCTGGCTAAAATCAAAATAAATAATTGCCAAATTAGTCTCCATCTGTGAATTGTTTTCAGCAAACAGAGATCAGTCTTCCGGCCTGCCGTGATTGCACAATGAGGCTTCAACCAACAGGCAAGCAAAAGGAACCGAAAGTGTTTGGGAGCTAGGATGTGCCCATGAATTTATTTGGGGGAAATTCCATAGACTCAACTGGGGTGTCTTATGCACCTGCTACATATCTGACAGTCTGCTGGGCACTGGAGATATAGTGACAAAGGCTTTTCTGTCCAATCGTTGAACAGGCGAGCAGGCTCATAGAGAGGGGGAAGAGGCGAGATGGGCAGGTTTGTCTTGGTCATGTGGCCTAAGGAATTTCTGTCACTGCTTTGGGTCTTGGTGACTTCACCTGTGAGATGGGATGATAACCAGGCTGGTGAGGAGGAAGTGAGAGAACATTTACATCAAGGCCTGCCTCACCCGACCTGCTTCATCATTGCTCACTCCTTCCCATCTCTGCCTGGAGCCCACGGGTGCCATTCCCCACTCAACACAAATGCTATTGGTAAATGGAGGATTAAAAATATAGTTCAGGAAAACAAGTCCATGATGGTGACCTCCTATAACTGCCTTCTGTAAGCAAACGGAGCTAAAGAAGGTATTTTCTTCTTTGTATTTCCTGCTGAAACGCTTCATCCTTTCTACGAGTCTCAGACGATGCGCCCTTCCCAATTAAAATATCTTCAAAGTATCTAAGATCCAAGTCTTCGTTTCCCTGTGATGATGTAAGAACTGTCCAAACTTGTAGAGAATTTTTATGAAAGTTTATTTGAGCCAAACTGATGACACTGCCAAAGTCTCAAATGCTCCCAAGAGTAAGTTTTGCATTTGGAATCGAGGAGGGAACATGAGGAAGATTACGTGAAGGTGGCGGAAAGCAAGGCACGGGATAGGTACCAAGAGGATGTGCTTGCTTGGGTGTGGTCACATTTCCCAGGGGTCTGGAAAAGAGGCATTTCTAAGGTGTGTTAACCTAGATCAGTGGTCGGCAAACTCATTAGTCAACAGAGCGGCAAACCGCAGCTCAAGAGCCGCATGTGGCTTGTGAGCCGCAGTTTGCTGACCACTGACCTAGATGAACAAAAACAGTGAACAGAGCCTGCTTAAGGGAAAGATAACTTTTTACTAGCGACGTTCTAGGCCTGAGGTGTGACTACCCATATAACCTGCCCAGTTAGGAATTTATGGTCAGAACACCCTGTGAGATTACTTTCGGTTAGATTTATTACATTTTTTTGTCCACACTCATTTTTCGATAGTATTCACCTCATCGGGTCCTGGTGAGCAATAGATGGGATGACTCACATTTATTCAATAAATGTTTACTGGATGCCTGTGGCGTGCCAGCACTGTTCTGGTTTCTGGAGTTACTGCAGATTAAAAAATCTCTGTCCTTCTAGCGAGCAAGGAAAGGTAACAAATATCGATGTGAAATCCAGGGGTTGGCAAAGTGGGTTTATAGTTTACAGTTGTGAGTATATAAGACACAGAGTTTATCATTGTATTACTATTTATTATTGTATTATACTAGTATATTTGTATTACTTGTCTTATGGACTCAAATACAATTATCCTATTCACATATCTATCTGCCATTATAATCCAGAGCAGAGATTCAAAACCCATCTAATGACTAAAATTGTCTGGAGAACTTTTTAAACAAACTTTCCTCAGGAGTATCTCAGAAAAACCTAGAGATTGGGTCTAGGAAATGTCTGTGTAGCTGTAATGCTCACCAGGTAACGCTGGTGATCAGGATTGTAGGAGTAACTCTGTCCCAGACGGCTCCTTCAGAACCCCTGGACATCCTGGGCTAGAATCAGAGACTGTTACAGACTCTCTCCATCCACACTGCTCATGGCTGGTTTCCAGAATAATTGAGTGTGGGGGAGGGGAGCAAGGGAAGGACTTATCTTCTCTTAGACTATTTCTCTTTCTTCAGTTAGAGAAGGGAGCAAGAAGCACAAGGAAAAACTTTCTCCCATCCTGAGTAGCTACTGGCTGTTGAATAAAGTGCTGGAAGGAAAGGAATACAAGAGCTATTAGGTGAGTCAGCCTCCTACCCAGAGAACATCCATCACAAGTAACAATCTAGCATAATCGCTAGGAGCATGGTCTTGGGAACCAGCTCTAGCACATAGCCCCTGCTTGACTGTGGACCAGACATATAGCCTTTCTGAATCCCATTTTTCTTACCTATAATACTCACCTACCAATTCATTCGTCTTCCAATCCATCAATCCACCCATCGACTGTCCACTCAGCCAAACATCAATCCACCTACCTTTCCATTTAGCCATCCATCCGTCATCCATTCGTCCATCTATCCATATCATCGAACCACGGTCTCTGATGTCTAATGGCACCATGAGAATGGAATATCTTTATGGTCCTTTACAGTCTGAGATTTTGTGATTCCATAAAAATTGATGGATAGTAAGTAGGCTGATCATATACAGAATGCATCACCCTGTCAGCAAGCCCTCTAAGAGCTCCCATCTAGTGGAGAAGATTAAAAAAAAAATGCACACATTTATTTAGAGCTGAAGGCAGAAGAGGAAAAGCGCCTAAGGGAAGCGTGAGTGGCAGCATGAAGGGCGGGGCTGGTTGAGAATAAAGTGGCCTGAGCCATACAGAGAAAGGTAGCCTTGTTTTTAAAATATGTGACAATCGCCTAGCCGGTGTGGCTCAGTGGTTGAGTGTCAACCTATGAACCAGGAGGTCATGGTTGGATTCCCAGTCAGGGCATATGCCTGGGTAGGCAGCATGCAGGAGGCAACTGATTGATGATTCTCTCTCATCATTGATGTTTCTATCTCTCCCTCTCTGAAATAAATAAAAATATATTGCTAAAAATGTGACAATCATCATTATGGGTTCGAGGGGTACTAAAAGCCAGAATCTACCTCCTACACTAGCCCATGCCATGCTTCCGATTCCTATCCTCTTTTGGACAAGGGCATCTGCTCCCAGGTGGTTTCTATGAAAAGCACAGCTTGCCTGGGAACACATCAATCAGTACCTATCTGTAAGATTAGCAGCCACACCATCTGTGATTTCAGGGTCTCATTTTCTGAGCCTGAAATCAGACATGTGACAAGCGCACATGGAGACAAAGAAAGGGTCTGTTTGGAATCTGAGCTGCCTTAGAAAATTGCCTTGTATAGATGCTGTGGCTGTAGAATGGCTGAGCCCAAGAGATCAGGAATTCTGTTTGGAGGGAGTCTGAGAAACCCGCTTTTCACCTCCTTTTGATGCATTGCTGGGCAAAGAGCATTCAGTAGAGAGCAAAGAGTACCCAAACAGTAGTAAGAAGGAACCAAAAGTCAAATGAGAGCAGCAGAAGAAAAGAGGAACTAGAGACTAGCAGGCAATCCTGAAAAAAAAAAAGAAAAAGAAAACAGGCAAAAAGTCCCACCTCCACCCCTACGAACTTGACTTCTCTGTCATTATTTTCTCACCTGGCTTTGCCTGAAGGGACTCTTCTAGATCAGCCTGCATTAGAGGCAGCGGCCTGGGGCCGTGGAGAGGGTTGAGACACCTTGACGCTTCCCATTCCTACCCTCTGCATCTCTTCTTCAAAGAGACAGAGGGTTCCTGCCCCCAAGCAGTGGGGACTGCTCACTCTGAGAAGGAGCTCGGGGATGTAGGTTCCCATGGGGTGGACAGGGCCATCTGAGAGCAGTTCCTGACATTCAGCTGTGCAAAGAGGGAACCTCTCTGCTTCTGTACATTTGACTATTTTAGATAGTTTCCATTCTCTAGGGCTCTTCTCCTGACTCAGCTTCTCCATTCTTACAGGTCAAATGCTGCCATTCATTCCTCTAGGGGTCCTACTGCACTTGATTTTTGCCTCTTTTTCACCTTGTATTACTTATGTATAGAAATCTCGCCTTTCCTCCTCCAACTTTATTGCTAATATGAAAAGGGTAGACTGCTTGCTTCGGAAATACATATACTAAACTTGGAACAACAAAGAGAAAATTGGCATGGACCCTGCACAAAGGGGACACGCAAATTCGCGAAGCGTTCCATATTTTTTCTCACTTATATGTGGAATGTAATGGACAAAATAAACTGATGAACAAAATAGAAACAGAGGCATGGATATGTAGAACATACTGACAGCTGTCAGAGGTTGGGGGTAGGGGGGACTGGATGAAAGAAGGTGAAGAGAGTAGCAAAAGAGCACATATGCATAACCCATAGACACAGACAGCAGTGTGGTGAAGGCCAGGGGAGGGGAGAACAGGGGCTGGGTGTAGGTGAAAAAAATGAGGAACATCTGCAAAGTGTCAACAATTTAAAAGAAAAGAAAAGGGTAGAATCCCATCTATGTAGTATTAGCCACATAATTTGTCAGTATCCTATATAATAAAAGCTTAATGTGCTAAGTGTCTGGTTGTCCAGTCATCCGTTCAACCAATCAAAGTGTAATGTGCTAATGATATGCTAAGGCAGCTCAACCACTCGCTATGACATGCACTGATCACCAGGGGGCAGACGCTCCAGCCGGTAGGTTAGCTTGCTGCTGGAGTCTGGCCTATTGGGACTGAATGAGATGGGCTGGACACACCCTGGAGCCCTCCTGCATCCCTCCCCAGCCCCAATTGTGCACTGGTGGGGGTCCCTCGGCCTGGCCTGTGCCCTCTCACAATCTGGGCTGAGGGACACACACACACCCCAGTGCACGAATTTTGTGCACCAGTCCTCTAGTATATAATAATTTGGTTTGGGTTGTCCAAACCTTTACAGGGGACTATATTAGATTATCATTAACAAATAGGTAATAGAGAAAGCTGCACTGTTTTGGGGTTACCCAAGGTGCTTATGTCTGTCTTATGGATATTAGATATAAGGCCACGTGGATCAGAAATTCCTTGGTAAAGTCTGATTTTTTTCATTCTCCTTTTAAAGTCAAACAATTGCACTAAACTAAGTCAAACTAAAAGGACCTCAGAAATCATCCAGGTGAGTACCCCCTCCCCCATTTTACAGACAAGATTGCATCGTTTCGACATAGTCACCCCTTCAGCTAGGACTGTTACGAAGCAACAAGTATAGCGACAGTCCTGGGCCCTCTTGCCTACCCGTGCCCTCACAGGGTTCGATGAGTAGAGCCCGGGCCACATTGGGGCATGGCAGCGCGCCCGCTTCTCATCAAACCCTTCCTCTCCACTTCGCTCCTCCCGGACAAAGCCTGGGCAAGTGCTCCTTCCACTCTTGCAGACGTGGATGTTCTTCCTTCTCTATCCAAATTAGTCATTTTAAGAAAAGGGGAAAGGAAACCACTGGTCACCCCTGGGATTAGTCACAGACACATGAGTTCAGTGTGGAACCGAATCACAGTCCGTGCCTTGCTCAAGCTCCTTTCTTCGCAGCTGGATGGGAAGGGGAGTTCATCAGTGTCCACCCTAGAAGCACTCAGCAGGCAGGTGATCAGGGAGAGGAGAGCTGCCCACTCCGCAGGCCGCCTTGAAGCACCGAGTGACTGCTCTGAAGGTTGAAACCAATGACGGACACCGGTGGGGACAGGCACGGGGAGACTTGCAGAACTGTTACTGCAGCAAATACGGCCAAAGTCACGTGTGCAGGTCCAGACCGGCCTTGGGTGCGGAGATACACATCCCAGTTGCAGGAGCAGATACTTTCCGTTCCGGCCCTGTCACTGCGGGTGGACAGCGAGCTTCTCTTCTGCTTGTTCGTAGAAGGAAACCCAGGGTGTCTAATGAGAAAGGCTTGACCGGCCAGCACCTTTGCTCCCCCTCCATTGTTTTCTCAGATTCCCACAGAGAGAGACTGGGAGAAGGGGGGGGGGGCGATGCCCATTTGGGAGTTAGGACACTGAGGCACAGAAGGGTGTAGTGACATCCCCAAGTCTAGGCAGCTGGTTAGGGCAGCTCAGGGACTCAAAGCCAGGCCTCTGCCTCGCTGGTAGGAGTCTTCCTCAACCCTGCGAACCAGCTATGGCAACCTCAGTGGGTCCTCCAGAAGCCCAGAGGGCCTTCCACCCAACAGTGTCTCCTAGCAACAGCAACACAAGCTCCTCCCCCCCCCCACGCCTCTCTCTCTCTCTCTCTCTCTCTCTCTCACACACACACACACACACACACACACACACACACACACACGGTCTCAGCTGAGATGAGGTGCGGGGCGGGGGGTGGGGGGCTCTCTCCTGGTGGCTAAGAGTCTCCTCTTGATGCCTCTGGGTCTCACTTTTCTCCTGTTCAGCTTCTGGCGGCCACCCCAATACTATGCCCCACGGTTATTCTCCTTTCCCTTAAAACTCTGGCCCAAGCTGGGCCAACAAGTCCTCTTGTTTCTTTCTTTTTAAATCAAATCTTAATTGTTGAAAGTTTACACATGTCCCTTTTCCCCCCGTTGACCCCTTCTAGCCCCACCCCAGGCCTTCACCACCCTATTGTCGGTGTCCTGGGTTATGCATATATGCACGTAAGTTCTTTGGTTGATCTCTCCCACCTGCCCACCCTCCCCCGCCCTCCCTCTGAGATTCTGCAGTCTGTTCTATGCTTCTATGTCTCTGGATCACAAGCCCTTTTCTTCTTTCCCAAAAGCAGAGGAGAGACAGCCAGACGTTTCCGCACGGGGTAGTTCTGAACAGTGGCCAGAGAATTGTGACCAACAGTAAAAACAGTACCCCCCCCGCCCCCCCCCCCCCGCCCGCCACCTTCTCACAGGAGATGTTTCTGATGCTGAGACCTACAGACTCGCCCCAGAAGTCAGGGCCTCCTCCCAGCCTCCACTGTGGCTGGCATGATGGCGATTCCTCTGCCTCCATTTCCTCATCTGTAAAATGGGGATTAAACCTGCTTTGGGGGTCACTGTGAGAATTACGCAAGGTTCTGTGTAGAAGGCACTTAGCGTACCGCCTGGCACATATTGAGTGCTCCAGTCATGGCTTCTGAAATCTCAGTATTCCACCCCATAGTTATGAGGCTCTAGGATCGACAGTGCGTGGTGACCAGGGAGGCATTCGCTATAATTTCTCTTTCTTTCTCTTCCCTCCAATCACCTTCAGGCCAGCATTTGGGGTGGGGCACAAAGAAGGGTATACACCGTGTCCTCACTGCAAATTGGCCTTTAAAGACAGTCCCACTGGGAGGGCAGTGTCCCTGGGGATGCAGAAGGAGCCCTCCCTGGAAGGTGTGCCCAGGGAGCTTCTTAGGAGCTTTTGTCAGACGTGGGGTGGGGGGCAGGGGCAGGGAGCAGGAGGTTTCCTGAACCTGAGGGGCTGTGAGGAAGGGGACAAGGGGACAGCCTCTCCATCTCCCCACCCCTGTGTGTGCAGACATCACCCGGAGCAGAGTTTAGGTGACAGGAAAGGCAGAGACACATGACCCAGCTTCCTTTGTTCTGAGAAGTGCAGAATCGGAATCACAGCCAGAGCTCTGTAATTCAGATTTTATATCGAGATAAGAAAAGTCACACTACAACAGTCATCTCTAAGTTTTAGTAGAAGTCACTTCTTGTTGAGCAAATGTTTCAATTCTAGCTGCCTGCTAACAAATTGTAGGCCCCTGAAAAGTGGGTTTTATGGGGAGAAGATCAACTCAGCATCCCTGGCACAGACCAGATGTAGACGGAGGTTCGTTGAAGGGAAACCTGTCCAAGGTCACTCGGCTGGTCAGTGCTGGGTTCCAGAGACCGGGCTCCTGGGGGCTCACCTGCACCCCCGGTACTGACTGGATCCCCTGTGCTGTGCTTTACATCTCTGTGATTATTCTTATAACTGACAATTTGTACTTCTCAATCCCTCTGACCTAAAGGATTGTAACAACTCTGGATAGTTCCAGGTGGGCACTAGACTTATCAGGTGATCACTTCAGGTATATAGATGTCTAATCCAGGCGTCCCCACACTACGGCCCGCGGGCCACATGAGGGTGTTTTTGCCGTTTTGTTTTTTTACTTCAAAATAAGATATGTGCAGTGTGCATAGGAATTTGTTTATAGTTTTTTTTTAAACTATAGTCCGGCCCTCCAACGGTCTGAGGGACAGTGAACTGGCCCCCTGTTTAAAAAGTTTGAGGACCCCTGGTCTAATCGCTATGTTGTACACCTGAAAACTAATATATTGTATATCGACTGTAACTGAAAAACAAAATTTTTAAAAAATCTAAAGGAAAAAAATTAAAAACCAAACATCCCGAGCACCCTCAGAATCGCCCGGAGGACTTGTTAAACAGGCCCTGACCCAGGAAGTCTGAGACAGGGCCCAAGAATCTGCATGTCTAACAAGTTCCCCGGTGAAGCTGATGCGGCTGGTTCAGCGACCACAGTTTGAGAACACCTGCTTTAGGGCAACAGCACGGATCACATCAACCTCAGCCACGAGACACCAGGGAGGGGAGTCCTTAAGAACAACTCATAGCTCTAGCCGGTTTGGCTCAGTGGATAGATCGTCGGACTGCGGACTGAAGGGTCCCAGGTTCGATTCCGGTCAAGGGCATGTACCTTGGTTGCGGGCACATCCCCAGTAGGGGGTGTGCAGGAGGCAGCTGATCAATGTTTCTCTCTCGTCGATGTTTCTAACTCTCTATCCCTCTCCCTTCCTGTCTGTAAAAATCAATAAAATATATTTTTTTTAAAAAAAAAAAAGAACAACTCATAAAGAGGTTGTTAGTTTCCCTTTGCACCGGCACAACGACTGGTCAAGCAGATGTAATCTTCAGAGACAATGAGAAGGTTTCTGCTTGGTCCAGATCCAACCACACCCTCCGAGCAGCTGAGGACCAAGGTTCCCTGGCCTCCCAGAGCTGGTTGCCTGGTCCCCGAGGGCCTTTCCTGTGCCTGGAAAGGGAAAGTCTGGGAAAAGGAGAAATCACCGCTGGCAATGCGGCCACAGCCCTCTCACCCCACCTCTTCAGGGGACCTGGGCAACCATGGAAGCCTGATTGCAGCTAATGGCCATTAACACAGCTGGGCCTCGGATGACCTCAGAAAGCTCTTTCTCTGACGTTTAGCTGGTTTCCTACAACCTCAACAGTAGGGAACAGAGGTGAAAACAAACGTTTCTAAGCATCCCCTGCTGGCTGCCCCTGCCAGCAATTGGAAGGATTTCTGCAGAATTGAGAGTTTTGGCCACCAGCATGGATATGGTCTGTGATCCCAATCCACAGGCTAAATATAAAAACACAGGCTAATTACTGCAGTGCCCCGTCGCAATTAAAGCCACATGAGTGAGTGCACTCTGCAAATGATGCAGCGAAACGCAGCCGCTGGCAGTAAGACCAGCTCGGTGCATGATAATCTGAAACGAAACCAGGGCTTTAAAGCTTGAGGCTTTGAGAAATATGCCGTGGCATTTTTTTAGAAACAATCTTGTGAAGTGATTGCCACCCAACTAGACCAAAATGGCATAAGATGCTGTTAGATGATGTTGGAAGGTGTGGATGTTTGGAAAGAAGGTAAGAGTGTGGATTTTGGAGTCAGCCCTGTACCAGCTCTGTCATTTACCAGCAGGGACCGTGGGCATATGGCCCAATTCCCACATCCAAACCACCACCAAAAGATGTCCCAAATCTGTCCACTTCTCTCATCTCCATTGTCTCCCACCACAAGCCAGCCACCATCATCTCTAGTCTGGATGACTGCAATAACCTGCTAACCAGTGTCCCTGCCTCCATAGTTACCACCCAACAATCTATTCTCCACTCCGCAGTCAGAGTGATTTTTGTTTCTTTCATTGTGGTAAAGCATGCATGACATCAAATTTTCCATCTTCACCATTTTTAAGTAGTATCCAGTATATTCACATTGTTGTACAACTGATCTCTAGAACTTTTTCATCTTGCAAAACTAGATCTCTGTGCCCATTCAACAATTCCACATTTCCCACTCCCCCCAGCACTTAGCAACCACAGTATTTTGAAGCTTAAGACTTTAAGGAATATATAAGTCATGGCAATGCTTTAGAAGACCTGTTATGGTTGTTTTCTTCATTTCCTTTTTCACCATTTGAAGCTATTTTGTTCATTTGTTGTTTATGAATTATCCACAGAATAAAAAAATAATTTATCAGCCAAATCAGGACAATTTTGAAAAGGAAAGGGCATGCTAAAAATCATGAACAGGTGTTAATGATCCCAGACAAACCAGGGACTTCTGGTAACCCTAATCATAGGTGTCCTGCATGAGGACATGAGCTCCATGGTCTGTTTTGCTCATAGTACATCCCCAGCACCTACAACAGTACCCAGCACACAGTAGGTGTAAATATTTCTCTCTTTTCCGCATCCAGCGCGGCTAGAGAGTGGTCTGGTTCCTGAGTAGGGGCTGCTGGGGATTGAGAAAATGAAAGAAAGAGACAGACACTGAGATGGAAGGGAAAAGCTGGGGCCAGGTGGGACCACTGTCCTCTGACAGGGACAGGGACAGGGACAGTGACACCGAGCCAATACAACCTGTTTATTTTATACAGCAAAAAACAGGAAGTTTTACTAAAAGTCAAGACAAAGGAGATTATGTGCATTCTTGGGTGGGCCCCAGTTGTATTCATTCCTGGTGCTTGGCTGGATTTAAATAACAAAACCCACTCCCTGGCACCTGGGTTGAAGGTCAAGCTGACAACACTCCTGCCTCTGGCAAATCGTGTTTCCAGGACGTGGCTTTGCCAACGCCACTGGATTCAGCTGACAATAACTAAAGAAATGCCCATGTGCCGGCCCAGGCGCTCTCTACAGTAGGTGCTCAGCACATACTGCTGACTGAATGTCAAGCTTTCTGACCTCAGGTACCTCAACTATGAAAATGGGTGTGGTGACGGACTGCCTGGAGACTGTTGTGAGAAACAAATGATATCGCTCATGTGCTATCAGATCCCTAATAAAATGCTTATTTCCTCCTGTGCTATTTCCATAGAAAAGTAAAGTTTTAGAACTAAAGAGACTTCAGTCCCTGGAAGGGGAACCCAGAACTGGAGGTGATGGTCTGGTGCGGTGTCTCGGAATCCTGGCTGAGCGTGAGGCTCACTGGAACGTGCTTATAAACCACCCATGTGGTTTATACATCGTGACATTCAACACTCACAAAACCCTATGAAGTGATAATAACTGTTGTTTATTGGTCACTTACCATGTGCCAAGAACTTGACATTCATTTACTGCCGATCCTCACAAATCCCCTCCCTTCCTCAGGGTCCCCTCAGGGCCCAAAACCCAAGTCAGAGTTCACTATCCACCACTGGTCCTCCCAGTAAACATGGTCACTATTCCAATTTCACAACTGGGTAAACTGAGGCATGAAGGGATGCCTGCTCCAAGCCGAGTGAAATGAAGGCTCCAGAGGTAAAGCTCAGGCAGGTGGATGGTTTTTAAAGTTTCTTGGGGGATTCTGAGGCACAGAGAGTGCTGAGACTCCCAAATCAGGTCAAACCCACTAATTTCAGATGAGGAATCAGGCTCAGAGAGGAGACCTGCCCACGATTGCTCACTCCACGTGGCAGAAACTGCCCTGGACCCCAGGTTTCCTGGCTCTTAGTCGGTTCTCTGTCCACTCTATCAATCTGCTTCTTGCCAGCGAGTGTAGCTGTCCAGTCTTGGAATGCTCCTGAGGATGCCTATGAGAGAACCTGAGCTTGCTAATGAGCCCCAGTCTTCATCTGCAGGATCAATGCACCAAGTTCAAAGACAGGATGAGTTCTTTGTCAGATCACCCTGATCATCGTGCCCCCCTCAAGGCAGTCATCATGGGCACTGTGGTGGTCAGTCTCCATCTGCCTCTCTAATTCACTCTCCAACCTCAACGCCTTCTTAGTGACCAGGGGGGTGACCTCCAAGCAGTGAGTCACCCAGGCTCCTCTGGATTCTAATTCGGTTCAGCCAATGAGTGGCACCACCAGATCAGATGACAATAGGAGAGCCGAAGCTAACCTCAGTGGAGTCTGTGAGGATAACTTGAGCAAATGAATTCCACGCCTCTAGCTATTTCACATGCATAATAAATATCCTTCCTTTCTGACATACATGGGCAAAAATCTGCCCAGTGCTTGGGGGAGAGAATGGAGATTACCCTATATTTATAGCAAAGGACTGACACAAACGTATCATTTAGTTAAACAGAACAGCAAAAAAAAAAAAAAACCCACCAAAGTAAAAATCAGCTCTGTTCTCGGTTTGTTGTTCTTGTTAATTACTCCTTTGTTCTCTGGTCCCAGCCCAGATTCATTTTTCTTTTCCTAATCTGTTTCTAAACAACACTCAGAGCTTCCTACAGTGTCTTGTGGGACTTTCAAAAGGGTGACGTTTCTCCCACCCTCCAGTTCATAGGGGGAATGAACTGGAGCTGGACTCCAAGGAAAAGCAACGTGTTCACGAAAGCTTGATCGGCAGCCTGGGTTAGCCTTTGAAAGCGTGGTGGCCTCCTCTTAGAAATGCCTGGAACTGCCTCAGACCACCCGATTGGGTTCTCTGACTGCAGTCCACAATGCAACTCAGCTACATGCTCCCAGCAGGGAGCGCACAGGCTGGACTGCTCCGGGGTCAACTCCCCACTGGTGTGTGTAGTTGGGCAGGTCAGGGAATCCCTTCATGCCTCAGTTTACCCAGTTGTGAAATTGGAATAGTGACCGTGTTTACTGGGAGGACCAGTGGTGGATAGTGAACTCTGACTTGGGTTTTGGGCCCTGAGGGGACCCTGAGGAAGGGAGGGGATTTGTGAGGATCGGCAGTAATGAATGTCAAGTTCTTGGCACATGGTAGGTGACCAATAAACAACAGTTATTGTCACTTCATAGGGTTTTGTGAGTGTTGAATGTCACGATGTATAAAAATAACCAGTTCATGCTAGGCACATAATAAAGGCTTAAAAAATGATACAATATGTTGGAAAACAGGCCTAAGAATAACTGTGAAGAAAGCTTAAAAGTAATGCACTCCACGCTGACGTTGACTTGGATTATTCTAACACCTCTGTTGCCCTTGGACATTATCCTCTGGACTCACCTTCTCCTATTCTAAAAGAACAGCTGGGCCCCTGACAGACATAGCTCAAGAGTGACGTCATGACACCTGTCAAGAAAGTTAAACTTTTTTTTTCATTATAGAAAATGTGAAGCTCTAGACATATTCCAAACCTTATTTTAAATCCCAAATTAGTTGAAAGTTGGAGTGCAAATTTGAAAGCAGTTTTGAAGCCTTGATCTCTAAATTGTTATAGTCTTTGTATTTTTTCTTGTAGATGTGGTTTCTGGAGCTATGGGCCAGGAGGCAAGAGGCTGAGGGCTTAGTCCCCGCCCTACCATTAGCTAGTTATATGGCCTTGGGGCCCTAGTTTCTCACCTGTCAAATAAGGGGGTTGGGCTAGCTTTATCAGGGCATGATTTTCCTTTTCCCAAAACGTTGACATGGTTGGGCGTAGGGCTATAACGTACAATAAAGTCTGTGTGTTAAGTGAGGTGGGATGGGGGTTAAGTCCCCGCCACATAGATCCAGGGAAGGGATCTACTGCCTGCTGAAAGGTCTTCCCCACTGAGGATGGGGAAAACTGTGTAACAAAGGGTGGGGCTGGTGACGTGTGGAGTAGGGAAGAGGTATGGGTTTGTGGTGGCAGCAAGTGGCTCTAGGGAGTGATCAACTGGAGCAAATGCTGGCGAGAAAGATTAAGAGCAATGAACCCAGGCTGGCAATGGTGATGTAGTCATTGGTGACCTTGAACCTTTCTGGGGAAGAGGTGGGAACGAAATCTAAATGAAAGGGATTTGAACAAAACTGGAACAAGAGAAATTAAAGATAATTCGACATATTTTGGAGTTTTGCTGTAGATCTAGAAAACCATTTTTAGGAATAAAAAAAAAGACAAGATATGCAAATACTTAGCATACTGCCTGTCACATTTTAAGTGCTGAAACGTGGTAGGCGATTATTATTTTTTCCTTTATTCTCTCATCTGATCTTCACCACATTCCTGAGAGGCCCAGAAGTCTTTATGAAAGTTTGAAATGAGAAAATTGAGGCAGATAAGTATGTTTACTTACTCAATGTCTCACATTTGGTTCATTGGTTTGTCCATTCATTCTACACATCTGTTGAGAGCCTGCTGTGTGCTGGGGGTGGACCTAAGAGTTGGGTCTCTTAATGGGCAGATCCATATTTTTTCCAATATCTTAGGGGAAGGTTCTTAAATTTTTAAACTGATCTTTGCTATTAAATGTGTGAGTTACAAACCATCAAGGAAACGCAACTCCCTGATTCCTCAAAGAGCTGTCCATCTAATGACTAGGTACATTGCTTTGATTTTCTCCATTTCTTTAAATGTGTAGTAGCATCTTCTACTAGCGCTATATTCATATTATATCCCTGAGCTTCTATGAATTGGGTATTAAAGTCTTAAGGGCTGACCTCCTTTCTCATGGACAAATGCCATCAGCATCTCTAAGCCCAAAATTCTAAGATTTTTTGGGCTCTGGAAACCCATCAAAAGTTGGCCACTTGGCAGAGACTCCAGAGAAAGGTTAATTAGTGATCATTCTTGGGTTCGTTTAGATACAAGAAAAGCCATCTTTGGGGAATAGGGCTGCAATTTTCAGCTCCTCAGCCATCCTTCATTGTCAAACAGGCAGGGTGTAATCAATTGCTTAGCGTTGAAAAGGTTGAACATTCAAGTGCAATCTATCTCTTTGAACTTTATAACCAATGTTCCTTTTCTCAACCTCTCAAGTAACCCAATTTCTCTGACCAGGAAAATTGAATGTAGAATCAATGCACCCCGATTAATTCTCCCACCCACCACCACGATCACCATGATGCCATCTGCAAGCAGAGACACACTTAAACTATTTAAAGCCCAATCCTTGCTTACTGAGCCCAGGGAGTTTCATAGCCTTCTTTGGGATCCATCTCCACTGAGGGCCCTTCTCCGACATGGAAAGAGCAACCAGAGACAAGGATGCGTTCCAGCAGCCAGGCCCTGATGTATGTGGGCTATGGAATGTACCAGACTAGACTGCAGATTCTGGAGCTGACACCTACTTTCAGCTTAGCTTTGGGTCCCAGCTCTCAATTAAAACCTACCTCAAATGGTTGTACAGATTCAAGAAGGTAATATGTGCACATAAGCTCTTAGCGTAGTTCTAGCACTCAATAAATCAATGTAATAATTATTCATTATTAACATTGCTTATACACAGACAGGAAAGATCACAGAGAAGAAGGATTAATACAACAAACTCAGTTTAAACATATATAACTGGTTAAACATATGTCACCTCAATTTAACACTCCATCCCACTAGCGATGGTACGTACTTGTATTCAGATAATGCCACGTGTGGCTCCTCAGTGACTGGTTCTGTCTCAGAAGGACAGCTCTCTGGGGCCAGCAGCCTTCAACTTCAACGTGGAATGGTTTGTTCCCCTGCCCTTTCCCATTTGCTCATCTTTGGTGTGATGGTCTCAAGGTGGAGGTATCCTTCTGCCTTGCTGTGATATTTGCAAGTTCCTCAGACTCCTGTCCGACCACATTCCTGCAGACAGTTTTGACTTAGATCCAAGGGCCCAGGCTAGAGGACAGGGAGTTGTACTTCTTGGTGACCTCTGACACAACTTGGGTTAGATTTCTCTCTGATACATTGCAGCCCATCTTTGGCAATCATTCACTCCTCAGAGTTCACTCTCCCTTTCCCCTCTAGCACTTCAGACGGTGTATGGGGGCTGAATTGTGTCCCCACCAAAGTCATATGTTGAACCCTAACCTCCAGTACCTCAAAATATAACTGTATTCATAGATAGGCCCTTTAAAGAGGTAATTAAGTTAAAGTGAGGCTATTAACATAGGCTCTGATCTAATCTATTGGTGTCCATATAAGAAGAGAAAATCACACCAGGGATGTGAGCATACAGAGAAAAGGCCACGTGAAGACACAGGAAGGAGATGGGCATCTGGAAGCTGAGAGAGGCCTCAGGAGAAACCAACCCTACAGACACCTTGATCTCCAACTTCTAGCCTCTAGAACTGCGAGAAAACAACTTTCTGTGGTTTAAGGACATCATTACAGCAGCCCCAGCTGAATAATACAGTCTATTTCTCAACATCCAGAAACTTCTACAACATCAACTCATGAGTTAAGATAAACCTTGCTGACTTGTTTCTGTGGTGGCTTTGGGAAATTCTATTTCCAGCTAATTATTTTTATGGTGTCACTAAACAGTGGCCAGGAGGGAACCACGGCGCTTGAGAGCATATTTTTCTCATCTGCCATTCTTCCCGTGGCTCCTAAAGGTGGGGCTAAAACGGTTATTTCACATTCACATCCCAGCTCCTCCCCGTGGCCAGGATTCTTCCATACATTCATTTCTAGTCACTTCCCTGGACTGCTCCTTTCATGAACAAGCACCACATTACTCACAAAAAGGAATTCACAGTTTCCAGTCTCAGTTCCTACACTTAGTGAGATGTTCCACATGGAGGCACTGTGGGGAGCTCCACGATGCAGCTGTAACCTTCAAATCCAAACTATATTAGAAGCTCCCTGGATGTGCCAAAGCCCCCCACATACCGCATACTGCATGGGACAACCTGGGGGAGAGAGAGCTTGCATAGACTACAGTGAGAATATATTGTACAGTGTGCAACCCACACAGCTTTACAAAGTGGCCCTGGTAGAAACCATGCCTCATGCAGTTCATCTCCCTGTCTCTCTCTCCCTTCCAATCTAAAAAATCAATGGGGAAAATATCCTCAGGTGAGGATTAACAACAACAATAAAAATTTAATGGGAAAAAAGGAGAGAGAGAGAGCTATTGAGAATGAGACAATGCACCTGACATTCTGATCCTGATGCTTGGCACAATGGAACACTCAGTAAGTGTGGGTTTCCTTTTCCCCGGGGGATGGCGAAGTGTGTTTCGTAGCTCTGCAAAGCCAATCACACCATCTTAGGGGAAAGGGCCAGATGTGATGTCCCCAAGAGAAGTTCTGTTGAGTGATTGTGGCAATCCATACCCTAACCCAACCCCAACCCCAAACCCCAAATGGGATTCAAAGTGTGAGAAAGCCCAAGGGAAACTGTAGGAGCAGCAGGCCTGCCGTGGATGTGGGTCCTCAAGGAGGGCAATGCTTGCACCCTGTGGCCTGACCAGTGCCCACTCTGATGGGGACAGTGATTGACTCTCCCGGGTGATGATGAAGCTCTGACCAGATTGCTCTCCAAGAAAACCTCCAACTTGGAGTTGTTAAGGACCCTTCAGAAATTCAGCTTTGATGCACAGCATATTCCAAGATGGTGAATGTGGTTAGACCTACCTGCCTCCGGACTTCAGGAGCAACGATGAGGCCTGATGTTCCCTCCCCAGAAATGGAGGAGGGTGTAAAATGGAAACAGAACGGTTGGCTTTTCCTTTTTAGTGAGAAAGGAGGATGACCAGGCACTCCTCTCAGGAGACATGTCCAAGGCCCCAAGGAAGGTGCCAACCCCGTCCTCAGAACTACAAGTCACTCACCATAGACAGTGGGGCAGCTGGAGAGACCGGTTGATGCCCATGTTTCTACACATTCCATCCACAGCCTGTTTGCTTGAAAAGTGGTCTTTATGGAGAAAGGTCAACCCTTACCTTTAGGAATGAAGATGGAAAGCTGGAGTCCAAGGGTCTTTCCAATGACCGTCTCAGTAAGAACCGCTGAACCCAAACTGAACTCCCTGGGAGAAGTGACTTGTGAGATGGAAAGAGAATGGGCTTTGGGGTCTGACAGGAATGGGTCTGAAGCCCGCCTCCACATCTTAGGAGCTGTGACTTTCCTTGCAGGGCTTCTGCCATGATTGACAGAGATGATATATGTGCATGTGTAGAGTACACAATAAGTGCTCAACATGTGGACATGGTTTGCTTTGATTCATATCATTGCAAACCCTGAACACACCTGGCTGTCACAGCTGCTTTTGCCTTGGATGAACAGCCATCTCCACTGGTTGACATCCTATCCATCTTTTCCATCCTAGATTAACTGATACCTCTTCCAGGAAGCAGTCCCTGATTTCCAAGTCAAATAAGCCATCACACATGGAAATGAGACCATGTTCTTCCCCTACCCAAAGCCACTGGGTGGCTCTCCATTGCCTAGAGAACAAAACCCAATCTCTTTAGGGAGAACAACAAGGCCCTTCATGATTTAACCTTTGGCCCCAATTCTTCTCCAAACTCTGCCTTCATTTTACATTCCAACCTTATGCTTCTACTGTGGTTTCCTGAATACAGCACACTTCCTCATATTTCCCTGTTGCTGGGGACTGCACCATCAAAAGCAGGTGCTGAATCAACTTGCACTTGGATTTCTGGGATGTGAGGCATGCAAAACCTGGGCCCAGTTGTAAAAGGGTCTCTTTGAAAAGTCCTTCCGTTGGAACACAATGAGAATTATGGCCGAAGGTCCTCGCATCTGCATTTTGCAAATAGAGTACCCCCTGCATTCATCTGAAGCCACCCTCAGGATGACTATGGAAGGTGTGCTGGTGTCCCCACTCCCCCAACCAACCTGTGCTGCCTGCCTGTCTGCAGCCTGGGGTCAGCGGGGAAGGCATTCCTCCCATGGGTGGATTGAAAATCCAGGGCTCTGCCATTGCTCTGTCCCGTGTTCCAGGTGAGAGTGTGGCCCCTAGACAGAAACAGACTTATTCCAACCCTGTCTTATCACTTACCAGCTATGGGACCTTAGAAATGTCTCTGAACCCCCATTTCTTCAACTGGGGTGGGGGAAGTGGTAATAATACCCCAAAATGTTATGGGAAGGAGGCATCTGGCATATAGCAGAGGGTCAATAAATGTTTACTATTATTAGAATTTCTGGAAGCAGCAGGCAATGGTTCCTCTGAAATATCACTGGACCACCACAAGCATTTGGGCTGGGTTGTATGCACTGAAGAGACTGATCCAACCACCTTGATATAGCTATAGCTCAACACTAGAAGGCCAAGGTCATGTCCTCCATCCTCATCCTTCCCTTCCAGAGGCCTCCCTGTGGAAATTAGTTTACAGAGTCTGGCAAGTCACTTCTCTGGAGGGAAGCATCCCTGTGCTCCAGGGAACACATTCAAGAATCTGACCTCTGCGACTTTGACTCTTCAGGACTTAATGTATGATGTGGGTTATGGTGTGGAAAAATCCAAGAACCTGGAGGCAGAGGACTGGGTTCTGGCCCTGGCCCAGCTGGTTACCAGCTGAGCTATGTGATCTTTGCTAAACCTCTCTGAACCTCAGGTTGCTTTTCTGTCGTACATGGGTGTCTACTTCACAAGTAAGACAATGAGAGAAAAGGTATTTTGTAAACTACAAAGTATGGCTTAGGCCTAAGTTTCTTGGGTTTGCTTCTTTTTCTCTAGGTCTCTTTTACTGTAGGTTAAAAATATCTTATCCACAATTCCAAAATGCAAAACCATCTGAAAGACAGTATTTTGGTAACTCATTTGGCTGCAATACTTGGCCTGAATGAATTGAGTGAGTCTATTTAAAGACTTTATTTATCCCACTTATAGTGAATACTCAGGTTTTACTGCAGAAATAATAATGTGTTTGGTGTGAGAGTACTGATCCAGTTACCTCCGGGGGTGAAAAGTAACGCACAAGATATTCTGAAACCCATCGGGCCCCAAGATTTATATTCTAGGAATAGATCCTAAGTTATAGTCATTCGTGTACTACTTTCATGATGGGGTCAGGAAGCCTGGGTCCTAACCTCTGGCTTGAAACTAACCAGCCCTGTGTCCGAGGCATCAATCTGCCATCTGCAGACCACAGAGGCATGCTCTAAGGAGCTGGCCTGCAGTGTAACGTGAAGATCAAGCAGATACATGTTTTAATCCTAGTTCTGCCCCTTGGACGAGTTATTTAAAATTTTCTGAGCCCTTCTTTCCTCATCTATAAAACCTATCTCAAATATGTTAATGAGAATTAAAAAACAAAATGTATGCAAAATATTGAGCACAGTCCAGGTACAAAGTAAATGATAAGTGAATGGTAGCTGTTTCTATTATCGGCCATGTGGATACCCTGGGCCTCCGAACTGAACTATATGAATGTGTATAATGAACAGCTCTTGCTTCCAGTGATTATGGATTTACTGCCCAGAACAGAATGACTGAGGAAACGTGCAGCTGACAGATAAGCTCATCACAATTCAATTTTCAAATGAATGACTTTTTCTAGCTTTGAAAAGCTATTCACAAGATGCTTCAAAAAAAAAATAAAAAATCAACCAACCAAGCTTTAAATATGGCCAGTCATTTTCTGCCAGCGGAAAAGGAAGTCAGGGAAAATGAAAAGAAATAATTATTATTTTAGTCCTTGACTTTCAGGAGAGAACATTTTACTCCCCTGATATGAGTTTCACCAAATTACCATCTCTGGCATCTGAAGGGAAACTGCCCAGAGGTAAGCAGCAAGAGGCCAGAGGAGGCGTGAGGAACCTTGTAAAACAAGGAGTCACCTGACCAACTACATCAGTGTGACTCAGATGATGTTAAAATGCAGATTCCCCCCAGACCCAAATGAATGAGATTATGTGGGTTTGGGACTGAAAATGTGCATCTTTAACAAGTACCCTTGATGCAATCAACACTTTGAAAATCACTCATCTTGGGCCATGTTATAATCATGCAATAAATGCCATGTATTATTCATGTGTCATCTCCCTAGGATTTCTCCCTGTCTCCAGAAGAAACTCCTGGTCTAGAAGGAGCAAAAGACAAAAAACCATCCTAGGAATTGCAAAGCCAAATAATAGAAGTGAAAGTATAGGGGTGCCCCAGGGTGTGGGAGGAGGGTGGCCAGTCGGCTTGGGATCACAGAGGGACAAGTTGTCAAGAAGGTCTCCCCCAAGGGGAAGCTTCACCTGCACATTTTCCATTGTTGATGCCCACCTCACCCTAGACGTTATTAGCAACGGGCTGCTATTTTTATCTTCGACTGCCTGGTTTATATGTCCTGAGTTTCATGGGACCTTATCAGATGTTCACAACATGCCAGGAGAATACCGCGAGGTTCCAAATCATTGCACTTCATCGCAGTTATTTTAGGGCTAGCCGTGGAACATATAACTTCAAAACCATGTGTTTGATCTAGGCTATCTTTTGGTAGCTTAACTTTCATCAAAGTTGTGTCTGATGGACAGAAACTTCAACACTTAACAGAAAATGGAATGTTTTCACTTTCCCATTATTCCTCCGCTCAAAAACTTTCAGGTTCCATTTCTTTCAACTATTGAACCACCGAATGGAAAACAGGAGAAAGATCCCAAAAAACTACTATCTTCACTGCAACCATTTATGGAGCACCTACCATATTCCCAGCACTTTTTATATTCACCAGGTATTATAAATATATCATCTCAATTCTTAAAATTCCATAGGGATAGTACTGTCTCAATTTTATAAATGGGGATAGCCTGAGAAAGACTGGTCCTCGTGTGTAAGTTCCCACAGCTAAGAACTGATTGACTTAGAACTGTTGGATTCCCAATGGCAAATACTATTAACACGGTTTCAAAAAGCAAAGGACTTCAGCAGTGAATGTAGGTCTTGGTCTTTCTATATGACCTACTGCCAGGTCTATCAGCAGCAGCTATCCCCTTCAGCTCAGAGGCTGAAGGCTTAAAAAGAGCATTGACAATGAATGAGTAGTTTAATTCTATAATGTATATTAAATGAGTTTGCAATTCTCTTATCAAGGCTTCAAAGTTCAAATTTGATACTGATGATAAATAAAAACAAAGAGGGATAATCTGTAATATGGACTTGTGATCAATGCCAAGGACACAACAATGAAGTAGATGTAACCTTTGCTTCAGTGATGAGCTATCACATAAGAGATGTGAAACAATGTGCTAATGGTATCAACAGGGAGTCATGGGATCATGGAGAATTTAATCTGAAGTGATGTTTTGCTATATTTCATTTATATTTTTCCTGAAATTGAATGTTTTTATTTAAAAGGTTACTTACATTAAATCTTCCTGCAGAGTAGGAATATGTCAAAATGACTTTATTGCTCAATATGTTGAATTATATAAGAATAAACTATAATATAATCCTATATAATAAGAGAGGAATATGCTAATTATCTGTTATGCTGTGAGGCATAATAACCAACCGAGTAACAACCGGATCACGGATCTGCAGGAGGGTGGGGCAGTGAACTACAAGGGGGTGGGGAAGAGCTACAGGAGGGGGCAGGGCAGCAAGCTATGAGGGGGGCTGGGGGAACCACAGGAGGGCGGGGCAGCGGGCAGAGAGCTACAGGAGGGCGGCAGCGAGCTACTGGCTCATGGATTCGTGTGCAGGGCTACTAGTACATTATAAAGCCTTAGCACCATTGTGAGCCACGTGAGTCACTCAGAATCACAGAATTCTGGAGTTTGCAGAATCCCCAAAGATTGTCCGTCTCTCTGGCATTAGAAGATCCTCAAGAGAGGGGATTGAATCTCATGATTCTGTTGACCCACCTCCCTCATAATTTGGTTCATTACTGGACACCAAAGACACAACGATAGGAGTGGCTGCAGAAAATATTATTTTTCTGAAATGCATTTATAATTTCTAAATTTTGCAGAGACAAAGGAAAAGGATGAATTTTTTAATTAGTTAAACTATTTATTAGCTGTCTGAGTGGGAAGAATATTGCAGGAAGATATAATTATAAAACCTGAATATAGCTGGCATCCAGCCTAGAGTTTTCAGCCTGTTTATAAAATATGCCAAATATCAGATGGTATGCAAAGGGTAATGTGTTAATAGCGGATAGCCAAAACACTGGCTGCAATTTCTAGGAAAGACTAAATTTACTAAGCTTTTGACAGAGCTGTTCTGTAACATATCATTTCTCTTGAAATCTTCTTAGAAAAAGAAATGACTTGAAATAAATGAGGAAAGTTTAGAACTTCCATTTTCTACACTAGGGAATATAAATATGGAAAGCATGGTACCAAACACCAGAATGTTCATATTGTGAATGCAAAACCCCTAAGTTAAATACCCCCTCTCCATAATGTAATCCTATAAAATTTGAAGTCCATACAGCCTAGGATCTGAAAATTAGAGAGGAAAGACAAAGCAGTTTCCAGAAGTGAGAGCAACAACAATAACAAAAAAAAGTGTGTGGGGGTGGGGGGAATGAGAAATAAAAACCAGATTCCCGAGGTACTGCATTGCAACACAATAACTGTGTCCATAAAAATGATGCTTACCTCCAGAAACAAGAAAAATCTCTAATAACTATCTAATCCTACAATTAAAAGAATTAGAAAGAGAAAAACAAGAAAAGTCCAGAGTAAGTAGAAGGCAGGAGATGACAAAGATCACAGTAGAAATAAATGACATCGAGACCAAAAAAAAAAAACAATACAGAAGATCAATGAAACCAAGAGCTGGTTCCTTGAAAAGATAAACAAGATTGATGAACCTCTAGCCAGACTCATCAAGAAACAGAGGACCTAAATAAATAAAATCAGAAAGAAAAGAGGTGAAGTAACAGCTGACACCACAGAAATACAAAGGATTGTAAGAAAACACTGCAAACAACTATATGCCAACGATTTGGACAAATTCCTAGAAACATACAATCTTCCAAAACTGACTCAGGAAGAATCAGAAACTCTGAATAGACTAAAAACAACTAATTAAATTGAAGCAGTAATAGAGAAAAGTAGCAAAGTAAATGCTGCATTATTATACAGAGGCTTAGATATGGCTGCTGTAAATGCCCATCAGTGTAATTTATGCCAATCTTTTTAAAGTTTTTTTTTTTTTTTACATCCCCTTAAAGATAAATTATCTCCATATGGATTCATTCTTCTCTCATAATCTGTAATGTTGTATCTCAAGTGTGGGTTTCAGTGAGGTGATAAATAGTTCTATATTACTGTCTCAGCGACATTGCTACAACCCTGCAACGAATCTGCATCTATTAATCCTACTTCCTTTATCGACACAATAACCAAGGCCTTCCGAGATTAGGAAGAAAATCAAATTTCAAAGTCAAAACCAGAGTCCAAATTTCTTAAAAGATGTTTCTTGTTCAATTCTTTTGTAGAAACATTGGTCACCATTTAACATACAGTGGCAACAAAATGCACCCAACTTACATGCATCAAGAAGTCAATAAATCATAATACATGGACAACATGAATTTTAAACAGACAGTACTAAAAAGTAGCTCATGTTGCATTTATCCACAGTTATGGTGCTCCCAATAAGGAAATAACTAATATGAGAAATAAGAATTCCAGTTTCAACCTGAAATAAGGTTCTTTGTAACAAGTAACATAAAATAATGGTTACATAAAGTAATTATCACAAAGAGAACCATTTCTCAGAAATCACTTTGTGCAGAACACAAAGATCTTGGAAAAATGTGTATTTCGGTTAAGGACAAAAGGGTGCCATTTTTTGAAAAGTAATTAATTACCTGAATGATGCAAATTTTTATTGTGTCCATAAATTAAAATGTCTTTCAATATGAAGATTTTATGTTACATATTGTGACACCTTAAGTAACTTTGCAGATGTTTAGCTAAACTGAAAGATTCTGTAGGACTGGGTTATTGTCAACAGGAAGAAAATCACACAACAGTAATCAAAAGCCCTTTCTAAACTCACAGGCAGTTTCTGGATATGGGATTTAATTAATAAAGAAAAATTTAAGCACCACAATAATATGCTTTTTTAGAAAACAGAAAGGACTGGCAATATACAAGTTAGGGACAAAAGCACATAAATATTTACCAAAAAAAATTGTTTTTGGTGTGTGTATGGTACTATGTGAAAGATACAAACCACAATTCTGTTTAAGATATCAAGTTCTATTCTAATTTGATCAAAAGAGACTGTCATACTATTTGTACACAATAAGAATGGTATATGTTTATCTTTTCATTGTTTGATTTATGTTTTTCCTTCTAAAATCTATGATTAAAGGATAACACTAAATTATTTTGAAGTGCACCGAAGCGAAATTATGGTAAATTGCCTTGTGGGGGAAAATCAGTTCCTTTGTAAAAAAGAGTTCAAAGTACGTATTTGCAAATAAACTTTTAAAATAAGTTATAGCTGTAAATACAGCCATCTTATAAGTTTCCCTTCTTTTGCATCTATTTACCAACTTTAATAATTTCAGCGGCCCAAATAGTAATTTTAATTTCAGTTTTTCTCCTCCATGATGTGTTTTCTTTAGGCATGTGTAACAGGCAACATGCTAACAAACTTTAAGGGTTCATAAAATTAAAACTTATGATTCCTACACGGTTATACTTAAGTCAGATATACAAGATTGGAATAAATAACTTCAACCTAGAATCTGATTTAAATACCACAAAAGAAGAAAAAAAGACCAAAAAGAAAAAAAAAAAGATTTCAACTCATGTAACTTTTGACTATTAGACTATATGTAGCAAAGAGCGAAATATAAAATATTTTTGCCTGGCCAGTGTAGCGCACTGGTTGAGCATCGACCTGTAAAGCAGGAGGTCATGGTTTGATTCCCAGGCACAGCACATGCCTCGGGTTTCGGCTTGATCCCCAGTAGGGGGGCATTCAGGAGGCAGCAATCAAAGATTATCTCTCAATATTGATGTTTCTATCTCTCTCTCTCCCCTTTCCCTTCCTCTCTGAAATAAATGTAAAAATATACATATACATTTATATGTGTATATATATATAATATTTTTCACCTCAAAAAAAGTTATCTAGAAGTAAAATTCATTAAACAAGATATAACATCAGGATTATGAATAGGAAGTACTCAGACTCATTTAATTCAGATGAAAAGACATTGTGGAGGGAACAAATCTTTCCTGTACAATATAATTTGTATCTCATTAACCTTACAAACATCCTTTCCACTTCACCATTTTTACCACAAACCTTCTGGACAGTTCCCATTTTCTATTTCTCTGAAAAATTTTGTTTAGCCTCTTAATTTTCAAGTGTCATGTCAAACCCCTTAGTTCACTCTAATTCCATGATCACCATTGAAAAGAACCCACAATAATAATTCTCTTCCTCTCATGAGTCAAAAACCACCATGTAATGATGCAAAATTGAGAAATTAAAAGTAAAACAATCCATTCAAAATAATATACTTAAGATATATGGTTTTATGTAGTACGAAGACCACATAATTGCTCATTCTGATTGACCTCTGGCACTTGAGACAAGAAATTAGAATGGATAACAGAAACTTAAAACACTTAAAGTCTGCATCTGTTTTGAATAAATGTGGGACTAAATAAAAGTGACTGAAATTATATGATTATGAATGTTTACTGTGAAACAGTACAAAATTGATGTTGCCAGAAAGCGAGTAAAAAATCTTCAACTGACAATAAACATCTTATGTAATTTGGAAAAATCTTAAGGTTGAATTGTAACTATAGGGAACACAATAACAGAAAATGTTTTCATGCAAATACACGTTACATAACAAATAAACCCCAAGTCAGGACAATACATCAATGACTGATAAATGATATTTGGATATATAAAGAAAGAGAGGGAAAAGATAAAATGTTGACTGCTGTTGATGAAAAAGCATTTCAACAATTTACACGAAATGATACTAAACAGTTTTTTTTTTAAAAAGATGTCCTAAGAAAACCAAGCCACAATAAGTTAGTGTTTTCCATAATACATGCTGAATTATTTGATCCCATATCTATACACTGTTACTGTCTTAATTCCTAAATGTTGTGACAGCATATTTAATCATTGAGGTACATTAGTTTACATCTTTTTATAGGTACTCTACGAGGGTTAATTTTTCTTTTCCAGTTTTTCATCTTCTTCACCTACTCCCAAGAAAATCAAAGGAAACATTCCTAGAATGCAGCCAATAGTCACCCCAACAGCTTTGCCCTAAGGAAACAAAACAAAACATTTTTGAAAGTTATTTTATCGCTGTAAGAGGAAGCCTGGCTTAAGTATCTATGATAAACAATTACTATGTACTATAAAATTCAACTGTGACTGCATGTCTGTTGATCATAATAACTTAAATATAAAAATAGGCTACAAAAATATTCTAGAACAAATGATATTTAAAGTTCAAAGCAACCAGGAAATTTTTCTTTTATGAAATTGACATAAAAATAACATCAAAGAAATATTCAAGTAGAATATTCATTAAATATTGTACATATATTTTAATGTCAGAAGATAAGAAAAATCCTCACCTAGATTCTTATTTTGACCTTATATAATGTTTGTATTTATTTATATATATTTACAGAGACTATATTAGATTCCTGACTTCCCCATATACATGAAATGACCATTGCTAACAGACTCCACTTCCCACCCAAAATGTTAGAATGCCTGTTACTGTCATCCATGAAAACCAAGGTTTTCCCTGCCCTCACTTTAGTCAGTGAATTCCAACACAATTTTCTCAATGGGGCATAAAGTCAATAGGGAAGAGAAGGAGGAAAGAGGATTAACCCAATATATATATATATATATTTCAAGGCCTGGATCAGGGAGCCAGAAAAGGAAGGCTATCCCATTTCAACCGAGGACATTTTTTCTCTCCCATTAATTTTTAGAGAGAATGGGAGAAAGTGTGAGAGACACACAAAGAGAAATTTTGATGCAAGAGAGAAACCCATTGGTTGCCTCCCGCACGGGGATCGAGCCTGCAACCAAGGTACTTGCCCTTGACCCGAATCAAACCTGTGACCCTTCAGTCCACAGGTCAATGCTATAACCACAGAGCCAAACCAGCTAGAGCCAACCAGCTAGGGCCATATTTTTCCATCATAAGAATAGTCACTTATATATATTACTAGAGGCCCGGTGCATGGATTTGTGCACCGGTGGGGTCCCTCGGCCTGGCCTGTGGGGATCAGACCAAAACCAGATCTCTGACATCCCCCGAGGGGTCCCAGATTGCAAGAGGGCACAGGCCAGGCTGAGGGACCCCACTGGTACACAATTGGGCCGCAGAGGGACCGTGGGAGGGCTCCAGGACGTGTCCAGCCTGTCTCGCTCAGTCCCAATTGGCCAGACCCCAGCAGCAAGCTAACCTACCGGTCAGAGCATCTGCCTCCTGGTGGTCAGTGCATGTCATAGTGACTGGTCAAATGGTCAAACAAATGGTCGGACATTTAGCATATTAGGCTTTTATTATATAGGATTATCGTGTCTTATAATATTAGGCCCTATAGTTAATTATACTGGAGCTAACTGAGGACTTGAGTATATCTGTAATGTTATGCAAGAAAATATTTTCAGAGTTTCAAACAACCAAATTACAAATGAGGCTTTAAAATACAATGTATGTCAGTTAGAAACTACAGGTGTACTGGCATATATTCTATTATAGGTAAATTTCAGAGTTAGCATATGTTATAACTAGATAGCTGATCACTAACTTCAACTACTACAGGCTGTTTATAACCAAATGTTATGTTACAGAATAGAAGATTTAACCCTAAGACGTAGCAAGCAGAGTCAACAACTAAGGAACAGAATCCATATGCTTATAAAGGGTTTTATCAATAAACATGCATACAAGTATATATATGACAGTTTAATATTTGACATGCTTTTTTTTATAGAAGGGGGGAAATGGGCCTGCTCATACATACTGTAGAAAGAAAACAGAATTATCAATTATGTCAGAAGAGAAGGCCCCAGGAAATAATCTTATCTTGATCCCAACTGTTAGGTTAAAATGTTAAGCCAGATTCCTAGAATGTTAGAATATTCTTACTCCTCAACCACTCTGGCTGATTGATATTAGCTAACCAATCCACTTCAATCGATCTACAAATTACAGGATGCGGACACACATACACACATAATTTTTTATGCAGCGACAGGTCTAAGGTAGAGCCTGCGAATTTGCGTATCTAATCAGTTCCCAGTAATGTCGATCCAGCTGGTCCTGCCATCCCACTTAGAGAACCACTGCCCTGTGCAACCCCCTTCTCACCTGGCTTTCACCATCGCCGACCTTTTCAGTGTGGCCTGCCATCTGTCTCCCTTCTAGCACTCCCACCCTCTTTTACTCTGCTTAGCTTTCTTTTTCTCTTTAATTTCCCATAACACTGTGAACTTCTAATATTCTAAATATTTTACTTATCAGGTTTTTAAATTGTTTCTCTCTCCTCACGCTGCTAGAACATAAGATCCACCAGAAAAAAAATTTAATCTTGTTTTGTTAACCAATATATTCCAAGCTCCTAGGTCTGTGCCCTGCATATAATAGGTAAACAATAAATATTTGTTGAATTAATGGGTGAATGATTACACCCACCATCTCTAATTTAAACCTCTCCAACTCTTGACCTTTAACCCAAATGCGTACTCGGTATCACCACTTGAGTGTTCTACTAACATCTCAAATTCAACGTGTCCAAAATAGAACTCATTCTCTTCCCTTACAAAAGTTATTCTTCCTCCTCCTCTTAACTGGTGACATTGTGATCCATCCAGTTTCCTTCCTATTTAAAATAGCACTCCATCACCTACGTATGAGGTTCAAGCTCCTTGGCACAGTTTATACATCGACAGAAAAATGCCTTTCCTGTCTGATCCATTCTTACGTCTCCAATGTTGTTTTCCATTATTGCTTCGATGTACAACTACTACATAGCATATCCCAGCAATTACTAAGCTCTTGTATTTTTTTTAACACACCCTGTTTTTATCATGCTTTTCTACTTGCTAGTCAATATACTTGGAATTCTCCTGTTCACTTAGTAAATGTCTCACCAATAATTTTTAAAAATCAGCTTAGATCTAATAATCACCAAGAAATCTCCCCATGAAAAGAAACTTTTCCCCACAAAGTATTAATTCTTGTACTTGTGTTATTGCTATATCTAGTTTATAATTCCATTACTGCATATGTCACACTAAATTAGAATTTGTTTAAATGTCTGGTTCTCTACCTAAACAATCCTCAAGGGAACTATCTTCATTTTATGTCTAGCACATAACTGATACCTTAAGATTAACTGAATCATATGAAGAATTTTTTTAAATGAAGTACACCTACAAAATATGAAGTCAATAAAAGAATTATTCTTCCTGTGAAAACTGCCACGCCTTGGACAATTTGTGTTAAAAACTCCACTCAAATCAATTTTAGTCTCAAATTTCTCCAGGGACTGAACTTGCTCTGGCTCCCCAAATTCATCTTCATAAGCCATGTAACGCACTTACCAAATGTGTACTAACTCGCGTTTGCCACATGTCAACCTGCTTTGGTGTGAGATCAGGGATTGACAGGCCTAACCTGGCAGCCAAAGCTTCGACATAGCCTGCAAGTCTTTAAAAAAACACACGAGGACAGAATATAAGTTGTTAAAGTCCTCAGATGGTAAAAAACAAATTAACACTAAGAGAAACAAGATAGTTTTTTACCTATAATTAATTGGCACTCTAGAAATGGTGTAAACATTTTTGTGTATAAATGTTTATTATGTATAAATGTATACAGTTTAAAACTATTTTCATATTACTATATTTAATACATAGGTAAATTAATTGACTTAGCGAACTTATTCTCTACCATTACTTTTAAAAGACTATTTCAAGGTATAGAAAATTTTTTACAACAATTTCAATTTATGCACTTATTCTACATTCCAAGTAAAGCACTTTAACATATGATATAAATTAATAACTGTCATCAAAAAGCAAAAATTTCCAAATTTATCAGATAGATATAATAAGAAAAACAGCCTAGAATTTTCATAACAATGTCAAGTATTTATCAATTCTAATTTACCTTCACTTATTGGATACTATCTTACTTTATGAACTGTAAGGAAAAAAATGCCAATTAAACTATGCATACCACTGATTATGAGATGGATCCTAATGTCAGATATGTTAAATCTAAAAAAACTGTGCATCTAAGAATGGATAAAATGTGGTGTTTGTTATTTAATGATATTTTTTAAAAGGCAAAGAAGAAATAGTTCTTAAATATAAAGTCTCCCAACAAAATCTTTATCCCTAAAAAAAAATAATTGTTTTATGATGCAATCTAAAACGAAACAGCCTTACAATCTATTAGATCATTTAGTTCTATTAACTATAGAAAGCTATCACAGCAGCTATAATACCATTACTAACCTTAGTATTGGAAACTGGGAAATGTAATGTTTGAAGGATGATATCATTATGGATTTATGCCAGAAATTCTAGGAATGTAAAATTTTTGCCTTGGCCCCAAAGCAAAGAAACTCTGTTGTTAACCGTAGCTTTGGCCCCAACTCCAGTGCAAAAGTCTAACATGTAGGGTCAGACCCATTATAAAGCTGCCTTTGCCTAGGCTATAGGGCTAAGTAGACTTCTATTAGCCCCAAATCCAAATTCCAAAACTTACCACTCCAATGAACCAAGGAAGGAAGAGACAAAACCAAAGCCTGAGTAGAAGAGTATGTTTATCGCTATAATTAATGCCATCTTAGTCTAATTTATACTCCCCAAGCTTCCCCAAGCTCAGGAAGCAGCCCAGCCCATTTGCCACTTGGAAGTGAGAGTGTAAAAGTAGAAAGAGAGAAAACTGGTCTTTTCTAAGTAGACATCCTCAGTTTGTTTCATCATTCCTGCCACAGGGAGTAAAGAAAGCAAACACGTGGATGCTTTGGCCATTATTCCTTTGGAAAGTTCCTCTCTCTAGAAAAAACATGCCCAGTCAGTAGCCTCACCTTTGAGCCACATCTCTTATTTGGGGGCTTAGTGGGAGGAGGCTGGGGTGGAATAATGATAGGGGTTCTTTTAATCCTGTCTCAGCCTTAGCAATGTCTATAAAACACATATAAATAACTAACTCTGCTTACATTATGATAGCTTTAGGAAAATTTTTGTATATGTCAGAATTTCTTGAGAAGATTATTAAACACAAATGTCAAGGCCCCATCCCAAGAAACACTCATTAAGTATGACTGGGGTGTGACCCAGGCATCAATAGTGGATGCGCACCCAAGATTTAGTACTACTGATTTAGAAATTTTAAAATTTAGCTCTAAAACACAAACACAAATAAATGTCTTTTTTTTTTTTTTAATTTTAGCCTTCTCAATTACAGGATAATGGAGAAGAGAAAGAGAGCAACTAAGTAAAGACATGCACAAATGAATAAATATATGGACCTACCCAAGACCAGCTAAATCTGACACAAGATTTCCCAAAGCAGCAGCTAAAAAAGTGGAAAATTGACATGTAAATTGTCACATGGAAGTCATAAAAAGCATTATAATACATCACTAATTAATAAAGCACTGGTCTGGAAGCGTTACCACATTTCTCAAACTGAAACAACTATATCCAAAGTAACTCGTTGCATAGCTCTGAATTTCAAGATTTCATAATCGAGCACAATTCTCCTGAGATTATAGTATTCTACCTTCATCAAGGAGCAAGGTTTTTTTCTATTGTGGCAGCCAGTTTCCATTTTGGATTCAATATTAAAACACGTTGCAATATTTTGTAATTGTTATAACTTTCAGATAATATTTGATAAAGGGAGTTTGAATATTTGGGGAAAAGTAAAGCCATATGTACAACTCTGAAATTCCAGAAAATCAAGGAGAAGAAATGTCTCTTACATTAATTCATCTACTTATGTGCTCCATACAACACACAGAACACAGAACTATCCCAGATTTCATCATCATGAAGAATAGAGTGTTAATTGTGGGAAAAGCAGAAGATAGAACCAAATTAAATTTTCCATCTTGTATTTCCTTCTTTGATTTTTCTACCCAACTTGAAAATAAGTAATTTAATAGAGAAAAGGGGTAGAAAGGTTCCAGGGTGACCAGTAATTAAAAGAGAAACTTTTTATTAACATAGTCAATGTAGTAGATTATTGTTACCCGTTAACTAACATACTGTACCTAAAATTTCTCAGAAAAAAATAGTATTATGTACACAAAATTAAGAATTAAAGGAATAGGATTTAGGAGATAAACTAGTAGACATTTCAATGAGTAAATGCATTCAAATAAATTATCCCCTTCTATACTTAACCTACTGAAATGTTTTTTAAATATACAGATAATAGAATATTATTATTATTAAATACCTGCCATAGTTGAAATTCCCAAAATAATTCCAATAGACATCTCAATATGGGTTCCCTGAAAAATGATTACAAAAAAATTAATCTTAAAATATTAAAGCTCTAGTTACTATAAAAGAATAGCGAAGCATTAATAAAAACAGATAAAATAGTCAAACATGTTATTGCAGCAAAATTATAAAAATACACAGAAATATGCATATATAATGCAGTAATTCACTGAATTACTAAGGATATGCAATATGCAGAAATAATATCAATATTTCTTCATTAAACTAGGTTTTCAGAAAAATAAAAAATACCAACACAGATACAATACAATTCATTATTAAGAATCTAAGATTTATATTTTCTTATCACAGAGAAAGGTGCTTTAAAAGCTCTTTGAGCACAAAGTCAACAAACTCACCTAAATTTTAAATTCTGAATGCTACATCTATACTATTGTTATTTATCCTATAAAATATTAAAAAGCCAGACTAAACCAGTTTCTAAGAACCCAAAATATCATAAACTTCAAAAATTACCCTTATAACACTTAGTTCTTTAGCCATTAAGTACTGGGACTATCTGATTCATTTATAAGTAACAACAACATTTGATACAATAGAGCTAAAGCAAAAATGAGGCTCTATTGTATTTCCACCGCATTTATTTATTGAGAGAGTTTAAGACTTTCTACACATCTCTCTCACTCCTCTGAAGAAAAGAGGATTTCACATTTTTATTTCCCCTTTAAAGAGAAGGAACTGAAGAAGATGAAGCTGTGCTAATGGGTATTAAATTAGGAATCCACACGCTGTGATGCTAGCTCAGTTCCAGTCCTTGGGCAATGCTGCCATAAATGCACATCCTTTTCAAAAGCCTCTTGAATACTAATGCTTGAACATTAAAAAAATCTCCACGACGTTTGTGGAGAAAAAAGAGATGTCCCATCTGGTATGTAGAGATATTGCACTAATCAATTATTTCTAAAACTGAAGAGAAGCTGAGTTAAGTTGTCCTCAATTTTCTTTCCCCGAGCCTTTTGGTCCCACCTCTTTAATATAAATTCTTATAGACCAGTGGTCGGCAAACTCATTAGTCAACAGAGCCAAATATCAACAGTACGACGATTGAAATTTCTTTTGAGAGCCACATTTTTTAAACTTAAACTTCTTCTAACGCCACTTCTTCAAAATAGACTCGCCCAGGCCGTGGTATATTGTGGAAGAGCCACACTCAAGGGGACCAAAGAGCCGCATGTGGCTTGCGAGACGCAGTTTGCCGACCACGGTTATAGACTATGGCCCAAACAGCTAAAAAGTCTCCCAGGCACTTAAAATTACAAGGTTGTAAAGGTATCCAAAGAAAGAGATTTCCGAAGAAGGAAAAAAAAAAAAAGGACAGGCACAAAGAAAAAGGATGTGTATTTTTATATAAGGATGCAAACAGCAACAACACTGGGGCTTTAATATACAAGAGAAGCCCCTGACAGTTTCGGAGTATGGAAAATAAATACAGCATCGTTAACAGCAATGACCCAAGAAGAATCTGTTTGCAAGACATGTATTTAACAAGTATTTAAGTGTTTAATCATTTGATTAAATTAAGGAACCTGAAGGTCCTTCTAACAGCATAAAAAGCCTCATATAAAGTCAGTCAGTTTGAAGGCAATAGACCATCTATGCCTTCACTTTTTTTCCATAGTTACATCAAATTTCATGTTAACAGGTGAGTTTGGAAATCATAAACAAATTTAATACTAGTTGTCTTAAAGGTTATACTTGGTTCACCACCTGAATATAATTAATCTACTCTAGAATTCTAATAAATGTTATACTAGTTAAATTGCCAGAAAAATAATCCCCAAACCCACTAGGTTATAAAAGCAATCCCAATAACATAAAAATAGAATACAGGGCTATAAAACCAAAACCTTAGTATGATTAGCAGTCAACAATAAAGGTCAAATCTATTACAAGCAGTTATATATGAAGTTATATAATTTTTATTAATACAACTAGGGCAGCAGCAGCCCAGAGAGTACACCTAGAGGAATCAAATGTCTATGGCATGATAGAAAAGCAGAATCAAAGATCTGCTCAACTTAATATCTTACAACAGACACAGCTGTCCCACAGTGTTAGGAGGCAATCAGTGTTTTTTTAAAAAAGGTAAAAAAAATTCTTATGGAGGTAGGGTGGGAGCCAGGTGGAGGGGGACAGTGAGGAAAAAGGGGGGATATCTGTAGTTACTCTCAACAATGAAAATACATTAAAAAAGTTCTTATGATAATAATGACCACCGTTTCCCTTTGCACAGATTCTATAGTTACATTACTTATGTATTTTAATCTCAGCAGTGTATTACAAAGCCTCTTTGGAAAACTTCACTGTCCCTGAAGTAGTTTGCAATTATCACAGGAAACTAATTTTTGCCGTACCTATTACTCTCAATCAGGTATTGAAGCCAGTGATTTAAATATTTATTTTAGTATTATACAAGTGATAACCTGGTGATTAAGTCCCTGAAAGTGGATTTCAATGTAAACTAGAAAAACAAACAATACTAAATTACTGAGCCATCTGGGGCCTGCAAAAATAGGTCACTCTCACTTATACTACTAATGAGATGCAGGCCTGAGTCACACTAAAGAGTGAACATTAGTACAGTAATTTGACTCTAGAATGTGGGTGTTTTGTTTTGTTGGTAGCTCTATTTAAACACAGATATATGTTACTTTAGATATTTATATCAAAGAAATAATAAGACCTATGGTGAAGGTCTTATTCAGGATCTAAAAAGCTACCCAGTTTTCCTATTCTGATCATCTCAAAAATCTCCTTAGCCCCTTTATGCAAAATATATCATCTCAACACTTCCCTGTAGTGAGGTTAGTCTTTCAGCATTTGAATATCTAAAGTCTGCCTACTGAGGTGAAAAAATTTATTATTAAGATGGCAGTAGGGGGCCTAGTAGCTGTTAATAAAAAGAATCTAAAAGATTGAGTCATGTAAAATTGAAAGAAATATTTGCCACAGAGACTTTAATTCAGACAATCTATTCAAGAAACACATTAACTATCTATGTATATAAAAGCCTAATATGCAGCCGAAACCGGTTTGGCTCAGTGGATAGAGCATCGGCCTGCGGACTGAAAGGTCCCGGGTTCGATTCCAGTCAAGGGCATGTACCTTGGTTGCGGGCACATCCCCAGTGGGGGGTGTGCAAGAGGCAGCTGATCGATGTTTCTCTCTCATCAATGTTTCTAACTCTCTATCCCTCTCTCTTCCTCTCTGTGAAAAATCAATAAAATATATTTAAAAATAATAATAAAAAAAAAATAAAAGCCTAATATGCAAATTGTCCCCTCAGGAGTTCAACCGGGAGACCGGGAGTTCAATCGCTTGCTATGACGTGCGCTGACCACCAGGGGGCGTTGCAGAGCGAAGGGAGGTCCTGGTCGGCAGCCAGAAGGCCCCAATGGGCCCTGATTGTGGGCCAGGCCTAGGGACCCTACCCATGCACGAATTTCGTGCACCGGGCCTCTAGTAGCTTATAAATTCATCAAAACAAGGTTTTCATTACAATTATATTTGACTTACATTAACTATTTAAATAATCTAACCAACTCGGATTTTAGTAATTTCAGAAAAGACAGTGTAGTTCTAAATGGCTGAGTGTCTCACATTCATAGATATATAAATTGGCCAATTTGATTCTTATGTACATATTAGGAAAATGTTGAAATCAGTAAAAAACTAGCATTTTGAAATTATATTTTAGAATCTTTTGCCAGAATACTCTGGCAAAATACTCGAAGGAATTATCCAATGGGTGTTATCACCTTCAAGTTGTGTGCATGTTAGAGTATCTTCTGTGACTATTTACGAAGCAGGATACCTTCTGCTGTGTGAACCAGGGCAATGGCTAGACTTTTTGGATATCTCATTTCCATGAATCTGGACATAAAATGAGACTATATAGCAAAAGAAAAAAAATTCTTGAATGAACCAGTTTTAGATATTCTCTAAGCAAATTTTGTAATCTACACAATGTAAATTATCCTTTTATCCTGATTTTGAAAACAAATATTCTATTTATGTCTACATGTAGTAGGACATGTGACCTACAAAACACACAAACAAAAACAAAAACAAACTTTGTGTCTCTCATATGTATTCTCCTCATATTCAATTATCCAAAAATCGTTACCTTTTTTTTAAAGTCTCCTACACAAAGCTAAAATTTATAGATTTTTATTAAAGTTAGAGTCAGTGAAGAGAAGTGGATAGAGCATTTGGGTAGTTTCAAAATAGTTGCATTTTAATCATGGAGTTATTTCTGACTTTAGAATCTGAACCCAATACTGGTGTCCATTAACAAAAGGTGTCACCTAACAGTAAAAAAGTAAATCGGCCATTCCTGAGACTAACTTTTAAAGAGCACCCTTACCTTAAAATGACCACGGCGAAGGAAAATCCTTTTTTACCCATTACAATGGAACAAAGGCAGAAGGGGTATATAGTCACAGACCCCTTGAACCAAAGGGTCTTGGGGGCTCGATTCTGATCAAAGGCAGGTACCTGAGTTTCAGGTTTCCTACCCCAGTTGGGGTGCCTGCTGGAGGCAACCAATTGATGTGGCTCTCTCACATTGATGTTTCTCTGTCTCCTCTCCTCCCCCTTCCACTCTCTCTAAAAAAAAAAAAAAATCAATGGAAAAAAATATCCTCCAGTGAGGATTAACCAAAAAAATAAATTAAATAAATAAATAAATAAACCACAACACTTTTCATGGGCAAATTGAACAAGGAACTAACCAAATAACATACATGTGATGTGAACTGCTGATACAATTAAAGAACATAAGAAAATTTTACATACATTTTTCTTTAATATGAATGTTGAAACCAGAACAGAATAATATAGACTCAATAAATATGTGTTTATTATTGTCAATGCTTTACCAAAAGTCATAATGATTAACATACAGATGCTTTAAAATTGAGCTAGAGTCTAATTAACATAAAACATAGTAATAAAAAAGTAGCTTCATTCATTATGTTAATTAAAACTTTACAGCTATAATATGCATATTATTAGAAAAATTTAGACCACATAAATCTCTTTATTAGGTCAAAATAGAAGGGGTAAGAGAAAGAACTTAAAAAAAAAAAAGAGAAAGAACTTACTGCAACAATCATAATTGCATTATCCAAAAAGCCAAACCCCACGAAAGGTATCGCATTGTGGATGAACACTGAAAAACATCAAAAACAGAAAAATATATTTTAAGATTTCTATAATTTTAAAATGACAAAAATAGACCATATGATTAAAGTCTCCTCAATAAGCTTTGGAATTTGCTTGCCAGTCCCCATAGCCAAAAGATTCTACTCCTACTGTAAGTTTAGCTACTTAGTAGAAGCTATACTGAGCAAAAATAAATAAATAAATAAATAAATAAATAGTCCATAACATGTAAAAACAATTGTGTTAGGCTTTTGTATTTTCTTACTGGCAATGCATACAAATTACTAGTATATACAGTTAACAGCAGAACAAATAAGTAAATACATATTATGAATACCATGTTTTTCCTGTTTAATTGATATTGACATCAATCTGTTTCTCTCTGATACCTAAAGACTGATATCATAAAACTGATCTCCACATTAGAAATAATAAAAAATTCTCTGAATCAAATTTTAGGGAAGCTGTTTGGTCACTTTTACTCACTAAATAATTATTTTAAACAAATGTTAGGAAAATGTGATTATTTCATCTATATTAGACATTTACATTCAGAAATCTTTTTCCCCTGCACAATACTGCAGTATCCCTGAATGCTTTCTCAAACTATAAAAAAGCACACACGCACACACACACACAAAACACCATTCTATTTAAATCAAAATGTAACTTGGCCTCCTCCTACCAAAGGCACACCTTACCTCATCTGTCGAGTACACGATCTGAATAACCTGAGATGATAGAGGTGTAACTAGGAAGAACTAATACCTATATGTTTTTTATACATTTAGCCTCATTTTTCTATTTCTAGATGGTAACATATTTAAGCAATAATAGATACGGTTAACAATATTAGAAATGTCTTAAACTGAGTTTATAAATTTTTTGCTTTGGCATAATAAATAGGATAACTCACTCTGTCTAGAAAGATTTAATGTATTGACTCTTGTACTACCAATAAATGATATAGTGATTTCAAGTCCCAGATACAGTGCACACTATTTAACAGTTATAGAGCCGTTACCGTATCTCAGCTGCTCCGGGGTGGGTGGCGCAGCTTCCAACTTTTCTGAAGGGGAAGAAAAGGGGGTGGGGCAAGAATTAGTTACGATGGCATGATCTCTTTTTGTATTACAATGAAGCAAACACCAGCAGATTTATAAAGCTAGGAAAATATCAGAGTTTATTCATAAATTATCTTTTGGTCAATGGACTTAAATTAGCTATACATTAAATGTTATTTAGTATGGATTAAATACAAGGTTGGAAAACTTTAGTTACAAGCCTGTCATGGAGTCTACAACCCTGAGTAAATCATTTGCTTTTCGTTTTTTAAGTCCTTGCATCTATGTAACAAGCCTGTGTACATTCATTGCAGTTTTCAACATTTCAAAAATAGCCCTGACCCATGTGGCTCAGTTGGGTGAGCGTTGCCCTGTGCCCCAAAAGGTTCATTTCTGGTCAGGGCACATGCCCGGGTTGCGGGCTCAATCCAGATAGGGTCCCCAGTAGGGGTGCGTGTGAGAGGCAGCAGATTGATGTTTCTCTCTCACATCAATGTTTCCCTCTCTCTCTCCCTCTCCCTTTCTCTAAAAATCAATAAAAACATTTTTTAAAATTTCAAAAATATAGCTACCCTTCTTAAAGATGGTAATCCTAGGTAACTTACGAAATTTACACGCAAATGAGCATTGATACTGGAAAAAAGAATGTTCAGCCCTAGCGGGTTTGGCTCAATGGATAGAGCATACCAGGCGTCCTCAAACCACGGCCCGCGGGCCACATGCGGGTGTTTTTGCCGTTTTGTTTTTTTACTTCAAAATAAGATATGTGCAGTGTGCATAGGAATTTGTTCATAGTTTTTTTTAAACTATAGTCTGGCCCTCCAACGGTCTGAGGGACAGTGAACTGGCCCCCTGTTTAAAAAGTTTGAGGACCCCTGGCTGTGGACTGAAGGGCCCCAGGTTCGAATCCAGTCAAGGGCACATGCCTGGGTTTCGGACTCGATCCCCAGTAGGGGGCGTGCAAGAGGCAGCCGATCAAAGATTCTCTCATCATTGATGTTTCTGTCTCTCTCTACCCTCTCCCTTCCTCCCTGAAATCAAAAAAATAAAAATATTAAAGAAAAAGAATGTTCAAATAGGCCTAAATATCTTTTAAAAATAGTAAAATAATATTTTTAAAGCAATATATTACAACAATGATTGTGTTCTGTTCTTTAATTAATCCCCCTTGATGATATACTAAATATTTTGAGTTTTGAAACCTATACTACCAGGTAATAAAAAATATCCTACAAAATAAAAAAAAGCAGGGTGTTATTTAACAAGTAACAATATACTATTTATAATATATGTCATAATAAACACACAAGGTTTTCCCAAGTATATGTCAAAGTAAATATCTTCAAGTGACATCATTAAATCTAAAAATTAACAATAATTACAAAAAAGCAAGCTATCTAATCTCATAATAATAACCATCTCACGCCCAGCTGGTGTGGCTCAGTGGTTGAGTGTCGACCTATGAACCAGGAGGTCATGATTTAATTCCCAGTCAGACTCGATCCCCAGTGGGGGACATGCAGGAGGCAGTCAATCAATGATTCTCTCTCATCATTGATGTTTCTATTTCTCTCTCCCTCTCCCTTCCTCTCTGAAATCAGTAAAAATATATATTAAAAAAATAATAACCACCTCACCATTTATATAAGCACAAGAATAGGCTGTGGTAAAATGGCAGAGAATTCTACCTTCTTCATCCTCATCAATCCCACAGAATTAATCAATAACCTATAGAGAAGAACCCACACCATGGATTACTCCAAATTTTCCAAAGAAACACATTATAACCAGATTTAAAAATAGTAAAATAATACAACCAGATTTTCCAATGAAACACATTACAAACTGGACATACATTTTCTAAAATATTTATTTATAATCTATGACAATGTGAGAACTAAATAAATCTTTATATATTAGTTATATAAAAATGTATGGTTCATAGTTGTGAATGATATTTTATTTAAAAAGCATATAATACCATCTGGCTTTATAATAAGAAATACACTAAAACCTAGAGTTTAATCAATTATTGTATTATTCAGAAAGTTCTAAGAATTCAACTTTAAGGTTTTTTCCCTCCTTTATAAGGGTTAAGTAATAAAGATATACTAATCTTTGTAGAGTTTTTACGTTTGATTAAAATATTTTCTCTATACTTTGACTTGCCCTATTATCGCAAAATTTACCTTTAAGGTATACAACTAGTTTTCCAAATTTTTAAAAAGGAATTTAGAATACCACTGTAGTCCACAGAGTTTTCTGGTGAAGTAAATAGAAGTATTTGCTAGCTGCATTACTCTACCCATCACTCCAGGTCTGACACTGCGCGAAGTCCTTGTCAGTGGACTAGAACTTCTTGAAACATCTAAAAATTCATCAAGCAGGACCTTCCCAGTAGCTAAGAGTATGTAGTGTCCTTGCCTTTACTTCTTCAAATTCCCTACATATTGACCAAAATATTTAAAATATTTTACAACTCCTAAGGTTTAGGACCAGGTGAATGTATAATGTGCAGCAGTAGGGAAAAAAAAAAAAAGCAAATAATGTATATAGTAGCCTAGTCTTTCTGACTACACAGAAGGATTAAAAAATTAAAGGTAATGGAAAAATAATCTTTTTAAAGAAATGTAAAGTGAAGGAGATAGAGCAGAAAGGAAAACCACTGGCACAGAGGTGAATGTAAAATCAAATCACAGATTCTGCCTCCTGCTTCACAAAGAGCCAAAGGAATAATAAGAGGAAATATGAAAGGAACATTTCCTAGGAAGTGGAAATTTTATGCAAAATATATACTTTATGGAAAGTAGCCATCAAAAATTTTTAAATTATAAATTGATCATTTTGAGGACTTTGACACTATAAGTTATCTTCTTTACTATATTAACTGAATCAAAACAAAATATATATCAGAAGTAAAAAAACATTAGATGTAACAACGGAACTCAATCTTGAAAATAAACCCAAGGTGTCATCAAAATATTCAGGTTTTTAAATGCAATGGCTGTTAATATAACTTCCCTGAAAATAGTCACAATAAACCCTAGAAGCTTTATTTCCCTACATATGTTCCTTCTGACATAGGTAAACTATCTACACTTACACTGGAAATGTATTCAAATCTAAAGTCAGCAGCAGACTTTGCAGTCAGAAAAACCAATTCTTTCCATTACAGTGTGTATTATCCTATCTAATAAAGAGGGAATATGCAAATTGACCGTCACTCTGCCACAAAGATGGCGGCACCCATAGCCACAAAATGGCGGCGCCCAGTCCTCTCAGGCCTGCCGGAGTCCCCGACTCCCGGGGGCGGGGGGGGGGGCGGCCACTGAGAGTGGGCAGCGTGAGCAGCCTGGTGGAATGCTTGCTTTGTTGCCGCGGTGACGAGGCAAGTGTTCCACCCTGGCTGCAGAGGGCCTCTGGGCAGCGGGCATGGAGTGGCCGGGGGTGGGGAGGAACGCTTGTGTTATTGCCCCGGCGACGAGGCAAGCGTTCTGCACCCGGCCACGGAGGGCCTCTGACCAGGCTGGGCGCGGAACACTTGCGTCATTGCAGGCTGGGCTGAGGGACCCCCCGCAAGTGCACGAATTTCTACATCATAATTTCTAGTATACATCATAATTTCTCTATTCTTTTCCTGAATATTTTTAAATAATATGACATTAAGATTGTACTTCACCACACACCATATTTTCCAACTATTTTTACCTAAAAAATTCTAGTCCTATTTCTAACACTGGCTGAATAAGCTTCTATCAGACCAATCCTTCTGCCTAGAACTGTGGTCTGCAAACTGCAGCTCGTGAGCCACATGCGGCTCTTTGGCCCCTTCAGTGTGGCTCTACCACAAAATACCACAGCCTGGGCGAGTCTATTTTGAAGAAATGGCGTTAGAAGAAGTTTAAGTTTAAAAAATTTGGCTCTCAAAAGAAATTTCAATTGTACTGTTGATATTTGGCTCTGTTGACTAATGAGTTTGCCGACCACTGGAGAACAATTCTAAAGTACAGACTAAAATACAATATAAACAAATAATCAACCAAAAGCATTGAAAAATGACCAAAAATAGGTTGATTCTGAAAAGGAATCAACACTCAGACTTCTGGAGGCATGGTATTAAGTGAGTTGCCTGTTTGTTGCAGCTTTTGGCCTAAGGGCATGCCTCAATTCACAGCATGTAGGACAACTAAATGCTAATACGTTCACACTTCCTGGTCTGAACAAGCAGTGAACAGGGTACAAAGAAACCAAAGCACCAGAAAGTAAGAGGGGAATCCTGGAAAAAACAGTCAGAATGGAGGAGTCCTAACTTGTATATACATTCTGTTCAAGTATATGGCTGACCTATGAGCCACACACATGTGGCAGGGAAAACCCCCAAAAATCCTAGCTAAGGGTAAAATAACTAAAGATTTAAGCTGCAGCCCAAGAGCTTGTAGTATAAGCCTAACCATTGATGGCCTGCTACAACAAATGTTAAAAATCTATATTTTAAATAATAAAACAGAATCCAGAGTCTCTGTAACACAATAATCACAATAATGACTAGGGTACAATTCAAAATTACTTCACAAAGAAACAGGAAAACATGACTCAGTCTCAGGAAAAACAATAGATGGAGACCAATCGAAAGTAACTCAAGTATTAGAAGTAGCAGATAAAATTATATTCAAAATTATACTGAAGGCGTAAATGAAAATATGCTCAAATAGAAATTATCTGAAATTTTAAAATTAACTGAAAAGGCTTAAAATAAAAAGGGAGGTGACAGAAGAAAAAGTTAGTAAACATCAATATAAGGTCACAAATCAAGGGAAAAATTCAAAATCATTTATAATAGACGTAGTAAATACCAAAGCAACTTCACCCTGAATGACATAAAAGGAACAGTTTAATGCACGAATCAGTCCTTTAATTACAAGAAAACAAATACTCTTTAAGTGCCCAATTATCTACTTTCTGACCTTTTGATCACCTAATCACATCTGCTCCAGGCCCCACCCTACCATTTTCCCAATAAAGTGCCACACAAATCACTATTTGGCCTAATAAGAGATTTATAAAAAAGACAGAGATGAAACTACCATGTTTAAGAAACAATTTGGGGGCTATATTTCTGAACATTATAAATAACTGCTTAGACTTTTAATAGAACCAAAAGTTCCAATGGATAACATAAAATTTATAATACATAACATTGAAAAATACAAACTTGAAGTACAAATCATGCTGTATGCAAAACAATTTAAGCAAATCATATTAAATGCCAAAAAAAGACATGCACCAAAGAGGTTTATGAAGCTACACAGCAGTATTTTAAAATAAGTTAATATGGCTAAGAAATATAAAAACTGACATTCAATATTGAAAACTAAAAATACTCTTTAGAAATAGCAAGGAACTTAACTTTTTAAATTTCAATCAACAGGTTTTGTCTTTTTAAATTAAGACTATAATTATAAAAGGATTTTTAAATTATTTTTAAAAATATATATGCTTTAGCTAAGGCCCCTTCCCCAGTACCCCAAAAGAGAATTTGAGTGTGATTTTGTAATTTTACTTAATATTTAAAAGTTTCATGCACATTATGGAGTGAAGAAATTTCTATGTAGATCACATAATACTGTCATCTCATTAACCGTCTGGGGTACGTATCATGCGACCTGGGTCTTCACTGCAACCTAGACTGCAATCCAGTTTACCTAAGGGCAACGAACCAGTTCCTAGGCTGAGGCAGACCCCTGGTGTGACAGTTGAGAGAACAGGAGTTGCCCAGTAGTAATGATTTGGTGATAATGCCCAATGAATTATCATCTTTACTAACCTCATTAATACACTCACCTGTTAATTGTTTACCTCTGGCTTAAGAAATAGTAAATACTAGGGGTATAATAATTTATTTCTCTTATAGCTGTCATTCAATAAAGTTTTTAAAGATAATCAAACATAGCCCTAGCTGGTTTGGCTCAGTGGATCAAGTGTCAGCCTGTGGACTAAAGGGTCCCAGGTTCGATTCCGGCCAAGGGCACATGCTGGGGTTGCAGGCTCCATCCCCGAAAGTAGGGGACGTGCAGGAGGCAGCCAATCAATGATTCTCTCTCATCATTGATGTTTCCATCTCTCCATCCCTCTCCCTTCCTCTCTGAAATCAATAAGAATATATTAAAAAATATATAATAAAAAGATAATCAAACATACTATTGATTAGTGGTTGCTTTTACATGTCTAACTTGTGTACTTGGGGTAATTATTTACACTACTTATTATACAGAGGCTATATTCCTTCCCTTCCTTCAAGCCAAAGGAAGACAAAAAGAATGATTACTATGTACAATGATATTTCTTTTTAAAAAGACTAAGATATTAAAACAATACAACTTTTAAAAAACAGATCTTGTAACTTATTAGGTATAGAGATAGCACTATGATAAGTTTATAAAATCATTTAATTATGGATTTTGTATTATATTATAGATGTAAAACTTAAAGTGAGTTAGGGCAAATTAATAATTCATCTTGGAATATCGTAAGTGGTAGATATATCTGTGGGTATAGTTACACAGAGCCCCAGAAGATATGCATTTAAAAATAAAATTGCTTTGTCCTAGCCCAGTGGTCGGCAAACTCATTAGTCAACAGAGCGGCAAACCGAGGCTCTCGAGTCTTCAGTGGATAGAGCATTGGCCTGCGGACCAAAGGATCCTGGGTTCGATTCCAGTCAAGGGCATGTACCTTGGTTGCAGGCTCCTTCCCGGCCCAGGCCCTGGTCTGGGCTCATGCAGGAGGCAACCAATCGATGTGTTTCATCACATTGATGTTTCCCTCTATCTTTCCCTCTCTCTTCCACTCTCCCTAGAAATTAATGGAAAATGTCCTCAGGCAAGGATTAACAAAAATAAATAAATAAATAAATAAATAAATAAAAAATAAATAAATAAAATTGCTTTATACTAGGAATGAGCAGAGGTTTTTCAGTCAATACATTACCTCTTCCCCTTTGAATCATCCCCCAAATAAAAATATTTTATAGAATATGAGCAGTAAAAGGATTCTTAAAACCCACCCACCAGTGGTTCTCAACTTGGGGTGGTTGGTCATCACCCTACAAGATGCTCAGAAATGCAGGGATATTTGGGATGTGATAATGACTGGGAAATTCTACTGGCATTAGGAATTCTAAACATCCTATAATGCACAAGAAAGTCCTTTATAATGAAGAATTATCCAGCCCAAATGCCAGCAGGATGCCCACTGAGAAATACTGACTTAATTCTCCGCTTTGAAGAGGCAGCCACTTAAGTCCAGAGATGTTAAGTGACTTACTCCAAGACACATAGCCAAGTCCAAATCCTGTATTCTCATTCTCTTCTTCTATTTTCCTTTCAGAAGTAAACTCTCAATAAAAATATAGAAAAAACAACAATCAATTGTATATGAATATGTGAAACACTGTCAGTATGTAAAACAGTTTATTGTATTAAATCATTGATTTAACCTGCATGTCTTTCCCATACTAACAACTGTAAGCCTACTTTTGCCCACCCCCTATAAAGCCTAAGAAAACTAAGTTGTATGTACCCTTTATCCTTTTAAAATTTCAATTGGCCCACAAAATATTTCTGATTCCTTTTTAAAAATATATATATTTTATTGATTTTTTACAGAGAGAAAGGGAGAGGGATAAAGAGCTAGAAACATCGATGAGAGAGAAACATTGATCAGCTGCCTCCTGCACACCCCTCACTGGGGATGTTCCCGCAACCAAGGTACAAGCCCTTGACCGGAATTGAACCTGGGACCTTTCAGTCCACAGGCCAACGCTCTATTCAATGAGCCAAACCAGTTAGGGCTGATTCCTTTTTATATACTGTGTTATACTTCTTAGGCAATCCTATATAATAAAGAGGTAATATGCAAATTGACTGTCACTCCAACACACAAGATGGCCACCCCCATGTGGTCAAAGATGGCAGCCACAAGATGGCCAGCAGGGGAGGGCAGTTGTGGGCAATCAGGCCAGAAGGGGAGGGCAGTTAGGGGCGACCAGGCTGGCAAGGGAGGGCAGTTAGGGGTGACCGGGCCAGCAGGGGAGGGCAGTTAGGGGCAATCAGGCTGGCAGGGGAGCAATTAGGCGTCAATCAGGCTGGCAGGGGAGCAGTTAGGGGGTGATCAGGCTGGCAGGCAGAAGCCATTAGGGGCAATCAGGCAGGCAGGCAGGCTAGCGGTTGGGAGCCAGCAGTCCTGGATTGTGAGGGAGATCGGGATCGGGCCTAAACGGACAGTCGGACATCCCTTGAGGGGTCCCAGATTGGAGAGGGTGCAGGCTGGACTAAGGGACACCCCTCCCCCCTGCACAAATTTCGTGCACTGGGCCTCTAGTGTATCTATATTAAATAGTAGTAAAAAATAAAATAGGAACAGAGATATATTTATTTTTATACCCGCCTCCCTCCCGCATCTGTCTCTGTCTCTCTCTCTCTCTCTCTCTCTCTCTTCATATATATATATATATATATATATATATATATATATCTTTCCCTCTCTCTCTCTCTCTCTTTCTCACACACACACACACACACACACACACACACTCAATACAATTCTCCTAGTACCACCACCACTACAGAATGCAAATTAGATATCAAGCTGTATGGAGACTGAATCTTAAAAAAAAAGTTCATGAATGGCCTTAAAGTGAAATTATATAAGGCTTTCAAATTATACAAGAATATATTTTTTAAATATATTTTCTTGAAGTTTAGTTACTTAAATACAGTTTCTCTTTACAATATTCTGAAGGTTTCCCTGTGCGGTCCTTTTCCCTACTCATTCATCTTTCTTGCTCATTATGCGTCCCTTGCCGGGGTTACTGCAACAATTTTTAAAATACACTATTTAAATATAATTAAATATAAGTAATTTTGTCTTTTGTTAAGGTCATAAGTTTAATCCTTCAGTTAATTAAACATGCAATTATTATTCTATCATATCCACAAAATCTAGGATTAGATAATAAAAAATATTTTGTAGGTAGTCCAAAATGATGCAAAAAAAAAAAATTGTCATTATAACTAAAGCATGCTATTTCAAGCCAGCAAGAAGTCAAGAAGTTCTGTTAAATAGATGCTTTGCTATCTGCAATAAACATCTAGTGAACAATCAATACTGTTAAGATTGTACTATACCAAAACTATCAGGGGTCTCTGCGGATGATACCTTCTTCGCCGTCTTCATAATGGCTACCTCGGGTTTGGGAAATCTGCATGCTAAAAATATTTAAAAATCAAAACGTATTCAAGTGATAAAGTAAATAAAATATGTGTAAATAAAAAGGGTATATGAAATTTTGAAGTGAAGCATGCTTGAATATAGGTAGTTCTCCCTTTGCACAGTCGTGTGGGACCATTAAAATGACAGTGCAAGCTGAAACTGCAAAATCTTAATAAGCAATGGAGAAAATTACAATTGTTCTGTGATCTTTAAAAAAATTTTTTCCCCAAACATTGAAATCTCTCTCACAAAGAAAAAAAAAAAGTTTGGAATTATGTATGGTGGCGGATGTTAACTAGATTTATTGTAGTGATCATTTTGCAATATATACAAATATCTTGTATATCTGAAACTAATACAGTGTATGTCAACTATATCACAATAAAAAAATTTAAAAACTCGTCTACTGACAATTATAAAGGAAAATTTGGAAATAATAAAACTAGTTTATTTAGTATGCCATGATTTAAAATATTAGAAACACTGAATTAACGTGTTTTGTCATCTCTTTGTAGAGAAGATGATCCAAGGCAGCTTGAGCAGTGCTAGCACTCCTCAATCTCTCACGATGCGGAGCCCGAATCCTCTCTCTGCCTGGGGAGTTGCCACACTCTTTTGTGAGCTTGGGTTAGCTTATACATTTTATCCCTTGTATTCTCAATGTCATAAAATATCTCCGAGAGCTCCGTTAGTGTGAAGTTTGAACCAGAGTCACTTCCTCTGGAACATCTGCATCCTTTTCATCACAACCTCCTCACTTACGTCCATAATGAGTGCGCCTTCTCCAGGCTCCTCCGGCTGCATGTCTGGAGTGTCTCAAATGGCAGCAGTTCAACAGCAGTGTCAACACCCCCTCATCCTGGAGGACCGCCTCAGCAGAAGAATGTCGCCGCACCCGCAGCCCTGCCCCTTGCCAGGGCAGTCCACACCCAAGAGCTCAATTTCACAGAGGGAGAGAGACTTCTCACCCAACTCGGGACAACACTGAGGGGTCATCCTATCTCCAGAAGCCTCCACAGGGTCTGCTAAGGCTTCCATTTATTGGGACACTGTATTCCCCAATAAATGTCTTATGCTAATCTCTGTCTCAGAGACTGCTTCCCAAGGACCTTAACCCATGACAGGGATGATAAGGCTTCAAGTCAGCAACATATTCTCAAGTGATTTGGGGGAGGCGGGGAGAGGGGAGGGAGTGGAGGGGGAGCTTACTGTACTATACTTAAACCTTTTCTATAAATTTGAGATTGTTTCAAAACGTAAGAAATAATGTGAAGCGGGAAAAGCACAATTACACTAAAAAGTTCTCATTGTATACCTATAAAATCAGTATTAACAATTCACATTTTTTTCTACTGTCTTTAAGGAGGCCCTCTGAGAAGAAGGGGGGGAAAAAAGCTAGGATAATGTTTTTTAAACCATTAAGATCTTTCTCCCACACAAACATAAAATCCTGCCAGCTCACCAAATGTGCCACGTCTCACATTATCACCCTCACATCTGTCTGCCTGTTCCCTTTCACAATTCAAGCGTGCCTGCGTTTTTCTATGTGACCTCGCCTCTTTCCCACCTTAAAACAGAAAGCAAAACCACCTGCTAGAACCTTGCTACTCAGGGTAGCATCCCTGGACCTGCAACACGGAAATCCCTGGAAACTTGTTAGAAATGCAGACTCTCAGGCCCTGTCTCAAACGCACTGTAACAGAAGCTGTATTCCCATAAGATTCCCAGATGATGTTCTATGTTCTTTAAATTCTGTGAAGCAAGGTTCTAGTTTCTACTGTGGGATGCAGAGAGCTACAAAAATCACTGTCACTGCCCTTACAGTGAAACTAAGTTCAAATTCATGACTTATTTCGAACCAAACCCGTAAGAGAGCTGAAGTCACAGTGCAAACAACTTGGCCTAAATTAAGAGAGAGGCAGGCACTTGCAAGGACAGAGGGGACAGGGGACGTGAGCACTTGCTTACTTGGGATCGATGCAACCAGACACCTTAAGAAGGGTGCCGCTAGCATAGTAAGGGCGCAGGTGAAGGCAGAGGGCGGGCTGGGGGACAGTGGGAAGGCACTGGCATACAGATGAACTGGGGGAGTCCGCACTTCCTTGCAGATTCTCTCACCAGAAATCCCACTAGACACAAAAAGTGATGAGAGAGAGAATCTTGAGAAAGTGTCCACTTTGGTGCAGACCTTCAGGAGTGGAAAAGCAGTCATGCGGAAGGGACATGAAATTCTACCTGGATCCCTTTTTCAATCTCTCCTATGAGTCAAAGGCTTTAGTCCGTGAGAAGGGCAAAAATACTGTCGGGGAAGGTGACCAATCATCCAGTTTGCCAGGGACTAGCTCAGTTTTAGCACTGAAAATCCCATAGCCCAGGAAAAAAATGTATCCCTAGCTCTTGGGTATTTTAACTTGAAAAACGGAGTTCAAATCATCTTCTTGATTTCAGAAGCTTCTTACCAAAGAAAGTGAAAAGATCTTACCTGCTAAATGGCCTGCATATTTTTACAAAATGCTGCTAAAAAGGGGTGTGATTTGCTAACCTGTGATATTTTATTTTTCTCTGATGAACTAGAATTTTACACAGGACTGTCTGTAAAAAAAAATAAATGAGTATACTAGTAATAAGTGGTTAAAATAAGTTTAGACCTCTGACCAATGAGTAAAGGAATAATCTCAGTAATACTCAAGCTACTATAGTAGTACTATCCAAAGCTCCCTTTAATCTTTAAGAGCCAAATCCTTCTTTATTGATACTCCTCCTCTGCTGACTACAATCTGGCTTCTTCCCAAATAGTTCTTATAAGACTACTTCTGCCAGCCCAGCCGGCGTGGCTCAGTGGTTGAGCGTGGACCTCTGAACCAGCAGGTCAGGGTTCGATTCCCGGTCAGGGCACATGCCGGGGTTTGAAGGTTCAATCCCCAATGTGGGGCACGCAGGAGGCAGCTGGTCAATGACTCTTATCGTTATATTTCTATCTCTCTCTCCCTTCCCATCCTTCTCTGAAATCAATAAAAATATATTTTAAAGAAAACACTTCTGACAAAAACACCAGTCTCTTTTGTGTTAAATCCTAAGCACCCTCTTCCGACACCCCTGCCCCCAAGCCTTTCCCTTACTTGACTTAGTCAAAGCATCGGATCAACCCACTGTCTTTCTCACTTAGCTTCTGGAACACACATTCTTGTATTTTTCCTGCCTTTGTGGACACTCCTCCTCAGTCTCCTTCTAGTTCTGATTCTTCCTCCTCTTCCCTTCCAATACACATTGGTGTTTTTGAGTTCTCTCCTGGATCTTCTTTTCCATCTAGACACAATTGTTGACACCCACACTCACATCTTCAGCCTAAACTTCCCTATAAGTTCAGATTTGTAATATAAATACAACACACACACACACACACACACACACACACACACACACACACACCTAATTACTTGATATCTCCATTCACATTCACACAGGTATCTTAAACTTGACATGTCCAAACTTAAGACTTTAATTTCCATCCCCTCGAAACCTATTTGCCCCCAGACTTCTCCCTCACAATTATTAGGACAATCTTTTACTCAATCACTAGTCAGAACCCTAAGTCTTCACTTTCTATTTTCTTTCCCTTAATTACCTGCCCCTTTCTACCCATCAGCAAGTTCCATCAGTTGACTCTCAAATAAATATTTTATTTTTATTTATTTTTATTGATTTCAGAGAGGAAGGGAGAAGCAGAGAGTGATAGAAACATCAATGATGAGAGGGAATCATTGATCAGCTGCTTCCTGCACATCCCACACTGGGGATCGAGCCTGCAACCTGGGCAAGTGCCCTGACCAGGAATCAAACCATGACCTTCTGGTTCATAGGTCGACGCTCAACCACTGAGCCATGCTGGCCAGGCTCAAATAAATATCTTGAATCCACCTCCTTTTCTTCATCTCCGTGGCCACTTAGTCTAAACTACCATCACCCCTAGCCTAGACTACTGTAACAGCTTCCTAAGTGGTCTCCGAGCTTATGCATTTGCAACCTGCAGTTAGTCCATTAGCAGCCACAGTGCTCTTTACACCCCATTATTTCACTCCAGGGCTTAACCTTCAAACGGCTTTCCTAAGGTTTACCTACAGAGGCCCTGACTAATCTGGCTTCTGCCTACCTGCCTATCTCATTCCACGCTCCACTTTGTTCATTAAATTCCACCCATAAATGCTTTCTGTCAATTCCTGTGCTATGCCAAGTCCCTTCTTATCTCAGTGTCTTGGTATTTGCTTTTCCTCCTCAGAATGCTCTCCTCCCGCTGTCTGAATGGCCGGCTTCTCAAACCTTTCTTTTCAGTTTAAATATTACCTACACAAAGGCCTTCGCAGATCGCCTTATCTAAATAAGTGTCATTCTGTTTATTCTAACAGCACAGATTATATATAATGATTTAATTTATTTACTATATTACTCATATCTTTCCTCTCTCAAAAAATGTAAGTCTCACGAGAGTATTATGCCAAGCTAATTAATTCTATTATTCTAGAGGCCCAATGCAAAAACATTTGTTCAAGAGTAGGCCTTCCTTCCCCCGGCTTCCGGCACCGGCTTCCCTCGGGCCCCGGCTTTGTCAGGAAGGATGTCTGGAATGACGTCCAGAAGATGTCCAGTCTTATTAGCATATTACCCTTTTATTATTATAGATGGTAGGGAGAGTAACAAATATTTGTTAAATAAAACTTTCAAAGCTTGTAAAGCTTTCCAATGAATAGTATGTTAGATATTTTTTATAAAACTCATTCAAAAATCTAAAGAAAAATTAGAGTAAAGGTTAGAAACATATGACAGTTATGCTGTCACAAATACTAGTTTTCTGACTTTTCCAAATTCCTCAAACAACTTATAAACTTCTTTTGCACACTGATTTTACTTTGATTTTGCTTATGCAAATGCCATATTTGCTTTTGTATTGAATGTTAAAAGATAGACTATGTAACTTCAGAAGTAGTTTTATGAAATACTAGGCTTTTTTTCAAAGTACGAATGTTTTAAACCATACAGTGTACTAAGTAATCTACCCTAAAACTCAGAAAGAAAACAGAAAATCTAAACTAACCCAAATAAGAAAACCATCTATATTAATAAAAGGGTAATATGCTAATTAGACTGGGAGACCTTCCAGACGTCCTTCCAGACAAAGCCATGGTGGCAGGGCTGAGGCAGAGGTGGTTAGGGGTGATCAGGCCAGGAGGGGAGGGCAGTTGGGAGTGATCAGGCTGGCAGGGGGCGGGGGCAGTTGGGGGCAAGCAGGCTGGCAGGGGGCAGCAGTTGGAGGCGATCAGGCCAGCGGGTGGGGGGAGTTAGGGGTAAGCAGGCTGGCAGTGGGGGCAGTTGGGGGCGATCAGGCTGGCAAGTGGGACAGTTGGGGGCGAGAAGGCCAGCGGGGGAGGGGGGGGAAGAGTGGGGGCGAGCAGGTGGCAGGCAGAGTGGTTAGGGGCAATCAGGCAGGCAGGCAGGTGAGTGGTTAGGAGCGGATCGGGCCTAAACCGGCAGTCGGACATCCCCTGAGGGGTCCCAGATAGGAGAGGGTGCAGGCAGGCAGGCAGGTGAGTGGTTAGGAGCGGATCGGGCCTAAACCGGCAGTTGGACATCCCCTGAGGGGTCCCAGATAGGAGATGGTGCAGGCCGGGCTGAGGGACACCACCCCCCCCCCCAACGTGCACAAATTTTGTGCACCGGGCCACTAGTTCTAATATAAATTTCCCTGAAACTTTAAGATCCCAAAATAGTAATATCTCAGTTAATCAGGTGCTTAAAACAATGATCCTCTGAACAGCCAAAATCCAGATATTAGCAAAAGTACTCACAATATCTTCAATGTGAGATCTGAGCATCAAAGATCAATAATGTGATAGAAGCAATTGGCTAGCTGGAAAGACAAAGAAGGATAGTGGTCTATGACCTTGAAACATATATCAGGATTAAACCCTATTGAGAAGCATAGGGGGATCAAAAACAAAATGAGAATGAAAGAAAAAGAAAAGAAAGAAAAAACACATGGAAGAGTAACAAAGAGCAGACATTAAAAATAATAAAAAAGATGCCAAGAAGCAAACCTCCTTACACAGCAGAAAAGAGTTTACCACAACCACAAGGGATGAATGAGAATAGCCTGTAGAATAGTCTGCAGGCACTGAGGGATGGGGGAGGGTTACTATAAGTCCAGCACATTTCACTACCACTATATGACAGAGTCTGAAGAGCCTGCCAACTGGAATGGCATGTGGTGTGATGACTAGTAGTATATCTACAAATGGAAGTAGCCCCCCAAAATATTACTGTATTAAAATACAGTATTTAAGAACTCTGGCATCTAGCAGAAGCTAAATTGTGTCATACTTTCATTAAGGCAGAGAAAAATGAAGTACTATGTTCAAATATGCTTCCAACAAAAGCTATCAAAGTAAATGCTTAAGAGCTTAAGAGGAATGACATCTCGTGACCTGCAAAGTCCTTTGTCTAGAAGATCTCTCATTTACCAGAAGATCTGAGGTAACTAAGTTATTACATTTTAACATCGAACTTCTTGTTTCTAATGTGGTTGTTTTCATTAACTTAAAGCAGACATAAACCTATGAGTCAAACCTATGAGGTTTATAGGGAAGAGTCCTATAAACCTACATACTAATTAATTCAGCTGACTCGAGAAAAATGCTAGTAAATTTTTCACTCAGGGATTGGTCTTTATTTGTTCCAGTTAGCTTTTCACTGACGTGCCAAAGAAAACCAGTCAAAAGTGTGGTTATGCAAACTCATCACTATTTTTAGAAAAACTGAAACTATTAATGGTTCAATATCAGATCATCCCCAACATTTAAAAACACCCACTATCTTTAGTTGCAACTGACCTTCTGGATGCCCCTGTAAAGTAGCAGACTTTATATTATTTCAGTTTTCCTATCCACAAATTTGTTTATAAAAGCTTGCTTGTCATGATTGCTTAAGTTAGCAATAAGTGACTGCTGAGATGAACAACACCAAATTAATTACTAGTGACTCAAACACTCCAGCAGTGTCCAACTTACCTGAAGCCATATTTTCTAAGTATCTAATATTTAGAATTTAGTCAAGAACTTAGAAAATTAAGAGACATCGCAATCAAGGAAAACAGTTATCACAAAGCTCATTTATTTGATAGAGAGATTAGGAGTTTGATAGGGAGGTCAGGAGTTATCCTCTGACCTTATCCAGAGACAAATAAATGTAAAATAAAGCAATGAGCAAGAAGCAAAGAGAATACACTGATGACAGCAAGTATCCATGTATGATAGGAGAGGAGAGGCAAGGTAGAGGATTGAAGCAGCAGCAGCTTACAGCATTTCATATAAAGCGATGGCTCTTGACCAGGACAATTTTGCTACCCTCCTCCTCTTCCCCCCACCCCACACCTTCTCCATGGAACATTCGGCAATGTTTGGAAACATTTCTGGTTGCCAGAATTGGGGTGAGGTGGGTACAAGGGTGCTCTGTCATCTAGTGGGTAGAGGACAGGGACACTGCTAAAAATCCGCTGTGGATGACAGCCCCCACAACAAGGAAGTATCCAGCCCAAAATGTCAACAGTGCCGATGCTGAGAAATCCTGATATGGAGGAGGGAGTCCCACGTAGCCTAATATATAAAAGAAATCACTGCACTAGCCCTCAGCATAAGAACTAATGTTCAAATTTCTTAAAATAAACAAAACCCAATATGTTAATGGTATGTATTAATAGAGAAAGATGTAATACAAGATTTCCAACAGAAATTTATTCTTTTTTTAAATGCACTGATAGAAAGTAATCAATTACGACTATTAAGCATGGCCATCTACATGGAATAGCTCTTCCTAATTCCCCTTCCCTTGAATCCAGACTGGTCTTAGTGACTTGCTCAACCAGCAGCAGTGACATTCTGGGACTTCCAAAGCTAGGTCGTAACAAGTCGGGTGGAAGGTTGAATAATGTCCATACCCAATCCTCCAACTTTTGAGTATGTTACCTTGTATGGCAAAGGAGATTTTGCAGATGTGATTAAATTAGGATGTTGAGAGAATGAGGTTATCCAGGGCCTAAATGTGATCTCGGGGGTCACTATAATGGGGAGGCAAGAAAAGCTCAATGAAGGAGATGACATAACAATAAAAAACAGAGATCAGAGTGATGTGGACAGGAACCAAGGAATGGCAAACGCTGGAAGAGACAAGGAAGAGCTTCTCCTATGGAGCCTCCAGGAAGGAAGCTTGCTGATGCTTTTATTAGCCCCCTAAGTCTCATTTTGGACTTCAAAACTCCAGACTGCTAAGAAAATAAACTTGTATTATTTTAAACCACTAAATTTGTGGTAATCTGTTATAGCAGCAATATGAAACCAATACAAAGTCTTAAAGTTTCTAACTAGCTTTCTTGGGACATTTTCTCTGGGACCGTGGTCTATCACTTAGCTATTACAGCATGCTGAGATTGATACGCTGCTGAGGTCACATGTTCCTACTCTGGCCAACCGTTGAGGTGGAGCCCAGCCTTCCAGTCATCTCCACCAAAGTGCCAGACGTGAGCGGAACCATCCTGGACTCTGTAATCAGCCCATCTTCCAGCTGAAGTCTACGGAGTGACCTCTATAGATACCACATGAACCAGGTGAATTATCCAGCTGAGCCCTGATTATACTCCTGATCCACAAAAATCAAAAGATATAATAGAATGGTTGTTGTTTTAAATCACATGTAACTCCGGACATCAAGTTATATGTACCAGTCAGTGATGATTAAAGACTGTTGAATAGCATATATCCATTTTATAATGGAAAAAAAAATCTTATTTGTGTTATCTGTTCTTTACTGGCAGTAATCCCTAGTAATAGAGGCCACTCCAACATGCCCAATAACTCTAAAGTATTCAGAATTAAGCTTGTTGGGATATACTGATATATTAGGTTCTTTCCATATTAGTAAAATAATTGATTGTGGCAAAGCTTCATTTTAACTTATCTAGTCCCAAGATATAGAAGCTCTCAAGCTTCTTAGATATCTCTCACTCCTCCTGACTCAATTCACATCCTCACCCTGGCTCTTCTCTTCTTGCTGTGTCTAGTTGGGGCTACTTCCCTTGTTCCTCTTATACTATTTCAGGGAAGGCACTAAAATATCTTTATTCACGCATCTGAATTTAGAGTATGAAATGCTTTCCTTACCCTCATTCTCATTCTCTTTCAGCAAAAGCTGAAATTATCTCCAATTCATCCCAGAAGTTAATAGCGTAACAGAGTGGCTATTTTCTCCCATAATCCTGAACAATAGGCTGAGAAAAATGGAGATACTTTCTTTAAGAGTCCAAGATCCCTACTGGGTCATAGCGCCATGAAAAATCTTGTTTTCAAGTATTCTAGATATCCACTTTAATATCAGCTTTTTATCTTGCAGCCTTTCATTTGACAAAGGCCCTTCTACTATATGGCAAGTTCTCAAAACGAAGCTCCTCATCTACTTAAGTAATCACAAAAGGTGAGAAACTACAAGATTATACGTAGTTTAGAATTATATATATGGTGTGCCTATGTGGATGTAGATAAATGGTAAAAAAAAAAAAAGAAAAAAGAAAAAGAAAACAACTAAATGTACACAATTATCACCTAATACGGCGAAAAAGAAAAAATGCAAGCTAATTAAGATCTAACATTGAAAGCCCGCTTGGCTCAGTGGTTGAGTGTCAACCTAAGAACCAGGAGGTCAGAGTTTGATTCCCCGTCAGGACACATGCCCAGGTTTCAGGCTCCATCCCTAGTGTGGGGCGTGCAGGAGGCAGCCAATCAATGACTCTCTCTCACCACTGATGTTTCTATCTCTCCCTCACTCTTCCTCCCTGAAATCAATAAAAATATATATATTTTTTTAAAAAGATCTAACATAGATAGAAAAACTGCTCTGTTCACTGCAATATATCTCTTGTTATATGTCAAAAGGATCTCATTTTTAAAATACTTAAGTACATGTTTAACAAAAATATTCCCCAAGAAGCTCCCTTTTTTTTTTTTCTTCAAATCAAATCTTTTGCTGCGCCTTCCCCAAAGCCAACTCTTATCTCTATGTAATTCTCCAGCAAACATTAATTACAACACCTTAAGTAAGTGTGGAAGGCAGCCTCTCAGATGCCTCCAATGACTTCCGCCTCCCGGTTTTACACCCTGTACAGTACCCTCCTACGAAAAGAGATGGACTATCTCTTCTAAGACTGGGTAATAAGAGACTGTGGCTTCCAACTTAGACTGTGTCGTCGCTTGTCCTGGAGGGAGCCAACTGCCACTCCTTGAGAACACTTAGGTGGCCCTGGGGGGTGGCCCTCATGGCAGGAAATTGCGACTTCCAGCCTACCGCTGAGTGAATGAGCCTTTTTGGGAATGGATCTTCCAACCCCAGTCAAGATGTCAAACGATGCAGCCACAGCTGAAAGCTTGATTACAACTTTATGAGACTCGAGTCAGAAACATCTCACTAAGCTGCTCCAGGATTCCTGAAGCTGTGAGACAATACCTGTTTGTTTTAAGCCATTATATTTAGGGGTGTTTGTAATACAGCAACGTACAACTAATACAATGAGCAATGCCACTGCCCATCCTTCAAAAACCAAATTGCTGTACATTCGGCCCATAGTATCTGCAGGCTCTGCATCTGGGGATTCAACAAATCAAAGATAAAAAATATTCGGGGCGGGGGTGGGGGAAGGGGAGGGAGTTACGGTTGCTGTCATGTACAAAGTAGTTAGGCCTAGGATGGTTGCGTCTGTACTGAACATGTACAGACTTTTTTTTTCTTGTCATTATTCCCTAAACAATACAGTATACTGTAACAACTATTAACATAGCATTTACATTGCATGAGAAGTAATCTAGAGAGGATTTGAAGTACACAGGGATGGTGGGCATAGGTCATATGCAAATAGTGTGCCATTTTATAGAGGGGGCTTGAGCATCCACAGACTTTGGTACCCATGAGGGTCCTGGAACCAGTTTTAAAAATAATTATAAATAGAAATTGTAATTGCATAAAGTGGGAGACAAATTTGTTTGAAAATCTTGGCTAAAATTAAAGGCAACTGTAATGATGTCAGCTTGCCAGCCCTACTTGTAAAAACAATGAAATAACAATGTACTATCTGAGGATATGAACAGTTTCTGGAGAAAAGACCAGGTTGAGCAGGTAAATTGAGAAGACAATACCAACTTTTTTTAAATTGGGGAGGAAATCAGTTTGTAATTTAAAAATCTCAGTATCCTAAGTAGCTATGATAAGACATCCCACAAAGTAGGGGTTATCTATTATAAGTCAATTCTATGAATCTAATGCTTTATCTTGTCACAGACTATATCAATTGCCTACTGATAAACTCATAAGGAAGATAAGGGCAAAAGTACCAAATTTCAGCAGTAGATTCCACTGACATATCAAAGCATGGATGATTTTTTTCTTGTAATGTTTCCACACCAAATCCAAAACATGTCATAATATCATACAAGAAAACTTCCCAGGAACACATAAGATTCCCTACAATAAGAAAAAGCCCTTTTAACAAAAATTTATTTCATTAGAAAATCCACTAAGTACACACACACATATAATACGTGAATCGGGTATTGAAAAAGCAACAATAAAAGAAAAACAGGAATTTTTTGTTTGTCTGGGAAAAGAAATGTTGATTTCAGCAATGTAATGAGCTGCATTCATTTGCAACATAATAATGAATAAGGTAATTTATTAGTAACGATTTGATTCCAGTTATCTCCATAGCAACTATATGTATTGAGATTGAAAACAATAAAGAACATTAAAACTGTCTTAAAAATGAAACCAGTAGCATCACTTAAGTGTCATTTGAGTCAAAGAGCAATAATTTAGTCATCAACATTGGCAAAAATAGTTTACTTAAACTTTAAAGTTCTTTAGCTTATAAATAGGAGATAAGCATTCTTTCTCATATAACATACATACTTATTAAGTATAATTGATCTAACTAATCTCCATTGACTGAAGTTTACATAAAACTATGTTAAACTTCAAAATACTATCTTTGTTGTAAAATGCAGCATATCTATTGCAATGTGCAATAGGAGTGAAGTAAAATTTACCCAGGACATGCTTTTTCAAGAATTGTCTTAAAATTATATTAATAGGGCCCTTCGATCTTGTAACAATGATAATATAGAATTTCCAAGAAATTACTTAGACAGGTCAAATGTGTGTTCAAACAGTCTTGCTCATGGAGAAGTTCAGCACGTGAGTGGCTATTGTATCAAGGAGCTCATTTTCAGAACTGAATGTTTTAAAACCACATACTGAGTACACACATAGCTTACAAAATATGCTAGCATTTGATTATGATTTAATATAATGTGATTACACATTAAAAAAATGAATTGATTGCAATGTGACATTTTTCCTATAAAAGCACTGTGGGTGGACACTGTCTTGAATCACCCAATAGTATAAATTGGTCCACAATTCCCTGAATTTAGTGGGGAGGGAGGGGAGTGGCTAAAAGATACAATTAAGCCAAAAGGTCACGGTTAGATTCCCAGTCAGGGCATATGCCGGGTTGCAGGCTCGATCCTCAGCCTGGGGTATGCAGGAGGCCGCTATCAATGATTCTCTTATCACTGATGTTTCTCTCTCTCCTCTCCCTTCCTCTCTGAAATCAATAAAAATGTATATTTTTAAAAAGACACAACTAATAAAAAGTTTTTGAAGAAGTAGTATAGGTAAGTCATATAGAGGTAAATAAATCTTTCCTCCATTCCTGTGCATAGGCCAAAGAAACACCTTCAAGTAAGTTCCTGTGGCAAATCAAATACCATCTTCCAAAGCAATATGCTGTAAACTTAAGGAATCTACAGAATGGCTATGTACCCACCAACTTTGTGTGTGTGTGTGTGTGTGGGGGGGGTAAACTTTCAATGTTCAAACACATCAGAATGTAATATAAAATAGTAGCAATGTATTTTGTCTATACTACCATATTTAAATGGCAAATATTTTAAGACGGAATGATTTTATCTTTTGCTCCTTTCATCCCTTTGATTTTATGAATTGTTAGCTTTTGCAGCTGGACTCAAATTCTGACCTACCAGCATGCTGCACTGATTGCAAAAATATCCTATTTTAACGTGTTGGCTTAAAAATAGCTTTGCTTTCACCATTGCAGATTACTTTTGAGCAGAAGTCTGCTTTTTCTTGTAGAGCCACAGATTCTCAGAAAAAAAATACCTTCTTGTTTACTTCATTCTTTCAACCTCTGGGGAAACAACAAAACTGGAGTTTAACTCGCGAAGCACCGAACTTAATATGGGCTTGCAAGTATGTATCTGCAGTTGCTGGTTTGATCCATTCTTTCCATTTCCCGGGGAAATGTTCCCTTCCGCTGCTCAAGTGAAACTAGATGTGTGTGCAAACAAGCAGCCGAGGGCATCTCTGCCTTAGGAAGCAACATCCCTTCTTTTGGGCCCCCAGACATCTTCGTTCCACGACCATTCAAGAAAGTTTCTTCCTCTCGGGTTCGCAGCACTTTCGGGGGAAGCAGGCATGCCACCTGCGCGGCTGCTTGTTCAGACGAAAGCATCGAGTGACAAGGGGGCTGGGGACGGGGAGGCACACCGCAAATCAAAACAAAATCAAAACAGGATCGGCTGGCCATTCGGGCTGAAGCTCGGGCTTCTGAGACTGGGGAGGAACCAGCCAGCCCAGCGTGGGCCCTGGCTGCCTGGCTAGATCGGCTCCGGTCCCACCTGCCCCGGGGACACTCAAGAGGCGGAAAGTTCCCCCCACCTCGGACGTCCCAGGCGCCGGGCCAGGCCGGCGAGGGGGGCCGGCGGGTGGGGCGGCGGCGGCGATGGCTGGGGTCCCAGGCCGAGGTGCGGGCTCTCGGGGTAGGCGGGGCAGGGGAGGGCGCCAGGCCCCCGGGTGACCCCCCTCTCCATCCCCTTTACCTTGGGCGATGGCAATGGACTCGAAGCGGTGCAGCTCCTTGAGCAGGCAGCTCCTCTCGGTGGAGTGCAGGCTGTAGATGAAGTCGCGCGCGCCCTGCGCCGTGTTCAGCGCCTCCATGGGCTCCTTGGGGTGGGTGCCCAGCGCCCGGGGGCCGCCGGGGGAGCCTCCGGGGAACGCGATCGCCAGCAGCCCCCGCCCGCAGCCACACCAGGACGGCAGGCGGGGCGCGGCGGCGGCGGCCGGGCCCGGCCTCAGGCTGCGCGCGGTCCGGCTCCGCAGCAGCGGCAGCAGCCGGGACATGGCGGGCTGGGGCGCGGGGACCCCCGCGGCAGTCCGGGAGGGCGATCTCGGGCGAGGCAGAGGCTAGAAAGAGCTGGGCTCCGCCGACCCCGCCCCGATGTCCTCCAGATGGGCAGCCGAGGCGCCGGGCACCATGCACTCCCCGGGCCCGCACGGCTCCCGCGTCCTCTTCCGTCCCCGACCCCTTCCAAAAGGCCCGCGGCGGCTCCGGTCCCTCTGATGAGACAAAGTTTGTGCGAGGCGATCGGGCTGGGAGGGGGGGCGGGCGGGCGCCTCCCGCGCGGAGCAGGAGCGGCGCGGGCAGGCGGGCTCGGCGGGGTTGGTGTCTGTCGATCTGCCTTTCCAGGGGGATGAGTCAGCCACGCGCCGCCCTCCTCCAGCGCCGCCCTCCTCTCCCGCCGGCTTTCCCAGCGCTCGCTCCCACCCCGATCGCTTTCCGCGCCCTCGAAGCGGCCGCGCTGTCAGGCCGCAGCCGCCGCCGGTACCTCTAGCGGTGGTTTAAGGGGTAACAGGGCGGGGCCAAGGCAGGGGGCGGGGCCGGGAGGGGCGGGGCCGCGCAGGCGTAGTCCTCTGACTCGCGGGCCGCGCTCGGGTGTGCGGAGCGTGCACCAGCGTGCGCACCCCCTCCGGTGCGTGGAAATGGAGGCAGAGAGGGCGCGCCCCCGTTGTGCTGGTGTCCGTCACCATTAAGTCTGGGGATGGAAATAGCGAAGAGGAGCTTTGAACCCCTCGCCCGGCCGGGTAGTGCAGCTGTCACCCGGCCCGCCCTAGCGCCCTGCCTAAATCGGAGGCTCCTTCCGAACAGTGCCCCAGCCTGCGCCCCCCTCTCCGGACGTGGGCCAGGAGGGTACCAGCCAGGCCGCCCCGACAGCCGCGCTACCGCTCCGAGCCTCGCGGGGTCACAGCACCCTACTGAGGGTTTGGGAGATTGAAGCGCCCAAGCTGCGCTCTTTGCCAAGCCAGCGCCCACCGTGGCCTCGGACAGACACTTCGGTCTCCAAGGCACCCGCTCTGGGAGCTCCAAAGAGAGGGCGCGGCCAGCTCTACCCCTTCCCAAGGAGGGTTTGAGACTGACATCTTGACACTGAGAACAACACCCTTCCTCGTTCTGATGCCAGCAGCTTGCAGATGGTTGATGCTGGAGCGCTGGAGGCGGGTGTCACACACCTTTCCCCGGTGTTTTCTCAAGGTTTGTGTGATTTCTCTATACCGAAACAAAGAATTCCGCGATTCTCCACTATTTCCAAATGTCCAGGTTCTAGGCATCTTTCAATAGACTCAGCTCAGACTCGCCTACTCCAGGATTTCCTTTCTCTCTTCATCTGAACCTGTCTTAATGTCACCTAGGCTTCCCTTGTTAAGGGAATAGATCCACTTAGAGACTAAATCTGCTCAAGTATAATCAAGATCTAAATCCTATCCTTATTATATCCGCTGCTGCTGCTGCTGCTGCAGCCAGACCAAGCCCTGGGTTGTAATAGATGTGCTGTAAACATGTAAGTGCAATATATTCACTAAGTCTCCCTGCCTAGTGGTTCTCAAAGTATGGTCCCTGGACAGCAGAGCTTGTTAGACCTGCAAATTCATGTGCGCCACCAGACCTCCTGAATCAGAAACTGGGAGTTGGGCTCAGTCGTGGGTGTTTTAACAGGCCCTCTACTTAATACTGATGCACGCATAAGTTTGAGACCCACTGCTCTAACTTAAAGAAACATGGAAAGCAACTTTTCTTTTAATTCTCAAGGACTCTGGTATAGTAATGACAATTAATGTACTCTGGCCTGGCCCGTGTGGCTCAATGGTTGAACGTTGACCTCTGAGCCAAGAGGTCATGATTCCCTTCCCAGTCATTGCACATGCCCAGGTTTTGGGCCCCATCCCTGATGGGGGGCATGCAGGAGGCAGCCAATCAATGATCAGTGATTCTCTCTCAACATTGATGTTTCTATCTCTCCCTCTCCCTCTCTGATATCAATGGAAATGTTTTTTGGTGGTTTTTTTGAAAAGAATGTACTCTGTGGAAACGAAGTTTTTTGAGTGCACAGACTGTCTTTCTTGTCTTTGAAACCCTATATTCCCCGGTGTGTGTTGGAATCCTCTGCAGAGTTATTTCAGTCTCGAATTCTTGGTATTACCACCACCTTCCTCTATTTCTCTTACCCCCAAGAAATTCTGACTCACTGGGCTTGGGGTGGGGTCCTGGGAAGTGAGATTTGGAAAAACTACTCACTAAGAACCCATTCCCAACAGATTGCTGAAAACCATGGCCTAGCCGGGTGTTAGTGGTAGACTATTATAGTAGTGGTCCCAATGAATCATGCCTTATGGTATCCACTCCCTTGTGTAGACCTGTCCCACATTGACTGTGGGCTTGGCTTGCTATTAGTGAATTAGTGGGACATCACCAACCTGATCTGATAAGTGCTTGCTCGTTGGGACTTGCTGTAATGTGTCTGCTGTAATGTGTTTGCTGTATGATTTATGGATATTTCATTCTGCTATAGAAAATAGGAGAAACTGAAATGTACACACGATTTGCTTATGGGACATGTTACACATAATATAAATGGATATGTGTTTAAAAAGGATGGAAAAAATGAAAGTGCTATTTTTAGATAGAAAGAGGTAGACCAAGTGACCTTTGAATACTAATAAGGCATGAATTGTACTACTTCTAGTCTGACAACAATGTCATCCCTAAATTGGCCACCTACTAGTGACACCCATTATAGCTTCATTATGGCCTCATGCAGTCTCTGTACAAGATAAACCCCTAGCTACTCAGCCAGCTAATGACCAGACACAGTTATGACCAGACATACGTGTCCTCACATCTCTCTGACAGAAGAGATGCATGTTGGTTTCTGGCTCCTTTAATCTGCTAAACCCCCCTCATTCACTCTTCATTCTGGTCCTTAGAACTACGCCATCTGCAGAGAAGACTGGCACAGCAGGGAGGGTGAGGACATATGAACATTGCAGAAAACAAAATGTAGGTACTATGGTCCTTCCACTCTGCTTGTACCCTATCTAGGCACGTTTATCTACCACATCTCTTTCCTGTTGCTTCACACTCTGTTCTAAACTGGTTGATAAACTAGGTAACTGTTGCTGCTCCTTGAGTGAATGTGCTATGCCAGACTTGGTGGCTTAGATAGCCAGTTTATTTTGCTATTGATTTTGTGGCTCAGAAATTGGGAAAGGCTTGCTTGGCCAGTTTATTGTTTGAGTCTCTTATCAGATGTCAACTGCAGCTGCTGTCATTTGAAGGCTTATTTGGGCTGGACATCCAAGATGGCACACTCTGTGGCTGACGGTTGATGCTGGCTGTTGGCTGTCTGGAAGCTCAGCTGAGACTATGAACCAGAGCCTTCCCAATCCCTCCAGCATGGCAGACTTCTCACATGGCATCTGGCTTCCCTCAGAGTGAGTGTCTGAAAGGACCAGACTCATGGCCTTTTCAGAATTATCCTAAGAAGTCGTGCTGCATCACTTGCACTTTATTCTACTAGCTACCAGCAAGCCACAAAAGCCATCTCAGATTCAAAAGAAGGGAATGTAGAGCCCTCACCTCTCCCCAACGAAATGGGGACATGTTTTAAAGCTGCTCAATTTCATACTCCGTGGGCTCATATTTATCTGTCCATAAACATACCTACAGGCAACAAGACTGTGACTGCCCACAACCAACATAAAAAGTGTGCATACACATAAAATACCCAGACACATGCATGCATGAACACACACCTATGTGACTTTTTCAGGGTAATATTTTGTAACTTTTCCCCCTTCCAGGCTTCCCATCATATTTGAGATTGGGGAGGGAGATTGACCAAGCTAAATATAAATAATAGGGCTATGAAATGCCTTTTGTTCAAACTTTAAACTCAGATTTTTAGTGAGGCCTCCAAATCGTACATCTACTTTTAAAAAATGACTCTATCGCCCTAACTGGTTTGACTCAGTGGATAGAGCGTCGGCCTGTGGACTGAAGGGTCCCAGGGTCAATTCCAGTCAAGGGCATGCACCTTGGTTTCGGGCACATCCCCAGTGGGGAGTATGTAGGAGGCAGCTGAATCAATGTTTCTCTCTCATTGATGTTTCTAACTCTCTATTCCTCTCCCTCTCCATTCCTCTCTGTAAAAAATCAATAAAATATATATTTTGGGAAAAAAAAGACTCTATCTTTGAGCCCAGCAGAAAGGTCAGTAGAAGGATTTTGAATGTTCCTGTTTGTTTTGGAAGAAAAATAAGGAGTCCATTCTGACATTCTGAACACCTTTTCAGAGAGACTTATTAAATCAGCTAGAATGGAACAACCTAGAAGAAGGTAAATTTGAGCAACAGCCCCCAAAAAAGTACAGGAATTGGACATGCCAGGTACTTCTGAAGGTAGAAATATAATTGAGCTAAAAAAAAAAAAAAAAAAGAAGACCTAGGTGAAAAATTTTAAGGGAGCTATGATAAAGCCAAATTTCCTTGTACATCTGATGCAGCTGGGAGATTGCCACTTCCTTGTCCCAGCAGAAGTCTAGAAGTTTACTAGTGGAGACACTAGATTTGGAGGCAGGAGAAACACCTGAGGCAAGGGAGGTACACCAAAAACAAGGAGATTGAGGTAGTGCCACATTCTGACTCATGGATCCCTTGCCACGCTTCTGCTGTGCCTCAAAAACACTGGTAGCCATACTATTGGGGGATTTCTCTCTGAGCAATTACTAAAAGAGCTCAGCTAGACCACCCTACAATGAAGCCATCAGTTAACTAGCTCTGTCCCTCACAATTTCCAAGCAGCTTTTTGTTTTCTCACCCTTAAATACAAAGTATGAGCCAGGAGCCCAAAATCACTAGTAAGTTGAAGAAAGCCTTCAAGATGGAAAGACAGAACCAAAATAGCTAGCATTTCTTTAATAGGGGGATCTCTGAGGATATAGGGAGCAAAATAAATGTTTGAAAATGCATAACATTAATATATTTGCAAAATAAGAAGAGATACTGTATCTATGGAATAATAGGAATCTACAAAAGAAAGAACATCCAGAAAACAAAAACAAAAAATTACTTGAAAATTAAAAATATGACAAAGTAAAAAATGTTCCAAAAGAATCAGAAGATAACATTCAGAAAAAATTTCTTTGAAAGTAGATGGTAGATAATATAACAAATATAAAATAGAAGATAAATGACAAAATTAAAGATTCAGGTCAGGAAGTACAAGAGAGTTAAAGAAGCTATAATAGTTTTGAAAATATAAGGGAGAAAATTGTCAAAGAAATGTCCAAAGGAAAGTTCCCAAAGAGAAGGTCATTTGTTCCAGCAGCAAAGTCAATGGCTCTCAAGGGACATTCAATAAAAAGAATCCCATTTCACAGTGGCTTCGGACATCTCAACAGCAACACTGGAAACCAGAAGACAATGGAGAAACAGCTTTAAAATTCTGAGGAAAACTATTCCATCTAGAATTCTATATCTAGCAATCTGGTGTGAGGGTAAAGTATAACCTTCTCAAATATTGAAGTCTCAAAATATTTAAATTTCATATGTCATATCAGGAAGTAACTGTAAGATGTATTTCATTAAATTGAAGGATTAAACCAGGAAATGGGAAGTCACAGGACAACTAGAGAGTGTCCAGTCCAAATGGGAGCAAGGTGATGGAAGGTTTGGGGAGGTTCTCCCAACTAGAGAACAACTCAATTGAAAGCCAAAGGGACCATTCATAAACCCATTGATGTTGTTCATACAGGTGAGTTTCTCTGAATAGAGAACATTAGAGAGTAGATTCAACACAATAAGAACACACACACAAAAATGAAGAAACAATAGGCATAATCCTATTATGTCCTCAGAAGAAGCTTCTAAAAGAGTTGAAAATAATTACCTTTCTGAACTAACAATTGGAAATAGGGAGACATGGTTGGGAACTGCTTTTTTAATTTTATATACTTTGGAGAACTATTTGACTTTTATAACAAAACTAGAGGCCCGGTGCACGAAATCATGCACGGGTAGGGTCCCTAGCCCTGGCCAACAGTCAGGGCCAATCTTTGGGGCAACCAGTGGGGCAATCGGGGAGCCCCTGCCGGCACCCGCCTTGGCCAGCCTGGCACTGCCCGCTCGCTGGCCCCACCCCCTGCCACCGCTGCGGGTCGCCTCCCTCTGCAGGGCAACTTAGGGGGGCCCCCTCTGGCACCTGCCTTGGCTGGCCTGGGGTTTGTGGCTGGGGGCAGCTCCTGCATTGAGCGTCTGCCCCCTGATGGTCAGTGTGCATCATAGCAGCTGGTCGTTCCACCAGTTGTTCCACTATTCAGTTGATTTGCATATTAGACTTTTATTATATAGGATACAACGTTGATAGAAATAATTTTTAAGTGCTCTTTGGATTTGCAATGAGAAAATCATTTATAATCTTTTGATATGCAATTTCAGTTAAGTGCTGGGAGGAGAGGTCAGATTATAGTGGGTTGAGAAGAGAAGTTAAGATGAGTGGGAGATGAAATTTAAAAGACAGCCAACTGTTGTTATTCAAATGTTTAGTTAAAGTCACTTGGTTTAGATATATCAGAGTAATGTCAGTGGGTGTTTCTCGGCATCTGGAAGGGTTCAGGAATCTGGAGAAGGTGCTACGGCGTAAATTAATAAAGAGACTAGAAAGATAATATAAATTTGTAATCCATGGGGGAGCCAGAGGAGCTTAGCTGTAGGAACCAAGTTCTCCTGAATCTTCGGACCCTTCGCTCTTTATTAACACAAATTGCCCTAAGGCAAAGCATATATACATACCAAAGGCTAAGGTTTAGTATACAGAGGCATTGTCGGTTTTGGGGGAACTGCCTTCGGCTGTTCAGTTGTTTGGCCAGCAGCAGGAAATGCCTTCTGCCATTCCAACAGGCAATAATATGTATCTTCAGCCCTGCTGAAGCCTCAAGGTCCACCAACCTTTTGATGAACTTCTTGCATTTATGACATGCTGGAATTAGCCTCCAGCATCAGAGGTGTTGCTTCATATGAATTGTGTTTTAATATGCTCTGCATACTGCTGCTTTGGTTCCACATGTATTACCCATGTTCGTGCACAGTTGTAGGATTTAGAACATAATTTTGTGCTTTTAATTAATAAAATGGTTTCTGGCTGTTATTTCTTAACCTGTCCCCAAAATATCATCTTGCTTTTGACACCCATTCCTCTTGCTGTATTTCCTTTGTATACCTTCCTAACTGAAAATCAAAGTTTGAACCATCTCTGACCTCCTCTTTTACTTCCATCTTGTCCTTGCCAAATGCTATACATTCTGTCCATTAAATGTTTATAATTTTTATTTCCTCCTTCCATCCCGCTGAGCCTGACAGAGTTAAAGCCATCAGGATTTGTTGGCTGTCACTATGGAGTAACTGTTACCTCTCCATGCCTCTAAACTCTTATCTCCAATAGCTCTCCTTAGTAGTTAATGAACTTCATGGTATTATTAGAAACTGCTTTTCCAGCCACATCTCTTATTACTTCCCCCTTCTTGAGAGAAACCTGACTCCCTAAGTGCTCCTCAAGATTTCCACTCTTCACACCTGTGTTCACATCGTCACCTTTGCTTGGTACACCTTCATCCTCATGTTCTCTGCATGACCAGTCTTTCCCATTATTCAGGGCCCAGTTCAAATGTCTTCTCCTATCCATGAAGATCTGAGCTCTTTTTCTAAACCTTCTCCTTGTGTTCTAGCACATAGGGTGCCCCAATTATAAGCAATTTGAAGGAAGCTTCCCTGCCTCATTCATCTTTGTTTTCCCTTAGCAGCTAGCATAGTATCCTGCACATACACATACTTAATACATTTGTTGAATTTTTAAATTAAGAAGCCAGTCAATGTTTTTCCTTTTTATTGAGGTTTAATTGACATACAAAAAAAATTGCACATAATTAATCATTTGTAAGTTCGGACATATGTATACATTTGTGATACCAACACCAAAATCAATGTAAAAAATATATCCATCACTTCTCAAAGTTTCCTTGTGTCCCTTTGGTTTTTGTTTTGGTGATAACATTTACCGGTAACATGAGATCTACCTTCTTAACAAATTTTAAGCACACAATACTTTATTGTTAATTACAGGTGCTATATTGTTCAACAGATCTCTGGAACTTACTCATCTTATATAACTACTAGAGGCCTGGTGCACAAAATTCGTGCACGGATAGGGTCTCTAGGCCTGGCCAGCAATCAGGGCCAATTGGGGCCTTCCAGCTGCCAGCTGGGGCCTTCCTTCATTCTGTGCCGCCCCCTGGTGGTCAGCGCACGTCATAGTGAGCAGTCGAACTCCGAGCAGTCGAACTCCTGGTCAGTCAAATTCCCAAGGGGACAATTTGCATATTAGCCTTTTATTATATAGGATAACTTTATACCATTGAACAACTCTCCTAATTCTTTCCCCCAGCCCCCTGGTAACCACAATTCTGCTCATCAATATTTGATTTTATGATATACTGCTATTTGAAAGACAAAAAAGAACAGTAACCTTAATGAACTGTCATCATAATACTATCTAATTTTGTCCCAGGTACTAGCAAGATAAAAAAACATATGATTGTTAAGGAAAAGATCCAGGGACTGAAAAATCCTATTAAAATTGAGAAGCCACCCTAGCTGGTTAAGCTCAGTGGATAGAGTGTTGGCCTGTGGACTGAAGGGTCCCGGGTTCAAGTCCAGTCAAGGGCACATGCCCGGGTTGCAGGCTCAACCCCCAGTAGGGGGTGTGCAGGAGCCAGCCAATCAATAATTCTCTCCCAGCATTGATGTTTCTATCTCTCTCTCCCTCACCTTTCCTCTCTGAAATCAATAAAAATATTTTTTTTAAATTGAGAAAACGTAACCCAATATTGTATCCATCATGTAAATAAAGGTTAAGAACAGAGGTATAAGAGTCAGAGTAACCTGGGCTGAAGTCTTGACACTACCCTTTATCAGCTCCATATTTTTAGACCAATTAACCTCCTGAGCCTTCTTTTCTCAATTTCCTTCTTGGAAAAATTCAGACAATAATAATACCTAAACGATGGTACCATTTTTATTACCAGTGTTGAGACCTGTGTTAAGCAATTGCCAAAAGCACTTACTAGCTTTGGAATCAGACAGAGTTGGGGAGTTATTATTTAGAAATGATGAGAGAACACTTCCAACTTCATTTTACTGGCCAGCATTAAACTCATATCAAAGCAAGATAAGGACACTTCAAGAAAGAAAATTACAGGCCAATATCCTTGATGAACATAGATGCAAAAACCCTCAGCAAATACTAGCAAACCAAATTCAGCAACCCATTAAAAGCATCATACACCATGATCAAGTGAGATTTATCCTTGGGAATCAAAAGTGGTTCAACATAGGCAAATCAATAAACATGATACACCATATTAACATTATCATAAACCATATGATAGTCTCATTAGAAACAAAGAATTTGACAAAATTTAACATCCTTTAATGATTAAAAAATATCCTCAATAAATTGAGTGTAGAACTATACCTCAACATAAAAAAAAAGGCCATATATGACAAATCCACAGCTAACATCATACCCAACAGTGGAAAGCTGAAAGTTTTTCCTTTAAGATCAGGAATAAGACAAGATTGCCCACTCTAACCACTTCTATTCAACATAGTACTGGAAGTGTTAGAGTAATTAGGCAAGAGAAAGAAATAAAAGGCATCCAAATCAGAAAGAACGAAGGTAAGTTGTCTGTTTGCAGATTATATGATTTTATGTTTAGAAAATCCTAAAGACTCCACCAAAAAAACTATTAGAATAAATAAATTCTGTAAAATTGCAAGATACAAAATCAGTATACAAAAAGCAGTTACTTTTCTATACACAATGAACTGTCTGAAAAAACTTAAGAAAGTAATCCCATTTATAATAGCATAAAAAACAATAAAATACTTAGGATAAATTTTACCAAGGAGATGGAAGATATATGTAGTGAAAACTATAAAACAGTGATGAAAGAAACTGAACAAGACACAAAATAAGTAAAAAGATACACCATGTTCATAGATTGGAAGAATTTATATAATTAAAATGTCCATACTCCCCAATGACATCTCTAGATTTAATGCAACCCCTATCAAAATCCCAATGGCATTTTCCACCGAAATAGAAAAAAAATCTCAAAATTCATATGGAACCACAAAAGACTCTGAATAGCCAAAGCAATCTTGAGCAAGAGCAAAACTGGAGTCATCACATGTTCTGATTTTAAACTATATTACAAAGCTATAGTAATCAAAACTGTATGGTGCTAGCATAAAACATTTGAACAGAATAAAGAGCCCAGAAGAAAAGCCCATGCATGTACAGTCAATGAATGTTTGACAAGGATGCCAAGACTACACAATGGGGAAAGGATAGTATTTTCAATAAATGGTGTTGGGAAAACTGGATAACCACCACATTCAAAAGAATGAAATTGGGCCCTTACCTTACACCACACACAAAAATCAACTCAAAATGGATTAAAGACTTAAATGTAAGACCTGAATTCATAAAATTCTTAGAAGAAAACTAAGGGGTAAGCTTTTTTACGTTGGTCTTGGTAATGATTTTTTGAATACGACACCAAAAGCACAGGCAACAAAAGCAAAAGTTAAGCAGTTGGACTATATCAAACTAAAGAGCTTCTGCATGGCAAAAGAAACCATCAACAGAATGAAAAAGCAACCTTCGGAATGAGAGAAAGTATATGCAAACTATATATCTGATAAGGGTTAATAACCAAAATACATAAGGTAAGTTTCACCAGAACTCTTACAACTCAATAGTGGAAAAACAAATAACTGGATTAAAAATGGTCAGAAGACCTGAAGAGACATTTTCCCAAAGAAGACACTCAGATGACCAACAGGTATATGAAAAGGCACTCAGTGCCACTAATCATCAAGGAAATGCAAATCAAAGTCATAAGATACCTGTTAGGATGGCAAGTACCAAAAAGACAAGAGCTAAGAAATGTTGACAAGGGTGTGGAGAAAAGGGAACCCTTGTACACTGCTGGTGGGGATGTGAATTGGTATAGCCATTATGGAAAATGGTATGGAGATTCCTCAAAAAATTAAAAAATAAAACTACCATATTTTTGGTATCTCAAAGAACTATCTGCACTCCAATATTCCCTGCAGCATTATTCACAATAGCAAGATATGAAAATAACCTAAGTATTCATCAACTGATGAATGGGAAAAGGAAATGTGGTATATTATTAAAACAAAATAAAATGGAATTTAATCTATCTTATTTCATAAATGTGAGCAAAACAATTTATCCCTCCATCACTCCCAGGTTGCTATAAAGTTAAATGCTTAGGTCTGCTTATCAATTTCATAGTAATAGCTAATCATTTAGTATTCACCACACGGAAGACACTGTGCTAAGTACTTTGCATACTTCATCTCCTTTAATCCTCTTAGGCTTCCAAAGTAGCTTTTGTTATCTCCAGTTTATAGATAAGAATAATAAGGATGCTGATTATAGCTCACCATTTGTGAGTGCTTACCATGGTGGAGGTACTGTGCTATATCTTTAATATAGATTAGCTCTCTTTATTTTCATTAATAACCTTATCAGGTTATTATGTGTCTTTTTATGTCTGTTTTCCTGTTATTTTTGCAAATAGTTGTTTGGAATGCAATGCTGCTTTAGGCCCAGTCCAAAGGTTATTTCGCCGACTTTTAGCATTCTAAAGGTTTGAGGAATAAGGCATGCAAGGCAGTTCCTCTGGGATAGCAACTCTGACTCCATTTTAAAGTGGCTCTGTTTGTATTATTTTTTAGACTTTCTTTTAAAACCTAGAAAGCAATATCTACCTCTCAGGGTACTTGAGATGATAAATAAGGAAAAGTCCCCCCCCCCTTTTTTTTTACACCTCTTTCTCACTCCTTTTTCAGTGTTTTCTATTTTCTGGACAGCATTATTATCACTCACCTAGCCACTCAAGCCAGAAACCTGGAGGGCCTTCTTACAATTTCTCCAGATCTACTTCCTCCTGCTCCAAAGCCAAAACAATCCTCACTCAGGTTCACTTTCCATTTCACTGACATTATTTTGATCCAAACAATCATCTCCCACCTAGAATAGAACAGTATCCTAACTGGTCTCCAAATACTGGATCTATTCTCCACCGCCACAATTATTGATAAAGTACTTTTTTTTTAATTTAATGTATCTTTATTGTTCAGATTATTACAATTGTTCCTCTTTTTTCCCCCCATAGCTCCCCTTCACCCGGTTCCCACCCCACCCTCTGCCCTTACCTCCCCCCCACTGTCCTCATCCATAGGTGTACGATTTTTGTCCAGTCTCTTCCCGCACCCCCCACACCCCTTTCCCCCTGAGAATTGTCAGTCCACTCCCTTTCTATGCCCCTGATTCTATTATATTCACCAGTTTATTCTGTTCATCAGATTTTTAATTCACTTGATTTTTAGATTCACTTGTTGATAGATATGTATTTGTTGTTCATAATTTTTATCTTTACCTTTTTCTTCTTCTTCCTCTTCTTAAAAAATACCTTTCAGCATTTCATATAATACTGGTTTGGTGGTGATGAACTCCTTTAGCTTTTTCTTATCTGTGAAGCTCTTTATCTGACCTGCAATTCTGAATGATAGCTTTGCTGGGTAGAGTAATCTTGGTTATAGGTTCTTGCTATTTATCACTTTGAATATTTCTTGCCACTCCCATCTGGCCTGCAGAGTTTCTGTTGAGAAATCAGCTGACAATCATATGGGTGCTCCCTTGTAGGTAATTAACTGTTTTTCTATTGCTGCTTTTAATATTCTCTCTTTGTCTTTTGCTCTTGGCATTTTAATTATGATGTGTCTTGGTGTGGTCCTCTTTGGATTCCTTTTGTTTGGGGTTCTGTGCGCTTCCTGGACTTGTAAGTCTATTTCTTTCACCAGGTGGGGGAAGTTTTCAGTCATTATTTCTTCAAATAGGTTTTCAGTATCTTGTTCTCTCTCTTCTTCTGGCACCCCCATAATTCTGATGTTGGTACGCTTGAAGTTGTCCCAGAGGCTCCTTACACTATCTTCAACTTTTTGGATTCTTTTTTCTTTTTGCTTTCCCGGTTGAGTGTTTTTTGCTTCTTTGTATTTCAAATCTTTGATTCTTGCATTCCTCTAGTCTGCTGTTAGGTCTCTGTATAATATTTATTATTTCAGTCAGTGTATGTTTAATTTCTAGTTGGTCCTTTTTCATATCCTCGAGAGTCTCGCTAAATTTATTGGCCTTTTCTAGGAAATTCTTGAAAAACCTTATAACTGTGGTTTTGAACTCTATATCCAGTCGTTTGCTTTCCTCCATTTCTTTCGTTTGTGATCTGTTTCTTTGTCTCCGCATTTTCATTGCTTCCCTGAGTTGGTAGAGTAGCTTTGTGTGCTAGGTGTCCTATAGGGCCCAGTGGCTCAGCCTCCCCAGTTACCTGAGGTGGACACTCTTGGTGCACCCTTTTGTGGACTGTGTGCACAGCCTTGTTGTAGTTAAGTCTTGATTGTTGTTGGTATCTCTGGGAGGAATTGACCTCCAGGCCAAGTGGCTATGAGGATCAGCTGTGTCTACGCTGAGAGAACTTCTGTGCTGGAAACACTCTTATGAGACAAGACTTGCAAAATTGCAAAAGCCTCTGTGCTCATCTTGGATGGGGTGGAGTCTCAGGGCAGAGCAGCCTTGGCTTCCCATCAGCCCTGCGCTATGAGGCCCCTGGGTCTCAGTGTCCCATGGTAATTGCTGCAAGCACCTCAGAGAAAGCCGCCCTCGAGTTTTGCCTGCTGCCAGACAGTCCAGTTTCTCCCCAAATGAGTCTGGGTTCCCAGATTCTTGCCCAGAACTGGAGTTCAGCGCAGTCGGGAGCTTCCGTCTCCCTCCCGCTAGAGAAAGCCAGCGGCACACTCAGCAGTCAGTGCTCTCTGTGCGCACTCGCACGCGCGCCTCCAGACCTCTGCCTTTCGCGGCTCCCCTGAGTTTCCGTGTGCTTTTCTCTTTTCCTGACAGTCCAGATTCCCCCTGTATGAGTCTGAGTCCCCAGGGTCTTGTCCGGAACTGGGGTTCAGTGCAGTCGGAACTGAGGTTCAGTGCAGTCAGGAGCTTCCATCTCCCTCCCGCTAGAAAAAGCCAGCCAGACACTCAGCCGCCAGTCCTCTCCGCGCGCACGTCTCCGTACCTCAGCCTTTTGCAGCTCCTCTGAGTCTTCGTGTGCTTTTTTCTTTCCTTCTAGTTGTAGAATTTCCACTCAGCCAGCTTTCCTGTGGTTCTGGATGATGTCTGTTTTGTCTTTTAGTTGTAGTTTTGAAATTGTTGTGCAAGGCAGTAGTTTAGGTGTTTACCTATGCCGCCATCTTGGTTTCTCGATAAAGTACAAATTTAAGTATCTCATTTACTTCCTGAAAACTCATCAATGGCTTCCCATTGATATCAGGATAAGGTACATAGTCTTTGCAAGGACTCATGGGGTCCTGCATTGCCTGGCACTGGCTTCCTCTCTAGCTTCACCTATCAGCTCTAGGCACATGGGTCTTTTGTCCTTTCTGGAACTCTCCATCATGCCTTAGACACCCTCATATAATCTTAATTCTGCCTGGAGCTCTTTCCTTCTCTGACCACTTTTCTGCACTTTCTACGAAGTTCATTTCTACCCATCCTCCAGGTCTCAGCTGAAACATCATCACTTTCTCAACCTGCCTTTCTTCATCTCTCTCTCTCTCTCTCTCTCTCTCTCTCTCTCTCTCTCTCTCTCTCTCTCTCTCACCTACCCACACCTCTCAATTATTATTTTAATTACATGTTTAGTATCTTATTTCAGGCTATACCTACTCTTACATAATAGGTGTACAATAAATGTTCGTCAGAATAATGAATAGTAAGATTAAGTCCAAACTTGTTGTAAATTAGAAATGGACAATAAAAAATAGCAAAGATAACTTTTTTGTTACAGCCACATAGTTACAACATTAGGAATTTAGCTTTGAGCTCATAGCAACCATCTTGCTGGCTACAACTATGGCATACTTGGGTTCTTGACAATTGGATGTTAATTCAAATGGCTGTGAAAACTTCTGACACTTATATTCCCCTTATCTTTATCCTTGGGTTTCTTTAACTGATAAATGTAATGGAAAAGAACACAGGCTTTATGATGATAGGAACATTCTCTATCTCATTCACCACTTTATCCTTTAGGCTTGTTAGACTATTAGCAAATATGCTCATTCAATATTTTCCTAATGAATCAATCAGTTAAGTTGTTAATAACATTCAAACAAAGAATCCTACCACCATCAACAAATATTCTGAGCATCTCAAACTCAAAATTGCAATGTAAATAACATGTAAATAAGTAGATGGTATCTTATTAAAAAAAAAAGAAAGAAAGAAAACACCACTGAAGGAGTCCTCAAAGAGGAACACAGATAAATTAATTTCCTTGTTAAAATATTAGATTTAGGGTGGGGTTGATGACAAATATGGGATACCTTAATCAATAAAGTAATTAAAAAATATTAGATTTAATGAACCTAGAGGTCCTATCTATATACATAAAAGGCTAATATGCTAAGTGTCTGACCATCCAACTAGTCGCTATGACATGCACTGACCACCAAAGGACACATGCTCAACACAGGAGCTGCTGAGCTGCAGTGACTTGGCAGCGGCAGTTCTCAGGTGATGCACCCTGAAACCAGAGAGGAGGAAGCCCGATTCCCTGTGGGACCGTGCGATTCCACCTTGGGCTGTGGGTTATGCTGTTGCTGGGGCACTGTCACCCCGAATCTGGTTTACTGCACACTTGCATTTGTGTTCCACACCCTGTATGACAGCAACTTTGCAGAGTACCCTCTCGCACTACGGGAACCCTCGGGGGATGTCTGAGAGCAGGTTTCGGCCCGATCCCCATAGACCAGGCTGAGGGACCCCACCTGCTGGAGGGACCTTGCTCACTCCACAGATGGCAGGAGGTTGGCTCCAGGGCATGTCTGGCCCATCTCGCCTATTCCTGCCCCACCTTCTTTTTTTTTTTTTTAATAAATCTTTATTGTTCAGATTATTACAATTGTTTCTCCTTTTTTTTCCCCCATATCTCCCCATCACCCGGTTCCCCCCCCCCCCCCGTTGTCCTTATCCATAGGTGTATGATTTTTGTCCAGTCTCTTCCCATACCCCCCACACAGACACCCCTTTCCCCCTGAGAATTATTAATCCACTCCCATTCTATGTCTCTGATTCTATTATGTTCACCAGTTTATTCTGTTCCTCAGATTTTTAATTCACTTGATTTTTAGAATCACTTGTTGATAGATATGTATTTGTTGTTCATAATTTTTATCTTTACTTTTTTCTTCTTTTTCCTCCTTTTAAAGAATACCTTTCAGCATTTCATATAATACTGGTTTGGTGGTGATGAACTCCTTTAGCTTTTTCTTATCTGTGAAACTCTTTATCTGCCCTTCAATTCTGAATGATAACTTTGCTGGGTAGAGTAGTCTTGGTTGTAGGTTCTTGCTATTCATCACTTTGAATATTTCTTGCCATTCCCGTCTGGCCTGCATAGTTTCTGTTGAGAAATCAGCTGACAGTTGTATGGGTGCTCCCTTGTAGGTAACTAACTGTTTTTCTCTTGCTGCTTGTAAGATTCTCTCTTTGTCTTTTGCCCTTGGCATTTTAATTATGATGTGTCTTGGTGTGGTCCTCTTTGGATTCCTCTTGTTTGGGGTTCTGTGCGCTTCCTGAACCTGTAAGTCTATTTCTTTCACCAGGTGGGGGAAGTTTTCAGTCATTATTTCTTCAAATAGGTTTTCAGTATCTTGCTCTCTGTCTTCTGGCACCCCAAAAATTCGGATATTGGTACGCTTAAAGCCATCCCGGAGGCTCCTTATGCTATCCTCCCACTTTTGGATTCTTCTTTCTTTCCGCCTCTCTGGTTGGGTGTTTTTTTCTTCCTCATATTCCAGATCTTTGGTTTGACTCTTCGGGTGCAGTGGTCTACTCTGTATATTCTTTATTTCAGACAGTGTATGCATAATTTCTGACTGGTCCTTTTCAATTTTTTTGGTATTCTCATTTAGGTCCTTGAAGGTCTCTTCAAGTTTCTCAGCGGTTTTTAGAAGATTCTTGAGTTACCTTATAAATATGGTTCTGAACACTGTGTCGTCCATTAGTTTGCTTTCATCTATCTCTCCTACTTGTGATATACTTTGATGTCTCCACATTTTGGCTGCCTCCCTGTGTTAATGGAGTGGCTTTGTGTGGTCAGTGACCTATAGGGGCTGGTAGCTCAGCTTCCCCAATCACCCTAGGTGGTCGCTCTTGGTACTCCCCGCTGCCCCACCTTCTAATTAATTTTCTTTCAATGTGCAGGAATCTGTGCACCAGGTCCTAGTAAGTTATAAAATTCTGACTCCAGGATTATATGTGAGGCATTTACAATAGTAGGTGCACAAGCTCACTGACAAGTAATTGGGTTCATGGGGCACTGGTGCAGTTTACACCCTAATTTAGTATTAACTTTCCCCAGAGCATTAGCAAGGACTTTGCACTAATTGGTTTTCAAGCTTGATGACTACACATTCCTATTAATAGATTGTCTTGTAGCTTAGGAAAAGTTTTTCAAAGAGACTTAAAAGAAGACTCTAAATTCTTCCTCATCAGTACCAGCTTATAATGGCAAGGCCGAGTGCTGGAATAGAAAGAACTGGTTCTTGTCCCCAAATTAGGTCAGGTCCCAGCTCTATCTGCACTATGTATGGCCTTAGATACATCTCCTGCTATCTTTGAGATTTCATTGTTTTTCATATGTAAGTAAAACTATAGCAGGTAAACGCTAGAATCTCTTCAAGTTCTGCCCTAGCCCCTATGGCTCAGTTGGTTGAGTGTCATCCCATGCATGGAAGGGTCACTGGTTTGATTCCCAGTTAGGACACAAGGCCAGATTTCGGGTCCAATCCCTGATCAGCAACCTATTGATGTTTCTCTCTTGCATGGTGTTTCTCTCTCTCTCTCTGCTTCTCCCTTCCTCTCTCTCTAAAATTAAAACATATATTAAGAATACATAAATAAGAAATGAAATCTTGCCCTAACCGGTTTGGCTCAGTGGATAGAGCATCGACCTGCCGACTGAAGGGTCCCAGGTTTGATTCCGGTCAAGGGCATGTACCTTGGTTGCAGGCACATCCCCAGTAGCAGGTGTGCAGGAGGCAGCTGATTGATGTTTCTCTCTCATCCATGTTTCTAACTCTATCCCTCTCCCTTCTTTTCTGTAAAAAATCAATAAAATATATTTTAAAAAAAAGAAATGAAATATTTTCAAATTCTGAAGATTCATGATTCTAAGAAACTGTAAAAGCTTATAAACATTCACATATTATTCCCTGTAAAATTCACACTGCTTTCCTATGTGCTCAACAGAAAATCCAGAAAATCCAGACTTCTTATCCTAGTGGAAATCTCTTGTGTGATCTGGTTCCTGCCTACTTCTCCACCTGCTCTCAACCACTCCCTGTTCTTTGGCTGTCCAGGCATGTTGCTGTACCAGGATGGAGCACATATTATTCCCACTAGCAGGGATATTCTGCCCCTATGTCTTTACATTGTTGGCTCCTTTATCATTATTATTATTACTATTACTAGAGTCCTGGTGCATGAAATTCGTGCACGGGGGTGGGGTGAGGGGGTTGTCCCTCAGCCCAGCCTGCACCTTCTCCAATCTGAGACCCCTCAGGGGATGTTGGACATCCCTCTCACAATCCAGGACTGCTGGCTCCTAACCACTCGCCTGCCTGCCTGCCTGATTGCCCCTATCCACTCCGCCTGCCAGCCTGATAGGCCCCTAACCGCTCCCCTGCTGGCCTGATTGATGCCTAACTGCTCCCCTGCTGGCATGATCGTCCCCAACTGCCCTCCCCTGCTGGCTTGATCGCCCCCAACTGCCTTCCCCTGTGGGGCTGAGGGGACTGGGAGACTCCAGCTGGATGAGGCAGGGATGAGGGGACTGGGGGACTGAAGCTGGATGAGGCTGGATGCTGCAGGGACTGGGCGCCGCCATCTTGTGGCTGTGGGCGCTGCCATCTTGTGAGGGTGTGGCAGTCGATTAGCATATTCCCTCTTTATTAGATAGGATTATTATTATTATTGAATTTATTGGGGCGGTTTAAAAGCCCTTACAATTATGGATTTCTCAATGAATTTCAAGATAATAATCAGTGTATGACATGACATTTTCTAGAACTGACCAGTGTTGTTAAATCTTACTTGTAGCTATTGCTAAAAATATCTAAGACCAGTTGCTTAATGTGACTTTGACCTTGAAATATTTAAATACTGACAGTGTGTTTGGAAACCTCATTCCAGTTTTGACTAGTATTTTCTGAATAGCTTTGGGGAAGTAATTTATTGTTTCTGTTTATAACATTGCTCCCTTTCTTTTTAGTAACCTTTGGTGCATAAGTTCAAATATAATTTATAATAGAAAGGTGAATAAGACAAGAATAAAGTAATAAGATATTTTTCCAGAAAGCATGCACAAAAATATTGTTTTAATTATTAAATTATATTTAATGAACCCCATATTCCACTAGCGTCTGAAGTAGTCTGTTGTTATTAATTAGGTACCTTTGAAACCATTACCCTTTAGGTGTCTATAAGATATCAGGAAGGTGTGACATTGGGTAGGCAAGGGATCCAGGTCTCAAAGGTCAGTGTTTTATAACTCTGCTTATCAAATTCCTACTCTTCTATCAATTCCTTGAAGGCAGGGATTATGTATTTCCATTCCTCCCATTTGTGGATCATGGATTACCTGGAATGCATAAATTTCAGTGGCATGTCTTCAAAAATTTAAAAGCAGGTAAGAAAACCCCAAATTACAAACAGGTTAGTTTACAAAGGTTTTGCTTTTCTTAACATAAAGTATTTGTCTTTCTCTAGTTGGCTTATTTCAGTTAGCATAATGCTCTCTAGTTTCGTTCACCACTGTTGTAGAAAATGACATGATTTTCTTTTTTTTATGGCTAAATAACATTCAAGTGTGTGTGTGTGTGTGTGTGTGTGTGTGTGTGTGTGTGTGGCATTTTCTTTATTCCTTCATTGTTGATGGACACTTGGGTTATTTTTATATCTTGACTATTGTGATAATGCTGCAATGAACATGGGAGTGCAGATATCTCTTTGAGATAGTGATTTCATTTTCTTCTATTATATACCCAATAGTAGCCCGTTTGCACGAAGATTCGTGCAATAGACCTTCATTCACCTGGCTGCCTGCACCAGTTTTCTGCCGGCACCGGGGACCCAGGCCTTGGCTGTGGCCACCACCTTCTGCCTTCTTTCAGGGTCCGGGCTTGGCCCTGGGCGGTGACCTTGGGCTCGGCCGCACCCAGCGTCCCTGCGACCTGATCGCAGGAGCCAACCCCCAGGTCGGCTCCTGCAATCGGCGCAGGCACCCCGCTGGCACCCAAGGCCGGGAAAGCCACCACCTTCTGCCTTCTTTCAGGGTCCGGGCTTGGCCCTGGGCGGTGGCCTTGGGCTCCGCCACACCCCAACGTCCCTGCAACGGTTTCCTGGTGGGCATGGTTGGTGGGCGTGGCTTGGTTGGTGGGCGTGGCTTGGTCGTAGCGAAGGTGCGGTCAATTTGCATATTTGTCTATTATAAGGTAAGATAAATGGGATTGCTGGATCATGTGGTAGTTCTTTTTTTAATTTATTGAGGAGCCTCCATACTGTTTTCCATAATGACAGCATCAATTTCAATTCCCACCAACAATGCACAAAGGTTCCCTTTTCTCCACATCTGTGCCAGCTTTTCTCTCGTATCTTTTTTATAATGTTAGGTTGTGGTTTTGATTTGCATTTCCCTGTTAACTAGTAATGGTGAGCATCTTTCATATATCTGTTGGCCATTTGGATGTCTTCTTTGGAAAAATGTCTCTTCAGGTCCTTTGCCTTCTTTTTTATTGAGTTGTATATAAGAATTTATATTTTGCATGTATAGTTTGCAAATATTTTCTCTCATTCCATAGGTTGCCTTTTCATTTTCCTGAATGTTTGCTTTGTAGAAGCTTTTTTAGTTTGTTGTAGTCTCACTTTGTTGCCTGTGCTCTTAGTGCTATATCCAAAAGATCATTACTGCAACCAATGTCAAGGAGCTTTTCTCCTCGTGTTTTTTTTCTAGGATTTTTATGGTTTTAAGTCTTATATTTAAGACTTTAATCCATTTGAGTTGGTTTTGTATATGGTGTAAGATAAAGGTCCAATTTTATTCTTTTGAATATGGATATCCAGTTTCCCCAATACCACTTATTGAAGGAACTATCCTTTCCCCATTGTGTATTCTTGGTGCCTTTGTTGAGAGCTAGGTGACTGTATGAGGGTAGATTTAAGGTTTTTAAATGCATCCCTGTGAAAAGAAAGAAGAGAGTGTTGGCTACGTAATAAGGAGAATCATAGTTAACATTGGGTAGTAAAACTGGAGGCTGGTAGACCTTTTCCCACTCTGCAGTTGCTGAGCTAGGTCCCTTGGTCCTCCTAGGCCCCAGCTGCCTTTAACATAAGAAGTAACTATGGAAAGCATTTCCATTAGAAGTTCTGGGCTACAAAATATTGTGCTTCTGTGGCAACCACACTGTCCTGGGCCACCCCTTGCTACCTCCACTTATTTCCCCAGGCTAGCCCAGCAAACCAGTGTTATCCAAACACCTGACCACTCTTCTCCAGGTGCAGGTACCAGACACTGCAGTTCCTTGATCAGTGGACGATGCAACTGGTGGTGTATTTATTTGTAGGGAGCTTGTGGCTGTCTTCCCTCCCCCAAGATTCATTCTCCTGCAAAGGGCTGTAGAGTGCTGACACCGCATGTTGTCTGGAATGCAATTCTCCTACCTGACATCAACAGCCTCTTCAGGAAGTTTTGTAAGGTAAATCTCTGGTGCATTCAGGTTGTGTCCTTGGATTCCTTCTGAGTTCCCCCTCTCATGGGCTGCGTCCCTCAAGGGGCCAGCCTACCCCAACCTATACCAGTTAGCAGAATGGAGCAGGAGATGCCTACCCAGGGCTGGATCTAGGACAATGGGGCATTAGCATGACCCAGAGAGCTCTAAATTATGTATTTGTGTATTTATAATTTTTTAAAAAGAGTTACAATAGTGATATATTACGTATTTATTACATACTAGAGGCCCGGTGCACAAAATTCATGCACGGGGTGGGGGTGTTCCTCAGCCCAGCCTGCACCTTCTCCATTCTGGGATTCCTCTCACAATCCAGGACTGCTGACTCCCAACTGCTTGCCTGCCTGCCTTCCTGATTGCCCCTAACCACTTCTGCCTGCTAGCCTGATCACCCCCAACCACTCCCCTGCCAGCCTGTTTGCCCCTAACTGCCCTCCCCTGCAGGCCTGGTCACCCCTAACTGCCCTCCCCTGCAGGCCAGGTCACCCCTAACTGCCCTCCCCTGCAGGCCTGGGTCCCCCGCAACTGCCCTTCCCTGCAGGCCCCGTCACCCCCAACTTCCCTCCTCTGCCGGCCTGGTCACCCCTAACTGCCCTCCCCTGCAGGCTTGATCGCCCCCAACTGCCCTCCCTTGCAGGCCTGGTCCCTCCCAACTGCCCTCCCCTGCTGGCCATCTTGTGGTGGCCATCTTGTGTCCACATGGGGGCAGGATCTTTGACCACATGGGGCAGCCATCTTGTGTGTTGGAGTGATGGTCAATCTGCATATTACTCTTTTATTAGATAGGATGTATAGATATAGAAATTAAAGATAGGCTATATAAAAAAATGAATGAAAAGAAGAAAATTTTAGTATTTCCTCTTCATACCCCTGGGACCATTTATGGGGTGGATTGCATCATTTTGGAGACCTCTGAAAACCAATGCTGTCAAATTGTGCTTGAAAGCAGTGTGAGGTAGTAGTTAAAATGTAGACTCAGGAGTCAGCTGGCTTGGATATGAACCCTGTCTCCATCACCTTCTAGCTGGATGACAACCTCAGTATCATTTTCTTTAAAACATGAATAGTGCCCTAGCTGGTTTGGCCCAGTGGGTAGAGCATCAGGGTCCCGGGTTCAATTTCGGTCAAAGGTACATGCCTGGGTTGTGGACTCGATCCCCAGTTGGGGGCATGCAGGGGCAGCTGACCAATGATTCTCTCTCATCATTGATGTTTCTATCTCTCTCTCCCTCTCCCTTCCTCTCTGAAATCAATAAAAAAAGTTTTTAAAAAACTTAAGCTAGAGATTCTCTAAAATAAATAAAAAATAAGACATGAATAGTAAGAGTGCACATCTCACAGAGTTCTTAGAAAGGTTAATTAATATAAAACATTGAGATACATGCCATTTATCAATTAACTTGATAAATGTTATTATTTTCCTCAGTGCCACTATTAAAAATAATGTAAAATACACACACACAAGACAAAACAAAACAAAAACACCAGATGGGAGGAAAAGGAAAGAGAAGCCTGGAGGGATATCCTAAAAAAGATGATCCCCAATCTGAATTCACATTTCCCAGCAACGCATACGAGTTTGCTGGGTGCAGGTCATGGCAACGAGTCGGCTCCGCCTTTCCTTAAACTAGTGAAACTTTTTCATAGATGCTGCTCTTTGCTCTTAGGTCTCTTTTCTGTCTTCATCTAACTCCTCTCCAGAGTCTCTATGTTAACCCCAGGGGCTTTTCTGTCTCTAGCCTAGAGCAGCGATTTTTCAACTTTTTTCTTTTAATCTCATGGCACACATAAACTAATTACTAAAATTCAGCAGCACATCAAAAATATATATTTTTGCCAATCTGACCAAAAAACAGGTATTATTTTGACTCATTTACACTGGACGGCTATTGTGTTTGCTGTCATTTTTTAAAAGTTTTATTTGACAATCTAAGGGAAAAGAGGTTGGTGCCCCTGACTAAATAGTCAGGTATTGCATATGTTAAAAATTTTTGAGGCACACTGGCTGAAAACTGCTGGCCTGGAGTAGTGTCACTTAATAGGTGATGTTTGCATACCCTCCCTTATGTGTCTTCAGTTATCCCCATAATCACATGTGAAATCAACCAAAAGGTAAGACCAACCCACTTCCCCCAGTCATGGGTGGTGATGGGACCCTTTTCTGTTCGGGAGGAATAGGCGGAAGTCCTTGGGGCAGGCCCTTCTTGTTTCTTTTGCTCTGCCCTAGTCTTCCTGCCTTGATGTGTTCACAGAGCCTAGAACTGTAGTCAGTGGCTACCTTGCAACCACAAGGATGAAAGTGGTTCGGAGGCTGAGAAGAGGCCAGGTTTACTAAAGATTTCCCTGAACAGCTATTCCACCTCTGGATTTTTATATTAAAAATATATACCTCCCACCCCATTGTTGAGCTGTTGTTTGTTGGAGTTTCTATTACTTGCTGCCAAACACATTCACACATCTGAATTAGTTTTTGTCAGTAAGGGCTGTCTAATAGAGATGAAAGAAGAAAGGCCAGTGGGGAGCAGTAGGCCCTGTGATTTGCCCTGGACATCCAAACCCAGTAAGTAACTCCTCCTAAGCTTGCACTACTTTGGTGTTGGTAATTGCTGCCATCTAGTGGCAATGTTTTAGAACTAAAACACTCTGGCCAAAAGCTGTTTTCTGTGCAGCTCTTTCAGTAGGAATGAAGAGTCACAGGAGAGGTGGTTATACAGTATTAGAGGCCCGGTGCACGAAATCATGCATGGGGGTGTGTGTCCCTCAGCCCAGCCTGCACCCTCTCCAATCTGGGACACCTCGAGGGATGTCCGACTGCCTGGTGGGATCAGGCCTAAACGGGCAGTCAGACATCCCTCTCACAATGCAGGACTGCTGGCTCCCAACTGCTAGCCTGCCTGCCTGCCTGATTGCCCCTAACTGCTTCTGCCTGCCAGCCTGATCACCCCCTAACCACTCCCCTGCCAGCCTGATCGACGCCTAACTGCTTCCCTGCTGGCCCGATGCCTCTAACTGCCCTCCTCTGCCAGCCTGGTCACCCCTAACTGCCCTCCCCTGCCAGCCTGGTTGCCCCTAAATGTCCTCCCCTGCTGGTCTGGTCACCCCCAACTGCCCTCCCCTGCCGGCCTGGTCACCCCCAACTGCCCTCCCCTGCAGGCCTGGTCGCTCTTAACTTCCCTCCTTTGACAACCTGGTTGCCCCAAACTGCCCTCCCCTGCTGGCCCGGTCACCCCTAACTCCCCTCCCCTGCTGGCCTGGTTGCCCCTAACTGCCCTCCCCTGTAGGCCTGGTTGCCCCCAACTGCCCTCCCCTGCAGGCCTGGTTGCTCCCAACTGTCTTCCCCTGCAGGCCTGGGTCCCCCCCCTCCAACTGCCCTCCCCTGCTGGCCTGATTGCCCACAACTGCCCTCCCCTGCTGGCCATCTTGTGTCCACATGGGGGCGGCCATCTTTGACCACATGGGGGTGGCCATCTTGTATGTTGGAGTGATGGTCAATTTGCATATTACCTCTTTTTTATATAGGATTGGCAAATGGTAGCATGATTATATACTGATAGGAATAATCCAGGAGAGGGGGAGAAAGAAAAAATGGAAGCACAGTTCATAGAGGGGATACTGAAAAATTAAAGTCCTGAGAGAACTCTGAGAGACAGTAGAGAATATGCCTCAGATGTATTGCAACTAAGGTGTGTGGAAATTGGGAAATTTATTTACCAACTCACATCACTCACTGGTTGTGGGATGCTGGGAGGGCACGAATTCCCCAGCATTTCTGGTCTGCCCTGGGCTTGGGCTAAAATAATTCTGGTGAGCAGAGAAAACCATCAGGCAAAGACTCCCAAATGCTTGCAGCTAGAAGCCATTGAGTTGGCATGTACAAGAATGGTAAGTCCCCAGGGTATATGGGGCACCAAGAGCGTCTTCTACTCTGTCTTGGTCGATGTTTTCTCCATTTCTGAGTCTCTAATATAGAGAATAAACCAAAAACAAAAACAATTCTGAGTGATAATGAATAGGTGTGAAGAGACAAGAAAGTGTTTTAGCCATAGCTTGTGCCTTCCATCCAGACACACCTGAGCTGGGGACCTCAATTGTTAGTCTCTTTGGGTCTCAATTACCTAATCTGTAGAATGGTGAGAGGTGCCCTGGCTGGTTTGGCTCAGTGGATAGAGCATCAGCCTGCAGACTGAAAGGTCCCAGGTTCGATTCCGGTCAAGGGCATGTACCTTGGTTGCAGGCACATCCCCAATAGGAGGTGTGCAGGAGGCAGCTGATCGATGTTTCTCTCTCATCGATGTTTCTAACTCTCTATCCCTCTCTCTTCCTCTCTGTAAAAAATCAATAATATATATATTAAAAAAAAAGAATGGTGAGAGGTAAGTAAAAAGGATAGGGCTTTTTTTGCAATTCTTATTTTCAGTTATTTTATTGGTAGGATAATTCCCCTTTGTCTTCATTAGATATATCAAAGCATTTCAAGTGGTATATATCTGCCATTTAACCAATTCAACGTGTTACATTACATCTCTTTTGAGTATTTACTCTTTACTGGTCACGGTTCAAAGCACTGTATGTATCTCCACCCACTACAGCAATCATCTGAGGATGTTAACATTATTCCCTTTTACAGGTGAAGATTCTGGTTCTGAGAGGTGATAAGGATTTACCCAAACTTAGATCCTTCTGACTTCCAGACATTCGTTTCTTATACTGCAGGACAGTGAGATGGTGACGACTATCTTTGCCAGGAAGAGGAATGAGGAATCTACATCTGATTCTTCACTAGCAGATAAGGCGGCTGCTGGTGCTGACCTGAGAGAGCAGCATGAGGCTGTGGGAAGCCTTTCTCCAAAGGCGGCCCATCATGCCAGGCTCACTTCCCTCTTTGGATTCGTGAGCAGCACTGACGAGAGTGCATGGGGGTTCTGGAGGATACCCACTAATTTGAAGTGTTTACGCCCACACAGTTCCTTGTTATTCATTTCGTGAAGCAAGTATCCCTGGATCACAATAAAGATGGCGGTAGCGGCTTCACCATGGCAACGACGACGCCAACCGTCGGGAGGCGTACCCACACCCTTTAGTTCCGGCTTGCTGGTGACGTCACTTCCGCCCCCGGCCCAGCGGCGCGCACGCCTCTCTTCCTGCGGAGGCTGAGTGGACCCGGAGCTGAGGCGAGGGGGAATCTGAGAGAATGTGAGGCCAGCGACATGGAAAAGGAAGGTGGGAAGCCCGCGGCCGTGGTCGCAGTGGTCGCGGAGCCGCGGTTTGCCCAGCGATGCCGGGAATACCTGGAGAAGGAGAAACTCCTGGACAGACAGCACCGCGCGGAGAAGATGCCGGATGGCACCGTGGCGCTGCCCGTGCTGGGAGAGGCGCTCCCCGAGCGGCACCTGTGGCAGCTGAGGAGTTGTGTGGCTCCCGGCAGCACCTGTACACTGACGCAGCTCCTGGCCCCTGTTCCTTCACGGAAGGCCCGGGCTTGTTCACCGGCCCAACGGCTACGCCTTGAGGTGAGTCGCTGGGTCGAGGCCCGGGGAGTGACATGGTCCGCTGAGTTGGAGGCCGATTTACCCCGAACCTGGCAACGACACGGTAACCTCTTGTTGCTGAGTGAGAACTGTTTCCAGGCTGAGCAGTGGGAAAATCTGGAACCAGAACTCTGGGAGATTGTGGCCTCGGCCCTTGGCGTCCAGCGTTTGGCCAAACGAGGGCGGGTATCACCTGATGGCACTCGAACGCCAGCCGTGACTCTGCTGCTGGGCGACGATGGCTGGGTTGAGCATGTGGATAATGGGATCCGATATAAGTTTGACATAACCCAGTGCATGTTCTCCTTCGGGAACATCACTGAGAAGCTTCGAGTGGCATCGCTGCCCTGTGCGGGACAAGTGCTGGTGGATCTCTATGCAGGCATTGGTTATTTCACATTGCCATTCCTAGTTCACGCCGGTGCTGCCTTCGTCCATGCCTGTGAGTGGAACCCCCATGCTGTAGTTGCTCTGAAACGTAACCTTGAGATCAATGGAGTAGCAGATCGGTGCCAAATACACTTTGGAGACAACAGAAAGTTGAACCTCTCAAACATTGCAGACCGGGTGAACCTGGGGCTGATTCCAAGCTCTGAAGAAGGCTGGCGGACTGCCTGCCGGGTGCTACGAAAGGATGCTGGGGGCATTTTGCATATCCACCAAAACGTGGAATCTTTCCCAGGGAGGAATCTCCAGCCTTCTGGAAACAGTGAAATGGAGAAGGAGCATTGGCTTTGTCCTCAGCAAATTATCAGTAACCAATGGGAAAATGGAGCTAGTGGGGATTCTAGGAGAAACGTGCTGTCAGCAGCCATCAAGCCAGAGTGGCACAGGTGGGCGGAGTCTGCAGAAACTCGAATTGTCACTCTTCTTCAGCAGGTGCATGGGAAACCGTGGAAGACACAAATCTTGCACATCCAACCAGTGAAATCCTATGCACCCCATGTGGATCACATAGTCCTGGATCTAGAATGCCGGCCCTGTCCTCTGGTTGGCTAGAGAAGGTGGATCCAGAGACATGAACGTCTACGTGTGAGTGAACCTTAATGCATCAGCTCAGGCCAGCTTCTCACCCCTCTTGTTTCCGGTAATCTATTTTAATATAGTATTTTGTGGCCCTGCAAGCAGACTCTAGACCAGTCCATCCTAGGAGAAGCAGTATGACTCACTGAAATGAGGCCCATCAGTGCAGTCATGAATTCCGAATCCTGACCTCGGTTCTGTCTGACCGGGGGTACATGGTTTCAGTATTCTTTTGGCATTGGATTTCCTTATTTACAAAATAAGGGTTTCTTTGAATTATCTTACATGGCTTTTATTTAATGAGCAGTTGTACACAGGATGTTGGTTATCAGAGTGAAAGGCAGTGCTGTTTTCAAAATCACTCTGGTTACAATATGGAAAATCAACTGGAAGGTGTCCAGGATGGAAGCAGACCAGTGAGAAGGTTTCTGTAGTTGTCCAGGCATGAGGTGATGGTGGCTTCTAGTTGGTGGCAGTGGGAGGTGGATGCATTTGAGAAATAAAATCAATGTGACTAAACAATGGAGTCTATATCAAGACATTAAAATGGTGCTGCTTTATTATTATCACTGACAAAATAGGGAGGGAAGAGGACAAAAATTAGTGTATTAATTCTACTTAGGCATACCTAAATGAGTGTTGGGAGGAGGGTGATGTCTTCAATATTGGGCTTATTGTGGTAGAAAAGTGGATAAAATGACTGCTTTAAATCAGAGGGAAACTAGACTTTCAGTCTTAAGCTGTGCAATAGCTGCCAATTACTAGCGGGGTTTTTTGTGTTTTTTTTAATCCTCACTCGAGCATATGCTTATTGATTAGAGAGAGGGGAAGGAAGAGAGAGCATGAGAGAAACATGGATGCAAGAGAGAACATTGATTGGCTGCCTTCCACATGTCCCTTGACCAGTGATCGAACCAGCATTCTAAGTATGTGCCCTTCCCTGGACTCAAACCCGAAAACTCGTATATGGATGGCGCTCCAACCAACTGAGCCATACCAGCCAGGGCTTGCTAGCTATTTTAAAAGTTCGAATTAAAACCTTAAATTTTTAAAGGGCTCCGACTCACTTTTCATCTTCCTTCCCTGGCCAACAACATCAGGACCAGCGGAAGGAGCTGTAGGGAATGTGAGGTGTTCTGCAGTTTTTCAAGCCTTACTTTATTTTATGTCTGTCTGCCATCACCAATGTTTACCCTTTGGATGACTAATTATAGGGAATCACTCTGTTTACCTTTAGGATGACTAATGGTGGAGAATCACTCCTCAGAGCCTTATTTTGGTGCACTTTGAAGCCTGGACTTGTTTATCTGATAGAGGACATAGATAACAGCATGTGGCTTTATCAGGATTATGATTGTACCTGGCCTTTGGTTAGCTGGGGTTGGGCTGGCTGCTTGTCCTTTTTGCAACAGTGGCTGTAAACCAGACAGGATTGGTGCTGTTTGTGTTATCCGCTAAATATTGTGAGTACTATATACGTGGGCCACAGGAAATGTATTCACTAGACACAGTTCCTGTCTCTGAGGAGCTCACACCCTAGCAGCTGATACACAAATACTCAAAAGAATTTGAAGATGATGAAGTAAGTGCCATATGAGTGATAGCATGTTGTAGGAGTGCTAAGGTGAGGAAAAGAAGTTCAAAACAGCTAAATCTTGATTGGAAAGGGAAGCTTCTGGCAGTCTAACTTGCTCTATTTCCCCCCCCCTGCCCCACCCCACCTCTAATACAGTGTTAAATTGTTCCTGCTTTCAGAGAGAATGCCTCCAGTGTGTTTCACCATTAAGTGATATCCTGTCCTTTGTTAGGCAGTATCCATAGAGTCCCATTATATTGCTGTGTGTGTGTTTTATCATCCTTTTCCCTCTGTACTGTCACTTTCATCATAAACTCATAAGTGTGGGGCTGTTTCTAGACTTTCTCTTCTGTTCCACGGGTGAGTTTTTCTGTTCATGCACCAACACCATCTTGTCTGAATTATTATAGCTTTAAAACAGGTCCTGGTAACTGATACTGTAAGTCCTTCAACTTTGTTCAAGATTGCATTATTTATTATTGATCTTTTTGCTTTTTCTTAGGATGTTAAAATCGGCTTGTCAATTTTTGGAAAAAAGAATCTGCTGAGATTTTCTTGTTGGGATTACATTGGACCTATAGGGTAAAATTGGCATTGTTACAATATTGAATCTTCCATTTTGAAGTTTTTATTCTACTCATTTGGGTGTAGCTATGAAATGAGAAATGATTTTTGAAAAAATGAAAGGTGATTATCAGAAGCTGGGACTACAGTATCCCATCTAAGATGAAGGGTCCTATACTTCCCATGTCAGTGGGATACTATATCCATCTTCTTTGGGCTCCCTGCCTTGATAGATGGATGTTTTTAATTTAGTATTACTTTACTCTTCCTTTCAGCAGGACCTCAGCCCTCAGATTATTCTTGACCATCACCCTAGAAGATTAACATATCTGAACCTGTCATCTATTTATATTCTAATATAAATTAAATTACTACTGAATAATTGCCACATATAACAACCCAAACTAATAAACAATATCTTCACAGTACTCCTGAGCCATAAATGGAGCCATTGCTAAGTGTTATATAAAGCTTCCACTGAGTATTTCTCTTAACATTTGTTTACTATATACCATACTAAGTATTAAAATATGTTGTTACAATTTGTGTAACAAGCATCAGAATTACTTGCAGAGGATTAGACCTTAAGCTCTGGAATCAGAAAAATAAGGATTAGAAACCTGACTCTGCCACTGTTACTGTCTGTGTCCTTGGACAAGTTTGTTGAAGATTAATTGGATAATGCATGTCATGTATTTTGTTTTATATTAAACTTTATTACTTTTTACAAGATGAGGATACTGAAGACTAGAGAGTTTAAGTACTCTGTCTAGAGACAGAGAAGTAGTAAGAGGCAGAAGTGGGCAAACATACTGCCATGCTTATAGTGCTCAGTAAATGTCTGTTGAGTGAATAAATGAATGAACCAAAAGTCAGGTAATGTAAACCCAACATTGACTCCATATGCCACTATATTCTTTGTTATTTCCTTTGTTAACTAAACAACAATAGACTGTTCCTGTTAATTTGGCACTTACAAAACCAGGAAATTCAAATAGCTGAATTTTGATGAGCATATCTGAAATTTAATGATGAAAAAAACTGAAGCTCCCCTAAAGTAATTTAGGACCAGAGATTATTTTTAAAATACTTACTGAGGTCTGAGATAAAGTTAAGGTATGTATTTGTCCCTTTTGGGGCTATTACTCCCTATTCTTCCTACCAGCGTCCTTATATTCCATTTAAAGGAAACACGCAGTACTTTGGTGGGGAGAGTTGGAATGGGTAATTCTGAGTGCCTGTTTCCTACTGCTTCCTCCCCGCCCTAAGGAAACTGCTAGTACTTGTCCTAGGTACAGCTCGGGTACAGATACATGGTCCAATAAGCTCGACCAATTGCACCGTCATTCTTGGAACTTGAAATCTTGAGGAATAATGATAGCCCAGAATCAGTTTCTGTTGTTTGGAACAAAGACTTGACTGATGAAAATGTCCACAGAAAAGGCAAACTAGTTTTTACACATCATGCTATCTAAGAGGCATTTGAATCATTAAAGCTGAGTGAACAGATTATTTTTGACCACAGGTAATTTATGTATATAAGGTGTGTGTGTGTGTGTGTGTGTGTGTGTACTCTTCTGGGTAGACTCAATATAAATATATACCTGAGTTGTGCAACATTCAAATCAATGTAGAAACCAAACAAAGTTTAAATTCAGTGAAATATAGCTATTTCGTTGAAAGCCTTGCTTTTATTTAAAAGATTCCTAAGCATCTAAATACTACCTCATTGATATAAATTTTGTTTTAAAGTAGTATTTTAAAGTATTTGCCAGGATCTTAGTCAAACCTTCACTTTATGGGTGAGGAAAGTGAGACCTAGAGAGTTTAAAGAAACTTGGCTTGAAGTTATATTTGAGAAAGATAAGAATGACTATGCCACCAATCCTGAACGTTCTTGGCCTAAGATGGAATTTAGTTTGAATTAGAATTTCTTTAAAAAAATATATATTTTTATTGATTTCAGAGAGGAAGGGAGAGGGAGAGAGAGAGATAGAAACATAAATGATGAGAAAGAATCATTGATTGGCTGCCTCCTGCATGCTCCTACAGGGGGATTGCATCTGCAACCCAGGCATGTGCCCCCACATACCAGGAATCGAACCTGTGACCTCCTGTGACCACTGAGCCACTCTGGATGGGCGAATTAAAAATTCTTATAAAATTTGTGCATCAAATTAAGATTGGAAACTGTTAAAACATTAACATGAACTGAAGGGTATTTGCTCATTTTAAAAACCTTTTTATTTAATATTTACTACACTTTTTAAATAAAAATTGGAGGAAACCCATGAACTATTTTATTTTCCATTTTGCATGATCATAATATAATGGTACTTACCTCCTGTCTCCTTACCACACTACCCTTTTAGATTAATCCTGTGGGCCCTTTTCTACATAATAGCCTTTCTCTTTTTCCTTTAAATTGCAATTAGGGCATAATAACAGATGGGCTGAGTAGCTAATTTACATCTCTAAGTTTCCATATAAGCTTTCATAGTTGTCTCCTCTTACCAAGTTTGCTTTCCTTTGGGAATTTTGTCAAAACCACAAGATATTCCCCAGGTGTGCAGTTTAGGAAAATTAACTCAGCAGAAGTAAACAGACTGGATTAGAAAAATGGTGATCAAAATGATATTCAGTAAATAGGCAAGCTACAGTAGGATCTTGGGTTAGAATACTGACAGTGACAACAGTAAGGAAACAGATACAAGAGACTGTCTAGAAAAAATTATTAAGATTTGGTTGCAGATTGGCTGTGGGTGAAAAGAGGAAGGAGTCAAAGATGCCTGAAGTTCTAAGTTCCAGATAGCCTGGGGTTCGAATCCTGGGTTTGACTCTTCAGTAGCTATGGCCATACTGGCCACTTAACTTTTGTTAACTTATCTAAGCCTCAGTTTCCTCCTCTCTAAAATGATACCTATCAAAATAATGCTGACACAAAGATTTAATTAAAATGTAACACCTTTAGCTCAGTGTCTAGTATATGGGAAACACAGATGGCAGTCATTATTAGTAGGGGGTGACAGACGTTTAAAAACATGAGACTGTAGTAAGGAGTTTGGGTGTGGGTTCAATCATTCTACCACACCTACCTCCACTTAGAGAAAGGTGTCTTGGAGTTTTATTAATCACCCGTTTAGAGCCCTGATATAAAGTGGATTGCAGAGTGCAGTTTGGGCTAGGACCCTAAGTAAACCAGGTTCTTGCTTACTATTTTACCCTCCTTAATTTGAGATGGCTGGGTCTACAGTGCAGACTCTGACCTGACTTACATTCTTATTTTCCTTTTTTTATTATTAGTTTTACAATTAAACTTAATTGGGATGACATTGGTTAATAGCTATTTACATTCCTATTTTCTGGTGTAGAGAAAATAAGTATGGCCAGATTAGTATAGGCTTCTTTCTAGGGGGTAGTAACTGGGAAGGTAAATATGTGGGGGAAACTAGTGGAAGATGATTAGTAAGGTTAGTGGGTGATGCAGAGTCTGAGAGTCCTCTTATAGGTAAGGGAGAGGGAGACACCTTTACAAGTGGACATTTATGTCCTGATTTCTAAGCAAATGTGTTTTGGGGGGCGTGGAGGCAGAGAGCTTTTCTTGGGAGAGGGGGGCTTCAGCCCTTTCTTGTTTTTAGCTAAAAGTAATCCTATGTCAAAGGGGCATACTTTGGGGGTGGCACGTTCTGATCCCCACAAAACAAGAAAACTAGGATCTCTTCTGCCTGGGAGGAAAGAAGGGACTGCCTGGGTAGCTAGAAAACTAGACATCAAAGTCGGAGATCTGGGTTCCTGCCCTTAATTCACAGTGACCCTTGGCATCTGCAACCCAGGCATGTGGCCGATAAGTGTCCTCAGTTCTGTCCAACTTGGGAGGAGGTGGTGAGGGTGATGTGCAGAGGGATGAGGATGTTTTCTTGGTAGCGCCTACACCTAGCCCAGAGCCACAATCCGCGGCGGCTCCCTAAAAGGCACGCAGACGCGCCTCCAGGAGGTCTTTCCCTGGAATGTCGGCCGACCGGCCCCAGTCTCCGAGCCGCCGCCAGGTCGGGTGAGTAGGTGGGGCGGGCGGCGCCCTTTGACTTTCCTCCTCTCAAGCACCTTTGAACCACGTTTATGGGACATTTAATGGGCTCTAATAAAACAACAAAGAAGTCCCGCCAGTGGAAGCTGGGGATCCCTCCCTGCGCCCACGCCGCCGTGGGGGGGCGGCCGCTCTGAGGGTGGAGGGCGCGGCTGCCACAGAGCGCCTGCGCCACGGCAAGGCTCCAAAACTGCGGAGGCAGCAAGGGTCGCGGTGGTGAGCGGAAACCATGGTAACGCTGAGACGTTGGCTACGCGTGATGACGACATGGGAGCGCCCCTAGCGCCCGATTGTGACGCGACAGCGGCGCGGTCTCCGCGGTCTCGCGTGACCTGGGGCACCGCCTCAGCCTCCCAACAGCCCCAACGGCAGAGGCCCGCGGGCGAGGTCAAGATGGTGGCTCCGCGGGCGGGGGAGGCGGTGGAGGGAGGAGGAGCCAGGCCTTAGCCAGCCGAGAACACCGACACCCAGAGGCCTCCCGGGAGCCGCCGCCGCCTGCTCCTGCTCGAGAGACGCGAGCGGGCGGCGGGCGGGTCGTGAGAGACCGGGGAGGAGGGGGCGGAGTCGCCGCCTCAGCCCCCGCCCCTGGCCGCCGTCCGGGGACTGCCCCGCGCGGCCCTGCCCGGCCCGCCCAGCCCCGGTGCGGCAGCGGCTCATGGCAGCGGTGGGGCCCCCGCAGCAGCAGGTGCGGATGGCCCATCAGCAGGCCTGGGCGGCGCTCGAAGTGGCGCTCCGGGTGCCCTGCCTCTACATCATCGACGCCATCTTCAACTCTTACTATGATTCCAGCCAAAGCCGGTTCTGCATCGGGCTCCAGATCTTCCTCCGGCTCCTCGGTAAGGGGGAGGGGCGGCCTGCCTCCCGGGACGGGACGTGCCGCCGGGAGCGGGCAGCCGCGTGCAGGCCGAGGGTCGTGTGTGCGTGAGTGTGTGTGTGAGCGAGAGACTGAGTGTGAGAGAGATTGTGTGTGTGACAGAGTCAGTGTGAGACTGTGAGTCTGTGTGGAAGTGTGTGAGACTGTGTGTCAGTGAGTGTGAGTGTGTGAGACTGTGTGTGAGAGGGACAGAGAACCAGGTTCGTCCCCACGGGGCGTCCTCGCGGCCGGGAGGGGAGGCGATGACCTGGGACCCGCGTGGGCCGCAGAGGGTGCTCCGGGAGTCACCCGCTCCTTTCGCACCTGAGTGAGGCGGAGGGAGGGAGCTCCGCCCGCCGTTTCTCGTGGGGAATGAGTGCTGACGACCGCTTCCTGGGCGACAGCCTGGGAGAAACTGCACCTCTGCTCGCCGTGGGTAACCTTGGACTTGTGCTTTGGGCCTCAGTTTCCTTCTTTCCAAAATGCGGAATACTCGTCTGTTGTCACTTCTGTATCGACGGGGTTTTAATGCGACGGCGAAGTGTCTGCGGTAAATGACATCCAAACGAAAGGGGCAGGGTTTTGAATGTCAGACCTTGAAACCCTGACCAAAACCCCTTATGGAAAAGGCGATGTTTATAAGGAGTCCTAAAATTTTCCATGAATAAAGTAGAGGTATTTAAAGAAAAAACGTGGCTAGAAAGCGATGAGACTTTTCCAAGAGAGACTTCTGAAAATCAGTTTTGGTGGTATTTGCATGAAGTGTTGAAAAGCCTCACGTTTGACTCCCCATCTTCACTTGCATCATCAAAGGGAAAAGCACTTATGCGTAAAAGAATTTAAGTAATTGCAACTTGGCAAATTTTGTTGATGAGGTAATTCTTGTGATGAGTTCTTAGTAGGCTAGTGCTTTGAAGTGTTGCTGATAGATCCTTACCAAACCTCTCTGAATTATGAGCCATCTGTTGCTTCTTTATTCTGACAAAAGGAGAGTGGATTGTTGAGTTTTGTTCGTAGCAATAAGTAGCAATGTTTTACAGTTGATACTTTACTTTTCACTGGTATTATCTAACCTAATGTCTAACCTTCAAAAATCCCTCAGAGGTGGGAGGTGGTATTCTCATTTTACAAATGAGAAAACAGGGTCAGAGGTTGTGTTTTGCTTTAGATACACAGCAAATAAGTGGTTGCCAGAGCTTAGGCTTAAAAATCTTCTGACATCAATAGTGGTTGACTTTTCTCACTCAGTACAGCTGCAATCCAGATACAGAATGGTATAGTAATGATCCCATGCTAGATCTTAAAACTCACCGATGTGAACAAGCTGTTGAAGAGCACAAGACTTATCAGTAACCCACCAGCTGCTGACACCAGCTAGTCCTACTGCAAAAGTGTAGTGCCCTCATTATCTGTGGCAAAAATGGAGCTGTGCGATTTTGTAATGTATACAAATATCAAACACCTGAAACTAATACGTTATGCACTTGAAACTAATATAATACTATGTCACTTATACTTAAATTTAAAAAGCAGTCACTAGCTTTAATGTTTCATACTTAACATATTTAATTCTGACAGTTATGGGTGAAGTTAATATTAAAATGAAATTAATAAGAAGTGGGGCTGTTGGGAAGGCATTTTATTCCTGCCAGTAAGAAGCCACTCATCATACCATAAATTAACATGCAGTTACTTGGTATAGTAAGGTGGTCCCAGCTGAGTGCCTGCCAACCCTGCCTTCACCCTCCCCAAAAGAGCAGAAGATAACAGACTTCTAGGGCACTTTGTCAGATTTGGGATAAATGGGATAACCAAGTGCAGCTTTGGGAACTAAGTAATCACATATAACAGGACTTGAGGTTAGGAGGATGGCTATTCTCATTTCTGATTTGAGAAGAGTCCATGGTGGAGGAGGGGGAAAAAAAAGGAACTTTGTTTGAGAGGATTCACATGTTCATTGCCCAAATAGTGTAGCTGCTGTCTTGTTCTTACAGCAGGTGACTGCAGAGTCTCTGAAAACCCTTTTGGGACCAGGTGCTGAGAATTTTAAATGCAGTGCTCAGAGTTGAGCTAGGGAACTTTAAGGAAATGGTGTCTTCTCCTTAATTGAATAATTTGTGGTTTAAGAACATTGAACAAAAGTAATATTTTTTGTAACCTATCCTGCTTCTTATTTTTGTAGTAAATCATGGAAGTTTGTATTTGATAAATCATAAGAATAAGACGTCAGGCAGGTTACTTAGTTGTGTCATGCCTCCCTGTTCTTATCTGTATCTTTTTAAAGATGGACAGTATTGGAATTTCTCTCATAGGGTGTTAAGGACAATAAATGAGATAGGATGTAAGCCCTAGAACAGTACTTGGGACCTAGTAAGGGTTAGCTAATAGTAAGCTTGATAGTTAAAAAAATTTTTTAATACTTCAATTAAAACTATACTTTGTTTCTCAGCTGGTGTGTCTTAGTGGATTGAACGTCGTCCCAAGGACCAGGAGGTCCTGGGTTGGATTCCGGGTCTGGGCACATGCCCTGGTTGCAGGCTCCATCCCCAGGAGGAGGCGTGCAGGAGGCAGCCAATTGATGTGTCTCTCTCATCAGCGTTTTTTTTCTCTCTCTCTCTCTACCTCTCTCTTCCTATCTGAAAATCAAGAAGAACATATATTTTAAAAACAACCATACTGTGTTACAGATATTTTGGTCTTTTGAAGGCATCAGAGAAATGTTGACACTATTTGAAAAATTTTATCAAAATATTCTCTGGGTCAGACTTTATGAGAAATACAAAATATTTTTCAGATCCATCACCTGGCTGTTCCTTAAATTGTGCCAATGTAATTATGCTAATTTTTCACATTTGTAAGTGATAACGTTTTTTTAAAAAGTGACTTTGGTGCTATAAAACTATACATCCTGAATAAAAGCAAATGCGTTAAGTATTTAAGGCCTATTCAATAAGGCATCTTCCCTAGTTTTTTGAGAATGGCAGGTTTGTGTGTAAAAGATACCAAAGGATAGTTAAAATTAATTGTTCTACCTGTTTGTTTTTTAGTAATTGTAGCCCCTTTTTAAAATAATTTATACACTGTTGTATATAAACCTTAAAACTTGGCAGTCTGATCTTTTTCTTTAAAATAAAATTGTAAAAATGGAAATCTATTTTCTAAGTAAAAAAAGCAGTACCAATTTTATTTTATTTATTTTTTAAATATATTTTTATTGATTTCAGAGAGGAAGGGAGAGGGAAAGAGATAGAAACATCAGTTATGAGAGAGAATCATTGATTGGCTGCCTCTTGCACACACCCTACTGAGGATTGAGCCCAAAACCCTGGCATGTGCCCTGACTGGAATCTGACCTGGGACCCTTCTATCAAAAGGCCGATGCGCTATCCACTGAGCAAACCAGCTTCTCCCTGGTCTGGGCTCTGGTTGGTGTACGTGCCTGCAGGAGGCAACCAATCGATGTAGTACCAATTTTTATCTATAGCATCTGAAGAATTTACTTTCCTTCCCTACAATAAAGTACTACAACTCAGAGTTTCAGGGGATTAGAAAATAAAGCATCTCATTTTGGAGATCCAAATAAAATCTTATCACAATATATAGAATATTTAAGAATGTTAAGCTATTCTTAGGAGGTGTTAAATGCTAAATGAAATGCAACCCAGTGCAGCATAATGCTGAATTGGCAAATCTAAATCCAAGGCAGAAAATGAAAGCATAGGACTTTGTCTTAATAGTATTACTCATATAATGATAATTCACTGAAGTGGAAAAGCAATCCAGAAATTACAAGGGAAATTTAAATGAAAAGCTTTTATGACAAAACTTTTTAATTTCTTAAAAATGGCACATTGAGGGGAAAATGTCTGTATCATATGAGATTGAAGTCCTTCTAAAGGTTTTACTCCGTCAGTAAGAAAAACTTCTACTTCTAGAGAACAATGGGCCTAGGATAAGCAGTTGACAATAAATGAAATGCAGATGGTCAATAAGCAAAAGAAAAATTACTCAGCCTCATTTATAATTAAATAAATATAGTTAAAACAAAACTTCACTTATTAGATTAGTGAAGAGTTCAAAGTTTGAATAAAAACTGGTAAGGCAAAACTTTTTTTCCCCTTCTGTAAAATAGGTAAAGTTATACAATTTTTGTAGGCTGTCACTTCTGTGTAAAGCCATTTGGCGCTATCAGCTGCAAGTCATCATATTTCTTTTGACACACAATTTTATTTCTAAGAATTTGACCTAAAAATAGTTGTACAAAGACTATGGGCAAGGATATTCATTGCAGCATTCTTGGTAATGACACAACAACAAATTGTTCACTAAATGTCTATTAAAAGGGAATCTGTTCATTATATCAGGTTCAGCCATACAATAAAGTTGATAAAAAGAATGAGATATAGTTATTTTTGGTGCTATAGAAAGAACTCAGAAAACCTGTGATGTGAAAAACAAAAAAATAGTAATCAGGACCGAATAAGGATAGACTAGGTATTCTAAGCTGTGACACGATTGACATTTTAGACAAGATAATTCTTTGTTGGGAGGTGGGTGGAGCTGTTCAGGGATTTGTAGGATTTTTAACAGCGTCCCTGTCCACCGCCCATTAGATACCAGTAGCACCCCATTTGAGATTGCCAAAACATGTCTCTAGATATTGTCAGATGACTCCGGGAGAGGGGGGTTGCGGGGGGAGGGGAAAAATGATTCTGTTTGAGAACCACTGGGATAAACAAGTAGACCAAGAGCACAGAATAGAAAGCCCAAAAATAGACTACCCAGGTATACTGGTATATGGAAACTTGATGTGTTTCAGAAGTACATTGAGGTACGTAGAGGTAAATATAGACTATTCATTTGTGGTCATTTAGTTATCCATATGTGAAAAATTCTACTGGATCACTACCTCATATCAATATATAAACAGTTCTAATGGATTAATGCTTAGATGTGAAAAGCAAACTTTAAAGAAAATAAAGAACATGTGTTTTTTTTAAAATCTTAGAGAAGGAAAAATTCTTTTAAAATATAAACAAATGTGTAAAATATTGATAAATTCAACAATATTAAAATTTAAAACCTCTATTAATCAAAAGGAAGCATCAGAAAAGTGAACAGCCACATACCTGGAGAAGATGTTTGCATTACAGATAACTGACAAAGAATTTGTAGTCAGAATATTTTTTTAAATGTCTGATTCATTAAGGAAAACAAACTCCATGGATAAATGAGCAAAAATAAATTGGCAATTCACAGATAAGATACATGATGATCAGTAAATGTTCTCTTTGATAAATAATCAGAAATGTAAATTTTAAAAGGATAAAAAAGCAACAAGAAAACTCACTATTATTTAGTAAGATCCACTGAGTAAGAAGCAAAAAAGAGTATGTGTGTTTATAAATATGTGCTTGTTTTATGCAAAGCTTGGTTTATTCTTCATTTAATACCAGTGGGGTTTGATTCTTTAAAAATCATGTTCACATTTAAAAAATAAAAACATCTTTAATAAAACCTTAGTTTGAAAGCAAGATTTTAGTTTTATCTTATTAAAAAACTTAAAATACCCTTTTTTAACCTAAAATGAGTTCGATAGAAAATTTTTCTTTATGCTATAGTTTTATCAAGTATACCAACTGATTGCTATTTCAAGATATTTTATTTACCTAGTATTTCATTTGTTAGGGCTCCCTTGGGAATAAGGTAGTCATAACATTTATTTCTGGGCTCCATCTTTATTCTGTCTGGCATTGAAATGTTTTTCCACAGCTTGCTTTAGGTTATGTTTTCAAGTTTTAGGGTAGCTGGAGAGTTGTAAATATTATGTCCTGTTTCTTTCTAATTTTTAGTCCTAAGATTCCAGAAAAGGTTATGGTATGAATGGACTTTCCACATAAAAGAGCTAAACACATTGTTGTATAACGTGCAATAGTTTGTTTCTGCTTGCTTATTTTGGGTAATCCAAATTGTAAAGGCCCTGAACTCTTCATGAATTGAGTTCACATATAGCCTCAAAGATCCTGAATTGATTTAGATATCTGCTTCTTTTCCTACCTCAAGAACTTTGATGAAACTCTAATACTGGAAATTGGATCCCTGAGTTGTGATTTCAGTTAATTCTATTCTCCAGTGTCCCAAGATGATTTTTCTTTATAAAGTATCATTTATATATAGCTTGATTACTTATGTAGGTGACCCTTACATGCTAATATGAAACACTATTCCTGGGCTTAATTTTCTTAGGTGTACAGGTTAAATAAGAGTTTTATGTCTGAAGTTGTGAAAATACAACAAAACTTTAATATTATTGGTAACAGTCACAAAAGGCCAAGGCCGGGAAACGGAATGTTGAGACTTGTTATTTGGGAATTTGACTTTTTTTTCCTTCTGTAAAATGAGTGTTGATTCCTCCCATGTTACATACATAGGACCTTGAGTATAAAAGAAAAATTTAAGAACCCCATTACATGCAAACTTTGGGTAAGAATTAAACAATATTAAGCTATTGAAGTGTTTGGTTGTTATTACATCTTGAGGGTATGATTTTAGTCAAGAAAGGGTAGTATCAGCCCTAGCCAGTTTGGCTCAGTGGATAGAGCATCGGCTTACAGACTGAAAGGTCCTGGGTTCAGTTCCAGTCAAGGGCACATACCTTGGTTGCAAGCTCCTCCACGGCCCAGGCCGTGGTTGGTGTGAGTGCAGGAGGCAACCAATCGATATATTTTTCTCTGTCTTTCCCTCTTTCTTCCACTCTCTTTAAAATCAATGGAAAAATATCCTTGGGTGAGGATTTTTTTTTTTTTTTAAAGGAAGAGTAGTATTAGATTGTTACTTGCTAGGACACATCTGAACTTTGTGATTTGTAGTCTCACTACATTGTCTATCCTCCCCCCTTTTCCCTTGGTATCTGTCCTATATAATAAAAGCCCAGTGACCAAATCGGCAGAACGATCAGAGACCAGAATGTCCATGGCCCCTGGCCTGGCCAGCCCCACGCCCTATCGAGCAGTTAGGGGCAATCAGGCAGGCAGGCGAGTGGTTAGGGGCAATCAGGCAGGCAGGCAGAATGGTTAGGGGCAATCAGGCAGGCAGGCGAGCAGTTAGGAGCCAGCAGTCCCAGATTGCGAGAGGGATGTCCGACTGCCAGTTTAGGCCCGATCCAGATCCTTGCATGATCGGGCCTAAACTGGCAGTTGGACATCCCCCGAAAGTTCCCGGATTGCGAGAGAGTGCAGGCCAGGCTGAGGGACCTCCCCCCACACACACACCCATGCAAGAATTTTGTGCACCAGGCCTCTAGTATATATAAAAGTGTAGGTGACCATTCGACATAGCTATGACGTGCACTGACCACCAGGGGGGCAGACGCTCAACGCACAAGCATGGAAACCTGGAACAGATTGATGAATCTCAGAGGGGAGGGGAAGGGCGGGAAGAGATTAACCAAAGATCTTATATGCATACTAGAGGCCTGGCCAGCGGGAATGGGGCCGAATCCGGCAGTCCCACATCCCCCATGGGGTCCCGGATTGTGAGAGAGCGCAGGCCTGGCTGAGAGACCCCACCATGCACTGGAACTCTAGTATTTGCATAAAGCAAAATGGCACTTTTTCTCCAGACTCATTTCTAAAACCCAAATCATTCGTGTGTAATAATAAGTTTTGAGGAAAAGCTATTTGAGTAAAAGGGACTGGTTATAAATTACAACAAAGTTCATGAATATTCACAAAGATTAATTTACAACTTTGTGAATAGCAAGTTGACAAAAGTAATTACAGTCCCTGCTTGCCTTTCTTCCTTTTAATTAGTATAAACTAGAATTGAAGTTATTTGACTCATCTTAGGAGATTGGTTTAAGTTTTGTCTCAGGAAAATTAATGACTTTTTCTATGTAGAGAAAGGAGTATTACATATACATAGTGGCTGAGTTAATTCCATCTCCTCTCACCTTCCATCAAAAATATTCCTAATTCAGCTTTTTAAAAAGTACTTTAAAAAACCCCGATATTTTTTAAGAGGAGAGGGCGGGAGAGAGAAACCAATGTGAGAACCAAACATCAATCTGTTGCCTCCTGCGTGCCCCCCACTGGGGATCAAGCCTGCAACCCAGGCATGTGCCCTGACCTGGAACCGAACCTGCAGCCTTTCCATGCATGGGACATGCACTTTCCAACCCTGGGCCACACTGACCAGGGCAGTTCATTTTATATTGAAAGGGCCTATCCCCAGATAGTAGCTCTCTGGGAGATTACTAGTGGTCCACTTGCTCTGAAAATTTATCAGGTGGTTTTTATGCATACATTTTTGTATCTTCTAGGTGATTGTGTCCTTTGTTCTCTTTTTCACAAATGACCTGACACATTGGCATAGGATAAATTTTAAGTTCATGGGCAAAGTCATCATGTAGAGCAGCAGTCGCCAACCTTTTGGACCTCACGGACCACCAGTGGTCTGGTTGGCGTCCGCTGATTTTAGAGGAACTAGCCCTTACTTTTACATGCAATGGATTATGAAATGCCTCCACTGTATGTAATATGCGGTCTTTCTTGATTACATGCTGAAATAAGGTGGATGGATGGATATTTTATTTGGAGTGTGTCACTTTTTCTATTTTCCAAGCTCTGGTTTCTTAGCTTTGTCTGACCTGTTCATATATTTCAATTTCTAAGTAGGCTTTATTTTGTAGTTTCCTTTAAAAACATAATCCAGAATTCAACAGAAACATTTAGTTCCCCAATGAATAGTAATTGTATTTATTTTCTACAAAATATTTTGGTATCCATAGATGTACAAGGTAGTATCCTTGCTTACTATCAAAGACATTATATAACAGGGTAGATGATACCTACAAACTACAATATTGGGTAGTATATGAGTATTAGGTGTTTCACCAGATTCTGTAGATATGCTGGAGAGGAACAGTCACTATCAGAGAAAGTGGGTGTATAAGATGGATAGGATTTGAGCAGTCAGGGTGGGACGATCATGACAAGCAGAGAAAAATGTAAACGCAGTTGCAATTATGGCACTGAAAAGGGTGTTTTTGGCAAAGAAGTCTGGAGCTTTGGTGTGTGCTTTGAGAGGAGCATTATTCTAAGGCCAGCTGGATCCTTGATTTCTAGGATGAGAAATACAGATTTTAGTTATTACTATTTCAGAGCTGCCCCAGTATTTTGAAGATATGAAGAAAGGCATATTGGTGATGCTTGTAGATGGATTTGGACAAAATGAGTTTTTAGTTAGAGACAAACTAATAAATAGGTTGGTGAAAAGAAGAGATAATAATAGGTAATAATAGTTGTTAGTAGAATTTGGAGACTAATGTCAAGTTCGAGGGTTACAGGGGTAGAAGGCACTATTAAGAGAATAATAATGGTATCTTTCACTGAAATTGGAAATCACAAGAGCCATTTGAGGTAAGCTAAGTTTTAGAAATTTTGAATGTTACAGTTGTAATGTAGAAGTGCTAGTAGGTGGCTATTATTTTTTTGTTAATCCTCATCCAAGAGAGACGGGGGGAGAGAGAGAGAGAGAGAGAGACAGACAGACAGACAGACAGACAGACAGACAGACATTGATTGGTTGCCTCCCACACATGCCCCAACCGGGGCCAGGGATCAAGCCCTGCAATCGAGTACGTGCCTTTGACCTGTTTTGAACCAGCTATGACCCTTCCTCAGTCCACGGGCCAATGCTCTATTTACTGAGCCAGACCAGCTAGGGTACTTGGTGGCTACTTGGATATCGTTTCCAGAGTTGAAACCTTGGATAATAATGTTTGTTTATTGTAATCTCACTTAAAAATTTGTCAGAGTACAAAGAAAGATGCTTCTAAATACACTTCAGACCATACATTGGTTGAGTATGGAGTGGGGAGGAGGATTTATTACTGTTTTCTAAATGTTTTGATTTTCGTAATGCTACTTTTGTAATTTGAAGAACAATAAAAAGGGTTGACTATTTGAAGAAAAAGATTCAGTAATGTATAGGAAAAAGGGAACTTGAAAGACATTTCTGAAATTTGCAAGGTAATTGGAGGGAAAAAACAACTGAATTTGGACGCAGGGGAGAATGCTCAATATAAGGAGCAGGAAAAATAAGAGCCAGCTGGAGTTCAGCTTGAGGAAAAGGAGGAATTAGATGTAAGTATAAAACTTAAACTCAGTTTCCTAAAGAATACTGTTAAGAAAAAGAATTCTAAGATTTAATAGGAACAAATGTTTTTCATTTTGGTTATTTTTAATTGTAATGTTTTTGTCATGGAATTATTTTAATTATTTTTAATGATTATAAAATTTAAAAGGACATGTTCTTTAAAGATTTAAAAACTTATTAAAATGTGTCATTACAAACTCATCTTGAAGGTAATTTAGTGCCTGGGTATATGGTACTACTTAAGTTACTTTGGAAATTATAATTCTAATAAGATTTTTTTAAATGTTTTGTCTGTCCTATTGAACTGACTTTACAAAACTCTTTTGGCCTTTAAACCTAAATTGCCTTGAGGCTTAATGTTCATAATTTTAAAAATGCTCGCATTTCCTAAAGGAAGACTATAACTATTAGTGGGAAAATATTCTTTAAAACGTTTCAAATGACCTTTTTTTCTTTTTTCAGGTGTATTTGTATCCAGTATTGTTCTGATATTATCACAGCGATCACTTTTCAAGTTTTACATGTACAGCGCAGCCTTTCTATTAGCTGCAACTTCAGTGTTGGTAAATTATTATGCTGCTTTGCACATTGACTTCTATGGTGCCTACAACACATCAGCTTTTGGAATTGAACTGCTCCCTCGGAAAGGGCCCTCACTATGGATGGCACTCATTGTTCTACAGCTAACATTTGGAATTGGATACATTACACTACTCCAAATTCATTCCATCTATTCACAATTAATTATTTTGGATCTCTTGGTTCCTGTAATAGGCTTAATCACAGAGCTACCATTACACATCCGGGAGACTTTAGTTTTTACTTCTTCCTTGATTCTTATATTAAACACACTGTTTGTCTTGGCAGTGAAACTTAGGTGGTTTTATTATTCCACACGGTATGTTTATCTTTTAGTGAGGCACATGTATCGAATTTATGGATTACAGTTATTAATGGAGGACACATGGAAGAGGATTCGTTTCCCAGATATACTGAGAGTCTTTTGGCTAACAAGAATTACAGCTCAGGCTACAGTGTTAATGTACATTTTAAGGATGGCAAATGAAACTGATTCCTTCTTTATTTCTTGGGATGACTTCTGGGACCTCATTTGCAATCTTATAATTAGTGGATGTGATTCTACACTAACTGTGCTGGGCATGAGTGCTGTAATTTCCTCAATAGCCCATTATTTGGGCCTTGGAATATTGGCCTTTATTGGATCAACTGAAGACGACGACAGGCGACTTGGCTTTGTAGCACCTGTTTTATTTTTTATTTTGGCTCTTCAGACTGGTTTGAGTGGGCTAAGACCAGAAGAGAGACTTATTCGCTTAAGTAGAAACATGTGCCTTTTATTAACTGCAGTCCTGCATTTCATCCATGGAATGACAGACCCCGTATTAATGTCTCTCAGTGCCTCTCATGTGTCATCTTTTCGTAGACATTTTCCTGTGCTCTTTGTCTCTGCTTGCCTGTTTATTCTTCCTGTTTTACTCAGTTATGTTCTTTGGCATCACTATGCACTAAACACATGGCTGTTTGCCGTTACAGCCTTCTGTGTGGAACTCTGCTTAAAAGTAATTGTTTCTCTCACTGTTTATACATTATTCATGATTGATGGCTACTATAATGTCCTCTGGGAAAAGCTTGATGATTATGTCTACTATGTTCGTTCAACAGGAAATATTATTGAATTTATATTTGGAGTAGTAATGTTTGGAAATGGGGCTTATACTATGATGTTTGAGTCAGGAAGTAAAATTCGGGCTTGTATGATGTGTCTACATGCGTATTTTAACATCTACTTACAAGCAAAAAATGGCTGGAAGACATTCATGAATCGTAGGACTGCTGTTAAGAAAATTAATTCACTTCCTGAAATAAAAGGGAGCCGCTTACAAGAAATAGATGATGTCTGTGCAATCTGCTATCATGAGTTTACTACATCTGCTCGTATCACACCATGTAATCATTATTTCCATGCACTTTGCCTTCGGAAATGGCTGTACATTCAAGATACTTGTCCAATGTGCCATCAAAAAGTATACATCGAAGATGATATCAAGGATAATTCAAATATACCTAACAACAGCGGATTTATTGCACCTAATGAAAATGCAGAGGAAGCTGTAAGAGAGGCTGCTGCCGCCGAATCTGACAGGGAATTAAATGAAGATGACAGTACAGATTGTGATGATGATGTTCAAACGGAAAGAAATGGAGTGATTCAGAATACAGGTACAGGAGCTGAAGAATTTAATGAGGACACTGACTGATTAAACAGCATTTACTAATCATTGAGGTTATTTGTTCAAAATTCAGTTCATCCAAAATGGAGTTAATATGCTTCACTTCATTGTGTAACCAAGCACAAAAACAGTCAATGTTGAATCTGTGAATGGTTTTCCGTTTACTGTGATGTGCTACTGTAAATATACCTCTTTAATTACTTCTGGTCTCTTTGGTGACCTATTTAAATTTGTGTACATTATTGTACATAGAATAAAATGTTTTCACGTTTTTATGACAAAATTTGAACAAATAGCTTTTTAATAGTTATAATAATACGGTGCGCCAACTGTGCCAAAGATTCCTAAATGAAAGTGTATAATGCATCTAATTCTGGCCCCTAGTGTTTCTTTAAGATAGGTGGGAGAATGAAAGTGCAAATCAAAGGAAACCACATTAAATCAAGGAAATAATTTGGACCAGAGGATAAAGGATATATTTTTATGAACTAAGGAAAAAGTAGGCTGCCAGAAGTGATTGAGACTTTTTTTGAAATTTGAGAGTAGCACTGTAGTTGAGCTGAGTTCAAAAGTCAAGATTTGGATATTGTGAGTTGAGAAATAAGCATATATCAGGTATGTATGTATATCAGGTATGTATCAACATATCTGGTATGAACCAGAATATGTTTAATTCTGATGTAAAAATCAGTATATTTGTTAGCCATTCTGTGTTTGCAGCATTGACATAAAATTGTCCTTTTGGACTTTTGAAGAGATTACAAAATTAAATACTTGGTGATCTCCATTCTTTTAAGCTGAGGTATTAAGTGACATTAAAAAAATCCTGGCTTTATGGATAAAAATAAGGGAGATGGTGTGCAGTGATGTATAATACCTCTTTAGACAAGTTCCAGAGAATTCCTTTATTGAAACTAAGTTTTACCATGAAATCTCACATACATGATGGAAAATACATACCAATTACATATCAGGAAAAAATACTTTAATGGTATTGTTATATAGCTCATTGGCTAATTCCAGTGGATCCTCATCTCTTACTGCTGCCATTATCTCCAGTATTTGACTAAAACGGAAACAAAAATAGATGGTTTAAATTTCCAAGTACATATTCCCTTTTAAATTTATCTTTTTCCACATAAAGGATGATTTAGCACTTTTAATAAGCTTAAGCGGGTATTAAAGTTTTCAGCACTATCAGAAAGTTTAACTGCTAGGATATTTAAAATAGAGTAATTAGAGATTTCTGTGGTAGTTTTATATATAACTAGAGCCAAAAACCAGTTTCAAATAAATTATAAAGGCGGCCTATATTATGGAATTAACCTGGTAGAAATGAGTCCTTTTAAACTGTAGGTCATGGTAAGCTTTTAAAAAATTGAAAGTTACAAAGAAGTACAATGCATGTAGGCAAGTACTATTTCATTTATGTATGTACATGTGTAATGCGTCAATGTAAGCCATGTGGGGACAGCCGTCTAAGTTTGAAAGCCATTGCTTAGAGAACTAGTACTAAAGGGTAGCAAAAAAACTGTGGCATAATCACTAGCACAATGAAAGCAAAGGAAGTTAGAAGTTATTTACTCGGAATAATGTGTTTGGTAGGGGGGGAAACTGGGCTTTTTTTTCCTGTAATACCCCTCCCTCCCCTGCCATAGAAAGAATAGCCCAGGTGTTATTCTTTCAGTTTCTCTACAATTATCAGTAATGTTTTCTAGCATTCTTATATATAGATAGAATATTTTTATACGTGAATTATAAAGTTTTAAAGTAAAAATTAAACATTTAAATATTATTTGTCTTAAGCTTTTTGTTCCTTAAATATAAAACACCTAATGGTATTAGGGATGGAGATTAACTGGAACTTTTTTATTCTGTAAAAGCACAAAATGCTTGCTTAATTTGTATACTAAATGAACTGACTATACTAAAATTTTGTTCTGACAGTCAAAAATATGCTGAAAGTAAATCTGTTAACATTTAAATTGACACTAAAGATCCAATTTTTTTCATAAACTGCAGAATTTTCCTCTATTGAACTATTTGGAATAGGAACTTGCATAATACTGTACAAAATAGATTCCTGATACCCTTCCCCCTTCCAATCCTTTCTCCACCCTGATACTTTACAGCTTAAGAAAAAAGCTGCCATTTTTCCATTTAAAATCCTTTGGGTCCCGATAAAATCTAAACTACTAAAACTGGCATAGAAGAGCCCTCACAATCTGGCCTCACTCTACCTTCCCAGACTGATCACTTACTCGTGCATCCTACTTTCTGCCACACTGACTCCCTGTTCCCCTGGAGCAGCTAAGTCCTCTGACAGTCTGCCTTTGCTCAGTGTGTTTCTCTTGGTCTGGCATAATTCCCAGGTGGTAAACAGTTAAAATGTCACCTCAGTTCTCTTATTTCCCCTCAAGGCAGGCAGTTGCTATGTCCTATGGTTCCAGTCACATATTCATACCTCTATAACACCACTACCATCTAGAATTATACTTTTTATGTGCTTGTTTGTTCCAGAGGGAAGGAATCTTCATGTGACTTAGTGCCTTATCCAAAGTGCCTGGCACAAATGTATCTACTCATTGGAGGATAGATGAGGGAAGGGACTGTCTGGATTCTTCTGCATAGCCTCAGTAAAATGGCATATGGCAAGACCTCCCGCCAAAATATGTTTCAAGGAATTTATTTAGAAGGGAGGTCTCTATACAAATAATTAAAACAAAGAACTGTTAATAGATGAAATTTGATTAAAATGACTAAGTAGGAATTTTAACTTGCTAATTAGTAATTAGACTATGGCATGTGTTTTTGAAATGTGACTTAAGCTTTTCAGTTTGCAAATGTTGATTTCCCAAGCTCTGCCTATCCAGAACTGGTATTCATGATTGTAGTTGCTAATCAAATATTTTCAGTTCTTAACTGTCTGCATTTAGAAACAGGTTAAGATGTTGTCTTGTAAATGTATAGCTAAAGTCAACAGGTAAGGTAGTATAGGAAATGGAGTATAGATTGCATTTTTATAACCATCAACAGGAAGCTTCATGAGAACAGAACTTAAACCAGGTAAGGTATGTTGTATTCTGACTCAATTTGCAAGAATGTACATTTCAGGAAAATTACAAGTGATTCCTTACTAAACAGAATTTATATATATTCCTAACCCAGGGGTTTTTAAACAGTTAACTTCTGAAGTCTTTGCCAACACTAGCATGTTTAATAAAGGAAAAAGTCTTTCCAATATGTTTTGATAGAATAATACACTTTTCTGCCTGCTGAATTTAGCTCTGGCTTACTTAATACTCTTACCTGTTAAAAACTACTGGGAAAAAAAAGGTGCATATGGAAGGAATTATTACAGTTTAAAAGTAACAACTCAATATTAATTTTTGTGAATGTTATAAATGTGTCCAGGTGCCTAAACTGGTAAACCACACTAGATTGCTACAGTCTAGATTTAAATTATGTGCTTGTGCAAACAAAAGAAATCAGATGATGTCTCCATTAAAATGATATAACAAACTTTTCCTGTAAGTTAAAATATCGTCTCCAGCTCCTTTATAGTTAGATGAGTAACAGAGCCCATCTTTTTCACATGTGCTTATACATTATAATAAAAAAGATTATGAATTTAAGGAAGTAAAAATCTATAAAGTTCTACCCCTCTTTTTGTTTGGAAAAATGATATTCTCATGTGTTATTTCTTAGGTTTATTCAGGTTGTTAAATCAGATACCATTAAAAAGGTCTAAGATTGCATTTTTATAACCATCAACAGGAAGCTGCATGAGAAGAGAACTTAAACCAGGTAAAGAGAACTTAAACTAGGTTTCTATATATGGAAAGCATTAAGATCTTTCCCTCTCTACAAAATGACAAGTGGCCAAAATCACATGAAGTTCTCACTGCAGCAATAAAACCACTGGGGTAGAGAGGATATGAAGAGAGGAGCTGAAATAGAACAAGTCAGGTGCAAATTCCTAAAAACCACTGCATTAAAATGGTTGTATTTGATCTGAACTTCATTTGGATTTCACCCAACTTTATGTCCCTTGAGTTCATTTTGTTAAGTGGCATTTGGTGGTTAGTTTTAATAGTTTTTTGAAGGCCATGAAAACAAAGTACTTACATTATATGGCAGGGTTCATTTCTGTCTTTCAAACAGTGCCCATTTTCCCATTTCTTTTTGGTAGGAAATGACGTTTTTACATATTTTGAACCAGCATGTGTACTTTTGACTCCACACCAAGGTGCATCTAGAATTAGCAAATAGAAGTCTCTTCAGAAGTTTAACTTTTTGAACTATTTTTTTGAAATGAACATTACCAAACTAATATATAACCTCTAAAATATAAGTTATGATTCAGCTTCAAACATGGCAAAAAGCAACAGAAAAGTTCTAAGAAACACACAAGACAAAAATCTTAAATGTTTTTATAAGACTCACTTTTATCCCCTACTCCCCCCCCCCATTGCTGATGTATGATATGCTTTTAAAAAAAGATCTAAAGCTAAGAGAAATACAACTGTAACATGAAAACATTTAGGTTATAAACAAACTTCTGTATTGCCTCAACTGAATATAAAACAGTAGCTTTGAATACTGGGGTTATTCAATAACCTATTTCCTTAATTAAGAATTGTAATAGCTTACACATTCTATAAGCTTTGTACTTTTAATGAGCTCATTTAGTTTTCATTATTCCCCAAGGAAATAAACCTGATTTCTTCAGAATGGCTCAGCCTTGACTTTACAAAAAAAGTCCTCTTGTATAAAATCCTTGTGTTCCAGGGATAGATAAAAATTTTAGCTTCTAACCTTGTTTTATTTTAAGAGGCAACAGAAGATTACTATAAAAAATTCTTAGACTAAACCAATTTGATTTAAATTTCTGCACTTTACTTAAAAGTATTGTAGAATTAAGCCATTGCAAAGAAGACATTGTGTAAAAAGTTATGAATAGTTTTTTAAACCCTGAGCTAAAGACTCCTTGTTTAATAAAATATTCATAACTACCACCCTAGTTACCATCATCCCCTTTTAAGTTCTTAGGCTTTTGTCAAATTTCTAAAATTAAAAAAATCACTTGCATAAACATTTTTCCATCAATTGATAACAACCCCAAAGGTTTTCTAAAAAGTGTAACTGTTGAGGCTGTGTTGTTTTAAAACAAAACATTTGTTAATTTTCTTTAGTTCTTTTTTTGGAATGGGTTAATACGAAAAAGTTCTAAAAACAAACTTACCAGTCTCAATCATTAATTTTTCACTAGGTATTGACTTCAAAACTTCCAAATTAGCCTCAGTTTTCAGTGAGCTTAAAAGATATTAATTTATAAAATAAAAAGATGCATTTAATGACTTTTTCATAGTATAAACTTACCTAAACATATCACAAAACTAACTCAAAATCCCAAAACAAACTTTGGTTGGCTACACAGGCAGTATACCATTGTATTTGCACATCGGGCTGAAAGTTTTTATAAAGGGTTAGTAGGCCACTGCCAGCAAGAAAAAGACCAGGTCCTGGGGTATGAAGTCTAAACAACCAGCAATGTGTCAGGTGGAAAAGGCAACTTGTCAGCCATCCTAGAATTGAGCATTCTTTTCCATCTTGGTGGGGATCGGAGTTGTTTTGAAAGAATTTACAGTGTATATAGATAAGGGGCGGGAGGAGGTGAATCCGGGTCAGCTCTGGGATAGGCCCCGGTCTTCCAGGAAGGTGTCTGTTCTGGGACTGGCTGTAGGCAATAGATGGAAAGTTCAAGCAGATGGCACCTGGCTAGTCTCTCTTTTTAGATAATTGTGGAAATAGCCACAAGGCAGTTAATCCAAAATTCTACCAGACAACATACAGGAATTTGAGCAGTCTTGTTATCTGGCTTTGCAGTTGTTTATTGATTAACCCCCTCCTGTTCTTCCTTCAACCTTCTGGCCTGTTGTGATTTAATTTAGGACATCGCAGAATTTTCACTTAACTAGCCTTACTGAATCCAGAGTAAGATCTATTCCAAACAGATCCTGCCTTTGGGGAAGATACAATAACTTCCTATGAGTAAAACTTAACTTTTTAAAATATTTCACTTTTCTGAGAAATTGACATAACTTAGAGTGGTATGTCTAAGCTTTCTTTCAGTTTCAACTGTTCTCCAGAAATCTACATTAGCAAAACTCACTTTTGTTTTTATAGGTTTCCCTTTTTGAATATAATTTGATTTTAGTAGGATTTAGGAGGGGTGGGATTGAAATGTTTGTCTAGTTTACCTTAAGTACCAGCCTTTTAATTAGTGTTCTCTAGAAGAAAAGAGAATTATTTTCAGCCATCTTAGTACTTAGTCAATGTAAATATTTTCTAAAATATGTTGATATGCTCAGTATCAGGGGAAGCAGAGTTTGCCACTGCAAATATGCCTTTGGGATATTATTTGAAGCTGGTTATTTTTAAGGAAAAACCTTTGACATTTTTCCCTAACTGCCTAAGAGAATTTAGAAAGAGGATCTGCTCCAGGTGAGGGAGCTTACCATCATAAACAATAGTTTAATATGAACTAAGTATAACAGAGGAACCTATTAGCAAGGTCCATCTGACCAAAGTCCTGTCTCTCCCATTGTTAAAGAAGGCCCAGCAAATATTTGTTTACCAAACATTTGCTTTTCATTTCCATGTGAACTGCTTTCCTTGCCTCTGAAGTCCCATACCACAACTCCTCCCTTCTTCTTAGCTCAAGATGGCTCTATCAGCTTCCTCTGTCCTCTGGTCTCATGGAATTCCTATATATATATATATATATGTGTATATATATATATATATCTACGTAATAAGTTTGAATATTTTCTCTTATTAATTAATCATGTTAATTTGATTATAACTTAAAGGGTAGAAGGAAAATTAAATTTTCTGCTCCCAGTTTGGATACTAAATTTAAAATGTCATCAAATTAACAATTTGCATATTTTTGATCTCATGAAATCATGTATGACTGACTTAAGACTTTTCCAACATGTACTCCATGTTTGTAAAAATTGATCAAAATACAGAAATGAGGGGGGAGGGAGGAAGAGATTAACCAATGAACTTATATGCATAGCCCATGGGTAGACAATATAGTGAGGGAGAAGGCCTGGGGAGGGGGGTGGACGACGGGGGGGGGTCTAAGGAAGAACTGAGATTGTGTGGTCAAGTTTAAAACTTGCCCATTTTTGGGGGGCGGGGAGGGGTGTTATAATTTAATCATTAGAAACCAAACTTTGTTATAGATAGTATAAATTACCATACTGCAGAAGCTCAGATTAAGACTAAAATAATTAAATTTCAAAATAAGACCAGAAATACTGACTCGTGACTAAACGACTAATCCATTAATTCAGTTAATGTAGGGAGGAAAAACGTTAAGTCTTTATAAACTCGAGATAATTTAGAAACATCTGAAACAGACTTCTAGTTCAAATGGGTAGAATAAAAGCCTTCTACCCCTGTCTCTGGAAAGCCATTCCAAAATAACAAGGAAAAAAAGAAACAGCATTTTTTTTTTTTTTAATGAAACTATGAAGCATTTCTAACCCCTAATCAAAATACAGAGTAGAAAGTCGATGGAGAAATGATAAATAACCTATATTTACCTGCTAAGCAACTTAAGTGCTATATGCCTATAGAGAGAATACTGAAGACAAACTAATTCACCCAAGAAAGTTCTAAGAACTGGAAGAACCAGGAAAAGGCTGGAATAAGGCAGGGGACTGTTTGAAAAGTCAGGGTAAAGAGAAGATGGGACTCCCAGATTACTTTCCCATGAACTAGTGCAGAGATGATTACTTTTGCCCCCACCCCGGGAGAAGGAGGTAGGAGGGGGAGAGATGTGTACAGTCTGGAGAATTTAAATCAGAGACTCCAGACTGGAGAGCAAGCACAGAGGAGTGCAGGGCAGGCATGGAACTGAAAATGGAGACTGCTTACTGCCCAGTGAAATCCTCTCTCCAACCAACCCTTCCCTGCTTCAGAACACAGGCACATTTATGAATCTCCACTCCACTTTTCCAGCAGGGAGCAGAGGATCCTCTGGAGACACCAACTGGAAGAGCTCAACAAGCTGACATTTAGGAATCCTTGCTGAGAATGTCAGTTGGCCACCTGACCGGCTTGCCAGTTGATAGGCTATCTCCCCAATGAGCTTCCAATCAGCTTTTTTCTTTTTTTAACTTGTTCAGTAGACAGGGAAGAACAGCCTGGCATTTGAAGAAAGCCTCCATTGTGATAGAGACTAAAACAACAAAGGGGGAAAAGGAATGCGGAGCACTTTTTGGCAAACAGAAAAGAACTTTAAAAAACTAATTCTTCAGAGAGATGAGAAGATGCTGCAGAAAAAAATATCAAATGGAAGTGTTTGGGTTGTTGTTTTTTAAATCCACTATCTAGGCAAACTTTCAAGAGGGAAAAGTAGAATAAATTCACTTTCAAATGTGTTCCATCAACACAAAACGAATACATGAGATCTAAAAATAGTTCTATCATAGAAGAAATACTAGTCCAAACAAGCAGCAAGATGGAAGGGTCTGGAAGGAATGGCACAATCAGATTATCTAGGCAGGTTTCCTCATAGGGAAAAAACAAAGGCATTTTATAGAGATGTTGCAAAGTATAAGAAGCTTAGTTTTGAAGAAAGCCAAATAAACAAAAGTATGAGGAAAGTTACTCCGGGAGAATAAAAAAAGCGGTACACCACATGGTTCAGCAGTCAACAATATACAGACATAATTAAAACACGGAATATGCATATAACCAAAAATCTTAAATAACTAAGGGGACTATGGAAGATAATGCAGGTGGGTGAACAGTATGGAATATGGACTTAAATTCTCATATACATACCTTCATGAGAACAGGTAAAGGGAATGAATGAATAACAACAATGCATATTAATTAGAAGAAAGATGATAAAAACAGTAATGTGATTGCCTCTGGAAAAAATGACTCGGGTAGAGGACATGCTGGAGAGTGTTTGTTTAAAGCCTCTTAGTACTACTGGACTTTTTCTTCCATAGGCATGTAGTCCTTCGAATAGTAATTAACAAATTAATCAAATAACTTAAAATACTAGAACATTTAAATCTGAACTCTATAGCAAACAGGTAAATTTCATGATTCTATTTCCTAAGATTGTAGTAAAAAAATATCAGAAAAATAATTTTAAGGAAATTAAACACTAATGACGGAAAGTAATCTTATACTATTTTGCAATTTATTTAATGACTTACACTGACATCCTATAAAAAGACACTGGTGGAGGCTCACCAAATGTGGAAGAAAATGAGCCTGTATTGGGTGTGTGAGGTTTTAGTTTGGCATAACAGCAGAAAGGTCACTGAGTGAGGAGCAGAGGACACGGGTCCTCACACTTTTGAGTTACTTTATACCTGTTTTGTTAGCTTCTTTAAGCCCTAGTTAATTGACTTACAGGGATATAGATAATTATGTTATAGTATAACCTTTCCCCCATGGTCAGTCATCACACACACACACATACAATGACAGGTATGTTTTAAAGGGACAAAATAACCTAAAAATAAACTGCACTGCTACAGAAAGCTAGCTGCCGAGCTCAACATAAAATTATTTTCCATTATTGGAACACATGGTAGCAGTTTTTAATGTTCCAACTTTAACTTGTAATAATACTGTTTAATTTCCTACATAATTACTGAAATTTTCAGGCCAAGGTCAATGCAAAATACAAACTAAATTAAAAAATTCGTATCATCAGCAATTCACTATAACAATTTAAGGAATCTGCTTAATATGTTAAAAAAAACACAAAACAGAACCTACCAACCATTAAATCCTATATAGAGACCCAAGTCAACCAAAGCAGCTGCTGTTTCCTTGGTACCATCAAATGAATGCACCTAAAAACATACAGGCATAATTCTATTATTATAATTACTCTTCTTTTAAAATTCTAAACAAGATTAATAAGATTTTCTAAGCAAAAATATGCATTAGGGCTTTTGAACCACAAGATTTCAAATGTGGTGGCCTCTACAATTTTTATTTTCAATTGTAACCTGTTATCATCTCCAAGTACATGAGATAAGGAGGAAGTAAATTTCTGCCTTTGTGGCCCCCGTGGCTATCTTCACCGGCATTAGGGCATGTACACATTACAGCATGCATCTCCAGGAAGGAGGATCGGACTAGGGAACCACATTCTTAGGCAAAAGCATGAGAAAAAATTAGAAATGCTACAAAATGCTATAAAACTATCAAATATTTTTAAACGTTCAGTTTTCAGTTAGAAATTACTTTTAAGAGGCAAGTTTTAAGACATAAAGAGGTAAGAACGTTGCTAAAACAGTGTATTATATAGTCAATAATATCTGCTCAATGGGCAAAAAAAAAAAATGAGGGCGTTTTTCTCCTTCAAAGATATAGGAGGTAAGGTCTAGTTTTCATAGTATTTATGTAATCAAAACCAGTAACAACACTACTCTCTTAAACACACTTAGCCAGTGATATCAAATTAATACTGAGCCTAGAGTTAGAATACACTAGGTAACAAGTTTCTGAACAAAACTATTACACAGATGCCCAAAAAGGTTTATTTTTATCCTCAGCATTTCCCTCTGACTAGAGAAAACAGCCTCCAACGATTTCAAATACTTTTAAACGTTGACTCCATATAAACTATTTCAGAAAATTATTCTTTATTTAAAATTTTTAAATAAAACTTAAGTTCGATTTGCTGTTGCTGTTACTTTTTTTAAAACTATTATAGAATCATCCAAGTAAATTCTTACTTAGAAATAAAGTAAATGGGCTGAGAGGTAGAGCCTGAAGGTTTAAGTGCCACCAGTAATACCAAGAGCATTAATGAAAGCGTCTCTCAACTTCCAAGTACTATTCCTAAAGGATAAATTATAGGGTCAGTAAATTACAGATAAAAATGTGTACTGCAGCCCTGACCGGGTTGGCTCAGTGGATAGAGCGTCGGCCTGTGGACTGAAGGGTCCTGGGTTCGATTCTGGTCAAGGGCATGCACCTTGGTTGCGGGCACATCCCCAGTAGGGCGTGTGCAGGAAGCACCTGATGGATGTTTCTCTCTCATCGACATTTCTAACTCTCTATCCCTCTCCCTTCCTCTCCGTAAAAAAAAAAAAAAAATCAATAAAAAAAAGTGTACTGCAATATTTAATACCACAGCAATGCAAAAAGCATGCATATCACTAGTCTGCATAAAATATGAGGTCAAGAATTTAAGAGCATAAATATGAAACTGTCAAAGCAGTGCAATATGGGTATACAATCAGTGCAAAGTGCTGTTTCCTCTGCCTAGATAACAGGTTTTTTTTATTGGAGCCCAGCAAGTCTCTCCTGCAATTATGTGTAAAAATTTACATATCTGAACATTTTTCTGAGGCAGATTTTCAACGGAGTCCATGATCCCCAAAAGATTAAAAATCACATGGATACTCGTGTTAAGTGGTGGGTAGATAATATTTTGGGAAATGTCTCAAGATTAATGGCTAAAATGACCATAAAGAAGTACTTAGAATAGAAGCAAGTTACAGAAAGGAGAATGAGTCCCTAAGTCAGAGTGATAATAGTGAATACAGTTGACAAGAAATTAAGAAGGCAAGCCTAAGTAAATGTTAAATTATTTTTAAGTATTATTAAAATTTATTTTGCTCAAATTTAAGAATGTCTGATAGAAAAGGCAGAGAAAAAAATATCACTGTTAAAATGAGTACATTTAGGGCTTTTCTGTACTCATTTTTGTACTTTTGAAGAAAGTAACTAAATTTACATGTCCTTCAGATAATGAGAGGAATCTTAATAAGTTTATCACTGACATCTGAATTAGTTTAGAGACCAATCTTAATAACCAAGCTTTTTGCAGCATCTAGTAAAAACAACTCTTATACTTACTACTCCCCCAACACACCGATCTCTATTTCTTTTCATTATGTCTGTGAATTAAAAACAGAAAACTTTTAGCAAATAGCTGGATTTCTGCAAAACTTAAATTCTAAATATTATAGCTCTAACTCACCCAAAAATTCAGCATGTGAGTTTCGGCAGTGAAGAAACATGGGTAATTTTGTCTGATCTGACAGTTCAAACTGTTTTTCAAAATATCTGCATAATCAAAATATTTTGTTAAAAGTTTTATTTTAGCATGAGAAAAATAATTGTTAAATGATCTTTCTTAGTTAAAGGAATTTCCTTAGAAATTACAGGGCAAAGATACTAAATTGAGACATTTAAAATATGCCAGGCTTAGCCATAGGCTTTCACAACACCCATCTTCTGGAAAGGGGTACTTCATTTTCTGGGATTATAAGATTTTCAGGAATGATTATTAACTACAGGGTAAATTAAGTAGTACTTTACTATTGATCACCAGAAGTAAAGAGCTATAGAGTTTAAGTTTAGAGGTGTACGGTATTTCCCCAAATAATTACTTTTAACTAGCTGTCCAACCAAATCTCAGCAAATGAAGCAGACACCATCCTATAATCTATGGGACCCCTTCCCTGCGGAATGTGTTTGGTCGTGGAAAATACACAACTGGCCCCCTGCTGTGAGAGCTGGCTGAGCACCATCAGCAGGAGTCAGTTGACTCCAGTGAGAAGCCGCAGGCAGAGCTTTATTTATACTCAGTGTTTTCTATGTGCTGTTGTATAATTACTGCCACTGTACCAAAAGGATTCCCTTATAAACTAAATACAAAGGAGCTGTTACAGAGCACAAAAACTAAAATACTCCATTTTTCAGAAAAATTAAAATTATATAATATAGCAGCTCTGAATATTTTATAGAAAGGCTTTCCAAGTGCCACATACAATTATCTCATCTAGCACAGCACAAGTGTTGGTGTCAGAGGTGGGTGGGACCTTGTTCAAGATCATAACACACAACATGGCAAATCTGGAACCAGAACTTCAGTGCTCCAGTTCCAAGTCCCAGCCAAATCCCAAAGTCCTGGTGTATCAAAGAAGCCTCTTCCTGGTCCTACAGTAGAATATCCAGAGGATATAATGGGGTGGTGGGTGTAGGGGTGTTTTTCTCCCTTCATTTTAGCACAGTGTTCCCTCTCATTTTCCTTAATGGTCAAGTAGTTTGAAGTGAAACCAGGAGTTACAGACAATAGGTATCTTACTATTTTCTAAGGGGCTTAGCTCTTCTAGGCCTCTTGATCTTGGGGAACAATCTCTCTCTGTTTAACTTAAATCTCTTTGGTAATATTTTCCCGTATCTTGTCTCCCGAGGTGCAGAGCAGCTATTTTAACCCCTCTATCTTCGAAAATGCTCAATTTCAAAATAACAAAAATATACTTTTAAAAGACATAGTCATCCTAAAATCGGCGATCTATGTCTTTATTACCCAATATTTAGGTTTTTAAACCACCTTTTAAAATTCTGCTGTGTTAGTTTAAGCAAAAATATTTTTAAAGTGATGAAATTTCACAGTGTAGGAAACAGAAGGGAAACTTGGGGGGGAAAAAAGACTTAAATCATTACTACTAGTCATTATTTCCATAGCCTCTAAATTAATTCAAATGTCAGCCAGTAAGTGTGCTCCAGTCATTATGGGAACTTTATTTTGTGTGTGGCTTCTGGCTATGCACAGCAGGCAGCACTCTTCACTTTCTGTGTTCTCCCCTCTAAACTGAAAATATTTTCCAGCACAATTCTATGTACTAAGCCACATGACCAAGCTGGAGACTTATCGAATCCAATGCTCAGCTTGGAAATAGTTCTAAAGTTATCTCCACTCACCACAGAATGTGTCATATAAAAATAAAGTTTTACTTCCAAAAATATGTTTCCATGTGGTTGTTGTGTTGTCTAGTGGTGCTATTGGGGCCAGAAGCACCAACGACATGACAAATTTAACCACTGAAGGGTCATTTTTTATAAAATTTCCTTTGGGGTCTGGAGGAAAATCTTCCGCTAGGCATTTTAGTGCTATAGTTACTTTAAATGTGGAATAAAAGCCACAAAAAGTTGAGTTCTTTCAGTACAAAAAAGTTATGTAGCCAAGTGGCGGGCTCCTTGGACATACATAAGCAGTCCCCTAAAACAGCTGCTCAAGTAAGAAAATAGAACTTGTCTCTTTACACTTAGCATACGCTCCACTCAGGTGTCCTGCTCATTCATCTCTGTCAGCTTCTGAACATTAGAATTGCTACTTCTTTCCTTCAAAGAGCACATGCAATTCACAGTTCTGAATAGTTCTAAAGTCTTATTATTCTTCTCACACCACAGTCTTTGCCTCATGGAGGCTTATCTTGGCTGAAAACAGACACGAAAGTGAAGGAATTATGATCTGTGGGCTTAAGGAACCACTACAGACAACTTTTTTCTACTTAAATGTGAATATGTAAACTTAAGATTAAGTGAGCTGACCTACATAATATTTAAGAAAGATAAAGGGATTTAGTGATCCTGTGGGTAATCACATGAGCATCCTTGAAAAACAGCAAATATTATGTCACTAATTAAACAGTTCTGACAGTTATAAAGATTAGAGAACTGGAAGAAAGACTGCAGAACATTAATGTAATCCAGTGATGGGCAACCTTTTGAGCTTGGTGTGTCAAACTTGGCCAAAAAACTGAGCATAACTTGGGTAGTGTGTCACTTTGAGGAAAAAACTAACTCCAAGACTCTAGTCGCAAATGTTTCATCCTCAGGATGTGGCCGCGTGTCATCAGAAATGGCTACGCGTGTCAGTGCTGACACGCGTGTCATAGGTTCGCCATCACTGATGTAATCCATCCTATGTCACTTGGTTATGAACCTTCATGATCCAGAATTCTGGAGCTTGAAGTTTAGGGTGTGACAGAACCACTACTCAATCGGATTCTCGATACAGGCATTTTCAACTGGGCTGGACATATGGGGCTGTTTGTGGCAAGGAAGGGAGGGGGAGAAAGTACAGTACACTTTTGGCATAATTTGAAAAATCCCTTCAAGCCATTGGCTTAATCAAGATCATATGACAAAATGGTTAAATATTATGAGAGAAAAAAACACATTATGATAGAGCTAGACGGTATCTTAAAGAATTTGATCCAGATTCCTTGCTCATATATAAGTAACTAAGCAGAGGGTTGTTTATTCTTAAATGGCTCTAGGGACAGATATTATACTTTATTCACATTTTTTACTATTGAGTTCCTAGCTGTTTCTGGCACATATAACTCTCTAAATATTTGCTGAATGGTAGAATAAATTAACCTCCTTTAGAAGCTCATTCTAATATTTTATCATCTAGACAAGACATTGTTTATCAAATTCAACAAAATGCACATCTTCGATTAAGTCTATGACCTAAATTTTCTTTTCATCCTATAACACTACCCACCAGTATGACAGGAGCTCCAACTAAGAGCTATAGGCAATAGGGTATAGTAAGTCCCCAAGGCTTGTAAGCTTTGTTGTTTTCTAAGAAGACACCACCCAACAGTGGTTAAGGATTCCCCTGCTCCACAGTGACACTATCCAATGCCCAGCAAGAGGAAAATAAATTTTCTGGCTTTGGTCCTATCTCTTTTTCATATCCTTTCTCTTAAATCCTATCCCCCACGAATACGATTCATTTCATTGGAATGGTTCACGAATGAATGCATTAAGTCAATTAAAAGCAACACAAAGTCTCCACTATATAAAACTCATCAGTTATTTCTACCATTAAAATCAGATTAGATGGCTGATCAATCAGGGATCTAACCTTCCATCCCTTAGGAATTTACATGCAAGTATGGCATTTGTTTCACTTAACTGTTGATATACAATGGAGAAAAAGAGACCCTAATGCTTAAAGATACATATTCAGAATGATAAAAGCTATTAAAAAAATTAAGATTTTACGATAATTTCTAAAGTCAACAAATTTCCTTACTTGAGCTGAATATCTTTGGGACAAAACTGTAGTCGGTCAAAATCTTCAAGACAAAAAAGAATTATTACTCATGACTTGTACAGAACAAATACATTTTCAATGTCACTCACAGAGCTGGGTTGGCACTTACCAAGTCCACATTCCCCTATTGCTACAACTTTCCCCTTGTTGTTTTCAGCAAGATTTAGCAACTCCATTAAGTAAATATCGGGGTTATTCTTTTCAAATTCATCACATCTTGTAGGATGACATCCAACTGTACTGAAAAACATATCTAGCACAAAATAATGTCCTAGGATTATTTTCAAAATATTTTTCATATTTATATTTAATATGCATAAATGAGACTATAAATTTCAACTGGTTAATTTTTAATAGCCAAAAACTATTCAAACTATCAGAATTGCATTAATCATATAAAACTTTTTGGAATACCTTAACAAGGTAGGGCATGAAGATGAAATTGCCTTCCTTAACATGTTGATAAAAATAATTAATGCAACTTCTCAAAGCTTAGCCCTAGCCAGCTTGGCTCAGTGGATAGAGCATTGGCCTGCAGACCAAAGGGTCCTGGGTTCAATTCCGGTTAAGGGCACATACCCTGGTTGCAGGCTCCTCCCCAGCCCAGGCCTTAGTTAGGGCTCATGAGGAGGCAACCAACCAATGTATTTTTCTCACATCGATGTTTCTATCTGTCTTTCCCTCTTTTTTCCACTCTCCCTAAAAATCAATGGAAAAATATCCTCAGGTGAGGATTAACAACAGAAACAAAGCTTGGTATATAGTGAGACTTGAAGAATGGAAAATGAAACAATTTCTTGTAGAATTAAATGTCAATAACTAATTTTATCTTTTATAGTCACTGTTCATGTGCTGTTATTTCATGTATTTAATAGTTAAAATGTATATTCCTTCCCATTAATAAGGGTAACTTAAAGAAATGGAAGGGGGAATTTGTTTTTCTAAATAAAAATAAAGCTCACTTATCTGGAGGCCATACTTTTTGATAGTTTTAATTGTATAGAACACAAAGATGAAGCCAAAAGGGTTTTTGAGTGGCTTAAGGTGCAGCTGAACCCATGGGAAAGGTGGAGCTTTCCTGGGACTCTGATGCAGATGTTTACATAAAAAGGGAGGCAGAGCTTTGAAAGCAGTGAGGACACAGGTAGATGGAGAGGAGTGGAAGAGGGCTGACACTGGAGATCCGAGAACTTTTTTAAACATATCTGTTTGGGGATAAAAAGTAAGGAAGACAATATTCTCATCACCTAAAAGCTCTGGCAAGATGACTACTTTTATGACCTTAATCACTTTGAAAAAGTAGCAGTGGATCCTGAAGCGATTTCCATAAACAATAGCTTTTAGTAAGTCAGTTATTTTGAAAAATAACGTAGAATGCCTAATTTTTCAGTGTCCAGTAGATAAAGCAAACCCCACCCCCCAAAAAGTAATGAATTTTCAAGTAAATGAATGCTGGATAAAGGAGGTATCCAATCTAATAAAAGCGTGATATGCAAATTGACCATCATTCTAACACACAAGATGGCCGCCACAAGATGGCCAGCAGGGGAGGGCAGTTGTGGGTGATCAGGCCAGCAGGGGAGGGCAGTTAGGAGGGACCGGCCTGCAAAGGAGGGCAGTTGGGGGCGATCAAGCCTGCAGGGGAGGGCAGTTAGGGGAGACCAGGCGGCAGAGGAGGGAAGTTAGGGGCAACCAGGCCTGCAGGTAAGGGCAGTTGGGGGGGGGGGGTACTCAGGCCTGCAGGGGAGGGCAGTTAGGGGAGCAGTTAGGCATCAATCAGGCTGGCAGGAGAGTGGTTAGGGGGTGATCAGGCTGGCAGGTAGAAGTGGTTAGGGACAATCAGGAAGGCAGGCAGGTGAGCAGCTGGGAGCCAGCAGTCCTGGATTGTGAGAGGGATGTCCGACTGCCCGTTTAGGACTGATCCCAGTGGACACCCCCCACCCCCGTGCATAAATTTTGTGCACCGGGCCTCTAGTTTTATATAATTAGGATTTCTTTAGGAACCAATTCCAAAATTTCATAGGTTTTAAATAACTGCAGAATGTATGAACATAAAGTACAGGATGGATTATGTAGTATAGTATTACTTGCATTTCTGGGGCCTTACACAGTGTCTGGCCTGCATAATAAATATTTAATAAATGATTTTTCACAGCTTAGATTAAAAAAAGAGCAAATAAGCAAATTCACCTTAAACACATTACAACATATACACAAAAATTCTACATCAGGAATATGTGAGGTTAAATTATAAACCTGGTGACCTTAATTCTGATTAACTGAAATCTTAATCCTTATTAAGTTCTATGCCAATGGGCACTTTGAATATTTCATCATAATCATGTTCCATTGAAATCAGTCTATTTTCCTGTTGTTTCTACAGTCATGATCCATTGTATTGTACCTGAAGCAGTTCTCAGAAAGATTTCTTCAAAATAACTTAATTCATATTTGCTTTTGGTAAAAGTAATATGAGGATACCATTTGTTTGTGCCAAATGGAGTGCATCTTTACTGTCTTGTAGATTTCCACCTGTAATCATAAACTGAAATAGAAATAAAATAAGCCCACTTTAACAAGGTATCAGCAATTGTTCCACAAACATACCTTCCCATTACTGCTTTTTCCAGAATGCTTTTATCTCTCACTGTCACACACCTCCCATTCCTTTAAAATTCAACTGAAGGATCATCTCCTATATGTAGAGTGGTCCGTCTGCTCCTCTCCATGCACAGACACACAATACACAGAATTCACCACTCCTACCTACTGGAATGCATTCACATGTCTCTTTCCTATTAGACCATGAGTTCCTTGAAGGCACAGATCAGGTTGTGAAACATTGCAAAAGATTGAATAACTAAAGACCTCCGATTTTTTAATTCTGTTCATCTAACTCAGTGATTTCATAGGGCTGAGTAATTCAGCAGTTCTCCCAAGTGTCAGCCCAGAACCCCAGGGGATATATGAGGTCAACCATTTTCATAATACTGTGATGCTGCTTCCTTTCACACTCATTCTGTCAGTGGGCACTGAGGTATTCCAGAGGATACAGAATGTGTAGTATCATGACAGATTACAGACACAGACATGAAAGTTCAGCAGTCTTCTATTAAACCAGACATTAAAGAGATGTAAAAAAGTGCAGAACAGCCCTAGCCGGTTTGGCCCAGTGGATAAAGTGTCGACCTGCGGACTGAAAGGTCCCAGGTTCGACTCCGGTCAAGGGCATGTACCTTGGTTGCGGGCACATCCCCAGTGGAGACTGTGCAGGAGGCAGCTGATCGATGTTTCTCTCTCATCAATGTTTCTAACTATCTCTCTCCCTCTCCCTTCCTCTCTGTAAAAAAATCAATAAAATATATTTTTAAAAAATGCAGAACAATTCCATTCATGTTACTAAATTATTTTTGTTTTGAAAATGTTTTTCATAAAAATATGCTATCCTATCTAATAAAAGGGTAATATGCAAATAGACCGAACTGCAGAACAACCAAACAGCCAAAGTGTAATGTGCTAATGATATGCTACGGCTGCTCATCTGCTCGCTATGACAGGCAATGACCACCAGGGGGCACACTGTTGACCAGTCGCTATGATGTGCACTGACCACCAGGGGGAAGATGCTCCAACCAGCAGTTTAGCTTGCTGCTGGGGTCCAGCCGATTGGGACTGAGTGAGATGGGCCAGACATGCCCTGGAGCCCTCCCGCAGTCCCTCCCCCGCCCGATCATGCACCGGTTGGGTCCCTCAGCCTGGCCTGCGCCCTCTCGCAATCTGGGACCTCTCGGGTGATGTCAGAGAGTCAGATTCAGCCCGATCCTGCAGGCCACTCCCCTTGGAAGGGCACCAGAGGCAGAGCTCATGGCTGGCAAGTGCTGCTGAGGCAGCACGAGCCTCTCCCAATTGGGACTGACTGGGCGCAAGCCTGAGGCAGGCACAGTGGGGCCAGGATGAGTGGGAGCTGCAGGTAGGAGCTGCAGGCAGCATTGGACTGCGGGCCACCCAAAGGGACCCCACCCATGCACGAATTCATGCACTGGGCCTCTAGTTTGTTATATAATAGCATTATTTTAAAATTAATTAATAAATCCATATTTAAGTTTTTATCAGTTTTAATTTCTAATACAGTATATAGCAACAGATAAATCCACATAAATAAAAGCTCTTTGGGGTCAATAGCATTAGAAAACATGAAGGGATTCTGATACCAAAAGCTTAAGAAACACTGGGTTTGGTGTATTGATGAATTCTTTGTAGGGAAATTTATGGCTCTTGGCAAAGAAACATACTTCTACAGAGATAGCCACTAGAGGCACTTAGAACACCATCTCTGCTAATTTGATTATAGGAAAATGTCACTAAAGAGCTACTAGTATGTGTTGATGGTGACTGCTGAGGCAGTGCTGCTTAAGTGACATTCTTGTAAAGATGTCAAGTACAAAGACATATTATTCTTAAAAGCATACTTCAAGAGTTTCACTGAGCTTAGATGAATTCATTCCAGATACACACCTAAAGAGGAAAAAGACAAAACATCAGAGGAAAGCCCAGCCAGCATGGCTCAGTGGTTGAGCATTGACCTATGAACCAGGAGGTCACAGTTTGATTTCCAATCGGGGTACATGCGGGCTCGATCTCTAGTGTGGGTGTGTAGGAGGCAGCCAATCAATGATTCTATCTCATCGTTGATGTTTCTCTCTCCCTCTCCCTTCCTCTCTGTAATTAATGAAAATATATTTTTTTAAAAATCAGAGGAAGTACAAATGATAAATTAACGTTTTCATATAGCAATTTAAACTTTTAATGTGATAGACATTGGGAATGCAGAGCCATAATTAAGTCCTCAACTGCCTCTCAAACATAGGATATAAAATATTAAAAAATACTGTGAAACTTTAGTAACACTACCTAATTATTTAATGCAAGACCAGGTGCCCACATTCAGTATTTCAATTATATAAAATAGCTTCTAATCAAATCTTTTTATTTTATCTCTAACTTGCCCAAATAGATGAAAAAATTAGGGCAAGACTGTAAGACATAGTATCCTCTCTAAGTTTACAATATGACGATGATAAAATGATGAAGGCTTCCATCATCTATCCTATATAATAAAACCCTAATATGCAAATCAACTGAGCAGCAGAACGACTGGTTGCTATGACGCACACTGAACACCAGGGGAAGCTCCTATGTTGAGCGTCTAAGCCGGGGAGTGGGCCTAAGCTGGCAGGCAGACATCCCCTAAAGGGTCACAGACTGAGAGAGGGTGCAAGCCAGGCTGAGGGGACACCCCCTTCCCAGTGCACGAATGTCGTGCACGGGGCCTCTAGTTGTGTGTGTGTGTGTGTAAAAGCCTAACATGCAAAGTGTCCCTTTGGAGTTCGACCAACCAGTTTGATCGCTTGCTGTGACACGCGCTGACCACCAGAGGGCGGTGCGGAACAAAGGAAGGCCCTGGCCAGCAGCCGGCAGCCACTAGAGACCCTACCCATGCATGAATTTCGTGCACTGGGCCTCTAGTAAACATTATAAAGGTCGTTTATGTCTGACACAATACCAAGTGCTTTGCATTCCATATTTTATTTAACCTTCACAACAACTCAATTAGGCACTATATGATTCTCCATGTATGGATGAGAAAACAGATCTAAAGAGATGAAGCACCCCAGGTTACAAAGCTATAAAGAATAAAGTTGAGGTTGGAAGCCAGGTTTGTGATGTCCTGTTGTTCCTAAATCCATGTGTGTGTGACTAGAATGTTAAGATTAGACTATTCATGGCTGACACATGAAAATTTAGAAGCTTGATATTTCAAAATGTGCAGAAAAGCATTTCATAAAGTGAAATGACCACACAAGGAGAAGTTAGTGTTGTAACTTTTATCCTTTCTTATTACTTATGACAAGTAACATACAATTTTAGAGCTGGAGACTGCAGAACTCAGTCAGCAGTGTCACTTTTTAAAATGGAAACTACTCAATGCAGAAGCAGTGGCCACCAAGTGTGCTGATACCACACCACTAAAGAACTCTCTAAAATAGTAGGAATTTTCCTAATCAAATTATTACTAAAAAATGAAAATGTCCCCTCAGTTACTTGAAATTGTACATCCACATATCATAAAAACTAAGCTTGGTGACAGATACATGTCTTTTTATGATTGCTTACCTCAATAAAGTATGTCATAAAATGTATTTAAGGTTGCCTCTTCAGATGCCTGGTATTTCAGACAGGCTTTGAAAAAAATTTCGAAGAGATTTTGCTATTTCTGATCACATGGAAGAACTAACTATCCATGAGGCTTGTGTCATTTAAACTGCCATGAACAGAACATGCTGACATACTTTACTTCACTAACTTGATAATATTACACATTAACAATATATACTCAAAACAGCCAAGTGATACTGGCTTTTCCCCTTCTATTCAGCAGTATTTTAACAAAAATTTAATTTTTAAAAATATCTCAATAGTAATAAAAACTAGATGTTACCTTTTTAACACCAATTTGGACAGCTCTCTGTATTACATCCTGTAAGTCATCTGTAAAAGATGAACCCCAAAGAGGGCCTGGTAAATAAAACTCCATTTATCTATAAGTCACATTTACTAAATCAAAATCAAATCAATACTATTTAACAAGTACTTAACCTGTAAGAATAGAATGTGATAATCTTAGAAAAAGGAACCCATAAAAGGCAAACTAGATGAAGTTATTTATTTGTATTTTTATTCTGTTGGCCAAAAGAGTCAAAAGTGACAAAATTCAGAGGTTCAAACTGAAGATGAATTCACTGACTACAATTTAAACCATTTGCTTTGAATTTCAAACTTGTTGGTAGATCTTTAAAAACAGAAATCATTAAGATTATTTTTACTATGGCTTTTTAGAGTACACCTGCAATGCCCCCCAAAACATAGCATCTATTTTTAAATTTTAGTTAATGCTGTATTTCTATAATTACTATCCCCATTGAGGAAGGTTAGTTTTTTTATTTTCTGACAGTTGCTTTGTGCTTTTCCTAAAATTTATTGTTAAGTAACAAACTTTTGGGGGAGATCAATAGTAATTACTAAAGTCCGAGAGGCCTGTAGCAAACTTAAACCATTATGTCATAAAAACCTATTTCCTAATTTTATATTTAAGCATCAGAGTAAATGTGATTGGAATTCAATTACTATTACTTCTAGAATAGCTACAAAATTTAATTTAGACAAAGAATTATCAACTTAGTGAACCGTATATAAGTAGGACAGTCAGTTTTACTAATTATTATAAACTAGACGCCTGATGCACAAAGATTCATGCAGAATGGGCCTTCCTTTCCCTGGCTGCCGGCACAGCCTTTGTTCTTTTTTTTTATTATTTTATTATTTTTTTAATGAATCTTTATTGTTCAGATTACAATTGTTTCTCCTTTTTCCCCACATATCTCCCCACCACCCAGTTCCTACCCCCCTCTTCCCTTACCTCCCCCCCCCGCTGTCCTTATCCATAGGTGTATGATTTTTGTCCAGTCTCTTCCCTTACTCCCCACACAGACACCCCTTTCCCCCTGAGAATTATCAATCCACTCCCATTCTATGCCTGATTCTATTAAGTTCACCAGTTTATTCTGTTCCTCAGATTTTTAATTCACTTGACTTTTAGATTCACTTGTTGATAGATATGTATTTGTTGTTCATAATTTTTATCTTTCTTCTTCTTTTTCCTCTTTTTAAAGAATACCTTTCAGCATTTCATATAATGCTGGTTTGGTGGTGATGAACTCCTTTAGCTTTTTCTTATCTGTGAAGCTCTTTATCTGCCCTTCAATTCTGAATGATAACTTTGCTGGGTAGAGTAGTCTTGGTTGTAGGTTCCTGCTATTCATCACTTTGAATATTTCTTGCCACTCCCGTCTGGCCTGCATGGTTTCTATTGAGAAATTAGCTGATAATCATATGGGAGCTCCCTTGTAGGTAACGAACTGTTTTTCTCTTGCTGCTTGTAAGATTCTCTTTGTCTTTTGCTCTTGGCATTTTAATTATGATGTGTCTTGGTGTGGTCCTCTTTGGATTCCTTTTGTTTGGGGTTCTGTGTGCTTCCTGGACTTGTAAGTCTATTTCTTTCATCAGGTGGGGGAAGTTTTCGTTCATTATTTCTTCAAATAGGTTTTCAGCATCTTGCTCTCTCTCTTCTTCTGGTACCCCCATAATTCTGATGTTGGTTCGCTTGAAGTTGTCCCAGAGGCTTCTTACACTATCTTCAACTTTCTGAATTCTCTTCTCTTCATGCTTCTCTGGAAGAGTGTCCTTGGCCTCTTTGTATTCCAAATCTTTGAGTTGATTCTTGCAATCCTCTAGTCTGCTTTTGGGTCTCTGTATAATATTTTTTATCTCAGTCAGTGTATGTTTAATTTCTAGTTGGTCCTCATTGAATTTATCGGCCTTTTCCATGAAATTCTTGAAAAACCTTATAACCGTGGTTTTGAACTCTATGTCCAGTCGCTTGTTCTCCTCCATTTCTTTGGTTTGTGATCTGTTTCCTTGCCTTCTCATATTCTCTGCTTCCCTAAGTTGGTAGGGTAGTTTTGTGTACTAGGCGTCCTATTGGTTCAACGGGTCAGCCTCCCAGTTACTTGAGGTGGACACTCTTGGTGTACCCTTGTGTACTGTGTGTCCCCCAGCAGGAGCTACAGCAAGGGCTAGTTTTCTCCTCCTTTGCTTGGGCGGTTTTGGAGCAGTCTGACTGGAGCTGCAGTTAATTTGGTTGCGCTGCGCCAGAACAGGCCATTTATATGCAAAAGCCGCTGTGTGGAGCCTGGGCGGGTTTGTAGAATGTGCAGGGCGGGGTCTCAGGGCGTCACTAGGCTGGGGCGTGGCCAACGGCGATGGCTGCTGTTAGCCGTCTCTGCCTTTCCACGTTTCCAAGTCCCTGCACCCCGCGCTCCAGCGCAGTAAACAATGATTGCTGGGCAACCTCTGCAAAAAAGTCACTCTCACTTTCCGACCCAATGGCCGAGAGTCCAGCTTCTCCCCGTAGGTGCCTGGGTCCCCCGAGTGTCCCCAGAAACTGGATTTCAGAGTGATCGGGAGCTTGTCTCCCTGCGGGTTGAAGAAAAGCCGCGCACCCAGCCGCCCGCCGCCGGCCCGATTCGCATGCCTCCGTACCTCAGCTTTTCAGCGATTGTGCTTCTTTCTCTTCTTAGTTGTAAATCTTCCACTCAGCCAGCTTTCCCGTGGTTCTGGGTGGTAGACGTTTTTGTCTTTTAGTTGTATTTTTGAAATTGTTGTGTGAGGCAGCAGATTAGTTGTTTAACTATGCCGCCATCTTGGTTCCTCCTCCACAGCCTTTGTTCTGGCCCGGAGTCGCCTTTCTGCCTTCGCTTCGCCTAGAGCTGCCTTTCCGCCTCCCCACGCTGCCCAGAGGCCTGGAGCGGCTGGGGTGGTGTAATGATGCGTCTTGCCCCCGGCCCCTGGGTGCTTGTGTATGCAAATCAACCTGCCATCTTTGTTGGGTTAATTTGCATACTCACTCCTGATTGGCTGGTGGGCATCACGAAGGTACGGTCAATTAGCATATCTTTTATTATTATTAGTGTAGACTAGAATAATACTGATATTGATCACTATAACACTTATTTCATAGACACACATATACAAACATATACACCCAGTCACAAAGCATGAACTCTGAGTGCTAGGAGGCAAAGAAAGCAGAATGTAATTTATTCAGTTTTCTAACTATACTATGTAAGTAACATCATCTAAACTTCTAAATGAAGTAGGAAAATTAAGTTTTGAGGTAAGGTTAAGGAAAGCTAACATTAATCTTTCTTTGTTCAAGTGACATCTACATTTCCTATATTTAAATCTTTCCCTTAGTATCAAGTGAGATTAACTTCTGACTGAGCAGGTGAAATGTGCAATTCCATATCATCCAGACCCACAAAACCAAATTTTCCTATTTGTACTTACATAATGACAAATATAGTAATTTTCTGAGGCAATACACACAGGCTAGTTTATTGGAGAAATTAAAAAACTTGTCACCATCATTTCCTGCTTAGTCATGTAGCTGACATAATAAGCTTTTTAAAAATGTAACTGATGTGCCAAAACCAGTTTGGCTCAGTGGATAGAGCGTCGGCCTGCAGACTGAAAGGTCCCAGGTTCGATTCCGGTCAAGGGCATGTACCTTGGTTGCGGGCACATCCCCAGTAGGGGTTGTGCAAGAGGCAGCTGATCGATGTTTCTCTATCATCGATGTTTCTAACTCTCTATCCCTCTCTCTTCCTCTCTGTAAAAAAATCAATAAAATATATTTTTTTAAAAATGTAACTGATGTGATAAATAGAATGTTTTTGGCTAAGCTTTCCATCAATTTTGGAGGTACTACTCTTCCCACCTGTACTGCAGATGTGTAGGATCTAGCAGGACTGGGCTGGAAAGGGGGAGAGGCAAGACAGGAGGAGGACTGCATTCCCTAAACCACATTCTCACTTAGTCACCCCACTGAAATGTTTTAGGAAAACCAGACATTCTACTGATGTTCAACTGGACATTATTTTTAAATTATGTGCCCTTACTGTTCGATTGCCTGAAAGACTGAACAATTACTTGTTTGGCTTTTGAAAAGTTCCATATTTGAAATTATAAACTTCTTCAGATAAGGGCCTGATTCACTGTTAAACAGGTGCATTATAAGTGTTCACTATCACAGTTTATCAGTGTAGCTTATAGGTGTTTCACTTTGTTTACAGTTTATCCAAGATGCATATTAAGTCTAAGATTTCAGTTGTAAGAGTGTATTATGCTTTTCTAGGTCTCCTTGAGGCAGACTATTTATCTTCATAGAGAAACTGTTTACCTCAATAAAACATTTACCTTGATGCTTTTGAATCCCCCTATAAATTCCTCTGAATACAGGATCTGTCAAGTTGATACCAATATCTGTGGAAAGCAAAGGAAAAATAAATGATTAATAATGAAGAGCCTCTATGTGAAACCTTTTGTTTAAATAAAAGCTCATACTTTTCATCCTCACATTCATTCACTTCAACAAAACCTGAGTGCCTGCAGCTTGTCAGTCACTGTGTCACTGTACTGGACACCTGGGCTACAAAGATGAGGGAGAGAGAATGCCTGCTGTCAAGAAACTGGGAATTGGGAAGGCAGACCCAGCGGCAGACAGTAAGAAACACGGCAAGTAGACACTGGTACTGTGGGACACAGAAGAGGAGCACCTGACCTAGTCTGGGAGCTGGCCCAGAGGCTTCCAGAAGAAGGGGTCCCTGAACTGAATCTTGAAGGCTGAGTGAGAGTTACCCAGTAGAAGAGGGGAAACTGCAGGCAAGAGGAAGCAAATTCATTGAGGATGCCCAGATCACAGGAGCAGAGCTTCTGGGGTGTGAAATAGCACAATGAGTATGGAGAACTACAGGCCATTCTAGCTGCAGGAAAAAAGTGTAGGGAAGGAGTGACCAGAAAAGGCCAGACTCAGCTACTACAGACACTTGTCTTTAAAGTATCAGATGCAGCAAGAAGCACTGATGGCTTTTAAGCAAAGGAGTAAGATTTGCATTCTGGACATCTCATTCTGGAGTCTTTGTGGAGGGAAGGAATTGAAGGGAGCAAGGAGTCAGGATAGCTGCTTGAAATAGGCAAGAGCTCACATTTACCAGGAAGAGGACCTGGATTAGGGTAATGCAAGTACAGATGCAGAAAGAAGAGTAAATTGTTTATTTCCTTTACTCATCAAATATTTATGAAGACCAACTCTGTGCCAAATAGCATGGTAAGGGGTTAGGGAACACAGAAATGAGTAAGGCCCAATACTCGGTCCCACCCTCCAGAAATTTATATGGGAACTACAAATATAATTGTGATATAATAAACTACACTTTAAGCAACAGAAGGCAAGAAATGTTTATCTTCATTGCTGTCCCTAGAACCTAGCACAATGGTTGTGTGAAAATAATATAAATGGAGCCACTTCAAAATGGAGTCAGAGCAGCCACCCAGAGCAATTGCCTTGCACATCTTACTCCTCAAACTTTGGAATGTTTAAACTGGACAAAATAACTTTTGGGCTGGGCCAAACAATGGCATATTCCAATTAACTGATTACAAAGTTAACAGGAAAGCAGAAATCCTGATAATTCTTTAGAATTAGTACCACCATGTGTAGCTAAAGAATAAGTTACTTGCGCCTATAGAACTTCCCTCCTTAGCTCATTAACACAAACAGAAATTCCTTTCTTCTATCCCCTTACCTTTCTCACAATTATCCCTTGCCTTCACCCCATAATTGTAAAACTATTTAGGTTTCTGCCTGAATCAGTGTTTCCCAGAGTGCAATTCTTTTCTAACTCAAATAAGTGCTTGCTGCCTCTCATCTTGGCTTTTTTTTTCTCTCTTTTCATCTTGGCTTTTCACTTAAACAGCACATTGTCAGCATAGGAGCACAAAAGGGAGGCAATAACAGCTCTGGCAGTGTGATGAGAACAGCTTCACAAAAGAGGTCCTCTTGAAGCTAAAACTAATGGGAAGGGCATTCTGCACACAGATGTGTGTAGGTATAAGCCTGGAAGAAATGCACTGAGCCTGTAGTGTCCTCAATGCAGAGCGATTTTGCAGCATGTCTCTTCTCCGAACTCCCCCGCCCATAGCATTTAGCAATGTCCACATTCATTTCTAGTTGCCACACACGGGAGAGTGCTGCTAGCATCTAGGCTTCAGGCCAGGGATGCTGCTAAATATCCTACAAGGCACACAACAAATACTTATCCGATTCAACTATCAAGTGCTATTCTTGATAAATCCTGCTGCAGAGTACAAGAGAACAAGGGGAAGAATAGGACATGAAGTCAGGTTGTGATGGCTATGGCCAGTAACAATGTCACCTTATTTAAAATACATACCCTTGAGCTTTTAGCACTAGGACAATCTCCAAGTCTGTGGAGAGACAGCTGCCCATCAATAGACCTCTACACATTTTTGCTGAGTTCCAGCTTCTCTTTAGTATATTCTCACTCTGCTTCTGCCAAGCTGACCCTCAGTGTGCTCTGCTGCTTCAACATTAAAACAGACCTTGCAAGATGGGAGTTTGGGTAATTCAAGAGACATGGAGAGAGTATTCCACAAGAGAAAAGCACAATGCAGAAAACTTCAAAGATATGCAAAAGCATGTATGTCAGTGGAGGGTGGGAGATGAATTCACAACAAGTACAATTAAAAGACTGTTAACACACAAATATCGAATATTATAAAACACAAATTCATTGAGGATGCCCAGATCACAGAAATCAGCACCTATTTTCTTTCCATAAGGACAGGAAATAAGATAGGGAAGGGGCAGAGGGAAAGGAAACCCTGGGAAGAGGAGCGGCCTTTCTGCCTAGAACGATCCTTCACAGGAGTCAGTCTAGTCATTCTCCAGACGGTCATTGAGAGCACGGAGCCCATCTGCATCTCTTAGGCCACTTCCCCTTTGTGCAGCAAAGAAATCAGAATTTGTCCAAAGCAATCTTTTCCCAGAAACGAAGGGAAAAACAAATGAAACCCAAACCAAGCAAATTTAACAAGTATACTTTCTGATACTAATTTTAAAAGTGAATTAAAGATTAGCTTGGAGGCTCAATTATGAAGCCTTTCCAATTTCCAAGTCCTTATCTCAACCCTAATAGGATGGATGCTAAATCCTTTTTCAATGCTTACACTGAGGCCAATTCCAAGTGATCCCATTTCCCCCTACAGCCCACCTCTTCCCAATAGGAGTCTTTCAGGCCCTAAGTCTCAGCATACTTCAGAGATCTACATTCAGCTTTGGACCCAAGTGAGCACTGGGCTGTAGGGATATACTGCACAGCCACCAGTTTCTTCCCTTTTCTGCAAGAATCTCCTGTGAGCCCGACCTGTTTTGGCTCAGTGGATAGAGCGTCAGCCTGCGGACTGAATGGTCCCTGGTTCGATTCCGGTCAAGGGCACATGCCCAGGTTGCGGGCTCAGTCCCCAGTTGGGGGTGTGCAGGAGGCAGCTGATGGATGAGTCTCTCTCATCATTGATGTTTCTATCTCTCCCTCTCCCTTCCTCTCTGAAATCAATATATATATATATATAAAATTTCTTGACTTATAGCCCCAAGCTTTTTTCTCTCTGACATATGGTTTGTCTGAGGTGTATTCCTCAGCCTGTAGTTAAAGCTGCTTTCTGTGCTTTGATGAATAGGCTCCACTACCTTAGTTAAGTTTGACGAACGTGTTCCAAACATGCCACCCCAAAATATGCAGCTTTGGCACATGGGGTTTTTGAGCTGAAGGCACTTGAGAAATAGCAGGTGCGGGAAAGTTTCTCTCATCTCCCCCTTTCCAGCTAAAAGGAGGTCATAAAATTTCCCATAAGAAAGGTGCCCTTCCTATACCAGGAAGAGGACATTCTTACCACCAGAGACTGAAAGTCAAAGTCATAATGTATCTATACAAACAAACCCAAAATAACCCTTATCTTCTATTAGCTTCCCCTTATATTTCCTGGTCACGGTTCCACAATTTAAGTCCCTCTGTCTCACCACATCTTCACTTAAGCTTTTGGGCCTAATAGCTTCTTTGGGTCTTTATTTTCCATTTGAAGACTCCCATATATACGAAAAAATAAAATTTGTATGCTTTTCTCCTATTAATCTGTCTTATGTGTGTTTAATTCTCAGGCCCAGCCACTGAACCTAAGAGGGTAGGAGGAAGTATTTCCTCCCCTACAGAGGCAAATACCTTCTTTTTCTGATTCACTTTTGTTTCCTATAAGAAGTTCTCCTTGATAGTGGATGGCCTCTGTGCCTCCCACTCTCCACCCACCTAGTCACCCTATTCACCAGCAAACAACCACCTGCAGGGTGATTAAGATAATTAACAAGTCGCCCTGGCCAGGTAGCTCAGTTGGTTAGAGCATCCTCCCAATTCACCAAGGTTGCGGGTTTGATCCCAGGTCAGGGCACGTACAAGAATCAACCAATGAAAGCATAAATAAGTGGAGCAACAAATCCATACCTTCCCTATCTCTCTCTCCCCCTTCCTTTTTGTATCTAAAAATCAATCAATAACTAAAGCCCTGGCCGGTGTGGCTATGTTGGCTGCTAGTTCGATTCCCAGTCAGGGCACATGCTAGGGTTTCGGGCATGCAGGAAGCAGCTGATCGATGTTCGGCTCTCACAGTGATGTTCCTCTCTCCCCCTCTAAAAATCAATTTTAATTAATTAATTTAATTTTAATTATGTTTAATTTATTTTAAACATATTTTTATTGATTTCAGAGAGTAAGAGAGAATCACTGGCTGGCTGCCTCCCACACACTCCCTACTGGGCATGTGTTCTGACCAGGAATGGAATATAGGTCGACACCCAACCACTGAGCCACACCAGCAGGGCAATAAAAATTATTTAAAACAATAGAATCAATAAATAAAAATTAAAAATAATTAACAAGTCAATATAAAGGGAACCACAGAATGTTCAAAATTATCATCTAAAAGTATTCAATGTCCAAGAAAGTTCCAAGAAATAGGATACAATGCAGGAACTGTAGTTAAGGAAAGAATGGGCTTTGGAGTCAGAAATCTGGCATTAGGACTAATTAGCAGAACGACTGTGGGTAAATCAGCAGGCCTGAGCCCGTTTCCGAACCAGTAAGGTAGGCATAACATTTCTCCTTTCAAGGACGAAATGTGGCTAAATTTGGAAAATGAATGTGAAAGCATTTTACAAGCTGAAAGCCTTATAAAATGTAACTGTTATTATTATTACTGAACACAGTACAAATTCTGTACCATGCCAACAACAAATGGAATTTCAGTCAACATTACCTATTCAGGCATACCTCATTTTATTGCGCTTCACAGATGTTGTGTGTTTTACAAATGAAAGGCAAGACCCTCCACCAGAAAATGATTGACTCGCTTTACTGTGGTGGTCTGGAACCAAACCCACAATAGCCTCTAGGGCAGTGGTCGGCAAACCGTGGCTTGCAAGCCACATGAGGCTCTTTGGCCCCTTCAGTGTGGCTCTTCCACAAAATTAGAAGTACCCTAATTAAGTTAATAACAATGTACCTACCTATATAGTTTAAGTTTAAAAAATTTGGCTCTCAAAAGAAATTTCAATCGTTGTACTGTTGATATTTGACTCTGTTGACTAATGAGTTTGCCGACCTCTGCTCCAGGGCTTTGCCTGTACTGTCATCCCACCTTAAGTGATTAACCTTCCAATCCAAGACTGCATCATTAAGTTGCCAGATGTAAGTTAATCTGTTTATACTCAGACTCATGCTGCAACCACAGAAAAAGGGGAAAAAAACAGGCAAAATGCTATTTAACTTGGTCAAAATCTTTTAAATTGAAAAGTTCCTATCAGAAGTATGTCTGGTATCGATAAACTAAAAAAAAAAAAAAAGTAAAGAAATACTGTATGAAAATCAATTTCTATCCAGCTCCAGCCAAAGATAATAAACATCTTGAAAAACTAAGAAAGTGAGAGATAGGAGTGAGATTGAATGACCGGAATTTAATAAAGGCAAAGTGAAAAAATGACTACTTCTGATTTGAGAAGGGAGGGCAATTGAGGGACTCATATGTTTAGTATCATGTCACCTTATACGGATCAGTAATGTTTCTTTTCCATTTCTTTCTTTCTTTAGCTAGCTTTAAAAGCAGTACCAGGTTTACTGTTAAAAATTACTCCCAGTATTAATGAGTTTTATTTCCCAAAACAAAATAAGGGGGGGGGGGGGGGAGAGGAGTTTGCAACCCAAAGAAAACCACATTTCCTCACTGTGTAGGCTCAGTGAATCATGTCTTATCACTGTCCCCTATAATCTAGGGATGCAAAGGGACAGCAAATAGGGCATTTTAAAACTGTTTTAGACTTGCTTTGCCTTTAGATACAACTCCACGCTCACAGGAAATACAGAACATTAGAGAACAAGCTAGACACCACCACATACCAAACAGACAAATCCACAAGACAACTGGCCAAGAAGCTCCGCTCCATACACCGGAAAACTAAGCTCAGGAGGACGCCGGAGTCCCAATCCTACGCCCGCCCGGTCCCGCGGGGTTTCCTAAGCGCCCGGCAGTAAACATTCTTACCCACCGAGAGGGGAAGTGGTGGCAGGTGCACGTGGGGAGGAGGAGACTATCGTGACTCGCCTGTTTTGTGTTTCAGTAGCTGTGCTTCCTTTTTTTCTTTTTGTTGACTACGCACCCGTGAAAAGGAGCACAAACCATCACCGCACCACGCGAGGCCTTTCACAAACAGGCCCGCCCTGAAGCCAGCACCGACACCGAGAAGCAGACAGGACCGGCGCCCAGAAGCCCCGGGCGCCCGGGCCACTTCCAGAAACGCCAGAGCTCACCCTGGGCCCGGTGGCCGCAGCGAGGAAAACCAATTTCTTACCCACGAACTTGTAGCGACTCATGACCGCGTCGCCGGGCTCTCCTGGGCGGAAGCGGAAGCGGAAGTGGCTGCGGTCGCCCCGCCCTTCCGGCCTCCTCCCCGCCCCCTAGCCGCCGGGCTTCCGTTTCCCGGGAGGCCCCGCGGCCGCTGAAGGTGAGCGGCCGTCATGGCGTTCTCGGCGCCGGGGGCCTACCTGACGCACCAGCAGAAGGTGCTGCGGCTTTATAAGCGGGCGCTGCGCCACCTGGAGTCCTTTTGCGTCCACAGGTGGGAGACGGGGGACAGGGGGCCCAGGGCGCGGGGGGTTGACGCTGGGGAAGCCTACGGAGGCCGGGAGTCCCCAGGGAACCGGACGTCTCAAGGACTTCGGGGACGGAGTGGGAAGGCGGCCCCTCGGCCCGCAGGCCCGGGTTCGAGGCCCCACATCGTCGCCCCTGGGCTTCGAGACCTGGAAGAGTTGCCTCTGTGGCCCGGGCCTCAGTTTTCTGTTAAGAACGCAGCATTCAGCAGGGAGGGTTGCAGACGGTTCGGTGAAATAAAGGAAAGTGCCCAAAACTGCAGTTGTCACGCCTCCAGCGCTCGCTGAATAATAGCTGTCTGTATGACCTCGTTCCTAATATTAATATGTGCATTATTAATAATATTGTGTGCATTGTTTTCTTGGGTCTTCACAACAACGCTGAGCGTTAGGGACTATTTAGCCTTATTTTGCAGATGAGGAACTAGAGACAGAGTAACTTGCTCAAGGTATTATAGCTGGGAAGTGGCCCGGTCAGGATTAAAACTCAGGTGTCTAAGTCCAAAGCATCTCATTCTCCCAGCTTCCCATGAGCTTTCCTCCTTTTAGCTTCATCCAGCCCTTTACTGCCTCCACACCCCATATACTTCTTCACCTCCCACAGTTTCTTCTTTCCTCTGTCCATCTGAGACTAGTCTTAGAACAGTCTTGAAACATAGATTATTTTCGTGGCCCAGGTGCAGTACAAGGTGAGGGGACAACCCAAATGTGCCTCCACTCCCTTATCAGAATCCTAAAACCTCATCCCGGGAGAAGAACTTCTGGGGAAAACCTCAAAACATTGGAAAAGGTCTGGACGAGTAGATAACATGTCTAATCTCCCCAAATCCTTTTGGTTTAAGGGACAAATACCGGTACTTCGCTTGTTTGATGAGAGCTCGGTTTGACGAACATAAGAATGAAAAGGATATGGTGAAGGCCACCCGGCTGCTGAGGGAGGCGGAGGAAGAATTCTGGCACAATCAGCATCCTCAGCCATACATCTTCCCCGACTCTCCTGGGGGCACCTCCTATGAGAGATACGAGTGTTACAAGGTGGGTGAGGACAGCACGCGACCGACGGCCTCCTGAGAGGTGGCCTCTGCTCCTCCAGTTCCAAAGTTACCCTTTTAGGGGCAGCTAGATTGCCTTCCAGGTGACATTAAGACTTTTCTTTCCAAATTCAGCTGGTGGTATCTTTTTGGCAAAGCAGAATGCTACTTAGTGAATAACTCATTTTTGGACATTAAGGTAAACCGTTCTGGATTGGTGGTTAGAATTTCTGAGAAATTCTAGATAATACTTCCGAAGAACATAAACCCACTGGATATTTAGAAGACACGGGTAGGGAAGGAATGATGCCAGTTCTGTCTGAACGGACCGTGCTATTTTTCAACCCCAGGCTGCTTTACTCAGAGGCATTCTCCCTGCTTATCTTCTGCTGCTCGGTGCATGGTGTCAAACCGTCTGACACTTGCAGTGGAATAAAAATGCACCTTGAGTTCTGTCTGTTGTGCAGGACCTGTCAGTGGCATGTAAATGTATCTTGTGTAATGACGCCATGATTTCCTCTCCTGACAGGTTCCTGAGTGGTGCCTAGATGACTGGCATCCTTCTGAGAAGGCAATGTATCCTGATTACTTTGCCAAGAGAGAGCAATGGAAGAAACTGCGGAGGGAAAGCTGGGAGCGAGAGGTGAGTCTTACCTGCATTTTACCATGTGGCTTGGCCCACGTGGTCAACACCTGGAAGGAGCTCAGGTTTTGTCCCATGAGGATGTCTGCAGTCCAGTTATGACAGTTACTCTGGCCCCTTGCTTCCACTGAGATATACATTTCTCAGTTAAATGTGACACACCCATCTTCCACATCGGTTACACTGTGTTCCCTTTTGGGTTTTCTGGTCTCTAATGTTGCTTTTCCCCTTCTCCTTCCCCTTCTCCTTAATCCTTTGCCTTTCCTTCTTGCTATGCCCTGTTATCTCTTAACCTTACTCCCCAGCAGTGCCTTAGACACTTTTGATGTCTGCTGCACATTTTTCAAAGCTTAATCTTGCTGTGGTGTGAAAGATATATTGGAGAGGGTAAGGTGATGAGTGGAGAGACCAATTTGAGGTTATTGCAGTTTATTCAAAAGATTATGGCAGCCAGCACTAAGGTGCATGCAATGAATATGAGGGAAGTAGATTCAGGAGATAGTTGGAGGGATATAGAGATAGATTGGATGTGGGGGGTGGACAGTGAGGATCATGAATGGTTTCCAGGTTATAAACTTTAACATCTGGAGTTTGCTGATGGTGTTTATTGAGATGGGAAAGGTGGGGGGTGAGGGGGAAGAATGTGGTAGGCGCCATTCTAGTGCTCAGGTTTAAGTGTGCTAAATTTAAGAATCCTAAGACAATACGTGCAGATGTCAGAAGGTGACTGACTGGATGTAGGAATCTGGATGCCAAAGGAGCTTGAAAGAAACTTGTGAGCTAACAGTTGTTTTCAACGTCAGGGAAATAGATGAGTCTCTACGAAGACTAGAGAAAAGAAAAGTCGCAGGCGCTCCACTTGCAGAGGTCAGGAGCAGGAGACCGAGGAGCGCCCAGCAAGGCAGGGCAGTCAGGCGGGTGTGCCGCAGGTCCCGGAGAAAGTGTTTCAGGAAGGGCCAGGCCACGTACCTCTGCTGAAAGTTGCTAAAAGGTGAAACAGAGTGAGGACTGGAAATAATGTGCAAAGAGTTTGGCTGCAGGAAGGGCATTAGTGGGCGTGACCGGAGCCTTTTCTGGAAGGTTTAGTCACCCTGGCAGTAGTGAGCAGAGAGTGAGGAAGAGAAGACAGGAGGGAGCGAGGATTCTTGAGAAGTTTTGCTGAGAATAGTAACGAGACCACAGGATTATTTTCTAAGACGAGAAATAATGGTGTGTAATTTGGAAGGAGGGAGAAGTCGATAATGTTGATGAGGGAGTTTCGGGAAGAGGCGTGGGATCCCGAGCATGCAGGGAGGCCTGTCTCTGCGTTTGGGGACGGGAGGTGTGGTGATTCAGGGAGAGCAGGAGGTCCACACTGCAGTTGACCACTGTAACCTCCTCCACACAAACCTTCCTCCTTTTGCTGTTGTCTCTGCCACATTATTAAACAGCACCTGTGCTGGGGGCTCAGCTTAACCACCTTCCAGAATGGAGTTTTCTGGAGGAGCTTCATAAAGTCACTGATCTGGAAAGGGGTCTCTGGGTTTCTTCCTCTGTTAGGGCCGTGGTAGTCTCGGAGATCCCTGGAACTGGGGTAGTTGGTCAGTATCAGGCAGAACTGAGCATATTTTCCATGTGATTTTTGTTGCTTGTCCTGGTTGCTATTGGGGGAGAGGGGCTTTAAAATTAACATCCCTAATATATATGAATTGCGATTTCTTTTTTTGAGATTTCTTAATGGTGATTTTGGGGAACACTTAGCTGAGACACAGAAATCAACTTTTGTTGGGGGAGGGATTAGAGTTTAGGTGGGGAGACCATAATCAGGGGAAGTGCAGTAGTAGTTGTCATGGTTTGGGGTAATGAATAAGGTGGGGTGGGAGAGATTTCTCAGCTTTGCTGTTTTAAGAATGGGAAAAGCTTTGAGGACACCTTTTCTGAGTTAAAGTGTGGCTATCAAATAACGCAGGTATGAACTAACAACACTTCAGGAGTGAGGATCAGATAGCGTGTGATGTGACAGCAGAACGAAGGTGACACTAACTGTGCAGCCGGGATGGTCAGTTCAGCTCCTTTTCTAACTGGTCCTTCCTTGACCCCTTCCAGGTTAAGCAGCTGCAGGCGGAAACCCCAGTTGGTGGTCCCTTCACTGAAGCTTTGCCCCCTGCCCGAAAGGAAGGTGATTTGCCCCCACTGTGGTGGCATATTGTGACCAGGCCCCGGGAGCGGCCCACATAGAGACAGAGAGGAAGACACACCACCAGTCCTGCTTGCAAGTGAAATAAGTTACAGAAAATATACACACTTGCCCTAATAAAAATAACAAGGTATGACTGATGTGTTGTTCTGTGTGAGGAGGGGACTGCCACTGTCTTACAGGCTCCATAGCAGTTGTGCATAGAAAGAAAAGGACGTGACAAGTCGTCAGTCAGATGTGTTCTTTTCCTCCCCATGAGTCACATGGGTAGCACATGTTGTTAATAAGGGACAACTGTAGCAGAACCAGGTACAAGATTTACTCTGAAGATTGAACTGCAGAGACTAGTTGAAGCCTTAATTAGCACTCATGTCTGGAAGGAATGGAGGCTGAGAGAAGGTATGTTAATATTAAGGACTTAGCTACCATCTTGGATTCTACTGATGGAATTTGTTTTGATTAAACAACTTTCTCTAAGCAGCACACATTCAACAAATAAACCTGGGGTCTCGGGGTGGAAGTTTGATGGGTAGGGTTAAAGCATCCAATTGGGGATGAAACTCACTTGTTTTGGAGGCAGTTTTCCAGCTTTGCTTCCTCTACTGTAGCTTGGGTTGCCTGCAGACTCAAAGGTAAGGGTACAGCAAAACTCTAACCATTTGAAGAGGTATCTTTAAACGGTAAAGCCAGCCATGGCCGGTGGTGCTCACTGGTTAGATCATGGGCCTGTGCACTGAAGGGTCAAGGGTTCGATCCCCAGGTACCTAGGTTTCGAGTTTGGCCCCCTGCCCCCCCATCTCCAGTCGGGGTGCATGCAGGAGGCAACCAGGCGATGTGTCCGTCTCTGTCTCTCTCCCCCTCTCCCTCCCTCCCTCCCTTCCACACTCTGAAAAAGCAATGGAAAAAATAACCTTAGGTGAGGATTCACAAAAATAAAAGGTAAATCCATTCTAAGAACAATCAACTGAACTCGGCTACCTTTCGTTCTTGACAGCTCATTGGAACTGCATTCAAATAATTAGTTCAGGAAACGTCTGTCCTTAGGGCTCAAAATCATCACAAAAGTCATGTGCTGTCAGTTTTCTAAGTAAGCTAAGTCTGAGTCTCAGTGCATCTTCTAACATTTGACGAAGACCAACTGAATTTTAATAAGATTTGAAATACAGGCCTTTTTTTTCTTCTAGTGGTTCTTTATTTATAATGTAGGCTGAAGCAATTGTTACAAGATAGAAGGGAAACACATCACACAGTTGTTATTTATACAAGTTTAGAACAAAAAACTGCACAGCGAGAGGTCAACTCTCAGTACAAACTAGCAACTAAACCACAATAATTTACCTTTAGAAACGATTTCTTTATTGTAGCTGTGACACTGCTTTTACAATATGCAAAAACACAAACAGGACTACCCAGGGTGTTTTGTCACATTCTTTCTACAGTCAATTTGGCAACATTTTATATTAAGTTTCTTCAGATTATACTAACGTTTAAAAACTAAACAGTGAAAAGCTGTACCGAGGTACAGTTACATCCATTTATTTCAAAGATTTAAAATACCACTCTTATCTATTGTAATTACCTTGCAGTGATTTCTGCTTTTGCAAAAACCATCTCAAGCATCATATGCACAATGCATCAGCTACTTTTTAGTCATTGAGATTGGTGGGCTAAACCACAGGCACTACTGTTGCTTATATTCTGTAAAAGGAGCTTGTTTTTCAAAGAAAAAAAAGCTTAAATAGTTTCTAATAATCATGCCTTTGCTTTAAAGCCATAACATAAAATGTCCTTGAGCAATCACAGCAGTGTTAAATGTCAATATATAGAATTAATGACTATACAGGTACGTTACTCTCACATCCAATGCAGTTATGTGTTAAAGCATAAGATTATGTGATTGAAGAAAGGAGCCAACAGGAACCTGCAGGGTCTGTGGGACCCACCAAGCTCCTATCATCCCTTGACAGGTCCGGTCACAGGGGGCACTGTCAGCTGACCCCGCTACTAGGAATTGCTTTCTTCTTCGTGTTTATATTCTCCCAACAAGACCCTCTAAATCTGCAAATCCCTGTTGGCTTTAGGGGACGGGCATTGTAACAAATTTAACTTTCACTTAAAGAAGAAAAGACATAAATCCATTCCAAAAAACATTACCTAAAGTACAAAAAGAGGGACAGTCTAGTGGTCAGATTCCGAGTGACAATAAATCAATCCTCCTCTTGTTTAGTATGAAGCCAATTAAGAAAAACAAGCCCCCGGATTGGTAAACACATTGGCAAGTTGCTGGATGCTAAGCTGGTTACTCTTGTTAAATCCGCTCAGAGTTTTTTCAAAATATTTGGGCTTTTCAATGCACCCAGCCTGCTGGGCACAGTTAAGTAAAAGGCATTTGCTTTATCTAAGAATTCCCTGCTATCATGTTTAAATGTTTTCACATTTTTGAAACTGCCTTACCCTTTTGGATGCATCTGGATTCGATGAAAGTGGGTATAACAGACGAACTAAGTGGGGGATAAATTCTATGTCTACCCGGTGGTGGCAGCATGCACAGGATTGGAGGTGGGTGCTGTGTGCAGTCAAGAGGAATCGTGGGAGAAAGGAAGTCCTTAAACACCTTACAGAAACAAACACTGCAATCCAGTATGGCTTATTCGGATGCATTAACCATGAAGCTACTAGAAATTCAACCTACGAGGCTACTCTTAAATGTGACAGGTCGGCTATGTTGACAGTGCCCCTCCCATGGCCCTCCCCCCAATCCCAACAGTCTACCCTCCAGATTCACTTCACTCCGAATAGTGCTCATCTGCTTTGCTCATTCAGAACATCGTGTATTTAAATGAAGAGTTTACCTCTTACCTTTTTGTTTGTACATTAAAATAACTTGAATTTGCTTCTAAGCCAGACTTCTACAATGCATCTACAAAAGCTTGCAGGAAAAAAAGAAAAAGATCCCCCTATTTTCTGAAATTAACTACTTCGTGGTTCCCCTGCCCTGAGCCCTCCCCCCTTATGCATTTAAAATTTTACAAAGACTTATAAAAAAGTTAAGTGGAATTTGGCACCTTCAGAAAAATCAAAAGGGAAACTAATTTTAAATGTGCAGAAAGAAAATTGTCAATATTTACAAATTAAAAGATCAAGGTTATGTCAGTTACATATGTTGCTTTTAATTCTTATCTAAAGGTGTCGAGTACTTTCAAAAGAGGTGTATTTTGAGTTGCCTACAAAATCTTTTGTTTGATTATAGATTGGAATGGATAAGACAAATTAGGTTTTATTAATTAAACAGTTCATTCCCCACTGGCAGCATTTCCGTGAGCCTAAGAGAAGCGAGGGGCCGAGCGGTCATTGGTCATGGTCTTCTTCAGCTTCACGCCCCTTCGGATGGCGTTCAGCATGTCTTCTCCTTGCGGGGCCTCCCTGGGGCTCAGGTCTGCGGGCTCACTCTCTGGAGCCCGGCCCGGGGAGGCAGTGGCACTGGAGGGATCCCTCTCCTGGTCTTCGGCCTCGCTCTCTGGGATCGCCTGTCTGTGCTCCTCGGGGATACTTGGCTTCGGGCCTGGAAGGGGAGGGTTGACGGAGGCTTGACCGCTCCACAGTGAGGACGGCATGCTGGTGACCCCCTGGGGGCCCTCACCCACAGATGGCGACTCGGGGCTGTGCTCACCCCGCTCCTCTGGCCCATCCGGAGGGGCTGGCAACACCCCAGGGAGGTCTGGGACGGTTGGGGTCTTCACAGGGATCACGGGTGTCTTGATGGGGATGGGCCCGGCTCCGATGGTCCCCCGGCGGACAGAAGGCTTGGTGGAAGGGGTCCGTCGGATGGTTGCAACCCCTGGGGTGACCATGGCAGGTCCGAGGGTGGTGGGGAGGCCAGCAGTTGAGGCCGGGCGCTTGGCCTGGAACATCCGTCGGTAGGACTGGCTGATGTCGCTGTTCCTCGGGATGGTGGAGGATTTGTCAAACTCCTGCTGCTGGTCTGCCTCCTGGTCACCACTTACCGAGAAATAATCGTAATCTGAAACTGATGATAGGATTCGATTAGAAACCTCCAAGGCAGCGGCTTTGCTTTCTGATTCTTCTGTGTTGGGAGAACAAAAGGCACAAGAGGCAAGGTGCTTAGCCACAGTCTCTCCCCAAGCCTCCCCCAGGCTTCTGCGCCGTCCTTAGGAACTGCGGACATGTAAGGAGCCCTTGGCAGGGACCTTCCTTCTGTTCCCTGATGTAACCCCGGGCGCCTAGAACAGTGCTGGGCCTGGCAGGCAGGCACGCACATGTGGTGGAGGTGACAAACGGGAAACGGCCGGGCTGAGGCAAAGCTCCCCGAGCGTCTCTAAGGAACGAGGTGGCGGAGGGAAATCCCCACGCGCTCCAGTCCAGATTGCAACATGAGCCCCAAGCCCTACTCTCCCTCATAATTAACTCATTAGGCGACACCTATGCAGTAGATGGAGGTACTGGCAATGAATCCCTGAAGACAAGGTACACAGTGCGTTCCATCAACGAAGTGTGCTCACCTCCTAAAACAATGTATCAGAGGGGACAGGAAGCTTACAGATTTCTGAATGGCAACACTATTGCCATTGTGGACCGTATGAATCCAGGTGTGCTGTGTATTACAGGGTATTTACAGCACCTGGCCATCCAGCACCCCCTCCAGGTGTGACAGCCAAAAATGTCACCAGACATCGCCAATGTCCCTTGGGCAGCAAATCCCTTTGATGGACTGCAAACAGGGTCAACTGTCACAGACCCATTCTAGCTGTCAGACTGCCATGCTGCTGGCTTGGGAGTGTCGTGGGGATGGGGCGAGGGAGGCATGGTGGAGAGAGGATTTGGCTGGAACAGATTCAGAGTCTGGGCTTCAGACTCTAACAGACCTTAGGTTCAAACTCTAGCTCTGCTGCTTATTGCGTGAATTTGGGCAAGCTACACAGGCTCAGTTTCCATGTATGTAGAATGGGATAAAAAGACGTATATAAGCGATTGAGAACATTAAGTGGGACAATAAAGTGCTGAAACACAAATGATGTTCTCGTTAACAACGTCCGTCTGAGTTTCCTTTGAGAACTACCCTGCACCCTGAAGGTGAAAACCAGCTGCAACAGCCAGTCACTGGCAGCCGCCCGCCATGGCCACGGCAGGTCAGCTCTCCCAGGCCCTTCCTTCCAAGATGACCTGTGGTTCACAGGACTCCCCTCCCTCTGCGTCCCCGGGGGAGGGCCTCCCTCTTCCTCACGGGCCCTGCCCGGGAAGCCCAGCTGCCTGGTACCTTGGGAGGGAATGGTGTCCTCTGAGCAGCAGGGGGTGGTGGTCTGGGTGCTGTAGCCACTGGAGCACTGCAGCGAGTCCCGGCTGCTCCTCTGGGTGTCTAGCTGGAGGCCCCGCGACAGGGCCAGGGCCAGCTCCTCACAAGCCTCCATCTCCTCGCCAGGCTGCAGGGTGGAGGAAAGAGACAAGCCACAGGGCTGTGACTCCCCTGTCTCATGTCCCCAGGGCCCTTCCGTACCCCTCTCCGAGTGGGGACCAGGTATTAGTCCTCCTCTGCTTCTGGGAACACCATCTGTCTGTGGGCCCAGGGACAAGGAACGTGCTTGCTTGGGCCCTGTCCAGGCTCTAGAGATTTCCACAAGTCTGATTCCCACACAGGCTTTCCCCTGGGAGCCTTATGAAAACTGGACAGGGGGGCGGGGGGGGGGGTGTCAGCTCCCTCAGCTGCGAGGTCCCCGATGCTGGTCAGCATCTGGCCACCAGCCAGGTCCAGAGGGGCCCACCCACCGATAGAGAACAAAAGCATCACCCTGGTGGCAGCGGACACGGTCATGCTCCGTGGTCTCTGAGCCTCCTCGGCAGCAGCAGACGGGCCACCCGCGGCGGCGGGTCCTCCTCCGCTTGGGTCCTGCTCCCGCTTCTCTTTGCGGCGCTGTAGGGTGTTCACCAGAGGCTGGTCATAAGGCCCTGGCTTGGCCCAGTCCTACGTAGAACAGTGTGGTCAGGTACCAGGGCCTCTGCTCCCAGGTGAGGGCTGCGGACCCTCCAGACAGCTGCCCTCAGAAGGCATCTGGTCCCCTTGGGGGAAGCTCAGACTGGGACAGGTCAGCAGGCCCCTTCTATTCCCTCCCCTGGCTCTAAAGGGAGTGGAACACCCTTTGGGGACCCCCTGGTCACCTCCCATTTCCTCACATCTGCTCAAAGATTACAAATCCTCAACAATCAGACGAGTGGCCTGTGGGAGACTCCACTAACAGCTACCAGCTGTCTAGGTGTCTGAAGGCACCAGCCAGGGATGGGTCCAGTCCCCAGTGACTTCACTTGAGTGGAGTGGCCACCAGGGGGCGCTGAGGGAACTGCAGCCACTCCCCCAGAGGCTGACCCTCCACTAGGAAAGCTGGACCCCAAAAGGCACCTCAGGATGTGTCCTGAGGCCCTCACAGTGGAACGAAGGCGCCCGGGATCAGCTGGGAGGTTTTGGAGGTGTCTCGGGTCCATACCACGTGTGAGGGATGAAGACCTGCTCAAAATTGGGGACCTCCTCTCAAAATAAAGCAGAATATCCTCGGGCATCCGCTGGGCTTTTGCTTTTATATTGAAGCACACACGTTTTAATATAAAACAATGGAGACTAAAAATCAAGTCTGTGTGTGCTTTGATAAGCCAATACATATTTTGGGTTATGATGTTATTACCATGTCCCAGTAAGGGCCTGGGGGGGGGGGCGGTCTGCAGAACGTGGGGGACAGACCCTCCCAGCCCTGATAACGGGCACTCTCAGGTGGCCCCGAAGGGCCAAACTGGGACTTGGACCTTGGAACTGACGCCTCTGCAGGTCACATCTGTGTCTACTACCCAATGGGGTTAACTCCTGCTTCGTAACGGAGCCTCTCCAGTCTCGGCTCCTGATGGACTTGTCTGTCTCAAAGCTGCCTGCCACTCTGGCTCTCCCGGTGGGAATTTACTTGGGGAGAGGCGTTATGGGGAAGAAGGCAGAGTGTGAAAGGAAGGGGAGAGGGGATAATCAGGGTGAGGTTGGTGGGACAGAGGAGGTGAGCACAGAGGCCATGAGAGAGAGGAGAGGAGGGGCGGAGGGAGGAGAGACACAAACCTTCCAGCTAGGGATCTGAGATGACGGGAACATGCCGGGCCCAATGGTGTAATAATGAGCGTAGTCTGGAAGGTGGACAGAGGTGACCCGAGGGAGCAGGCGGGAGGCAGGCAGGCAATGAGGGAAAAGGCTTGCCCCCACGGGCCCCACATGGGACTCACTTGATAAACTATAGTGAGTAAACCCGTTAGACAACTGGAAACGAAACAAAAAAGGGGGGGGAAAGGAAAAAAATTAATATAACAGGACGAGTGTGGAGATACAAGATGGCATTGACATTCAATGAGAGGAAGCCCTGGACTTCTGTAAACAAGCACGGCCTGGTGCTCATGGGCGAGCCGGGACGCAGGCAGGAGCGGGTGCAGAGCGCAGTCCGTTTCCTCGACCCCGAGCCCGTGTTCCGGGGAGGAAATCCCGCCCCTCTCTCCGAGGACAGCGGGGAAACGGACCGTCTCCTTCACCTGCGGCTCTCAGTGGCTTCTGAGTATTAACTCACACAACATCCTTTCATAGAGCTCATCTCATCTGGCAAACTGAAAAACCCTAAGTGTCTTCCACGGAATCTGTTCGTCGTAGGTTTCGGAAACCATCACACCATTTGTTCGGAAGCAGATTCCAGGTCGGGGTGAGCGGGGTGGTTTGCGAACTGAAAGGCGGGAAAGCACGTGGCCTGACGCAGTGAAATGTCACGCCCTGCGGGGCGGTGGCCAGGAGGTCAGACAGGCGGGTGGGATGCGGGGGAGGGGAGGGGGGTGAGCACACGCTGCTCTGGGACGGAGCCTTCACACCTCCGAGTTCCCCATAGCCCGACTCCCTCGGGACGGCCTCACGGTCATTGTTTAGGAGCCAGACACCCCTCACGGGAAAGCCCTCAGCCTCATCCCGCCCCCAAGCTCTCGGTGTGGATTTTGAGTTTCCAGGGTCCTGTGCCTGTGGCCGGAGCGGCGGGCGGGGAGGGCGGGAGGAGAGGGCCGTGGTGGCGGACCCCGGTCGGTCACCTTCTCTGTGGAGGCCCAGGCGCCCATGGTGGAGCCTGAGCTGACCGAGGTGGGCGAGCTGCACTCGCTCACTGACTGGCAGGTTTCGGAGGCTTCCGAGGAGGCCGAGCTGGACGAGTTCTGCAGCCGGGGAGGGACCACACGAGGGGACCCAGGGAATCCAGGCCACACGCCACCAAAGAGTAACGGTGAGTAAAAAATAAAGACGGGGGTGGGGAAAAGCACGCACAGAGAGAGAGACAGACACATACACACAGGAAAGGAAGGATGAGAGAAGCAGAGCGTTAGGGTTATTCTTTCCCCAGCTGCACCCACACACATGCCCTCGAGCCCTTGAAAAGAAGCGTGAGACCCACCAAGGTCCGGACCACAGACTAAGCGCCCAGGACCCTGACTGCGTGTCGTCCTGAACGGGCACATGGCAGGTGCTCGAATCACTGAGTGGATGAGTGACAACGACCGTCTCCTCCATGGGCACTGGGTCCCCTGGGCCCATCCAGGTATTTGCTTTAGTTTTTTCTCTGTTAGCTGCCATCTCTGGCTCATACCACGTGCTTAAATCAGCCCAGCCCTGCAAGCCAGGGTGGCTCAGTGGTTAAATGTCGAACTATGAACCAGGAGGTCACGGTTCAATTTCCCATCAGGGCACATATGCCTGGGTTTCAGGCTCGATCCCCAGTAGGGGGCGTGCAGGAGGCAGCCAATAGATGATTCTCATTATTGATGTGTTTTTTTTTCTCTCTCTCCCCCCTTCCTTCCTCTCTGAAATCAATAAATATATATATTTAAAAGAAATCAATAAAAACACATTTAATAAATAAATAAATAAATAAGCAAGCCAGCCCAGCCCCATCGGGTCTACTATTACTTTCCCGGAAGTGCTCCTGTATTCAGTCTGGGAGGCAGGACTCATGTTTCTGTCACCCCTCCCACCGGCCAAAGAAAGGTTCCTGCAAAGGGGCAGAGCACTAGCGTTCCCATCCTGCAAGGGCAAGGGACCCAGAGGACACCCCGCACGTGCAGGGGGCTCCGTGCAGCCAAAGCCGCTCCCCGAGCTCCGTGTCTGGTTAGCAGTCGGGACCGGAGTCTGAAGCTTTGCATTTAAGTGACATTTCTGCCACTTGTCAGTCAAGGAATCATGGGCTTAATCTCTCTAACCCTGTTTCCACCTTTAGAATGGGGGTCAGCAGTGTCTAACGGCTGGAGACAGAGCGAGGTTTTAGGTGCGTGTGTGCCTGTGGGCAGTGCTTAGCCAGGTGTGGAGAGCCAGGTGTGGAGAGCCAGTTCCCTGGAGGCACCAGGACTGTTCATCTCGGTTCCCCGCTTCAAGCGTGTGCGGCTTGGACAGGTCATGCTGCTTTGGACTTCTCAGTTTTTCTACAGAACCTCTTGCTTTGACAGCCTCAGCGGCCCTAGGACCAGACCCTCGCCACCAGCAGGGGCCCACTCCTGGACACACGGGTGAAGGCACACGTAAACAGAGCAGAGCTGAGGCAAGCGGGGGAACTCGGAACACCTTCTTTCACTTGGCATTTGTGTCTGCGGGGCGGGGGGCAGGGGGCAGCGGGGGCGGTGTGCGGGGCGGGGGCAGGGGCTGAGTGGAGAAGCGAAGGGCTCTAACCCCTTAGGTGCGCTCCTCCCTCCCTCCCCAAATGAAGACACTATTACTGCCCTCAGGACATTGCATCCTGGGGCCTGTGATTTGTGCAATTTCCTTAATTTCCCCTCTAGCTTATAATTATAAGTAGCAGTAGTGCCTTTTTAAAAAAAATAGGTTTTCCTAGTAAATTCTGCAGCGCCCTAAGGAAGCACCCTAAAGCTGCTGGCCCCCACATCTCGGGCACCGGCTCTGAGGTTTAAGTGAGTCCCACACGCCCCCCCTGCCTCCCCGAGCCCCACACGGTCTGACAGGGAGGCTGAGGCACACGGCCCCCTTCTTTAGAAACGGGTGTCAGTGCGCAAGACTGGGCTAGTCTGTCAGCGATTAAACACACAAAGAATTATGCTGCACAACGAATAGCCTTTGAGGAATTGCAAAATCCTGCTTTCCCTCCAGTCACTCAGCTCGGCGTGGGGGACACGCGGTGGGGCGGACGGACGGGCAGACAGAGACGCCGTGGAGACCAGGCCGCCGCCCAGTCGGACAAGCACATGAGAACTGGGAGCCGCAGCTCTCGGCCCAGAGCGTTTGCTGGAAATGGAGTCTCTCTCCCAGGAAGACAGGCCCGAGTCTCCTGGGACAGCGGAAACGACCTGCCCAGGGGGCCAGGGGCTGTGGGTCACCAGGTCAGACACGGCAGGCAGGCCCCACGCACCGCAGCGGCTTCCTCTATACAAAGGGTCCCCCACGCACTCTCCCAGGGGCGCCCCAGGGCTGAGGTGGAGCAGGCGTTAGAAAGCCTTTTCCCAGGTCTCAGGTCCGCAACCTGCAGGTCAGTAAGGCATTCGGGCGGGTCACCTACAGCCCCGAGCCTCCGTTTCCACAAAACCGGGGTCACGACAGCCTACGTGGTTGCTGGAAGGACCACGCAGCGAACCAGAGGTGGCCAGTGCCTGCCGGGCCAGCGGGAACGTGGGTGACAAGACAAGCACGTGACAATCTGAGTCCACAGCATCTTGGACCAGAGGCTGCGTATGGCTCAGCTCAGAATGGACCGGACGGGCCGAACCCACCAAGCCAGGCCGATGCACGGTGGGCCTCCCCCTTCCCGGTCTCTGTCGTGCTGCTTCCTGAGTGTGAGGCCAGACACTGGCACCAGGGGAGCGGGGCGGGGGGGGGGCAGGTGGGTGTTGCGATGCCTGCCCAGCTCCTGCCCGCTGCTCCGGCGGGACCCCTGGCTGGGCTGGCCTGCGCAGCCCGCTGAGGTGGGAGAGATCTGACACCCCCCTTCCCCCAGAAGCAAAGTGCCGACAGGATGTGCTGCGAGGGCTGTGCTGAGCGGTTCTCATTCTCAACATAAACCGGTACCCGGAGCCCGAGTGACAGGGTCCCGGCACCGCCCCACGGCAGAATCTCCGAGAACGGAGAGGGGGAGGCAGCTCTCAGCGACTGAAGGCGATCCACGCTAAGCCGTTTGCTTCTGAGAATAAACAGTGAACAGGATGTCGAGAAATGACACACCCGCTCTGGGCGTGCTGTCCGCATCCCATTTCCTGTGCCATGCCCATCAGCTACGGCACCGCGCTAAGCGGGCACTCTGAGGGCTGCCAGGGGGGCGAACCCCTCTGACGGCTACGCACTCAGGTGCGGGAACGCCCCCACCAACGTGGGACCCACCGTCCCACCCACCACCTAGTGCCCTCCCTTTGGGGCAACCACACATGTAAAGGTGAGACCCCAAACCGGCTTTCCTGCCTCTGCAGACAGAGGCCTGGCCAAGCCAAGGGCTCCGGCCACCGATGGTGGTCTGGGCGCCAGGCGTGGCGGCTGCTCCCGGAGCCGAGGGCACCCTTACCTGGGTGGGGGCCTCGGGCGGCATGGGGGACGGTGACTTGGACTGGAAGGCGTCCTGGGATATGAAGCCCGAGTCGTGCGAGGACACGCTGGACAGCCGCACGGGCGCCTGCTGGGCCAGGTTGGAGCTGCGGCAGCGGTAGTGGGAGCTGGGCGAGTGCGAGTGCGAGCCGCTGGAGCGCGAGTCGCTGCTGTTCACGCTGTTCAGGCTGCTGCGGGGCCAAGCAGAGGGCGGGGGTGAGAGGGGCCAGGAAAGGCCGGGGGGCAGGGGAGGGGGGACAACATAATGCAATGGGCTCTGCCTCGGAGCAGCAGCATAAGCTTCGAGATGTTTCCAAAGCGCCACTTCATTGGGCTCCCGAACAAGCCCCTCTTCACGAGCCCAGGGGCAAAGCGCGCTGCGAGGAGACTCGGTTCTCTGATGGGCAGAGTGATGAGACGTCTGGGCGTGGTGGCCTGTGAGTCTACAAAGCCAGGTCCTGCCCATTCTGCCCTGTCCTCGGCCAGGAAGCCAGGGGACCTGGTGCCTGTGGCACGAGAAGAGACGAGGCTGATCGTCTCTGCCGTCCGCCAGCAGGAACCAGGCCCCGTGGCGAACCCAGGAAGGCGTCAGGGTGCCGTGGATGGGATGTGCAAGGGTCACCCCTGGCTGGGCCATCTGGGTCCGGGAGACCAAGGTCATCGCCGACGGCTGCTGTGGCGGTGCAGGCGCCCACGGGCCTGTCGGGGTGATCTCTCCTCAGTGTGAGAGTGTCTGTGCTGCATGAACAAAGCTGGTGCTTTAACGAAGGGCTCTACCCTGATCGTGGGCGTCTCGGTTAAAATATCTGTGGGCCTGGCGTTAACCGTCCCTCTGGCAAGACGCAGGCAGCTTTCAGCGACTGAAGGCAATCCAGGCTAAGCCGTTTGCTTCTGAGAATAAACAGTGAACAGGATGTCGAGAAATGACACACCCCCTCTGGGCGTGCTGTCCGCATTCCATTTCCAGTCGTAAGAAATGTGCTCTACCGTCTACACCAGGCGTCCTCAAGCTACGGCCCACGGGCCACATGCGGGTGTTTTTGCCGTTTTGTTTTTTTACTTCAAAATAAGATATGTGCAGTGTGCATAGGAATTTGTTCATAGTTTTTTTTTAAACTACAGTCCGGCCCTCCAACGGTCTGAGGGACAGTGAACTGGCCCCGTTTAAAAAGTTTGAGGACCCCTGGTCTACACCAACTCAGGGTGTGCAAACCAGAACGCCGAACAGTCCCCGGTCCAAGCAAGCAGAGCGGCCACCCACAGGCCGCCCTCGGAGCAGCTGAAGGATGAAATAAACAGCCCAGCCTGGGGTTCGAGAGTGTGGTTCCTGCTCCTAACCCGGAAAGATTCCTGTCGAACTGGGACGCCAAGAAGGCGGTCAGGCACCGCGGCTGTTCCACACTACGATGACTTGGCGTGACAGTCCTGACAGGTACATGGGGCATGCTGGGAGAAGTCGCGGCTGCAGGGATGGCAATGCTCACGAGGCTGGCTTTCCACGCCCAGCGCCAGGCAGGGGCACCTGGGGGCTGACGGGGAAACCATGCAACGCCCTCCGGCCGGCTCATCTTGGACATCAGTGCGCCGCGGCTGTCTCCTGAGACTAACGCGGTAAGCCAGCCGGCGTGGCTCAGTGGTTGAGCATCAGTCTTTGAACCAGGAGGTCACAGTTAGATTCCTGGTCAGGGCACATGCCCGGATTGTGGGCTCAGTCCCCGGTGTGGGGCGTGCAGGAGGCAGCCGATCAATGAGTCTCTCTCATCATTGATGTTTCTCTCTCTCCTTCTCCCTTCCTCTCTGAAGTCAATAAAAATGTATTTTTAAAAATGTTTAAAAGAATAAGAAAAAAGAAGAACTGTCCTCCGAGCAGGGCGGAGCCTGGCTTCTCTTACCTGCAGACACTTGACTTGCGGGACATGGTGGTGCTGGGGGACGAGGGCGGCGTCTGGTACGACCAACTGTAGTCAGAACCTTTCAGGTCCAAGATCACCTACGGGGACAGAGCCAGGCGGGTCAGCGAGGTGCTGAGAAGGGAAGCCTTATCCGCCACATCGTAAAACCCGTAACATCAAAGTGCTGCCGCCATCGAGGGGTGGGGATTATACACTACCAATCCATTAACGTCCCAATCCTGTTTCTGAGGCAAGCAACAATATAGTTAATGGTGGGGGGCTGAAATATCAGTAAAAAAGAGGGAGGGAGGGAGACGTACGGTGACAGATCAACACTTTACAAGAGCCGTTTGCACCCACAGTGAGAACTGGCAGGGTTTTCTCCTAAAGCACCACAGACCACAGTGGTCTCAGGGTTTGCTGGTCCTGCATTTCGGCCGTTAGAGCTCCAGCGGTCCCTCGAGCCCTGTGTGCCCAGGATTCGCTATTGTGGAACGTGACAGAGTCAAGAGCAAACCAGTTCTTTCACAGCTACTTCTACGTCCGTCTCCCCCACTTGATAGCTACTGGAGTGTAAGGTCTACCTTTTGTTCATACGGCAGGTGCTCTATAAATGTCTATTTACGGAGAGAGAATACATGCTGAGGTCTCAAAAGAGAAATTTCATAGACTGGAAAATATAAGCTCTCCAATTTGCCTCTGAGCTGGCTCTCCAAGGGGACGACAAGAATTCGATACAAAGGCCAAAAGCCACGATGTCATTCATCCGCTGCTCCCCAGATATGTCTCCTCCCACTTGGTCTCATGCCACGGACACCAGGTCCCCACCATGGTGGCTAAATAAATCCCCAGGAGGGGTGTACAGGAAGCAGCCGATTGATGCTGCTCCCGTCAATGTTTCTCTCCCTCTTCCTTCCTCTCTCTCTCATCAATAAAAATATATTTTATATAAAGAAAAAATAAGCCTATTTGACTATTCATCTCACGGCCACTCCTTGGTATGCGGCTTGGCCAGTGGGTCACCCAATCCCCCGGGAGCTTGTTTAAAGCACAGGTGACTGGGCCCCACCCCCAGAGCTGGGCCGCTTGATCCAGTGGGAATGTCACAGGAACCAATTAATAAGCACCAAAAACCAAGAGAGACCCTCACGCATTACTTAATTAGAATGGCTCAAATGACGGCCAAGATCCACCCATGTCATGAGTGTATTTCTAGAGGGTAGAGGGACACAGAGGCTAAGGGCACAGGCTCTGGCCCATCCGGTGTGGCTCAGTGATTGAGGGTCGACCTGTGGACCAGGTCACGGTTCAATTCCCAGTCAGGGCACATGCCCGGTGTGGGCTCCATCCCCAGTGTGGGGCGTGCAGGAGGCAGCCAATCAATGATTCTCTCTCTCATTGATGTTTCCATCTCTCTCTCCCTCTCCCTTCCTGTCTGAAATCAACAGAAATATGTTTTTTAAGGAGCACAGGCTCTGGAAACTGACTGCTTGGTTCAAATCTCAGTCCTGCCACCCACGAGCTGGGTGACCCTGGCTCAGGCACTGTTCCCAGCGCCGTGTCCTCTGTAAGAGGGGACCCTGGGGAAGAGGAGCCGAGGAAGGCCGCGGCCCGAGCACACACAGGGCTCTGCACGGCTGGCGGAGAGGGCACCGTGACCTCACTGTGAAGCGTGACTATGACTCGGTGGGATCCTGCCTCACGGGACCCTCGGGACCCGGAAGCGCCGCTCTCCGGGCTGCTCCCCGAGCGCCTGCAGCATGCCTACCTGCTCACTGGAGGAGGGCAGCTTGTGGGGGTCCATGGTCAGGCTCTTGAGGTCTTCAGATATGGTCTGCAGGTGCGTGATCTCCCCCAGCATGGAGATTTCCTCTTCCTGCGGGGCAGGGGTGCGCAGCACGTCATCCAGGGGGTCCACGTCATCGTCCCGCCCGCCCGCCTTCATTAGGGTCCCTGGCTGACCCTCTCGACTTTTCAGGAAAGGCCCCTGGGACTGGGGCATCTTTGCTGAAGGCACTCCCAGCCTCTCTTTTGGGAAAAGGAGATCTGCCACCATGGGGGTGGCCTGCGTGCCGCGGACGGGGGTGCACCAAGGCCACAGCGAACCCGCAGGTCTGCCTCGCAGGGTCTGGGCTGCCGGTGTCTTCTCACAGGTCTGCCCCCAGCCCTCCAGTTCACTGTAAACATGAGCCTGTGTGGCCCTGGCCAGTGTTCCTCGTGAGCTGGGATACCCCATGCACCCTAAGGTCACCTGTCCGATTCCCAGTCGGGGTACATGCCGGGCTGTGGGCTCAATCCCCAGGAGGGGGTGTATAGGAAGCAGCCGATGGATGCTGCTCACATCAATGTTTCTCTCTCTCCCTCTCCCTTCCTCGTTCTCTCTAGTCAATAAAAATATATTTTATAAAAAGAAAAAACAAGCCTATTTGACTTGTTGAGGCTCTGCCCGTATTAATCTCACGGCCGCTCCTTGGTATTCAGCTTGGCCAGGGGGTCACCCAGTCCCCCGGGAGCTTGTTTAAAGCACAGGTGACTGGGTCCCCACCCCCAGAGCTGGGCCTGAGAATGCGCATTTCTAACCAGTTCCCAGGTGACGCTGCTGGCCTGGGGAACACACTCTGAGAACCACTCTGCCAGGCTTTCTTGACTCGGGGAGACAAAGTAAGCGCAGCAACTGCTGCTCCGAACAGAGCTGTGGGCCGTGGGCCAGCAGCTACGTGCACAGAAGTCCTGGTCCCTCCTATGGTGACTCCCGACGCCCAGCAGGTGCCCAGGGCCTCCGCAGGGCGGCTAAGTCAGAAGGAGGGCGTCTCCTCCCGGCGGGCACCCTGGGCCTCCCGCAACTCCCCACGAACTCACGATCACGGGCCGCAGCATCGAGATGAAGGTGCAGAACCGGCCGCGCTCTTCGATCAGCGCCTTGCGGACGGCCTGCTTCTCGGTCTCCTCCAGCAGGAGGTACTTGTCGTTGACGTCCTGGAGCGCGCTGTCCAACTGCGGCTGGATGTCGCCCCTCCCTGCGAACGACAGGGCCAGCGGCTGCTGAGACTGCGCCGGACCAGCGCCCTCTTCCCCGGGTGCTGGGGTGGAAACCGCACTTCTCCCAGACTCCACGGTGAGGAGGCTATACCCGAGAGCACGTAAGGTGGCTGCTGTTCTGGGCCGGCCATTTCCAGGTCCCAGTGGTCCTGGCTCATTCCTGGGAGGACGGTTTCCGGGGCGGCGACTCCCGACTTGCCCTCTTGCCTCGGGCAGCCGCTCAGAGGCCTCTGCCACCCAAACCCCGGGACACGCAGCCGGACGAATGCCCTCCCCTGAGCACAGTCTGAACAGGCTGAGGGGCGAACCAGGCGAGGGCCTGTGGATGTCCCCAAAAATGGGCAGAGCTGGCTCTGCTGGGCCAACCTCCATCAAAGAGCCTCCGTTTGCCCAGGAGTTTGTCCCGGCAGCAGGGCGGCCAGCGTAGGCCCGGCTCCGCGGCCCGGCTCCCTGGCAGCCAGCTGGGCTCCCGGGGGAAGCTCTCACGGCGCCTCCTGCGAAACAAGCCCGTAACCAAGGGGTATCGGCCCGTCTGCCGGCGAGAAACGGAAGGTGGTGTCGATGCGGGGCTGGGTCCGTGTCCAGCCAGGTCCACAGACCCCACAACGGAGGCAACCGTTTCTAGAGTTCAAAGCAGGGTGTTAACCTTTGAAACAATTCCAGAATGTGGTCGGCAAACTGTCTTTATAAATAAAGTTTTATCAGAACACAGCCACGCCCCGTCATTTACACAGTGACGAGGCCCGCTCCTGCCGCAACTGCAGGGCAGCACCTCCGTGACCAAGACTTCACAGGCGGGCCCTTGGAGGACAAGTCTGCCCCTAGAAGATAAACAGGGACAAGCGGGCCCTGGGGCAGGGGAGCGGCTACTGTAAACCTGACCGGTAGCGGGAACGAGGTGACCGCTGGTGACCGCCTGGGAGGCCAGTGCGTGAGCCTCCCCCCTGGCTCCCCACACAGGGGGCTCCCCCATCACCCAACCCTGAGACAGAATTTCTAACTCATGGACTCTCCCCCGTTTCCCCCCGCTCCCCCTCCCCCAACGCCATGTGTGCATACAAGTGCTCAACAAATGCTTGTTTTAAACACGGCATGTTCGAGATGGAGGCGGCCTTAGGGTTACCCGAGCCCACCTGCTGCTGTTTCCGCGGAGGCCAAGGCCCGGGGAAGGCGAGGGCCTTGTGCAGCGTCACTCAGGGAAGGAGGGAGTGGGGGCGGCGCCCACACAGCCTGTGCCTCTGTGACCCAATGCCACTCTCCTCCTGCCCGGCACTACGTCCCCCTCTTGGCACTGCCACAGGGAACTTTAAATGGAAGGCGTTGTTTGAAAAGAGAAGGGTCAGGGAAAACTGCCTCGAATGAAGGAACACATCCTGTATTTTCTCTCGGAAGCAGGTGAGAGGTTCATCTGGAGCAGGCGGGCAGGCGAGAACGTACCAGCAAAGAGGTCGCTGGGGTTTAAGGACGTCACTCCTGAGGCAGCGACTACATTCGGAGTCGGCACGTAAGGGGAAGCCACATGCAGTCAGGTCGCCCCGGACGTGCCTCCATGTCCGGAAAGCACCGTGAACACGGCGCACGCGTAACCCTCATCCAGTGAGCACACACGTGGGGGCGGGGGCACACCCCCGGCAGCACTGAATCCCCCGGACGGCGGTACCCAACCATTACATCACGCAGGAACCTGCTGCTGAGAAGTTCCCGCGTTTCCTCAGGGGACCGCTCACGCACTCCCACCTTAGTCACCGTCCACCCTGGATCATTCCATCAGGGCCTCCAGCAGCGTCCCGGGGTAGCAGGAGGGTTGGTCAAGCATTAGCCTTTCAGTCTACTTCCTCTCCCCCCGCTCCACCTCCTCCACGGAAGGAAGAGCAGCTGACCAGGTCTGCAGGCTCCGTGTGTCGTGGGCTGGAGCATCAGGAAGAGACTCCGAGGCGGGCGGGCGGGCGGGCGGAAGGCCTTAGACCAGCCCCGAGTCCTGCGGCTCTCCCAGCGGGGCCCGAGGTCGGCCCGCGCTGCAGGTTGCGGGAGGCGGGGAACGTGGGCAGCCTTCCAGGGCTTCCCTGCATGTGGGGTGGTTTCCGGTGCGTGCGTGGCTTCAGGTGCGCAGCCAGCACTGAGAGTTCAGGAGCCCGGCACCTCCGCACGTGTCCTGGCCACTCCAGCTCCCGCCCACACGGACTCTCTGTCCTCTCCTTTCGCCTGTCGCCACCCTCACTGGACGGCTGCAAGGGCCCCTCCTATGTCACCCTGACTGCGTTTAGGTCGGCAGCTCCGATTCCTTTAAAAATGCAAGTATTATCACTTCTTGTCAACAGCTCCTGTTTCGTTCAAGAAAAGTCCAATGTCCTTAACACGGCCTGCCTGCCAGGCATGCATGGGTCAGCCGGTCCACTCAGGGCCTCGAGCTCATTACCCCCTCCCTCCCCTCTCCCCTTCCCATCCACCTTCACAGACGCTCTCCCTCCTCCCCACCTGCCTGGCCTGCTCACCCTGCAGGTCTCCATCCTTGAGGCAAACCCTCCTCAAACTCTCTCCCGAGATTAGGATTCGGCCACGTGAGCTCAGAAGTTCCTTTTATGCAACGTTCACGACGCTCCCCAGTATTATTAGTAAGTCCACCTTCCTCTCTCTAGTTCTCTGAGTGACATCGGTTCCCCCACGGATCCTGTACCTTCTGGCCCAGCACACCTGCCTGCGGATGAAGGAGGCGGGGATAGAACAGCTCCCTCTGTGTTTGCTCACCGTCCTCCATTGCCTCGGCCTTAAATGGACTGAGACCATAAAACTAGCAAATTCCAGGCCAGCCGAGCAGCCAAAAGAAGGGAGGGGCGCCTCCCATGGGCTTTGCCGATAAAATTCCTGTTATTGACCCGGCCTGTGCAGTCTGAGCCCTCTTGGTCTTGAGAATGTTCCCCCTCTGCCAGTTTCCAGGTCTCGGTGCTGCTGGAGAATCCCGAGGCACGAAAGCCAGGAGCCCTCTGCTCCCAGGGGAAGTCACATGATTCTTCTTTTCCCAAGAAATGTTCCTGGGGCAATGCCCTACAAATGGGCGGGCGCCAGGGCATGGCTCCCTGAGAGGAAGGGGGTTTGCCGGCTGTCTGTTAATTAAGTAGGGAGAGTTCATAAACCTTCCTGGAGTAGAATGAAGATCCCATATCTTCCCATCATTTGCTCTGTATTTTCTTTAATCCTATATAATGAAAGGCTAATATGCAAATCTACCGAATGGCTGAACGACCGGTTGCTATAACACACGCTGATCACCAAAGGGCAGATGCTCAACACAGAAGCTGCCCCCTGGTGGTCAGTGTGCTCCCGCAGGGGGAGCACTGCTCAGCCAGAAGCCAGGCTCATGGCTGGCGAGCGCAGCGGTGGTGGTGGGTGCCTCTCCCGCCTCCATAGCAGCGCTAAGGATGTCTAACTGCAGGCGGGGAGCAGGCCTAAGTCGTCAGTCGGACATCCCCGAGGGCTCCCGGACTGCTAGAGGGCGCAGGTCGGGCTGAGGGCTCCCTGCCGAGTGCACAAATTTCATGCACCGGGCCTCTAGTTTTTACATAAATGTTCAAGGCAGGAATTAACACCTCCTTTGAACAGAGGGGAAAACTAAGACTGAGGGAGGCAAAGTGGCTGGCACAGGGCCACCGAGCTGGGGATGGGCCCGGCCAGACCCCAACCCTCAGTCTTTCTTGTTCAGAGGCCCCTTCACGCTCACAGCAAATATGCCAGGAGCTGAGTGGCCCAGTCCGCCCGCGACAGCCCAATTAAAAAGCCAGTCGGAGCCATCAGCGTGAGGTGGGACCTCCAGCCTCTCCCCACACACTGCAGCCCTCACCTGAGCCTCGCGCTGGACCGGGCAGACCCAGGCTCAGGGGGAGGGCTTCCCGCAGAGAACAAACCCAGGCCACACCGGCCAAGATCGCTGTCAGGAAACATCCAAAGCCATTTGTCTTCCCGAGACGGATGTCTGAGGAAGCCGCGAGAACCCCACAAAATGACTTCCATCTGCCCTGACACAGCACTGTATTTCACTCTAACAGGCCCCCTTCCCACATCTTTGCACCTCACAAATCAAGCTGTGTCCTACAATCAACGGCGTGTCACCAGTTTAACCAGCAGGGGCTTCTTTTTCGTGGTTTAGAAAATAATGGTGCATCTTACAGTGGATGGCATCTTCGAGCTGGTGACAAATGGGATATAAATACAGACACGGGCATGCAGGGTGAGCTGGGGATTCGATTCTGGAATGAAAAATTCCCTTTTCCAACGGGAGGCGGCTCCCATTATCCCTCTACAGGTCTCTCCGATGTCCGGCAACAGTACTGGACTGATTCCCCAAAGAGAAAAGAAAGACAGACTGGAGGCTTTTGACTTAAAAATTTTCAAGCTCAATTTGTTATTCTGTCAACACGCTGGGCCTATTTCTCCTCATCTGTGCACTGTGGACAGCAGCGAGTCCCTAGAGCTCATATGGCTCCTGAGGCCACACAACCTCATTCCTACGAAGCACTCAGCACGCGGAGGGCACTGGGTGAGCGTCAGCGCCATCGGGGGCCACACGGCGTCCCTGGCACCTCAGCAGGGGGAGGATGGAGGGCACGGTGGGTTTTTAAAAAAATGAGCATTCAGCCGAGACCGGTTTGGCTCAGTGGATAGAGCGTCGGCCTGCGGACTGAAAGGTCCTGGGTTCGATTCCGGTAAGGGCATGTACCTTGGTTGCCACATCCCCAGTGGGGGGTGTGCAGGAGGCAGCTGATCGAGTTTCTCTCTCATCGATGTTTCTCTCTATCCCTCTCCCTTCCTCTCTGTAAAAAAAATCAATAAAATATATTTTTTTTAAAAAATGAGCATTCAGTTCGCAGCCCCCTAATCCTTCCCCTAAAGGTAGGCATTTCGTCGAGATTCGCTGGTCCTGAGCGAGCAGCTGTCCGTCAAAGCAGACTGAGACGAGACAGCTCGGAGAACCACAGAAACCACCCCACGGCGACCTGTGGCTCACACGGAGCATCCACGTCCCCTCCTGTCACCGGGAAGGCTCCTCCTCTGCGGTTAGAGAAACACTCCCACCCTCCACCCGGTCGCCGGACCCAGAAACCCACTCCCCCTTCCACTCCCCCTTTCACTTACTTTCTCCCAAACAGCTCTCGAACCCGATCACCTCCCCATCCCTGTGCCCTGGCCACGGGCACCTCTCACCTGAACAAAAGCCACTCGCTAACGAGGTGTCCATTTGGGCCACTATCTATCTAACCCAAATAGACACGGTCTATTTAATCCAAATGGACACCATCACAGCAGAACTTTCTAGAAACCAGGAAGTCTTCAAGGGCTTCAACACTGTCCCGAAAGTCATGTCTTTCCTGATCGGGTCCCTGCTCACCTCCGCCTAGCCCTGCACCTGAGGAGACAGAAGCCATTCGCCCCTGTGCCAGGTCTCCAGCTACAGCACGACCTCCCAGCGCCCCTCAGCAACGGGCTGGGGGCACAGGGAATGGGGCGATGGCTGGGGGCGTCTTTTGGGGGTGATGCAAGTGCTCTGAAATTAGGTGGTGGGAATGGCTGCACAACGCTGTGAACGCACTAAAGCGCCAGCACGTACGCGTCCAATGGTCAAGGCTACGGTACATGAAACCTATCCCGATGAGCACGGAGCACGCGCCTCACCGCCCTCCCGAGGGGCCCTCAGCATGGCCGCGCTGTTTCCCAGCACAGCGTGAGGCCTGGCGAGGACCGTCCTTCGTCAAACCGGGGAAGCAGCAGCCCAGCGTCACCATGAGGGGACGTCGAGGCAGAGCTGTGCCCCCACCTGTCAGGGGAGACCCGTGTGGCTCGGGTTCGTCGTCGTCGGTGACAGAATCCCACCCAACCCCCCCTTGGGAGCTGCTCAGTGCGAATGCTCAGACACGCGGACACCTCGCAGGCCGGCCTCCCGAGACAGACGGACAGCCCCGAGACGCCCAAGAGCAACTTGAAGGTTTAGTAGCAAAATCACCCGCAGGATGAGGTCTGACATTCAATCAAGAAGAATCATTCTGATTATTGGATTTGAGCATCCGATACCTTTGAAGTGAGCATTTCCACAAACTCTGCTGAAATAAGAAATACTTTGGTTTTGATTTTTTTTTTAATGAATTCTAAGTTTTGGGACAGAACTTTCTACTTCTGGGAAGGCAAAGTAAATGATACTTTGCCATATTAATACAACCAAATCTGACTTGGAAATTACTGTAGGGGAGTTACTGAATTTGGCTCTACAGGTTTCGTTTGTGGTATAAACACACACACACACACATATGTATTCTTAGATACATATGTATGTATAAGTGTTTATTTCCTGGGGCAAGGAGGGTTTAAATCACTCTGTATTTCTTCTTTCCATGAGTCTAAACTGGATTATATTGATTCAAAAGCGCTTTGAATGTCGTGCTAATCCATTGCAGTGCCAAACATGGAAGGAAGGAAGTGACCGCACACACGCACACACCATTTCCTTAAAGGCACGGAGAACCAAGTAGGCACCGCCGATTGTTCTGAGCTGGAAGGAGAGCGTGGGCCACTGGCAGAGGCCTGGACCAGCCCACAGCGAGGACCGCACCGTGACCAGCCACCGGAGGTTGGATGGTAGACTTACCGAGAACGTCCACTGGCGGGGGACACACGGTGACAAAGTGCAGGATACACAATTGACACAAAAAGGAAAATCACACCGTCAAAGTGGTATTCGAGCAGCAGTCTTACCTCCCTTTCGCGTGTCCAACCGTCCACGGCAGCCACCGGATTTTACCACAGGAGGCAGCCACCCCCCCAAGACCGCACAGCCACGCGCCCTGCCCTGGCCCACTGATGTTCTCCCCTCCTCCTCTCCGCAGAAGCCCGCCCAGCTGGGAATCATCAGCCCGGGCCACACAGCAAGGTTCTTCCGAAGAGGGAGGAAGGCTATATTCCAAAGGAGCCAATGAAGTGCTTGACCAAGACACCCTTTCAAGTGTGACGTGTTGTAACGTGAAGAGTCACTAGGAAAACCCTATGACACGAAGTTTGAGCTGGGGTGGGAATGAAAAAAACTAATTAAAGAATTAAAAGTTGTAGTATAAAGACAAGTCATGTGCTCGTCTGGAACTCTGTGAGTCTGTATATACTATTAATTTTGCAGCTGCTGCTGATCAATGACAGATGCGACTATTTAAATATAAATTTTATTGTTTTTACAGAGAGGAAGAGAGAGGGATAGAAAGTTAGAAACATCGATCGATCACTGCCTCCTGCACACCCCCTACTGGATGTGCCCGCAACCAAGGTACATGACCTTGACCGGAATCGAACCTGGGACAGGCCGACGCTCTATCCACTGAGCTAAACCGGCTTCAGCCAGATGCGACTATTTAAATGTCAGGTTCAAGGGTGAGCGTATTACAACGTCCGGGTCTCTCAAAGGAAGGCCATCCTGACACCTGGTGTGAATCTCAGAGGCATCACAGCACTTCGTAAGCGAAGAGGCCAGGTAGCTGCCCCTGAAGGAGACTTAACGGATGGAGAGGCTCCGGGGAGCTTGGGCTAACCAGACCCGACGAACTGGGAGCCTCAGATAACCGGATTTCTCCCGTCCCGAAACGCACAGCATTCCTAGTCCATTCTCGGGCCGCTGGAGCACCCCATCACACACGTCCACCCAGAATGACGAGCCTGGTCCCTCATCGAAGGCTCCATTCACCCCGGAAACACACAAGTATCAACACTTGGTAAAAATAATGCTTATATTAGAAAAAAACAGTTGTTTATGAAGGAAAGACATAAAAACCTGTTTTCTGGAGTAACTAGAAAATCATCCAGAACATTCCAAGCTACTGATCCGACTTGGCTGTGGACGTAAGCACGCCACCTCGGCCACCTAATCTGGAGGGGATATGGGGCCTGAGACCCCCAGCTACGTGCAGGGACGGAAAGACGGCTGCTTCAGGTCACAGCCTCCATCCTCTCCATCTTCAGGCCCACGGGCCCTGAGAAACCGCACACTAAGTGCCAGTTATTCCCAAGTCCCGGGACCAGAGCATCCCTTCGCGTCCCACAGGCCAGCCCGGAGGCCCCCGAATCTTTCTACCGGGCGCCTCGCCGGGAAGCGCGCCAGCCTCCCCGGGCGGCCTGAGCCAGTGCCCGCAAGTCTAACGCCAGAAACTTCTCTTCGTGCTGCACTGCCGCCAACCTACCAGGCTTCCCTGTCGGTCCGATTGCGCTCACTGGACGCGCCAGCACCTTGGAGTGGCAGCCTCCATGCAGAATTCGGATAAAAGGATTATCGCTGCAGCCAAGAGCTGAAGGCTCCGAAAAGTGACGTCAGGAAGAGCAAAGGGAAAAGCTACTTTTTCGTATCTCATCCTTTTCGCCGACTCCCGCACCTTTGCCAAGCCATCAGCATCTTCCCTGGACCCGCCCTCTAAACCCATCATCTCTCCTCTCCCCCAGCCGCCACGTTGTCAGGTAGGTGGAGATGAGCTCCCATGTTTCCCAGCCTGCACTTCCATGGAACCTCGGATTCAATGGACTTGGTGGCAGCATTATTTACAAACTTTCACCTCCGGACGCGCTCAAATGCTACTGGCCACAAACCCTGCTGCTTGTCGACCACTTGCTCCCAGGGGCCCTCACTGGATAGAAGGTCGTTGTGAGAAGCAACCAGACCAGGAAAACACACCCAGAAGAAACAACTGGGGCCAACGCTAACCGAAAACCTGACCATGGTGGAAATCCTGCTGCTGCTATCTTGAAACGGTCTAAAAATAAAAAATAAAAAAATAAAAAAATATATATATATAATTTTAGACCGTTTCAAGATATATATTTTAGACCGTTTCAAGATATATATATGTAGAGAGAGAGAGAGAAAGAGCGCGCGCGCATGCGCGCACGAGCCAGGGTCATAACATTCAAAACGACTGTAGGCTCAACCAAACACCAGGCTGCACATGCAGCAGGAGATCAGGCTGAACTGCTGACCTCTTGGAGAGAGAGAGACGCAGGGCTGATGGCAGCGGCAGCAGCTGCTGGCGAGGCCCAGAGAGAGAAGCAGGGTGATCAGACCCTGCTTCTCTCTCTGGGCCTTGCCAGCAGCCAAGCCTCTCTCTCCCAAAGGTCAGCAGTTCAGCCTGCTCGCCAGCAGCCTGGGGCAGCTGCTGATCAGCCCCACCTCTATGATCAGGCCCGGAGATAGGCCCGAGGATGCTGATTGGCATAGAAACCAACCAATCAGAACCAAATCTGGGTGAATTGCAAGGAGCCAATGGCTGCCTAGGATGTGGAGCTTTTAACACTGACTGGCATAGAAACCGACCAATCGGAACTAAATCTGGGTTAAGTGCGAGGAGCCAATAACTGCCTAGGAGGCGGAGCTTGATGCTGACTGGCATAGAAACTGACCAATCAGAACCAAATCTGGGTGAACTGTGAGGAGCCAATGGCTGCCTAGGAAGTAGAGCTTTTGACGCTGACTGTCATAGAAACCGACCAATCAGAACCTACTCTGGGTGAACTGCAAAGGCAGAACCTAAGGTGGGGGCTGAGGAGGGGTTTTAAGGGCAACAGCTGTTTGGTGTAAGGTGTAAGAAAGTGATTCAATTTTTTAATGACCAGTTTGGCAGTATAGTGCATATGGCTGGCTACAGTCCAGATATAGGGATTATGTGTTATTGTCTGCCAAGAGCATCTCCTCCTCCTGAAAAAGGCTCCCCCACCCCCATTTAAGCAATGCTATCCTATATAATCTATCTATACTAATAAAAGGGTAATATGCTAATTAGACTGGGTCAACCAGCCATCTTCCAGACATCCGACTGCCTTCTGGACAAAGCCATGGTGGTGGGGGCCAAGGCAGAGGCAGTTAGGGGCGATCAGGCATGCAGGGGAGGGCAGTTGGGGGCAAAATCAGGCAGGCAGAGGAGGGCAGTTGGGGGCAAGATCAGGCTGGCAGGGGAGGACAGTTAGGGGTGATCAGGCAGGCAGAGGCAGTTAGGGGCAATCAGGTAGGCAGAGAGGTTAGGGGCGATCAGGCAGGCAGGCAGGCAGGCGAGTGGTTAGGAGTCAGTTATCCTGGATTGAGAGAGAGATGTCTGACTGCCTAAACCAGCAGTCGGACATCCCCCGAGGGGTCCCAGATTGGAGAGGGTGCAGGCCAGACTGAGGAACCCCCCCCCCCCCCCCCCTGTGCATGAATTTCATGCACTGGGCCTCTAGTGGTTTATATAAGAACCAGGAGGGCATTTCTTAGAAATGTCAAAACCTTGTCCTGTCCTCACCTCTCTTCCACAAACCATTCCATCTCTCCAAGTGTATTTTCTTTTAATTCAAAAACCGAACTGCTTGTTTAGGAAAGAGGAACTTTGGTTTTGGGGCTTTCTACCTCAAAAGATCATTGTCCCAAATAAGCGATAAACGTGAGCCACAGAGCAGCCAGAGGGGAGAGTCCGCTGCATCAGCTGTGAGGCAGCAAATTAAAAGGCGTGGTGTCAAGAACAGTCTGGAAGGAATGTCACCTTCTCAAGTTCAGGAGGGAGCCCCGCACTTTAGGTCTTGGTACCACGTTGCAAACACTTGCAAAGTGGATGCAGCCAGAGCTGGCTCCTCAGACTCCCAGTCGGGGCCCAAGAGCAAAGCTGGGTCACGGCTCCCACAGCGACTGGTGTGTGGACGGCGAGGGGCAGGGAGGCGGCAGGAGGGCACCTTGACGGTCTGCGTTTCCTTCCGGAGCCCCCACCCTCACGAGCCCCATGAAAAAGCTCCCTTTCAGCAATGACTTCTGGCTCCCGGGACAGCCATTTCTAACACTCACGAGACTTAACAAAGGGTTTCAGAGATTACAGGCCGGGAAAGATGCAGGAGAAGATGACATCATTTCTGTAAGAGTTAGACTAGAACATCTGCATAAAGGCTTTTGTGCATGATTCCAAGAAATGCACAGGCTTCATGCTAAAGTACAGCAGGCATGGCAGCTGTCAGATTTTGGAGACAAAGGTGTGGAGAGGGAACAAGTCAAGGACAGCTCTGCAGGGGCCTGAAGTGGACAGAGAGTCTGGCCCGAGAACGAACTCAGGCGCAGTCTCTCTGCTCCCGTCTGCTCTCCGGGGCCGCCCCACGGAAGGAAGTCTGCCTCGAACTCTCTGCTTCAAAGACAAATCAAGCACATGCGCTTTTCCCCAAAGTGACACAATTAACTACAGAATTCGTAGTTACCTTTCTTTGCTTTCTTCTGCAGTTTCAGTGTATCTGAGGACTTCTTCTTTATCTCTTGACGAGCTTTTTTATATTCTAGGAGGAAGCAGAATAATTGAATCACTTTACCACTTTGCTCAACAGAAGATATTTTTGGAACAGCCGCTACTTTCATCCCAGAGAGCATAAACTGTGGCGCATAATAAATAGCTTCGTCGGAATCCCGTGTGTTAAGAACCTGGCGATGACGTTTTAGAGCAGGAGACGTTATTAACGTGACAAACGACAACACACACCGTGGTCTTTCCCAAAAGCATTCATTCATATCAGCTGCTCAGAGAGACGGCATTTGGGAAAATTTTACTGAAAATGAGAAATTCAGCCTTGCCGGGCATGACTCCTCGGTTGAGCCTCGACCTATGAACCAAAAGGTCACAGTTCAATTCCTGGTCAGGGCACATGCCAGGTTGCAGGCTCGATCCCCTGGGTGGGGCGTGCAGGAGGCAGCCAGTCAATGATTCTCTCTCATTATTGATGTTTCTATCTCTCTCTCCCCCTCCCTTCCTCTCTGAAATCAATAACAATATATTTTAAATAAATAAATAAATATAGGTAGTCCTCAGGTTACGTCGGACTCGACTTATGCTGTTTTGTAGTTATGTCGCCATCTCCTATTTATTTATAAAAAAAAAAGTTCTGTCATTTCGACGTATGTACGTATGTGCTTTATGTTTTTTATTATGTACTTACCACAAGTAAAGGTCAGGAATTGTTATCTTTCTTTTACATTTTTGTTAGTTTCACTTCATTACTGCTGTGTATGTGCTCCATGTGAGTGACGTAGGTGCTTATGGAGGTGGGTCCGACTTACGGCGAAAATCGCGTTACGTCGCCGTAGGAACAGATCTCCGACGGAACCCAAGGACCTACCGTAACTAAATAAGAGTCCCCTCGGCACTTCTCTCTTCCACTGCCCTCGTATCCAATCCAGCACCAACAACCAGTTTCCTGTTACTCCCCATGCTCCCCTTCCCCCCCAAAGCCCACAGAGCCCGCCTTTAAACGCTCTCACAACTGCCTGTCAGCCAGCCCTTCCCCAGGTGTGTGCCCTCGGAGCTGCCCACGTGCTTCCTTCCCCAGCGCACAGCGCAGGCTGTGACCCTTGGAGAATGCCTCCTGCCCCTTCCCCCCGGCCAGCACCCCTCCCTCGGGCTCCAGAAGACGGACAGGGCAGGGGCGGTGTCTGTCTGGACCACTCTGTCCCCAGAGGCGGGCACATGAGGTGCTGAGTTGGCCATGAGCTTACATCACTAAAGGTGTGGTTTTTAAATGGGCTGCCATGCCTTAAGCATGAACCTCTGGCTGTTAAGCCTGGCATTACAATTCACTTCTCTTTTTTGAAAAGTTGATTTCAGAGAGAGGAAGGAACAAGGAGACAGAAACATCAATGATGAGAGAGAATCATTGATCGGCTTCCTCCTGCACACTCCCTACTGGGGATCGAGCCCTAAACCTGGGCATGTGCCCCGACCTGGAATCAACCATGACCTCCTGGTTCATAGGTCAACAGCTCAACCACGGGCCACACCAGCTGGGCTTCGATTCACTCTTAATTCAGCGGATCACAATTCACGCCACAGAGCGACCAGGCTGGCGGCTGCTGGGGACGGTTTGTGCCGAAACTCGAGCACCGGGCCCTGCTGCGGGACCCCTTTCGACTCCTCATCGTCCAACCCTGAAAGGCCCGCGGGACACGCAGGGGCAGAGGGGCCCTTGGGGACACCAGGAACCCCAGCAGAGGCACCAGCTCTTGGTGGGATGCTATTCCACAGCGGACAGCGCGCCCGTACCTTTTGCGTGGTCTTTATCCAGCTGGTTGGCCACTTTCTTCCATTCTTCCATCTGTTCTTGAAGTGGGTTTATCAGACAATCGATTAAAGCACTTTTACCAAAAGGGAAAGAAAGGGAGAAATTAAACAGCTATATTTCTGTTGTCAAGACTGAACCCTTGGTTGTCAAAACACACCAAAATCACCATTAGCTGAAGCGAGACAAGGCAGCATACTGCGCCCAAGTTCACATTCAAATCCCCTTTTGTGCAGCAAACTTGTTTTCAGGATGCTTCGCAAGGGCTGTGCAGCAGCTGCACGCGTGACCGACAGAAATGGCCTCTCATCCCCGTGCATGTTTATTTCATTAACAAGCAGCGTTGTGTGCGGTGGGGTCTCCCTCTGGCTGCTGTGAAAGGTGACGATACCTGGGCCTCACCGCCCAGCTCATGGAACTCTGAGGGTGAGGCCCCTCCATGACTATTTTTAAAAAGACCCACGTGGCCCCAACTGGTTTGGCTCAGTGGATAGAGCGTCAGCCTGCAGACTGAAAGGTTCCGGGTTCGATTCTGGTCAAGGGCACATGCCCACATTGTGGGCTTGATCCCCAGTAGGGGGCATGCAGGAGGCAGCTGATCAATGATTCTCTCTCTCCTGCACTTGGGGGTGGGGGGTGGTCCCTCGGCCCAGCCTGAACCCTCTCGCAGTCCAAGAGCCCTTGGGGGATGTCCGACTGCACGGAGGCAGGAGGGGCTCCCACCACCGCTGCTGCACTCGTCAGCCATGAGCCCGGCTTCTGGCTGAGCGGCGCTCCCCCTGTGGGAGCGCACTGACCACCAGGGGGCAGCTCCAGTGTTAAGCATCTGCTCCCTGGTGGTCAGTGCACATCATAGTGACCGGTCGTTCCCCCGTTCGGTTGATTTGCATGTTAGCCTTCTATGCCTGTGAGATTGGGCCAAAACTGGCTCTCCAACATCCCCCTAGGGATCCCGGATTGCGAGAGGGCACAGGCCAGGCCTAGGGACCCCACTGGTGCATGATCAGGGCCAGGGAGGGGCACAGGAGGTTGGCCAGCCGGGGAGGGACTGTGGGAGGGCTCCAGGGCATGTCCAGGTCAATCGGTCAACTGTCTGCCCCCTGGTGGTCAGTGCACGTCATAGCAAATGGTTGAGCAGCCTTAGCATATCATTAGCATACTAGAGGCCCAGTACATGAATTCATGCACAGGTGGGGTCCCTTGGTGTGGCCGGAAATCGGGGCCATCAAGGCCAGCTGGCCAGGGGGAGGGGCCACAGGAGGTTGGCCAGCCGCGGGAGGTTGGCTGTGGAAGTGCACTGACCACCAGGGGGCAGCTCCTGCATTGAGCGTCTGCCCCCTGGTAGTCAGCGTGCATCATAGTACTGGCCAGTCATTCGGTCGTCTGGTTGTAATGGTCGCTTAGGCTTTTATATATATAGATTACGCTTTGATTGGTTGAATGGATGACCGGACGACTGGACACTTAGCATACTGGGCTTTTATTATATAATAATATAATATAATAATAAAATAATAAAATAATATAATAAAAGCCCAATATGCTAAGTGTCCAACCATTCGTTCAACCATTCGACCAGTCGCTATGATGCACACTGACCACCAGGGGGCAGACGCTCCAACCGGTAGGTTAGCTTGCTGCTGGGGTCCAGCTGATCGGGACTGGGTGAGATGGGCTGGACATGCCCTGGAGCCCTCCCGCAGTCCCTACCGGCCCCGATTATGCACCAGTAGGGTCCCTAGGCCTGGCCTGCACCCTCTCGCAATCTGGGACCCCACGGGGAATGTCAGAGAGCTGGTTTCAGCCCAATCCCTGCAGGCCAGGCCGAGGGACCCCACCGGTGCATGAATCCATGCACTGGGCCTCTAGTGTATATATAAAAGACCCATGTGATTCTGACGCACATGCAGGATTTCAAGTCATGAATGTGGGCTGAGGGTGGGCAGCCTCAAGGACGGGGGTGCAGGTATCTCCAGGGACATCAGCCCGTGGGCCCCCGTGGAGAGTGGCTCCCCACACAGACGAATCACAGGAGTCAAGCTTTTTATCTGTGCGATGGAAGGAAAACCGCCCACCCCACACGATAGAGCTGTTGTAGAAAAAGCAGAAAATGCCCATCAGCTGGTTGAACCGCCTTGGTGAGCACGACTCAGGAGCTGCTCTCAGACTGCTTTTCGATGCTGAGCCTCCTGAAAGTCTCCAAGTTCTTGGCTGAATCCCTGCCTTTTCTGATCAGGGCCAACTCGCAATCCCCTCCCTCCCTCACTTCCTCCAGCCGGCAGCGCAGCTCACGCCCTTCTTTTTCCAGGTCTCTGCTCAATTCTTTCTTCTGAATAGGGGCGCTCCCTAATTAAGCACCCTGTGCCAACTGTGGCCACCCACCCCCACCCCGTGTACTTCTCCTCGTGCCACTGACCTGACGTCATGGCAGGATTATTTAGTGTCTGGCGTGTGAGCTCCGTGAGAGCAGCACGTGGCCCTGCTCACCACTAGGTCCCCTGCACCTAAGGCTGCCCAGCATGCAGCAGCTGCTCAATACACAGTGGCGGATGAAGCGGTGTCTCCTCATCCCTGAAACGGGGTGAGGCACCCCCGGACCGGCCCAGGACTAAAACAACTGACGTGAGAGGAGGCACTGTGCGATTTGGGGAGCACTGTCCAGGTGCGGGGCAGGAGGGAAAGAAGCTAGGCCTCACCACCTGCTGCACCACGGGCTCCCTGCTGGACACGTGGGAACCTTCATTAATGTTCACAAAACCCTTCAGAAATGGCCATCCCCACCTCACAGGGGCCGAGATCCTAGTCGAGGTCACAGCAGGTCGCGCCCCCGAGCACGTGGACCGCGGTGCTTCCTGCTGTGTCCTGTCGCCTCCCGCGGGGGCCTGCCAAGTGCCAGGGCCACCTCGCCTCGGCGGCCCCTCACACGGGCGTGCGACACATAAAGCGGAACCGGGCAGATCTGCCGAGTCATGTGATCTGCCCGGGAGAATGTCCATTCTCATTTGAACACTGCTGAGCCTAAATCCCCATGCCAGTCGCTGCCATTCCTGCCGCGCGGGAGGCGGACAGGGTGAAGGGCTCGGAGCTTCCACTCCGCTCAGCAGTGGGTCAGGAGGGAGCACGCAGGGCACAGGACAGCAGGGCGGCCTCCCTCCCCAGGGCCAGCTCCTCTTCAAGACACTCCTGCAGGGGTGGGGGTCGGGGCTCCTCACCCTGACAGAGAGAGGGTGAGAGGAGACACACAGCAACACAGAGCCGACCCTAAAGGGGGCGCCACGAGGGCAGGGACCTGGACCCTCTGGTTGAGCAGGGCCTGGCACAACAGATGCCCAGCGAGTCCGTGTTCCAGCAGCGAGCAGAGTGCTGGGCTGTGATGAGCGATGGGCTGTGATGAGCGATGGGCTGTGATGAGCGATGGGCTGTGGAGGCTGACGTGCCACGGGGAAACCAGCGCTGCTGATGGCCAGTCCTGCCACATCACACCACTTCCTGAACCCCGACTCGCAGTGGTGTTTGAGGGCTGGGGGGACTGGGCTCCTCACCTCGAAAACTGCCTCAGCTTGGCCTCGATGCTCCTGTGCCGCATGCACATCCGGGTGAGGGCGGAGCCGATCTCCCTGGTTCCGCCTGGAAGAGAACGAGGCAGCGCTGAGGACAGAGATTCTTAAAAGGCAAAGGAAAGGATTTACAAACAAGCGAGTGTCCATCATGTCGTAAAAGCCAAGCCACCGTCGTTCAGACCTCTCAACATGCACGTGTGTGCTCACGCACACGTGTACGTATATATGTACGGTGACCTCTTTTATATAACCACCAAACAGAAGTTAGCTTTACTATAGCCAATACCCTCTAATATCTTCTATTCTGATTTTTTAAAATGCTGATTGTGTTCCAGAAATTGATTTTAACCGCCCACAGTTTGAAAAATACTTCCCGAGGAACATGACCAAAATAGCATCTGATATTTAGGGGAAAGCTGTAGTTACTTTCCCCTCTTCTGGCAGAAATAGCCCTGTGAGCATTCTTTAGGACGGCTAATAAGGCCACCACTCCAGATAACTGTTTCAAGACACACACAAGTATTTCAGAGCATAGCGAGGCTACACAGAATGAAACGACAGAGTATTTTTAAGTGGGTGTGGGTAACACCAGTGCAAGAGGCCCTCCCACGCAGCAAACGTGGAAGTCAGCTGCGATGCAGTTTGATTTTCCCGAAATGCCTGTCATGCTTCCCCTGCAGGCGCACCCTTCTGAGATTGCCCCTGGGGCCCTCCTCCCGCTCCTGGAAACAGTGCCTGAATCAGCACTCGCTGGGGCGTGGGGGAGGGAGGGGCACACTGCCACCACAGATGGTAATTCTGCACCGACACGGAAAAGCACAATTAATTATAAACGGTATGAAAACACTGGGGCTCGTGAAATCCGGGGGGAAATGTCAAATAAAGCACTATTTTTAGCAGACGAGGCTGTCCAGGGGAAGCCGCAGGAATGTGTGGCAGGTTCAGCCAAGTCAAATCATCGGGAAAAAAATTCTCCCCCTTATTTGTACTCTTGACATTATTGCAGGTTGTCTGTCCCCTCCCACCTCTAGAAATACCTCCTTGCTGCTCCCATGCCAACTATTTTCCATTTTATCCAGCCCAACGAACAGGTTTCCAGAACAAAAAACGATGTGAGTCATAACAGTGGTATTATATATTAATATCTCTATACTTGAAAAGAGAAATCTTCTAAGCAATTCTCTTAACACAGGGTTTCCCCACCTGAACACGGTGGACGAATGGGCCGGGTGACTCTTGGTTGGGGGCAGTCCTGTGCATGGAAGTGTGCTCTGCAGAAGCCCTGGCCTCCATCTACAAAAGTCAGCAGCATTCCCCCAATCGGTGGCACCCAAAAATGTGTTCCTCGGGGAATAAAAACATCCCGGCAAGTTGAGGAGCACAGCTGCAAATCAACCTGACCGAGAACTAAATGCCACCCCGAGGTGTTCCAATGGCTAGAAGTCTGACAATGTTGCCCTCTCGCTCCCGGCACCTGCAGCCACGCTCAGGCATTAAGTAACCACCACCTCAGTGGCACCGTCAGCAGCTCACGCCTCTCCACCCGCGGAAACCAGCAGAGGGCGCTGTTTTCACACCCAACAGCTTGCCTTGAGGTTCTCTTAAGCTTTTTTTTTTTTTTTTTTTTTTTTTTTTTTTTTTTTTATTTTTCTTTTTTTTATTTTTTTTATTTTTAAATTTCTTTATTGATTAAGGTGTCACATATTTGTCCTCATCCCCCCATTCCCATCCCACCCCTCTCCCCACGCATGCCCCAATCCCCTGTTGAACTTAACCGTTGGATAGGCTTATATGCATGCATACAGGTCCTTTGGTTGAACTCTCCCCCTCCCCCAACCCTCCCCCTCCCCTCCCTTATCTTCCCTCTGAGGCCCGATAGTCCGATCGATGCCTCCTTGCTTCTGGTTCTGTTCTTGTTCCTCATACTATGTTGTTCATCATTTCCCCTAGATGAGCGAGATCATATGTCACTAGATATATACTAATAAGAACTGAATGTGAGACGAGCAATAATAGTTATGCTGACAGGCAAATGAATCAGTCTGTAGCGAGCTTCCCCCTGGACCAACAGTTCTTTTGAGACCCAATTTCAATGTCCAGTAGTTCCTTATGTGTACATGTCAGCACTGACCCCTCAGCTCTGGATGGTGGACAAATGGTGGTAATGGAGGTCCGACTCCCTCTGGTTTGGTCTCGGCCGAACCCAGGGGCACGGCGTCACCCAGACTAAGGGGCACGTGGCCTCACCCTTACCCAAGGGGCGCGTGGTCACACCCGGGCCTGGGACCCAGCCTCACCCGGATGGATCCAGGGGCGCACGGCCTCACCCGGACCCAGGATCTGGCTTCACCCGTACCCAGGGACGCTTGGCCTCTCCCAGACCCAGGGGCATGTGGCCTCACCCGGGCCTAGGCGCACGAGGCCTCATCCGGATCCAGGGACACATGGTCGCACCCGGACCCAGGGACGCTTGGCCTCTCCCAGACCCAGGGCCACTTGGGCTCACCCGGGCCTAGGTGTACGAGGCCTCACCCGGATCCAGGGACACATGGTCTCACCCGGACCCAGGGACGCTTGGCCTCTCAGACCCCGGGGCACGTGACCTCACCCATGCCTTGGTGCACGAGGTCTCACCCGGATCCAGGGACACACGGTCTCACCCGGACCCAGGGACGCTTGGCCTCTCCCAGACCCAGGGCCACTTGGGCTCACCCGGGCCTAGGTGCACGAGGCCTCATCCGGATCCAGGGACACATGGTCGCACCCGGACCCAGGGACGCTTGGCCTCTCCCAGACCCAGGGCCACTTGGGCTCACCCGGGCCTAGGTGCACGCGGCCTCACCCGGATCCAGGGACACATGGTCTCACCCGGACCCAGGGATGCTTGGCCTCTCCCAGACCCAGGGCCACTTGGGCTCACCCGGGCCTAGGTGTACGAGGCCTCATCCGGATCCAGGGACACATGGTCGCACCCGGACCCAGGGACGCTTGGCCTCTCCCAGACCCAGGGCCACTTGGGCTCACCCGGGCCTAGGTGCACGCGGCCTCACCCGGATCCAGGGACACATGGTCTCACCCGGACCCAGGGATGCTTGGCCTCTCCCAGACCCAGGGCCACTTGGGCTCACCCGGGCCTAGGTGCACGAGGCCTCACCCGGATCCAGGGACACATGGTCTCACCCGGACCGAGGGACGCTTGGCCTCTCCCAGACCCAGGGCCACTTGGGCTCACCCGGGCCTAGGTGCACGCGGCCTCACCCGGATCCAGGGACACATGGTCTCACCCGGACCCAGGGATGCTTGGCCTCTCCCAGACCCAGGGCCACTTGGGCTCACCCGGGCCTAGGTGCATGCAGCCTCACCCGGATCCAGGGACACATGGTCTCACCCGGACCGAGGGACGCTTGGCCTCTCCCAGACCCAGGGCCACTTGGGCTCACCCGGGCCTAGGTGCACGCAGCCTCACCCGGATCCAGGGACACATGGTCTCACCCGGACCGAGGGACGCTTGGCCTCTCCCAGACCCAGGGCCACTTGGGCTCACCCGGGCCTAGGTGCACGAGGCCTCACCCGGATCCAGGGACACATGGTCTCACCCGGACCGAGGGACGCTTGGCCTCTCCCAGACCCAGGGCCACTTGGGCTCACCCGGGCCTAGGTGCACGAGGCCTCATCCGTATCCAGGGACACATGGTCGCACCCAGACCCAGGGACGCTTGGCCTCTCCCAGACCCAGGGCCACTTGGGCTCACCCGGGCCTAGGTGCACGCGGCCTCACCCGGATCCAGGGACACATGGTCTCACCCGGACCCAGGGATGCTTGGCCTCTCCCAGACCCAGGGCCACTTGGGCTCACCCGGGCCTAGGTGCACGCAGCCTCACCCGGATCCAGGGACACATGGTCTCACCCGGACCGAGGGACGCTTGGCCTCTCCCAGACCCAGGGCCACTTGGGCTCACCCGGGCCTAGGTGCACGCAGCCTCACCCGGATCCAGGGACACATGGTCTCACCCGGACCGAGGGACGCTTGGCCTCTCCCAGACCCAGGGCCACTTGGGCTCACCCGGGCCTAGGTGCACGAGGCCTCACCTGGATCCTGGGACACATGGTCTCACCCGGACCCAGGGACGCTTGGGCTCACCCGGGCCTAGGTGCACGCGGCCTCACCCGGATCCAGGGACACATGGTCTCACCCAGACCCAGGGACGCTTGGCCTCTCAGACCCCGGGGCACGTGACCTCACCCATGCCTAGGTGCACGAGGTCTCACCCGGATCCAGGGACACACGGTCTCACCCGGACCCAGGGACGCTTAGCCTCTCCCAGACCCAGGGCCACTTGGGCTCACCCGGGCCTAGGTGCACGAGGCCTCATCCGGATCCAGGGACACATGGTCGCACCCGGACCCAGGGACGCTTGGCCTCTCCCAGACCCAGGGCCACTTGGGCTCACCCGGGCCTAGGTGCACGCGGCCTCACCCGGATCCAGGGACACATGGTCTCACCCGGACCCAGGGATGCTTGGCCTCTCCCAGACCCAGGGCCACTGGGGCTCACCCGGGCCTAGGTGCACGAGGCCTCAACCGGATCCAGGGACACATGGTCTCACCCGGACCGAGGGACGCTTGGCCTCTCCCAGACCCAGGGCCACTTGGGCTCACCCGGGCCTAGGTGCACGCGGCCTCACCCGGATCCAGGGACACATGGTCTCACCCGGACCCAGGGACGCTTGGCCTCTCAGACCCCGGGGCACGTGACCTCACCCATGCCTAGGTGCACGCGGCCTCACCCGGATCCAGGGACACATGGTCTCACCCGGACCCAGGGATGCTTGGCCTCTCCCAGACCCAGGGCCACTGGGGCTCACCCGGGCCTAGGTGCACGAGGCCTCAACCGGATCCAGGGACACACGGTCTCACCCGGACCCAGGGACGCCTGGCCTCCCCCAGACCCAGGGGCACGTGGCCTCACCCGGGCCTAGGCGCACGAGGCCTCACCCGGATCCAGGGACACACGGTCTCACCCGGACCCAGGGACACCTGGCCTCCCCCAGACCCAGGGGCACGTGGCCTCACCTGGGCCTAGGCGCACGAGGCCTCTCCCGGATCCAGGGACACACGGTCTCACCCGGACCCAGGGACGCCTGGCCTCCCCCAGACCCAGGGGCACGCGGCCCCACCCGGACCTAGGTGCACGAGGCCCCACCCGGTTCCAGGGACACATGGTCTCGCCCGGACCTAGGGGTGCGTGGCCTCTCTCAGACCCAGGGGCACGTGGCCTCACCTGGACCTAGGTGCACAAAGCCACCCGGACCCAGGGGCGCGTTACCTCTCTCAGACCCCTGGTCGCGTGGTCTCACCCGGATCCAGGGGCTCACGGCCTCACCCGGACTCGGGACCCAGCCTTACCCGGATCCAGGGGCCCACGGCCTCACCCGGACCCAGGGTTCAGATTCGCCCGGACCCAGGGGCACATGGCCTCACCCGAACCCGGAATCCAGCTTCACCTGGACCCAGGGGCGCGTGGCCTCACCCAAACTCAGGGGCGTGAGGCCTCACCTAGACCCAGAGGCGTGTGACCACATCTGAGCCCAGAGGCTCGCAGGCTCGCCTGGACTCGGGTCTCAGCGGGGTTTCGTCTTCTTGATCCCAATTCCTGTTGGTCAATTCCCTCTCAGCAATTCCTTCGGTCATTTTCTCAGAGCTCCAGGGCGGCTGCCGCAGAACTCGTTGGGCGGCGGGCTCGGCAAGGCTCTGGTGTGCCCGGTACCCGGCGGTGGGCTGGTCCGGTGTCGCTGCGTCGGCCCTTGGGTCTGCATCGGTGGTCAGTCGCTGAGCGTGTGCACCTGGCCACTTCGGGGCATTGAGATTCTTGAAGGACTCGGAGGTCAGCAAGCACGGAGTCTCCCACCCCATGTCTCCCAGGGGCTCGTCTGTCCGTGCTTGGCAGCGAGTGGAGCCGTCCCCTCAGCCGGAGACCGCCGGGGGAACTGCGCCGAGCACGTTCCTGGCCACCATTGTGTCGCCTGAGCCATAGTTCTTAAAGTGTGGACTTTGGGTCACCGGCATCAGCATCATCCTGCGTACCCCTCTCTTTTATTCTAGTTGTAGAGCATCTGCTCAGCCAGCCCCCCGGTCTTTCTGGCTGGTGTCTGCTCTGCTCTCCCGTCGTAGTCTCAATATTGTTGTGGTAGGCAACGATCAGGCTGCCGCCCTATGTCTCCATCTTGGTCCTCCTTTGTACAGTTAAGTCTTGATTGTTGTTGGTGTCACTGGGAGGAATTGTCCTCCAGGCCAATTGGCCGTGAGGACCCTCTTTGTCCATATAGGAAGAGTTGCTGTGCAGGAGACATGTTTGTGGGCCGGGTCTTGATGCAGCAATGCCTTGGCGCTCACTGAGTCTGCCTCTAGAATGCCTCCCTTATGCAAGTGATTGAAATCTGGTGTCATCTCCCACCAACCACTAGATGCCCTCGTTTCTGGGTCTCCAATGCAGTGTGGGTCAGCCACTACCTGAGGCACTCAGCAGGAAAAAGCTTCTGCTCAGCTTGGCTGGGGCGGAGCTACAGGGTGGAGCCTACAACCTTGGCTTCCTGTCAGCCCCACCCTATGAGGCTCCTGTGTCTGTGTCCCTCTGTATTCCTTGCAAACACCTCTGAGAGAAACGCGCCCTGGAGTTTCGCCCACTGCCAAACAGTCCAGTCCCTCCCCTAATGAATCTGGACTCCCAGATTCTCGCCTGGAACTGGGCTTCAGTGCAGTTGGAACTGGGTCTCAGCGCAGTCTGGCGTCCCTGTCTCCTTCCCAGCAGGGCCACCCAGTGGCGCAGGCAAAAGTTCGTCCTCTGCGCACCTTCCAGTGCGCGCGTCTGGAGCCGCCGCTTCTCTGTGCCTCCGCCACCACAGCCCAAGTTCATTCCCCCAGCGTGCGCCTGGCTTCCCAGGGATTCGCCCGGAACTGGGGTTCAGTGCAGTCGGAACTGGGGTTCAGCACGGTCCTGAGCTTATGTCTCTTTCCCGCTAGGGCAGTTCAGTGGCGCAGGCAACAGTCCGTCCTTTGCGCCCCTTCCCGTGCGCGCCTCTGGAACTCTGCCTTCCGCCGCTCCTCTGTGCCTGAGCCCCACAGCCCAGATTCATTCCCCCAGCCTGCGCCTGGCTTCCCAGGGTTTCGCCCGGAACTGGCGCTCAGTGCAGTCGGAGCCGGCGCTTAGCGCACTCCGGAGCCTTTATCTCCTTCCTGCCAGTGAACGCCGGCCAGGCCGTCAGCCGCCCCTTCCTCTCCGGCTCCATCCTCCCCGCAGGCGCGCGTGCTCCTGTCTCCGCCGGTTTCTCCATACCTCAGGCTTTTACGGCTCCCCCGATTGTCCCCGTGGCCTTCTACTTCCCCCCAGCTGTGGGCATTTCAGTCCGCCAGCTCTCCTGTGGTTCTGGACGATGTCCGTTCTGACCTCTAGTTGTGCCTTTGAAATTGTTGTGCCCGGCTGCAGGTTAGGTGTTTCACCTATGCCGCCATCTTGGTTTCTCCCTCTTAAGCTTTTATTGCTCAAAAGCAAGGAACACTTTATCCCCAGGGAAATCTCTCCTACGTTTTGTGGGCCTTCATTTGATTAAAAGTTAATAACCTAGCGATGCAAGGAAATTGGCTCACTCCCTCACTGCTGGTAAACTAGTACTTTTCTGGGAGAAATTTGGCAACATCTATCAAGAAAAGCCTTAAAAACACCCCCCGCCCTTGACCCAGCAATTCTAGTCTGAGAAATTGAACCTGGGGAGATAATTAAGGATGAGAGCAAATCCTTACTTATAAGACTAGTCACCAAAATGCTGTTTACATCAGTAAGAAGTGAAAACAAAAGCCCATTACAGGGAGCGGGTTAAGTAGACCGTACACCTCCGCACTAGGGTCTAAATGCTGCAGAGCGATGTGTAAGGTCCCGGGAAGGTGAGTCATTTGCAGAGCTCAGTTCGTGCAGAGCCCTGGGACAAGCCCTTTGCACGCACGAACTGTGCAATCCTTGCAATCTCCCAGTTGTGCGGGGATTATCATCATTTCCACTGCACAGACAGGAAAAGGCCCTATGTAATTTGTGTAAGCTCGCACTGCTAGAAAGTGGGGTTCTGACGCAGGCTGACCAGCAGAGTCTGTGCACGGAACCACTCAGCATCCCGCACTTGTTACACACAGACAAGGCCGATGGGAAGGGGCGGAGCCGAGGGCCTAGAGGACGCTGCTGAACGTAAATACCTACACACTACAGCCCAGCTCTCAAATTGTGGCTCTTTTTAAAAATATATATATTTTTATTGATTTCCGAGAGGAAGGGAAAAGGAGAGATAGAAATATCAATGATAAGAATCACTGATCAGCTGCCTCCTGCACGCCCTCTACTGGGAATTGAGCCTGCAACCTGGATCTGTGCCCTAATCGGGAATCAAACCATGACCTCCTGGTTCATAGGTCGACACTCAACCACTGAGCCACGCCAGCAAGGCTCAAATGGTGGTTCTTGAGCCTAAAACTGTCCAAGTGGCACCAAGGGGCTTGAGCTCCAGTCCTTGCTGAGCTACGACAAGGTAAGTGATGGAAATTGCTTCATTGATCGCCCACGCTTCAGCTGCCTCAGGGTAGAATTCCGCCGTTGGAAAAGATCACCCGGAAGCTGCTCCCTCCTCCCAGGTCTCTGCTCCATGGTTTCTGTTCCCTTCCCAGATATTTCCCATAGATGGCCACCGGCTATTGACATCCCCAGGAAAGCCCACGGCTTCTCAGAACCAGCAGTTTCCAAACAAGCTGTGTGCGCCCCCACCTCTGTGCTTTGCCGCGCAGGCCGCCCTGGGGGAGGAGGAGACGAAGAACCACAGAGAAAACGTCCGAGCAGCCGTGCCTCTGTCCAGCTGGGCGCAAGGGCAGGACCCGGGCAGATGGCATCCTCCACGGACCCCGGGACCCAGCCCTTCGCACGACTGCTGATCTGGGCAGCACAGGGCACCCTAAAAATAGCTCCCTCTGTGGCTGTGCTTAGCCACGTCTCTTGTTCTTCCCGACCCTTGCTGAAACCCAGAAAATAAATCAGCAGGTTTGAAAGGCTGCAGAGGAAACTGGCGGCAGCGACAAAGACAGAGAGACATCTGGAAGAGCGCCGCTTTGCCGGGGAGAGTATTTATGGGAATCAAAGGGCTGGTGGAGAGGCACTCCGCGCCTTCTGAGTGAGGACACGGCGGCACTTGTTTCTGCTCACGCTGCACCGAGCACGCTGAGGGCAGGAACCAGCGTTTATCACGTTGAGAGCAAAGCACCAGGTTGGCTGAACCTGGAGGCGGGACCCGGAATTCGGTTTATCTTTTGTCTAATCCATAAATGTTTGTGTACCTTCTCTGGGCACGCTACAGAAGATTCCAAATAAATAAAAATAAATATGGGATTCTTATTATGTTAGACGAGGCCTATCCTGATTCAAAGTCAGCCTAGAGAAATAATGGTGCATTCATTTCCTATGCTGCTGCAGGAAATTACCACCAACTCCGTGGCTTACGGAAGCACACATTTATTATCTTGCAGTGCTGGACAAATCCCTTTCACCAGGCCAACATCACGATGTTGGAAAGGCTCCCTTCCTCCCGGAGGCTCCAGGGGAGAGTCCGTTTCCTGGCCTTCTCCCGTGGCTGGGGGCCGCCCACATTCCTTGGCTAGTGGCCCCTTCCTCCAGTTTCAAAGCCAGCGTGCAGCATCTTTTCTCTTCTCCAGCCTCTGCTTCTGCCCTCACATCTTCTCTGACTCCAATCCTCCTTCTCCTTCTTAGGAGAATCCTTGTGATTGTACGGATCCATCAGGATAATCTCCCCAATGCAAGATCCTTAACGGAACCACATCTGCCAAGTTCCTTTGCCGTGTGAGGCACCATCCTCACAGGTCTCGGGGATGGGGACGTGGACATCGTTGGGGACCATTTTTCGGCCTACCAAAGACGAGTAAAAGTTGCTAATTTGGAGAGTCCAGGAGGCACTGTGGCCGAACTCCAGTGTCCATTCATCCTCGGACAGTGCTCTAATTCCATTCCCTTTCCCACCCCCTGGTTCAGGGATGGGACAAAGATTGGAGACAGTTTTAGGGGAGGCCTCCGGGGGAAAATTTCCCTGATCTTAAGAGAGACCCCAGAGGGTGTGAACAGGAAGCAGGCTGCCCAGATGCTGCAGTCGGCCACCAAATTAATACCCCCAGAGCCTGCTCTCCCCCCGGGCCTGGGGCTCCTGTTTTGCAAGAACGGACATTTCCTTCTTTTCAAAGCCACTTGGCCTTGGTTCTGTTTCTCACCAGTTCTAAGAGGAAGCAAGGAGGGTGCAATGACCTCCCAGGCTTCCTCCTGGCACCAGGGGTCACGCCGTTGCTCAAAGAAATGTGAGCGCAGCCCCGCTGCTGAGGGAGGCGCAAACACTTGACGGCAAACCTCTCCGTTCTTCTCAGTGTGTATGTGTAAGCACTTTCTCCCGTAACAAGCAAAAGTTTCATTAAAAAAAAAAAAAAAAAGCACAAAACCAGTCTGCGCTCTGAACAGGATGATGTGCAAAGGAGACAATCGGTGGAAAGAAAGAAGGAAAAGCCCAGAGGCCAGCCGATCGAAGTGTGGGTGCCGGGGCAGGGACTCTGCTTTGTACATGAAACACACGTTTCCTAAGCGTGTTAGGATCCTAGGGCTGCGTGACAAGTCCTCCGAACCAGTTGGCCGACAACCACCGGCACGGACGGTCCCTCAGCCCTGGGCAGGAGAGGAGCACCGTCTGAGGTCAAGGGTCAGCAGGGCCGCGCTCCTCAGGCCCGCGAGGAGGCGTCCCCCTGCCTCTCCCTCCCTCGCTCGGGTGGTGACCCGCACTCCTGGGCTCGCAGAGGCATTGCCCCAGGCTCCGCCCTCGCCTCCACAGGGCGCTCTCCCCGCTCTCCCGGTGTCTGTCTTCCCACGAGAGAGGAGTCTGAGTCCACATTCCTCTCTTCTTGTAACGACACAGCCGTACTGATGAGGGAGGGACACCCCCAATGACCTCGTCTTCACGTGATCACTTCTACCAAGACCTTATGTCCAAGTGAGGTCACATTCACAGGTACCAGGGGTTAGGATTTTAAACATCCTTTTTGGGGAACACAATGTACCCCCCCCCCCAAAAAAAAAAGCATCCATCTACCATGTAGCAAGGATTAGGGTGATTCCGAAGGTGACGAGGACAAGGGCTTGGCGGGCTCACAATCGGGCTGGGGTGCCTACTGATGGTGCAGGGGCCGCAGGCTTTGCAGCAACCCTACGAGGTAGGTCCTCTGGTCCCCGCGTTATACACGGAAACCTGCGGGGGGCCACAGGGCCTGGAGGCGGGAGAGCTAAGACCCCAGCCCTGACGTTACAGAAACCAAAAGGCTCCCTCCCTCCGTGACACGCTGGAGACGTTCCTAACCAAGGACAAAGAGGCCATTAAAGCGGCCAACGGAATACAAACTGTTTAATGCCTCTTTGGGAGCAAATGGTGGGAGGGGCATAAGAAGAGGAGAGCCCCCCAAAGTCTGACATGGCTATACCCTGCAGACTGCCACTCGCCACAGCGCTTTGCAGAGGGGGGTGGGGGTGGGGGGACAGTGGCATCCAGCAGGTGGCACTGTCCCCTCCCTCCACCTGCCTCAGGTGCAGGCGGCCTCCATCTCCCCACACGGCGGGGGACTAATGGACAGGCCCTCTCGGTCCGCAATGTGCAGGTGGCGCGTGAGGACAGAAAAGCTGATCTGCCAGGCCCAGTGTCTGCGCGGGAGGGTGGGGGGTGGGGGTGGGGGGTGGGGAGAGGCTGAAGGAAGCGAGACTTCGGAAGCGCCTGGGTCGAAGGGCACGGCCACAGTAAGTCACTGCGCCCCGCGGGCCCTGGGAGGGCTAATATCGTGGGGAGGCTCATTAGGAGTCAGCCGGGCGCTGGCCAGGAGCGTGCCCTCTGCAAGCCCTGCAGGAGCCGGTCCGAAGGGGCAGGGCACCTCGGCGCTGCTGGCATGTTGGACGTGGTCACTTTGTCACGGGGGCCGCCCTGTGCCTTGTGGGGTGTTTCACAGCACCCCTGCCTCCACCCTCTGGACGCCAGCAGCACCCCCCCCCCATCGTGCTGACCGGAAACGTCTCCAGACACTGTCCATGTCCTCGAGGTGCACCATCGCCCTTTTGGAGAGCCGCTGACCTCACACAGGGGAACACGTGTCCTTGTCCCATGAGGAGGGGTCGCCGACTGCGGCGCTGGGCCTGGGAAGCCACACGCGCGGCGGTCACAGCAGCGGCCGCACACACGTGCCGCAGCAGCGGAGAAAAGCTATTAAGTTCGATGCCCACCCCCGGCTCCCTGGGCACAGAGGTAATAGGCAACTCCTGCTCCCTAATGAGGAAGATGTTCCACTTGCCATGACAGAACCATTAATTCCCAAACACACAAGTGACCTTCCCCACACAGTCAGCAGGCACTCGCTCCCTCCCTACAGCCTCAGGGACACATTAACGCAACCAGGGGCAGCTTCTGCTCAAGTTCACAATGTCAGAAATGTCCACCCCACCAGGAAAGGGAGCCGAGGGGCCCTTGTGAGGCGGGGTCTCGGGCAGAAGGCCCGCCGTTGGAGCGGCTGGGAAGAACTCCTGAGACCCGGAGGAGCTTGGAGGGACAGGGCAGGGGAAGCAGGAAGCGGCTTCAGGTTACTCAGCAGCTGGCGACTTCAATCCGGGCACCGGCCAGCGATGCCCTGGCAGCCCAACGTGTCTCTGAAGACTGTGACATGGACACGAACCAAGAGCCACGCAAACCTAACCCCAGCAGGTGCTCGCTCCTCGCTGCACGCAGAGGCATAAAACAGCTACTGCCCCGGCTCGGTCACACGCTTAAAAGGTCTAAGAGAGGGGCCCGTGTGTGGTCCCCAGGCATGTCACTACCGATCATATCAACTATGACTGTAGGTCCTCCCATGATGCATCTTTATCAGGAATCTTTTCCCAAAATGTGTCAGTTTCACCCACACCAAATCCCACCTGTTGAGGTAAGCGGCCCCTCCCCTCCCCACTGACCTCCTAGTCCTGGGGGCTCCGTAGCAGCGGAAGCCCATCCTCTCTCCTCCTCGACACGTACTTGGGCGACAGGCAGACCCCAACAGCCTGCAATCCAGTTCCCAGCCGCAGCCTTCTCCCCGGGCTAAGGGGAGCCTCGGCACAAGCTCCTGGCCACCTCCCGAAGGAGCATGAAGATCGGGCAGAAAGCGGGTAGCGGGAAGGGGTACAAGCTCGGCTCTGAAGTCAGACGGTGTGGATTCACAGCTCGCTCCCCCATTGGCAGCTATCTGACCTTGGGAAGGGTCTCACTCGCTTAGACTCAGTGTTAGTGACTGTACTCTAAAAAATGAGAGTGTTGACTCGTGTTTTAATCATCTTTGTGGCACGCATTACACTCCAAATGCACCATCTATCATTTCCAGTTCGGCTTCCCGGGACACAGTCTGAGCCGCCTGGATTTCCTTTGTAACTATCCCAATCTTTCACAATTACCTCATCCATACTGAACTGGATGGCAATTTTTTAAAGCGACGTGCTTCTATCTTGTTGTTCCAAACATTCCACGTATTTTGTAGAAATAACCAATCTTGATTTTTGTTTTTTGGGGTTTTTCTTTTGGTTAATCCTCACCTGAGGATCTTTTTCCTTTGATTTTTAGAGAGAGTGGAAGGGAGGGGAAAAGACAAACAGAGAGAAACATTGAGATGAGAGAGACACATCAACTGGTTGCCTCCTGCACACACCCTGACCAGGGCCAGGGATTGAGCCTGCAACCCTAGGTATGTGCCCTTTACCGGAATCGAACCTGGGACCCTTCAGTCCTCGGACCAACGCTCTATCCATGGAGCCAAACCAGCTAGGGCTCAATCTTGACTTTTCACACTCATATCCCAAAGGTTTACATACTTTACAGCTAAATACCTTTATGACGGGCCTTACAATGGTATACAGGTTTGGGGGCGCACACAGCAGACTCTAGGTCAGTGATGGGCAACCTTTTGAGCTTGGTGTGTCAAACTTCGCCAAAAAACTGAGCATAACTCAGGTAGTGTGTCACTTGGAGGAAAAAACATTATTTTGCAAATGTTTCATCATTGGCATGCGGCCGCCTCAGCGGCCGCACGTCATCAGAAATGGCTACGCATGTCAGTGCTGACACGCGTGTCATAGGTTCGCCATCACTGCTCTAGGTTTGCCTGCAACTCAGGTGGCAGAGTGTGTGGACATGCCGAGCGAGGCCCACGAGCTGTGAGCTCCCTGCAGGCAGGGCTGGCATATTCCAGAGAGAAAACATATCAATGGGCCCATCAAGTAGGGCTCTGCTGTAGCAATAACCAGCCACGTCCTACAGGAAGGCAGAGGCCAGAGAAGTCAACTCGGGCCCGGCTGGGGCACCCGTCCTCACCTAGCCCCCGCTTCTCCCACATCTAATACTGCCCATCTCCAAGGAGCTGGCGAATGAGGACATGGAAGGAAAGTTCACCCCCCAAGGGGCAGCAGCTTCTCTGGACGCCAGAACGGTTCCTCCTTCCCAAACATCGCAGAAACCAAGAGGCCGAGAAGGGGCATGCGGAGGGCCCGCCGAAGACGGTGCTGTGAACAGTTATGCATCCACAGTGGCCATGTGGCCCATCTGGCGTGGCTCAGGGGTGGAGATCGACCTATGAACCAGGAGATCACGGTCTGATTCCCGGTCAGGGCACATATCAGGAATGCGGGCTCGATCCCCAAAGGGGGGCATGCAGGAGGCAGCTGACCAATGACTCTCTCTCAGCACTGATGGTGCTATCTCTGCTATCTTTATCTCCCTCTCCCTTCCTCTCTGAAATTAATTTAAAAATATTTTTTTAAAAAAGAGTGGTCATTTGATGGCATTCAAAGCTGTAGCATCAAGAGGTTCCTAGTCAACCTCCTGTCATGAGCCTCGATTTGCTGGTTCCCTGCACCTTCAAATCAGCAGGCAGCTGCCAATGGCTACGCAGCTTCGAGAGGCGTCCCCACAGTTCTAGCTCTCTGTCGTCCATTGTTATGTCGGAACCTTGTGCCACCAGCCTCCTCCGAGCAAAGACCCGAAAGCTCCTACGGCGCCGGGCGTGGGGTGCCATCGCGGACACGCAGGCCCTGCCGTGGGCTGCGTGCAGCAGGTGTGACAGCGCAGGCTCCCTGCGAGGGAGGAGCATCTCTCCTCCCTCTCTAGCCCTGCTCTCCGAGAGCCAGAAGTCTTGAAATGTCAGGTGTCTTTTCACCTTGACGCCGGCTGGAGGGCGGCCCAAGCGCTGCGTCGCAGAAACTGCCTCAGCGTGCATCAGCTGCCGCCCTGGCCGGGCCATCTGCCGCCTGGGGGTGCCTGCAGCCGGCACTCCACACGGCTAACACATGCCAGCATCACGCTTGAGGAGGGAGCCGGCGCCCTCCCTCCGCCATCTCACTGGCGTGTTTCAGGATGCTTTTATTTATTTTTAATCTATTTTTACTGATTTCAGAGAGAAAGGGAGAGGGAGAGATAGAAACGTCAATGATGAGAGAGAATCGTTGATTAGCTGTTTCCCCCCTCCCCCCGCATGCCCCACACTGGGGATCGAGCCCACAACCCAGGCAGGTGCCCTGACCGGGAATGGAACCATGACCTCCTGGTTCATAGGTCAACGCTCCACCACTGAGCCACGCCGGCCGGGCAGGATGCTTTTATTTTACAGCTTTAAGGTACATGGGTTTCAAACGGGAGAGCGAAGTATCTCAGGAGGGCAGCCTGAGTTCCAAGGAGGAAGGAGGGAGCTCAGTTCTTATCCCTCAGAGAGCCGAGCCACGATGCCCCAGCAACGAAGACCTGTTCCAAGGGGCCAAGTCCAAAAGGCCCCGAGTGGATCACCCGAGCCAGCCCTGCGGAGAGTGGGGCCGTGAGGACCGCCCGGGCACACCAGCAGGGCACCAGCTGGGCCTCGGCCGGAGGGGGGCGCCCGCCGGGGGCTCCATAAAGTGGCTCTTCCAGCTGACCCCCAGGCTGGACGAAACGACCTCCTTCCTCCTTTAAGAAAGAGGGTCTCATGGCATTGAGATGCTGGAGAAGAGACGAAGAGACAGGACAGCACTTCTATGCTCGGCAAACATGGGAAAAATGTGACTACGGTGCGTTGCTGTGCTGTGAACGGAGGCAGGCCCGGGCTCACGGAACGTACATCTAGTCAGACTGGGAGGCGATGGACTGCCAGGTGACCGCATGGCTGGGAGGTGCTTAGAAAACCCAGGCCGCCGACCAGCAGGTCCTTGCTGCGCGGTGGCGACCTCTCCGGAGCCCGCGCTCGCTGTCGCTTCTCCTGCGCAGGGGGAAGCAGCCTTCTCTTCTCTGCGTCCCGAGGCAGCTGGTTCCCATCAGGGGCACTGTCGTTTTCATTAAAGGTCAAAGAAGGCGCCCAGGATATTAAGAACATCAAATTAACAAGTATGTTTCTTCTGGCTTAATTGGCATTTTATTTTTATCCTTGGGCACGGAGAGATGGACAACTGGGAGAAGGTGGCATCACAGGATGCCCTACATTTGTATAACAACAGGGAGGGGAGGGAGGGAGGAAGGGAGGGGAGAGAGAGAAAGAGAGAGAGAGAGAAACAGAGAGAGAGAGAGAGAGAGAGAGAGAGGGAGGGAGGGAGGGAGGGGGAGGGAGGGAGGGGGAGAGAGAGAGAGAAGGGCTCCTGGTATTACGAGTTACCATACAGAGATCACCTACCATTTACACCAGCCACAAAACCTCTCACCACTCGGTGGAGACACTGGTCACACTGAAATCAGTGAACAGCATCCAAATACCTTATGTTGGCCTTGACAATGGCTTCTAACTACCCAAACATGCTTGGATGTGCTATTTAGATCACCCACGTGCTCTTGCAACAAAGACGCGATTTAACTTCACAGAAACTGACGGATGAAGAACGGCGATGGGGATCAGGAGTCATATATTAGACAGTGGGAGGGTCTGTCTCATGGGGTTTCATTGGACAAAATGAAAAAAACTTAAAACAGTTTCAAAAATAAACCCTTAGAGCTTCCAACAAAGGAAGTGCAACTTCCCTTTGGCTGCAATGCTGTCCCCACAACCCGCTTCAATGTCGCAGGAAGAGAAAAGCACGTGGAGCTTCCTGTCCACAAACCGTGCTCTCAGCTCCTGTGCGAGGCCGAGATGTGGCGGGCGGGGACAGCCAATACTGTGAGCTCAGCAAATGCTGGAGAAGGCCGGCGATGGGTTTTGGGAAGACACCCTGTGCCCACACGTGGGTGGGAAGATACCGCAAACTGTGATCAGCTGACAGTCCTTCGGCCCATCTCCACGTCCCAGCCTCTCCCACTCCACGACTTTCCAAAAAGCAGAGGAAAAGACCTAGCTGGTTTGGCTCAGTGGACAGAGCATCGGCCTGCGGACTGGGAGGATCCTGGGTTCGATTCCGGTCAAGGGCACATGCCTGGGTTGTGGGCTCGATCCCCAGTGGGGGGCGTGCAGGAGGCAGGCGATCAATGATTCTCTTTCATCATAGATGTTTTGATCTCTCTCTCCCTCTCCCTTCCTCTCTGAAATCATTTAAAAAAATTTTTTTTAAAAAGACTACATTAAAAAAAAAAGCAGGGGAAACAAAATTAAACACACACACACACACACACACACACACACACACACACACACAGAGTCCTACCACCATCTGGCGGCTCAGACCAGCAAGCATGAGATTCTGGCATACAGGGTCCTGGCAGCCACATAGACGGATCCTCCTCTTTCTTTGTTGCAGTTTTAAAAGCAAAGCGAGAAAGGTAATATGGGAACACAGAAACACGGACACGCTCACACTTGGGGAAAACCGTGGCGGGAGCCAGCGCATTCCAACAGCGACTCCTCCCCACCTTCGTTTCCGATGGAATGGTGCCTGGCTGAAAAGCACCGTGAGGCTATCACCGGGGAAATGCCGCTGGCTCCCCGACGTCGCCAGCATCTGCCTCTGCCACATGGGCACAGAGATGCTCCCGCTGGAGCCAGACTCCAGGACGCCAACCTGTGCCAGCAAAGCAGATGTGGGCTGATGTGCAAAGCCCCACGTCTTCTCAGCACAGGAAATTGACCTGTCGGGCAGATAAAATGCTCCCAGCCACAGACCCGGGCACTGTCTCCCAGGCAGCCCTCAGGGAAGGTCAGATGAAGCAGAAGGTGGCCCGACGAACATGGCAGCAGAACAGGGCCGTCCGTGTTTGAGGGATGAGAGTCAGAGCGGGGTGCACCCCTCTCTGCCACAGGGATGAAACCCCAGAGAGCGGGCCCCTCTGGCTCTGCTTCTGCCGGTGACCAGACCTCCTTGTTACATCAAGTATCTAGATCAGGTTACCCGTGTATTGCTGGCCTAAGGACCACGCTACTGCTCCTTTAAGGGACTTCCGTACATCCCGGAACCGTGCCAGAATGTGCTGACTTTAGCATCCGTCAGGAAGCAATCTTGCTGCTTTCCAAATTATTAAGAATAGCTACCATTTGCTGAGTGCTTGCAATCTAACAGGCACATGCAAGCACACTGTACTCAACATTTTTACATCTCATTCTGTCCCTCAGATAGGTATCATTATAGGTGAGGAGTTATTAGCCTCACTTCACAGATGAGGACAAGGCGGCTCAGAGAAGTTAAGTAACTTGTCTAAGGTCACACAGTAGAATTCAGGATTTGCACCCGGGGCCGAGCTCATAGTTAAAACTTGTAACCATCCTTGAGGACATCTCACTGCTCCCAATTATGTACCAAAATATTTGGTGGCTAAGAAGTTAGGTTTCCTCTCCCCGGCCCCCATCCTATAAGTTCAGGGAAATAAAAACCCTTCCATCCAAGCATCTCTCTTACCAGCCAGAAACGGTGTGTGGGCTGGGCTGGCCGGTCTGCATGCCGTGCCCTGGGGCCAGGGTGGACGCAGACCGCCTCAGCCCACGTCGCCGCCTGCCACCTTCCTTCGGCACTGGGCACGGTTTATTCCGGCAGAGGACCCTTCCCTAGTACCAGGAGAATCTCTTCCCCAAAGTCACCTTCTAGCGACCGACACATCCCAGCAGGGGTCACGGCCGTCCAGTTTCCTGGGAACGGCCACCCCTGCTTCGCCAAATCCAGGATCTCTCTGGGTTCCAGAAACACCGACGTCTCATAAAACAGCACGTAACGGGGCGTGCGCACATCTTTGAACATAGCAGGTGCTCAACAAACCTGCATACGTGGGACGTGGCAGATGTGCCCAACTTCTGGGCTTGTAACACGTACCCTTCCCAAGTTCTAAGACCCTCTCCCCGCGCCCCTCTCTTTCCCCCGTCCTTAACTGCACACCCCACCCAGCACGGTGACAAGGAAACCCGGAGGAGCTGGGATTGAAGATGCCCAAGGAAAGGTGGCACTCGGGAATGGGACTCAGAGCGTTCCATTTTGTCGTTAATTTTCTAGCCAAATTCATCTAAGATGATGAGAACGCACTTATCAGTGATATTTTCTCCCCCCCCCCAATTTATATCTCAAGTTGCTGTGCCGTCACAAAACGAATGAATGAATGAATGAATGAATGCATGCCTGGATGCTTTCTGATCTCACAGTAATTGAAACTCTAACCTGGCAACAGCAACAGGAAGCGGCTCTTATAACCACAGGGTTACACACAGGCCCTGGCGGGCAAGACAGCAGCACACGGCACCACCCAAGTGTCCGCAGGGTCCTGAGCCGGGCAGCCCCGAACTCCACCGCCCACTTGGGAAACCGAGGCTGTAAACTGGGGTCCACTCCGGCTCCCCTGTCGAGTCTCAGGGTCAAGCAGTGGTAATACGAATCCCAAAACCACTCAATCTCTTTGCAAGTCTCCTTACTGCTCAGGCGAACTCACCCACCCTTCGTGCTGGAATTGTATTAAATCTGGGGAAAATGATCCCAGATGAACAGTTATTATATTTCTCCAAAGAGAAGAGGGAGGGAGGAGGGACTTCAGTGTGACTTAAAGCTGTCATCTGCTCAGTAAGATGTGATGAAAGCTTGCGGTGGGTCCACAGAGGTTGGGGAAAGACCAGCAGCGCTCCATGGACAGAAGCTGCCCCTGCGGATCCCAGTCCTGCCCCATTTCTACAAAAACGGGACACGATTCGAGCAGCCTGCTGAGCCTTCGGGTGAAACCGAGCTGGCCTCTTGGGCCCCGAGAGCCGGTCGCACAGGGTGATGCGAACTTTACGGATCACCAGAGCGACTCTGGTCCCTCCTCCTGCTCCCCTCTCTTCTCGGCCCCGAACCCGCGTTAGCAACCGTGTTCCTCTAACAGATCGCAAATACTTTCTCTCAGCAAAGGAACCACCCAAGTGTGGCTTACGCCTAACCACTGCTCGGTCATCAAATCAACCCCAGGGGAAGTGGCCGAGGCTGTGGGGCAGAGGGGCCGCCTCCCTGCTCCGCCACGCCCCTGGCCTGACCGCGGAGGGCCAGCTGGGCCTGCGTGTCACCCCTGTGCTGTGTCGGTTCCGGCGGCCGCCAGCTGCTCGCTGCGTGGATCCTCGTGTTCCTTCCTCCTCGGAAGATGATCGGGGGCGTGATTCTCGACCCTTGCTCTCTAGGCAATAAGCCGCGTCCTTGTCTGTGGGTCTGTCCGGAGGAGGTATTCCCGGGCGAAGGCAGGGTGGCAGGTGGGCTTTATCTCCTGGGCTCGTTCTGCCCGGGGTGCCAGGTGCCCGGAGCACTGCGTTGAGAAGGATTCTCAGGCTGGATCCAGACTCGACGGAAAACAGTGCCCAGGCCAGCGCAGCGAGCCACGTCTGCCACGCAGGCAGGGACGGTGGAGGGGGCGCGCCTCGTATTTGCTACCCTGGCCCTACGGTCTCAAAAGAACCAGCCCAGCAACCTTCAGGGCATTACGCTAAAATGCAGACTCCGGGGCAGAAGGTCCGAGGGTGGGCCCGGGACTCTGCATGTCTAACAGGCTCCCCGGTGAGGCCGACGCGGCCAGACCACCCGCCACGCGCCGAGCAGAAGGGGCCAGAGCATTTCAACACCCAACACACCTGTCCCCGAAACCCTGAGAACCTGGATTTCAGGGGGACCCTGACCTGGACTTGGAGGAGACACATGGGGAGGGTGACTGATCACCGGGTCGCACCCCCATAAAACACCGGGGTCTGCTGCCACAACGAACCCTGCTGGCGAAGCTTCCCCACCCCTCGCCAGATGTCTCCTGCCAATGAGTCAACGCGTGAAACGACAACTTGGGTCTAGACACGAGAGAAAACCTGGGAGCATCAGCTGACACGGTCGGGACACGGTGGCTCGACAAAAGCTCAGCGCGAGTCACCAAGCGGCCCTGGGTTCCCACTGGCCTCCGTCTCTCCCAGGCCCGGGACGTTTAAGAAGCCCTCAGCCTGGCTGAGTATGACAAGGTGGGCCTAGAGGGAGCTTGCTCTCCTGCCTCTCGAGGATTTGCAGCACAGAAGCCTCCAGCACTTGCAATTAAAGACGAGGTCGTGGAGGAAGGAGGGAAGGAGAGATTACGGGGACCAGTCACCAGCTCACACCCGCTCTCCCCAGGCACAGACAGGCATTCGCCGTATTTGTAACCGTGCCCTGGGCTTACTACCTCCTGGGCCTGGGTCCTCATCAGACCGACAGCGGCCAATCCGAGTCATCCCTGAGTTCCCAGATGCCCGACCCAGGAGAAAGGCTGGCTAGGTAGTTGCAGATAACAGAAACCAAAAAAAAAAAAGTTAAAAAATCAGACAGTCTCCTATTCTGAAGAGCAGACACTCCTCACATGTTAGCGGCTGAGATAAATCTGGGCTCCCAGAGGAGGGCGAGGAGTGGCTTTTATCAGCATTAGACTCACCCGTGGCCCCCTCTGCTCCGTGGTGTGAGAACTAAAGGGGCCAGAGCTGTGAGGGCTGGGAGGCCTGCGGGTTTGAGGGTCACGATCGTGTAGGGACAGAACATACCTAAATGCTGATCTGATGGAATAGTTAGAGCAGTGCCTGCCAAATCCAATTACACATCTGAGCACCTACTGTGTGCAAGGCTTCGTGTAACAACAGGACAGCGATTCTTCTTCCACGTGTGAACACGCTCAAAAGAAAAGAAAATGGAGGCAAAATACAACAGTCTTCCTATTTTAAGATACGTGGCTGATATGGACCTGGAAAGTCCCCATGAGGATGGAATAGGGCCCATTAAAATGTTCGCAATATTCAGAACGTATTTTTTTTAGGAGATAATTACTAACAAGCTCAGGAAGCGTCAGATCCCCTATATGCTATTAGAAAAGCCTTTGCAGGCGCAGCTCTGTTGCCATGACAACCATCATCTGGCTGAGTTAGGAAGAAGGATGAGGGACCTACCAAATGGTATTCTCAACAGTAAGCCCTGGGATTTCTGAAAGCCACGTTTTCTAAAGAGCCTTTAGCATCTACGAGTTGCAGAATCTACAAGCTGAATGAGACCTTATGGGTAACTAGTTTAGGATGTGATCGGAGTTTTTTCTTTCTCCCCCTGCCAAGCGGTCACCCAGACTCAGGCAAAACATCTCCAGGCCCGGAGAACGTACCCCGCTCTGTGCTCCGAGGGAGAGGCGGGAGCTTTCCTCGGAAATCCCTGGAGTGGAGTGTGTAGGTTTAGGAAAGGCAGGGGGTTCTTACTTGAAGGACCTCTCTTTCCAAGCAGAAGGTCGGGGCCAAGCATTCTGACCTCTTTGGCAACGCCTGCTGCGAGCTCGGTGAGACTGAACGAGACAGAAACAGCCCCGGGAGGCAGCTTCTCCCAGGTCTTCATGCAGAGCTGATTTCTACTTCCAGCCATTAAACGCCCCCGGAAACTCACGACGGTCACTGCTCACTGTTACCCTAAACAGAAACCGCACCCAGGCCCCCGGTGGCATTCGGTGAACCATTCGGCGGGCCGCATATGGCAAAACAACCACACACCTTGCATCCACACATGGTATACACAACACACACGTGCACAAACACACACACAAACCACAAGAGCGACCCCCAGGACAGACCTCGTCAGTCACCTCTGCAGAGCACGGCAGCACCGCGGCCGGCCTCTCCCAGCATCCTGGTCACCGAAGGACTCGGTGATGAAAGCATGTGGGGTCCTAGGTGGCTCCAGGGGACACAGCTGCATAGACCAGGGCTGGGAGGAGGGGTGAGCTGGGGCACTGCTGGGTAAGTGCACGCAGGCCATGCTGAAGGGGAGCGCCACGTCAGCCATGTGTGCTGCTGTGGGGAGCGACCCAGGCCACCCCATCCTGTCCATGACGGGGCGGCCCAGGACCCTCGGATCTGCAATTCACCATGCCCCTCCGCTCACCACTTCCCAGATGGTCCCCGGACACCCTGGCATCTTCCAATAGGCACTCCGGGCCAACACAGTGCTGATGGGACCGCCATCCTGAGACGAGCTCAAAGGCTCATTTCTAATGAGAGTCAGAAAAGTGTTGTCTTGGAGACTCCAGTTTACTTAGCGCCTTATAATGCCTACCAGCCCAAAGGAGGACTGGAAAAGATGGAAAGGGTTTGCATGACCTACGGTGCTCTCACTGATCTCAGACACAAGCAGGGTTATGTTCACAGAAACAGAACTGCTAGGAAGAGGGTGCCAGTGAGCAGGCGTCTCCCCAGAACGCCGCAATGCAGCCCCCCCCGCCCCCCCCCCGGGATTTCCACCAACGTTCCCCGTCAGGAACCCAGCACTCACTAGGGGAGGAGCCAGCAAACCATCCTAATAGCACTTAATCAGCAAACGTACTCAAGTTGGAGGCAGGAACGAGCTCCTGCAAGAATGGGTGTTGATTTGGTGACCATTCTGTCGAGGTGACACTGTATTACTCCAAACCAGCGGTGACAACTGAGGGAGGGAAGACGGGAGCTCAGAGGGCTGCGAACCAGAAGGCAGAGGACAGGGGTGGGGGCACTGGCCGGAGGAGGCACAGAACCATTACAGAACAGAGCAGCCGCCCTCCCCCGCTGTGGGACGGCAGCTGAGGTCCAGCCGCCTGCACGCGGCCAGAGGAAATGGCCCAGCGCGGCCATTAGGGGAGAATGGCTCTGCATCCAGATAGCTACGGAGCCAATCTCACAGCCCGGGAGATGCTGGGTTATTTTAGGAGACAATTACCCAGTTATTACGGAGCTGAAACTGAGCTTTCAGGCAGAAATCTTGGCATCAGGGATCATCTGATCCCAAGCCTGAGAGGTGGTACAGCCGGGTCACCCTGAGCTGCCTGAGAGAGGAGGAGGGGGGAAGAGAGAGAAAGTGTGTATGTGTGTGAGGTGAGAGAGAGAGAGAGACAGACAGACAGACAGACACTAGTGAATCCAAGGACAGAGACAGACTGCCTGGCAATACGGGGCCACTGGATTACCACTGAATTGTATTCAGCCCACAGTCAAGCACTCAAAGCAGGTTAATAACTGTTGGAAACTGTAAACCCAACTTTCTTATTATTTTTGAGTTCAAAAGACAGACCCATCAAGTAGAGTAAACAAACCCACACAGCTACCATCCAGCCTCGAATGCCCCGCGGAACATCCCTATTTCATTCCTCAGACAGCAGCGCTGGGTGCCAGTCTGGGAAGGGAGTTGTAGGGGGCCGTTCTCCAGGTCCAAAAGTTGGCCTGGCTCCTGAGCACCCGAAATAGACAGTAACAGGCTCCCCGCTACCCCACCTCTCAGGCAGCTCAGGGTGACCCGGCTACCCCACCTCTTGGGGTTCTGGTTGGATATCCAGTCACTGTCCAGCTCTCCCACCAGCCAGTGGCATAAGCTTGGGCGAAATCCACTCTGCACCTCGGTTTCCTCATCTGACAGTACCTCCTCCACAGCGCTATCGAGGGTTAAGTGAGGCAGCCCAAGTGGGATGCTGAAGACGGGCCCTGTGCAGACGGAGTCCGTAGGTAACAGGCACTTGCTATTATCACGCTCTAAACACGTACAGCCACGGCTGTCTGACTGCAGACCTCTTTGTATGCGTGGCTCCACACAAGACGCAACTGGACCTGGTTCCGGGTTTACATCCGACCTCACTCCCAAGTGCGTTTGAGTTTTTTTACTACCCAGAAATGTGTGCCATGATGGATTAGGAGGGGCCCCGCCTTCCAAGGCAGCCCCAGAAAGTGCCTGCAAGCCTCTCGGGGCTGCTGGGTACAGCCTCACAGCTCCAGGGGCACCATTCCCTTAGGCGGCGAGTCACGGGCATCCTCAAGTCTGGTTTCCACCCCGTCAGATCCCGAATGAGACTCCCTGGACTCCGACTCAGCTCCACGAGCTCTGGGCCCCTCTCCTTCCTTTCTGTCTGTCGGCAAACTTTAAAACAGACCAAGTCATTCGAAAAAAAAGGGGAAAGCTCCTACCCCAGGGGCTGGCGGGAAGAGCGGGGTGATTATCTGTCTGCTACTGAAGCCTTGTTTACAGAGAGCCCAGGTGAACCGGCCCACGCGTTTATTTAAAAAAATCAAACATTAAGCCCGGCCGGCATGACTCGGTGCTTGAGCGTTGACCTATGAGCCAGGAGGTCACGGTTCGATTCCTGGTCAGGGCACATGCCCGGGTTGCAGGCTCCATCTCCAGTGTGGGGAGTGCAGGAGGCAGCTAATCAATGATTCTCTCTCCTCATTGATGTTTCTCTCTCTCTCTCCCTCTCCCTCCCTCTCTTGGATAAATAAAAATATCTATTTTTAAAAATTCAAACATTAAACCCTCAGGTGATTTAACTCAACCGAGAACGAGGGTGCGACACCTTTGCACTCCTTTCTGGGTGGGAGGGAGGATGTCTTTTCCTGTTGGGAGGGGACCCCTCACCTTTGTCCTCGTGAGTATACAACAACGTGGACATATTTAACACTCTTGAACTATACCCTCAAAACTGTCACTAGGATAAATTTTATATTATGTGTACTCTGCCACAGTTAGACATTTAAAATTTAAAAAGCCTCAATGAATCTCCATGACCTGATCTCAGCCCCAGTTTCTGCTCTGGGGATGGTTCTGGAGGAGAAACCGAGGCAAGAACAAAAATGTGACTCCATGCCGAAACCGGTTTGGCTCAGTGGATAGAGCGTCGGCCTGCGGACTCAGGGGTCCCGGGTTCGATTCCGGTCAAGGGCATGTGCCTTGGTTGTGGGCGCATCCCCAGTGGGGGGTGTGCAAGAGGCAGCTGATCGATGTTTCTAACTCTCTGTCCCTCTCTCTTCCTCTCTGTAAAAAATCAATAAAATATATTTTTTAAAAAAATGTGACTCCTTCCCTGACCCGCCCAGCCTGGAGGCCCTCGGGCAGGTGGCTCACATCACACCCAGGACGAGCCACTGAGCGCCACGCCGTCCTCCTGCTCAGCTCCCAGGACACTGGCAACCTGGGCCCAAGGGCTTTTGACTTTCAGGGTCCTCATGCTCCTCCCCAACATCACTCCCCCGCTGCCAGCATCCGAGGTGCCAGTGCCAGGATCCTCCCAGCTCTGGGCCACATCTGCCCCCCACCAAAGCGGAGGTGCAGCTTCACGTGTCCAAGAGCAGGGCACAGGCAAACCAGACCGGCTGTGAGGACGCGCAGCACGAGTGCGCACGGGAGCCTGCGAAAACTCTGCCACGACTGTGCGGGAGGCTCCGCAGTCCAAGCACGCCAAACTCGCGGCCGGGGTTCACATGCCGTGTTGAAACGAGGCGGGCGGCCCGCCGGCCGTGTGTGTGACATGCTTGCATGCCAGGCTGAGTGTGCAGGAGACAAACTTCCACGAACTGCAAAACAGAGGGAGGCTCATTTGTACTGGGGCCGACGGGGGAGCTGGGGAGGGGAGAACACCGGCGTGGCCACCTCCTCCAATGACGGTGCGGCTGCCGCTGGTGTGCTGGCTTCAGGCAGTAAGACACCCCATCACACGCTCTGTTAGTGACACTGGCCCCCAGTATGCCTGGCATATGCCTGTGGCTCGATGATGTGACTCAACCCTCATATGCCAGGCTGGGCACGGGAGAGACAACAAATCAGGGAGGGAGTGGGATATATAAGCAACTGGGAGCCACACATGTTGGCAGAATCAGGGAATACAAAGGGAAGAGGGGGCGGGCGGACAGAGCCCGTGAGTCCCCCACCCCAAATCCTCTAACAAATTCCCTTTCTGAGTCTGAAGTGGTTTCTTCAGCTACAAAGCAGACCCTTGACTGACAGTATTAGCAAGAACGGAGCCCTTCTTAACGCGCCCTCGAGCCATGAGGCGCTTAGCTGCTGAAATCTCAACGGCTTTTTCATTTCGAATTCCGAGCTCCTTTGGGAAAGTAGGGATTGGTTAATAAGCAATCAGATTAACTAGCAGAAACGCACACTAAGGACTAACAGCTCCTCTGCCCTCGGCCTGCAACAACCCCAATGTTTTTCCAATCAGGATTGTGTAAGCAGGAAGCCCACAGCTGGAAATGCGCTCAGCTCAGAGAACGGCAGCCGACTGACTCTCCAGCCCACGGAGCGGGTCAGACGCGACGTCTGTGCCTAATGATCTTCCCAGGACTCACTCCCGAGCACTGGTGGCGGGATGACTCTCAGGCGGGCTGGGCGCTCCTTGCTGGAGGAGGTGGTGACGTGGGCACCAGGCAGCCGGGGTCATCAGAAAACCAGCAGCTGCCTCCACGAGGCAGGGCACTGCCCAGGCCTCTCTCCCATTTCCAGAACAAGCCCTCGCCAAGGGCCAGCAGGTCCAATGAGTCCCCATTCAGGTCGGGAGCGGACATTTAGGCCATGAACTCATTTGCCTTAAATTTCCAGGCCAATCTATATACATAAAAGCCTAAGCGACCGTTCGACCGTTCAACCGGTATCTATGATGCACACTGACCACCAGGGGCAGACGCTCAATGCACAGGCATGGAAACATGGAACAGACTGATGAATCTCAGAGGGAAGCGGTGGGGGGAGGGTGGGAAGAGATTAACCAAAGATCTTATATGCACACTCACTACAGCCCAGTGCACGGATTAGTGCACCGGTGGGGTCCCTCGGCCTGGCCTGTGGGGATTGGGCCGAAACCAGAAGTCCAACATCCCCAGAGGGGTCCCGGATTGTGAGAGGGTGCAGGCCAGGCCGAGGGACCCCACTGGTGCATGAATCTGTGCACCAGGCCTCTAGTCAACTATAAAAGGCCTGAAATCCAATTTTTCATTCTTTATGAATAAGAGAACCAGGTCAGCTGGGAAGGTCTTTAAGAAAAATCATCTGGTAGTTCAGAAGGGACCTCACCTAAGGCAGAGATTTGCAAACTAATGTTTTTTTTAGGTAGCGAACCCTATTTTGACTTGAGATGCTTCACAAGAAGGTCCAGCTGTGGCCGGAGGGGTGAGGGGAGTGAGGGGCTCTGCACAGACTGTTCTCCACCCCAGGGCTCACCCACCTGGCCGTGCCACTCAAGATCAGAGCACACCCTAACTTTAGGGACCTCAGAGATCCAAAGAAGGCAGCTGGCACAATTCCCCACCACATTTGACACATGCAGGGGGCAGCATTCCTGTACCTGGCACAGGATATACGCTGTTTCTAACACCGTTGACAGTGCGTGTTAATATTCCCATCACGGATGAGGAAAATGAGGCAGAGAAACTTGTAATTCCAACAGGTGGCCTGGCACTATAGCCCCATCCCGCCCCAATCCTTTTCGGAAAGGGGATTCTTTATGGGAGCTATGCATGTTTGCTCAGTCTTGTGTAAAGAATTACATAAAAGCACTCCTTCCAGAGTACTACCTCACCACTTCTTATAACAATATTCTCAAAAACTGCCTGTGAACAGAGAAGGTGAGCAATCTGCCCTGTGTCACACAGCTACCATGCAAGGGAGCTGGGCTTTAGACTTGGGCTCTGTGCCTCCAATGCCCATGCACCTTCCACCCAACCTCACTGCTTCTCTCACCTGAATCCTCAGGCTGCTGCCCGGGTCTCAGGGGATGCTGAGGAGACCTGGTTAGCACCCCCCACGCACCCATGTTCCACAGCACCTGGACAAGTGCCCAGCGCACAGTCCGCTGTTTCACCACATCTCTGAGCTTCGTCCATGCACACGGTAAGCAGCCGTTGCATCATTCCACATTATTGCAAACAGATTCCCAGCGATGATGTCAACGGGGCAGAGTCTGTGTGCCAATTTTTTTCATCTCTGATCCGCCGCTGACAAAATGAATGTTTGGACAGCAAGCCTGGCAGCCGACGTGGAGACCCTGCTACTAAAACGACACTGGCTTTGTACCCGTTGTGATTAGGATGGCAAAGGGGAGAGGAGCCCAAGGCCACCCCTCCCGCTCCCACGAGACACCACCGTCAGGCTTTCCTGCACACGCCTCCCCCACACTGGCTCCGCGATGTCCCTGCCACCCACCGGGCGTCCCCTCGTCCACACAGCCACCCACACACGGGGCAAGGAGCGGAGCTCCCCCAGACACAGGGGAAAGGAGAGAAGGAAGCCAACGTGAAAAGCACCAACGAAGAAGCAGGCTGAAATACGGGCCAAGGAGCAGAGGAAAGGGGACACAGGCGATACAGTTTCAGACTAAACAATGCCGTCCGCACACCCCGCCGATCACGTGACGGTAGCGGAATTCTACCGTCTGGGGGTACGGCGGCTGGAAAGTGTCAGGATGGAGGCAGCGCCTTGCGCCCAACGATGTGGACAGATGTTGACCGAGTTTGTTTATCTCGGGTTTTCTTGTGCCCGGTTCACGGGAGGTCATCAGCATTCACGGGAGGAGAGTTCCACCTGCACCTCAGACGGCTGACATCTGCTCAAGGCAACAGACAAAAAGGCAGAGCCGCGAACGCACTTCAAACCGGCACCTGAGCGTCTGTGGAAACAACCTCGACACCCACGGCCAACACACGCGCTCCAGATGACGGGCGTCCCCGGCCGCGCCCAACGCGCGTCCTCCCTTGCAGTTGTCTCCTGGCTTCTGCACACGCTGCTCCCTCCGCCGGGACGCTGCCCTTCCTGCTGGCCTCCGTGCACCCTGGCCACCCTGCCATGGGTCACCAGGCTGAGCAGCACCCCCGAAGCTCCGCCTCCGAGGGGCCTCCTCTCCTGCCACTGTTTACCCTTTGTCTCCTGCACCCAGGCCAAGTGAGCGCCCTGCAGTGGGGCTCCTGTCGGCTGTCCCACAGTTCCTGGCATGGGCAGCAATCAAACCCATTTGCTGAATGATGGAACACTGGAAGGAAGAAATACACGGCGGGGCGCTGGGACGGGGCGGGGGGCGGGGGGATGTGTCACTAACGCCAATGGGAATGCAAGCCAATTCACACAAAACAGACAATTTATCTTTTCAGACTTGTGAATAAAAGGTTTTGTTTTTAAATATATTTCCATTGATTTCTGAGAGGGAGAGGAAAGAGAGAGAGAGAGAGAAACATCAATGATGAGAGAGAATTATTGATCAGCTGCCTCCTGCACACCCCTGACTGGGGATCGAGCCCGCAACTTGGGCAGGTGCCCTGACCCGGAATCAGACCGTGAGCTCCTGGTTCATAGGTCGACGCTCAACCACTGAGCCACGCCAGCCGGGCACTATAAAGGTTTCTGAAATCTCTCGCTGGCTACATATACAAGGATCAGAGAACTCAGACTCCTGACACTGGAAAGGCTCCTCGGTCACGTGGCCCTGTTTCCACTAATGCAGGAAACACGTGTCTGCTTCGCACCAAGTCAGACACATCGCTGATGCTCCGTTACCCTGGCAGACGTGTCTCCCTCAAGAGCCATCAACTGCACGCCTGCTTTTCTGCCGGAGAGGAACAGTACACAGGTTACAGCAGAGACTTTTTTCTTTCCGCGGCTGCAGCTTCCTCCCCCTCGTCCTCCCCAGCGATGCGAAGAAACCTGGGGCTGGGGCTTCAGAAACCTGGGGCTGGGGCTTCAGAAACCTGGGGCTGGGGCTTCAGAAACCTGGGGCTGGGGCTTCAGACCTGAGGCTTCGTCCCTGGGGAAGGGCACGTCGCCGTCTTCTGAAAGGCACAGCCTTCGTGGAGGGCACTGGACTAACTCACTCCCAAGGGTGTCTAGCAAGTCCTGGCACGCATGGACGCTTCACATATTTCATAATTGGTCTTTGACCAACACAAACCCAGTATCAGCCGCACGCCTTCACTTCCCAGGCCTCAACTCCTTCCCACTGAAACTCCCGTCAGATGGAACGGGGTTAATGCACTTTTTATTTTTTTTAATTTATTTTTAAAAATACATTTTTTATTGATTTCAGAGAAAAAGGGAGAGGCTGAGAGAGAGAAACATCCATGATGAGAGAGAATCCTTGACTGGTTGCCTCCTGCACACCCCCTACTGGGGATCAAGCCTGCAGCTCGGTTGGACATGTGCCCTGACCGGGAATCACACAAACCGTGACCTCCTGGTTCATGGGTCGACGCTCGACCCCTGAGCCATGCTGGCCGGGTGGGCGTGTACGTTTTAGAAGCCACCTAAAAACGAATGACGTCACCCAGTTTTACTACCAGAGTCATAAAGCGACGGTCTGACCACCGTGGGAGGACAGTGGTACAGGGGCGAGAACGCTAACCCTGTGCTCACGGCATCACCACGGTGAAGGAGGAAGACAACCGTGAGAATCCGGAGCCATCTTTTCTTCCTCCTGCACAAAGAATTCCCAGGCCGAGCAATGGCATGGCAATGCCTCACCTCGCTGTGACAGTGCAAACGAAACTCTATCCTGAACCACTGGACAGGGACTATGGTTTCTCCTATTGAGCACGGCTGTCCAGTTCCAAGGCGTCCTCGTCCACATTGCAGCCCCTTCCCGGCATCCCTCCGGAGAAAGCCAAAAAGAGAGAGAGGACTGCTCCTCCCAATCACCTGGAGTCCGTGTGCCCGTGAAGGACACGTCTAACGAACGATCTTCCCTCACGCACGTCCCTTTTTCCCCACTCCCCACCCCAACCCACGAGGAGAGAAAACAATGACGCCACTGTCATCACCATGACTCTGACCTTTAAATGTTTAACCAGGGATCTATTCCTTAAAGGCCAGATAAACAGGCAGGTGATTAGTTTTCAGCGTGAGTCACAATATCCCCACAGACAAATAATTCAATTAAATATTTAATGACCTTCGGATAGTCTGAGGCCCTGTTTATACCGGGCCGAGGTGGCACAGGCGTGGTCTCCTGCGCGAAGAAGGGAACAGGCCCCCAGGAGGAAGCGGGGCTCCGGGGAGGCAGGGCAGGCGGCTGGAGCTGGAAAGCCAGGCCCGGGGGGCAGGAAGACGATGCTCCCGGCACGGTGGCGCTGTCCTGGTCACGCAGAGGCAGAGGCCCTGACCTCTCGTAGACCGTGCTCCTCCCAGAGAAATCCTCTTTAACCCGTGCAGAGTCACCAAGATCCTCAAGTGGGTTCTTGGTACCACAGTGCGTGTTTCAGGTTTGGGTTGGGATTTTGTTTCTCTGGGTGATGTGTTACCCAGAGCTGGCTTTACTCTCTTAGCTAAGAAGACCCTCCTCACCCGTGTGGCTCAGTGGCTGAGGTAGACCTATGAACCTGGAGGTCACGGTTCAATTCCTGGTCAGGGCACATGCCTGGGTTGCGGGCTCGATCCCCAGTAGGGGGTGTGCAGGAGGTAGCAGATCAATGACTCTCTCTCATCACTGATGTTTCTACCTCTCAGCCTGTCCCTTCCTCTCTGAAATCAATAAGATATATTAAAAGAAGAAGAAGGAGAAGTAGGAGGAGGAGAAGGACGAGGAGGAGGAGAAGGAGGAGGAGGAGGAGGAGGAGGAGAAGCCCCTCCCCAAGCAGACTAGCCTCACAAGAAAATAAGGGGAGGAGCCTAAGGCAAGGTCAGAGTTCAGACCCTCCCACACCCTACAGAAGACTAACAATGCAACCTACTTGCTGTTACCGGTCCTTCCAGGAGCTGAAGTCTTGGGGATTGGAGGAAGCGTTGGGGTGATAGCTAATCCGGAGAACAGTTTCATTTGAAGGATTCCAACAATAAAAGATTTCCCAAGCTACTCGATTTAGCTGTTTCGGGGTATGGTTACCCATTGAAAATGTTTAACTGCAGCGCCCTTTGCTGCCCTCTGAACTCCCACAAATGTTCATCTTTCTTACAAAGACCACAGGAGACTATGGTATATGCCTTCGTGTTCCTATGTCTACATTTCACTTGTCACACGTCCCAGATATTTCCCATCAAGGTATTGATCCATCACCTTGGTTAGCAGTATTGAAAGGCTAAAATTATTACGAAATGCGATTCGGCTCAATTTCGTGGACACCACATTTTCTTTTTACCAAATATAAATACGTCTGGCTCCCAAAATAGTTAGGTGCCCCGACCCTCTGCCAAAACTTTGGCCCCAAAGAGTGAAACTTATCAAATTAACCACCCGATTGAAGCATTTGGCTGAAAACAAAACAAGAACAGCCCTGTCCGGGCGGCTCAGTTGGTTGGAGTGTCCTGCCACACACCAAAAGGCTGTGGGCTTGATCCCCAGTCAGGGCACATACCTAGGTTACCGTTTCGATGCCAAGTCAGGGCACGCACAGGAGGTAACTGATCTATGTTTCCCCCCCTCTCTCTCTCTTTCTCTCTCTCTCTCTCCCCCTCCCTCCCTCCCTCCTTCCTCCTTCCCTCTCTCAAATCAATAGAAACATATCCTCAAGTGATAATTTTTTTAAAAAAAGGACCTAAAACTCGGAAGCACCTTCTAAAATAAGTTGCTATGTGACCCTTCCCTGGGAACTAGGAAAATCGGTTCCTCCTTGTCAGTCATGAGAGCCATCAACCATGGCTTCCTCAGGGGGAACTGAGAAGTGCTGGTTAAGCCAGCTTAAAAGAAAGGAGATTTCCTTGCAAACCCCATTTCAACATGCTAGTCAGCACTCAGGCACACATTCAAGAAGGCCCGTCACCGTGCAAAGACCTGCACAGGACAAGCCAGGCCCTGCTCTCGGGACTGGGTCACAGCTTGGAGGAGACAGGAGTGCGTGCAGCTCTGTCCCAGGAGCTACACAAGGGCTCCAACCGCACTGTGTGCAGGTGGCGAGAGAGCGGGCACCATCTTTCTGAGCAGGGCTGGGCCATTACTGGCAGATGCTCCGCCCAGGTTTTCTTTGTTTTTTAAATATATTTTATTGATTTTTACAGAGAGGAAGGGAGAGGGTTACAGAGTTAGAAACATCGATGAGAGAGAAACATCAATCAGCTGCCTCCGGCACACCCCCTACTGGGGATGTGCCTGCAACCAAGGTACATGCCCTTGACCGGAATCAAACCTGGGACCCTTGAGTCCGCAGACCAACGCTCTATCCACTGAGCCAAACCGGTTAGAGCACCGCGCAGGTTTTCAAAGGAGGAACGGTGAGGGCATGGACCCAAGTTCAGAGAGAAGGTGACCCGAAGCAGTCCAGACTCAGGCGGTGGCGTGATGGAGAAAGAGAAGGAAGGAATGGGTAGAGGAGAACAGCAGGGAGCCGCATCTATTCAGCTTGAGAGCTGGGAGTGATCCGTGAGGCAGGACTAGGAACCAAAGGGCAGTCTGACATTTGAGGTCCAGGTGACCTCAACTGGGAGCTTCACGAACAAACATGGGAATGAAGAGGCGGCCGTTTGCTCTGGCTGAGTCTCAGGTGCCATCGGGAGGACCAAATATCCCTGAACTGCGCCAGGAATGCTGATGGTGCTGAAATGAATGTCTCCTCAGATGACTGGAGACCAACCAGCAGACGGCAGGAGGAGGAAACTGGGAGCTGACCCAAAGAGGTGTTTGCCCGGAGCAGGGAGGTGTGGGCACGGGAATGAATGAGAGCTCTTTCCTACCCTCCACATCACCCATGGCAGATGTCTGGCAAACGCCTGGACATTTCCTGGTGCTCAGATCATTGTATTTGTTTCATAGATAGATGCTATAAACGACATGCCCACATCTTCCCGGCCTCAGCCCTCAGCAGCACGTGGCCCCCGATCTGTCAGGGCCTGGGCGTGTGGAGTCCAGAGCCAAATATGCAAATCATCCCCTAGCAGGGAAATGGTTTTCTGGGCAGGGCTTTGGGCATGGGAGCCAGAAGGAAGAATGAATGAGAAGGTACTGTGTAAATAGTTGTCTTTTTTTTTTTTTTAATGTAATTTTTATTGATTTCAGAGAGGAAGGGAGAGGGAGTGAGAGATAGAAACATCTATAATGAGAGAGAATCACTGATCATCTGCCTCCTGCACGACCCCTACTGGGGATCGAGCCCAAAACCCGAGCATGCGCCCTGACGGGGAATCCAACTGTGACCTCCTGGTTCACAGGCGGATGTTCAACCACTGAGCCACACTGGCTGGGCAACAGTTGTCATATTTGTTGGGCAGAACCAGACTCATGACCTGCCTCTGCCTCCCGATAGTTTTGTGATCATGAAAAGGATTTTTCTGAGCCTCAGTGTGCTCATCTTTAAAGTGGGCCTCTCTTCTGGTCTCAGAAGATTCTAGTTAAAACATATGAGATAAATCACGGGACAATACACTATGGAGTGTAAAGGGTTTCTTGGCAAGTCACAGAATCCTTCTAATCTTTGCATTGAACCTATCACAACAATTCTGACTCATTCTTACAGGCAGAATTCCCATCCGGAGAAATGAGAGCGTGGCTGAGGACTTAAGGATAACAAAAGCTGAAACTTTAGACAGGCCAGCACTTTCAGACACAGGCTCTCAGGGCTGGCGAGGCCACTGTACGCCCCCCCCCCCCCCCGCCCGCCCCCCGGCGAGGCAGCCCAGTCTGGTCCTGGCAGAGACAGCCAGTCAAGGCACCCACCACATAAAAATAGCAGCTTTGGGATCCTGGTGAAAGGGTTTCAGCTCCAAATGCAAATTCAGCTACACTGCCTTCTTTAAACACATCTCGTTCCTTTTACTTCTTGATGAACAGACTGCAGATCAGGAAGGCTATCCATCCATTTTCATGAGCAAACCCTCACGCACAGCAATGCGTCCAAGAAATCCAGATGGCAGGATTCTATCCGGGCAATGTCCCCACTGCCTCCCTGCGCCTCCCAGTTGGCTCACAGGGTCAACTCTCCAGTCTGTGACTCTAGCTTAAGCATAATAGGCACCTACTATGTGCACAGCCTGATAACGACAGGCAGAGAGGGGCTGGGGTTCAAACCGAAGTATGACTCCAGGGCCAGGTCTCTGAAGCCTGGCGCCACGCTGACCAGGGTGATGATGACAATGGATGAAGGGACCGGGAAAAGCAAGACCACAGCGCATCTGAAGGGCGATGGGAGAGGACGTTGTGCTTGTGTGGGTCTTCCAGGAGCAGGGTTATTTCCCTCACACAGAGCCATCCTGGTGCTGGCCTGCTCTTGGGAACACGGGGCATGCACAGTGCTGGGCTGGCCTCTTGGGAAAACGGGGCATGCACAGTGCTGGGCTGGCCTGCTCTTGGGAACACGGGGCATGCACAGTGCTGGCCTTCTCTTGGGAACACGGGGCTTGCACAGTGCCGGGCTGGCCTTCTCTTGGGAACACGGGGCTTGCACAGTGCCGGGCTGGCCCTCTCTTGGGAACACGGGGCTTGCACAGTGCTGGGCTGGCCTTCTCTTGGGAACACGGGGCTTGCACAGTGCCGGGCTGGCCCTCTCTTGGGAACACGGGGCTTGCACAGTGCCGGGCTGGCCCTCTCTTGGGAACACGGGGCTTGCACAGTGCTGGGCTGGCCTTCTCTTGGGAACACGGGGCTTGCACAGTGCCGGGCTGGCCCTCTCTTGGGAACACGGGGCTTGCACAGGGCTGGGCTGGCCTCTTGGGAACACGGGCTTGCACAGGGCTGGGCTGGCCCTCTCTTGGGAACACGGGGCTTGCACAGGGCTGGGCTGGCCCTCTCTTGGGAACACGGGGCTTGCACAGTGCTGGGCTGGCCTGCTCTTGGGAACACGGGGCTTGCACAGTGCTGGGCTGGCCTGCTCTTGGGAACACGGGGCTTGCACAGGGCTGGGCTGGCCTCTTGGGAACACGGACTTGCACAGGGCTGGGCTGGCCCTCTCTTGGGAACACGGGGCTTGCACAGGGCTGGGCTGGCCCTCTCTTGGGAACACGGGGCTTGCACAGTGCTGGGCTGGCCTCTTGGGAACACGGGGCATGCACAGTGCTGGGCTGGCCTCTTGGGAACACGGGCTTGCACAGTGCTGGGCTGGCCTGCTCTTGGGAACACGGGGCTTGCACAGGGCTGGCCTGGCCTTCTCTTGGGAACACGGGGCTTGCACAGTGCTGGGCTGGCCTCTTGGGAACACGGGCATGCACAGTGCTGGGCTGGCCTGCTCTTGGGAACACGGGGCATGCACAGTGCTGGGCTGGCCTGCTCTTGGGAACACGGGCTTGCACAGGGTGGGGTTGCTCCACCCACTGGCAGCTTCTCAGGCGCCTTTCTGCCAGGACGATTAAGCTGAAGAAATGAACCAAGTCAAGGTGGCCCCCGTGTGAAAGACCTTGAGAAGCATCACGTCCAGAAATGAGCCATCTCAGAGCGCGGGGTGGGGACCCACGAGGTTCTGTTTCCTAAGACCGTTTGCTGGAAGGTGCTCCCTCTGCCCTTGGGAAGGAGGCGACGAGATGAACCTGGTCACGGGATGCGGTTAGAAATGACCCAAACACAGCGAGGACAGATCAGAGGTGCCGCAAGCCCTGCCCGGGACACCTGGTTGTAGTTTCTTCCTCTGGGCGAGGCCCAGCCACTGCTCCAGGAGACAGGAGATAGAAAGCAAGGGGCACATCTCCATGGTGACGGGTCGCAGGGACGGATGTATGCCGCCCTGGCACTGAGAAAGGTCTCCGGAGGCATCTTACCGAACCTACACCTGCCTCCGGGAAGTTCTCGAGTTGGCACTCGAGGGATGAGGGGCGGCTACCAGGGAGACATCAGAGCTTAATCACTCCATCTGCTAACACTTCCTGAGCGCCACTGCATGCATCGGACACGTGACCCCCGCCCCCCTTTTCCACAACCCCCGGCTTTATAAAGTAGGACCTGAGGCTCACGGAGGTGAAACCACTTATCCAAGGTCACACAACGAGAATTTGGGGGGGGGAGGAGGGGAAGGGAGGATTCAAAGCAGGACAATCAGATTCCAAAGCCCCATTCTCAACTCCTCCTCCATAACACGGGGCCACAGCCCAGGGGAAGAGGGGACACGGGGCCAGGAAAACAGGAGCACACCAGGGAACACTGGTGAAGGGGGGAGGCTGGGATCAGAGGCTGAGCAGCACCACGGGCCCCAGGGGCCGTCCTGTGGGTGTGACGGAAGGAGAAGGAGAGGCAGGGCAGGGGGAGGGCGGGCGGCCTCAGGTGCCAGCCGGGGAGTCACCTTCCGTGGGCAATGAGGAGGGAGCCAGGGAGAGACGCACAGGGAAGCAGCGTGAACCACACTTTGGGAAGCACATCGGGACAATGGCACTTCCTGTGGGTCGAGCTTGCCTACGGAGAGAACACCGGCCCTGATGGGAAGCACAGGACGGCGTACGCAAAGGAGCAGACGCTAAAGGCTGGGCAAGGGAAGCGGGGAGGGGGCTGCCATCACAGTCTGCAAGTCTGAACCTCAAGACAGCCGCCTCCCGCTCCGGGTCTCACTCTCAGATCCTGTTCCCCGGACACGGCGCCAATTATCTCTTCCAATTAAACCGCAGCCACAGGATGCGAAGTCCAGGGACACAAACCAGCAGCAGGAGGCTGCCCGGGCCCGGGCTGGCATTTACGAGCCCGATTAGCAGGAAGGCCCCGTCTCCTGCTCCCCACAGCTAACTCGCCAAGGAGGCTGACACCGCTGGTGAGCCCTGCGGGAGCCTCCGCCTCCGACCCCCAGAGGCCCCCACGACCGGACAGGGCTCTGGCGAAGGCAGGACGACACCGATGGCAGAGCCCGGAGAAGCCATGGCTCCCTCCGCTCCAAGTCCCCCGTCCCGCACAACAGGCTTTCGGGACGCCAAAGTCCATGCGCCAACTCCAAAAGGGGGTCCCTCCCCACGGGCGGGAGCACAAAAGATCCAAGTTACAGGCATGTTATCGGCCAACAGCTCCCACTGATGCAATGTCTGCAATGGGCACGAAACTGTGAGCAGCATTTTATACAGTTTCATTTAATTCCCACGGCAACCCTCCGAGTCAAGTCCTATGTCACCCACCTCCCCATTGTACAGATGGGGAGACTGAGGCTAAGGGAGATTAGTCATAGGCGGGTAAACCTAGGATCCAACCCCAAATGGTGTCGGGCTCCAAAGTCTGAACCTGAAGAGTCATTACCCCACGGCACACTCAGAAAGTAACATGCGTGGGTTTTAGGTAATCCTAGTCCATCGGCAGGAAAACGGTATTCGCCAAGGAGGTCCCTGGGCAAGCAGGGCGATGAGCTGGAAATGAGAGCTCACATACTGAGCATCATGACCCGGCCCGGGCCTGTGCTCTGTGCATACTTTAATTCATCTTCATTCTTCCAATGACCCCATCATCTCCCCATTTTACAGACGAGGAAACTGAGACTCAGGAAGATAGATCTGGGTGCTTCGCTCTAAGGGAACCTGACTCGAACACCCGAGGTCTGAACACTGAACTACTCTCCCTAAAGGACACCCACATGCCGAAACTGGTTTGGCTCAGTGGATAGAGCATCGGCCTGCGGACTCAAGGGTCCCAGGTTCGATTCCGGTCAAGGGCATGTACCTTGGTTGCGGGCACGTCCCCAGTAAGGGGTGTGCTAGAGGCAGCTGATCGATGTTTCTCTCTCATCGATGTTTCTAACTCTCTATCCCTCTCTCTTCCTCTCTGTAAAAAATCAATAAAATATATTTAAAAAATGCATTATTTAAAAAAAAAAGGACACCCACAAAGAAGTCCCCACATTGCCAGTGGCTGAGCCAGCCATGCACCTCCGACATCTGTGGCCTCCCGCCCTGGTGGAGGGTAAGCTGGCACTGTCTCCACCCCGCACACAGAGACACGCACAGCCTGCGGGAGAGCGGTCCTTTCTCCCCAACACCACACAGCAGGCCTCCCCTGTACCCTGCAAAAACGAGGGGTCTCCCTAAGCCAGGGGTCCTCAAACTACGGCCCGCGGGCCACATGCGGCCCGCCGAGGACATTTATCCGGCCCGCCAGGTGTTTTTGCCACCACTGCCTGTCCTGCTTAGCAGCCGACTTAGCAGTTTGCATAGGAATTTGTTCATAGTTGTTGTTTTTTAAACTATAGTCCGGCCCTCCAACGGTCTGAGGGACAGTGAACTGGCCCCCTGTTTAAAAAGTTTGAGGACCCCTGCCCTAAGCGAATTACCCCAGCGACTAAAACGCCCCTTCTGAGCAGTCACGGTTTTCGTCTTCAGCATTTGAACTGCACTCCTTTCAAACACACTGCACGCGCTATGCCTTCTTACAGAGCCCCCGCCCGGTGGTGGGAGCTCACTCTTCCCAGAGCTGCCTGGGTGAGGACGGCGAGGGAAGGCCACGCTTACTGCCTGCCGAGGCCTGTCTGAGGCCTCCCCGAAACACCTCGTCTGCTCCAAGGAACGCGATCCCTCCTCTAACTGCTTACAACGGCAGGATCAAACACATTTAACCAACATCCCAGGACTTTGGCCAGGGAGGCGGTCCCCTCCCCGTCCCCGGAGAGACCACTTTCAAAGGCGAGCTGTTTACGCTGGGGCCCAAAGGGGCCGTGGACCCGAAGGCCCCATCTAACTCCATCGGAGGCTGCTGGGTTCAGTGGAAAGTGACCACTCCTCTTAGCAAGTCACCCGTCAGCGAAGCCATCAACAGACACGCGGGCCCAGGTCTCACAGTGGCTGTCACCCACACAGGAGCAAAGGCGACATGGGGTTGGAGCAGGAACAGAGGGAAAGAATTAAAGAAGAGGAGAACGGTCTGGGAGCCAGGCCACTGATATTTTTCATCATTTTGAGGTACGGAGATCTCACACAGATGATCTCGATTCTCACAGCAATTCTCCGGGACGGGGGGCACACAATGACTGGTCTCCTCGGTTCGCAAACATTGGAAGTGAGATTCAGAGGAAGCCAGCCCGATGCCCGGGGGTGCAGACACCTGCCCCAGTGGGGCCCGCAGACCAGCAGCAGGGCCTGGGAGCCCACTCGGGGCCTCCTGCGTCCAGCCTCACAGCCCGCATTTCAATGACCCCGGTGAGTCAGGGGCACTGTAACCCTTTGCACTCGCTTGCTTTTTTCTTGATTCCTTTATTCTAATGCTAACCGTGTCGAGTCACACTCGACATCTGAGTGCAAAAGGTTAAAGATGGACAAGCACTCGTCTAGGGCATAGGTTTGGGGTCAGAAAAATCTGGGTCTCACTTGCCATGTGACCTGAGCTGAACACTCGTCTGTAAAGTGGTCCTTACGTACAAGGTACTAGTAGTTGTAAGAGGGACACAAAATAACATGCATAAAGCATTTAGCATAATCTCTGGTGGCAAAAAAATAAAATAAAATCGCCAGGTGGCTCTGCTATGGTCAACGTCCACAGCTAGGACCCGAGCCACACACAGGTGCGCCTCTCGCGACTTGCATCATTCCGGAAACCTTTGGCCGCGGCACTCAGAACCTGCCTGGCATGTTGCAATGCTCACTGCCTGCCTCTGTGCTCTTAAACACACAATGTAACAGCATCATCACCAAGACAGAGCCAAAGACACACAGGGCTAAGAAAAGGAGAATAATGACTTGACTCATGGTGGGCTTAAACATCTCGCCAGCCAGCGCCCCACGGCTCCGCCCTGGAGCCCGAGGCACCGCACACACCCTAGGTGCCGCGGACAGAGACCAGGAAGCCGGGGATAGGGACGGGCCAGCTCCTCTGGACTCTGTCCAGGCTGGCTTCCCGAGCGGAAGGTCCCTCAGAACACACAGACCAAAGGTCACCACCTTGACCCAAGAATCTCCCCAGGGATGTGAAATGGACGTTACGCCCACAGTGAGTAAATAGCACCCGGGTTTCACCACAGGTGAGCGGTGCAGAGGGCACGTACACCTGCAAGGCAAAGGCAGGTCTGCACGCCAGGGCCCGGCGCCTCCGCAGAGGTCGGATCTGGTCCCGGCCAGCCTGCCACTGTCCTTCTTGTGACCCTGCTGTCCCTCTGTGCCTCGCCAAGCTCCAGGCCTCGAGTCCCGGTCAGCGTACCGGTCCCCAGGTTTACCCTCTGTCCTATGATGTCTCTGGCCCCACACTGTCCGCTTTGTTCCCAAAGCCACCCCCGTTCAGGTTCTGATCATGAAAGCCCTCAGGCCGGCCAGTTTCTCTCTCCACAGCTCAAACCATCAGGATCACGCCCTCAGCCAATCTCCGACCCCACTGTTCCCACTGGTGACTCTTCCGCTTAGAGAACAAAGCTGAGGTTCCCATCACTGCCCCCTCGCCCCGTCTCCTGTTGCAGCCAATGGGATAAGAGAGGTCTGGAGTTTGCTGGCAGCGGTTGTCTGTCTGGTTTGACTTTAACAGAAAGCAAACGGAAGAGGTGAAGAGCAGGACTCTCCACATAACCTCAGGCGGAAGTCACTGCAAAGACGACGCATCTTCCTTCCTACAAACCGGAAACTTCTCCAACCGAATGGCTGTCGTCAACTGAGGAGCCAAGCCTTTCCTAACACTCTTGTTGGGCAAGACCGTTTGGGAACTCTGTGCAGGAACAGCATCTAGAAACTGGTTTACAAGTAAGTGGAGAAAAGCATTTCCGGTGACACTTCCCAGTCCAACCCTCCTTCTGATCACATGCTGGGCTGAACAGCTCTGCACCCACCCTGGGCCCAGGACGCGGCTCCCACTCCCATTTCCAAAGTAAAACTTAGTCCACTCTCAGTGGGCAACTACTGACCACAATAATGGTTGGTGATTTTAATTCAATGCTGTGCAAAGTTCGGATGGTGGTCCCAGAGAGATTTCTCCAAAGACCGGAGCAGTGGCCACACTGAGGGAGCAAGTGGAATTAGCCCCCAAAATTAATACAGTCACTTCTCTCACACTCCAAGCTGTGATCCAGACCCAAACTCATAGATGCAAGTTTACATTAATCAGCACGACAAAATGGCCATGACCTTCTCTAGGGGCTTCCTTTGACACCAGTGGGAAGGACTACAGCAGCAGTCCCTCCTGATCCGCGGTTTCACGGTCCATGGCTTCCGTCACCCGTAGTCAACCGCAGCCCAAAAATATTAAGTGGAAAGTGACCACCCCTCTTGGCAACAAGTCGTAAGTTTTAAATCACACGCCGTTTCCGAATATGGTGATGAAACCCCGGGCCGCCCAGCTCCATCCTGCCCAGGACCTGCGTCGGCCCTTTGCCCAGCATGTCCACACCGCAGACGCTCCCACCCACCAGTCACTGAGTAGCTGTCTCCGTCATCAGACTGAGGGTCACGATCACTGTGCTTGTGTTCAAGCAAACCTGACAGCAGCCCAACGCTACGTCCCAATGCTTACGTCATTCACCTCGCCTCCTGTCACACAGGCACTGCGTCATCTCACACCATCACAAGAAGGTGAGTACAGTACAATGAGACACTCTGAGAGAGACCACATTCACATAACTTTTATTAAAGGATATCGCTATAATTATTATTTTATTAGTTATTAATTTCCAATAATTAATAATTTATAAATTAAACTTTACCATAGGTATGTATGTATTAAAAAAATACCAGTATATATAGGGTTCAGTACTATTCACCATTTCAGGCATCCACGGGGGGGCGGGGGGGTGTCTTAAAATGTACCTCCTATTTTAAAGAAGATATAAAAAGTCCCAGCACTAGCTGGTTTGGCTCAGTGGATAGAGTGTTGGCCTGTGGACTGAAGGGTCCTGGGTTCGATTCCGGTCAAGGGCACATGCCTGGGGTTGCGGGTTCAATCCCCAGTAGGGGTCGTGCAGGAGGCAGCCTATCAATGATTTTCTCTCATCATTAATGTTTCTATCTCTCTCTTCCTCTCTGATATCAATAAAAAAATAGATGTATTTTTTTTAAAAAGGACCTAGCCCTGGCCCGGTAGCTCAGTTGGTTAGAGCATTGTCCCAATATGCCTCGGTTATAGGTTACATCCCCAGTCGGGGCACATACAGGAATCATCTCTCTCTCCTCAATCAATAAAATTTTTTAAAAGTCCCAGTTCCCCGTTTCTTTGTACTTTCCTTCATCATCCTCTCAAACCACATTGTATTACCATTTACAAACAGGAAGACGTGGAGATCATTCGCCGAGGACACAGCCCTTACACCGGGTGTCACTACAGCAGTTCATGACGCCTGGGCCTGACGCCTGGGCCTGATTTGTGTGATCAGCTGCCTGCAGCGGCCAACCTTCCCATTTCCTTGGTCTAAACCCCTCCTCTCCCTGTTGCTAAAAAACAGCCAGCAGCCCCGGGCCCATGCCCCTGGTATTCAAAGCCTGCTCCCTGGATCAGCGGGGGCAGCACGGGCCCACCCCGACCTGCTGAATCAGAGCCTGCCTTTTACAGGATCCCAGGTGGTGCCCATGCGCATCCCAGTTTGAGAACCCCTGTTCCACATGGTAACAAAAAGATGGCACATGATTTATAAAGTCCTAATGAAATGTTTGTATTTCCAAAATCATCAACCTTTAACTTTGTTTTCACAAACAATGAACCATCGTCCTCTGACTGCTTCTGCTTCCTCGTCTACCAGAAGGGACCCCTGTACGTTCTCCTGGGCTGTGGCAGGTGCCACTCCGGTGCCTAGCTCGGAGCCGGGAACAGAAAGGAGCTCGACCCCCCACTTATTGACCCTCCAAGCATCACTTCCCTCCTCTCTCTTCCCATAAGTAAACCTCACTTTGGGGCTCAAAGAGATCAAAGGAAACCAAGAAACAGCAATGGAGAGAAAAGAAGAAAATTGGCAAACGCAGGACAAGACACACAGGACTGAACTAGTCTAGTTTCCTACCCCCCTCACCCCCCCCCCCCGAAAAATAAGCTGTGAGGTGGGAGGGGCACAAAGAGACTGTGGTGGGTCTCCCTTTCAGCGAGCAGGCCGACCGACTCCTGTCAGTCCTGGAATGTGGCTGCGGTCCTTGGAGTTCAAGATGACTTGGGACTTCTTCGCTCCAAAGCCCAGCCCCAGCGGTGAATTTATGTGCAAACAGAGAAATTTGCAACACTGGACTATCCCAACCCAATGCTGAACACTTGTTCCCATAAAATCCCTCCCTCCCCTCCCCTCCAGAGCACTGAAAATCCTTACCAGTCACCTGACTCCTCTAATTAGCAGCTTCAGGTTATCTCCCAGCCGCCATGCTTAGCTGTTTGAGGCTAAGGAGATGGCTCACCCATCTTTACACCCTCCATAGCACTGCAAGAACCAGTAGACAGTGGGTGCTCAGCCATTGCTGTCGCATGGATGTCCTGAGCTGTTAGTATCTCTGACACAACTGCCCTATTTCAAGGTGGACTCAGCTTATTTCATGGCTCCCTGATTTCTACCTTATTAGGATGCCATCACGCTTTCCATCTGGATGCTAAATCTATATATATAAAAGCCTAAGCAACCATCTGACCGTTAGACCGGTAGCTATGACACATACTGACCACCAGGGGGCAGATGCTCAATGCAGGAGTTGCTGAGCTGCAGTGACTTGGCAGCTGCGGGTCTCGGGTGACGCACCCGGAACCAGAGAAGAGGGAGCCTGATTCTGGGGGGGTGTCACCCGAGAACCTCCCTCTCCCAATCTGGGACCCCTCAGGGGATGTCGGAGAGCTGGTTTTGGCCCAATCCCTGCAGGCCAGGCTGAGGGACCCCACCTGCCAGAGGGACCCTGCTCACTCCACAGACACCCTTCAAGCTCCAGCGCCACCCCAGGTGCGGACAGTCGGGAAAGGACCATGGGAGGTTGGCTCCAGGGTGTGTCCGGCCCATCTCGCCCAGTCCCACCCCGCTGGCCACCTTCTCATTAATTTCCTTTCAATGTGCACGAATCCGTGCACCGGGCCTCTAGTAAAATAATAAGAAAGGTTACGTTTTCTCAATATTCTCACCTAGCGCCCGCCCCCCAAATGCCCTGTTACACCTACCAAGTACCTGAATGAGTCTCTGAGGAAGGTAATGAACACTCTAAGGTTAAAGCACAGAGGTGAGAAGATCTCTTTGCCAGACTCCTGGGACTAGGAGCAGAGTCCAAAGCAGCCTCGGACACAGGTTCCTGGGTTTAATTACAGCTACTGCCAGATTGTGTGCTCTCTCTCTCTCTCTCTCTCTCTCGCTCTCGCTCTCTCTCTCTAACTAAACATGTTTGGAGGCTCCAAATACTAGGGAAATGTAACAAAGGTTAACTCGGGCAGCTTACATTCGAAGAGTTTTGCAAAGGGCAGCCCATGTGACATGATCAATCTGACAGCCGTGACAAATTCGGCTTCATTTGCCCAAGAGCCCTCCCTGTTCATTTAGCTGTGATCACTGAGGCCTCCTGATCCTCGCCGAGGAAATGCACCCGGCTGTCCACGCTGGCCCTCAGCTCTCGCAGACCCAGGTCTCCGAGCATTCCTGTACAATGAACAGAGAGCGCCATCACCCTGGGGAGGGGGCCCTGGGGAGAGGCCACTTCACGTGGTGGCACATGGAGCTCTCTGCGCTGACATGACCTTGCACGGTGACCTCAGAGGTGGTGGAACCTACGGTCAGCATTTGCTATAGGCAACTGACTCCCCCAACTTCATCATCTTTCAGGCCTTCCCTGCTCACATCATTTAAAATTCAAAAGTATGGAACTCTGAACTAAGACCAGCATCTCCTCCTGAAGCCATGACAATAAATCTAGGCTAATAAAGGAATGATTCTTTAAATCTTCTGCTGTGTGTCCTGTATCTTCTTTCTAATCTTTAAAAAATGTTTTTATTGCTTTTTTAGAGAGAGAGGAAGGGGGAGGGAGAAACATCGATGCAAGCAGGAAACATCGACTGGCTGCCTCCTGCACGCACCCCAGTTGAGGATCCAACCCTCAACCTAGACGTGTGCCTTTGAGCGGGAATCAAACTGACCACCTTTCAGTGCACGACGGACACTCAACTGAGCCACACTGACCAGGGTGTGCCCGTATCTTCTAGGATCCCTCACTCTCCTATCACACCCACCCGGCACGTTAGACATTTACCCCAAAAGGTCAGGAAACCGAGGCCCTGCTGAGGTCCCAGGAGGAAGCACCAGGCTCCGGAACTGGCTGCCTGAAGCTAGTGCCCTTGTCTGTGCTCTTCTACAGAGCTGTCCTGCTCCCTCAGTTCAGATTAAGATGGCCAGATTATTAATGAATTTATTTATCAATCCACGCCCTCCCGAGGATCTATTCTGTGAAAGGGAACGGGGAAATGGGGCAGTAGCTTGAGAAGGAATAGAGTCAAGAGAGGTTTCACATGGTGACATTAAAGGGTGCGTATTCTCCAGCCGGTCCTGAGTGAGGGATATGCCAGGCGAGACTCGTGAGTAGGCGGGGGCAGGGATACAACCCCGGGGGCCTTCTCCCACTGGAAGGGAAAAGGCCCTGATGTGGAGGGGCTGTTGGGGGCCTTGGTACCCGAAGGTGAGCACTGACCCCCTGCAGAAATGCCGGAGGCTGGGGTCAGCCCCTTGGCCCACCTTGGCCCACCGCTGTTTGGTGCTGGGCCTGCAGGGAACAGGTGGTCATCTCCATTCGCATCCAGGCAGGAATGGAACTTCCGTGTCACGTTCTTCTGATGGGTCTTTTAAGCGAAGGGCGGCTCTGCCCCTAACAGTGAAAGGGCTGGTTTCAAAGCTACAGGTAGGATGTAGGCACTTGCCCGTTGGTTGATTTCATACAAAGTTACTGAACCCAGGTGTGAAAGCTGCTATGAGAACATAAAACCCAATCAGCCTGAACTTGCCCTCAAAGGCCTCTCACAGAAGACACAAACACAATTAGGCAAATGAAGGAGGGGACGCTGGTTTGGGAGCTTACCGGAGGCAGGCTCATTCCAGTTGGGAACAGGATGTCGCATCCCAAATGTCATTGTACATAATAAGAATCGCCCGAGAATCTTTTCCTGCCGGGTCTCTTCCGTCTCATAAAACCCCGCGATTCCTTTATCTGACTTCCTGTACGGTTTTACCCTGTAAGCTGGAGAACGTAGCCTCTGACAATAAATCTAGTACAGATGTTAAGCATAATTCCTTTATCTTATCAGAAAGATCCAAGGAAATTTCAATCTTGATGACTACAAAAGTTATGGAGCCTCCCAACTGTAAGGGCCTTTCTCCTCAACCAGTGGAGGAGATATAGGTAAAAAGGTGTGACACACAAATGTCTGCGATTAAACCCACTGCCCCTAACGACCCCCACCTTCAAGTTCAGTAATGCTGCTGAATGGGGCTTCACAGGAAGCCCAAACCCTCCAAAAATAGGCTTGGAGGGAGAAGAGTCCCATCTGATACAGGAAGATCACACGCGGACATTCCAGCTCGCAAGTTCCTTCCTGGCAGAGGCCCGTGCCCGCGGCAACACGGTCAGGAGACTGCGGGGTCCGTGGTGGGATCAGCAGGCACCTGCTCCCCTCACATCCTCAGCGCAGCTGCGTCTCCCAGAGCTCCAGGAGAAGAGACAGGGCACAGAGCTCATTACCACCACTCAAGCATGAAGCCGATAGGCCCCTGAAATGCTTCCCTTTTAATAACCTGCGAGTTTTTAAATCCACACCCATCACAGACATTCCTCTCTCCTCCCACTCTGGTCGGGGCCCAGGAGGGTGACAAGGACCCTGAGGCCACAAAAGAATGGAAGCGGCGGAGGATGCTTTTCTTAATCACTAGTAATGATTGCTGTAATGTTACAAGCAAACAAATGATAAAGATCGTTTTGGAAATACAGAAACAGTCCCTATGAAGTACAGAATTCGCACTGACTGTGGAAGGCCGGTTTGAATTCATCGAAAGGCTCAACTGCCAAGTATTAACTGTGTACTGTAACAACAACACAGAGATGTTCAGTTTTCCAATGCATAAATAGTGATGCGCGAGGTTAGGGGGTGTTGGCAAGCTGAAGTCCTGGGATACCTGCTTTAACGACGATATAAAAGTCTCACAACAAAAGTGTATAAATGGCTCCTTTATTTTTCAAAATGTATTTTTATTGATTTCAAAGAGGAAGGAAGAGGGAGAGAGAGAGAGAAACATCAATGATGAAAGAGAATCATTGATCGGCTGCCTCCTACACCGCCCGCCCCCCCTTACTGGGGATTGAGCCTGCAACCCAGGCATGTGCCCTTGACTGGAATCAAACGTGGGACCCTTCAGTCCGCAGGCCAATGCTCTATCTACTGAGCCACACCAGCCAGGGCAAATGGCTCCTTTAAATTGCTGTAAAAGCACATACATACTACTACACGGACAACCTTCCTGATAGTATTAACCTGTAGGTTTCTTTTCTATATAGTGTTAGGACAGTTATAGACGTTCATAAACTTGGGATCTGGAAAGCCTAATCTAATCAAGAGTTTTGCTAAACTTCTTGCCCCCATAATTAATAATCATAATAGTAAACCAGATAAACATAATAAAAACAGACCAATATAACGAGCCTATCACATGCAGGTGACATTTAATGAGCACCTACTATGTGAAACATGTAACTGTTTACTAGCTGGACTCTCCCCAGCCATAGTGCTGGACAGGAGCTGTTCAACCCATTTTACAGATGAGGAAACCGAGTGGTTTCCCTTTGGTCTCACAGCCGGTAGGGGGGTCAAGCTGGAATAAGAGCCCCGATCTCGTGACCTCTTCCCCCAGCCTTCTCACTGTTCATCACCCTCCCACCTATCTCCCACCAGGCAACAGGAGGTGAGGCTATGAAAGGCAGTCACTCTGGTTCAGTAGAATGACCATCCTCACGGATGTGATGTTTGTTTGATTATTTTAAGAAGTCAGAGCAGGAGAGGACTCAGAAATTATGTATACACACCTTAAACAAGTTACTTTAACTTAAAACATTCACGCAATCTTGTGGTGAAGGCCCCAGGCCCCCTCTTTGGATATGGATCTGCTGATCAGAGATCCATGGTCTTTCTAGCAAAACCACACCCACCACGTCCACTTTCAGGCTCCTTCAAGGAGAGTTTCACTACTTGCAAAGGGAAGACTCCTAGAGTTTAACCACCACCATTCTCCCTCTTTGTTTATTCTGATGCATCTGAACCACACCTAAAACAACAGGAACGTTTTAATAATATTTTTCAAGTCTTCCAAAGCACTTAATGTAGTTTTCCGAAAAACAACTTATTCTCTTCACACTCAAATTTCCTCCATTGCAAAAAAGAAGTTTTGGAGAGAAAAAAGAAACAACGGATCAGTCAGCACAGCACTCACCTGGACGGAGCAGACGAGGTAGGGGACAGGCGAGAGAGCAATCACAGTGCCCCGCCCAGGACAGGAGGACAGACAGTCACTGTCACCCTGGCCAGCAGGCCCACGGGAGGCCAGCTAAGAACACTTCTGTCACACACACACACACACACACACACACACACACACACACCTGTAAGCACCCTGGGACAAACATTCAGTGTTTCCATCAGAAAGCAGAGCCGTGTGAGAGCAGAAGAAAAGGTGAGACCCAACACACATGGGTTCAAATAACCATGACCTTGGCAAGTCCCGGTTCTCTCCGAGCCTCCATTCCTGAAATGAACCGTTAAAACACCTTATGCAGCTGCTGCACAAACCGATCAGAATATACAGAAAGCCCTCAGCCCCGGCCTTGGAACACAGAACTGCTCAATGAACTTGAGTTTCTCTACCGTATGTACTTCCTCCCACAATGCCTGGCAACACGCTTCGAAGTCGAAAGCTCTGAAGACGGATGGGTGGACGGACCAATTTACATCGGTCTGGTGGCAGAACTCTAAACACCCTTTAGTTTAGTAACCTGCTTGGCTCAAATGGCCCAAATAAGTGAATCAAAAGCTGTACCCTGCACCAGAGTTTTCCCTACTGAAGATTAAAAAATTCTGGTTTTACCCACGAGCATGGAGAGAACAGAGCCGGGATAAAAAGAAAAAAGATCAGCGGGAGAGAATTAAGAAAGTACTGGTCCCGCGTGTTAAACAAAAGCTCTGGCTCACTGGTGGGTCCATCTTCGTTCTCCCCTCTTCCCTCCAATTGCAGTTCCTGACAACGAGGATATATTAGCATGAGTGTGACTGTCCTCCAAGGCGCAGAGAAACGTATAGTGAGCTACATCCCAGGAAAAGGGTAAATTATTTACATTTAGTTTCCAATCAATAGCAAGTCTCAAAAAGTTAAACGGGTAATAGTTCCAGGAGGGCAACCACGTGGTTTGATTTCAAGTACGTAGCATTTCGTCAAGTGCACAGTTAGTTAGCTGGAAAGGCGTTTAAACTCTGAAATGAAGCAGGTGCGAGAACCCATGCTTTCAATGGTGAAGTGACAGGAATGGAAAGCAGGCAGCAACGAAAGCCCTAAGCTCAGCACATCTGAAGATACATTTCTTTAAATGAATCAATCACACTGTAGATAAAGCTTTCCCTCACTGTCCGTTTTTTCTTTACAAAAGCTCCAAGTGCTGAGACACATGGGAAACCTCGGGAGGGGACGCTGGACTCCGGGAAGAAAAACATCTCCAGTTGAAAGCAGAGCCCAAAGCCATCTCGTTTCTCAAACAGGTTAAGCCGATTCCTTTCTTCCTTCAACAACACTGTCTCCAGTGGACCCACCTAAGCTTTAAAACATATCCTCAGCGTGTAACATAAGCATTAACTCAACCAATGTGGAAATACGAGTCCCTTAAGAGCGTCTCACTTTCCTTCTGTGTTCTTTCGAGACCACACAAGAACAGTCAATGGCCTCAGTTTCCTCATCTGTGAAATGGGGACACAATGGGCCCCATTTCAGTCAGCTGTTGTGAGAACTAAAGATACATAGCAGACTCGGTGTATCTTGTACAATAACTCCTCAATCCAAGAGCGCTGCGATCATTCTTTTTCTCCATATAATTACCAAAAGGAAAAAAAGGAGGGGGCGGAGGAAGAATCTTTGAGCAGTAAAATTGGCAGAGTGAGAAAAACATCGGTAACAGCCAGCGTTAATAAGACACTACACGTTTTATAACCTACTGGGTTATAGCTAATAGCTATTTTCTACATGGTTTAAAAAGCATCTGCACCATGACACATACCTTCTTTAAACAGAAGAAATTTATGTACATTTTCAAGAACTACCTCAAATTCAAACTGCATTTGCATACTGTTTATGTTCTATGTATGTGTTATGTAATTCATGTTTGACTACATCTACATTTGGGTCTTTTGTGTACCAGGATTTTTTTGGCCTTTATTAGACATCCAAGTTTCTGTGTTTGCCAGTTTTTATCCTCAATAAAAGCACGTTCTAATACACAAAGAAAGGTGTGTGCACTGGGGAGAGGGTGGGTGTTGAAGTGATACCATTCCTTCTATCCCCATTATCATGATTAGCTAATTTCAAAAGTACTAAGAGATAAACAATTTCTCAATTATTCCTGCTCTTCAGCTGGCCAGCTGTGAAAATGAGGCAATCCCATGAGTTTTCTGAAACAGGAGTAAATAGACGTATATTTGGTAACAGAAGACAGGATCGAGGCTTAAGGTCACGTACACTGAAATCCACTGTAAATAAAGTTTTATTGAAACACAGCAGGCCCATCCATTTACCTATTTTCTATGGCTGCTTTTGCTCCACAATGGCAGAGATGAGCAGCTGCAACAAAAAAAACCATGACTCTCAAAGTCTCAAATGTTTACTCTGTGGCCCTAAGTGGTACAAAGCATTTGAACCCCTAGGAGGTACATAATATTATCAGCAGGAAGCAGCCCTTAACCTAAACAATGCTTTCATGTGGTACAATGGCAGAGGGGACAGGGGCTCTGAGACAGGGCTGTGCTTCCTACCAGCGTTAGTGACCACATGACCCGGCAGCTCAGCTCCTCTGGCTACACACTTAGGGCATCCCTACCCACTTCACGAGGTGGGCATGAGGATCCAACCCCCTACAACCAAACCCGGTATTCCTGCAGGTGTCCTGTTCACGCTAACTGTCCACCACCTGTCCTCCACCCAGCACAGTTCCTAAGTATTCAGTACTAAATATGTGTCATGGAGATCTTCGGCCAGGAAGGCACCTATCACAATGATCTCAAAAGGATCACAGCACCATCATCCGCACGAAGGGTGCCATGCCCTGTTCTGTGCTGAGTCCCAGAAAGTGAAGGCTCAGGATTTTATGCTGAGCCTGGGGAAAATGCTGAGAAGCGTTTCAGGATGGAATCCTTCAATAGCAAATTGCAGGCCACCCTCTGGGTATGGAGAAGACCCGGCGCTCAGCCACCCAGAGTCTGACTCCGAACCCTGCGTGTTTAACCTTATTAACAGACAGCAAGTGACCGAACCACGCCACAAACCAGCCACAGCTGTAAAGAGATTATGTTTAAAGGCCTGTGAAATGACGCTCCTGTGGCTTTGCGTCAACAGGAGGGGTGACTCCAGCCAGAGCACACAGCAACGACCAGAAAACAGACCATCGAATACCGCGCAGGGCAGATGCCGAGCATGATTAGATCATGGCAATGTCATCGGCCAGGAGTAGCCGCATCTCCTCAGCCCTCTATACTGTCCCCCCTTCCCACCTCCCCTTCTCTGACATTTGCAAACCGAAGCCATGCACAGCCTTCCATCACCCCAAGGCAACTGATCCTGCAAAACCAATCCCACGAGGTGGGCAGGTCAGGGGTTGGGTGGCAGTTTCACAGCTGGGGAAACCAAGGTTCAGAAAGGAGGTGTGGCCTGGGAGCAAGGCCCCAACTATCTGACTGACCCGCCACTCCACATCCATCCCCGGGGCCCGGCAGGTGCTTGGCAGTTAATACAGGTGCTCGGTTAACTACTGTTTAGGGCTTGCATTTAAGTCCCAACTCCTCCTTCCACTAGCCATTGACTGTGGGGATATTCATTCACCCTTCACTGCCCAAGTCCATTCATCTGTGAAAAGGGAATAACAGTAACCTACCCACAGAGGGTTGTTGTGAGGCCTAAATGAGTTAATACGGGTCAAGTCCTTAGAACAGTGTTGCTGAGTCGAAGCTGCCTGACTTAAAGCCAAACCTTCGGACCACGTTTTGCTTCTCGTTTGCACAGTCATTCCCCAAACATGTACACAGCAGTTTTTTAAAATTATAACCTGAGACAGGCCACCTCCTAGGATGTCGGTATGAGAGCGCCAGGCAACAAGAGCCTTTTTCAAAAGGACGCCTGCCTGACGCTGATAACCGAGTAAGCGGAGAGCACCCGTCAGCCACACGTGGGCGTCTCAAACGAGAACTGGGTTTGACATGCCCCCTCAAAGAGCATTTCTTTAACACACGTTTAGCTGACACGTAGTCTCTACAGCAAATATTATACTGAACTGCTCTACCTGCCTCTAGTCACCAAACAGGGTCCCCATGGCCACCGGGTGTCATCGATGACTGCGGCTGGAAACATGTTAGAGTAAAAGCTTTTCTCTGGGGTTCTGCCCTCTGAATGAGGCCGCTGGCCATTCCTGACGGCAGAGGGCCCTTCCCTGAAACCGCAGACCAGATACAGCAACACAGAGGCTTTCACAAGAGACACAGCTACTTCCACTGCTCGGGGACCTAGGTCTCTGGGGTCACCTCGGCCCAGCGGACCCCCTTTAGGAGATGCTACGACACGTGAGGCTTTCTGGGAGGATGCTGGGACAGTCAGTCACCAGACCCACTAGCAGGTACTTGCAACTCAATGTTGAAAACTTAGCCGAAACCGGTTTGGCTCAGTGGATAGAGCGTCGGCCTGCGGACTCAAGGGTCCCAGGTTCGATTCTGGTCAAGGGCATGTACCTTGGTTGCGGGCACATCCCCAGTAGGGGGTGTGCAAGAGGCAGCTGAACGATGTTTCTCTCTCATCGATGTTTCTAACTCTCTATCATCCCTCTCTCTTCCTCTCTGTAAAAAATCAATAAAATATATTTTTAAAAAAAAGAAAACTTAGAAAACCTTAACTCCTTCGGGTCCCGAGTGCCCACGGAAGCAGGCGGATGACCTGGCAGCTGGAAACTACGCCTTTCCCACCACAGGCTGGCAGGCAGAGCGGCATCTCCTGGGGCTATTTACATTCCAGAGCTCCCCCGCGGCTGGGGGTGCTTCCGGAAAGGTCTTACTGCTACCCACGCGAGGGTGATGAGGTGGGTCCTTGGCAATGACCTACCAGCTAATGGGGGAGTCTCCACCCCAAAGGAAGGAAGGGCAGCCCGAGGCAGTCCTGCTGCCAATCAAGTCCCGAGGAGGAGAGCCTCTGCCAGATGAATTACTAACCTGTTTGTAAATGTCTGACCCTCTTCCCCATCCAGTTTCATTGTAAAGAAACGCGTCATTGCCAAAGAAGACATTCACTGTTTTGAGAAGCATGGTAGGCAAATGCTCCCGTCCACTCTCTCCCAGTCTCTGCCCCTTTCCCCGGCGGGAACAGCCCCGTCTGTGAGTGGAAGGCGTGTGAATGAATCACATGGCAGGAAAGTTCTTCATCCCTCCCCACAGATCAGAAGAAACGACAAATCAAAATTCTGGAGAATTTTAAGAAACACGGGAATTTCATAAAGTAGAAACACTCAAAGGTTCACATTAAGCCTGGCCGGTGTGGCTCAGTGGTTGAGCAGTGACCTATGAACCTGGAGGTCACAGTTCAATTCCCTGTCAGAGCACATGCCCAGGTTTTGGGCTTGATCCCCAGTGTGGGGCATGCAGGAGGCAGCCGATCAATGATTCTCTCTCATCACTGATATTTCTCTCTCTCTCTCTCTCTCTCTCTCTCTCTCTCTCTCTCCTCCCCCCCTTCCTCTCTGAAATCAATAGAAAGAAATCAGAGGGAACAGCATTCAAAGATGGGGAAAATGTGGGCAAAAGCAAGGGTGACAGAAGTAGCCACGTCTTGAGCAATAAAGGAGAAGGGGCTGCTATCAGGTCAGATTGAAAGAGACAAGCACGTACCAACCAAATACAACGAGAGCATTTTGTATTTGGATTCCTACAAACCAAAGTAAAAGACATTTGAGTCAATTGAGGGAAAATGAATTCGAACTAATGATGTTAAGAAATTATCGTTGACTGTATTAGAAGTGATAACAGTATTGTGGTTATGGCAGTTTTTTTTTAAAGGCCTTATCAGTTAGTGAGTGGTTCCTGCATACACGTAGGTGGGTAAAATAATATAATGCCTGCATTTTGCTTGACGATACCATAGCACAAAAAAGGAGGGACATGCATGTCTGAAAAGAAGAATAGCAGAAAGTTGATGGTAATGGGTAAGTGGGGTTTATTCCAGTATTCTGTCTCCTTTTATGTGTGTTTAAATTTTTCCATACTAAAAAAGTTTAAAAAACAAAGCTACAAAAATCAGAACAGAAAGATGTTCTTTCTTATTCTCAACACATGTGCCATTCAAGGCAGAGTTAGCTTAACAACAAAAGAATGAACACAGTCACAGATGGACCGGGGATGAAGAGAGGCTAGTTCCGTCTGTGCTGAGCAAACAGAGCTCGGGGACACGAAAGCTCAGCAGCAACCTGCCAATGCGGGTCCCAGGGTCAGCCCCAGCCCTCCGCACAAGCAGCAGAGCCGAGCGAGGTAGGCACACAGCCCTTCCCCTGTCCAAGATAGCTTATCTCCCCAGGAGATGAGCGCCTTCTGAGGACCCCCAGGACCCCCAGGGACCTCTCCCCACACAAAGCAGGAGACCCTCAGCTCCTATACCCACCTGGTAATCTCACTATTGACCCATTCTGAGTTGTCAAATTGCAAGCATTATGAAATAAAGTCCTTTTCTATCTGCTATGAACTGTGTTCCCCCAAGTCAGATATTGAAGCCCCAATCCCCATACGATGGTATTTTGAGGTGGAGCCTTTGGTAGGTTATTAGGTCCTGAGGGTGGAGCCCTCGTGAACAGGATTAGTGCCCTATTAGGAAGAAACACTCAGAGATTTCTCTCTCTCAGAACATAAGGACACAGCCAGAAGGGAGCCGTCTGCAAATCAGGAAGAGAACCTTCACCAGGAACCAACCTGACCTTGGACTTCCCGGCCTCCAGAACTGTGAGATAGAAACTTCTGCTGCGTCAGCCACCCAGTCTATGATATTTTTGACACAACAGCCAAAACTAAGACACCATTTCTGCATTATTTCAAATAAATCGGAACAAACTCCAATTATTTTTTACGTTGTTATATATGATGTTAATAATCTACCAATTTAATAAATAAATGTCTTAATAATAAACAATAATAAATCATTCCTTTACAAGAACCTGACACTAGTTAAGTACACGACCAGAGATGAAACAGGCAATCCACCCTGAACATTACCTTTCTGCCCTGCTCAGGGCAGTTATTTCTGACATTAGAGTAACTTTGAATAAATAACAGCCAAGTGGTATCAACTACCACACTGATTTGAGAGCTGAGTCTGAGCCTTGGGAAATCATATGCATACAAAACTTTAAAAAGAGAGAGAGAGAGAGAGAGAGAGAGAGAGAGAGAGCTCAGTCTGTGTCTCTGAGAGCTTCAGTTATGACGTCTCCCCCATGACTCTTGATCCATCTCAGTGACTCCCATCTCAAGAATGATCATCTACACGGTGTGCCTGTATCTGATAATACCAGGAAAGGTTCTCTTCACATAAGCCAAACGCAAGGGTCACCACTCTGGGCTTATTCCAGAAAAGCTTCCTAAAAATCACATGGGGCTGCTCAGCTCATTTCTCAGGAGATTAAAGGCTGAGAATTATGATTTGACTCCAGAAGCAAGGAGCCAATACACTAAAACCACACTGTTCCCATTGCTTAAATTACAAAGTTCACAGAAATTCTTGGGGGAAAACAGACAAGGTACAATTGTCATCGCGTCAAAGGGGACCATGTAAGAGCACCTGGTCTTCTGGATCCTCTCCCTAAGCACACTCCCGGGCCACTCCACTCCCACCTGGGGGCCCTCTCTGCCCTCTTTACAGACACCTCTTCCAGCCCCTGGATCCTGTCCCCCCGGGACTGGTTTCCCAGGGATATGTGCATCTAGACCAAGTCCCTGAAGGAAAGGCCCGTGACTCACACATCTAGTCAGCAGCATCTAGTACAGCACCTGGCACATGGCTGGCACTCAAATGCCTGCCGAGTAAGCGGAAGGTGGATGGATGGATGAGTGGAGAAGCCATAATCCTGAGGAATTAATAAAACATACAGAAGAAACAGATGTACCAATTTAATAAGCACTGTGGAGACATTAAGGAATGGATATTTATATGAGGGACAACTCAATTAACTTCAGGCAGTGAGAGCGACCCATAACATGGAATTAAATCAGGATCCATAGAAAATAAAACAAAATGGATATATACCTCCCTCCTGACTCTGGCTGTTAAAACCAGACCTTGTGATCCATTTACCGTGGGACTTGAATAGCAAAGGCCACGGCGTTAGAAACAGTCTCTGTTCTCAAATACCCAAAGGTGCCACCCCCACCCCACATGTGGTAGGTGGGGTGGCCGTTCTAACCAGGAAAACCTCCGAACCACACAATCGGTCCCCATGGCATCCTGGGACTTCAACATGGGCTACACGTGTACATTTCAGAAAGGAACTTTGGAAAGCCCTGCTCTGGCTCTTGAGTTCAATTGTGGGTGAAAAGGCACATGCCAGACGGGAGTTAAGTTTCAAAAAAAGCACAAACAATCATTTGAGCGATTTGGAATAGGCTGTGCCCAGAAACACGAGCCCTAGAACAGAGCAGCATTTTAAACCAAAAGAAAGCCAACCGAGGAGGGAGGGGGCAAGGCACCAATGGCACAAGTTTATAATTAGAAGGTATATTTTGGTGTTCAGAAAGAAGTACACACACATCCTCAAGAGGAGGGGCAAGATCAAGGCACTAAATCAACAAAGCCTCCCCCACAACAGCCCAGTCACTCCCTACCCCGCACCCCCAAATCCAAAGGGAAAGCACTTCCTGGGCTACCGCCTACCCCCTCCCCCTTCCCGGGCAGAGCTGCCTCCCACTGCACACTAAAAATGAGGCCCCGGCTTAGTGGGGAAATCCAAGCAGTCGCAGTACTTCCATGAAGTATGGACTAAGTGCATCTGACGCGAATGGATCCGAATTTCTGAGCGTGCTGCAGCTCCGTGCTAGTTCCGTACCCAAGTCCTCTTCCACTTAGCGCTCCCTCCTGGGTCCGCCCCACAGGGATGTTCTAGTTCCATCTCATGAAGGAGCTTGTTGCAGAGTTCTCCCCTCACCAGGGCATATGGATGCCTTAAGGAGCTCACGCACACCGGCACGCACACACGTGCACACACACATTTCATCTGGATCACACTCTACTCTCTGAATGGACTCACCTCTGGACCCTGAGGCCGTTCCAATCTACAGAGGCAAAGGCACACGGGGAGAAAACCATGGGGGCAGAAAAGCCCCAGAGCCACCCCGCATCCAGGCTAGATGCCAGAGCACGGCCGGTGAGTCTGATCATTAGAAAGTTTACTGCTCGGAACCCTCATCCTTGGAGGAAAGAGTTTCAGTAAGAAAAACACACCAGCATAACTATGTTTTAAAAATTAAAGTCAGCTTTTTCCAAAACGAAAAGGGTAATACCGAAAAGTAAAAAGCCTAGGAAAGCACCACCCATCATACCTACTACCCAGAAACAACTTTACAGATGTCAGTTTATTTCCTTCCTTTTTTTTCTTCTTGTCCTGTAAACAGATGGATATTTGCAAACAGTCCATGCTTGCACCAGCTGACTATTACGGTATCTAGACAAAAAGCAAGCTCCTGACGCCCGTCACCCAGTCCCACCAAAGCAACCTCGCTTAAAGCCAGAGCTGATTCGGAAGGAACCTGGCAGTTGGGAACAGACATGTGACCATCACGCATGAAAACCGGGCAGGCCATATGGCCAGGCTGTGGGATCCCTGCAGAGCCACAGGTCCCCACACCCCGGGGGGAGAGCACCAACTGGAGCCTGCCCAGCCCAGGAGGCTCAGGCTTCCCTCCTGCAGGAAGGAATGATCACAGGTCTGTGTGCAGGGGCGGCAGGGGCAGCCGGAAGCACAGGGCGCGGTCTCTGCCACCGAGAAGCTTTTCTGTCTCTCGCCGCGGTTCTTGATCGAGGGCACCCATCACAATTACCCGGACAGAGGGAGCCTTTCCAAAACACGCAGACCCCAGCCTCTGCCCCCGCCCAGGTCCTGAGCCACCTTGGAAGAGAGGGTCTGGTCCAGACACTTTCCAAATAGCCATGCGACTGGTCCTGGCACACAGCCGAGGACATCTGCTACCGACAGTAAAATAAAACCACCGCCGCCCTGGTGCGTTCCTCAGTGGTTAGAGCGTCGGCCCGAGGTCTGAAGGGCCGCCAGTTTGATTCCAGTCAAGGGCACATGCCTGGGTTACAGGTTTGCTCCCCAGCCTTGATCCGGCGCGTGTAGGAGGCAACCAATCCACGTGTGTCTCTCACATTGATGCTTCTCTCTCTCTCTATGTCTCTTCCTCTCCCTCCTACACTTTCTAAAAAAGTCAATGGAAGAAAATATATCCTCAGGTGAGGATTAACCAAAAAACAAAAAACAAACAAAAAACCTCACCCTACTGTTACATTTACAAATATTCAGGGGCAAGCAGGCGGAGAAGAGTGAAGCAAGGAATTTTTTTAAAAATTTATCATCAGTAAAGTCACCTTTCACTAGAGCCAAGCAGGTAGAGATTAAGAGAAATTCCCTAAGGGTCCAAGTGAGGGAGAGATGTGGGCCTGAGCCACCTGATCCGGGGGCAGCTGCTCTCCTTCAGCCAGACGCCAGCGCGGATGCAGGGCCCCCACCCCGACACCCCCACTCAGGGCCACCGTGTTGGGAGCTGCCTGGGTGGCCTCCAGCACAGAGACAAGTGGCTTATGCCGACCTGCAAACATGGCTCTTCAGACAAGAAGACACACCTGCAGCTCGGCCAGAAACTCCCTCCTGGGAGCTAGCTCTTGAGCTGTGAGTTTTTCCTGAGGCCACTTGGTGACATTTCACACTAAGTGGAAGTCATAGCCTCAGGTGCCCTTCGCTGAAGGAGGCTTCCCACAAAGGCCTGGGCAAAGAGCTGCAAGTGAAGTCAAGGACACTTGTCCCTCGAGGGAGGGGAAACCCCCAGCATCCGGTGCTTGCTGGCCCGGCCACAGTCCCCTCCTCCCTGAAGCCTGAGAGAGCAGGCCGAGGGACTCAGAAGGCCAGCGGAAACTCAGGCTCACATGAACACCACCAGCCCCAAACCACCCACCTGCCCGATCCATGCCCTCACCTCCTCTTTCCCCCACACTCCTTGACGCAGCGGAGTTGTGAATTCCCTTTCCCGGTTGCCCTGCCTGGATGCCCCACATTCGTCCCCATACAAAGGCTGTCTTCCTCTTCCTCCTCCTCCAAGGACCCTCCGAGCATCACCTGTTGCTATTTCGCCTTCGTCCATTCCAGTGCCCTTTTGTAAATGGCCTACTGTGTGCAGAGCGCAGTTAGATACAAAGATAAATGAGTCGCAGTCCCATTCTTCAAGGAGGGCAAAGATGCACCAAACAGAAAACTGTCATAGAAACCACAACGAAAGAGGGAAGCTAGGGCATCAGGGGAACACAGGACGCGCAAGGATCACGCATGGCCTTCTCAGGAACCGAGGAGGCGGCGATGACGGCCAAGTCGTGTTTGCAAAGAGACTGAGAGCCAAGCACGGAAGTAACCGCTTTGATCAGTGGGAAGAAACTGCAGGCACCCGAGTGTGGCGAGCAGGGGGAGCGCACGCAGTGAGGGACCGGCGGGCAGAGGCCAGCACCTGCAGGGCCACGCCCTCCCGCGTCCTCGGGGTGCCACCCACCGCTTTGCTAGGCTTTTCCCAGGGCTGGTTTCATGGCAGAACCACAGGCCTCATCTCAGCCTGTCATCACGAGGCAACCAAGTGGAGGCCCTAATTACCGTCCCTGAGACACAGGCGTGGCCTCCTCCTCCCAGCAAGGCCTGTCTGCAGATAAAGGCTCCTCCGCCGCAAGTGCCGAGGCCGGTTCCCCGGGCAGCTTCCCGGCCTTTAATTTGGCGGCCCCCAGGCATTCTAGCCTGAGCCCGGCCATTTATAGTTACAGGCGGCTCTCTCCTGGCGGGAGCATGTGGGTCAGAGCCTGGTGGGATGCAAGATTAGAGGCCAGGCTCTAACTGAGCCTGTGCCTCCCCGGGGGGCTGGGAAGGGCGGGTGACCACGGGGATGTGTCATGCCCAAAAGCACACACACGCACCAGCCATGGTAACACGGAATTACAGGCAACAAGGGGTCTCGCTCGCTCGTCAGGAGAGCCGGCCCCGTCTGAAATCTACGAAATCTGCAGAGCGCGCACTTTCCTGTTGGCTTCTGCTCACATCGGGTCATTAGTCATTTCAGCCTCCGGGCCGTTTCCTTCTCTATATAAACACCGAGCCGCCGCCAGCACCATCATTAACACGTACCGAGTAATTACGGCGTGTCCGGCGCTGCCGCAATAAGCCTGGGAAGCAGCCGACTGGCCGTACTTCATTGATTTGTGAACCAATCCTAGACTCAATTCTATAGCCAATCTTTTCCCTCCCCACACTTTAACATCTCTGAAGAGCATGTCATAGTTTCACCACCGTGGTATTTTTTCCCCCTAGTGCTATAAAAAATTAAAGTTGCAGCTTAACGGACAGTATCTTGCGTTTGAGGAAATAACCTATTTTTATTTTACTAATGTGGACACGAAGTGTGGAGAGAATAGATAACTCGTCCTCCTGCAGACGTGTGTACCAGGTAACCCGCTGGGTGCCTTTTAGCAGCACTTCAATTACTTGAACATCTATCCGAGAGGCAGCGCTGCCGTACAACACTGAAACCCAAAATTAGTCCCACCGTGCCCGAGACGTTTATCTGGGGATTCTTTAAAGATTCCTTTGCTCGATTCAACAATCTGCTCAGTGGCTAATTCGACTTTTCCTGTCGATTTATTCCTCCCTCTTCTTATTGCTACACACTCCAGTTTATAAAATTCCATCCAAAGTAAGTTCATTCACTCACTCAATCTCACCTTTGGGCTTTTGCTTACTTTGTCTCCGTCCCCATTCTGCACCCCCTCCAGGAAGCCTTCAGTGATTTCCTCCTGGTTACTCTCTCTCCTCTCCTTTCCCCCCAGCTATAGGGTCTTGGCTTGGCCAACCTGAGCTTAGAAAGCCTAGCAATAAAAAACAACATCAACAACAACAAAACAAAACAAAAAAACACAACAAAACACCGGCCCCTGGAGACAGACAGCAGAGTTGAAGTCCCACTCTCGCTACTGATGGCCTCGTGATTTAGGGCTCAGTTACTTAACCTCTCTGTGCTTCAGTTCGTTCATCTGTAAAATATTAGTACCTACCTCAGAGAGCTGTTGTGAACATTCCAAGATAGCATGTATTACTCACTGCTCTTTAGCACGCAACACACAGGAAATGCTCTATAAACATTAGCTATTACTACAGTCCCACTGCATGATAACAACCTATCTATCTGTACACATTTTCTATTAACTGACCTCACCAAACAGACACTGGGCCATATATTCTGTAGCACATTCCCAGGGCCCAGCCCTGTGGCTAGCTCACAAGAGCTCAGAAAACATGTGTTGAATGAATGAATGGATAAATGCCTACACGTATAACACACACAAGGCACTATGCTTTGGAACACATGGGCAAGAGAGCCATGCAAACGATCAACTCCAATACAAGTGCTGAATAGATGTCCTGGTTAGATGTCCTGGTAATGAGCAAGTGCCATAGGAGGAAAACATAATTCTGGCAGGAAGGTGCAGCGAAGGAAAACATCGATGAAGCGAAGGAAGACGTGGCTGCAAGGAAGTGACGGGCGCAAAGGCAGCGGCGAGGAGCGCAGGGTCTTCCCACAACTGCGTGGTCTAGCACAGCGTCTAGCCCGGGCCTCGGGTAGAGGCCAGACTCAGGGTCCACGGCCCCTTGAAGTTACATGGAAAGTCAGGTGAAGGCACACCTTTCTGGTCTGGAGGACATTCTCTCTCTGCGTCTTTCTTTTCTCACAGGCACAATCGGTTCCGCATGCCACGCCTTGCCAGCTGATTACTGATCACCATTTTGAAAATAACCCCTACACCCAACACTCAAATTCCACTCTAAGCTGTATCTATAGGATCTTACTGACACAAGCTTTCATCTAGCAAATTCTACAAAACTTACCAACGTCTGGCTCTCTTTGCTTCTGTGACACAGAAGAAACACATTTCGGCTCACGTGGGCCCTTTCCCATGGAGCCACGTACCTTCAACGATGCCTTGAATGTTCCCAATCCAAGTTGCTGAATGAACACAAGCCTCCTGGTGTAGACAGACATTCCTATCGTATCTGACTTTTAAGCCCTTGCCGCAAAGTAGGTTTACTGCCGATTTCATTTTGTTCCACTAGGAATGAATCTCTCAGTAAACACCATCAGCAAAGTAAGACCCCCACCCCCTACACACTCCAAAAGTGCCGCCCTTAGGAGTGTGTGATGATAACATGGCACGGTGAAGAAGGGTTTCATCCTCGCAGCGTTAGATTGTATTTTCTCTCGAAATACTTACTCATTTTCTAATTAAACAAACAATTAGTAGAAAGCACAGCCTGAGAATTCGCGTAGGTGTCAGCATCCTACTACACTGAGACACGGTGACAAATGGCGCTCACCAGGGGGTGAATAAAATGCGTTTGGCTCCTAATGTTTGCAGAAGCGGAGATAACCACACAGTCCAGCGTTTACCGTACAGCTTGCTCCAAACGTGAAATACACACTTTTAATGCTGCACACCCTGCATGGAAAAACAGTTCCTTTAGATCAAACCCAGATTCCTTGGCCTGGGGAGAAAAAAGAGCTGGCTAGGGAATCCATTCAAGGCAGCTTTATTTGCTTTTTGTTTGTTTCATAGGATGCCACAGTGCTGCAAAAGGGCCCAGTCGTAAGTGAGTCAAAGACACTGAGCCACGTTTTTGTTTGATTTCACTAATGTTCGGCATTTCTCTCTTCACATGTTCAGGAATACAAGACAATGACCTTTTTAGCTTATGTGCTAAATAAAATCTGTTGGTTGCACGTGACTAAGCAGAGTGAATAGCCGCTCTTCTTGGTTTAGTCCTGGTAAAAGAAAGTGGATAGTTGTAACACTAAATAAAGGCAGATGGTACGAGCATCTCACTCTTGCTCTACTAACAGAATCTGAATATCGCCACAGAAGGATGCGTCTGTAGCATGGGCTATTTTTAAATTCATTCATTTAAAAGTCTTATTCGTTTACTCAATACATCTTTACTGAGTGCCAGGTACTGTAGACACAGAGGTACACAGAGTTTTGCCCTCAGGGAGATGACATGTTAGTGGGAAGGAAACAGATCAAAGAAATCATGCAAACAAGGGAGAATTTCGCATAATTCCAAGTGCCCTCAAACAAGGCAACAGAAGGGAGAGGGAATGGGGGATAGAGAGGAAGGAGGGTGGGGGTGTTGGGGTAAAACACAATCAGAGAAGGCCTTTCCAAGGTTACAGCTGAGCTGAAACCATGCGGAAGTCGGGGGAAGAACATCCCAGGCAGAGGGAACTGCACTTATGGTCCAGGACAGAGCATCAAACTGACTTCGACTTCCTTTCCTCCTCAGTTACACTTCAAGAACCAAAGCCGTGCACTTGGCCGGGGACTCGGCAGTCAGGGTTGCCTTCAGGGTCTTCCCAAGCTGGAAAACGAAGGCAGGTTCTACACTGGCCTGGTGTGTCATGTGATAAGGCGAGCTGTGTGTCATGTGATAAGGCGAGCTGTGTTTTAAAGTGGTACCGAAATACGTAATAAGAGCAAGTAGAGATGAGGAAAGCCACATAAAATGAAATACTAAGCCGAAGAGGACACCACTCACATTTTTCACAGTGTACGTTCCTCTCGAAGAAAATCACTCCTAACAGCGCTGCACGTAAAAGTTGGTTACAAGCACATGCGTGACCCAGATGTGGGCGTGCCGAGTGAACCCAACGCAAGGCCGAGATCCCCAAACCCTGTGTGAAGGCACCCGAGGGAGCCCGGAGAGAAGGGCTGCTCTCGGCCACCCTCCACTCCCCGCGCAGTTTCGAGCAGTGACTGCATTCCTGCTTGTTCTCAGGGAGCACAGAGGGGCCGCATCAGTGTGTTACCCCAGGGAGATAAGGAGCCCCAGACTGGAAGCCGCGTATTTCTCTGGGCTCCTGTGAGGACGACGTGAAGCTGGAACCGAGATGTGCTGAGCAGCTGAAAGCACTGCTTCCTTTCTTTCTTAAAGCCTCAGCGCATTTCTCACACACTCCCACGTTTCATGGAAGCAAACTCCAGACCCCCCTGGAACATGGCACAGTGACGTAGCTAAGCCTTCTCGGTTTGGTCAGTCCCAGCGCTCCAGACACCGGAAGGCTCATGCCCGTCACAGAGCAGGCAGGGGGATGCCACGGCTCACCTGGAACCTGGCTTGCGAGAGACCGGGGCTCCCACACGACGTCTCATTAGGGGACTGTACCTCCGAAGACACAGGCTTTCCCCGGCACCTTCCCATGAAGTTTAAGGAGGCAGACTGTGTAAGGGGCAGGCATATACTAAATGACGCGTATTAACCCTCTCCCAGGCACTGCACATCTTTTAAAAAATCTTAACGACCCTCTTACAATCCTTATTTCTATCTTAAAAGACTGAAAACGAGCCACAGAGGTAGAGAAATAACCAGGCCAGAAACACAGGTCAGCAGGAATCGGAGCGCAGACCAGCCCCTGGGTGGGCACCGGCAGGCAGCTCTGCCTTGGACTCGGACAGACGTGACGTTCCTGGAGGAACATTGGGCCTTCCCTGCTCTGCCCAGGGTGTCAGTCTCTCCTGTCACCATGCCAACAAGCCGCAGGCGAGAATAATGAAGATGCAGGAGAAGCAGAAAACCCAGGAGCCAGTCCTACAGCTGCCACTTCCTAAGGACGTGACGTTGAGCGATTCCATCCCCCCTGAGCCTCGGGCTCCGACGTGCAAGGGTGTGTTTGGTTCTCTGTCTGTTACAGGTTGGAGACCAAGCACATCCAGGACCGACAACTCCTGGCAATTTGGTGAGTGTACCGCATATGGTAGCATGATACAGGTTGTGTGTGTGTGTGTGTGTGTGTGTGTGTGTGTGTGTTTTAATTGAAGTGTGTCTGTTAATTGACACGAAATATAATTGACCATTTTAAAGTGAACAATCCAGTGGCATTTAGTACATTCCCAATGCTGTGCAGTGACCATCTCTAGCATCTAGTTCCAAAATATTGTCATCACCCCAAAATACACTCCCATGCCCATTAAGCACTCAGCAGTCCCCAATTCCCGCTCCCGGCATCCGCTAGTCACCACGAATCTGCTTTTTGTCGCTGTAGATCTACCTATTCTGAACGTTTTAGGTAACTGTAATCAGGAGCCCTTTTGTGGCAGACTTTCATGTAGCACAATGTTTGAGGTTCATCCAAACTATAGCAGATACCAGTACTTCATTCCTTTTTATGGTTGAACTAGAGGCCTAGTGCACAAAATCCATGCACTTGTGGGGGTGGGGTGGTGTCCCTCAGCCTAGCCTGTGCCCTCTCCCAGTCCGGGAGCCCTCAGGGGATGTCTGAATGATGGCTTAAGCTGGCAGTCAGACATCCTTAGCGCTGCTGTGGAGACAGGAGAGGCTCCCACCACCACCGCTGCACTCGCCAGTCGTGAGCCCAGCTTCTGGCTGAGCAGTGCTCCCCCTGTGGGAGCGCACTGACCACCAGGAGGCAGCTTCTACATTGAGCATCTGCCCCCTGGTGGTCAGTGCGTGTCGTAGCGACTGGTCGTTCTGCCATTCAGTCTATTTGCATATTAGCCTTTTATTATATAGGATAATAGACCACAAATGGTCTATCCCTTCTTCTCATGATCCACGATGGACAGCTGGGCAGTTTCCCCCTTTTGGGTATTGTGAACCTTCATGTAGCAGCTTATATCCCTTAAAGGACTTTTACATTTGATTCCAACAAGTATGTGAGGCAGACCCGGATCCTAGGAACGACATGCGGGGTGTGCTGCCTTCTTCATGAAGTCACCACATTCAAGTCCCCCTATTTTTTTTTTTTAAATCAAGAACACTGACCAAGAGCTTCCAAGGCCAAGTCAGACAATGACGACTCTGTGAAGAAAGGAATGAGAAGGTGCTTATTCCTGATGTGACTTTAAAAAAAATCCTAACTGAGCATGTGTAACAGAACTTTCACACAACTGGGTGTTACTCCCGACATGCGTGGATAACGTAAAGGCTGTAAGAAAGATGAGACTTTCTCAAAAGCAAAGATTCTCCAGGACTGTGGAGAGCGCGGTGAGACACAGGCGCGAGCAAAACCAAAACGCCTCCTTTCTGGGCCAGCTCTTCTTCACCCCTAACTGGGGACTCTGGAACCCCGACCTCACTGTGTACAGAACCACCGTCGTCATGCCGACCCTGTCCCTGCTGCCCAGAGGCGTTCAGCTCAGAACCCCGAGCAGGGAGCAACCTCGCAGACCCTCCATCGCATCCGGACAGGTCGGGCCCCGGAAGAGGAACAGGCTCCACTTGGTAACGGGAAGGCCAATATTGTCATCGCTAATGCGGTCACTGTTTGGCTTCAGGACCACTCCCCATCGAAACAAAGAGACCCCGTCATTTAGTATATTATCCCTGTAGGTGTTAGGAGTCTTACAGAGTCAAGGGGGAAAAAAGCCTCCCTTCCCTTGAATTCTTTTTCAGTCTTGGGTGTGGGGCCTCAGGTGCAGTAGAAAGTGAGCCCAACCCCAACAGGCGCCTTGAAGGGGCAGCGTGCAGGCTCCCCTGCCAGCACAGTCCCTACGAATCCGCCCCGCCCCGGCCCAGCGCACGCCGACGGTGTCACGGCAGGTGCTCTTCACTGGATCCCTAATGAAGTCAAGCAGGGGAACACCCTCACACTGTGCTCCCCACGGGATGTGAAGGAAAAACCTGACTATTCAAAATGCTCAAGGTACTCAAGGTGGGACACAGATGGGAAGGGAGCAAGAACCAGAGAACCAGCCTTCACTCGTTTTGTCTCCATGGTCACCAACTGTTCGTGTTTTCTTGAGTCTTCCCCAATCAAGACTCTCATTTCAGGGATAGACAACTCGGGGGCGGCGGGGGTTGGGGGGGAGACACGACAACTTTTACAAGAAAGATTCATTTAAACATTTAAATTTTTTTAATTTAAGGGAAAACGTATTTTCCGCCTTCCCTGTATCCCTACACCCTCCTCCCAAGCTACTTCGCTTAAATCAGGGGTCAGCCACCTCGGTAAAGGGTTCATAGGTAAATAGTCCAGGCTCCGTGGGCCATTGGGTCTGTTACAGCTACTCAGCTCTGTCTCTGCAGCACAAAACCAGCCACTGACCGAACCTTCACCACGGGCTGGCTGTGTGCCAATAAAACTTTACGGATGGACTCAAGTTTGCATTTCGCATTAACTTACATGTCATGAAATACTGCTCTTCATTTGTTTCAACTAGTTAAAAACTGATCCTTAGCTCCCGGGCCGGCAGCGGGCTGGATGTGGCACGCAGGCCACGGGAGGGAGGTTTCGAGGTTGTATAAACAAGGACAGAACCAGGCAAGGGCAACGTTACAATCGCGTATTTCAGAAAGAGAGCACCTACCTCCGTTAAATGAATCCCAAGAAAGTTTGAAAACTCCTTTAGTCACTTCTTGGCAGAGGACTACAGACTTTAAAACGTGCCTGCTTACCTCTAGAAGTTCAATGCCCCCCTCCCTCCTCTTCTAAAGAGAAATGCAAGAATAGCAAAGTATATTTTCTTTTCTCTTTTTTTAATTTAACTTTTCGGAATCAGATTGGTAGGTACTCACTCGATGCCTCGTGCCTTCAGCGCTGGTCACGCTGCTGGACAGAACGCAGACCAGACGTATCATTTCCCTGAAAGGACTTTGATCCCCGAGGGCTTTCAGTATGGAGGTGATGGGTTGGCGCTGATCCCTCCTACCCATGATCTCCACTGATCCCCCTTTGATCCACGGCATTCATTTTAGAGATGATTTTAGCTAGGGGTCAGTATACATGTTTATGGCAATCAAGCAAGTAGTGTGGCCTCGTAGGAACAATTCCAGACTTTAAAATCCTAATTCTGCCATTTAGTTCTCTGACCCTGGGAAAACTAACCTCTCAAATCCTCTAAGAACCGGGCATAAAAACATCTTTCTCAAATAATCCTGACACTTCGGGATGGGCACTAATTCATTCTCTCATTCAACAAAGGCTTAATGAGCCCCAAGTACGCGGCCCCAGAAACACCACGAGCAAGGCAGACCCAGTCACCATCATGGACCTTACAGACCAATGGCAACTTGTTGTTTTTTTTTTCTCTAAACACACACACACACACACACACACACACACACACACACACACCTTAACCTATATAAACGTCCATCTGCTTTCGCTTTCTCTACTTTTTTTCTTAATATGAGAGGAAGGGAGAGGAAGAGATAGAAACTGCAATGAGAGAGAATCATTGACTGGCAGCCTCCTGCACGCCCCCTACTAGGGATCAAGTCTGCAGCCCAGGCATGTGCCCTGACCGGGAATCAAACTGTGACCTCCTGGTTCATAGGTCGACGCTCAGCCAGACGGGCAGCTTTCTCTGCGTTTTACTGCCACTTCAACCTGGTACCAGCTTCGGCACCTTAAGAGACCCAGATCAACACAGAGCGCCTGTTACGAACCTGCCCTTCTGCTCTGCAGCGTGAGGGAGGCCTCATTCCCCCAGACATCAAACTCCAGGGCCCCCCGCCAGGTAGCTGCTGCCTCCCTGCTCAGCTAAAAGTGGACAGGGAGGCCCCCAGAAGTCGAGCCAAGGTCAAGGTGGAGAGGAAGGTTATAACAAAAACATAGGTGATTTATACAATTAGGGCTCTTAGCTGCCAGAATCCAAGACAGCACTTCTATTGTATTAACAGTATAGAATATGCCTATTCACTAATAGTATATTATCACAATTTTCTATTTTATTCACCTCTTTGAAAGAAACAACCAGGACCCGACGGCCAACGTACTCTTCACGAAGAAACTCAACAGCCTGTTACATGTGTTGGAGAACATTCATCGGTGCCAGGCACAGTGTTTCTACAGGTTGAATGAAGGGCACACCCCCTCAGCTAAACAGATGAGGCTGCAAGGAGCGCTCACACCCACCCACGCTGCCTCCAGGCCATGGGGGTCCTGCGTTCACTTTACCCCCGTCTTTACTGCCAGGGAGGAAGGCTAAGCCAGGCCACAAAGACCCTCCTGGCCAGAGTGGTGGTTTCTTTAGACCACAGGCAAGGAGCTCCTTAATCACATGTCAGCAAGCGGAATAATCGACTCAAGGCCCCCTGGGGACTGAGGGGCAGAGCACGGAGTAGAAAGGTTCCCCCCACACGGAGGGGATTCCACAGTCAGTGTTAGAAGCAAAACAGAGGGCTGTGTGCTCAGCCTCCGCCCGGGCGAGAAGCTGGACTTCAGCAGCCTTACACAAAGGGCCTGTCCAGTCCCATCCAACCCCGGGAAGCTGTGGCACGATTACCCAGAGGTGAACTCAAGTAACTAATCTCCCAGGCAGCATCCCCCGTCACCCCCCAGCGGAGAAATGGACTCCTGCACGTGGTTTATGTCAAAGAAGCTAATCTGACCATGAAAGCTTTTGCTTTTACATCATTCTCAGTTTTGGTTGGTTGGTTGGTTGTGTGTGTGTGTGTGTGTGTGTATGTGTGTGTGTGTGTATGTGTGTGTGTGTTGTAAATTTTTAAAATATCTGCAATGAAAGTGTGTGTGTGTGTGTGTGTGTGTGTGTGTGCGCGCGCGTGTGTGTGTTGTTGTAAATTTTTAAAATATCTGCAATGAAAATGTACCTGCCCCAAAATGTTTGAAATTGTTTCCATGCTAGAAAGAACCCGCCCGCTGTTTAGTTTAAAGCACCATCACCTCTCTCAGAACTGCTTTCTCTAAAGATCAGTTACTATAATCTATACTAAGTACGCAGCAGAGTGCCTGGCACACTCACTGGACGGGTAAGTGGTAGCTTTCCTTATCTACACTAATAAAAGAGTAAGATGCAAATTGACTGTACCATCACGACACCCACCAGCCAATCAGGAGTGAGTATGCAAATTAACCCAGCAAAGCTGGTGGGTTAATTTGCATATGCAGGCGCCAAGCGGACGGGGATGGGGCGGGACACAGGCATTCCACACCGCCCCAGCCACTCCGGGCCTCTGGGCAGCATGGGAAGGTGGAAAGGTGGCTCTGGCCAGAGCAAAGGCGGTGCTGGCAGCCAGGGGGAAGGAAGGCCCATTCTTGCACGAATCTTAGTGCATCAGGCCTCTAGTTTATTATAATGGCCAACATCTGAAAGCTGCTATGGATCGGGCACAGAACTATGCCCTTAGCACACATTCTCAAAGGCTCTTCCTGCAATCCTACACAGGTGCTCTTATTAAGTCCAATTTACAGATGAGGAAACTGAGGTACAAAGAGGTTAGAGCAACTTGCCAAAGGTCAAGTGCAGGCTGGGATTCCATCCAAACCGAAGGTTCTGAACTGGCACGTACGCAATTTCTTAGCTCTAACGATAGGATAACATTCGCACCCGGAATCATTTACCCTGGTTTGCAGTTCACACTGTAATGACTTTTTAAATTTCTTTAAATTAGCTTTACAGAGAGAGGAAGGGAGGAGAAGAGAGAGAAACATCGATGTGAGAGAGAAACATCCATCAGCTGCCTCCTGCATGCCCCATACTGGGGATCGAGCCCCAAACCCGTGCATGTGCCCTGACCAGGAATGGAACTGGCGACCTTCTGGTACATGGGACGATGCTCAACCCATAATGATTTTTGTGGTCGTTGTTATGTAGAACAAGAGCAGGGGGGGAAGCTGTTTACCAGCCTGTGTGCCCACTAACTAACATGGCAACCCTTCAACACCGCCTCTTCCCTCGGGGCAAACACCCCCTCCGCCTGTGCCAGGAGCAGCCCAGAGGCAGGGCAGAGGCCCGTTCCAGGACAAGCATTTACTTCTGAGGCTCAGAGAACAGGAAGGCTCTGGCTGTCGCCTCCATTCCTGGGGGTAAGAATACAGCAGAGAGGAGGCTGGAGCGGCCAGTCTGGGCCTGATGAGGCAGCAGGAGGCCAGGGGTCAGGAAGGGGGAGGCCAGGCCGCTGGAGGGATGGAAAGGCTGGGCCGGCCGGCCGCCTGGGCCTGTGGCTCACTGCAAGGCCAGCACAGGCAGCTGACGGCCACAGCAGTGCCTGCTTCAGAGAACCAGGGAAGGGGAACAAAGCAGGGAGGGGCAGGCACACAGGAGGGGCACCTTCCTTAGGGCGCACGCACGCAGCACGTGATCAGATCAGTCCCGTGAAATAGCATCACAAGCCGAATTTAGACTGAACACAAAGAAAACACAGGGGTTCTGAAGCCAAATCACATGTTCTCGAAGAAAATGAAATGGATAGGCTTTGAAATGCGGATAAACGCTTGGTCTTGCCTTTTTAACACGGACAAGAGGTCGTTCCAGCCCTTCCTTCTCCAACCCGGGACCTTTTCACACCATCTGAGTTCCTCTCCTGATGTCTTGGAAGCAGTAAGTCAACAGTACATTGAACTGTCTAGTCCCATTTGATCTCCATGTGGTTTAGGCCGGATATGTTCGTGTTCAGCAGGGCTGCCATTTAGAGTAAGCAAAAAGATAAACTTACTTACACGAGAAATGCCTTTGGTTTAGAAGGAAGTGGTCCAAAACTCAAAAACAATAAATTGAATTTAAAAATAGAAGGGGAACAGCCCTAGCCGGTTTGGCTCAGTGGATAGAGCATTGACCTGCGGATCAAAGGGTCCAGGGTTTGATCCCCGTCAAGGGCATGGCACCTTGGTTGCAGGCTCCTCCCAGGCCTGGGCCCTGATCAGGGCTCATGCAGGAGGCAACCAACTGATGTGTTTCTCTCACATCGATGTTTCTCTCTGTCTTTCCCTCTCTCTTCCACTCTCCCTAAAAATCAATGGGAAAAATATCCTCGAGTGAGGATTCTCACACACACACACAACACACACACACACACACACACACACAAACCCCACTCAAGGAATTGTGAGCAGAAACCAAATCTTTCAACATACAGACAGCAGATACTAGTGCATACACACACACACACACACACACACACACACACACACACACACACACACGGCCTTGGGCTCTACACTTAGGAGTGAATTCCCGAGGAGGCTGGCCTCCCTCACAGCCTGGAAAGGAACCACAACACAGGTCCATTTCCAGACTAGAAACCCCCGCCTGAGGCCAGAGAGGACCACCTCTTCCCAGGGTCCCACACAAAGGAACCGACTGCCATGTCTGGGTCAACTTCTCCAGCAGCGAATACTGGAGGATACAGGGCAAGCGAGAACACCAGAAACGACCTCAGTGGGATGGTCAACCGAGGGCTGAGCAATAACACCTGGGGAGAAGGCAACAGCACATGGTGGGTAAAAGCCTCAAGGACAGGAATCAGACCCCAGTGCACCTCCCGCTGTGACAGTAACAGGAACGCCCCCCAGGATGCGGGAAGGCCATCATGAATCAGCCATTGCGCCCAGTGAGGGCTCAGTGGCTACTGACACCACCCACCTCCATCACCAAACCAAGATTGAGCTTTGGTTCCCTGGAGAGCAAAGAGCTGACCTAAGCTTTAGGGCTCTCAAGAATAACCATCCGAACAAATGGGATTTTGTTCCTGTCAACAGCAGAGACTTTAAAGAGAAGAAATGATGCTCCGGGTTGCAGCTTCGGCCAAAATGCACCGCAGAGTAGACAGAAGTGGCCTCGGTAAAACAAAAACCTTCCATTACTTTTTTTCCAGAATAATGAACTGTAAGCTACTTTGCATTCTTTTTAGCTCCTCGTTTTTATTTTGCTTTAGTATCTGATACCATGGCCATTAAAAACAATCTCTAAAGAGTCTGTTGAGCATCCGAATGAGACAGCTGGGATGCTGGCATGAGGAAATGTTCAATCTTGTCATTTTGCAAAAGGAATTCATATTCATAATTAATGATGCTTTTGTCCATGCCAGAAGGAAAATATAAAGGCTCAACTATGCTTAAGTAAATTCTCCCCAAGCCAACTGCAATACAACTTTTATAAATTATAGAGTAACAGGGGAAAACAAGATTTTGTGAGTTGTGAGCATAAAAGAAAAGACAAACAAGGCAGCCATATTTCCAGGAAGAAATCGGGTCAAAAACATTAACTTTTCCCAACCACCATTATTGGCTCAAAATGTCAACTAAAAATAACCAAGATAGCCAGCCAGAGGGGCTCAGTTGGATGAGTGTTGCCCTGTTCACGGAAAGGTTGCTGGTTCAATTCCCAGTCAAGGCACATACCTGGGTTGCAGGTTCAATCCCAGGGGCAAGTACAGAAGGCAACCAATAGATGTTTCTCTCTCTTTATACATCTCTATCCCTATCTGTCTCGCTCTCTCTCTAAGCATGTCCTTGCGGGAGGATTAAAAAAACAAACACCAAGCAAGATAAGCAGATAGACTACAGTATTAGCTTTGGTTTAAGAAGCATGTCTATATACATTTCGGTAGAGAAGTAGTGAAACATTTCACAGAAATGTCCTTACAGCTGACTTTTCTCATTAGGTAGCTACTGAAGAGATCTACAAAGACAAATCAGTGTTAGAGGAAAGGCTCATTTCATTCATGCAACAGTTTTACTTAGCAACTACGTACTATGTTAGGGGTCAGGGGTGCGATGACGACTAAAACACGAAATACAGCCAGGGTGGGTGCCGAAGGCTGGCGGGGGAGGAAGATGGGGAGCAACTGCTTAATGAGTATGGGCTTTTGGTTTTCATGATAAAATATACCTAACATAAAGTTTACCATCACCACCATTTTTTTACATTAAAATTTTTTTTTTTTTTAGAGCAGTTTTAAGGTCCACAGCAGAATTTAGGAGAAAATACAAAGATTTCCCATTGACCCCTTTGATGAACCTACCCTGACCAAGTACTTGTTCTTGGTAAGGTATAGACTCTGCAGAAAGTTTTATACACACAGCTCAGGTGAAACAATGCATGAACTGTGACATTTCTAAAATCGTAACTTAGCTCTGAATGATTTAAAACCTAGCTTCACTGAGCCAGCTGTCTGTAACCGCCTCCAAAAGGCACAGCACGGTGGCCTCAAACTGCCAGGTACCACCACCTAAACTACTGAGCTCAGTGGCTCTCAGCCAGGGCCATGTCTGCCCCTCATTTGGCAACATCTAGAGACATTTTTTGTTTGCACAATGGGGGTGGGGTAGATAACAGGGGTGTCACTAAACACCCTACAATGCATAGGACAGCCCCTCCCAACAAAGTATTATTCAGCCCGAAATGGCAATAATGCCACGACTGGTCTGAATTCCTTCGTGGTTCTAGTCATACAACTGATCTCAGAAGTGGAAAGAATGTGGGCTGAAGAGTCGGTCACACACACTCCAGGCTTTGCTGCCCGTGTGACGTTGTAACTAAGTCACTTCAAGCTGCCAAGCTGGTTTCCCTGGTTTGCACAATGAGGTTCCCACCACAAGGCTCCCTGAGACAGAGCAGCTGAGTGCCCCCGCAGGTAGAAGGCCCTCTGTAAATCCAAGGCCAAGGGGGGACTCAGATCCTGCGACAGGCAAGGCTCCAGGCGCCTGGCGTTGGCAGATCACACAGGCTCCCAGCACTGGCTTGGTACAAACACACTGGAACAACACACACCAGTGTGTGCCCAGCAGGACGGCCAACACCACTGAGGTCAGGGGCACATGTCCATGGCTCATTCTTTCCTTCGGTTCCAGTACAAACAACACATCTTGCACTTCGCTGGAAATCGGAAATATCCAAATGGAGTATCACTCTCATAATCAGCATCTGCCTTCCACCGGGCACAGATGGCAATCATGTGCTTATAGGCGAATCGAGGGCTACAACCCGGGCAAGCTCTCCAGGCTCTCAGCACAGGTTCTCTGGGTGCGTTCAGAGAGAGGGGGCCAGGACGTGCAGGATGGCGGGCACCGACTGACAGCAGGTCTTTTGTCTGTGGTCAGGCCCTTCTGACACACCGAATGGATTCTCCTGGGGGCGTCAGCCCTGCACCCGTGCTCTTCCCACAGAGCCTACAGGCCAGCAGCACGGCTCCATGCCCACCGCCCCCGCCACGGTGCTCCTGCATTTTATCAGGGACCTTTGGCCTTCCCTGGGTGATGGTGTTGCCCTGCTACAGCCACAGTCACAGAGTGCACGTTGAAGGTCTCGGTCTACCTTAGCAGAAACGGTATTTTTTAAACCTGCAATCCCACAGCTCTCCCCCGTCCGTCTCCTTATTTTCAAAGCGGAAGCAGCAGCATTGTACTGAACTGTGAAATGTGCTCAGATGCAGCTCTAAAGGGAAGTACCACCCAGCGGCTGGATATCCGTTTCCATGGTAACTAGGGTCCCTGGGTCCTGGCGCTCACAGCAGGAAATGCTGCAGATTTCCACAGCAGTAGCTTTTACTAGAAATTAAGAGTCCCGTGGGCGATTTTAAACATTTGGGAATCCACACGTTGTGTGTGTGTGTGTGTGTGTGTGTGTGTGTGTGTGTGTGTGTGTGTTTCGTCATGTGTGTGAGTGCAGGTAAAGATATATTCCCAAAACTAAGCCACTGTAGATGAAAGAAGCCTAGTTACTCTCACAGACAAATATGCTTATGTCAAATATAACACATGATCAAAATATAAACACAACAGCCCACCCACCCACACACGGAGCTACAAGAAAACAAAAACATCTTCCATAGAAGAAGGACTGAAGTGGAAAAATGCTTTGGGAAGCCACGTGATCAAGGACGCCATATAAACAAACAAGCAAACACAAATCTTTACAAACACCAAGAGCACAGAGGCTGGTTTGCACAGCCATGTTCTTTCTACTTGAACACCCTCCCCGTTAAACCGAGGGGGCAAGAGGCGAGGGGACAACACTTCGCCATTCAGTTTTCAGGGGGAGCCATGAGATAGAAAGCCCTGGGCTAGAACGGGCAACCCCACTGCCCCCGGACTAGCTGAGTGGCCCTGGCAAGTGACTTCACCTCGCCGAGACTCAGCCCGCCCCGTAAAAACAAAAGGGCTGCACGAGATACTAGATGGTCTAAAGAAAACCCTGTACTTTCTACAAACTGAAAAACCAGAGTTATGTTAAAAAGACAAAACAAAAAACAAGACACAGCAAAACAAAAAACCTCCAGGTAATTCTCACTTTAGCCAACATATATATTTTGAAGCATTTAAAAAAAAATCAAATTTTTAAACAATGTACCAGGAGAATTCACCGTCTGTTTCTTGGTGATGGAAGACCTTGCAAATATTCTTTATTCCCTGAGTTACTCCCCGGTTTCACATTTTTCCTCCCGTAGGGCACACGTGGTCGGAGACAGTGAAATGGTTAACGCCAAGCAGTTTCCACATTTCCTGCATGTTTTCGGGCGGGGGCCTTCTCGGAGGGAGCAGAGAGGAGGCAGCCACGCGATGAGGCGTAGACTCATCCTAGAAAACACTAGTTTGACAACTTCAAGTGTCTCGAGTTCACATTCACATTCCACAGGGCTATTTTTATCGGAGGTGGGCGACCAAACCAAGTTCCCGACTCTATGGCAAAGATCTTCCACGGGAAAGCATTGTAGAAAGAAAAAAAAAGGGGGGGGGGTTTGCCTCATCGGTAAGAACTAGAATGATTGCATTCTCTCATGAATGCTAATCAGTGTTTTACCAAAAATGACTGCGACACACTGGTGTGAGTGGCAGCGGGAGGGGGTGGAGGCGTATTAGTTACTAAGCCAAAATACAAAGCACAGGAGGAGAAAAGGACCAGGATGGGAAGGGAGAGCCCTCACTGCCTGCGAACAAAATGCAGGGCAGCCTGGGAAACTGAAAGGGTGAAGTGCTGAGAGCATGGCTTTCGTACGGAAACCGCCTAACGAACCACCCAGCCGAGCGGCACACACACCAACCAGTCGCCTATCACGCCCCGACCTTCCCCCCATTGCTGCCAGCCCCCCCGCCACGGAAGCCGCCCGCATTCGTGAAGGCAGCCGGGGTTAGACAGAAAACAGCACGCATCCTGACCCAAGCACGCCAGGGCAACCCGGGGTAACGCCACTCAGCTGAGTGGGAATGCATGCTCCTCTCTGGTCAGCGGTGGGACAAGCCTTAACAGGTCACACGGGGTCTTGGGTGGGATGTGCGTAGTCCTCGCTCTCCCCGGTGCAGGATTTGAGGGTTCTGGCGGCATCCTGCTCTGGACACGCTTATGTAAAAGTGGGACTCGGGTTACCGTCTTTCAGGCCAACCCACACAGACTGCCCTCTCACGTGTCATTTCGGGAAGACGCAGTGAAAAGCCAAACGCGACGCAGGCAGGACGCTGGCTGACCACAGAGGAACAGCCGTCCCTGGCAACTGTCGCTGCACAACCAAAGGTCAGGAAGAGAAGGCCGCTTGTCAAACGGTGCTGTCGGTCATCAGTTTCAACATCAGGAAAGGATCAACGAGGTTCATGATTCCAACCGCCTGGACACACCACACGCACACACGCACACGCACACACACACACACATATGCAGGTAGTTACATATGTTGTTATACTGATTGAACAGAAACGTACACACAAACATACTAATAAATCCTCATTAAAAGGATTATAGCTATAAAGTCCAATTAAGGAAGGGCTTTAGGACATACCCAGCACTCAAGTCTTTCTTCACAACCACATGTGGCTAAAGAGTAGTCACAACTGGTAAAATTTTCACAAGCCGATCTTGGGTGCCTCAGGACCCACCTATTGGTCCACATGGGGCAACTTCTTATGACAAGTCCATGGACCTTGGATTGCCAATTCCGTTAATTCCAATAAAGTATCTAACAGCAACCACCCTCATCAGGTTCATGGAAATTCTTTAAAGGCACCTTGAATGGGGCAACAGGCAAAAGGCTGACCTGTCTTAAAAGCTAGACCTTCATCACAAAACCATTTTCTCAAGCTTTCCCCCACTATCATTCGAATAAGGAGCCTTTTTGGACGTTCCCCCCCCCCCCAATTACCCCTTCTGCCATACAATTTTTAATTCTGCAGACATACGTACGCCTGCTTATGTATTGTATTCATTCATATCTGTGCCTGGTATATAAAAAGGGTACGATTCCCTCCCCTCCTCAGAACCAATGTTGACCCTCTTCAGAATACTGCCTCGTCCACTGAGAATGCATGAAAGGGACATGCTTTAAAGAGAACAGGGATGCACTTATTGTTTGAAATTATGATTACTGTTCACATGTACCTCTCCGCCTAACACCCCCACCACTTGCCTGCCTCAACCCTCTGCCACCACGGACCCGAAGCCTCAGAAACAGCCCCTTTCCGACTGACCCGTGCCTTCCCAGAGCCCTAGGTACACAGAAGCCCTCAATAAAGCTTCCTGACATAAAGAGAATAAATCAGGTGACTCACAAAATATTGCACTTACTGTTAGAGCAGAACAAGCCTTCCTTTGTAGAAAGCATTTCCTTTGTGCTGTGTAACAGGGTAGCCACGAGGTATACGCGGCTGTTTCAATTAAAACGAGTAAGATTTAAAAACCAGAAAATCAGTTCCTCAGCTACACTGGCCACATTTCAAGTGCTCAGTAAACCCACTGAGCTAGTGGCTACCACGTTAAATAGCAAAAATGTGTAATATTTCCATATTACAGGACATTCTATCACACAGAACGGCCCGGCTCAGCCTAAAAGCCCCACCAGGTCAGGACTGCCCTGAGGTCATTCACGCAGCACACACTGGAACTGTCAAGTCCTGACGCAGGCCTGCAAGTCAAGAGGAGGGGATGGGGGGGGACGGATAAAAAAGAAATATGGGAGGAAGATAACTTCATCTTGGCCCGGCCGATTTCCCACTTTAACCAACTACAAATGTTTTTATTTCTCACAGCTTTGTTCCTACTCTCACACCCACCTACAGTAGTACAGCAATGAGAATTTTCAAAATGAACTACCAGCAGAGCGAAATTTGCTTAGGGCTTCCTCAGCATAATTCATGTGAATCAAATCAAGAGGTCAAGTTCAAAGTCCCCCAAATGAAAGGCAATCGAGAGATTCTAGGTCACTGTCAAAACAGCATGCCTGGATTCATGTATTACAATGTTAGAGAATACAGCTGCGAGCAAGCTAGGAAGTGCTTCCATTTATACACTTTTTCACAAATCAGCATCTGTCTCCCGGGCTTGGAGAGGTGTCCGGCTCCGGGACATCGCAGCTGAGGTTTAGAGCGCCCACAACAGCTATACACAGGCTCTGAGCAAAATCACTCTCAGCCAATTGTCCATAAACTTCTTCAGGCTGAGGGGATGCTTTACGCTCGATTCCTCCTTCTCCTCCTATTATCTGTAAAGCCTCAGTTGGAATTAAGTGCATCAGAAAAATTAATACACTATCCCTTGAATCTTTCAAAACAAAAAGCTCAGTTGTTAAAGAAAACTTACTGAGCTTATTTCTTCTCATTTTTTTCTCTTTGTTAATCTCCACCCTCAATATTTTTCCATTTATGTTTAGAGAGAGTGGAAAGGAGGGGGAGAGAGAGAGAGAGAAACATCGATGTGAGAGAGACACCTGACCAGGGCGGGGATCTAGTCTGCAACTGAGATACCTGCCCTTGACCCAAATCGAACTCCTGACTCTTCCGTCGAGGGCCCCTGCTCTGTCCCGAGCCAAACCAGCTAGGGCAGTGGTCGGCAAACTGCGACTCGTGAGCCACAGTTTGCTGCTCTGTTGACTAATAAAAGTTTGCTGACCACTGACCTAGACTCTCGATTCCAATAATTACAGGCTGTTGTTGTTCCTTGTGATTAAGCCCCTATTCCAGTGGTCGGCAAACTCATTAGTCAACAGAGCCACAGTTTGCCGACCACTGAGCTAGGGCTATAACTGAGCTTATTTCTCAAACTACTCACAAGTTCTTACTTTTCCTGTAAGAATTCTCGGGACAATAACCAAAATAACTAAGGACCCCAAATTGGCCTGTGAGAGTGCAAAGCTAGTCTGTGACCTATAGCCACATCCACAGATTCACAGGCAGCAGCTTTACGCCTTTTTATTTTTAATGTAATGAGTGAATGTGTCTATGCTCCTTTAAGGTTATATTTAACGAATATTCAGTTCTAGGCCTGTGAGAAGGAGCTTTTTAAAGACGTTTTTAAATAATTAATTTTTTTCTCTCAGTTTTGTGGCTAAGTAGCCTTCTAGGTAGAAATAATAAGGCTCTAATTCAGGCGTCCTCAAACTACGGCCCGCAGGCCACATGTGGGTGTTTTTGCCGTTTTGTTTTTTTACCTCAAAATAAGATATGTGCAGTGTGCATAGGAATTTGTTCATAGTTTTTTTAAACTATAGTCAGGCCCTCCAACGGTCTGAGGGACAGTGAACTGGCCCCCTGTTTAAAAAGTTTGAGGACCCCTGCTCTAATTCCACGAAAGAGAGTTCAGGACTTGAGCACGGGTGTGTCCTGAAGCGAAGGGCCGTGACATCTCCATTAAACCACCTGGTTAAATAAAACTTGGGGGCAAACAAAACCAGTCTGGCTGCCTCTTGGAAACCACCTCCCAGTACCTCCCCTCCCTACCCCTGGAAGGGAAGGGTCCCTCCCTATTCCCCTCCCCGCCCGCCACAGCAGGGCCCCCTTCCCAGGGCCTCGTCATGGGATGCTGAGCCCTCTTCAGGTACATGAAGTAGGAAGTCGCACATTCTACCAGAGACTCGGTCTCAGGGAGGAGTCGCCAAGATTCAAGTTCTGAAGTCCCAAGTGGAATCTTGCCAAAGACTCCATCCCAGCAGCCTCCTGTCCCCAGAAACGACAGCCTTCCTCACCCAGGTCTGCCTGGTGCTGTGTGCAAAGCTGCCGACATCCTGCCAAATGCCAGAGACTTCGCATTGGGGTAGCGGGTTCCTCAGAGGGGAGCAGAGCAGCTCCTGTCCTGGGGGGTCTGCAGCCTCGTGGGGAAGGCGGTGACCACACAGGCAGTGAGGTGAGAGGAAGCACGTGCCGCAGAGGCCCTGAGCCCGGAAACCGCTTACCTTGGGAAAGAGGGGCCCAAGTTTCACAGGCCACAGGACTCTTTAACCGGCTCTTGGAAACCAAGCAGCAGATCCTAAGCATCTAAAGGGGGCAGAAGGGGGTGGGCTGGGAAGGGCGTTCCAGGTCTGGAATGCACATGTGCAAGCAGAAAAAGATGAATGGTATTCTCTTTTTCAAAAAGATTATGTTCTTATTGATTTCAGAGAGGAAGAGTGAGAGAGAGAGATAGAAACATCAGTGATAGAGAATCATTGATTGGCAGCCTCCTGCACGACCCACAATGGGCATCCGAGCCTGAAACCCAGGCATGTGCCCCGACCGGGAATCAAACCGTGACTTCTTGGTTCATAGGTCAACGCTCAAGCACTGAGAGCCACGCTGACTGGGCAGAGATTAAAGGTTTTAAGGATTTCAGGGAAGAGTGAGCATTTCTTTGTGGGTGGAACTGCCAGCCATGGGCGGAGATGTCACTGGACAGGTGGGTTGCGGCAAGATGCTTGTGAGAGGCCTTATCCTCCTGGGACGCTTGGATAAATCTGAGATTTCTGGGTCCCCCTGCCCCACTCCACGCCCCCAATTATTCTGATTCCATAGGTATGAGGCAGGGCCCTGAAATCTGTACTTTAAAACACATTTCTTGAGTAATTATCATCCACGCAGCCAGATCTAAAGACCACAGCATTTCACAAAATCTATACTAAAAGCACGTAACATGTTTTTAAGGACCAAGACTGCTTTATCCAACATGAGCCACAGGGATTTTCTTCACCGATGCACAGAACCTTGGCAATCCAGGCTCACTGATTAAAGACCATGCCTGGACCTCAATGGCCGTCTTAAAAGTTCCAGCTCCCACCGCCCTCCTCATGCACATGGCTGAGAGGGAGCCTCTTTCGAGCTCAGGTCACCCCAAACGCCCATGTGTAGTTCCCATTCTTCCCTCCTAACCAGCCCTCTCCCCTCCATTAGTCTCTGCCTCACTTTGCTTCCCCCACTCCCTGTGTCTCCAGAGCAGACTCTGAAGTTAATAGAGAAAATTCAGACTGCCCGAATTCCTTCCCATTCTATGGATTTAACAGGGCCAAATCAAGATTTAAAATGGCAGGACACTAGAAGCCCTATGTCCTGGGAAAACCCCAGCTACAGGCGGGAAAATGAGAGCCCAGAGAAGTGAAATAAAATTACCTGGAGTCACACAGCCAGAAGACAGACGCAGGCATCCCAGCTCCCAAGCTAGATGTCACTCCACGGGGAAATATAGATGGTTTTTTTAAAATCCATTCAGGAGCAGCAACTTTTAAGCAAATAACAAACCTATACTAAATCCAGGAGCTGCTTGCATAAGGAATCCTAATTTAATGGTTACATTCTAGGCTCTGGGCTGGACTCCAGCTTCACCATTTACTAGCCACACGACCTTGGTCAGTTTATGGAAACTCTCTTCGCCTCGATTTCACCACCTAAAATGAAGATCATGAGCACCTACCTCCTGGGGCTGTTAAAATAAAAAGACACGATACATGTAAAACACATAGGACAGAGCCCAGCCCGTGTTGCGTATTCAATAGGTTCGCCACCACTCTCAAGATTCAAACCACCACCCATTTTTTAAAGTGACATATAAAGGGTTTGGGACATTAAAGAGGACCGAGTCTGCTGGAGATCCATTTCCTTCCTTCTTATGATCTTAAACCCCTTACTGTGGGTTTGGTGTATCATCATCTAAACATCCCCGAGACGGTCCATCAAAGCTTTAGAGTAATTACAGAGGCACAAAGAGGCAGCCAAAACTGCAAGTCACACAGCATCACGCTCCCCAACGGCCCTTGCTGACCTCGGCAGTGACGCCACGGCCACGCAGGGCCAGTGCTGAGTAAGGCAGAGCGTTTCATCGCTCAACACACGCCTGCCTTCCACGGACACGGAGAGCCGGGCCTGGCGGGCACGGGCACGTGCTCACGGGTGTGGGGATGCCGGTCCCAGAAACGGGCACCTCTGCTGTAGAGGGCAGAGAAGCCTCCCCGCTCCTTAGTTCACTGTCTGTTTTGCCTTTTTAAAGTCACCCAGACAACTGCATGCCAGTCTGTTCAAACATTTCTCAACTCCTACAACAGCCCGCGTGCTGGCCCCTCAGGGACGAGGAGATGGTGACGCTGCCCCCCAAATCCTAAGTTCACCGAACGCCCAGCCACTAATTCTTCGTGGTCGGTAACACAGAAAGGGTGCACTTCCATATTAAACACAAGTTGCAAAACCAATAAAATGTGCAACTGCACCAGGTCTGATGCAGCTAATAAATGCCCAAGTCCCATTATAGTTTAATTATTAACCTAAACACACACCTCGTAAGAGCATCTTGTACTAGTTTTTAAAAAATAGAACAAAACAGAGTTTGGACATATTTCCACATCCTATTCAACAAGTTACACAGAGATTAGAACGATTTTGCTCTTACAGTGATTAGCTTTAAAATTTGTTCCTAAATGAATTGTATTAACAGCTACTGTAAAATATTTGCAAAAAAGGACGAAGACCTTTCAGAGCTGTTTCCTTTGGGAAACAATATGGAATACTAATGTTTGGAAACCAGAGATCTGCTAGCTTGAAATTCTGGACAGACATTTGCCCAACATGAGATGCACTTAAGAATAACTGCTATTCTCCCTTGTCACCTCCAGCAAGAAAGATTCAAAAAAGACATTTATGGCCCTGGCCAGTTTGCTCAGTGGTTAGAGCATAGGCCCACACACAACGAAGGGTATTGGGTTGGATTCCCAGTCAAGGGCATGTTACCTCGGTGGCCAGGGATGGTGCAGAGGCAACCAATCGATGTGTCTCTGTCACACTGATGTTTCTCTCTCCTCTCTCTCTCTCTCTCTCTCCCCCCCCTCCTCGTCGCCCTCCCCTCCATTCTCTCTAAAAAAAAATCCATGGAAAAAACATTCTTGGGTGAGGATAAAAGGAAAAAGACAGTTCCAGGCTCTAAGCAAAACACTGGACTTTCTGTGGAGGGTAGATATCAAACTGCAAACTGTAGAGTTACAGCCTGTCATGACCTTAAGCCCAAATATGTATTTACTGCTGACCGAAACAGCTTGAAGCATTTCTACGGATTCATCGTTTCCTTGGTGATGCATACGTCATTAAAAACAGATCACACACAGATCTCCAAAAGGATGCAGACGTGGGCATTAACTTCAGCATAGCTTGTAATAACAAATACATGGAGATGATCTAAATATCCCTCAAAAGGAGAGTGATTACACGGCTACGTCCGGACAGTGACATTCCATTTGACCACTAGGAAGAACATGGTCAAGCTCCAGGTGCTGACTACAAAGACCACAACCCTCTACTGCGGAGGAAAAGCACAGGGATGATGTTTCTTAGGGGCTACCTCTGGGAAAAGACCACACAGACATACTCTATTGTATGTATCATTCTACATGTTACCCTGCAACTAGCTTTTCTCCCTCCCAGATGTGTTTACGTATGCAAAAAGGTCTGTACGTAACACTAAACCCAGACCCTGCAAAAGGTACTGGGAGGGTGGGTTTACTTTTCTATATTTTGTTACATAAACTTTTTTTTTTAACTCAAGAGCATAGTCTATATTTTTCAATTTTAAGTAAACTTCAACTTCATAGAAATCACTTCTGATGCTAACTGAACATACAAGAAGTGCGAGTGTTCAAGTTTCTCTCTTGTCATCTCCATGAAATATATTTCTCTCAACCAGACACTTTTTAGGTCACGTGAGAGTCCTCCCCCTCCCACATGCCACAGAAAGCTATCCTCCCCCTCCTCCCCCGCAGCCCAACCCCCGCCCCTCCCCTCTCCCCCTGGCCCCCTACACATGGCCAGATGGGGAATATTCTGGAATCGCTAAAAATGACCAGAAATCAAAGACATTAAAAATATATCAAGGCGGAGTGAGTCTGTTCGCTGTGATGTTATTTGTTTTTTGTCCAATACATCACCTCTAAGTTCCTACTCTACCTCCATCGCACCCGCAGAGAGCTTATTCTGGTTTCTTTTCCCACAAATAATTGCTCTGCTTTTCCTCCCTTCAACCACGAGAACTTGCAGGATCTCCCGTTTCCCACCGAGCACCCCCCTGGGGGCAGCCTCCGCAAACAGCCAGGTTCCCACTGCAGGAAATGACAGACAGTCGGGGGATGTCTCTCTCGTTCATCCTTTAGGGTCCATCCCATAATTACACATTAAAATATAAAAACTTATCAATCACAGAGCCTTGAAAATGCAATGCCAGACATCTAAGTTCTTTAAAGCAGTAAAGCAACTTTGTAAAAAAGGTACATTCTGGTGGCTGTTCTAGAAAGACACCAACACAACTGACAAGTCCAGTTCCTGCAGCAGTGAGACAGAAGAAAATGCTATAAAACAGACCCAGAAACACTAACAATGGTGAAGGCTGGCTTCGATGTTCTCTTCTTTATATTTCCTAGCTTCTACCATGGACACATGTAAACTATGTAATACCTTTTTGAAAGGGCTAAAAAACACAGTGGTTAAGACCCATATCAAGCCGGCAAACCAGACAAAGGCGCCACTGCTCCGAGGCCGCCATCACATTCTCCTAGGGAACCTTCTGAAACACTGCGGGCATCTTGGAAATGAAGAGAAACATTCCCTCCCCTGGAGACCTCCCTCATCTCCCCGAGCTGAGTCCACTACTCGCTTTTTCATATTCCCCCAGCACGCTGTTCTGCCACTGTCATCCCAGCAAACGTATTTCTACACTGAAATTCTCGAGTCGCGTATCGCATTTCCCCCTTTCAATTCCAAGCTCCTCCAGGGCCAGGACAGCAATGCACTGATGTGTGTGGCCCCATGGCAGGGTCTGACATGGGACCAGTTTCCAGGTTTCTGGAATGAATGAGAAGTGTGCTTGCTGCAAACTCGCCCGAACAGTTCACTGAGCCCCTATGGGAAGGGGGCGCCTGGTGAACCCCACCGGAGGTGCCCATCACGTGCATCAGAGAAGCCAAACTCCCGTGTGACTGGGAGCAACCCCAACACCCACATTTTCCAATGTCACCTTGACAATGACAAGAACAAGCGTGCGGCTGTCAGTGCACGAGCGGACCCTGAAAGACACGCATGTTTCTCTGCCTGGGGGGGAAGGAGAAGGCACGCCCCTCTGAACAGCGTTTCTCCGTCAGGGCTGATGGGCTGATGGCGTGTTTCTAACAACGGTGGTGGGTACGGGAGTATTCGTTTTCTTCTTTATAACTTTCACGTGTCCTTACGTGTCTTCTGTACGATTCAGTGGTCACTGAAACCATGAAAATATTTCCGAAGGCTTTTTGTTCCTTGGTTTAATATACATTCTGTAAACAGTATGTTCTGAGCACTATGTTTTGGGGGGTTTGGACATGCAGAAGTCATATGGGGGAGACACAAATACAAAACAATAGGACACCACTTACACAAGGGTTCCCTGTTTTACAGCACCCAGAAAAACGGCCTGCCCATCGTCCTTCCTGCCTCCCGTTCCCCAAGGGAACGAGGAAAACCTGGAGACAACCCTTGCGAAAAGGGGAAAACGCACTGCACCCAAACGCACAGCTCGGGGCTCTGCAGCCAGCCCTTCGGTGAAAGCGACCGGGAAGCACGTCGAGCCACCTCCCGCCTCTTCTAAAGGAAAGGTGGCTCTTTCCCTCCGCTTTCCCTCCTTCTCCTGTGCGCTGTCCCGTGGAGAACTCTGAAGCTTGTAATATGTGGAACCCCAGAGCGTTAACAAAATTTTACGTGTGAGTCAGCTCAGCTCCGATGGCTCCTCCCCGAAGCCGCCCCAGGGGAAGAGCCCAGGAGCCACCCTCCATCTGCTTACCACGTGTGTTGGTAGCCATGTCGGCCACTTTCTGAAAGGCGTCCAAGAAGGCAGCTGCTGCTACTACTGTTGTCCTAAAACACAAACAGATGACACAGGCATGAGGAATGTCAGTACCGCTCGAGGGCTAAAGCCTCTGCGGAGGGCTGCACGTGATCCCCCAGGACAACCCAGCCAGCTGGACAAGGACAACCTTTTGCTTTGCGGTCCCACTTTTTTCTTAGGAGGCATCCCTCCTCCTCACATTATTCCCAACTCTGCCCAGTAACGCCCAGCTGCTTCGGCGCTAGTCAATAAATGCCGGCCATTCCTCCCATCCCATTCCGCCTGGTCCTATACAATTGTTACCTGGTAAAATTTCACAAAGGAGGGGAAGACAGGTGTTTCTACCGAAAAGAAAAACCTTGAAAACTATCAAGGGTACCAGTAAAAATTAATTTTAGAGTAGGAATCTTAGCGAGAGCTCATCTAGTTGAAGTAGCTCGTTTTAGAGAAGGGAAAACGGAGAGCACATCTACAAGGTGGCTTCCCAACCAAGTTCAGACCAGAGCTGGGGCTGGTAGCCAGTCCCATGACTCACAGCCCCATGCTCGTCCCACTACATGTCGAGATCCTGGCTGTGTGACTTTTCCCCTAAATCGTAATTACAGTGAAACAGATCGTTTCCCAACCTTAGAAGGCTACCTCAACTGCATCTTCTGAATTCCTAACAGCTGAGAATAGGGAGAAGTTACTACACTCATTTGCTGGCCTGGAAATAATTTTGAATTCGTCACGTGCCCTTGAGCACTATAAGATGCGCTGAGCGCTCTGCGGTCTCCTGCTTCCTGGACCTGGGGTCCGAGATGTCCTTCCGTGAAGAGCAGATGGTGGATCCCCCCAAACAAGCAAGCCAGCCCCAAGATGTGCACGTTACAATCGAGCTCCAGCCTGGTATAATTTCTAAGTATCTTACATACGAATCCAGTCTTTACTTAGCATGTGTATGAATGCAATGGTTGCTGAAGGAAGGAGATGAAAATAAAGATGAAAAAGGAAAGAGTTCAAAACGGAGACGCAGAAAAGAAATGGTCTTTATTACGAAACAAAAGGTTCCTGGCGCTCGGCGTGGTCTCCGGGAACACCGGGCACCGTCCCTGAGCGCCGAGCTTCAAAATGAGGCCTGACAGTTTCCACTCCGCTCAAATTTTATATAACTGATTTCAAAGAGGAAGGGAGAGGGGGAGAGAGATAGAAACAACAATGGTAAGAGAGAATGATTGATCAGGGCTGCCTCCTGCACACCCCACATTGGGGACCAAGCCCGCAATCCAGGCATGTGCCCTGACCAGGGATCAACCTGTGACCTCCTGGTTCATAGGTCGACACTCAACCACTGAGCCACGCCAACTAGGCTCTGCTCAAATTTTTTAAAAAACGACATATAAGAACAAAACCAAAATGTCAAAAATCCCACTTGGAAGTGCATTTTTAAAAGATCTGACATTCAATGCAAACCCTGGAAAAGTTAGCTTTCTCAAACATCCTAGGATTTATAAATAGCTCATTCTGACGCACAATTAATATCTGACACAGTGGCTGGATTTATTCTCATTCGAGTCCATGCCGATCATCCAAATTTAATGAGCCCGCTGTAGGGGTGCCTTGTGCATCAGCCATCATCAGGGCTCCACGGAAAATGAGGTGGTCAAGTGTGACGAATTCAGAGCTTTAACCACGGCTCCCAATGAGTCACAGTTCAGTATCTGCTGTTGTCACGAGACCTCTTAGGCCTCTCGGATCGGACAGGACAAACACGCAACCCCGGGCGGCAGGAAGGAGTGATTCTTGGGTTTCAATGCTCCCAGGCCTACTTGCCTCTTCTACAGCCTTCTCTTCATCCTTTCTCAAACACAGACAACAACTCCAGGTGCGCGAGGCCCCTGTCGTGCCCTCAGCCGGTGCTAGGGGTTTGACAAAACGCAGAAATGGTCCCTGCTCTCAGGAGGACTAAGTGTTGTCAAAAAATACAAAATGTACTTTGTACCAGTGGTGATAAGATTGCTCTAAGTCTTACTTGGTATGTTGAATCAGTTAATTACTTGAAGCTTCGGTTTCCTCACCGGTAAAAAGGAAAGGGAATCTTTTCCATGGTCCATCTTGAAAGCTTGCCAGACAGTTAAATGAGGCCAGATAAGAAAAAGTATGTGTGTGTCGTAGGGGGCGGGGCGGGGCGGGGGAGAGGTTAACTTAAGTGTTTTATTGTTTTACTACGGAACACCTCCAGGATGGAGGCTAACCTATGTGAAATAAATGGTAACAGTGGCCGAGGAGGGGGGTGGGCTGCCGATGTAACTAACGAACAAGGGGAAGGGGCCTGCATTCTGAGTAGAGGAGCATAAAGTAATGAAGTTCTCAAGCAAAGAAATGTGAAAGCACTTGACAACTAGAGAAGGAGCCGTACTCCAGGGCCCACTGTCCGCCTGGAGGCCCACTCACGGCTCTGCAAACCCCAGGTTCATGGGTGGAAACCCCAGGTTCATGGGTGGAACCCCCAGGCAGGAAGGTGCAGGGATGAAGGGGAAAAGACCCACCTCTCCCGAGTTCCTCGCTCCTGACCTCCAGGGAGCCATGCCATGTCCTGCCCTGTGGCCAAAGCTCTGGGCAGTAACCCCTGGGTCCACAGGCAAAGGCCCACGAGCATCATGCCATCCTCACACATCCAAACCAACTATGTCATCCCCATATGCCCTGAACAAGGGCCATGAAACTGATTGCTTTTTGAAGGTCCCATCCCTCATGGATCACCAGCAAAGTGCAAAAATAACCCTTCTTCCCACTGATTGATGGGCATAAAGTTTTAGCAAGAAGATGTTGATATATTTCCTATTTCTTATCAGATGACATATGAACAAGCACAAGATGAAGCAATAAGAATAGCCCCTTAGAGCATTATCAGCACTAAATCTTATGGTTTTTTAAAGCAGCTTTACTAGGCGTAATTTGTATACCATAAAAATTCACCCCTTTTAGGTACACGACTCAATGATTTTTTAGTAAATTTAGAGTTATGAAACCACCAAAAACAATCCAATTTTAGGAACATTTTCATCACCCCCCAAAAAATCCCTCATGTCCATTTGTCATCAGTCTCCCTTTCCATTCCTGGCCCCAGGCAACCACCAACCGACATCTGTGTCTACACATTTGCTTTTTCTAGACAGTTCATGTAAATGGGATTCTATAATGGTCAAGACTGAGTCTTAAACTCTTTATACGAATAGGCAATAAGCAGAAAGGACTCTGGAGCTGAACTCCTTAAGTTCAAATCCCTGTCATTTACTAGCTGTGTGACTTCGGGTAAGTTATCCAGCTTATCCATGACTCAGTTTCCTCATCAGTATAATGGGGGAAACAGCGGTGCTTAGCTCTTGGGGTTTTAAGATTTAATTAAGTTAACATATGCTTGGCACATAGTGAGTGCTCTATAAGGCTGCCCATTATTACTTTACATATAGTACCCCAGTTAACTCTCAGAATTCCCGTGGAGGAGGCAGAGCAGATGCGTTTCATTTCAGATGTGCCTGTTGGGGCATCCCATTCCATCCTTTGTGTAAGGACGTTGCCATTTTCCTGGGGAAAACCTGCTTCTACTTACCGAAGCTGGGACTGCAGTTTCCCCGCTTTGTTTATGAAATCTTCCCAAACTGGGTAGCTCCCCTGCAACAGAACAAAGCCATCCATCAGTACGTCACGCCGTGACAGACAACAACACAGCACCCAATCCCGATTCCACAGGAACCATCTTTGTAAGCTCTCTTCCCATGCAGTCTGGCCTATTACCCAGGTGACAGATAAATGTATTGGCCCCGGAATGGGTTTAGAGTGTGCTCAGTCCTGTAATGGAGTCAACACCACAGACACCAGCTGGAACAAGCTGGGCAGAATCTGATACATACGGTGATGCATCCCTTTTTGAGTCCATAGATGGTGGGTCCACATTCAAGATGTGCAGGATAGTGAAGGCTCTACCTTAAATAGTGTGCATATCCTGGGAATATACTTCCTGGGAAAGGCTCCTTTTTCCTCCACCTGGCCATGGCCCTGGCTGTTCTCCCTCTTATTCCAGATGGTAGGGAGGAGGGAACCAGAGGGACTGGGGCTCCTCCCGGGACAGGGGCCCATTGGGAAGCACTATCAGAATCTCAAGGTTGGGAAGTTACATAAATACAGTATAGCTGCTCCGCTGATGGCTTGAACCTAGCATCTAAGTACAACAGGTGGCCCCCAGCACACTTCAACCATCACCCTCCCGTGGCAGCCTGTATCTCCTACCCTGTCTTATATATCCATGCAGCCCTAAGTCTACCCTTCTGGGCAACTTCACAGTTAAGTTTAATATTTGTCTACCCAATATTAAAATGGACTATTTCCGGGAGCTAAGATTTGGACCAATGGGTTGCTTTCTTGGTCATACTTTCCTCTCTGGCTATAGTTTGGATTTCATTTGTTTGTTTTTTTAATAAGGTCATGTATCATTTTTACAAAGACAATAAAAGTCATTACATAAAAAAATTTAAGATCAAATTAGAGCTTCTGGAAACAACAGCACCCTGAATTTACAATCCATCCAAACCTTAAAGTCTCTTGCTCACAAGCTTCCACATGGAAGTCTTTCCAAAGAACTGAGGATAACCAGCACATTCACCCATAGCTTTCCTTCTTTCAGTCCCCCCTTCCCCCATCAAGTTCAATTCCATCTTTACCTGGGACCCTGCTTCACATCCCCACAGCATCCTGGGAAAACATCATGTCTCCCTACTATTCTTCATTTTATTTTTATTTTATTTTTTGTATTGATCTTTAGAGAGAGAGAGGAAGAGAGAGGGAAAGAGAGAGAAACATTGATATGAAAGTGAAACATCCATCAGCTGCCTCCTGCACGTCCCCTACTGGGAATCGAGCCGGCAACCCCAGCATGTGTCCTGACCGGGAATCCAAATGGCAACCTTTGGGTGCAAGGAACGATGCCCAACTAACAGAGCCACACCAGCCAGGGCTCCCCTCCCTACCCTTTTTCTAAGCAAGATACTCAGGCATGAGCTCAAACCTGCAGGTACAATTCCGCCAGGGCGAAACCAGAGCGGGGTCTGACACCTCCCTGCACCTGCTCATGACATTTACATTAAGATCAGTAGCCAACCAACCAATAGGCGATGCAAAACAAACCAACAGGCGATGCAAAACAAACGCAGAGAAGCGGAAACCATGGTTACAGAAGTGTTGTTTGGCATTGAATCATTTAAATATAGAACTAAGACTAAACACCTGGGTGTGTGTGGTTGCAGGACGGAATATAAATGCTATGTTAAGGACAACACAGGCCACCTCTCGATGTGGTTGTCAAGGGCAGGAGGGAGAAACTATATCATGAAGCAAGTCATCTCATCCTTCAATACAGAGGCCCAATCAAAATAGTCTGAAGCTGCAATTTAGCTAAAACTTAATAATTTCACCTTCCTAATGGTTTTACTAGTCTTTTTCTTACCCTTACAGCAGTTTCTCAACCTTGCCACTAATGACATTTTGGGCCAGATCATTCTTTTTTGAAGGGGCTGTCCATCACAGGATGTTCAGCAGCATCCTTGACCTGTACTCACTAGATGCCAGCGGCATTCACAGATACCGCTGGCCGTGACAACCAACGTGTGTCCAGACAATGCCAGGTGTCCGCTTAGGGGCAAAATCATCCCTGGTTAAGAACCACCGCGTTAGAGGAATAATATCTGAGAAACTTATTTCTTTCGGTGCAGAAACAATTCTCTGGAGTTTAGCAATTTCTTTGGTATTACTTCAGTTTCAATTTTTCTGTTAAATGAAAGTGAAATTAAATATATTTTTATTTTGAAAATATCACGCAGAGCATGAAGCACCTTGTTGTAAAAGTGCCATGTATACCTTTCTCTAGCAATCAAGTCTGTCTGAAAACGTGCAGGCACACATCTGGAAAATTATCTACCAAACAGTAAAATGGACTGTTTCTGGGAGTTAAGATTTGGACCAAAGGAATGCTTTCTTGTCTGTACTTTCCTCTCTGTCCATAGTTGTTGTTGTTGTTGTTAATAAGCTCATGTATCATTTTTATTGTGGGGAAATCCAATGACCCACTTACCATACTTACTATTTTCTGATCAAGTCCAGGTATGAACACCCCTTCTACACCCACATCCAAGTAAGGAGAGAGTGGAGGGCCAAGATCAGAGTCCACTGGCTGGCCAGTAGAGACCTGTCCAGACAGGCATCAGTGAGCATCCTTAAGAGTGCAAGAGTTCAACCAACCAATTACAGCCATTCCCTCTCTTTCTGACCCACAAGGCAGTCTACGAAGCTTTTTGAAAAGCCCATGTTCAGACCCACTGACCACCAACTTCTAGCCAAAGTTAGCATCACCTCTCATCGACACAAAGAAGGACGTGAGAGCCACCTCTTCCTCTCCCCAGCGCCAACCACTCCCATCCAGGGAGCCCCTGACGAAGGTCACTGAGATGAACCAGGGGCAAGAATCCTGAGCAGGAAGCATCGAGCCCTGAGTTCTAGCCAGGACCCTGCCAGTAAATGACTGAATGGCCCTCACCGGTTTGGCTCAGTGGATAGAGCGTCATCGGCCTGCGGACTGAAGGGTCCCGGGTTCGATTCCGGTCAAGGGCATGTACCTTGGTTGTGGGCACATCCCCAGTAGGAGGTGTGCAGGAGGCAGCTGATCGATGTTTCTCTCTCATCGATGTTTCTAACTCTCTATCCCTCTCCCTTCCTTTCTGTAAAAAAAATCAATAAAATATATTTTAAAAAAATGACTGGATGAAGTCATTTCACCCTCTCAGGGCCTGTTCCTTCTAATGATAAATAGTAGTAAAAAACAATTCCATCACCATCACGGAACACTGACATCACGGAACACTGAAAGAATGTAGGGAAGGAATGAAGAACCCAGTGCAGGAGTTCAGTCTCCTGGACCGAATCTTCACTCTCCCGTTTGCAATGTGGGCAAGGCAGTCGCTGGAGCTCTGCATGGGGACGGTCACTACTTCCCTGGGCTGGTGTGAGGGATGAGTGAGGTCAGACATTAACCTGCTCCGTAAGTGTTCAACACACAGTTGAGAGGACTGATCCAAGCATTTCTCAGGCTGTCGGGAGAGAAGTCATCAACTCTCTAAGTCAGACCGTCCATCCAGGCGGGAACCCCTCGTTCTCCGTCCTCAGTACAGAACCAACGGTACGCGGGTACACTGTGCTTGGCACCCGGAGTTCACCAGTCACAGCAGAGACAGGCCCAGGCGGCTGCGTGCAGTGTCAGACGGAGTCTCTGCCGCTCCTGAGTACATGGCGGGTAGAGCACGCCAATGCGAGATGAACGCTCCTGAAAATGACTGCTCACACCCCTTCGAACCCCCACTTGGAGCCTCATTTCAGTCTTTACCAAATTAGCAACCAAAGGAGGGTCCCCGCTCTCGTCAAGGGGTGCAGCACGCCGCTCTCGCCCACGCACACCCACGCAGCCCGAGAAGCCTGCCAAGAGCAGCTCTCTCCCGTCTTAATGATCTCCGAAGTCTTCCAAAGTGTCAGGCCCACCTCTTGCAGGCAGCCTGTAATTTAATGGGTTCTAAAAAAAAGGAATTTCTAAGAACACAAGACAAAAACCTCCTTGTGTAAGAAAAAAAATTTTAAGTGTGTAAATGTTATTAACGCTTAAAGGCAAGGTGATTTGGGTTGCTCCATTTTTTTTTTTCAAGTTTCTTTCAAAGTTTCTACCCACCTGAAAGTAGTTGTGCTACAAAAACCCAAAAGTGTGGAGGAAGAGAGAGGGAGAGGAGGGAGAAGGGACTTGGGGAAAAGGTCACAGGGCAAAGCCAGGGGTTATTCTAGACGCCCAGACTTAGGAAAGGAAAGCACACTCACATTTCAGAGGAAATTGGCAGGTAGAGACGCTGTATGCCCTGAGGACCCTTTTAGGAGGCAAGTCCCATACAGTCCTTCATCTTTCCATCGGCACCCCACCCGCCAGGAAGTCCCGCCAGTCCTCTCCCGAGGCCACGTTTCTGCCCGGGATCGCATCTGAGGAACTCTCTAGGAAGGCTGTCCCCGAGCTGGGGCCGCCTCGACACAGACCCCACCGCGGGGCTCACGGGAGAGCACACCCAGGTTTCCACACTTTTCAGACAGCGCGGAGGGGCCTGGAGAGTGTCATGCGAAGTGAAATCAGCCAGTCAGAGAAAGACGAGTATCACATGATCTCACTCATATGTGGAATCTAATTAATAAAATAAACTGATGAACGGAGCGGATCCAGAGACGTGGAAGCATGGAACAGAGTGCGGAATCTCGGAGGGAAGGGGCGGGGGGGGGCGGTGGATAGGAGATGATCAACCAAAGACCTTGTGTGCATATGTGCATACCCCATGGACACAGACAATGGGGTGGTGAAGCCTGGGGTGGGGGACGGGCGTAGGCTGGAAGGGTCAGTGGGGAAAGAGGGGGGCATATGTAATACTTTCAACAATAAAGGTATTTGTTAAAAATATATTTTTAAAAAATACACTGTACATATTTAACATATAAAATAAAGGTTTCCTAACTTTCCAGACAGACCCAGATAATAATAATAATAATAATAATAATAAAAATGAGACTCCCACTGAGCACCCGGCTTCTGCCAAGTCCAAAGTCACAGGCAAAGGGAAGAGAGACTCTCCTCCCGGGGACCCCTGCATTTCTTCGCAGAGGAGAGTAGGCAGGTTTGCTGGACATAGAACTCAGATCACACTGGGTTTTGCGAGAAAGGAAAAGCCCCTGATTACAGAAACAGGAAGAGAAAGCGGGTTTGTTTACAAGCATGGAGAGGACTCGCTGAATGAGCTGCATGACGGCCCCATGTCCTACAAGGAGCGAGAGATGGGCTTCCCTACAGACGGGCCCTAACTCACAGCCCTGCAGCCACGAGGGGCACTCTGCCTCCCTCACCACGTACACCACCCCCGATGGCTGTGCCGTCTCCTAACCTCCGCGGGGACTCAACAGTCCTGGGAGCTGCTGCTCAGCTGTCACCACCCAGCTCAAATGTCACCTCTCCCAGGCGCTCTCAGATGCACCTGCTTCTCCCACATCACACAGTCGTCCATCTATGAGCCTGAGTCTCCCCGCTGAACGGTGGACTCGAGGACTGAGAAAGGGAGGAAGAAAAGCATTTCCAGTAAGATGGACAGCAGGGAGGCAGAGAGGGCCTGAGCAAGAGGGTCCAATGAAGTCCAGAGAGGATCCAGGAAGAGGGAAGACGGGGAGGCAGGAAGGACTCATGCGGGCTCTGCCCCAAGGACACTGCAGTGGAGCAGCTGTGCTGGGGAGAAGCAGGAGATGGGCGGGTGGACAAGGGGACCATGAGCAGCCTTCAAGGGCAAGGCCCAGAGCTTACCACCCATTGGACGCAGAGGAAAGCTAGGCGGGGCCTTCTTTCAGATGGCGAGTGACAAACTCCCCAAACCAGCCCAGTGACAGAGGAGCTGGCTGAGGGGTCCCACGCCTGACAGCACCCTGGGGCCTTGGGCAGTGGGGAGGAGAAGGAAGTCCTTGTTTTACTTCTGAGGAGAAAGGCCTATCTAACTTTCAACTCCCCAAGAGTGTGGTGGCCACCTGAAGAAATATGTGAGTTGGCTTCCCCGTCCCACCCTCAAGGTTGAGCTGTGGCTCAGCCCTGCGTCTTTCTCCTGTCCCTCCTGGAGGCTGAGCAGGCCCCTGGCCTTCTGCGGGGCACAGGACTCAGCCAGTGGCCATTCTGGCGTGGGTTCTGTTTTGCTTTGTTTTGTCTCAAACAGAAGCCCAGGATGGCCTCCCACACGCGGAGCAGAAGAATAAACTGTGTTAACTCATCGGCAGGGCTGGTTAACATGGGCCATAAATAATGCACGAGCTGCCTCTCCCAGCCCTGCCCAGCCCAGCCCGGCCCAGCCCGCGGTGACAGCGGGACTTCAGAGGACAGCTGAGGGAATCAGACACCACACAGCCACACAGGGAACATGGCCGGGACAGGAGCGTGGTAGAGAAGGGGCGGTTTCAGAGGCGTCAGAGAGTTGGAGGAGACTCTCAGGAAGAAGGTCTGGGCTTCGCCGAGAATAAACTAGGGACCAGCGGGCACAGCCTATAAGCAGGCACAGGCTATAGAGAATCGGGTTCCAGCTCAAAGACCTCTGTCCCGTCCACAGGTTCCGGACAAAGGCTGGCTCCCCGGTAGTTATGGCTGATGACAACTGACGTCATGGGTATGCGACTGGACAGGTAACCTCTCAAGCTCCTCTTTTCACCTTGACAAGCATCCCTGTCGCCACCATCATCGAGCAGCACCATTTTCTAAACGGTTGCTAGGTGTCCGGTACATTCCTCGAACCTGGGGATCTTGTAAAAACGCAGGTTCTCATTCCTGGGGTTGAGGTGGGGCCCGGATGTTGCGTGTTTAATTGGAGGGACGCCGTGGTCCCCAGACCACACTGAGACGCACAGCTGGATAGATACTCTTATTACAGGCTGACTGCTCCATGAGGCAAGGACTACTATTATTTCACAGCCAAGGAAACGGTCTAATCTGAAAGGTCTAATCTGAAATTTGATCGCAGATCTGACCAACTTTGTGGGCCAAGTGCTACCCGGATTCTGGGAAACGGAAGCAGCGAGATGAACAGCCCCAGCCTCGGGGTGCAGCCTCAGGGCCACAGAAAACCAGTCAGCAGGCAGGCTGGGCCCTGCTTCCCACTGGGGTCCTGTAGGAGCCTAGACAGAGTAGAGTATGTGTGTCGGGGGGCGGGGGGGTCCCTAAACACACACCCCCAGTTACAGTGGCAATGCCCTGAGGGAGCTGTAATGTCACCCTAGAAACGGTCAGGACCCTCAACCAAGTGGAGAAGAAAACAAAAACAAAGAAAAGTCCTTTGCAGAGAAAGGTCTCACAGGAACTCACTAGAAATGCTCACAGTTGCTGTCCTCAGGGCTGTGATTGTGGGTCATGTTATCACATCCTCGGGTTTTCTGTGGACACTGGACCCAGCCTGCTTCCATCAGAACAAGGGGCAGTGGTTCCGAGCATCCCCATGGGCTGCCGCGGCCCCCAGGTCCCTCGGTGGATCTGCGGGAACCTCACGGGGCGAGCGTGAGGAGCGCAGCCCACAGCATCCCTCCCCTCCTTCTTCTGGGCACACCCCTGGGTGAGCTCAGACTTTCGGGAAATGAAGAGCTCAGCTTCAAGAGGAAGCTTCTGACCTAAACAGCAGCGCCTCTGGACCACTCGCTGCCCTAAGTGCAAGGCAGGAGCACCGGCTCCAGAGCGGGTGTGCAGGATGAAGGACGGCCCGTGCACGCCCGTCACAGCTTTGTCCCCCAACCCACCCTTCCCCACCCCACCCTGCGAGAGGAAGGACTCCCGGGACCCTCAGATGAAAGGCACTGGGTAAGCCCATCCATCATAGAAACCATCCCTGATTGGAGCTTGCCTGATCCACTAATTATCCCTGTCCATCAAGTGGATGACAGCCCTGGAGATAATCAATGGTTGCTTCCTTGCACGCCCACCCTCGCCCACGTGCCCAAGCTCACCAGCAGTAACATGCCTGTGAAAAAGAAGACTGAACCACAAAAGGTGCTCCCTCCACCCATCCACCCTTCAAACTGCCCCATTTGTAACCATAACACCCCAATTAAGTCAAGGACATCCTTCTCCTGTGTTAGGAGGTTCCAGGCCCAGAATCCCCTGGGTAGTCTTCACTTGCAATAAAAAAAATAAAAAAGAGCCCTGGCCCGTTTGGCTCAGTGGATGGAGCGTCGGCCTGCGGACTGAAAGGTCCCAGGTTCGATTCCGGTCAAGGGCATGTACCTTGGTTGCGGGCACATCCCCAGTAGGAGGTGTGCAGGAGGCAGCTGGTTGATGTTTCTCTCTCATTGATGTTTCTAACTCTCTATCCCTCTCTCTTCCTCTCTGTAAAAAATCAATAAAATATATTTTTAAAAAATAAATAACAAATAAATAAAAAAGAACAAATACGTCAACTGCATCTTCAAAGTAGTAGTTATTTTTTTAAGTTTTCTACCAAGGATCATTCCCTCTGTCTACCCCTAGTCTTCTAATAAAAGAGCCGCTGGCCACATGGACTTACATAAACTGGAATTACGGACAGTGAAAGGGAACTAAACATTCAGTACCTCACGCAAGTGCTCCATAGCCACACGTGCCAGGGGCTCAGTCTCCTGGGCGGTGCAGATGCAGAACACTCCCACCCTCGCAGAAAAGCCATGTCGACAGCGCCAGCCCGGACGCAGCGAAGTCGCCGGGGCACCTCTGGGGTGCTGTGGCTGCCACAAGGCTTCTGGTTCTACCTTTCAACTTTCGCAAAACTGGGGTGTGTGCCCTGGTCGACATTTCTTAAAAAATGGAATCCCTCTCCTTCTCCATTCTCCGAATTCCTCTTCCCCCACCCGCCCCCACCTCCATTTTTACCGCCATGTGTGTCCTCTATTATTTCAGACAGTCGTCCGGAGCCACCGAGGAGTTCCAGTGCATGTCACGGTCATCGTTCAGCACACCGTCTCACTTTACATAGACCTGCGGGGCCGACGGGCGTTCCCTGCAACCCTGGGGGGGCAGGCCGCACGGGCATTCAACGCATCCCTCTTCCCCGGAAAGCTAAGGCCCGGCGGGCTCCCATCGCTTCCGGAAGGGCAGGGAAGGGTGTGCCCTCACACCTAATCTGCTTCATGAACTGCTCCCTACGTCTGCCCAGTTCCTCTGAACACAAAACTGTCCCACGGATCCCCCCAGAACGTAGTGCTCCTCCGCAGCTAGAAACCGGGGACTCGAAATCTAAGCCCTAGCCCGGGGGCTGGCCGCTCTTCCCCAAGTGCCCGTAAGGACGTCTGTGTCCCGTTCGGCCTCCTCGCGGTAAAAAGTACCTGTCTACCCCCTCTAACCTTCGTCCCACTAGACAGAGTCCAGAGCTTCTGCTACAGCTGTTTATTCCTGTTTATACAGGTCTACGAGAGAGAACGAACCCAGGCAAAATACTTGGTGACGTGCATACCCCATAAAAATGTCAAGTGTTGCTGTTATCACTCCGTGTTCGCACGCCTGCACTCACCCCCTTCTCCCTAGAAGCACCCGCTCTGGCTGGCCCCCACCCAACTCCACAACTGCTTCTGCCTTGTAGGAATCAGTTCTTTTTTTAAAAAAAACCATATATTTTTTTATTGATTTCAGAGAGGAAGGGAAAGGGAGAGGGAAAGAGAAACATCAATGATAAGAGAGAACCATTGACTGGCTGCCTCCTGAATGCCCCCCCCCCCCCCCCCACTGGGGACCGAGCCCACAACCCAGGCATGTGCCCTGACATAATCAAACCCTGACCTCCTGGTTCACAGGTCGATGCTCACCCACTGAGCCACGCCGGCCGGGCAGTTCTTCCTGGGGGTGATCTCTCCAGCCCCCTGAGCAGACACACAAGCAGAGCACCCAGGACCCTCGAGGAAGCCCACATGTGCCTGGGGTTCTGTCCTCCCCAGTGAGCACCTGGGTCCCTCCTCTACGCACTTTGGAAGTGGAAACTCTCCCAAGGCAGCGGTGGTGTGAGCGACTTGTCAAATCCACCCCGGGGAGCAATGGTGGTCCCACCCTGTGCACACATCTGTGTGCTCTGCCACCTTCCACCAAACAGAGCCTCCTCCGCACCCCGAGCCCCACCCGGCTGCGGGAATGGCGCCCAGGTGTGTGGGTCACGTCTCCGTCGCTGCCCTGCGCTGGGTGTCTTCCCCCTGGTGTCCTTCTGGCCTGGAGAGAGGGGCCTGATGGGCAGTCACGTCCCAGAGTCTTCAGGGACCCGTGGGGTCGGTCTAGGGCTTAAACGCGTGGCTCCAGAGTCTGACTGCCCAACTTCAGATCTACCCCCGGGTGACGGAAGTTACCTAGCCAGCCGTGCCGCCCTGTCTTCACGTATCCGTAAATGATGCCCATGGAGTCCCCACCTCAAAGGATGGTAAGGAGAGTAAGTGAAATAGCGCGGGTGCTGAGAAGGGCGACTAGCACTCAACGAATGTGGCGATGACTGTTTTCATGAGTCAACCAACCATGCCAGCCACCCTGACTAGGACATTAATGAGCACCTGCTATGCTCAGGCGACCGGCGGCGGGGTGAAGGCCGTACAGAGATAAGGGAACGCTAACGTGTAAGCCACCAACCCCCAAGCCTTCAGACGGCACCGAGCCCCGAGTATAAAGTAACGGAAGGTGTGGTTGGTGCAAGCTTCAGAGAGGGGGGGTGATGCCTCCCCTAGGTCTCAAAGGATAAAAGAATTTTCCTGGCAAACAGGAAGAAAGAAGGAAGGGAGGAAGCATTCCTGCAAAAGAAACACAATTAGCAAAGAAACGGAAGTAGAGGAGGTGACGCAACGTTTAGACAGGAGTCACTTTTTCACCTGAAACACGCTCCAGGCAGGTGTAGTGTGGGGGTTGGTGGGCGGAGTGAGACGATCCCTCCTCCTCACTTCATGAGCTGCAGAGGAGGCTCGTGGTGGCTCACGGTGGCCCAAGAGCCACCCCCACTACCACCTTCCCATGGTAAAACCTCAGCACAACCTACCACACATTCACCTGGGAATGTCTGCTAGACCTACAGATAGCGGAGCCCCACCTCAGAGCTACACGGTCAGATCTGCGGGAATGGGCCCAGGGATCTGCATTTTACACAGTCCCGCTCTGCTCACTAACATCACAAACAGCAAGGACTGAGAGTCTTCACACGGGGTGAGATGCATGTCCTTCTGAGGCCTGGAAGCTGTAGCCTCAGCGATTTCCGTCCTAATGCTCCTTGAGATGTAATCCCCGGTGACGAGCACTCACACGTGGGAATGTGCACTGATACTCACTTTCCGAAAGGCATTTGGCAGTGGGTTCCAAACGCCTGGAAACGTCCATACCTGACTACAGCAATTAATTGAGGCCAACGTGACACAATCATCGCCGTTTCTGGTGTCGTTCCCAGCGGCCCGCGGTAGGTTCTGGGAGTGAGGAGGAAGTCCTGTTTAGTGAAATACGGCAGAGCACACCAGCTGTGCCCAGTGCTCTCAGGCCACTGCTCTCCAGGGGAGATCTGACACGTTGATTACACCGCCCTGACTTAGGAGAGTTTACAGTGTAAAAATAAATAGAGGTGCTCATTTAGAGGAGAGCAAAATCCTAACCATGTGTAGCGACCAGGATACATTCATTGCAGTGTTGCTTATAATTCATCAAAACCTGGACACGGCCTCAACACAAACCAGCATGGAACTGGCTCTCACCTCAGGGCCTTTGCACATGCTCTTCCCTAGCCTGGAGCATTCTTCCTCTGATATCTATCTACACACGTCATAAGCTCTGCTCACAGGTCACCTCCTCTGTGAGGCCTTCCCTGACCACCCTTATTTAAAAACAACGACACTGCCCCTGCTTTATTTTTCCCCATTGCACATAATCTTCCCGGTCTATGAGAAGGGACTGACTTACTCAGCTTGTCTGACCCACTCCACTAGAATGTAAGTCCCAGGAGGGCAGGGCTTTCTGTCCATTTTATTTATTGCTGCATCCCTAGCCCTTAACAGAAAACCTGTCACACAGTGGGCCCTCAAATACATGCCGACTAAATGAATGGACTGCAGACCTACCCAACCATGCAAGGCCACGCAGCCACTAACTAGCACGCCGTGGCTTATGATGACACGTATAGAAAGGCAGTAGAGTGAGAAGCTAAGAGAAAAGAGAGAAGGGAAATTTCGGGCATAGCAGAGGCCGCACCAGCCTTCCTCTAAAATGTGTGCACGTAACCCACTTTGCGACCCAGTGGCCACGGGTGACTTTGGTTTTTCACTGAACTGAAAAGTTTCTCTGTCTTCCATTAACTTTATATATCTTGCATAATCTTTGAGAAGTAATCCCTCATGAAATGCTCTCAAAACATTTGCTAATTTATTTTTAGGAAGAAGCTTCCTCCTGGGTGACTTAATTAGGGTGCCCCTAATTAAGGCCAGGCCGACATCAAAGAGGACAGGTTCCAGGGGACCCCTGCCCAGGTCTACTTCTGGTTGCAAGATGGCTCCAGTCCCTCCAGGCGCGGCCCCGCCTCCGAGTGCTCAGATGCCAAAGGCTTGGCCATCAGCTAGCTACTCCTGGCTCTGCTCCCCGCTACTTGCTTCCTATTGGGGTGCCTCATCCAATTATTCAGGCGCAGATCACATCCTGCTGGAGAGCTGGCTTTGAAGGTTCAGTAAACAATCACTTCAAAACAAAGAGCGACCATTAAACCAAACTCAAAGACTTCCTTAATGGCCGCTGCTCCGCTGCAGGAGCCAGGCTCCAGCAAGCCAGGCCTCTCATGTGCAACTGAGTGAGGTCTGTCTCCCTGGGAACTAATCTCAAGGCCGGTCAGCCTCCTACTGCAAATACCCCCCTTCCTGTTTAGCACTCAGCCATGTGTGTGCACAGCGGTTACTGGGGGGACCCTGATGGGAGGGGGTTTCTCCAGCAAAACAAACATGTGTCATGTGGTTGTCACCGTGGACAGCCAAGCCCTTAGGTCTCACACTCCACCCACTCCCCACAGACGTCCCTCTGCTGACAAGTGAGAGACACTGGCCAGGTGAGTCAATTGCCCAACAATTCCAAACTCTTCCAGCAGAGTGAGGCCCCTGGAGCTTCTTGAAGCAGCTCAGAGAAGAGCCTAGATTTTTTATGCTTTATCTGGCTCATCCTGACTCCTAAAGGTATAGACAGAATAGTCATCAAAAGATCCATGAAATACACCCATTACAGAATCTGAAAACGAAATCCTAAAATACGATGCTGTAAGAAACAGTGCAGCCTGGTGGATACGAGCACAGACTGGCGTGGGACTTCCTAGGTTCAAATCCCAGCTGCGCCTCTTACCAGTTTGATAACGTGAGCAAATGGCCTAACCTCTCTGCGCCTCAGTTTCCTCATCTGTGAAATGGTAAGCAAGCAGTAACGACCTCCCTGGGTTGTTGGATTAAAGGTTTTTACTTGTAAAGCACCAGAACATGCCTGGTTGTGCCATGTAAATGCTTTTGGGAGATGGGAGCTGATATTCGGCTCTCAGCTTGGGTGTCACCTGTACCAAAAGCCTCCCCTGACCCTGTCCCCCGATCCAAATGAGAATCAGATCAGACTGTCAAACCTCAGAGGGAAGGTAGGGGAGGGTGGGGGTAAGGGAGAGAGATCAACCAAAGGACTGGTATGCATGCATATAAGCCTAACCAGTGGACACAGACAACAGGGGGGTTGAGGGCATGAGTGGGGTGGTGGGGGGGGGGGGATTGGGAAGGTAATGGGGGGATGAGGACAAATATGTAATACCTTAATCAATAAAGAAAGTAAAATGCAAAAAAAAAAAAAAGAGAGAGAGAGAGAGAGAGAATCAGAGCCCCTCCCCAGGACTCCACGCTGACACCTGCCGTGGTGCGGATCACGCTGATTGCTAACTCCTGTGTGTTCCCCTCCCAGACTAAACCACTTCAGGTAAGGACGGCGTGTCTTGTCCAGAGTTGCACCTCCACCGCCCAGCGGTGCCTGGCACACAGCAGGCACGTCATCCATTTGTACATGTAATGTGTTCCCTCCAATGATTTATTTGCTTAAAAAACATTTCACTCCCGTCTCTACTGCACTGTAAAGGGGAGACACAGGTTTCTTGTATTTGCTGAAACACCCGAGTGCGGCTTTCCGCAGGTACCCCGCTAGAAATCACCAGGGTAGCTCAGACACACAGAGGGCGTAGTTAGCCATTATTCCATGCTAAGCCCTTTACACAGACTTTCTCATTTATTTCTCAACAACTTTAAGAGGGAAGTTGTTCTCCCCACATTTCAGGGATAGGAAAATCAAGGCTCAGGCAGGCTGAGTAACTTGCCCGGAGTCACAGAAGTGGCAGAGCCAGCCATCGAAGGCCAAGGGCAACCCCTAAAGGTGGAATGCCATGAAAACACGGTAGAATCGCCCTAGAATGCGACAAGTCCCTGAGGGTATCTTACCTGACTTGGTGGGAAGAAGAGGGACCAGAAATTATGCAACTTTCTGGGGAGGCCTTGAAAGATGAGAAAGATTTCATGAGGCAACAAGGGCAGAGAGGCCCCTCCAAGCTCTACCGGGGCAAACGGGATGTGATCAAGGAAGCCAGGGAGCCCCGGCTGGAGAGCACTGGGCACGGAGCAGGCCACTCAGCTGGGGCTGAGTCCCAGGGTTCCCTGAGAGCCAGGCTAAGGCCAGGGGCCCCAGTAGGCAGGCCGGCAGTTGGGAAGAGCCCGAATGTGGCCAACTCTTGGGAAGGACAGAAGCTTCAGGAGGAAGCTGCTGCTCCAGGGCAGGCTAGAGGCAAACAAGGCCACTGTTCCTGGTGGTCACTCCAGAAAAGGAGGATTCAAATACGGAGACAGAAAACGCTGGTCTTCACAAGCAGCTCCTCCCTCTCCCTCTCTCTCCTTACCCTGGTGTAAACATCTCTTTAAAAAAAATTTTTTTTTAAACATTAAACGCCCTGGGGACCTCAGCCAGGCACCCAATCCTCCTCTCCCTCCCTTTATATACAGACGCTGGGATTGCAAATACGGAGATGCAAATAGGCGGCCTGGCTGAGCCAGATGAGGTTATAATGAACTGGGGAGTAATTTACTTAGCAAGAAAAAAAAAAAAAAAAAAAAAACTCAACTTCTCCATTTCCTGCAACTTCACTGCAAGCTCTAAATACAGCTGGGTGAGGGGTGGGGTAGTGTTTGCTCTAAGAAGTGGTGGAGATAATTACTACACTGATTTTGAGACGTCAGAATTCTTCACTCCTCATTCTACAAGACAGAATAACACGGGCAACGAACATGTGGGTGCCTGTACGCCAGGCACCGTATGAACCCTCTCACCAGCGTTATCCCCTTTCAGAACCCTTGCAACAAACCTAGAAGGTGGGTCCTTTACCGGACCCATTTTGCAGAACGGGAACATGAGGCTCAGAGAGACTCAGTAACTTGCCCACGGGATTTAAAACCGGATCTTTGACTCCACGGTCAGCAGTAGTTCTAGAATTTCTACAGGAGGGGTTGAGGGGCAATAATGTGGCCAGAAGGAAGTAGAAAGCAAGCACAACATTTTTACTCAGATGGTGTTATAGGTCCGCACTGCCCAATATGGTGGCCGCTAGCCACATATGGCTCGTTAAATTTAAACAAATTAAAAGTGAATAAAATTTAAAAATCAGTTCGTTGGACGCACTTCAAGTGCTCCAATAGTCACACGTGGCTAGAGGCTACCATATCTGGCAATTTCCATTCTTGCAAAAAAATTGTATTAGACAGGACTATTACATATCAACTAATAACAGGCAAGTATTCTAAAGATGCTTTTTCTGTTCTTTTTCTATTTCAATTTATTTAATGTTACTTCACAGTAAATTTATTGTTATTTTAATTTGTCATAAAATACACATACCCTGAACCGCCAGATAGAGGAACAAGCGGGACCTAGAGCAAACGAACCCCGAAACATCGCCGGAAGCAACAGTGACAAACTGAACGGTCCCACTCTGGGCACACCCTGAGAAGGGGCGGGAGGGCCCTTTGGAAAAGAGAGTCATGCTGGGAAAACCGAAGGCAGCAGCAAAAGAGGAAGCCTAAGTAGGAGCTGGACTGCCTCCATGACAGAAGCCCTCGGTAGGAGTCTGCAGGAGCTGAGCAGGCTGGGAGGACAGGACATCACTCAGGCATAGGGTCGCCAGGAGACGGAGCGGACTCAGCGTGCGTAATACATTCACATATAAAATGTACCATCCTGCATTGCTAAGCATACAGTGTTAATTAAGCACATTCACACTGTTGTACAACCATCTAAAGGTGCTTTTACTCAGATTTAGGTAAGGTTGAGAAAACCCTTTGAAGGTGATGAAATTGTGTACAGCTCCACGTTCCTCAAGCCCGGCTACACATCAGAATGACCTGGGGGTGCTTTTTATAACCCTGGTACCCAGGATGCACCCCAGAAACAGGGTCCAGGCTTCAGTGTCTTATGGCTCCCAGAATCCAACGCACCTGTCCCTGTAACCACGCCCTGTCTACCGAAAGGGGCACACCTGCCCAGAACCAGCTCCTCCGGCCAGACCACTCCGCCAGCCCCCTGAAGACTCCGGCGTGTGGGAGGCGGCAGGAAAGGGAGTCCCCGGCCAAACCTGCCGTCCGCCTCCAGGAGGCCACGGATACTGCACACGCTAATACTTCTGCTGCTGGCCAAATTCTTTGAGCGAAAGAAAGCAAATAAAAAGACACATAACTCAAAAGGCACTCAATTGATTTTTTTTCACCCACTTAAACTAGACAGGAAAAGAAAAACCACTTAGAACTATGACCAAGGCCATATGTGCCAAGAGGCGGCACAGGAAGGAGTTTTCTGGTGATCCCATCAACTTCTCCAAACACAACTCAACCCCAACCGGAGGGCTACGGGGCGTAATTAAACACAGAAAGCTCCTTTACAAGGGAGTTCCAGGGCTGGACGCGAAATGAGTTCAAGGTAAGGCGTTCTCTTTGAGGAGCCATTTGAACTTTGGGTGAACTTACTCAATTCCTATAATTAGGAGGCGTTGTCGGGCTTGGACAGTCATCCTGCCTCAGGGACCGACGTATAAATGCGGCCCTCTGGCCCGTCGTGGAGGCGCTCTGGGGACAAGGACAGGAGCCAAGGGTGACCGCTAAAGCCTGGCCCAAAGGATTCTTTCCCCTCCACACACCCAGGGAAATGAGAGGAAAGGAGGATGCCAGGCTATCTGTTAGAAAAGACGGGGAAGCGGGAGAAGGAAGGAAGCCCCACTATGTTGATGTGTCATGAATGAAACGATTTCCACGAAAGTGACAGCCAGATGGGAGCCGCCCACCCCAGCAACTATCCTCACAGCAGCTCACTGAGCTCAGGCTCACACCTCCAGGCTGATCTGGGCCAGAGGCCCGGAGATCAGATCCCCTGTCTTCCTTGGGCCTCTTGTGGGACTCAGGCAAGTGAAATGCCAGCTTCTAGAAATAAGTCCATGCCCCGATCTCTACCGTAGGCATGTTCTAAAGCAGCGGTTGCCAACCGGCGGTCCGCAGACCACTGGTGGTCCGTGAGGTCCGAAAGGTTGGCGACCGCTGTGAATCTAAAGAGACGGAGCGGACTCAGCGTGCGTAATACATTCACATATAAAATGTACCATCCTGCATTGTTAAGTGTACAGTGTTAAGCACATTCACACTGTTGTACAACCATCTAAAGGTGCTTTTACTCAGATTTAGGTAAGGTTGAGAAAACCCTTTGAAGGTGATGAAATTGTGTACAGCTCCACGTTCCTCAAGCCCGGCTACACATCAGAATGACCTGGGGGTGCGAGGATCAAACAGGTCAAGGTCCAAATAGCAGTCCACCTCACCACGGCCTTAGACAAGGTACTGACTCTCCAAGCGTCCAGTTTCCTCATCTGTAAAGTGGGGTTGATGTGAGAATCACTTGAATCCATGCATGCCAAGCCCTTAGCACAATGCCTGGCACATAGTAGGTTCTCACCAAGTTCCTTTCTGCCCCGTTCACCACATGCAGTGAATACTGAGCACCTACTTGCTCTGAACAGGTGGCACGCCAGAGCATCTTACATCGGGAAGCCACAGAGATGGCACAGCCCTTGCCAAGGCCTCCCCTAGGCTAAGAGGTGGAAAACATTGATGATGGGTGGGCTGCTCTGGGATCTACACTGGGTGGGTTTGGGCTTTGCTTTTTGGGGTCTTGTGTGTGTAACGTGTGGCACATCCTCAGATGAAACCTTCTGCAGACTCCAGCTAATTCCAGGGAGAACCTTGGCAATCAAATACAATAGGTTTCCTCCATGCTCAGCCAATTAATTTACTCCATTTGTCTCTCTGCTTTGCTACTTAATAAGGCCATATCAGCAGTGCAATCTGCAAATCTGAGTTAAACTGCTTAAGGCATCAGTTCCCTTTAAGGAGCCCCAAATGCCTCTTGTCTGATGTCCTAGGCAGCTGACTCTGTCCTCTGGCTTTTGTTGGGTTTGGGGAGAGGTATTTCTTTGTTTCTGTGGAGGTGTGGGTTTTAGGGGAAAGTATCCTGAAGGCAGTTCCGAGAAATAATGGTGAACTTGAAATGATCTCATTTTTCCATAACCGGTTTTGAACATCTAAAGGTCTCGCTACAGATGGAATCTTGCCAACTCTCACCCATCTCTGGGAAGATGGAAAAAGCCTAGATGAAAATTATAGATAAAGCGTCTAATAGATCAATAGCTTCAACCTTTCCACCCTCCAAGCATTTTAACAACCTCAAAGGAGCTATCCAATTGACAGGTATTATTTTAGCTTTTTCCTTTTCCCTACCCCCAAGGTGCAAAGTAACGAGTTCAGAAGCCAAGAGGTCAGCAGCCGAGGAGACGTAATATGCATGGGACATACTTATACTAAAACTGTCCAGTGTTCACCTGAAATTCAAATGTACCTGGGAATTCTGTACCTTTACCTGCTGAAATCATAGCATGGAACTTGGCGCCTGCAACCCTGCTGATGCTTAGTAAATACTATAGAATTTGAGGTACATGTTACTCAAATAAGAACGGAGTGATAGCTGAACCAGGCGAAATTCAAACTCAGCTTACCTTCCATGCAAACCATAATCCAAGACTGGCCTTCTCTCTGCATCTGAGGCATTACTAACTGAGGAATCTCAGAACATCCAGCAACTAGTTCTAAACTATTTGGTTAAATGTGATGTACCAGGATTTTCCCACAAAAACGCTCAAGCCAAGATAAAAAAAAAAGAAAAAAGAAAAAAGATTTCTTTCCAAACCTGGACTGTTAAGATTTGCACTGGGGGCGGGGGGGGAGACAGATCTATGTAGAACAGACCCTAGATCTCTGAACAGGCACCCATTCCGGGCAGTTCCCTGCTGCCAATTTTATGACATCTTTACTTCAACTTTTCCCAGAGGCCCAAACTGAGGAAGCTGTAAAACCCTGGGCAAACACAGCCATTTGCTAAGAGAAAAGCCGGCGTGGGGCCCATCTGTACTTTACAAGGGCTTTGCTTGTCCTGCGTTTGTGTGTCACCCTTTACAGAGTGGCCCGCCTCCCTGGGCGCACCTGGCCACTGGCAGAGGCCTTGGCTGGGGTGTCGATATCTTCCTCACAGACGCTTTTCGTCAAGAGTCAGGGGGCGTCCTGCAGGGACTGACTGGCGCCCTGCCCCAGGCGGGACTCCACACTCTCCCTGAAGGGCCACCGTACGGTACTGGACCTCAGCTACTGAAGGCCCACAGGCCAAGCAGCTCTCCAAGGGCGGCCCTGTGGATCGGTGGCTCCTGCAGGCCCAGCGAAAGGCCTTCCACAGAGCAGGCCCCCCGGTAAACACTGAGGAGGTCAACCTCTCCGCTGACTGGAACCCCGAAGCCAACCCAGGAGGGAGAAACAACGGCCACTCTGAAATCACTATCCAGGGCTGGGCCCACTACCCACATTCCTGATCTTATGATAAGTGAGGGAAAACATCGTGACGTGCCTTTGAACCACAAAAGATTTCCATGGAACTCAAGAAGTCCCTTTAGCAGTTCTAATTTTGGGCAGAACTCCGGAGAGGGGATATTGGTAGCAAACAGCGGTGGGGGCGGTGGAGGGGGACTGAACAAGGCCCCTATTCTGCCCAGCACAGGTGCTGGTAACAGGACACCCTGTCTAAGTGAGACCTGGGTGGGGAACGCAAGGTGTGGTTGGGTGTTTTTTTCACTCCCAGTCACATTACATAACCCCAAACACACTCTCCGACCTGGTCCAAAGTTCTCCCTGCATCAGGCCCAATTCAGCTCCTGACCCGCTGATTCTTGAGCAAGAAGGCCGAGAAAAATATTTGATGTTAGCATCCAACTGTTTCTGAGCTAAGTTAATTATTAAAAGAAGAAAGACAGCCACAGGGTGAGCTGCCCTCAAGTTTGGCCAGAGTCTCCTAGTCCTAATAGCTCCCCAAACATCACCGAATTCTACGTGGGTTCAATTACTTACATTTTAAAAAAATAACCAATGAAAAATTACAAATACCAAATCAGTATGGTGTACACCTGAAAGTCATATAGTGTTCTGCGTCAATTATATCTCAATTTAAACAAATACGATGTTTGCAACAGTTATCCTGTATTTTCCAAGGACTTGGAGAGAAACTCGGAAAAGATTCCAGGACCTCCTTAATGCAGTCAACATTATCTAAACATCAGAAGCCAGTCAACTGACTTTCCACACACAGTCACTTCCAAGCTGCCGCTCCCCGAGACAGGCAGGCGATGGGCCCGTGCCTCCAGCCACATGAGCCTCTGGCTTCCCCTTTTCCTCTGGGGGCAGCTCACAGCAGACGACGTGATTTATGTGGATGGCCGGAAAGGCAGCCAGGAGGCGATTTTGCACACCACCACTCATTGCTGACCCCCACCACAGTGCGGTGGAAGAAAGGGGAAAAACACACGGTTTCCTCTCGACAAGGAATCGATAAGTTATTTAACAGCTGCATCCCAAAGGGAGCAAAGTGAGGGTTTCTTCTGCACCCCTCCCCCTGGAAAGGATGACACGCACTCCCTGACAGCCGAGGACTTAACCAGATGAAGGATCGTTAGAAGGAAGCAGGAAGAATCCTCCCTAGCTTTTCCTTGTCTTGGGAGCTGTGGCTTTGGAAGATAGATGGTGCTAGGCCTTGACATGACTCCATTTGTGTTGTTGTGTTGTTTTTTTCCTCCAAAGAGGAAATCGACTCCCTTCCTGTGCTGCTGTTGTTCATTTTGGAGAATCAAATGCTACTAAAAAAGCCACTTTTCGTATCTTTCCTCACCCCAGTCCAACATCACTTCCTAGAAAATGACCTAAATTTTTTCTCAAGGTGGCATTCCAAATGGGTGTCCAACATTTATACCTGTCCTTCACAGTAAACAGAAAGGGGACGAGAGGTATTATAAACCCATCATGGGAGTTCAAAGAGGGGGGGAAAAAAGCAGATTAGCAGGGCATTAGAAAGCCAGCTGATTTCAGTATTAAAAACTGACTTTTACTGCTGGCAGCGTCATGCATATGCATACTCTACATCGCTTATCCTATATGCCCAAATTTTAAAAGTCCCTTCTAAAATTTCACAGTCAACTAATTCATGAAGAAATCTCTTAAGAAGAAAACTCCATGAAAATTTTCAGCAACTATCTTACGAATAAACAAGCTTGGAAATCAGACACCCCCCTCTCTTTTTCCTTATCTCTCTACTCCCCAAAAGTCTGAAATTCTGCAGACCCCAGGGCATGTTGTAGCTGTTGCTTTTAAAATCTTTGCTGCCAAAACAAAACCAACAGAAACCCTTAAAATGAGTATCTTCCCACAGGATGTTGAACAAATGCTACTACATTCAAAGGGAAAGGACTCGGGAACCACAAACTATAGATCCTGCACCCAAGGGGCATTAAATGAGTCTTTATTTTTAACTGGACTCTTGGGGAGGAAAAGACATGCCAACGTAGCACCCACAAACCCCCCAGGCCACAGTGCCGCAGGGCGGCCACGGGGTGGCAGGTGGAAGCAGAAGGGCCCGCCCTGTGGAGGGTTACCTACAGAAGGGCTTTGGGCTCCGACCGGTAAATGGGAAGAACCAAGGCTAGATTCTGGATTGAAGAACAAAGAGAGAGGGGGAAAACTCTGGATGTGAACACCCTGGAACTGCAGTGGGCAGGCCTATTAGGTCACTGGGCTCTTGTTACTACCACTGGGGGGCTGGAAACACCCATTTCTCTCCCTAAAAAAACACTAAGCGGCTTTACCAACCCACCTCAAATTCTTCCCCTAGCGATCAGAATAGGTGTGTGCCTCAAACCAAATCTTGTTTGATTATAAGGCCTGCACAATTAAGTTAACCAGAAATGCTCTAGGAGTCCATGGCGGCACCAATCTTTGTCTCAAAAGAGCACTTCAATCGTGGATTGTGGGCAAAGGAATGCAAGGGGCTGTCTTTGAACAGGGAATAATCTAATTCCAAGTGGCTGGATTAGAGGCATTCCGGGGCAAACAGGATACCTTTGAAGATAATGCTGCACGGATGTCAATTTCTGACAAAAGGCACGGGCTCTGCAGAAGGATTTCAAAATAGACCAGACCAGGACAGAGGCACCTTGGAGAAGTTCACCCTGGGCAAGGTGGCAGCTGGTTCTAAAAGCTGAACATTCCTTCCCAAAGTCCATCTCCAAGGCCAAGCCCTGTCCAAACCTTACACCTCATCAGACAAAAGCTCCTCCCCGGGCCCGGGCAGCGGCTGAAGGGGGGCTGTCCACACCCACTCGCCGCACAGCTTCCAAACCTGCCCACTCCTTTCGGAAGCTGAGCTTTTAATTAAACCACCTCCCCGGATCTGCTGAGGCAAATTGAGGCTGGGCGGGAGCCAAAGAGAAGCTCCCTAAATACACACGGGGGGGGGGGGGGGAAAGATCCCCCCACCGCCCCCAACTCCCACCTCCCGCCAGCCAGCTCCAAAGGCTGATCATATTTCCTTTGGGTGAGTAACGGAGGGCCCTGGTCTATCTCCAGGCACAGGAAATCCACGTCCAAGGACCAGGTGATCCCCCGTCCCACCCCTCGCAGGAAAAAGCCAGGGTGTTGTTCTCCACCCCAACACACGCGTGTGCGCGCGCACGCACACACACGCGCGCACACACACAATTTTCACAGTCCTTCCAAGAGAAAACCTGGAGTCTGTGTGGTGGGTACGTGGGGGGGTGGGGGTGCGGGAAGGGGGTAAGTTACAATTGTTTGTGGGGCCCCATCTTGCCTTCAGGCTGGGAGCCTCAGCCAGGGAAAGGAGGGGGCCCTGGCAAGGCTGCTCTGGGAACTTCTGCTCCGCGCCCCGGGGAGGGCCCGAGGGAAGGGCATGCACACCCTCACCAGCTTTGAAAGAGCCTAATTAATACCTAATTTGTTCCGATCCCTCCAGGAGGACCTGAAAGCCAAGGAGGGAAAGGGTGGCTTCCCTTCCAGGCTCAGGCGGGAGCTCCTTTCCGAGGCCAGGCAGAGCCCCCAATACCGCGCCAGGCGCCCCCTCCCCGTACCCGGGGGAATCAGGTGTCCGCCCAGCATCCAGCCTCAGCGGGTCGCAGACACTCCCGTCCAGCGACAGACAATGGAAAACTTGGAGCCGGGGCCCTGAGCCCCCCCAGGAAAACGAGTTGAGGCCGCCCCCTGGGACAATGAGCAGGGAGAGGGGAGGGAGCATCAAACATCCCCGTGGAAGCCGCCGGCCGGTGACCCAGCAGAGCCCGAAACGGCGCCCGGGTTGAGCAGGTGACACCCGGGCCGTGGCGCTCCCGCAGGTGGCTACCGGCCGCCGCGCAGACCAGGACCGGGCGGCTGGCCCGGGGCGGAGGCGAAGCGCCGCGGCCAGGTCAGCGCGCGGCGGCCAGCGCCGCAGCCGCGCCCCCGGCGACCTACCTTCATGTCGCTGATGATGGTCTGGAAGAGGCCTCCGAGCGCGCTGCATTCCTTCTCAATCACAGCCTCCATTTTCCCGGCGCCGGCGGGGACGGGACGCACACGCTGGGCCGCCTGGACTGTGCGCGGGACCGGGCTGCCTCACCCCGGGAGGAATTTCACACTCGCAGCCTCTCCTGCAAAGAGGACGAAGTGCCCGAGGTCGACTGTTCTCTGCCCGAAATAATAACAATAATTTCAAAAGCCAAACCGCTCCGTAGGGTGATGCGCCTACAAGCAGCGCTCGGCTCCTGGCCTTAAAAATGCCCGGGGAAGGCTGACAATCAGACCACCACTGGTGCCCACGACGGAAACGGCAAAGCCCATCTTGAAGCAGAGAAAACCGCCCGCTGACCCAGGGCCAGCGCCATTAAAAATGCAAGGTGTTCTAAATTAAAAGGTTTGGGGAAAATTACAAAAAAAAAAAATCGCCCAACAGCAGAGCGGGTGAGCTCGCAGCGCCCGGATCTGTTGCTCGCAGCCGCAGCCGCCGCCTCCTTTTCACTCCTGCGCGCCCGGCCCTGCGCTCGCTCTGGCTCGGCTCCCGCGGACGTCCTGAGAGGCGCACGCGCGCTCGTGGCCGTGCGTCCGCCGCGGGGGTACGGGAGGGCGCGCGCGCGCAGGCGGGGCTGGGAGCGCGTGCCCGGGAGGCGCGTGGGGCGCGGGCAGCGGCGAGGCAGCGGCGAGGCGCCGGCGGGCGGTGCAGCGAGGATCCGAGCCCGGCGGGAGCCGCCTCCTCCGAGCACGCACAGGGCACCTTCTTCTCGCCCGGCCGCCGGTCGCAGCGCGGAGAGGGCGTGTCAGCACGAGGCGAGGGGAACGCCCACCCCACAATGGCTGCGAGCGCCCGGAACGGAGGGTGCACCCGCCACTCCCCGGGGACTCACGGTGGCCAGCTTGGCGCAGTGTCCAGCAAATAGTGAGCACTCAGTAGGGCGAGAAAACTGCTACTCCTGCTGCTGCTGCTGCTGCTACCGCAGGCTTCTCAGAATAGGCGCGGTCTGTGATATCAGGACTGCAATGCAAGTCACGACTGCAAACAGCCGAATATGTCATTTAAGGAGAGTTCGGGGCGTGTCCTGCAGCGGGTTGCGGAGTTCAATAAAGTTGCAGGAGGCTGGGAAAGTGGATTGATTTGCCATTGCTAAATTAGTGGCAATAGAGCATTATTGCTGACTGCCCGTGGCTTGGACAGTTTGTCAGGCCCACTGAGGTCAATGGTGTTGGTGTAACTGCAGAGAGCCCCGTTTAACCTGGAAAGAGAGCGAATGTGCCCCAGTTGACTGGGGAGCTGGTGTTTCATTTTCGCAGCTCCACCGCCTAACTGCACCGATCTCATTTAGATCAGCACCAAACAGACAAGGAGGAGGGCGGCTCAAGGAGCAGCTTTGAAAAGACCTTGAAACAAAAGCACCAAACTCTGGGCTGTTCCCTTGGCCCTTGAGCTGACCATTGGCAGCACAAAACACACAAGAGGAAATTACAAAAGAAACCATATGCAACATGTTAGGGACTATTTCAGACTCGGTGATAGGATAAGTTCTGGCTTTGAAAAACTGGGTGAATCGAAGAGACGCATAGATCTGCCTATCACCGCTCAGAAGATCATTTTCCCCTGGGCCACTCTGCCCAACTCTTAACCACAACCCTCTTTGTCCACTTCTCTCGCCAAAATCATAGGAAGGCGTGTTGCTTCTGGAATGAACTGCTCTGGTTTGGATGTATAGGTCTCACCTTCACCTTGCCATTAACAGCGCTGACGCATAGTTTGTTCTTAATCATTATCGTTATTAGGACTTGACTACTATAAATATTGTAGTGATCGAGATCACTGCTTTTAGAGCCAGATTGCCTGGGTTCAATCTAACGGAATGGCCTTGGGCCATACTAACGGGGCCTCAGTTTCCTCATCTGTAAATGGGGATAAAGATAGCATCTATTTCACAGGGCTGTCCTGAGTTTCACCCTAGACCAGTGATGGGCAACCTTTTGAGCTTGGTGTGTCAAACTTCGCCAAAAACCTGAGCATAACTCGGGTAGTGTGTCACTTTGAGGAAAAAACATTATTTCGCAAATGTTTCATCCTCAGGAGCAGCAAATGTTTCATCCTCAGCATGCGGCCGCCTCAGCGGCCGCGTGTCATTAGAAATGGCTACGCGTGTCAGTGCTGTCACACGTGTCATAGGTTCGCCATCACTGCCCTAGACTAATATATGTAAAGCATTTAAAGCAGTTCCTGGCACATAGTCAACATGCACTCAATAAATTTTATCAACAGAAAGAGATTCACAATAGCCAAGATGTGGAAACAACCTAAATGTTCATGGCGGATGAATGGATAAAGTGTGGTATATACATACAATGGGTTATTATTAGCCCTCAAAAGGAAGGAAACCCTGCAGGATGCAACAGCACGGATGAACCTCGGGACATTATGCTAAGAGAAATAAGCCAGTCACAGGACAAGTACTGCATGATCCCACTTCTATGAAGTATATAATAAAATAGTCAAACTCGGAGAATCAGAGAGAAGAGTGGTGGCTGCCAAGGGGTGGGGGTGGGTGCTAATCCATGGGCATGAATTCTCAATTATGAAAGACAAGTTCTAGAGGTCTACTGTACAACACATACTTACACTTAACCATCCTGTATGATATACTTTGAAATGCGTTAAGAGGGTAGATCTCATGTTGTGCTCTTACCACAATCCAATAAACTTTTAAAAAGAAGAAGGAAGGGAGGAGGGACCAAGTCAGGGCTCATTCCAGCCCTGGCCCCAGAGGGCACGTGGCAAGCCTATACTGTTGGTGTGCTATCCCTCTGACTTGGCCAAGGGCCTACTGTGTACATTGTAGGGGTTGTATGTATATTATATCTAATCCCCACCACAACCTTAAGGAGGTTGTCATACTAGCCTTCATTTTACTCTTGGAAAGTGGCCAGCAGGACTTCAACCTCGGCTTTCTGACTGCCAGGCCTGAAGTCTCGCTTCTACCCAGCCTCCAGCCCTCCTGGCCTCTGGGGCTCCTGACTTAGCCCAAAGGACACTGTGCTCGGCTTTCTTGCCACACACCTGAATGCGAACGCCCTGAACACACAACCTTAGCAGTGTTTAAAAAGCACACCTCTCTCTTTTTTTTAACCCTCACCAGAGGATATTTTTCCATTGATTTTTCAGAGAGAGTGGAAGAGAGAAGAAAAGACAGAGAGAAATATTGATGTGAGAGAAACACATCGATTGTTGCTTTCTGCACGCGTCCTGACCAGGGCCCGGGCTAGGGAGGAGCCTGCAAATGAGGTGCATGACCGGAATTGAACCCGGGACCCTTCGGTCCACAGGCTGACACTATCCACTGAGCCAAACCGGCTAAGGCAAGCACACCTCTCTGGTCTCCTTTCCCTCAGGCCTCTACTGGCCTCGGGACTGAGAAGCAGGCCCCTGTCTCTCAAGAGAAAGGCTCTCCCTTGAGGGGGATCCTGAGAACGTTCCACCAGGCAGCAAAGGCTCAGAGCTGGGACAACACTTGGTATTTTTAATAAGTCTGTGGTCAGGCTAGTGAACGGAGGGATTTTGAGCAAAAAACTGACAAGGTCAGATTTACACCCCTTACGTTACCTTCTTTCCCCATAGTTGAGCATCCCCCTAACTTTCTCCTTGCTTTGGAACACCCAGCATTCACTGTGCAGACATCAAGACCCAATTGATATATCATTCCTCCCAGAAACTTTTGCTTTTTGTTTTGTTTTGTTTTTAATAGCTCCTAGAAGGAGGAACCCAAAGGAAGGAATCTCTACCAGAATGAATTTCAACCCCAGTGATCCTGGGAAGGAGAGATCGGGAGGCAAGGATGCCTCCCCAAAGCAGCTCCCCACACCCTCCTCCCCCCAGGGAAGGTGGTCAGGATGCGCCCCCCCCCCCCTTCTCCTCGCGCTGTGGCCTCCAGCAGGCTGTTTGAGCTCCCGGCCAGCCTCTGTTTCTTCGGGGTTCCTACTGATGGGCTCCCAGGGTTGAAATGGATGTCAGATGCACGTCTACAGTAATGCTGCCCTCATGAGTTCCCCTCCTTCCCAGAAGTGATTCTCAACCCAGGCTGCACCGAGGGCTCTGCCTGGTCCCCAGACTTGGCAGCAATAGGAATCCCCTGTGGGAATTTTAAATCACTCCCACCAGGGCTCCACTCCCAGGGAGACTGATTCAGGTGTCTGGGCTGTGCCCTGGGCATCGAGACTTTTCAAAGCTTTCCAGATGATTCCAATAGGCAGCAAATTTACGAATCCGACCCATAAACAATTAAAGTGGAATCTCTGGGGACTGGGCACCAGACTTTTTTAATGTATCATACATATTTTATTCCATCCTCATAGAAGGATATGGAGGGTGTGTGTGTGTATTGTCATTATTTGTTTTACAAAAATGGGATCACACACACATACGTTTTTGGATCTTGCTATTAACACTTCCTGTTAACACTTCTTGCTATCAATGGTTTCTGTAAAAAATCCCCCCAGGTCCATTAATATTATTCTAACACATTCTTTTTCTTCTTTTAATTTTTAAATTTTGATGTAATCATGATGTATAGAAACACTGTAACAGTAGGGCAGAGGTTTCTCATTTACCCTTCATTAGGTTCCCCAAATGTTAACTCATTATGATATTTGCTTCATGCTTGGGGATGCTTTTAAAACTCCACAGGTGTCTTTAATGTGAGGCCAGGTTGCCATGTGAGGCCCCGGGGTTGCTATGAGACTTCAGATGCTGTTTGTGACACTCCTGAGCCTAGTGAGGGGCTTTGCATTGCAGGCAGCTGTGGGAGGTGGTTAAGAGGGTAGGCTCTGCCCAGCCGGTGTGGCTCAGTGGTTGAGCCTCGACCTATGAACCAGGAGGTCACGGTTCGATTCCCGGTCAGGGCACATGCCCCAGTTGTGGGCTCCATCCCCAGTGTGGGGCGTGCAGGGGGCAGCTGATCAGTGGTTCTCTCTCATCATTGATGTTTCTTCTATCTCTCTCTCCTTCTCCCTTCCTCTCTGAAATCAATAAAAATATATTAAAAAACAAAAAAATAAAAAGGAGGGTAGGCTACCTAGGTTTGATTTCTGGCTTCTTCACTTCCAAGCCTTCTGTGCCTCCGTTTCTTCATCTGTAAAGTGGATAATAGACGTGCTAACTCCAAAGGCTATGTAAGGTCTGAATGGGATTACTTATGTGAGCACACAGTAGGACTCAATAAAGTGTAGCTATTAATATGTATTGATCATTATCATGGCTCATCTATGAAAAAAAAATTGGTTTAAGCTTGCTCTATAAGTAAAATTCTTTATGAGCCCAGAGCCACTCAATCTCTTAGAAAGTCTGAGGAGTTGTCAGTATATAAAGCATCACAAGTTTAGAAACAGAATCCCCCTTTGAACATGAAACTAGTAAGAGTCAAGATATGCCATCTACACAGTGACTCACTGTCAGAGATGTTTGACGTGTGTTTGTGGATGGTGGCCTAGGAAACACCCAGTTATAGCCTCAGCGTGTGAATGTGACCTTGGTCAGGAAACTCATGAAAGAAGGTGTTTCCTTATTAACTGACTAGTGGCCCGGTGCACGAAATTCGTGCATGGTGGGGTGGGGGGGAGGGTTCCCCTCAGCCCAGCCTGCACCCTCTCTAATTGGGGACCCCTTAGGGGATGTCCAACTGCTGGTTTAGACAGTCGGACATCCCTCTTGCAATCTGGGACCGCTGGCTCCTAACTGCTCACCTGCCTGGCTCCTGATCTCCCTAACTGCTCTCCCCTGCTGGCCTGATCACCCCTAACCGCCTCTGCCTCGGCCCCACCACCATGGCTTTGTTCGAAAGGACCTCCGGAAGTTGTTCGGTCTAATTAGCATATTACCCTTTTATTAGTATAGATTGGTAGAGAGGCCAAAGTGATGCTGGTGCAACAGCAGGGTCACAAGCCTGTGCCTATGGGGGTCGGACAGCGCACGTGAAGCAGGCCAGGTGCAAGTTCACAGAACAAGTTCTCCAGCCAAAGGCCAAGTGGGAATGTCGGCCCTTCATTGCCACAGGTTCCAATCCTTCCAGAGGGACTGAAACTTTTGAATCTGGATGTGAAGTTTTCCCCCAAACCAAAATACGTTTTCATTTCTAAATTTTTAAAAACTCCTCTGCAAGCTGCACGCAGCCTGTGGTCGTGGGAGTCTGGTACAGGGTCTGGTTCATGGGGAAGATGTGAGAGGGAGAAAGAAGCTGGAAGAATGCATGTTTCTCTGGGACCCCAGCGGATGGGTCTCGGTCACCAGGAACGTGTGTCTGCTCTGTAGGGGGGGAGGGACAGTTCAGTTCCGTTCCTGAGATGTTTCCTGAGCACCTCCTCTGTGCCAAATCACTCTTGTTCTCCCGGACCGTCGCAGTACCCCTTCCTTGTCTGTATTCTCCCCAGCTGTCTGCTGACCCCAACTCAGCTTCTGAGCTACCTTGGTATTGAGAGTGGCATTCTGAGGGGAGCAGATGTCCCGCCGCCCATTATAGAACAAGACAGTCCAGGACCCGATCGCTCCCTCTTCTGGAACGTGTCTCTTTCTGTTTCATACAAGCACAACGGAAAAAAAAGGAACATGTGGTAAGTGAGATGTGAGTTCTGGTTAGAGTAGCAATAAAAGAGCGTGAAAAGCATGTTATTCTAGAAAACCTCTAACGTGCCATGCAAAGCAATTGAAAAACATCTAGTTATTTCCAGTCAATCAGAGGCGCCCGAGTTTGCCTAGAAATGGAAAATATGACACTAACCCCAACACACTGTGATGTAAACACAATGAAAGGGGGGCTTTTCGTTTTTATGAAGAGGCAGATTCTATCCCCTGAAGCCGCCTCCTGCGACAGCCACGTAGACACGCTAGGTAGACGTAATCAGAATCCTTTGAAATCCATGGCAGAACCAGCAAGAAAGAAGGGCCAGAAACAAAGAGGAAGCTGAAAACCAGAAGAGAATGCATGAAAGCTGATGCCTCGACTGCCCCCTTGGTTTCAGGGGCCTGGGTGTTTAACCCCAAAGGGGGGGGGGGGCGAAAAAGAGGCCTGGGTCCAGGTAAGGAGGGAAGTGCAACTGAGAGCCCCCTGCAGAATCAGGACCCGCGATTGCCCAGCTTCGAGGGCAGCTGCAGCAGAAAGCAGGGTGCCCACCAGGACAGGGAGCTGGGCTCTGGGTGGGCCTAAAGCGTCCCCTGAGAACTTGTGACCGGAGGCCTATGCCACGGCTTTGTTTGGAGTTTGAATTTGCCTTCCTTTGAAAGGATCCCGAATGCCCAAGATGAAAATTGATGTGAAAACTGGGCACTGGCCTTAAATAATCCTGGGTAGCCTGGCAGAAGCTAATGAGAAATGACTCTGAGGGGACAGACCCTCAGTCAAGTCCTCATGAGTTTCCCACAGATAAAGGCTCCTGAAATGAGCTCATAATTCAAAATTATAAATTGTACAAGGAACAGTCTGCTGATCATGTTCCAGAGTCAGCAGACACAACTGACATCAGGATTTAACCCATAAGAGCTAAAGATAAATCAACAGTCTAGTAGATAAATATGTTTTAACTGGTTAAAATATCAAAGAAGGATACAAAAACACAAGACACTATGAAAAGGATGGAAAACACTGGAAAAAAAGAATTAAATACACTGACTAGCAATGAAAAATATAATCACTGAAATTACCATATATATATTTGAACTATAAATGGACAGGTTGGGGAACTGAATAGATGTAGAGCTGAAAAGAGAATTTTTTATAAGAAAGATCTGAAGAAAGCACATAGAAATAAAGTAGAAAATAGAAAAAAGAGGCTATGAGACAAGAAGGACATAGAGAATGGGGTGAGGGGCTGTGGGGGGAGGGGGGGAGATATTCCAAGAGATTTTGGCAGAGAATTTTCCAGAGTTGATGAAATGCATAAATCCTCAGATCTGAGGTAGCACAGCACATTCTGAACAAGATTAACCCAATGGACATATGCTTTCCTGCTGCATCCCCCTAATAAAAAGTTTTTTTTTTTAATTTTATTAATTTGATACTTCTAGACATCATAAAATAAATGAACATAAAACATCATTTTGGCTAACTCAGAAGGTAAGATAAACTCCATTGAAGTGGAAATACACAGGAAAGCTATGTACATTTAGGCAGATATTCTAAATTCTGTATTAGGTTAATAGTTACGAATGAAAATTATAATTTGTACTATACACTCATTTCCTTCAAACTGGCAAAAAAAGAACCCTTGCAATAATTTTTTAAATTGTATTTTCTGGAACATCCTTGTTGTTGGGTGGGGCATGCAGTAACATTGCTAACGGGACTAACATATCTACAGAAACTGAAGGAGGGTCCCCCATCTAGCAGTGTCACTGTGTTGACCACACTTTTTCTTTTCAAATTTCTCTTTCAGGCTGTTTATCTGGAGTTTTGTGTCAGGAGGGTGCTGGCAGGAAACAGATGGTCCATTGCAACCAAAAATAGAGTAAACTTAAGACACAAACTCTTTACAGGGACATGGGCAGGGTCTAGGGAAGCCAGGGGGCAGTGCAGTTCCAGGGGGCCAAGGTGGAAAGCTATCAGCCCCCTCCACCACCACCCCTCCAACCCCCCAACCCCCCTCCACTCCCCCCCCTTCTCCCGTGCCCCCCCCCCCCCCCCGCCCCCCCACCCTCCTGGGCCTGAAGGGCTAGGACAGAAGGTGGAGCTGCATGGAGAGGTCTGCCTCATAGGAGCTGTAGCCCTCAGTAGAGCAAATGTTGGGGACCAGAACCAGGACCCCTAATTTGCCCAGTACAGTTTGTTTACCTCCATTGTTCATTCACAAAAGTGTCCCAGTTTGGACAATAAATTATTTGATCACTTGCACAGCGGAGCCTGTGGGTAAACAGTCCATAGGATCAGCTTCCTGGGGAACAAAGCACAGAATGGAGAATGGATTGGGAGTGGGAAGAGTAATGGAAACTATTCAGGACAAACACCTCCTGCGGAGTCATAAATGTGTTTTGTTTTGTTTTCTTAAAGCAGTTTTATTGAGATGTAATTCACATACCATAAGATGCACCCTTTTAAAGTTTGCCATTCAGTGATGGTTCGTATATTCACGGAGTTGTGAAACAATCACCACAACTAATTTTAGAACGTTTTCTTGTTAGAACATCAGCCCTCAAAGCCACTCTGTACCCACTGGCAGGCACTCCCATTTCTCCTCCAACCTTGCCATCCCCAGACCTAGGCAACCACTAATTTACTTTCTGTCTCTATAGATTTGCCTATTCTGAACATTTTCTATAAATAGTTTCATACACTATGTGGCCTTTGGTGCCTGCCTTCTTTCTCTTAGTATAATGTTTTCAAAGTTCATCCATATTGTAGTGCGTATCTGTACATCATTTCCCCTTATGGCTGAGTAATTCTTCATTGTATGAATACACCACATTTTTGTTTATCCATTCATCCATTGACGGACATGGGAGTTGATGCCACTTTTTGGCTGCTGTAAACAAAGGTGCTGTGAACATTTGTGTATGAGCTTTTGTATGGTCAGATGTTGTCAGTTCTGTTGTTTATCTCCCTTTAGTGGAATTGCTGGGTCATATGGAAAATCTATTTGTAACCTTCTGAGGAACTGACAGACTGGTTCCAGTAAATGTTTTTACTTTAATTCCATATAATTCATAAGGTTTTTCACAACATGAAGTAGCTCTAACAAAGTCTTTGTCAATCTATTCGTAACAGTGGCACCATCCTTCCACATCAGGAATTTTGGCTGGCCCAGTTGGCATGGCTCAGTGGTTGAGCGTTGACCTAGTATGAACCAGGAGGTCACGGTTAGATTCCTGGTCAGGGCACGTGCCCAGGTTGCAGGCTCAATCCCCAGTGTGGGGTGTGCAGGAGGCAGCCGATCAATGATTCTCTCTCATGATTGATGTTTCTCTCTCTCTCTCCCTCTCCCTTCCGCTCTGAAATCAATAAAAAAATATTTTTTTAAAAAAAGAAGAGTTTTGGTTTCTTTGTCATCCCCAACTAGTCATTGGTGGTGTAGTATGTAGTCAATTTCTCTGTTACCTAGCATAGCTGCCATAGCAAATTGCTTACGGATTCTAGCAATAGCATGATTTTAGACATTTAAAAATACAATTTTAGAACAATCCCATTGTTTAGCTGTTTCTAGCACTAAGACTCCCAGGAAAACAAAATTCTACTGTAGCCAAGAAACATTCTGTCTTACATCTGCCTCTTATAAGTTTGGCTAGTAGGAGTCTGTCACTCAGGGTCAGTTAGCCCTAGATTCACTGGCCCTAGATTCTGGACCTGCAAAGCTACGTTCTGGTTTGTTTGGAAAGCTGAGTATATGTGGCACACGAATTAGGCAGGCATTGGGGCAAGATGCTGAGCACTAGGAATGTAACATCTATAGTCTTTGCCTACTTTGCACATTTAAGTGACTTAGCTTGCTAATGGGCTTCCTCTTCCTGGAAACCCCACAAGCATGCTTGCAATTTCAGGTTTTTCCAGAGCAGATGCGTGCTTCTTTCTCCCAGATCTTGGGTTTCTCTTTGAAATCAACAGCAAAAACAGGGGCATGGGGAGACCTGTCTTTAATGGAGGCTATGCGCTAGGGTGGGATGGGTATGGGTCTTGGAAGTCATAGGATTCAAGTTCAAATCCTAATGTTTCCATATTCCATCTGTGTCCACAAGCCCTAAGTGGCCCTGTCCGTGCCATCGCTGGTAAATTGCAAACCATAGAGCCCACTTATAAATCCTGAGGATTAGAGGGTATGTGGTCGCCAAGCCTGACCTGTCCCAGGCACTCAGAAGGGGGCTGTTCTTCTGAAGGCTCTTCTTAAGGTGCTCCCTCTTTAGATTTCAGTAAGGGAGGTTTTGTTTGGGGGTGAATTTAGGCCTCTGAGCCAGGAGACATTTAATCAATTGTTTCAAAGCAGTTCTGCCTTGTTTACTTTTAATAATGGGGTTGTTTGCCTTTAATAATAAGAACCAGACCCAGCCCTCCTGCTTTCTGAAGCTTGTGAGCAAATGATGTGTGTGAGCGGCTCCCTCCGTGGCGATGTTTACAGCCACAAGTGGCCAGCGGCCGCGGGCGACAAGTGAAAACAGGTTTTGTGCAGGGGAGCCCTTTGCAGATGCTGATGATATTTACCTGCAGCCCTGCCCGCCCTTCAAAGGCGAGGGGACTCATCACCCAACTAATGAGCACAGCACCCCGGCTCCCTGTGCCCAGGGCAGGAGCCAAGCTACCTGGTAATCTCCCTCAGTGATGCCTGTAGGGAGATAGAGGGAGAAAATAGGGCTTGCCCCCTGAGCTTAAGTGGCTGTGTGACCCCAGGGGAGCCACGGGTCCTCACAGGACTCTCTCACTTCCCTCATTTGTAACCTGAGAGGTTGGTCCCTTCCAGGTGATGGTGAAGGTAAGGCTTCCTTCCATGTGACTCTGGCTGACCTCCGGGCCTGCCTTTAGGCTCTCTCTGGATTCTCTGTCAGCTTTAGATATCTAGGTGTCCTTCATCTGCCCCTGCCCATGTGTGCATGGTAATGTGTTGGAAACTTCTGGAAAAAGAGATGAGGGAAGGAATGGTGTTCTTTGCGCCAGGCAGTGACTCAAGGAGCACACACAGTGAATGGAACCACACTGGGTTAGGGGCGCTGACCCTCTGCGCAGTCAGAAATCCATGTATAACTTTTGACGCCACCAAACCTTAACTACCTATCCTTACCAATTACATAAACAGTCCATTAATACATATTTTGCATGTTATATGTATTATATATTCTGCACTCTTAGAATAAAGTGAGAGAAAATAAAATGTTCTCAAGAAAATCATAAGAAAAAGGAAATATATTGCTAGTACTGTATTTATCGATACCATAAGTTTTTAAAAAATCAGCGTGTAAGTGGAGCTTCGCAGTTTAAACTCATGTTGTTCGAGGGTCAACGGGATATATAAATACAGACAGCAGACCCCCCCACCCCCACCCACCCATCACTAGACAGAACAGGGCAAACACTACCCGTTATCTTGTCCCAACTGCAACTTGGATACTTCATTTCCCCAAAACTTGTTGTTTATATTTACTTTACTCTTAAGCTATTTTAACCTAACCATGTTGAAGAGGCCTATCCATCTCACATCCTTACAGACATATTTTATAGAAAAATTCAAGCCCAATCATGAAACGAAAACAGAGTTCCACAAAGTGGTTTCCCACAATCTAAATTTTTCCGCGAGGGAGCTTACCACTTCAAATGGCGATCCATTTCCTGCTGCTCATAACGGTTTATTTAAAATACTTTCTTTAGGCCGAGCGGAGATCTTTTTCCCTTGGTGAAGGGAATTTTCTTAAGGATTTATAGTCAAAGCACCGGGTTTCTTTAAGCATCATCTCTCAGAGGAGAAATCTAACCCGCCACACGAGTCACATACTTTCTAGCCACTGGGACTCAGTAACTTATTATTACTATAGAAATTATGTTCTATATATCCTACATTTATTTATATATTCTGCTTGATAATGTAATTTATGTTTATCATCTAATATGTATTATACTACATATAATAATTTGAAAACTAGATTATAAAAATTCAAATTCAGTAAAAGCAGTTCCACCAGGGGACTCATTCATGAAAATGGAATGATCCTTTACCCAGTAATTTCCCCCAGGGGGCCTTTAAATAGCAATCTCCCGCATTTTGATTCAATCTGCGGCAATCCCATTTAGCTGCGTTACTGAACCACCTCATGGTACAAGGGAAGGTAAACTGGGTGTTGGGAACCACTTGGCTCTCTCTCTCTTTCCAACTCCCTACTAATTCCTTTGGCCATTGATCGGCCTCCCCCCTCCCCCGGCGCCCCCCCTCCCGCCAGGCCATTTGATCTGTGGGCAGGATGAGCAGGGAGTGAGGCTGCTCCACCAGCTGCGCTGGCTTTCCAGAAGCAGAGAATTCGAAGGGACAATGCAGTTATGACAGAAATGATTAATTGAATAACTCACTTGAAAATTGTGTGCGGCTCCAAAGGCCTAATAGCTGATCAAGTAGGAGTCGGTGCAGCAACCTGGCTGAGAACGACGCCAGAGGGGAGAATTGTTTTTGAGCGCATCCCATCAATGGCTTCCAGAATGCCGGAGGCGTGGTTGCAGGCAGTAACATTTCTGTAATCCTGATGATATTCATTTGCATAACTCTCCAAGTTTATGAAGCATTTTCACAAATAATGTCCAGGCTCTCACACTGACCCAGAGGGAGGGAACAGGGCTCAGCTGACCTGCGCCCCAGAACTGGAAGAGGCTTGGAGTTCCTGGACTTCCCAAGGGCACCGGCTAGGAGGCGGCGGAGCGGCACCAGAGCCCAGGACGTCTCCTTCAAAACCTCTTAGCCAAACGGAGAAAGGCAGATATCACATGATCTCACTTATTTGTGGCATCTAATGAACAAAATGAATTGGCCAACAAAATAAGACCCGAAGCAGGGAGGCATGGAACAGACTGACACACCTCGATGTGGGGTCGGGGGTGCGGGGGTGGGGGGACAAGAAGAGATAAACCAAAGAACTTATATACTTATGCATAGCCCATGGTCACGGGCAATAGGGTAGTGAAGATGGGCGGTGGGGGGAGAGGGGAGGGAGGAGGGGAAAAAAGGGGGGGAAATGGGAGATATCTGTAATACTATCAACAATAAAAAATATATTTAAGAAACAAATCTCAACAGCACCCCACACTGACCGCCAGAGCGCCACGGCTAAGATCACCTTGTCGAGTTCCTCTGACCTAGGAAAGAAGAGCGTACCCACTCAATACTCTGCTCCATGCCTGGCGATAATTGGGCTTTTGGGGTACAGATGTCCAAGCAAGATTGCTATCCCCCAAAGCATTCACATCCCAGGACACATGCCAGCATTATTTCCGATTTTAAAGCCATGGGTTCTTTTCGGTGGCTGTGATGAGAGAGACCTTCACGCAATTTATTGCAAAGGGTCACCCTTAAGAACCACCAAACCTTTCGTATTGAGAGACTGAATATACAAACAGACAATGGCCAGATCATATAAAAAGTAAAAAACAAAACAAAAACTAAACCACAGAACTTTGACCTGCAACCTGCCCAGGAAATGAGCCCCTTATCTACAGTCAACCCAGGCAGCCAGCCTGCTGTCAGTCACACTTGCAGGAAGCCAGCTTGCTATCTTTAGTGACAATCCAGGAAGCTACACAATAATTCAGTAAAAACTGGCCCCAAAGGGCCAGGATTAATAACGGATTAATAACTAACAGCTTCCCTAATTTTTTGTCCCTGTTCTAACACAAAGGACCAATCAGAGAAAGCCAAACATGTACTCCTAGCCAATAGGAAATCCCGCTTCTAGTTAGCCCACCTCCAGCTTCCTCTGTCAACAGCCTCCAATCAGGGCCCAGGAAGCCCTCCATTCCTCCCTCTATAAAGCTCTCCCGCTCCTCTGCCTGACTTTGAGTTTCTGCCAAACCTCGGGGGCCGACTCCCTTGCTATCGCGAACTCTGAATACGCAGCCTGTGCCGTTCTCATTTGGTGGGTCTTCATTTATCCCCACGGTATAAAGCAGAGCTGTAACACGGCCCGTTCATACACGTATCGCTCTCCTCAAACATGTGTAGCTGCGGTTGTGATGTACAAAACACAAATTCATTTGGAATGCGCAGTGTCTATCATGGCTCTGAAATGCTGTTACACTAAAGAGAAGAAAGCGGCTGTGTAAGAACTAGCTTGGGAAAATGGTAAGTGTGAAAGCAAGCTTTCACAGTATGTGTACTACGGCTTCATGATCTTGGGCAAGTTATGTGGAACAGTATGTATACTGTGACCCCAATCTGAAGACATACCATAAAGAGCCGAAGGATTAACAAGTGCTCACAGTAAATTGGGCGTGAGGTTAAACAATAACAGCAGCAACCGTGAAGGCTTCTATTTTTTGAACATTCAGTCGTCCTAACAATAACCCTACAACGTGGGTTCTAGCATTAACCTCGCGTAGGGCAAGGAACCGAGGTTAGGAGAAATCGAGTAGATTGCTCAAGTTCACGACACTAGTGAACTTGTGGACTTGGGGTGGAAGCCCAGTCCAGACTCCAGACTTTTTCTGGCTGCCGTTAGCGTCTGGAAAGCCTGGCTCTGCATGGCTGAGCTGTAGGTGACACTAATGTTGGCTCACCGGCTTTTCTATCTTAGTTTGAGGACCAGAGTCCCGGTGTAGTTGTGTTTTGAATAAATTTCCATCGGGCTGAGGGAAGGCGCTAGATCGGAAGGTTGTGTCCTAGGCCAGCCCCTGCCACCAACTGCCATCTAGCTCTTAGGCGAGTTCCTCGTGTTAAAGTGTTTAACGTTTCTGGCATGTGCGGCTCTGCTTTCTCCTCCCCGGTTTTCAGAGCATTTGTCATTACTTGCTCCAGGCCGGCCTGCTCCGCCCCTCTGGCCTGCAGTAATGACAACAGTAAAATGCATCGAATGGCAGGCTGTGTTCTGTATTGTCTCATTTAAGCCTCGCCCTGACCGTACCAGGGAGGTGCTAGTGGCGTCGCCTTTTTGCAGGTGGGGAAACTGAGGCATGGAGCGTTTGAGTAACTTGCCCAAGATCATGAAGCCGGTGTGTTGGAACCAGGACTCTACACAGGTAGTTTGACTCCTGCACCTGGATTGCTCACGGCTCCAGTTCCGCCCCCTGCCATGCCAACTGTGTGAGGGCAGGGGCACGGCTGCCAGCTTTTTCACTGAATTCCCAGCACCTACCTCAATGCTTAATGCAAAGTACATGCCTACTAGGTACTTACGTGAATGAATGAGTGGCTCCTATCTAATCTGCACAGAGCCTAGCACAGCATCCCATACACCGTGGATCAGTGCTCCTGGTTGAGTTGATCCCATTTTCTCTCTAGTTATTGTTAACAACCAACTATACTCGACGAGGCATCGTTTCCCCTGCCTCCAGCGGACTTTGGTTCGCATTTACCCAGGTCTAAGCGTGCCTTTTGTTACAGTTGGACGTCCTGTTGGATGACAAGGACCATTTGTTCCAACAGGTGCTAGGAAAGAGACCCTTGACTTCTTTCCCACCCAGATCTCTATCCGTAACGGGCATCTTTCCCCTTCAGGGTGTATTGTTTTTATTCCCCAATGAGTGGCTCTGTCGTGAATGCTTCCAAAGAGCCCTAGCCTGTGGGTCCCCTCCCTCCCCTCTCTCTGCAGCTCTCTCGCGTCTCCTTGACACCATTTACAGGTGGGCGGGTGAAGTCTGCAGCGGCTCCATGAACCCAATTCGCTCACACCGAATGCCTGCCTGGAGGTCCCGTTCGCTGCTGGCGGCTTTTTTTGGGTTGCTCATTTCCCAGGCCTGGCACTAATAGCTTTCTCAGACATCTCCGGGGACCTGGACTATTTTGCATTTGTAAGCCACCTTTCTGCAAAGGGCCTCCAGGTTTGAAGTGTCCTGTGACCACTTATTCAGTTGGAGACGTGTCAAGGCCACGTTCACAGAGAAGTGAAGACACATGGCCAGTGAGTGTGACATTGGCAATGTCCTTGTGGCACTGGATGATCACGCAGGACTCCGGCGTGGCTGAAATAATGTCGGAAAATGAATGTGTGTTTTGTGTGTTGTTTTTTTTTTACTGATTCTGAGAATTGTTCTGCTATCGCTTTAAAGCAGGGTGGGGGGATAAAAAGGAAGTGCGATTGTGTGGGGACAGACTCAGAAAGGAGGAGAGGAAGGAAGTGTCCGATTGAAGGCTGGAAGACTTTGGATCCGCCCAAATCCTCAATGATCACCGCCACGCCCAGCCCTGAGGGTCGGGATAGCAGGCAGCCAGAAGTCTCCAACCTGTAATTTCGGTTCCTTCTCAGAGCCAGGCCCTTTCACTAGTTCATCTCACAAGTGTGCAGTGAGAACGGTCCTAGTGACTTCTTTTGTAGACGGGGACACTCAGGGAAGTCGCGTCACTTGGCCAATAGCGCACTGCTAAGCGACGGGGTCACCTTTCACAGTCAAGGTTGCCTGATGCCGAAGCCCGGCTTTCCCTCTGTGCCCCCACCCGCCACCCGTGCACCACCCACGTGCTGTTATCTCGGGGTTCTCCTGACTGCGTCCCTTGGCTGTCTAGTGGTAAACCCCCTTCAAACAACCGGGAACAGTACACACTCGTGCAGGACACTGAATTCTCCACGACAGTTACCTTTGTGGTGAACGGTGGCCCCGCTAAGAGGAAAGTCCCCCGTGGGGGGAAGACAGGCAGCGGGAGGAACCGGCCTGAGTCACCCTGGGTGCGAAGTGGCAGAAAAGCCCGAGGAGGCCCCGGTGTTTGTTTGTTTCCATGACTCCCCACCCACCCCTCGGCAAAATTAATTTCCTCCCCGAGCTCCCTTGCAGCCCGGGCATTCCTCTCACTCGTCAAATATTTGTTGACGGTTTCCACGTGCTGGCGGAGAGCTAAGATTAGGTTCTGCTGCATATCACAAGGCAAACACATGCAGTGGCTTAAATAAGGCAGAAGCTTATTTCTTCCTCATGGAAAAGTCTACATGTTGGCCGTGCAGGACAAGCATGGCGGCCCTTGGAGTCCTCGGGGACTCAGGCTCCTATCTCTCTGCTCTTTCCTCCTCGCTGGTGGCCTCTCCCTTAAAACCACCTCCTGGTGCGAGCCGGCTGTGGGGCCCTCCATGGGATGGAAGGAGAAGGAAGAGCAGAGGGTAGAAAGAGGCCCTTCTCAAACACATCAGCTCCTTTTCAACAGCCTCCCAAGAACCCCCAAATAATTCTTCCACCCGCTTCTCGTTGGCTAGAATCCACTCCCATGCCCACATCTGGCTGCAGGGGTGGCTGGGAAGTCCAGATGTACTTTGGGGATTACCGAGTAGCAACATGCACAGCTAAAAAATGAAGATTTACTATGGAAGAAAGGATAGTACAGTGGACTAGGGGACGTAGGGGTCAGCAAACTATGGTCTGCAGCCAGATCTGGCCTACCCCCTGATTGTGTAAATGAAGTTTCATCGGAACACAGCCAAACTTATTTACACATTTTCCACGGCTGTTTTTGTGCTATAAATAGTAGTTGTGATGCAACATGGCCTGCAAAGCCTAAAATATTTACTACCTGATCCTTTACAGAAGAATGTTGTTGACTCCTGAACAACAACAAAGAGCAAATAGTAGCTTGTGGACAGATAGCTACAGCCAGGTACTGGGAACACAGATGTGGGCTCCGTCCTCAGGCAGCTTACAGTCTAGCGAGCGCGACAGCCAAATCAATGACTAATTAGCACCCGGTGTGATGAGTGGAAGAGCAGGATTCTGTTCAGGGTTCTTTGGGACCACAGAGGCAGACCATCTGAAACGGAGTGCAGAGATGGGGGTCAGGCAAGCTTTCTGGTCGAGTTTTATGGATGAGAAGCTTGAAAAGAGAGAGGGAAAGGACTTCCAAGCGGAGGGGAAAGATATGCAAAGATTGGAGGAGTGAGATGCCTGTTGTTATGCATTCATCCCACTCTGCATCCTAGTCGCCCTTGAGTCTGTTTTCTCCAGAGACCATGCATTTTTTCCTCCCCAGTGCCCGGCGCTGTGCACTGCTTCAGTGTACCCAATGCCTAGGTCTTGCAGGGACCTCCCAAAGCTCGTCACTTAGTGGCTCACCTCAGCATCCCCTGTGGTTGTGTTATACCTACTCTGGGGGACCCTGACCCACTGAACCAGAATGTGAAATGGGTGAGGGTGGGGTGGAGGGACACTGAGTTCCAGTTCCAAGTTTGGCAATCACTAGATGAAGGCAAGGTCTTTGGATGACAGCCCCAGCCCCACCACTTCCTGCCCTGTGTAAGCCTGGACAAATTGTTCCGCTTTTCTAAGCTTTATTCTTCTTCATTCGTAACGATGGAGATGGCACCATGAGCTGGGACAGTTCAGGATCCTCAACCGCGACGCTGTTGACATGTTGGACTGGGTGATTCTTTGCTATGAGGGACTGCCCCATGCACCGGAGGGTTTTTAGCAGCGTCCATGACCTCTACACACTGAATGCCAGCAGCACCCCTGGACGGTGACAACCCAAACTGTCCCCAGACATTGCCAAATGTCCCCCGAGGAGGCAAAGCATCCCTGTTTGGAAACCCATGGGGATTAGGTGAGATCATGTCTATACCATATCTGTACGTAGTAAGTGTGATAGCCATCACTATTATTGCCATTAGTGCTCAGAAAATATTAGTTGAAAGAATGAATACATGTCATGGGAGAAAAACAAAAATTTCACAGGAACTACTCCTGGTTTTAGGGTGGCAAACGCAGGACAGGACCTCTTAGCCATGACTAACACCATGTTCTGTTAAACCCACCTGTCGCAACTCTGTGTTATGTGAGCAATGTTGACTGAGAGGCATTTTCAAGTGAACTGTCGGACACCTGCTGTTTGGGGTCTATTTCCGCACGGCCTGATTGAGTTTTGGGGGAAACACCCACCCCCACTCAGCCATGTGCTTTGCTGACCTTTGTGTTGGTTCTGGTGGTGGATCATGGGACTAAGGCCCACGTCATCTGGGAAGTCCAGTCTCCTGGCCGCAGAGCCTAGGTCAGGAGGGGAACAGGCCTCCAGCCGGGTGCAGCCAGAAAGCCCCAGGGGTTTGCTTGGACAACCCCGAAGACGGATTTCCATTCCCCACTGGACTTGAACGTGAGAGGCCCTAAGGTCTAGACTTCAGCTGGGAAGGGAGGTTGTGTCTGAGGAGATGAACGAGGTAGAACTGACCAGCGAGATGGGGAGGAACTGAGTTCTGTGATTGTGTCTGAATTCTGTATTCAGCTAAGCCTGAGGCCCAACGTAGTCACCAACTATTTGTGTTCCTGGGCTAATGGATTCTATCTTTGCTTGTGGGTTTGGGCTAGTTTTTCTGTCCTTAAAACCAGTAACCTCCTCCCCCACCTAATCCTTGATCCTGACTATACTAAGAGTACAATGCTGTATGAGTATCCACGGAATGCTTTGGGTGACAAATGATAGAAAGCCCAGCTCTAAATGGCTCATTCTTGAAATGCCCAGAGTACGCAGGCTTCAGACCTGGGCTCCAGCTCCATTTCTCTGCAGCTCTCTCGGCCCCGCTGTCCTCCTGGTGTCAGCTTTGCCTTTAGGCGGCTCCCCTGGTGCAAAACGTGGCGGTGGTTCCAGGCCTCGTGGGTGGTTCCAGGCCTCGTGGGTATGTGTCACCAGGAAAGAAAGAGGAAGGGAGTCTTAGCTTGAAACCAGCAAACAGAAGTTCTGAGCTTTACTGTGGTTAGACCAGCTCCGAGCACGTGCTCAGCCTCAGACCGAGGGGATGGAGGGATCTCCCCGGGCTGTCACCAGGACCTGAAGCTGGACTGTGGGGGTGGATCCGTGCCATGCAGACGCAGAGCTGCTACCCAGTGGGGAAGGGACATGGGTACTGGGAAGCCTGCTCACTACTCATCTTAAAACAAGAAAATAGTATTCGGTGTCGACTGTTACTGTTTAGTATCACCTTTCCGTTTCTCCATGCCCTATCAGGATCCCTTCTTCCGGCTCTTTCAGGATTTGTTGGCTGATATGTTAGCGATTATGTCACTTCTGTTAGGGTTGCTTGTCTAAAATCTATATTCCTTACTAGAAAAGTAGGGCAGAGACCACATTCAGCATCTTTTCTTTTCCTCATTATGGCCCCATAGTCAGTGCCAACTGCCAGTTAACACAGTGGCCTGCAACCTAGAAAAAGCAAGCTCATTAAGGTAACTGGAAGCAAACGAAGGGAAACATATAACTTACAAAAATGCAAACAGGCGCCTTCTCTCTATTTTTTTTCCTTGGCGGTATACTTGGACTTTCTTTTATTCAGAGTTCCAGAAAGAATATGCCAGGACTGATCTTCATGACGCCAACGGGCTGTCTTCTGAATCAGACACGTGGCTGACCGCTGGGCCAGTCATGGAAGCCAGTTGTTTGTGAGGAAGAAGTGTTTGATTTGCAACCCACCTGGCCTATCTGCAATAATTGGCCCATGAACTTCAGGCCAGATATTGAAAGACTAGACCTGAAATGAGGCAGAAGTGTATTAACTGAGTATATTGATTGCTTTCCTTCAGCAGGGGGTGTTTTATTGTGTTGTTGCTTCTGTGTGTGTGTTTTTTTTAAATCCAATTAAATGTGTTTCCCCACAAAGCAAGGACAAAGTGTTTCAAGGCCAGCTTGCCAAAAGAGTCTAGAATCGCCTGAATTGTCCTTTCATGACTGAAGTTTGAATCCCTCCTCCAAACCCACTGGCTGTAGGATCCTGGACAAGTTACTTAACCTGTATAAACCTCAGTTTCCTCATCTGCAGCATGGGGATAATAGCATTACCCACCTAGTAGAGTCAACAACAAAAAAAACCTGTAATAATAAAAGCGTAATATGCAAATCGACTGAACGGCGGAACAGCGGAACGATCATCCAGACAACCTTCCAGACGAAGCTGGGGCTGCAAAGGCTGACTCTTGCACGAATTTCGTGCATTGGGCCTCTAGTAAATGAAATAATATCTGTAACAGCGCTTAACACAGACCTAAGTCAGGGGACATGCTCAGCAATGCCAGCCATTAATGTAGCGGCTCTTCTTATCACTGGGGGTGTGAGTTTGGGCAACTCAGACAAATCTGCCAAGGCACCCGTCTTTTCAGTTGGGAATCCAGGGCAAGAGTCCCTCCTATACAAGGCTGTTGAGTGGAGCACACAGTAGGTGTTGACTCAACATTAGCTCCAATTCACTTGCACCCATGCCCATCCCAATCCGGAAGAGGAGGGGTGGGCGCCCTTCCTTCCCCCAGCCCCGCTCACCGGTAGAGGTGGCATTTGAGAAGCTCACGGTTTGTTTTACAAATAATTAGGAATCTAGGGCAAGGAAACCCTGCCTGGGCTGAGAGCGACATTATGGTTGAGATCTGATAGTCGCAGACCAAGCCAGCCAGCCTCTGCGGTTCCTGTTTCAACCACTGTTGACCACACTGGGCTTTCCGACAAACCTGCCGACAGGGAGGCGGAGCCCTCGGTTGGAACAGGAGAGGGAAATGGACGTGGGCAGCTGCAAAATGTTCTGCCTCCTGTGAAACACAGTGCTAGCTGAGGCGGGGAAAGCCTGCTGCCCTCTGTACGCTATTTTCTCCGTCGCTTCCAGTTACCTTATGGGCTTTTTCCTAGGTAGCAGGCCACTGGTGAGGGTGGCATGTGGCATGTGTGGAAGCTACTAGCTACTAGGGTGATCATCAAAAGATTCACAGCCTGAAATACCCCTTGGTTTCCACATAATGGTTTGAGGGTAGTGGGTGTGTTGTTTGGGGATGCGAGGTATCTATTCTCTCTCCCAGGGGTGGGGGACGTCTGGTCTGAGTGTCGTATAAGGCCCACGGAATCATTGGGTCTGGCCCTGCCAAAGCATTAGGAGTGAGTTAATGAAATGTCTGACCAAACGCAGCAGGCTAATTTTTAAGTGGATAATTTTGTATGGCCCTGGAATGATATAAATGTCCACATGGCCCTTGGCAGGAAAAAGGTCCCCCACCCCTGCTCTATCCCATGATCCATTTCTATGTCCCAAGCCCCTAGCACGGTGCCTGGCATAGAGCTGGGACTTGGTAGACATTTGAAGAGTGAGTGAAGAGAGGAGGAAGTCACTCACTAAATAGGTCATTGAACCAACAGCAAACTCTGACCAACGAACGGTGTTTACAGCCGATTGATGACTGAGCATTCCCAGGCTGGCCAGGGGCTTCCTCGCTTGGACATTTACTGACTTGACCCAGGGGAAACCTGTGAGGGCCGGTTGGTCCCAGTTTTCAGGCAGGACAAAGGACAGCATCAGCCCAGGCCGAATGGCCTGTGAGCTTGTGTGTGTAACTGGTGGGTGTCCAGGGCCAGCCAGTTCGGCTTGGGGACAGGAGCACAAAGCCACAGCTGCTGAGTCCCTCTGTAAGGTCATTGTATTCAGGTTAGGGATCATGTCCTTACACCCTGGCCTCCCTGTCACCTCCGGCTCAGTGAACCTCTGTCGGCTGTAGCATGGTGGGACACAGGCTCAGAGAAGGTTGGGCCTGGAAGGAGCAAGTGGAAGTTTATTCACTAGGCCTGCTGACCACACGCGTCCCAATTACCTGCGACACTGATTCTTCTTGCACATGGGGCAAATGAAGCCCAGAGAAGTCAAGTGACTTCTCTAAGGGCACACAGCTTGTTTGTAACTCAAGATGATTACACTAGAGCAGTGGTCGGCAAACTCATTAGTCAACAGAGCCAAATATCAACAGTACAACGATTGAAATTTCTTTTGAGAGCCAAATTTTTTAAACTTAAACTTCTTCTAACGCCACTTCTTCAAAATAGACTCGCCCAGGCCGTGGTATTTTGTGGAAGAGCCACACTCAAGGGGCCAAAGAGCCGCATGTGGCTCGCGAGCCGCAGTTTGCCAACCACAGCACTAGGGTGATCATCAATCCGCTGCCCCCTGCAAGACCTCCACTGGGGATGGAGCCTGCAACCCGGGCATGTGTCCTGACTGGGAATCGAACCATGACCTCCAGCTTCATGGGTTGACACTCAACCACGGAGCCACACCGGCTGGGCTCAACCACTCTTGAAATGAGAAAATGGAATTACTTGTTTTGATGTTAGAAATGCAGTTGTTATTTATGTCTCTGTGTCAGTAGACATGGCCTTCTCAAGAGAGGTACCACTAGGCTACAGAGCACCTTTGTGCAAATTAGTACACGGCCCCCTTTCTCCCACAGAGGGCCTGACCCATGTGCCCACAGTGCAGCCTGGACTGCCGTCCCCACGCTGTGGGGCAAATGGCCTTGGGCTGTACGTGGCAGCCCTGCTCTGAAGGACGAGGAACGTACCTTGTACTTTGGTTTGTACTCCCACTAACAGAGAGCGGGGCTCCCGGTGTCAAAGGAAGGTGGCTGAATGGCTCGAGGCGGCATGGTTGACCCCTAGCAACCTCTGATCTAGGCGTGGCCTCAGGCTGCCTCACGCAGGAAACAGCAGACTTTAACCTGGTATGGCCTCTCTGCTCCAGCTCTCGGGGGATTGGCCAGTGTCGTTCAGTTCCCCAGAAATACAGCACGCTGGGGTGACCCCTGAGGCCCAATGTTCAAAGTCAAGGCTGGGCGTGCAGTGCCGAGATGTGAGCTCGGGGAAGTGTCGCTGGAAATAGTGCGATGCTCCATCCTCTTCAAGAATTCCAATTCCAGCCGAAACCGGTTTGGCTCAATGGATAGAGCGTCGGTCTGCGGACTGAAGGGTCCCGGGTTCGATTCCGGTCAAGGGCATGTACATTGGCTGCGGGCACATCCCTGGTGGGGGGTGTGCAGGAGGCGGCTGGTCGATGATTCTCTCTCATCGATGTTTCTGGCTCTCTATCCCTCTCCCTTCCTCTCTGTGAAAAATCAATAAAATATATAAAAAAAAAAAAAAAAAAAAAAAGAATTCCAATTCCAGCCCTTTCGTTGGGCGGAAGTCAAATAAGAGCTTTTGGAGGCAGAGCTAAGCCTCAGCCTCACGCAATCCTGCCTCCACCCCCTTGAAAGGTAGGAACATCCAAGAAGGCTCCCGGCAGCCCCGCCTGCCCCATACCGGTAGTGACACTTCGGCCTGGTAATAAATGTCCAGCCCTTAGCCTTTTTATGACACTGCTCAACCCAGAGCCATGTTCCATTGTTATCACAGGGAGTGACTATTGTCCCTCAGCCTGCCCCTGAGGAGGACTTTCCATTACTCAGAGCATTCTCAGCTTCAGCTACAATAACAGCAGTAGCCTACTTTTAGGGAGCTCCTCTCAGGGGCCGGGACTTGGGTTCAGGGCTTTACTGGGTTATATCACTTTATCCCCACGGTCACCCTGTGAAAGCAGCATCATTATGCCCATTTCCCAGATGAGGAAACTGAGAGTCAGAGGAGTTAGTACGTGGGGAAGCCAGGACTCAAACTCACACCCCAGGGTGTCTCACCACAAAGCCTGTGTTGCTAACTCTTATCCTCCCCTTAGTCTTGCTGGATGGCGCACCTTCCTAGGTGCTGGGCACAAAGACCTGGGGGCGACCCTGTCTCTACTGTGCACGTGTTTGCACTGCTACATTTATTGAGCGCTTGCTGTGTGCCCAGCGCCATGCTAAGCAGCTTTTGTGGATTTACATGCATTTTCCTGTTTAATCCTCAAAGCAAGCCTGTGACTAAGTACCACTGCCCCACTCCCCAGGTGAGAAGGTCAAGTACTCACTCAAGGAGAAGGCGGGATTCCAACTCCAGGACTACATGACCCAAAAGCTTGTTTTCATCCAAAGGCCAGTATTTCTGGAAGCATGGCCCTGGCTCTGGTGCTGCACGTAGAAATGCAGATTCCTGGGCAGCACAGTAGGGAATCAGAACCCCCAGCAGTGGCCAGGACAGCACCTTCCCTGCCACGTTCCTCAAGTGGTCCTTATGAACATTTATGTTTAAGACTCGCTTCCGTGCCTAAGTGCCGGTAACATGGGCATGCTCACGTCTGAAAATTTATGGAGTGATATGTTTCTGATTAATCACTTTTCTCCATGTCTGTTACATATGAATGAAAAGTTTACTTTAAAAAAGCCACTCCCGCCCTAGCTGGTTTGGCTGAGTGGATAGAGCATCAGCCTGTGGACTGAAGAGTCCCAGGTTCGATTCCAGTCAAGGGCACATGCCTGGATTGTGGGCTTGATCCCCATGGGGGGCATGCAGGAGGCAGCCGATCAATGACTCTTTCTCATCATTGATGTTTCTACCTCTCTCTTACTCTCCCTTCCTCTCTGAAATCAATAAAAATATATTTATTAAAATAAAAATAAATCCACTCCCGGGCCCAGCCAGCGTGGCTCAGTGGTTGAGCCTTGACCTATGAGCCAGGAGGTCATGGTTCGATTCCTGGCCAGGGGACATGCCTGGGTTGCAGGTTCAATCCCCAGTGTGGGCATGCAGGAGGCAGCCAAACAATGATTCTCTCTCATCATTGATGTTTCTATCTCTCTCTCCCTCTTCCTTCCCCTCTGAAATCAATTTTAAAAAATCCCCTCCCGGTAATAAAAAAAAAAAAAAAGGTGATGGGATTAAGAAATACGAATTGGTAGTTACAACGTGGTCACAGGGATGTAAAGTACAGCATAGGAGACATAGCCAACAATATTGTAAGAACTATCTTTGGTGCCAGGTGAGCACTGAATTTTTCGGTGGGACCACTTTGTAGCCCATATGAATGTCTGTCTGCTGTGCTGAACACCTAAAACTAATACAAATAAGTGTTGAATGCAAACTGTAATAAAAAAATAAAATTAGCCCAGCCAGTGTGGCTCAGTAGTTGAGCGTCAACCTACGAACCAGAGGTCATGGTTCGATTCCCAGTCAGGGCACATGCCTGGGTTGTGGTTCGATCCCCAGTGTGGGGCGTGCAGGAGGCAGCCGATCAATGATTCTCACTTATCATTGATGCTTCTCTCTCCCTCTCTCTTCCTCTCTGAGATCACTAAAAATATGTTTTTAAAAAAATTAAATTAAATTGAAAGAAATATCCCCTCCTACACAGGACATGGCCTCTTTACTATGAGCACTTTTTCTTCCTCTGCTAGTATATCTCACACACCATCACATTGTTAAATTCCAACCTGAACGCGCACGGGACCCACAGCGCAGCAGCCTGAGAAATCGGGCTACAGGATGTCCCAGAACCGCCCCTCCCTGCCTAACGCGAGCGCGCAGAGGTTACCGGCAGTTCCCATTTTCTTCTCTCCAGATAATTCCTCCAAAATAGATCACCCACGTGCCTCACTCTGTAAACTTCCATCATGTTCTTTCAACCCCGAAACCCAAATCAGTACAGAACGCTCCCTTGGGGTCCTGTGGTGGCTGAACATTCCAGTTTCCTACGGGCCACTACCTTACGAGATAGCTAATTCCATTTATTACCAACCAACGTAATGGAGACCTCAGTTTCGCCAGCATCCCTTCCATCTTGTTTGATAATAGCATCCCACATTTATTTTGGGCAACTGCCTACACCCATTTCAAGTCATTCTATGAGGGGCTGCCAATCAGCAAGGGTGTGGGTATAGGACCCCACGTTATGCCAATCCGATCGTCTCTCACAGGAATCCGAGTTTGGCACCCAGGAACACCATGATAGAAAACTGATAGAAACAAGTCACAGCAAAGAGAGACCGCCCTGAGGGCCTCAGCAGCTCAGGGACTCTGGACCTCCCTCAGCCTTCCCTTCAATTCTGTGAGCAATCGTATCCTTCCATTAACTCCTTCTGGCTTGTTCTGCTTATTAGCCAGAATTAGAATTTGCTGCTTGCAACCAAGATACCTTAGCAGATAAACTCCACCTGTGTTTTCTTTCTGCTGTATTGCATTATTAAATTTGTTTCTTCATCATAAATGTAATTCATGCACATGCTTTAAAAACTTTTCCAAATGATGCGTCCCCCTGTCTTCCCCCCAGAAACTTCTGTTTCACTGAGTAACAGCTCTGACTGTTAGACAGCTCTTCCTTAGGCTGAATGGAAATCTGTCAGCCCGAGGGTTCCATTCATTTTGGCAAGTTGTGGATTCTGGGAACCATGCAACTGGCTTTACCCACAGCCTTGCAGGCAGTTGACAATTCCCACAGGTAAGTCCCCTCTGCTAGAACCAGACACTCCCAGTTCCTTAAGCATCACCCAGGGGCACAGTCAGGAGGCCCCTCGTTATCCTGGCCCCATTCCTCTGAATACACACTAATTTGCTGTATCGTCCGGAATTGGGGCGCTCAGAATTGAGCACGCTGTTCTGCAGTGATCTGACTGAGCCGAATTCCTGCTGCTGGCCTTGTCCTTCTTGTTCTCCTGTTAAATGCAGCCTGAGACTCCTGAGTAACTTCTATTGGCAGTATTATCATCCCACTGACCTTCCTGAACACACCACACACACACACACACACACACACACACACACACACACACACACACAGAACAAAGTCACATCTCCTTGATTCTGAATTTCTACTATTAGCTTTTTGAACCCCAAGTACTGGAACCAACACGTATCATACCCAATCTCTCTAGTGTTCAGATGCATGTTAAAATTTTAGGCCTTTTCTCAATGGAGTATTAGCAATAAGCTTTCCATTCCCGACAGTGTCTCTCCTGACAACCCAATCTTCTTTGCAAGCCGAACCTCTGCACACTGAAATATAGCACAACCTCCACATCGCTATCAAAAGCCTTAGGTTATTGCACAGCTGTGGCTCCCCGGTTCTACTTCCAGGATGTCCTTTGAAACATTGTTCAAAAACATAACCCCCGAGTGCAAAGAGCCTAAATATCTCAAAAGTAGGGGCTTGGTTAAATAAATCAAAGGCCAACCGTATGATGGATTATCATGAGGTTATTCAAGATCACACTAGAGAGGAATACTTAAAAATGTGAGAAGTCGTTGATGCCATATTGTTAAGTTTACAAAAATTATAAAACATTTGGGGTAATAAAACCTCATTTCCTATGTATCTGAATGCATAGGATAAAGATGAGAAGGATGTACACAAATTGTTGCAGAGCTTATGTCTGGGTCAAGGGATTTTGACCGACTTTTTTTTCTACCTTTAGTTTTACCTGTATTTTCAGGTATGATTCTATCATAAATATTACTTTTATAGCAAATTATTTTTTAAAGTAAGGAAGAAATATGACATTGGCACCTAACAGAATGATCCAGAGTACAACATTGGAATTTTAAAAATTAGGTTTAAGACTATTAGGTTATCTGAAAGTTCTTGTGGTTTTGATTTGTATGCCCATGCCTGAGTCAAATTTATGTGGATATCAGTTAAATCACAAGATAGTACAGGTCATGGACCTCCAGGGTCCTTCGGAGACACTTGAGGTGGCAAGTGCTTAATTACAGACACAAGGGTTGTCTGCATCAGATACCTCTCACTCAGATGCCTTTAGGGCCAGTCTAGTTCCATCAATGAGTGAAGCAGGCAGAGGGTAAGGGCGGCGAGGAACCAGGTTTCCCAGCGCTTGTCAGTTATTGCCACGTGGGAATGCAGGCCGCATGTTGCCAGATCTTCCAATTTTTTCAAGAAAAGTTAAACGTCTAGATTTTTCTTTTTAAAGTAAAGTTTTAAATTTTTAAAGCTTGTGAATTGTCTTTAACAACACGTTGAACCTAAAGGGTCCTTTACCCTTGGGGAGTGTTCACGTGGTCTGTCTTTTCCAATCCATTTCCTTTTAACCTTTCTGTGTTCTTATAGACCTCTTGTAGCTGCATCAAGTTGGCTTTTGTTCTTCTTTTTATCTAATCTGACAATCTCTGAGTTTTACTTGGAATAGTTAATCCATTTCCATTTAATATAGTTACTGATGTGTTCATGTTGAAATCTACCTGATTTGTTTTCTATTTGGCATATCTGTTTTTAGTTTTTTTCCTCTCCTTTATTTTCTTTGTAACTTTATTTTTCTTCTATATTAGCTTGTTAGTTACATATGCTTTTTACCATTCTTTTAATGGCTACCCTAGATATTTCAATGTGCATCCTTGACTTATTACTATTAATATAAAATATACTTTCATAGAGTCCTTTTACCACCTTCCCCAAAATGCTAGGACCTTATAGCACTTGAACTCTATTTCCTCCTTCTGCCTTTGTGTTCACATTATTCAATAATACACACACACACACATACACACACACACACACATACACATACACATATATATATACACATAAATACATAAACATATAAATATATAAATATCTATATAATAAAAGCCCAAACAACCGTTATGGCGGAATGACCAGAATGACCAGTCGCTATGATGCACACTGATCACCAGGGGGCAGACGCTCAATGCAGGAGCTGCCCCCTGGTGGTCAATGCGTTCCCCCATGGGGAGCACTGCTCAGCCAGAAGCCGGGCTTATGGCTGGTGAGTGCAGCAGCAGTGGCGGCAGCGCTAAGGAGCAGCAAGCAGGTGGGCGGTAAGGAGCAAGGGGTCCTGGACTGTGAGAGGGATGTCCAACTGTCAGCTTAGGCCTGCTCCCTGTGGGGAGCAGGCCTAAGCCAGCAGGCAGACATCCCCGAGGGGTCCCGGACTGTGAGAGGGTGCAGGCCAGGCTGAGGGACCCCCCCCACCCCGCCAGTGCACGTAATTCGTGCACTGGGCCTCTAGTATAAATATATAAGTAAGAGAGGAGTATATACCAAAATTAAGATTTTTACCTCAGTGAGGAAATTAGGGTGATGGATTTTTTCTCTGTATATTTGCTTTTTCAACAATAAGCATGTATGTTGTCCAAAAAAATTTCAAATAAACAAAAGGAAAAGGAACATTTTCCACAGACCCATCATGCCAGAGTACTCGCTCCCTGTTCAGCTTCTGTGCACAGACAGACACCTGTCTTCCCACTGGCCAACAGGCTGAATCAGAGTGTGGGCTGGGCTGGGAGTGAGTGGGGAGCCCCTCGGGCAGTGAGGCCTGCGCAGAATCACCCAGTTCAGGCAGGATGATGAGACCATGAGGCCGAGGTGAGACTTGCTTATTAGCTTGTCCGTTCCAAGTGCTCATCACCCTGGGTCACTCTACCTGGATGATCAGCAATATCTAGGTGTGGACGTGACCAGAAGTTGTGCAATGATGGAGCAAATCCAGAGCCTTCCTTTCTCAAAGCCAGTGGATGCTGCCTGCGGGGCAAGGCCCGCAACAAAGATAGCATCAGGCACACAGTCACAGTAGCCTCTTCTCCATGCTGCCTTCTCAGCGCTGGCTTTGGTCCAAGTCATGGGGCAGACCAAGCTCAGTGTCACCCAGCTAGTAAGAGACAATGCCTAGATTTAACCCAGGTTGAGAATCTATAGGTTAACTCACCATGCAATATTGCCTCCAAACATTAATCCTGTTAATTAATAGGTTAGCCAAATAATATGTAAATATCTCCCAGAGAATGATGTGTAACTCAACTGGAAAACTTAGGGGAGCCTTCCCAGAGAAGGTAACATTTAGGCTGAGACCAAAGGATTGGTAGGAATTACCCAGCCAAGAAGAGAGTTATATGTGTAAAGACTTGGAGGAAAGACATATTGGAGGAACTGAAAGACGTACAGGGCTTGAAAGCACTGAGGTCAAGTGGTGAGATACCTTGTAGGAAAGGCTTGGAGCATGAGTTACTGGTATTACGCTTTGGCTGATGCCAGTTACACAAAACTGAGACTCACGTGACTTAATGATAAAGTCATTTCTCATTTAACATTACAAGAGATTCAAAGGTGGGTGGCTTCAGAGTTGATTGATTCAGTGGAGCCAGAATATTTAGCTCATTGCTGTCATTCCCAGCCTGGTTCTCCTCATGGTCACAGGGTGGCTGCCAGGCAGCAGCTGGATTAAGACTCCTTCGCTGATGATGGTCAGTGACAATCACCAGAAATTATTATGTACTGTGTGTGGGTGGGGTGGGGGGGGGGGGTTAGTTCAGATTCTCTCTGAAACTGGGGGTAAAGTGTTATATGAATAAGTAGAGGTGTAGTTGGGAAGGGGGAAGGAAGAATGACGATTATATCAGCAACCAACACTACCCACTACTTCATGCTAGAGTTTGGAGTGTTTCCTAATGTCACAGGGAAGCCATTGAAGGATTTTGAGCAGAAACCTGCTTATTGATGGGGTGGTCCTCCCTTCCTTCCTCCCTTCTCTCCTTCCTCCCTCCCTCTCTTCCTTCCTCTAAATCAGGAGTGGGGAACATCTGGCCCAGGTCATATAAGGCCCTTGAAATCATTTGGTCTGGCCCTGCCAAGACATTAGGGGTGAGTTAATGAATGTTTGACCAAATATAGCAGGCTAATTTTTAAGTTGGTAATTTTGTATGGCCCTTGAATGATGTTATAAATATACAAATGGCCCTTGGCAGAAAACAGGTTCCCCATCCCTGGTCTAAATGGATGGTTAAATTGTGCACATTATCCTCTTTCCTTAAAAATTCAGATCCACAATTCCCTCTTGACTTTATTCAGGACCTTGGAACTGACGAAATTGAGAAATATTCCATTTCTTTCCAATTCGGAAGCTATAAATCTGAAAATTTCAGGACTCCTGTTTTATGGTTTTAGTACAATAGATAGTTAATTTGAAACCTTTTTTATTTATTGCCCTTGTACTTTACATATGCTTTGTTAAATGCCTGGCATACCATATATGCCTAAATACGAATGATGACAATGAAATTGTGCTATAGGTTTGCCATCCCAGCTGCATGATACATACTTTCTGTGAAACATAAGATGATGGCATTATGGCACTCTCATCAATTCTGACAATTCATGTTAATTAAAGAATTTCACCCTTTGTTTATAAAATATTTTTCTTTGAAAATACAATTAAATAAGCAGATTTTAAATAAATACTATATTAAAGAGCATTCTTAGGGACTTGAAAAATATGTACGAGATACATATGTCAATCTCTCCTCAATAACTTTAATTCTCACAATGCTTTTTGTCTTTGCCTCCTTTTATACCCATAAAATGATAATTAACTTTGCTGGAGCGCTCACTAGATACCTGTTCCCTCCACTCTATGAATGATTGCCTTTGCTCTTCCCCAGGAACCCCATGCGGTAAGTTGTTAATATCTCCCTGCACAGACACAAAAACTAAGGCTTTTACATGAAATAAATGTTTTTTTCAGAATCTGACAACCAGAGAGAGGAAGATCCAGCCTTGGAGCCTGAGTTCACAATTGTTTCTCTTGACCTCCCCAAGGAGTTCATTGCAGAAACTGTGCACTTTGTTTTCACATGCCTATTACTAGTAAATTTCAGTCCGAAGTAAATTCTCAATGATTGGCCTTTAATCACAAACAAATTCAACACATGTTCATTGACTAGTTTGTGCTAGATGCTATGGTGTAGGGGGCACCCAGATGTACAGGAACTGGGCTCCTTCCTGCAAGGACCGTGTGTTCTGGAAAGGGGCTGGGATGGTATACAAACGATATTCCTCACTGGGGATGCAAGGCAAAGTAAACTAAGGCAGAAACTCACATCTGTTGAACCTTCTGCTATGGGCCAGTGACGGTGGATACTTTACTTACGTGATCTCGTTTACTTTTCTGATTTTATGGAAAGGAATCAGAGACTCGGCTTTTTAAATAATTTGCCCAAGGCACACATAGAGGAATCTGGAGAACCCAACAAACGAGGGACTGAATGAAACTTGGCCCTAACTCTTGCCTCAAGAACAAATAGAAGTCCAAAGGAATGAAAGTCACTTGAGTTTTAGGGGATGAACGAATGTCTGATTGAAGAAGAGGTGGTCTTTGGAATGGTTATTTTAAAAAATTTTTAATCCTCACCTGAGGATATGTCTTTTATTGATTGTCCTTTTTTAGAGAGAGAGAGGAAGGTGGGGGGTGGGGAGAGAGAGAGAGAGAGAAACACTGAGAGAAACCTTCTTGGTGTACAGGACAATGCTCCAACTAACTGAGCCACTGGCTAGGGCTGGACTGGTTATTGAAGGAAGAGAAGATGGACTAGGGCCGTGGTCGGCAAACTGCGGCTCGCGAGCCACGTGCGGCTCTTTGGCCCCTTGAGTGTGGCTCTTCCACAAAATACCACGTGCGGGAGCGCACGTACAGTGCGACTGAAACTTCGTGGCCCATGCGCAGAAGTCGGTTTTCGGCCTGGGCGAGTCTATTTTGAAGAAGTGGCGTTAGAAGAAGTTTAAGTTTAAAAAATTTGGCTCTCAAAAAAAATTTAAATCGTTGTACTGTTGATATTTGGCTCTGTTGACTAATGAGTTTGCCGACCACTGGCCTAGGGGATCAAGCAGAGAGGACACTGTATTGGAGGGAGAGGAGAAAGGCAGGACTTGGATGGTGTGTTTCAAGAATGGCACATAGTCTATCGAATGGAGGATGTGACATGTTCAGATAAGGGAAACATACTTGAGCAGGTGGTTGGGTTCCACTGAGGAGGCCTTTCTCTTGGTAGGTGATAGGGAGATAAAGGCACAGGCAGGCCAGTGATGTAATCAGACCTGCATTTTAGGAAGATTGACTTTATGAGCTTCAGGCGGACTCAGAGCTGAAGTCACTCCTGCTGTGCTGTCCCCCGCCCCCAGCTGCTTCGCCCCCAGCTGCTATTTCTCAGCTGCTCCCTCTCCCAAGCAGTGAAAAAAACCTCCAACGATAAAAACAAATGCTGTTCAATGTGAACCCCTATTGCTTCCCCCTTTAAGAGTTTCTGCCTTTCATCTCCCCTTGAAGTCGACAAAGAAACATCCGTTCTCAGGGAAAATGGCTAATACATGTATAAAAAAATTAGATCCACTAATAACAGAGAAAACTAATTAAAAGAACCAACACCAAATTAGTAATGAAGGGGGATTGGTTTGGGTCAGGGGAGGTGGAACAGGGTAAAGGGGGGGACAAATGGTGATGGAAGGAGACTTGACTTGGGATGGGGAACACACAATATAATATACAGATAAAGTGTTATAGAATTGTACACCTGAAACCTATGTAGTTTTATTAACCAATGTCACCCCAATAAATTCAATTACAATTTAAAAAAATGATCATCCTTAGTACTTGTGAGGATGTGGTGAGGTGCTTGGAGCAATGTAAATTGATGAACACTGTCCAAGAATTTCACCTGCAGGAATCATGCAAAGGAAATCATCTATGATTAAGATAAAGATTTATACCCAGAGAACCTCATCACAAAATTACTGAGAATAGTTAAAAATCTGAAACAATTCTGATGTCAGATCTTAGAAGAAAGGTTAAGTATAATAAGGTGCAGCGATATGATATAAGATTAAATAATATAATGATGACTATAGTAAAGTTTAACTAAAAAATAATTTTGATTATATATGTAATACTTGTAAGATAACATCCTTGTTCTTAAGTGCATATTAAAATACTAAGGTATAACGAAAGGGATATAACATATGTAACCTATCCTAATATCCTATATAATAAAAGCCTAATATGCAAATTGTCCCCTTGGGCGGTAGTTGGATCAGGAGTTGACCGCTCACTATGATGTGCACTGACCACCAGGGGGCAGTGCAGAACATGGCAGGTGTCAGCAATGCTGTGCTGGCAGTGGGCAGCAGTAGAGGCGCTGCTGGCCCCGATGGGCCCCAATGAGAATGGGACCACAGTGGGATGATGGAGCAGGTGAGTGGGTGGTGCCAGGCCAAATCGGGTGCGAGCAGGGGCCCGATTGCCCTGCCGATCGCCCCGCAGGCTTCGACCAGCAGCAGTTGGGGGGGTGAGGGGGAGGTGTAAGGGGGGGCCCCCACCCAGCTCCTAGGCAATAAGGGAGCCGGGTGGGAGCCTTGCCCTGATCAATCACCCAGCAGGTGGGAGGTGGAGCAAATGAGGGGGCGGTGCCAGGCCAAGGCAGGGTGCCAGGCAGGGCTGCGGGGCTATGAGGCTTGGGGGCGTGAGCTGGGACTGTGAGGCTGGGGGCGAGAGCTGGGGCCCGATCTCTGCAGGCCACCCCAAGGGACCCCAACCCGTGCACGAATCCATGCACCAGGCCTCTAGTGTTTCATAAAAAATAACTATGTCAACACAAATATAAGTAGATAACAAATGAGAGGGAGAGGGAGAGAAATGCACAAGAAAGGTATATGAGAGTTCTTTGTACTAATTTTGCAACTTTTCTGTAAGTTAGAAATTATTTCAAATTCAGTTTTTAAAAAAACCTCCAAAAATCAATAATGTTGGAATTAGCTATCTCTAAGGTAATGGAAACTCAGCTGTGAAAAAAAGAACACCTGTGTTTGAAGCAACAGTCACAAATGCTTCTCTCCATACACAAACATACACATGAGTTATAATTAATCATAATTATTAACAGCATTTATCATTATTTGATATTATTCAATTGCATGAAAGTGCCTTCATTTATTTAATCAGTAGCTGCCAAATGTAGGTTGCTTCCAGATTTTCCAATTATGACTAATAACGTATTTCATCAAATCAAAGGACGCATTGCTTGTAAGCTACCTCCCCATTATTTTATGTTCCAAAAAAGAAAAATGCACCCCGTTTCTGCGGGGCTGGGAAACATGCGTTTGGGAGTCATGAAATCGGTTCTTCCTCTTCAATGCCCCGGAGAGCTGTGGTCTGACAGCTCAGATTAGTCAGGAAAGGAGGCTTCCCTCGGGCCCTGGGGTTGGGCTAGTTGCTTAATCTTCCAGGATGATTCACCAAGTTCTTTGGGAGTTTTCAGAACCTAAGAGCCATTATGAAAAGGAAGATAATAATACCTTTCCTGACTAACTTGTTTTTCACTTTTACTAAATGTTTACTAAACACCAGTGTTCTGTGTCATTCACCGTGTCTGTTACAGTTTAATGGGGAAAATAAATAATTGTTTTGCCTGCGGAAATCAGGTATGGCTAAGGGAGAGAGGGGGATGAGAGGGGTGGGGAGAAAGAGAGGGAGAGGTGCAGAAGAAGAGGGAGAGGTACAGCAGGAGAGAGGGAGGGAAGGAAGAGAGGGGAAGAAACTTGATCTTGTGGGATTTATTCATTGAGCAAATATTTATTCATCTTCTACTGTGCGGGAGACTAGGCTAGGTGCTAGGGTTGAGTAGGTATTTTTAAGGTGTTCTTGGGAAAAGGACATCCCAGGCAGAGAGAAGGTGCGGGGGTGGGGGTAAGAGTTGTGATGCAAAGAGATGAAAGTGTAAGTGTTTTGTGTATTTGGGAAACAGGGAACAGTTTATAGAATATGGGAGTTGCAGAAGATGAGGCAAAAGATGGGGCATTATACACCCCATTTAGTTGGTGAGGAAACTGGGGCTCAGAGAGGGTATGCAATGTTCTAGGGCTCCACAGCCAGAGAGTGCTGCACTGTCTCCACTCTCTCTCCAGGGTTGGACTCTTTAAGAGAAGGAGGCACCATCACAAGGAGGCCTCACCATGATGCTCAATATGTGTTCGTTGAACGAATGAATGAGTGAACTACGGAGAATAAACGACAGATCCCCTCCTGGAGCCCACAGGGGTGGGTGAGCCAGCCTCTCAGAACCGCTTACATCATTTCAGCCCAGAACTAGGTGTTTCCTAGAGGCCTACACTGCCCAACCCCCGCCCTGCCTTGCCTGCATTGTGCAAGGACGTGGCTTCGCTGGTCTAACCGCTCTAAATTGGAACCCCTGCCAGGCCCTGAGGAGGGAGCCTGCGTCGGAAGGACAGGCAGTGCCTCCTAGGTCCTCAGGGTAAGCTCACACAGGCCTGTTCCAGAAACCGCCCTGCTGCTGAGATTTCCCTGGAGCAGTGACTCAGGGGAGCTGGTCTAACCATGTAGGCAAATCTTGTTTCCAAGGCAATCTGCTTAATGAGAAGGATGAGAAGGGCTTTATGGGCCGTGAAAGGCTGCAAGCACAGGAGGGATTACACTTTGGTTTGCTGCTAATCTGGTGGAAAGAGAGTTCTAATAGGACATTCAGTAGTCGTGCCATTTGTCCCCTGCCCCCATTTCCCAGATGAGGACAGTGAAGCCCAGAGAAGGGCAGAGACTTGACCATAGTCACCCAGGGCAAGGAGATCAGGAGTGGTATCGAACTGGAAAAAGCTTGGGTGGCAGGATAGCCAAAGCTGGGTCAAATATGCTAGATTTGGGGAGCTTGGGCAAGTTAACTAACTTCTCTAAGCCGCAGATTCTTCATCTGTTAAATGGGGATAAGAATCATTATTTAAGGAGTTGTTGTAAAGATTGAATAAGGCAACAAGTGGCTGGAAAGAGCTTTACATGTACCTGGAACATAGAAGGCAATGAATAAATATTAGCTCTTACATCATCATCATCATCATCATCATCATCATCATCTATTGGCTGAGCTGGGACTAGGATACAAGATCTCTCAGCTCCCATTTTATTTTCTATAGTCACTGGACTCCTTGAGTTCAGAAAGATATCAGCTTACCCTGGTTTCATTCATTCATTACCTACTGAATGACTATCTTTTATGTGTTATTCAAAATGCTAGTTGCAGAGTGGACGTGTGTGTGGAGGGGAGTGGACAGGTGATAAGGTATAAAAATGAAACACAGTCTCTGCTGTCAGAGTGTATGGCCTGGAGGAAAAGAAGGAGGAGGAGCTATTCATGTACATAAGAGGCAAACCCTTAGAAGGTGGAATTAATTCCAGAAGTCACTTTTGGAAATTGAGGAACCCATTTAGAAACCTGGTTAGATCCAAGCCAGTCCAGGATTCCTGTAATCACCGCATACCGCCTAACAAGACACACACACACACACACACACACACACACACACACACGCGCACACACACGCACACACACACCCAGCTCTGATGGCAGGCAGCCTTGGCCAGACTGCTTCATCCTCCGACCCAGGGACTGGTGGGGCAGGTTGTCCTCTGTGGAGAATTCGGGGGACCCAGGCCCATGCTCCTCCTGGGACTCAACGCTACAGTGTCACCAGCTCTCCCTTTCCGAACAGGGACAGGTTCACGCTTCATGGTGCAGAGCAGCAGGTGCCCATGGAAGAATCACATCAGACAACATCTTGTCTCCACCCTTGTAAGAAGCGAGGTAATGTTTGTGCAAGGACGGGAGGTGAGGCTTTAAAGGAGGGCTCTGGGCAGGAGGCCAGCAGCTGCCAGCCTCGCAATCAGGCCGCGTCAGAGCCAGGGAGATCTCTGCACATGCACGGGCAGCGGGTTTCCTAGCAGCAGCGATGAAAAACGACTCGCGATCAGGAGAGACGGGGAAACGAGTTGAGCGAGGCTGTGGCCCAAGCACTCTCATAGACTCCGTGTCCTTCAGTATTTACCACAATCACACTTTACAGATGAAGACAGCTAGACTCAAAGTCAGAAACCTGCCCCAGACAATCGATCATGGAACCAACACGAAACCAACACCCAGAAGTCAACTCACGTGGGAAAAGAAAAATGGGTGTCTGGGCTGATTCTTATGACCCAGCAAACCAGAATAATGAGAAGAAAAAACAGGCTGTCCACAGGAATCCCTTTTGTTTTGCAAAGCCCAGCTTAACGAGGGCCTTCACCTGCTTGATCACAATAACCAGGACATCCCCCTAGTCTAAATTTTTAACTAAGTTTTTTATATTATTTTTACTGTGCGTATGGTCCCTACATCCCGATGAACTGCATGCCTTGTTAGCAGGGTTGACAGACAGGAGAGGGCTGCTGGAATGGATGGGGTTCCTAAGGAAAGAGGAAGAGCAGTGAACCAGGTTGGAAAACGTGGGACCAACATTCAGAAAAACCTGGTTCAAATGCCAGCTCCCCCAGCTGCTGGCTGTATGACATTGTGCCCTTACTTAACCCCTCTCAGTTTCCTCATATTAAAATGGAGATATTAATTGCCGAGAACCAATTCCAGCATGTAATAATGACAAGAGTTCCGTCAAAAGGTTGATGGGACTTGGGAGGCTCAACAAGGGTGAGCCACATACGTAGTTTACCTGTTGGAAATGGCTAAACGGCACTTCCCCCAAACCTGAATAGGATTGTTAGCTGCCAGACAGCTCAGGGCATGTTATTGCCTCCTGTTGGCCAAACACCTGAACAGCTGTAGGCTATTCCCCAAACTGACAATGCTTCTCTACCCTTTGATACCGTACCCTTTGAAATGTATTATCTCCACCTTGCCTTGGGACAAATTGTGTTGAATAAATAACACAGGGTTGGGGGTTGAGACAAGGAGAGTCTTCAGTTCCTTTTAGCTGAAGCTCCTCTGACCCCCAAAGTCTTTCAAAAATATCTTTCGTCTTTGGACTCCTTTTTAATCATCTACACGCAGCCCCTTTCTCCAGAATGCTGAACCCTTTGTAAGGCTGGGAAAAGAACCCCGGCAGTTAATACGCTCCTTACAGTTGTGTTCAGAAGAGAGATAAAATAATCACTATCGTTAGCACAGTGCCTCTTATGTGGAACTTCCTTTCGCCTTCATGTTTCCACATGGAGGGACATCAATGCCTGTAACACTGCCAGCTTCCTCATGGCCCCTCACTCAGGCCTCCTCCTCGCTGCGAGCATGAGGAGTGAATTGCCTGCCTGGCAAATTTGGGAGTAGGAATTGTGCATATGTACCCTATTGACTTTTCCTTTGGGATCCAGTTGCCACTGGAAGCATGCATTCTGCCATGTTCCTCCAAGCCTTACATCTGGGGGGATACACAGGACAGAGGGAGGCCAGCGCTTTCCCACCACTGCCCAGGGCCAGGCGTTAGGTGGGTAGAAGGACATCCACTGTTGCCATTAAACCTAAGCCAAGGTCTCCAGTACTGGTTCTGTTATCTGATCTTCCCTCTATTATTTCAAAAGGCTCAGAACTGGGTGGGGAAAAGATGAGGGCGGTGATGGGCGATTTAGAAGCTGCTCTAATCTGAACATGGTCCCCATCAAGCATTCCATAAACAGGAGCCATTAATTTGCACCCAAAACAAACTTCTCACACTTCTAGTGCTGGCTCTGCCCCTTCCCTGTCCTCTCTTAGGCAGCTCCCGCTCACCGGCACCTGTCCTAGTGATGCCGGCCTGAGCTCAGCCATCCGGGGCCTTGCCTTGCTGGGGCACTTCCCCAAGAGCTTGTGCATACAAGAGACGGGGGGAAATCCATTCTAGCATTAATGTAGGTGGAGGAATTATGAGTGATTTTTATCTTTTTCTTAAGATTTTTCCATGTTTTTTACAATGAGCCTATTTTAATTTTTTTGTTTTTAAAACATTTTAATTGATTTTTTTAGAGAGATAGGAAGGGAGAGGAGAGAGAGAGAGAAATATCAATGAGAGAGAGAAACATCTATTGGTTGCCTCTGGTATGCACTCAGGCTGGAGATCAAACCCACAGCCTGGGTATGTGTCCTAATGGGGAGTCAAACCTGCAACCTTTAGGTGCATGGTTCAAGGCTCAACCACAGCAGCCAGGTGTATATTTTAATTTTAAAATCAAAGGAAGATGTGATTAAAAATAAACCCCACCTGAAAAAGAAACACATGATTTGACAAAATAATTTCTAGATCTTTTAATGGTATTTGTTGGGTACCTACTGTGTACAAAGAACCTGTACAGCTGGGCCACCGGCTGTGGAGGGTGCAAAGTGTATGTAAAACATGGACCCTGTCCCAAAGGGATGAGGCAACATTAACAGCCACCCGCCGCATTTGTAAGTGGCAGAGCTTGGGCGGGGAGATGGTGAGGACACGGTGGTGACTAAAATGAATCTTCAGTGTTCATGTCAATAAATTTGTACTGAGGACCTCTGTGCTGGACCCTCTTTTTGTTTTTTAAATATATTTTATTGATTTTTTTACAGAGAGGAAAGGAGAGGGATAGAAAGTTAGAAACATTGATGAGAGAGAAACATCGGTCAGCTGCCTCCTGCACACCTCTTACTAGGGATGTGCCCGCAACCAAGGTACATGCCCTTGATCAGAATCGAACCCGGGACCCTTCAGTTCGCAGACTGATGCTCTATCCATTGAGCCAGACCGGTCAGGGCTGGACCCTATTCTAGATGCTGAAGTTACCAAATCAAATAAGAAACTATGTTTGCCTTCCTGTTGCTCAGTCTGAGGGGGTAGGATGGAGGGGGTAATAATTTACAGGGAATGCACAAAGTGCAAAAATAAAGGTCGGCATGGGAAAACCCAGGCACACAGAAGTGGTGAGTTCTGGGAAGGCTTCCTGGAGGAGAATGAGCAGAGTTTGCCAGATAGTACCTTTCAGGAGGAGCAGAGTTTGCCAGATGAGAATGGATGGAGGAGCTGAGAAAACGATTGTGTAAGCAGATAACTAACGCACTGGGATATTGCCACATCTTAGGACCAGTGTGGGTGTCCACAGGGAGGTAGGCACCAAGTCAGGACGCCTAGGAACCACACTGCCCAAACGTGGACTTGCTTCTGAAGGCGAAGGGGATTCTCAGGAGTATGACGTGATCGCATCCGCTTTCTCGCAGCTGTGTTGGGGATGGAATTGAGTGGAGCAAGACTGGAGACCGGGAGACCCTTCGTATGGATACACCACGTTTTGTTTATCCATCTGCTGGTGGACATCTGGGTTTTTCCCCACCTTTGGCAATTGTGAATAGTGCTGCTATAAACATTCATGTGCAAGTGTTTGTTGAACTGCCTTTAAATCTTTTGAGTCTATATCTAGGAGTGGAATCACTGGGTCATATGGTAATTCTATTTTTAACACTTTTTAGGAACCAGGAATAAGTTTTCGTTTGTCTTGGGAGAATAATAGAAGAGACTCGAGCATGTTAATGCGCTGAGGGGAATCCACTGGAGAGGAGGAGGCCGAAGACACGAGAGAGGGGAGATCATTGATGGAGCAAGTGGGATGGGAGGAGCAGGAGCACCCAGAGGCTGGGCTGAGGGAGGCACTGGGGGTTCATCCTCCGAGACAGGGAGGGGGAGGATGAATGTGGAGGTAGATGCCTTTAGAGGTGGGCAGCAGGAGTGGAGATGGCTGACACCAGGTGGCCTCAATCTTCTTGTTCAAATAGGAGGTGAAGTCCACAAAAGGGAGCCGATGGGAAAGAGCAGGGGCTGTGGAGGCAGGTGGACCTGGACCTGACCCTGGACCTGCTGCTCACCCCTGCCGGGTGCCGCTCAGTGGTCCTGAACTTCAGGTTCCTCTTCTGCAGAGTGGAGATAACGCCCCTCCTGCTGGGGTTTCACAGAAATGGTGTGTGACATGCCTGGCGTCCTAGCGGCTCCATAGAGGGCAGCTCCCTCTTGCTTCATCGCTCCCTCTTGCTTCATCAGTGAAAGGAACAGAGATTTGAAAGATACATCGAGGAGGAGGGTGGAAGCATCTGAGGGTGAATAAAGAAAAGGCTCACTGAGCAGCAGGGAAGAGACTTACCTGAGAGCCCTCCGGGGCGTGCAGGCTGGCTGTGAGGACAGGATTGAAGCGGGGACCGTCAGCCACAGCGAATGCAGCGGGGGAGGAGGTGGTGCCCTTGTTGGCAGGGAGAGGGCTGAGGCCTGACAGCTGGAGGAGGAGGGAGGTCTTGACTGCCAAGCCTTCGGGCTTGGAGTTTATTTTGGAAAGTGACAAGCAGGGTGAAGGCTCTTCCCACAATGGCGCACCTGCAGTTGAGCAAGCTCGGCAGGGGGAGTGAGGACACCTGGGGAAGCTCAGGCTGGGAGTCCCGGGCTCTGCCTGTGCCTTCTGCATCCCCGGTGGTGACTCCCTGGTGTCGGCCACAGGCAGGGGAACCTCCCTCAAAGAAGACTCTCAGGTATTGTTGGAGGGAAACCAGAAAGGAGACAGAACCAGCCTGGTCCTGAGCAGGTCTGGCCTCAGTTTCCTCATCTGTGTAACGGGGAGCTCCCTCAGCGCGTGGTGATCCCTATGGCTCCGGTTCTGACAAGACACAGCTGGCACTGGATGGCACTTCCTGTTGGGCATCCCGTCCCACCCTGCAGCCCTGCCTTCGTCCCTGACTCCTCTCTGATCCTGCTGCCTGCACCTGAATCCTGCCTCCCCCAGCTGTGCGGAATGGACAAGGGGCGGGGGGGGGATCCGCGCTGGGGGGTCCCCCGCCCTCTCTCCCGCTCCCTCCAAGCCCTCACTGGAGAAAGCATAGCTGTGACTATGGGTCTAGTGACAGCTTTACTGCCTGTTTTACGTAACGTATTTAAAGTTCACTGGAGTCCTTCCACAGACGTGGCTTACAGAGGGGGGTGACTCTCCTGGTGGGATGGAGAGAAGAGCCGGGTGGGGCAGGCTGACCTTCAATGTGCCCACACCTGCCTTGATTCCAGCGTAAATGACAACACGAGGAGGGACTCGTGTTTATAGAGCTTAGACGGCTCTCCTATTTGGTCTAATTTGGTCCTCCCACCAGCTCTGAAAGGGAGGCCTGGCAGATCTGAGCGGCCAGGTGTGGGACATGGCAGATCCCAAGGGCAGTGTCAAAGACAGACAGCTGGGCTGGAGTCCTGGCCTTGCCACCTCTATTGGTCTTTGGCAAGTTTCTCAATCTCTCTGTGCCCCAGGTTTCTCATCTGTAAAAAGGAGGGTGATTATTATAATAGAAATACCTCAAAGGGTTATTGTATTCAATGTCAGTGCATTCTAAGAACTAGAAGAGTGGTTAATATCATCACTGTTATTCTATCTGCCTGAGTGAGCGTCCAGTGGTCCCTGGCTGGGTCGCGGTGAGAAGATGGGCGATATGCTCTGGGTGTCTGCTCAGCCCACCCCCTCCCAAGTCACTTCCCTCATGCCAGTAGCCCTGCTGGACTCGTGGATTGAACCAGGGGCAGCTGCGTGGCCCAGGCTGGGCCAATCAGATCCTGTTCTGGGAACATGGTGTTTTCTGGAAGTCATTCGAGTCAGCCTGGACAAGTTCTTAAATCAAGGACTTGGGAACCATGAGGCAGAAGTCGGTGCACAAAAGCAAAGAGGAAAATAAAGCAAGCGCAGGGAGAAACGCCAAGACGTCCTCATGTGGCAAGAGAGAGAGAGGCAGCTTCCTTGTCTGCACAGGATGCCACACAACCAAGTCCTGCCTTCTGGTTGCCATGTCTGCCCCCTGTTGTCCTATGACACCTTGGGCGGGTGTGGCCTCCAGTTTTATGAGTTATCCTTGCACTCCCGACTCTAGCTTTCACTAGATTAAGGATTTGGGATAGTTATTTATCTCTTTTAAACCTCACTTTTTTATATGTAAACTGGGGTGGGGAGGGGCATTTCATAGGGCAGTCGTGAGGGTCAAGGGCAGTGGTGTGCTTCACAACTAACTCTTAAGGATGGGGTATTCCTGATCTACAGTGTTTGCTAGTTTCCGTGGTACACATACTCCCACCACAGCTGATTTCAAGTCAGCAATGTAACATCTTTGAACGTGGAATTGGAAAGAGATGTGCATCATTATGTGATATTTCCACTGTACAGATGCAAGAGACATAATTTGAGCCTAGATAATAGTTAAGGGTAGTAAGATAATTGGGAACTGATGAGTGTTGAGTTTTCATTATGTTTGTCTCTCATGTAGTTATTTAATTGTGAGTTTACGTAATTCCATTTCTAATCATTGCTGTGTTTAGTAACTGGCTTGCAAAATTTTTGGAAATTGAACAAGTGGCCGTTGAAAGCCAGTCTGAGTGGGCTCCACGCTGTAGGTGAGCTGAAGCTCACGCCAGGCTTAAGGGAGAACCCGGCACATATGAAGTGCTCCATAAATGGTAGCTATGTGACTCTTGTCATTTATTTCATTACACAGTTTATGATTGCAGTGGAAAAAATCAAGAAAAAAAAAAACCACATTTGAAAGCAACTCTTCTGAATTTAGGGTCACTTTGTTTAATTGTGTAAACCTTGACTATGTTCCTCAATGTGATTTGCTCATAAAACTCAAAACTGAGACCAGGAAAATAGCTGAAAAATATTGGATAAAAAGAGTATACAAATTCACTTTTATTGTGGCCTTGCAGAGCATTGGGGGCGATCCTCACTGGGGACTCAGGAGTGAGAGGAGGGATGCTTGGTGGGTGGGGAAGGAGGGCACTGCTATCTGCAATTAGAAGCAAAAACTTGGATTATTTACAGAAATCAGACTACAGAAATAGCGTTACAGGAAGTGAATAAGAAACAGGATGAGATCTGGAGGACAGTAATGTTCTATTCATTAAACGTGCAAATGTACACATGCGTGCAAACAAAGAAACAGTCCTTATTTTACAACTAGAGGCCCAGTGCACGAAATTCATGCACAGGGGGTGTGTGTCCCTCAGCCCAGCCTGCACCCTCTCCAATATGGGACCCCTCGAGGAATGTCTGACTGCCTGTTTAGGCCCGATCCCGGTGGCCTAAATGGGCAGTCGGACATCCCTCTCACAATCCAGGACTGCTGGCTCCCAACTGCTCATCTGCCTGCCTTCCTGATTGCTCCTAACCACTTCTGCCTGTCAGCCTGATCACCCCCTAACCACTCCCCTGACAGCCTGATTGATGCCTAACTGCTCCCCTGCCAGCCTGATTGCCCCTAACTGCCCTCCCCTGCAGGCCTGGTTCCCCCCAACTGCCCTCCCCTGCTGGCCTGATCACCCACAACTGCCCTCCCTTGCAGGCCTTGTCCCTCCCAACTGCCCTCCCCTGCTGGCCATCTTGTGTCCACATGGGGGCAGGATCTTTGACCACATAGGGGCAGCCATCTTGTGTGTTGGAGTGATGGTCAATCTGCATGTTACTCTTTTATTAGATAGGATGGAGGCCTGGTGCATGGGTGGGGGCTGGCTGGTTTGCCCTGAAGGGTGTCCCGGATCAGGGTGGGGGTTCCCTTGGGGCGTGGGGCAGCCTAGGTGAGGGGCCTGTGGTGGTTTGCAGGCTGGCCACGCCCTCCGGCGACCCAAATGGAGGCCCTGGGATCTGGGATTTATCTTCTATAATTGAAACTTTGTAGCCTTGAGCAGAGCCCAGGGCCGGCCAGAGTGGGTGGAAAGCTTGGCTTCTTCCATCGCTGGGGAAACCCAAGCCTCCTGCTCGCTCCATGGCTGGCCGCCATCTTGGTTGGGTTAATTTGCATACTCGCTCCTGATTGGCTGGTGGGCATGGCTTGTGGGTGTAGCGGAGTGATGGTTAATTTGCATGCTTTTCTTTTATGAGACTGACGCGCTACCTACTGTGATAACGAGGCACCTGCATGCTTTTCTTTTATTAGTGTAGAACAGTGGTCGGCAAACTTATTAGTCAACAGAGCGGCAAACCGCAGCTCGCAAGCCGCATGTGGCTTGCAAGCCGCAGTTTGCCAACCACTGGTGTAGAAGATACATACCTATTAGTGCCTGGAATGCTCTAGGCAGGAAAAAGATGGGCTACACACATTACATAGTTGGAGAATGAACAAAAGAACTATTAGGAAAACAACCAGTGATAGTGAAGTGTCTGGAGCCACGGACCTAACTATGTCCAAGACCTGAGGCCAAATCAGCTGGGAGAGCTTCCTGGGAGGGTGACCTCACAGGAGTGTGGGGATGCAGCCAACACCTGCCCCCAGCAGAGGACCTTACTCCAGTGAGGAAGGAAGGGGGTCCTTCTGGGTCTCTTGACAGTGCTTCCCATTCATTGACCAAACCCAATCAGAAGCCATCTGGCAAGCAAGCGTCTGCTGTTCACCCTACAGATGAGCCTCCAGGGTCCCAGAGCTGGGCCAAGAGAAATGGAGAGTGGATCTGGAGATGCCAACGGAAGCCATCCATTCCAGGACATAAAACAAACACATTAGGATGGGTCTTAATGGGGGTGTGGGGGAGAGAGTGGGGACTTGAAGTGTAAAGGAGCACACTAAATTAAGAAGTGCTTTGCCTTGATGTTGAGAATAATCATGTCTTGAATGGAGGAGTGTAATGAACTCAGCTCTCAGCACCTGAGGTCTGAAAGAGAAAGCCAATATAATATTTGCTGGAAAATCAGCAACCACACCAAAGAAGTCTTTGGAAAACACCCTTTTCCCCTTGTACTGTTGGCGCTGTGATCCAGGCCTTCCTATGTGAACTCAGGGCTGGAGACAGAATGGACTCCTTGTGTGGAAGCATGGGTTGGCCACAGGAAGGGGCACAGGGCAAGGACTAGATGGGGAAAAACAAAAGCAGAAATGTGTGTGTGGGCAGTAGAATGGGTCTCAAGAGCATTTTTAAAGATCTGTGTTTATCAAGAAAAAGGAAGAGAAGACATGTAGGCAGTTAGGAAAGGACATTTTTCTTAGAAAAAGATATATATGCAAAGTAAACTATCTGGCAGTCAATACACCACAGTGTGCATGGTGGTTGTCTTTGGATGTGGACTATAAGTAGTTTTTATTTATTTTATTTGTTTTCCTATATAGTCTACATTTAAAAGTAGTCTGGAATTGTTATGTAATGAGGAAGGAGTAAAGTAGAAAAGGAAATAATATCTTTGCCTAACATTAATAGCTGAGAAGAGTTGGGATGGATAATATCTGAAGACTGTGCCATATCTTTTTCCTCTGCCCACCCTTCTGTCCCTCCTCTGCCTCCAGGTGTGTACATGACTAACCTGCCCGGGAAACTGGCTGATTCAGTCATTTGCAGTGGAAAGTAAAGACGATGACCTGGGCGTGGCTGAAAACAAGATGGTTATAAAAAAATGATGAAATGTAACCACTCCTTGGGCACATTCTTTACTTTTTCTACCAAGAAACTGAGTGGGGATCAAAAAGTAACCTTCTTGGAATTTGATTCTTATGTTCGTTTCCTAGGGCTGCCATAGCAAATGATCACAAACCAGGAGGCTTCACACAGTGACAGTTGTTGTCTCTGTTCAGGAGGCAAGAGGGAGAAATCGAGATGTCAGGGTCGGTTTCTTCTGGCGGTTATGAGGGAAAGTGTCCGTTCCACGCTTTTCTCCTGCTTCTGGTGGTTGCAGGTAATCCTGGGCAGATCTTCCTTGGCGTATAGCTGTATCACTTTCGTCTCTCTGCCTCCTTGTCATGTGGTTTTCTTCCTGTGTGTCTGTGTGTCCCCAAGCCCCCCTCTCCCTTTAAGGACACCAGTCATTGGGTTTAGGGATCACCCTAGTCCCAGTATAATTTCATTTAACTTGGTTACATCTGCAAAGAACATATTTTAAAATAAGGTCACATTGACAGATGCACAGGATTAGGACTTTAACATATCTTTTAAGGGGGCACAATTCAGTTTAACCTACGATACTACCATTTGCCAAAAACTTATAATTTGCCTTAATAGAGAAAACTCATTCTTAGGAATGTTCAGGTGAAATCATTATGCTTATTTTAAAACTTCTTATGGAATTATAACAATACAGGGAAGTGCAAAAATTTGTGTCCCGCTCCATGGATTGTCACTAAGCGACACCTCCATATGATCAGCGCCTGGGTCAAGGAGAACGTGACCTTTCCTGAAAGAAGAGTAAGAGTCCAGCCTGCAAAGACGCATGGGGGTGATTTCAAGCAGAAGGAAGAGCACGTGCAAAGTCCTGGGCAGTTTGGGTGGAGGGCAGTGAGGGAGCCGGTTGAGTGCTTTGGATGGGAAGTCAGTGAGCAAGGGATGAGTGGAATCATGGAAAGCCTGGTCGGCCATGCTAAGAAGTTATAGTTCCACTGTAAATGTGGAAGCCAGTGGGAGGATTTTAAACAGTAGAGTGACATGATCTCATTTACATCTTTTTTTTAAGTTCAGATTTGCTGTTTCTTTTGTCTCTATTTTACTTTTCTATTTTTATTTATTTCAGAGAGGAAGGGAGAGGGAAAGAGAGATAGAAACATCAATGATGAGAATCATTGATTGGCTGCCTCCTGCATGCCCCCTACTGGGGATCGAGCCCACAACCCAGGCATGTGCCCTTGACCGGAATCGAACCTGGGACCCTTCAGTCCGCAGGCTGATGCTCTATCCACTGAGCCAAACTGGCTAGGGCTCTCGTTTACATCATTAAAAAGATCTAACTTCCATGAGTTAATAGGAAGTAAGAATAGAGCTATGAGCTAGGAATCTATTTCATTGGTCTCAGAGAGATTATGATGGGTGGTAGCAGTAGAGATGGAGAAAAGTGAATAGACTCAAGACAATTTGCAGGCAGTACCTCCAGGACTCGCTGATAGGTTGGATGTGGTTTTTGAGGAGAGAGGAATCAAGCATGACTATGACTACATATGATCTGAGTTACTGGGTGAATGATGGTGCCTCTAACAGTGATAGGCAAGAATGGAGGAACAGGTTTAGGGGAGAAAGTCAAGAGTTTGTTTTAAGCACACTAATTTTATGATTAACTTTCATGACTATTACACATCCAAGTGGAGATATCAATAAGCTAAATGGATTTGTGGGCCTTGAACTAAGGGGAGGGATTGGGGCTGAAGATAATTAATCACTTGGAATTATCAGCAATTGGATAGTATTTGTAGCCCTGGGACCATGAGGGAATGCAGGAAGAGAGCAGGCCTGGGCAGGGAAAGGGAGCCAACCTGAGTCCAAGGTTCTTCAATATTTACAAATAGATCAAAGGAAAAGCAAGAAAGACTGAAAAGGATCTTTGCTTTCTGGGAAAGGAGAACCAAAGCCTAAGGAGAAAGTGTTAGAGGAAAGGTCAACCTTGTCCATTGCTTCTGAGAACTTGAGTTCAATGAGAATGAAGAATTGACCCTTGAATTTGGCAACTTGAGGTTATTGTCTTTATAAGAGTAGGGTTTTTTGAGAGGGTTTGGATTTGGGTAGGAACAATGTCTCAGGGATTGGCAGTCCCTTGAGAGTGTCTTGAAGAGAGGCTGGGGGTAGGAAATGAGTAATTAACCTCTTGTCTGTGTGTACATTATAATGTATATCACACTTTGGTTTCCACGCCTGCTTCCCCTCCTATCCAAGCTACTCACTATGCCTTATTTATCTCTGTTTTTCCAGTGCTTAGTACAGCATACCTTTCACAAAGTAGATACTCACTAAATTATTGAAATAATGCTTTTAAGTAAAATCCTGGGTCCAACTTCTAGACAATCCAGGGACTGCTTATAGAACCTGGGCACATCACTCAATCTCTTATTGTTTCATCTGTTAAATGGGGAAATTGTAAAGTAATGAGAACAATATCAGACTCAAAGGGTTACTGTGAAGATGGAATTAAATACCAAATGTGAAAATATGGTGCTTTAGAAACTGGATCACCATACAGACGTCAGTTAGGGCTATTGTGAACAGATGACAGATTCCACCAGACTCCGGCTCTCTGAGGCACCTGGCACATTGTCCCCTGAAATTTTACTTGCAAAATCTATTCAAATTGGCTTCAGTACAGACACTTCCTCATGAACTGAAAATCAGCCAAAAGACACAGAACAAAGAGCTGTAGTCATTGTTCGCAAATTATACAAACAGGGTTGTGTTTACCGGAGATGCTCGTTTTAGGATCAACCTCCTAGAAGGTGGTCTGTATGTATCAATTGGGAAGTTCTACCAGGCAGAATTTTAATAGCATTTCCAAGGGAAACGAAATGGAAGGCATTTGCCAACACCCAGTAGAAGCAGAAATTTACAAATGGACTTAAAGGACTCAAGTCTGTTAATCTGATTTCCATTCCATGCTATGGGGAGTGTGCAAGGCAAGGGGCTGCCCAGACATTGGTGGTTGTGGAAATGATGGCCTCCCCCATTTCCCTCTCTGAGTGGGCGTCACCTTCACATTCATCAACGCCATTATCAGAGCAGCATCAATTTGCTGAGTTCAAGTACTTCTGGCCTTGATGCTTGACAGACATTATCTTGTTTGTTCTTCACCACTGCTCCATGACATTGGGCCAATGGTCATTCCCTCTTTACAAAAAAAGAAAACAGAGGATCAGAAAAGTTGTCCTGTTTATGTTTCCAAGCCAATAAGTGGCTGAGCAGGGATTTCAATTCAGACCTTTGTGTTCCAGAGCCCGAGATGGTAACTACTTGTTTATACCACTTCTCAGGGGAGGCTGTTTGAAAAGGGTGGATATGTGCAGGCAATCTTCAGTTATGACCGTCGTTGCAAAGATGACCATGAACCTGATTTCTTGACTGACTCTGCTCAGGGGTATGGTGATTCTGAGTCCTCTCACTACACACACAGTTCACATACACATGCACACTCACACCTCATCATCTAAGACCTGAATGAAGAGCTGGCTTCACCTGGCTCATCCTCATCTGGGCTACAGCTTGAGCGTGAACATCCTTTCCTCTCCACCAGCCCTATTTCCCAAAGAAAGCTTCCAAACAAAGACTTTGTCACCATCCAGTTTGGGGCATTTGACTGGGTGGGGTATCCCCATCAAGTCAGAGCATCAGGCGCACAACACTTGGGCCTGTTTACTAAGATGAAATCTGTGGCTGAAGCTGGCGCTCAGAGCTTTATGGATCTTTCCCAGTACAGAATCATGGAACCAACACCTTCAGTGGAGCCAGAAAGACCTGGGTTCAAATGTTGCCTCTGTCACTCAGGACCACATGATCTTGAGCACTGGTGACAGGACTAATACTTGGTTATTCACTAGGTGCCAGACCCTATTCTAAGCTTTTTCCATGAATGTACTTATGAAATTGCAAATTAATGGGGTGATTTTATTATCACCCATTTTACAACTGGGGTCACCAAGGCACAGAGAGGTTAAGAGACTGGCTAAGGTCATATGGCCAATAATGAAGTGAAGGAACCAGAATCTGGGCACAGGTAATGAGGCCAGAGACCAGGCTCTCCATCACCCTGTGACACTGCCCACTCACTTTGTCTCTTTGAGCCCTGGTTTGGAGGTGAAAATACATTCTTTGTAGGGCGTGAGTGCAGAGCTGGCCTCAGAACTCCATTTGTGAGGATACCTGTTCCTGTTTCATTCAACTTCATCACCCTCCAGGGAAGTCACCTTTAAAAATGCAAATCTGATGGAGCAGTGGGCCCAGACCTTAATACGTTTGTAGAAATTCTTGTCTTTAGAGCTGTGTTCTTCCTTCACCAAGGGAAGGAAAAGAGCACCCGGCTAAGAGGCAACTCAGTTTCCTGTGTCTGTCGTAACAAGGTGCCACACACTGGGTAGCTTGAAACAACAGAAAACCATTCTCTCACAGTTCTGGAAGATTCTAGGGTAGAATCCTTTCTGCCTCTCCCAAGGATTGGTTGCTGTCCATCCTTGGCATTTGGTGATACCTCCAATCTCTGCTTCTGTTTCCACATGGTTGTCTGCCCTCTGTGTTTAAACTCCCCCTCCCTTAGAACACCAGTCATTGGTTAAGAGTCCACTCTGATCCAGTTTGACTTCTTAAGTTCATCTTCAAAGATTCTATTTTCAAATAAGGTCACATAAGGTTCTGACGTTCCAGGTAGATGCGAATTTTGTTTCCCTGGGAAATGCTATTAAAATTATGATTGGTAGAACTTCCCAAATTAACATCCAAGAAATTTGGAAGATTGGATCCAAGAAGTATAGAAGGAAACGGTGACAGCAGAGCGAGGAAGTGGTGATGGCAGGAGGGGAGTGAGCCTCTGTGCCTGGTGAACATTCCAGTTCTGTACTCATCTCACTCCTCTGAGTGTCCATCTTTTCATCCATAAAATGACAGGGCTGATCTGTAAGGCCACATCCACCTCTAAAGTCTCCTATTTCCTAGGGGAGGAAGCAGGCAGGGTTGGGGGCCACGAAGGGCCACAGTGGTCTGCAAGACATTGTCCCAAGAAAGTTCTGTAATGACAGGTCTCCCTTTCTAGATGAGTCTGCAGTCAACAACAGCTCCTCCAGCACCATGGCCGTGCTTTCAGTGGCTACCTCTCATGGGCACTGGTGGGAACTGTTGTTCTCTCAGAAACAAGCCTAGAGAGATCCCAAAGAAACAAAATCACAAAGACACTGAGACTCGACCTGAGTGGAAGGGCAAGAATGAGCAGTGCAAGTGATCTTGGTTACGAAGAGTATGTGGGTACATTTGGAAGATTCCACACAGGTTAAATGCTGCCCCCCCCCCCGGCCCCCAACAAATGACTTGATGTGATGGGGTGTGGTCTTAGAAGTGCTGGGAAAGTGCTAGGCATTGCACTAAGAGCTTATATTATATCATTTAATCTTCAAAACAAGTAATTACGAGGTAAGCTCTATTCTCCTTTAGTATGTGCGTATGTATTAAATGTGAATTCTGTGAACAAACAAAGCACATTGAGGGGCTTCAAGGTTGTGATTTCCAACATTCACACTTATGTACATGAATGCAAAAAAGACCGGAAAGTAGCAAAAGTATATAATCATTAGCCTCATCTCAACCATTTTAGTTTTATTTTCTTTACACCTTTTTTCGGTTCTCTCCATGTATTTCTTTTTGTAATCAGAAAACTATGACCTGCTCTCATAGTATTTCTATCTAGTTAGTAATCCTTCTATCGCCTCACTTAGATGTGGAAACAGGTTTGAGAGTGAGCTGCTGAGGGTTGCACCATTAATAAACAATAGAGCCTGGAGTTTAGACTGAGGCGCGTCTGACTCCCAGCCCTGGACAGAGTCAGGCTGGGTGTGAAGGGTTGTTCAAGGCTCAGACTCTGGCTTTGTTTTGGGCACCAGGCTCCCTCCTCCCACCCCAGTGCACACGTGTCTGCAGGCCTCCCAGACTCCAGTCTGTGGCTGGTGACATCTCATCTTCCTTCCCTCCTCAGTGCGAGGACACTCAGCTATTTGTCCCAGAGCCAAGGACAGGCCAGCAAAGGCTCAAACTCATTTTACTTCCTGAGCAGAGACGCGGCCTTGGTCTGTGGAAACCCTCCATTCGCGGGGGATGAATTTAGCTGCTCTCCCTAGTGGCGGGGAGGCGGCAGGTCCTGTCAGCCTGAGGATGCAGGCCTCGCTCCAAAAGGGCTTTTGTCTGAGGCCGGGCCCCAGGCCAGAGTGACATTCTTGGGTGGAGGCTGCCAGGCCACCACTGAGTGGGGCACCTGCGGGGCAGGGAGGGAGAGAGAGCGGGAGGCCCATCTTCCTTCCAGGGAAGAGAGAGGCTGGAGGTCAGAATCTTCTGGGGTGCGAGGGGGGGCGCCTGGGGGTGCTGAGGCTTCACCAGCAGGTGCTTCAGGATTGAGAAGAGAAGCCAAGGCCCAGACACCCACACGGCTGGCCGGAGAGGTGGACTTTTAAGCTTTGTTATGTTTGATTAAAATCCCAACAAGAGAAAAGAAACCCACTCCTTCTGGGGCAGGTTTCTTACGGAAATCCTGAGTCCACAGAGCTCACTGGTGGGGCGAGGGGTCCTGTGGGAGGAGTTTCCTGCGCAGGCTCCTGCTCAGGGCATGCAGCCGCATTTGCCATGGGAGCCGGTGGTGCCCTGCCCTGATCCCCTTTGCAAGGGCCATGCATCCATCACCCCCCTGCGACCGCCCCCCCCCCCCCCTCCCCGGTCCCGGTGGCTGTGAGTGTTGGCTGCTAATGCTCACAGCTGCCTCTTTGTGGAGAATTGCCCTCAGCCATCAGGAACCATCTTATCTGGGAGCCCCCCTCCCACCCGCACCCCAGTCCCTGGCTGCCAAGAAGACCCCATGTCTGTAACTTCCTTCACAGCATTGCCCTGAGCTCATATGTATATAGTGCTTAGCACGGGATTGGCCCCAAATAGGTAAATGTTGAATGAACAAATGAATGAAAAAACAAAAAGGGTTACCCGAATGGGTAATAACCAGGAGGGCAATGGGCTGTACGTCCGTCACAGAATCTCCAGGTTCAAAAAAATGTGTGGTGGCTCATTCCCATTGCTCAGCCCACCTGGGGGACCCGGGGACCCCCCCACTCCCCTCCCGGGTCAGGCTGAGGCTAGCCTTTTCTCCCAGCCCAGGTTCTCTTCTGGATCCTCCAACCACCCAACCAGCTGGCTCTCTGGGACTCTCATGCTGACTGCACTGGCTTCAGCTATTGATACTTCTGTCTGATGCCGCACCCGATGGTTTCCCTGGTGTGGCAAGGGCCTCGGATGGAAGCTCAGGGTGGCTGTCAGGCTTGGAAGAACACGTGTGTCCAAGAGTCGGCTTAAACAGGGACCCAGGAGGCAACTTTTCATGTTGTGTCATTATCTGTCATCCTGTGATTACTCACCAGGGCCACCTCCCTTTGCCACCTTTTCTGAACCCACACAACACAGGAAGAGAAAACCGGATGGTGACTTTGTCACTGAATAGCATTCGCCGGTCCCCGGGTCCCCCAGGTGGGCTGAGCAATGGGAATGAGCCACCACACATTTTTTTGAACCTGGAGATTCTGTGACGGACGTACAGCCCATTGCCCTCCTGGTTATTACCCATTCGGGTAACCCTTTTTGCTTTTTCATTCATTTGTTCATTCAACATTTACCTATTTGGGGCCAATCCCGTGCTAAGCACTATATACATGTGAGCTCAGGGCAATGCTGTGAAGAAAGTTACAGGCATGGGTGCTGTTACCATCTCCACCGTCACATCCGGGTGCTCGGTGTGAATATCACCAACTCTCGTCTGTTGTACAAGCAGAGTCTGCATTCAAAGCCAGGGGTTTTCACCACAATACCATACTGCTCTTGCTACCCACAAAAGATGTTCCTGAACACCCCACAATGCTCAGGACAGAGCATAAGAAGAAGCGCGTCGGACCTGGCGTGAGAAGATTGGGGTTGCCGGCCAGCTCTGACAGTTGGGGTTCAAGTCTGGTGGTTTCCTTGGTGCCCACCTTCTGTGCTTCAGGCCCCTGGTTCAAGGTTTGTCTTCTCCCCTTGGCATGAGTTTCAGACGGATCTCCAGGTAATCATATTCTTCAGCGTGACCCCAGGATCCTTTTCCTCCTGCTCTGGGCAGTCCCTTCGGTGTGGCTCAGGTCCCTTCTCTGGCTCTGGCCCTACATAGGGAATTTTTAAAAAGTGGGAAGATATCTTAAAACCCTAAGGTCTTCTTGGTTTGCTTGTGTGGCTCAGGCCCCTCTGGGTGGGCCTGCACAGGCCACATGTCCCACGTGGTCTTGTGGGTAAAAGGAAAATGTCCTTGGCCCTTTTTTCTCAGAAGCAGACCCGGAGCCCAGGATTTGAGAGTAACTGATTCATCAGGAGAAACTCCCAGGAGAAGCGAGTAAGGGCATAGAGGAAGCAGGATGAAGAAGGGGAAAAAGTGTGATTTCAGCTAATGTCCCAGCCTCACCCTGATCCTACGGGGAATTCTGGAGCATAAATTTTACCTTAGTTTGTCCCAGCTCAAGTAAAAAAAACTATATACCCTACCCTACCCGCCCCCGCCCCCCCGCCCCTGCCTATTACCTGAGGCAATGCTATGAGGAAAGTTACAGGTGTGCTCAGTTAGCTGACAGATGTGGGGTACTGGCACAGGGAGTTAGCTGATCCAAGAGATATAGGAGTTCTGGATGGGCACCAACAGTGTCCATCATATCTCAACCCTACTAATCTTCTCTCATTCCAAGAAGAGAAGATTATAATCTCCTTTATTCTAAGAAGGCTTCAAAAAGTAGGAGAGCCCATCTGGTGTGGTTCAGTGATTGAGCGTTGACCCATGCACCAGGAGGTCCTGGTTCTATTCTTGGTCAGGGCACATGTCTGGGTTGCAGGCTCGATCCCCAGTGGGGGGCATGCAGGAGGCAGTCAATCAATGGTTCTCCCTCATCCTTGATGTTTCTATCTCTCTTTCCCTCTCCCTTCCTCTCTGTCTAAAAAAAAAAAATCAATAAAAAACGTATTTTTTAAAAAGTGGGAGAGGAGAGAATTTAGTTCACTAATGTTTCTTTGGTCAAATTCAAATTGCTGACCTTTTGTATTCTTTCTGAATTTCAGATTCTGACCAGCCCAGATGGCTTCCTCTTCTATTTCCATATTGGCCTACACAAAATCCCGTTCAATTGATTTGCAGCAAAAAGAAACCAACACAAAAACACAGCATGCTTCCTCAAGCCAGATAGAAATGATTTTTGCATATTCTGTTTTTTTCTGGATATCCACACATCTGCTTCTCCCCAAACCTTGGTAATCAAGTGTTGATTACTTGGCAGCCCCATCAGTGGGTCTTTGTTGAATATGCTGAAAGGTACTCCGCCTTTCCTCCTCAAAAAGATAGCCTCTCTTCACTTACTATCCATGGCTGACAAAGATGCTATGCATTTGGATAATAAAGAAGGCATGGCAGTTTCCGCCATGGACAACTTTTAGGTTAAAAATATACACATGCCATATAAATAGCCCGTCAGAATTTAACTTTTAAATGTGGAAGTATAATCTTTAATTTGTTCATCAAACCTAAACAAAATCACCCCCCAGTGCCAAATTTTATACCAGTGGTTTCCACCAGGAGCAAAATTGTCTCCCAGGGGACATTTGGCAACAAGGGGAGACATTTTTGGTTGTCACGAAGGTTGGGATGGGGTGGAGGGGAGGGTGTACTACTGGCATCCGGTGGGCAGAGACCAGGGATGCTGCTAAACATCCCATAATACGCAGAACAGCCCCCATGACTAAGAATTACCATGTCCCAAATGTCACCAGTGCTGAGGTGGAGAAACCCTGATCTAGACTGTTTGATTTTTGTGTGGATTTGGCATTGATTATCTATATCTAGGGCTATTTTCAATAGTTTTGAACTTTCAAAATCCCAATGTTTAAATATTTTTGAGCACTGCTTAAGGGTAAGATGCTGTTAAAGAGATCTACTGCTGGCCAACATCTTGGTCACAGAGAGACTCAGTCTCCCAGTCCCCACCCCTGTAACGCCATCAGAGTGCACCTGGGTCCTGAATGTGGAGCCCCAGGGGACGAGAGCTGTCACAGAGAATGCCATACTGTCCGGAGGTTTCTGTGCCTTCTCGGATGTTTCCTTTGCTGTCTCTGGCCCAGTTTGCCCGCAGCCTGTGTTTGGGGAAACATCTAATGCTCTGGGTTTCTGATTTATAGATTTTAGGAACTACAGAGAAAACCTCAATTCTCATATGTGAGTCATTCAGAGTAAATGTTGGGGCTGAACATGTCTTCTTCTTCTTCTTCTTCTTCTTCTTCTTCTTCTTCTTCTTCTTCTTCTTCTTCTTGATGTTTCAGTAAAAACATATTTTTTAAAAAGTGGGAGAGGAGAGAATTTAGTTCACTAATGTTTCTTTGGTCAAATTCAAATTGCTGACCTTCTTCTTCTTCTTCTTCTTCTTCTTCTTCTTCTTCTTCTTCTTCTTCTTCTCCTTCTTTAACAAGTTAAAGAAAATATGAAGGTTGAATCTTTATATTTTAGTTAAATATGTCATTTGGTAGCACCCACTGAAGCCTCAATGTTAAAGTTCTCTTTTCCAAGCAAAATGACTTGATTATAATGATACTAAGTCTTTATGGTAATAAACAACATGGTATTTTATAAGGTATTTATATTCTAGTTCATTGGACCCTCATAGGATACTGATGTTTAATAGTTACTCTGTGCCAGAACTGCTCTAAGACTTTTATGTATGCTAATTCCTTATCAACACAGGGATGTTAATTAACTTGCTCAACATCACACAGCTTGTGAGTAGCTTAGCCAGAATTGGCACCCAGGCTATCTAGCTTTAAAATCTGTGTGTTTAACCATAAAGCTATAACTGACTCATATCAACACAGGAAGGTAGATTTTAATATTCCTATTTTACATATGAGGGATCTGAAGATGAAAGAGATGAAGTGACTTATCTGGGTAAACCACTACTGCCTTTTTAAGGTGGTGACTCAGGATGGATAGGGCACACCACCTGAATTTTAGTGGCCATGTTCTTAAGGCCAGTGGAGGAACACCTAAGAGTCTGAAGAGGGCCATGAGAATGAGTCTGGAAATCCTGGTGATAACTTCTAGGGTCAAGGAAATCCCATTTCTGGTGGATTTGGTTGGCTTATGATGCTTTTCTGAACATCTACGGAGAACCAATTAAGTTCATATTAATGCATATGTTGTTTCAGTTAGGCATTGTACGAGGGACGGAGGATACTGAGATGAATAAACTGTAGTCCCTCCTTGGCTTCAGGATGCTCACAGTTTAGTGTAGAAGAAAGAGAGACAAAACCATTTAATTATAAACAATAGTTTGCATGTGGAACCACACAAGGGTATTATGGAATTACAGATGAGGGTGTGAGGAGTCAAGAGAGAAGGATGGAGTTGAGTGAATAATATTAAGGGGAGATTTTGGGGCAAAATGGCATCTAAGACTAAACGGGTGAGTTTGCCAGTCAAAAAGGGGTGGAGGCACATTTGTTTCTATGTATTAGATAGTTGTTTATGATGTACCAATTCTCCTGCCAAGAATAACTGGAAAGGCTAGATTACAAATCAAACAAACAATTGATCAAACAAAAACAGCTGTTTGAAAGGATTGAGAGCAACCAAGGTAACTAGGACTTGAGAGCAACTAAGGTAACTAGGACTTGAGAGCAACCAAGGTAACTAGCAAACAAGGTAACTAGATTGCAGACAGAAAGGAGCTGTAGAGAAGTTGGTGACAGTCTACACCACTTTTCCCCTTAAGGCATTTGCAGTTCATCAGGAAAGTCAATTAGAAGGTGACAGCTAGAAGGCCAAATATCTAAGCAAAATTTTTGTCAATCTCAAGGTACTGGGGGAATTCAAGTTCTGCCAGAAAGAAAAGGTCCTGGTAATTAGACCAGGCTTTTAATGAGATCACTGAGGGTATATGTCCTAAGAGAAAGGGCAACTGGAAATAAATAGATCAGGCCTTACAAAAACAAACTCACACTCAAACGATTTCAATTTCTGATTGAATTAAGGGGAACTGTTTCTATATTAATTATATCCAAGAAGAAAAGTAAAATTTCTCTAGAGAACTGTATAACATCACCCAGATTATCTACAATTTTTCAGGAGAATTCCCAGGCTTTTATTTAAAAATATTACCAGAGCCCTAGCCGGTTTGGTTCAGTGGATAGAGCGTCGTCCTGCGGACTGAAGGGACCCAGGTTAGATTCCGGTCAAGGGCATGTAACTTGGTTGTGGGCACATCCCCAGTAGGGAGTGTGCAGGAGGCAGCTGATCGATGTTTCTCTCTCATCAATGTTTCTAACTCTCTATCCCTCTCCCTTCCTCTCTGTAAAAAATCAATAAAATATATTAAATAAATAAATAAATAATAAATAAATAAATAATATTACCAGATATTCCAATAAAAGAGAATCGAAAGATCAAAATCCAAAGGAAAAAAATCAGACAATAGAAACAGACCCACAGATGATCAAGACTCTGAGGTTAACAAACAGTCTTTAAAAAACTGTTATTAATTTTTTTCAAGAGAGTGATGGCAAGGTGGAGAATTGGGTCTATAGAAAAAAATTATATAAAAATCTAGAACTAGACGGCCCAATAATTGAAATTAAGAACTTAATAGGTAGATTTATTAGCAAATTTGATATGATAAAAGAGATGATTAGTAAACTTGAAGAGAGGATAACAAGAAATAATCAGATTTAAGCACAGAAGAAAAACTGTGTAATTTATAAGAAAGAAGGAACAAAATATATAAAATACGTTGAAAAGGTCTAAATGGAAGCAATTGAAGTCCCATAACAAAATACAGCAAAGAACTATTAGAAGATATGCAAGCTGAATGACTTTCCAGGGTACTAAACTACTTCCAGTAGTCTATTATTCCATTTGATCTTCATAGCACTTTTGTGACAGCTGTCAAAAGATATTAGTTATCCATTTCACGGAACAAGAAATGGAGTCTCAAAGAGGCTAAGGGCCTTCATTCATGTATTTAAAATGCAATAATTTATTTACTTAGCAAACATTTATTGAGTGGCATCATTTGTAGACTTATTACACAAAGCAATAAAGAGATTTAGAAATGACAAATATGTGAGTAAATATAAATTAATTTTTCTTATTTTTAATAAAAAAATAATTGGCTGTTTAAGCAAAAAAATGTGGACTTTATGTAGAAGCATCAGTGTGACAACAATAAAATCACACATACACACATATACACAATCAGAAGGGACAGAAATAAAAGTATACTTTGTGAAGGTCCTTACAATATATATGAAGTTTTATAACACTATTTAAAAATAGAATTGTTAACTCAAAGATGCATCATATAAAACCTAGAACAAACCCTAAAATATACTCAATAAATCAAAAGAAGGCAAAAAAAAAAAAAAAAAGAGGAAAAGAGGAACAAAGAACAGATAGGATAAATGGAATATAAATAACAAGATGGTTGGTTTAAACCTGACTATACAATAATTACATTAAGTGTAATTGGTCAGACACTTCTATTCAGAGGCAGATATTTGTCAGACATAGTTTTAAAAGTCCAACAAAATAGGTACAATTTAAAAATTGATAATCTCAAGTGGCACAAACATATGGTGCCACTAGAACTCTCAATATTGATAGTGGAGAACTGGTTGGCAATATCTATTAAAGCTAATTCAGTCCAGCAATTCAACCGGCAGAAATGCACATATGTTTTCAGAACCTCTTTAATCGTTAAACCCTGGAAACCACTCATATTTCCACCAACATTAGACTGAATAAATAAACTGTCTTATAGTTATACAATGGGATATTATAAGACAATAAAAACATGCTGCTGCCATATGCAACAACATGAGCAAATCTCACAAAATAATATTAAATGGAAGAAACCAGGTTTTGAAAAAGCATACACTGTATTATTCCATTTAAATAAAGTTCAAAATCAGGCAAAAATAATCAATTTGGAATGAAGACAGAATATCGGTTACTTTTCAGGGCATGGTGTCTGGGAGAGGGCAGGAAGGAGGCCTCTGCATGCGGATGATACTGTAATCCTTGATTTGTATACTCATTACTCCAGTGCATCAATCCTGTAAAAATGCAGCAAGCTCTAAATTTAGAACTTGTCCACTTTGCTATATTCATCCTATATGTCCATAAAAGATTACCTGCTTAAAAAAATAGAGATGAATGACATTCCAGGCAGGGGAGACAGCATAAGTAAGGGCATGGGGAAACAACACGGTGTGTGGAAAATGACAGCTAGCTCGATGAGCACAAAGCGTGAGGTAGATCATAGCGGGGCTGAGGGAAGACATTACCGTGGGCAGGTCAAGAGGGTCTGTGTGCTTCGCTGAAGGGTGTGGACTGTCTTCTGAGGTCAATTAAACACTGAAAGATCCTAAGCAAGAGGTGACATAATGAGATTTGAAATTATTTTTTAAAATCCTAGTGTCAATTGGTGAAGAGGGACAAAAATAGATGCAGAAAAAAGACTAGTTAAGATGCTCTTGCAAAAACCCAGATGAGAGATGATGAAGGCTTGAATCAAGGCAGTGGTTGTGGGCATGTAAAGGGAATACAACTTCAGAACTATTGAGGAGGCAGTATTAGTAAGATCTTATTGGATGTAAGAGGTTTAAAAAAAAGCAGAGCTGAGGATGATTCCAAAATTTATGACACCAATGACCGCATGGCTGGTGATTCCACCAAATGAGGCAGGGAAAATTTGGGGGTAAAGGGCAGAAGACTCATTTAATTTCTGTGATATGGACAAGTTTACCAGATAAGGCAGCACTCAAGTTGAGGGGGATTCTCTGGGAGTTATTTTGAGCCCCCTGTTTCCTGGAATGGATGATCGATTTAAATGTCAGGTCTCTGAAGTTCTCTACAATTACTGTTTGGTCTTCTTGCCTTTGCTGGTCCTGGTGCACATTCAAGACACAAAGCCATGGTTGTCAGGGGTAGATGCCACAGCGCGGCTGCCTTGGGGTCTGAAAGACTTCATCTCGCTTTCCTCCACTGCTCCGGACAAAGGCTGTCTTATGCACCATCTATTTCTGTCATTTTCATGAGGGCCGGGGAATATTTTCAAGCTATCCCTTTTAAGCATTATCTCTTGGCAGTTAAGAAAATAGATCCATTGCAAGCACTGGAGTTTCTGAAAAGGGTTTTAAAAATAGCTCAGGGCACTAGACAGCTGCAGCTACTGGGAAATTGAGCCCTTCACTTGTATTTTTGCTGGTTTCCATTTTAACCTTGCAGCTGGAAATTGGTAGCTTTTCCTCTGTTGCGAACAGATGCAAAAAGAGGAAGGGATGGGTCAGGGTCCTCTCTTGACTTGGGGTCACACTTGGCAATCTGTAAATGCTGAGAGGCAGAGGGTAATGGAGAGCAGGGCATAGCAAACTCTTGGGTTTGATAAAGCCTATTCAATATTATGATATATCTTTAGATTTGGAAATGAAAAATATAAGCCTATTGGTTTTGTCATGCAAATTACAGGAAACAAATAGGGCAAAATTCTCTTGGCTGGTAGGGATTGCAGAAAACACAGTGAATGTTTATGCTGTGCTGGCTTCTCCCTCAGAGTACTTGACATTGCTAGAGGTAGTGTAGCTGTTATCTCCAGTCCCACCTCACAGGTGTGAAAACTGGGATTGACCCAGGTGAGAGGACATCCCCCAAGGGGGCTAGTTGGGCATGATGACAAGAGCTGTCTTTGAACTTAGTTAATAAATTCTGGCTGCAGTCTTATTTTGTAAAATAGGGACCACACTTTGCTTTCACAGGGTTTCCATGATGATCCTAGATGAAAGTTTATGATTGTTGAAGGCCCTCAAAGAAAGTTCAGAAGAGAAAGTTCAGAACATTAAGGTGACGCAGTACAACTTAAAGGGAGACCTTTGCTAGACAAATGATCTCACAGGTTTCACTTCTAGATAACTCTTCTGCAGAAACACTGGCTCCTGTCCCAGAGATGTACGTACAAGGAAGTTCCCTGCAGTTGTGACTGCAACAGAAAAAGATGGGAAACAACCTGGATGTCCGAAGATAGAGAAATGGCTAAATATACATTGAGGTACATTCATACAATGGATACCATGGAGCCATTGACAGAACGCCAAGGTTCTGGAAGGACCAGTATGGAAAGAGCCCTAAGACACAAGGTTAAGTGAACAGGGGGAATCTCAAAACAATATAATTTGATCTGGTATTTACAAATGCGGTGATATATATATATATATATATATATATATATATTAAATATTGGTATATGTTTAAAAACAATTTATATATTATATAATTATATATTAAAAACCCAATCACATATTGTAAGTGTATTACTAACTGTATTGAAAAAGCCTGCAAGGATTTGATACCATTTGTTAACATTGGCCACCCCTGGGGAATGGACTGGCATTGGGGAGAGGATAAGGAGGTGCAAAAGAGAACTTTTAAAGACGTTATAAACACATTTGGTCTTTTAAAAAGATGTAGAATGAAAATGTCTTTGTTTACTACTTATATACCTAAGTAAGACTAGCAAGTTGTTTGAAAAAATATGTAATAATTCCCAATGATGAAATTTCAGACACCAGTAAACAGGTTGTGTCCATTTTCCCTGAGAGCCAGGTCCGTGGGTTCTATTGCTTCTATCGCTGTCTCTGACGCTGGCTATGTGATTTTAGACAAGTTGTTTTCTCTCTCTCGGCTTCAGTTGCCTTTTGTAAGGAGGGGCTGAACCAATTGATAAGCGTTTTTATTATTTAGTTTCAAGTATCTGATCTCTCTTTGCAAATGCATTGATGTGTGTGGAAGCCCAATATATGAAATAGAAGAAAGTGTGTCAACCGCCCAGCCATTTGTGGCCCGGATCCATTTCAGGGCTCACAGTTTCTGACTCTAGTTAAATGCAGTGAAACCACATCCACCAGGCAGAGCTGCACTGCCTCTCAACTGGGTGGAAAATAACTAGGTGATGTTAAGTGACCCAGCAAAGCTCACATGCAATAGTTGCTCTTGCAAAGTGTTTCCCTGAGCACTAAGCCCAGATGTTGGCAGCTGTCTGACAGCTCAGGAACTGTTTGGGCTCTAAGGAGCCCATTGCCATTTCTAGAAAATTCTGTGAGGACCCGGGGTCTTTGGAAGAACACCCATGGGTGCTTTTCAGGAGAATCAGATTCCAGGTGACTGTGCTCAGACCTCTCCAGCCCCAGCCCCAGCTCCAGCCTCAGCTTCAGCCCTGACCCAGAGCCATAACTGTGGGACTGCAGAAGGCAAGCGCCCGGGGGAAGGGTGGGGGCAGGAGGAGAAACCAGGTGCAACACACACCATGTTGTGAAATATGAGGAAGGCTCACCAGTGTCCTTTCTCTGCTTTGAAAGGCGCCATCTGGACTTCTGTGCCATTGGCTCCTGCCTCCTCTGGCTATAACTAAGTAAATAGGATCATTCTGTCTCCTTTAGGGACAGCTAGACGCCCTATGATTCTCTGCATCGTTAGAGCCCATGGACTGTAGAGTCCATGTTCTGAGTTAGAACGAGCAGCACGTCACCCAGAATAAAGCCTGGTTCTGATGCTCACGGGATGCCCTTTGCATCTGGCCCCGACTGGCAAGACTCACACTCAGAGGAGGTGGGAACCGAAGGAGCGCATTTTCTAAAGAGGACCATTCAGAGAGATTCCTTCCCAGCCGTCTTCTCCATGGACGGGAGAGAAGGTTGGCAGGCAGTGTTCCCTGACTTTTCCTGACCATTTGTGGGATGGAAAACTAAGGACCTTGGTGCAAGACCAGTTGCAGCCCAAGTCCCCACTCCCACCAAGGCAACCCAGTCTGGGAGTCAGGAGACCCGGGTTCGAATCCCCGTTGAGTAACTTTCTCATTATAAAGCTAGTCACGTGTCTTTCCTGGTTTTCAGTTTCATTTCATAAAGGGTGTGGAAGTAGATGCTTTTCAAGGTCCCTGCCAGGCCTAACAGTGACGCTGAAACTAGATTAAGAACCTTGACAGGGTTCCACTTCCTTAGTAAGAGGAAGGGAGTGAGCTACAATGGTTAAGGGTGTGGAGCCGGGAATCAGACTTCCTGAATTTAAACCCTGATACTCCTTTCCTTGCTGTGACTTTTGAAGCAAGGATTTTGATGTGAGTCTCAGTTTCCACATTGGCAAAAGGAAGATAAGAGTTGCAATTACTCCAGAATGTTATGAGGAATGCAAGAGATAACCTGCATGAAACTCAGGACCTGACACGATAGTGTTCAATAATCCTTAGCTTAGTATTTTTATTCCTTCAGTCTATTATGGTGCAGAGACCATAGCAAGTACTGGCTAAAATTATTTCTTGATAAAACATCACACCTTGCCATAGATTCAATCATACTATAGGCCAAACCATGTACCCCATAAATTTCATTCATTCCTTCAATACTAATCAATCAATATTCATTGAATGTCTTGGGGTAGGCATCCAGGACTGAGGATACAAAAAACATCAAAATCCACTCCAGAACTTACCCTAATACAATCATAATACAGAACACACTTTACTGAGTAAGAAGTGTTTGTTTAGCATTTATGAAATTCAGAGAAAGAGCTGTTCTGATGTCACTGGGGAGTCAACACGATTACTCATTTCCTGCCAATAAGGAGTTTAGAATTTCAAATGAAAAGAAAAAGATACACTTGTGAAGCAACTTAAAGTGAATTTAAGCACCCCCCCACACACACACACACATACATAAGCCCCTATGGTGACTAATTTGGACATTTGTGATATATACAGAGCATTTATGTGTCAGGAACTGTGTCTAGAGTATTCCATGCATTATCTCACTCAACCTCAATGAGGTAGTCCCTAGTATTAACTTCATTTTCACAAATAAAGGAACTAGTCTTAATGAGGGTAAATAACTTGTAAGGGTCACATAGCTGCAAAAAGACAGCGTCTGTTCTCTCTCAGTGTACCCCACAGTAGCCATTTGCTAGGGCTGTCATAACTAAGTACCACAAATGGGTAACTTAAAAACAGAAATTTACTGTCTCACAGTTTTGGAGGCTGGAAGCCCAAGATCAAGGTGTCGGTAGGATTGGCTCTTTCTGAGGGCAGTGAGGGAGGATCTGCCCCATGCCTCTCTCCTAGCTGCGGCCAGTTGCAGCCATCTTTGGTGTTCTTTGGCTTGTAGATGCATCACTCCAATCCCTGCCTTCCTCTTCACATGGTGCTATCCCTATGTTCGTCTGCCTCTGTGTCTAAATTTCCTCTTTTTATAAGGACAGGAGTCATATTGGAGTAGAGCCTACCCTAATGACTCCATCTTAACTTGATCATCTATAAATTCTCTATTTCCAAATAAGGTCACATTCACAGGTCTTGGGGTTAGGACCTGACATCTTTTTGGAGACACAGTTCAACCCCTAACACTAACCTTTGAGGCGTTGGCACTCCTCACGCACAGCTCTTCTTCCTTTCAGAGACAGTCTCAGGTGGCCCGAGTTTAGCTCCAACTTGGTATCCTAATTAGCTGGTGCTCATCTGCACTTGTCAAGGGTCCTTGGCTGGTTGAGGAAAAGCCAGTGGTGCCAACCACTGTCCCCACTGGAATGGACCAGCTGCATAAGAGGGTAAGTAACAAAGGCAGGTCACCTTCTTCTGTACATCAAAGTGTAACTACACCGAGAAGAGTATAACCGCGACTACTTGTCGATCACTGACTATCCGCCAGGCACTGGGTTAAGTATTTTACATGCATAATCTATGTATTCTGCACAGCAACCCTGAGAGCTAGGTATTTCATAGATGGGGGAAAAACCAACAACGAAGGTTCATAGAGTTGGAGCTTTTATCCAAAACCACTGACTACAAGCCTTCGCCAACACAGTGTCTGGCATACAAGAATGATGAAACATTAGCAAATATTTTTACTCTGTTGCCTCCTTTCCTATGGAGCTTTGGGGTTAAAATAACACTCTTTTCTCGCCTCTCTCTTCTGGTTAACTTGGAACCCTGCCTAGGCCTTATTAGTTCATACCCTGGGGCTGTGGATGAAGTTCGTGAGTTGCAAGGGCAGTAGCCACAGGCAGTGTGGCCTTGGAACAAAGCTGGGCAAGGACGCAGGAGAGGAAGCCTATCCCCAAGGGCGCACCCTGCATAGTCTTCCCAGGGCTGTGGGGCCTTCACCACTCTGCTGCCTCACACTGGGATTGAAGTGAGCCCGGGGCTTGTTCTGGAAGTGCTCCTGGAGCTGCTGTGTAAAGCACCATTGTTTTCATTGTTCCAGAAAGTGGGCTGGGCAGCCTTTCCCAGGGGCTGAGTCCTTGGGCAGAGCCGCAGCAAAGGCCAGAGCAGGGTCAGGGCTGGAGGGACCCAGGCCAGGCCTCCTCCTGCTGCGCCCTGCGCTCTCCAAAGATTTTTCTGATTAGAAAGCAATCAATGGTTATTTTTCAAAAACTACGGAAGTGTGTACAACGAAAAGCAACAGTTCTCCTCACAATTTTAGCCTTTGGTGTATAGGTTTCCATAATTCTTGTATTCACAAATAACATAGACACATACATATCAATAAAAAGGCATGAGTATTCATCTGCTTTTGCATTGTGTTCTGTCTGTATTAAATTATTTTCTATTTAACTACTCTGCAAGGTTTGATTGTTTCATTGTGTGGATGAAGCATAATTTATTCAATGAGACCTTTTTCATCTCCTGGTACACATAAACTAATTACTGAAATTCTGCAGCACACCAAAAAATATATTTTTTGCCTATCTGACAAAAAAATAGGTATAATTTTGAGTCATTCACACTGGATGGCTATGGTTGTGTTGGCTGCTGTCATTTTTAATTTAACAATCTAAGGGAAAAGAGGTCAGTGCCCTGACTAACTAGTCAGGTACTGCATGTTTTACAAATTCCTGAGGCACACTGGTTGAAAGTCACTTAACTAGACTGTTGTAGGCTTTTATATTCTTTTCTATTTGTCATACTTACAAACAATATGTAAATAAAAATTCTCATACATAAGCCTTGGTTCTTTGCCCAAGTATTTCTTTGGGATTCTTAAATGTGGAGTTGCTGTATCAGAAGCTAAACATATTTCCAAGTTCAAAATTTTTGATGTGTATTTCCAGATTGGCCCCCATAAATGTTAGATATGGTAACATTCCCACCAACAGTATTGAGAATAGTTCCCTCCTCTGCCCACTAAGGGTTATACATTTAATAAGAAAACGTTCTGTCTCATTTTAAATTACACTTTTAAAAAATCATGGGTGAGGTGGACCATAGTTTATATTTCTGCCCATCTGTATTTCCTTTTCTGCAGTCGCTGGTGGTGTTGTTTCTCTGCTGGGGAGTTCTCATGGGATCCCAAGGGAATTCTATCCATAGCTTGTATCTGGGTTTTCTTTACCAAGACGGATCCTTGCATGGTCTGGGGAAAGGGGGCCAGGGACCATGAGACTCAGCGGTCAGTTATAATCTTTCCTTCATGAATTCAGGACAATTCATTCATTTACTCTTTCATCCACTTAGAAATTATTCCTGCCTTAATCCTTTGCCCTGGTTTATTCATTTTTTCAAGTAGTTATTGAGCATCTGCTGCCTATGAAATGCCAGGTTCCCTGGGGTGTGTGTGGGGGGGCGGGGACTTGGAGGAAAATCTGCCATGGTCTGGAGTAGTCTCCACGTCTAATGGGCACATCAGTCCTGTAAATGGTGTCCCAGGAGTTCTGAGCCAGCCTGGATGGCGGAGGGAATGGCAGGAGTGGTTGTGACCTGGGATGTAGGAGGGAGGCTGGAGCCAAGGCCCTCGTTAAAGGTGACAGGGGGACGGGCAGCGGTGTGTGCGCGGTGCTGATGCATGTGCACTCACCCCTAAGCCCCAGGAACGAGGGTAGGAGCTGTGCTTTACTCCCGCAGCAGCAGCAGCAGCAGCAGCAGCAGCAGCGTGAACGAATTGGAGGGGAAGAGGGAGCAGGAACTTCAGCGGAGCTGCAGGAGCAGCAGAGCAAAGGTGAGCGCTGGGAGAGGCTGAGTTCTGGAGGAGGGGCTGCGTGAGAAGTTGGGAGACCTGGGCCCCACTCCCTGCCACCGGCTTGTCTAGAAGGGAGCTGCTTTCAGAAAGTCAGAAGATGCCTCTCAGACAGTAGGGCCCCAGCTCGTGTCAGTCCAGGAATCACAACTCACTGTGGAGCATCACTTGTTTGGGGGCACTCTGCCAGGTGTGGGGCAGACTCTGCCAGGTGTGGGACACACTCCGCCAGGTGTGGGGGGACTCTGCCAGGTGTGGGGGCAGATTGAGAAAGCATGATCGCAGGCGACAAGGAAGGCAGCCCAGGGTGAAGGCGGGACTGCACAGGAACCCGTGGGAGGAGAAGAAATGAGCTGTTGAGATATTCTTCTTTCCCTTCGTTCTTGTTGACAGCTGCTAAGCAGTCCCATGTGACGGCAGCTCCGTGATTTATTTACCCACTTCCTGAGGGGTGAACACCGGCCAGTGTATTTCTGTGGGGCAGTTTCTTGGTAGCGGAAGAGCGTGTGTCCTGTGCCTTTTGATAGCGTGTGCTGAATGGCCCTCCCCAAAGCATCCTCTTTAATATTCGGGCAGCTAAAGGTGCAGGGATGCTGTGTCACTTGCCTCAGGCCGTGTCAACAATGAGATTAATCAGAATTTGAGGCCAGGTGGGTCTGTCTTCAAACCTTTACTTTCTCCATGGTTCTATACTATACATTCCTGAACTTTCCCCTGTAACTCTCACTGCGCCCTCCTGGGTAGCAACCGACAAGAAGACCCTTCAATCAGGGCCTCAGGCACCGGCTTGGAAGACAGCATAGAAATGGGGGTGGGCTAGAGTTCCGCTCCAGGGTTGGAAGGGGGACAGGGCACTCCCCAAGGCCGGAGCCTACGGTGGCAGCTCAGTGTGGGGACGGAAGCAGGCCGAGTCTCTGGGGAGTGAGGAAGGCAGCCCAGCCTCAGAGGGACCCTGGGGGCTTCCTGGGAGAACTGAGAAGTGCCCACTCAGCCTGCACCTGGATCCAGAGAAGTCTTTATAAAAGGCGTGGTCAGCTCCGCATTCTTCCCATCTGCTGAATTACGTTGAGTCCTTGTGACATTTCCACCCCATAAGGTGGTGGCGAGGATATGTGTGTGCTGGTGTCAAAAGCATTATTCCTGGGCCCCTTAACATTTAGTACCAATCCCTGGATTCTCTCTCCTTCTGCTTCCGTGGGTCCCCAGCTCCCACGTGCCATCCTGGCAGACTTGAAATGACAATTCATGAAGCTGGGAGCTTCTGACAGGAGGGGCTGCGTGAGGAGTTGGGAGACCTGGGCCCCACTCCCTGCCACCGGCTTGTCTAGAAGGGAGCTGCTTTCAGAAAGGTCAGAAGATGTCTCTTAGACAGCAGGGCCCCAGCTTGTGTCAGTCCAGGAATCACAGCTCACTGTGGAGCATCACTTGTTTGCATCACAGTGCAATGCAGCCTCCCTTGGTGCCTGCTGTACGCGGTGCATCATCGGACGGGGATGGAGGGCTGGAGCCAGGCAACCAGGGCTCAGATCCTGGACCATTGTCTTTGGAAGCGGAGGTGAGTGATTCAAGTTATCATCACCGGTAAAATGAAGATTTTGATATGTCAAGTCATAAGGTTACAGGGAGGGTTATAGAAAATCATCATTGTTTTTCCTTTTCCAGACTCCCCAGGTGGCTGAGGTGATGACTTCTGACATTCAGCACAGAGGTGAAAGAAGATAAAAATAATGATAGCATTGAAGGAAAACTGACTACGTGCTAGACAGTGTTCTAAAGTCTTTGCATGTATTGTGTTAGTTACCTACTGGTCCATTACAAATTCCCCCCAAATGTAAGCAACAAATATTCAACAATATTTTATTCTATACCTCTCCCAGTTTCTGTCGATCAGGTGTCTGGGAGCAGCCTAGCTGAGGGGCTGTGGCTCAGGGTCTTTCATGAGTTTGCAGCTAAATGTCAGCTTGGGGCTGTGTCATCTGAAGGCTTGACTGGGGCTGGCGGATGCATTTCTAAGGTGGTGCCCCTGATGCCTGGATGTTTGTGCTGGTTGTTGGCAGGAGGCCTCAGGGCTTCTCCATGCAGACCTCTTCAGAGTGCTGTGCGTGTCCTTATGACAGGGCGGCTGGATTTCCCTGGAGCGAGTGCTCCGAGAAAGTTACAATGACGCTATGACCCAGTCTCCAAAGTCATTCTCCATCCTTTCTCCAGATGCGTACATTTGTCCAGTAGGAGAGGGGATTATGCAAGGACATGAGTACCAGGGGTGAGGGTCATTTGGAGGCTGGCTGTGCATGTGCTAACTCATTTAACTGCTGAAATATGCCCGGAGGCTCTGTTAGAAGAGACCCAGGTGAAGAAGGAGGTGCTGAGTGTGGGAGCTCCAGCCTTCAGAGGTTCTGGAGACAGCACTCCATGCCAGCACCAGCGGCGCGAGCGGTCCTCCTGTTCCATGGCACCAGTGTCCCCAGTGGAGAAGCTGGGTCGAGGTAGTTAGCAAATTGTTCTTGGCTGTGTCCCTTCCAAGCCGGAATCGTCATCTCTGCTGGAGATTCTGTGAGCTACCAAATATGATATGTTTGACCCCTTAAACGAATTTCATGGTTCTCTTATCTGCAATGAAGATTTACAACGACTCTTACAAAGGGTTCTGAGCACGGGGACAAATGATTCTCGCAGGTTCAATAATGTGATGGTCCCAGTGCCTCATCCTCTTCGTTAGCATAAACATAGCACCTAGAAGAAAGGAGGTGAGAGTGCGTTCTGATAGGGCAGTGTGTCTGGAGGCTATTTTTTTTTTCAAGAGGGACAGTGACAAAGTGGAGCATGCCCAGAGGAAAGAGGTCAGGGGCTGTTTTCCCTGGAGAAGAGGAGACACGAGGGGCCACACTCTGTTTTCACATGCGTGACGATCTCTTGCAGTATGATATCATGGTGCGGAGTGTGGGACATACTCAGGTTCAAACCCTGGTCACCCTTCTGCGTGGTCCTGGACAGGACCCTCAGTCACTCGGAATCACTTATAATAACACCTGGGACATAGTCAATGCTAATAACTCTGGGCCCCTTCCTCTTTACCCTCAGCATCAATGCGGGTGAAGGAGAGGCTTGCAGCTGCTGTGAGTACGGAAGGCAGGCAGGGGGTGCCTTGTCCTTGGAGGAATCCAAGTACAGACTGGATAGTCCACTGGGCCCTCATTGAGCCCTTCTGGAAGGCTGTGTCCCAAGCTAAGCGTGTTTCATACATTTTCTCACTTACGCCTACTGACAACCTTATGAAGTTGGCATTATTATGCCCCTGTTACAAATGGGAGACTGGGGCCCAGCGGGGTAAATAGCTGGGCATGTTAAGTGGCAATGTCAGAATCTGCACCAGCTTTCTCTGCCCCGAGATGTCCTTGTAAACATTGTAGTCCGCTGAAATGCGGGCGCGGGGGTGGAGGGTGAGGGTGGGGAGGGCAAGCGCTGAGAGGCGCTGGCGCAGGGGCTGGCTGTCTGGGACTCTCTAATGCAGAGCCTCAAGATGCTCTGGCTTCCTCTGGGCTAAGAAACAAAGCTCTGGCTCAGGCTGTGCCTCAGCCCAGACTGCCAACCCCCTGCAGAATGTCTGGCTCGCCGCTGCAACTTCCCCTTCTGCAGCCTGGCAGGGCCGAGACAGAAGGAGCCTGAATGCTCCCCGAAAGCCATGGCAGGCCCGCGCGGTGGGGCCCGGCGGCCAGCATTGTGCAAGCAGGAGAAGCAGGGCCCGGGCTCCTTTCTTTCCCGGAGAATTTATGTGCAGGACAAAGGGAGCCATTATCCCCAGGGCTGCCAGGCCTGCTGCCCAGGCCTGTGGCCCAGGTGTCACATGCTGTCCCTGTCTCCCAGCCTGCTTTCTCCCTTTGTCTGTGGGATCACAGCGCCTTGGCCCTTGCTGCCTTCTCTGACGCCTCCCCTTTGGGCTTCGGTCTCTGACCACTGTTGTTCTGAAATGAACTTGAATGTGCGGGAGACGGAGAGACCAGAGGCAGCTGTGCGGGAGCTTTGGGTGCTGCTGCCGCTGGCTCCCCATTTAGTCCGGTGGCCAAATCTGGACCCCAGCCCTGTCGGCGGGGGCCTGGCGCTCTGCCTGGTTTTATACCAGGCTCCTTCGGGGATTTCCCTTGAAATCCAGCCTGAGCCCCCTGGCTGGGCCGGCCAGGCTTTCGTGCACTGGGCCGTCTCCCTCGCCTTCATCGCTCTCCCCACCCCTCACTCCCATGCACGGCAAACCGGGACCAGCTTCGGGAAGCTGCTGGCCAGCCAGCACACATTGCCCACCGTGGTGCCTTCACCCATGCTTTCCTCTTCACTTAGAAGCCCCTCCACCTTCCTGCTGGCTAAGACGGCCTCACCCTTCAAAGCTTTCCAAGAAGGCCTTGGTCGCCCTCCACTGTGCCCGTTAGCTCCTGAGTTGACATACTCACCTGCTCTAGGCCCCAGGTGACATGGTGCGCTGGTGACGAGAGGGGCCTTTGGGTCTGACTGCCCTTGTTCAGGTCCCAACTCTGCCAGTGACCAGCAAGTGACTTTGGACAAGTCATGGAATCTCCCTGGGCCTCAGCTTACTTGCCTAGGAAATGGGATGATTGGGCTGCTGCCAGGATTAGTGAGATCACACCTGTGGTCGGTGCAGCCCCGGCACATACTGAGCACTCACGGAGCTGGCCTGTTTCCATCGTTCAGTGAAACACTTATTGGATGCCCCCGGTGTGTCGGTATCTGGGCCAGGCTGGGGAGACACAAAAACAAGATATATGTGTCTTGCTCATCAGGGAAACAGGCAAACAGAAGCCCAAGAGACCTCCCGGCTCCCGGAATACAGGTTGTAGGAGGGATGGGTTGAGGTTCTGCAGAATCAAACCTGGAGAGCAGAGTGGCCTGAGATGAGATTCTGTGTCCACGATGTTGGGGGAAATCCTGTACCCCATGAAAGGCTGGGTTGAGGGGTTGATTTTCTGTCGTCCTTCACCCCTGCTCCTGGCTCAGGGTGGACGGAGCACAGAACTCCCGGTTTGAATCAAGTCTCCTTCTTGCTTCATCAGATTTCTGCTTCTCTCTGGGACCATTCTTATCAGCATGCAAGCACGTGGTACTATCTCTCATCTTCAAAAATAAGAACAGAAACTCCCTTGAGGCCACATTCATCTCTACCCCATGTCTCGGCTTCCTGCTCTAGATTATTTCCTCCACAGATTGGCCTCTCCCCAGATTTTACTCCTCCCCTCCCACGTTTTCCTCCGTCCTCTTAAAATTCCTTGCATGCCCATCGAACAGATCTGATCAAGGTCCCCGTGACATCCATTTTGCCCAAAACACTGGGAAATCGTTATTGTCATTTTACTGACGCTTGGACTGTGAGTTGACCAGCTGATCACTTCCTCACTGTGTCAGTTTTCTACAGCTTCTGTAGCAAACCACCACAAATGTTGTGACTTAGAACAACCCTAGTTTATTATTCGACAGCTCTGTAGGTAAGGAGGTGGAGGAGGGTCTTGCGAGGCAAAGATTCTGGAAGAGCTGCACTCCTGTCTGGAAGCTCCAGGAGAAAAGGTTTCCTTGCCTTTTCCAGCATCTAAGGCTCCTAGAGGCTGCTCACCTTCCTTGGTTCATGGCCTCCTTTCTCCACCTCCAAGAGCGGCAACACTGAATTTCTCTGACCAGTCTTCCGTAGTCCTGGCTCCCTCTGGCCTCAGCCAAGAAAGGCCCTCTGCTTTTACGACCTACCCAGGTCATACGGAAGATCCTGCATCTCAAGGTCCATGGTCTTAGTTATACCTGCGATGTCTCTGCCAGGTTGGGTGCCCTTCCCAGGGTCCGGGGATTAGAATGTGAATATCTTTCAGAGGCCATCATCCTGCCTACTGCATTCATTCTTAAATTTGTTCTTCACTTAGCTTCTAGAACTCTGCTCTTTCCTTGTTTTCCTCCTTTTCTGAACTTAGTTTTAGCCTCTTCACTGCATCTTCCTTCTCATCTCAACTTTTAGATGCCACTGGGACCAGAGCTCAGTCCTCAGACCCCTACACTTACTCTCTAACAATCTCATTCAGGCCATTGGCCTTGCACGTGTCCTCAGCTTCTTGTCACCTCCTGAGCTCCAGGCTCAAAGACCAGTAAAATACCTGCTTATCATCTTCTCTTTCCTAGCTAAATGGCACTTCCATGTCCAAGCTGAACTCTGAATTTTATCCAAATACCTTCTTCCTCATCTTCTTTACATCAGGAGAAACACTGCCTTTAGCTCAGGCCCAGAGCCTGGGAGTCATTCTTGAGATGGTTCACTTTCTCACGCTCCACTTTCTATTTAGCAGCAAGTCCTGTTGACTATTCCTTCAAAGTAAGTCTGGAGTCCACCTCTTTGTCATCACTGACACCATCAGCATGCTGGTCCAAGCCACCTCATCCCACCTGGGCCGCTGAGCAACCTTCTAAGTAACAGCCTGCTTCCACCGGCATCCCCCCCACCCCCCAACCAGGTCTCCACACAGCACCCCCCACCAGGTCTCCACACAGCACCCCCCACCAGGTCTCCACACAGCACCCCCCACCAGGTCTCCACACAGCACCCCCACCAGGTCTCCACACAGCACCCACCACCACGTCTCCACACAGCACCCACCACCACGTCTCCACACAGCACCCCCACCAGGTCTCCACACAGCACCCCCACCAGGTCTCCACACAGCACCCCCCACCAGGTCTCCACACAGCACCCCCACCAGGTCTCCACACAGCACCCCCCACCAGGTCTCCACACAGCACCCACCACCACGTCTCCACACAGCACCCCCCACCAGGTCTCCACACAGCACCTCCACCAGGTCTCCACACAGCACCCCCCACCAGGTCTCCACACAGCACCCCCCACCAGGTCTCCACACAGCACCCCCCACCAGGTCTCCACACAGCACCCCCCACCACGTCTCCACACAGCACCCCCCACCACGTCTCCACACAGCACCCACCACCACGTCTCCACACAGCACCCCCACCATGTCTCCACACAGCTCCCCCACCAGGTCTCCACACAGCACCCCCACCAGGTCTTCACACAGCACCCAGAGTGAAACTTTCCAATGGAGTCAGAGCATCCCCTTCGCCTGCCTAAGCCCCCTCCACTGGCAACAGCTCCCCCCCCCCTTCTCACAAAATGCAGTATCTTTGCCATGTCTTCCTGGCCCCTGATATCAATCCAATTCTTTCACCAGTGACCTCCTCATTTCTGGCACCCCAACCCTACTGGCTGCCTTGCTGTTCTTCAAACACACTGAGCATGTTATTGACACCAGGTCTCCACACTGGCTGTTCCTTTGCTTAAAAGTCTCTGCCCAGATATCCATTCTGGCCTCTGCTCAAACATCACTTCCTCTGAGAGGTCATTTTGCATTATTTTCTTTGTGTCATATACATTTATTTGTTTATTATCTCTCTTCCCCACTAGAACATAATCTCTAGGAGGGCAGGGACTCCGTTGTCTTGTTCATTCTGTATCAGCAGCATCTACAATACGACCTGGCATGTATATAGTAGGCATCCAACATGCTAGTTACCTGAATGAATGAGTGAATGAATGAAGAATGAAAAGGGAGGCAGAGGTCAGCCTGGGGCAGGGGGCTCCCTGTCAAGAAGAACATGCGGGACTCAGAGATGGGAGGCAAGGCCTCTGAGGGAGACAGTCTCCATGGCAACAGTGGCCGGGAGGCCCAGTGGCTGCTCTTGGGGGAAGGCCAGAGGAGGCAGGCGAGCTGACAGCTCCTATGGGGACACCAGGGGAAGGAGAAAGTCTGCCCCGGCTGGCATCCAGCTCAGACACCGTGACTCCTTCCCGGCTTCTACATCTTGGCTCTGGCCTTGGCAGACCCAGCAGATGGGCTCCCAGCAGGGACCTGGGTCTCACCCGGCACAGACTCTGCTAGTGCAGGACAGGTGCCCAGTCTCCTGCTCTCTAGCTGACAGAGGCGCCCAGAACCATGTAATCCCGGATCGGAAAGCTCAAAGGCACCCCACCAGGTAGAGAGCAGCCCAGCAGCAGGGCTGTAAGTGAGGGGGCAATAACCATGCTGCCTCGAGTGGTAACAAGAATAGTACAATCGGAGCGGCCAGCCTGCCTCACTGTGTGCGGGAGCGCCACTTAGCTCACCCCACCTACTCCTCACAGCAACTCTCCGAGGAAGGGGCTGTTTGTCCTCATGTAAGAAATGTGCCAGAGAGGTGAAGGCGCTTGTCCAAAGTCACACGGTGCAGAAGCGCTGGACTGGGGACTCAATAGCCCCTTGTCCTTCTGTTCCCCTCTGGGCAATCAGCATGGGCCCCACCTGCACCTTCTCCTTAAGCTGCCACCGTGGGGACCTTTCTCCCCCACGCAGCCACGGCACCGTGTATCTTGTCCTCTGTGTGCCCTTGATTCCAGACCATTTTATTTTAGAAATAAATACACATCCAGGTGGGCAGTGATGAACAGTTACAGCTCTAATGTGCTCTGCATGCATAGACCCTTTCAGTTCTCACAAGCACCCTCTGGGGTAGGAAATGCTATTGTACCCATTTTTCAGATGAGGAGACTGAGCTACCCCAGGTGAGTGAGTGGGGTGGAAACCGAAGCCATCCGACTCCAACTCTTAATCCCTGGTCTGTACCAAGTGATAAGCTGTGAGAGAGGAACAGACATGGTGCTATGGGGATGCAGAGAAGGGAGTGACATGTTTGGGTGGGCTCCCATGGGACAAAGGGGATATAAGGACTTCGCCAGGTAGAGGAGACAAGCACAGTCAGACAGAGGAACAAAAGTCCAGACAAAAGCACCGAGGCTCTAAGGTACAGAGTGACTTCATGTACACAATGGTTCCTAAGCTCCTTGAAGGCAAGAAGAGTCTTATTTACTTCTCCATAAATATGAGTTGAATTTAAAAAATTAAAGATTTCATCTGGCATGGCTCTCAGCTTTGGGGCCAAACAGGAAGAAAGATGTATTTCTTGAGTGCCTCGAAGCGCCAGGCCCTTTCGTGGGTGTATGTCAGGCAACCCTCAGACAGGCCTGTGTGGTAGCATCATTGCCACTTCTCAGACAAGGAGACGGAGGCGCAAACAGGAAGTGCCTCCCACTCACTTCTGTCAGACCTCAGAGCCCATTTCCTCCGCTCTTCACAGGCCTCTGGAGCCGTTTCCAACTTTTGAGGTAACAACTGTGAAACCCGGGAAGGAGCGTAATTTCCTCTCTGCCCTGTGCATTTCCTCTCTCCCCTTCCCCTTGCCCCTCATCACCCACCCAGGCACTGCTCTCCTGGGACCTAGCAGTCCATTGCCTTTCTGAGTCATGTGGGCGATAGGACTTTCAAGGGAATAAACATTCTTAAACACACACACACACACACACACACACACTAAAATTTACTTTATTATTCCTTTTTCTATTATAGACCACTCCATGTTCATTGTTGACAAAGGAGATTCAGAAAAGCCATATGCCCACTGTGTGACTAGGGGCAAGCTTCAAAGGCAATGAGCCTCAGTCTCTAAAAAACATCAAAGGGGAATCAAAATTATGCATCCTGAGTGCACAAAGACTTTTATGTACAGATCTGCTCATCACAGCATTGTCCATGCTCTTGAGAAAGAAGAAACTAACCCTGGGTCCATCAATAGGGGATCGGTTAAGTAAATTTGGTACCTTCACATAGGGCCACTGAAAAGTATAAAGCCCATCTATAGCCATTGAGCTAGAAACTTCTTGGCTCACCATGGAGTGACAAAAGCAGTATTATAGTGGATGTAATGGATCTTTTCTGCTTGCCTCTCCTAGTTGCTCTCTGTTTTTCTCCGCCCTGCTCTGTGCCCTGTGGTATTGGCCTCCATGGACTGCTGTCAATGGGCTTCTATGCCTTCTAACTCTGGCTGGGTTGGCCAGTGGGAGGCACCAGCAGTTGAGGGTTGGGGCAGAGTGAGGTCAAGGTATTTATTCCTCTGGCTCCATCCCTGTTGGTTTTCTGGGGCTGGCTGTGTCTCTATTGAAGGGTCCAGCTCCTGAGGGGCAACCTTCTCTGTACAGCTCTGGTTGGCAGTAACCACTCCTTCCCCTTGACCTTCAGACCTAGGGGTGATAATGGCTCTCCCCTGTTGCTAGCTGTGGTATAAACCACTATTCCTTGCTGGTGTTCCTAACCTCTGGCCAGACCAATGTAAATAGTCTCTTTATTAAACTCTCCTCAATTACTCACTTGAATGTTACATCTATTTCTATCAAGAGCTCGACTAACACACTGATATAACCCCATTTAGGTAAAATTATATCCACCTGCAACCCAACAAGGGAGGTTTGGAAGGATGTCCATGAAAACATTGTTGTCTCAGTGTGGTGGGAATTGGATGAAATTCTTTCCTCTCTATGCTTTTCTGAAATTTTAACACTTTTCTACCACAAGCAGGCATTTAGCTTTGATCCTAGAAAACCAAGCAACCTGGAAAGGGCTTTGTACACCTGGAGCTGTTCACTCTTAAGGTCCTAGTGATCGAACCCACTCATGTGAGGATTTCTCGGATATTTGCATTGAGATGTGATTTCCTCAAGCGAGAAGGACTCTAATGGACCAGCCCAGCATCCCTGGCTTTCTCAATAGGGAGCATCTCAGAACAAGTTCAGTCAACTCAGTCAAGTTCAGAGGCTCTTCTCTGCCTCTTGTGCCCTCATGTCAGTCAGCAAGCCACCAGCTCTCCCCCAGCCCCCACTGGGTACAAGGGCAGAAAGAGCCAGATGAAACCCAGGCTAATAAACTCACAGCAAAACTGCCCCTCTGGTCTCGTGGGTCAGCATATCTCGGCCAGAATGAACAAGAGGACTTCCAAAGGAATGCCTCCTTTTTTCATAGAACTTGGCAATGAATTAATCATTGTTTATTGGGGCTGCGTGATCCTGGGCCCCAGTAATGGTGCTAAGACATAAATCACAGCTCTTTGGGGGTGGGGTTGAGGAGGGGGCCCAGGACGGCAGTAAAGAGCTGTTCTTCTAGCACAGGGGAAAAATCCTTGTTTTCAAGCAGCTGGGAGTGCACTCGGGGCTATTTATAATCTGCTGCCGAGCTAAGGCATTTCTGCAGCTGGGCCTGGGAGATAATCAGCCCCGTTTTCTTCTCAAGCCAGGTCTGCAAAACAGAGCCCTCTCCTCAGTAGCCCACCCCACCCCATCTGCCTCGGGGCTACCGAGCCCGGCCTCCTTTGCTGGGCTTCAGCCTCCAAAAAAGCAAAGGGTACATTTAAAAGCAGAAAGGCCAAAATACCTCGGCTCAGAGATGAAGGCAAGGATTGTGACCCGCTGGCAGATGGATTTGTCTAGGGCAGGCCTGTGGAATGTCCATGAACTTGGCACAAAGGGCCTTTCAGAGCCTTGGGGAAGGGGCACATGCCACGGGCTCTGTTTCCTTCTCCCAGAAGTTGCTCCAGATAGAAAAACAGAGTCCCAGGGAGGGTAAATTCCAAAGTACTCCCTGTGTATGTCTTGGCAGGAGAGTGAGTGTCCAGTCAAAACTTCTGGGACAGGGCTCCAAAGACCAGCCCCCTCATCTTGTCTCTGCCATGACTGCCTGAGGACCCAGGGCAAAGCCCTTCATGTCTTTGGACCTAGGTTTCCTCATCTATATAATAGGCTCAGTGTTTTTTCACACTTTTCAAACTCACTTAATAGGTTCTTTTATAAAAATAACATTGCGTAGAAGCAGAGTTTATAAAACAGATGCAAGCAGGGAAACTGGCTGAGGTGAAGCGGGGAGGGCGGTGGAGATGGAAGCCCACCCATTTGGCCTCTTTGTCAGCCTGACCTGATGGATGACGGCTGTCCAGGAGCTCAAGGCTCCATGATAGTTGGCTCATTGCTGGCTTTGAAATCATTCATTCATTTATCCATTCATCTTCCACAAATATTTACTGAACTCCTAGCAGGTATCAGACGGGCTTGGTGTTGAAGGTAAAAAGACAAATAAGGTCTGGCCAGTGTTGCTCAGTGGGTGAGCATCAACCTATGAATCAGGAAGTTACAGTTCAATTCCTAGTCAGGGCACCTGCCCAGATTGAGGGCTTGATCCCTAGTAGGATGTGTGCAGGAGGCAGTCGATCGATGATTCTCTCTCACCATTGATGTTTCTATCTCTCTCACCCACTCTCTCCCTTCCTCTCTGAAATCAATAAAAAAAAATTTTTTTTTAAAAAGACCAACAAGAATTTCATTTTCATTCCTTGTGGAGTTTGTAATCTATTTGGGGAGATAGATATTGATTAAATATGCACATTATTTAATATATTGATTAAGTAAGTACTTTAATATAGATATTGATTAAATGCATATATTTTAAAATATATTTTATTGATTTTTCACAGAAAGGAAGAGAGAGGGATAGAGAGTTAGAAACATCGATGATAGAGAAACATCGATCACCTGCCTCTTGCACAACCCCTACTGGGGATGTGCCCACAACCAAGGTACATGCCCTGTGACCGGAATCGAACCTGGGACCTTTCAGTCCGCAGGCCGACGCTCTATCCACTGAGCCAAACCGGTTTCTGCTAAATGCATATATTTTAAAATTATATATAAATAGGTAAAATAAATGTATATCTGGGTTGAGTAGAATCCTCTCCCCAAAATTCATGTCCTTCCGAGAACTTCAGAATGTGATCTAATTTGGAAATAGAGTCTTGGCAGATGGAATTAGTTAAGATGAAATCATACTCAAGTAGGCTTCGCCTTAAATCAAATAAGACTGGTGTCCTTACAAGAAGAGGGAAGAGACACAGAGACAAAGTCACGCGTGAGAGAATGCCCTTTGATGACTTAGGCAGAGATGCAGCTGTGAGCCAGGGAGCACCAAGGACTGTCAGCAAACCACCGGAAACTAGGGAGAGGCAAGGGAAGGGTTCTCCTCTAGAACTATTGGAGGAAGCAAACCCTGCTGACACCTTGATTTTGGACTTCCAGCCTCCAGAACTGTGAGAATAAAATTCTGTTGTTTTAAGCTACTCGGGTTATGGTATTTGTTACAGCAGCTCTAAGAAAGCGGTAAAAATACAGTTCATTCTTATTGTTTATGGAAATTATGTTTTATAAAGTAACCATAAGCATTGTGTTGGTGAATATGGCATCATTGCTCCTAGGGGAAATACAGGGTTAGGTTCCTATGAGGCTCCAGTCACAGCATTTTCACTAACCAATCCATACATGACCTTATTTTATGTGTACTTCTGTTTAAATACACCTTTTTTAATATACCGTGATTCATTAATGTTGCACTCATGGCCAACCGCAGTACAACTCATGCCTGAATGAATCTCTTCTCCACAGGACACCTCCCAGCCTTCTTGAGCCTGGGAACACAAGGCAGCACTTTAGCACTACACTGGGGGCCATTCCAAACAGCAAAACCACCAACCAAAAGCCAAAAAATGAAAACATGGCGCAAAATTGACCGTGAAAAGGACACTTGTATGGAGCTTGAGAGCTGAACAAGAAGCGGAGTGTCACCTTGTTGGACCTCAGTTGGGAACATGGGCGTTGAAGTGACTCACATTTTTCACCTTTAGTGCATGTCCACAGATGACCTCCAAAGCACTGCGATTTGGGAGTTACAAATAAATTTAGGGTGTAGGCAAACTCACAGAATCTATAAATAGTGAGGGTTGACTACACACACACACACACACACACACACACACACACACACACTCAAATAGTAAGAAAGACTGTGAAGGAAAAGAACAGTTTGAAAGAGGGGATACTTACCTTAGCTACTGTAGTCAGGGGGCCACCTAAGTGGTGGCATTTCAAGCCAAGGCCTGAAGGACAGAGAGGAGCCAGGGACAGAGGGAAAAGGTCAGCCAGCAAAAGAGGCAGCTTGCAGGAAGTCCCGGAGCAGGGAGAGCTCAGAGCATTTGACTGAGGTGGGAGTTCATGAGCCAGATGATGAATGGTATGGGTGAGGGCTCTATTTAAAGTACAGTCAGAAGCTATTGGAGCATTTTGAACAGATGAATGAAATGTCCACGGCAGAGAGCTCACGCTCTCTCTCTCAGCCCCACAGGTTTGTCAGAGCAAGATCTGGTGGCCTCAGCTGGCTACTCTGAGAAATAAACTTGTGAGACTCTCAAATTCCTCCTCGGATTTACGCATGGATATAAATAAATGCCAAGCAAGGCGTCATGGTGTGGTCATGCCTCAGTTTATTCTGCACACAGTGCTATTTAATTTTTTAAATCAGATCTACTAAGAATATAAAGCCTCAAACCAAGGGAGTAGCCCTCCCATGTGACCATTTCAGCTTCCACAGCAGGAGAGGGGGAGAGATATTTTTAGCAGGGAGACCTCTCGGTGCCCCTAAGCTACGCTGGAGTGGCTGCCCTGCCCCGGCATTCGGCAGCCTTGCCTATCAGCTTTCATCGCGGACCAGGCGTGGGAGGCCGAGGTGCCCCATGCTGCCAGGAATGCCTGACCAGAAACAGCTCTGGGGTGTGTCCCGGAGCTGCTTCCCTTCATTTGACCCCAAGACTGATGGCTTCCTGGCCTGGTGGAATCTTCTAGAAGCAGGGAGGAGCCTGAGCTCTGAGTGAGACAAAACTTCACGGGTTGCCTCCGGCTCTAGAACAAACTGCCTAACCTCTTCAGGCCTCAGATCAGAACCCCCAGCCCCCACAGCAACCACCACCAAATCTGACGGGAAGAAACACCGAGCTGGTTGGCCTATTGTGCACTGGAAGGGGAGTCAATGAGGCAGGCATTGTCTTTCCTTCCTCGAGGAGCAAGTCCTCCTGATTGTGGAGACGCCTGAGGACGCTGTTCCTTGGCATGTGATGAGTAAGGAAGCCCTCAGCCACCTCATCATCTTGTCTTCCTCTGCTCCTGGCTCACCCACATTCCCTTCTGCAGGACACGCTGAGGAGGTCTGAGGAGTCAAAAGGCAGAATGACGAATAAGTGATTCTTCTGGTCTGGAATTTGGAGGACTAATTCAGTTCAAAGGTTAGAGGTGTAGAGGCTATTGGGCGAACACCTTGGTATTTTAATATGAAAACTGCCTGCCTGCCCAGAGAGCCTGCCTTTGTTCCTCAGTTTACCTGAACACCAGCCTTTTCAGTCAGCAGAGGGTTGTAGTCAGTCCTGGCCAAGCACTGTGAGCCTTTGTCCTGGTTCTGACACTTCCAGGGGGACCCTGGGCAGGTCCCTCACCCTCTTGAGCGCCCCCTGTCTGCAAAGGGTGTGCACAGACAGCCGCCTCCACGTCCACGGGGCAGGCATTTTATCACATTCTTTTGTGCTTAAGGACTCCAGAATTAGATCCCCAAATATGCCTGAGAAACATTCACTCCACAGGAGTTCAAACCAAGTAATGAAATCCATCACAAACAACCAGGCGGCCTGTCCTGAAGCCACCTCTTCCTGGGAGGTCCGGAGCCTCCCTCCCCTCACCCTGAATTTGACTTCCCTTCCCGCCCCACAGGGCAATGCCCGCTGGTCAGCAGATGCAGTGTTTGCATGGAGATGGACGATTACACCCTTCCGCGTGAGAAACTGGCCCAGGAGAGGACCCGCTGTAGGAAGCAGGACTGGACATCTGGCCTCTGGCCTCGGAAGGAGGTCTCTGGCTAACAGGATCTGAAAGGCTGCTCCAAGCTCCCACACTCAGCTGAGGCCAGCAAGAATGGACAAGGCACCTCTGGGTGCAGGCTCGGGCTGGGCGCTGCAATGCAAACAAGGAGGAGAGTTTCTGCCCCAGATTCCAGCCTGGGGAGGGAGAGGGGCCGGAGGAAGCTACCCCCCTCCCCTGGTGACGAGTGTTGTGATGGGGTAAATAAAAGTGCTAAGAGGCGACAGACACAAAGCTCCGCTCTGTGAAATGTGCTGATGACGCTTTGACCCATCACTTCTCGGCTTTTTTTTGTAAGTTTGCCAAGCATTTTCGCACAGAAGAGCTCATTTGTTCCTCACACACGAGGTGACGAGGTGACGTTCCCCCCTTGAGACTGAAGTCCCACCTGGGACGGCTCCCAGGGCAGACACACAGCAGCTACTACTAAGAGTCAGAGCAACGCTTCCATCCATGAAGGACCTTCTCTGGGCCAGGCCTGTGCTGAGCCTTGACAAGGGAGACCTCTCCTCTCCCAACTCTTCAAAACACGCATTAGCATGTTTCCTTTAAAAAAAAAAGTGCAGTAACATATACATCACATAGAAGTCACCATTTTCACCATTTTGAAGTGCACGCACAGGTCAGCGGCATTCACACTGTCTTGCTGCCCTCCCTGCGTCCCCCCACAGAACTTTGATCTTAGTGCTGCGAACGGTTTGGATTTGTGTCGTCAGACTGTCTGGGTCCAAATCCTGGGACAGCTGCCGACACGCTGTGTAGCCCTGAGCCGAGGGCTTGTTCCCGCTCCTGCCTTGGTTTGCTCATTCCTGAGATAATGACCGAGCTTGAGTCACGAGGCTGCGGGAGGATTAGGCGAGGCAGCGTCCCTGGCAGAATTAGGCGCTCAGTGAAAGCGGGCGGGGAGGATTCTGGTGAGGATCAGAGTGAGCATCGACTTCCGGCTTTGAGATGAGGGACCACGAGTAGCAAGAAGGGCCATGGTGACGCCGGAGGTTACTCATCTGTGAATCTTGGGGTCCCTCTGACAACGGACCGACGTTAAGGTTGTGGTGGGGATTAAATGAGGTAATAAATGCAAAGTGCCTGGCATAGAGTGAGTGCTTAATAAATGGCTGTCGGTGGTAGAATTACTCCTATTTTAAAGTTTTACAACTCTGTTCCTTCTCCTATGTTCTTGGGGAGAATGTAAATTGGTACAACTCCCATGACGGGCAATTTGACAATAGCTATTAGAATGACCCAGCAAGCCCACTCCTGATTACAGAGGACAGTGGGGCAGTGATGACGGTCAGGTTTTTCGCTGCAGCATTGGTTGTAAATGTCCAGCAGTTTAGGGCTGATTAAAACAGTTGTGAATTGGAAAACTACGCAGCCTTGAAAAACAGAGGAAGCTCTTTCAGTTCTGAACTGGAAAGATCTCCAAGATATATTCATTGAGAAAAACGAGGAACAGAACACTAAGTATCACCATACAAGGCTTATCATATTTACAAACAAGGAGTGGAGGTATATAATCATATTAGCATGTGCATTTTTAAAATCTCTGGAGGGACATACAGCAGGCATTGAGTCCCTGAGAGCTAGTGAAGGGAGGGAGAATTCCTTTTTTAATTTTTATTGATTTCAGAGAGGAAGGGAGAGGGAGAGAGAGATAGAAACATCAATGATGAGAGAGAATCATTGATTGGCTACCTCCTGTGTGCCCCACGCTGGGGATCAAGCCCACAACCCCGGCATGTGCCCTGACCAGGAATTGAACCATGACCTCCTGGTTCACAGGTCTATGCTTAACCACTGAGCAACACCAGCCGGCAAGAGAGGAAGAATTTTAACTGTACATTTATAATAGTTTTTTGTAACCTCTAGAATGTATTACTTATTTAATTTTAAAAATTAACTAGAGTAAAATTTTATTAAGAAAAAGCCAGGCCGTGGTGGGTCATTGAACTATGAACCAGGTAGTCACAGTTCAACTCCTGGTCAGGGCCCAGGGGTGCAGGCAGGGTGGACTCCATCCCCAGTGAGGGGCGGGGGTGGGGGGAGTGCAGGAGGCAGCCCATCAATTATTCTCTCTCATTATTGACGTTTCTATATCACTCTCCCTCTCTCTTCTTCTCTGAAATCAATAAAAAAAATTTTTTTTAAAGAAAAGAAAGGTAGAAAAGCAGGAAGGAGGCAGGGGAGGAGAGAGAGGAGGAGGGAGGGCGGGAGGCAGGCAGGAGTGTGTTCCTAGCAGACCTGGGCAGGGTAGGAGCGATCAGACAGGGCTGAGGAGAGCAGGTCTGTGCGGGCTGGGGGCTGGGAAGAGGGACGTGCTGCGTATCACTGCGCCCTGGATCTGGCTGAGCCGGATGGTGATAAGAAAGGGGATGCTGACTTACCAGCATCTGACGCTGCAAGTCTGGCGGCCTGGCAGGCCGTCTTCGGACAGGGGCGTGGCAGCAGCGTGGAGCTTTGGCTCGGCCTTATTTTCGGCAGCTGCTCCCACACTCGTGGCCCCCTTCCTGGGCCCCTCCCCACTCCCGGAACGGAGGACACGCGTTTAGCCTGTTGGCACGCCCTCTCTCCTGAGAAAAGAACATACACATAAAGGAAGGGCCTAGTGCACTTTCCCTCCTTTGTACTGTCTGATTTCTTAGAGTCATTTACATGCAAATGTAAGAGCCAGGGGTATGAGAATCTTCTGGAAACCAGAAAGTCTTCACCACACAAAAGGCAGCGGTGGTGACATTCAAACCCCTGGCCTGCACCTTTCTGCTTTCCTGGAAAATAATTTAGAGCTGTGACTGGCATTCTCAGCCCAGGAGTTATAATAATTTCTTGTCATGGATGGTATGAATGTAGACGAATACACAGTTATATATATACATGTATATTTCCGATGGTTTTCTCAACATTTGACTACACACATCTCTTTGCCTAGGCTTTGGCACCTATTACTACTTTAATATTACTAATATATATAATATGTAATATGCAATATAATACAAAATAATATAATAATACATATGTCAGTTTGTATTATAAATGTATCCATGGACAATAATAATAATAAATGTAGTAGTAATTTACAGTTTGTTTTCACATCCTTTATCTCATTTGATCTTCAAATATACCTATAAGGTGGGTATTTATTCGACAGATATTTACTGAGCACCCATTGTGTCCAAGATGCCGGGATAGGTCTTGGCACTTTTTAAAAATTGGATTGAGAGACAGGGAGGAAGGGAGAGGGTGTGAGAGAGAAACATCGATGTGAGAGAGAAACATCAATTAGTTGCCTCCATTTGCACTCCAGCCAGGGATCAAACCCACAACCTGGGTAGGTGCCCTGACTGGGAATCGAACCTGCAACCCTTCAGTGTATAGGATGACACTCCAACCAGCTAAGCCACACGAGCCAGGGCCGGGCTTGGCATTTCAGAGACAAAAACGACACCACAATGGTGTATATAAGGTCTAGACTAGTCACAGACCAACGCACAAATGAACATGCAGTTAGAGAGCTACTAGTATATAGGACGAGCTGTGGAGCCCTGAGAAGGGGCACCCAACCCAACTGGGTGAGGGGGAAAGACCAGAAAATACTTTCAGGCAAAATGTGGCTGAGTTTAGACTTAAAAGGTGAACAGGACACAACCAGGCAATATGAGGGACCTGGGTGACCTTTGGCAGTAACCACCCCCACAAGTTTTCATCCCCTGAGGGAGGAGGTGGAGAAAGAGTAAGGCATGGCAGGGGAAGAGACAGATGGAAACAAAGTTTTTGAGATAGAGACCCATTTTATTTATTTACTTATTTTTTTGTTAATCCTCAACTGAGGATATTTTTTTCATTGATTTTGAGAGAGAGTGAAAGGGAGAGGGAGAGACAAAGAGAAACATCGATGTGAGAGAGACACATCGATTGGTTGCCTCCCGCATGAGCCCCTGACCAGGACCAGGGATCAAGCCTGAAACTGAGGTACGTGCCCTTGACCAGAATTGAACCCAGGACCCTTCAGTCTGAGGGCTGACGCTCTATTCACTGCGCCAAACCAGCAAGGGCGAGAGACCATTTTATAGCAGAGAAAACTGAGGTTCACAGAGATGGATCCTGGCCACTCTTCAGTTCCCAGGTCAAGTAGCCCTTACCCCACCCTTCCCTCTTAAGAGGAAAGTAAACCAACTAGGACGTTAAACTTGGCAGTTGCAAACAATGGTCTGTTATTATGTCTTGAATTTTGATTCCATGTGGACCAAGATAGGAGAACCATTGAGTCAGCTGTCTTAAAGGGACCACTGGGTATCTAGCATATTTCTCCTTTGAGCTGCAGCCAAATGATGGGAGAAATTCGACTCAATCTTAGGTGGCTATGCTTAATGCCATGTTACACATTCTTCGGGAAATCTGTGAATTCAAGACGTATTCTTTTGTGCTGGGCCTTTATTTATTGGTTTGACTTCCGTCCCTGGGGGTGGTCTGTCTGGTTCTCTCGCCCCAGACACACCAGGCTGATCCCTGACACATCTGGCTCAGCACCACCCACGAGTCTGAACAGGGCCCTGAAAACCACCTCTGACTTTGCAGCCCGTGGTCCCACGCCCTGGGAGTTTGGGCTGTGTCTGGGCTTGCGGAAGCCTGGGAACTGCGAAAGCCTGAAAGCCCGCCAGAGCCTGCTCAGCTCACACTCTGCTGGAGGTGGGCACAAGCTCCCACACTGGCCCCTGGCTGGTGGCTCCAGGAACCTGCAGAGGGGAAGCCCTGTGGGGCATGCAGGCAGTGGGCGAGGGGCGGGAAGGGAAAGTTTGTCTCTGCTCCCTGGGGGAATGTGAGCAGCTCCTGGAAGGTAAGAGTGCTAAGGAAAGACATGGTGCCCTGATAGTGGTTCAGAAGCCAAGGGAAAGGGCATCAAACATGTCCCAGCTCAGCTTCTCCCTTTGTGACCAAGGGCAATTATGTTAAGCATAGGGGCCGGGACATGTTAAGAATTATTTATGGTGTCTGAGCCCACAGGTGCCCTTCTGACCCATGAACTTGAGTTCCAATGCCTCTGCGTCTGCTCTGGGCATTTCATTCCCTTCCAGAAACCCAGTCTCACTGGCTCTTTTGCCTCCCAAAGCCCCATTAGGTAAAATCTTAGGACCTTGAGCTCCATTCTAACTCCTGTCCCAGTTGCTTCCTCACCTTGGCCTTGCTGCCAGAATCATCATAGAACAGTGGTCAAGAGTTATGGAGCCAGTCAGTCAGCTCTAGCACAGAGTGTGCGACCTCGGCAAAGTGCTTAGTCTTTCTGTGCCTCAGTTTCCTCATCTGCCTAATGGAGACCACAATCGCCCTACCTCTTGGAGCTGTGGTGAGGTGTTTGTGAAATGCTGCATGCAAAGTGCTTGGAGCACAGTGCTCAGGGCGTGTTTGCCAGTGTGCTCATTGATATAAAAGTCCTCCTGGGTCAGATCCCATCTTTGTTTCCTGCCCTGATTCTGGGGTTTATAATTTCCTGACCAGCCCCTGCTATTTTCATCCCTCATCTCCAGGTTGGGCTCCCACCCTTGTCCCTGGAGCAAAAGGTCACTTCCTGTTGGAGCCCCAGATGGTCAGCACTAGAACAATCACCAGCACGTGCACAGCACTTTCTGGTTTTCTATCATCAGCACATGTCTGATTTGATCTGCGCCCCCTTTTGAAAATGAGGATACCGAGGCCCAGAAGGATTGAGTGACTTACCCAAGTTTACCCAGCTACCAAGCAATGGAGCCTGGATTGCCACCTACCAGGAGAAACCAGGTCAAAGGAAGATTTTGGGGGCCACACAGGCTGCCTTGAGAAAGGGGGAACAGACTTATTGTGTGGTCCCAGGAGGCGGGGCTAGGACCAGGGGGCCTTGGTGGGCTGAGTCCTTCTGGCTCAGGCAATGAGGAGTGTGTTGTTTGTGAAGAATTTGAAAATGACAAAAAACACAGGAAAAGTTGATATGCTTTCATTAGCATTGCACAGTAGAAATTCTAAATAACTTAAGTGGTAAAATATTTGCTCCTGCTGGGACAGACAGCTCCTACTCCCTTCCATGTACTCTACTGCCCAAGAGGAGAAATTATAGGGAGTTAAGTTTCAACTTTGGTACAGAAAGATCTTTCCAACAGGCCATAATGGAAAGTGTACCTTGTGTTGATGAATAATCCATCACTGGCACTGTACAAATACAGGCTGGAAAACCACTCTTCCAGCAGACTATTCTGGAGGCTATGGAATTCAACCTTAAATGACCTTAAATGACCTTAAAGACATCATCTAATTTCACAAGTCTCTTCAAGCAATGACAAGTGAAGGATTGAAACAACCCTGTTCAAGTTAGAAAAGGGTCTTTGAACCTTGGCCAGCTAGCTCAATTGGTTAGAATATTGTCCTGATATACCAGTTGTGGGTTCAATCCCCGGTCAAGGCCCACATGCAAGAATCAACCAATAAATGCATAAATAAGTGGAAAAACAAATTCATCTCTCTCTCTCTCTCTCTCTCTCTCTCTCTCTCTCTCTCTCTCTCTCAAATTAATGAATCAATAAAAAGAAAAGGGTGTTTGAGTGAGTGAAAGGATACTTGGGGTCTTCCCCATTAGAATGTGAGTAGCAATAAGATGGAAATATTCCAGGGTCCTCTGAGCACTAATGTGCTCATGAACATTGGAAACCAAACCAACTGAGGGTCTGGAAAACAGGAGATGAAGTCTGGTTACTAAAGGTCAGAATCATACAAAGTCTAAGAACCAGAGCATGAACTAAGGGAGGTCCAGAACCCAAAAGGTCATGGAGAAGAAGACCCAAGGACTGGCTTAAAGTGAGCACGATCCCATCACACTTACCCCTTCTGCATAGGTGTCACACCTCATTGACGTATAGAAATTAAATGAAATAATATGCATACAGCACAGTGCCTGGCACAGATGTTAGCAAGTACTATCTTTTTTTAAAATGTTTTTTAAATTGATTTTAGAGAGAGGAAGGGAGAGGGAGACAGAAACCTCAACAATGAGAGAGAATCATCAATCGACCGCCTCCTACACTCCCCTTATTGGGGATTGAGCCCACACCTGGGCATATGCCCTGACTGGGAATCAAACTGTGACCTTCTGGTTCATGGGTCAATGCTCAACCACTGAGCAACACCGGCTGGGCAGCAATTATCATCTTTTGTTAAAGGGCCTATCCTAGTGAGCTGTAAGTCTCTTTCTACTCTACACATTTGTCTGGACAATGTTATTTATGCCATCCAGATCCCATTCCAACTCCTTAAAGTTATTACTTGATCTCTTAAAGTCTAAATTGTTATTTTCAATATAATACCTCAGTGTCATTAGAATATGTTTAATATTAGATTATTTACTTGTTCCTCTTTTTATTCATTAAAATATATACTGAGCACCTACTTAGAAATTGAGGTATGAGGGACAGAATGAATGGTCAGTAAAAATAAAGACCCTTGTCTTCACGTAGCTGACAGTCTGATTGGGATAAGGCTGTAGGAGATACTGTGGGACAGACATAAGTTAATAATAACCACAAAGATGCAGGTGAAATCACAGGTGTTGGTGCTATCAAGAAAGGAAGACCAGGCTGTTAGCCTGTGAAATTAGGCAGCACCTTGGTTTGGGGTAGGGCTTCCCTGAGTAAATGATGCTTGAGCCAGGATCTAAAATGCATCTTAACAAGGAAGTTAGGAAAGTTCCAAGCAAAAGCATCATTGTGCTCAAATGTTCTAACGTCCATCTATTATCGACAAAGTGCTGACCTCGTGTCAGGCACTCTGATAATAACTCTGTGTTCATTATTTCATCTAGACATCACATCAACCTTTGAAATGGATATTATTGTTTGGTCCGTTTTACAGATGAGGAAAGTAGGACTCAGAGGGGTCCAGTAACTGATGCAAGCTCATCCATCTGTCCTATAATTAGGATTTAAATTCAGCTCCACCTCCAGGGCCTGGGCTCTTAACCCTGAGGGCTGAACTGTCCTATTAGTCTTTGTACGTAAAGCCTAGAACAGTGCCTGGCAAGTAGTAGGTGTCAATAAATGCTGTTGTATAAACTCTAAACTGAATAAAATTGTACTGAGGGGGAAGAAAGTCTCCAATTTATTGGGAGATGGGTGACTAGACTGTGTATTGGCAGAGGGTAGGGAGGGAAGAGTTTCAGGAAGAAGGCACTCCATAGGCAAAGCCTGCAGGTGGGAGTGCACATGGCCTAAGTGGAGATGCTGCTTGAAAAAATACTCTTCTTTGACAGATAGTGTACTCTTTGGTCACTAGAAGTATTCAAGTGCACATGGGATGAACACTTTGGACAACCCTGAAAATATATAGGTTTAAGTGATCTTTCACACATCTCCCATTCTAGGGGTGATCTCATGCAAAATGTTCTTGCAAGCAAGCACCAAAAATTTACCATTTCCCAAAGCCTACCTACGTGGGGACTTCAGTAGACTGAGGGTGAATGGAGTGAACTGGCAGCCACTGAAAGAAGCCAGACAGCATGACAGACATCAGAGAAAACAGAGCTACCACGTGGATATCAGATGGCTCTCAAACCACAGCCTTAGACAAGAGATGGGCGTGAGCCCCTATGGCAGCGCAGAGATAGAACATCTGAGAGGTGGTACTGTTTCTCGTTATTAGGCACTCCATTTCTGAAAAATTGGTTTTTTGCCGGATCACTGCTTTTATTTCATAAAATAGGGCTTTGGCTCAAACTGGAATCCAAGGGGTTGAGGAATAAAAGATTATTTTCCCTTCCTGCCAAGAGATTGTCCTTTGGAGCTTGCAGGGTGGATATTGGCAAGCACTGTGATTTCATTTTGTTTTGCTCATGCAGGTTAAGTGAGTGTTGCCAGAGACCCAGGTCCCAGGCCTTCTGTGGCCTGCAGAGTCTGGAGATGTGTGGTTTTGGGGAATGAATGCCTAAAGCCCAATTTCCCCTTTCTGGGTTCAAAAGGTGAAAATGAATATTCGAGTACATTTGCAAATTCCAGGTCTTCAAAGCATAGAACCCTAACCTTTGTGCATGTGGACAATATATGATCCTGTCCTCACAATATTGCACGGGGAGGTACTATCTTTTTAGGGGGGACTTTTATTGTCCCCAGTTGATTGGTGAGTGAACTGTGGGCTAACTGTGCCCTAGGTCATACAGCTGGCAAGTGGCAGGGCCTGTAGTTCCCTTTCCCCCATTAAGAACTGAACTTAGATAATATTTATACCACTTTTTGGTTGTGTGACTGTGGGAAGCATTTAATCTTTCTCAGGTTCTCCCTTTAGAAAAAGGCTTCAACTCAGTTTCTAGGATCCTGTGGTTCCCACGGTCTTCCTTCTAGGTATTTCACTGTTCTTTCTCCTCTTTTTTTGCCAGCCTTCTTTCTTGTCTATTAGATGTTGCCAAACAGCCCATTCTCCTTCCCTTTTTCTCTTTATTCTCCTCTTCCTGGCAATCGTGGTCACTGTGGCATGGGAAAGAGTGAATGGTGAGTTCCATACTGGCTTCTTAAACTTCCACTTGAAAATATGACACATCCCTTGTGCTCACACATCATTGGACAGAGCAAATCATAAATCCTTATCTAACTTCAAGCTGGATGTGCTCTTGAATGGGAGGGGGACCAGGTGAGGAGGACATCTGATGTGTCCTCCAGAGCTCTCTTGTATAAATCCAAGTCCTCGCCGCTCCTGTTCCGAACATTTACAGGTATGCATTTCTCATCCATGAGAAATCTGACAACTGATCATTGCTTCCTCTTTTTACTTTGGTTGCTAGGAAGTTCAAAGCCACAAGTACTGTCCACCTCTAGCAATTTGACAGGACTTTATGGCATAAAGATGATATGTTTACCTTATGGCTCAAATTTAATTTTATTTCTCATCCTTGTGTTTTCCTTTGTCTAATTTCTCATTTTAAAAAATTCTGATGTGTATATTTGTGTGTCACTCAAATCATGTTTTAATGAGTCAGGGTATTTAAAAAATGCAGGCATATGCAGATATTACACATCCATATAATATTTCTCATAAGAAATACAAATGGTAATTTATCACTGATCACTGGGTATGTCCTCCACTGGGATGTCCTACAGTTACCTCAAATACAACATGTTCTAAACAGAATGTATCTTTCCCACAGTGGTCTCCTTGCCTTAAAATCCTCTTTCCACTAGTAGCTTAACCACATGCGGAAGATTGCAAAAAAAGCTAACAATCTTCCACCCTTCCCTGTTTCTTCATCCTGTATGTTTATCTTTCACAACTTCTTAACATCCAGTCAAATGAGTCACTCCATGTTCTCCAGATATACTAAGTGTTTCTCCATTACCATATCTTTGCTCATGCTATTTCTTTGTCTCCATCAGCAACTCTCCAGTTGTAGGAATCCTTCCCATTCTTTAAAACTCATCTCAACTGTCAATCTTTAATAATATTTGGCCCCATCAGCCACCGAATAAGAATATCCTTTCCTTCCAATCTCAGTTACTGCATTTGACTTCATTGGCTTCACATTATCCATTTCTCATATACTTATTTTACTTCCTAACATTTAGGAAGCTTCCTGGGGACAAAAGCAATTTCTTACTTTGCTTTTTATTTGTAGCACCCAACTCTTTCTGGCATAGTTGTGAATTGTCTTGAGCGAACTTGATTACCTATCAAAATGGAACATGTGTATGCCTGGTCCCTACCTGTCCTTCACCCATCACATCTTCAAGTACCTCCCCCAATGTATCTTAAACCTATTCTCTCTTCAACACTTTCTACTACCTAGGTTCAGACCCCATGCTTCCCAGTGCATCTTCTGAAATCCATTGATCCATCTTTTATGTTGTCAAAGTTTTTTCTCTCTGTTCCCTTCACTCTCTTGCTGTGACCTCATGCTGCCCCGAGGACCAACAACCCCAAAGGTAATGTGAAGAGGTGAAAACACTCACTGCCCCTTCTGGTTGTAGTCCTGCCAGACCCATGTGGTTTCCCATTATTTCCTGAGGATTCTAGTTCCTGGCTTGTCATTCTCCCCCTCACTACTCCTAACCTAATTTTTGGTAATTTCAAGGTCCACGTAGATAATTCTTCCAATGCCCTGGCCTCTCAGTTCCTTGATCTCCTCCACCACCAAAGATCTCAGCTACCTACAGCCATGGTCATACCCTAGTCATACCCACAGCCATGGTCATACCCATAAAGACCTTATCATTATCAGTATCTGCAACCCTGTCTATAATCTTATTTGTTCTTATCTCTGATCAATACCTCTTATCTTTCCAGCTCACTCTCTCTCTGGTATCCAATGTCAACAGTTCTTCAGCTCCATCAGGATAGGGAATGGTCCAATAAACTATGATCTGCTCAGAAAAGTACAACCCTTACAAGGATTGATAACTTGGGCTCTTGCTCTAGTCATGCCTGCACCCTATTAGCTTAACTCTGTGGCTTTGGGCAAACTAACTTTGCTAAGCTTTAGATTTCTATAAAACACTGATGATGACCATGGCCCCAATCTCATAGGATTATTTGAGGATTATATGAGATATGTAAAATGACTAGCACAGTGCCAAACATATATAGAACTGTCAATGAAGAAGAATGTTTATTATCTACACTAATAAAAGAGAAACATGCAAATTAACCATCACTCCACTACACCCACCAGCCAATCAGGAGTGGATATGCAAATTAACCCAACCAAGATGGCAGCCGGCCATGGAACTGGAGCAAGCAGGAGGCTTGGGTTGCCCCGGCAATGGAGAAAGCCAAGCTTCCTGCCCTCCCTGGCCAGCCCTGGCCTCCACTCAAGGCTACAAAGTTTCAATTATAGAAGATAAATAAATCCTAGATACTTGCTTCCAGCTAGCCCTGGCCTCTGCTCAAGGAGGCGCTGAAAAAAAAAAAAGAAAATAAGGAGGGGCTGGGACCTTGGGTCACTGGGGGGTGATCAGGCCAGGATGGGACGGCAGGGGTCGTTGGGGGTAAGCAGACCAGCAGGGGGGCCAGTTGGGGGTGAGCAGGCCGTCAGTGGGGGTCAGTTGGAGGTGATCAGGATAGTGGTGGTGGGGGCAGTTTGAAGTGAGCAGGCCAGCAGGCAGAGTGGTTAGGGGCAATCAGGCAGGCAGGCAGGCGAGTGGCTGGAGCTAGCAGTCTCGGATTGTGAGAGGGATGTCCGACTGCCGGTTTAGGCCCAATCCCTGTAAACCGGCAGTTGGACATCCTTCGAGGGGTCCCAGATTGGAGAGGGTGCAGGCCGGGCTGAGGAACACCCCCTCCCTTCCACCGCCCCCCCCCCCCCGCCCCGTGCACGAATTTCGTGCACCGGGCCACTAGTATGTAATAAACGTATGTATGCCTGGTCCCTACCTGTAATTGTTGGTCAGCCTAGCAATTGTTTTTCTTGCAGTAATAACATCCCAACTTGAGAAACAGATCTTTTCCTGGTGCTGGAAGGGGCTCTCAACCCAACTCCACAGAGGACACTGGCCAGTAGGAGCCTTCCATCCCCTGAGAGTGAATAGTGACTGATTCAGGGATGGGCACAGGACAAAGTTAGGCCACAGGGACTTTTTGTGAGAACAATTGGGACAGAGAGGTCCTCCGCTGCATGTGGGGGTGGTAGGACTTAAGTATGCAGCAAGAAGAGCTCACCTGAGAGCAGTTAACATAAAGGAACATAGAGAGGAGGGACTGAGGCAGGCTGAGATGGTTGTCCTTGTATCCAGCCATGCTTAGTTTGCTTCTGCATTCTCAGTTACATGAGCCAGTAGAACCCTCCATGGTGCTTAAGCCAGTTTGAGTTGGGTTTCTATCTCCCTCAGAATTCTGACTGCTCCATTATGTTACAGTGAGATACTAGTCTGCCATTAAACAAGGTGACATAAAGCAACACTGAGACACAGAAAGGTGCTTATTTTATATTTTTTATTGAGTAAAATAACTTAGAGAATAAGAAGATACCAATAAGAATAAGAATAATATTCTATTTCATAAAAATATATAGAAAGAAGTCTGGAAGGCTATCTGACAACAGATTAGCAAAAGATATGTCTATTAAAAGTTACTTATGCTACACAGCTTAACTCTGAATTTCTATGGGTAATGGGACTGTAGTAATGTGTATTTCTATGTTTTGGCTGTTATTTAATGCTTTTACAATGCATGTAGATTATCTGTTCAATTTTTAAAAGGAGGTTGAGAAAAAGCTTTTTCTTGCCACACCCATGATCAGAGCATTAAATTCTAAGGGCCCCTCTTGACATCCTTCAAGGTGAGTGGGGCTGGGTTAACCTGTTCTGTGGGTTTGTGGCTCCTGGGTGTGCCGGGCCTCACAAAGGTTGAACCAGTTAGAATCACAGAATCATCATTTACAAGTTTAAACAGTCTCAGGGCTGTTGAGAATTTCAGAATTAATCAACTGTGCCCCCTTGGGAGACGGGCAGGCAGAGTGATATGTATCCAGAGCTTTCAAAAGGGATTAATCATGGCTTTGGGAATTGCCCATGTGGTGGGAGGGGCTTTGGGGATATTTACATGTGGTGTTATTATCCAGCAGGCACACAGCACCCTGTTCATTGCTAAGTGTTTTACATCATGAGTTTCCTAGCAGAGAAAGGTAGGGTGGTCCACATTTTGAGGGTGGAGAAGCAATGGATCCAGAAATCTTAAGTGACTCATTGAGGGGTAGACAGCAGGAAGTGAGCTGAGATTTAGGGTTCATGTCTGTGCCCTGTCTGGATGCCAATCCTTTTCTATTAGGGCTGCCTCAGACATGTGCAGCAGGCTGCCTCAGACAGAACAGGCCTCCCTCCCCCGCCCTTCTATGGGTGTATTTTAAAAATTCATATCAAAATTTTCTCTGGGTTTTTCCTTTTAGAAACACCCAAGGTTCTCTCCTGCAGGCTCTTTTTATCCATGCCCTAACTCAAGAAGCCAGATTCATTATTGTGCGTCTGCAATAGTCTCTTGGCTTCAAATTGGGGCTATTGCTTGGAAAAGTCACTACATTGCGAACATGCCCTCCACTGAGGTTTAGCTCATCTCCATCCTAGGCGTCCTCCTCAATCCCACCCCAGCCCACTGCTGCCCACCCTTCCCATCCCTTTGTGCACGCCGTACTCCAGCCCCTTGAATTATGCGCTGTGTTCCCATTTGCCACATGTACCTCCTGTGGTTCCATGGCTGGAACACCTTCCTGCCCTCTCTCTGCCTGTTCATCCTGCACTGGAGTGTACCAGTCACAGAGTGCTCACTTGGTGTTAGTTTGCTGTTTAAGACTATGAATGTTAACTCGTTTAATCCTCACCAGAGCCTAATGATGTAGGTACCATTACTATTCTCCCATTTTACAGATGAAGAAAGAAAGGCACAGAAACTTGTTCAAGATTCCAGAGCTGGCAGGTGCTGGAGGCAAAATTTGGATCCAGGCAGCTGGCTCCAGAGCCCACCCTCTTAACCACCCTGCTTGGCTTCTCTTCTACACATCCTTTTACTCTGACCTCTGAAATCACTCCTGATACGTATTTTGGGAATTGCCCTCCTGCTCTGTGTACCCAGAGCCCTTTGCTGGTCCATTTAGGATTCCTGTTGTCTTTGAGTGAGGCTTTTATTAGCCTTCGTCCCCTACAGGGGGGAGCTTTGTACAGACTTGGATTTGGTGCTTCCACAGAATTCTCACTTCCAGATTCTTCCCTAGTGTTTTAAACACTGGTGATATGAAGCATTTGAGGGCTAAAATGAACTGAAATTTAATTATAAGGTCCCATAATGAATAAACTCTTAAAGACAGTCTTGGTAAGATGCTCCATAAAAGATTAAACTTAAGCCTCCAAATGTAGATACTTCTCCATTCAAGGGCTGGTTGTTTGAGGATTTTTCAACCTCCTGCTTTAACTTCCAGTTCTTCTGAACTTTTAGACATTTCATAATTTGAGAGAATCACCAGGAGTAGATAGATGAGAAAAAGCATTTGATGTCATAGCAGTTCTGTCTCTTACCAGTTCAGTGACTTTAGGAAAGTCACTTGAGCTTCTGGAATCTGTTTCCTCAGCCATAAAGTGGGATCATTATCATACTTAGTGACCCAGTACTGCAAGTAAAGCAGCTGATCCAGGGCTTGGTTAATAGTAAAAGCTGCATAATTTTATTTTTCCTTCAGTCTTCAGTTCCTTCTTAAATAGAAATTGGGGAGAAAAAATCTGAAGCTGTGCAATGTCCTGAAAGAAACAATTGCATAAATTTGCCCTGACCGGTTTGGCTCAGTGGATAGAGCATCAGCATGTAGACTGAAAGGTTCCAGATTTGATTCTAGTCAAGGGCACATGCCTGGGTTGCGGGCTCAATCCCCAGTAGGGGGTGTGCAGGAGGCACCCAATCAATGATTCTCTCTCATCATTGATGTTTCTCTCTCCCTTCCTCTCTGAAGTCAATAAAAATATTTAGAAAAAAAAAAAACAATTGCATAAATTCAACTAAACCCATATTTACCATTTGATGCTAAATTATGAAGTACCTACTATGTGTCAAGCACTGAGCTAGCTTTGGAGTTACAAAGCCACCTAAGACACAGTGTGTCCTCAAGGAGCTCCCAGTCTGGTGGGGGGAACAGACCTGTAAGTAAATAACTTAAAATCAGAGCCAATTCCAAGGATTTGCTTTTCTATTAGAGAATTTATAGGATTGTGGAAGAGGGATGGCTTAAAGAAAAGCTTTGTGGGGAGGTAAAATCTAAGCTGGGCCTTAAAGAGGAATATGTCAGTCAGAGTTCTTAGCTGCAAGCAACAGAAAGCTTCTCTAGCTAGCTTAACCAAAAAAGAGCAAGGTATGAGGAGGAGATCAGGAGATCATGGAATTTTCAGGAGGCTGAAATGACCAAATGGGTAGAATCAAGGGAGCCGTGGATGAAGAATACAAACCCCACATGGAAAAATGGGCTAGTTTGGCCTTGTTGCTACTGAGAATGTCTTTTTATTACCTGTCTAAGTCCCAGGACAGAATGTATGACAAACTGAGCAAAGTCACATGTTCAGCCACTGGCCAAGTCAGGGTGAGGAATAGAAGGCTAGTAGCTTTGGCTTCTTTAAGCAAGAGTTGGTCATTCCTTTCCACCCCAAAAAACACACCACTAAGTTATTGTACTACCAGCAAAAATTAATTTATTCAGAAATAGCAAAGAATTGCAATTTGGGATATTCAAGTTATGACAAGACCATAGGCAAGTTTGGAGAAAGAGAAGAACTTTTTTTTTTTTTTAATAGAGGAAAGGGGGAAGTTAGGAGGGATTAATACAAAGAGTCCATTAGAAGAAACTGGAAGTTTGAAGTGTAGTGGCTTTTCATTGGCTGAGTTGTGACAGTCTCTCATTGGCTGAGCTGTTGCCAGGTCAAGAGAAAATCTTCCTTTCTCCTGCTGTGGTAGTAAAGTAGAAAATACCTTCCTGTAGGAGATGCAAGGTACCTCTCTTCCTGTTTGGGGTAACTGATGATGAGTAGTAGAGTGTAAGAGCTCCCCCTACTTGACTCCAATTTTAGTTGAGGTTTCCTTTATTCATTTTCACACCATCAAGACCACAGACATGGAGAATTCCCTTAGGATCAGCATTCTAATAGAAAGGTAGTGATGTTGGGTACTGGATAGCAAGAAGAACCCAAAGTTCCTCTAGGGTAAGTAGAATTCCAACAGTAGGTGGCAAGGAAGGAAAGTCATGCCAGGAACAGAATAGAATCTGCAAAAGTAAGGGAGGGAAAACGTTCAGGATGTGGAGGGGATGGAAGACAGCTTAGTGCGTCAGACCGCGGTGCAATGCAGAAAGAGTTACATTGAAAGACAAAGGCAAATAGGCGGGGCCCAAATCACAGGTCTTGTAAATACCACAATCAAAAGTCTAGCCAAGAGCAGCCACAGAGCTCTTTCAAGAAAGTCAGGTCATGCCTGGGAGAGAAGAGAAGGCTGAGGCTGTGTTTCTAGCCTGTTTTCTCCACATGCGTGCATAGGTGCTGGCCACGCTGTCACATCACTGAAACCTACGGGAGCACTTGAAAGAAAATGAGGAAGCACAGCCCGTGGAAGGCAGGAAGGAGTTCTCCCTTTGCGATCAGATTCAAGAGCATAGCTGGAGTCTGATGGCCCCGCAGAGCCAGAACTCAGAGCAGGAACTGAACTAACGAGATGGGCTTCACTGGGAGAAAAGCTTTTAAGTTGCTGTGTTTGCCACTGGATTTGCTCTTCCTAATTAGTCAAATTCAAGGCAACCAGGCAACTGTCCAGGTCTCCCTGGAAATCTGGGGTAGTATTTTCCCTACACAATATCCATTTCCATTTTCTGTGGTAACAGTTCCTCAATTTAAAAAAAAAATAATTTTAAGGCCTCCACACACACTCATCAGTCCAAGAATTTTTAGAAGGGGTTGGCTACCCTGGGGAAGATATGTGGTGAGATAAGGTCACTTTCGCAATGCTACTCAAATCATAGCATGTGGAAGACCTCCCGCTTAATTTTTATTCAGGTCAGAAGTTTCAAAATGGCGGCTCATGAATCATTGTTGACTATGGGATTCTGTTTGGCCTGCAAAATATTGCCATTAAAAATAAAAATCACCAATGCACGGCACTAGCCGTGACCTGGTGCAACGCCACCACAGGGTCCCAGCCCCGTGGCCCACCCCAAGGCGGAGCACTGGGTGCTCGAGGCCCCTCTATGTTGAGCTCCCCAGCGGGAGCAGGAGCAGGAGCAGGAAGCGCAGGCCATGCAGGCACCCAACTGAGACAGTGTCGGCTGCAGAAAAAGAGAAAGCACTGAAACGGCGGAAGCTACTAGAAACGTTATAAATGTTTTCATTCTGTTGAAGAAGCCATTATTGTAGCAGTAGATGGCCCAGCCATTGAACTGGGAGCATCCCCACATATTGCCTCTCTGTGATTGGTTTGGGCCAATGAGAAGGCTTGGACTCAAACACCCTTTATTACCTTCGGACAGAGTGCAGATGACTGTGCCACCGTTATGTTTCCCAAGATTATGGGAGGAGCATCTGCATGTGAAACATGGATAGATGGCCGGGATCTGGCAGCGAAGGGAGGCCTGTTCCCCGGGGTGTCCTGGCCTGGGACCTTCACCCAAGAAGTCATGGGTCGCAAGCAGCTTGCCTTGTGTAATCCAGTTGTGCCGGAGGAATCCAAAGTACCGCTGCGCTGTAACATGATGATGGAGTTGGAGCCGGCCAATGGGAGGGAGTGTGAAGTGCTAAAGAATACCTGGGGTTCCGCCCGAGGGATGGACTCCCTGTTGAAATACTTGAGAGGAAGATGGATGAGTTTTGATTGGCAGACTGCCTGCTGATGACCCTGGAACTGTAGAGCGGGTGTGGCTCCAAGGTGCTCTAATCCATCCCCAAAGCCTGAAACAAGTTCACTCCAAGGTCACGCTGGATGCAGGACTTGAAACATCCAAGCTATTTATTATCAAGGAGTTCTTAAGTACTGTAACTTTAAAATAAATAACTGCAAAGCTCCTTTGTCCAAAAGTCATTTTATACTTTATACACAAGTATGTAAGTACAATGGCAAGCTCTAGACTGCACTTTGAAGCTCTAGTTTTTTATTTATATTTTGGCTTGTACTGTATACAAAAGGAAAGTATGTTTTGCTGGTTTGGGGTGGCAGAAAAGTCTAGAATAATGTTTGGTTTCCTTATTTTTTCCTTCTAGAACAGACTCTAAAGAGGCACCAGACAGCCTCGCCTCCCCTGCACCAAATAGAGATACCGAAAGATCTGAGATGTGCATTTGTCTCCAAGAAGGTACAGATACCTCAGATGAAAAGTCTAAATCAAAAGTAAGACATCTTTTCAGATATTTCAGATGAAAACTCCACTGATGAACATGGCCCCAAACCAAAGTATGCTTGGGATTTATGCTGAAAAAAATCAATTGCCTTTTCTTCCCTTTTTAATGTGTCTGGGTCTTACCCAGTTAACATGAAGAAACTACTGTCTCTAGAAGAAAGCTGGTTTTGCAGAAATAGTGAATCACTGGAAAGCTTAAGTATAAATATCTAAGTTACGTTAGCCTTAGTGGGATTTAAATAGTGTCTCTGACCCATTTGAAAAAATGACTGCAATGCTTCTTGTTGCTGGGTGAGAAACACTACTTCATATACACAATTTTGGTTTTCTATTTGCAGATAAGATTGATGGATTGCACCAAAAAATATGTTTATGTTTATAAAGTGTAATTTTTAGGTTCACTTAGGATATATTTTATTTAGTAAGTTAAAATTCTGTTGGCACACTATTAAATGCAGAAACTCCTTTTTAAAAAAAACAAAAAAAAACTACCTTATATTTGACATGTAATGTTCTTGGTATCCGCTTTCACGTCTACACAACATTCCGAGAGCAGTGCAGCACCCAGAGCGGCCTGCATAAACAGAGATGTGCTCTGCTCCCAGGAGTGGGTTCCTGAATACAGGTGCCTATTATTAGTCAGCCTTCAGAGCTTGCAGTCATATTGAATGTATGGAAAGTGAAGTGAAGTCAAAACCTTACTTCTGTACAGTTTTGAAGTTTATACTTAGAACCGACCGCTGCAGGGAGAGCTCTGCAGGGGGTAAATCTGCCTTTACCTGGGATTGGTTGGTGCAGTCTTTTCGCATCTGTGGGACCTACTTTTTCGTTCAGTATGAAATGTATATAAACTATACAATCTGTAAAGTTTTTATAAAACATTCAGCTGCCAAAACTGGTTAAATAAGGCTAATATTTTTAAATAAAAATCATTAATATTTAAAAGTCAGGAGATTTTATCTATATTTCTGATTATCTTAAAAAAAAAAGGGGGGGAAGGTCTGTCTACACTGGATTATTCTGCTCCTGGCAATTCTAGGCTGGAATTGAGCAGCTGCCCCTTTTAGACAGGTGTGCGCACCATGATTGGCCACAGTCTCCACCCAGCTGCTCCATTCACTTAGGTCACCAGCCTGGCACCTGTAGCATATGATGCACTGGAAATATCTCAAATTCTCCAGAACACAGATTTGGCTGAACACCTGCTTGTGGGTTTGACTTGCTATTGTTGATAAAAATAATTGCCTGGAGGTATGAATAGACAAGTTCAAAATCTCTGGGGGTTCCATCCTGTCACACACACATAAATAAATAAGCCCTGACTGGGTTGGAAGCAAAAGTTCAGGACATCCAGAGAAAAAGAACAGGAGAATAATGCCCCTGTCCTCCTTGCCCTTACTCCACACCAAAAGAGTAGAGACCCTGGAGCCAGAGAGCCTGAGCTTGAAAGCCGGTTTCTCCAGTCATTGTCAACATGCGCTTAGTCACGTTCACTAACTCTGCGGTGCCTGGTTCCTCATCTGTACAAAGCACTCTATTCCCCTCTCCTCTCATAGGGCTGCTGTGAGGATTAAAAGAGTTAAAACACTTTAGAACAGTGCCTTGCACACAGCAAACTCTCAATGTTAATGTATCCATTATACATAATGTTTTTAAATATATTTACATATAAATTACATATAACTATGAGGCCATATTTATAGATATATCATTTATCCTGGAAAATTATATGTTCCACATATATTTGTTGGAAGCACATTTCTATACAGCAAAATTATGATATCTTGGACCCTATGTCCTATAGTCCATGAAATATTTGCAATGCTTTTCCCTGGGGTAGGATTACCTAATGACCATGGGTCTCCTGAGGAAAGGATGAGGGACATCATTGCCATATGTGTTTGCCATAGTGTTACAGGACCTCCCTCCTGAGGACTTAACCATCTCCCTCAGGCAATGTGCTCTGCGTTTGAAAACGGGCTGAGGCCTGGAAACTGAGCAAGGAATCAAATTTTTATTGGAGTAGCTGCCCGTAACCTCCCGATTACCACTCTTGATTTCTTATGTTTGTAGGTAGAGCAATATCGTCCTTTGTTGCCCATAAAAACAGAGGAAAAGAATTAAAGCCAGAAGTGGAGATTCCCTCACTGCAATTGAGGAAAACGCAATTATTGGCTTAGATTTTCTATTTGAATTTTCATCCTTGATTCAACTAGATCCATTTAAAGTTGTTTTCTATCATTTACTCAAAGCTGAAAAACTCTCCCGGACTTATGGACTACGGGGTCAGTCTCCTATGGTTTTCACATTTTGCTTCAGGTGTGGGAGTATAATTCTGATAGGGAGGCGTGTAGAAAAATCACCCCTGAGTTGGAGGATTGGCCAGAAGCATCTCTGCTCCCCCTTTGTTATGCGCTCATCACCAGAGCAGGTGTTTTCCTGGTAATCTTGGCTGCCATCCTGGGGAGGTGAGATCACTGAACAGTGGGGGTGTGGGAGAGTTAGGTGCTGCGTGCAATAACCGCATTGAAGAATATTCTGGATTGAGGTAGTGGGGTCAGGAAAACACCCACAGGCTAAGGCTCTCTCATGAGTGTGCTGGCAGCATCTCAAACCATCCGGGTGGTCAGACGGAGTGCTGGAAAGCCTCAGCTAGAAAAGCAGGAGGCGATGGGATAATATGATGCTGGGCTCACCAGCCTCTGCTGAGGTTTGCTTTGGGGTGAGTCATCTCAATGTCTAGAACAAGCAACTACAGCCAAGTTCATCAGCTAATTGCTCGGTCCTCATCTGCATTTCATGAGCATGGACAGAAGCTTTGCTTCTCACCAGAGATTCGCACTCCGACCATAATCAGTCAACAGGTCTGAAATCCCACAAGTGATTGTCCCTTTCTTCAAGCTGTTGATTTATTTGGTTCTATCCTTCCTTCTTATGGCCCTAAATTTACATATCATATACATTATATATCTATATCTTTATATCATGTATTACATACTTAAGTATATTGATTATATAACATTAGAACATATATTTTATACATTAGAATATAAAATATATTAAATATAAATATATATCATAAATAAATATATATTTATATTTAATGTACTTCATTAAACCCTTACCATATGTTCGAGTTACTGGTCTATTTTTTTCCCATTAGACTGAACTCTCTCCAATTACAATTGGATTATATTAATCAGAATTTTATTAGTACCTTTTGAGTGTCTGGTCCTCAGAATTCAATAAATGTTTGTTGAATGATTGAAATTAGTACAATATCTGCTCATAGAACATGTTAAGCAAATGCTTGATGGATGAATCAATGAATGAATGAACAAATTAATAGATGAGCATAGACTTGGGCCCAAAGTGATCAGTCCCTCATGAACATTTGCAAGGCCTGAGCAAGAGAACAAGTTGAGACCCACTTACTAGATGTCTAAATAATTAAAGTTACAAAACAAGTTAACATACTACTAAATACAATGTTGTCTCCTCCTACCTCAATAATACATCTTTATAACAAAAAAGTCAAGAAATACATGAAGTTATATTTTTGTGTAACCAAAAGTTGGAAAAATATCAAAGATGTCCAAGTCTAATTAATATCGCAAATGTTTAGGTATTTTGTTGAGAGGCTGATGATGATGGGATAAATAATAAAAGGCATACATAATGTATAAATTATTATATAACTAATCTATACCATTTATTTTTCTCACCTTTATTTTAGCAAAAGCACTGGTAAGTTTTTTGTTGTTATAATTGAGCCTTTCACAAAGTTTGTGTTCTATTGACAGTAATGCCAGATTGTATTACCTTTCTTCAATAACAACAGTGTGTAGCTCTCTTTATGCAGGAATTAATTTCAACTTGAGAACAAATATACAAGCTCATAGGAACAAGAGTATTAAGTGCAGCAGTCTATTTTAGTTAAGGTTAGAGTGACTAAAAGAGAAACAAATGGGCCATCACTGTGGGAATGGTCGAGTAAATTGTGGCATAGCTACACTGATATGCAGACACTTAAAGGAATAAGTAGGTGCCATTAACAATTGACATGGAGGGATTTTCTTAGGATATTTCTGAGAAAAGCCATATGGAAAGAAATGTGTATAATCCAACTCAATCCTGTAAAATAGACAATAACAAAAACCTGTGTGTTTGTATTTTTTACATATTTATATATGATTTATTTGCAAATGGAGAAAAGTATAGCAGGAATCACAATTATTCTTAACCTAGATTTTCTGTATACATATATGTGTATGCGTGTACGTGTGTGTGGTGATGTAAGTATAATAGGGAGGTGGATATGAAAAGGTAAAATCTGGCTAAAATGAATTCTCCATGTTTGATTTGATCTCAATTATTAAATATTCTATATGTGTTTTATGAAAGACTAGAGGCCCGGTACATGAAATTGGTGCACGGAGGGGGGAGTGTCCCTCAGCCCAGCCTGCACCCTCTCCAATCTGGGACCCCTTGAGGGATGTCTGACTGTCGGACATCCCTCTCACAATCCAGGACTGCTAGCTCCCAACTGCTCGCCTGTCTGCCTTCCTGATTGCCCCTAACCGCTTCTGCCTGCCAGCCTGTTCACCACCTAACCACTCCCCTGCCAGCCTGTTTGCCCCTAACTGCCCTCTCCTGCAGGCCTGGTCACCCCTAACTGCCCTCCCCTGCAGGCCTGGTCACCCCTAACTGCCCTCCCCTGCAGACCTGGTCCCCCCCCAACTGCTTTCCACTGCAGACCTGGGTCCTCCCCAACTGCCCTTCCCTCCTGCAGGCCCGGTCACCCCCAACTTCCCTCCTCTGCCAGCCTGGTCACCCCTAACTGCCCTCCCCTGCAGGCTTGATCACCCCCAACTGCCCTCCCTTGCAGGCCTGGTTCCTCCCAACTGCCCTTCCCTGCTGGCCATCTTGTGGTGGCCATCTTGGGTCCACATGGGGGTAGGATGTTTCACCACATGGGGGCAGCCATCTTGTGTGTTAGAGTGATGGTCAATCTGCACATTACTCTTTTATAAGATAGGATAGAGGCCTGGTGCATGGGTGGGGGCCAGCTGGTTTGCCCTGAAGGGTGTCCCGGATCAGGGTGGGGGTTCCCTTGGGGCGTGGGGTGGCCTGGGCGAGGGGCCTGTGGTGGTTTGCAGGCCAGCCATGCCCCCTGGCAACCCAAGCGGAGGCCCTGGTATCTGGGATTTATTTATCTTCTACAATTGAAACTTTGTAGCCTGGAGTGGAGCCAAGCCTCCTGCTTGCTCCATGGCAGCAGCCATTTCTGTTGGGATTTATGTATTTTCTATAATTGAAACTTTGTAGCCTGGAGCGGAGGCTAAGGCAGGCCAGGGCTTCAGAAGCTTGGCTTCCTCCATCGCCGGTGGCAACCCTAGCCTCCTGCTCTTTCCAGCTCCGTGGCTACCGCCATTTCTGTTTGGATTTATTTATCTTCTATCATTGAAACTTTGTAGTCTTGAGTGGAGGCCTAGGCCGGCAAGGGTAGGCGGAAAGCTTGGCTTCCTCCATTGCCAGGGAAACCCAAGCCTCCCTCCTGCTCTCTGTGGCCGCAGCCATCTTGGTTGGGTTTATTTGCATATTTGCTCCTGATTGGCTGGTGGGCGTGGCTTGTGGGTGTAGCGGAGGTATGATCAATTTGCATATTACTCTTTTATTAGATAGGAGGATAGGAAATTGGGGGAATGTTTGTATTCATATTTACTGATATGTAATATCAGTGATAATAGACATATATAATTGTCCCCCCCAAAAATAGTGTTATTCTTTTATGTCATTCACAGGGAACAAACTAAACACCCTGTCTATAGGTGTCTATGCTTTTAGACGGATGAAGAAGGAGAAAGATATGGAAAGACATGTACCAGGCTTTTAACATGAGCTCCCTTGGGGGGCTGAAGCAGAACAGAGACATCCTTTTTATTTTACTGGTTAATGTAAACTTTAATATATTGCATTTACAATTTGAGAAATAACAAATCAGGACTTCCCTAAAAAATAGAAGTCCTTGGAGACCAGCTTTTTAAAGATATAAGGCCAAAGTGGCAAGACCATAGGACTTTAACATGCATCAGAATTACTATAGTGAGGCATTTGCCCTGTGGTCAAATTTTGAAGGCAGAGAATTCTGAACCCAACTATCAACATCTGTAAGAGGCTCAGGTTACAGAGAGACTTGAGTTCAAATTCTTGCTCTATGACTTAAGAGCTCGGGAGTTTGGGCAAGTCATTTTATTTTCCCATGGCTTAGCTCTTTCACCTGTAAAATGAGCATAATAATACCTACTTCACAGGGGGGATGGATGAAGAAACGAAAGGAAATGCAAGCCAGTGCCTGACACCAATTCAAATATCGATTTCTGTGAGTGTTAGTGGGTAGGCCTGTGAAATCTGTGTCGGCAACTCTGCTGTAGTTGGAATGTTTCCTGATTCTTAGCTCTAGGGTGTGGAGGGGATTGCTGGACTAAGCAGCCTCTGCTTATTGAGCTGTGGCCCTGGTTTGTTAGGTAGGGTTCTGTTAAAGGTTTTGCAGGCTCTCAGGCACTGTTCCCTAGATGTCCTCCCTTGGGGAAAGGCCTCTTTACTGCGGGACAGTTCTTGCCATCCAACCTGGGAGTTGCTGGTATGGAATAACCCCAACTCTAGGCCTGTCTTCCTCAGTGTGTCTAAGTTCATTCCACTAGATCATCGGACAGGTATTGTACCCAGAAACTTCAAAGTAAGTCTGGGTGCAACCCATAAACACAGCTCCTACTCTTCATGGCACATACTTGCAGTGACCATGATTTCAAAATTAGATTGTTATGGGTTTGTCCTTGGCTATGCGATGACAGAGTAAATAATGATTGAAATGTGAGTGCTCTTATTTATTTCCCACCCTCTGCTCATTAAAGAGGATTCTGACTTGGACTACGTAGATTCTCATCCTCCTCCACCCTCCAAGGAGGACGTTGTGTTGCTAGACCAGTTAACAAATTAGGGACATCTGCTTTGCTGTATGACATGATAACCCAATCACAGAGTGAAATCCCATCATACTCTCAAGTCCCTCCCACCCTCCAAGGAAAGGGACTGTGCCTCATAGCAGGAATCTTGGGGACCATGTGAGAATTCTGCCTACAGCAATACCTAAAAATCTAGGGGATATGGCAGTGTTATGAGGAAGCGTTGATTCCCAGCTTTTGTGACTTCCTGCTCCACCTGAGGGCAGACCTGAAAGTAGCTCTCTAGATACCCCTAGAAGAAAACTTACTTCCTACTCTGTAGCCTTTCCTCCATTTCCCCTCAGGTTGCCAAGTGGCCCAGGGTAGCAAATAAACTTCAGCTTCCTCACCAACCTGCTGTTTAGTGTCATCTGTTGAGGATTGTCCCATTGCATTTGGGGTTTCTCAGAGAATGAAGCCCCAGTGCCCTAAGCACTGATTGTAAGAGATTAACTTCTCTCTTGTGCAGCCATGGTGCGACTAGTTAAGCAATATTCTTGAGAATTGAGAAAATGGTTGTTTCTATATCTGATTCAGATGAGGAACACTGGTTGAGATTAGGCGGTCTGATTAGCTGCTGCTATTGGCAATGGGTGCTGGTCAGGGAAATGGTATCATGGGTGCTGTGAATTTGTCAACCAAGTCCCTGCCTTCAGGATTTGGTGCATTGCCCTTGCAGACCAGCCCTTCCTGAATTTCTCCCAACTAGGCAGTTCCAAGGCCTCTACTGTTGTGCACACAGAGCATGAGAGAGGGTCCTTCTAATAGCTGGGGAGCTGTTTCTCCCCTTGCACTCACTTTCTAACTCCACTGTACTTTTTACTCCTCTCCTTCTTCCTAGTATTAGTAAAACGGGTCACATCCCAGAGCTAAAGCTGAAGGCACTGGTCATGTTTGGGCAAATAGTGATTGTCCATTGAAAGCCTTGCTTTGCCTTTAAGGAGTCCTTAATACTTAATAAGAAACAACAGGCCCAAAATGGAGTAACTCATGCTAAGCCCCACCAAGACTTTATAGCCAACCTGACTATAGTTTCAGCTCCTCCCAGGAGTGAAATTTTAAACCAAGAAGACATCAATCTTAGTTAATATGAACCCTACTGCCTTTCCTCAAACAAAGGCGACTCCGCCTGAAGGAAAAAAAAAAAAATCATTCTTCTTTGCTAATAACTTTATTTTTCTAATAACTTTCTTGTCCCACCTAGTTTCTGCCTCTAAAAACCTTTTATTTTGTACAACTTCTCTGAGTACCTCTCTTACTTACTAGATAGAATGCTGCCCAGTTCATAAATTGTTCAATATAGTCAATTAGATTTTTAAATTTACTTGACTTTTTGTTCTTTAACAATATTGTTAGTAATGAGAATGCCTTGACAATTTTAACCAGATAAAATCAACAGAAATCATCCTTTCTTCCTTCTTTCACCTAAAACCTGAAAATGCACTTTTCAACAATAGCAGCTAAGCTGATTCACACTGCCCTGCTTGTAAATGCCTGGGGTGTTTGTGTTGTCTACTAAACTGTGAGTTGACAGAAAGAGACCACATCTTGTTCTTCATTTAACTGCTACTGCCTGCATATGGCTCCTTCATAGTAGCCTCTCAGTAAATTCTTGGTGGAATGAACGAATTAATGAGTATATTTACTACATGACTTCTCTGTACTCAGGACCAAATAGCCTTGTTTTCTGTCTGTTTTTTAATAAAGTCCAAAAGTGCAACCTCTCTCTTGCCTTCATCTTTATAAGACAGTCTGGTTTGATGGCAAGGGAAAAAGCCGTGGGAAGAAGGTAAGTGAATTACACCAGGATCTGAAAGGAAACAGATAATGCTGGTGATTGTTCTTGCCAGCTTGTAACAGGCAGGATATACATATAAGTTAGAGAAGAGGAAATTCAAAACAGACACAGGGAAGCAGGTTGGAGATTTTGAAGAACAGCATGTTGGGAATCTACTTACTCAGAGGCAATTAGTCTATGACCCTAGGCATATCATGTGTCACTTTGCTGTTATTGTTTGAATGAAATGAAATTTCATAAACCTGGAAGCCCCACCCCTTCCTGTCTATTTCATTGGAGCAGAAATTATTTTTCAAGGGGCGAGGTTTGGGTTAAGGATGAGTGCTTTCCCCTTCATTGTAAGCTCACGTTAACAGAAGGCAAGTGCTGTCTTTCTTCTCCACGATCGCCCCTCAACCCCCACAATCCCATCTTTTTTGCTGAACTTTAATTTTCAAGGCATTCATGGAACATAAAACCCTCTATTATAGTTTTTCACTAGACATACCATGGACAACTTAAATTTATCTTGGTTTGTGTGTGGGGGGGGAATGTAGTTGCTTTCATCTAAAAACAAAAGTAGTTAACAGATGGCTATTTTGAGCTCAGGAGAATGACTTCCCTTGCCCATGGCAACTTGCAACTCAAAGCCCTTGAACTGCCCCGTGAACTAAGTGGTTGCTACTCTAAATGACAGAGATGGGTCCACAAACTGTGCTTCAAACACTGCAGGGGTTCCGAAGCCGGTGCTTTGCAGTGGAAACTCAGGGCCTGATGGCGAGTCTGGTTAAACTCCAGACCAGACAGATAGGGTACACAATGGGGAACTGAGGAGTAAAAATCACGTGCTTGGCTCCCACGGAGCTAGCAAGGTTGGCAAAATGCTGGAAGAGGACCCAGAGGAGTTCTCGAGACAGCCAGCGGCCTGGCTTCTACCTCCAAGTGCCCCAGCTGGCCACCTATCACCTTCAGCTTGAAATAAGCAAATATGCAACTGCCTCCTGTCCCTAAAGAACTCCAGGACTCGGCCCGTCCATCAGTCTTCCCACGCTTGCAGTGTGTGCATAGTGGCTATTTCCTAAAGCAGGGTCCTTGCCCACATGCATTGCCTTCCTTGTAGGACAAAGATTTGTCTCATAGGTATATTCAAACCCATTAGCTACCTACTCAGGCTCCAAGTCTCCGATGGATTCCTAGAAAAACGGGAAGAGGGGCTCAGGAAAGCTTCCTCAACTGCTTCTGGTGCCAACTAAAGGTTTTCTAGAAGGGAGGCCACATGAACACTTAAATGCCTTCGGGACCAGGCAGGGAATAAATGAGAGAATTAAGTGGGGGAGATTATGACCAATGACAAAATCCATTCCGTGTCTAGAGGCATTCAAATTCAGTTGTTTGTTTTCTTACACCGTTGACCTGCCAAACCAAACACAGCTGTGGGCTGACTTTGGTTTCTAAGCCAAGAGTTTGCCACACCCTGCCCAGGTGGTCTTCTGGACTGGTTGGATGTGCTGTGTTTTCTCACATGGCCCTGGGAGGTCAGATAAGTGCTGGGTCTAACCCTCACCGCAGGCCAGCACTACCCACTTGGGGACTTTGGACAATTATCTTCTCTCTGAGCTGCAGTCTCCTCATTTGTAAAATGGAGATAATGCCCTCCTTGCAAACTCAATGTGTGAGGATTGGGTGAGATTTTGTATTGAGAGCATTTGCCACTGCGCCTGGCATCATTCAGAAGTGGCAGTGAAGCCACAAGCCATGCGCACGCATCACGCCTCCAATACAAAGCAGCTGTGGGTATCCAGCCGGGTCATGTCTAACCTTGGAGCCTCAGCTTGCACAGACAGCTGTCTGGCTCCTCACCTCCTGGTCCGTTCCTGGTCTCTCGCATTCTGATCCCCAGCTTTCTTCCCTCCTGGACCCACATTCACTCCTGGTCCCCAACTATAAATTCAGCTCCTCTGGTTGGAATCCGGGGCTCCTTCCTGGAGGAAGGTTTGCATCTATCCTCCAGATCTAGAGCCTGAGCATCCCTTCAAGAAATATCTGGATTCAAATTAGCTCTGCTGCTTCAAGTCTAGATTCTGAGGTGCCAGGTTATACCACCCATCAGTAGGGGAGAAGACAGTGAGATTGGAAACTGATTGAAAATGTGGCACAGAGGGGCTCTGCTCCCAGCCCTTTTTGGGGTTCCAGCAATGGCCAAATTCTCTATGGTTTCAGAATCTTCATAGGTGCTCTTTCCTTTCTCAGAGAAGCTGTTAGGAGTAAATGTTTGTGTCCCCCAACCACCAAATCATATCTTGAAGCCCCAACTCACAAAGTGATAATATTTGGAGGTGGGGCCTTTGGGAGGTAATCAGGTTTAGATGAGGTCATGAGAATGGGACTCACATGATGGGATTGATGCCCTAATGAGAAGAGTTTAAGCCCAGAGCCCTCTCTCCCTCTGCCATGTGAAGGCACAATGATGCACTGCCATCTCAAACCAGCACCTTCATCTTGAACTTCCAGCCTCCAGAACTGTGAGAAATGTTTGTTGTTTAAGCCACCCAGTCTATGGTATTTGGTTACTATAGTAGCCTGAAATGACTAAGACAGAGCTTTCCTTGACTAACAATGATACATTTGAGCTCCCCCCTCAATTCTAGTCCCTCAGGAAAAATTCTATGTATGTTCTTTCTTGTTATTGATTATAATTTGTACTTATACAAATTATGTCCTTGAGTGATGATTTATTTAATGTTTTCTTCTCCTATATTTATTAGGAGAGATACATATCCAAATGACATAACATAAATTTCCCTTTCACATAAAATTTGGACTTGGTATGGTACCTCTGTTCCAGAGAGGGTCACTTGTTTTGCCACCCCTAAGTGGCACCTTCACTTATGTGGTCCGAAATAGCAAATCACAGTATCCTCTTGTCTGCCCGTGGAAGCAGGAGAAGGGGAAAGGGAAGTAACATTCTTTCTCTTTAAGGGCTGGAGCCAAAGTTGCATGTGTCATTTCCACTCAAATACTATTGGTCAGAACCTGGTCACAGAACCACATGCAACTACAAAGTAGGCTAGGAAAGGCAGTCTTTATTCTGGGCATCTGTTTACCCAGCTGAAAAGACATTCTATTGCTGTAGCAGTAGAGCAAGTGGATGCTGGAGGACAGGCAGCAGACTCTACCTGCCACCCACTGACTACAGGAAACATGACTGCAGGGACCAACTTTCTAACTGTCAAGACCTTGGATTTAGCGTCAAGTCTAGTGCTTGGTTTAGGTGAGAGATGGGTTAGATAGCAGAGTGGAAATTTACCATAGTGGGCAGGCTCGGGATGCAGGGCTTGCCGATGGGGATAAGCATAGGTGTCTATGGGGAAGGGCCATGCACCCAAATGTGTTTTCTCTTGTATCATTTACCTGTTCACACATTTCTTCCTTAACTACCCAACTACACGCTAAGCTATTTAAGTAGAAATTCAGGAAAAATATAAATACAGGTTCAAATCTTGTTTCTACCATTTAACCAGCTGTAGGAACTTTAGCCTCAGGAAAAGTGAGGATTAAAACACCATGTAAATGTAAATGCTTAGCACTGTGCCTGGTGTATCTATTGAGAACCCCATAAATCAGTTGTGGCCTTTATACTGCTGTAGCCAGCCCGCCCCTTACCCATTCTAGAACCTAGTGCAGGGAGTGGCAGTCACTATTTGTTGGTGGATAGGTATGTGAATAGGACAATCTCTATGCTCTGAAAAGACCTGCACATTTTCTAGGGAAGAATTGGTGTCTGCTGGGCCTCTAACCGACTTCCTGTTTAGAGTGGTGCCTTCTCCATGGGCCCAATTGCTCCTCTTTCCCAGGCAACAGCCTCTTCTTCCTGGATAGGACAGGCTGAGTTCTGTGGCAATGACCGGTGGCTGGTTTTCAGAGGCGCAGCACACACACCCAGTTCAAATGTCACCTCTTCTGTGAAGCCTCCCATTCCTCTTCCTCCCATCACTTCCTGCCCAGGAAGGCTTGGTGGGATGAGTCACTTCCTCTGTAGTCTTGCTGCTCCCCCATTTCAGGGGGAGATCTCAGGCTGGTTCCATTTAGTTTAGTATCACCTAAGCACAAGCCTACGAAGCTTTTCCTTCCGCCCCTTAACTACTCAGAGCCTCAGGCCATTAAAAAGAAGGTTGTCTATGCAACGTGAGTCAGAATGTGATTGAGCAAAGTTTAGGGGGCACACATGGAACCACTTTTTCCGGCTGCTGATGAGAAGTTCAAATGCCAAGGACAAACAGCACCGGGAATCCGGGCAGCTAAGAGGTAGAGAAAGAAAACAGGCTGCAAGTAAATGCCAACCAAGTAGCAAACCCTATTTCTGGCATTGAACAAAGATTGCTGGATTGGAGACCAGGTGGTCCTATGAATACTGACTCTACAGGCTTCTCTCTACCTAGTTCCTCTAGGTTGGAACCTTTTCTCTCGGGCCTCACAAGCCCCATTTCCAGCTCCCCTTCAGGAGATGGGAGCCTCGCTTCTCATCTTGGAGGGGCGGGGGCTTTACCCTGCTTCCCTTTGTAATTTCTACACCTTTAGTCTCCTCAAGTTCAGGCTTTTGACTAAACACCCAAAACCTTCTCCTCTAATTCCTCTGTATCGTTCCTTTGCTGAGACACAGATGCAATACCATCTGGTTATCTGGGGGTGGGGTGGGTCACAAGGCAGCAAAGAGCATGAGTGGGTGGTTGGAGAGAAGTAGCCATTAAGATTTCAGAGACCTTCTACCACATACAGTCTTGTAAGTGAAGTGTTTATTCTCATCTCCTTCGTTAGTCAGTGCCTTGCCCGCTGGAACTGTGTATTACTGTTTTTGCATTCAAGGCCTTTGTGGGGTAACATTTTTGGTTAAGTATTTATAAATGAATGGCCATAAATGTGTATGGGAATTCATTTGGAAAATGATCCTTACATTTGTGAGCACTTTACAGATTTGTCTCCATTACTTTTAATCCTCAAAACAATCTCAGTGTGAAAGGACAGGCATTATTTTTTACCTTATGGAGACGAGAGAATCGGAAGACTTATCTAGGGTCCCTTTGCTGCTAAGCGCAAAGCTGAGAATGAGACCACGGTCTGCTGGCTTCAGCATGAGGAGGGGGAGCAGGAAAGGGACAGGGTAAGGGTGTGTGCCGTCACTGGAAGTCTGGGGCCCCTGTGAACATGCTCAGCTGTCCTTTGAAGGCCTTATTTCAGGGACTTGCATATTGAACCCTGCAGTTGGAGAATAATCTGGAAAAGGATGCTAATGCTGGGTAATGCATCACTTGGTCACAGGAGATAGCAGCTTTCACCACTTTAGTATAAAGCAGTACTTCTCCAACTTTTGGATCCCCTTTGCATTCTTAAAATTATTGAGGACCTAAAAGAGCTTTTGTTTATATGGGTTATGCCTATTGATCTTTGCAATAATCAAAGTTAAAACAGAGTGTTTTTTAATGTTTATTAATATAAAAATATTTAGTGTAAATATCATTTTACATTTTTACATCTTCACAATAAAAGATGTTTGTTGTTAGTTTTTGTTTGTTTGTTTTCACTTTGTCTCCAATAAGCAGTAGTATCGGTCCATCCCCACATGAGAAACAGGTCCCAAGTGAAAGGGCAGCACCCACTTTGGGAGTGGAAAGTAGGGACTTGGGGGGTTATTCAGGCTCAAACCCCTCCACTTGGTGTGAGGTGTATCTGGAGAGCCCACACCCCAATTCTGGATAAGTGGCATTTCACCTTCTTGGCAACAAGCCCCTGGGAGCATCACAGAGGACAAGGGGCAGGTGGAGAGGAGGAAGGCTGGGACCCCTGACCCCCTGGGAGAAGTTCAAGATTAGGGGAGGTTTATCCTTGCTCCTAGGAGATGTTAAGAGATTTGGGGGTCAGGACAGCTGGAACCCTCCTCTGGGGAGGGAGTGGCTAAGAGATTGAGGAAACGTTCTGAATTCCCCTGACAAGAGCTGTAAGTTAGAGAGGACTAGTGCTGGTTGGGGCTCAGCTGTCCATTAAGTTGTCTGGCTTAATGGATGGCAGCTGGATTCTCTAATCTGGCTCTGCATTCAGTCTCCCCCAACATAATACTTTTAAGTTGAAGTCCATGTCGAATGTCCAGCCTCTCATAGTTAGGTAATGGGGAAAGGCAGAAGTATTTTAATAGCCTCTTCAGATAATTGTAAGTATTCTTTTTGATACTCCACAAAATTCGACAAGTGGAAGTTTCAAGATTAATTGCAATATGAAATTTGAAAACATATTAATGAAATGTTTATACTCTGTCATATTAAAACCAATTGATGGATCTTATACTTTGAATGGACCTTTGATCCATGCTGACTTGTACCATCCTGCATTGATCACTTGCAGATTACTAGTTTGCTGAGTTATGCTGCTTTTCTAAGTGTAAGCACACCCCAAAAAATCACTTATTAATATGACCACTAATATCATTGGAAAATCTCTTTTTAAGTATTGGAAAGTTGTCAAACTCATAGTGGCAAGTAAGTTTTTCTCAAAATTCTAATTGTCACTTGAGAGCTCAAATTTTATCATTAGCAACAAATATTGTCCATTGTTTTCTTTACGTGACAAGTTCACTTTGTTCATTTGTTAGGAAAATGTCTGCCCGATATCCCAGTCTGAATAACTACAGTGTGTTAGTCATTCTCTTGTACTCCATCGGGGAGGGGGGGGGGGGAAGATAGGTTAGCTTGCAGCACAAATACTTGCAGCAGCACTTTTCCTCAAGACAACCATCTTATTTTGATACACAGCAGAAAAGCTTTTTGTGGTCCCATTTAATCACACGTTAGTGTGAAATTGGCTATTTTACCACCTGTGAGTACTTGGGGGTGAAGAACTCAATGACAGCCAGTACATGTTGGTGCCACTGCCTTAATTCATACTACCAGCAGTTTTATCCACCTTTGCTTTGGCACCATTCATTAAAATGTTAACACAGTAAAAAGGCAATTGTTGTCTTAGTATTATTAAGGAAATAACTGTGACCTTGAAGACCTTCTGAAAAGTCTTGGGGACCCCTGGGGGTTGATGGACTATCCTTTGAGACCCACTCATCTCAAGCAATAACTAGTGGTAGAAATTCAAGTTAGCTGGCAGAGGAGATTAGTCATTACTCTGGGTAGAAGGAGATTTGTGTTTAGACCCAGCCCTTCTCTGGGCCTCAGTAGTGTTTTCTGTAGACAGGGAAAGACAATTCTTTGCAGGTCTATGAGTATTCTCGGAGAAGGGAAGCTTGGGCCTCTGGTCATATTGCAAGAGGACCATCTGCTAGACCTATGTAACTCCAGCCAGAAAGGGACGGAGCTCCGACCCCATAATGTCACCACTTCCAGAGAGAAGAAGGTGCCTCTTCCTGCACCTGCCCTTTAATCTCAAGTGGGCCCTCAGTTCTGTACAGCAACCCTACATTTCTTTAGTCAGGTTACTCTTCACCTTTCCAAGACAACCGCAGAGGAAAACCTCTGGGCTCTACGGCAAAGAAAAGAGGTATTTGGTTTGGTGTCAAACCAAAAGCACAATCCATAAAAGAAAAAACTGATAAATTGGATCTCACAAAAATTAAAAGCCTTCATTCTATGCAAGATCTTGTTAGAATGGAAAGACAAGCTGCACACCAAGTGAAAATATTTGCAAGTCACATAACAAAGGACTTGTGTCTATAATATATAAAGAACACTCAAAAGTGAACAACAAAAGACTGTTAGAAACCAAAAAGTAGAAAATGAGCAAAAGATACAAACATTTCACTGAAGAGGATGTATAGATGGTAAATGAGAATGTGACAAATGTTCAACATCATTACCACAAGGAAATGCAAGTTAAAACCACAATGAGTTATCTTGGTTGTGATATTGTACTGGAGTTTAGCAAGATGTTACAATTGGGGGGAAATGGGAAAAGGGTACACAGGATCTTTTTGTCTGATTTATTACAACTGCATTTGAATCCTCAAGTATCTTTGGGGAGGGGCATACTTTAAAAATAGAAGCTATCACACAGCCCTGCTCCAAACCCCCCAAGATTTTCCCATCATGCTTAGAATAAATCTAAACTACTGATCATGTTTGACAAGTTCTCCTGGGTCTCACCCATCCCTCCAATTTCATCTCCTACCACTCCTTCCTCACTTACTGGAACACTGGCTTACTTGTGATTCCTTGAATATCCGGCCAGTTCCAACCTTGGGCCTTTGCATTTGATGATTCCTCTGCTGGGAATTTTCTTCCCCCAGATCTTTGCATGATTTTCCCTCATCACTTGGTCTTGATCAAATATTATAAAAAGGCCTTTTTTTTTTTTATCATCTAGCCAAAATAGCACCCACACTCTCACTCTTGCTCCTATCACTTTACTCTGACAGTATTTGCTCATTTGTGTATCATTTGTCTCCCTAACTAGACTATAGGCTCCTTGTGGGTAGGGTCCTTGCTTACCTTGTTCACAACTGCATCTCCACATGCATGGCACATGGCAGGAGCTCGATAAATCTTGTTGAATGGATGAATGAATGAATGAGTGAAAATGGCAAGTTGACGTAGGTAAATGTTTGCTTTGCCACATTTAGTACACATTGCTCTGTACTTAGTACACATTGCTCTGTACTTAGTACACATTGCTCTGTACTAAGCTCTCCTTACATTCCTACCAAAGCAAATCTGCCTGGGCATAGGAGAATAATTCCATAAATAGACACACCTAGGCTTGAGTCCCACTCTGACACTCTACTGGCCATGTGAATTTGAACAGATCACAGTACCTTTTTGAGTCTCTATTTTATCATCTGAAATAAGAATTGCCCTAAGGAGCCTGGGGATAATAAGATATTAATATCTCTCCCTCAAACCTGCTTCTCCTGATCCCCATCTCAGCACATGGTCCCCCATCCACTTGCCCCGCCAGGAACCTGGATGAGTCAGTTTGTGCCTTTCTCCTTCACTGCCCCCACACCCAGGCAGTTGCCAAGTTTTAACTAGTCTACTCGTAAATCTCTCCCACATATCTCTTCCACCTCTGTTTTCTACTCATCGTCTTGCCTAAACCATAACAATATCTGCCCTAATTGTCATTTCCCATTCATCATCCACACTGCAAACAGAAAGTTTTTTCTACTAAGCAAATCTGATATATCAGCACTTTACCTAAAACCTTACGTTGCTCCTCATTGCTTTCCAGATAAAGAGTAAATTCCTTACCTTGGCACTGACCTGGCCCCTGCCCCTGTTCATCTCTTAATCCCAATTGTCCATCCCTCCCCAACACATTCTGTAAGCTCAGCCATATGCGAAACAGGCTGTTCTCAGTCACCTCGCCCTGACTGCGCTGCTGTTCCATCTGTCTGGATGGCCCTCTGTGCTGCCTGGCACCTTCAAGATTCTCAGGGTTCAGCTCAGCATCAACTAGTGACGTCCCTGACTTACCAGTCTCTTCTGTGCCTCTTTCAACTTTCATGATAACCCATGCCTAACTCCATCACAGCACAGGGCTTAGCACATAGTAGGAACTTAATAAATGTTTCTTGAAGGACTGATTTATGTTAGGCATTAATATGAATGTTAAACTTGCAAATCCTTATACAAGCTGTATGAGCTGTTAAGGGATATGTTTTCCCCTTTCTCTAGCACTGATTTAAGATAGCATTTGTAATCTTCTAGAGACACTCTGGTTTTGACCCTGCCCAGGAGCAAAAAAAATGGCTAAGGTGACCTCTGAAATGACTAGCTTCTGGCTCAGTGTGTGATTTTGGCTAAAGAATGAAATCTGGATTCAAACAGTCGTGGGTTTGAATCGCAGCTCTGCCACCTGGTAGCTGAATGACCTTGAGCCTTTACCTCAATGAGAAAAATAGTGGGACTTCTACAAAGGGTTGTCATGAGGAGTCAACGAAATCATGCAGAAAAGGCACACAGAATGGTGGGTGCTTGGCACATAGTAAGCATCCAGTAAGTATTAGTATATCTCCATCTAGTGGTCTCGGCGCACGAAGGCAAAAAAAAATTTTAAATAATAATAATAATAATACTAAGGGGCAAGAGGCACCAGAGACTCAGTGAGCATAGATGCGGAGCAAGAGACATGTGATCTTGGCCAGGACTCTAGCTCCTGCAATGCAAAGCAAATGAAGCAACATAGAAAGACAGAAAGTGGGCATGAAGTAGTTCATGGGGTGGACTTCACTGTTTAGAAACAATTACTAGAGCAGCCAAGGGTTTGAGGCCTGGATGGATATTCCCCAGCTGCAGGTAGAGCTGGATGCACCAAGGTATTCTCTAGTTAGAGAAAGTAGAGGCCTAGGCCCCCCTGCCAGCCAGTGGCAATCCTACCTAAAGGTCATTCCCCTGCCTACTTTCCACCATCATGTTATAAGCACCTAGTTGATGCTGAGTACTGGCTGTGCTAAAGGCTGAGCCCCGGGTTGAAGTCCAAAACACAAGTCCTGAATGGTCAGCCTTCTGTGCTGCAAAGAACACTGGCTTTGGAATTTGAGCGGCCTGGGCTACACTCTGGGTGAGCCTAGTACCATCTGTGTGACATTGGCTGCATCATTTAACTTTTCTGACACTCAATTTCCACTGAACAATGTTCATAAACTACTTCAAAGTAGTTGAAGGTATTGAGATAAAGACAAAAAGTGTCTAGTAACTAACCAGACAATCTGAGTTGCAATTCTCTCCCTTTTATCCAACTTGCTCAGTTTTCTTTTATTCTTAGTACTTAAGGCCTAATATTCTATAGGATTTACTTGAGATCAGGCACTTTGTCTAGTGTCTTGCTTGCCACTGAAATCTCTGCACCCTAAATTCTACTCATTTCATCTCTTCCACCAGGATGTGAACTTTATAGAAAGAATTGTATCAGTTACCTATCCCTGCCTAGCAACCCCCAAAACTTAGTGGCCTAAAACAGCAAGAAGCATGGCATCTGAGGATCAGGAACCTGGAAGAGGCCCAGCAGGGCGTTCAGTGTCTCTCAGGGTTTGCACCTCAGATGCCAGTGTGGCTGTAGGCATTGGGAAGCTTGGAGGATCCATTTCCAAAGCGGCCCACTCTCATGGCTGACAGGTGCGGCCACGCTGGTTCCTCTGCCCGTGCACATTTGTCGGGGCTGCATTGCCTGTCTTCCTGACATGGCAGCTGGCTTCCCCTAGAGCAAGCAATCTGAGAGACCCCAAAGCAAGCTGGAAATTCCTTTATGATTGAGTCTTACGCTACAGAGCATCAGAGTCACCTGTCATTTCTGTCAGTCATACAGGACAATCCTGACTCAGGTGGGAGGAAACCAAACAAAGGCATGAGTATGAGGGGCTGAGGCTCATTGGGAGCCATCTTGGAGGTTGGCTACCACAGGACAGTTTATTAATTAATGTAATACCTTTGCCTGGCACGTGATCAGCATTCAAAAAGCATTGGTTAAATCCATGAATGGATGCCTATATTATTGTGCAGGGCATAGTAAGGAACTCAGGCCCTGCCTTCAAGGAGCTGACTTTCTAGTGGAAGAGAGAGACACACAGACCTTTATAATTGTGTGTCCTGTAGCAGAAGACAGTCCGAAAACTCTGGGGAGGCATATTCCTGGTCAGTCTGCTGGGGGAGCAGATCAGGGAAGAGTTCCCACAGTGGCTGACATGGTGGGCTGAGTGTTGAAGGGGAAGGGGAAGTAGCCACAGGAGGAATAAAGAAAGGAAAGTCCAAGTGTTAAAGAGAAATCACAGGCCCAAAATGGCATCCCTCGTGCTAAAGCCCATGATCTAGAACCCAGACTTAGTACCTGATCTAATTACAGTGTTCTAGAATTTATATAAAATTCCTGGAAGTCTGATACATCTGGCATAAAATGTTGTCTGTTGTCACAATTGAGGCTCATACTAAAAGGACTGAACCTGAGGATCAGGGAAATACCCGAGCTGACTGGGATGCAAAGGTGGTGGCAGCAGACGTACAGTGATTGTGGCACATAGGGATGAAGTCCATTCTGCTTCTTCAAAAATGACACCCCCCACCCCATTGCCACATTTTTGCCCTCCCAATGTCCTTGTAACATGGCAACAGCCTGCTTCTAAATAAAAATTAGGATGCATAAACCATCTTAATTTTTATGAGTAGTTGGGGCTCTGGGAAACCCAAGACGGCCACTTGGTTCTCACAAGCACCCTTGGCAATCCCTATTTTTTGTTTTTGTATTCCTTCACCCACCATAGTGCACAAAAACTGTTTTTGTCCCCAGTGACCTCAGAACCCTTTGAGGACATGCCACTGGACTTCATTCAATTGTCACTAGTATGGGTTATCAAAATGTCCCTCTTGTGTGTATGTGTTCCAGACGGGTTGCCACCTTCTCCTGCCACAAGGCTAATGCCCTCACAGTGGCAAAGACACTGTTAGAAATTGTGTTTTCATTCTGCAAGAATTCATCACAAATAGACAAATGTCTATATCGCCTTCTGCTACTCTCTTGTCCCATGCTAGCATGACCAGCTACTATAAGTCTTCAATGTCTTGTGCTGGAGCCTATCATTGACAAGTTAAGAAAGCTTCCCAAAACACCAATTCTAGGAATCCTGTTGGTGACAGTACGGAAACTGCTAACTGGGTGCTCTAGAAGTGTCACCAGAGAATGACAGCCTCAAGCCCTGATGAAAGAAACCTCATCAAATTCTCCTGATCACTGACACTGCTGCAAACTACGAGCATTGAGCTTTGGATGCACACCTTACAGCTGAAGAAGGCTCCACCTGACATATGATCCTGTACAAATGCCGGAGACCCTCAAATCAAACTGACTACAAAGAGAAGTAGCTGACATCACGTAGACTGCTGTCGCTCAAGACACCCCCATCAAGACTTGCTACTTTATCTAAACATAAAACCCTTCTTTCCTTTCTCAGATTTCCAAGGCCATTACTAAGTGGGGGTAACCACTGGAATCTAGAACAATGTTTTATTTCAGGCCAGGAGAAAAACTGAACTGACCCCTGGCGTGAGCAGGTAATTGTGTCCCATCAGGGTTTACCTTTGTGGTGGTCATTATTCTCCTTGGCCCTATGACTGCTTAGACTGCTGGTGCACAGCAGGGCAATGCCTCTTGGGTGATCTGTGTCCCTCACACTCTTGTAGAAATCACCTCCCAGGAGGCATTTATAATTCAGGAGTTGCTTCCTTTGGCAGGGCTATGTTTTCCTGGCAAGGAGTAAAAGCCAATTGGAATAAATATGATCAGCAACTTCTTAACTTTTTGACATTGCACATTTCATTGCTAAGACATTTGCTGAGAAGATCCTTAGACTCTCCAGCCAAAATTGTTCTTGATAATAGAATAGCCCTTGGTTATCTTTAGCCGAGCAAGGAGGTGTCTATGCTGTGGCCAACACCACCTGGTTGCACCTGAATCAAATGTTTCTAAGGATGTTGAAACTCAATCATATAAGATCATTGAGCAAGAAATTCAATTATATAAGATCACTGAACAAAGGAAAACCATAAGGTTTTTTCTTTGATTGGTTTGGGTCTTGGGGTCTATGGCTCTGAAGTGCACTCCAACATTGGGAATTATCCTACTTATAGTTATCATAATCTCCATGGCATTTTATTCTCTCAAAAGGTTTAAATGCATGCTTGCAGCTGCTAAGTGCCAAGCAAATGATCTTCCTAACACTGGAATGTCAAAAAGGGAATGCAGAGAATGACCAATTTAAGGGTTATTAACCTGAAACTGTGACCTGTGAATGTCACGGAGATTAAACAAAAGTGTCATGCCACACCAAGGAGCAACAGAGCAGTTGGTAGCCCAGACTGACATTAATGTCTTAATTTTTTATTACATCTCTTAATGAAGCTGAGAGTCCAATCAACAGAAGGGAATTTTTTAAAAGAAACCTGCATTCCCAGAATGGTGTCACGTGTGCTAAAGCCCATGATATCAAACCTAGACTTAATATCTGATCTATTGCAGTTTTGACCTTCCTCAGAAATGTAATCTAAACTAGTCTGGAATTTTCTGGCCAAAACCAATGGTATAACCTGTCCACCCATAGGAAGGAGAAGCAGATTATCTGCATGATAAAAACCCTTGCCATTCGCTTCCCAAAAAAGATTAAAATCATCCTTTTCTTTCTCTGAAAACTTCCATCACACCCTTCTTCCTGTACAAACCTCCCATCGTACCAACCCCTCAGAGTGTAGCCTGGACTTATGAATCACTCAAATCCAATTAGGCCTTCAGATTTACTCAGTTGAGTTTTGTTCTTTACCACAAAGAAGGGGAAACAGATTATGCAAAGACCCAAAGAACGAAAGGGATCCATAAGTAAAGGGAAAGAGAAGGGAGAGATATGTATCATCAAAGTTGTGTTTATTTGCCTTTTTTATCAGCACATTAGATTGCCATTAGCTTCTTTGCCTATAGTAATATTATATATTAATAATATCATATAGTACTAGTGATAAAATAGTATAATGATAATAAAATGAGGAAAGAACTGAAAACAAATGCCAAAATTATGTGTTGAGTTTATCTCAGGGTTGTTTCTACTCAACACGTGTGGAACACCTATCAGGGGCAGGCTTCATGCTAAGTGCTGGAATGCAGAGATTAATAACAGAGATGGCCTTTGTGTGTAAGCAGCTGAGGATATGCAGGGGTGGGGCAAAGGCAATACACAAATTACTATGGTGGGAATCAAATATAAATTCCTTGAGAAAGGCACATAGCAAGGACTCCGAGGGCCAAAGGAGCACACTACTACAGCCATTTGGAAGAAGAACTGGCTATACACGGAGGCCTAAGAAAATCTAATAGACCATTCTGACTCGTTGTCAACAAAGATCCAGTTCTTTGTATAGACCTATTCAGTCTTTTTTCAACACCCTTCCTGCCTGCCTTCACGAACTGCCATGCCGCACAGTCCTGCCCTGCTCATCTGGGAGCTCTGGGGAGAGATCACTTGGGGTAAGGACTGGTGGCAGGGGGAGGTCGGTGGGGGTGCGGACGCCTCCTCCAGTCTGCTGCTGTCCTTCAGCTGTGCAAGTGTGGGCAGCCACACTCCCCAAGCCCCAGCTCCTGACAGCTCTGGCTTAAATTATTACTTAATATTAGTTCTTCTCCGTGGGGCTTCCTCCACATTCTTAGTCGTAAGGAAATGAAAGTACTTCTTACATGGTCTCCCCTGGCACACATTGTCAAGTGCAATGAGTGGAGAAGCGAGTTATTGCTCCATTTTAAAAACGGAGGGCATTGAAGCAGGGAGGCAGTAACAGACCTGCCCAAGCAGGGCTTCTGCCCACCAAAGGAGGGGCGAGGCAAGTCCTTCAGGGATGGCCTGGGAACAGAATTCCAAAGATAGAGCCTGAGACTCCTGCCCACAAGTGAAGGGCTGGCCAAGGTTGAAGGGCATTAGAAGTAGGTTCCACTGTGTCACGGACTGGGCTCTAGTCTCACAAGACCCCTTGGGGAATTTAGAACCCAAAGGACAGCAGGCAGCTCTTCGCACCTTTCCTTAGCAGTCTGCTGTCCCAGGGAAGCCACTTCCAAGGCTCTGAGGGCCTTCATGCTTCCCAGGCCACGCCACAGCCCAAAGGCAGCAGTCAGCCACCAATGCATTCTTCTGTACACGAAGGGACATGAACTTCACAGTTGATCATTATTGCCCACACCACTGAGACAGTGAGAAGCAGTTCTCCAGTTGGCATGGATCAGTCAGGCCACAGCAGCCATAGTTATAATATTCATACAGCACAACCACATGGAGAGGAAATCAGACCCCTGCCCTCAACCCTTGGTCATAATATGTAGGCCCGGGTACAGCAAAGACCAAGGGAGGAAGAGGTCAGTTATCCAAGGGGGTGGGGGTACAAAGTCTGGAAAGGCTTCATGGAAGAGGCATTCTTTAAGTTGAACCTTGGGAGATGTATCTACCAGACAGACTGCATGGGGAAGGCATCTTGGGGAAAGGAACAATTTGAACAAAGGCTAGCAGGATACACGAGTGCCTTTAGATAGCTGTGGATGGCTCCACAGGGCTGTGCTCAGGTGTCGGGGTGGAGTACAGTGAGTGATAAATCTGGACAGACAGGCAGAGCCTGGGTCACCAAGGACTCTGTGACCAAGCTGAAAGTGTGCATTTTTCCCTGGAGGTCAAGATTTGAGGAGTTATCGAAGGGACCAACCATTGAAAGAGGCTTTTCCTTTGAATGGCTGAGACCGCAGACAAGATACTTAACCTCTCTGTACCTCAGTTTCCATATCTGTGAGACTGGAATAATGGGAGTATCTTTTTCATAGCTTTTTTTAAAGGGAGATTTTAAACGAGATTAAAATGTAAAGAGCTCAGCACAGTGACTAACATATACAGTAAATGCCCCACAAGTTTACATTAGCATTGATACATTCTAGAAAGATCATTCTAGTTTCCTGGTGGGGAATGAAGCAGAGCTGAACAAGAAAGGACCATGGGTGCAGTGATGATGGTCCAGGTGTGCAGTGATGATGGCCTGAGCTAACACAGAGGCACAGGGGAAGGACTGCACAGGAGTGAAATGGGAGATGTTGAGAACAGAGAACCTTCTGGAATGGTGGCTCTTGATGAGGGAGAGAAGAAGTATAGATTTTCCTGCTTGTAAGTGAGATGGAAATCCAGCTTGTGAGACCAGAAGAGGGAATTATTTCTCTATCAGTGGTTACATGATGAGTTTGAGAATACTGACTAAGGTCGTCCAGAGACGAGCTGAGAGTCAGCAGCACAAAGCTGGCAACTGAAGTCATCACAGAAGACGAGATGGCTTGGAACCATGTGCAACCTCAGGGAGAATCTTGTCCAATTATGTGAGGAAGTGGGCCACGCAGTCATGAAGGAAATAAAGAGACCCTTGAAGTTCTTGGCTATATCATCCATTGTGAATGCTGAGTCCTCTAGAAATTAAACCTTATTTTCCATGCTCTAGACGTGGTTGCAAATCAAAGTGAATAATGAACTCTTAGTCTAGTCTATTTTTTAAACACAGATGGTCATATCTTAGGAAGTAGGACTACTTTAACATTTGACATTTAAAGCAGGGCGTTACTCCATTTCATGGTTTTAACCCCATGCCTTCTGCAGTCAAGGACATCACAGAGTGCCCCAACTCTGCTGAGCTGGAGCCACCTGTCTTTCCATGCTGAGCTGGAGCCACCTGTCTTTCCATGCCTGAAAAAAATGCCACCTCCTCCATCTGTTCCTCCTTTCCCACCCAAGGCTACCAACATGGAAATAGTTCTGAATCACCTCCCACAGCAATAGCAGTGAGACGGGATTTTTGGTAAAATAAATTTCTCAACTCTGCCTGAATATCAGAATTACCTAAGGAAATAAAAGAAAAACCCCTACAGAAAACAGAGCTCTCCTTTAAAAAATATATTTTTACTCATGAGAAGTAAGCTCATGATAACTGGCTGAAAGCTCACGCTGCAGGAAGAGCTATGGCTGAAGAGAAGAGGGAAGCAGCCAACTTGAGAAAATTATTGGAATTAACCCAAAAGATGGCAATGCTATAAGAACCTGTAACTGTAAAACCAAGGCCAGGAAGACCCAACGCACAAAACCCTCCATGAAGAGGTCCGCTGAGCCAGAACGGCTCATTTGGCCCCTTGCCTGCGAGTGGTGGAGAACACAGCCCTCCACTGAAAGACCCACCCACCGAGAGACCCCTCTCTGTTAAGCAGCTCAATTGAAGTAAATTTGCTCCACAGGCTGGAGCAACTCCAATGATGAACAGCAGCCCAAGCAGGTCTTCCCCTTCTAAGGTGATGGATGAGGGCAAGGTGAATATGGCTACAGAATGGCCCCCTCCTTTCACAGAGGTGTCTCTCATGAGCTCCCTATGGGAGGCCCTATGCTACTACCCCCATTTGATGTGGACCACCTCCTCAAGTCTGCAGGCCTGTCGGTCCTCGACATCACCCCACCCCCAATTTGGTCCTGGTTTGTGGCCCCCTCTAGGCTTAAGAGAATATGCACCAGGTGTTCCACCTGGAAAACGGGATGTGCTTTTCAACCCTCAAGAATTTGTACCAGGATCCCACACACATTTTAAACCATTAGGCTCTCTTGGCCCTCAAAAAAAATGTTTTAAAATGTCTAACCCTGTTTTTGAATTAAAATAAACCTGGAATGCTTGGAAAACTATCTTTTACATTAAAAACATGTTTTCTCATACCACAATGGCTTTTAACCTCCCTTTCATTTATTAAATTAGAAATATTTTTAATCATAAAAAAATAATACCCCTGCTGGGTTAATAAGAAGCTAGGTTAATAAGAGGTTAGGAAAATTTCTTGGCAAGTGGAATGGGGAAACTGAGATAGCTAAACAAGGCTGAGCAATTTATAACCAGCTAATAAACTGAAAGATCTAATCTTCCCTAACCAAGGATGCTTAGGATCAAATGGTTTACTCATTCCAGACTATGCTAGGGCAGATCTGCCTAGTCAGGTCTCTTTCCTGTGACATTCTTTGAAGGTAAAACTGACCAGAGAATGACCCTGGTCCCTCTAATGCTCATTTTGATGCACCAGCATATCAAAGGACACACCTGAAAAGCTGATGAATATTCTATTGAGATCCTCCCCTGTGACCTCCCCTAAAATTCCTGCCTTTAGAAAATAAAAACCCTAAAAAAGGACCCAATAGGTGCTCTCCCTTGGGCATGCCCACACCTCTCACCCCCAATTCCTTCCTCAGGTATGTAGTACCTTTGCTTTCTTTCCCCCAACCTCCAAGAGTCCCAATGAGGCTTGCAACCAGGGGAACAGTGGGCAAGAGCAGCTCGTCCTGGGCTAAGGGCCCTCCTTTTGCCTACCTTTTCAGTGAGCCCAAAAGCAGTTCTGCCTAGGCTCACTCCTGTTGCTGTAATCTTACCTCTTCTATCTTAAGCCCTTCCATTGTTTCATTGTCCCAATTTTAATAGACGTATACTCCCAAAATCATCTGGATTCATATTGTGAGATCTTTCCTGCATGAAGTCAAGAACCCACACATTCCACGCCATGCTAGGGCAGATCCGCCTTGGTCCTGGACCCTTTTCCAGTGACACTGCCCCGGAGCAATCAGAATCCTTGGAGGGATTCGTTGCAAGATCAGGATTGAGAAGCACCACAAACCAGTAGCCTGGTCAATGGTCTCTGGCGGGATAATAGCACCACAGATCAGGGTGAAAAAGGGCAGCTGCCAGCTGCATACACCCCACCCCCAGTCCCTAGTTCCCATGGACAAGGCAGTTGTCTGGCCTTGGACCTCAATGACAGCAGCCTGTGCTAGTTCACTTTGCCAGACCAGAGGGGGCTGGTATGAACTCTTTGTATCTTTTCTAGACAACTGATACCTGAAATTGTGTGGGAAGGGCTATGAGCTAAAATCTTGGCTCTTTCTTATCCCAGGTTATCTCTTTGTGATTAAAAACTCTCAGGAATATTCCTTCTGTCTAGAAATTTTTCTCTTAATTTTTGTTGGATGAGCCTCTGGCACCACTGGCTTGTCATTTTCTTCTGCCTTGCATGACAGTTCCTGTCCCATCCTCGTCATGATTGACATTTTAGGCTAAACCATTTCTTGCTAGGGGGAGGGAGGGTTATCTGGTGAATTGTGGGGCATTTAGCAACAGTTCTGGCCTCTACCCACTAGATGCCAGTAGTACAACCCCATCCAGTTGTGACAACTAAAAATGTCTCCAGATATTACCAAATGTCTGCTAGAAGCCCAAATCACCAGTGCTCTGGGAGAACTGAGGGTGGGGTTCATACCTAGTTCATGTCTTTTTCTTCCAGTGCTTGGCAGAGTGCCTAGCACTTGGTAAGTGTTCACTGGGTGACTGAGATAAAGTCCCTTCTGTTTATAGATGTGATGCGCAGAGAGCTTTGCGAGATGGTGATATATGATTTTTCTCTCTTTCCACCTCCCATTCAAGGCCCTGTGCTTCTCTGTCTCTGGAGATACTTGTGCCAGATGCTTGTTTCCAAAAATCCATTGAGGTGAACAAGATTAGAGAACAAAAGGATTTTCCTCTGGATTAAGAAGAGATTTCCAGGGACTTGGGCAAGTTGTAAGAGAAAGGTTCTTAGATCCCAGGAGTCTTCTGAGGATGCGGCTGGAAATGCACAGGAGACTGTGCGAAGACCCATAGGCTTGGCCAAGCTCCTGGGACCTAACTGTGGCACTGATGTGGCAGGGACCTCCTGGACTGAGATAAGAACATCAGAGTGGATGGGGGACTGATGACAGGACCCTCTGGAAACCTGGTCATTATGTTATATCTTAGGAAGACTCAGGGAAGAAACTCCAAAAAGTACTGAGGCAGTAAGAAGTTGGAGACGAAACCCAGTTGATATTTTGAAAATAAAGAGATGCCAGTGTTTCTAACACACCTGCCTTTCTGACTTGGGATCCGTACATGGTAAATACAAAATGCCAAATTAATAATAGTTATATTTATTGAGTGCTTATTATGTACCAATTTTCTTTCAGCTTTTGGTGAATTGTGTCTTTTAGTCTTCAAACTATTTCTGTTAGTAGGGTCCCCAAGTCAGAGATAAGGAATTGGAGACATATTTTACCTGGGTGACTTGCTCAAGGTCTTGCATCATCTAAGTGGTAAATGCAGAACAATAACAATAACAAACACATAACACTGTGTCAGGCCACCGTTTTTCATGGGCTTTCCATGTGTTAATTTAATCCTCACAACAACCTGATGAAGTAGGTATTATCATCATTCCCATTTTATAAACAAACAAAGAAACAGAGGTTAAGTGATTTACCCAGTTCTCCCAGATCATAGTTGGCAGACCTGGAATTTGAACTTGGAAAGCCTGGCTGCAGAGTCTATGCATCTAATGACTAAGCCATGCTTCTGAGACTGCAGGACCCACACTCTTAACCAAGCTCTGCTGGATGGGCACCTGGGTATTTCCAATGACCGACTGGTAAATCAGGTTTTTAGTGGGAACCAAAGGGCAGCTAGAACCCAAATGGCTTGTTTGTGATCCAGAAAGAAGAATCGGGCAAAGCTATGAGTTGTTGGCCTACTACTGGAATTTACAACTAATACTGAGCTCAAGACCAAGTCAGCAACCCATGAAGTTATGAGCTCTCTCGCTAAAGTAGGGACATCAATGCTGATCTGAGGATTGATAATTGAGGATAGCACCTCCTTATGTCTATTAGAGACATTAACCAACTGGAAGATGCTAAGAAGGGAAGAATGGGAAGGAGGAGAGAAACCATGGTGGGAATTGAGAATGTTCAACTTGGAGAAGTCTGAGGGGAACACAACCCTATATATCTGGAGTCAAACCAACCAGGAGCTAATGTGGCTTGATGCTTGACAATTTATGTTTGGCCACCCAGAATGTTTCGGGCTCAGTTGTATCAGTTCATATCCCATAAGCAGTTTCCCCCAAATACAATGAGTGGACTTTGTGTAGGCCCTGATTGAATGTAACAGTAAAGACAGTTGGGTTTTTTGTTTTAGGTAATCAGGTAAATCTAAATTTGGACTCAATATCGGATGGTATTAACAAATTGTTATTTTTAACAGGTGTGATACTGACATTGTAGTTATGTAAGAAAATGCTCTGCCATAACCCTGCCACCTAATTTTTTAAAAAATGACTTTAAGAGTGAAATGACTTAAGTGGAATCTGTTTTGAAATACTTTAGAAAACAATAGGTTGGGAAAGATGAAACAAGTGTGTGCTGATGGTAGTTGAAACTGGGTGATGACCAAGTAGTTCCTTGTATTTTCTATTTTTGTTTATATTTGGAGATTTTTATAATAAAAAGGAACACATTTATTCATATGTAACTTTTACTCATTGATATTTTGACAATTAAGGTAGGTAGATGATAAGGGGCTAAATTTGACTCTGAGATTTTTCTTTTCTTTTTAAATATGTTTTTGATTTTAGAAAGAGAGGAAGACAGAGAGAGATAAAAACATCAATGAGAAACATTGATCAGCTGCCTCCTGCGCTCTCCGTACTGAGGATTGAGCCTGAAATAGGGTATGTGCCTTGACCGGGAATTGAACTAGTGACCTCTTGGTTCATGGGTCAATGCTCAATCACTGAGCCACACCGGCTAGGTGACTTTGAGAAAAAGAATCCAGTAGCCAATAACACAAGTGTGGCAGGGGTCCCAGTCTAGGTCATTCCTCTCATTTTTAACAAATGCTAAGCAGTTGTCCCAAACTGCCTCACCCCAATCATTTTTTAAGAATTCTCACCCAAGGACATGCTTAGAGAGTGTGAGGGAGAGAGAGAGAAACATCATTGTGAGAGAGAAACATCAATTGGTTGCCTTCTTTATGTGCCCTAACCAGGGATCAAACCCACAACCCAGGTATAGGCCCTGGATGGGAATAGAACCGGCAATCTTTCGGTGCACAGGACAATGCTCAAACAACTGAGCTCCTCCAACCAGGCCCAATCATTTCTTTAATCAAGAATATCCTCATCCAAGGTTACATGAAGACTTCTCAGTCAGCACATTTATCCCCAGAGATGTGTGCTTCATCAGAGGTCAAAGTTAGGATGGCCCCCAATCACATGGCAGAAATCAGCTATGGTATTTGAAACCTTGAAAATTTGGCATTGAGTAATGGAAATAGCTCCTGTATTAGTCTTTCTTCTCCGATAAAGGCAAGACTCTTAATGCCTAGCACAGAGCTTTGCATGTAGTAGCTACTCGGATACTTCAGTTATAACAGATGAATGGAAATCCTTGCTTTTAGGTATATGCAACAGGGCTTATAGTATGGTGACTTTTCTATTAGAAAGGAAGTAATAAAGTAAATATGCATATAAATATATGTTTACATATATATGTAATGGTAGGATAACCCCAGGGAGCAGGGTGGAGATGTGAAAACTTCTTTGACAGTACCACTATTCAGTACTATGCTTCACATAATTAAAAGACAAAATTAAAATGCCTGGCTGCAAATCTTGATTTTGGAATGATGTAAATGTTTTACATTAAGTTTTTAAAAATTAGGCAAGTAAAAAGCAATCTCTAAAAACTTAAAACCACTGAAACAATTGAACCTGACTATACATCAAGTTAATGGCATCATCAGACAGAGAAAATAATGACATCAAAAGAATTTAAATTCAGTGTTTTGACTGTATATTCATTCTTAAAGCAGTAGTCTTTAACCTGGGGCAATTTTGCTCCCCAGTCAACATTTTTAGTTGTCACAACTGGAGTGTTGCTACTGGCATCTAAATGGGTAGAGTGTAGAGGCTACAATGCACAGAGGTGTTCCCACAGTAAAAAAAATTATCCAGCTCCAAACGTAATGTGGAGGTTGAGAAATCCTGCCCTAAAGGAATATATTATAAAGACCAAAAGAACTAAAAGTTATCTTTTCAAGATCACAATCTCAATATTTTAATAAGGTTGGCAATGCCCTATTTATTATTTCAAATGTTTATGGGTATATTGTAAGATAAAACTGATTATGTTAACACCATTAGGATTCAAGATTTTGAGCATGAGAGAAAGAGATACAAGTATAAATTCAGAGAGGAATTAAGTTAAAATTCTATAATTTTAGGTGTTCCTATGTCTGGAGCCTCAGTGCTCCTTATCCTTTCTCCTTTCCATCGGGCATTTCATCCTCTGGGGCCTCTCCAAGTGGGCTTATGTACTGCTCACAGCAGAGTTGTCTCAGGGTATAGATGAACTTCTTAAGTACTGGCTGGCTTCTGAGAGGCAGAAATCAAAGCCCCAGGCCAGCCAAGGGCTGTGCCGGAAGTGTGCGGCAGCACTTCCGCAGTCCCAGGGCCTCCTGGCTTCCAGGGGGTGGAGGAAACAGACTCCACCTCTTCATGGCAGAGTGGCAAAGTCAAAGTGCAGAAGGGTATACAGGATGAGAGATACTGTGCTGACACCTTGGAAAACACCACCACAGTAGGGCAGTGCAGGCTGATGTAGCAAGGCCCAGCCTTCCCATCAGTGGCTGCAAACAGAGCTTCTGACTCCAAGAACCTCAAGGAATAGAAAATTTCCAACCATTTGACAAATTCCCAATCTACTTGACATTAGCTACCAACCCTTGCAGATTCACCAAGAATCTTTTCAAAACTCTCGAGTTATTCTTGACTTTGAGACACAACTCTACATTTACCCCAAGGGCAGGGCAGTGTGGTCAAGTGGGAAGTATTGGGGACTTGAGACAGGAAATCCACAGCAACCTTTGCCTTGGAGGACAATGAGCTGGGAAATCCCTGCTCAGAGGAGGACCAGGTTTTCTTCCTGAACTGAACCCTAACGGTGAGTGCTGCCTGCAGGCTACTGCTGAGGGAGAATCGGCAGGGTCAGGAAACCATCTCTCAAAACCATGCGGCAACAGTGCTGCTCCCTTTTGACCATACCTGCCTGTCAATCATCCTGCCAGCCGGAGTGGGAGGATGAGACTAGACGCTGGAAAGATGGAGCAAGATGGGTCCTTGAGGAACTCAGGAAGGTGGGTTCAGGAAGGGTGGTGGGATGGAGTGGCACAACTTCAAAGGAATAAATGTGGTCCAAGTGCTATCATCCTGAGAGCTTCTCAAACATGTGGAGACCAGCACCATTATTACTGCAGTGCTCATGCTCAGAAAGTTCTAGGGGTGAATATATGGGTGAAAGGAAGGGCCTGTTGGTGAACGTGGAGTCATGTGGGGGAGTGGAGGGACTGTGGGCCTAAAGAGGAGTGGGGTGTGCAGGCTGGAACACATCCTCGCTGTTCTTGGCCCACTCCTACCCGCCCTAGGGGTAAAGGATTTAACCTTAACCCTGCTTGTTTTCGGCCAAAGAAAACTTCTCTTGTGTTTAAGTCTAAGCCCACACTGAGGGTCTCCTTTGCCTCAGATCAGGGCAAGGACACTAGCATGAGAGAGAGAGACTCATTTTGGAGAGGGGGGCAGAGAGAAAGAGGAGAGTGAGGCCAGAGGAGTTTCGTTCGGAGCTTCTTCCAGCTGGGAGAAGGACCAGGCACAGGGCCATGGGCAGGTTTAGGGCCATATTCAGGCAGACTAGCATCAGTTTTGAAGAGGAAATAATGCTTCTTGGTCTCCCTATGGTTTCCGCCTGGCCTGAAGAGACATGGCCCAGTTTCAACAACTCTTATTACATGAAAATGAGTTACTTAGCAGTTTCACCCTCTTACTAAGCCCTCTAGGTCCTGAAGAGCATTGTTGCCCCAGCTGGTGGCCAGATGTCCTGGGTCTCTTTCATTTGTGCTGGCCAGCCATACCCTCCCATTCAGTCTGATAGCACCCTCTCCACTTCTTTTGGGCAGCTGATATCTCTGCCTTTTCTGTGGTCCTGGCTAGGTCCCCTGCCATGATGGTCTACACAATGGCAGACTAAGCCAAGGAACTCCATCTCCTGGGCATAATGACTGATTTGGGGTGAGCCAATCAGGAACTTCCCTAAGACTTCATGTAGGGATGCTGGGTGTGATTGTGTATGCCCCCCTCGAAAATCAGGACCTTGTATATTTAGGAATGTAGGTGGAACTTGCCTGCGTGAGAATAAACCCAGAGGACAGCACAGGAGAGATGGTGAGAGAGACATCTGATGATACCCTTTGAGTCCTTAGAAGGGGGCTTTGAGGACCTTCCACAAAGAGTCTTAGTCCAGTTTTCTGCCAGATGGCACAGCAAGCCAGAGCTCAGGACGTTGCCTTCCCACTCAAGCCTGTTTATTTCAGGCGGACTCAGGACAACTGCACTTAGACTGAGCCCTGGGGGCTGGGCAGAGCATGGGAGTCAGTAAATAAAGTGTTTAGGCTAAACCTCTGTCAAACCAGACATTGGCTGTCATCATTATTTGCACATGAAATAGATTGGAAGCAAACAGACCTACAGCTTCCTCGGGGACTTCTTGGGGAAGTTGATTGCCTGGGAAACTGCAAAGCTGACCTAACAAAGCCCCGGACCCAGCAGCAGCTTCCAGCCTCCAGTGCCGCACCTGCAGGAAGGGCCGGTGAAGGCCCTGCACACCCCACCAGGGACATAACCTGGAAATGCTACTTCGACTACACAGGCAGAACCACCCAAATGGAAAAAGTCAGAACAGGGTTCCCTGGGTGGGGGGGCAGGCTAACCAAGCAAGTCACTCGGTGGAAGAAATTTTCAGTTCCTGCCCTGGGGGATGTGATCATTGCTATGGACCAGTAACTTAGGTGTGTTTTCTTGTCATTCTTTTTATGAATGGGACTTTTTATTGCAGCTTTCTTGGGAAGAGCTGGGGGCGAAGAGGACCACCTGTTTAAGCTGTCATACCACCAGGACCTATTCCCAGCCCTGATTGCTTATCACTCAGGCATGTAAGCTGTATCACTGCATTTGGGGTTTGGGGCTTGTTCCCCTTGGAGAGGAGGTAAGTGTGCCTGTGGGTGAGGCGTGCCCATAAACACTGGGTGGCCAAGAGCATGGACAGTGACAGACACTTAGATATCACCCAGTGCTGGTTCTCTGCTTCTTTTAGATTAAAAGGATACTCGATTTTTGTCCAGGCACCTGGCCAAGACTTTTCCAGCCTCCCTTGCTGGCTAGGTGCCATGTGAAAACAGCAGAAGGGATAGAAACAGCCTCTGGGTCAAGCCCTTAAAAGGAAGAGACATCCCCTCCCACCCTTTTCCCTGCTGCTGGGACCCATTTGGGACCATGCGGTCCAGGGTGCTTCTAGCAATGGCCGACTCTATATCAAAACTGCTGAACCTGTAAATTCGGCTGGCCAGAAGTTGTCATCTTTTCTTTTTTGAGACTTTTATAAATAGATCAAATCTGAGAAAGTATAGAAATCACACCCTATAAAAATGACTAATACTGGAAAGATTTAAAATCTTTAATACCGGGAAACAAAGAGAAGAAGTTTGAGTTCACGACATTAGCGCCTGCATTACTGTTTTCCTGTGGTGCGAGTGCACGCAGCTTTTCAGGTGGGCTGCATAACAGGGAAAAGAGACTTTCTTCTTCTTCTTGCTCTCCTCCCTCTCTGGAAAGTTCTGATAGAATTAGCCCAGCATACAGAATGTGAGCAGAAGTGTGGGGCTATAAAGAGCTGGAGTTGTTAACCACATCCCCTGTGCAGAGCCCTGGGGCCCCAAAACTCCCAAAAGGAGTGTGCCCCTCCGGAAAGCACTGTCCTCAGGTGGGGGACAGAGGGAAGGAGCTCCTTTCCAGTGCAGCTCAGCCTCAGTTATGGTTGTGCTAGGACAGTGGTCAGCAAACTCATTAGTCAACAGAGCCAAATATCAACAGTACAACGATTGAAATTTCTTTTGAGAGCCAAATTTTTAAAACTTAATCTATATAGGTAGGTACATTGTTATTAATTTAATTAGGGTACTCCTAAGCTGGCCTTAGCTAAAAACTCAAGGGCCAAAGAGCCGTATGTGGCTCGTGAGCCTCAGTTTGCCGACCACTGTGCTAGGAGATTATCTCATCATTTTAGGAAGAAATGATGCTAGCAGTCCATGCACTTAACTGCAAATATGCTCCTAGACCACCTCCTAGTTTTTGAGCCCCATGGCATCGGCAAGGCCCCTCCTTGTCCAGGAGGAGAAAACACACTCGCTTCCCTGGCCTCCAGGAGCAAAATAATATCTTCCCTCTGGCTCCCCAGCATCTCAGAAACCATTTCCCCGCAGTACAATTACTTCTGTAATCAAAGTGAGGTTCTGTTTATTGTCTACTTCTTAAAGTCTTTAGAGCACGTAAAAGAATCTGATTTATTAGATTTGTAGTTTTAATTGTTTGTTTATGTAAGAGCTTGATTACAAGTTCATAATCAATGTTTAAATGTCCAGGGAAATTTAATGTTAAGCTTTTATGCTTTGGTTGATTATGTGTAAACAGTGAATATTTAGGAATGTGAAGCTAAATATTGGAAAAGGTATTGTTTTAGAGATTGAGTTAGCACATTCATTAACTAAAAGACAGGTGAGTTTTTCTCTCTGGATTAATAGCTACTCAGACACTAATGCTATGCCTAGCCAAGAATAAGTGATATAAAAGCTAGTTTATTAACTTCTATGAGTCTTAGTTTCTTTATCTATACAGCGAAGGGATTGGACTCGAACATTTACCGAGATTTCATCCATCTCTAAGATACCAGAATATTAAGATTCAGGAACTCTTTTGCTCATGTATTTACCAGATTTTTGCCATTCCGGCACAATTAAACACACAGATAAACGGAAGTCATATCCTCCATAACAACTTAGACCTCCAGCATGCCTTTCATTCCTTTAAAACATCACAGCTGCTTCTGTGTAAATAGACTGTCAGCATTTCATCAAGGCACATGTCTCATTGATAGGTTTGCCTGGCACACAATCAAAACTCAGCCCATCTCCGAGATAATTACCAGCTTCAGCACATCTCAGCTGCTATCAGTAAACTTATTCTGTGCGCCAGCTTTCACAATCGGGGGGCAGGGGGAAGAACTGCCCACTTCTTATGACATTTTCCATTGAATTTTTACAAAAGCTGAACATTTCAATAGTTCATTGTTTACAATTTCCCTTTCTCCCAGCCACCCTCACTCAAAATGAAGAAACTGAAAATCAGAGAGACCAAATGACTCCTCAAAGTCACACAACTAGTGAGTGGCAGGGTAGGACTCCAACCCAGGTCCATCCAACTTCAAACCCAAAGGCTTTCCCACAGAAATACCCCCAACTTAAGCAATATCTCTGTACCACAGAGGCTTGTCAGGAAAGCTGCATCTCAAGTTTGCTAAAATGTTTATGCAGATCCCCAGTATATACGGAGTCACACTAGTTCCAATATACCTTCTCTGCACAATTTAGCTCTGGCAGAGTTTGTCTCTAAAGTTTAGACAGAAAAAAACCTGTGGGTTCAATTAAAATAAGTCAAGAGAACTAAGAGGAGCTCCAAAATGTTGACACCTTTCCACCTGCTGTCTGTGCCTAGAGCTTAACTCTTACGTAGCACAATGGTAACTGCTGCTTCCTCTCAACTGTCAACTGCCAACTGTTAACTGCCCAAGGTGGCCTTGCTGATGTCATGGTCACATGACTTCCTCTGGCCAATGAAATGTAAGCAGAAGTGCCACGTGCCACGGGCTACAGAAGAAGCTTCCAAAGCTTCAGAGCTGTTCATTGGTTCCACTCTCTCTCTTTTCCCTTTGTCATGAGGTCAGCATATTCTACATAGAGGCTGCTCCCACTAGTTTGGTCCCATAATGGGAAGATGTGGAGTGGAGCTTCAGCCAACCTACTGTATAAAGATCAAGTAATGTGAGGGAGAAATAAAACTTTGTGGAGAGCGGCTACAGTGTTTGGACAGGTTCAAGCCTTGGACTAATGAGAGGGTACAGTCCTCTCATGGCCACGTGCAAGTCCCAGCTTGGAGGGCAAAGCCCTCCCAGCATAATTATAGCCAACAGCTGTAGTTGTAAGCTTAAACCTATGGTCCGAACACGTGGCCCCACGTGCCTGAGTGATGTGGGCTTGATAGAGTTCAGGTACATATAATTGAGTAGCACTGAAACCCATGAGAATGTTGTAAACATCTTGACCACGCCCGTATTTTGCCTTGTGGAATATGGCTATAAAATACACCGCTTGCAGTCTGTGATGTTGTTGCTAGCTCTCCATCAGAGAGGCTCTCCATTAGAGAGGACAGTGTCCCACCGAGACCCAGCTTTCATTCTCTTGTCTGTCTTTTCTCAATCCTTCACCACCCCCTCTCAGGCTCACTGAACCTGGCTGAGCTGGTGCGGCACATAAGGCCCCTTGGGGCTGAGTATGCCATGGCCGTGCCGGCTCGCCACAAACCTTATTATAAGCCACTGAGATTTGGGGGATCACTTGTTATCACAGCATAATTTATCCTAAGCTAACACATTCAAGTAATTATGCTATTGTATTGGAAATGTTTGTCAACTCCATAGGATGCAAGGCTCATTACTATACTTTAGCTTTCAATCTCAGAACCTAACAAAGTCCCTGACATACAATAGGCAGTGAATGAATCTTTGATGACCATCTGGGTGGATGGAAGGAGGGATGGTTGGCCAGGAGGATCTTAGAATGTTACTCTGAGTTCCAAATGGAACACAAATGCCTCAGAATAAACCATGCACTAGTAAAGCTCACATGGATACTCCTCTGTGCTCTGATTTTATCAATTCCACTGCTATCCAAATATCATGTAGGATATGGCTGATTATTTCCCATCTTAATATTCTAATACCTACCATTCAAATCCACACTTCCTAAAACAACATCTCTAGTTCTTGCTATTTGTGTCTCTATGAGTCAATAAATTCTGTTGATTAACCAAGAAAACCCAACAGGAAAAACACAATAGATATTGGCTCTGTCCCCAAGCACATAAGCATAGCTGACTCTTCCTCCCACTACGCCTCATGAGCAGAGAAAGGCAGGTTCAAGCTCTTGGTCCAAGCATTCACCAAGAAGATACCATTATGGTTCTTCCTTCTTTCACTTCTTGCTATTTTCTGTCTGGTTTTATTCCAGCACAAATGGCATAAAAGTTAACCCATTGTCCACCATAAGCATCTGTAGATATTGGTCTATTGTCAGAGCTGGAAGAGGAGCAAGCGGAGGACCTTCCCCACACGCCACACGTGTCTATAAAAAAAAATGTTTTCCCTAAGTGGCAGCCCTGACCAACTTTAAAATAATTTTTGTGAGAATTTTCTGTTGAAAATATTTAAGAACATCTGAATTGTGAATAATACATTTATTTGTATAATATTCATTGCAAATTGACTTTTTATATTAAATTCAAAATATCGTGGCCTATGGGGATGGTTTCCATTTTGGATGTGTGGTAGTTAACTGGTTAACAGTACAGTTTCTCGAGTCAGAAAAATCTTGATCATATATTGATTATACTACTCACATGGCATCGATGCCACGAGGAACTCTAGAAGCAGAATGGCCCTTTGCTATTGTCCCCAGTTGAGAAGAGCAGGCCTTCCTACTCTCCACAAAGTCAGTCACTGGGTGCAGGCTATGCAGAGAGGTCCATTTCTTGAACCCCTTTTCTCCAAGTCCCTGGTCACACTTTCCAGCTTTTTGAAGAGCAACCTGTTTGCTATGACCCTGAACTCAAGAAACCTGCTCGACCGTGGGTGGCCTGGGAGCTAGAATTTGCAAGTTGAAAGCAACCTATTATGACACTTCTCTTTTTGCTTCTCTGCCAGCTCTGACAATAGACCAATACGTTTTTCCAGAATCTGTCATGCAAAACCTGACCTGAAGCTGTCAGGACAAGTCATCTGTCATCTGCTCTATCATAAAAGTCCTTCAGAGTCATCAGGAACTTTTTCTCCCTGGCACCTGCCATAACCCATACAACTGTGTCTGCTGTGCCCAGGGGAAGCAGAAGTAATCATTCATTTCATTCTTTTCCTCCTTGCCCCAAGTGATCAACTTCCAGTGCCTTCTTCTCCTCTTGATCTTTATTCTAAGTCACAGCCACCACTTGTGGGCTCAACCATTTTCTTCCTCTGTGGTAAGCCAGGGTTTGAATGCTGAGATGGAATTCCACCTTTGAAAGTGGCTAAACAACAGGAAGATAAGAAGCAGTGACTGTCTTTAGTACAGTGCATTGGTCTATTGTCAGAAGTGTCATAATAGTTTCTTTCAATTTGCAAATTCCAGCTCCCATAACATACAAAAGGACACACCCAAACAGTGCAATGCCAAGGTGTTCTCTTGACACCATGTCCTGAAGTTTGCATTAAGATCCTCAGACTTTACCCCTTTCCTGAGGTGGTTCCACCAAGTCGCCAATGTATGAGGAAGCTCTTCCTGCAAGATTCTCGTAGGCTGCTCCCTACTGGAGCCTCATGCTCTAGCTCTGTCCTGGCATCCGCTCATGGGCCACATCCTGCTCTGACTTCCAGCTGGGCAAGGAGCTCACTGTCTTTCCAATGACCACCCCAGCCCCGCTCCCTTAGAAGCTGTGAAGAGTCATCCACAGACTGGGGAGTGGCAAGGGGGGATTGGACGGTGAAGCATGAGAAAGCACAAAAGGTATGGCTGCAGGCCTAACACAAGTCTGTTCTTATAAAGCTTGTTCAATTTACATTTCCAATGACTTCACTGAAAATTTTGACTCATGGCATTGTGTTTCTGAGGAAACAGAAACACAAATGCAAAAGGCAGTTCTAAGAAAGGGAATTCCATGACTTGTTTCTACCTGGACATTTTCAAGTTATTTAGTTCTTAGAAACATGGAGAAGTCCCAGCACGCATGCTCAGTGTGTCTAGCACCCTGCAGACAGAACAAATCTAATACACGTACTGTGTGCTGGACCCTGTTCCCAGCACTTTCCACATATTAACCCTTTTCATTCTCCTGACAAACCCACGAGATGAGTTTTATTATAATCAACCTCATTTTGCTGATGAGGAAACTAAAACACACAGGTGTTAAGTCACTCTCCCAAGTGGCAAGTTTGCCAGGTGGTTGCACAGTGGCAAAGCTGAATATCATTTGCTATATGGAAAGTAATACTCATTGAGTACCTAGGCACTCAATTCTCTAATTGAACTCTCAAGAACCCTAAGTAAGTATTATTGCCTCCTATTTTATAGGTAAGAAAACTGGGACTCAAAGAAAAAAATTTAAGTGACTTACTAATGTTGCAGAGCAGGTAAGCCAGGGTTTGAATGCTGAGATGGAATTCCACCTTTGAAAGTGGCTAAACAACAGGAAGATAAGCAGCAGTGCCTGATTCAGTACAAAGGCGCTGGGCAGGCTTGTGGCAGGAAGTGGAAATGAACCTGTCCAGTGAGGCTGGGCACTGACAGTGTCCTCGCAGATGGCCCCCTTCTGGTTCCAGCCTTGGCCAGCAGCCCTTCTATGCTCATGCCATGACCTATTTTTGCTCACCCAGTTAGCTCTATGGCCTATTTCTTTCCCGAAGAATTATTTCATAGCTTCACCGAGTAGCTACCGCATGCTGAGCACAGCATTCATGAGCTTGAGGATGAAAAAAAAAAGTCCCTTCAAATTGTGCAGAGCAGTGTTTGTGATCTCGGCAGAAAGACCACAAAGAAAATTAAGCAGAGTCTTGGACCTGCCCTTTCCCTTGCTTTCTGGTTTCGTTTATACAACAGCTGCCCTAAATCACTGGGAATTGGGGCCCAGATTGCTGGAGCAGATTTCCAGCTGGTCCCTCTACATCAGAAATTTCTACAAATTAATAGGATAAAACTCTTTCTCCCTCCTGCTTTTTCCTCATCATCACATCTTATGTACCTCAAGTGGGTTCCATATTGCCAATAAAACCCATTGTCCATGTAGGGCCCTGCAGAAGTCAAGGAAAGAGTGAGTTTATGTTGGTAAGTGATGTAAGTGTTAATTAGGCCATATAATTAGATACTGTTAAAAGATCTGGCTATAAAGTTCTATGTGATAAAGGGGCTGCCTATATAACTAACTGATATAAGTAGATGTAAAAGCTCCCTTTCTACCCTCCCTCCCCCTTCTTCTCTGTTCTCAAGCCCAAACCTGCTGGTGCTGGTGTTTCCATTTTTTGCTGCAGGCCCCGGGGACTTGGCTGGCTTTCTTCTCCTTGGCCAGCTGCTGCCTCCTCCTCTACACCGTAGGCTTCCTTATCCTCAGCTCCATCTGATCCATGAGGGTAAGGACTTTGTGGAGCATAAGGCTGCGAAAACAATAAACATGAGGAAGTTCAAAAGCCGACACATTTCTTATAGGCTGCTTGTCTTTAACTCCTGGCTGCCTCTGAAACGTTGATTGGAAGCCCCAATTGTGTACTAGGACTCAATTCTGTAGGCGGAGCTAACCCACTCTTCACCCTCTCACCTGACTCTCATCATGGATGACCCTTTCAACATACAAATCAGAGCACATCCCCTCTCCCGCCAAAAACCTTCCCATTGTACTTTGAGTAACCTCTGGGCTCCTTATCTGGGCCTCCCTGACCGGGTCTTTGCTTCTCCAGCCCTACCTCCACCACTCTCTTCATCCTGTGATCCAGTTCAATCTGGTCCCCTTGCTTTGGTCACCTCCAAGTGTCTTCCCATCTACAAGGCAGGCTCCTTCTCATCTTGTGGGTGTCAGCTAAAATGTTACCTCCTCAGAGAGCCTTTCTTGATCACTTTATGTGAAGAGCCCTCACCCAAACCATTCTCTAGCACAGTGGTCGGCAAACTCATTAGTCAAGAGAACCAAATATCAACAGTACAACGATTGAAATTTCTTTTGAGAGCCAAATTTTTTAAACTTAAACTTCTTCTAACGCCACTTCTTCAAAATAGACTCACCCAGGCCATGGTATTTTGTGGAAGAGCCACACTCAAGGGGCCAAAGAGTCACATGTGGCTCACGAGCCCCAGTTTGCCGACCACGGCTCTAGCATAATTCCCTTATTTATTTTCTTCAGAGCACTTAATTCACCACTATCAGAAATTATCTTTTTCACATTTGTGTCTCTTGTCTACCTTTGTTGCTAAACTATGAGCTGCATATGAGCACAAAGACCATGTCTGTCATATTAGCTGGTTTTCCCCCAGAAGCAAACAGGATGCCCTCAAATACTTGTGAAGCAAAGGAACAAGTGTTATTTCACCTGCCACTGCCTGGTTAATTGGATTTACCCTTCATTTCATGCAACTGCATCTGCTCCGAGAAGCCATCATTGACGGTGACCTTCACATCCCACACTGGGTTACCTGGATTGCACTCATTCATCCACTAGCCTCCATTAGGAGGCCATGTACCAGATGCTGTGTTAGGCAATGGTTTCACAAGTCAAAGGCGGCATGGTCCCTGTCTTCAGAAAGTTTCTAAGCTAATGGGAGAGCAGGCAGGTAAGTTAGTGGGAGTGATCCCTGCCAAGATGCTATGATAGGAGTACCCAAAGTGCCAAGGGCTAGATAAGAGAGGCACCTCACTCAGAATAGGATGTTCTGGCTAGGCTTCCAAAAACTGACTTTTGAGCTACGTTTCTTCAGGTGAGAGTCAGAAGGAGAAAAGCAGTGTGTGTAGAGGTGAAGGAGGTGGGGCCATTTAGTCTCATGAACTAGAAAACTATGGTGATACCATGTGTGCTGTCTTGACCTAAGCAGGCAGTGGGCTCGGGGGGAGGTATGCTTGGCAGGGAGCTTGGGGAACTGGTTTCTGCCTAGTTTGTCTCTAACGCACTGTGTAATTTTGAGTGGGTCACCTCCCTTCTGAGTTTCAGATTTTTTCTCTGGCTGCCATTTAGTGAACTTGTCTAAATGGCAGAACTTGTCTTAATATTTCAGACTTCCTAGTTATTGCTTAAGTATTCAGTCTCTATACTTGCTGTCCCCTAACACCAATTTACTGGGTGCTCACTTTATGCCCCACAATTAGTGGAGATACAATTAGTGGAAAATGTGATCTTTGCTTTGGATGTAATTATAATTTGGAAAGGCAGACTATATGCTGCAATAAAATGAAGAGGACAGAGCAGTTTAACACAGCATCTTGTTTCATTCACTAATTGTTTTATATGGGTTGATCTTGCCCCAATTACATGCCAAGCTTAAGGTTGAAGACCCTGTATTCTATTTATCTTTAATCCAATCTCCCACTTTCTAGCTGTAAGACAGTGGTTTAGGTACTTTACTAAGTTCCCCTGCCTGACACATAGCATGCCCTGCATAATAACCGCCTCCTCCTCCTCCTCCTTGCTGCCAGGCACAGCAATAGAGGTGAAACATTAACAGGGTTGAGGAGTGATAAATAAGCATTGCACACACCTTCCCGGAAGACCCTTAGTGGAGTTTATTTAGGGAAGTAAATTCACTGAATTGTTGGTGAAGAATCGGCAGGAACAAAGGTAGAAGACTGTTGTAATGGTCTAAGTTCAGTGGTCGGCAAACTGCGGCTCGCGAGCCACATGCGGCTCGCAAGCCGCGGTTTGACGCTCTGTTGATTAATGAGTTTGCCGACCACTGACCTAGACTCTTGATTCCAATAATTACAGGCTGTTGTTGTTACTTGTGATTAAGCCCCTATCCCAGTGGTTGGCAAACTCATTAGTCAACAGAGCGGCAAACCGCGGCTGCTGAGCTGCATGTGGCTCGCGAGCCACAGTTTGCCGACCACTGACTGGTCTAAGTGGAAGGTGGGTTTAGGACTGAGAGCTCCGAAGCTAGCCTATAAGGAACTAACTTTATGTGAAACAGAGTATGAGAAAGTTCAAGCCTAAGGGCATTCTCAAAAAACAATTATTTTTTAAAATTTATTTTTATTGTTGAGGGTATCACAGACATCCCCCATTTCCACCTCCTTTCCCCCACTCCACCCCAAGGCCTTCACTGCACTACTGTTTGTGTCCATGGGCTATGCATGGGAAGCAATGAGGAGGCCCATAGCTTCATGAGAGATACAAGCTAAACCGTAGGCCAGCTAGTTTGCCCCTGGGAAAGAGATAGCTAAGAAGAGGCTATCTGGGATCAGAGCAAATTTAACAATGACCTCAAAAACCAGCCTTACAAAGGAGCCCAAGTTTAACTGAATAATTGTGGCACAATTTATACCCCAGGGCAGTGCCCCCAAAAATAGAGCATTTGCCTGGCAATTAGTGAAGCTAAAAGCTGGGTCGGAACAGGGAAAGAAACAGCCAAAGAGAAAACCTAGTCATCCCAGGATGACAGTACACAGGCTCAAGGCTGAGCCCTCCGAAGAGCCTTCACACCATGGGGGAAATACCGTACTTTCTGGCGTATAAGACTACTGGGCGTATAAGATTTTCCTGGGTTAAAAAGTCGTTTTATATGCTGGAAAATATGGTATATTGGACTATATTGATGGGATTAGATATAATGGATTAGATATATTGGACTACCGTATTTTCCGGTGTATAAGATGACTTTTTAACCCAGGAAAATCTTATACACCCAGTCGTCTTATACGCTGGAAAATGCGGTAAACAGACCAACCAGTCGCTAGACAAATAAGCAAACAATAGCAAGTTTAGGAGAAGGACAAGTTCAGAATTGCTACAATACATTATCTGAAATGTTCAGTTATCAGCTAAGAATTGTGGGACATACACAGGAAAAAAGCAAGCAGCAGAAATTGTCTGTGAGAGGGACCAGATGTTAGATTTCACAAAGAATTCAAAGTAGCCATTAAAAATATGTTCAAAGAATTAACAGAACCATTGATTAAAGAAGTAAAGGAAGGTACAATGTCAACATCACATCAAATAGAAACTATCAATAAAGATATTGAAATTATTATAATGAACCAAGTGGAAATTCTGGAGTTGAAAAATACAATTGAAATTTAAAGTTTATTAGAGGGGCTCAACTGTAGATTTAAATTGACAGAAAACCTAGGAACACCTCTGTGATATTTTCACCCAAGGTACAAAACCTGAATCAGATCATGGGGAAACATCATATGAAACTGACCTTCAGGGACATTCTATGTGCAAACTGGCCTGTACTCTTCAGGGATGTCAAAGTCATGAAAATCAGAGAAAAACAAGAGTTGTGCCAATCTAAGAGAGACTAAGGAGGCTTGCCAACTAAATGCAGTGTGTGGTTCTGAACTGGATTCTATTGTTGGGATCACTGACAAAACTTGAATGAGTTCTGAGGATTATCAATGTTAATTTCCTGATTTTAATGGTCATATTTTTGGTTCGTAGAAAAATTATTTAAAAGTCACATTGACAAAGGTAAGCAATTGTGGTAGCTTGTCTCCAAGATGGCTGGGCACCGTGGATTCCTTCTCCCTAACACACAAGCCAGAGTTACAGTCTATTGCACTGCTCCCTTGAGTGTGACCTGATTTATGACGGCTTTGATCAGCAGAAGACTGCCAACGTCGTGCTGAGTGACTTCTGAGACTAGGTCCTAAGATGACTTGCAGCTGCCCATGACTTTTAGAACACTTACTTTCAGGAAGGCAATTGCTGTGTAAGAAGGCTCAGTACCATGAAACCACCATGTTGTGAGGAAGCTCAAGTTAGCCACGTGGAGGTTGATGCCCTTTGACTGTCACCATCTGAGGCACTCCAAGGAAGAATTGCCCCACTGAGCCCATCAGATCCAGAACTCTAAAATATAACATATTGTTGTTTTAATGACTATGTTTTGAAATTGTTACACACTTATAAATAGCAAGAACATTTATATTTGGGTGGTAATGGGACTATGGATGGATGCAAGCTTCTTGGTTTTTCTTTCTTTTTTTGCATTCAGCATATATTAAGTTTGTAATTAAAGAAATCACTTATTTTCCCCTAGAATTTTGGGTTAAGAGTACCATTGCCTAGAGCCGTGGTCGGCAAACTGTGGCTCGCGAGCCACATGCGGCTCTTCGGCTCCTTGAGTGTGGCTCTTTCACAAAATACCATGGCCTGGGCAAGTCTATTTTGAAGAAGTGGCGTTAGAAGAAGTTTAAGTTTAAAAAATTTGGCTCTCAAAAGAAATTTCAATCGTTGTACTATTGATATTTGGCTCTGTTGACTAATGCGTTTGCCAACCACTGGCCTAGAGTGTACCTCCCACAATATGTCTATATCCTCTAGACAGAATAAATTAGTCACCATGATATCCATCACACCCTATACAATGGCTGGATGTAGTAGGTGCTTAATATTTGCTGAATTATTAATGTATGGGAGAACATTGAATAAATTTTCCAAGGGTTGATGGCTATTCATTCATTTATTTACTTAGAGAAATTTATGTTAGTCTGGCATCATACTATTTTTCCAATGACTTATTGCCTTTCCCCCCTATACATTCATCCCTTCATGGGATTTTTCTCCTCTGATTCCTTCTGTGAATTCCCCACTCTAGCTATGTAGAAATTTGTACATGCCTAGACAATGGTAGCACAAAAAATGAAATTATAAACCAAGATCTTTTGTGAATAAAACTTAGGTGAAATACCAACAGCTCAAATCAATCAATATGTAAAAATGATAATTGCTGGAGGCTAAGACCAACAGTAGTTAGCATATTAATGCAATATTCAGCAGGGCTGAAAATCAGCATAATATTGTCCTGATGTTGGCCAAATGGTTCAAGGCAATTCCCTAACCTGATAATCCTTTTACTGTTTACCAAACTTTACCTTTGATATGCCTGTTTGCATTCCTAAAGGGCAAATGTGTATTCAAGTGAATAAAAAGCAGACCAAGTTTTGAGGGAGCTTCTCCACTAGAGGGAAGTTTTCTGCCTGGCCCCCTATGCCTTATAAATTCATATTTCTTGCCTAGTGTATTCACTTGTGCGCAACCCTTTCTTCAGATCCTGAACCCTAGCTGCAAATGAATGCGCATTCACAGATAATACTCATGATCAAGTAGAATTTCAAGAATACAAGGATAACGTAACATTAGGAAATTAATTAACATTAATAAAACTATGTTTCACAGATCAAAGGAGAACAATATAATTATCCTAGTTTAAAAAAAATTAGTGAACTGTATCTTGAGAGATCTTTGTTAACATTAAGATTCATGTTAAATGAACTCTTATTGAGATATAGCATATGCAGGACATTGTATTAAGTTTGAGGGATGTAAAACATTAAATAGCTAAGTCCCTGCTTTTAAGAACCTAAAACATAAACTATTACTCACAAAACATTGCCAGTCTCCTATTTTGGCAGTGGACCTTTAACCTCATGACTGGGAATTAATCCAAAAGAAATATTTTAAATTAAGAAACTTGCACAATGATCATTGCAGCGCTATTCAGAAGCAAAATCTCTTAACCTTAATGTCCAACAATAGGGGAATAGTTATGAAAATTTCTTTATATGAACTCAATGAGGCATCATGCATTCACTAATACATGTAATCAATATCTACAATGTAGACTAAATTAGTTCAAAGACAATGTAACAATATTGAGCACTGTAGATGAAGTAAAATTAGTTCTGAAAAATATAGCAGAGTTTCTGAACCTCAGCACTACTGACATTTTGGATCAGATAATTATTTGCGCAGGAGTGGGGTTGGGTTTGGGAATTACAGGATGTTCTGCAGCATTCCTGGCCTCTACCAATTGGCCATAGCATACTCCCTGCAACATTGACAACCCAAATGTCCCCATAATTGCATAATGTCCCCTGGGAATAACTTTGCCTTTGGTCAAGGATAACACATGTTTAACCTATAACACAATATCCCATATATTGTTTGACTACAATTATATAAAAAGCTATGTACAAATAAAAATTAGGAAAAAAATGAATAATACTTGCTTTGATTATTGATAAATTTTGGTTGTGATTTCTCATATTTTCTAATTGTTTTAGCAGTAAGTACAGCCCTTTTTATTTTTGTTTTTATTTTAATACTAGGAGCCCAGTGCACAAAAATTCGTGCACAGGGGGTGTCCCTCAGCCCGACCTGCACCCTCTCAAATCTGGGAGCCCTCTCCAATCCGAGAGTTTCTGTCTGTCTTTGCAATCATATGAGCGAATTGTCTGAGACCCCAACCCAGTTTGGTTTGATGCTCACAGAATAATAGAGGTCTTTTTTTTTTTTCTTTGCTCAATTGGTAGAGATTTCCTGGAAGTTGCAGGATATCTTCCCTTTAATTTTTCCTAAACACTGTGACTTTACTTATGTCTCTCATGTTTGCTTTCCCTCCAACCCCACCTGCAACAGTAACTTGCTCCAGGCTCACTTTGCTCTAATATCTAGGAGAGTGGTCTGCAAACTCATTAGTCAACAGAGCCAAATATCAACAGTACAACGACTGAAATTTATTTTGAGAGCCAAATTTTTTAAACTTAAACTTCTTCTAATGCCACTTCTTCAAAATAGACTCTCCCAGGTCGTGGTATTTTGTGGAAGAGCCACACTCAAGGGGCCAAAGAGCCACATGTGGCTTGTGAGCCGCAGTTTGCCAACCACGGGTCTAGGAGATCCCACAACACGCCTGCCATCAGAACTATGATTCCTAGCATTCCTGGTGCTCCCTGTGCTCTTGGTTTCCGCTTCCGGTCCAGGGGCTGCACAAACCAAAAGGACTGTGAACTCCAGCTGCCCCCAGGCCAGGCTGACAGGACCGGACACTCCAGTGGTGTCCCCAGGACCCCAGCCGCATCACCCCAGCTACATGGAGGGCGGGTGGGCGTCCCACCCCGCCCCATATAGTACCTCTTAGTTTTGTAGTTAGAAACATAAAGACAACACAGCACATGCACAGAGCTCTGACTTGTTCATAGCTGTAAGTAGCAGAATCCTGAGCAGCTAATTTCTCTTTATTGTTATTTTAAGCCATTGGTGGGGAAAGGAGAGCAAAGAGATAGTTTGTGACTTGTTGAATGGACATAGTTTTTAAGGAGTAAAAGTTCTGAAGGTTTAAAAAAATGACCTTTGTTGTAATTGGAATGTCTCAGTGGCCGGTGGGCATACCAAGGCCGGCCCCCCCCCCCCCCGCCCAGGCTGCTCAGTGCCTGTGCGCTGCCCACAGGCCCGCCATCTTTGTTAATTTGCATACTCACTCCTGATTGGCTGTGGGTCATCTCGGAGGTATGGTCAATTTACATATTTGTCTATTATTAGTATAGTGTTTTTTTTTATTGATTTCAGAGAGGAAGGGAGAGGGAGAGAGAGAAACATCAATAATGAGAGAGAAACGGCTATCTTCTGCACATCCCCCACTGGGGATTGAGCCTGCAACACAGGCATTCCTGACCAGGAATGGAACCCTGACCTCCTGGTTCATAGGTCATTGCTCAACCACCAAGCCACAATGGCCATTTTTAAAAATGTGCTTTCTAAATAGTCAGATTTAGGAATAGCTCTCAGCACAGGAATACCAGCAATACTCTCTGGCAATGTCCATTTTCCCTGGTGGGCTGATGCCTGGTTGTAATTTCCTTTATGTCTCCCCTGATTTCTAGCACTCCATAAACAGGCCTTGGGTAGCTGCATGTCTTCTTATGGGAGTGGGTCAAAATCACTGACTTCTGCTTATAGCAGTTCCCAGACCACTGTCTTTGTAATTTTGATACACCTTTGATACCAGCCATGATGGTCAACTTGAGTGGTCCACAGGGTGCCAAAATATTTGGTCAAATGTTATTCTAGGTATTTATGTGAGGGTGTTTTTTGGATGAGATTAACATTTACAAATAACTAGACTGAGAAAAGCAGATTGCTCTCCATAACAGATGTGGGCTCATCCAACCCATTGAAGGCTTGAATAGAACAAAGGAGTTTACTATCCCCTGAGTAGAAGAAAATTTTCCTGCCTCAGAACTTGGTACCGGGACATTGGCATTTCTCGTGCCTTTGTACTAGAACTGAAACTTGGGCTCTTCCTGAGCCTCAGGCTTTTGGACTTGAGCTGGAATTAAACCATTGGCTAGCCTGAGTATCCATCCTTCTTGTTGACTCATTCTGTAGATCTTGGAACTTGCCAGCCTCCATAGGAGCAAATTCTGTATAATAAATCTAATCTATTTATATGTAGAAACAGAACCAGTAAGTATGTAATTGTGTACATACCCACCATTCTTGTTTCCACGCCTAATTCTCAAATGGCTTTGACCTTGGTTGGACCCGCCATATCCTTACTCAGATATGACCTTTCTCAATAGATAACCCCCCAGTGACCTTTCCCTTTGATTCTTCTTTTACTCTAAGGACACAATTCTGGCAAAAATAAATAAATTATATTTATTTAGATATAGCTTCAACTTGCTATTTCTATTGATTTCACTTCTTCACTTTCATGCTGGAAGCTGATAGAGATCAGCAATGCCCTGCTATGTGACTGAGAGAGGACAATTCATTCCTAGCCCATTGAGTTATGACCGTTTTCTGGAATGCAGCAAAAATATTTCTGACAGATTGCCTTTGGGTCCCTTGGTGCCTTTGCAAACACAGCTATATGGAGTGGGCTCAATTAGGCTATGCCTGTGATAGGACTGGGTTTACTACACTGGTGATGGAGAATGAGTTAGACAGGGCACGACACACTGACACAACAGATCACCCAGCCACAATTGTAGATTTAGGATGAAGTGAGCTTTCAGTCGTAGGTAAAGTTGCTTCAAGATTCCAAATATCCAAGTGTACTTGTAGTATCATTACCCCAAAGGCCTCTGACCAGGATCATGCTGTTGAAACAGGATGGGTAACAATGGAAAATAAACTTAGCCAATCTGTGCTTATTTTTCTTCTTTGTCATTTCTGCTCAACCCATTTTGTAGGATATTTGTGCAAGTCAAAGGAAATAATAACAATAGAAAATACACTGTACTTATGTGTCAGGCACTGTTTTAAGCACTTTACATGTGTGAACTTATAACTGTGGTAAAAACACTAATAATTACAAAAGCATTCTGCAAAGATTATGTGGTATTATTAGAAATATAACTGTAATCACTGTTACATACTTTTGCCTGAGGAGCTATATCCAGAAGCAAATTCTTGCTAAAATAGATAATATAATCACCAGCGAGATATTAACAGTGACCAGGGAACAAATGAACTAACTAGCCAGATGGGGTAGTGGATACCCACTCTGGGAAGCCTCATGGTCTTATCCACATGGTAGAATTTGCCTTTTCCAGTGGAAACACATGGACACAGATAATAACACCAATGCTGCTTGCTGCCCAGCTGTCAGACCATAAGTTGCCCAGGTGGTCCTTTCTGACTATTCTCATCAGCCTCTTACTCTGTGTCCTGCAAAAACCATTTTTCTTGTCTTTCCTTCATTTATTCTTGAGTACATCTTCCAAGCACTGGTCATATTTCTGGAGCTTTGTGGTCCAAACTGGTGGGACACGGTGGCACAAAACGAAGAGAACTGGTTCCTCCTTACTTGACCCAACTGAGTCTGTTCATCAAACTCTATTCTCAGGACTGAAAAGTCACTCCTTTCAAAAAATAAGATAAAAATGTTTTTCTCCTGCCAAAGAAAAGAGATGGGCTGGGCAGTGTGTAAGGCACCTGTCTCCTCTGCTTCTGCCCCATGATGAAGGAGACCATTCATCCAAATATTCCTGAGATAGTCCTGTTTTCCAGTTGTTGTCTCAGAATAATTATTCATAGAGCCTCTTTCGTGCTCCAAAGTGGGTGACATATGGTCACACTACATGTGACCTATCGTGGAGTCTGCATCCAGGTGGAGTGTAAGACACACTACAATGGGGCTGGGAGACTAGGGCTCTTGACTGATTCCTCCACTGGCTCCGTGGGCTTAGACAACCCACTTCCTCTCTCAGATCCTCAGTTTACCTTTCTAAAAAATGGACATGATTCTTCACTGTCCTCTTCACAGACTTGTGGTGAGAAGTGGCATATTGCGTGAAAGTACTCGATCAGCTTTGCACCACTAAACAAATGAAACTGATGACTGAAAGATCAGGAGCCCATTGTTTCATCCTATTATCCAATAGCTTACTAGGAGGTTTCTCCCAAGGTAACAAATGACTTATTCTGCAAGTGAACTCGGCATTAGGCAGATGCCACATTGTAAAGTGTCATGCCCTTTGTAGACCCACCCTTTCTTCTTCCCTCCCCCACCCCCCTAATAATGAAGCACCATGTAATTCATCCCAAAGGAACATGGTTGATCTTCCTGGATATTAATAAAGAACTTGATGGTTCCAATCCTTTGTTAAGATGCACATTCTTGGTTACTGGACCTGATCTTTCCTAAGACATTTATTCTTTCATGGCAAAGAAAAGTCCCAGTGCCGATTGCCAGAACTCAGTGATCTGAATGCACAGGATTTCCTGATAGAATTGTTTTCTAATGCAGAATCTTATCTCCACCTTTTCACCCATATTCGCTTCCCACAGGCATAATGGACCAGGAGGTGTGACTTCTTTCAGTAACATGACATGCTTCTCTGGGCAGTTGCATTAAGACCTAATACCTGCCCCTGGGTCCGGGTGAAGCTGGGTCCCGGGTCCGGGTGAGGCTGCGCCCCTGGGTCCGGGAGAGGCCACGCGCCCCTCGGTCCAGATGAGGCTGGGTCCTGGGCCCGGGTGAGGCCGCGCGCCCCTGGGTCCGGGAGAGGCCACGAGTCCCTGGGTCCGGGCGAGACCAAACCAGAGGGAGTTGGACCTGCATTACCACCATTTGTCCACCATCCAGAGCTGAAAAGTCAGTGCCGACATGTACACATAAGGAACTGGTGGACATTGAAATTGGGTCTCAAAAAAACTGTTGGTCCAGAAAGAAACTCACTACAGACTGATTCATTTGACTGTCAGCATAACTATTATTGCTCGTCTCACATTCGGTTCTTATAAGTATATTTCTAGTAACACATGATCTCACTCATCTAGGGGAAATGATGAACAACATAGACTGATGAACAAGAACAGACCCAGAAACAAGGAGGCATCGATCGGACTGTCGGGCCTCAGAGGGAGGGTAAGGGAGGGTGGGGGTTGGGGGGAGAGATCAACCAAAGGACTTGTGTGCATGCATACGAGCCTAACCAATGGTTAAGGACAACATGGGGGTGGCGGCATCCGTGGGGAGGGGTGTGGGATGGGAATGGGGGGATGAGGACAAATATGTGACACCTTGATCAATAAAGAAAGGAAAAAAAAAAAAGACCTAATACCTATTAGGTCCCACTGCTTGGAAGGGGGAAACATTACCAGGTTTGCTTACCAGAAACAGGGCAAACACCCAGGATGTCAGCTCTATTTTATCTGTGCACTTCCTGAATAATCAGTGGCCCAGTGCCATCACAGAAGTCACTTGTGACACTATAAATTGTGCAAAAGAATTCAAAGGAAGAAAACGCGGAGTGCAGAACAATGGACACTGAGTCAGAGATGCGCCTGTCCTTAGATCTTTCAGGATGCAGTTTACAAAGCCTGCTCTTAGGAAATCCTCTGCGAGTAGAGGAAATCCAATGAATAATTTCAAAGGCTTGAAAGATATCCCCTCAAATGAAATTATTTCTTCTACTGCTTTTTTAGATGTGGAAGGGAGATGAAGAGGAAAGAAAACTCATTCACTCATTCAATAAATATTTATTGAGCTGCCTGGTATGGTTTTAGATGCTGGGAACACAGCAGTAATTAAATGGACAAAGAACTATCTTAAGGATTTGACGTTCTAGTAAAAGAGAAAGACAATAAACAAAGAAACAAACAGGTATAAAACGGAATGTCAGATAAACATGAGTGATGGGGGTACAATTTAAAAATATTTATTTTTAAAATTAATCTCAGAAAGGAAGGAAGACGGAGAGAGAGAGATAGAAACATCAATGATGAATCATTGACCGGCTGCCTCCTGCATACCCTTCCTGGGATGGAGCCTGCAACCCAGGCATGTGCCCTGACTAGGAATCGAACCATGACCTCCTGGTTCATAGGTCAACACTCAGCCACTGAGCCACATCTGTGGGGTTGGGTGCAATTTTTAGACAGATTACCATGGCAGGCAGGAGTTGCAGGCGGTTGGACTGATGGTTTCGGCCCGATCCCCACAGGGCATGCCAGGGACCCCACCTGTGCACAAATTAATGCATTAGGCCTCTAGTAGAAATAAAAGAAAACAAAGCATGACCTGCTAGCTGAGCTGCGTAACAATATTAACATATTAACCAAGAAGTCTTTTGCATGTGATTTCCATATTAATACAAGCCCTATGTATTGAGTAGTTACAGTGCCAAGCACAGTAATACAAACATCCCACATATGCCATTTGGTTTAATATTGTTAAAAGGCAATTATATGCCAAAACCAGTGTGGCTCAGTGGATAGAGCGTCGGCCTTCGGACTGAAAGGTCCCACGTTCGAGTCCGGTCAAGGGCATGTACCTTGGTTGCGGGCACATCCCCAGTAGGGGGTGTGTAAGAGGCAGCTAATTGATGTTTCTCTCTCATCGATGTTTCTAACTCTCTATCCCTCTCTCTTCCTCTCTGTAAAAAATCAATAAAATAACAGAAAAAAAATCAATAAAATATATATTTAAAAAAAATAAAAAAAATAAATAAAAGGCAATTATAATATCAGGATATTTCTTCAGCACTTCACTCTTCCTCAACTGCCCCCTACTCCAGACACACCCTTCTTGATCTAACCTGGAGACAGAAACACATGTTAAGTGAGAAATGATGGTGGACTGACCTAGGAAAGTGACAGTGGTAGAGAGCTGAGTAGTGGACTTATTTGAGTTATTTAAGAGTGGGATCAACAGAATTTGATGAGTGATTGGTTATGGGGTAAGGGAAAAGCTATAGTCAAAGATGGTGCCCAAAATATGGTGTGGGCAACTTGTTACCTGGGAATAGCAGTCGTTCACTACAATAGAAAATACAGGAGAAGAAGTGGGTTCACAAATTCAATACCAATTTCTGTATCATATAGGATGGTTGTGAGGGTGAGGTGAGAGGAACATGTGACAGGTCTGGGCTGGGAAAGGCACTGACTGAATACTATTCTTCTTTACCTTACCTCCTTCAAACTCTTGGTCTGTGATTCCACAAATATTGTTTAACCTGCCCAGCACCCACTAGGATGGGTTAAGAGACAAAGAATAAAATGCAAGGGCCGAGCCCAACCGGTGTGGTTCAGTGGTTGAACGTTGACCTATGAACCAGGAGGTCACGGTTTGATTCCCGGGGAGGGCACATGACCAGATTATGGGCTTGATCCCCAGTGTGGGGCGTGCACGAGGCCGCTGATCAATGATTCTCTCTCATTGGTGTTTCTATCTCTCTCTCCCTTCCTCTCTGAAATCAATAAAAATATTTTTAAATGCAGGGGCTGAAAGAGGTAACAACTGGTAGGGGCTCACTGATGGTAGATCAATCTGAAATTGGAGGGCAGGTGCCGAGTTGGAGGTAGAGGCTTGGAACCAGAAACAGGAAGTGGAAAGATGTCTTTGGGAAATGTTGCTATTTTCAGTTTTGGCTTGTCACCACCCTTCTTTTCCAGCATTGGGTGGATTTACAAATGAATCAAGTGCCCTTCGCTTGCTTCATAGCATGTCATGCTTCATGACACGTACTCAGACCTCAAATTTCGAAATGTTCTCCTTCTCTTCTAGGTGCCTGAATAATTTGAGACCAGTTTTGTAGGTTTCTACAACCCCGTGGCTCCCAGAACTGGAATTCTCCTATAGTACTACTAGGAATGCAGCCTGTCTAGTCTTGACCTTTTGTTTTCCAGAGGAAGACTGGCTTGCAGTTGGGTGGGAGCCTAGATGAGAACATTTGAAGACAACTAACCTTAGAGAAAATCTATGGCCATGGAGGAAAACTGACCCTTAACATTATGGAAAGTGGTGTGGCACTCAGGACAATAGTCTCTGTTTCTCTCTCTCTAGTAATTTCACATGGTTCACATTACAGAGTATCCAAGCTCATAATCTTCTATTATACCCAGGCTTATTCCTGTTTAATCTAGTTGGTACAATATCACTTTATGTCTGCGTCAAGATTCCTTTGGATCAGTATACAAGGTTGGGTTTCTCTGCAGCATAATTTACATTTTGCTGCAATTTCACCAAATAGCTGCCTCTGGAGCCACCTGCTGACGCAGTTTAGAATATTGAGCATTTAATATGAATAAGGAAAGTGCCATCCTGAGTGGTGAACACAAAAGAATGAGAAGGCAATCTAGACTCTGCTCCATTGATGCCCTTGACTTGCCATTAGCACCTGAATCAAGTCATCCGGGACATTTCCTCCCATCCCAACCCGCACACCCAACCTTCCCACCCACCTTCAAAAAACATGTCGCAATCTCCTTTGGTATCTGTTTCAATATAGTCATGCCCCTGCATTGGGGACCTATGGTTCTTGGCTTCCAATAGCTTTGGAGCTCTGTGACAGCCTATCCTCCCTCCCTAAGCCAAGGCGCGGCTCTGTTTCACTCCATCCTGGGGATACTGAACAAGCGAAATGTACTTGGAGCAGCGATTGTTTCAGTAGCTATTCTCTGTGTATACCCCCAAATAATGCAGGAAGCAGTGGGAGGTGGCATGAGGGAGAGAAGAAAAGGAACCAGAGACCTCAGAAAGCGCACCACTAAAAGGAATCAGAACAATCCTCATAGCTCTGGAGCATGGGCACCACTGTACCCAAGTTACTGAGGCTTCGGAAAGCTCAATTTCTTGGGAAAGGGTCACAAATCTTGTACATGAGGCAAAGAATTTGCTGATTATGACATCACACTGCCCCCTACCAGATGGCTCTGTACCACCTGCCAGTTCGTGAGCCCATCATTTTAACCAGTTTCTCTTTTAAAATGCAAATGTTCCTGCATGACTATTGACAGCTTAGTGTGAGCTGTTCTGATCACCCAGCTCGAGCTGCCATAACAAAATACTGTACTATTGATTTGGTGGCTTAAACAATAGAAATGTACTTTCTCAGAGTTCTGGAGGCTGCAAGAATGAGCTCAGGATGTCAGATGGTTGGGTTTCTGGCTTGAAGATGGCTGCCTTCTGATAGTGTCCTCACATGGTGGAGAAAGAGCATGATTTTGGGGATTTGACACCAAAAGCAAAAGTGTGAAATTAGATCAAACCGAAGAGTTTCTGAACAGCAAAGTGTAAAGGCAACTTATAGAAAGGGAGAAAATATTTGCAAATGGCACATCTAATAAAGGGTTAATAGACCTCACTAGACATTTTTCCAAAGACAAACAAATGGCCAAGTACAAAAAATTGTGCTGGATACCATTAATCATCAGTAAAATGCAAATCAAAATCTCAATTAGATATTACCTCACAACGTGTTATGAAAACTGTAACAAAAAGACAAGAGATAACAAATGCTGGCAGGATAGCAAACACTCTTAGTGGGAATGTAAATTGGTACAGCCACTATAAAAAACAGTATGGCTCTGGCTGGCATGGCTCAGTGGTTGAGCGTTGACCTATGAACCAGGAGGTCATGGTTGGATTCCTGGTCAGAGCACATGTCGGGGTTGCGGGCTCAATCCCCAGTGTAGGTGTTCAGGAGGGAGCTGATCAATGATTCTCTCTCTTCATTGATGTTTCTCTCTCCCTCTCCATTCCTCTCTGAAATCAACAAACATATATTTTTAAAATCCTAGTATGGTTGCTTTTAAAATAATTACAGATAGAACTACCATATGATCCAGCAATCCCACTTCTGGGTAAATATCCTAAGGAGACAAAATCACTATCTTGAAGAGATATCTATACTCCCATGTTAATTACAATGTTATTCACAATAGCAAGGAATGGATAACAAAGCAGTCTCAGTGTCTGTCAATGGATGGGGTTATGGATGAAAGTACTGGAGTGATATTTGAAGGAATTATCTTAGATTCTATGCCCTTCAGAAAGCTTGTGGATACTGCTGTCCAGAGCTTCTCCTTTTGTTTCATGTTTGTTGTGGCAGATAAGTTTGTTATCGTCAGTTTTCCCTTTACTAACCTGGTTTGGGCAATGTGTTCAGTTCCAGAGGATAAATCATGTTGGCCTCAGCCAATCACAACAATCCTATTCCCCCTTGCAATGATTGGTCTAATCAGAGGGCATGGGATCAACTTCTGGCCAATGAGACAGAAGTGGAAGTCTAGGGAGGGGGGTTGAAAATATGTTTTTCCTTAGGAAAAGAAAGGGACATAAAAATAAAGCCTTTTTGTCCTCTTCCCTTTGTTTCTTGCTTTGCATACTGTGGTGCTACAGTGTGATGGGAGGAGCTGATGCAGCCATCTTGTAGCCAGGAAGCGAGAAGCCCGAGGGGGAGATGCCATCAAAATGCTGAGGATGATGGAGAGTAAGGAGTGAAATAGCATGGGTTCTTGAAAATAATCATTGAACTGCTTAATCCATCCTGCACTGCCTGCCTTAGACATTTCTTAAGTTAATAATAATATCCTTATGGCTTAAACCACTGTAAGTCAGGTCATCTGTAACTTGAAGCGGAAAACACTCCTATGAAGACAGTTTGAACTGTTTTATCATTGACACTGATGCCTGAAAGCAGCCGTAGCAGGGAAAGGCCGAAGTTCACCTACTAATGCCTGTATCAATCGGTTAGGTGTGAGGAGAATCTACACAAACTTCAGTTCAGGTTGACCCTGTAGGAGTCCATAGTAGCTGACACTACATATCTGCTGAATAATTGAGTGAAAGAACAAAGGAAACAAGAAAAGTGGAAGGAGAAATAAAGGGACTTGAATTGTCCAGGCTTCACAATAGCATATATAATCAATGACGTCCACACCTTGTATCCTAGGAGTTCATTTAACCATTCAGTATCCATTGCATTTTACTATGTGCTGTGTGCTTGGAATGTAGGACTAAAACAGGATTCCTGTGTTCAGAGAACCCTCCTGCTAACCTGGATGACAGATATGCACACAGTTTTCTTTAATATAAGACAACCTGGTGAGCAAGTTAGTTCATTTATTCTTGTTTGAATCCAGTCTATGATGTTTATTGAAAGGCACCTTCAAGAATCTTATAGATTTAAAGGAGAGCTTATTTCTGCAGCTTTATAAAATAAGAACTTCCATTTTTGTGGAAATCTTCTGCCCTTCATTCCACTGCCTTTACCCTTTATCACTTACGGGGTCAGAAACAACAACTTATTTAATAGATGAGGGTTGGGGGTTAAACTGAACATGTGTGTGTGTGATTTCTCCCTCCTTGGGTACTCTTAAGATCTCCCTGCCCGTGGAACATGTATTACCTGTTATCTGCTTCTTGTGCATGTGGTCAATAACATTTCTGGGGCAGGACTTCTCTGTCCTACAACTAAAAGAGTAAGCCAGTCTAATGCATGGGGACGTGTGGGAAGTCTTGGACCCAAGGCCAACTCTCCGATCCAGGTTTACCTGTCACAAAGATGTTTGTTTTGATCCTTCTCTGATACCCCTATTTCTCAATTGGTTCAGAACCTATGGGGACATAGAACACAATCTGATAAACAGAATACAGTTTGGGGAGGGAAAGGGTCTAAGTCTTCCTGGGAGAGTAAAAGGGTACTAAACTAAGGAGAAGATACTTGAGCTGAAATGAGGAGTGTACATTTTCTACACAGCTAGAGGTAGGCAGAGGGACACGGCTAGACATGCCAGGAGCAGTGATATGGTAGAAGACAGAAAGGCACAAAAGGGTGAAAGAGCAAGCTGTGTTCTGAAAACCACAAGCAGTTTGGCATCCAATGGGAGGAACACAGTTGCCAAAACGAGGCTCAACAGAAAGCTCCTGAAATTTAGATATTATCTTATTGCTAGTGGAAAAGAGAAAAAAAATCCTTTGACTTCTAAGTTCTCAGCTTGGATACATGTAAAACACACACACACACACACACACACACACAAAAAAACACAAAAAAAAAAAAAACCCAAACAACAAACACACACACACACACACAACAAAAACAAAAACAAAAAACCAAATTTAAAAAAGAAAACAAACAGAAGTTTATTAACATGTATCATCTCATTTACTGGGTTGGGCAAAAGTAGGTTTACGGTTGTGAGTATGTGAAACAGAGTTTATTCTTGTATTATTTATTAACTAGAGGCCCGGTGCACAAAATTCGTGCACGGAGAGGGGTTGTCCCTCAGCCCAGCCTGTACCTTCGCCAATATGGGACCCCTCAAGGGATGTCCGACTGCCCGTTTAGGCCCGATCGGGCCCTAAACGGGCAGTCGGACATCCCTCTCACAATCCAGGACTGCTGGCTCCCAACTGCTTGCCTGCCTGCCTTCCTGATTGCCCCTAACCACTTTTGCCTGCCAGCCTGTTTGCCCCCAACTTCCCTCCTCTGACCGGCCTGGTCATCCCTAACTGCCCTCTCCTGCAGGGTTGATCACCTCCAACTGCCCTCCCTTGCAGGCTTGGTCCCTCCCAACTGCCCTCCCTTGCAGGCCGGGTGCCTCCCAACTGCCCTCTCCTGCTGGCCATCTTGTGGTGGCCATCTTGTGTCCACATGGGGGCAGGATCTTTGACCACATGGGGCAGCTATATTGTGTGTTGCAGTGATGATCAATCTGCATAGTACTCTTTTATTAGATAGGATAGAGGCCTGGTGCACGGGTGGGGGCCAGCTGGTTTGCCCTGAAGGGTGTCCCTGATCAGGGTGGGGTTCCCTTGGGGCATGGGGTGGCCTGAGCGAGGGGCCTGTGGTGGTTTGCAGGTGGGCCACGCCCCCTGGCAACGCAAGCAGAGGCCCTGGTATCTGGAATTTATTTTCCTTCTACAATTGAAACTTTGTAGCCTGGAGCGGAGCCAAGCCTGGGGCTCCCTCCAAGGCCGGCAGCCGTTTGTGTTGGGGTTATAATTGAAACTTTGTTGCCTTAAGCGGGTGGGCCTGGCCAGGGTGTGGGGAAAGCTTTGCTTCCCCTGTTGCCGCCGGCAACCCTGGCCTGCTCTCTCAAGCTCCCTTCTGCCACCATTTGTTTGAATTTGTTTACCTTCTATAATTGAAACTTTGTAGCTTGAGTGGAGGCTTAGGCCTGGCCAGGGCAGGCGGAAAGCTTGGCTTCCTCTGTTACCTAGGAAACCTTGCTCTCAGTGGTTTGCATAGACAAATTGACCATACCTCCGACACACCCACAAAACCACGCCCACAAGCCACGCCCACCATCCAATCAGAGCGAGCATGCAAATTAACCCAAACCAAGATGGCTACAGCCACTGAGAGCAAGGTTTCCTAGGTAACAGAGGAAGCCAAGCTTTCCGCCTGCCCTGGCCAGGCCTAAGCCTCCACTCAAGCTACAAAGTTTCAATTATAGAAGGTAAACAAATTCAAACAAATGGTGGCAGAAGGGAGCTTGAGAGAGCAGGCCAGGGTTGCCGGCGGCAACAGGGGAAGCAAAGCTTTCCGCACACCCTGGCCAGGCCCACCCGCTTAAGGCAACAAAGTTTCAATTATAACCCCAACAGAAATGGCTGCCGGCCTCAGAGGGAGCCCCAGGCTTGGCTCCGCTCCAGGCTACAAAGTTTCAATTGTAGAAGGAAAATAAATTCCAGATACCAGGGCCTCTGCTTGCGTTGCCAGGGGGCGTGGCCCACCTGCAAACCACCACAGGCCCCTCGCTCAGGCCACCCCATGCCCCAAGGGAACCCCACCCTGATCAGGGACACCCTTCAGGGCAAACCAGCTGGCCCCCACCCGTGCACCAGGCCTCTATCCTATCTAATAAAAGAGTACTATGCAGATTGATCATCACTGCAACACACAATATAGCTGCCCCCATGTGGTCAAAGATCCTGCCCCCATGTGGACACAAGATGGCCACCACAAGATGGCCAGCAGGAGAGGGCAGTTGGGAGGCACCCGGCCTGCAAGGGAGGGCAGTTGAGAAGGACCAGGCCTGCAAGGGAAGGCAGTTGGAGGTGATCAACCCAGCAGGAGAGGGCAGTTAGGGGTAACCAGGTCGGCAGAGAAGGGAAGTTGGGGGCAAACAGGCTGGCAGCAGAGTGGTTAGGGGGTGATCAGGCTGGCAGGCAGAAGCGGTTAGGGACAATCAGGAAGGCAGGAAGGCAAGTAGTTGGGAGCCAGCAGTCCTGGATTGTAAGAGGGATGTCCGACTGCCCGTTTAGGCCCGATCCACTGGGCAGTCGGACATCCCTTGAGGGGTCCCATATTGGCGAGGGTACAGGCCGGGCTGAGGGACAACCCCCCTCCGTGCACGAATTTCGTGCACCGGGCCTCTAGTTATTAGATAGGATTATTGTATTATTTTTCCATAGGAACAATTGTAAACCTATTTTTGCCCCCACCCCATGTACATGGGAGAAACTCAGGGAAAGAGTAACTCAAAGAGATCATTTAGAACTCTGGCTCATATAACATTTTCAACAAAGAATAATACATCTATAGAGAAATGATAAGACAAAATGAAGCAGTTTTAGGCTTCCAATGGAGGCAAACTGTAGGGAGGTAAATATATGGGGGAAGGGAAACTAATGGAGTAATGTTTGTTTGCAGATTCCTCTGGTTCTGATAAGAGTCCAGAGCCATCGCCAGTGAAGGAGCATTTACATCCTGCCTTTATGCAGAAAAAGAGGAGGTAGAGAGAGCTTTCCCTGCATTTGTTGCTTCTTAATTGCCCTCAGCTCAAAATAATTTTTATGTTAAAGAGGCATATTGGAGTAGCATAATTTGGTTCCTTCAACAGTAGTCCATGTTTGTGGCTGAGTAGTTTTCATAGCCTTCTTTCTGCCAGTAAAATTTGGGGGAATCAAAAGATCTCTTATCATGTTGTGCTATCTCTGTGCCCCTCAGTTCCAGCTGATATAATACTTTCAGAAATCTTGAGGCTTTTGGCAGGTTGATGTAAAACTCACTCTATTAGACAAAAGCTACACCCACAAACCTTCATGAGATAAGCCCTTTCGGCCATGGCTTCTTTGTGTGGTTGCTGTGGGACGAGACCCTTCAGACTCACTGGGATCCTTTTGTTTAGCAGAGAAGTCCTTCAAGTCACACAGGTAAAATGCATAAAAGGCCTTTTGTAAGTTGCTGACTTGTACTGAGACCATGTTTTTTGAGCCTGATATTGGATTTTTCCTAGAAACCATTTCTTAATTTCAACATTGTTTACCACCTGAACAGGCTGGGATGAGAAAAACATTTTGTCAAATGCAGTGCATTTAGCTCCTATATATTCAAGGGTCGGTTCTTTATCTCCCTTTTCTTGCATTTTATCAAAGGCAATGAGGAGAAACCAATGACACCTTTAATATTCTACCTTGATCTCCATAGCTAGAGTAGGAGTCAGCAAAATCTTGCTAATGGTCAGACTGCCCGATTTTTGTAAATGAACTTTTATCCAAACACACCCATGTCTATTTGCTAATTTTGCAGGTTGCTGCTTCTAGGCCATTAGGACAGAGGTGAGTAGTTACAGCAATATGGCATGCCTCAGAATAAAAAAATATTTATTGTCTGGCCCTTTATAGAACAAGTGTCAACATCATGTTGGAAGAATAACACGTAGCATGGGAGATACTGTGGTGACCATCTTGGGATACACTGTGCGACACACCCTGCCATTCATCTACAAGAACTGCCATATTTCTTTTACTTTCCCAAATCAAAATAAGTCTGTCTTGGTTTGCCTCGAGGAACCCCACAGACAAGGGTTGGAAGAAAGTTCAAATCCACTCATATTCTTGCCCGCCCTTAGAATTACACTGGAACTCTGAGTCATTACACCCCCAGAAATTTCTGGTAAAGGTAAGGGAAAGAGAGGTGACAATAAGGTCTTCTGGGCTTCTGTATAATCAGATAGATGGTTGAGAGAATACTGGAAGACAAACAGGCTTAGTTTATTTTGTTTTTATGTGCATATGAGGCAAGAAAGAGAAAAGATTTTGATTTTTGACATTTTGATTTTGAGGTGTTATTGGGGATCTACAATATGAGATGTCAATTGGACCATTGGTATAAGAGTGAAGAAATCAGAAATGTAGCCAGGCCCTAGCTTGTTTTGCTCAGTGGTTAGAGCATCAGCCTGATGACTGAAGGGTCTTATTCAGGTTCGATTCTGATCATTCTGGTCAAGGCTCTATCCCCGCCCCATTGGGGTGCAGGTGGGAGGCAACCAATTGATCAGTCTCACATCAATGTTTCAGTCTCCCTCCCTCCCTTTCACTCTCTCTAAAAACAAATCAATTGAAAAAATATCCTCGGGTGAGGATTAACAAAAAAAACAAACAGAAAATGTAGCCTGGGCTGGAGATATACATTTGTGAGCTGTCCGTGTGGGTGGTATTAAAAATATGCATGAGTGAATGAGATTGCCTAGATAGGGAATATTTGGAGATAAAAGGAGAGAGGGTCTAGGTGGCCTTGAGGAGCCTCAACAATTAGTGAAGACCAGGCTTGTAAAAGAGACTGGACTGACTAGAGCTTGTGGAGAAAAAGGAGGACAATGTGCTATCACCTCAAAAGAGTGTTTCTAGAAGTTTTCAGCAGTGTCTAAACTGAAGAAAGGAACAGGGAACTGAAAAATACCAATTGCCCTAACAACACAGTCATTACTAATCTTAGTGATTTGCTTTTGCTGCAGGAGAAAGGTGAGTGGAAAGTGATAAAGCAGAAACATTGTGAGAAAGATCATTAAAACTGAGGGACTATTTTGGGACGGAGCTGTGAGAACTGAGAGGTTAGTTGATAGGGTAAGGATTCTAAGAAGGTGGGAGGGAAGGTGAGTACTACCAGTAAAGGGCTTGTTTTAAATGCCAAGGTCCGGTCCTCTGTTGTAACAGGAAGGAAGGAAGAGAGTGTGAGGGTTGCAGACTTACGTAGATTTACAAGTTTGGTATGAAGAGATTGGCTTCTATTTTCTCTGTAACAAAAGAGGAGAGGTTAACTGTATCTCCGAATATTAGCAATACCGGTGCTTTGTAAGCGACTTGTATATGTGGGTGGATACCTTAGCTCCCCAACTGTTTTACAGGTAGTTACATTACCTATATCCCTGTCCACAGCGGTGAGGACAGAAACAAAAGGTGCTTAATAAATACTCGATTTATTTTGATTCTAATGATGATGATAAGTAATGATGCCCTTAGGTCAAGGAAAAGTATAAGCTCTAATCAGGCCCCTATTACAGGCACCTGACAAGTGTGAGGGATGAGATTCACAGAAGGCGAATGACAGCCCGAGGGAAGGAACCCCACCAGCTCCTCCTTTCCGCCCGGGGCCCTAAGAGTTAAGAACAACGAGAGCTGGCTGCCGCTGTTTCCTAGAGGGGCCCCGGAAACGCCGCCCGCTCCTCCTCGCTCCCATCTAGCGGTTTGAGAGTTTAGGACCCTGGGTTGGAGGGGTCAAAAGGAGAGGGGCTCCTCCTCCCGGACTTCTGGGCCCGTGGGGGGTGCAGGGCGCCTAGTGTGTAGCCCTCAGAACAGTGAGTTCTTTGCGGGGGAGGGGGCGGGGGGAGCAGAGGGCCGGGCAGGAGTGGAAGCTGCACCGCGGGTCCCGGAGGGGGTCCCGCTGCCTCGAGGGACGGAGGGCCCAGCCTCTCCCTGTCCGGGGCCTCTGCGCCTCCCTCGCCCGCGGAGTCCCTTAAGGATCTGGTCAGCTGGTGACGCTCTGGTCTCCCGGAACCTCACCTCGCAGGGCACCCCAGGAATGGTCCGTGCCAAGGGTTCTTCATTAGCCAAGCTTGGGTCAGTGCACTCAGGCCCCATCCTAATGCCTATTTGGGCGCTGACAGAGAAGACTGGCCTGCTCTATAGAGGGAGGACAGCCTTTTAGAACCATTTATGGCTTTGAGTGTGCTGCCCTTTGAGGGAGCCAGTGCACCCGAGGACCCCTCTACTGTCAAAAGTGAGAGTTTCTTAGCAGGGAAAACGCTGGCACGGGTTGTTACCCAGGCTCTCGCTTCCTTTGTAAGGACTTTGATAGAAATATAACTTAGAAAGCAAAACATATGACTCTATTTGAACCTTTCCCCCCCTCCTATTCAGCTGTCATTCCCCCCACTCAAACAGGGATATTTATAATTGAGACTGGTTGCACCTTTTCTTATAACACATCCCTAATTGCTCAGGATGCTTAGGGAATGCCAGCTCCATTTGGTAGAAGGTCTAGGTCCGTTCTCATCCAGTGAATGTATTCTAAATAAAGGGCTTCTTTGAGGGTCATTTGCAGTTTGGGGTTATGCACGCTCTCTGCTTCCTGTTCTAGTTTACTGTAATAGCTGAGTGTGTGAAAGTCAGTGTCTGTCAGTGTCCAAACAGACTTGGGACTGAATCCTGCTCTCCCACACTCTGATTGTGTGGCCTTGGGAAAATTTCTTGATGTCATCTATAAAATGTTGGTAATCGTCTATATGCCTGAGGGTTGTGAGAATTAAATGAGAAATAGTATGTGTAAGTTATTCAGTTTACTTCATTAGTAGTAAACTTTTTCTTCTTTTTCATATGCACACCTTTGTATATCTTTCTTTTAGGCTTTCATTTCCCCCAAGTTATGTATTCTTTACATATTAACTTGGGTGCCAAGTTCATATATAACTGCCTTCCAGTGATAGATCACATTTTTTGGTCCCTTAAAGTATGGTAGGTCAGGGATTGTATTTGGCTGCAGAAGATAAAGTTGAGGCTGAAATGGATATTGCGGTTATGATATTCCCCAATATCCATGATAGACTTAGAGGCAAGAAAGAGGTCTCTCATTAGCTTTCTTTTATAGTTAGTGGTTATTTTTTAAAATTATTATCCTAGCCCTGCTTTGCACTAATTTCTTGTTACTGGTTATAGAAATCCTAACGTTCTTTTGAAATTGACTTAAAAGGTTTCATCCTCTGTCAAGGACCAAGTTATTCTTTCTAAACTAAACAGGGTGCTTTCTCTTTAGCGGCTTCTTTTTTTTATTTTTTTTTAAAGTATATTTTATTGATTTTTTTACAGAGAGGAAGAGAGAGGGATAGAGAGCCAGAAACATCGATCAGCTGCCTCCTGCACACACCCCCCACTGGGGGTGTGCCCGCAACCAAGGCACATGCCCCTGACCGGAATCGAACCCGGGACCCTTGAGTCCGCAGGCCGACGCTCTATCCACTGAGCCAAACCAGTTTCGGCTCTTTAGCGGCTTCTTATACCTGCATATTGATTCTTGAAGTCTTATTATTGGTTCCTTTCCCCTGCCCCAATACAAAACAAAAACTTTGTTTTTTTAATTAAAAGTGTTTCTAAGCTCTGAGTGGACAATTAGTATTGTATTCATTCTATTTTTGAAGCCTGATCTTCATATTTTAATGTGAAATTTTAATTTTTAAAATTATTTCCTTGGAAAATATATATTGGGTTAACTTTGAATTCTAAACACTTGCATATGAGAAAGGATTTTCTGAAAGGACTTCTAAAAAAAAATCATATTTCTCATTTTCAGTATTATTAGCAGACCATTCTATGCCTGCAATTGTTATGTTACAATGATTGGGAAGGAAGGAGGAAGAATAAATTTTAACAAATACCTCCAAACATGACCTGTTTCCTTCCACAGGATTTCTGATCGCGAACCTGGTTGTGATCATTGTGATGGAGCAACAGAAAAACTTGGTCTCGGATTGTAAATGCTTCACCGAAAGGAAGAGTTTGAAAAGCTCTTTTACAGGTGAGCGATCACGATGATCTGAATACTTTGTAAATCCATTATAAGATGCGCTATAGAGTGTGTAGAGAGAACAGGGTATTAGAATGAGACAAACTTTAATTGTGTTAACTCTTACAGCCTTAGTTTTCTCTTTAAGAAAAAGAAATGTCATATATATATTTTAGGATTAATGAGATACTATATGCAAGGCTACTGTTCTTAGTAAATACATGCATACCTTAGAGAAACTATAGTTTCAGTTCCAGATCCCAATAAAGCAAGCATCTCAATAAAGCAAATCATAATCTGGTGCAGGTATTTGCTGTCAATTTGTAAAAAGTGCAACATCTGTGAAATATAGTAAAGCTAAGCACATTAAAATTAGGTATGTCTGTAGTGACTATCACAGTTATTACTCAGATATTGTCTTGTTTTCACCTCATATGGTGTCCTATTCAGTTTCTCCTCTACTCAGATCCCATTTTTTCTTTTAGGTCTTTAAGAATAAAACTAGCGAATTTATTTTTAATGAATACATCCCTTGGCAATTGCTGACAACTGTTCAAATACTTGATTAGTGTTGTTACTAAGTACAAAAATTTCATTTGCTTCTGATGTTAAGTAAAACTAGCTTTAAAAACATTTTTTTATATAAAATAATTTACAAGGTTTTATTTTGTTATTTCCTCATTTCCATTGCAATTCAGAATTACCCTGTCAGAGATTAGGAACTATATTTAAAATATTTGTTTATTTTTGCAGGAGATGAAAGTAAGAATAATTTAGAAACTGTTCAACACAATAACCATAAGGCAGATAAAGAGAGAGCCTCAAAATGGTCTAAAAGAGATGGTCCACAAAATTGTAAGCATGAGGATACAAAAGAAATACCACTGACAGGGTCCCAAGGAGATGAAACTTGGTGTGATGGTTTCTATGAGAATAATGGCAAGTCAGAGAATTGGGAAAATTCTACAGGAAAAGAGGAAGAAAAACCCAATGATGGGGGATGGGACCCAGGAGAACATGCCAGTGCCTCTGTCCAGCAGAATTCATCCTTCAGAGACAAACCCTACAAATGTTCTGAATGTTGGAAAAGCTTCAATAACAGTTCTCATTTGCGTGCTCACCAACGGACCCACTCAGGAGAAAAACCTTATAAATGCTCGGAGTGTGGGAAATGCTTCAGTAACAGCTCTCACCTGATTCAACATCTGAGAACACACACAGGAGAGAAGCCCTACCGGTGTGGGGAATGTGGGAAAAGCTTCAGCAATACCTCCCATCTTATTATCCATGAGAGGACTCACACAGGAGAGAAACCCTATAAATGTCCTGAGTGTGGGAAGAGTTTCAGCAGCAGCTCTCACCTGATTCAGCATCACAGATTACACACTGGTGAAAAACCATATGAATGTGCTGTTTGTGGGAAATGCTTCAGCCACAGTTACATCCTAATAGAACATCAGAGGACTCACACCGGAGAAAAACCTTATCAATGCCCTGACTGTGGGAAGGGTTTTAGTCAGAGTTCCAGCCTGATTCGCCACCAGCGGACACACACAGGTGAGAAACCCTACAAATGTACTGAATGTGGAAAAAGCTTTGGTTGTAATTCTACTCTAATAAAGCATCAGAGAATACATACAGGAGAAAAACCCTACCGGTGTACAGAATGTGGGAAGAATTTCAGTCGAAGTTCAAACCTCATTGCACATCAGAAAACACACACAGGAGAAAAACCCTATGAAAGTTCAGATTGTGAAGAAAGTTTGAGTCAGAACTGCAGTGTGATAGAAGAATGTAGGACCCACTCAGGAGAAAAACCATATAAATGTTGTGAATGTGGAAAGAGTTTTGGCCTCAGCTCCCATCTCATCAGACATCAGAGGACACATACAGGAGAAAAACCTTACAGATGTTCTGAGTGCTGGAAAACTTTTAGTCAGAGTTCCACCCTGGTGATTCACCAAAGGACACACACAGGGGAGAAACCTTATAAATGTCCTGATTGCAGTGAGTGCTTTAGTCAAAGCTTTAACCTCATCAGGCACCGGAGGACCCACATAGGAGAAAAACCTTACAAATGTACCGACTGTGAGAAATGCTTCAGCAGAAGTGCCTACCTCAGGCAGCATCGGAAAATTCACATACAAAAGTCTTTTCAGTCTCCTGAGGTTGAAGATTTTCCTCCTGAATGGACTTGGAAAGACTGTTCAGGGGAACTGGCCATCATCTCATCATTTTCAGTCCCAAATTCATCTTCCTCTTAAGTCCCAAAGTCCACTTTTCTTTTTGGGACATTAAGGTGTTCTCTGATCATTGCACTACAAAGGGAACTGTGTCCAGCATGGCCAGGGGTGAACCTGAGGAGGGGCGGTGAAGGATTAAAGAAGACAGACAAGAGAATATAGTTGGGACCAGGTGGATCACTGCCTGGATGAGGAAACAGTGACACAGCCTATAAGCTGAAGCTTTGTTTTATAGTCAGATCACACAAAGCAAAACAAGGGGAGTGGTCAACATGTTTACATGTTCTTGTGAGTTTCAAATCTATTTTGTTACTCAAGCCTTGTTTTGGCAGCACTTGCTGCACCTCCCACAGCCCATTAGCTGCCTAGGAACAAGGGAGGACTATAAGGCCAAGCTTAATTGTGCTAGGAGGGCCCTGCCCTCCAAGCTGGGACTTATATGTGGCTCTGCCACAGGTCAGTCCGAGGCCTGACCCTATAGCCGCTTCCTACACAAAGTTTCTTTGGTTTCTTTGCCAAAACATCTAGAAAAGGTCAACCTCTTGGTTAAGAAGATGGGAAGATCTAGATCACTAACTAGGTCATTGAATCTGCCCAGTGAGAGATATTGCCATGGATGGAGAAAAAGAAGAAATTTGTTTTGATGTAAGGTAAGATAGGTAGAGCTTCAAAAGAAAACCTAAAGTGTGCTCTGACCGGTTTGGCTCAGTGGATAGAGCGTCAGCCTGTGGACTGAAGGGTCCCAGGTTTGATTGCGGCCAAGGGCACATGCCTGGGTTGCAGGCTTGATCCCCAGTAGGGGTTGTGCAGGAGACAGCCAATCAATGATTCTCATCATTGATATTTCTATCTCTCTCTCCATCTCTATTCCTCTCTGAAATCAATAAAGATATATTAAAAAAAAGAAAACCTAAAGTGTAATCCTGGGAATAAGCAAAATGACACCTGAGAGCCTGGAGCCGAGATGCCCATTGAATTGCCTTATTTTCTCTTTCCTGATTGGATGGCAATAAATCATTACTAGTCTCAGGGATTTACCCAGAGAAAGGTTTTTTTGAACAAATAATCTGATTTCCTGGTTGTTCTTTGGGTCTTAAGGAAGAAAAAATTCAAAAAAATGCATTTTCAACTGCTGAACATTAACTTCTGTAGTATTAGAACTGCACTAATAGAATAGCCACTAGCTACATGTGTCTATTTAAATTTATATAATTAAGATGAAATGAAATTTAAAATCCTGTTCCTTAGTCACACTGGCCAGTTGGATCATTTTGAAGGTAGCCTCAGACACCTGGTGTCCTTAGGATCCACTAAAATGGCACAATCCTTTTGTTATTGTTTATCCTGTGAACATGAAGGGCATGACTTAAGAGTGAGTAGGCTGATAATGTAGCACATCAGTATTATAATATGGCAGGCATTTGGGTAACTGCTGCCTTTTCTGTTGGAAAATTACCCTTCCTGTTATTCCCTTACCTCTTTCATTTTGTGTTTGTTCTCTTTTACCTCTTTAACCCTAACCTCCTCTGCCTTGTTCAACTATATTCTAACCCAAAATTATTTTTTTTCTATCATTTATTTTGTTTCCCTTCCTTCCCTCTCCCACCTTCTCCCAGTGAACTAGGAATCAAGTCAAGGCTATGGATGGTCCAAATGGTTGGTTATAAAAGATACAGGATGCTTGGCAATCATAACATAGTGGTCATGTGGCCACTTACAAGCAGAGGTAGTTTGTGGGTGCTAAGACAGATAAGTTGCTGGTCTAACATTGCTTGACTGGTAAAAGCAATAAATATCCTAGGATTTGACACAGTGCGGGATGAAGTGGATGTTTTAGTTGAAAAAGGGTCAAGATTAATTTTAAGCCATGGATAAATGTAAATGGTCAGATTAAAAAAAGTATTAGTTGATTAGACTGACAAATACAGGTGGAAGATTTTCTCTTAAAATAGCTTACTTTCTGATCATTAAAGTCAGAGTTGCTAAAATATACAAAGAAGTATAAAGTAGAAAACATATAAAAGTATGAAGACCAAAATAAAAATCACCTCAAGTCATTTTCCTCTGAGATCACTTACCATGAAAGTTCTGATTTCCCAATAACCACTTTTTTAATATATTATTGTGTGTTACACACACACAAATTGTTATATATTATTGTCTTTTTTCCTAATTTCACATCATTTTTCAATTTACTTGTTTTAAATTATTATACGGTTTTTCATGGTTTCATAATACTGCAGTGAATGAGGTACCATAACAATTTAATTGTTTGATGTTGATATTGTTTCCAGGTGTTTGCTATTAAAAATAACACTGCGTTGAACAGGGTTTGTCTTTTGGTTGTTGTTTTGTTTTGGTATGGTGGTTGTGATTGCTTTTGCTTTTTTGCTTTGTGTTGTTACACAAATCTTAGTGTACATCTCTATTTCCATAGAGTGAATTCCTAAAAATGAGGTTATTGAGTCAAAAGGCATAAAAGTTTTAAAGGCATATTACTTAATTACTTTCCATAAATGTTTATCAATTTAAATTACTCCAGTGAAATAATTTTGTTATATACCTTTTGGAGAGGGTGGGAGAGAAAAACATGTAATTCAAGGTCAATAACTTGAAATGCTTGAAACCTCTTTTAAGGCAGCTTGTTTGGATAATCTTCCCCCAGCCTATTCCTTCCCTTCTCTTGGGTTAGGGTCAGCTGAATGACACTTTGGTTGAAACATTTTAAGAATTACTTGGGTATTTTCTTGGGCAGCCCTGGGCACAATTCCAGTAAATGTCACCAGAAGCTGCTCTAAGAACTAGAGAAGTGATCTGAGGCCAAAGCCCAGAAGTACTAAGAGGAAGAACAGTGGAGGAAAGTTGTTTTGGGGGTCATATGATGCCCAGGAAAGGGTTTGACACGTGATTATTTTAGTAGCAGATACAACATAATGTTTGGGGTGAAAATGATGACTGGTGCCATATTTCCTTAAATTCAGCCGTGTCTGGGGACTTGGAAGACCAGGGACTGCAAGGAAGACATATGCCTCTCCCCCCCAGAGGGTGACTGACTTTTGACTTGTCCAAGGTCACAGAGCTGGTTAGTGGCAGCCGGAATTTAAGTCTCCTGATTCTAGTCACCCAGTCTTCCTACTATACTATGGTTATTCATCATTCATTCATTTGTTAATTACATTCTTATGGAGGATAAATTAAGTTCAAAGCATTGTGGTAGATATTGTGGATGATTCTGATTTATCAGACACAGATCCTTCCCTCAAGGAACACAGGGACTAGTGGGATGATAAGACTTAACCCTAAGTGTACTGTCAGAGCTTGGAACAATAAGGTATGAATAAACCATTATGTGACTTGGTGAGGGTCAGTGGAGACTTGGTGGAAAAGGTGACAATTCAGCTGTGCTCCAAACAGCAGAAAGGATTTGTACATAAGTTTTAGGGTTTAAGGTTGGTAGTTCAGGGTTAAAAAATGGGTGAGCAAGGGCACTTACCTTAGGGCTCACTAAATTCTAGGGAAGTTTTATCATTTTATAACAAGGGCCATCTCTCACCCTGACTCTTGCACACTTTTGTTGTTCCCGTTAGCACGCTTGTCCTGAACAAATTCATGTTTAACTTCCCCAGAGACCTTACCTGAGTCCCTCCTGGCCGTGAAGGACTGTCTCCTGTTTCCATGGTTCCTAGTTCACCCACTCTCTCAGGGCACTTATGACACACCTCTCTTTGTTTTACTTCTTTGCCCCTGTGTATTCGTTTGTTATGATTTCAAATGAACTTGTTTATGACTTAAGTGACGTTGCTTTGACCCAGGGGTGAATTTGTTTAAATCAGGGGTGGGGAAAGTTCGGCCCACCCTTGGACCATATAAGACCCCTGAAATTGTTTAGTCTGGTCCTGCCAAGGTATTAGGGTTTAGTTAATTAAAAGTTTGACCAAATATAGCAGGCTGATTTTTAAGTTGATAATTTTGTATGGCCTGCAAATGATGTTATAAATATCCGAATGGTGCTTGGTAGAAAAAAGGTTTCCCACTTCTGGTTTAAATTATGGAAGCTGTGCCAGGATGTCATTGACACCTGCTGATGGGCATCACTGGGACCTTATCTAGAAGAACCTGTGGAGAAAAAAACCATCATGTGATACTGTTTCCTTGTGGAAACATAAATTTATTAACTTACAGTTCTAGAGGGTTAGAAGTCCAAAATGGGCTAAAATCAACAGAGCTGCTTTCCTCTGGAGACTCTCGGGGAACCCTTTTCAAACTTGTAGAGGCCTCACGCATTCCTTGGCTCCTGGCCCTCTTCCTGTAATTTCAAAGCCAGCATTGTTAGGCCAAATTTTTCTCATGGGGCAATCTCTCTGGTCCTCATCTTCTAAGTCCTTCTTTCACTTGTAAGGACCCTTATGACTACACAGGGCCACTCAGATACTCCAAATGTGATATTTAAACTTGAAATACCAAGAACTTATGAGGATTTACTGAGTGTGTTTGGTTTGGACAAAGCTACTCTTTGCTGGACCAGCTAAATAGCTCTCCAGAGATCATGAGACACTTGGTCCAGGTTGTGGTCAGGCTACCCTGGGTTGGCAGTGACAGTGGCGATAAACTGTGCAGCAGCAGCAGGAAGAGAAGAGACATATGTTCCTGCCTCGGTGAGGCTATTCTTTGTAGGCAATGGTGTATACCATGTACAGGTCCCTGGAATAACCTTAGGAGCAACTCACCTTGCCTGCCAACCGGTGCCATCGCCCACTAGCTATTGGCCCCAGCACTGCGAGGGACCTAAGCTGGCAGTTGGCAGGAAGAACTGACTCTACCAAGAACAAACTTGGAGAAAGTTATTACTTCACTAAATTTGGACTCTCATCTCCCCTTTGCCTGGTACGGTAGTGAAATCTGTCATTGGTTTGTAATGTTATCAGTTGAAAAGACAGTATCCTATATGCTATTGGCTTGTGAAATATTACTACTATAAATTATAATTCCCACAGTGAACCTGTGTTAAATAAATATCTGGAAAAGACAATCTCAGTCTCTGAACATAACCTGCCCCATTGCCCTCCTCCTCCCCATGTCTTTGATTTTGACAGAATAGGGGTAGGCACAGCAGTGTATCTTTAGTCTGAGCACAGTGACAAGTCTTAGCTGACAATTTGTGGTGAAAGAAGGGAACACCTGGCATATCCTCTCCTTCAGGCAAATGCCTGCCTACTCGCTCTTCCGAAAGTCACGTCCTCCAGCCCTTACTACTGCCTACAGACGTGGCACAGGACCAAAAGGTTGTATCTGCTCCGTCTCTATAACCCCGGGGCCGGCAGGTTAGTAAGCGCTTAATAAATGCTCACGGAATGAATGGGGACATCCAGACTTTAGGCGGGAGATCTCCCGGCAGGGGTTTCCTCGGAAAACGACTCCACCTTCCCCAGGATAGGACCTCAGCGGCGGGGGCGGAGGGGAGTAAACTGACCGCGGGGCCCTGGGCCGAGCCCCACCTCCTCCGGACCCAGCCGGGTCTTCCCCACCGCCCACCGAACAGCCAGTCGATACCCACGCCCCCACCCCACACCACGCAACATCGCCCTAGCCCCTCTCGGGGCGTCACCGCGAGGGCTGCGCCGCCCGCGATTGGCCAAACGCGGCATAGCGCCACCTCGGCCTACCGCGCGTGCGCGCCCTCATTGGACGGAGGCAGAGGTGGGCGGGGCCTGCGCGGAGGGCGCGCTGGGCGGGGCGGGCTCGCTCTCCGGAGCCCCGCCCCCTGGTCCCTCGCGTGGGTCGGGATCTCGGGCGGCCAGCGCGCGGGCTCGGCGACAGGCGCAGGGCGCGCGGCGGTTACTTTGGTTACTGCGTTAGCGCCGCGCGGGGGATGTTGGAGAGGACGCCGTAGGGAGTCGCCGCCGCCGCCGTCTGGCGACCTGTATTCACTCGCGGAGACACGAGGTGGCGGACTGGAAGGCTAGGAGGCTGGTGGATCGGGGAGCCGCCGCCGAGGAGGAAGTCTCCAGGTAGGGGCCGCGCCCCTTTCCCGGGCGCCGCAGCCCGGAGTCCTCGTCCACCTGAGAGGGGAGGAGGCAGCCCTGCCCGGCTGGTTCCCCTCGGCCGAGGGCTGCGCGGGGCACCACCCCGTGGGGTCTCCCGGGGGAGGGGGGCGGGTCGAGGACCCCGACTCCGCGCTCGCCCCGCCATCGCCGGCGGAAGAGGCAAGGCCGCATTTTTCTCGGCGCCAATATATTTGGTTTTTGCCTCCTCCATCTTTTTCTCGTAGGGCACCTGCCGCTGTGGAGAGAGCATTTTACAGCACGATGAGCCAACATCAGAATTAAAACCATCATCCTCAGCAACCCTCAGGGAAACCCATCTCACGAAAGAAGGAAAAATAAATGGATGGCCCCAAAGAGCAGAGAGTCTAAAGCGGGAGCTGTTGGAGCAGGCGGTTTTGGAATCCTGCTCAGTCCCACCTTCCCCGTTCAGGTATTTTACACTCACTCTAGGATTTTCCAAATGAGGCTGGTTTGAATTGTGATCCTGTGAGGACGGTTCCCTGGAGTTGGGCCGGTTCCCGGTGCTCCTTTTGGGAACACGTTTTGGGGAGAATCTCGAATCATCAAAATCCTACAAGGACAGACAAGGATCCCAACATCGACCGGTGCCACCAGAGGGGCCTTTGAACCATGTGGGCTTTCCTGGGCCTTGCCACCTTCACGTATTTTTATAAGAAATGCGGGGACTTGGTCACTGTGGCCACCAAGGAGCTGCTGCTGTGCGTGCTGGTGTTCCTCTCGCTGGGCCTGGTGCTGTCCTGCCGCTGCCGCTCCCGCGGCGGGGCCCTCCCGCGGCGCCAGCAGAAGGGGTCCCAGCTCGCCGTCTTCTCGGACACCCTGGCGGCCCTGCCTTTCATCGGCTTCTTCTGGGCCAAATCCCCGCCTGGGACAGAAAACAAAGAGGAGCTCGGGTCCAGGAAGGTAGGTTGAATTCAGAGTGGTCAAATGAATGAGTGTCTTATTTTAAAATTAGGATTGGGGTCATCCAAATGCCCATTTCCTCTGAAGGGCAAAAGAGAGCAGCTTCGATACTCAGGTATGAATGGCCATGTACTTGTTTGTTTTTCTTTTGTTTGTTTTAAAAAGCTTTTGACTGTTCCTTGGCCCTCTTAGCAATGATTTGAAAACATTTATTTCATTTGGTATTGGTTGAGCCAAGACTAAATGTAATTATTTTATGATGTTGATTTGATTATGAATATCGATTTGATTATCGATTTGACATGGAAGGTTAGAATTTCATTTTGAAGAAGGACAGAATCACTTTCTGTGATGCAAAAAAGAATGTTTTATTTAAATCCTTGGGTGAGGATGGTATTTGTGCCTGGAAGAAGGACACCTGCTGCAGGTAAGTCCTCCACTGTCCAGAAGTGACAGCTGGCTGGGCAGAATAAAAGTGCTCAGCATCCTGCAGCCACGGCAGACTGCCCTCCTCTTTCCACATCATTGGGCCTTGAGGAAATCGGTGCAGTGATGCCCTGGTCAGGTGAATTAGGGAGCAATGTCCACAGTGCAGACGTGTTTCCAAACCAAAGACTGGGCTTCAAATACACGCGAAGTTAGGATCCTTGCGAAAGTAGCGGAGGAGGACAGTGGTGGAGATGGCGGTTGTTAAGCCAGAACACTTAGGCCTATTGGCCATTGGGGTTGGACTTCTTCCCAAGAGCACTGGAGGATTTTAAGCTTGGGAGTAACAGTATTTGACTTACTTTTTAAAAGGAGCATTCCAATTGCTGTGTGAAGACTAGGTTGTAGGGAGACAGGAATGGAAGCCAGGATTTCAGGTCAGACTATAGTGGTAGACCAGGTGAGGTGGGCATAGGGTAAGGGCCCGCAGAGTCAGGGTTCTGGATCTGCATTAGTTTTACATCCACAGTACAGGTCAGCAAGCCTGCAGAAGGCAGGGACTTGGTTTAGAAGTTTTGTTCTGCTACTTGTGGCTGTGAGACCTTTGGCAAATGGCTTAGTTTCTGTAAGACGGTTGTCCCTTCTGTTAGATGGGGACAGCAGCCTTACTGGTAGTTAGGGAATTAAATGATTTAATGCTTGGTCCCTAACTGTCTAATGGCAGTTATTAATGTTAGTCTAGAGGTAGGATGCATCTGTTAGGAGCCTTTTGAGTAGTGGGATGGTGGGTGTAGGCTGGAGGAATGGGAGAGGAGGGAGGGGGAAACTTTGATTCTCAGGTTGAAACCTTGGGTATTGTTGTCTGAGATGACGTCCCTCAGGGTCCTTGAAGGAATGGAGTCACATCATGCTGTGTAGACAAATCTTGGGGTAGGAGCATTGGGTTAGCTGCAGTCTACATTGGTTCCACTCTGTGAATGCCTCAGGCTCTCTGCTTTTTATAAAGTACTAAGTTCCCTTTAGTGCTGCTTCTCCTGACCAGGTTCTGACTTCCTCCAGTGTGCCATTCCACCAGGATTGTGTGTGTGTGTGTGTGTGTATGTAACAGGGAAAACCTCAAGAAAAACTAATTAAAAATGGCATAAGATGACAAAAGGAGCTTATCTTGCTTTTAGAACAATAATTTATATATAGTCAGTTATTCTGGCCAGTAAGAAATGCTATACTGATGGGAAGAGTCTAGTCTTGGCTTCTCTGGGTAAAGGACAGAAAGTTAATTTCCCTAAGAGAAATGATAAAAAATGGAATGGACAAGGCCTCAGTCCATTATGGAAATATAGAAAAGCTAGGTGAATATTACAATCATAGAGAATTAAAGTTCTAAAGGATTTTGGGGGTTATTTCCTTCCTTTCTGCCTGAGGTCTCTTTTATTGAAAACACTTAAAAGTGACAATTAGTCTTATTTTAATCCTTAAGGTCAGAGAACTCAAGGAAGATGGTTCCTTGCAATCTTTTACCTGAAATGAAATGTAGTCATATTTGTGAATCCATATGCCAAAAAAAAAAAGAAAAAATACTTATTACAACATTGAATTGTTCATCAAAAATCCCATACAGTCACTGTTATTCTCAGTGGGCATAAATCTCTCAAAATAGGACTTTTTCATCTTCATATGTTCAAAGTTCAAAGTTTTTACTGTCAGCCCAATTAGTGATAGGTTTGATGTTTGTCCTTATTAGTAAATTGGAGGATCAACTTGATTGACATTACTGACCAGGCTCTCGTAGAGAATCAGAGTTAAAATGAAGGGGTAAATTAAACATGTTCTTATATGTCAGAGACTAAAATTGCGAACAGGTCAAGTTTCAAGGGACAATGAGTTATTTTGTTCTTTTTGGAATTTTGTAGAGTTTAAATAATTCTCAATTAGTAGATGAGTAGGCAAAATCTGACAATTTGTTACATAGAAGTGATTTTAGATTAAGGTAGATTTTTCAGATGACAGTATAGAAGGAGAAAATAAAGGTGAATAGTGGCAATATGTAAAAGGTGCTGAATAGTTTGCAACATGAAGTCAAACTAGAAGTTGTATGTGATTTGCAATTGGCAGAATGTTCAGACTATGTTTGAAGAATTGAGTAATTAATGATAGAATTTTCCCTATAATAAGCCTTTGAAGTCCCTTATAAACATTTTTTTTATATTTTGCCTGGTGTGAATTTCTAAATATATCTGTATCATAGCATTTTCTAAATACCATATTTGGAAAAGGAATATTCACTTACTTTTATTGGGATATTATACATTTTTATTTCTTCAATATTTTAGTATTTTATATATGACCAGGATTTAAAGACATAATGGTTCATTTGGTTTGGTAATGGTTAGGGGGTAGCTTTGCCCAGATGCAAAAGTCCACTGTGTCTGTATAGTAGCAAAATGATGATTTAAGGATAATAAAAATAATAATTTACTTTTTTTTTTAAAACAGTGCAAAAAAGGAACCAATATTTCAGAAACCACCTTAATAGGAGCAGCTGCCTCTCCATCGATATCTTCTCAAAATGATCCGGAAGTTATCATTGTGGGATCTGGTATCCTTGGCTCTGCTTTGGCAGCAGTGCTCTCCAGAGATGGGAGGAAGGTGACAGTAATTGAGAGAGATTTACAAGAGCCTGACAGGATAGTTGGAGAATTTCTGCAGCCAGGTGGTTATCGTGTCCTTAAAGACCTTGGTCTTGAAGGTAGGTTCATGTTGGTTTTGAGGTGTTCTGTGGTATAAGGAAGCACTGTTCATTTTAGACTATCCTATCCCTGGTAAAAAGGTATTCTATTTTATTTTCATTTAAAAAAGATAGTCTACTCACTTTAAGTGTAATCAAAAAGTATATCAAAAAACTATTTTGATCTTGGCATAGATGTGTGATAAAAGTTTTTCTTTAATCAGAAATGAAATTATTTTAATGTACTTTATCTTAACATTGTATTTTAATGTATTTAAACATATTATGTGATGATATTAATATACTTGCTCAAGTCCACTTTTTCACGTAACATAAGTATATTTTTATTACTGTTAACCATTCTTTTTCATTATAATTGTATGTCTATGTGTAGCATTTTCTTAATTGATAGTTCATAATGTACCTTACCTTTCTAACTTACATTAATATTTAGGTTCTTTATTAGAGATAACACTGTAGTGGACCTATTCTTGTATATAACTTTAAAAATAATATTTTCAGGGTGAATGTCTTAGGTGGAATTTTTAAGACTAAGATTACTAGTATTATGTCAGTGGATGATAACTTTATGATAATATTGCTTTATTATTTTCTAAAATGTTATTAGTTTATCCCATGACCAATAATATATAAATTTATCAATTTTCTCTAATCTTACCAGCAATTTTGATAGATTTGGTATTTTGTTTTAATTTATTTTTTAAAATCAGGTTTTGAACCTTTTTCTGATATGTTCAATGTTTCTATATTGTTTAATGTGAATCATCTGTATACTTTCTACCCATTGTTATTGGTTCTTAATATTTTTTCTATGGATTTCAATGTGTAAGTTTTATATATAAATATTAATCTTTTGTGATACTATAAATTTGCTAAGAGTATCATCTTACAGAAGCATTAAAAATTCTGAAATAGTTACATGAATATCTACCTTTTTAAAGACAGAAACTTTCCATGCCCCCACGTTCTCTTTGTGCCTAGCATAACTCTGGGCATATTAACAGAATTGATTTTTTTTAACGGAATTGTTTTGTAGATACAGTGGAAGATATTGATGCCCAGGTTATACATGGCTACATAATTCATGATCGGGAAAGCAAATCGGATGTTCAGATTCCTTACCCTCTGCTAGAAGACAATCAAGTGCAGAGTGGAAGAGCTTTCCATCATGGGAGATTCATCATGAGTCTCCGGAAGGCAGCTATGGCAGAGCCCAAGTAAGACTATGGCTTCAAATATATGATGTTAAAGAATTAACACATTTAAGTACAAATACTATTTTATAAATTTTCGTAAGTGTTCAGATGTGGGCTAGACCATAGGTCTTATGCTAAAATGAACCATAAGTTAGAAGAGTGTTAAATCTTTTCAGTGCCTTTATTAAGAATATCACATAGAGAATTCTTTTTGGAATGACATGGAACTGTTGAGAATTTTCCTTTGACTAAATAAATTGTGGGATTGTTATGTGGTTGGAATTTAGAGGATACAGTTATTGTAAGAAATCAGTGCATGTGTGCCCATTGGGAGTTAGGGTTTGTGACTATAATACTTCCTATTAATTCAGGACAGAGGTCTTCAAGGGAAAGTCCCTGTTCAATTTTTACGAAGGGCCTAGTGTGACAGGACTGGCTTCTTTTCTTATTTATTAACTTATATTTGCCTCTAGCCTTTAAACATTGTAATTGAGGAACTTTCAAAATATGAGAACCTCATGTCATTGGTATAAGCTTAAGTGTTGAAGTGATTTTATCTTTTAAGACTGAAAGGATTTCATATCTATGAAACTAGAATATGTTTATTGTAGAAAAGTACCCCAAAATATAAAGAAGATTTAAAAAATTATCCCTGATCCTCTGACTAAAATTAACCACTCTGAATAATTTGCTGGATAAACTTCAATTCTTTTTTTCTCATTTGTGTATGAATTGGTTGGGGGTATGTTAAGTTTATTTGCATGTAAATAAATTGAGATAAAAATCTAATGTTACTTTTTAAAAATGTTACATTAGTAATATAGTCAGTTTTTAAAAATTAGATATTAAAACCACACATAATTCTAAAATTCATTAATGATGTTTTTGCCTTTTTTGTCACTCCATACCTTTTTCTGTGTACATCTGTGTGCACCCACATGCATGTCCAGTTTATGTGGATAAACTGGAGATAAGGTGTAAGGAATTTATGCTTCCTTACTTAAATTGCTCAAGTGAGCTGCTATAGAATGTATTTGTTCATTTATCTTTTAGTACGAAGTTTATTGAGGGTGTTGTGCTCCAGTTATTAGAAGAAGATGATGCTGTGGTTGGAGTTCAGTACAGGGATAAAGAAACCGGAGACATCAAGGTGAGATATATCAGGTGTTAGCTTCTCCTAAGATATTTTTCTCTTCATTTTCTCCTCCTCCTTTAAAAAAGTGGGCTCAGCAAATTGTTATTCAACAAATGGATTGAGTTCTTTCTAAGCCCTGTGCAATGGGATGGATTTAAGATTGTAACACATTGTCTTTAGTGTACCGCAGAACGTTATACAAATAACTTTGCAAACAAATACCACTGTATTAACAGTATTAAAAACTGAGTGAGAAATATACACTAGCAGAGAAGCCGAGGGGAACTGGAAGGTGAAGGAAGGATTCAACATAAAAGAAATGACTATGATAAAATAAACAGTTGTTTAAGAAAGGCAAAAGAAAGAGAATCTAAGGAAATAGCAGAAGAAAATAGTTTCCAGTATCTGCTCCTGTGGCCTAGGCCAGTGGTCGGCAAACTCATTAGTCAACAGAGCCAAATAACAGTACAACGATTGAAATTTCTTTTGAGAGCCAAATTTTTTAAACTTAAACTTCTAACACCACTTCTTCAAAATAGACTTGCCCAGGCAGTGGCTTTTCGTGGAAGAGCCACACTCAAGGGGCCAAAGATCCGCATGTGGCTCGTGAGCCGCAGTTTGCTGACCATGGGCCTAGTAAAAGGCTAATCTGTGGGTTCTTCTGGGCTGCTGTATAGGCTCACCCCCTCCCAGAAATTGTACTCTAAGGAGGGTGATTGCCAGGTAATATAAATCGTATATAGACCCATGTGTACAAAAATTCTTCGAAGTCCTAGCCACTGATTGAAGTACTTTATAAATTATGAAATTCTAGAATTTTTTTATTCTTAGAATAAAAAAAAAAATTGGCTAGTCCTTGGAATTTGTAATGAGTGGGATTCAGTCTCCTATTGGCTATGCTTGCTTTGTTGTTTTCTTCATTGTTTATCAAAGTGCAGCTTAATCCCAGGTGGTTTGGATGGTAGAGCTTTGGAGGAAGGTGATCCTCAGGGACTCCAGGAAGTGTCTCTAAAGATTGGGCATGCATTAACTTAAGTCCACATAACAGCTTCCTCAATAGTATTACCTTCAGATATCCTCTAGAATGTTATCCGGTAACTTATTTAAATCTATTCATGCACATTTTAAAAGCATGGTCCTTTTACTGTATATTTCTAACTGCTTAGCTGAATGTTCTTTATCTTTGTTGTAGGAACTCCATGCTCCATTGACTGTTGTTGCAGATGGACTATTTTCCAAGTTTAGGAAAAACCTGATCTCCAGTAAAGTTTCCGTTTCATCTCATTTTGTTGGCTTTCTTATGGAGGTACTTACTGTAGGGGTATGATTGTAAAAAAATAAAAGCAACTTGAAATTTGAAAATTATTAAAATATTTCATGTTATTTTTTCTAGAATGCACCACAATTTAAAGCAAATCATGCAGAACTTCTTCTAGTTAATCCAAGCCCAGTTCTCATCTACCAGATTTCATCTAATGAAACTCGAGTACTTGTTGATGTCCGAGGAGAACTGCCAAGGAATTTAAGAGAATACATGGTTGAAAAAATTTACCCACAATTACCTGGTAAGATAAAGGATTTCACTTTCGTTGTAATCTAAGTGTGAAAGCAAATCTCACAAAAGGCTCTTCATCTCCAGTCCTCACTAAAGCTGTGTCTAAAACAGGCCCATTTAGTCACATAGGAGTCCACATTTCCAGTTCTAGGCAATAAACATACAAAGTTATCGTATTTATTGTTTTTCAGATTCCAGAATAAACATATGAACAAAACACTTTATTACAGTTGCAGAATACATTGCACATAATTTATCAGTTTTATCTATTTTTAGCCAAATGGAATATTTGTGTGAATTATGAAATAGTAGCCCCATCTGCAAGAGACTTTATTGCAATAACTATACAAATGTATGATGACTATGAATGATGGAACCGCCTCGAGTTGTCTGCAAAACCATCTATTGTGTCCCTGGATAAATTAACACAGCTTGTAGAGAAAAAAAGGCAGACTTCCTGGAGATGCACATTTATATGTATTACCTAATAGGGAGTCAAAATATACATATTTAAGGTTATTGGATCAATAAAATATACTTGTTTATCACAAAAAACTATTAATATTAAGCAAATGAAAGCCAATATGTTTTTACTAAAATTTGTAAATTAGAGGAGAGGTGGGTATTAGTATATGTGAGCTAGTGTGTATCCTTTGATAAATCCCTAGTGGAGTTATGAAATTATTATTGAAGTCATAAAAATAGGTATCAAAAGAATAAAAATAGAAATGGTATAAATCTGCATATACAAAGAAAGATGAGAGAATAGAATTGGACAGAAAACTTAATTTTTTATTTCATACCATTCAATACTGTTCTTTTTTAGTATTCATTTTAGATTGTTTTTATGATCCTTTTCAATGATGCTGCATATTTATGAACAAATGTATAAAAGATACACCAATAATAGGATTGTTGATGTATGGACTATGGAGCTAAGTGATTTTGTTTAATTTTAGATTTTGTCTATTTTTAATTTTTCCAAATAGTCTTGTGTACTATATTATATTTTATAAAATATAAATATTAAATTGCTATCATAAAAAACTGAAAAAAATAAAATAAATAAAACAGCCCAGAGATAAGATTAGGAGGTGAAAAATGCATCCAGTCAATCAGATACACTGGAGCTGAACTATTTATTTAAACTAGCACATAAGAAAATCTCCACATTAAAAAAAAATAGTTTCAATATATTTTTCATATCAATAAGGCAGTTTTCAGAATAATTAATATTGACAACATTTTAATATTTTAAAAAGTAGTCTGGCTAGCAATCTAAAGTCTGAATTCTTGAAATATCTTTATACTTAATTACTTAAACCCTTTTTCTAGTATACATAGCCTTCTGCTGTTTGTGAAATGTTAGTATATTTCATCTGATATTACCAGAATATGGTGGTGACAATAAATTGTTAATTATGACAGCTGTCAGTTAACATCTGGAGGAGAGGCAGGTGGTTTTCTCCATATCTCATGTCATATGAATTTGCTTCACTTTTCATCTAGTTTTTTATTTATTTAGCTATATTTCTTTTTACATTAATTTTCTCTTAGATTCCTTAGTCATTCCTTAGCATGAATAACTAAGTGCTTAATAAACAATTTTATTAATAAAATAATTAGCTTTTTATTTACCACAAGGAATATATGTAACAACCATAACAGATATATAGTAGGTATTTCTTTATACTTGATAAGAAAATGTGATAATTGGTAATTGAAATGCTATAAACCGTTTATTTGGTGGGGTGGGATTTATTGCAGATCACTTGAAAGAACCCTTCTTAGAAGCCACTCAGAATTCTCGTTTGAGGTCTATGCCAGCAAGCTTCCTTCCTCCTTCACCAGTAAATAAACGAGGTATTATTTTATTGGATTTATTTTATAAATGGTATTCCAAATATTCACATTCAGTATTCCAAGTGACATATACTGTACATGGTTAAATTTATGCAGCTGGGAATAACATGTGGGACAGAGAATTGGTTACCATGAATTAACACATTACTAATACCAAAATTAGTTTATGATAGCTTTAGTTATTATTTAATAAAACAATTATCCATAATTCTGACAATGGACCGGGAATCTCAGAGTCAGGCAGCAGTCAGGAGGTGCACCTAGAGGCAAATTATGGAGCTTCATAATCCTAATATATAAAAACCCTGGGTCTGCAACAACCAGGAGGCTTGGCCAACCAGAAGTCAGTCCTGCAGTCAGCGCTGGGTTGCTGTGGCGACCCAGTGCTGACTGCTATGGCTGCAGGCACGGTGACACAGCACTGACTGCTGAGGGGGCTGCGAATCAGGCCCAGACAGAGGCCTGAAGAGAGAAGCAGGGTCTGATCTGTTGATCAGCACTTGCCTCTCTCTTTAGCTCCCGGCCTGGTCAGCAGCGGCATCTTCATTTCTCTCCAGGCCTCCACAGAGGCTGCTGATCAGCCCCGCCTTTCTGATCAGGCCCTGTTAATAGGCCCAGAGATGCTGACTGGCATAGAAACCAACCAATCAGAACCAAATCTGGGTCAACTGTGAGGCGCCAATGGCTGCCTAGGAGATAAAACTTTCTACTGGCATAGAAACCAACCAGTCAGAACCAAATTGGCTGGCAGAAGAGAGCATTTGGGTGTGAGATCAGGTCGGCAGGGGAGGGCAGTTAGGGGCGATCAGGCTGGCAAGGAAGGACAGTTGGGGGCGAGATCAGGCTGGCAGAGGAGAACAGTTGGGGCCGATCAGGCTTACAGGTGAGGGCAGTCGGGGGCGACCAGGTTAGCAGGGGAGGGCAGTTGGAGGCCAGATCAGGCCAGCAGGGGAAGGCAATTAGGGGCAATTGGGCTGGCTGGGGAGCAGTTAGGTGTTAATCAGGCTGGCAGGGAAGCAGTTAGGGGGTGATCAGGCTGGCAGGCAAAAGCGGTTAGGGGCAATCAGGCAGGCAGGCAGGCAGGTGAGCAGTTAGGAGCCAGTAGTCCTGGATTGTGAGAGGGTTGTTCGACTGCTGGTTTGGGCTCGATTCCTGTGGGATTGGGCCCAAACCGGCAGCTGGACTTTCCCCAAGGGGTCCCTGATTGGAGAGTGTGTAGGCTGGGCTGAGGGACAACCCCCCCGCCCACCACCACAAGTGCATGAATTTTGTGCACCGGGCCTCTAGTTTTCAGATAAGATTCAATCAAGGTTTTTCTCCTAAATTAACTTCTGATGGTTGAACTATGCTGTGGCTGGATATAATCTTTCTAGGCCTACCCTCTTTCCTTAGTATTGTACAGACATTTCTCTGTAGTGTGCTGGCAGTGAATATTGCTGTGAAATGTCCATGACCTCTTGTTACCACCCCCTTGTTAGAAGACTTGTTTCTTATGCCTGGATACCTTTTTGATTTTTTTTCATGAAAGAGGCCTCATAAATGTCCTGACATTGTTTGATTTAATATTAGATTTGCATGTGGATTTCATGAGGACAGAGATCATAGTCTTTTTTCTCACTGTATTCCCAGTATCTAGCACATATTAGATATCCAATAGCTATTGATTGAATCAACTCTTGAAAATTTAGTCATGATCTGTACCCTAGTTATTTCCACATTATTATTTACTAACTCCCATCAATAACATTTATAAATTAACATACTTTTTTTTTTTTGGCCTCAAGTGATGTTCCAGGATGATGATGTACTTTAAATTACCTCTTTATAGGTGTTCTTCTTTTGGGAGATGCATATAATATAAGGCATCCTCTTACTGGAGGAGGAATGAGTGTTGCTTTTAAAGATATAAAACTGTGGAGGAAATTGCTAAAGGGTATCCCTGATCTTTATGATGATGCAGCTATTTTCCAGGTAAGGGATTAAATTATTCTGACACAAAATGTCTCAAAATAGATTTCTTTGTGGGGCCTAAGAAGAATGGGGCCTTGATGGGGAGATCTGATGCTTAATGGTTCTTAGGCAATCCTATGCAGGCTTATAGAACTTGACTGGCAACCTGTGAATCTTAGAGAATCTCAATTTTTGTATTTGAAGATTAGGTAACACTTGATTGCACTTGCCACTTTGTTCATACTGATTGTAAATTTAGCTTCAAAGATATTCTTTGCTTCATAACTCATTGCTCTGAAGACTTTTTGGTAACTGGCAGGGCATAATTACTTCTATGTGGGCCTCAGGATAAATATCTGTTTGAGGGGGTTATAAACATTCCTTCCTTACCATATAAGTGATCTTTTTTTTTTTCTTTTTTTCCTTTCTTACCATATAATAAGTGATCTTTTTCTTTTCTAGGCCAAAAAATCATTCTATTGGTCAAGAAAAATGTCTCATTCGTTTGTTGTGAATGTCCTTGCTCAGTCTCTTTATGAATTATTTTCTGCAACAGATGGTAAGTGCAGATTTTAAAAAATAAATACTATTGAGTTGTAGATTTTTAGTAGAGAAACAGAAGCTACACTAATAAAAGAGAAACATGCAAATTGACCATCACTCTGCTATGCCCACCAGCCAATCAGGAGCGAGTATGCAAATTAACCCAGCAAAGATGGCGGCGGCCACGGAGCTGGAGTGAGCAGGCGGCTTGGGTTGCCCCCAGCGATGGAGGAAGCCAAGCTTCCTGCCAGCCCTGGTCTCCGCTCAAGGCTACAAAGTTTCAATTTATAGAAGATAGATAAATCCCAGATACCTGCTTCCAGCTGGCCCTGGCCTCTGCTTAAGGAGGCGCTGAAAAAAGAAAAGAAAAGGAGGGGCTGGGACCCTGGATCACCTGGGGCCGTGGCCAGCCTGAAAACAGCCCTCAGCTCCTCACCCAGCATGGCCACACTCCCATGGGGTGATGGTCCCCGCTGGGGGGCTTGGCCAGCCTGCAAACAGCTATCAGCCCCTCACCCAGGCTGGCCACACCCTGTGGGGTGAGGATCCCCACTGGGGGCCTTGACCAGCCTGCAAACAGCCATCAGCCCCTCACCCAGGCTCGCCAGGCATCCCAGTGGGGACCCCCACCCTGAAGGGGCTGTGGCCAGCCTGAAAACGGCCGGCAGCCCCTCACCCAGGCTGGCCAGGGACCCCCAGCGGGGACCCTCACCTCATGGGGGCATGGCCGGCCTGAAAACCACCACAGGCCCCTCACCCAGGCTGCTCCACGCCCCAAGGGAACCCCCACCCTCATCTGGGACACCCTTCAGGGCAATCCAGCTGGCCCCCATCCGTGCACCAGGCCTCTATATGCACTAATAAAAGGGTAATATGCTAATTAGACTGGGAGACCTTTCAGGAGACCTTCTGGACAAAGCCATGGTGGCAGGGCCGAGGTAGAGGCGGTTAGAAACCCAAGAGGGGAGGGCAGTTGTGGGTGATCAGGCTGGTGGGGGGCTGGGGCTGTTGGGGGTAAGCAGACCAGCATGGGGGCCAGTTGGGGGCGAGCAAATTGTCAGTGGGGGGTCAGTTGGAGGTGATCAGGATAGCAGCGGGGGGGGGGCCGTTGGGGGTGAGCACACCAGTGGGGAGGGGCAGTTGGGAGCGAACAGGTCAGCAGGGGGGGCAGTTGGGGGTAAGCACACTGGCACGGGGGGACATTTGGGGGTGATCAGGCTGTCGGGAGGGGGCGCGGTAGGCCGGCAGGCATAGTAGTTAGGGGCAATCCGGCAGGCAGATGAGTGGTTAGGAGCCAGCAGTCCTGGATTGCGAGAGGGATGTCCAACTGCTGGTTTAGGTCCGATCCCTGTAAACCAGCAGTAGGACATCCTTCGAGGGGCCAGATTGGAGGGTGCAGGCCGGGACCAACCCCCCCCCCCCGCCCCCATGCATGAATTTCGTGCACCGGGTCTCTAGTTTAATTATAAAAAAATACAGCAATTAGGCCAGACACAGAAATGTTTCCCGAGTTTGCAGACTCTCAGGTTGGTAATCGTTTTTAACTCCATCCTTGAGCATCATGTATCTGTTAGACGTGGCTGCCAACTTCCCCCTAGACAACCCTAAAAGCAATACACTAATAATGTATTGTTATTTTTAATTCCCTTGGTCCGAACCAGATGCATAAGATTGTGATGGAGAGTCTTGATGGTCATGAATTAAAAGGCAATATAGATGTTCATTTTTCTTCCCAAACACTAGTTTCCATTTTTCCCCCAAATAAAATTTTATGAAATGAATGTGAGCTCCATGTAACATTGTTTTTGTCATCAAATACACAAGTAGCCTGGCCAGTGTGGCTCAGTGATTGAGTGTCAACCTATGAACCAGGAGATTGTGGTTCTATTCCTGGTTGGGGCACATGCCCGGGTTGTAGGTTTGATCCCCAGTAGGGGGTGGTCAGGAGTCAGCTAATTAGTGATTCTCATCATTGAAGTTTCTCTTTCTCTCTCTCCCTCTCCTTTCCTCTCTGAAATCAATTAAAAAAAATTTTTTTTAAATGCACAAGTAGCAGAATGCATTCACCTTTTTTTGTTTTCATATTCCAATAGAGAGGTGGTGGTCAATCCATATAGTAAGGAAAACATGACTTGGCAGAAACAATGTTAGAAATGGAGGGAAGGCAAGAGTGCTGCTTCTCAACCACAGCAGGGTTCAAATCAGTTAGCAAAACTAGACCTTCAGGTTTTCAAGAGTAAAATATAACTCAAATCCCATTCCTTCAGATCCCAACACTATTTCTATAACCTGGCCAAGGCCTTTAGTGATCTGTGGTTTGGTGATCTGATTACAAAGGATAATACACTACAAATGCCTTCTGTAGCCTCTATAATCATTATTCTTGCTAAAAGAAAAAACACAACCCATTGATGGTGATTTGCCAAACAAATCTCGCTAACTGGAAGGAAGTTAAATGCCTGGTTGGGCAAGTAAAAAGAAAAGAACTCAGTTTTGAGTTTTTCTAAGCTCCTTAAAGCTTTTCTAAGGTGTTGTGTTTCTTACATTATGAATTTGAATTTGTCAATCTGTGATAAAAAAAAGTTATGAAAGATTGGAGAAGAAAAGAGCTTTATTGAAGTACAAGTTTGTTTTTTGTTAATCCTCACCCAAGGATATTTTTCCATTGATTTTTAAAGGGAGAGTGGGAGAGAGAAGGAGAGACAAACATCAATGTGAGAGAAGTACATCGATTGGTTGCCTCCTGCACAAGCCCTGACCAGGGTCTGGGCTGGGGAGGAGCCTGCAATTGAGATATGAGCCCTTGACTGGAACTGAATCTGGGACCCTTTTGGTCTGCAGGCAGACACTCTATCCACTGCCCAACCGGCTAGGGCTTACTGGAGTACAAATTTACCTATTGCATCCTGTTTTATTGGTTAAGAAAAAAATCTAGGCAGACCCAAAAAGAACATTAATTCTAAACTATCACAATAGGTTATGGATTGATTATACTATGTTGTGAGGATTTAATGAGTTACTTTGAAAGTGTAAAATGTTATACAGATATAAGGCATTATTTTTTATTATTCACAGCTATGTTTTTAACTTGATAATTTACTGCTCAAAGGTATGGGTTGGGCATCTCAGACAAGTTATTTGGTTTCCAGAATTGTGATTTTATAACAAAATGAGTTTACAGAATATTTTGCATCATTGAATGAATTTATAACATAATCAAGGAAATAGTTTAAACAACTCTCACTTCTGGGACCTACATTTTTGGTATAGTTATTTATTAACAGAGAAGTTTATTCATAAGAATATCACTATCCATAATGTTGATTGTGGAATGTAAAAGAAATAGATTGTTGAAATTTCAGGACTAGATTTTAAAAATAATTATAGGTTTGATATTTGTTACATTTTTATTCTGATACGTCATTAGCACCCTAACATAAATGTATAAATAATGATTAAGAGTAATTTTTAAATTTTATTTTAGATTCCCTACATCAGCTAAGAAAAGCCTGTTTTTTATATTTCAAACTCGGTGGAGAGTGTGTTGCTGGTCCTGTTGGGCTGCTTTCTGTGTAAGTTGTTTTGACACAAAGGAAACATAGTCCAGATTTCCTTAGGATTGTTAAGAATTACTGCAAATTTTTCTTCCTTATATATTTCGTCATTTTATTATCCATTAGTATGCAAATCAGGATTCCCAGAGAAAAGAGAAAAGACAACATTTATGCCTCTGCTTTACTTTGGGGAAACAGCATTGATTAGAAGTTGTCGGTAGACGAGGCTAAAAACTTTGGTTAAAATAGAAGCTTGTTTTTTACCTGTGGGCTAATCCACATCTGATCTATGGGAGCCATGGATGACTGAAAAATTGTATTTAAAAATTAATTCCATTTAAGTGCAGGGACTCAAAAAACTCAGTGATAATTTTGACAGTGTAGATGTTGTCTTTTCTCACTTATCTATAATCTGAATGTCAGACTCCCATCAGCCAGACTCAAGATTACCGAAAGAAAACAACTCAAAACATATGACTCGTGTAAACCAGACTAAGAGCAGTTACTGAATTCTCTGACGGGTATATTCAAAGTAGTTTCTTGTAAAAATATGTTTTAAAAGTTCATCCCTGCCATCAAACTTAGCAGGCAGACACAAGCTTATAAAGGCCTCTATATGTAGAATGTTTAGCTTTATAGATCATACACATAATTGAAACACTTTTCTAGTAAATTTGATTTGTGTCTTACCAATATTTATGTTTTGTTTTTCTTCTATTACAGGCTCTCTCCTAATCCTCTAAGTTTAATTGGACACTTCTTTGCTGTTGCCATCTATGCCACATATTTTTGCTTTAAATCAGAACCTTGGATTACAAAACCCCGAGCCATTTTCAGTAGTGGTGCTGTACTTTACAAAGCGTGTTCTGTGATATTTCCTCTGATTTACTCAGAAATGAAGTACTTGGTTCTTTAAACTTAAAAGAGAGGGACCATTTGTGAATGAATATTTGGAACTCACCAAGTCCTAAGTGACTTTCGGAAGAGGATTTACGCAGCATAGTACTATACCACTTCTTGGAAACTCTTGGACCAAGACTGGAATTAATTTGTTTTTGAATTTATTTGTATATAAACATGTAAATATATACTTTAATTTGCAATTTAAAATGAAGGGTCAAATAAGATAGTTCAAAAGAAATGATTGTTACCATAAATTAGTGCTAATACTGAGAACAGTTTTTCTTTTGAATTCAGTATTTGGAATGAGTTATCGTGGGACATACAAATAAAATGAAGAATGAACCCTTGGGTCATTTTTGTTTCTTGTTGTGGACTTCTTTACGTAGCTTCAGGATGATGGAAAAGAAGACCACAGTGGAATGCAAAACGCAGAGGGAAACCTGTTCTGAGGCTGATCCTGATGCTGGGGGAAGTTGCCCTAAATCTCTGGACCTGATTTTCCTCATCTATCCAGGGAGGGAGTGTGATAAGGTTCTTTTCTGAGTTCTTGGAAAATAATCACAATTATACATTCATACAGGAAAGCAATTAAGGGCTTTGTAAGGTCCACTGCAGACTATTAATAAGCCAGACTAGGGTTGTTTGAAGAAACAGTGAATGAACCAAGAGCACCTCTAATGCCTGGTATAATGCCTTAAAATCAATTATATTTTTCCAAGTTTATGGTGTATTTGAAAAGATTATAGACTTTTGTGAGTTAATCCCAATATCACTAAAGTAAATGCTCCCCCTGAAATCAGAGCAGTAAAATATAACCTGGACTATTAAGTAATGACTTTAGTAGGGCTAAAATCACATGCAAGCTTTTAATAATACGATTTTATCTTTTTTAACTTTTAAGTTCTTTCAGTTGGAAAACTTTTTCTCTGGCCAAGTTAACTAGTGGACTCATTTGCATCCATCACTTTGCCTTGATTTAGCAGTGTCTGGCTTACTCAGTCCCTTGGTGTCCAAAGTTCTGTTTTCTGTTTAAAAACTCTCTTATAAGAGATACTGGAACCCCTGAGGTTGTCAGATTAGAAGAGGGACTGTGAGCCACGGACCCTAAGAAACTTCCTTGGTCTGTAGTCCACAGATTGTGTGGTCATGGCATTTGCTGCTAGTTTGACTATCACCAGGAGCCGACAGCCTGTCCTGGGTGTGTCCATAGCACCTACCAGGTTCATCTGACCTTCCAGACAAGGTGTTTGCGCAGTGAAGACATAATTTTCGAATAAACAGGAGCACTGGATACTGGCAATACTATTTTACTGAAAATCTGGAGTTGCACAAATAGTTCTTTAGAACATAAAACTAAATGAATTTATACGTACAGTCAGCATTTGTAAGAGGCAGTACAAAAGTGTGTTCTGCTTCTACATGATATAAATTGCATATAATACCATGATTTAAACAACAGTCCATTATCTATTCCATGAGATACATCTTACTCAGAATGTCTGATGTTTCCCACGATAAAGGGAAAACATGCAGTTTATATGGGCAGTTGAGTTTCATCCTCTTAATTCATTTTAGTGATGGTGGGAAGATTTAGGGATAATTTTTTCATTAAAGAAGTAGAAGAAGAAAAAGTTACAGGACCGTTCTGAACTCATCAAAAATGAAATTAGGCACGTGTGCTTCAGCAACCTAAAATAATAAAATGAGTTAAATTATTCAGTGTTATTCAGAACACATGCAACATTTCCCATATGAAAACTAAAGAAATGAGGATATCCTTCAGAGCAGGGGGAATCCTCGGGAGCACTGGCCTCAAGGGGTGGGCCATGCCTTGAGACCACTTCTGTTCCTGGTGTTCTCCATCCTGGTATCTATTTTCTTGGCACTGCTGACATCTCAGGATGCTGCCCAGCTCCCCCTGCCTGCAAACCTGAACTCTTAAAGGCACTTTGATCTGCGGGGAAGTACTAAGAGGTAATATCTCCAGGAAGATCAGGAAGTCTGGCAAGTGACCAAGCCAGAGGGGGATGAGAAGGCCCCCAAAGGCCCCCATTCCTTAGCTGTTCTTAGGGAAAACCCTGAGGGGGAAATGGGATGGGGTGTAGAGCTAGGCACTCTCCAAGTGCTGGAAATTGGTATTTTTTAAAAGCAGTGCTTAATTTTTTTTTATTATAAAGGTATTACCTGCTGATTAGAGGAAATGTAACAAATGCAGGAGTATAAGAAAGAATCTGATCTCAATCCCTTAAACTAAATTGATAATTATTTTGTATTGCATTCTTCCAGATTACACACACACACACAACTTAGGAAAACAATTCTTAAAAGGTGAAAAGAGGTGTGTCATTTTTGGAACAGTGGTCATATGTAACTTTAGCTGTGGCATGAACTTAATCCGGTTATGTGGAGAGAACATACCACACCTGGTTATTTCTCTACCCTGGCACTGAAGGAATTGTCTCCTGGACTCACTTCTCACTCCTGAACTGGGGAAGCTGTTGCCAGGGGTATGGTAGACATTCTGTCTCCTTGCGAAGCTCAGCATGGTGGAGAAGGAAGGATGTCTTAGAGCTGTGGGCTGAGCAGTGGCGAGGGGACAGGCATCCCCTGAGAATGAGCTACTGGACTTCACTCCTAAGAGTCGGGGCCACTCAATACCACCTTTTTACAAAAAGGGCATAATGCTGTTCTTTATATATCACTTACCCTCCTGGGTAGTTTTGTGTACCGAACATAGTCCTCCAGGAACAGAAGGGCACCCACAACATCTGCAGGCATTTCAGGGACCTTCTGGCTGTAACGGAACACTCTGGATCGGTTAACTGCGTTGCACATGGGAGACCCCCAGTCAGGATACTGAAATACGAACTCAACGACAGATGACTAAACGCAGTCCACGAAGAAACACCCACAAGAACACCTCGATTCATACCAACCAAGTCCTCCTATCCTGCTCTCCTGTCTCAGCGTAGAGGATAAACTCTGGGGTTCACATGGACCGGCCGTCTGTGTGGACTCACCCCTCGGTATCCCTCAGCACTTCATGGTTCAAAGACTGGCAGGCCCCTGAACAGGCCACGTTTCCCCATGCCCTCCAGCCTCTGCAGCTACCTTCGCTCTGCATGCTTATTTGAAAGTCAACTTCTAGACATCTCTCCAGTCCCAGCGTGGGTACTTCCTCCTCGGCGCGGTCCGCCCTGCTCCTGTGGGCGGATGGCCTTTTCCTTGTGCTCTCAGTGTGCCTGGTCTCTCCCACAAGCCCCTTACGTTTTCAGTTCATGTGCTGGTTTCCCCGGGGGCCTGGGTCACGTCTCACCGTTCTGTCTCCAGTACCTGGGACTGCCTGGACCAGAACTGTATATTTGAAGGTGGCAAGTAAAGACGTCATCTTGTCATTTTCCACATGTATCCTTACTCATGTACTTATTCACACAGTTATAGTGCCAGCCACTCTCTAGAGCGAGAATGCAGCAGAATGCACGAGGGTCTTCTGGTGCAGCTTACATTATTTTATCAAGATGAGTCTTTAGGTATGAGAACTCTTTCCAATTTCTGTACAGAGTGGCATTTTCTAAATAAAGAATGCTATGGAAATGGATTACTGATGTATTTCTCTAACGCTGTTTTGTTTGAAAAGAACGTTTAAGATGATTGCAACTGGAAGAGTTCCCACTGCTCTCAAGCTTTCAGGTGTGGCCAGGGCTACATTTGTATTTGCCCTGCTTGGAACCAGGGAAGGAAGGCGTCTCCATGTATCTCGAGTCCCTGCGTCACTTCACTTAGCCGAATCAGAAATCCTGAGCTGCAGCTTGACCCCTGTGACCTGGTGACCTCTCTCAGGTTGCCAGGAACACGCCCGACTAGAGCCACGCTTACTCCTTTGTAGTCATTAGCGAGGAAGAAACAGGAGGTGGACCCGCCAACCCCTGACAGACGGCGCACTATGACGGGGTGGGCGGGGGTGGAGGTGATTGGAAACCACCGCCCTGGTGCCACCTGAACGAGTCCTTGGCCTCCTCCTCTCCCCGTGGCCCTGGGCGAGATGCATCAGATTTTGGGGGCCTGTTACTTTCCTTTGCAATTGCCCTTATTTTATGATTGTGACAATTTCATTATTGAGATTTCCCCATCCTTCCAAGTGCTCTTCTATTTTTCAATTGTCAAAAAATAAATTTGCTCTTTGAAAAAGGCTGACCACATGTCCTAGAAAAATATCCAGTGTTGTTCCAACCATGAAATAAGTCCGGGGAGGACTGGCCTGGTTGAGGCCCACGGAGAAAAGTTGGCAGGATTTAAAACGAATATAAAGTCAGCCGCTGGTATACAGTGGATGCCAAGGACCCAGTACTGCGATTCTAGGTGCACTGAGGAGGACCTGGAATGAAGGGGTGTGATAACCTGTCCACCCTAAGGGGAGGGCTTTGGAATCTGGGAAAACACATTTGAGGTTGGCCAAACTAGTAACAAACTAGAACCCCGGGGGGGAGGGGGGTCACCAGTACGTCAGGAACAGGTGGAGGGGCTTACCCACAGAAAGAGAAGACCCAAGGCAGTGGTGACAGTAACAACTTGTGGTGATGCCGCAAAGGAAGGAGACTGCATTTATTCTAATTCCAAAGGGTAGGAGAAGGCCCAGTGAATGACGTTTTCTGAGATGGGATGGCATTTCCCGCTTATTGTGTGCAATCAGGAACCTTTTAATGATGAGAGCGACTCTACCAGTGTCCGGTGTTGCCTTGGAGGTAATGAGTGCCTCATCGAAGGGCGTGTCCCCGTGGAGGCGGGAAGACTACCTGCGGGGACACCTGAGAGCTGACTCATGCCTGTGGCCAGAGGCAAATGAAATGGCCTCTGAACTGACGTCCGATCAGCAGAGGGCTGGAAGACCATCCTCGTCGTCTTTAAGTCACACCGACACAAGTGGCCAGATGGCAACCTTCCAGGTTGGAATGTGCGACGTGACAGAATTTCAGTTAGCCGGGATGAGCCGTTAGGGTACCAGAGAAGGAGGCTCAGGACCCAGCATCTCACGCAAATAACTTTTTGGGGAGGGGGGAGAACGGAAGGTTTACAGCTGTGTATTCAATAGGAACTGGGTGTGATTTCTGTCTCATTACACAGCGGGGCTCGAGCTGTGTCCAGCGTCTGACAGACGTGCGCCCTGCCTCCCACTGAGGGTGTGGAGCTGTCCCTGGCTGTGGCCCAGCCAGAGCACGCAGGAGCCTGAGGTCTGAGAGGCATCCCCGCACCAATCATGGTCGTGACTCATTCATGCAACGTCCCTGTGAGTGTACCTGGGGCGCCCCGGGCAGGGCAACTGAGGAGGGGCCCACCTTGGTTTCCTTGAAACAAGGAGATGTGCCCTGACTTGCTTTACTGAGCAGGCTGCGCAGCCCCCCCCCCCCACCTGCCCGGCGAGGCACTAAGAGGAAGCTGGTGTCCGGGGCACGCCCCTCCCGTACGGTCCCATGCACTCCTGGCCGACGTACCTGGTACACTGCTCCACTGTGGAGCGGATGAACTGGCCGATCAGCGCCAGGAACTGCTCCGTGTACCGCGAATGAAACTGCTTCAGCAGGGTGAGCAGTCCCAGGACCAGCGGTGGCCAGTCCACGGGGTCAGCAGGTTTTCGGCAGACCATCCCTGCAAGGAACCACAGACCACCAGTTACACCTCAGGCCGAGGGCTGGTCTCTGGCGATGTCCACTCAGTAGGGCCGCTCCTGAACTGCAGCATGTCTAGGCCACATTTTGGAAGGAGTAGTCACCCTGGACTACATTTTGAATTAGACCCGGGATTGGTGGAGGCTGCTCGTGGTCTGAAGGATTCAACACAATATTACTCAGTTTTACAATGACCATCAGTCTGTCTTTTGGATTATATAATTACAGCATGCGATTGTAGAAAAATTTAAAGATATAAAAAATATAAACGAGACTGACTGGTGTGGCTCAGTGGTTGAGTATCGACCTATGAACCAGGAGGTCACAGTTCAACTCCCAGTCAGGGCACATGCCCAGGGTTGTAGGCTCGATCCCCAGTAGGGGGCGTGCAGGAGGCAGAGCCATAATCAGCTGCCTAGACTTTACAGAAAGGAGAGAAGCCAAGGCCCCGCACACTTTACAAGTTGAACAATTAATCACTGGAAATAAAGGTGGACTATGGTAGGCTGATATGAAATCCACTGTCCCCATTTCATGGAGGGGCATTACGTTTCAGAGGCCCAAAGAGATGGATTTTATACTAGTAAACATACATTTAATTAAGAAAATATCTCATATGTGACATAGCATTCTATACAAAGAGCTGTTTTGTTAGTTATTGATCTATTGATATTGTTACTTATTGCAAATAATATATCATCTCATACCTAGGTTTTTGTTGTACTGAAGTTTTGGCAATTGAGCGATCAGAAATAGGAAGTTGACAACGGGGAAATAGGGTAGGCGCTTGGTTGTTATGTATATCTGGAAAGAGAAAGGTACAAAAAATGGATGTTTTTCATACTGCACAACACTGCAGAACACATCTACAAATGGAAGGGTTCCTTCTTATTTCAATTTGCTTTTTAGACCACCTAAAACTAGGATGTTCCATTAATTTGCTGCCTTCAGAGTTTATTTAACATCAATGGATCCCCGCAAACATAAATACCTAATAACAATTAGCCCTCTGGGAAAGGAACAACTTTGCTGAGAGATTAACAGCTACTCCCCACTCCTCACAATCCTCTGAATGCCACTAACAAAGGGAGGGAGGAAAAGAGTGATGAGCAAGAGTGGGCTGGGAAGGAAAGCAAGTACAACAGTCAAGGCAAAGCTGGAGGGAAGGAGGGAAGAGTGAGGGCAGAGGGGCGGGAGGGAGGCAGAAGGAAGGAAAGCTCCACATGGCCGCACGTGGCAGGACACACGCAGAAAGCAAGCAGATGTCTCCTGTCATTTGCTGTGCCCTGGGCAGTGTCACAGAACAGTCTCCCTCCCAGTTCACCTGGCAGGAGGTAGCTACTTCACCATCTCCCTCCTCCCCAGCAGCCTGAGTGCAGGGTCCAGTCTGGCTAGGGAGCAGGACTCGGCTTAGACTGCCTGGCTCCACCCTAGCTAGAGCGGAGCCCGGGGAAGCGATCCACCTCTGAGCCTCGGCTCCTCACCCAACAATGGCATGTTTCACAGAACTGCTGTGAGACCGAGATCAACCTGGCCAAGATCGGGGACGGGAACATGATCCACCTCTGAGCCTCGGCTCCTCACCCAACAATGGCACATTTCAGTGCTTGGCTCGTTGTACGTACTCGGAAAATGTGAGCTTAAATGTGAGCTATTTAGGTTCATAATCTTTTAACCAAAAAACCCAGGGGATCATCCAGATTTCAAAACTTCACACATTATAGATTTTACAAAGGTAATATAGGGCTAGATAACACCCTATAACCAAATTCACCAGAACATGAACATTCACAGGAACAGGTGTTGCCACCAAAGGAGATCTGATACCATCTCGTGAAAAAACGTCCAGTTCTCAGAGGACTCCGGCAGTCAGAACTGCAGGCGAGTTTGGAGCCGCAGATTACACTGGTGATTACTCTCAGACACAACGGGAAACATCGTTGGGCAGGAAGGTTCAATGCCACCGTTTGGTTGCAATTCAAGTATCAAACCCTGGCCAAACCTAAAAGGAACCTCTTACAGACAGAGCCCGTTTTGCTTTCTAAGAGCTCTGACAAACACTGTTATCATTTGAGTCCCTCAGCCAGAGTCGGGCAGGGAAGGTGTGAGCACACCCTCCCGTTACCTGTGGGGGGAAAAGGAGCTCAGAGGGGCGGGGACTTGAGTGGAGGGAGGTGCTGGGATCTGAACCCAGGTTCTTCCAGGATTTTAGCCCAGTGATCTGCTACCCGGGCCAAAGCGCCTCTGTGGACCACATGGTCTCCCACCACAACGTTTTATATTTTAATCATCAACCTTGTTCAGTGGGTTGTGAATGCCAGCGGCCTCCAGGTAGGCTGTGATTTCATACAGGAGCGTGTTATCTTCTTTGGGGTAAGGCAGGGAGGGGTCCTGGTAGTGGGCTTCGATGTCTGCTAGGAGAGCCCTGCGTGGAAGAAACACAAAGCGGAGATACGTGTTAGAGACTCCCGGAGTTTTACAACAGTCAGTACAGACTGAGATGTAACCTCTCAGGGCCTCAGTGCCCTCATCTGGAAAATGAGGGCTTGGTCCTGCTCCTTCTCCAGTGCCAGGCCTGCGACTGGGCATCCGTGAAAAACTTAACCTCAAATTGCTTTATCTTCTGGAATTAACCCAGATCAAATGCTTTCACCACTCAAGTTTTATGAACTGACTGAACTGTTTGACCAAGAAGCATGCATTACTGATCTTAACACATTGCAGACGGATCACAAGAATTCTCGTGTTTTCTGTTCTAAGGCTTGTGGCCAATCATACTTTAAAAAGTATGGCCCTAACCGGTTTGGCTCAGTGGATAGAGCGTCAGCCTGCAGACTGAAAGGTCCCAGGTTCGATTCCGGTCAAGGGCATGTTCCTTGGTTGCAGGCACATCCCTAGTAGGAGGTATGCAGGAGGCAGCTGATCGATGTTTCTCTCTCATTGATGTTTCTAACTCTATCCCTCTCCCTTCCTCTCTGTAAAAAATCAATAAAATATATATTTTTTAAAAAATAAAATAAATAAAATAAAAAGATATTAGCTTGTAAGAACATGTAATAAATAACTTCAAAATGCAATGGATATTTAATTTTAAAGCGTGTCTTTAACATTTATGTAAAACATTTTTTGTACTCGTTCAATAGAAAGTTATCTGGCCACTGGGTAAAGCTAGCAATAAAACTACTGGTCTGCAATGTGTTAAGTAGGAAGCTTGAAATGAGAACAGGTTGCTGGGAGGAGGATGACTGTGCCCAGGATGCGTGCCCAGAGTCACGCCTAGCAAAGAAAACACTTCCAATTGCCCACAGGATGCTCAGTGACTCAGTCCTGCGGAAAGCCAAGTGGTAACAGTTGACCCTCAAACAACAGGGACCCCCTTGAGCAATCGGAAACCCATGTATAACTTTTGGCTCCTCCAAACCTAAATACTAATAGCTTACTGTTGACCAGAAGTCTTTCTGATTACATACACACTGATGAACACATTTTGTATGTTGTATGTATTATATACCATATTCTTAAAGCTAGAGAAAAGTGTTAAGAAAGTCATAAGAGAAAAAACACACAGTATTTATTGAAAAAAAATCTACATTAAAGTGGACCCAAACAGTTCAAACCCATGGTGCTCAGAGGCCAACTGTAATTGCTTTCTCAATCTGTGCAAGTACCTAGTACGGTGTCTGGTATGTATTAAGTGATCAATATCTGTTGGCTGAAGAAATGAATCCATCAAAACACACACACACACAAGGGACAGACAATACTGAGGAAAGAGATTTGTTATCCATGGGAAGGCGGCCTATTCATCCAGAGAGCCTTCTTACCCAAGAAGAACTTAAAAGAGTAGGTACTGAAGAATCTGGCTCTTTCCAATGCTGGCACTTACTTATTGAGATTTTCCAGGGCGGCTGCCAGATGTTTGGAGTCAAACCGACAGGAGTAATTTAATTCGTTGGCAATCTGTTGTCTCAGAATCTGCATCTGCCCAACCTGTGAACAAGCGAGAGAAAGAACAGGTAGGGCAGGTCGGCATCTCAGAGCGAGGGTAAGGAGGCAAACACCAAGACAACTTCTCACTGGAGGATCACACGTTCCACCGAAAAATGCAGGGACCGCCCGGACTGGCTCCGTGCTGAGAGCCCGCGCCAGGAATGCCGGATGGACTCGTGTGCCCACCTCAGCTCGCCCCAGGGTCTAGTATTTACAAAGGGGCCAGGATGCTCAGCGTTCATGTGTCAAAGGTGTCTGTGTGGAGCTCTCTGTTTGCTCTCCGGGAATAAGTTCTCCAAGTTTAGTAGCTGCTAGGAGCAGCCCTACCTCCTTTATTCGTCCTCATCTAAACAAGTGCTAAGGATGCCATTTCCCTCGGATACTCTCAAACTTGGTGAATGTGTGTTCCACATCACCCAGGAATAAACATCATGTAATAATCTGGGTTAAAAAATAATAATCCACATAAAGTCTACCAAGAAAGTCCCCTAACTATGCTAACCCCTAGTCTAGGGGTCCTTAACCTCGTTTTTGTACCTTGAACCCCTACTGGGATCCGGGGAAGCACACAGACCCTGTCTCGGAATAATTCTTTCATGTGTACAAAATAAAGCATATAGGATCATGGGAGCCAATTGTAACAAAAAGTAATGATCAGACTATAAAAAACAGACTTACGATACAGTTAGGTCAGCACAGCGCATTAACCACTGCAATTCCCAAGGAACAATGAGAACAGATGACCCTGGACATGTCTATGTTAGGTGATAGAACCTCTCTGGGATCTGGTTTGAGGTGGATTTCAGCCTGCTCCCATAAACTTGTTGGCATCACACAGACAACAGTGTAACTTTCTGTGCCAGTAAATTTCTCATGTTCCATTCTAGGAAAGGTATCCCTAAGCGGTGAGTGATGGGGAGCAGAGGGGCGGGAGGGGAGGCTGTTTTACAAAACCAGCAACAACAAAGGGGAAATGAACACATTTACTCTGAGTTGCTGGGAGCAGAGAAAAAGAGAGCGGCCTTGTCTACAAACAAAAAGACAAGTTATCATTTAGATAAATGGAGCTTGTAACAGTTACATGTGTTAAATGACCTCAAATGTATTACTTTCGACCATTATTCTTACCAGACTATCATTCTTCTTGGGTGAGGTAAATAAAAGCCTATGTAAAAAATGCTATTTATAAGTAAGAAACCGTTTGTTACAGAAAAATATTATTTTAAAGCCAGAATAGGGCAAGCCAAGAAAATAGTGGGTACTCGCAAGCCACTCAAAAATGTGCCTCCAACCTTGTATCTGGCCCATCTAATTCCTTGCTTAACTCCTGATACTCTATGTCAGGGGTTCCCTTAAAAGCACCAATCTAGAATGGAAACAAAGTCAGCTTAACAGAACTTGTTCTCATGTAAAGCTCACTGAGTACCGGTGACCAGCACTTTCTCCTCTTGGTGCTTCCTCCAAGCCTCTCATACAGCACCGGAGCTCCTACCCTTTTACCAGGAATCGCCTATTTAGAGGTATTTGGATTATCGCGTTTGCCAAGATTTCTCTAGAAATACAGCAGCCACTAGGCACATGTGGCTATTTATTTAAACTGATTAAAATGAAATAAAATGAAAGGTTCGGTTCCTCGGCCCCCCAAGGCACGTTTCAGGTGTTCAAAATCAACACGTGGCTAGTGGCTACGGTTGCTATTGAACAGCAGATTCTTTCCAAAGTGACAAACTTGTCATTGGGGCGTTAGGCAAAGGTCACTAGGACACAATACTTGGCTACTGCAGAATCACCAGCAATGACCACGAACCGCGGTCCGTAACGGACAGTGGCCTTCGAACCGCCTGGCCACCAAGCAGAAAGCGTCCAAGCCTTCCCCGAGAACCCGGCCTCCCTCGGCTCCCGCAGAGGGAGCCGCAGGCCCGTCCGGCCTCAGGCCACTCCCCACTCTGCCTCAGTTTTCCCGAGATTAGAAACCCAAGAAGCTCTCAGTATCCGGAAGTCACCTGGTGCCGGAACATCAGGCTTCATAACAAGAGGCCAAAGGCTCCTAGTGTTGCCTATTCGGTTTGTTTCTAAGTAAATTACACACACACACACACACACACACACACCCTCCCTGAAGTGATGGGAAATACATTGTGAATTTGGCCAAGACAACAATGAGTATTGACTCAATGAGCAACTTCTGTCACTGGGAACAAGAGAATGGAACTTTTGCAAATTCCTATGGCATTCTAGACTTTTCCTTTGGTCCGGGACACTTTTAACCACGAGTCGGTTTTCCCGCAGGAAATCTAGTAGACAGACTGTCAGTAGGCATTCTGAGGAGATAGGTAGCATTTCTTTTAACTTTGTGTCACCCAACGACTGACGATGCTTTGTACACAACGAGGCCAGGAACGGGCTGTCGAATGTCTCGGGTCATCAAGCGACGAGGGAAGGACACTGGGAAGAGTCAGAGCATCCGTCACAGTGTCAGGCAGGAGAGCAGGGAGCGGATTCTGCAAGTTGATTTTCATGCAGCAAATTAATCTCCTCATTTCACCTTCCTGTTCATTTCCAGGGACGCAGTGTCCTGTTTGCGGTGTAAGGACAATTTATGCCCCAGAGAACCTGGCTTTTAACATCTATGCAGTCAGAGGGGAAGGAGATAAACGATCTGTAACCGGACAGAGCAGTCACGGAATGGACTTTTTTTGTGAGATGGATTATTAATTCCCCATTTCCTGTGTGAAAGCACTTCTTGCCAAAAGGCATTTCAGAAAGAAACAGATTCCTTGAACAAAAAGAAAACCACAGGCCAATGAAAAGCATAGTCAAGAACAGCTCCAAGAGAGGAAGATAAAGAGACAAACAAATTACAGAAATAATGACAAATTGAAGTATTTTTGTTTTAATGACAAAAAAAGAGTGGCTTTCTTTGAGCAACAAAATTATAAGAAATTGATAATTAAAAAAAACCACAGCATTATCACCCTTTCTTCCACAACATACCTTCATTACAGCCTCGAGATAAGCTGTCCAAATCTTCTGTGTTTTGGCAATGGCGGAAAAATAAATTTTATTCGAATTTGCTGAAAGGTTAAAATACAATTTTCTATTTAGTGAACTTGGAAAGGTTACAGCGTCATCTGCACCTCAGGCTGGTTTCGGAACACTTACCGACAATGCTTTTGAGGGGGCTGACAGCGTTCATGAGGGTTTTTAAAGTATCCTGAACAGTTTTGTCTCTCATGATAATTTTCTGAAACATACTGAGGAAATTCTAGAACAAGAAGAAGGCAAAATCAAAGGACCAAATATAGTGAATAAGATGAGCAAGCACTCCAGTTAACTAAACGTTCAGTAGCACACAGACTGGCCTACGTCACTCCACACTGTAACTAGGGTCACGGGAAGCAGCCACTTCCGGGTCCTATCAGAAACACCCACTTTGGGGAGGAGCTAGTTGCTGGCTTCAATGAGAAAGTCTTATTTTCCCAAGATGGAACTCACAAAAACCATCTGCCCACAAAAATACTAAGCTGGCTGTGAAATTCTAGTTGATTCTCGTGCTTACACACCTACCGGAGTCTCATACACAAGGCAGTACGGGAAAGGATGAAGGAAAAGCCGGGCGGCCCGCTCCCATCTCGCCTAGGGCAGCAGAAAACACACACGAAGGCCAGAGCTCACCTGGAGCTCCTTTACGATCATAAAGCACAGCAGCCTGTCCAGCCCGTTCAGCCCGAAGGTCCCCAGCGTGGTCTGGATTTCTGAGAAGAGGCGGCTGCTGGTCACTTCTTGGTGCGTTTTCATATCATACCAGGTGTTCAGCTGGTCGATGTGACACGTCATTCTACAACACAAAACACACCCAAAGCCCAGAAGCCGCTGAGGAATCATCCTTAAGAGATGGAGGACTCAACGGCTTTGGGGCATCAGACATGAAAAACAGCAGGGTCGCCGAAACTGGTTTGGCTCAGTGGATAGAGCGTCAGCCTGCAGACTGAAGGGTCCCAGGTTCGATTCCGGTCAAGGGCATGTACCTTGGTTGCAGGCACATCCCCCGTGGGGGGTGTGCAAGAGGTAGCTGATGGATGTTTCTCTCTCATCGATGTTTCTAGCTCTCTATCCCTCTCCCTTCCTCTCTGTAAAAAATCAATATATATATATACACACACACACACACACACACACACACACACACACACACACACATATATATATATATAAAAGAAAAACAGCAGGGTCATGGCTCGTGCTGAATAACCTCTGCATCCAGGCACCCAGTGTATGCACCTTCACGGTGATGCCCGGGGGACCGGGGCGGTACGCTGCATTGCACCCCCTTTTCCTGCCCTGCACTATGTCGCTGGTTGGGCTATTGCTTGGAGTCATGCCAAGAGGACAAGGTTAGACTTGGTTGTCAGGCTGGAGGACTTTAGTCTCTCCATGGGGTCTTTCTTTAAATTCCCAGAAACTGGGGACAAGTCATGTGTTATTTCCACTCTGGTAAGAAAGAAACTTTGAATCCTATGTAACACTTGAGAGTACAATGACAAGCCATTTCCTCTTTTCTCCCAGTTCCGGTAGCAACAATGACTCCGTTTAGACTCGGGAGCGTGACCATGACGATAAGCAGCCGACAGTATCTGCTGCGCCCTGCTTCCAGGCCGGGTGCCGGGCTAAGCTTCTCCGTGCTCCTTTTCTTCCTCACGGTAGGAAGTGGCCCTTTCTTTACAGGTGAGATAACTGAGGCTCAGAGAGGCCCGATTCCAACACCACACTCTCAACCACTATTGTAATGGCTCCAAACGTGGTGTCGGGACCTAAATCACTGGTAGACTATGTTACAAGCAGGTGGCCAAACCCACTCCTGGGGAGTCTGACGGGGCAGGTCTGGCATGGACTCCCAGCCCTGCAATTTCACACTCCACACACGACATGCCCAATTCTAAGAACCAGAATGCGACTTGACTGAAATGGAACTTGGGGGGTAGTAAGAGCCGCGAGGACTGGGGGATGTAACTTTGGAAGTCAGTGAGAAGAGCGAGAGATTTCCAGAACTGCACACGGAAACCTTTCAGCTTCGAGGTCGCCCTCCATCGCCCAGCGCTGGCACTCTGTGTCCCCCACGAGGCTCCCAGCACTGATGACCAAGTCAACACTGACACGAAAGCCCCTATCGTGCTTAAACCCTCTGTGGCTATTAGTGTGGCATTAGGGGGTAGTTTTCTAGAAAAGATTCCGTGATCAACTCGTGGGCACCAAGAAAGGAGGAGCTACAGGAGGTTTGGATCAATTACTCTTAGACAACACTCATTTCTGATGGGGTTTTTGGATGAAGTTTACGTATTGACAAGGGCAGTTTTGACTATTTAAGTTTTTGTGACTCTATAAACTGTGACTCACTGCATGCAAACCTATGTCCTACGTGGTCTGCTCTAGAATGCCACAGGACTTAAGAGCTGGGTTCCTGGTGTGTATTCTGGGTCCACCACTTACTAACTCTGTGATTTTGGGCAAGTGACTTATCTTTTCTGTGCCTCAGTCACTTCATTTTTAAAATGGAAAGAGTAACAGAGCCTACCTCATAAGACTCTTGTAATGAGTAAGTGAAAGAACGCAGATCATGTTCTGGGAAGAGAGCACCAGGTAAGTGCTCAGGAAAGGGTTAGTTCTGGCTATCAAAGGTGCCTCGGTGCGGGCTGAGAAACACGGGGTCATCTTAAAAGGCCAGGATACGAACCGACAAGTGCAAGACCCTGTGACTGGAGTGTGTGTGTGTGTGTGTGTGTGTGTGTGTGTGTGTGTACGCCAACGCTACTAGGTACAGATAAGCAATTTGTAATTTAAAAGGTAATTTGATATATTGGGATGTTCGCTGGTCCAAGCAAGTAGAATGTTAAATGGTGAGGAGAGGAGCATAGGTGGCCACACAAACCTTAGGGTTGTTTTGATCTCTCTTTCTTTGGACTGAGGAAACTATGTGGACTCAAAAAGCGAATTTCAATAAGCAAAGCTGTGACCTGAGTGTAGGCAACACATGTGTAGACTTGGATCGTCCGTTCAAGGCCAGTGGAGTTCAGATGCACCTACTTTGGGTCTGTGATCCGTAAGATTTCTCTGCAGAGCCGACCGATAAACGTCACAGACTCATCCACAGGGGTAAACTTTGGTATTGGAATATGAGTGGACTGGTACATGCTTTGCCAGTCTTGAATCTGGAAAAAAAATAACAAATATCTGGTACATCTTTGACCAGGTAACCTAGGTATGCTTTCCCCACAAAGTTTTATAAGGATGATGTTGCATAAAGAGCGACAATGAGTGCTCCTTAGTTTCAAAAACTGTGTGAATAGTCATTCCAAAATGCCATATATAACATTTATTAAAAGAAACAGTTGTGAGAAAGTAAGATGAATGAGGATAAGTAAGAAGAGACACAGGGACTTCTGGCTTTTGGCACCTGACCTAATATGTGTCAATGTAACAAAAATCCAAAATATCATAAGGGTGGAAGGTACTTAATGTTTCAATGCTTGAATCATCAATTCCCTACTTGGAGCATATAGAATAGCTCCTTGCTAACTACTAAAATCTAACTTCTCAGGAAAATGCAAATCAAAAACACATGAAATACCACTTCATACCAAATAGGATGGGTCTAATATTTTTTTTTTTTTTTAAAAAGGAAAATAAGTGTTGGCAAGGATGTGGAGGAATCAGGCAATTAGAACCCTCAGATATTGCTGGTAGAAATAAAAATGGTGCAGGCACTGTGGTAAATAGCTTGTTGGTTCATCAATAAGCTACACACAGAATTACTATATGGCCCAGCAATTCCGCTCTTAGGTATATATACTGATCAAACCCAACTGACCCCTAAGTCTTCTGAATTCTCGATCACTTGAGTTATAACAATGACGACTAATGGATTCATTCTGCAGCCATTTAGGCATGTTTTCTCCGTAGGACAGTGAACTCCCAGAGGTCAGGTATCATATAAACTTTGAAACCCTCACAGCTCCTGAAGGTACTCTGAAGGTATTTGTGACTTTCTAGTGCTTACTGATTTTTAGTCACTGTTTAAATACACTTCCTTGTTGGCATTTCTGAGGTCTAGGGTATGTATTTTAAAAGTCAGAAATAACAGACATAGTCAAGAATTTCAAAATGCACTTAGATACCTTTGTTCTTAAGAAGTTATTACACTCCTGCTCGACATTGTAATTGATAATACGAGATACTTCTTCCTGCCAAATCTTCAGAGCATAAATGTTGACATAGTCCTGTATGTATTCAAAAGAACGGTGAAATCCGTCCATGGTCGCTCCCAACTCTTTCAGCTTGGGCATCAACTCACTTGGCTGTGCAAAAGGGGAAACACCAATTCTATCATACTGCAGGAGACTGTCAACCACTAATATCCACACTGACTTTAAACGATCCCCTAAGAGACCACACTGATAGTTCAAGACAGCCTTGGAAATACCCATTTCCTACCCATCTAGGATGAGAGGTAACCAAGGTCCGACATTCAAGGAATAGATTTCATTCACCTGGGAAGAAAGCCTCATACAAAAGAATATAAAAAATTAATGCTGATTTCTCGCACATCATTTGATGAGTATATCTATCTTAAAACACTTCAACTATTTTAAGTTGAATTTCCTGATGTGAAATGTACCCTATATATAAATTTTAGGCCTATTTCTTTTTTCTCCTGAGAAAAATTACCATATTCCTTAATACACTGAACAAAATAAAAAACTTACTTCCTATCTGGTTTATGATTAAGTTCTGTATCTAGAAGAAGTAACTCTGAATTACAAACATCAGTTCAATTCTTAAGTTAGGGGATCAGCCCTGGCTGGTGGCCGAGTTGTTTGGATCATCGTCCCATACACAAAACGAGTTCGATCCCTGGTTGGTGTATGGGGAGGCAACTGATGGATGTTTCCCTCTCACATCAAGGCCTCTCTCTCTCTCTCTCTCTCTCTCTCTATCTCTATCTCTTTCTCTCTCTCTCCCCCTTTCTCTCTAAAATCAATAAAAACATATCCTCAGGTGAGGATTAAAAAAATTTTAGGGGATCACCAGGTAAAGAAAAACAGTGCCGATTTTAGAAAGGATTTTTTCATAATATGAATAGATGACCATATGGGATCAAAAAGCACATCTACTGATTGTATTGAAAACCAGCTATCAGATATCTGTTACGAGGAAGGGTCTTGTTCACAATAGTTAAAAGTGAGGCTCTAGTCCATTTTTTTTCAAACTGAATGGACAGCAAGAGAAAGGACAGACGTAGTTTGGTCATCTGGTACCTTGGCTCGAGGGTTGAAGATCAATCCCCGATGAAGAGCAAAAGCAACACGTTTAACGAGCTCTTTCCTTATCCCGTCTTCCAGCAACTGTTTGGGATCCACCTGAGTGCACATCAAAGAGCAATAAACGGCAGTGAGGAAAAGCCGGCCCCGAGTCCGGAGGGAAGAACTTGCAGTGGAGCGCTTTCCACCTCTTTTCTAAAGGACTGGGCCTCATTCCCTTCCTGTCCCTCTGAGATCTTGCTCCGCAGGACAGAATTATCAGGCCCGTCCCCTCTTTAGGATCCGGTTTATCTCAGGAAAACTCATGATAACTTTACAACATGACGTTTCAAAGGTGATGGGTGGGTATGGAAAGTTTCAAGTTGCCTCACTTTTAATCACTTCGTTACAAGTTAAATTTCCTTTTCTTATCACCAGGAGGGGGCAGAATAACGGGGCTGCAATTGAAGTCAGTGCGTTTTTCCTCTGGATGTTACCTCAGAGCCTCTATAGCCATATGGGCAACTCAAGGTTTGGGTTGGATGCTCTGCAGATGGAAAAATTCTCTCTCCTTTCAGCACTCTGGGAATGGTGTTGGAAATTAGGGAGATAAAATATGAAAGCAAATCTGTTCCCTAAGCTTATTTTGCTGATTCTTTTTTTCTGTAATGAGAAAACATTTGTTATTCCCCAAAAGACAGTCTCCTATCAGATCCATAAACATTAAATAGCTTCACGGCAACCTTTGGATTCCGTGAGACCTGTCTCTCTTTTTAATCTGTAAAAAAGCATTATTTCAGAACGTCATAAAGGTAATTGATGGGTTCCATCTGCATTTGGTTATGTCTAAACTTCAAGGAAGATAAATGCAATGAAAGCTGCAGAATTACAAAAGCCAGAAAAACATGTTGCACAACAGCATGGCTATGCAATCAGCAAAATCCAGACTGGGAGAGACTCCCGGTTGAAGGCCTGGGGTCTTCAATAGAAAAAAAGAATAAAGAAACCTGGAGATTAAGACGTAAAAGACACGATATATATATTTTAAATGTAAACTATAGCATCGAGAGATTTACTTTTGGATAATAAAACTATAAACAGAGAGACTGAAATTAGGTCAGAGCACATGTGGGGGAGGATGGGGTGGGAGCTGGCTAAATTATGTGTCTTGACTTGAGTGTTGGTGAAAACAAATGATATTTACCTTATAATAATCTACTAAGCTACACAATTGTTTCTGCAGCTTTTAATATCTATGCTTTATATCCCAAGAAACTAGAAACACCAATTAGAAAGGATCTATGCACCCCTATGTTCATAGCAGCACAATTCACCATAGCTAAGATTTGGAAACAGGCTAAGAGCCCATCAGTAGATGAGTGGATTAAAAAACTGTGGTACATCTACACAATGGAATACTATGCTGCGGTAAAAAAGGAGTTCTTACCATTTGCAACAGCATGGATGGAACTGGAGAGCATTATGCTAAGTGAAATAAGCCAGTCAGAGAAAGATAAATATTACATGATCTCACTCATTTATGGAATATAATGAACAACATAAACTAATGAACAAAAACAGATCCAGAGACAGAGAAACATCTATCAGACCGTCAAACCTCAGAGGGAAGGTAGGGAACGGTGGGGGTAAGGGGGAGAGATCAACCAAAGGACTTGTATGCATGTATATAAGCCTAACCAATGGACACAGACAACCGGGGTGAGGGCATGAGTGGGGAGGATGGGGGAGTAATGGGGGGATAAGGACACATATGTAATGACTTAATCAATAAAGAAATTTAAAAAAAATAAAATAAAGTTGGCGAAATAACATAAACAAAGGTAAATTATAAATAAATATAATCAATGAGAGTAAAATAAAAGAAATAACGTGAAGTTTTCAAAGAAATATTCCTCATCAGAACAGGTGTGATGAAAAGGAGTTCAACGTTTTCAGGAATCTAAAGGTCTCCAATGGACCTTCCTGTTCTCCCTAGATTTTCACTAATCTATGGAGTGTTCGCAGCAGAGAGAAAGCCCCCCTCACACACCCCGTTCCTCACATTTCTAACCTTTCCCCTAAAGTTAGCAACAGGTAACCATTTTCATATGGATCTTCCAGAACTTTCTCTATTCATTTACATACATAAATATTTGTCCTTAAATACATATTTAACTTCAAAAATCTAAATGGGATCACACACACACACACATACATACACACACACACACTTCAGCAATTCACTGTTTTCACTTTAATTCCTGGAAATCTTCCAGTGGCAAATTCATTTTGAATGGCAGCAGGACCATCCACAGCATGAACACACCAGGATGTATTCAGCCAATCCCTTACCATTAAATACTACTTAGATTAATACTATTTTGGGGGCTAACTCTAACAATGTACACATATCTCTGTGTACATCTCACTCGCTTTAAGTCATGACTAAAGTGAACTTAAGCTTTTTACAAGTGTCTGAAATAGATCCTTAACATTGGGAGGTTCCAGATGAGTAAGGGCCCTGGGTTGTCAGACTGGCAAAGACAGTCCTCTCCTGGGGGGAATGGGGTCAGTACGATATGCCCTCTGCTCTTATTACCCAAAAGTGTGGGCAAATGATTTACACCTTTCTTAAGCAGTCTTTGCTTTGATCATTAGTGCTAAATGTTAGGTTTTATTACATCCTTCTTATACGGGTCACTTTACATGTGAGATACTTAATCTGGTCCTAGGATTTATCACTACTTTATGGATTAGTCAGAAGTGGTAAGTTACATGTATAATTTCTCCGTATCAACTGGCATCAGGACTAAAGCATGTTTAACGGAGTCTATTAATACTCCAGGGGTAAATAGTAGTTCTTTAAAGCACTTCCAGAGATCATATACTATAGTTCCATATTATCTTTAGGTTCATTTCCTTTATTTTCTTGGATTTTATTAACCTGAATGTTACTCTGGCGATAGCTTTACATTTTATTAAAAATCAGGAATGTTCAGGTTTTACTGCTATCAGATAAACAGAAAAGTAAATGAAAGCACCTTGAACATCATTAATCACAGGATGATACCACAGCAGTGAGATACCACTTTATACCCCTTGGGCGAGCAAACATTAGAAAGTGGAAAATAACAAGTATTGGGGGAAATGTGGGTAGATACAAAGAAAATGGTCATTTTAGAAGGCAACCTGGTAGTGTTGAGACAAATTAAGTATAAATATGCCCTCTGACCCAGTGACCCACTCTGGGTACGTAGATTTCAGAAATTCTTATACAGGTCTGCAATGGGGACTTGTTCCAAGATAATAAAGGGGAGGGGCACAGGTGAGACCCTGGGCAACACAGGTGTCTGTCCCTTGGGCAGTGGTTACGTAAAATGTGAAATCAGCGCAGCAGTTAGAAGTAACCAACTACCTGACCCATAGCAATGTAAATTTATTTCAAAAGCAATATCTAGTGAGAAGAGTTGGAGAAAGAATCAGAGACAGAACACAGTAATTTAGATAAATAAAAAAACACATGCACACATAAAATAACAACACATGCTAAAAAGAAGAATACTTGCATGTTTAGGGACAGAAACCAAACATAAAGGTGGGCTCTGTGGGTACCCAGGAAAAGAGAAAGAGAAACATAAGAGAGCGGCTTACATGCATCAGTGTTGACAATGACCTGCTAATGACAATACGGTCGGATGGCCTCAGCTCTCTGCACCTGGGTGCAACATAAAAATACGAAAAAGGAAAAGGGGGTGGCAGAAAGAAAGAGGACTAGCCAGCTATTTTGTCTAAGGGCACGAAACCATTTTTCTTTATTATGAAGTCAGTAAAATGGATTTTTCTTAGATTTAAGTAACTCTTGGGTATTACGAGAAATAAGGATTATAATGCTCTCTCTTCCTCCATCAATACGTCTTCTCTAATAGACAAATATGCAAATTGACCATACCTCCGACACACCCACAAGCCACGCCCGCCATCCAATCAGAGCGAGTATGCAAATTAACCCAAACCAAGATGGCTACAGCCACAGAGAGCAAGGTTTCCTAGGTAACAGAGGAAGCCAAGCTTTCCGCCTGCCCTAGCCAGGCCTAAGCCTCCACTCAAGCTACAAAGTTTCAATTATAGAAGGTAAACAAATTCAAACAAATGGCAGCAGAATGGAGCTTGAGAGCAGGCCAGGGTTGCCGCAGGCAACAGGGGAAGCAAAACTTTTTGCACACCCTGGCCAGGCCCACCTGCTTAAGGCAACAAAGTTTCAATTATAACCCCAACACAAATGGCTGCCGGCCGGCCTCGGAGGGAGCCCCAGGCTTGGCTCTGCTCCGGGCTACAAAGTTTCAATTGTAGAAGGAAAATAAATTCCAGATACCAGGGCCTCTGCTTGGGTCGCCAGGGGGCATGGCCGGCCTGCAAACCACCACAGGCCCCTTGCTCAGGCCGCCCCACACCCTAAGGGAAACCCCACCTGATCCGGGACGCCCTTCAGGACAAACCAGCTGGCCCCCACCCCTGTACCAGGCCTCTATCCTATCTAATAAAAAAGTAATATGCAGATTGATCATCATCGCAACACACAATATAGCTGCCTCCATGTGGTCAAAGATCCTGCCCCCATGTGGACACAAGATGGCCACCACAAGATGGCCAGCAGGAGAGGGCAGTTGGGAGGCACCTGGCCTGCAAGGGAGGGCAGTTGAGAGGGACCAAGCCTGCAAGGGAGGGCAGTTGGAAGTGATCAACCCTGCAGGAGAGGGCAGTTAGGGATGACCAGGCCGGCAGAGGAGGGAAGTTGGGGGCAAACAGGCTAGCAGCAGAGTGGTTTAGGGGGTAATCAGGCTGGCAGGCAGAAGCAGTTAGGGGCAATCAGGAAGGCAGGCAGGCAAGCAGTTGGAAGCCAGCAGTCCTGGATTGTGAGAGGGATGTCCGACTGCCCATTTAGGCCCGATCCCACCGGGATCAGAACTAAACGGGCAGTCGGACATCCCTCAAGGGGTCCCATATTGGAGAGGGTACAGGCTGGGCTGAGGGACAACCCCCCTCCATGCACGAATTTCATGCACTGGGCCTCTAGTGAGTAATATAAAGCTCCAAAGCTGAATGTGAAACAGCAGGCACACAAAATGATGATGTCATTCCGTTCCCCGAGGAATAAATACCACATTCATTCAAACTAAGAGTCTCACAGACCGGCATCAAAGCCGTTACCTTGATGATGCCGACCAAAGTCGTTTTCATCATTAAGATGCCTTCAGTAAAAATGGAAATCGCATGAGTCAGCTTGGCAACCTTTAACAAAGACAAAGTGGTTAGTGAAGTACTTCCCATAAGAGACCCATCGTTGGTAGGGGAAGGTAAGATAATGGGCTGGCGGTCCTGGAATGGGCAAAGACAACTGGAATGCGCGTGTAGCTTTAGGACCCCTGTGTGCACACGTCCTGGTCAGAAATGAGGCTTCGGGGTGTCACTGAGAGACATTTTAGAAAACTGAGCCTGAAGACATTAACTAGTTCTTTAAACTTTGATCAATTGTTTTCCCTTCTTTGGGCCTCAGTTTCTCACACACAGAATGGGGGCAGGACTCAGTGACCAGGATGGCCCCTTCCAAGTAGAAAAGGCTCGTCGAGACTCTAAGCAGGTATCTCCCCTTACTGCCGTCTACATTGTTTTCAAGCAACACCAGGAGACTGACCGGGTAGACAGACGCTGTGTTGGAATAGATGTGGCAACCCCCAGCTTGAAATCTAACTTGACGGAGCTGTGCCAGAGGGTGTGAAATTGACACTGGGATGAAACGTGAGGACCCCAGGCAGCACATTTCAATTTTCACCTGATTTCACTTTTCACGTCTCCCAGTTCAGGGAGAAGGAAAAGCAGAGATGTTTGAGAATAATGACCTCGGAGGCTGCTTAACTACTGAGCGGACCTCCGAGTCTGGCTGTAGGCAATGGTTAATCGACCATAGATTATTTCGAGCCACTGGTTGGACGTAAAAGCAGGAATCCGAACATGGAAAGTCTAGGCACTCTAGCCCCGGGAGACTAAGGCTGATTCACCAGGACTACTCTAGAGAAAAGTGATCAGCAGACCCCCACGTCCTCCGAGAATACCCCGGCAGGCAAGGCCTCAAATGACACCAGGTCAATGCAAGAAATAAAGGCATGTCGGCACTAAAATAGCGAACGGAGTTAGCACCGAGAGTAGGAACAAACAAATCAGAATCGGTCTGGTGGTGCCGGGGATATGGCGGGTGACACAGACCTTTGACCTTTCATGGTTTAGGTTTTAAGTATCGAAAGGCACGAGTCAAAAGGACAAGCCACCTCGTATCGTGGGCCCAGCTGAGCGTAGTCCCTCAGCTTGTCCTTGTCCAGGCGGGTGGGCACCTCGATGATATCGTGGGTCTGAAGCTTTATGATCTTTAGAAGAGAAGTAAACATGCTTTCTGGAATGATCTGCAAAACCTTTAAGGGAAGGGAAAAGACGAAAAACAATGAAGCACCCCTTTTCTTTTTCTCAGCTGATAAGTGCTCCGGTGACAGGAGGAAGGGGACCAGGGTGTCAAAGCCAGCTGTCTGCAGGAAGGGCTGCTGAGGGGCTTAGCGGAGCTTGTCAATACTTGCTCTCAGGCACAGGGCTACCCGCCTTCAATCTTGAACTGCTCACAGGTCAGAAAGCTAATCCTTATAGAAATGCTATAGAAAATGTAGCTTTTCCACATCACCGACTTTTATTTTATTTATTTTTTTACAGGCTGCTGGATACCTTTAATTAATTAACTAATCAATTAAATTTATTTTTCAATTACAGCTGACATTCAATACTGTATTAGTTTCAGGGGTACAGCATGTTGGATTTTATATACTAGTAACTTACACAGTAATCCCTGTGATAATCTAGTTCCCACCTGGCACCATACAACTCTTACAACATTATCAGCTATATTCCCTGTGCTGCACCATGGCAAGCTTTTAAAAGACTGAGGTTCTGAGACGCTGAGTGACATGGCCGGAGACCACTCAGCTGGTATGTGACACAGGTCAATTTCGAATCCAGGCCTGTGCTGCCTCATAAGTTCTTGAAACAAGGACCAAAGTCCCCTGAAAAAGTTAAGTTCGGACTAGGACATGCTGGATCTAGATCTGGCTCCTTTTACCAAGCAGTGCTGTGACTCTGAAGCCACTGTAGTCTGTTCCTCAGTTTCTATGTCTAGAAAACGGAAGCTGAAACCACCCGCATTTTAAAAATGGGAGTGGAAGTTCTTTGAAAGTAAAGTCACCCCTGCACACCCACAGTAACAATATGCTTATTCTCAGCCATTGCAATTTGCTGGAATCAAATAATAACCAGGGAAAGAAACATTGGTGGACTTTTTATAGGGTCCCAGGCACACTTTTTGTATTTAAAATAGCAGCTATTTTGCTATTTTGCAGCTATTTTGCCAAGAAAATGAATACTACTCTGATGCACTTCTTACCTTTCTCACATAGGACACCAATTCTCCCGAATAATACTGAGACACACTGAGAAGGTCAGGGCTATTTGCCTGATTAATGCGAAGAAGGGGCAGGTCCAGGGCAGAGGCGAGCTGGAAGAAAAACGATAGATCTGCTGTGTCCCTGTTTTGAAAAGTCCTAGAAGTCCCTCTTTCTCCAGAGATCGTAACACATAACAAAGCTCTTGGGCTTTACCCAAGAGAGAGCGACAACTGCTGAGCTTTTCAATGTCATTAATAGTTTCTGGCATGGATGTAAGTGTAAACAATGAAAGTCTTCTGCTGCAGCAGTGGTTCTCAAACTGTGGTTCCTGGACCAGCAGCACCAACAGCACCTGGGAACGCGCTGCAGAGGCCAGTTCTCCTGCCCCACCCAGACTTCCTTAGTCAGACCTCCGGGCTGGGGCCCAGCAATCGGTGTGTGTCACCCCCACCCCCTGGGGATGCTCATGCACCCTCAAGTTTGAGGGCCACTGTGCTACAGAGGACAGCTGGTCCTCTGGAAACCAGACATTCTGGTGGAAGGACCACTGTACTGAGTCCAATCAAAGCTGTCATGCTGTGAGATGTGCCATTATTTACGTCCCTCTCAGAGAGAAAAACCAGCCGAGTGGCTCAGTTGGTTGAGCTTCATCCTGTGCACCCAAGGGTTGCCGGTTCAATTCCCGGTCAGGGCACACATCTGGGTTGTGGGTTCTATCTCTGGTTGGGGCAACCGATGGATGTTTTTTTTCTCACATCAATGTCTCTCTCTCTCTCCCTTCCTTTCTCCAAGCTTGTCCTTGGTGATGATTAAAAAAATAAAACAATATTTTAAAAAATTATATTAAAATTTAAAAAAATAGCTGGTTTGGCTCAGTGGATAGAGTGTTGGACTGGGGACTGGAAGGTCCGGGGTTCAATTCCGGTCAAGGGCACATGCTCAGGTTGTGGGCTCGGTCCCCAGTGGGGAGGCGTGCAGGAGGCAGCTGATCAATGATACCCTCTATCTCTCTCTCCCTCCTCTCCATTCCTCTCTGAAATCAATAAAAAAAATATTTTAAAAAATAAAAAAAAGAAAACATGCTAACAACTAAACTACGATGTGCCATCAATGCTAAAACCCATCCCCAATGGCAGAGATATTAAATATAAAAGAAAGTGCACCTCAGAATTCATATACATGGTAATTCCATCAGAAGACATTGCATAAATGATTTGTCAATTTATCATGATCTGAAATTACCTTGAGAGCAAGGCCCAAGCAAAATTAAAAAAAAAAATGAATAAGTAAGAGGATTTAATTTACATCCAGGGAATAAAAGACCCATAGGATTCACATTTTTAGTATACTGGTAAAACTTTATAAAATCTATTTCTTCATTTAAAAATAATTTCCTGGAAGATGCTTCAACTTATTAATTCACACTTCCAGTATTTCTGGCACTTCTGAAACGATGTTGTCATAGAAAAGTTGCTAACAATTTTCAGTCTATAGATTATCCAGCTTTCTAAAAGGATGACATGTTGGGCTGAATTAATGACTGAGGTAACAATGAAGGCCACCTCTCTCCTGTGGCTGAGAATGTGATCTCACTGGTCTTCGCTTACCTTTAGGAATGTAGCTCTGAGCTTGGTAACCATGGATGGGTTTACCCTTATGCTCTCTTGCATGATAGACGTGAAGCTGTCAAGAGAGATAAATGGTAAGAAGCCATTCACAGTGGTTTCTTCAAGGGCAATGTCAGACTCTCCACATTACCTGTCAATCAACTGCCAAGCGAAAGAAAGGTCCCCCACGATGTGCATAGTGATCAGCACCTCCTCCTTAATGTTGATGGTTCGGATCATTTGGTGCAGGAACTTGCGAGTGTCAGCAAGAAACTGACACACCTGCAGGTTTGATTCCAACTGGTGGAATTCCTGAACCTGTGTTACAGAAACACGTGTCACTTAAAATCCTGAATGGCCTCTACAGAGTTTGCTTTTCCTTGAAAACACTTCAAATAAAGCACACTACTAACGAAGAATTTCTTGGCAAATCTTTAATTTCAAATTATAATTTCAGAAATGTGTAGGCCAAGTCATAAACCCATGCGCAACTTTCTAGGATTAGAAACTGAGCGGACTTCTTATCCTGTAAATATATGATTGATATAGTAAGTGACTATTCCCCATTTCCAGGTCGGAATCAACACGTACTGGAAATCCTCTTAATTCGGAAGATTTGCAGGGTTGCTAAAAAACAAAGCGAGTTCCTTCCCAACCAAGGTGCTGGCACATGCGCATTCTTAAGTTCCTTTGATGTGCTCTTTAAAACAAAATAATGATTCCACCATGTCCTGAATTTTAATGTATATAATTCAAGGGGTCTGGGCTAGATGCCAGAATAAATAACGCAAAAGATAAAAAGCCATCCGAGTTTTACAAAGTTGTTTATAGCTATGCCATAGACTAGAAAATCCAAAACAACCAAATAAAAACACTACAAGTGAGCATCTGTTCTGGAATGGCCAGGGAATGTGGCACGCTAACAATGCTCGGTTATACTTCGTGGCCATTAACAGTGACCATCCTAAAAACCCTGCAAAATTAACAAGCCTGTAAGAATGTCTGCCAATAAAAAAATACCAATTATATCTTTTAATTACACCAATTAGTCCAATTGGACCGGGTTACAGATGAGTATAGGTGATGTTTTAAAAATAATAGAGTTTATAGTTATTGCTCTGATGTTTTACAATGTCTCCATTTTAAACCTAGTTAAACATACACTTAACATTTTAAGAGTGCGACAGTGTAATAATTCTTTTTGGTACAATCATTTTTGAGTAAGTAAAAAAAATAAACTTTTATTTCACAAAAGAAAACATACCATTTATAAGCATATGATTATCATACAACTATTTCACTTTCCTGTATGCCTTCCAGTTTTTTCTAGGGCATATTCTTGCTATAAATTTAAAAATGATGTATGCAATTTTCTTTTTGCTTTTACTTCCTTACCACAATTTTTCCAATGTTTCTATCTTGTTTTCATAATTATTTTTCTGAGACATCATGTTTACACAATTGAAATATCATAATTTTAGAAACCATTCCCTTCTTGAGGCCATTTTATTATTTTCCCCAATTTAGGACACTGTATATAATATTACTGTGAGCAGATTAATTTGTATTGCTTTTGCTAAAATATTTTCTTAGATACACTTCGAGGAGCAGATTGGTGGGTGGGTGAAAGATATGATTCATGATCCAAGAATTGTCATTTAAAAAGACTTTCCTGCCTGGCTGGTGTGGCTCAGTGGTTCAGCGTTGATCTATGAACCAGGAGGTCACGGTTTGATTCCCGGTCAGGGCATATGCCTGGATTGCAGGCTTGATCCCAGTGTGGGGCATGTAGGAAGCAGCCAATCAATGATTCTCTCATCATTGATGTTTCTATCTCTCTCCCTCTACCCTCCTCTCTGAAATCAATAAAAATATATTCTTAAAAAGTTGCTAATTTCATAGAAATAAGAGCATTAAAAAAATAAGACTTTCCTTACCTCCTCCAAAGCTTGTATCAGTTGCACAGTTTTTCTGCCTGCAGCAGTAGAATCATCATAATTTAAAGACAGAATTTGTTTGGAGATCTCTCTGAACCAAGCTTGAAGATTTTCTATTAAAACAGAAAGAAGGAAAGACTACTGGCTTTGAATTTAATTAAATTATTCTTGACAAATCTAGTTCTTACTATGTGCCTACCACTGCTCTCAGGAATTATCCAAACTACAAAAATGCCCGGGGCATATGACCTAGACCCGTGGTCGGCAAACTGGGGCTCTCGAGCCACATGTGGCTCTTTGGCCCCTTGAGTGTGGCTCTTCCACAAAATACCACGGCCCGGGCGAGTCTATTTTGAAGAAGTGGCATTAGAAGAAGTTTAAGTTTAAAAAATTTGGCTCTCAAAAGAAATTTCAATCGTTGTACTGTTGATATTTGGCTCTGTTGACTAATGAGCTTGCCGACCACTGACCTAGACTAGAAGAAAAGGTGAAACTCAGCACCTGGGTAGCTTCATCTATAACACCTGGCAGAAAAGGTTTAGGCCCAAATACGGTTGTAAACGGACACGTGCAGAAGGTGGCAGGGGCGGTGGGGAGGAGTCGGGAGGGAACTCAAGGATGGGACCGAGGGTTACGGGGCATTTTCTGGAGAAGTGAGGAAGGGTACAGGCAGAGAGAGGAAGAGGATGGTTCACCCCTAGATGAAGGGACAAACAGGAACAGAGGCTTCGGGACAAACATGGCAATGGCTCAGCTTGGGGAGAAAGAAGACCGACATGTCAGAAGGGGGCACTATTTGCATTCACAAACCAGCCGGCATTTCACAGGGCAGAGGAAGGGGAGGGCAGTAACATGCTCCGAGTACCTGGTCTTATTTAATCTTCACAACTCTCTACGGAGATGGGAATTAGGACCCATTTCTCAGGTGAGGAAGCTGAGGCCCAGAAATACTAAGAGTCGTATGCAGGGCTTCAGGTACTAAATGGCAGAGCCCGGATTTTCACAACTGTTGGGCCCGATTCAAAGGCTTTGCTCTTTTCCCCTCACCAAGGTGATTGCCTGAAGTTATCTTTATCAGAGGGATGATTTCACTTTAATAAAAACACTTAAGGACTTATAATCTAAGTTACTATAATTGACACGAGGGACACTAGCTATACATCTAAAGATTCTTTGTGGGACTGAAGGACAGCTATGGAGTAGCAGAAAGAGGACAAGAGTTAGAGTCTGAGGCAATGAGTTGGATCTCGACTCTAGACCTTTCTTACCTTAGGAAGTGACCACATTTTTAAGCTTTGGTTTCCTTACATATAAAGTAAGGATAAAGATGTTTAATCTCACAGGATTGCAAGGGTCAAATGAGAAATATTTGTGAAAGCACGTGCTCAGCTGAAATAGGCTATGTAGCCAGAAAAAGCACAAGGCATTGTTCTGCATGGCCTCTGAAACAATGCTGGTATTTATGAGGACTTGAAAGAGACTGGAACAGGGAGGAGTGTGCCATTCCAGGTAACTAATCTGGTTAGACTGTGACAGGTGGCTCTTTGTTTCTCAGTCACAAGATGGTGACCTGCAAAACTTGTTGTCAATTTAAATCACATCATTAAAAACTGGCCGACTTTTTCCAATAGGAATAATGACGTCATTTGGAAATGTACTAGTATTTTAGACAACCACTTGGCATCAAATAAATCAACAAAAGCCAAATATAGTAATCACAAGCTCATATTGATTAAAAATAGTAAAGTTTTTTTAAAATAAAAAGCTATACTATTAAGCAATTTTACTGTATAACTATCGAAATGGATTTGATAGTTAAACATTAAAAAAAAAAAAGTGTAATTTGTCATCTTAAAATTTAGAGTGGCCTTTCAGGGACAATTTGAAAGGTTCCTAGTTATATAAAATTGAATACCACAATTTTCCTATAGATAAAATTTCTTAAATGAAGCAGGATTAAAATCAAAGTTATACTTAAGTTATGTTTAGTTACAAAACAGTCTGCAGGCTCCTTCTTCTGCCACTAGATGGCAGGCGCAACAGTGAAAAAGAACCAAACAAGATCAGAAGGTGAGAATCTTCCTTATCAACTATGTTAGTAGTTATTAATGTTTTGGGCCAAGTATCCTTCTGAGAAGATCATAACAGTTATAGGTTCTTTTCCCCTCCCTTCCCAAACACACATATACTGACACACTAGTATTCCATACTACAATGGGGGTCAAGGGATGGACCATCCTATATCAATGGTCGGCAAACTGCGGTTCGCGAGCCACATGTGGCTCTTTGGCCCCTTGAGTGTGGCTCTTCCACAAAATACCACATACCCTAATTAAGTTAATAACAATGTACCTACCTATATAGTTTAAGTTTAAAAAATTTGGCTCTCAAAAGAAATTTCAATGATTGTACTGTTGATATTTGGCTCTGCTGACTATGAGTTTGCCGACCACTGTCCTATATAATAAAAGCCTAATATACAAATTGTTCAACTGGGAGTTCAACTGCTAGCTATGACACGTGCTGACCACCAGGGGGCGGTGCAGAACATGGCAGGCGTTGGCACTGGCAGTGAGCGGCAGTGGAGGTGCTGCGGGCCCCGATGGGCCCTGATGAGAGCAGGACTACGGTGGGATGGTGGAGCAGGTGAGTGGGCAGTGCCAGGCCAAGGCGAGTGCAAGTGGGAACCCGGTTGCCCCGCCAATTGCCCTGCAGATGGTGACCAGTGACAGTGGTGGGGGGTGGGGCCGCCGCCTGGCTCCCAGGCACTGAGGGAGGTGGGCAGTGAGGCCCAGCCCCAATCGATTGCCCACAGGCAGGATGGTGGAGCAGGTGAGGGGGCAGTGCCAGGCCGCAGGAGGGTGCCAGGTGGGGCTGTGGGGCTGCAAGGCTGGGGATGTGAGTTGGGGCCCGATCCCTGCAGGCTACCCCAAGGGACCCCACCTGTGCACAAATTTGTGCACCAGGCCTCTAGAGATTCTATAAAGACTATGAACCAGAGAGTAAGAACTCTTGATTTAGTTTAATCCCACTCTTCAAAGATAAGAAATCATACAGGATATGGAGATTGCCCAGGGATCTTCATTAGTAATGTCCTAGCCCACAATGGATGACAACTAAGGACTTTTGTGTCTGCCCATTTCTTCTTCAGCAATTACCATTCTTTTCCACTCTGGTTAGGGGTTTCACTCCTGAGAAGACGTCAGCAAGCTCCGTCATCCGCTCTGAGCCCTCCTTCTTGTAATGCTCCCACTTGGCTTGCTTTTCGGAAAGCATTTGCTTGAACATCTGTTGAAGGGCCAGGAGAGATACATTTTCTTAAGAGAAAATCCAGATTAGGCCATTTGCTAAGAAAGCTTAGATGACACCCAGTATATTAGAAAAATATAATGTCTAATATTCACATTACCCTGCTGACATCTCTCAAGCCTGACTTCTTATACAAACGGAGGGGCAAAGCTGGCCCCTCCCTAACGCAGCGTTTCTCAGATCAACTGCACATGAGCACCCCCTGGAGGGCTTTCATGGTTCCACATTCCTGAACTCCGTCCACCCCTGAAGATTCTGGTTCAGAGGTCTTGGATACACCCAGGAATCAGCATTGTAACATGAAATGAAATTTGGCGACTACCGCTCTGTGGTCCTTTTGAGGCAACAATTTCTATGATGCCCAATACAAATAGAGCAAAACAATGATAATATGACTTTCTTATGGTTCAGTTTGGTTCCTTATGTGTTCACCTATCTCTCCTACCTCCTACCCCAACGATTTTTTGAGCATCACTTTCTGATTCTCCTATAAACCCACTAATTGAAACTGTGCTGCTTCCGATCTTTACATGAAGGTGCATCTCCTAATTTAAGCCCCATCCCCTATCCCAAATCCCATTCTATAATTTATGAGCCTGTGGGTTCAACCTGTGAATGAGTGTTGGAAGGGCTCAAAGCCACTTGGTCTGTAATGAAGGCCTCAGGTTGATAGTGTTGCTGCCATTGCTGGCCAAATGGTATTGATGGAATCTAGGCACTCAAAAAGATAGGGGGAACTCTATAAATAATTCTCACTGTTCCTCATCCTATTACTTATTTCATTGATCACTCATCCTGCCCTATCACTAAGATTCCTCTGCCACTGGCCCCACAAAATTCCACCGAGCTTCCATCTGCAGATGGAGTCTCCCCACTCCATTGCTCGTCTTTTCAATATTCACTGTGAAAAAATAAAGACTTTCTTAAGAGGAAAACCAGTATTCATGCGTATTTTCCTAGTAAGAGCCCAGGGAAATAAACCCCTGTACTTTTGTGGCATTTCTCTGATCTTACAAAGTTATACGGAGACTAGTCACTGAAATCACACAGCACACGCATTAACATTAGGTTTAATCATCAACATCTACTTTTTCTGAGCTCCTTCATAGGAGAACACAGTGTCCTCAGACCTAGGGGCTAAAGAAACATCCAGCATATTCCTCACCAGGGCTAGGTCCTGGGCTCACCTGCTCCAAACCCCCAAGGTTACTGTTTCCAGAACCTGGCCATTCCCAGGTATCTGCAATTGGTTGTTGTTGTTAATCCTCACCTGAGGATATTTTTCCATTGATTTTTTTTTTTTTTTTTTGAGAATGGAAGGGAGAGGGAGAAACAGAGAAAGACGAGAAAAACATCGATGTGAGAGAGACACGATTGGTTGCCTCCCACACATGTCCCGACCAGGGACCCAGGGACGGGGATGGAGCCTGCAACTGACGTACGTGCCCTTGACTGGAAATGAACCCGGGGCCCTTCATTCCAGGGGCTGATGCTCTATCCATTGAGGCAAATCGGCTACGGCAAGCTGCCACTTTTGTCATGCCCAGAGAAGCTTCTTTAGGGGTAAGACGAAGCCCAGAATTTCAGTGAACTCAAACTCCTTCAGAGAGGACCTTGTTCAAATGCAAATCATCCACCCACTTAGCCCTTTGCAACAGGCTGTCATGGCTTTTACATGAAGACAAATCCTGCAGGGCCCAGCACAGGCTGGCTCCTGCCCACTGTTCAAGCTCATTCTGTACCTCCTTTCACTTGCATTCTCTCCCCTCAGCCAACTGGTCTTTTCGGTTTTGAGCTGGCCAGGCTGTTCCTCACCCAGAGGACTGGGACATAGTCTGTCTTCTCTTTGGAATGTTCTCCACATTCCCTATCACTGTCTTAGCTAAGTCTGACAGGTCCCTTCTTCAGGCCTCGTCAGTAGCTTCTCTTCTCAGGGAAGTCGTCAGAGCGACGACAGGAGCCTTTACTTGAGGTTCCCAGAGGACTGTGTTCCTTGCCTTCAGAGCATGCATCTCAGTTTGTATTTGCATCTTCATTGGGGGAGTCTCTGGGTCACGTCCATACCCCTCACTAGACTGTAACCTCCACAATCCTGTGCACTTTCCCCCATCACGGTGGCTCCAATAACAGCTGGCACTAAATGCTTGTTCAGTGATTAATTCTGTCCTTTTCCATAAGAATTATCTCAGATAGCGAGATTCTGTAGCTTGAATCACAGATACTGCTGCTAAATCCCAATCTTTCAAAATAAAAACTAAGACTTTGGTGATTATCCATTCAATATTTTTACCTCTTTGAGTATGAACTCAAATTGTGCAGTATCCAACAGAAACTGGAAGAGGATCTTGGGATTGTACCTCGAGTCTGTTAGGATCTGGTCCTTGATCTGACGAAGGCGTTTGTTGTTTGGGTCACAGGCTAGAATAGAAAAAAGAGTTTCCATTTATTAAAGGTGTAGAGACTATCTATGGAATATGAATTCTTAAATACGTTCCTTCATTTTAAGTCTTTAAAAGGTAATCAGCAAAACGTATATCAACAACATGATAAAATTAATTATAAGTACATGTATGCTATGGGAGAACGTATAATCGAACTGTTAAATGGAATGTCATCCGTGATATATTGGTGAATGAAAAGAACAAGCTACAGAATATATTTCCGGATTTTGTAAGCACGTGGGGGTTGATTTATTATCGAGTGTCCAATAGGGACAGGCAGGGCCTCTGACACTGTTTCTTCAGCAGCTGCAGGCAGTCCTGGGCCTGGGTGAATGCCTCCAGCCGGTTAATAGGAGGCAGATGAAGACCACGCTTCCCCTCTGCACATATGACTGAAACACCATAAAAGCGAAATAAGCAGTTACTCTTCCCACATATGACTCAGAACCAGATAGGCGGCTCATCTGTTTCTGGTAAATTATGACCTTGTGCAATCAGGTCAGACAGTTTCCAGGCACAGAAATGGAAAACAGATGTGGCTGAAGATAAAAGCAGAGGACCCTGGCCGGCTGAGGTGGTCCCCGGCAGGATGCAAACCCAGGGAAGCGCTGGCTCCCAGAGTGTAGGCACAGTGTCAGGAACACGGAGATGAGGCTGAGTCACTACAAAACCACAGCTGGAGAGGATAAAGTGAGGCTTGAGTTGCTTATAGGCTTGAGAAGGTAAGACTTTTGGTAAAGAAGATTATAAGCTGAGTTGATGTAGTAAAATCCTCAAATTAGAACTAGAGTTTATGTAAGACAAACCCAACTAATTAAAAAACAGATCTGCCCTGGCCGTTTTCTCAGTGGTTAGAGCGTTGGCCCGAAGACTGAAGGGTTGCGGGTCCAATTCTGGTCAAGGGCACGTATCTTGACTGCAGGCTCTATTCCTGCCCCAGCCATGCCTGTGCAGGAGGCAACCAATCGATGTGTCTCTCTCACATCAATGTTTCTCTCTATCTCTTCCCCTCCCTTCCACTCTCTCTAAAATTCAATGGAAAAAATATCCTTGGTGAGGATTAACCAAAGAAAAACCAAAAAACCAAACAGATCTATTACATAATTAAAAACTTTAGCTATCATATTCATGCTGTGAGTAAGCTATAAACTGAAGAGAGATCTGGGCCAAGAAGCAAAATAATGGGAAAAGCAAAAACAGCTGGAAAGTAGCTCTAGTGAGAAAGGCTTAAGCTGGAGACTTGCCCTAACCGGTTTGGCTCAGTGGATAGAGTGTCGGCCTGCGGACTCAAGGGTCCCAGGTTCGATTCTGGTCAAGGGCATGTATCTTGGTTGCGGGCACATACTCAGTAAGGAGTGTGCAGGAGGCAGCTGATGGATGTTTCTCTCTCATCGATGTTTCTAGCTCTCTATTCCTCTCTGTAAAAAAATCAATAAAAATATATATTTTTAAAACAAGAAGCTGGAGACTTCTAGTGGGAAGACAGAGGCTGAGGAGAAATGTCACACATTTTCAAAGATACGAAGGATGAGGAAGTCCAACTACTGACCACTCACAGGAAGTGGAAACAGATGGCAGCTAGAGGGACATTCTATCATTGAACCAGGGCTTCACACAAGCTGTGAAGCTCTGACCTTGATGGCCAATAGGGTTTCAGAGAGGACCTTGACCCAGAAAAGGTTAAGACCCAATCTACCTTAATTAAGTGCTCTTGTCTAGACAGTTTCTCAACTCAGTGGGCCCAGGCTTTTCTACTCTTCCCAAACCATACTTTTTCTTCTATCATTTCTTCAGTCTAGAATTTCTTCTGTTTTTGTTTGTTTTTTTTTTTCACTTTGAAACTTATCAAAGGCCAGTCAACTCCTCACTCCTGAGTGGAGCCTTCCCTGACCACCTCCACCTCTCCATCCCAAGCGATGTTTCTCTTTTGCTCTGGACTCAAATCCCACCATCCATCTGGCTCTTAGTCACTGGCCCAGCCCTTGCGTTACTTTCCTATTGCTGCTATAACAAAGTACCACAAACTTAGTGGCTTAAAAAGACACAAATTTATTCCCTTACTAGAAGCCCAGTGCATGAAATTTGTGCTCGGGTAGGGTCCCTAGGCCTGGCCGGTGATCAGGGCTGTGGGGTGACCAACGGGGCGACTGGGGGGCCCCCCGCTGGCAGTTGCCTTGGCTGGCCTGGGGCCTGTGGGCAGCTCCTGTGTTGAGCGTCTGCCCCCTGGTGGTCAGTGCGCATCATAGCGACTGGTCGTTCTGCAGTTTGGTAGATTTGCATATTAGGCTTTTATTATATAGGATAGTTCCAGAGGTGAGAAATCCGAAATGGGTCTCACTGGGCTAAAAGCAAGCTGTGAGTGGGCTGCGCTCCTTCTGGAGGCTCTTGGGAAAACCCACTTTTTCATGATGCCATCTTTCTAGTCCTGACTCTCCACTTCCCTTTTCCTGACTAAGGACCTCTGTGACTGCACTGGACCTACTGGGCTAACCTCCTCACTTTAAGATTAAGTGATTAGAAGCATAATTCCATCTGTAACCTTAGCCCCCCTACACCCCTTTTGCCACATAATATAAGACACCCACAGGTTCCGAGGATTAGGCCAGAACATCTTTGGGAGGGAGTAGGGAGACATTATTCTGCCCACCACAGATCTACAGATACACTTTTCATATGTATACATTGATCTTCCCAGTCTGACCAGTGACAAGATCCTTGAACATGGGAGGTACATTTCTTCAGATTCCAAGCACCTAGCAGTACCTGACAAAGGGGTTGTTCAGGTGGGCACGGACTTGTCCGAGTAGGCACAGAATGACTAACTCAGAAAGCAACTTGATTCTCATCCAAGAGCTAAACCACTCTGCATCACGAAGCAGATCTTAGCTCTGAACGCCTTCTCGTGGAGCGATGCAGGTGAAAGCTTAACAAAAAACACCTTCCGTGCCTTACCTGAGTCCGCTGTATGGAGCATGAGCCATCGGATGGCCACGTTGCAGTCTCGCAGGCAGTTCAGAAGCCTTGGGATGTTGTCCAGAACCATCTCCTCCCTTAAATAACCTTCTTTCAGGAACTGCTGCACTTGAGCGTGCACTCTTTCACTGACAGTAGCATATCTGCTTGCCTTTGCAAATAAAAAACGTGAGTTACATTTAAAAAGGGAGAGAATCACATTGAAATGAATCCCTGGATGGATAATGACATTTCTATATGAGATGCCTAACATATGGACTGTAGTGGGTAAGGCTCAAAGGGAGTTTACTGGACATTTTTAAAAAGAGTATTAGACTGCCCGGCCTGCCCGGCCAGTGTGGCTCAGTGGTTGAGTGCCGGCCTATGAACTAGGAGATCTTGGTTCGATTCCTGGTCAGGGCACATGCCTGGGTTGCAGCCTCGATCCCCAGTGTGGGGCATGCAGGAGGCAGCTGATCAATGATTCTCTCTCATCATTGACTTCCTTTCTCTCTCCCTCTTCCTTCCTCTCTAAGATCAATAAAGATATATATATATATTTTAAAAAGAGTATTGGACTTAGGATTAAGAGACTAAAATCTAGTCCAGCTGTGATTAACCCTTTGCACTTGCTTGCTTTTTTCTCGATTCCCTTATTCTACTCGGGATTTAATTTTTTAAATACCCCAGATTTTACAAAGCGTGGCAGTAGAATAAAAAACTGGAGTTTCTTTTCATACAAACTTATTTATTTGGATTTTTTTATATTTCAAATTATTGATACATTCAAAGAGTATAAAAGAGCTGCTACTGATGCTAACCGTGTCGAGTCACACTCGACATCCGAGTGCAAAAGGTTAAATATTGGTGTGATTTTGGGTTTAATCTCTGCGTATTGGTTTCTCCAAATGTAAACTGGAGAGCTGGACCAGGTGGTTCCTTCTATTCTTGGGTGGAAAAGAAACATAAAGGCAGAAGCTAAATTATCTGTTCTTCCCATATTATCAATAAAGGAGTCAGAGCAGAGTAGAAATACTCAGAAGATGAGACATCTACAGACAGATGAAAGCTTAACAAAAAACATACCCCAGTGCATCAAAACTGCATTTGCAGACCTTTGGTAAATTTGATTTGCCCTTGGCAAGACTTAATGTTAAACATCGTTAACCTAGTCAGATTAGCTTAAAACTATCACTAGATGCTTCATCAGGAGACTCTGAAGAATTTCTTACAATGTTACAAAAGAGAATGCAATTTTGGAAAGAGATTTCAGAAATGAAAAATTAATGCTCTGATGCTGGTAAGTATGAAAGCACCACTTTCTCTAATATATTTCTAGGAGACATTCCAGAATTGAAATTATTTTGTGCATTATTTATGGATTGCAATGTATCAGAATAAAACATGCGAGGTCTTTGAATCAATATTATTCTATCCACACTGGCAACTCAAAAACTCAGATAGGTAGGCTGAGAAAGATGTTCAGAAATACCAAGTATGTTCCCCAATAAATGACTTTATTTTTATTCCTCTGTTGCCTCCCGTAAGTACCCCTGACCAGGGATCGAACCTGCAACCTTTTGGTTTACGGAATAACGCTCCAATGAACTGAGCCACATCAGCCAGGGCTACCTTGTGCTCTTTATTTAAAGAGACACAATGTAGCCATTTAAATTTTAAGGAGAGGAATGCCTTTAGTCTTGTTGCTTATCTTGCACATCAGAAATAGTGAATTTAAAGTACAGTGACAGGGCATATGTGTACATTCAGTTACTGTCTTCAACACCCATCTTGTTGACAACAATATTAAAATTCTGGTGACTAGTAAAAGTAACCAGAACGTAAGGACACAATCTTTACGCAAGAATAAACAAAGTCAATGGGAACCACATATCACGCTGGTTCATCTTAGGTTGCTGAATCCTCCTTAGGACCCAAGTCTCCCATTTATGTGTAAGATACAAGTTAAAAAAATCTACAATTAATCTATCTTATTCTGCAAAAATCAGCTTTCATTAATCATTGCATTCATGTTTTTGTGGACTTCTTCCAAATGCCTTGAGAAATCTAGGTGGCTCATTTCCTGCCCTATTAATGCAGGCTGGAGGTTGTTTGAGAATCCTCCCCGATTAGCCAGAACTTACCTGTTCTCTGACATTTGCCAGGTCCAGGGTATTGTTTAAAGCAGTTTTTGCAGCTTTGTAAGGTTCCCAAGCATCTGCTAGATTAACTGTGATCCCCATGTAAATGCTAATTACCTGAAAGAGGAGACATTCACTCAGCATTTGCTAAATACCCACCCACATCAAGGCGAGGGGCTGGGAAAATACAGTTAGAGGAGACATTGCCCACTCCCATTTTAAATTCCATTCCAATGAAAGTCAATGAGAAAGCAAGATGTTCCAGATATACAGGGAAGTGTTCTTACTTAGGAGCACTCTGGAACAAAAGTGACAATGTTGCTGTTCGTGAACAATAAGTAAAAGGAGATTTTCCTTTCAAAGGGCTGTGTGCTCGATTCCTTGGTGAAGGAAAATGAAAGGGGAAAGAGAAGAGAGACTGACTAGACAATGTTCTCAAACATTTTCATCTCAGTCTTTACACTCTTAAAAGTCACCGAGGACCCCAAAGAATGTTTTTGAAAAATGTGGGTTATATCTATTGATTTTTATCATATTATACATCCACACTGAGAAATTTCATTTAAAATAACAACAAACCCATTACATGCTAACATACTTTTTGTATTAAAATAATCAAATTAAAGTTTTCCCTCCAAAAAACTGTGAGAATGGCATTGTTTTACATTTATTTTTGAAAATATTACATACAATGCCTCTTTATCCCTATGAGTGTTTTTCTTTAAAATTCTCTTGATGTCATATAAATATTTTCTCACTAGCTTTTTATTGGTTGGCATTTGCCTGGCATATCTTTTTTTATTCCTGTATTTTCAGTGCGCCAGGTGGATCTGACTTTCCTTTATACTAAGAGTGTTTCTGAAGATAGCATTACGGCCAGCACTTCTTTATGAAGCTCAGGCAAAGGGAGCCAGACTATCAGTGTGTTCTTCTCGGTGGCTCAACCCTAGCGGGTGAGAACGACATTCGTGGGCAGGGGCACCATCTCCTAATTGCAGTCTGTTCTTCCCACCAGAAAAGGTCCTCATTCGGGGCCTCATCACAGATAGTTTGAGACTCAACAGATGGGAAGAAATCTGCTGCCTGAGAACATGATCCAACTCACTGTTCTTTGTGAAAACCTCTATGAGCAAAGAAAACATTTCACATATATTATGTTAAGTCAGTTTTATTCTCTTAAGAATTACTATTGTAACATTAAAAAGTAATAAGCAAATCCCTGCAGTAAGCTAAACCTTCATAGCCCAATCAGTGTGAGCGTATAGAAAAAACCTATTATAAAAGTGAAATTCTATTCATAAAATGACAAATTAGATCAATTCCGCTAGCTTAGATTCATAAAATAAGAATAAAGGCTTGTGTAACTTAGCTGCAATCTCTGTAGCTAAAAAGCAAGACACGTTAAAATACATGGCTTTACCCTGAGAGTGCCCATTTGAGAAAAAAAGGAATAGGTTCAGGAAATTTTACTGGCTGATCTATTCCTTCATGTTATCCTCCTATCTAATAATAGACAAATATGCAAACTGACCGCACCTTTGCTACACCCAAGCCACGCCCACCAACCAATCAGGATGAATATGCAAATTACCCCAACAAAGATGGCGGCTAATTTGCATATCAAGACAGCGTAGAAAGAAGCCAAGAGCTGCAGAAGGGAGCAAAGCTGCAGAGAAGCAAGCAAGCCAGGGGGAGGAGAAGGGAGGAGTGGAGGCGGGGCCGGGGGAGAAGGAAGTTGAGCAGGCGGGGCCGGGGGAGAAGGAAGGAGAGCGGGCTGGCGGAGAAGGTGAGGCGGGGGAGAAGGGAGGAGCAGAGGTGGGGCCGGGGGAGAAGGGAAAAGCAGGCAGGCTGGCGGAGAAGGGAGAAAAGCAGGGGGGCTGGCGGAGAACGCGGGGCGGGGGACAAGGGAGGAGAGCAGGCAGGGCAGGGTAGAGTGCAGCAGGAAACCCTATTGCAGGATTTTTCCTGCAACGGGAACGCTAGTGATTTATAAAATTCTCAACACACTTAAAGTAAATTTACTTAAGTGATTTTTATGTCTCACTATTTACAACATTATGACCTCTGGGTAATAGGCCAAAAGAATCGAAAAACCAGTCCTTTAACAAGCTTCTTATAGAGCAAAAAAACCTAACAGTAATACTTGCCCAATTATCTGGAAAGTATTTATCCACGATCTCTCGCATTTTTGCTTGATGGGTATGAAGAATGGAAGGGTCAAAGTAGAGAATGACATACAGCATGGCGGCCTGATTTGCCAGAGCCGTGCTGCGGTGCTCCGGCAAAGGGTACGCCGAGACCTGCAAACAGAGAAAAGACCCAGAAGAGGCAGCCGTTGGTAACAACTGAACTTACATGCGCCAAATATATGACTGCATTCTAGGGTAGACTGGCCTCTAAAAGCCATCTCTTTAGAGCATCCGGACTCTGGAAGCAATTCTCCTGGCACTGCCAGCCAGGGCCTTCCTTCTTATCCCGACCACGCGATCTGATGCTCTTCCTTCCAGCCCTCAACCTGGCTGCAATTCTAAGCCTTTTCCTTACAAAAAGAGAGTTGTAACCCCAGGTCTCCCACTAGTTGTCCATTTTGTGTCTTTCCCACCACAATCTCTTAGAACTGACAGAATCCACATTCACTATTGCTATTTTCTCACTTCCTGTTTGCTCGTCAACTCACTGAAATCTGTCTTCCACCGTCCCCTCCAGGGGGTTTCCCAGGGTCACTCATAAGCTCACAACCACCCAATTCAATGCCTCTTCTAGCACTCTCACCTAAGTCCTCTCAGGAATGACATTCTCTCCGCTGGCTTCCCAGGCACCACTCCTCTAACCTGCTCTGCGGGGGTTCTCCTGCCAGCTTCCCAATGCTGGTGAGTCCCGTCCATCACCTCCTGCCTGAGGAACCTTGGGTTGCTCACAGTACGTATCACCGCAAGGACTGAGCAGGAAGGGAGGAATGGTTACAAGGACAGCAGAGTGATGCCTCATGGAACCTGGCCAGCTCTCTGGAAGGGCCTAGAGCTGTGAATACAAAGCCCTCACTGGTTCTCCGTTTGAAGTGTTTGCCCAATGCTTCTCTCTCTCCAGGTTTTCCATAACATGGCAGAATGAGGCTGCTCCAAAGTCCAAGTTTTGCATGTTGGGAGTAAACCCGTGCCCAGAAACTGTTTTTCAGGCCCAATTCCAAATTACCTGGAGATGGAATCTGATCCATCTTGGGTCAAGTGCACTCGTATCAGCCAGGGACAGGGGAGGGCAGGGCAGAGTGGGGCAGACAGACAACACTGGTGCACTGGCTGTTGCTCTAACCACTTAGCTACACTGGCTAGGGCAGGCAGGGTTTCCAGCCCTGCTCAGGCTGCCTCCTCTGCCTGGACTGCTCTCACATCCCCTTTGACACCTGTTTCCTGACACATGTGCTTCTCCAAGATCAGACGCATCTTGCTTTCCTGTAATTTCTTTAGTTGTCTGTCTTCTTTCCTCAGCTACGAGCTCACTGTACACAGGGGCCATGGCCTCCCTCCATCAGCGATGTATCCCCAGCACGTGCACAGGCACATATCATCCACTCAATAACTACTTCTTTCAAATAGAGCTCAAATCCCATCTCTTCCCAGAAATCCCTAATTCTGCCTAAATCAATATCCCTCTTTTCTCTCCCATCCCACAGCATAGCTCAAAGGTCTTAAATCATTTTTAGCTGCTTTCACTCGTTCGAGAAAGCAGGAAGGGCAGGAGGAATTGAGGAAGAAAGTGAAACGAGGCTTTTAAATGACTAAGATCTTAATGGACTCAATTCCCACCTGGTTGTAAATATCGTCAGATCTTAGTCGACCAATGACCATACTGATGAAGGATTCATTGATAGGCACTCTCTGGAAATAGCTCTCAGGATAGTTGGGTGGTCTTTTGGCTCCTGGTTGGCTGGAATAACCTGTACTTCGGAGCAGCTTACAAATATCGTCCATGTTTGAATCAGCAGAAGATCGAGCGGCACTGAATCACGTGCACAATGGGAAATAAAGGGCCAAACAAACCACACACATCAGAAACTGAGAAGTCCAACAAAGCAGAAGAATTTCTTGATTTTATCTAGTTTTAGATATCACCGTGGGTCAATTTATATCCTTAAGATTCAAAATCATATTTTCAAAAAGCCTGTTAAAATACAGCAAACATATAAGATGGGTTCTTGGATGTAAGTACAGTTCTAGGTCAAGGTCCACTGGCCCTTTTCCAGGGTCTGAATTTGTTTCAGAATATAGCATTTTCCAAATGTAAGAAAGTAGTATGTACACAGACCATATACAATATAACATTCCAGTAGGGTGTCAGCTTGCATTCCACGATCACCACACATTAATATTTACATAGAAAATTTTAGGAATATCACACAAGAGAGATAAATCAAGACTATCTATAGCCTCATATTTGCTCTGGTCAGGTTTTGACTCCATATGGTTTCAGGTTGGATCAGGTTTTGCTGCCAAAGAAGTTATTCTCTCTGTGTGTGTGTATGTGTATGTGTGTGTATTTTCCATAGCTCTTTGGATTTCAGAATTGTACATAAAGAATGTGAACCTGCACCAATGTTTCATAAATTAAAAAATAAGTTTAAACAATCAAGACAATTTAAAGTGGAATATACATTAATTGGTTTTTCTTGTTAAGGGGCACTTTCTACATAGATTTAATCAAAACATCTGTGATTTTCGGGGTGGTTTGGAGTAGGATTCCCTCAAAGAGACTCAAAGAATCTTAGACTTGACGATGGCCTCCTACTGAATGTAGGAATCTCCTCTGTCACAACTCTGACTTGCAATTTTTCCATGTCACTTCAATAATGGATCCCCACATTCTAATGAATTAGCTGTTGTACCAAAAGGGACAAAGCCAGATGGTCAAAGCTGGGCTTGAGAAGCAAACTTTTCTCTTCTTTATGTCATTTACCTTTTTTGTTTTTCCAGGTACTTTCAGAAATATAGGCAAGGCCATTCGAAGTTCATTTTTAAAACCACGGATGTTAAGACAGCTTTTGGTCACGCAGATGAGAATGAATTATGCATGTGGGTGGAGAGTCTCCTCCCACTGAGAAAGCTGGAAGGAAGCAGGCCAGCTGAGTAGCTAAGAGTAATTTACTGCTGAGCAGGCAGCAGTCCCAGGTGTCCCCAAACAATCCCTCTGTTGAGGACCTCCCTCCTTGCCCTATTTAGGTTGTCCTAATTTGTAAGTTTGAAAATGTTAATTCTAGTCCACACATCTTTAGCTCAAGTTCCTAACTGACTCCTGCTTATGGACTGTTTCTTCCCTGAATTTTGACTATTTCTGACATTAACCCTGTATCCAGATTTTGACTCATTAAGTCAACAAATTGAAACCTGTGTTCTAGGTACTAGAATTAGAGTTGGTTGAAGTGATACTCCATCTTGAAGTCACAGCTCTTTGTAGACATACCTAACACATGATCATGACGGGTGCTGTTGCTTGTTTTGTGTTTGTCTCGTGCATATATATGGGTGAGAATTCCCTTTCAACCTGATCCCTGAGTGATAACTTTTCAAAGCCATCAACCTGAAACTGACAACAGAAAATTCATCCATTGCCTTACATCTGCCAAGGAATAACATTTGAAACTTAAAAACAAAAACAAACAAACCCAAAAAGAACATTCATTAGACTTCCACATTTGCAAATTTATCTTGAAGGTAAAGAAAATTCAGATTCCCTTAAAAACACATACCACACACCCAAAAACTGAGGTACCATCATGGACATGACAATCCCTATATCTCTAATAATCTATAACATGTATATAATCTGGAGATTATGATATCTAATCTGTCACGATGATATAATATATATAGTAACTGCTGCAATTTCTATTGTATCTTCAGAAGAAATTAAGAATCTTCTCTTTTTGCATTCTAGGTCCCATTGCTGCTGTTTGCAATAAAAGCAGTATAGAAACCCACACTGCACTGTACCCATAGCATGCTTCTGGCCCATGCCGCCCCAGCCCAGGGATACCTGTATCGATAGTAAGAAACCAGCATTCTCTCTCTGACTTCCCCTTCAATCTTTTGGTCAATGACCAGCAGCATGACTCCGTACAGGTACAGCGCTTCACACTAGGAAGAGAAAGAGACAATGGCCAAACTCACAGGAGGACACATTCTCACGGAGGCATGCTGATGATGGTTAAAAAGACCACTTTGCTCCCTTCCTCCTAAAAGCTTCATATTACAAGGAGAATGCAGGTCCCCCCCGAAGGGCTTTCTCACCTTCTGTACAGAATGAGCTTAGGAAAATTTATGCAAAATAAATTTCAACTCAGAGTGCTTATCTTTCAGCTGGCCCGGTTTTGATATTTTGCTTGGGATATCAATATTATGAACACCTCTAAGTCATTCACTTACTTAACAGACATTTCTTAAGTGATCACTATATACTAGGTACCAGGCTAGATGTCTGGGATGCAAAAGATAAAGAAGAGAGGACTGTGACACTGAGGAAGCTCAGAAACTCTACACAATCTTTATTCACTTGTAATTCTGTTCCAAGTCTACAGCATTCTACATTCGGACACAGATCTGTTAGTTAGAAGATAATTATCAGAGAATTTTGCTTTACTTTAGAGAAGGGTACTCTGTATGTACTTGTGACTTACAGGAAAAAGGTGATGCTAAGCTTGACATTCTTGAACTTCTATTTAAATGGTCACTAGCACTTACTAAAAGCTGTTTCCCATCTTCATTGAGCAGCACAGTTTCTATGGTTTGCTGAATGTAAACACCTTCATTGAGATCTTCCAGGTATCTAGAAATGAAACCCCAGAGCACGTTATTCATTGATAATGAAAACTTGAACAATATCTTAGATGAAGGAAAGTAAAGATTTCTAAAGGTAAAGCAAGACACCAGGCATTCTGGCCTTCAAATAATTTTTGAGCTGAAACTCATGGCGATGGAAGCCACAGGTTGATCGTTATGGCTACTCCAAGTAAAAGGAATATTCCCTAGTCCCAATTTATGAATTACAAATATCTTAGGAAGTAACGGCATACAAACATGGACTAGTTTAAATAGCTTTTAATTAGTTTTAAAGCTAGTGAGTAATGAATTCTTAAGGGCTGGAAGGAAGAGAATATTGTGTGGTTAGGGATACGAAGGAAAGTATGGTTACCAACGCCATGAAAATATGTTCCTTTTTTTCCACTTCTCATATATAATATACTAAAATATGATCATAAACCACAGGATTGAAAGACATTATGAGTTAGTATAGACCAACATTATTGTAACACTTTACAAGAGCAGAAATCATAATAAAACTCTAAGATACTTAAGATGACTAGTGCCACAGGAAGGACAAGACAATTATGCATGGTATAATCTAGTACACTGTGGAATAACTCAGAAAGATTGACATGTTCTAATCCTATGTCCCTTTCCCCCTCCACGATTTATTATCAGAATAAGCTATTACTAAATTAATCAATACCTGTTTAAGTCTACAATATATTTATGCACACTTTGAAATGCTAAATAAAATCTGGTCACAATTTCTATGTTGTTTTCACGAAATTCTTCATCTAAATCCTGTAGCTCTGGCTTAGCTTCCAGCTTGCTTTCCCATAATTCTGGACCCTAGGAAGAAAAACACATTTATGGAGATGTCAATAAAAACATACTGTGGGTAACGATTTCCAAGTAGTCTTAAAAACGTGTTCCTATGCCTTAAAAGGGATGTCAAAAGTTGAAAGCAGAGCAACAAAAAGTAATAAAGATAACAGAAGCCTAGATATAAAATCCCTTTGAAAGAAACGAATTTGAATTGCAACCACAATTAGCATGCTTTAATATGAAATATGTTATACCAAAGTTATCTTTATAAAATGTGGTTCTATCATATTAGGGCTCCACATAATACCTTTACATTATTTTTCAAGTTAGTTGGCTGATATTAAATTTGGTTTAAAAATTTCGCCTATTTGCCCTAACTGGTTTTGCTCAGTGTATAGAGCATCAGCCTTCGGTCTGAAGGGTCCTGGGATTGATTCCAGTTAAGGGCATATACCTAGGTTGCAGGCTCAATCCCTGGCCCTGTTCAGGGCATGTGCGGGAGGCAACCAATCAATGTGTCTCTCTCACTTCCATGTTTCTCTTTCTCTCCCCATCCTTTCAACTCTCTAAAAACAAATGGAAAAATATCCTTGGTGAGGATTAACAAAAACATAAAAATAAAAATCTCTCCTATTTAACTTTCTCCATGATTTAACTTCTCAGCATCCCATGGGCCCCACAGAAAGCATGCTTTCGTAGAAAAGACAATGGTAAAAATGCTGTTGGGGAAGATTACCTTAAAGTAGCTGAAATCAAATATGATATCTCCATATTTCTGTTGATCAGCTCGGTCTTTTAACCTGAATACAGCAGGAATAAACTCAGAGAGCCTCAAAAGTTCAGCAATGATGGCATTGCCACAGGAAACGATCCTTAGGATGGCCTGGCCGCAGAGGTTGTTCTCAGCTAGGAAGTCCAACATCCTGAGGACCAGCAGCTACCCCGTGCGTGGCCGGTGGGGACGGTTAACCGGCTTCAGAGCTGGGGTCTGCGAATCATTAGTGGAAACCGGGTCAGCTGACAGATGTTTGCTCCATTTAAGAAACTGTATCCAAAAAACAAAGTAAATCTCCATTTAAGGCAGCATGTGAAACACATAGATAATATATTTCTCCCTAATTTCCTAAAAAACAAACAAACAAGAAAAATGAATTCTGATGGGGTGGGGGGTGGGAGAAGGGCGCATTTCTTCACGTTTTCCATGTGGAAGGGCTTTGATAAATTAACACTCTTGGCCTCTTTTTCAACCCTTAATTCACTTCTCCCCCTGAGGAAAGACCCAATGCGGCTACCACTGAGCTTGGGAGAAGGAACCACTGAGCACGTGTGGTTCCAATGTGCCCTCAATTGGGCACCGATTATTACATTTTCCTCCCAGGAAGTGTCACTTGTTTTACCTTCGGGAAAAGGTATGTCCTAAAATCCACTAGAATTAGTTGAAGGAACACCTTTAGAAACGCTTTTCTCATGTTATGTGCAGGAAGTCCTTGTTATCAAGGATAATACATGCCCGAGAAAGGCTGCGCAGTGACTGTAAAGATAAGCATTTCATACTAAGCAGTAGGAAAGTTTGATTAGTTATATCTTAAAACATTGTAGCTAAACCCGATGAAAATAAGTTTCTGCTTAACAAAATTTAGGATAAAATTGCAACAACGATGTACTAATTTAATGGACAAACAGAGGAGTCAAAAGTTTATTTTACCAAACTCTGATTTTGATAACACAGCATCCTATACTTTATAGTTGACTTTCATATCATGATCTTTAAGAAGGTAATCTTTGCAAAACAGTTTCAAGGCATCATTCATTTTCTCAAAGTCTCTCCCAATTCTTTCTCAAATCACTATCTTTTGAAGTGCTAATTTGTGTCATCTTTGTTGCATTTCTCTGCTCTCTGTATTGATTTGGCTAGGTCATCATTTGTCAACTTCATGGAAGCCTGATTTACTTTTCAACGTCATGAATGCCCAAGTCTTTCTCAACATTTGCACTACTTTCCACCTCCCTGAAGCTAGGTTTAGACACGTGACTCAGTTTTGACCAATGAGATATAAGAGGAAGTCTATGGTGGGACTTCTCTGAAATATTTATTCCTCCTGCTACAAGGAGAGGCATGTGGAGAGAAATTTCCCTCTCTACACCCTGGCTATCCCCTTCCTTCCTGCCTTTAAATATGGCCCAAGGAACATTTGATGCCTGAAGCCACAGTAGCCACCTAGAGACCATGAGGTGACAAGTCTCAGAGAAAAGCCACCTGCAGATTGTGGTAAGGCTAGAGTGTTCGGCAAATACCCCATTATTGGCTGAAAAACTGGCCCTACAGAACAGAATTTAAGATCATCATTAAAGATGGGTACCAATGCTGCAGCAATCTCAGAGACAGGTAGCTTCATAGGTGTTAAGACTTAGCTGAGCTTAAAAAAATCACTCTAGGATGACCTGCAAATAAACATTGTAGCAGAAGCTATAGTAAATCTTCCATTTGGTTCTACTGGTGCTAGGGATGAAGAAGATTCCAATGCAGATTGTACTGCCATTTGGCATGGAATGAAACTAGAGATCCCACTCAATTTTCTAATGGTCTTTACAAAGCACCCAGAAAAGTGGTAGTTATTTTACCTTGAAGAATTTGGTATGAAACTGGTTTTTAGTTTGGAAAGTGATCCTAGGCAAAAAGACAACCTGCTTTCAAGAATGAAGCATGACATCATCCGATCAATTAGCCAATGAGTACAGAACTGAACTCGGAAGGTCACTGAATTGTCTTGGGACAAGCCGCTGTTGAGGACAAGAAAAGACAGGTCTATTTTTATCCTGCCACAACACTTCAGTTCCATAGAGAGGTAAATCCTGGTCTCTACCAATCCATTATCAGGAAAAAATATGATGGTTGTGGCTCAAGATAAAAGTGACGGGAATCTCCAGAATAATTCTGAAGTGAGTCTGATCGCTCTAGTCTGATTCATGAGTCCTGGAAAAGGCAGGAGAAGGAAAACGGGAAGGTGTTCCTCATTGTGGGTACAGGCGGTAAAACCTCCATCTCCCTCCCACCTCCCTCATCCCCATCACTTGTCAGGGAGGGAGCTCCTGCACTCGCAATCAGGTACCCCGGATCTACCGTGGGCTCTGAACGTTTTTGGTTTGTTTGGCTTTGGGGATCCTCTGAACACTTTTTCGAAATGCACAGGGCCTCGGCACCAGCATGTCACAGGTGAGGGAATTCAGGTGCAGAGAGGAACAATGACTTGCCGGGTCTCACGGCCCATGGCAGACCTAGAATTCACTCCTGGGCCCGTCGGGCGGTAAAATCGCTCACTATGCACTCAGTTTTCTCCAGATTAAATGGATAAATAGTGACAGGCACCCGGCCTTGCTCCCCGAAACTTGGAAGGGTCAGACGCGGGCCAAGCAGCCGCACGCCCCTCCCCACAGCGCCGGCGGCGAGGGAAACCACTTCCATCAGGTGGAGAAGAGGAGCCTGGATTGCAGCGGCCCCAGCCCAGGAGTCCCACAGTCCTCCGCGCCAGGCACCCCCACCCAGACCCCACCCCAAGTCCCTCGGCCAGCGCGGCCAGGAGGGGAAGGGGGACGCAAAGGAGGGGCGCGTGCACCCCGCCACTCACCTGCCATCCGGGCCGCCGATCGCGCAAGGGTTCGGCACCGGGTTCGGCACCGGGGTCCCCACCCCGCCTCTCCGCTGGGGTGCTTCCTACCCTCAGCCCCGGACCAGGAACCCGCGGGACCCCGGCTTCCGCCCCTGGCTCCCCCGGCGGTCACGTGACCCAAGGGGCGGTGCGTCACGTGACCGCAGGCGGGCAACGGCTGATGACGTTTGAGCCCGCGCTCGGTTAAGGAAGGATTTGGGGGTCCTGTTGTAGGAAGTCGGGGTGCAGCCAGACGGAGCTGGGTGGGACGGCAGGTAAGACAGACGCGCGGGGTGCCGAGGGGGAGGGGCGGGAGGTGTCACCTCCCTCTCGGGGCCTCCGCGGGCCTCCCGGGCTGGGGTCCCCCTCCTTTCCCGCCTCGCGCCGAGGCTGCGGCAGTTTACCTCCTCCTCCGAGACCCCACCCCTCCGCCCTTCAGCCCGAAGGGTGGGGGGAAGGTCACGCGTTCTTGACCCCAATGTCTCTGGTGTGAAGGGTCTTTAAACCAGGGCGGTGGGCAGGTCGTTCTGACAGTCGCGGCGCTTCAGGTTCCTTTTCGGTCCGGCCAGTGTGCGAGGACCCTAGAGGATGGGATGAAGCGCCGGTGCCTGGCGCTCCGCAGGGGCCGAGCCGCGGGGCTGCTGCTGGGACTTCTCCAGGCTCCCTGGTCGCTGTCTGTGGGAGCTGTCAGGTGCTGCTCCCAGGGCGGAGGAGTGGCGGGCGTGGGAGCAAGTAGTTGTGATGAGTTTGAGAGAGAGAGAAAGAGAGAGAGAGAGAGAGAGAGAGAGAGAGAGAGAGAGAGAGAGAGACAGAGAGAGAGAGAGAGAGAACATGATAGAGGGAACAGGCTTGCATGGAAAAGGGAAGGCTTTAAAAAGAAACACGTATCCTTGCATCCTGACATATAGCTCTGCTTAAACTTGTACAGGCCATGGATTTAAAGGAGGCAGCACATTGTAAGTTGTTTTTCTGTGCCTACCACTGAGCTGTACAGGAGGGAACAGTAGAAAGTTTTTATGTGTTTTTTTTAATCCTCACCGGAGGATATGTTTTTATTTATTTTTGTGTGTTTTTTAAGAGAAAAAGGGAGGGAGGGAGGGGAGAGAGAGAGAGAGAGAGAGAGACAGACAGACAGACAGACATTGATCGGTTGCCTCCCCTACACACCCGGATGGGGATTGAACCCAAAACCTAGGTATGTGCCCTGAACAGGAATTGAACCACAACCTTTTGGGGACTCCGATCCAAGCAACTGAGCCACCCGTCCAGGGCAAGCAGTGTTTTTACATTAGCTAATAATTGGTCCTGTCTACAGAGAATCTTATAGACCTGCTAGGGTCTGAATGTTTGTGTCCCCCTCCCCCATTCATATGTTGAAATCCTAATGCCAGTGTTATTTTATTAGATGGGGCCTGTGGGGGGTGCTTAGGACTAGAGGTCGGGGCACATGGGTGGACTTAATGACTTTATAAAAGAGGCTCCGGAGAGTTCCCTTGTCCCTTCTATGGTGACAAAGAGGTAGAAGGCATGGGCTATGAACCAGGGAGAGGGCTGTCACCAGAACTTGCTGTCACCCTGATATTGGACTTCCAGGTCTCCAGAACTGTGAGAAATAAAATGTCTGTTGTTTATAAGCTACCCCGTCTGGTATTTTGTTATAGCAGGTGGAATAGCCTGAGTAAGACAAGGCCTGTTAGGGGAGGCCAAATAACATGCTGGGGAAAAACTCAGGAAATGTGTAACCTTACTTAAACTTTCTCGGAGACCATAGGAACAGGGACCAAAAGGATGGCTGTTACCTGGGGAAGGCGCCAAGAGGAGGTTGATTTAAAGCAGGGTTTCTCAACCAGTGCACTGTTGACACCGGGGCCAACAATCCTTTCTTTTGGGGCCTGTGCTGTGACATATACTTAGCTGTACTTCATGGGAAGAATGGAAAAGTGTGTCTACTCCATTTTTTCTGCTCCATCCACTCTCTGTGCTTCCCAGTCTGAATCTTTTCCTTTGAATTATTCCAGAATCACAGAAGAAAGTTTTCCCTAGCTCTCTGCAAGTATAAAGTTTTATTGGAGTAATGTGGATTTTGCCTTCACATGAAAGGATAGCTACCATGTGGTAGACACTTTTCCATTTATCCTGAATTGCATTAATCCATATATATATATTTTGCATCTTAGTCAGCTTGGGCTGCTATTTAAAAAAACCATAAGCTGGTAACTTAAACAACAGGAAATTATTTCTTACAGTCTTTGGAGACAAATGCTGGCATGGTTGGATACTGGTGAGGGCTCACTTTCTGGCTTGCAGCCAGCCCCCTTCCCCCTTGTTGCTGTGTCGTTAATTGTGAGGAGGAGGAGGAGGACGAGGAGCAGAGAGAATGAGAATGCACCCTAGTGTCTCTTCCTCTTCTAATAGGGACACCCATCTTATCATGAAGGTTCTATCCTCATGACCCCATCTAAACCTGATTATCTCCCAAAGGCTTCATCTCCAAATAGGGGAGACACATTATCTCAATGTTCTCCATACATGTTTGGTCCTAAGAATCATCTGGGGGACTTCATAAAAACACAGTTTCCTCAGTGTCTCCACTAGACTCTGATTCAATGGATCTGAGATAGTATCCATAATTCTGTAATTTTACTTATGTATTTCAGCTGATTCTTAAGATCAGAGAAGTTTGAGAAAACTGCAAAATTTAATTTATCCTTAATAATGCTATGAGATAGATGTGGTTTTCTGCTTTTACACAGAAGCAAGGTGCAGATAGAGAAGATAAGAAACTTAACCAGGGCATAGACAGGATGGAAGTCCCAGGCCTCTGTGTACACTGTCTATTCTCTTAAGCACTACTTTGTATTGCCCTTCACAGTGTTACAATGATGAAGTTGATGGTAATATCTGTCCCCATGTTAAAAGATTTATGTGCTGGGGATTGTTCTGAGTGCTTTATTATATATCTATATCTATATCATCTATATCTATATCTATATCTATATCTATATCTATATCTATATCTATATCTATGAACAAACTCATAGGCACTGGATCATCCTTATTTTACAGAGAGTTAAGGTGTAGCATTGAGAGGTTAAATAGTTTGCCTAAAGTCATTCAGCTACTTAAGTAGTCAAATCAGTCTTTGAACTCCAGTAGTCTGGCTCTTGAAGCTACATGCTTAATCCCTGCTCTGTATTGCCTCCATATTCTGCTCCATAAGGCAGCTAATGTTTATTTTAATCTAACCATGATTCATGTTATCTGTAAGTAAAATTGATATTCCAGGAAGATGTGTCCTACTTATACTGTGGCTTTACCCCCTAGTTCATATATGTAACATGCTTTGAAAATCATGTCTCTAGAACAGTGCTGCCCAATGCAGCAGCCACTAGACACATGTGGCTTTTTAAAGATACATTGATTAAAATTAAACACAATTAAAAACTCAGTTCCTCAGTCACACTGACCACATTTGAGGTAATGGATAGCCACACATGTACCTAGTGGCTACCATATTGGACAGTGCAGAGCCTCGACCATTTTTGTCACGTCTGAAAGTTCCTTTTGGATAATGCTGCTCTAGATCATGTAGACTTAACACAAGAATCAGACTAGGAAACTGAATACTTGAACCATCTCATTTGATCCCAGCAAGATTGTATTTTTTGAGTAACAGTAGTATGACAGGTAAACCCCCAAATCTAAGTGGCTTTGCACAGTTGGAGTTTTTGTTTCTTTCATGCATTGAGCCTGATTAGTGGGGCAGTTTTCCTCCAAACAGTGATGTCGGGTCCTGGGCTTCTTCCATATTCTCCATCTTCAATATAGAGCTTCCAAGGTCACTGCTTGCCTGTTTCAAGCTATCAACATGGGAAGGAGTGTGGAGAAAGTGTGTTTTTTATGGACTGGGCCTGCGTATGGCTCATACATCATTGCCTTGAATTCAGTCATATGACCACACCCAACTGCAAGGAAGGCTGCAAACTATGGTCAAGCTATGTGACCAAGTTGAAGAGAAATGGGATTGGTGGGCACCAAGCTACTATCTAAAGATATTTTTCAGTATGACGTTTATTATCTCACTAGAGGCCCGATGCACGAAATTCGTGCAAGAGTAGGTCTCCGCAGCCTCTGTGGCTGCCTCAGCTCTCCCAACCCTGGCTTTGTCCGGAAGGGTGTCCAGATGGTTGGTCCACTGTTCAGCCATTTGGTTGATTTGCAAATTACTCTTTTATTATAAACTAGAGGCCTGGTGCACAAAATTGGTGCACTGGAGTGGGGGTGTCCCTCAGCCCAGCCTGCACCCTCTCCAATCTGGGACCTCTCCGGGAATGTCCGACTGCCGGACATCCCTCTCACAATCTTGGACTGCTGGCTCCTAACCGCTTGCCTGCCTGCCTGCCTGATTAACACCTAACTGCTCCCCTGCCAGCCCAATTGCCCCCAACTGCCCTCCCCTGCTGGCCTGGTCACCCCAACTGCCCTCCCCTGCCGGCCTGATCTTGCCCCCAACTGCCCTCCCCTGCTGGCCTGGTCACCCCCAACTGCCCTCCCATACCGGCCTGGTCGCCCCCAACTGCCCTCCCCTGCTGGCCTGATCTCACCCCCAATTGCCCTCCCCTGCCGGCCTGATCTTGCCCCCAACTGCCCTCCCCTGCTGGCCTGATGGTCCCCAACTGCCCTCCCCTGCCAGCCTGGTCGCCCCCAACTGCCCTCCCCTGCCAGTCTGATCGCCCCCAACTGGTCCCCCCAACTGCCCTCCCCTGCCGGCCTGATGGCCCCCAACTTCCCTAACCTGCAGGCCTGGTTCCCCCCAACTGCCTTCCCTGCCAGCCTGATCTCGCCCCCAACTGCTCTCCCCTGCCGGCTTGATCGCCCCCAACTACCATTCCCTGCCAGCCTGATGGCCCCTAACTGCCTCTGCCTGCCTGATCACCCCTAACTGCCCTCCCCTGCTGGCCTGATCTCGCCCCCAACTGCCCTCCTCTGCCGGCCAATTTGGTTCTGATTGGTTGGTTTCTATGCCAGTCAGTGTCAAAAGCTCTGCCTCCTAAGCAGCCATTGGCTCCTCACACTTCACCCAAATTTGGTTCTGATTGGTCAGTTTCTGTGCCAGTCAGTGTCTCTGGGCCTATCAACAGGGCCTGATCAGAATGGCGGGGCTGATCAACAGCCCCTGTGGAGGCCTGGAGAGAAATGGAGGCGTGGCTGCTGGCCAGGTCAGGAAAGAAAGAGAGAGGCAAGTGCTGATCAACAGTTGCCACAGAGGCTACGGATCAGACCCTGCTTCTCTCTTCAGGCCTCTCTCTCGGCCTGATTTGCAGCCCCCTCAGCAGTCAGTGCTGGGTCACTGTGCCTGCAGCCGTAGCAGTCAGTGCTGGGTTGTCAGAGCAACCCAGCGCTGACTGCAGGACTGACTTCTGGTTGGTCGAGCCACTGGTCGTTATGGATGTGATGGACCCAGGGTTTTTATATATTAGGATATATGATGATCCATGAGGACTTGATTGCCATGGACAGATTATTTTCCAGGAATTACTGGTGTACTTTTTCTTTATGGAGAAAGAGAATTCTGAAACTTTCACTTACAAACATTTAAAAAAATTTTTTTTATTTAAATCTTTATTGTTTAGATTATTACAATTGTTCCTCTATTTTCCCCTCATAGCTCCCCTCCACCCAGTTCCCACCCCACCTTCTGCCCTTACCCCCCCCAACCACTGTCCTCATACATAGGTATACGATTTTTGTCCAGTCTCTTCTCACCCCCCCACACCACTTTCCCCCTGAGTATTGTCAGTCCACTCCCTTTCTATGCCCCTGATTCTAGTATATTCACCAGTTTATTCTGTTCATCAGATTTTTTATTCACTTGATTTTTAGATTCACTTATTGATAGATATGTATTTGTTGTTCATAATTTTTATCTTTACCTTTTTCTTCTTCTTCCTCTTCTTAAAGAATACCTTTCAGCATCCTACCTAATAATAGACAAATATGCAAATTGACCGCACCTTCGCTACACCCAAGCCACGCCCACCAGTCAAGCCACGCCCATCAACCAATCAGGACGAGTATGCAAATTACCCAACCAAGATGGTGGCTAATTTGCATTTCAAGACAGCATAGAAAGAAGCCAAGAGCTGCAGAAGGGAGCAAAGCTGCGGAGAAGCAAGCAAGCCGGGGGGAGGAGAAGGGAGGAGCGGAGGCGGGGCTGGGGGAGAAGGAAGGAGAGCAGGTGGCTGGCCGAGAAGGCGGGGCCGGGGGAGAAGGGAGGAGCGGAGGCGGGGCCGGGGGAGAAGGAAGGATAGCAGGCAGGCTGGCGTAGAAGGCGGGGCGGGGGAGAAGGGAGGAGCGCAGGCATGGCCGGGGGAGAAGGGAAAAGCAGGCTGGCTGTTGGAGAAGGCGGGGTGGGGGAGAAGAGAGGAGAGTAGGCAGGGCGGGGTCGAGTGCAGCAGGAAACCCTATTGCAGGATTTTTCCTGCAATGGGAACGCTAGTTTCATATAATACTGGTTTGGTGGTGATGAACTCCTTTAGCTTTTTCTTATCTGTGAAGCTCTTTATCTGACCTTCAATTGTGAATGATAGCTTTGCTGGGTAGAGTAATCTTGGTTGTAAGTTCTTGCTATTCATCACGTTGATTATTTCTTGCCACTCCCATCTGGCCTGCATAGTTTCTGTTGAGAAACCAGCTGACAATCGTATGGGTGCTTCCTTGTAGGTAACTAACTGTTTTTCTCTTGCTGCTTTTAATATTCTCTCTTTGTCTTTTGCTCTTGGCATTTTAATTATGATGTGTCTTGGTGTGGTCCTCCTTGGATTCCTTTTGTTTGGGGTTCTGTACACTTCCTGGACTTGTAAGTCTATTTCTTTCACCAGGTGGGGGAAGTTTTCGGTCATTATTTCTTCAAATAGATTTTCAGTATCTTGCTCTCTTCTTCTGGCACCCCCATAATTCAGATGTTGGTATGCTTGAGGTTGTCCCAGAGGCTCCTTACACTATCTTCAAATTTTTGGATTCTTTTTCTTTTTGCTTTTCTGGTTGAGTGTTTTTTGCTTCTTTTTATTTCAAATCTTTCACTTGCTTCTTGCGGTCCTCTAGTCTACTATTAGGTCTCTGTATAATATTTTTTATTTCAGTCAGTGTATGTTTAATTTCTAGTTGGTCCTTTTTCATATCCTCGAGGGTCTGGCTAAATTTATTGGCCTTTTCTAGGAAATTCTTGAAAAAACTTATAACCGTGGTTTTGAACTCTATATCCAACCGTTTGCTTTCCTCCATTTCTTTCATTTGTGATCTGTTTCTTTGTCTCCATATTTTCACTGCTTCCCTGAGTTGGTAGAGTAGCTTTGAGTGCTAGGTGTCCTATAGGGCACAGTGGCTCAGCCTCCCCAGTTACCTGAGGTGGACACTCTTGGTGCACCTCTTTATGGACTGTGTGCACAGCCTTGTTGTAGTTAAGTCTTGATTGTTGTTGGTATCACTGGGAGGAATTGACCTCCAGGCCAATTGGCTGTGAGGATCAGCTGTGTCTACTCTGGGAGAACTTCTGTGCTGGAGACACCCTTATGAGACAAGACTTGCAAAATTGCAAAAGCCTCTGTGCTCAGCTTGGATGGGGCGGAGTCTCAGGGCGGAGCAGACTGCCTTGGCTTCCCATCAGCCCTGCCTTATGAGGCCCCTGGGTCTCAGTGTCCCTCGGTAATCGCTGCAAGCACCTCTGAGAGAAACCGCCCTTGAGTTTCGCCCGCTGCCAGAGAGTCCTGTTTCTTCCCGAATGAGTCTGGGTTCCCAAAGTCTCGCCCGGAACTGGAGTTCAGCGTAGTCGGGAGTTTCCGTCTCCCTCCCGCTTGAGAAAGCCAGCCACGCACTCAGCAGTCAATCCTCTCTGCCCGCGTGTGCCTCCGGACCTCTGCCTTCTGCAGCTCCCCTGAGTCTCAGTGTTCTTTTCTCTTTTCCTGACAGTCCAGATTCCCTCCGTATGAGTCTGGGTCCCCAGGGTCTTGCCTGGAACTGGAGTTCAGCACAGTCGGGAGCTTCCGTCTCCCTCCTGCTTGAGAAAGCCAGCCACGCACTCAGCCGCCAGTCCTCTCAGCACGCATCTCTGTACCTCAGCCTTTTGCAGCTCCTCTGAGTCTCAATGTGTTTTTCTCTTTCCTTCTAGTTGTAGAATTTCCACTCAGCCAGCCTTCCTGTGGTTCTGGATGATGTCTGTTTTGTCTTTTAGTTGTAGTTTTGAAATTGTTTTGCGAGGCAGCAGTTTAGGTGTTTACCTATGCTGCCATCTTGGTTTCTCCAAAAACATTTTTTTTATTGAATTTATTGGGGTGACATGGTTAATAAAAGTATATAGGTTTCAATATACACTTCTATAATACGTTGTCTTATATTGCATTGTGTGTTCACCACCCCAAGTCATCTTCTTCTGTCACCATTTATTTGACCCATTTTACCCTCTTCTACCCTTCACCCCCCCTTCCCTCTGGAATTCTCTGGTTGTCTATGTCTGAGTTTTTGTTTGTCTGATTTGTTCATTTGTTGCTCACAATTTTATATGCCACATAAGAGTGAAATCATATGGTTATTTGTCTTTTTGACTTTGCTTAGCATGATGTTCACAAGTTCTATTCATGTTGCAAATTATGGTATTTCACTTTTTCTTATGGCTGAGTAGTTAGTATTTCATTGTATATATGTACCACATCTTCTTTATCCAATCATGTGTTGAAGGATACATTGATTGTATACATGACTTAGCCACTGTGAATAATGCTGCAATAGGGGTACACATGTCTTTATGAATAAACTAGTAGCCCATTTGCAGGAAAATCCTGCAAGCGGCTGTTGCGGCTGCGTGCGCTGCCGCTGCGGCTGCCTTTACAGCCACCGCTCCTGCACCCACTCGCCACTGCCGCCCACCCCCCTCTGCCCCGTTCCACCCCACTCCGCCCCGCCCGGGCTTTCCCTCTGGCAGCCACCTTGCTTTCCGCTTTTCCTCTCTCTTCCTTCTAAGTTGTCTTCAGTCTTCACTCCTCCCTCTCTCAGCATATGCAAATTAGCTGCCATCTTTGTTGGGTAATTTGCATACTCGCCCTGATTGGCTGGTGGGTGTGGCTTTGGTGGGTGGGCGTGGCTTGGGCGTAGCGAAGGTGCAGTCAATTTGCATATTACTATTTTATTAGGTAGGATGCTTTCTGGGTCATAGAGTAATAGCTCTGTTCTTAATTTTTTGAGGAACCTCCATATTGTTTTGCATAGTGGCTGTATCAATTTATATTCCCACCAGCAGTGAATGAGGGTTCCTTTTTCTCCACAACGTCTCAGACATTTTTATTTATTGTGTTGTTGATAATAGCCATTCTAACAGTAATCAAGGGGTAGCTTATTGTGGTTTTGATTTGCATTTCTCTAATAGCTAGTGAATATATCAGCCATTTGTATGATTGTCAAGATGCTCATAGCCAAATCTGTATTACAAATATAATACTGTGTAGAATTCTAAAGAATCCTAAAGCCTACATGATTGCATTCTAATTTTCTCACATACTTGGTTTTCTCTTTAGTCTGTTTTTTTTATTCTGATTTTTATGAATTTATTGTGTGTGTTTGTGTTTATATTGTATAAGCTGTCTCAACTTATTTGTTGCAATAAAGTGAGATTTTAAATAACACTGTCTTTCACTAAAATGCAAATATTCAAAAATCATCATTGGTAATTTATGATCATATATTCTCTCTCTTTTGGTGTAAAATATTAATACCACAGAAAGTTCCAGAAAATGACATAACAGGAACCCTTGTTTTGTGATTTGGATTTTAGCATGTGTAACATTTTGCCCTTAAGTCTTGATTTTTAAGATAAATTAAAAAAAAAATGGATAAAGCTATTTTTCTTTATAAATTTTAGAAATTCTTTATAAAAGCTCATAAATTGTATTTCATTGTGTTTGAAAACTTAGGTAAAAATTCAAGATGCCTGGGCGTTCCAGTTCAAATTCAGGTTCAACTGGTTTTATATCCTTCAGCGGTATAGAATCTGCTCTCTCCTCCTTAAAAAACTTCCAAACCTGCATCAACACTGGAATGGACACAGCTTCTAGTGTTGCTTTCGATCTTGTGGAAACTCAGAGTGAGTAGTCATAATTAAAATGTATTTCTTTTGTGTCTACTTTGAGGTAACTTGTGTGGGGGCATTATGCTATGGATGCTAGATATTGCTCACTTCATGTGTATCCTTGGGACAATCATTTAATCCCTCTGGGCACCTCTTCTTTCATCTTGTTCTGTATGTCATATAGCGATGTGCTGATATGAAATGAGATTGACTCATTCATGTGTGTTCAAGCCGTTATGTGCCACTAAGAACTGCACTAGAAATTCATGGGCTAAAATATTCACAGCACATTATCCTGAGATGTTAAGGATGGTAAACTGACTCATAGTCGTGCATTCTCTCCTTTGTTTGTTGCCTGCGAGACACATGGCTGATTATACAGATAGCATGAAAGGGTTGTTGAGTCAAGAAGCAAATTGTTCGAGATAGGAGATGTTCAAGAAACGAGGTTTGACTGTATTTTGATCACGTTATAGACAGACTAAGCTTATGCTAGAGGTACTACTGCCAAAGGAAGGCCTCTACAAAGGAGAACAGCTTTGTTGGACTTGACCAACATTTTTGGATCAGAATATCTAGAAAGATGTTATTTGCTTTCTTTGAATTACAGTTGTTTTTATCTATATACGGAGGCAAGGGATCAATACTATCTTTTGTATCTTTTTGTTTTTAATATCATTGGTTTTTGTAATTTGATTGTGATGTGCTCTGGTATGATTTTCTTTGTTTATTCTGTCTAGTGTTCTTTGAACTTTATGGATATGTGGGTTTACAGTTCTGATCAAATTTGGGAAAATTTCTGCTGCTATTTCTTTAAATATTGTTCCTTTTTACCCCCTCTCTATCTGGGACTCTAATTACAAGTCTGAGGCTCAGTTGGTTTTTTCCCCCAGCCCTTTTTCTCTCTGACACTAATTTAAAAAGTTTGTATTTCTATGTCTTCAAGTTCACTATTCTTGTTTTCTGCAGTGTCTAATCTGCTGTTAAGTCTATTCAGTGAATTTTTAATTTCAGGGGGTGGATTTTTCAGCTGTAGACGACATAAGAAAGAATTAAATGGAATCTTATTTCTGAAAGATTTGGAGTGGGCCAGAGTCGTGCACCTAATGACATGAGGCCATAATGTATCAAAAGATATTTTATTCCCGGCACCTCAGTGCAGGTGGGCTGAGACCGAGAAAGGCATCAGTGAAGAGAACAGGGGGAGAGAGGTTTTTATTAACTTTTGCTGGCTGCAAGCAGCTCTGCTGATGTAAGGGTCCAGTCCATCCTTGGTTCCTCTCATGCCAGGTGTCTTCTGGTTATCTGAGCTATGCTGTGTTCAAGGCTGCAAGCTTTCTGCAAGATATTTGCTAAGCACAATAAGTTTTTCTCTGCCCCGTTTTATTCTCTTTAACCCTTTCAATTTCTATCTTGCATTTATTTCTTCATTATGCTCATGTTTTCTTCTATATTCTTGAATATGTGAAGCATATTTATATAGCTGTTTCAATATCTTTGCTAGTTCTGTCATCTCGATCTATTGCTGCTGCTTAACATGGACATTGTGTGTATTATGTTGTTGAGTGTTTGGATTTTGTTGTCTTCCTTTAAAGAGTTTTGGTGTTTGTTTTGCCAGTAAGTTATTTGTGGATTGGGTTGATCCTTTAAACTTTGTTTACACTAGGGAAGGTCTAGTATAGTTTTACTTTAGGGCTAATTTAGCTTTGTTACATTGGCCTTTCTGGAGTCTCTGTTGGTTGTCTGGAGGGTTCTGTGAGAACTACACTCTGCTGGGTAGAATCTGAATGTCCTTTTTTATCTTTTAAGTTTTTTTTTTTTTTTAAATAAGTTTTTTAGTGATTTTAAAGAGAGGAAGGGAGAGGGAGAGAGAGAAAGAAAAACATGGATGTGAGAGAGAAACATCAACATGTGCCTCCCGTGTGCACCAGCCAGGACTGAACCTGCAGCCTGGCCATGTGCCCTGACAAGGAGTGTCTTCCAGTGCTGTGTGAATTCTGGAATTGTTCACTTCACAGCTCCCAGCTGTTCCTCAGCAGCTTAGGCTTCAGCATCAGGCCCAAGGGATCCCCGTGCAGATTCCTAGGGCACTTTCCCCGAGTAGCTCCCTCCAAGGGCTCTGTCTTGCAAACCCCTGCTGCCTCAGCCTTCCTGAACTCCAGTCTCTGGCTCCGAGGTCCTTTAAGATTTCTGTGCTCTCCTTGCCCACCCTCCCTCCAAACACTCCCCCCTTCCTTTGCAGGGAGGAGGACACTGGCAGGACTTACCTCATTTGTTTCCTTTTTTGCAGGAATCACAGTTCTCCTCCACTGCTTGTCCCATTGTCTGAAAGCATTTGTTTCATATATTTTGTCCAGTTTTCTAGTTTATGGCTGGAGGGCTAGTTCCATACCAGTTATTCATTCCTGGCTGGCAGCAGAATCAGCCGTCATCTTCAGTGGGTGGCCTCTAAAGGTCTTCAGCCTGCCCAGCCTGATTTGCAGTCTATTTTTGGGTATTTGGCTTTGGTATGTAGCTCTGGATAAAAGTCCTAATAAAATCTTAAATCATAAGAGGAGAGAGCTGGAACATAAACCTCCTGTAGAATTGTATCTGTTTATTTTCAGGATTTGCTTCTGAGTGTTTTCACTACAAAGTTCCTTTTTTTTTAAAAGTATATTTTGGTACAAAATACAACATGCTCTATGTAATTTAGAAAGAACTGTAAGCATTGCTTTTTGAAAGATTCATGCTCTAAAGTGGGAGTCAGCCAAGTTTTTCTGTAAGGGATTAGATGGCAAATATTTTCAGCTTTGTGGGTCATGTGGTCTCTGTTGAAGCTCTTACAATTATTTTGAAAATAGTTTTGACTCTGTGGACCTCATAAAAGATTCTCAGGGACCACAGCCCAAGAACCACTGCTTATGAAAGTGAATGGGACTGCACTGAGCAGGCCAGAGATGGCATGAGAAATTTCCAACAGAGAGAATGCCGTGATACACCCCTCCCCCCCCCCCCCCGGAGTAATTCAGCAAGTGCTTATTAAAAGAGCAGGTTTAATGTGACACCAGACTGATGTGTTGTCCAAGGACCCAGAGAGGAGAAAAACTCCTGATATTTCAGGACATTTTGTTACCTGAGAATTGAATTTCTCCGTTGCTAGTGGGAATGGGGTACTTGGGACGCCGCTGGAATGAGCACTTCTGGAGGCCCCCACTAGAGGGTGAAATGTGGTAAAAGGCTTTATTTTTGTGGCTTTACATTCCTCAGGCTCCAAAGTCCCATCTCCCCTAATCCGATCCTGAAAGAGGTCAGCTGGGGCTTTAGCAGAGTTTAAAGCAAAGTCAGCATCCAGAGCTTCGGTTCCTTGGTGAAGCCGAGTCCCGTGTAGCATCAGGCTAGATTCAGCCCACTGTGTGGGTCCCACATGGCCATGAGCCACCTGGGTGAGTGCAGAGCGTGGGATCCCCACAAACCAGGAGTCAGGCACGAGCAGCAAGAAAGCAAGAGAGAGAACTCCCTTTGTTCTGGAGTTTAAATATTAAATCTTCCCGCCTTTGCAGTGGCCACTGACTTGCTCCCAGGTGTGACTGTACCTGCCCACATCTCCCAGACTTTCCTGGGCATGCGATGAAAAGGACTTGATTTGTGTGCTTTGTATCTTGTGCCCACACTGTCAGGAGGCAGACAGTGCAGGGCTGTGCATGTGGAATGCCTGGTTCTCATCCCAGCTCTTCACTTACGGTTTTTGTGACCTTGGGCAAGTTCTATTACCTCTGTTTGCTTTTATTTCTCATTTGTAAAAGGCAATACTATGGGGATGAAATGAGATAATACAAATTATGTAGAGCAGTCCTGGATGCTTAAGTGGTCAGGAAATGTTAGCTATAATTATTTTTGTCATGTTTGCATTTGAGTTGATTACAGTGAATGGATTGGGAGAAATTGAAGTTCAGAAGAACAGGAGGGGAAGTTCATGAACTATAGTCAGAACAGTTCCCTTTTCCTCTTAACCTTACAAGGTGAGGCACACTTTCTGTTGACCTTTTGGATTGTCCAACTTCTTCTTTTTTTTTTTTTAAGAAGGAATGAGCTTTGTTAAAATAGATGGTAGTGATCACTTAGGTATCATTATCTCACTCTGCACTGCAGTTCTCTTGTCACTGTATTATTAAATCACTGGTGAAGGGGATTCTTGCCACCAAGAACTTGAGGGGTTGGATGTGTTCTGTTTTGTTTCCTGTTGGTTGCATATTCCTATACCAGGTGATTGTCCCTACCCATTTTTCTAGCTTATTTGAAATGGTCACTTTTGACTCTTGTTTTACTGAATATGGTGTCTATGCCAGCGGTCGCCAACCTTTCGGACCTCACGGACCACCAGTGGTCCTTGGACCACCAGTTGGCAACCGCTGGTCTAGGCAATTGGACTCTTACTGCCACCATGTCTATTAGTCTTTCTCTAAAATTGTTGATTTTCTACAAGTAGCTTCTTTATTTGACCTAATTGGGAAATGAAATTTGTTACATTAGGAGATTTTTTTCAGATAACTGGAGCTTATTTTTCAGAGTTTTAAATTTATTGTGTACTTTTCTGCTTTCTTTTTAAAAAAAAAACCAATTTAATAGTACATTTATTAAAGCTGAGGACAGTGAAACAAGGAAGGGCCTAGGATAGAAGAAGCAACAGGAGAGAGCCTAGACGGGGTTGCTGTCAGCTCACTGGAAAGTGAGGGGAAAGGGGGCCTTGGAGACAGGTTCAGGGCGTTAGCTGCTGCCCATTGCTCCCCTGGTTGCAAGTCTTGTGGGGTCCTTAGAGTTTAGGAGATGCAGGCCTGTGGGGGGAGGGTAGTGGGGAGGGAAAGGCGCCCTTTTCTGCTTTCTTAAGCCGAATGTACTGACCTAATTTACCAGAATTGTTGTTATTCACATTATCCTTAAGCAATTGAATTTTTGTAACGGTTTGAGTTTAGTTATGTGAATTTGAGAAATGGCCTTTCCCTGAAATGTTAATGTCCCTCAGGGTTGTGTCCTTTCTCTGTGTACCTCTCTGCCAGGGCCTGTCCATGGATGGACTTCAGAGGTTTGCTTAATGCTCTTCTAGGGAAGATGTATATGCTTGAGGATTGAAAGTGTTTTTGTTTTTTTTATCCTCACCCGAGGATATTTTTCCATTGATTTTGTGAGAGAGTGGAAGAGAGAGGGAAAGACAGAAACATCGATGTGAGAGAAACACATCGATAGGTTGCCTCTTGCACACGCCCTGACCAGGGCCCGGGCCAGGGAGGAGCCTGCAACCGAGGTACATGCCCTTGACCAGAATCGAACCAGGGACCTTTTGGTCCACAGACTGACACTCTATCCACTGAGCCAAACCGGCTAGGGCGAGAATGGAAAGTTTTTTATCAGATTCTTGCTAAGTATTTGTGAGGAACATTTGGAAGAAGAGGATACATTTTAAATTGCTCAAGGGTCCAGTAGATAAGAAACCTGTTGGAGGCTTCTTGATTTTTCTCTCTATATTGCTTTTCTTCCTATGGCTTTGTGGAGCCACAGGACAGAAAGACTTCAGTAATTATGGTCAGCAGCTAATTGGGTGTTTGCGGAACTGTGCCAGGGTATGGTGATGATGATGGTCATAAAGGTGAAGGTAACGTAGCTGAATGTCACACATTTCCAGTGTGTGTAGGCACTGTGCTTTACATGTGACAGCTCATTTGGTCCTAACAGTAATCCTGTTGTTATTCCCACTGCATACATGAGTGAGAGCCTTGGTGAAATTGAGTCCTTTCCTAGGATCACAGAGTTAGAAAGCGTAAGAGTTGAGATTTGAACATAAATGTTCTGACTCCATAGTTTCTGCCCTTCAATCTTACACTTGATGGAAAATTGATTGTGTTTGCCTAATGGCATTTGCAGCAGTCAGATACTATTGAAATAATCTTTAGCTCAGAAAATTTTGTTTTTTTGTTGTTGAAGGTAACATTATCTGATTTTTTTTCTGTTCTCTCCTTTCCCTTCCCCTTTTCTCCCCTCCCCTCCCTTTTTCTCTTCTTTTCTTCCCTTAATACCCAAATGAGGTGGCATGATTTTTCTGAAACAGCCTATCAGCTTTTGTCTTTTCTGTTAGTGAAGTTCTCAGCAACTTCCCTTGAACATTCTCTCCCTCTGAAGCCAGAGGGTGCCCTCTCTTGGTTTCAGCCTCTTCTGTTGGTTTTTACATTTTTTTTTTTTATTTAAGATTTTTTTATTGATTTTTAGAGAGTGAGGAAGAGGGAAAGAGGAACATTGGTCTGAGAAAGTAACATCGATCAGCTGCCTCCTGCACTCCCCCCCCCCCCCCCCCAGTCCCTTACTGGGGATCCCAGGCATGTGCTCTGACCTTGAATCAACTGGCAACCTTTACTTTGGGTGCACAGAAAGATGCTCAGCCAACTGAGCCACACCCACCAGGGCAGCCTCTTCTGTTTTTAAAGACAAAGTTGAATCTGCTCATGGAGAGAGGACGTTGGGTCCTTTAGGAGCCCTTATACTCTCCCTACTCTTTTTCTTTTCTTTTTTTTCCTGAACTTGTAATGGCAGGAAGAAAATAATGGCTATCAGATTTTCTCTTTCAATCTACTAGTTGCAGTCCTGATGGATAGAAGTGATATAGTAAATTGATTGAATGATAGTTCTTTCATGTCCAGAATTTATATTTTGACTAAAACTCATCACTTTTATATATTTACTTTCTTTTTAAAATCTGTATTGTTGAAAGTATTATATATGTCCCCTTTGCCCTCCCCATTGACCCCTTCTAGCCCATTCCCCCCTCTCTCCCCAGGCCCTCACCACCCTATTGTCTGTGTCCATGGATTATGCATCTATGCATGCAAGTTCTTTGGTTGATCTCTCCACCCACTCACCCCCTTCCTGCTGAGATTCTACATCTGATTCCTTTGTATTCATCTTACTCTCCACTCAGGCGAGAAACAGTTTTCACTTTGTGATACTTAGTTACTTCAGAGTTAATGATGGATAAAGAACAGCCATTAAGTTAAAAATTGCATGGCCTTGGACATTTGTGGTCCTCATGAATAATTGAACTTTCAAATTTGCAAATGTTAAGTATTTAGTCCAGTGAATAGTTCTGATTCTGGGTGATTTAGGGATAGTATTCTAGTTTTATTCCGGCTATAAGGCATTCTAAAAATTGAATGAATATAGACAAAAATAAAATTATGATTATCCATATCATCCTATTACCCATCACCTTATTTTATGAAAAAGGAGTAATCATTTTACTAAAGCCTTTTATGTTAAAATTGTTTGACATTGCTTAATGACTTGACAGGCCAGCATATTACCAGCCTGAAGGCTTATTTTCTTAGGAAGATCCACATTCTGTGTTATCATTATGTTGCAATATATTTCTCCATCTAGAGCAGTGGTCCTCAACCTTCCTCATGCCACGACCCTTTAATACAGTTCCTCATGTTGTGGTGACCCCCAACCATAAAATTATTTTCGTTGCTACTTCATAACTGTAATTTTGCTACTGTTAATGAATTGTAATGTAAATATCTGTGTTTTCCAATGGTCTCAGGCTCTACAGCAGTGGTTCTCAACCTGTGGGTTGCGACATTAGAACCACTGCTGTAGAGCCTAAGACCATTGGAAAACACATATATTTACCTTACGATTCATAACAGTAGCAAAATTACAGTTATGAAGTAGCAACGAAAATAATTTTATGGTTGGGGGTCACCACAACATGAGGAACTGTATTAAAGGGTCGCGGCATGAGGAAGGTTGAGAACCACTGGTCTAGAGTGTTGTTTCTTGTAGCCGGGATTCTAGTTAAGGAGGAAGGTTTGTTTTTGGCTTTGTTTATGTTCTTTATTCTATAATTATGTTATTGACTAGCAGCAGTGATGAGAAGTAGGTGATTTAGTGCTGGTGGTGGCCACAATGACAGTAAAAATAACAGTAACCATAGGAGCCAAAGTTTGCATTTCTTGTGTAGCTTTTAAAACTGGAGCCAGTCATCAAAGCAAAATACTATTGTAACTTAAATAACTTAAGGCCGTTGAAAATACATACATAATTATGGGATCTATAGTGCTAAAGGCATTGCCTGCAGAATATACAAAATCCAGCTCTCTAGTAAAACTCCGTTATTTTGCTGATGTCACTGAGTTTCCCAGGTATAAGAAAAAACACTATTTCTTGTCTACTGTTCATACCTCTGACACTTCTAAGACCTAAATAGGAAAGAAATAATTATGCAAGGCTTCATCAGACCTACTTTTTTTCTTGATTACTTCACATAAAATTGCACAGAGCCGATGTATACAGTGGACTCTTTAGTGGTGTCCATTAGCACTAGGGTAGATGACTCTCAATATAAAAAATCACCAATATTCTACCTCCTTGGCTTTTCATGTGTTTTCAGGTGAGTTCCCCTCCTTCTTAAGATACAGTAACGTGCCATTCCTGAAATCCTGGTACAGTTACACCTTTTCTTTGCTTCTTGGGGCTTTTCGTATTTACATTATATTTTGTTTTGTTAGTGGGTCTGGTGTCCCCTTTGAACTTGTAACCGGACAATCAATGGGTCTGGGCTGCCGGTCACTACTTGAGCCAGTTAAGCAGAGGCAGGGTTGAGTCATATATGAGCATTTATTCCAATACTGCCGGCAGTACGGGAGAGCAGCAGGTCATCCACAAAAATCTGCTCTGCAGCCCGCCATAAGCCAGCTGCTTATATAGGGTAGGACAAGGATTACTTGGGGAAGTAGGAAGCTGGGGTGGGATTCCATTGTTTTGGCAACAAGGTTGTTAATCTTTCCATGATAATAGGCAGTTCTTGAAAGAGAATGGTTCAGAAGTTGATTCCCAGGTCCAAGGTTGACTGACTCCTAGGTCCTGGGGGCGTACAACTCCCTGCCAGGTCAGAATGTTCTTTCTCTAACCAACACAAGGCAATCATGGTTAACAGAGCATGATTAATATTTCACATAATCATAACCTGTCCCCAATATTCCATTTTTGCCCCTAACGAACTGGGTTTGCTCAGAGAACTCATCTGATATTTTAGAGGCTGGGACTCATTTGATGTTTTTAAGTGGCTTTAAGACTGTTCTTTAAGTACAGATATTTGGACCCAAAAAGTAGAGGGGAAAGTTGCTTTCAAAAGTTAGAAACAGTACTTTTGTTAGTTTATGAACCTGATTTTTAAAAAATATATATTTTATTGATTTTTTACAGAGAGGAAGGGAGAGGGATAGAGAGTTAGAAACATCTATGAGAGAGAAACATCGATCAGCTGCCTCCTGCACACCCCCTACTGGGTATGTGCCCGCAACCAAGGTTCATGCCCTTGACTGGAATCGAACCTGGGACCCTTGAGACCGCAGGCCGATGCTCTATCCACTGAGCCAAACCGGTCAGGGCGAACCTGATTTTATTTAAGACTTTTCACTGAATCTTTGTATAAGGACTGATTAATCCAGTGGTTCTCAAACTTGAAGGTGCATTCGAATCACTTAGAGAACTTGTTAAAACACAGACCACTGGGCCTGACCACTAGAATTTCAGGTGTGGGATGACCTCAAGAATTTCATGTCTAAGAACTTCCAATCCAAGGTGATACTGGTGCTGCTGCTGGTCCAGGGACCACCCTTTGAGAACTTGGTCTAATTATTCATTATTTCCCTTTTCACAGGACACAGATGCCACTAGGTGGCACTAGAACACCTCAGTTATGAGGTGTCGATCAGCCTTATTGACCAGTTTGTTGATTGCAGGGCTCAGGATTCTGTCAAAGGTACAATCACTAATCTATTGGAATTTAGTAACTTGGAACCTAAATTATCCCATAAAAAAACCAAAAATGTGTTAACCACACCAGACCAGAGAAACTGTAGGACTAAGGAATATACCTCTCATTTCTGCTGCTTTATTTTCAGTTATCCAGGTTACTCAATTGCATTTACCAGAGATAGATAAAGGCCTTGCCAAAAAATGGAATTATACATCTTATATTTATTTTTCTACTAGAGGCCTGATGCACAAAATTCGTGCAAGAGTGGGCCTTCCTTCCCCCAGCTGCCAGCACCAACTTCCCTCTGGCACCCGGGACCCAGGCTTCCCTTGTAGCCCCATAGCCCCGGTTTTGTCCGGCAGGTCGTCTAGTCTAATTAGCGTATTACCCTTTTATTATTATAGAAGTTAATGGATCCTGATTTTGTTATTGATTACATTTCAAAACCACTTTAAAATGATTTATACCTGCTGGTCACATAAATATCATGTCATTGTGTCTTTCTATCAATGGGCCAGTTGTGCCTGGGATAGTGTGTGTTAAGTCACATTTTAAGTTTCCTGTCCTGTTGGCTTCCTTGGTCAGAAAGTTGAGTGGTTTTCTTTTTAAGAGCTCAAGAGAGGAAAGTTTGGGCTACTGTTCACCTCACCTCACCTCATGTTTCCGTGCAGTCTCCCCCCATAAATTTCCAACTATTCTGACACCTCCATTTGTCTTTCTTCCACTGACTGTCCCAACCTGAAAGTTGGTGTGATTTCTCCACATGATGTAATGTGTTCAGATAATTGCTTGCTCTGCTTTCCTGTTAGCTAAGCTCTCCCATTCCCACTGGGATGTCACATTTTTAAATAGTAACTGAGTCACATTTTAGGTTTTAAAACAGGAGATGGATAGTATCTGAATACCGCCTGGGTTTTTCTACACTCTTGAGAATAATCTTTGCTTTGATTCTCCTTCTTTATCTTTGGAGCAGAGGCATGGGTTAGGTTTCAGTGACCTAATAGAACATGAAAATGACTACTACCAAAAAACTGAATTGGAGACACTCAAGCAGATTTTAAAATTAGACCAGCATGTTATCATATACTAGAGGTCCAGTGCACGAAATTCGTGCATGGGTAGAGTCCTTAGTGGCTACTAGCTGCTGGCCGGGGCCTCGCTTTGCCAGTTGCAGCCAGGGCCTCCCTTCCCCAGTTGCCGCCTGCTGGTCGGGGCCTTCCTTCATTCCACACAACTCCCTGGTGGTCAGCGCCCGTCATAGTGAGTGATTGAACTCCCGGTCTGTCAAACTTCTGAGAGGACACTTTGCATATTAGGTTTTTATATATATAGATGTTTGGTCATTGAAAGAATTAAGACTCAGCTAATGCTAGGCTAAGATGTAAACTCATGGCAGATATAGAGCAGACTTAAGGATCATCTTTGAAACATCAGGTTCTTTTTTGAAAGACATAACATTTTGTCTTGTGATAAGAGAAAGGAGCCTTTATTAGGTTAGTGATCAACATTTGAAACCAATGTGATTTTTATAAAAAGACTAGAGGCCCAGTGCACGAAATTCGTGCACAAGTAGGGTCCCTAGGCCTGGCCGGCGATCAAGGCTGATCTGTGGGGTGACTGGCAGGGCAATCAGGGTCCCCCATTGGCACCCACCTTGGCTGGCCTGGGGCTTGTGGGCTGGGGGCAGCTCCTACATTGAGCGCCTGCCTCCTGGTGGTCAGTGCACATCATAGTGACTGGTCGTTCCACCGTTCAGTCGATTTGCATATTAGGCTTTTATTATAAGGATTATTTTATTATCCAGACCTATTTCTCCTTCTTCTGTACTTAGAACTATAATTATATATTTGTGTTCTATATAAGTGTGAAGCGTTAATTATATATAGCAACACTGTCCAATAATAACATGGTATGAGCCAGTTGTGTGCTAGTACTTTAAAATTTTCCATTATGTTCCTTATAAATGGTGAGAAGAAAGAGGCTAAAAAGTATTTTTCAACATGTAATCAATATAAAAATATTTGATGAGCCGTTTTTACTTTTTTAAAAAAAACTTACAGTGCATCTCAGTCTGTACGGCCACATTTCATGTGGTAAACAGCACATGTGGCAAATGGCTTTGTCATAGCAGCAAGTGCAGAGGGTATTTCTCTTTTCAGTGACTGTCAGAGGAAGGCAAGAAATTATAAGGGTACTTACATCAGTTTTGCAGGTTTTAGCAGTTTTGGTGAGTATTCAAATCAAACCAGTTGGTAAAACAAGATAATACTATCCATTGGTTGGTTGTTGGTGGTGTTGTTGCACTTGTCACTCCTCTGCCACTGGTGTGCTTACTCTTTTAGGTTTTTCCCCAAGTTTTTTAGCACCTTAAAATGACTTAACTTTGGAGATCTTATGAATATTGGCTTCTGTTTGAAATGTCATGCTATTTGAATCCACACCTCCAAAACTTCCTATTTTGTAGCTGATGTGGTAAATTACTTTCTTATGCTATTGGGCAAGGCAGGGAGATTCAGCCTCTTCAGCAGCCAGATATACTCTAGTTGCAGTAAACAATTAGGCCTGTGAGCAATTGACCTTGGAAATGTTCTAATTTGCTTGTCCCTTGGTGCTGCTTAAGGCGCTGGCTTTCTCTGTGGGTGGGAGTTATGAACCCAGTTTGGAGAAGCTTTAGAGGCACTTGAGGCAAGCTCCAAACAGATGTGCTTCTTGCTTCATCTTTGCATGTGACCAAGTTGCAAGAGGCATGTTCCTCGCATGCATTTCTTTGAATGCCTTGTGGAATCAGACACTTCCGCCTAAAGTTGAGAGGAAGCTTCGTTTACCTTTAGGTCTACCTTTCCCCTTCCTTCCAGCACTGTTTGCCATAATGATGGCTGATTAAAAATGATTTCATCACTATTTCATCATATTTCTTAAGTTCACTGAAAGAGGACATAGAAGGCACCTTTTATGGTTTTGTCTTTATTACTACTGTTGTAGTGTCAGATCTGGAAGCTAGCTGAATAAGTGAAGAGAAGGAAATGTTAATTGGAAAAGTTATACACAGTGAGAAATAATAGGTAATACTCCGTAGACAGAGGAGAGAGAATATGTGTAAAATGTAGTTACATGCTATAAACTGGTGGTGGCAGCAGTGATGGCTTTTGCTCCCACACAAAGATTTAGGCTTCCTTTTCTTTGGGGCAGTGCTTGGGCAACATAATTTTCTCCCTTGACTGTTGTATAATACTGGTTCAAAACATTTACTTGAGTTTGGTTGGCTTTCACTATTCTTAGATGATTTCTGATACTTTGTTGATAAATTACTAATATTTATTGGCCCATGGGCTCATAAAGCTAATAAATAATTTAGTTAGCAGGTAAGACAAATATAAGGAAAGCTACATAGTAGTAAATGGTATGTTTCAAATGAGGAGATGATGAGTCTGTTTGTCCCACTCACGACTTTTTACATTATGACCTAACAGCCTGAATTTCTATCCAGTTGGCACACATCTTTTGTAGATGACACTAGGCAACCTACCAATGACAAACATACAGTGCTGTTTGTGTATTTACCTGCCATGTTCTAAATACCTCATGGGTATTCATTCATTTAATCCTGCAACAATGCTGTAAGGGTAGGTAGGTAACATAATTAATTGCTGTTTTACATATGAGTACACTGAGCCTTTCTCAATCCTTTTCCTTCTGTGTGACTTTTCCCTTCTTGTTTGCAATGAGCTCTGAGATCATTTCTCTTACCCACCCTGCGCCTGTGCTCATTGGAGGGACAGCCCTTTTGCTGAGCTCGGCCATCATTGTATCTGAAGATTGCAGTCTATTCTATACTAATGCTCATTATTATTTATAAGGTTCCCTTGCTGGGCTTAGAACAAAAGGCTTTGACTAGGAAGGACTGTATTAAAAATCTTGATTACCATGAATTGTTTCTGCTGTACAGATCATCCTTGCTTGATCATGCCTTTGGCCATGACCAAAACATCTGGCATTTACTCTCTGAAAAATGGAAGCTATTAATTTCTATACCCATTTTAAACTGTTGAGCCTGGTTTACAAGAATGTTCATGATGTCACTGGCTATACCCCTCCTTCCGCTCTGTGTGCTCCAGCTGGAGAAACTGGGTCGAGTTCCACCATGTGCTCTGTCAAGCCTCCTTGCCTTTGCTCACATGACTTCCTTTCCCTACAATGCTCTCTCCCTGCTGACTGCTGACTGCTTGAAGGGCACTTACTCATCTTTCCAGGCGAAGCATAAGTATTAGGTTTTTCTACAGACATTCTTCCCCTACCCAGACCCAATGGCCCTCTTTGGTTCCTCTGTGTTGGTTGTGCATTCATTTATCAAAACAGTACAGCACTTCTTTGCATTTAATTGTTTGTAAGTCCACGTTCCCACCATGAGATCCAGTTTGAAAAGGCCAGTAAATAGCCCGTTTCCCAACCAAGTCCTGTCTCTGTTGCAACTGCCCAACTCTGCCATAAAAATATATGAACGAATGGGTCTGATTTACAGTAGTGGGCTGCACCTTACTGACTCCTGGTCTAGGTAAACCTCATTCTGTGATAGTCTCTGTTCATATATATAAGGCTAATAAGGATGGGTTCAAGTTTATAAAATCAATGTATACAGTAATACCTGGAAAGGAATTATGGAGAAAATAACATAAATGTTCTTGTAAATAACCTTTTTTTTTTTCTGGCCATTTCAATTAATTATTGGTAGAAAATAATTTTTAATTTCACGTAAAAGAGTATAATGTGAGCCTTGGCAGTCTCTATCTCATGGGTTTGTAATAACTCGTACTTGAAAGTTCTAGAGTCAGGCCTGTTTATGGTGAAGTTCATGTGATTTCCTCCTTTCTTAAGCCCTTTACATTTTCTGGAGTTAGTTCCACAAATACATACTCTAGATACAAGACCCTTATCAAGTGTATGATTTGCGAGTACTTTTTCCTGTTCTGTGCATTGCCTTTTTACTTTCTTGATAGTGTTCTTTGAAACATAGACGTTTTTAATTTTGATGAAGTTCAGTGATCTATTTTTATTTTGTTGATTGTGCTTTGGGTATCATACCTAAGAATCCATCGCCAAATCTAAGGTTATGAAAAGTTAATCCTATTTTTTCTAAGAGTTTTATATTTATAGCTATTACATTTAGGTCCATTTTGAGTTAATTTTTGTATATTTTTTTAATTTAAGGTCAAATTTCATTTCTTTGCATGCACGTGGCTATCCAGTTGTCCCAGCTCTGTTCTTTCCCCAATGAATGGTCTTGGTACCATGTCGAAAGTAAGGTGACCACACAAGTTTATTTTTGGACTCTCAATTCTGTTCCATTGCTGAAGTTTTGTATGCCTGTCTTTGTGCCTGCACCACACTGACTTGTTGTTGTTGCTTTGTAGCAAATTTTGAAATTAGGAAGTATAGTCCTCCAGTTTTGTTCATCTTTTTAAAGATTGTTTTGGTTGTTTGAGATCCCTTGTAATTCTATATGAATTTTAGGATCAGCTGTCCATTTCTACTAAGAACCTAACTGGGATTCTGATGGGATTTTATGAATCTGTAGATTAATTTGGGGAGTATTACCATCTGAACAATATTAAGTGTTCCGTTTCCATGTATTTTTACATATTTACATTTTTCATGTTATTTTTACATTTTTTAGATATTTTAAAATTTCTTTCAATAACGTTTTCAGAGTATTAGTTTTACACTTTTTTGTTAATTTATTCCAAAACATTTTACTCTTTTTGATGTTAATATAAATGGAATTGTTTTCTTAATTTCATTTCAGATTATTCATTACAAATAGAATTGATTTTTATATGTTAATCTTAAAGCCTGCAACTTTACTGAAATTGTTTATTAGTTATATATATATATATATATATATATATATATATATACACAACACACACACACACACATATACATGTATATATAAATGGGATATATATGTATATATATATATATAGTGGATTCCTTAGGATCAGAGCATACCGTCTACAAATAGAGATAGTTTTATTTTTCCCTTTCCAATCTGGTTGCTTTTTATTTATTTTTCTTGCTTAATTGCCCTGACTAGAAAGTAGAGTACAATGTTGAATAGAAATGGTGAGAACTGACACTCTTATCTTATTCCTGATCTCAGGGCAAAAGCTTCTAGTCTTTCCTCATTAAGTCCTGTATAAAGTTAGCTGCAGGATTCCCTCTGGCTGTGTCCTTCCAGCACCCTCTATTGAGAAAGTTTAACATGCCACTGTAAAAGGAGATGCTCAAAGCAATTCCATTCATTACCCGAGAGTGTGTATTAGAAGATAAATTTGAGCTGAGTGGCAACAAATTGGTTAAGTGGAACAGCACACGAATAAGCAAGTGGAATAAAGCCTTAAAGGTGTGTGATAGAAACCTATGTTCATAGGCAATCCTAGCCAAGGACCTATAGGAGAAATTCCATACAGAAGGTGAAGAGAAAAAGATGGGTAGGTGTTTCCTGGGAGAGGTTACTTCTGAGGAAAGCAAAGGTGAGAAGAGGTGTGAAGTCCTTGGTGTCAGGTTCTGTGAAGAGTTTTTACCCTACTTGGTAGTTTAGCCACCAGTTTCATGGGTGCTGGCAGAAGACAGGAGACTTCTGGATGAGAGACAGAGGTCTTTATTTCTTGTTGCACATCAAGCAGTGTATCATGTGCCCATGGGTTTGCCTTGCTGCCCCAAGTCCTTCCGGGATTGATAGGGAAGGGTCCAGAGTGATTCTGCAGTGGGTTTGTGTCACAGCTCTGGGATCCAGATTTCTCCAGTGGGCAGTAAACCTGGAGGAAGACATTATCTTACTATACTGCCCTCTGCTTTGGGGGAAACACTGTCCCAGTCTGCCAAAGCTCTGTTCATTGTACAGACATCCTTGAAGAGAGAGTTTGCAACAAAAGGGCCCTTCATGCCCCTGCTTGCAAACTGTGCCGAGATGTGTGAGACCTATTAAGAATTGTTTCCCAACACCTGGCAGATTCAGGGACCCACAAGCCATTCAGATTGAAGATTAACTTCAGTTTGGGCCTGAGATTTTTGCCACCACATGTTACAGCTTCAGCACTTACATCAGGAAGATGTAAGACATCTCTTCATGTAGGAAGGGCATGGTTGCTGCTGGCTTCCTTTCTTCTTTCCCTTTTTGCCAGATGAGCCAGCACAATACTTGGTTGGCTGAGCAGAATAACTTAGGACTTGAAAAATTCTGGAATCAAGTAACCTGGGTTCAGACTCAGTTCTGCCAATTAATAGCATTGTGACCTTAAATAAGTTTGATTTTCACATCTGTAAAATAGTGATAGTATTGTAAACTAGCAACTAGTACCTAATGACTACTTAACTATGTGTCCACAAATACTTCCCTTATTCCAGTTTTATTTAGGGTTGATATGAGAATTAAATAATGTGTGTAAAATGTTCCCCACTGTGCTTGGCACATAGCACTAACATGATTTCATTTTTGTTAATAATTATTTAGGCCCTTTGCAGGTGAGAGAGAGGGATCCTTTGACGTTCTTGGCTCAAAATGAGTATTACACAGAATTAATATTGTAACAGTTTAATATTATACTGGTAGTCATGAGGTAACATGCAAATTCTGCCACCTACTAGCTGTACGACTTTGAACCAATTACCTTCACTTCTTTGCATATGGACGGTATCTCTTTTTCATGGTTGTTCCTAGTTTGAAGCAGTTTATACACTTTGTTATGCAGGATTTACTTCTCGTTGGTCAGACCAGAAACACTTGCTTTGGTTATAAGAATCAGTGGGAAAAACTTAAAGTATATAGCTTTCTATTGAGATGGAGAATGGCACCGGGATGTGTGTTGAGGGCCAAGTGTGTGTGTGTGTGTGTGTGTGTGTGTGTGTGTGTGTGTGTAAGGAGTATGGGCATTATCTTCTTTTTTTTTTTTTTAGGGTGTCACATATTTGTCCTCATCCCCCCATTCCCATCCCCCCCTCCCCACGCATGCCCCAACCCCCTGTTGAACTTAACCGTTGGATAGGCTCATATGCATGCACACAAGTCCTTTGGTTGAACTCTCCCCCTCCCCCCACCCTCCCCTATCCTCCCTCTGAGGCCCGATAGTCCGATCGATGTCTCCTTGCTTCTGGTTCTGTTCTTGTTCCTCAGTCTATGTTGTTCATCATTTCCCCTAGATGAGCAAGATCATATGTCACTAGATATATACTTATGAGAACTGAATGTGAGACGGGCAATAATAGTTATGCTGACAGGCAGATGGATCAGTCTGTAGTGAGTTTCTTTCTGGACCAACAGTTCTATTGAGACCCAATTTCAATGTCCTCCAGTTCCTTATGTGTACATGTCAGCACTGACCCCTCAGCTCTGGATGGTGGATAAATGGTGGTAACGGAGGTCCTACTCCCTCTGGTTTGGTCTCGGCCGGACCCAGGGGCACGGCTTCACCCGGACTAAGGGGCACGTGGCCTCACCCGGATCTAGGGACACATGGTCTCACCCGGACCCAGGGACGCTTGGGCTCTCCCAGACCCAGGGGCACGTGGCCTCACCCGGGCCTAGGTGCACGAGGCCTCACCCAGATCCAGGGACACATGGTCTCACCCGGACCCAGGGACGCTTGGGCTCTCCCAGACCCAGGGGCACGTGGCCTCACCCGGGCCTAGGTGTACGAGGCCTCACCCGGATCCAGGGACACATGGTCTCACCTGGACCCTGGGACGCTTGGCCTCTCCCAGACCCAGGGGCACGTGGCCTCACCCGGATCCAGGGACACATGGTCTCGCCCGGACCCAGGGGTGCGTGGCCTCTCTCAGACCCAGGGGCACGTGGCCTCACCTGGACCTAGGTGCACGAGGCCTCACCCGGATCCAGGGACACATGGTCTCACCCGGACCCAGGCGCGCTTGGCCTCCCCTAGACCCAGGGGCACGTGGCCTCACCCGGGCCTAGGTGTACGAGGCCTCACCCGGATCCAGGGACACATGGTCTCGCCCGGACCCAGGGGTGCGTGGCCACTCTCAGACCCAGGGGCACGTGGCCTCACCTGGACCTAGGTGCACGAGGCCTCACCCGGATCCAGGGACACATGGTCTCGCCCGGACCCAGGGGTGCGTGGCCTCTCTCAGACCCAGGGGCACGTGGCCTCACCCGGGCCTAGGTGCACGAGGCCTCACCCGGATCCAGGGACACATGGTCTCACCCGGACCCTGGGATGCTTGGCCTCTCCCAGCCCCAGGGGCACGTGGCCTCACACGGGCCTAGGTGCACGAGGCCTCACCCGGATCCAGGGACACATGGTCTCACCCGGACCCAGGGGTGCGTGGCCTCTCCCAGGCCCAGGGGCACATGGCCTCACCTGTACCTAGGTGCACGAGGCCTCCCCCAGATCCAGGGACACATGGTCTCACCCGGACCCAGGGGCGCTTGGCCTCTCCCAGACCCAGGGGCTCTTGGCCTCACCCGGGCACGGGACCCAGCGTCATCCGGATCCAGGGGCACTTGGCCTCACCCGGACCCGGAATCCGGCCTCACCTGGACCCAGGGGCACACGGCCCCACCCAGACCCAGGGACGCGAGGCCCCACCCATACCCGGAGGCGCGCGACCACTCCCGAACCCAGAGGCGCGCAACCCCGCCCGCACCCCGGTCCCAGCGGGGCCCCGTCCTCCCGATCCCAATTCCCGCCGGTCAACCCCCCCCAGCAATCCCCCCGGCCATCCTGCCAGAGCTCCAGGACGGCCGCCGCAGAACTTGTCGGGCGGCCGCCCGGCGAAGCTCCGGTGCGCCCGGTGCGTGGCTGCGGGCCGGTCCGGCGTCACCGCGCCGGCCCCTGGGTCCGCAGCGGTGGCCGGTCGCCGAGCATGAGCACCCGGCCTCCCCCGGGGCACCGAGATTCCTGAAGGACTCGGAGGCCAGCAAGCGCGGAGTCCCCCGCCCCACGTCTCACAGGGGCCCGTCTGTCCACGCTCGGCAGCAAGTGGAGCCGCCCCCCCAGCCGGAGACCGCCGGGGGGACCGCGCCGAGCACGCTCCAGGTCGCCACTGCGTCACCCGAGCCGCAGTTCCCAAAGCGTGGTCCCTGGGTCATCTGCATCAGCATCATCCCGCATACCCCTCTTATTCTAGCTGCAGAGCATCCACTCAGCCAGCCCTACGGTGGTCTTGGGTGGTGTCTGCTCCGCTCTCCCGCCGCAGCCCCAAAGCTGTTGTGGCAGGCAACATCCAGGCCTCCGCCCTATGCCTCCATCCCAGTCCTCCCTTGTATAGTTAAGTCCCGATTGCTGCTGGTGCCACCGGGAGGGCTCTCTTTGTCTATAAAGGGAAGAGTTGCTGTGCAGGAGACACTCCTATGGGCCAGGTCTTGGTGCAGCAAGGCTTTGGCGCTCACTGAATCTGTCTGTTGGATGTGTTCCTTATGTGCGTGGTTGAAGTCTGGTGTCATTTCCCACAGACCACCAGATGCCCTCGTTTCTGGGTCCCCAATGGGGCGTAGATCAGCCACTGCCCTAGGCTCTCAGCAGGGATTACAGCAAGAACTGTAGTTTCCTCCTCCTGTCTGAGTGGCCCTGGAGCAGTCCGACTAGAACAGCAGTTCATCAGGTCCGCTGCCAGAGGGCAGGCCACCCACATGCATAAGCCGTTGCTTGGAGCGTAGGTGCGCCTGCAAGACTTGCGGGGCGGGTCTTCAAAACGTGCGGGGCGGGTCCCAGGGCGGGGCGGGTCTCAGGGCGGGACGGGTCCCAGGGCGGGGCGGGGTCTCAGGGCGCCAACAGGCCATGGTGCGGCTAGCCGCGATGGCTGCGAGTCTGCTCCTTCTGCCTTCCAAGTTTCCAAGTCCCCTCGTTCCGCGCTCCAGCGCAGCAAACACTGATTGCTGGGCGCACCTCCGCAAGAGTCCCGCCTCTCCCCGCAGGCATCTGGGTCTCCCGCGGGTCCCCAGAAGCTGGATTTCAGGGAGATGGAGAGCTAATCTCCCCTAGGTTTGGAACAAAAGCCACTTTCCCCCGCCACCAGCCCGACCCACGCGCCTCCGCACCTCGTCCCCTCCGATTTTGCTGGTCTCCTCTTCCCTCTTAGCTGTAGATCTGCCGTTCAGCCATCTCTCCTGTAGTTCTGGGCTGCAGACGCTCTGTCCTCCAGTCGTGCCCCTGAAATTGCTGTGCGCGGCGCCGCTCGCAGTTCCCCTGTTCAGCCCAGCCGTCCTCCTGATTCTCCTCCGTCAAAATGGCCAGAGGACTTGAAAGTAAGATGAGAACTCCTAAGAATCCTCCAAATCGGTGTTGGCGGCGTCCGGGGCCCCGAGGATCTCAGTGCGCAGCTCGGCCAGGTCGGTGGCGCGGCTGAGCCCCTCCTGCATAAAGATGGTCTCTTCCTTCACCGAGAGCCGCTGCGCCGAGTCCGCGGCCGCTGCCACAGCCGCCGCCGCGGCCCCCACGAGTCCATGGCCCCGGCTGTGGCTGCGGTACTGACTGAGAGGAGCAGCTGCCCGGTCTGGGGAGACGCGAGCAGCAGTCGCCACCCTCAGCAGTCCATGTTTCAGTTGTATTTCCGAAACTGCCATGCGAGGCAACAGATCAGCCTTTCACCTCCGCCGCCATCTTTTTTTCTCCATCGGGCATTATCTTCTTAAGAGAAAAAAAGGAGCCATTTATAATAGGGTCTGAGAAGCAGGAATGTGTTCTAGTTTCAGAAAAATTAGTATAGGATTTAATTTCAAGCAAAAAGGATCAGAGCTCCTGTGGGATAAACTAAAATAGACATTTAAACCAGTTAACAAAGAAAGATTATGTAACGTGTTACATAGAAGATGCAGCTTGTTAGTCTGTTCTCTTGTAATGGGACCTTCCAGAGTTCTTAGGTAGTTTGGGAGTTTGTTGAGTTGGAAGGAATTACCCTGTATCTGCCATATCTTTGTTCTCTCAATGCTAAGTTTATGAGTTCATTTGGACCTCGGCTGGGACTCAGTAATAGTGAAATGGGGAGTGTTCTTATCAGTAACTTGTTTCTAATTTTATAATTTTCAAAGTGCACCTGCGTTTAGGTACTTAATAATTGGGAAGCAGAATACAAATAGTGTTGCTCTAATGAACCCTAACAGATTCATATACCAAATCCCACCCAGAAACTTTCCTTAGACCCAGATGGATGTCAGATGACCATGCAAGGTTTAAGGTATTTCGGGTGCTCAACTGTGAGGCGGCTTTTTTCCTTTCCTCTTTTATTTTTTAATTAACTGATTGTATGTTCCAGGAATTTGTTTTTCATTCTTTTTGTTGTTGTTAATCCTCACCTGAGGCTATTTTTCCATTGACTTTCAGAGAGAGTGGAAGAGAGGGGGAGAGACAGAGAGAGAGAAACATCAATGTGAGAGAGACACATTGATTGGTTGCCTCCTGCACGCTCCCTGACTAGGGCCAGGAATCAAGCCTGCAACTGATGTACCTGCCCTTAACTGGAATCGAACCCAGGACCCTTCAGTCTGCGGGCCAACACTCTAGCCACTGAGCCAAACCGGCTAGGGCTGTTTTTCATTCTTGTATTTAAAGAATATTTGCATCTTCACCCTAGTGTATTGCTTCTCATTCTTATCACTCTTGGCCATATCTCCAATGGGGTGGAGGGGCTCTCAAAATATAAGCAGAATCTTTTACATAATCTGCCCTCATGTTAATATAGCTGGGGCAGGGTAGACTGCCATGCGACCAGGGATTTTAATGTCCTTTGTTCTTTCTTTCTGTATTGGTTTTGCTTGCCCATGGGACTAGATTTCTCTAAAGGGGAAGGTATATTTGCCAAAATATTGTGTTACTTGTTAGACTTTAACAGGTGACTGATTTAACTTCCCATTTTCATTACAAACACATTTTAAATATAGATCTGGAAAGGAAGTGAGGTTTAAAGACATAATAAATGTATGTAGGTCCTCATGCATTTGTTAGAGGCACTATTTATCAGGTGCCATAGTGACTGCTCTCCAGCGCAGGGCCCCAGCAAGTCCTCCCTTCACTGTGCTTGCATTCCGTCCCTCTTGTCAACAGATGGAACTTACTGGGTAGCAATAGCAGTAGTAGCAATTGGTGAAATTGGTACCAGGAGTGGGGTTTGAATCCACGTTGGCATATGTCCATATTTCTGTGAAACAAACGACCTTAAACCTTAATGTTTTAAAACTACAAACTTTTTTTGTCCTAATGTCTCATGATTTAGTGCATTACCTGACCTGGGCTGGGAGGTTCTTTCACTCCATCCACGTGATGTCAATGAAGATGGCAGCCATCTGGGGGCTCGACTGGGTGGGAACTTGCAGGATGGCCCCGTCGCGCAGCTGGCAGTGGGTGCTGCCTGTTGGCCGGCGTCAGCTGGAATTATTGACCAGAGCCTTAGCATTCCCCTTCCTCTGGCCGCTCCGTGTGGTTTGGGTTTCTCCCAGCACAGCAGCCATTCCAAGAGGAAGGAAGCAGGAGCGGCCAGACCTGTTAGGACCTGGACTCAGAAGTTACAGAATGTCACTTTCACGGTGTCCAGTTATTCAAAGCAGACACAAGGCCAGCCGCAGTCCATGGGTAAAGGACATACGCTCTGCTTCTCAACGAGAGGGTAACATTCATATAAGGACCAAGAGGACTGATGTTTGAAAACCACTTACTGACTGTGCTAGATTTTGGAACTCGAGCAGTGACTAAAATAGACATGGCCATTGAGTGCTGGCAGAGGCTGGAGAGAGGAGGAAAGGGCCAGAATAGGGGTGGCAGGCCCTTGTAAGTCAAATGAAAGAGTTTGGACTTTAGCTTTAGGGCCATGAGAAGCTATAAAAGGTTTTTGAAAGAGAAATGAGACGATTTGTATTTTTCATTCGTTCTCTGGCTATCATGTGGGAAATGGTTTTGCAGGAATGAGCCTGGCGGTAGGCCAACCAGTTGGGAGGCTGTTGCAATTGTCCCCAAGTATTAGATAATAGTGACTTGGACTCAAGGTGGTATGGGCTGGTGAGAAATAGACAGATTCCTAAGAGACAAAGGAGAAATAATGGGTGAAACTTGATGATTTATTAATATGGAAATTAGGGAAAAGCAGCTGTCAACGATAATTAACTCAGATTTCTGACTTAACCATCCACGTTAGGTCCCGTATTCTAATATGGTGTATCACTGTGCTATTGCCACAGTAATTACCACAGTTAGTGGCTTAAAACAACACAGATTTATTCTCAGAGAGCTTGAGGTTAGAAATCTGAAATAGGTCGCACTGGGATAAAATCAAGGGATCGGTATGGCTGTGTTTCTTTCTGGAGACTCTAGTTAGAATCCTTTTGCCTTTTCCCAAGCTAGCAATGGCTGGTCGAGTCTTTATTATCCTGCATCACTCTAACATTGGCCTCCTGCTTTTCTTCCACTAACATGGACCTTGTGATTATATTAGCTGCACCCAGAAATCCAAGATCATTCACCTCCCCATCTCAACCTTATTTACACCTTAATTCCCTCCTTTCATGTAATGTAATGTACTCACAGGTTCTGGGGATTAGGACATGGACATCTTGGGAGGGGGGAGCATTATTTTGCCTACCACAGATGGGCACCTGAGGACTGGGATACGTTTTTTGGGGGGGTGGGGTGAATTCAGTTTTATTCATGTCTTCAAGTGGTATGACCAGTATGCAGTTGGTCTTTGAGCTCAGGATGAAGGTATAGATTCAGAAATAGCCAGTACATGGGAATGGAAGCCACAGAATGAATATTGTTTCTTAGGGAGAGTATATGGATTTCTTAGGGCCTGGGTTAGCGTCCTGAGGGGTTGAGTAAAGTTGCAGAAAGAAGCGATTGAGAAGGACCTACATACATTTATTATGTTTTTAAACCTCACTTCCTTCCCAGGAGGAAATGTAGAATTTGGTTTCAAGGAGGTTGGTAATCACCTTTGTAGACTTTTGTATCTCTGACTGAAAGGATCCTTAAACTTCTTTTTAAACCTGCTTCTGTTACAGATAAAGAAACAGGCCCAGAGAGATGAAATGACTTGTCTAACAGTCTACAACTAGCTAATAGATGTGCTTCTTAATTCCCACTTCAGTTTATTGGCCAGCCTGAGCCTGTTTAATATTTTCATTTTGAAGATGGTATTGAGGAAAAATTTCGGCTATTTGTGAGTGCGGGGGTGTGTTTTATTGGCTTTATGAACTCTGAGAAAGTTGCTGGGATGATGTTGTCTCATGCCCTAGTTACATGCAAGTCAAATTCTTTATACCAAATAACAGTTAAGATTTTTTTTTCAATTGTGTAGCTTTTTCTAAGTACAGTGTCACTTCCTTTTGCAGTCTTTCTTTCACTTCATTTTGTGTGTATGCTCTCTTCTTTTGGTAAAATAAACATTTTATTTTGGGATAATTTTAGATGGATAGAAAAGTTGCAGACAGTTCCCGTATACCCTCACCCAGCCCCCGTTAGTCAAAACTAGAAAATAACACTGATCCATTACTACTGGCTAAACTAAATAGTGAACTCCAGACTTCTTGGATTTCACTAGTGTCCATTTCTAAGACATTGTCCAGGATCCAGTTTTTATTTTTTAAATTAAAATAAAGTTTATAACTTTGACAGTTTTAAGGAATCCTGGTTAAGTATTCTGTAGAATGTCCCTCAATTCAGGTTTGCCATGGTTAGACGGGGGTTATGTTATTTTTGGAAAGAGGATTATAGAGGTCAAGTGCCCTTCTCATCACATCATCCCGGGGAGTACATGACATCAGCATGACTTACAGATGGTGTTGACCTTGACCACCTGGCCCCAGCTGTGTTTGTCCAGTTTCTTTACTAAAAAGGTGCTTTTCTTTTTTCCCTTCTATATACTGTGTTTTGCAAGCAAGTGACTAACTCCATCTACATGCAGGGGGAAGAATTAAGCTCCATCTTTTGGAGGGACATGTATCTACACACATTGTTTGGAATCTTCTGTAAAGAATTACACTTTCTCTGCCTCAGCCCCAGAATTAGCTGTTTCTCCAAGGAGCTCTTCTTGTTCCTTTTGTTGGAAAAAGGGGGTTTAGAAACTCAGATCTGAGTTCCGGATGTGCTTGTTGCTACCAGGATCTCACTGCTTCTAGCCGTTTGGCAGACAGAGTTAGGAAGCATCTGTAGTGTACTAATATGTACATACCTCCCTGTCATTATTTTTGTATCTGTCCTTCTGTATCTGTAGTAAGGTAAATGTGTTTATACCAATGCCTTCATCTCTAATCTAGTGGTACCACATGGTCAACTCTCATCTTCCCTAGTTTGTAATTTCTCCAACACTGAGAAACCAGGCCCCCACTGTCCATCATCCGTTTATTCATTCATGTGACCTCAGTAGACATGTAAAGCAGCCTCAGAATTAACTTACTAGAGGTCTGGTGCACGAAATTCGTAAACTCGGGCGGGTGGGGGGGTCCCTCAGTCCGGCCTGTACCCTCTCGCAGTCCGGGAGCCCTCGGGGAATGTCCGACTGACAGCCATTAGTTGGACACCCTTAGTGCTGCTGCAGAGGTGGGAGAGGCTCCCGCCACCGGCCGCTGCGCTCGCCAGCAGTGAGCTCGGCTCACTGCATTGAGCGTCTGCCCCCTGGTGATCAGTGCACGTCATAGCGAGCAGTTGAGCAGCCTTAGCATATCGTTAGCATATTATGCTTTGATTGGTTGAATGGACAACCAGACACTTAGCATATTAGGCTTTTATTATATAGGATTCCTCCATGACAAACAGCACCATCAACTAGCACATAGTGTTTATGTGTACAGTGCTTTTTGTCTTTAGTCCTACAGTTTTGAGTCAAAACACAGCTTTCAAGGTTACTTAGGTCAGTTCCTTTTTCCCTTCACTCTCTTCAGTGAGGTTATGTCAAACATTTGTAATACATTTAAAGTCCTTGGTCATGGTCTGCATTCTGCCCCCGGGTTCCCTGATCCCTGATCATTACTTTGTTGTTGTTCTTGTTGTTTTGTATATATTAAAAGTTTTGTGAGTTAAATTTATACGGGTTTTGACACACTGCTATCTCTTTTTGAAAATTTGTACTACACTGAAGACATACTGGGCTGTTTGCTGGCAGCAGAATCGGAAGTATTATTCTGAGATTAGGACTGTGAATGAGGCCATGGTCAGGTTTATAGGTCAGCGGTCAGGGTTAATGAACCTTCTGGTGTGCAGAGGTCGGGAATACCAGGAACTTTCAGTAGCCACAGGTTTGGAGGTATTGGGGTTTAGAGGATTGGGCAGATCTCAAATATAGGTAAACAGTTGAGCTATAGCCTTGCATCAGGACATAGATACTGGAACTTAAAGTGATGACATATATGGAATCTACATGAAAGGACCAGATTAGGTGTACGTGGTACACAGCCAGCAGGAACAACGCTGTGGTAGCTGCAGTGAATGCTGAAATGGAACAGAGGCCTGAGATGGTAAGTATTTAAAGGGAGGGGTTCTATCTCTTTCAAACCCTACAGAAATGTTTCTCAGACCGCAACCCTCAGCAGCCTGCCTTAGAAACCTTAAAAAATTGCAGAGTTGGAGCTTCTGGAAGCTGAGCCCAGGAATCTGCATTTGAAACTAACATTCCAAATAATTCGGATGCATTCTGAAGGTGGAGAACCTCTGCCCCTAGGGTGAAGGTGAGGTGCCTTGCACAAAGCAGGTGTACTTAACCCTGTGTGTTTCCTAATTTGAATTGCAGATCAGTTCTGAACACTTCTGATGAGAGAGCTGACTTTGGAAGTACTATTAGTAAAAAAAAAATAAAATCTGATGCTTATTGAAGGTTTAAAGAGTTTAAATAACTTGCCCAAGATCACAAAAAGTTCATAAGTGGTAGACCCAGAACTCAAACCCAGGCAGTTGCCTCCAGACTCCACATTGTTTATGACACTGTGAAAGCTTTCGGGGGGTCGTACCATGCACCCCCATAGTTTCAGAGCTAAATTGAACAGTTCGAGAAAGAGGAAAGAGACTTAAAAATCACACTGTCATTTTGGTGCTTCAGCTACTAAGAGCTCACGTGTGTTTGTAGTTTGTAGTATTCACATTTCTAGGAAGCGGTGTTACAGTGATATTCTTGAACCCTAAGAAAAAGCACATCTTAAAACAATTTTACAATTGATAAAAATAGACACTATACAAGAAAATAATTTGGCAACATCATATCAATGTGAAAGCACAATACCATAGAGTATAACAGTACGATCACAGATTTATAGACTCTTAGACCTGAAATGGACTTCACAGGTCCTCTACCTCAGCTCCCTCTTACAAGTGAGGGAAGGGAGCCCCAGAAAGATTAAGTTACTAACTCAAGGTCTCTGAACAAATTACTGACAGCCCCAGATGTCCTGATTCAGTACAATATCATTTCCACTTTCATTCTGCTTCTATCTTAAGTAGCTTTATGAAACAATTAAAAATTTATAACTAGAGTTATTTTTAAAATCCATTCCATTTAGATGAGCCTAATTAAAAGTTGCACAGATGTTCTCTGGAGAATGAAAGTTTGTAGCTGAAATTAGAAGCAAACCTAGTAAACTTGGAAGGAATGTTGGGTGCAGTTGCAAAAATAAATGTGAGTAAATGGCTTAGGGTATTGAAGTAGAAAATTGGTTTTCAAACAGAGGCTTTTGTAGAGTGCATTATTTATGGGATCTTACATTCAGTGTTGGTTTTATAACTAATAAAAGGCCTAAAATAATTCAGTAAGTATAGAAATAGGGAGATAGCTGGTTGAGTTTGAGATTTATTGAAAATGTGGATTTGAAGTAATAGTTTCTTTTTGTTTTCAAATTCTGTGAATTCATTAAAACATCTCAGAGAAAAGGCAATTTGTGCCTTTAACTTTAAAACATACATTAGAACAGCGGATCTCAACTTTTACCAGCTTCAGAATTACCCCAAAGGACTTGTTCAAATACATATTGCTGGTCCCCACCCTAGAGTTTCGGAATCAGTTGTCTGTGTTAGGGCCTCAGACTTTGGGTTTCTAACAAGTTTCAGGGGATGCCGATACTTTGAGGACCACTGAATTCGAGAAAACAAATTATAATAAAAAGCAATCAATACTCTCATGAGGTCATTATAGACAAAAACGCTGCTTTCTTTTATCTGTTACATGAAAAATTTGTTAACTCAAGTTCCCATACTTTACTAGTAAAACCGTAATGATAACACAGAGATATGATAGTTGAGGTCCCTTTTGAATAATTATGATAAGATTAAATTATATTAACTGGTTAGATTGTACAGTAAAGTGTACTTTTTTGGTAGTATTATAGTTTTCTGAAAATTAGGAACCTATGTGTGGAATACATTGAGGTAATTCTCTAGTCACTCCACATCCTCATCAACACTTGATATGGGCAGTCTTCTTAATTTTAGCCACTCTAATAAATATGCAGTGGTATCGTATAGTGTTTTAATTTCATCTCCTAATGACCAATAATCTTGAACACCTTTTCATGTGGTTATTTGGCACTCACCAATTTGGTGAAGTGTCTATCCAAATCTTGCTCCCCTTTGTTATTGGGCTATTTTTTTAAAAAACTTTTATTGAATTTTGAGAGTTCTTTATATATTCTGACTACAGTTCTTTATTGGATATATGGTTTGTGAATATTTTCACCCAATCTGTGCTCTTAACAGATTTTGAAGAGGCAGAAGTTTTTAATTTTGATGATATCTAGTTTATCAATTTGTTCTGTTATGGATGTGCTTTTGGTGTTATATTTAAAGAAGTATTCGCTTAACCTAAGTTCCTTACAATTTTTCTCTAGAAGCTTAATAGTTTTAGGTTTTACATTTATGTCTGTGATTTAAGTCTTTCCTCCATAGCTCATTAGCTGTATGACTTGGTTCAAAGTAGTTAACCTCTCTGAGTCCATTTTTTTCTTTCATCAAATGGGGATAACGATAGTGTCCTTTTCACAGAGTTATTGTAAGGATTGAATGAAACGATGAATGTAAATTGCTTAGCGTAGTGTCTGGCTCACATAGTAAGTGCTCAATAAATGTTAGCTATTGTTTAACTAATTGAAAGAAAACCAAGAGAGGCAAGGTTGTCAAACTTGTGGCTCCCAGGACATAGGGTAAACTAGCTGGTAATTGGATGACATGTTGATATTCAGAAAGACCTTCACCTCCTGAATGAAAAGGAATGCCAGATTTCAGGAACATTGAAATCTCACAGTCTTATGTTTTGAATTTTAGATGGAAAGACTCAGTGGTACTAGTATAGGAAAGGAGAGGTCTGCTTAATAGCCATTTCTGTTGAATTTTTTTATTGACAAGGTTAACCCATGATTTCAGTGGTATACATGTAATAATGGTGTTATCATGGTCTTCATTGGTCAACCCCCTGGCAGTAATTCTTGTTTTTTATTCTGTAGTCCACCTTGAAGGCAAGTCGGCCAATGAAGTTGCTGGGTAGGAAATATTTAATAGCCACCTTCAGGTCTTTGAAGGACTGTGATCTGGAAGAGTTGGCTCTGTGTGGACCAGCAGGTGGCTCTTCTTTAGCTCTGGAGTTGAGGATCAAGGTTCAAGTCCTACTTCTGATAGTGAGGCATGACTTCATTGGAATCATTTAACCTCTCTGAGCTTCAATTTTCTCAACTGTATAAAACAGAGAGTAAAATCACTCTGTATGCAGGTTATAAGGTGTAAATAAGTTAATGTGTGTGCAAGAGCCATTCAACTTTATTGTTGTCATTGCCTGGAATTGTTCTAGGAAGGTGCTAGCTCAACTCTCTCTTTGGAAGGAATCTAATAATGAGGTATTCAGCAGTGGAACAAGCTTCTCCATCCCACCAAGAGTCACACAAAGGCAGATAGTCATACTAGGACTTTTTAGAACTTTTACATGGAGTAGAAATTTGTAAAATGCTTTGAGAGAAGGTACAGTGTTTGCCTTGTTACTGCTTTCTTTAGGTCTCCAAGCACACTGGGCTGTGCTTGGTAAATATTTGTTAAATGAGTGAATGGAAGACCCCCCTTTAGCCTTCACACTCTATTCTTGGTTTAACATCACTGCTTTCTTGTTCTTAATATGTTCGCATTGTGTTCCCAGATATATTTATTTGCCTTTTATATTTTATTTTAGAACTAGAGGCCCAATGCACAAAATTCGTGCAAGAGTAGGCCTTCCTTCCCCCTGGCTGCCTGCACTGGCTTCCCTCTGGCACCTGGGACCTGTCTGGGCTTCCCTCCGGCACCCAGGACCCGGGCTTCCCTCCAGCCACTGGCAGGCACCCGGGACCCGGGCTTCCCTCACAGCCCTGGCTTCGTTTGGAAGGTCATCCGTAAGGACATTTGGTCTAATCAGCATATTATGCTTTTATTATTATAGGAGAACATTTTGACACCAAACTTTCTATTTAAGTGCACTTACTGAAGACTATGGCACATGATTTTCAATGTGAGGCATTCTGAGAATAGTTGGGCCATTTTATATTCCTTACTTTTGCTACTTCTATAAGTATTTTCATTTCTGTAGTCCTTTTACAAGAAGATGCCTTTTACATGGACTATCTCTATGAGGTTACATTCCCAGGACCCTCTTAGCAATGGTTGCCTGTAAGGAGGGAATTTTGGGATTGGAGACCCTCGTTTGGATTTTTCAACCGTATGCTCAACCAGTTTCTTAGCTGTATGCTTTATTTTTTTATTTTTTAAAAATATATTTTATTGATTTTTTACAGAGAGGAAGGGAAAGGGATAGAGAGTTGGAAACATCGATGAGAGAGAAACATCGATCAGCTGCCTCCTGCACACCTCCTACTGGGGATGTGCCCACAACCAAGGTACATGCCCTTGACCGGAATCGAACCTGGGACCTTTCAGTCCGCAGGCCGACGCTCTATCCACTGAGCCAAACTAATTAGGGCTAGCTGTATGCTTTATTGATTTTAAAAAGTAGGTGAGATGACTCTATGATTTGATACTAGCTTAAGTGGAAAAGAAGATTTGTATTGGGGAATATTGCCAAGCACATGTAGTTAAACAGCAAAAGAGAGGCTCCATTTATCCTGTCTACTGAATTTAAGACATCATGTTGGGTGCTTTACTTAGGTTTTCATTTAATTTTCTTAATAACCACATGAGGTTTAAGTCTCACTTCTTTTGATTTTTGCTGCCACAAATTCATGCTGGCAGTTTGGTCATGAACCAGAAATCAAAGCCAGGTTCTGTTCCTTAAGCCTCCTCCTGAGCCTTCAAGCCTCATACTGTAGGTAGAACTTGGGCAAAGCCAAGTCCTAGAAATTATGTTGGCTGGGAAATGCTCTTGTGAATTTTGCTTGCTGCCTTGAGTTCACTATTACTTTATAGTGATTAGGATGAAGTAGGCAAGAATGGTATAGAAAAAGAATTCCAGTCAAATAAAAGACAGGCTTGACTTCACTAGTAAAGAGTCAGGGACTTTATAGCAGGTAACCAAAGACATCTGTGGATATGTTTTGAAATTATAGATGCCCATAACCTAGGGTTCATAGTGCTTTTGATGACTGGCAGAGATTAAATTGTATCCAGAGATTGACTTCTATGATTTTATGACTTCAACTCTTCCTAGAATTTACTTCAAGCAACACTTTGAGTTATAACTTAACCATGGTAGTTTCGAGAATATTAACTGTGCTCTCAAAGGAAATATCTGTCTGTATGATGAAAGATAGTCTCCATTACTCTGAGAACTGTTTAAGTCAGTGAGTCAGACTTTCTTTTTCACTTTCTCTTGCTCTCTCTTAAAATAAGTTAATGTTTAGGAGAATTCCTTTAGCTAGAGAAGCAGTTATTCATTATTCCATGACTTTTGCATTAAGTGTATTTTAGTTTTCCTGGGTATCAGTTCAGATACGATAGCACGTGTCTTCCATGCTTACTTTAAGTCACACATGAGGCCATTCCAAACTCCACCGTTTATTAATGTGAGACCTGGGGCAAACGATTTAGTCTCTTTGAGCATCAGTTTTCTTATCTCGAAATTATGTCTAATGATACCTAATCCACATTGTTGTAACAAAGGCTGGGATGAGTAGTGTGTTCAAAGTGCCTGGCACGGAGTCAGTGCTCAGTGAAGATTTAATCTTTGTCTCTCTCCTCACTTCATGCCCAGTGTTTTTCTTTGAGCACTTAAACTCTAAGTCACCCTCTACCCCAGTCTGGTGAACATCTGGTGCACACTTACTCATCCTCCAAGACACGATGCGGATTTACCCTCCTGCTAAATCTTTCCTGCCGTCTGTGGGCAGTGTTAGCCACTCCTTCCGCTGCAAAACATTTTTATCCTCTGCCTGACATGTATTAAGTGCTCAATAAAGATTTACTAGGTACATGAGTTTCTGGGCATCAGTGTGTGTGTGTGTGTGTGTGTGTGTGTGTGTGTGTGTGTGTGCGCGCGCGCGTGTTTACAAAGCTTCTCATTGAGCATCGCAGTCTTGTGAGTTCAGCTCAGTGCTTTGGGCTCAAGTTAGTAAAAATAACTGAAAGTTAAGGAGGTGATGTTCACTTGATACGTTTTGGTTCTAAGAGCAAACATGCTTTTAGCATTAAGATTAATTACATTTGCAAAGTACTTATCCACTCTGGAATAATTTTAATGACAGATAATATTTTGTTAGTGCTGATTGTGAGCCAGACCCTATGCTGATCATTTTACCTACATTTTCTCATTTTGTCCTCATACCAGTTTTGTGAGTTAGATACTGTTATTTTACCCATTATCTAGGAGAGGAAACTGAGATTCTGGTGAAGTGACTTGCTAAAGACTGCAGAGCTCACAATAGAGCCTAGATTTGAAAGTAATCTGACTCGAGAGCTGGCTTTTTGAGTTACTGTGTTATACAACTTTCCTCTCTGTATTATAAGCAGATTGTATAGGTGGGTAAAAATTATTAGAAAGGTCAATATTTCTTGAAGATTTCCCCCCTATTCACTGTTTATAAAAGGATCACTTGCTTATTAGTTTGTGCCATACACTGTTAGACTCTCCACTATTATTTCTGGTGGGAAGCAGTTATAAAATGTGGATTTGGTTTTAATTTTACCACACTAATATCTGTGTGGAGGAATAATTATGACTAAAGTACAGTGTAGTGAGAAGTAACCAAGTTTCTATTAAATATTGCTCAAGCAGTGAGTAAGTCATTAAACTCGACGCCTGATGACTGTATACCGATTGCTTAATACCAGGCTGCCAGGAAAACACACACAGCTACTCTTGGAGGAAGGTGTGTGGAGATCCATGCTGCTAGAGAGAGTTGGGGCTCCCTTTTCAGAGGAGGAGTTTACTGTGGAGGGAGGGAATGGAGGTATGATTTATGCTGCCGCTTATTTCAGTTTATCCAAAGAAAAGAAATGTCTTGCTCACAAAATATAGAAGAATCAATTTTTAATTTGAAGAGATTAGGAAATATTTATTATGTGTTTCATAAAATAAAATCTCCCTCCTATATACATGTCCCATCTGCTCTAGGAAATTTATAACACAGTGAGGTGATTCCCTGCCTCCTTGTCTTCCTTACTCCTTCCCAGAATAATATGCACTTTATGGCATTGAGTTTTTCTCAGATCCTCCTGAATGTGTGATTCATGCTGTATTGGAGTCAGCAACCCCATGAGAACCCTAAATGGCTGCTTTGTGTTCATCTGGTATTTCACTAATAAAATGCACAGAGTTGAATTTAATCAACTATATATAATTGGCATTGTTCCTATTCAGATATGCTTATACATGACTCTGTAGAATAAAAACAACAACAACACAAAACACTTGATTCTGCAATTTTTATTTGTTTGGGACAAAATTTCAGGAAACATATTGGCCATGGGCAAAACTGTGCAGTTGAATCTGGGACAAAAAGTTTGAAAAGATACATAGGTGAAATTTGTCTCCAGGGTGTGCCTCTCTAACACACACACACACACACACACACACACACCCACACACACACGCACACACACGCGCGCGCGTCCCAGCTGTAAGGTAAAGAAGTTTTATGGTTTTGTGAAGAATGCAGCATTTGGTTTTATTCTGGATGAGAGGGAGCTTGCTTGGCTCTGGGACCTACTTCAGCTGTGCTTCCCAACCTCATGGCTGGGCCTCGGGTTTGTTTCTCTGTAGTGCATGCCTTGGGCTGCAGCTGTAGGACAGCTATGGCTAGGAGCAGCCTTATTTGGAATAGTTGATCATGAAGCAACAGCTCTGAGCTGCATCACTTACCTTCTGTTCTTGCTGAGCTGGTCACTGGTCTAGAACTCAAGCTTGATTGTTCTGGTGACCATGCCCACCTCAACTTGGGGAAGCCAAGAGGATGAATATTCTGCTCACCCACTTTTAACCTGTGACCTAGAGAAGGCCATTATATTGATCAAATAAGATGTGAATAGATCAGCAGCCTTGGAGCTCATCCTGGATCAACTCACATGTCCATGCTCTGCTACATAAGAATTCATGTGCTACAGCCTTTCTACCTACATCTTCTAGTCGAGGGCCTGGAATTTGTCTCACCTGACTCTACATCTGTAAAAATAACTAATTTGTCCCTCCCTTCCCTTCCTTTCACAGACCTATCTCCTCTCCCTCATTTTGCCTCAGTCTTCCATATCCAAGACAACCAGCATTGGTTGTTACCACTTTGCTTTCACACTTGTTCCTGCCTCAGCCATCATCTTACTCTCAGAGTTCTCATGAATTTTGTTTTCAGTTGAATTTGATTGCAGCACTAAATCACCCATTTCTGCTTAATGTCTCCTGATCATGTAATTTGAATGCCTAATCAACACTTCAAAAAGAGAGAGTTAGCAATAGTTATAATATTGCTGTTAGTGCATTTTGACATTGAGTAACAGATGACGTGTCTAATGAATAGCGTGGCTGTTCAGATTGCATAATTATAGGTTTGTTTGACTTTAGGGAAATTATGTGCAGGCCAACTTCATCCATTCAGATACTTTTTATATTACATAAATGTCAGAATACTTCGGTCTAAAAAGAAGCCTTCCTTTAGTGATTATCCTTATTTCTCTAGGGTTTGCCACTGAACAGGAAAAAAAGAAAAACAAACCATCTTTTAAGAGTGGGTTTAATGCTGTGGCCCTTCCAGGACTAAATAACACTTTTAAAGTTCTTCGGGTACTTTTAGCAGTTCATAGTGTTTGGGGTGGTACTGACCAGGATCACTGGGTACAACCACGCAGATCTGTGTGTGTGTGTGTGTGTGTGTGTGTGTGCGTGTGTGTGTGTGTGCATGTGTGCGGGGGGCAGCCCTGTTATTACTATTAACAGAAATAGTTATAAGCTTATAATGTAAACTAAGGTTTATCTGTGCCCTCTGGACGTGATTTACTGGGGCAGGGGCAGGTGGACATATTTCAGCTAGTTATCGTACTAACTTCTTAACAGTGCCTTCATTAGTGTACTGGATGTTACTGGATGTGTTAAGCAGGCCTCACAGTCATAGCTCCCCCCCAAGCCTTGCCCATGTATTTAGTGGCTTGTAAATGCATGTTCAAGTATATCACTTAGGTTCAGATGGTTAGCACAAGCAAGGGTTGACTGGACTAAATGCATACTCACAGAATGGCACATTCAAGAACTAGGAAAATCCCTAGCTCTCCAGACCCTGCTCGCCTGAGGAAGGCAGACAAATAGAAATGGTTTTGACATTGGGCTCCCCTCAGTGTTTCCAGCACTCTCCCCATCCTCTTGAACATTTCCCTCCTGCTGCTCCTCATTTGCTGCCCAGTAATCAGTCCATGGCTGCCACCTCCGTCTCTGTTGCTGCCATGCTCTTGGCCTCGTACTGATTTGGCTTCCCAGCAGCTAGAGGTGGCTTAGTTATTCTCCTAGCACTCAATGGGTGACTTGTTTGCTTGTATAACACCTCTAGTTAGCCTTGCTGATGTGGAAGGTCACTGTCTTCACTAGTGTTAAAACTTAGTACAGTTGAATATACAGTATATGCACCCCTGTGATCATTGCAGCAGTAGGTGAGTGGATAAAATAGCTGTGTATATTTATACAATGAAATACTACTCAGCCATAAAGAAAAGAAGGAAGGAAATCTTACCTTTTGCAACAGCATGATGGACCTAGAGAGTATGATGCTAAGTGGAATAAGCCAGTCAGAGAAAGACAAGTACCATATGATTTCACTTACATGTAAAATCTATTGAACAAAATAAACTAACAAGCAACATATTAACAGACTCATGTATACAGAAAATAGAATGACAGCTGTCTAAGGGGAGGAGGGTTGCGGGGCTGGGTGAAAAAGGTGAAGGGAGTAAGTAAAAAATGACTCATAGACACAGACAATGTATCGTGATTACCAGAGGGCAAGAGGGATGGGGTGAGGGAGAAGAGGGTAAAGGGGGGATAAATGACTTGGGGTGGTGAACACAAAATACAATATATAGATGATGCATTATAGAATTATACACATGAAATCTATATAATTTTATTAACCAATGTCATGCAAATAAATTCAATTAAAAAAACAAACAGTATAGTTGACTCTTGACCAGAGTGGATGTTAGGGTTGTTGACCTCCACACAGTTTAAAATCCATGTATTACTGTCCCTAGTTGGTTTTACTCAGTGGATAGAGCATTGGCCGGCAGACCAAGGGGTCCCGGGTTTGATTCTGGTCAAGGCATGTACCTTGGTTGCAGGCTCCTCCCCACCCTTGGTCCTGATCAGGGATCGTGCAGGAGGCAACCAATCAATGTGTTTCTCTCACATTGATGTTTCTCTCTGTCTTTCCCTTTCTCTTCCACTCTCCCTAAAAATCAGTGGGGAAAAAACACACCCATGTATTACTTTTGATTCCTCAAAATTTAACTACTATTAGTCTACCATTGATCAGAAGCCTTACTAATAACATAAACAGTCGATTAACACTTATTTTATACTAGAGGCCCGGTGCATGAAATTCTTTGTTGGAGCCCCAAAACACTAAGGCATCATTCTTGCCCATAAGTGGATTATAATCTGTTTGGAGAAATGTGATGAATGCATATAAAAAGACAAGATTATTTTTGGTTATAAGTGCCATCCTGGTGGGATCGGGCCTAAACTGGCAGTCAGACATCCCTCTCCAATCCAGGACTGCTGGCTCCCAACTGCTCGACTGCCTGCCTTCCTTCCTGATTGCCCCTAACCGCTTTGCCTGCCAGCCTGATCACCCCCTAACCACTCTCTTGCCAGCCTGATTGATGCCTAACTGCTCCCCTGCCAGCCTATTTGCCCCTAATTGCCCTCCCCTTCAGGCCTGGTCACCCCTAACTGCCCTCCCCTGCAGGCCTGGTCCCCCTCAACTGCTCTCCCCTGCAGGCCTGGGTCCCTCCCAACTGCCCTTCCCTGCAGGCCTGTTTGCCCCCGACTTCCCTCCTCTGCTGGCCTGGTCACCCCTAACTGCCCTCCCCTGCAGCTTGATCGCCTCCAACTGCCCTCCCTTGCAGGCCTGGTCCCTCCCAACTGCCCTCCCCTGCTGGCCATCTTGTGGTAGCCATCTTGTGTGTTGGAGTGATGGTCAATCTGCATATTACTCTTTTATTAGATAGGATAGAGGCCTAGTGCACGGGTGGGGGCCAGCTGGTTTGCCCTGAAGGGTGTCTCAGATCAGGGTGGGGGTTCCCTTGGGGTGTGGGGCGGCCTGGGCGAGGGGCCTGTGGTGGTTTGCAGGCTGGCCACACCCCCTGGCGACCCAAGCGGAGGCCCTGGTATCTGGGGTTTATTTATCTTCTACAATTGAAACTTCGTAGCCTGGAGCAGAGCCAAGCCTTCTGCTTGCTCCTTGGTGGCAGCCATTTCTGTTGGGACTTATGTATCTTCTATAATTGAAACTTTGTAGCCTTAAGTGGAGGCCTGGGCCTGGCCAGGGTGTGCAGGAAAGCTTGGCTTCCTCCATCGCTCGGGGCAACCCTGTCCTCCTGCTCTTCCAGCTCCATGGCTGCCGCCATTTCTGTTTGGATTTATGTATCTTCTATCATTGAAACTTTGTAGCCTTGAGTGGAGGCCTAGGCCGTCAAGGGCAGGCGGAAAGCTTGGCTTCCTCCATTGCCTGGGAAACCCAAGCCTCCCTCCCGCTCTTCCAGCTCCGTGGCTGCCGCCATTTTTGTTTGGATTTATGTATCTTCTATCATTGAAACTTTGTAGCCTTGAGTAGAGTCCTAGGCTGGCAAGGGCAGGCGGAAAGCTTGGCTTCCTCCATTGCCAGGGAAACCCAAGCCTCCCTCCTGCTCTCTGTGGCTGAAGCCATCTTGGTTGGGTTTATTTGCATATGTGCTCCTGATTGGCTGGTGGGCGGGGCCTGTGGGCAGGGCTTGTGTGTGGTGGAGTGATGGTTAATTTGCATATTACTCTCTTATTAGATAGGATGTTATATGTATTACACACTGTAAGGTAATAAAGTAAGCTAGAGAAAATGTCACTGAGAAAACCATAAGGAAGAGAAAATACATTTGCAGTAATCATTTAAAAAATCTGCGTGCAAGTGGGCATGTACATTTCAAACCCATGTAGTTCAAAGGTCAACTATAATCTTCTAAAAAGGGGAAACTATTATTTTATCAGTTTCCTCTCCTTAAGGAATTTGGAAAAGCTTTTCCAGGACCAGGTCTAATAACATTTGAGTGGCAGTATCTAGTGTCCTACTTGGAAGGGATCACTGGGGAGCTAAAATGAAGCTCAGGGCCCTGACTTTCCCCCCTTGAGGGTTTGTTCGGTAGATATTCTTGGAGGAGTTAGGTGCTTGTCTGTGTTTAAGCACCTTTCGTGTTGGTGGCCGGTGTACAAACTTTGCAGAAAGAAAGCCTGAGTTGGAGGTGGCCTCTGCCTGGGGCAAGTCACTTCACCAGCTCAGTGCTTCAGTTTCTCATATATAAAGTGCAGATAAAACTCTCCGTCTCTTCATGTTGCTGTGAGGCTTAAGGTAAATATGGTGCGCTCATAAGTCTTGGCACATAATAAAGTGTTTACTAATTGTTAGCTACAGCTACTGTTATTATATACTTTTTTCATCATTGTTATTACTTTCCATGCTTTATCATCTGCACCAATTTTCTCTAATGCCAGGCTTGCAGAGTGTGGTACAGAAGTACTTTCCTCTCTGGAACTGTCGTTCTGTGAATTTTAACATCATTTGTGTGGTTCTCTTCCTTCCTGCTCTCTCCCCTTCCCCCCACTTTATTGGTGCCAGCCTCTTTCCTTACAGAAAAATCACAATGAAAATATAATAGGCAAAGAATCTATATCATGTTTTCTTCATATTTTAATTCAATTGAATATTTGAGGCAGGACAATTTATAGTTGGCAAAGGTTTAATTTCCAAATTTATTAAATTAAATGGCCACATAATAATACTGAAGAAAGGGGTGCTATAATTCTTAGTGTTTTGACCCAAAACACTAAGGCATCATTCTTGCCCATAAGTGGATTATAATCTGTTTGGAGAAATGTGATGAATGCATATAAAAAGACAAATTATTTTTGGTTATAAGTGCCACAATATCAAGTATAGTTGTGGTAAATTAAGCGATATCCTTCCAGGCTGACGTAGTTTAAAAGCAAGTAGGGCTTGTGCTCAGTCCTTGAAGGATGTGCAGTGTAGAATTTGGTTGGTGTAGATTTTTAGGAAGGGCTTTCCCTGTAAATTTTTAGGGAGGGTTTTGTTTTTTTGTTTTTTGTTTTGGTGTCAGGCATGGGAAAAGTGGGAGATTTTGATAGTGGGATTATATACTGTGGAATAAAGGAGCAGGAACTTCTGGCTGGTCAGTCCCTCCACACTCTCCTACTCCCAACCACTTTTTTTAGTCAACAACCAACTCCCTTTTTATTTGTTCATCCCTGAATTCTTGAATTCTTTGGGATTTATTTGGCCTTTTTGCTTTTTTTATGCAACAATATGCTCTTCTTTTTCTACAGTTCTTTAGTAGAAAAAGACACCGATTCTCTGTCTTCCCTAGCCTAGTGTTTCTGAAACATGAACCCAAATAACATTTAAAAAAAGAGGTTATAGTCTGGCCAGCGTGGCTCAGTGGTTGAGTGTTGACCTATGAACCAGGAGATCACGGTTCAATTCCCAGTCAGGGCACGTGGCCTGGGTTGCGGGCTTGATCTCCAGTGTGGGGCGTATGGGAGTCAGCCGATCAATGATTCTCTCTCATCATTGGTCTCTCTCTCTCTCTCTCTCTCTCTCTCTCTCTCTCTCTCTCTCCCTCCCTCCCTCCCTCCCTCCCTCCCTCCCTCCTTCCCTCTCCCTCCCTCTCAGAAATCAATAAAAATATGTATTAAGAAAAGGAGATTATAATTGCAATAATAAGAGAAATAAGGATTAACAGAAGAATAAAAAGAATCACAAAAATAATTTTAAATATTTAAATAGTGGAGGTAGGTTTGCAACTTGATATGGACATTCTCATGGCCTGTCTCCCAGACACCATTATGGAATCTCTACTAGTTCTTGTCTTCAGTCTCTGGTCTCTGCAGTAGACCAAGACACTGGGTTTAGCCTGAAGTTATCTGACGGCATCACTTCCAAGTGTGGTGTGGTTCTCGGTTATTTTTAGGACTCGCTTCCTGACCTCTTCTGGTGTTTTCCCTTTGTTGCCTCAGGCTGCACCATTCATCAGGTAGGTTCTTCAGCTTGTCCCAACATTCTTGGGCCCTGGAGCTTTAGCTGAGGCTGCCTGTAGCCCCAGTTGGCCTACCTTAGGCTTCATGCTATGAAAGACCCAGCCATTGCTCACTTTCTCCTTTACAGGGAGGGTCTCCTTGGCCTTGTATTTGAAATTGCTATCCGATTCAACTCTTGCTATTATCCACGGGACCTTGATAATAAGAATCATCATCCTGTTTATTTTACTCTGCAAAACTTTTCATAGCATTTTCATGTCAAAGGCACATTACTAAGTGCTTTCAAAAGGTTGTCAACATTTTATCGAAGTCTAGGTATTATAAACCAAGAGGTATTCTCCCAGAAGCAGGTTTACTCTGGATATGTTTTATGGGATGTGTTTATAATTAACTATTGTAAAATTAAAGACTAATGGTAAAGACTAGGAAAATCATTCTTAAAAGCCAAATGTAAGTGGATTTTATTATTTCATGACTTTGGGACGATATGTCCTATTGTTCTTCAGCGTAGACAAGAAATACCAACATTTGAATGAAGGACCTTTGAGTGACTGCATTTCCAAATGTTTATTATCCTGTGTTCTTTCTCTTTTCCTTTGTGTTTAGAGCTTAAGAAAACTGTTTTAAAACACTTTTCCAACCTACTGGTCACTGTTTAGTCTCGTGTTCCCTGAGGTTATTTTAAACATAGTAAGCGTAGTTGCTTCATATTCTGACTGATAGATAATCCCAACATCTGAAACATTTGTGGATCTGTTTCTGCTGATTCTTACTCTTGGGGGCTTGTTTTCTTGTGTGTTTTAGGGTAAGGTTCCCTCCTCCCCCTATAACCTGTTCATTATCCTTAATGATCATTTATTGGGTTATTTGAGGCCCAGGATGAGTGACTTCTCTAGAGGGGAGTATGTGTGGGTACCCTCACTCTGGGACCACCCCAAGATCAGAAGTTCTTAGGTTCTCAGACTACTCGGGTGAGGGGGACCCAGGCTGCAAGTATAGGAGGGCTGGCTGTGGCCACGGTGTTTCAGAGCATGTAGTTTTCTCCCTCTTCCCTCTGTTCTGCTCAGTGGACAGGGTGGGATTGCTTGCGGCTCATCTTTACTCTGAGGAAGGGAACCCAGCTGACTACATGACTTTGTTTGGTGCTCCACTTTTCTTTTTCATTTCCCCCCAGATTTTGTCCTGATTGTTTCTTACTATCTCGTGGCTCTTTTGTTTTTAAGAAGATTTCTTTTTTCCAATCATTTTAGTTGTCTTCAAAAGGAGGATTGGCCTGCATAACCCAAGCTACTGTTACTAGACGTGGAAATCTTCCTTATTGGTCTTTAACAGTCCTGTGAAGTCAATGTGTAGGTAGATGACTGGGGTGCTTTAGGGGACAAGGGAGCTGAGGCTGGGAAAAGAGTAGTGATTGGTTTAAGATTATATAAGTAAGTGGCAGAGCCTGGAACTCCTGAGTCTGAGTCCACCTTTCTGCCTCTGAGCCTTTTTCAACTGGGTATGTTCTTAGAATTTTGAATGAAGCACCAATTTGTCGAGGAAGTTTTAAAAAACATGTAATACCTTTACAAAATCATTTAGAGCATTGATTGATATACGTTACATTGGTGCAACTTCACTCAGCTATGGCATTTTAAATGGAAAATAATAATTGCATTTTCTTTCTTTCAGCTGAAGTGAGTAGTGAATACAGTATGGATAAGGCAATGGTTGAATTTGCTATGATGGATCGGGAACTAAATCAGTACGTAAAGGCTGTTCAGTCGACGATAAATCATGTAAGTTTATACCATTCACCTCGTTATATTTGGTTACAACTCTGACCTAGAAATAAAAACACAGATTCAAAATTCTTCTCTAACCTTTAATATTTCCTTATTAGTTTTTCCTGTAGCAGTCATTAGTTTCTTCCTGTAGCAGCCATTCATGTCTTCTTAATCAGGAAGTTCATAGAGTAGGAATCTTAAATATTTTCCCAGTTAGGCCACCCACATTTAATTAGAACATTACATCTATTTTAGATTTTCCTGCGTCTTTTGATGTCAGACTTTTTAGTCTAAGCCTCCTTAGACCTAAAACTTCCCTAAAACTTGTTTTTATTTTTCTATTTGCTTAAGCATACAATTTAGACCTGGTTTAGTTACTCATTCTCCAGCTTTAACTAATATGCAGCTATTGCAAAATTCATAGAATCAGATAATACGGAAGAGTTTCAGAACAGGTTTAAAAATAAAGAAGCTTGGCATTTTGGTTTTTCCAGAAGCCAAACTTATCTTTGTTGACTCCAGCTGTCACAGGAACAACAGATAGGCAGTTAAGGTGGGAACATAGCAACCTCCTTTTCAGCAGTACCGGGTTGAGTAAGAAGTGAGCAATCCGATTGCAATAATGTTTCTGAGAAGTCTTTTGTCTTCTGAGCAGTGGAAACTCCCCTTTGAACTTATTTCATATACCTGTGTAATAGGATGTCTTGTACTTCTGGTTTCTTTATTTGCCTTTTCTAACATATCTATGGGAAAATTCCAAAAATCAAATATTTTACAAGATTGGCTACTAGTCAGGGGAAGATAACATATTAAATATGGCTTAATACCTAAACCATGCTTAAATGAGCATTACATAGTTATATGAAGTTATAAAAAATTAAAAAAAAATAATTTTCTGGTTTAAATTTTTTCCCCCTTTCTGGTTGTTAGTATTTGACTAATATTTATTAAGTGTATTATTTGTGATTAAATTAAGAGTATCTGCTTATATCTAATAATAAACTCCTTCAGCTTATAAAATTGGGATGTCTCTAAGCATGGTGACTGTTAGTCCTGGTATTGAGACTATTTCTTACATAGAAAAATACGAAAATGGCCTCCTTTTGGGGCCTTTGGAACTGGGGGGTAAAGCACTCAGACCAGAGGCTTTTGATTCTAGAACCAGCCCATCTCTACTCTAAAGAGACTCTGATTTCATTGGTTTGGAGCAGGATTGGGCGACAGTATTTGTAAAAGCTCATTTTAATATATGTCTCCAGGGTTGAAAACCACCGACCTCAAAGAACAAGGCTGACTTTCTAGAATAAAGTGTGTTTGCTACCAGAGATCAGAGTTAGCCATATTGTATAAGTCAATCCTGCTTCGACCCTTATGTTCTGTGGAAGTTATTTGATAGGCTTGTCTGTCTTTCACTTGGAAGTTGTGCAAATGTAACAGCACAGTGTACATCAGAGATAAAAAAACAGAGTTGGGAAGTTAAAGAATTTAACGTGGATATTTTTATTCCTATTGAACTCAAGGTTTCACAGATACGTAAGGTATTTTTACATACAGAATTGAACTCTTCCCCCCTCAGCAAACGGAGCCACTCGTAAAAAACATAAGTTAAAGACCAAGAAGCCCCCCCCTCACCTTGCCCTCATTCATTCAGTGGTTAACAGAATTTCTTTCTCCCATTGCCCTCACCCTACTAAACAGAAAAGATTATGCTTTGGGTTTCATCCCACTTTTTGGTGCTAACCTCAGAATGTGGAGCGACTGGATTTAGTGATTCTTGTGCTGTTAGGAAGGTCCCTGGTCTTTCATAAGAAGAGGAAACATATTTTTGTTATTTTCTGATGCAAAGTTGTGCTCTCTATGTAAGCTTGACACAAGACCAAGAATAGTAGACCCTAATTTTAGAAGGTTTCTAGACTTGAAACCATATGGGGACATGACTTGTATTTTGAGGGAAATGTTTTACCCCCCCTTATATACTATGTTCTTTATATACTTGAAGTTATGGACATTGCTATCTTGTTGCTTGTTTTGGTGAGGGATAAAAAATGAACACTAGCTTGGGAGGGGCCAGAATGGTATAGCTCTTTAGAAATAGCAATGATCTCAGGATCAGAAACCCTTCCCACCCTAATTAGTCCTTCCATTTTCTAAGTTATGATCCTGGTCAACAAAGGAAACCTTTTGGAACTTTATGTTCTTCATCTGTAAAGTCCTTGGCTTGCCTATTTCACAAGATTATGATGTGAGTCAGATTAGAGTACTGTGTGTGTATCAAACCCTTTGACATTCATAAAATTGGATGAAGATATATTATGTTACTGCTGCAAACCCAGATTTCCAAATGTATTACTTAGAAAGATGCAACAAAATCTTTCTTAAAAACAAGTACTTGTGCTCACTTCATTTCAAGGCTTTGAAATGAAACTTACATTGGCTTTGACCTGTCCCAGTCTAGAATTTAGTAATCATAGGATTAGATATAAGCTAGTTAAGTTACAGTATGAGGTGTTCATGATCCCTAAAACAGAAACTGCTTTAAGTCAGATTACTCAGAAAGAATACAGATAATAGGAACCTGTATGAGTCCCTGCTTAATTTCTGCTCTGTGCAGACTTGGAAGAGCTGCAGCACTCCCATTACTATGTCATTTGCCCAGATTCTAATCCATCCTATGGTCTTTCTACATATGAATGTTCATATAGTCATGGTACATTAAAAAAAAAAGTAACAATCAAAGAGCTTTAGAGCTTATTATTTAAATAAATGTCTCTTTCCCACTCTCACCTTCACAGAATTCTGAAGGCTATCTACCTCTGAAGAGGTTTTAGAAGTTTACTTTGGAACCTTAGAGGTGTAGGTCAGTTTTACCCACAATCCCTGGGAACCCCCTTTCAACAGAAGCTCTCAGATTGCCTCTCTTTGTCCTTAAGAGAAAATAGAGCTGCTGTATATTCTCCAATGCCTGAAGATTTTATTTGGAGTCACTATTCATTTCAGTGCTCTGGAAATAAAAAAAAAAAATTAAAAATAGGACTTTGCAGAGGGAGTATTATGCAGTGAGCACTAAAGAAAGTCCCAGATAGTCTGTGTCATTTCTAAAAACTCAGAATAAATGGGTTACATACCTGTCACAATTCTTGAAAGCATTCATTTCGAACCACAGAGTGCGGTATGACTTCTTTGGCCACGTTCCGTCATGAGACCACCAGATGATGGAAGGGTTTTGAAAGCTGTAAAATGGCTCACAGATAAACGGGTGCAGTCACTGCCTTTCTGACTGTCACTGCCGGGGAAAAGCTTTTCTCAGCTTCATGTTGAGAACAGTGACGTGCTGGACACCAGACTGGATGACCTGATGTTCCTTTACTTCATTTCTAAGCTTTTATTATCTGGGTATGTGTAATGGGCACCATTGGTTGGCGTTTTGTTCTCAAACGTTCACTGAATAAATATTTACTTAACACCTCTGTGTGCCAGGTCATTCTAGGTCCAGGACATAGGAGGTCACTCAGCAAAACCCACACAACCTTCATGATGTCAGAAGTCTAGATAGGGAGACAAACGTTTAACACAGAGCAGTACAGACATTATTAATGACTGTTGTGGCGTGTGCTACAAAGGGAAGACACGGTGTTCAAGGAAAATTAATAACTCAGGAGGACCCAGCCAGAGTGGCTCAGTTGGTTGAGTGTTGTCCTGTGCACTGAAAGGTTGCTGGTTCGATTCCCGGTCAGGGTACATACCTTGATCGCAGTTTCCATCTCTGGTTGGGGCACATATGGGAGGCAACTGATCCATAGTCCTCTCTCTTTCTTTCTCTCTCTCTCTCTCTCTCTCTCTCTCTCTTTCACTCTTAAAAAGAAAAAAAAAATGAATAAAAACATATCCTCAGGTGAGGATTAAAAAAAAAAAAAAAAAAAAGGATGGGTGCCATGAAGCTAAATGATGAATGTCCTAACAGGTTCAGATTAGTTTCATGTATCATTAGCAGTCAGTGATAAAATACACATCCTCTTTGCTTTCTCATGAGTGGTCTAGTCCTAGAATTTAGCAAAGTAACAAAAGCTTGAGATTCACATTATACTTGGGCGTTTATTTTTTTAGCATGATACTTAATTGTGTAATGTTACTTTAACAAACTTTAAATCTCAAAAGAATGGTCAGGTTTTACCTATATATAATTCTTTTAGCATATGCTGTTTCCACGTGTTTATGTATTGGAAAATCCAGAGCATTTGTATTGTCTTCACTTTTCTCTCCTAATCTCTTTAGTGCTACGTGTATCTTATAGGTTATGTAAAATTTGAAAACATTGAAATTGGGTTATTGTGGCACTTTTTTTTTTTTTAAGTTAGTGTTTTAAAAACAATTCCCACCAAAAGCCTGGGAGGGAGAGTATTTTTCTTCTTAACCTAAAAGGAACAATTAGGGGCTGTCTGCTTGTGTTGTTTCTTACAAATCTGTTCATGGATGTGCCCCGTGTGCTGTGGTTTTTACTTGATAAGCTAATTCGAACACTTAATCTGGTTGAGAGTTAGAAGAGTGGAAATATACCTCGTGTAAGCTGTTGAAACCAGCACAATCTTAGATATAATAAAAGAATGAGGTGGGTCAAAGGTATAGCTTACCTCAGCCTTATGCAACTCGTTTAGAATGTTTTTGACATGTCACTTCCCTGTGCCTCCTCACCCTTCTACCCTCCATCAACGGGTAAGCTTCACCTTTTGTAAATCTGACTTTAAAGTTACCTTATCATTCACTACTTGAACATCAACTCTTACGGAGTATCTTGCAAGTTGGAAGTTACCATTTTAGTTAAACCAGATTTGGGAAGTATTTTTTCACTTAGAAAACTAATAATTTACAGTATCTGAAGAATGTTCCAGGCCAGATGGTGTAGTTTACTGGTTATGATTGTCTACTGACTAAATTTGAGGTGCACCCACATTGTGGATCATTGACAAAGGAGAATGGAGAGGAAGAGGGTTATAAAATTTGGGGGTAGGAGATTCCCGAGCATTAGAGAAATTACTGTTGTCAGCAGAATAGCAAGAAGGTGAGAGATGACAGTGGAATTAGTGAAAACCTCTTGGAGCCAGGTTGGAAGCTCTTGGAGAATACCCTCTTCCCCACTCCCTGTCACACACACCTGACACTGCACAGTGGTATTGTCACTTAACACCTTTCTTGTCAAAAATTTCCAAGTGATTCATATCTGAGCCTTTTCATCTATAGGAATATTGCCCACAAGTGGGAATTAACCAGGAAAGAAAAAGGTGATTTTAGGTATTCACTCTTCAACCGCTTGGCCCCAGGATGTGTCTGCTTTGGTGATTACTGGAAATTAACTTCTATGCCAGTGCTTTAGAACTCCCTCTGTAACTACTTCCAAATTAAGGTTGTGTTTGGTAGCATTTTGTCTAATAAGCAGAGAGAGTTAGGTTTGGATATAGGATGTCACTAATGGAGTTGCCTCTAAGGAAAGAATCCAAATAGACATCTCTCAGGTCACCAAGCAATGTAGCTGCTAGCAAATAGCGAACGTTCTGGTCTGTGCTACATTGAGGCTGATGTTCATGGGTAGTTTATAGAAATCCATCTTCGTGTTTTGTAGGTATTAAGTGTTGGATTATTCAGAATTATAAAACCTTTACACTCTGCCGGGCCTTAATGTGCCTCTAGTGCAGCATTTTCAAAACTTGGCTCCATAATACTAATTAATTAGGCGGTGAATAAGTATGTTGAGGAAAAAAGGATTTTGTGGTCAAATAAGTTTGGGGAATGCTTGATTGAAGAATCTCCTTAAAGACTCTGAAGCCTTCCACTCGGGTTTATGCCTTGTGATTCTCCAAAGGAAGGAAGGCGCTTCAGTAATCTCCTGATCTTGTTCACCTGGAAAACCACTCTCTTTGGGGAAGGACTGATACTCTACAGAACCCACTTTGGGGCTTGTCCTATCTGCCAGGAGGCTAGGGGATGGGCCCAGCAGGTTGGGTGGCGTCTTCGTGGCATCAGGGAGGTGGGGAGTGCATCAAGCGCCCTATCTGAAACGTCCTCGGAGGCGTTTCTGTAGAAGCTCTGGGGAGAGCCAGGCCTCTGAAACATGCAGTCATGCCCGGCCGGCGTGGCTCAGTGGTTGAGTGTCGACCTATGAACCAGGAGGTCATGGTTCGATTCCGGGGCAGGGCACATGCTCAGGTTTTGGACTTGATCCCCAGTGCGGGGCGTGCAGGAGGCAGCCGGTCAATGATTCTCTCTCATCAATGATGTTTCTGTCTCTCCCTTCCACTCTGAAATCAAGAAAGATATATTTGAAAACAAACAGCCCCCCTCCTCCCCTAAAACAAAAAAACACACAAGAAAACCCAAAACATGCAGTTGTCACTTGCCTATCAGAGTCTCTGTTTGAAGCAAACAGGACCCATGTGTGGAGTGTTCATTCAGGAGAGCGGAGAGGAGGAGACAGTTTCGAGGGAAGGAAGAGAGGGGCTTCCAGAAGAGGCAGGGGGGACACAGCAGCAGTGTGGGCAGGAAAAGTGTACAGACCACTCCAGGTAAGCACTGGGTGCCAGTGTTACTAAGCACCTTGGCCTCTGTGGCACCAGGCAGTCTGGCAGCCAGTCACCCAGATTATTTAGGTGATGTTAGTGTTCTTTAATACAGCAAACTCCTGCTTTTTTCTGACATTGAGCATAGTCCAGGAATAGCATCGAACCCTTATTTTGGGCAGTTACTTTAGTCTCCTTGCATATCACACTTTTCACCCTGATTGAGATTTAGGCTTTCCCCCACCCTCCAGCAGTAGAAGGGAGGTGAGGAAATAGATTACTAGGTGTACCGGTTAATAATGGCGGATTTTGTAATCAAAGAAAACATGATAATTTCAAGAGACACATCAAAAGTGCTTTATTCAAAGTAATGTCCAGCGCTAGCTACACATTTCCCCCATCTTTCAGGTAATTTGTGGATACCGTCCCAATAGAACTTTCCTTGTTTTGAGGCAAACCATTCAGAGACCCAATTTTTCACTTCTTCGTACGTTTTGAAGTGCTGCTCAGAAAGTGCATGTGCCATCGATCAGAACAAGTGGTAATCTGAAGGAGCAAGGTCTGGTGAATACAGCTGGTGGGTTAATACTTCCCAGGCAAGATCTTTTAACGTGTCTTTAACTGGTTTTGAAGTGTGTGATGGTGCGTCATCATGAAGCAAAATTACTTTGCCGTGTCTTCTGGCACATTCTGGTCATTTCATGATCAAAGCATGGTTCAAATTGATTATTTGTTGTCGGTAGTGATCAGTATTAACGGTTTTACCTGGTTTTAGAAGCTCATAATGCACCACACCTTCCTGATCCCACCAAACGCAGAGCATTGTCTTCTTTCTGAAGCGATTTGGCCTTGCAGTCGATGTTGATGGTTGACCTGGATCAACCCATGATTTTGTGCATTTGGGATTCTCAAAATAAATCCACTTTTCATTGCCAGCCACAATTCAATGCAAAAAAAGACTTTCGTGCCATTGAAGCAACATTTTACTGATGACTTTTTGGTTTTCCATTTGTCTTTCGTTCAGTTGATGTGGCACCCATTTTCCTTCCTTTAAAATCTTTCCCATTGCTTGTAAATGATCGGAAATTGTTTGCTAAGCAATGTTTAATCTTTCTGCAAGTTGTTTTTGAGTTTGACATGCATCTTCATCCAATAATGCTTGGAATTGTTGGTCTTCAAACTTTTTCAGTTGACCTGGATGTTCATTGTCTTTCACATCGAAATCATAATTTTTAACACGTTTAAACCAGTGTTCACAAGTATCTTGAGATGGAGCATGTTCACCATAAGCTTCCTGAAGTATACAATAACTTTTTCTTCAAAATAAAGTAATGAATGAAAACTTCCCACAAATGCTCTTTTTTTGGCATGAAATTCAACATTTTAAAGCGTAAAAATATCTATGATATTAACACCTTCAGCAAATTTGACATATGAAGTTTTGAAGCTTGCTGTCAATACAACAAAATAGCATACATAGCAAATCATATATATATCAACATATGTGTAACTCCATCTATTGAAAAAAATCTGCATTATTAACTGATACACCTAGTACATGGGGAAAGGGATCACTAAATGTTAAGGTTCACTGTAAAATGGATGCATTTTCAAAGTGTGGAGGTGAAAGCATTGCTGGTTTATTAATCTCATAATTAAGTTGTTCAATTAGTGCCAATAGTATGTTTAGTCTAATGAAGATACAAAAGCCTCTTGGCATGTGTACACAAAATAGCCACAAAATAATATTAACAGAGAAATAGATTGACAGAGAGATTGAAAAGGTGCTGAAGAAATTCAGAATAAGGAAAAGGAGACTTTGTTTAAATTCTGTCTTTTCTGCACGATAACTCTGAGCCTCAGATTCTTCTTAAAGTGGGGATCATAGTAAAAGTCATAGTGTTCTGGTAACAATGAAAAGTGATAGCATGAAAGCCCCTAAGTTATATCGTACTGATTTGTAAAGTTGCCAGAGAATTCTGTAAAGGAGAAGTCATTTCCTATGATCAAATTGAAATAGTATCTGAAAGGGAATTTTGAGTTAAAATTTGGAGAATAGAGTAGGCAGCAGGAAATAATTGGGAAAGGCCAGAGACTGTTCGTAATGGGGCAGGGGGTGTTGGTAATAGGGGCAGGGGGTGTTGGTGGGAACTTGGTACTAACTTACGGGCAAAACCCAGGGACCAGGCCAGTGCAGAGGCCACTGAGCAGCATAGCATTTGGTCGACCGGATCGGTTAAGTCTACTTAAGTCTGTAGCATTGAGAAGGAGATTATGCCTTTAACATAGGCTAGTTAAAGGTGATAAGGGGGGCGGGAGGGGTCATACTAGAGAAAATAATCAAGACAACTAAATAAAAACTTCGGTAATTAAGAAATAACTTTTGATGCTTTCTTAGCTAAAGTAAACAAAAATTACTTAAAAGATGTGAGCAGAATAGTTCAATAAATAGCATAATTAGACACTCAGGTGCCCAGACTGAAATATTTCTTGAGATATGTCCATCTGTAAGTAATTTTTGTTTACATTCTTAGCACCCATTTGAACAATATTGGGAGAGAAAAATGTGCTGGATTGATTCCTCTGATGTATCAAATGCGAGTTGTCAGCTGCGTTTTAAATGTGTAGTCTCTGCCTGTTGCTGACAAGTGACAGAATGGAAAGGGTGTGAAGGGGAGGCTATCAGTGGGCATTATCTTTCAGTCCCTGTGTGAGTGCAGCTGTGCTGGTGGCACAAGCTCTTTCATTCAGAAGTGGAGCCGGGCCTAGGGAGCCGCCATTGGGAGAATGGAGCCATTACTTCCTCCTCTGCTTCTCTCAAAGCATCGAGCTGCTGGGAATAGTGACACTTCATCTTTCCTTGTTCTGTGTCTCAGCCAACCTGATATTCTAACCACAGGAGTTTTTAAAATTTCATTTCCCTACCCCCAAGGAAAATATATGTCACATACCAGCATTCTTTAAAATAGTGAAAATCCCTATGTCCATTTTTCATGGGCTGGAGTAATACAATCTGCTACTGTGAACAGATTTTAATTTAATTATGTCTTCTGTCCTTTATTTCATCTTCAACTAATCATTTTATTATCCTCCAATAGTGATATTTCAAAAGACCAAATCAGTGTTACTTAAAAATGGAAACAATAACCAGAAATAGTTTAAGATGATTACATCACATGATTGATTTCCAGACATCCTGACTCGCTTGCCTTTTACCTTCCCAAGGTCTCACATACTTCATCGTCTGCCTTCCAGTTGCCTCAGCTACTTGTGGTTCCTGGAATGTTACTGGTACCAAGAAAGCCCTCTCTACCCATCAGGTTACTCTCTGTCATCCTGAGGTTTATTTCTGCCCCCAACATGAAACAGAAGCCAAAAATGCCACATGAAATACTAAATAGAAACTCTAAACGGACTAAATCCTGGGTGTGCTCAGAGCATTCCTCTTGTTAAAATCAGACATTAAATTTGATGCATGAGGTTACTCCGTGTCTTTAAAAGTCTCAATACAAACATTGTGTGCTTAATTTTTTTAGAAGAAATTCTTAAAACATGACTTAAAGCACTTATAAATAATATAGATGCAATTAGAATATGTCCTACCACCTTTTCTATAATAGTAACGGAATTGGTGCTCTAGATTATGGAATTAAAGTGCTTTGCCTTTGTAACATAGAATGTGTATGATCCCATTACAGTGGTAAATTGCTGTCAACGTCCAATTTAATTACTGAGTTTTCTTCTACACCTGCCTACTGAATGGCTGTGTGACCTGAAGCAACTTTGCAAAATGAACTTAGTTATATCTGCCCCTATCTCTCTCGGAGTGATTTCTTGATTTAAAAAATAAGATAACATATGTGAAAGCACTCGAGAGGTAAAAGTGCTATATAAAGACAAGGTCTGGGTGTTCTGTCCTGTTAACTTTTAACTTCTTTTCCTTACCACAAAAACTCTTCGGCACCACCTAAACTCAGAAAAAAATGACAGTAGGTGACCTGTGTCTTGTTTCCTCACGTTCGTTCTCCCATCCCACAGCTTAAACTAGCAGGAAGAATGTCTACATTTTACATTCATTTTTTGTCTTTAATTTAGTCATCTTTTGGGTAAATGTTTATTTCTGTCTTCCCCAGAGTTTTGCATGAATCTCCTGTAACCGTTCAACAAGTGACTAATATAGATTGGGCTTGCTTCGTCCCTGAGTCACTTTATTATGAAACACTTAAAAGTTGAACATCTATATATAACAATGAGGAAATAATTTAAAACAATTTCTACTTTCTGAGCTGAAGGTTTTAGTGACTAACTCATCAGGCGGCAATGAAGAAGGAAATTAATGAAAATTCACAAAGCCAGACAAAATTAGTTTAAAAATAATTTTAAATCACCAATCTTTGATTGATAAGAGTGTTGGGCTGGGAAATAAAGATCTGACTTCTGATCCTTGTCCTGCCAGGCTTTGACCTTGACAAGTCACTAACTTTTGTACTTCAGCTTCCTCATTTCTGAAATGAGTAATAATAGTATTTGTTCTACATACTTCACTGGGCAATATAGATAAAATGAGATTATAAATAGGAATGTGACCCCCCTCAAAAAAAAAAAAAGTGAAAGATGGTTCTATAGTTATTATATCCTGACAGTCCTCAGCTGACATCTCTTATCTGAAAGGCCACAGGACCAAAGAGTGAAAGCGACTTCCGGAATCTGCTGGAGGGCGTCTCTGAGCTCCTGGACCTGGAAAAACAAAAGATAGGCTCCCAGCGTTTGGATTTCTGAATAGAGTTCTGGAATACAGACTCCCGTAGAAATAACGCTCAGTGGCTAGGTTTCCAGGCTAAATTAAAAATAAATTTTAAAAATGATTTCATCATAAGTAGTTCATTGTGATCCAATTTCTATAAAACTGGGACAAAGCCCATGTGTAGTATAGGTATCAGTTTGGTGTTTCGAATGTTCTGGCGGACTTAGCCCCAAACTGGGAAATAGTGAATTCATGTCTACTGGCTGTCCCCGTGATCTGATATTTGTCTGGGGTCATTGATCGTGTGTGAAACCAGACTTGGAAATGTAGGCAGTTTCTGCTCCAGTCCCCTGGCCCTTTAAGTAAGAGTCTGGAACCAACTTCCTTTGTGCCAGGAAAGGGAGCGGGGAGCCAGCTTGGATCCCTGACCTCTTTAAAGACCACAGTAACCTGGTTAGGTAAGTAGATTCGTGGACTCTGAGCCTTGGGAGGGTTCAGGGACATGCTTGGTCTCAGGAGGCTTTTTGACATGTAATTTGAGGCTCTTTTCATGACACCTCTGGGCCTCAGGGTAGCCTTACTTCGTTGGCTTTCTGTTGGGAGTAAGAATACTTTTATCTGGTTTGTTATAAAGTGTGCTTTTGATGTTCTACATAGCTTACTGTAATTTTCCCGAAGATGAAGGTTTGGGACATTTAGCCTAAGGGACTCCTCATACTGGTATGACATATACTAGTAAGAAGGAGGGATTCTGTTAGTATTACAGAACTACTTGAGAAGGCGAGTATTGTTAAGTGGAACTGTTATATTAGAAAGAGGGAAACTTTAGAGGGGCCAGTATCATCGACCCTTCGAGAACTTTCTGTTCGTTGTGTATTTTTAAAGTGGCAGTGGTGTGAATATGAAGGAGTTTTTTTTTTCCAGTTTTAATGCGATGCTTTGTGTTTATGTTTGTTGAAATATTTAGCCCTTTCCATCATAATAGTAAGCCCAGCTAACTAACATGTCTCTGGGGCTTGCTCTGTGCCAGGCAGGATTCTCAGTTGAGGCACTTTCGTCTCCCTGTCAGGTTAGCCTGCAGATTTGTTCATGCGCAGTTTTCTGCAGCAGTGAGGGAGAAGTCTGCATGAAGCAGGGAGTGATAGGGCCAGTGTGTGGCATTTTGGGGAGCGGGTACAGAATGTCTACTGGAGTCGTAGACTACTGCAGTGGGAATCAGGAGACCAAGCCTAACTGGGTGACATTGGGTTAGTGACTCGTCTTCCTAAAATCTTCAGTTTCTGTGTCTGTAGAAAGAGAATGATATGCATGGGGCTGTGGCAAGGATAAATGAGATGATGTAGGCAAGTACTTCATGACCTCACAGGAAGTGAGGCTTCATGTAATAGGCACTGAGAAATATGAATTGCCTCTTTTGGTCTCCGTGCACCAGGTGGTTTTGAAGTTAAATTGAGAACAGAATGTGAAAGCTGGTTTATAAAATGTTTAAAGTATCATCCCCAGTTAAGATATTTTCTATTGCTGCCTTCTTTAGCACTTCCGAGTAAAAGTATGGGGGAGTTAAGGGAAATGAGTTATGCTAGGAGGTCGGGAGTGTACAGGGTGGCCACCAAGTGTGGAAATGTCAGGGAATGCACAATAGCTGGCTCAGTGATATCATGTTACAGTGCCTTATGAAATGGTATTACCTGCGCTGCCAGACGCGGTGGCCACCTCGGGGTTCTCACCTATTCGGTGTTTGGTTCAAGGAAGTTATTTAATCTCTCTGGGCAGCGAGAATCAAATTACATAAATTATTCTGAAAAGTGCTCGATAAACTATGAAGCACCGAACCAGTTTTTGTTTTTGCTTATTGTTTTAATTTTCTTGTGGTGCATTGGGATTTTGATCAGGTTAGTGGTGGATAGAATTCATTCTCATTTAGTCAGGAACTCTTTCTAGAGGGAAGGGATTGGAAGGCTAGAGGCAATTTGATAGCTTTAGTCGTGGGAAGTAATTTCAAATATGAGGAAGCCATATTAATTATAGAGAAGGCAACATCAGAGAATTTGATAGGCAAGGGTAAATGGAGCAGGTAAGGGATAAGGGATAAGGAGCATTAATCAACTGCCGGGGTGTTAGTAATTCCATCGTCTTTATTGTGTTGGGTGAGATGTGATAACTGAGGGAAAGACCGGGCCTCGCTCCTGGGATCGCCCTCATTCTGTGGTGTAGATGTGCGGTATGGTATCAGCATATGGGATTCGACTTATTATTTAGCCAAACCCTCAGGGCACCTGTGAGAGTTAGAAGTTAACTTACGGATTTAGAGAAAAATGTAGTCGCCCCAGAGTAGATATTTTGCTTCTATTTTTCCTGTTTCTATAGTCATATGAAATCAGTTTTCTGTGGTGACAACAGAAATGGTGAATGTGTTCTTTTGGTTATAGGGTCCTCGGGTTCATGGAGGGTGTGACCGGAGGGCCCAGGGCAGACATGGAGCATGGGGGGAGCTCTCACAGCCTCACCCCAGCTGCCTGGTAGTGGCGGGGCGCCTCCCCGTGGCCCAGGAGCAGCAGTCTCGGCTTCCTGGACCAGAATGCTCGGAAAGGAGGAGCTTCCATGAAGTTAACACAGCCCCCCACCCCCCTCTGCCCTGTCTTTTGCTTTTTTTAGGCTTGATCAGTGGTTCCCAACCTTTCTTTGGCCACGCCCCACCTACGCATCTCTAAAATCCTGATACCCCCTGTGACATATAATTCTTATTCAAAAAGTGAACTCCTATTCATGTGGAGGAAGCCTAAAAGGCCATTAACTTGGTCTAAACAAGCTTCCAAAGAACATGGCATCCATGAAAGAGAAAAATAAAAGAACGAAAGGATAGTTGAAGTACTGAGGAAGAAATCACTAAGAAATTGTTTAAAAAATAATATGAAGTGGTATGAAAAAATAGAAATAAAGTTTCAAAACATAGATATCTGAAATGCGTAAGTATGTCACAGTACATATTTATATACTGTACATGAGGCCCCTAGAACCATAAGAAATGCAAAAAATTCACTGTTAATAATTCATTCTTGAATTGCTCCCCTTAAAAATAAATTGCCCCCCTGTGGGGTGTGTGCCCCATGTTGGGGACCACTGGGCTAGATAGTACCAGGTGTGTATATCCCTCCTCTTCCACACACACTCACACAAGGACTGAGGCAAGGACTACTTCTTTCATTGTTCAGATCCTGAAGCAGGATGTCTCTTTACCTCCAGATAAGCTTCAGTATCTCCAGCCACTGCTGAATTTTATGGAAAAGAGAAGTTTATCGGAAGGAGTATAAGAAAATTGAGATCCTCATAAGTGAGGACTTTTCTAGGAAACTTGACTTTGACGGATGTCACACAGAATAAACAGGGAGGGAGGGATTATAATATAGACTTGTGCATTGAAAGTGTTGCAAAGCTGATCCTAAAGAAAAGAGACTAGGAAAGAAATTATGTTAGGATGGGGATAGTTTAGGTTAAATCAGTGGAATTCTTCTAAACCACATGTTTCTTACATTAACAAAGCAAGCATTGGAGACAGTTTTCCCAGTTCCACCTGACCCATGTCTTTGAGGAGGTGAGAGCAAGAAAAGGTGAAACCTTATTCTCGATAGGAAAGTACATGCCACCTGGGAAACTTCTATGTGACTGTCATTTTGCCAGTGTCGAAACTAACCCGAGAGTCAATTTGGTTGTCCAAAGGTCTCCTTAATCAGGTAGTTAGAATATTTCATTTGATAAACATTACTTAGCCTATCATTTCAAAAACTCTTGGAAGAACTTTTGAAATCACTAATTGATAGATTCATATCTACAGAACACTTACTCATTTATCTGTGCACTGCCCTTCTTAAGAGTCTGGCATCTCTATCACAGACTCGTGAGGATTGTGGTAGATGTTGGCCAAGCAGAGTGCTTGGTGTAAACACGAAAGTATGCTTAAAAGGCCCCTTTGACAGCGCTGGGGAGCTTGTGCATTATACACTGCCTTTGGGAGGGAGAAGGGGAACACGGAGCGAGGTGGGAGAAAAGGCAGAAGATTCAGTTCTTGCCTCCCAGTTGCCCTTTTCAAGCTGTCGCTTCCCTCCCTGGCCCCATATGGTTCATGCTGTCAACCCCTGTTCTCCTTGTTACCTGGACCTGCCTGGCTAGCATGCATAAGATCTGTGGTAATAAAAATAAGAGCATTATTTCTGTGCCCTGTGGGTCTAACACGTGCTAGGTACTTTATACGCATCACCAGGTAGCCTCAGACGACCGGCTGCAGGAGATAACAGAACGCTCTTGAGAGGAAGCTGAGGCTGCCTGCCCGCACCTAGAGAAAACCTGCACTCGTTCTCCTTTTCGACTTCACCGCTGTTAATAATTCCCTTCTTTCTGAGTCAAGTTCCCTTGACTTCCATGACTACACACATCTATTTTTTCTCCTGGCTTCCATTCTCCATAGCCTCCTTGGTGGACCCCACTTCATCTTGCCATACATTAAATCTTGTTATACCTACCTGTTCTTTGATTCTTTTCTCACATTGCACTCTCTTCCTGAGAGGTGACATCTGTGCTTACAATTTGACTTAATTTTTATGCTGCTGAGTCCCAAGCCCTTACTTCCATTCCAGATCTCGAGTCTGTTTGACATCTCTACCTAAGTGTGCTCTTTAAATTCAGAAGTCCCCGAGAGAAGTTTCTCCTCTGGTTTTCTTCTGGGCTCCTATTGCTTTGCAAGTGGCAATACTGTCCACCCAGTGTCCCACATCAGAAGCATGGTTAGCATCCCTGCTCCTCCTAGCTCCTCACGTCTGTCTCTCATCCCATCACCAGATTTTATTGCTTCTCAAATCAGTTCACCTCCTTCACCCCCATTTCACAATCTCAGGTCTCCTCTGGCAAGTTTGCTGCGTGAAGTGTTGTTCTCTTCTGATATGTTTTTTCTCTAGTAGCAGTGCAAGAGGAATTTTAAATAGAAAATCTGATTATTTTGCCCGCCTTTTTCACAACTTTACCCTCTGGTAAGGAATCCCTGCTCTCAGGAATAAGTAGTTTCAAGCTTCCCCTGCTTCGCTCTGCATTCTCATTTTTACCACTCTTGTGCTCATTCTTGGAATGTTCTCTTGCCTTAGCACACGGGGAGTGCCCTTCTTTCCCTTTCAAATAGCTAACTCTTCCTCACCCTTTGCAAACTTAGACTAGCTGCTTTTTTAATAGCCCTCCTTGCCATCACCAAGTCTGTCTGCCAAGTGTATTACTCCTTGTTCTCTTATAATACCATGCACTTCATCATTTTTCATAGCATTTGTAGCTATAACCTTATCTTCTCTCAAAGTCTCAGATATACAACTGTCTTCATTTCCATTCATTTCATCCCCATAGGCCTTTCACATTTAACCTGCCAAACTTAAGTCTGGATTTCTTTTTTCTCCCAAACCAGTCATAAGACTTGCCCACCTCAGAGGATGGCAATGATACTATTTCTTTAGTCAGGCCAAACCCAATTGTCCTGAGTTCTTTGATCATTTCACAGCTCTTATCCAGCCCATCAGTAGGCCCTGTTGTTCCCTCTTTACAGTGGTTGAGCATTGACTCAAGAACCAAGAGGTCACCAGTTCGATTCCTGGTCAGGGCACATGCCCAAGTTGTGAGCTTGGGTTGCAGACTCCATCCCCAGTGGGGGCCATGCAGGAAGCAGCCAATGGATGAATTCCTCTCTCAACAGTGTTTCTATCTCTTTCTATCTCTCTCCCTCCTCTCTGTCTAAAAATCAATAAAAATATTTTTTTAAAAAAAACAAAACAAAAACATGACCACCTCTGCTACTTTAGCTATTACCTTAATTCATACCATCTCACCTTTTGCCTAGATGATTATGGTAGCCTATTACCTGGTTTCCTGCTTCTCACTCGTTTCTTGCTTTTGCCCTTTCCCCCCTAAATCTATTCTTATCATAACAGCCAATTATCCTTTAAAAAAGAAAATCAGATCGTCTCACTCCTTCCTATCTCTCCTAGAGTGGAGGCTAAAGGCCACACATGGCCTCCCTGGTCTGCCCCACCCTCTCTCCATCTTTACTTCTGACCTCAACTCCTTTCACTCTCCTGCCCTTTTTAATTTTCTTCAAGTCTTTGTTCAAATGACATCGTTCATTGAAGCCTTCCCTGGCCATCCATCATAGAAGAGCTCACCTATCCCCACCCTGTTTTATTGTTGTTCACAGCACTTACTACCATCCGGCTAATTATATATTTTCTTATTCTTCCCAACTACAGCGTAAGCTCCATGAGGGCAGGGACTTGCTCTCTTTTGTGTTCTCCTGTATTCCCGGCACCTAGAGTGGTGCATAGCCTTAGTGGGCACTCAGGAAATACTTGTAACTTCTAAGTAGTTGTTAAGACATGGACTTACTAGTTTAACAGACCTGCCAGTGCAAGTTCCAGCTCCAACTGATGAGACTTCTGACTACTTGCAGTTAGACCACTTCTGAGCCTCGATTTCCTAACCTGTAATATGGGGATGTGTTGGTTCTTACTTCCTAGGTTGTTTGTTTGGGGAAGATTACATTAAATAATCCATGTGAAGTGCTTAGCTCAATAGCTTGCCCATAATACTAGTAAACTAAACTGTACATTGAGAGCAGCTCTTGCTATTGATACTGCTTCCAGTCCTTATAGGACTCCATTTAGTTGCTTTTTACTTATCTATCTCCTCCACCTGATTTTAAAATTCTGCTGTATCTTAAACTTGCTATTATAATAATGATGATGATAATGTGATTGCCAGAGGTGAGAGATGGGGAAAGTTAGGTAAAGGCTGTCAAAGGTACAAACTTCTAGGTATCAGATAAATAAGTTCTAAGGCTATAGTGTAAGTAATGATAATGAAAACAATACTACTACTAATAATAGCAGCATTTACCATCTGCGTGCTTACTGGGTGCCAGGAAGTGTTCTGTGAGTCAGTACTTTCCCCTAGCACTTTCTACAGTAAAGGCAGTGTTCTCTGTCTGCATTGTAAAAAGGTAGCCACTGGGTGCGGGTGGCATCTGAGCACTTGAAATGTGGCAGTGTGACTGAGGCATGAAATTATTTTTATTTCATTTTAACACATTGTGGACAGATCACGAGCAGTCTCGTGTTTTTACATTACACAGTGCTTTACATAAATGTTAAAGGCACCCCTTAAAATTAAATACCTATTGCATTTTGAAGTTATTTATTACATGTTCTTACAAGCTAATATCTTTTTAAAGTATGATACTTTGTAAAACGCTTTTTGTACTCATTCAGTAGAAACTTATCTGGCCACTGGGTAAAGCTAGCAATAAAACTACTGGTGCGCAATGTGTTAATTTACATTTACATAACCATGTGTGGCTAGTAGCTACTACATTTAGATTTCAAAGTTCTAAATTCTTTATATGCCCTAATTTCTTTAATATTCATGACAACCTTATGATTTGGGCAGAGTTATAGATGAAGAAATCAAATTTCTGAGAAGCTAAGTAACTTGTCCAAGATTGCACAAGGTAGTATGAGGTAGAATTGGGACTGAACGGTTAAATCCCTTGGTAATCTGGTCTCAGGGCCTGTATTGGCACCTTCTATACTGCAGTACCACAGACAAAGGATCAAGGTGACATATCTGTGTTCTTGCTGCAAAGGAGTCTGAGAAAACGAATTGCTGGTTCCTATCCCAGTAAGGGATCACTCCTAAGTTGGGAAATTCCCCAAACATTGGAAAGATGTTCCAAAGATTCTGGACCAATGAACAAGCTTGGCTGCTCAACCTCTGTCACATCCACTCTTCTTCCAGACTTAAATTTGCAAACAGTGACAACTACAAAATGCTCCCTGCTAACATTGCTGTCTCTCATAACAGTGAAAAACAAGCTCTCTCTTTCCACAAAAGGAGGAAAGAAACAACATCTTATCAGTTACAGTTTCAAAGTCTTGAATATTGGGGCCATGCTTAAGACTTTTGTTATTGTTTCATAATGGCACTCTGTAACTAATGAGCCACCAACTCACTTTTTATAAAATACTAGAGGCCCAGTGCACGAATTCGTGCACGGGTGGGGTCCCTTGGGGTGGCCTGTGGGGATCAGGTCCCAGCTCATGCCCCCAGCCTCGCAGCCCCAGCTCGCGCCCCCAGCCTCGCAGCCACTCCTGGCACCCCACCTTGGCCTGGAGACGACCCCTCACCTGCTTTACCATCCGCCTGTGGGGTGATCGATTGGGGCAGGGCCCCCCGCCCGGCTCGCTCAGCACCTGGGAGCCAGGCAGTGGCCCCACTCCCCCGCCACCGCTGGTTGCCATCTGCAGGGCGATTGGCAGGGTGATCAGGCCCCCGCTTGCACCCACCTTGGCCTGGTGCTGTCCTCTCACCTGCTGCACCACCCTGCCACGGTCCCATTCTTGTCGGGGTCCATTGGGGCTGGCAGTGCCTCCATGCTGCCTGCTGCTACCGCTATGTCACCGAAGCCCTCCATGTTCCATGATGCCCCCTGGTGGTCAGCACATGTCATAGCGAGCAGTCGAACTCATGGTCTAATGACTGCCCAAGGGGACAATTTGCACATTAGGCCTTTATTAAATTGGACTAGAGGCCCGGTGCATGAAATTCGTGCACAGGGTGTGTGTGTGTGTGTGTGTGTGTCTCCCTCAGACCAGCCTGCACCCTCTCCCAATCGGGGACATCCCTCTCACAATTGAGGACTGCTGGCTCCAAACTGCTCGCCTGCCTGCCTTCCTGATTGCCCCTAACTGCTTCTGCCTGCCAGCCTGATCACCCCTAACCACTCCCCTGCCAGCCTGATTGATGCCTAACTGCTCCCCTGCTAGCCTGTTTGTCCCTAACTGCCCTCCCCTGCAGGCCTGGGTCCCTCCCAACTGCCATCCCCTGCAGGCCTATTTGCCCCCAACTTCCCTCCCCTGCAGGCCTGGTCACCCCTAACTGCCCTCCCCTGCAGGCTTGATCGCCCACAACTGCCCTCCCTTGCAGGTCTGGTCCCTCCCAACTGCCCTCCCCTGCTGGCCATCTTGTGGTGGCCATCTTGTGTCTACATGGGGGCAGGATCTTTGACCACATGGGGGCAGCCATCTTGTGTGTTGGAGTGATGGTCAATCTGCATATTACTCTTTTATTAGTTAGGATAGAGGCCTGGTGCACGGTGGGGGCCGGCTGGTTTGCCCTGAAGTATGTCCCGGATCAGGGTGGGGGTTCCTTGGGGCATGGGGTGGCCTGGGCGAGGGGCCTGTGGTGGTTTGCAGGCCGGCCATGCCCCCTGGAGACCCAAGCAGAGGCCCTGGTATCTGAGGTTTATTTATTTTCTACAATTGAAACTTTGTAGCCTGGAGCGGAGCCAAGCCTTCTGCTTGCTCCTTGGCAGCAGCCATTTCTGTTGGGACTTATGTATCTTCTATAATTGAAACTTTGTAGCCTTAAGTGGAGGTCTGGGCTGGCCAGGGTGTGCGGAAAGCTTGGCTTCCTCCATTGCCGGGGCAACCCTAGCCTCCTGCTCTTTCCAGCTCCATGGCTGCCACCATTTCTGTTTGGATTTATGTATCTTCTATCACTGAATCTTTGTAGCCTTAAGGGGAGGCCTAGGCCGGCAAGGGCAGGTGGAAAGCTTGGCTCCTCCATTGCCGGGGAAACCCAAGCCTCCCTCCTGCTTTCTGTGGCTGTAGCCATCTTGGTTGGGTTTATTTGCATATTCACTCCTGATTGGCTTGTGGGCGTGGCTTGTGGGTGTAGTGGAGTGATGGTTAATTTGCATATTACTCTTTTATTAGATAGGATTAGAAGAAAGGGAAAGAGAGAAATCAGTTAAAAACATAAAGACATACATGCCAAACCAAGGAAGAAATAAGAGTGGATACTTTAGTCTTAGCTTTTGCTGTTGGACCTGAACTCAGTTGGTGTTTTAAACTCCCTTTCTCCACTACCCATTTCATGTTCTCTCTGCTCTCAGCCAACTCTGAGCTGGTGGAGGTTTTTATCTGACTATAACACCTGGGCTTTCATTGCTGAGGTATCTATGTTCTTGATGTTCTGTCTGTGTGGAGTTGTTTCTGATTTCCATTATCTTTTACTAGTAGACATGGCAAAATCCTGGAGGATTCCTGGTTCCAAACACACACCTCCCTTTTCTCACTCTGTAGCAGTAATCCTGTTTACCCTTGATAATGAAGATTCATTGTCCCAACCAGTTCTGTCACCTCACTTTTTGTCTGTCTGTTGAGTGTCATGAAGAGCTCAAAATCGCTAGATTGCAGTTTAAGCTTTCAACTCAGTGGAGGCATTGTTAAGTCCTTTAGTGAAATCATTTTTTTTCTTGGGTACTGAGACTGTTAAACCAGCAGAACTAGAGTTACAGTCATGGGGAAAAATGCAAGTTGGTCATTAGGTGTGATGAGGGGGGAGGAGATGTGTAACTAATTCTACCTTTGTCCCTTGGCTCCTAAGCCCATGTGTTCTGGCTGTGGGAGAAACAATGCCATGAATTATTCACATGTTACAAGCATACTGTGGGCCATCATTCTAACCTCAGGGGGTGGTGTTGCCCAGGTAGGTGACTTAGCATTCTGACAGATCCTCTTTCTGGATACTGGGGTACTTGGTAAGACCAGTAAATCCCAACCCATTGCTGTACTTTCTTCACTGCAAAATCTTGAGTGAGATTCTGTGATGGTAAGTAAGGCATTTAGTAATTCTGTGGAAGACAGAGGCATTGTGGACAGGAAAGGCAATTTCAAATTCAGAATAAGTGTCTTTTCATCTAAGAACTAACACATTGATAGGGGCAGAAATAGAATATTGGGGACCAGCTATAATTGTAAGAAATATTAGTAATGCTCTGTTAACCATGATTGTTTTGTTCTGATTAAAGAAGGCACATTCTAACCTGGCTGGGAGTCGCACGTGGGACCTGGGAGCTCACCTGGAAATGAGGCCCATCCTCTCTATCCCGGAGCTGCCTATTATCATGGAAAGATTAACAATCTTGTTGCAGAAACCAGAGCAGCCAGCCTTTTGCATGTCACCAGCCCTTTGAAGACCCCAGCCTTTGCATACCTGCAGGCCTTTGAAAATCTCCAGCCTGCCTTTCCTGTGAACTGCCCATTTGGCATACCCTTTTGCCTATTTCCCATGTAATCTTTGTTCTTCTGCCCAGTATAAGCAGTTAGCTTATGGTGGGGAAACAAAATTTTTGTGGATGGCCTGCCCCTCTCCCATACTGCCGGCAGTGTTGGAATAAACGCCCATATTCAACCCTGTCTCTGCCTAATTGGCTCGAGTAGTGACAGGCAGCCCAGACCCTTTGACTGTCCAGTTACAAAATGACCACTGAAGTTTGAGAATATATGCCTGAAATCAAGTACGCTTTCCTAAAATTAAGATGGGGTATAAAGTTGTTGGGAGCACATGCAAAGCAAAATGAGGTTGAAAGGGGGTTTGAATGAGTTGAAGCCATCTGTCACTGACGCAGTATGACCTTGGGCAAGACGCTTAACTGCTGTGAGCTGCCCATTCCTCACATCTGTAAAATTGGGATAATGGTTCTTGTGTATGTCAGGCTTTGAATCTCTCAGATGAAAGGTGCCATGCAAGTGCACAGTAGTTGTTAATCACAACAGTAGGCAGCCTCGTCCCACCCTCCCCGCAGCAGGGCCTGTGTTTAAATTGTAAGAGCTTCGGTTGCCTGTGAAAAATGTCCTCACTGTTTACGTTGTGACATGCTCGCCTAGCATCTGATAGGTTTCCTTCCCAGCACTCACCACAGTTGGTGGCAGCATATTTGTTTGACTATTTGAATAATATTTGTTTCCTCCACTGGATCCCAAGCCCTATGAGAACAACAGGGGCCAGGTTAGCCTGTTTGCATTGCATCTCCAATGCCTTCCACAGTGCCTGCGTGGGGTAGGCACTTGGTAAATATTTATTGGATGGATGAATAAATAAATAATGCACATGTCTTTAAATTCTGCCAAAACAGAACAAAATCAACAGTTTGTCGCCACCACCCCCTTCCTGGCCCCCAATATGGGAATCCTAATGCTGCATTTGGTGTGAATAGGTGATTCCTGTGGCTCCTGTTTGCCCTAATCTTATAGTGGGGATGGTGCCGTGAGAAATTTATTAGAGTGATTTTCAACAGCATGAATGTTTAGTAACAGATGCACATTGATGGCAGGTTGCCTCACTCAACTGCCATCTGTTAGACAACGGCCCGTTCCACAGGATTGGTCCACTAGGACTAGACCAGTAGCACTCTCGCACTGTTTTAAGTTTTTTCATTTTCAACATTTTGCTGAAAGGCTTGAAGGAGGAAAGACGTTTCCATGTCTGGTGGCCACTGCTCACTAATGGTGTGTTACAGCACCTTGGCAAACTGTGAAGTCCAGGGGATGTGTAGTAATGCTCAACAAGGAAGTATTCTCTCCTAAGTGTTTTGTCAGAAGTCAAACTAAATAATGGCACAGGGAAACTCACTCAACTGTAAAGAATTGGGTCCAAAGAGTTCAGGGCAGGTTGTGCAATGGGCAACAGAAACTGGCACGAGATGAAGGGTATAATTCATGCTGGTCATCATTCGTGTGTGTGATTTTTTTTTTTAAACAGGGCAAACATAGTATAGTAAACTCTGTAGAAAATGTGATGTGTCTTCCTATGTACATGCAGTTAGGTTTTAGCCACGGAAAGCACAATGATTCTTAGCCTGGACATGCCTTTCAATAAAAACGTTACCAAGCCTTTTTGCTGTACAAAGGTGGAGGCGGTGTTGGCCTATATAAATTCACCCTGTGGGTGACCAGTTGGGTTGGTGGTGTGTCAGAAGCCTGGGCCGACTTCCATAAATGTCTCAGTGCTTAGCATATGCCTGGTACCCAACGGGGACTCAGTAAATATTTGTTGAATGAATGTTCTAGGACCAGCTAGGCCATTTCTTCTGGATACCCAGCATGAAAGCTGGCCCCATAGCCTTAGATCAAGCTGACTCTGACTCAGAACTTGGAATACTTAGTGTCCTGAGCAGATCACAGAGCAAATTGCTTATCACTCTTATGTACCCAGACTAAACTTCTAAAGGCTGTGTGATTTCTAAAATATAAATCAGTAGGTATGTTATTTTGGGAGCCTGACATCTAACAGTGACACTGTTGGAGAGAGTAAATTCATCTGAGTCTCGGTTCAGTTACAAGAATGACTGATTTTGTGCTAGATTCTCACATGATTCAAAAGTGTGTGAATGACTCAGCCCATTAATATCTTTAGCTTCTGTGATCTTACCTCCCAGTGAGATTGTGGCTATAAGGCAATAATGATAATTGGAGGAGACCTTGACTTTGCCCTATGGCAATAAAATGACACACTTTGAGTCATTGCACACACACACACACACACACACACACACACAGAGTCTTATTTAAAAGAAATAAAGTACATTATCATATAAATGTTTAAAATTTTAGGTTAAAGCATGTTGAAAATAATATGTGGTTTCACTATGGGTAAAGACTGAGTTCCACCTTTTATTCTGCCATTATCTTTTTTCCCTAAAAACAACCAGGCTGAGTTCTTGACAGTCGGCTCATTGATATGGTCAGCTCATTGATATTGCAGTCACAGAAGTGTTGGGTTCCATTTAAATGTCCATTTACAAGTGATTTTGAGCTGGAACTGAGCAGCTGGAGAATTCATGGAACTTTTGGTTCTGGGTGTGTTTCCAGTCACTGCTCCATCTTTCCGAAACAATTCATTAGACAAAGACCTGGATATTTCGGAGTCAGCACCTTGTGCAGACCTCTGCTCTTGCTAAAGTGACCCAGTCACTGGGCCAATGGACACTTTTCAGTCCTTATTTAGCTTGACTTCTCCGCAGCATTTGACAGATCCTGATATTTTTCTTAGACTTTTGGACACTTTATTTTGGTTGTCTTTTTCATTCTTGTGCTTTTTCTTTTAGACTCTTCTCGCTGCTTCATATGTGTGGCATTCTCCGAAGTTCTATTCTTGGTTCTTTTTTAGTTTCTGTGTATTTAGTCCCCTGGTGATCCCATTTATTTCCACGGTTTCCATTAAAACCCAAACTGATTCCCTCCACACGGGTATTTCCATGTCAGTCTGCTGAGCTGCAGACCTGTACATCCAGCCCCTGGAGACACTTAAAATGAGAACAACAATAGCAGCTACTCATTGCATATTCTCTGTGACAGTCAGCCCTGTGCCTTACTGCTTCATTCATCTCTTCCTCTCAGCCACACTGTGAGGTGAATACTGTTATTATATTCTATTTACAAGTGAGGGAACTAAGGTTAGATGTATTTAGTAACTTTTCTAAGGTCATTCAGTGAGTAGCAGAGTCTTATTTTTAATCTCAAGTCTAGAGCCCAAGGTTTTGGTCATAAATACTTTGAAATAACATGTCAAAATGGGATTCTTTACTTTCCTTCTCTCCCCCACACCCATCTTTTTCCATTATTCTCTGTCTTGCTTGAGAGGACCACATTTCATCCCTAAAGTAGAAAGAAGTCTGAGAATTGCAGTAGGCTCCCTCCTCCCCCCAAATACTGTGGATCTCAAGAGTACTTTTATTTTTATGTCTAAAACATGTTGTTTGCATTAAACGGAGGTTTCACATTCAGGGCCTGTGGGCTAATGTATTGTTTGGACTATATATTATTTTAAAAACAAGGAAATGTCTCACAACAATCTAGATTTCTTACCTTTCTTTAAAAACAGAGCTTGCTCTCTCACGAGGCAGCAGTCATCCAGAGCTGTGTAGCAGCCTCCTCTCACTGGGGCTGGTGCCTGCTCCTCAACACAGTCCTCACCACTTCCTGTTGTCCTACACTTTTGGGGGCGGGTTCTCAGATCCTGGCTTGCCCAGCCCTGGAGGCACTTATGATACCGGGTAGAGACTATCTCGCTTCCCCAACAGGTCACCTTCTTTAGTTTTTGTCCTAGTACTTGAATGATTTTCTCAACTGAAATCTGTTACTTGCTTTCTCTTAATGTTTTGGACTTGTTTCCCTATTGGCTCCTTCCTCTGCATCCACAAACATGCTAAGGCTCTGTGCTAAAGTTGAAAGAAAAAGAGTTGAAGCTTCTTAACATTTCTGTATGCCAAAGTTAAACACAAACATGATTTAATTGAGTCTTCGCAGCATTGAAGTGGGTATCCCTGGTGCCTAATTAGAAAGGAGAGAAATCCAAGGCCTAGAAGGACTGTCCTAAGATTCACGCTTAGGGTGCACCTGGACCTAACTGATCCCAAGATCCATGTTCTTTCTCCTCCATCATGTCAACTTCGCTTCAAGCTACTGTCACCCTCTATGCAAATAAACCAGTCCCTTTAGCTCTCTCTTGCCCATGATCTACTTCCTGTACTCTCTCCTTCCTTTGTCACTGAACTGTATTCATTTATTCACACAGAACTCCTGAATCTCTTTTGTCATCTCAGTGCAGCATAATTTGGCCTCCCGTAATTTACTTGTTCATCAGCATCATTTGAGTACCTACTGTGGACTGGACACTAGTGGAATAAGCCTTGCCTGAGCACAGCTTCATAGGCTGTCAGCTGAGACAGATCAATAGTTTCAGTGCACTGTACTGAGTGCCTAGTATGTAAATCCTGTGGTCTCCTTTAGACCTTAGCTTACTTGAGCTCTCTTGTATCATTTTTCCCAAAGAACAAGCATCACTCTTATGGAAGTTTTCTCTTTTCTTTCTCTGTGACATTCCTCACTCCTGGCTTTCTTCTTTGCTTGTTTTAGAGTTCCTTTCACATCTCTTCTTTTTCTTCCCATATTCTCATTTTAAATGTCTTTCTGACTGCCTACTAATCTCTCCACTTAGATGTTAAACAAACATTCAGGATTGCCCCCTTTGTTTCCAAGAAAATGTTATGTAGCTAGTTGGCTATCCTATCTAATGAAAGAGTAATATGCAAATTGACCATACCCCCATTACACCCACAAGCAACGCCCACCAGCCAATCAGGAGCTGGTATGCAAATTAACCTAATCAAGATGGCTCTAGCCACGGAGCTGTAGCAAGCAGGAGGCTTGGGTTTCCCCGGCAATGGAGAAAGCCAAGCTTCCCTGCTGCCCTGGCTGGCCCAGGCCTACACTCAAGGCTACAAAGTTTCAATTATAGAAGATAAATAAATCCCAACAAAAATGGTGGTAGCCATGGAGCTGGAGAGAGCAGGAGGCTTGAGTTGCCCCTGGTGATGGAGGAAGCCAAGTTTCTGCAGCCCTGGCCAGCCTTGGCCTCCGCTTAAGGCTACAAAGTTTCAATTATAGGAGATAAATAAATCTCAACAAAAATGGCTGCGGCCATAGAGCAAGCAGGAGGCTTGGCTCTGCTCAAGGCTACAAAGTTTCAGTTATAGAAGATAAATAAATCCCAGATACCAGGGCCTCTGCTTGGGTCGCCGGGGGGCGTGGCCGGCCTGCAAACCACCACAGGCCCCTCGCCCAGGCCGCCCCATGCCCCAAGGGAACCCCCACCCTGATCCGAGACACCCTTCAGGGCAAACCAGCTGGCCCCCACCTGTGTACCAGGCCTCTATCCTATCTAATAAAAGAATAATATGCAAATTGACAGTCACTCCAACACACAAGATGGCTGCCCCCATGTGGACACAAGATGGCCAGCAGGGGAGGGCAGTTGGGAGGGACCAGGTCTGCAAGGGAGGGCAGTTGTGGGTGATCAGGCCAGCAGGGAAGGGCAGTTTGGGGTGATCAAGCCTGCAGGGAAGGGCAGTTAGGGGTGACCAGGCCAGCAGAAGAGGGAAGTTGGGGGCGACCAGGCCTGCAGGGAGGGGCAGTTGGGGGGGACTCAGGCCTGCAGGGGAGAGCAGTTGAGGGGGACCAGGCCTGCAGGCGAGGTCAGTTAGGGGTGACCAGGCCTGCAGGGGAGGGCAGTTAGGGGTGACTAGGCCTGCAGGGGAGGGCAGTTAAGGGCAAACAGACTGGCAGGGGAGCAGTTAGGCATCAATCAGGCTGGCAGGGGAGTGGTTAGGGGGTGATCAGGCTGGCAGGCAGAAGCGGTTAGGGGCAATCAGGAAGGCAGGCAGGCGAGCAGTTGGGAGCCAGCAGTTCTGGATTGTGGGAGGGATGTCCGACTGCCCGTTTAGTAGGATTGGGCCTAAACGGGCAGTCGGACATCCCGCACGGGGTCCCAGATTGGAGAGGGTGCAGGCTGGGCTGAGGGACAACCCCCCCACCCCATGCACAAATTTCGTGCATCTGGCCTCTAGTATTAAATATTGACTGTCTTAGAGTCATCATCAGTCACTAGTAGTGGTATAAAGATTAATCATTTGTAAGCTATTTGAAGAATTCTGTTTTAAAAATTCATTAATCCAGTGTATGTGCTGAATTGTGTTCCCCGAAAATTCTCATGTTAAAGACCTAATCCCCAGTACCTCAGATAGGGCTTTAAATTGTGATTAAGTTTAAATAAAGTCATTGGAATGAGCACTAATCCAATGTGACCGGCGACCTTATAAGAAGAGAGAATTTGAACACAGTCACACACAGAAGGAAGACCACATGATGACACAAGAAGATGGCTGTCTTCAAGCCAAAGGGAGAGGCCTCAGAAGACATCAACTTTGCTGTCACCTTGGTCTCAGACATTTAGCCTCCAGATCTGTGAGAAAACCATTTCTCCTGTTAACGCCACCTAGTCTGTGGCTCGCTAACAGCCTTAGCAAACTAATGCACCCAGTGCTTTAATTCACTGGGGTGTCAGGTCCTGTGTCTAGGGCTTTGTCCTTAGGGAGGGAATGGCCTGGGATCTAATAGATCCTCTCTCCCCCTCTCAAAGTTCTTGGAGGTATTTTAAATTTGTCCTAGAAAATGAGGGATATCCTTCCCTTTTTCAGACCTCATAACACTTAAGATCAGCTACCAACCAATGGCTTTTTCATTTCCCTTTTGGGATTATGTATTTGTTTCTCTTGAAGATACAAACAAAGCAAGAAACCATTAAAAATATAGTTGATCCCCATGTAGTGCATTGTTTTAAACAGATAATGAATTTTCAAGTTCTCGTTTTTAAAGCTAGAGTGCAATAAGTTCTCCTTGCAGTGTGTAGCTATGCCAACGGTAGCATCAGATTTCCAGAGAAGGTATTTGCTGCTGTGAATTTATGTGCTGTACAGCAGTTCTCTTGAGGTTCTGGCTATGGGGAAGAAAAGTTCCCTGAATCACTAAATTTGGTTTATTCAGGTTTTCCTAGTCATATTTCAGATTGCCATGCTGTCAACCTCAAAATGCTTTTCCCTCTATCTTCCCTCCCCCTTCTCTCCAACTCTTCTTTCCTTGTAGTGGAACTAGGAAAATTAAGTATGTTGAGTAAGCTAGGGACTGTGTTGGAAAAAAACATTTGCATTTACTGACCATCTGCTCAGACCAGATCTTTTCTGATCACCCCAGATTAAATAATAATTTGACTCATTAAAGACCTGGAGAAGGTTCATCTGTATGCCTGCTTGTAGTATTACCATTAAAATCTCAGGTGGATGTGAGTCGGTTATATTTTATAAATCCAGAAAAAGAGACTATGATTCCTTTCTAAGAACTCGTAATTTATTTTCTGTATCTACTTCGAACTCTTCATGCTGCAATCTTGAACTTGTTTCATCTTGTTCTATCTAGTGTAGCAGTAGAGGGTCACCATGTGTAATGGCTCTTATTCTTGAGACATAAAGCACTAATAAATTGTCTTTCTACCTTCTCTTTTCCAAATTGAGCTTTATTGTTTCTTTAGCCTTATAGGACTTAATAATATATTTTTATTGATTTCAAAGAGGAAGGGAGAGGGAGAGGGAGATAGAAACGTCAGTGCTGAGAGAGAATCATTGATCGGCGGCCTCCTGCACACCCCCTACTGGGGATCGAGCCCACAACCCAAGCATGTGCCCTGGAATGGAATCGAACCTGGGACCCTTCAGTCTGCAGGCTGACGCTCTATCCACTGAGCCAAACCAGCTAGGGCTTATTTAAAATTTTAAATTACGTATATAAGACTTGTCATTAAAGCCTCTCTGTGTTTCCACAGATCTCTTTGCTGGTGGGTCCAGCACTGGTTGAGTTTCATCAGTGCAATGAGAACACAATCAATTCCTTCACTCTGTACTATAAATATAAATTTAGGCATTTTGATTTTATACTTAATTTTCATTTTTTATTTAGCTAATTAAAATGCATAGCAGCCCTAACCGGTTTGGCTCAGTGGATAGAGCGTCGGCCTGCGGACTGAAGGGTCCCAGGTTCGATTCCGGTCAAGGGCATGTACCTTGGTTGTGGGCACATCCCCAGTAGCGGGTGTGCAAGAGGCAGCTGATCGATGTTTCTCTCTCATCATTGTTTCTAACTCTCTATTCCTCTTCCTTCCTCTCTGTAAAAAATCAATAAAATATTAAAAAATAAAATAAAATGCATAGCAATTAAGCAAGATTATATCAATACCAAGAATTTTTTGTATCTATCTTATGGTCTTAACATTGCTTCTAACTGACTGGATGATCGTAGAGAAATCATTTAACTTCTTTCGATATCACTTTATTTACTTATGAAATTGGAGAAGGTAGATATCAAGGTTAGATGATCTCCAAGTTATCTTCCAGCTCAGAAAGTATGTTTTATACTCTACTAATAATTATTAACAGTTGATAAAATGTGGGTTTTAATGGGTAAATCTATTTGGAGTGAATCAGATGTGTGCTAGACCCTGGCAACCCAGTGATAAATGAGACATCTTCCAAAGAGTTTACATGTTATTAGGGAAAAGAAACATGTAAAAATAAGCGCAATTGAATATTACTGGGGCTGTGGGAGAAATCTGTCCAGAGCATATCAGGGCACGTGGGAGAATTTGGTGAATTTTGCTTGGTGGCAGGAGCATCAGGAAAAGGCCAGTGATTCAAGGGACCCATTATGAAGGTCTGAAGAAGAGTCACTGCAGAGAAGTGGGTGCCAGCAGCGATGGGGATGGGTCATGTGTGAGGGTGAGGAAGCAGAAACAATGGGTACAGATGATTTTTTTTCAAGGAGCTGGACTTGGATAGAAAATAGCAAGGGAGTGGGCAGGGATTAAAGAGGTTGTTTGCTTTTAAATATGGGTGTAAAGAACCAATTTAAAGGCTTTGGGCACTTATAGGGGAAAGTTTATTCTGAAGGAGATAAAGAAGATGGAATTCAGAATGAATTTGAGAACAAGGTTGAGGATAGATAGAGGGACACAGATGAATAGATGTGTGATAAAGCACTCATAGCAAAACATTAATTATGGCATCCAGGAAGTAGATGAATGGTAAAATACAATTAATTCTTTCAAGTTTTCACATGTTTGAAATTTTTATAATAAAATATTGGGAGGAAAACCAAGAACATAGATTGAGAATTTAGCTTTGAACAGAATAGGAGGCATTTATTCCTTGTTGTGGCAGCAGATGGTGAAGTTCAAGGTTAAAGTCTCAACTTCTTTTGTGAGGTCGGAGCCACTCTCACCTGCTGATGCAGAGGGCCAGAGAGGAGGAGTGATGAGAATGGAGAGTGGAGTAGCTGCAGGTGAAGCAGGGGAGGGCACCGAGCAGACCGGGGTTAAAGGAAGAAGTGCGCAGGGTCTGGTGCAGTGGAGCCCACAGCGCTGGGCTGTGTGCCATTTTTCTTCAGTGGTTGTCGGGAGACGGCAAGTTAGGGCACAGTGGAATACTACTCAGCCATAAGAAAAGATGAAATACTGCCATTTGCGACAACATGGATGGATCTTGAGGGTATCATGCTAAGCAAAATAAGTCAGAAAAGGACAAGAACCACATGACTTCACTTTTGTGAGATATAAAACAGAAAGCAACAGCCCCAGCTGGTGTGGCTCAGTGGATAGAGTGTCGTCCGGCAGCCTGAAGGGTACCAGTTTCAATTGTGGTTAAGGGCACGTACCTCGGGTGCAGGCTTGATCCCCAGCCCTAGTTCAGGCTCCTGTGGGAGGCAACCAATCAATTTGTCTCTCACATCAATGTTTCTCTCTCTCCCCCTCCCTTTCACTCTCTCTAAAAGCCAATGGAAAAATATCCTTTGGTGAGGATTAACAAAATACAAAAACAAAACAGAAAGCAACAAATGAACAAACAAAACAAATAAAAACACATTGATACAGGTAACAGTAAAGTGCTTATCCAGGGGAGAAGTTGAAAGGGTAAAGTAGGTGATGGAAGGAGACTGAACTTTGGGTGATATATTACAGAATTGTACACTTGAAACATGTATAACCTTTTTAACTAATTAACATTAACTAATGTCACCCCAATAAATTTAGCAAAAAAAAGAAGAAGAAGAAGAAAGCGATGAGTAGGTGGGATGAATGATTCCCTCCATTTTCCCCAGCAATCTGTCCTGGAACAGATTGGTTCTCTAGTGAGGGGATTCTGTTTTCTACCTCATTATGTTTTCATTTGAATGAGATGAAGTAAAAATAATGTTACAAAACTGTGTTATTGATAACATTTAACTAAGATAATTTTATTGTCTTTGTCAGGTAAAAGAAGAACGTCCAGAAAATATACCAGATCTAAAGTTATTAGTGGAGAAGAAATTTTTGGCTTTACAGAATAAGAATTCTGATGCAGACTTTCAAAACAATGAAAAATATGTGCAGTTTAAGCAACAGCTGAGAGAATTGAAGAAGCAATGTAAGTCAGCATGCTTTGCTTTGCTTTGGCTTTTTGAAATTAGGGAACTAACTTGATGGACAGTCCCAGAAAGCTGATTTTATGAAGTTTGCTTATCTGCTTGGCTTGATCCTCTTCCTAAATGGCTTTTTATTGTTGTTGCAATTCTGTGTTTTGTCTTAACTTTTGGTTCAAATCAGCCTGTCCGTTTCTGAAAGCCAACAGTTTCCACAAAGTGCTAAGAAAATTCCCCACAGCTACAGAAATTTACACTGTGTTGTCCCCCTGCTGGGGAGGGGAATAGGGAGAAAAATAAAACTGAAAATTATTTTATTAAAATAACAAGGGTGTTTTTCAAATTTTAAACTGCTGTGCCAAGCTTTAAAATAAGTATACTTGATTCTAGTTTTGTTGCTTTGGAATAGTAGAAACAATATTTATTCAGACTATTTTTTTTTTCTTCTCGTATATGGACCAACATTCTCTTGATCCCTTCTATCTTTGTGATAGTATAAATTCCATATGATTTTGAAATTTATTGCCTTCCTAATCAACTTTATTATACTTAGGTTTTTTAATTAACACAATTTTGATTTTAAAATGAGGATGGGGAAAATGATTTATCATATAGGAAAAGTTTGTAGACAGTATTTGCCAGAAGCAATATATCTTTCCTACTCAGTGAAGTATACATATCCTTGTTTTCATTTTTCCTCATGAAATTCACATACTGATTTTATGTAATTTAATTGTTTTTACCTTAGTATCAGTTGTCTTTTTTTATTTTTGGCTTGAGGCACTTTTATTGCTTAAAGAATTAAAGAGAAGCAAGTCACTTTTTTAAAAACCTAAGTTTCACATGCCTTCATTTGCATACACTTGGAACAATAGGAATGTTGTATGATATAACATACCAATTTATGACTTTATTTGTACTAAGTATAGGGATTCGTATTTTGAAATAGGCTTTCTTTTAAATATAAGCATTTTCTTTAAGTTGATGCTGAGATCTCAAAAACTAACTGAGGAAGCTGGTTTACTTTTGTCTATTTTACAGATTAAGTTTCACAATTTGAAATGTTTTGCAATCATGGTGAGACTTTTGCTTTTACTGTAGAATTAAACAGTAAGCATTTCCCCACATTTTAAGGCTATTTTCTGTTCTTCATTGAGCATCACAGCTACCAAAACCTTTCTAATATAATTTGCACTGTTGTCCAAATGAGTAGTAATCCCTTAAACAGGTAATAATTTGCTAGTGGCTTTCTGATCTTGAAGGTGCTAGTGAATTTCAGTTTTGGTGTTGTTCAAAATAGCCAAACGTGTTTTATTTTACTAGTTGGAGCCAAAATCACAAATTATGACAGATTTAGTGTCTGATTATATTTCCTTTTTTTTTTTTTTTTGGTATTTTATAATGCAGGTTGAAGATAAATATCCTAAAATATAAATTTTTTTGATATTTACAAAATTATTATTCCATAAGAGATTTTTAGAGTCATATACTTGTGGGGAAACACTTTCTAGCTAATGTATAATTCAACAAAATGATTAATGTTGGAAATCATAGTTATTGTTTAAATCTCTCTAAAATTAGGGTTGGGGGTTGGGGGGCGGACAGGATTCCCCAGGCCAGCAGTACACATCATTTGGATAGACAGCTCAACCTTATGACAAAGTCAATTTATATAGAAAGAAATGCTTCCTTATATAAGGTTTCCTTATATGGTAACACTGGAAATAAGACCACTTTCCCTCTTATTTCTCCTAAAATATTCTTTAAAAAAATTTAAATCTTAAATAACAGAACAAACCAAATGTTAATCCTCTCTTAAAGATGTTGCAAATACAATTGACAGTGCATTATCATTGGCACTGCCATCAACTGGCATCAGGTCTGATGAATTTTCTTTCTTTAGATTTCAGGCTGCCCTGAGGGCTCCCACAGTTTTTGCGGGGCCAAGTCAAAGGGTCTCTGATTTATAAAGGAGCCAGTGAAATCTGTTTGTTTTGAGCTATGTTCTCCTGGAGGCAAGGAATCACAATACTTTCTTTTTAAGATTTGAAAATACAAGCCAGGGAGGAATGGTTGCATCGCGTTGCCTGTTCTGGCGAAGTAAAGGCTGAAGGGTGTTTGTGGGCTGCACGTTTCGGAAGGGTCCTTTCAGGAAGATAGCCACCTTGTCTTCACCGACCTTATTATCCAAGAACATGAATTGCGTGGGATTAAATTTTACCAAATCAGAATCTAATCAAAGAAATGCCAGGAAGCTCTTAGGTGACGAGAAGTCAGGATGGAGACTGAAATCGGGGTCTGTCTGGTGGGTGGAAGTGCTGCAGGAATGAGTCAACCAGCTGTAGTCAGCAGTTAGTTCTCAAACTGTCCGCTCTCAAGATCCCTTTACATTCTTAACATTACTGAGGGCCCCAGAGAGCTTTGGTTCACATGGGTTATAGCTACTGATACTCATCATGTTAGAAATCAAAACTGAGGAATTTAAAATATAATAGTCCATTTAAAAATCAGTAATAAACCCATTACATGTTAACATAAACAGCATTATGAGTATCTGAAATATAATAATGCATATAATAATACCATAAAGAATTAGTGAGAAGAGTGACGTTGTTTTACATTTTGGACAATCTCTTAAATTTCTGGCTTAATAGAAGGCAGCTGGACCCTCGTACTTGCTTCTGTGTTCACTCTCTTGTCATTGATAACACGAAGAAAAGCCGGCCGGCCTCACAGTCACACACAGGGAGTTGGACTTGTTGGCTGGCTCTTGTAGAGCACCAGAAATTCTCACTTTGAAAATCTCAGGCCCAGGGTCCATGAACTGCGGCCTGTGGGCCGAGTCCAGCCTGCCTCCTGCTTTTCTGTGGCCTGAAAGCTAAGAATGGCTTTTTAATTTTTAATTGGGGGTGGGGGTGGGGAGCAAGAGAAGAATCCTCTTTTTGTGGTATGTGAAAATGGTATGGACATTCAGACTTTAGTGTCCACAAGTGAAGTTTTGTTGGAATATAGATACATTTATGTACAGATCGTCTGTGGGTGCCTTACACTGCGATGCAGAGCTGCGTGGTGTGTCAGAGACCATCTGGCCCACAAAGCTCCTATTTATTATATGGCCCCTTTCAGAAAAGTTTACTAACCCCTGGGGTCTAAGCCATAATCAGAAACAATGGCAACTTTTTTTTTCAGGTGTTTTTTTAATCTTGAGTTTTTTCCATAAATACCATACATTTGTCTCAGTCACTCAGAACACTTTGAGTTGATGTTCTGAGATAAATAAAAGGCAGAGTCCTGGTACTGGGAGAAGACAATATATACACATGTGAAATAATGTGAGAACCACTAATAGCAATTATCAAATTAAAAGCAAAGAAAGGATGTCAAAAACAAATGTAATACCATGTGGGACCTACATGAAGAGAGTCAGGGTAGGAATGCAGGTTTTATCTGGGTGGCTTATCTTGCCAGTCAGTTGATAGAGGCTTCCTGGAGCTGTATTTTCAAGAAAATTCTGAGACTGGGTTCAGACCCAGCAGGAAGGAGTGTGTGAAGGATTACGGTGGGAAGGAGGCAGTACAGATACCTAGTTCTTACCATCTCTAGAATGCAAATGTAACAGATACACTCTACTCCTTTGAAGATATGATTACTTTAAAGGTAACATCCTTCAGTAGCACACGGTATTTTTTTAGTAGTTACTTATGTCTTATGGGTATTACCAGGCATTAGATCCAACCTCTTTGGACAAATCATTTTATCCCTGGGTACCAAGTGTCGTGTATATTAGAGAGATTATGTCTGCCCTATTTACTTCTCAGGATTATTGCTGAGATCTAATGAGATAGTGGATCTGACAGCTTCTAAAGGGCTTACTTTAGATTTAAGTTATTGAGAAAGCGTTAGAACAGCGTAGTGGGAAGAATATGAGCTTAGCAGCCGGAAGACCTTGGTTTGAGTCACTTAATATGTAGCCTGGTCTTCCTACTGATGTCACCCATTTTCTGAGTTCTAATTCTTTGAGTCATACAGAGCAAGATTGGCTGGAGATAATTTGTATTCTTCTAGACAAGATGACTATGAAGGTGGTGGTGATGATAACTGAGTTAGGGAACAATTTTGCAGAAAAGAATTCCATTTTCCTAAATGATAATCATGTTCTTACTAACCCAAGTTGTGAAATAAACAGTATGATTTGGTTTAAGACTTTAAGATGTAGCCAGACTTTTTTTGGATGAAATTATTTTAATTTATCTAAACAATATGTTCAGGTAATGTTCTCTCTTCCTTGCCTTTTTCACTTACACTGTCTCCACTATTGCAACCTATAATTTCCTGCAATTTTAACATCAGGAGAACTTAATTAGAATGTGCCTACACCTCTGTATAGATTTCTCAAGTCATTAAGCAATCTTTCTGGCGTCCTTTATTCATTTCCCTGTTATATGATTAGCAGGCATAATAAGTTTTAGTGCAGGTCAGCAAGGCAGAAGTTAAGGGCATCAGACAAAAATTGGTACTTAGAAATCTTCAAAATATAAGGGCTTCACTTTGTGGTCAAAAATAGAATTGACTGTGAATCTGAGATCTTTAGTATTAAAATAACCTTATATAAAATGTCATGTTGTTGCTACTTTTAAGAGTTAAGAGTAAAGAAAAACGTATTTTTTAATGCAAATTTGCTAATTTGAATTTAACCGTATACATGTTTAGGTCATATGTGAGAAATGCAGAACATAAGATATGGAGATACTTGATTCCATGAGTGAATCTTAGAAATCAATTTCAGTGACAATAACATTTGTAGTGTATATATACTAGTATGTGTGTGTGTGTATATATATATATAAGTTTATACTCTAATCTTTTAATTATATGGACTCACAAATAAACTGTGTACCTTCCCCTTTAAGCATGCTCAATCTAGATCTCAAAACTGATAAGCTAGGGTGTGGCCATTCACTTCCCTCAAGGATCCCATTAATAGGGAGTTCCTTGGGAACATGAAATGCCTTCACTTTGCTGTTCCTAATGGGGTGCTTTCCCTTTCCTTCAGCATCTATTCAAAACCACAGGTAGTTCCTAGAGGCTGGGCCTTTTGTGTTTTGCTTACTGCTGTGTTCCTTGAACTTCAGCATGACATCTAGACATTAAGCAGTCATTAGCATCTATAGCCCAGGTCCTTGATGGTCACAAGAATTTTCAGAAGACCAGAGACTTGAGATCTCATGCCCTGCCTAAAGGAGACTGCCACTGTGCCAGTCTGTTGTTGCTGTGAGTGAGTGTGGACCTGGCATGGTCAGATCTTCAGGTTCTTTTGGAAAACCCAGAAATCTAGCTGATTGGTTAGCAGATTTTCAAAACACTGTGCAAACGAAACAGTCAGTTTGTGACCTTTGATTTAACCGTCTCATAATTTAGTGCCTTGTTGTGCACTTAACGAGGGACATTAGCATTAATTTGGCCAATTAACAGTAGATTATAATTTCTTCAGAGAAAGGGATGGTTTTGCTTTCAAGATACTTCAAGTAAGGCCATAATGTGCATTCTAAGTCATTGGGAATGTAGCGTGGAAGCCTCATGGGTTCTGTGGAAAAGTAGATGGAGGTTTTGTGGTGAGGAGCCATGTGTGGGAGCCCCTAACCCAGATGCTGATGGACACCGGGGAAGATTATAGAGAAGATTCACACCTTTGAAGATTGGGAAGGTGTGTGTGAGTTTTGAGACCTGGAAGAAAAGCGATGAAGACACGGAGGTAGTGCCAAAAGGGAAAACGTTTGGCTGTGCCTAGAAGTATGTTGAGTGTATTTAAACTGGCAAAGTGTTGACCAACCTGACTTGATCCTGATATATCCTCCCACCTCTACATATCTCTTTGTCCTAAGGTGTTGCTGTCTATCCAAACACTGTATTGCTGTTTGGCAATTAACCAAAACCCAAGATCCTTTAAGGCAGGAATATAGTTCTTACTCATCTCTGTATTCCTTTGGTTCCTCACATAACCAGAGTTCAGATAGTATTTACAGAACAGAATTATTAACTAGAATAAGAGGGTCAGAACCTAGTTAAGGCAATCTGGTGCTAAAACTCCTTTTCCCTTCAGTAATTTATCATCAGTAAAGAAGAGAATAAGAAGAGGAAGAAAATTAGCACTTATAGGATTGGGATCTGAAAACAATCATTTAAATTGCTCAAAAAAATCAACATAATGATTTTGTGTACACAATCCTTTACAGTGATGTGTTGGTATAAATGTATGGTGCATATAGCAATAGACAGTTTTTTAATAACAGTAGCATTATGCTCAGGAATTGAGGATGGCTCACTTCAAATGTGACTGCTTAGAAGAATGTTTAACAAAATTTATGAAAAATTAAGTTTTCTGGCTCTTCTATAGACAGCTTTATCATCTCTGTGGCCCTCAGTTGGTCTTCATTTTATTCCTTGATATTGATGAAGCCATCACCATTTACTTGCTCAATGACCATAATTATTGGGAAATGCTAAAAACCATACATTTCACAACAGAGATTGACCTTTCAGGTTGGATTGCATCCCTGGCCTGAGGACTTACGCTCATTGAGTGAAATTCTGTCCTATGCAAATTTTTTATTCCTTGTATATTTGCTTCTATCTCCCTTCCTCTTCTCTGAGTCAACCTCTGACTGATGCTTTTCTGTGTCTCTTTCCTCCTTTCTGCTTTCTTGGTGTTTCTTACCCCATACAGTTTCTCTTTCCCAAATGTCTTTATTTACATCAGTGAAGCTAAATGGTACCCTTCCCACCTTAATGATGAAGCTGCTTCAGAGAAGTACAGTGATATTTCCAAGGTTATGAAGCTAGTTAATCATGGAACCAGCAGACAGGAAGTACCAGAGATAGAGGCCAGCATCAGGGAGGATTGTGACTATCCTCCTCCTGTTTTATTTTATTTAATTTCCAGAAATGTTTATATTTTAAAGCAGATTGGGGCCCCAAATAAATAATTGAATAAGTGAAGGAAAATAGATTAATGCAAAATAGATTGACTCTGTCATATTGGAATTTTAGTCAAGGCCTTAAACTATCAGGGAGCTCCTTTGTGGTGAGAAATTAGCTTTTCTATATGCCCTTTATAATGAGCAATAAAGATGTCAATCTACTCAGCCTTCACCTTAGATTTGCCCTAGTCCTTTTGGAAATTAGTAATAATAAAAGTAATAGCCAGGCTTTGTATGGTGCCTAGTCCACATGGTACTTAATGAGTGCTTGTTGAATTGATGAGTAACTACAGGCAGCATTGATTTGAGTGCCTACCTGTGCACAGCGTCTGGAGCTTACATTCTTTATATACATTATTGTTGATTTCTCACAACCCTACAAGGTACTGTATTTTCCGGCGTATAAGACGACTGGGCATATAGAAGATTTTCCTGGGTTAAAAAGTCGTCTTATACGCCGGAAAATACGGTAACTATGCCCATTTTAAAGATTAAAAAATATGCAAAGAGAAGTAATATATAACTTCCCTGAGACCATAAGTGCTGAAACTCAAAGCTCATGTTGTTTCCCCTATATATTATACCAGCTCTTGAAAACACTCCCATGTGGTCCTCCTTTCTCTCAATTCAGGTGTTTCTTTCATCTCTTGAAAAATTGATTTGTCATAGGGCTCTTGAGTAGAGAACAATTTGTTTGGGCCTCCATGGATCCACATTGATGTACTCCAATGACAATGAGAGATTTCTTGTTGGGTCACTTCCATTCAGAGGTCAGGGGTAGGGATCATATTAGACATTATGTAGTAGTTTATTACTGTGTGCCCCATCTAGCCTTTGAAGTGAGGTGAGGATGTATGATAATCAGCTGGAGGACTTGTTAAAATGTAGTTGTTTTATAGGTCAAGTCTCGTTTTATAGGTGAAGACATGAGACTCGTAAAAGGTAAGTGGTTTGCTCAAGGTCACAGAGGAAGTTGAGAGAGACTTAAAACTGGGCCCTCCTTTTCCAGATCCCATGGTTTTGGCATTACCAAAAAAATCAATAAGTAGTACCTAAGAATGCTATTCCTGTGTAAATAGTTGCTATCTTATGCGAGAGAGGAGTGGGATATTTATTGCACTACAAGCTTAGAACAAATTCTGTGAAATTTATTTCAAGTGTAACAACAATAACCCCATACACTTACACCATCTCTCTTAATCTTTGTGACATCATTGTGCAGGAGAGGAATGCATGAAAAATGCAGGTTCTGTTTTTAGCAGACTGGGTCCTGGAGGTGACATATTTGCCCTGTGTCTCATAGTCAGGAGATCACAAGGATAACAAATACGTTCCCAAGGAAAGGGGAGGCTTTAGAATGAGAGATGGCTATAATTAAAGTTATTAGGAAAGAAAGGTTCAGTTATCAAGGGAGAAATGAGTCAGCAGCAAGTTTAAACACAAACTGTGAGCTGTGGATGTCTTGTGGTGGCTTATTTTGAGAGAGTGTGATGCCATCGGTCCTCAGAAAGCAACCTGAACTTGGAATAGAGAGGCTGAATCATAAGTGTCCTGGGATGATATACATCATACTTCAGAAAATAAATATCTTGTCAAGTTATTCATTTCTGATCTTGGAAGGATTTAAGTTTCATAATTGTTAGATGTATATAATGGGTGTCCCTTTGTAGTTGATACCTCCCCCCATTTCTAGCCTCTGGCAACCAGTGTTTTGTTTTTGTCTCCATCATTGTAACTTTTCCAAAATGTGACATACATGGAATCATACAGTAGACAGACTTTGAAGTGGCTTCTTTCACTGAGCACAATGCATTTGAGATTCATCCATAGTGTTGCTACTATCATCAGCTTGTTGCATTGTGTTGCTGAGTAGTATCTCATCCTGTGGATGTTCCATAGCTGATTTATCTAGTCAGTAGTTGGAGGACATTTCAGTTGTTTCCAGCTTGGGTGCATGATGAATAGAACTATTATAAAACAGTCATGGTTTTTACATGAATACTAGAGGCCCGGTGCATGAAAATTCATGCACTGGAGGGCGGGGGGATCCCTCAGCCCGGCCTGCCCCCTCTCACAGTCGGGAGCCCTCAGGGGCGGGAGGCGACGCGGCAATCGGGAAGGTGATGCCCCATCACACCTCTGCTGCTACCACTGCCGGCAGCACAAGCCTCAGCCGGCCCTGGTTACCTGAGCCTCGGGCGGCCCTGGGCACCTGGGCAGCCGCCATCTGAGGCTTGCCTGCTCCTTGGGCCGGCCCTGGGCGGCTGGGGGGCTGAGGGGGCTGGGGGACTCCGGAGGCAGGTGGCAAAGTGGCCACGTGCCTGCCGCCCCGGCGGGGCTGAGAGAACTGGGCGCCACCATCTTGTGGCTGTGGGCGCCGCCATCTTTGCGGGTGAGGCATTCAATTAGCATATTTCCTCCTTATTGACTATGGGTGCTGCCATCTTTGAGGTCGGGACAGTCAATTAACATATTCCCTCCTTATTGGCTGTGGGCGCCATCATCTGTGCGATGGCGTGAGGGTCAATTAGCATATTCCCTCTTTATTAGATAGGATAAGTTTTAATTTCTCTTGGATAAATATCCAGGCATGGATGGGATTGCCAGCTTGCGTGGTGAGTATATGTTTAACTGTAGGAACTGACAGCTGTTTTCCAGTGTGGTGTACCATTCTGCATTTCCTTACCAGCATTTGGGTATTTTGGTTTTGTTTTTTCATTTTAGCCTTTCTAATAAGTATGCAATGGTATCTCATTGTGGATTTCATTTACATTTTCTCGATGGCAAGTGAAGCATGAAGTTCCTATTTTATATTTAAAATTTTCATATAATGTCCATGTTTTCCTATTTGTGCATCTTCTGCACATATAATTTAATTCATTCAAGAAACGCTTAAGAGGATCTGCAACAGTGGTTCTCAAAGTGTGGTTCCCGCCAGCAGCAGGAGCACCACCTGGAAACAAATTGAAAATCCAGACCTTCTGAGTCTGAAACCATGGGGGTTGGGCTGAATTTTAATAAGTCCTCCAGCTGATTATCATACATCAGAGTTTGAGAGCCATCGGTTTACAGTTGTGGCGCTCACCCATCACTTGATACCTAGTGAACTGACTATCACTTGATATCACTGTGAATCTTAAAAATAAAAATGAGAGTTCCATCCTCACCTCCAGAGATTCAGATTTTGTTGGTGTCTGGTAGGACTCTAGGCATTTTTTAAGTTCCTGTTTATATACAGTCAGGGTCATGTTTATATACAGTCAAGGTTGAAAATAACTAACCTATTAAGGGTTATTTAGCTAGGTATTCTAGAAGCTACAAGTCTGACTTCTCATTCCAGGTCTCATGAGGTTTATTCTCTAACTAGAGACTGGTTGCACAAAGATTTGTGCAATAGACCTTCCTTCACCTGGCTGCTGGCACTGGTTTTCCTCCGGCACCTGGGACCCAGGCCTTCACTCCAGCCGGAGCCTTCAGTCTTCGCTGCAGGCCCGGAGCAGCTGGGGGTGGGGCCACCACCAGCTTTGTTGGGTTAATTTGCATACTCAGTCCTGATTGGCTGGTGGGCATCATGAAGTGACCGTCAATTTGCATATTTCTCTTTTATTAGTGTAGATAAGGAACACTCATTCATACATAACATAGAGAGGCACTCATAAGTCACTTGGCAATTACCTAAAGAATTAAGTTGTACTCGGTGTCCTGGGTTTCAGTACAGGGTGGAGCAAAAGTAGGTTTATAGTTGTGAGGACACAGAACACAAAGTTTATTCTTATATTATTACTTACTAATGTATTATTTTCCATGTGAACAACTATATAGCTACTTTTGTCCCACCATGTATAAATTAACTCTAACCTCTTTTTTATACTTCATGTTGTACTTAGCATTCATTCACTCATTCATTCAACAAGTTTTTATTGAGTATGCTGGGAATGCTGGTGTGAACAGAACGACAAGTGCCTATTCATATGCATAATTGATAGCCTTAATAATGATCATAGATAGTTGTGTGTTTCTTATACTCAAGTACTGTCCTTCATAGTTATTCACCTTGTATTTGTTAAAATTTATATTAGTCAAGAAATCCTATTTTGTAAACTCATTTATTTAATCACCTTAGCTATGTTGGTAACAGTGTTAAGGATGGAGACTGTCCAGGCCTGGAAAGATCCTAGAATTTGGAATCAGAAAATAGAAATTCAGATTCTGGCTCAACCATGGAATAGTTTGTATGTTTGTATTTTTTTTTAATCAAATCAGTGGAATTTTACTTTTCTGTAAAGTATGTGTAAAATTAATAATAATTAATAATACCTAATCCACAGAGTTGTGTAAGGATTAAATCAGATATTTAAAAATGAAAAGTGAAAGTATGTTATAAACTTAGTATACTCCCCAAATATTAGTTACTTACTCTCTTTTTGCTTGCTTAAAGGCATTTCCTTTCATCATTTTTACTTCAAGGAATATACATGCTATGAGTTGTTAATAGTTGGCATTAGTTCTTTACTTAAAGGAAACCAGCTCAGAATGTTTTAGCTATTTTGTTCTAAAGCATTAAGACATTTTAGTGAAGGGTAAAATATTGCTAGACTTTCAAGTGGGTAAGAAATGTTCTGTCATGGACAAGAGTGTGAACAAATGTTGATAAGGTAACAAATCAGTTTTCAGTACAGTATTGGTTTTGGCAACCTTTTCGTGATAGGGAAGTAGAAAGAACAGTACTATTCACATCATGAACCGGCCTGTGTCTGGTGCAATGTATTTCTTATGAGCAAATATAATAGCCGATGTAATGGAGCTGCAGCTATCACTGAGTGCTCTATGGGCCTCTAATATGCTGGGGGTTTTCTAATGGATATGCTCTGGATTTAATTGGAGAGCATCTGCTCTGCTGTTTGAGCCCGGTTATTTAAGTTAGCTTTTTTTCTAATCAGCTGATGACATATTTAAAAAATACTTTGTAGTGAACAGGCACCTCCTATATGCAGAGCACTGTGCTAGGCACAAGGAACATAGGCAATTAGTTAATGTCTTGGGTGTGAGAGAAAGAGGACACTGGTCACTTGAGATCTAAAGCTCTTAGAACTTGATGTGCAAAATTTGGGGAAGAAATGAGAGTAGGGGATGGTGGTGAAAGGTGTTGAGTAGCATTTTCTAAAATAAATGGTCAGCTTATTAAAAATAATAAAATAATGCAGTTTTTGGAGTTGGATAAATTAATCCATTATCTTTATTATGGGATTTCTTCGTCTGCATTATGTATTTGCATTTGGTTAGAATGTCAGTTCAGTGAGAGCAGGTACTTGTCTGCCTTGATAGCTACCCTCCGCGGTGCCTAGAACAGCACCTGGCATGGATCCAGGACTTCCTATATATTTGGGGAATGAATGGAAGACTACCAAAGGGGGTTAAAGCCTAGTTCAAGGAACTTTGTCCCCCATGGGACAAATACTCATGGCAGGTACTTGGACACACACTCCTCCTGGGAATGAGAGGATGGGGTGAGGCATTGTGTCCCTTTCTCCAAGGTCACCTGGGCAGACTTGGGCGTCAGTTGTGCTCTGAGTGCAAGTGTGGTTGCCAATTGGCTGGAGGTGTTCCCAGACCTTGCCCAGTTTGACCATTGGGTGCTTACTGGTGGAAAGTACTTCCTTTCTGTTTCTCTAGGCCAGTGGTCGGCAAACTCATTAGTCAACAGAGCCAAATATCAACAGTACAACGATTGAAATTTCTTTTGAGAGCCAAATTTTTTAAACTTAAACTTCTTCTAACGCTACTTCTTCAAAATAGACTCGCCCAGGCCGTGGTATTTTGTGGAAGAGCCACACTCAAGAGGCCAAAGAGCTGCATGTGGCTCCTGAGCCGCAGTTTGCCGACCACGGCCCTAGGGGGACACTATTTTTTTTTTTTAACTTTATTTCAGTTACATAAAGCAAGAAATTTACAAGTCAGACTCCAGAACTTTTAATTCCTGCCCCCAGTCATCAGCCTTAACAATCTGCATCTCTCCTGTTACGTGGTAGCTTTGGTCCCCGCCCAAAGTATTAGGTTGACAATGCTTCTTACACTTGATAGGGTTACAGTCAAGATAATATAGTTGTAGCTTATTTAGGTATATTTTCCTTCTCCATCAGAGCTTTATTTTTACATTTATCAAAAGCAAAAAAATTATTCCTCCAAAGAGACAAGTAAGAATTTTCAGCCAGTTAAGATGTGCTGTCTAGTCCCATTCCTGAAAACCTCCCCCATTTCCTTCTGCTGCTGCTGCTCTATTTGTGATTTTACCCTCAGCCTCCTACCTGCTTCCTGCTCCAGACTGGCCTCCCACCAGTTTCTGCCAGAGTGATTGATCATCCCACAGTGCAGGTCTGGTCATGGTTGTCCCTCACGTGGCCCTTCCAGCCCTCCTGGCATAGAGGCCATCTGGCTCTGGCTTCTTTTCCTCCTTCTCTCCCCTCTCCTCTCCAGCCCTTTGATCCAGACACTTGCAGTTCCCTGGAAGTATTGTGTTCTCTTTCACTTCCAGGCTGTCACACTTGCTGACCTACCTCTTCATGGAATATTCTGCTTACCTCTCCCTCTCTTCACTTGGCTAGGCAAGTTCATCCTTCTGCCTTAACACCGATATCCCTGGCTTCCCCGAGTCTTCCCCAAGGTAGAGCAAGTGCACATCCATAGTGTGGGGCCTTTTCAGAAGTCTGAATTTGGAGAGGCATATCTCATAGCATGTGAGATGGTTCGGCAGCAAAAGAGGAATTTGAGGCCACGTTTGATGTAGCTCTGAAATATGGTAGTTATTTTGTTTAAATACTATGCAAAATGGAAACCAGTAATACTGACATATCCAATTTATAATCTGACATTTGAACATGTATTAATAAATAAAATATTCTGTGTCCACTGCTTTTGGTGACAGTACATGCCAGCACAGACATCCTCTCTGAAACATATTAACTTTCTCATCTGACTCATTGGACTTGAATACAGGTTTCCCCATGACCCCACCTCTAAACATAGAAAGTATATTATTATGTTTTCAGAATTCCAAGCTCTGAGAAGCGGTGAGCTATTCTTTGTGTTTGCTGTAATGGCCATTGGCCTGCAGCTGCATTCTGGTAATTGCATGGGCTGGAGACTGGAGGTCATCATTCGGGGAGGAGATGAAGAGGCCCTGAAGGAGGAGAGGGTTGGAAGAAGCATGTTACAATTATAGGTTATAAATACCAGCCTTGTAGTTAGTAAATACGCCAGCTCTATCTGAAAATCAAGCTTAAGCTTTGATAATACAATGATAATTTAAGATATCTGTAATCAATAAGATATTCAGGTACAGAATATGTGCCGTGACTCAAATTTGTGAAAATTGTTTACCAAAAAAATGAAATGTTTAGGAATTTCTTTATCACATAATGTTAAATTTTAAAGCAGTGCAAATTTTACATATGTATTCTGATCCCCATTATTGAGCAAGGAAATACTGTAAGCCATGAACAGAAGTAGAAAAAGATACAGGACATGAAAGACCAGCAAGTAATCCAGTAAGATCATAAGTACATGGCAGATAAGAGTACAAGGGTAAGTTGGGAGTGATTTGTGGAGTTATTTGTTGCCTTGAATAGGACAGTTTAGTAAGTCATGGGGACATTAAGTTTTTTATTAGGTGAGCCATTGGATTAGATTTGAACTTTAAAAAGATAAATTCATTTGTGGTATCCTATCTAATAAAAGAGTAATATGCAAGTTGACCATCACTCCAACACACAAGATGGCTGCCCCCATGTGGTCAAAGATGGCTTCCCCATGTGGACACAAGATGGCTGCCACAAGATGGCCAGCAGGGGAGGGCAGCTGGGAGGGACCAGGCCTGCAAGGGAGGGCAGTTGTGGGCGATCAGGCCAGCAGGGGAGGGCGGTTTGGAGGGACCAGACTGGCAGAGGAGGGAAGTTGGGGCCAAACAGGCTGGCAGGGGAGCATTTAGGCATCAATCAGGCTGGCAGGGGAGTGGTTAGGGGGTGATCAGGCTGGCAGGCAGAAGCGGTTAGGGGCAATCAGGAAGGCAGGCAGGTGAGCAGTTGGGAGCCAGCAGTCCTGGACTGTGAGAGGGATATCCGACTGTCCGTTTAGGCCCGATCCTACGGGCAGTTGGACATCCCTCGAGAGGTCCCAGATTGGAGAGGGTGCAGGCTGGGCTGAGGGACACACACCCCCCCCCCATGCACGAATTTCGTGCACCAGGCCTCTAGTATATGGTAAGTTGGGATGGAAACAGGTCTTGGTAAAGTGGTTCAATCAGGTACTGATGATATATCCTGAATGCAATGGGAGAATTGGAAAACAGGGAATGCATACAAGAGGTGTGGTGGAGGTTAAATATGTAGGACTTGTCAATGCATTTAAAACAATAGGAGAGCCCAGCTGGCATGGCTCCCTGGTTGAGCATTGACCTATGAACCAGGAGATCAGAGTTCAATTCCAGGTCAGGGCACATGTAGAGGTTGCGAGCTCGATCCTCCATGTGGGCATGCAGGAGGCAGCCAATCATTGATTCACTCTCATCATTGATGTTTCTATCTCTTTCTCCATCTTCCTTCCTCTCTGAAATCAATAAAAACATATTAAAAATAAACAAACAATAGGAGAATAAGGAGTTGAAGATGGCGCTGGGGTTTCTAGTTTGAATAAATGGGGAAAAGGTGATACCCCTAAAAGTACTAAGATACCTCATGGAAGAGCTGGTCTTTAGGTAGGGAGATGATTTTAATGTCAAGTATATTGAACTTAAGGGGCGGGGTTTTGGCATAGATCTTCAATAAATGGCTGGAGATGAGAAAAGCTTTGGTGTGAGCCATGCATGGCTAAGGAGAGGGAGAGAGGCTCTTCACATGCTCCCAGGCGATGGTCCGAGCTATGGTTGGAGATGGCCGTGCAAGGGGAAGAGTCCAAGAAACTCTGAAGGAGAGGAAGAAAAGGAGGGGACAGAAAGGAAGGCTCAGGAGATTAGGAGGAGGACAAGGGCTTTGGGGCTAACAACATTCAAGGGAGAGCTTGTTTTAGTATTACTTTCTTATAATAAAATAAAGACAGTATTTCACTGTTTAAATTGTATTTATATTATGAAACCCATGACCTAGTTTATCTCTTTGCCTTTCCTATGAATATAGTGATGCTTGGCTTATATTGCCTAATTTGAATGTTAGCATGTGGTGAATTTTTGTAGAATTCTTTGAAAGAAACTTTTCTACTACTTAAGTTATTTTCAGTGACAGGAATTTTGAGAATTTATCATCACTTTTATTATTTCATTTATTTTAGTAGCTGGAAGGTGTGTTTGTTTCAAAGAGAATGGATCACAAGGCTGTTGTAAATTGAAAATTATATAACACATGAAAGTGTTTTGCAAAGTCTTATTCAGATAAATGTAAGGCATATTATTACTCTGAGATTGGCACGTCTTTCAGGGTCACTAGTAAGTCATAGATTATTTCCAGAGCCACCCGTCTTAAACTGAAAATCATTCTTATTTTTTATATTTCAAAATTCATAAACTAAATTTCATAATCTAATGAGATTTATAGGAGGTAGAATGAGCCATTGTTTTATTGGGGGGGGGGTTCCTACTCCTTGTTAGTAGTATTGATTTAAGAGTTTGCTTCACTGCTTATTTTGACTCTCCCAGAGTCGGTATTTAAAGAAATGAAGAGAAATGAAGAATAGAAGTCATACCCTACTTCAAGCAACAAGCACATTGTGTAGTTAAATAAAATAATTCTCATGATGCATAAGGAGATAGATAATATGTTTTTCAAAAAGCTAGCAATTACTTTTTATTTAGAAATTGTGCTTTAATCATGATTAGAATTTTAATATTATTCAAAAGAAATATTAAACATTTAGCAGTGATTTTCATTAGCTGTAAAGTTCAAAACCGCTGTGGAATAGCAGTTAGTATCGTGACACCTTGTAAGTGTTCTGTTTTAAATTTAAGTGGTGATGAGTTTCTAGCTCTGTCAGTTAGCTTTGTGGTGGAACAAACCACCCCAAAACTTTAATGACTTAAAACAGCCACTGTTCATTTGGCTTGTGCTTCCATGGATTGGCCATTTGAACTGGGTTTAGCTGGGTGATTCTTCTGCTGGTCCAGCTAGGTTCACTCACACATTTGTGGTCAGCACCCCGATTGACTTGGGGCTTCTTGTTCTAGGGCACCCTCAGTTGGGACAGCTTTTACCCATGATCCATGTGGTTCAGGTTTGTTCACATAATGGCAGAAGGGAGATAAGAGCCTCACGAGCAGGAGCAGAAGATGTCTTGAGGTCCCAGCTTGGAAATCACACAGTGTAACTTTTGCCGGACTTTATTGGTCAAAGCCATGACCAGGCAGCCCAGGTTCAAGGGTGGGAGATTAGACTCTGCTTCTTGATGGGAGGAGTAGAAAGTGTTGTGGGCAGGTTTTCAGTCTACAACATTATCAATTTTTAACTACTAAGACAGCACTGGCTGTGTGTGTGTGTGTGTGTGTGTGTGTGTGTGTGTGTGTGTGTGTGTGTGTGTTATTAACTCTCATTATGCAACTCTCAGAAACAAGGGATATTTGAAGTATTCTCTCACTTTTTTGAGTCATTCATTCATTCATTCAATTAGAGACATGTTTATTCAGATACCAAAGCAACTGAAGAGATAATTTAACTTAAGTAAAACTAAACTACAACTGGTTTACCTATACAGAATTTGTTAAATCTTTCAGTGGCTGTTTTGTACATGGCACTGGGCTAGGTATTCAGAAATAGAGAAAAAAAGAGGTGTGGCGTATTCTCTTCTCTCAGGAAGTGTGTGTTTTTATAGGATGGGCAAGATTTATGTCTATTCACGCAAACAAGGACAGGGCTTTAATCAAAGGTAGAATACAGATGAACATGGTTTAGACCTTTGAGTGGAGTAGAGAAACAGATACTTAAAGTAACTGTAATTCAAAGCAGAGTAATAAGTGCCACGAGAGAATATACACTGTGTGCTATTGAATGAGAAAAAGAATAGGAGGAGACAGATGATCAGCTGCCAGGAGGTGTGATTTGTATAATTAACACCTGACAAGGGAGGGGTCTTTGAAACAGAGGGCAATGGCTTCAGAGAGATGAGTTTTGAACAAGTCTTTGAAGAAGTGGTAGAATTTGAGTAAGTGGAGAGGTGAGAATCCTACTGAATTTAGGAGTGAGTTGTGTTTTCCCAAGAAGGTAATTATTGAATTATAGAGAGAGTCCTTTAAAGTGGCAAGTATTAAAGAGTATGAGATAATACTGTAGGAAGACTCTGTAGAAAACATGATGCTGGGAGGGTGTCTGGCACATTTTTTTCCCATCCAGTGGTGCCAGGGCTTAATTTTCTTCAGATATTTGTGTGCTTCAGTTGGAAAATGGGAGTCGAGAATGTTTATTTTACTTTTATAAGGGAAATACACATTTCAGTTTCACTGAGTAGTGCTCTTTTTAGTGATGTATTGATATTTCTAAATAAAACAGAAACAAATATTGTGTCCCTGCTGGCAAGGAAATCCAAAATTAACAAAAGTAAGGAAACCCCCATTGAGTAATGTCAACTGGTACTTTCTACACGTATATCTGGATCTATTTAAGAGCTGAGATAATAGAAAGAAATGGGGGATTTCCTTTCCCAAATTTGCTTTTCAAACTTTCTGTTCTAGTTTTCCTGTTTTAACAATTTTAAGTTATTTTGAGAAGGACAAGGATTGATTAAAATGAATTTTATTTAATGGTAATTGTATACACAATATTTTAACATACACTAAACTGCCAAAGTGTTCAACATGACTATATAATTAAAAATAGAATATAAGAATCATGGTTTTTATTTTAGTAAATCCAAGTCAGTATTTCACTGTTTCACTGTTTAAATGGCATTTACAATATGTTGTGAATCCCATTATCTAATTTATCTCACTGCCTTTCCTATGAAAGCAGTAGATGCTTGACTCATATTGTCTAATTTGAATGTTATCATGTGGTGAATTTTTTTAATCCTCGCCTGTGGGCATGTTTTTTATTGATTGGGGGGGTGGGAGAAAGAGAGAGAGAGAGAGAGAGAAGAGAAGAGAAGAGAAACGAAACATTGATGTGAGAGAGAAATATCGATCGGTTACCTCCCTACTTGCCCCAACTAGGTATTGAACCTGCAATCCTCGGTGCACAGGACGACACTCCAACAGACTGAGCCACCCAATCAGGGCCATTGTTTGATTATTGTATATGCCCTGACCAGGGATTGAACCACAACCTTGACGTATCAGGATGACACTCTAATCAACTGAGCTACCCGACCAGGGCTATTTTATTATTTCATTTATTTTAGCAGCAGTAATGTGTGTTTGTTTCAAAGAGAATGGATCATAAGACTATTGTAAGTTGAGACAGAACGCATGAAAGTATTTTACAAAGTCTTATGCAGATAAATGTAAGGTGTATTATTATTATTCTGAGATTGGCACTTCTTTGAGGGTCACTAGTAGGTCATAGATTAGCTCTAGAGCCACGCTTTTGGGGTTCAAGTCTCAGTCCAGCCCCTTACTAGCTGTGTAACTATGGATTTTAAGTTTTAAAATAAAATTAAAAAACTCTGTGTCTCAGTTTCTCCACCTATTAAAATGGTATCATTGTAATATATCTTTTTTATAGAGTTGTTGTGAAGATTAAATGAATTAATATATGAAAGTACAAAAGACTATGTGGTGAAAAGTAAAGTCTTTGCCTCCCTGGAGGTAGTTACTGCTACCAGTCTCTTATGTATGTCTGTAGAAATATCTCTGTGTGTGTGTGTGTATGTGTATGTGTTGATGACAGCATATTAGATACACTGTTCTACTTTGCTTTTTCACTTAATATATTTTGGATATTCTTTTATATCCATACATATAGGACTTCTTCGTTCTTTTTAATGCTACATAGTAGCTCATAATTTTTAACCAGTCCCCTGATGATGGGATAATTGTTCTTGGACTGTTATCGATATTGCTGCAATAAATATACTTACACATGGAAAATTCCACACAAGTAGGTCTATATCTGTAAGATAAGTGATGGTAAAATTGCTGAGTCAGAGCATATGGGAATTTTGAAATTGTACCGTGGAGGACAAATTGCCCTCAATAAAGATTATATTCATTTAAATTCCCATCTAGAAGGTATAGGAGAGCCCGTTTCCTACATACTGGCCAACTCAGGTGGTACTAAACCTTTGGCCTTTGCCACTTTTATGTCCCGGACAAGCTGCTCTGACTCTTTCACGTCGTTTGTTATCCTTTAGAGCATTTCTGTCTGTCCCCCTTATGCTGTCAGCTCTTTGCAATTTCGGATGTGATATTTTCATTGACTTTGTATTTCTTAACTTTAAGGAAGAGTTCTGGTTGCTGACATTCTAGCCCATTGGCCTGTGCTTGTCAGACCATGTGTCCCAAGTTTGGATGTGAAACATAGAGTCGCTCTGTGATGTGGCTTTGTGTTTCCGCCGCGGGGACTTACGTGTCCCAGTGCTCTGTGAATGCTTATGGATTGATTGTCCTAAGTGGGCAGAATCAATCTCTGTGTAATTTTGAAGAAGGTAGGGTTGTCACTTTCTAAATATTTTGTACTAGTTCCTGCCTTTGTGTTAAATATTTGAATTAACATTATTGGTATCTCTTACTATATATATGAATCATTCTCACAGCTCAGACTCAGCCTGTTTGCTACAGACTTTTACCTTGTTAGAGATGTTAACACAAATTCACTTGGAGATCTCAGTAAGATTCTAAGACTTATTTCCTGGTGGCCCTGGAGAGAGCCTTTCAGGGTCTACTCTGCAGAGCTGGCTCAGTTAGGTGGGAAGAATCTCATAAAAGATGTCATTCTGGGGTAATGAGGAAGCTGGCAGGGAGGCCTAGCTCACAACCAGGTGATTCTGTGCACCTCTCTGGGCAGCAGGGTGGGGAGAGTAGAGTGGGCAGGAAGTGGGTAGCCACACTGAAGGTGGAGGGGGTAGGATTCAGGTAAGTGGTTTGATATCAAACCATTGAAAGGCATTGCCAAGATAGGAATTATTTTGACATCTTAGATAGCTTGTAAGACATTCTAGGCTAGACAGTACTGCCTCCCAGAACCTAAATAATTCCTTTATTGAAGTAATTTATTTCCAGACAGCTGTACAGTTGTTATTGTGCATTACAGAAAGCGCCCAGCTGAGGGGGCAAGGGGTGACCAACAGCTAGCCTGTGTCCCAGTCACCAAAAGGCCATAGCCTATTTCACCTGCTAACTCAGGTGCCCAGGCCGGGCCAGCAGGTTTTGTTCCCTTTACCCCGTCATAGGCTTAATGAGAAGAAATTTGCTAATCTGTTTAAAAAGTCTTGAAATCAACGTGCAATAATATTTTCTGATCTAAAAATTGCATTTAGCGGTAAATAGTAACAACAAATCATAGTTTAGTTCCCTTTTCTAAAATGAGAATAGGAAAGAAAAAAACTTTTTTTGTTTTTGAAAAAATAGACCCCCTTTATAAAGAAGAGATCTTGAACATTTGTGTTTTTCTTTTTAGGCTTTTATTCTCTGTCCTGTGATTTTCCCTTGGAGGACACTGAAAGCACAATGAATCGGGCCATAGAAAAATGTATTTTTAGCCTTCCCAGGGTTATCTACATCTTGACAGAGCACATGAAACTAGTCATGTTATTGATTGCATCCGCACAATAGCCAGAGGGCTAGCCATTCTGAAATGTGTCTTGATTGCCGTTTCATTCTTAGGCCTAAGTTTTCTCTGGTGTTTTATTAAATAAACATGTTTATTAGGGGGTGACTTAACTCAAATTTAGTGTCATAAATAATAGAGTCTATATAAGGTACTAATGCTCCCCCCCACCCTCCCATTCCAGATCAGTTCTGGCATTTTTACACTTAGGACGTACTGTGAACATTGAATTAAGGTAGGAAGCTAAAAGATAGAATAAAATTCTGCTCCTAAGAGCCTTACAGGGACTCATTATACATTTAATAATGAACTTTTTTATTTCTAGTTTTAAGAAATGTTTTTTAGTGTTATAATTTTGTGCCAATATCATTCCCCCAGGCTTTCTTCATATGTAATTACCATTAGGCTGAGCTGGGGCTTACAGCAAGATGAATACGAGGTTGGTAGACAGAATTAGGGAACTGTATCAAGGTTTAGAGTGCCAAGGGTCAGTAGTAGGCCAGGCCCTTCCAGCCCGAGTATACACAAACAGTGAGGTCAAGACAGGTCATAGGTCAGAGTGAGGTAGTCAGACTGGGGAATAGAAATAGCATCCCGTGCCGTGGGAACAAGGGAATCCAGATTCCAGGCTTCGAGGATTAGGACATACGTGAACAAGAGATGAGGTCAGAATCGGCAGGAAAGGAAGCTGAGTAGTGGGGGCTCACGGTCCAGACATAATGTCATGTATCTACTATGATAATAGAGAATAGTCTCACTGCCCTAAAAAACCCTCCTGCTTTAACAATTCATCCTCCCCATCTTTGCCTCTGCTTACATTTTAATGTTCCTTCTGTGAACATTTTTTATTCTCTTCTAACCTGAAACTTTCATGTTGTTAGTAGAGTTAGTGAAATTAGTAATCAAGGGAGTCAGAAAGCAAGAAATTCTGATAAATTATTTACAGCCCCTTAGGCTTTCAAACTCTGAAAATTACCGGTATAATAAACATATAGAAAACAATTGCAGAGCTTTAGAATGCATGGCTTTTCAATAGGATGTTTGGTGGGCGTACAGTTAAGTATCCCACCCATTTATTCCACAAAGATTTATTGAGCACTTACTCTGATTGCCAAGTCTGTGCTAGATTCCTTCCATGGAATTAGAGATTCCATTCAAGCACGTTAGAGACTATTTTAGGAGTTCTCACCTTTTGCACCCCCACGGTACCCCTTTCACAGTTGTTCCTCAGGAGCCAGGTGTTGAGAAAGATGCCTATTCTAGAATTACACTTGTGGTGGGCTTTCCCAGTTCACTGAAAATAGCTTTGGGGCCTCCATTATAATTTTCAGGGAGTCCTGACGGTGTAGGGATCTTGAGAAGAGCTCATTTTTTTAATTCAGAGCAAGGATCATTCGATTGGGCTGGGTGGTCCGGGTGAGTGTCGGTGTGCCCAGCCCTATCCTTATGTACTTTGTGTGGCTGTATCCCAGTGTTGCCTTGCTCACATTACCATTTCTCGATCTCCTCCAGTTGCTGGCTGACCTAGCCTTTTGCACTCTACATCCTTTGTGCCAGGGACCATTTAAATGTAAAAAACACACTGTACTTGGATCAAACATGAAGAGAAGGGTCCGTTCCCTCGGGAGGCTGTGCTCCTTGAGCACCTTTGACTGTTCTTCCCCATAGTGGAGCATCTGCCTCTCAGTGTTTCGTGTGTTCATATTTATACATGTCCCCGTGATGGCAATGTACATGATTGGCAAAACCTAATTTTTCCGATAAGAGTTAATTATCAATAGAAGTTTTAAGATTTTGCACATCCTCTGAGGTGCATGCATCCTATTTGGAAACCCTGCACTGGGATATCTAGCTTCAGTATTTTTTACTGAGCAAAATACCAAACCACTGTATGTAACTATAGCATAGATTCCATTGATAATGCTAAGGATTTTAACAGCCATAAACAGACAGGTGGATTTTAATTAGGGAAAAGTCCTAGCATCTATTTCGAATTCACTGTACTAACGTATGCATCTGCAGTAGGAATAAATTTTAGATTATTTTTTCCAGATCAGTCTTATTCTATCCATTTATCTTCCATAACCAATATTTTTCGAACACCTCCTGAGTATTCACATTACCAGACGCCATTCACTGCCCATGATGCTGCAGAAGGACTCCATTTGGTGTCTAGTCCACATTTGCCCGCTGATTTTTACGCATTTTAGTTCCCTATGGCTGCCCTGTCAGAGAAATCTAAGTGGCTGTGACTCTTAATACAGAGCCACATAAAATCCGTGAGCAACAATCCACTAGAGCCTCCGTAAATGGTACAGGTTTTTAAATGAATCATTAGTAATACACACCCTACATATTTGCTATTTGGGTCTGGAGAGGCAGCTACACAGAAGGAGATGGAAGAATGGCCAAAATTGCATTCAGTGTTCCCAGTGTTCCAAAGCCTGGACAGGAATGAAAGATGAGCATTTCTACTTAATTTATCTGGCTGGCTTCCTGTGCCTAATGGCTACATATATACCATAAACACCAGGAAGAAGCAACCATGGAAACACTTGTTTTCTTGTTGGGCTAAATTTACTCTGGGTTGAATATTAACACAGTGCCTGGCAGTACTTTAAAAGCAAAAATAGCTTAAGCGTGACTCACTCTGAGTCATTTACTGCTAGTGTTGCTATCCTGCCTAGAGCTTGACATTGAACAAGTTGGCAGCCTGTATTGCTACATTTTTTCTAGGAACTCTGAACACATTTCATTCTTGTGAATTCGCTTGTGCAATGATATTAAATAGAGTAATATGTTTATTTTGTTTCAAAGTCAAATGAATTTGAGAATGGTGAAACAAGTATTTTTCTTGGGCTTTCTGGAAAGGCCAGATTCTCAGAATTCTCCTGTGGTTCAAAGACTTACTTTATTTTATAAAGAATTAATAAAATGTCACAGACGTTTTATTTTAGAGGCTTGGGCTTTTCTGATTGAAAACATCATAAAATCATTGTCAAAATGAGCTTAGTAATACTACCAAGTAGGATTCATTAATTTTCTGACATAACCTGGGTCATGCCATTCAGAAAGCTTTTTCTTCTTTTTTGTTTAATTCAACATGCAACATAGCCTGCCTTATAGTTGAGTTGGCTGTATGACTTATAAACTTCTCTCTTGTTAGTAAAGATTATATAATGAGAAGTTCATTGGTTTTGAAAGGCAGACCAAACCCACCCACAGGAGTTCTTATTGGCCCTTTCGCTGCACTGCACGCCTTTCCCTGAGTAACCCCTGCGGCCGTGGCCACGGCTGCAGAGGGAGTGAGGCGCTCGCTGGCTGACTAGAGGGAAAACCTTGGAAGGATCTGGGCTGGGGTCAGAATGGCTGAGAGTCTAAAACTGTATATATGAGGATGGTTTTCCCTTGATGTTGCAATCTTTATTTTAACATGTTTTTGTGTTTAGTTTTTGGAGTTGCCTAACAATATAATTTCAATTGAGGCTTAGTTTCAGCTCTTTTATTATAAACTGTTGGGGACACAATTCAAAAACAATTTATTTAAAGACACTATCATTTTGCCTTAAGATTTCAATGATTTGTATTCAAGGAGTTTTCCTATGACAGCCTAAATGAGCCTAACCCAGTGCTTGATATTATTTTGAAATTGTTTTACCATAAAATTCTTACATTAGAAGATGTAACTCTGGTGGAGAATTTCAACACAGTTGCATAAATTGTGTTTCATATTACAACTTGTTCTCTACTTGACTTCATTGAAATGAATAAAAGGACTCTTTCAGAAGGATCTGGTGAGTTAGCATCATTATTTAAAAAAAAAAAAAAGTGAAGAACTTACTCATAATGTGTCCTGTGTTGCTAAGTTTTCAAAGTTAGCTATCTCAGCCACACCCAAAGCCTTTTCAGAAGACTGAAATCCACTTATTCATTACATTACTCTGGCTCAGAATTTTCATCCCAATAAAGTAAAAAGTAAAAGAGCTGAGATCGATATGAATTTTCCCTGAGCTATATGATGATTTCATGAAGAATTAACATTTGGAAATGGACTTGTGGCCACGTCTTGAATGTAATACATGGTTCCTTACTCTGTGGTTAAAGAGATCCTTTAAACTTGGGCTTTCTCACTGGGGCCCTGTGGGTGCTGAAAACACCCCAAGGTGCTTTTTATATCCCCAAAGCTTCCATCACCCTGCCCTGGATCCAGAGGAGAGAATGCCAGACCTACCACCTCACGCCCTGGAAAGGTCGTGCGGACCCTTCCGGCTGCATTTTGGAAGCGTGTGAATGACGGATTTGTAATGGCCTAAAAATGAATTCAACACGACTTGGTTAACCACCCTTTCAGGTTGTAGACTGAGGGGCTCGTCTGAATGAGTCTCCGCATAGCCCAGTGCACTGTGTTGTTATTGCAGTCACATAGCTGTGTCTTGTCCATGGCAATGTATTAAGATAACACAGAGTCCGCACGCAGGGCCTGGCATAAAACAGGCACTCAATAAAAGCTCATGGAATCTGAATTTATTTATAGGACAAATACTACAGTTGCTCACCTTATTTGGTTTGCAAAGCTTTGTTCTTTCTCTTTCATTTTTCCTTTCAAACCTTTATTGAGCTCTTATATGCTTGAAACGGAGGTATTTGAGACAAAAGATTAATAAGCCTTCAAGAAGTACATGCTTAGCTTGGGGAGGCAGATATGCATAGTATTAAATACATTAATCATATGCTTTTTATTGTTAATAGTTTGTTGTTAATCCTCACCTGAGGATATTTTTTCCATTGATTTTTAGAGAAAGTGGAAGAGGGATGGGGAGAGGGAGTGAGAGAGAGAGGGAAACATTATTGTGAGAGACACACATCTATTGGTTGCCTCCCTCACGCACCCTGGCCAGGGGCAGGCATCGAACCTGCAACCCAGGTACGTGCCCTTAACTGGGAATCAAACCTGAGATCCTTCAGTACGGGGCAGGGGCACGCTCTAACCACTGAGCCCCACCGGCAGGGCTAATCGTATGCTTTTTAAAAAAAGTCTAGGTACAAGGATGTCATAATCTTGCAGTAGTGACTTTATTTTTAACAAGTAACAGCTGTTGACCTCCTCTGAGCACTGACTGTGTACCGGTTCTGCTCAAGGTGCTGTGGGGTAGGTGGTGAATCGTCCCATTTCATAAAGGAGGATATTGAGGCTCACCAAGGTTGAGCAATTCACCCAACTTCATATTCATGATTCAAACCCAGGAAATCTGGCTGCAGAATCCATGCCCTTAACCATTACATAAACTGCCTCCCGTTGGCTGGCTTGGTCGAGGAACAAGAAAGAACTCTTAGAAGTCGGAGAAAATGGAAAGTTAATTCATCAGTGACACTGTGCTCTCTTTTGTGGGACATTCGATTATCTTAAAACTGAGTGATTATTTTGGAGTACCTTTGCTAAATAAAATCTGTGTTGCTAAATCAGAGTGTCTTCCTCAGTGGGCTAATTCTGAGGGTTATTTACCACATCTCCAGCACATCTTTCTCAGGCTATCTGTGCTAATCCCTAAAAGGAGCTGAGGCTGAGAACTTAGTGTTCTCACACATGACCTCAGAGACTAAAATCGGCTCCCAGACCAGTGTGGGCTCTGCCACCCAGAGAGGCCCAGTGAGCGGGGCAGCTGGAAACCACTTGGCCCACAGTGGAGCTTGCCTCCCATCGAGGACAGTCGCCTTCTTTCATCCTGGGGCTCCTTTAAGCTCTGACCACCTCTTTCTATCCCTTCCATTCACCTCAAACCCAACAATTCTTTTTTTACAGTCAACACTACTGCACAGTCATTCAGAGCCCTGCAGCTCTTGTTTCTTTCTTGGCTTTGAAAATTATCAGCGCATCCTGTCCCTATACCCTGGAGTTTGCCAGCAAAACCCCCCCCCCACCCCCCAAGAAGCAGGGGCTAAAGGTACAGGGAGCAAATAATCTTTCCGGGAGGTCCTCACTAGTTCATTTGGTTCATATTATTGGGATACATTTATTTAGCAAGGCACTTCCTATTTATTTCTTGGTATATTTTACAAGGCAGTGTTTTCTCTTGGAGCAAATTATGCTTGTTTGCTGAACAAAGTTGTCTGCAAGGACATTGTAGTTTTCACTTCAGGCTGCACAGCTTTTGACACATTCTCATCCTGTTTGGGGGGGGGGGGGTAGAAAATAACACACTTAAACTAGGGAATGAATGCATTTCCTGGTAACTATTAGCGTTTTCTTATTTTTTCAAGTAATGATGTCCAAAAGATGAATTAATGGACTCGGGACAGTGGAATCGAAGTGTATCATTGAGTCTCTGAAGTTGCCCCCACTTAGCACCCACAGATGGAACACTGAACAACTATTTACACTTTCGATTCAATACAGCCATTGTATTTATTTGTAAAAAAGAATGCATAGAATTTTCTTCAAGGAAACCAGAAGCAAGCAGTTTAGTCTGGAGCTTTTTTGGCACATGAAACTGACATATTGGGGTGCACTGTGGAAAGAAATGCATTCCCACCCTGAGGATATTATGACTTTTGACTGTATTCTCATGGCTCGGTCTTTGTGTGGACTTCCTTTTAAACATGTCCAGTCCTGACATTTTAAAGTAGCATTTTATAAATTCGCCAGAGAGGGAAGGAGGCCATACAATTATCAGATGGTAAGTCCTAATCATGGGACATTCGCGTGGGTCGTTTGTAATTGAAGACAGTGCATCCTTTGTAATTGAAGATAGTGCAAATGAGGACATGGGGTGGCCAGGAGCAGAAAGCAGAGAGGTGAACAGCTGCTCCCTCTGCTCCGTGCCCCTCGTGTCTGCAGCCAGGATCAGTTCTAGCTTTCATCCCTGAGGCCCGGGGGTGGCAAGCCGGTTTGAGCCTTGCAGGCCACTGTAGATGAGTTCTTTCCTAGGTTTCCACCTTCTAACTCCCCAGGAAGGAATGCCACTTGTCAGAGAGAGAATGGGAGGGACTCTTCAGAATAGAAATGTGGTTTTGGAAATGGAGGAGCTGAGAGGGGTAGGAAAGGGGAGAATCGGGGGAATGAGCACGAGTGGGGGAGAACATTTGGGGAGGAAGAGACGACTTTCCCTGTCCCCCTTACTCCTCCCTGTTTGGCAAGCTGGTCATTTCTGCTTCCTCCTGAGGCTTCCTCTTTTCTCTGCCCCTTCCCTGGCACTGCCCTTCAGGGTTGGTCTCTCCTCCCTCTCTCTCATCTGTTGGTGTTGTCCCAAACTCTACTCTCATTTTCCTTCAGTGGCCTCATCCCACTTTCTAGAGGGGTCACCAGTGAGTGCCACATTCACGGCCGTGGCTGGCACAGTCCCAAGTACCTGCGGTCACTCAGCGTCTGTTTTAGAATCAGCCTTGACTACCCCACAAGCTTCAGCAGGCCTTCCGGGTTCCCTTCAGGTCAGAATGGCCCCTGCACACATCCTTGTCCCTCTTCCGACCCATGGACAATCTCCAGATCTGGGAGATGGGAGACAGAAGACCTGCCTCCGTGTCCCGGACACGGCGATAGCCATTTCACAAATGGTAGCTACATCGGTTCTGCAGGTTCCCAGTGAGAAAGCGGAGGGTTCTTCCTGACTTGCAGGTAGAGTGGCTGTGGCTCAGTGACAACGAGGCCAACAACTGACAGGGGGTCCAGCTGGAATGCCAGCTGCGTCCTCGAACCTCCAGAGCTGGTGCTGTCTGCCTACCCAAGTACGAGTCAGATGTTTACTGACTGTTCTCTCTTTATGATTAAAGAAAACATGTCTCGATATTAAACTACAGCATTAACTCTCGGTTTTTAATGATGTCTACACGAATATATTGCGATTAATATTAAAAACCAGGAAGTCTCTTACTGGGCTAATAAAACTTTTCTAGTATTTCCGAATATGATTAAACTTTAATTAGCATTTCTTTATTAGTATTACAAAGACTAAATAATGATCTATTTTTCAGGTAGAACTGGTTTTCTAAAAATTACTTTAGAAGTTGAAACAAGTGGTTGGTGTTTTGTTCTGGGGAAAATGTACTCCCTCTGAAAATGTTTTTAATGCACCTGTGTATTCATTCGGCAGACATTTACTAAATCCCATCCAGTGTTAATTGCTGAGAAAATACAGAGGACACGCTTTCTGCCTTCGAGAAGCTTATAATTCATGCAGGTAACATACACGTACCCCTAACCTGACATTCAGTATACAGATAGTAATATTCTAACACAGAGAAATAAAGCAATACTACGTGAAGCTGCAAGCAGAGAGCAGGGAGCTCACGAAGGCAGCGGTTAAAGCTGATGAGTGGAGAAAGGGACGAGTTCCTGGAAGAGTTGACACTTGAGCTGGGCCTTGAGGCTTGGGTAGAATTTCACTTGGAAAAGGCAGCAAAGGGCATATGAGGCTGAGCATATAGTATAATCAGAACCACAGGGGCTTAAGAGTGCTGGTCACATTTGAGGAAAGCAGATGTTCCAGAGGGTTGGTGGGTAACGTGCCAGGATCATGGTGGGGCAGGTGTCAGGGGAGCGAGGCAGAGGGCATTTGTAGCAGAGCAGGAAGGGGGCTAAAATGGACGATCAATTCGTGTGTGCCTGGCTCTGCGCTAATTTCCTTCTGTTTTATAATCTCATTGGATTTACATAACAGTTTCGTGAGCTATTACTGTCACCACTCAAAGGTGGACATAAAAGCCCAGAAAGCCTAAGGAATTTTCCCCAAAGTCATTAAGCTTGTAAAACTTAAGCCTAGGCCTGAAGTCCTTGCCTTCTCCCTACCCCCACCCCTTGCCCCACTACTTTCCTAGATTTTCAGCTAAGAGTATATAGAAAGCGCTGAAAACTAAGGTGTTTGGATAATTTTGTGGGTAGTGCTGCTTTTTGGTAAGTGATATCTGACCAGTGAAGATATTTCTAGTGGCAGCGAAGGATGACTTGTAAGAAGCTATTGCAAGAAGGGAGACACGCTAGAAGACTGCCGCCGCAGGACACGGAGAATCGGAGCTGCTGCACTGGTGGTGGATTTGCGGAGGGAAAGTGGAAGAGACCGAGAGAATTTAAGCACTTAGTAGACTGATGGTCTGAACACAGTGAGGAAGCCTAGGTTAGGTTAGTAGTCTTAGCTTCTTAAGTAATCACTCACCCTTAATACTTTTGCCCGGCCAGTGTGCTCAGTGGTTGAGCATCGACCTATGAACCAGGAGGTCATGGTTCTATTCCCAGTCAGGACACATGCCAGGGTTGGGGGCTCAATCCCCAGTAGGGGGCGTGCAGGAGGCAGCTGATCGATGTTTCTGTCTCATTGATGTTTCTATGTCTCTCTCCTTTTCTCTTCCTCTCTGAAAGAAATTAAAATATATATATATTTTAAAAATAGTTAAATGCTTTTGAGCATGTGTCCAGTACAAAGGTTTCAATATTTTAATCCCCTTTCCAGTGCATTTTCTTGTGCATACCCATTTTAAAGATCACTAGAATTAAGAAGAATAGGTGTCCGGGGTGGTTGGCAGGAGGAAAGGGTAGAAGTGAATTAGTTTGGCTTTGGACATGACTGATTCTGAGATGCTTAAAGGAGTGCAGTCATTTGAAGATGCTTCATACAAATTTGCAGCGAGTATTCAGGATCATAGAAGGAAAATGATACCAAGCTCATGTTCTACTGGAATTCAGCTTTAGAGTCCAGTGGTTTTCTCTCCAGTTCTACTTTCTGTATAAGAATAATTGTGGATTAAAAAGGAGTGTTTTATATTATTTTTAGCTACATATCTTTAGTTGATTGTTTCACTTATCACTTTCTTCTCCACTAAATATTTGCAGATTTTTGAAAATGTTATCCTTGGTCTAAATTAAAGAGTGAGTGTTCTTACAATAGGCCTTTTGTGTATTCTAAAACCTGAAGGTCTTTGTGAAGACCTTGTGGATGGTAGTTCATTGACCTATTCAGACTTGTTTAGAATATTCAAAGGTATCAAGCCTCAACTCGTCCTCCAAACAAAGAGATTCATCCAGAGAGCAGACTGTCTTTATAAGTGGCTTATGCTTTTTAGTAACTTTCTCAAAAGTGTAATTCTCATTTCTTCTGGCCAATCCTTTGTTACTGAAATAATACGTAGAAAGCCTCGCCCAGAAAACTTTCCATTTACTGAGACCCTACAATTATATGATTAAATTGGTGTTTGGTGGTGGTTTTAGTTTGGTTAGATTTTAATTAAGATTACTATTTTTTTCAGCCTTCAGCCACAAAATCTTTTATCATTGATATTCAGAGCATGTTTCTCTTTGGGAAAGTAGGGATGAGAAACAGCTTGTAGTTCCTCCAAATGTCATGAAGTCCAATGAACTTTCTTCCTTTTGTCTATTTTCTATTCAGTGTCAATATCAGTATCCTTGATGAATATTTATTCAGTCCCCAGTGCATTGTTATTCTATTGTGAGCTGATCACATGCTGATTTGGGAAAGCACCAATTATTTTTTTTATTGCTTAATGGATAAAAGACAGAACTTACCAAACTAGGTCAAGTTCACAAAATGAGTCTTTGGGGCAATTGGGCAAAAATGGATTCTCAAAACAAGTACCTGAGAATGGAAACCTTCCTATTGGAGGAAATGGCAAAGCAAAATTTAGTCCACCGGTCCCCTAATCTTTCCACAGCAGGGGGCAGCAGCATGAGATATTAGTACTCATGGAGTCATAGGCTTTTTATTTATTTTTTATTCTTTATTGATTAAAGTATTACTTATGTATCCTTTTCCCCCCATTGTCTTCTCCCCGGCCACTCCTCCCCCTCTCCCCAGCACATACCCTCACCCCCTAATGTCTGTGTCCATTGATTATGCTTATATGCATGCATACAAGTCCTTTGGTTGATCTCTACACCCCCCACCCCCCCACCACCACCACTACCAGCTGCTACCTTCATGAGTCTGTACATAGCAGGTACAATGGATGGACAGCAAATGAGGTAGAGGATTAAGGCATTGAACAAAATCCCAGTATGGATTGGTGGTTGATAAAAACTATAATATCTAAGTTTACCTCTAACACATTATCCTGTTCTCTTGCTTTTTAAGTCTTTGCTCTAGAGGACAAATATTTAGGGCTGTGAGTCATAGAATAAACCTTATAGTCTCAGGATGTTTACAGCTGTTTCACAGGTAGTAGCAGGATGATCCAATAGACAGGAAGTGCAGATTTAGTGCATGCGAATGAATGATCGCTGACATCCCTTCAAGAAAACAACTTGTTTTCATAGCTTATCAGTGAGTTCACAGTCTGTTGCTGTTTTGTGTTTGGCCAGCATGCAACAACAGCACAGCTATTGCAAGAGCAAAGTGATTAGAGCATCGTAAGACCTTTGGTCCAGTTCTGCCACTTTAATGTTGAAAAGTACTTGGAGTCCAACCTCTTTGACGCCTTTCGCATTCCCTGAAACAGTTTTTGCTTCCTCTGTGAACTCCGTGTGATCAGAACTTAGGCCATACTCATCATAGCACAATGGAGGTAGCAGCCCACTAGTGAGTAATGAAATCACTGTAACAGGTTGTGATTGGCATTTTCTTAAAAAGGAAAAGGTTACTGAATAGTGTAGATTAGAAAATGCCACAGTGCGCATCATGCATTGGAAGAGGATTATTTCATAAAACTTTTGTTTCACTCAAACACATTTTTGTATACATTGGGTGGGAATATATTTCTTAGTGCAGGTCAGGGTTAAAACTTTTTTGAGAAATACTTCATTATAGCATGAATCACATCATCATGTAATTATCAGTTTATAAATCTGTTCATATATATATATATATATATATATATATATATATATATATTTTACTGAGTGGCCAGATTATTATGATCTCTGAATGCATAATAATCTGGCCACTCAGTGAACTTCTCTTGAGTACCTCATTTATTTGATATCAAAGATACTATAAATCGTGCACCTGATCAGTTTTCCCCTTTGCACTGGCTGATAGAAAGCTCAGGGCAAATAGGTGGTTGATCTCCAGCAAAAGCCTAGAATACTTTTGGTACCCATTTGAGATACAAATACACTGAGTGGCCAGATGATTATGTGTTCAGAGATCATGATCATCTGGCCACTCTGTGTGTGTGTGTGTGTGTGTGTGTGTGTGTGTGTGTGTGTGTGTGTGTGTGTGTATGAATAGAGAGAGAGAGAGAGAGAGAGAGAGAGAGAGAGAGAGAAAGGCCAGATTATTATGATCTCTGATGTCAGCCATCATTCATTCGCATGCACTATATATATTTGATTTCAGCAAGGAAGGGAAAGGGAGAGAGAGAAACATTAATGATGAGAGAGAATCATTGATCAGCTGCCTCCTGCATGCCCCACGCTGAGGATCAAGCCCGCAACCTGGGCATGTGCCCTGACCATGAATTGAACCGTGATGATCTCCTGGCTTATAGATTGATGCTCAACCACTGAGCCACATTGGCTGAGCTAGGCAACACACCTCTTGAAAGAAGGAATTACATTTTGTCTTTTAATTCCTTATACCTCAGGCAGAACTGACTGACACATACTAGATATTCAGTAAATGTTTGTGGAATGAAATGAAACTCACTTGCTCTGGGCTTCATATTTCTCTTTCATAAGTTAGAATGTTACCCACGGTATCTCACAGTGTTATTGTGAATATCAGTTGAGATAATGGATGTGAAAATACTTTGTGTAAGTGCTATGTGCTTAACAAGGGTTATTGTTTGGTATGATTATTGTTACTGTTGTTGGGCATATACACCTCAGGAACTCTTGAAATTGTAACGCAGTGTTCTAAAGATGATATATTTATTGCAGTACTATTTATAGTACTGAGAGGTCCCTCTTTAGGTGTTGAGTTAGGAGACAATCCTGAACTATTCGCTATGTGCCTTTTTTTAACTTCTTATTATGGAACATTTCAACATACAAAGTAGGCACCGTAGAAGATGAACTTCTGTGTACTTATCCCCACCTTCAACAAACAGCAAGTCACAGCCAATCTTGTTTCATCTGTGTCTTCTACCTCCCCCTTCCCATATTACTGTGAAGGTGTATTTCCTTTCTCCTCCTCTTTCTTCTCCTCCTTTTCATCCTCTCCCCCCTCCCTTTGTTTTTACTTTTATAAGTATGTATAAATATTCTTGACATTCTTTTAAAATATAATCATTAAGTACAAAGAAATGTCAGTTGGTAGTTTAGACTGAAGTACCATTGTAGTGTTGTGTGAATGAGTTATGAGTTATTCTCTCACAGGAACTAGCAGGTAACCAAGATGTTGTATTTCCCAAGATTTTCATATGATGGTGACCAAGTGCATTGCAAAACAGTGGTCACATTCCAGAGCTGTAACTAGTTCTGGAGGCTCAGTTACACAATTGCCACTCTCTGTCATCTTCTGCGGGATGTGGCCTGACAGAAAAGTAAGAAGTCTGACAGATCACTTGTAAGCTTTTTAATTTTTATTTTCTATCATGTATTAGTCCTCAAGCTTTTGACCTCTAGCTAGACAACAGAGTATCCAGCTGAGACTTTGGAATGCTGTAAGCTCTGCTTTAGGACTGTATCCAGGGTTATAAAATGTCACTCAGAAGTCAGATTCCAGCCCTAACCGGTTTGGCTCAGTGGATAGAGCGTCGGCCTGTGGACTGAAGGGTCCCAGGTTCGATTCTGGTCAAGGGCATGTACCTTGGTTGTGGGCACATCCCCAGTAGGGAGTGTGCAGGAGGCAGCTGATCGATGTTTCTCTCTCATGATGTTTCTCTCTCATTGATGTTTCTAACTCTCTATCCCTCTCCCTCTCCTTCTCTCTTCCCCTCTGTAAAAAATCAATAAAATATATATATTTTTAAAAAGAAGTCAGATTCCACTTAGAAGAAAAGAATTTGTAAAACAGTAAATAAGAATCACTTATGGGGTTCATTTTTAATTGCTGTATCTTGGTTTTCATAATTGTGTGGTTCAGACTTGAATATAATACCAATACAAATAATTTAAAACCCTACAGATATTCAATCTGTCAAACACTTTATTTATGTAGAATTTTTGTTTTGATTTTTTTACAAGGTATTGCTAAGTTTTGCTCACTGCAACTATTAAATGGTGAGTAACTTTGCATGTTCCCATTATTTCAAGGTTTTTATGCATTCCTGAAAGTAATTTTCTAAAATAAAATGAATATAAATTTACTTTGAGTTTAAAATATTTCAAGCCATATTTGCACTAATACAAGGAGATTGCCCCATGCCCAAATGGGGAGGGTTGTGGGCCAAGAGTAACAGAGATGGAGGAGGTGAAACTCATGTGGTCAGTGACATGACTCCCAAAACGTGGATCACAGAGGAGGTCAGTTTCTAGATGTCCGGACCATTCCCCAGGCCTCCCCTGCTGGACACCCAGAAATCTCCTTTCCGTCATTCATTCCCTACATCTAATGAATAGATCTTTACGGGTTATTTATTTAGAAAAATCTCTTGGTTTCAGCTTTTCCATTCCCATGATCAGGGCATCAGTTCTGATCTTTATCAGCATGCCTCTGGACTATAATTGCAGTTGAGAAGAAATGGACTAATGCATTTTGACCTTACAATTAATCCCTGCAGCAATCCTGGGAGGTTGGAAGTTATCCGAATCTTTTTTCAGGTTGTGAAAACTGGCCAAGCTCTTTCAAGTATGTTATATTGTTAAGGAAATGTCCTTGCTCTGAGTCTTTCTTCCCCGTAATGCATTTTATACAAGAATACCAAGATAGTCTCCTTAAAATGTAATTGTAATATACACTGAGTGGCCAGATTATTCTCATCTCTGAATGTATAATAATCTGGCCACTCAGTGTATATTCTATGTAATAAAAGGCTAATATGCAAATTGTCCCCTCGACTAGGAGTTCCACCAGCAGGCAGGCCAGCCAACCGCCCATGTCCTCTCCCCCTGGCCAGGCTGGCCGGACCCCACCCATACACGAATTCATGCACTGGGCCTCTAATACACACACACACACACACACACACACACACTGAGTGGCCAGATTATTATGATCTCTGAATGCATAATAATCTGGCCACTCAGTGTAATAACTTACTTAATAAAACCTACAATTATTGATGTAACACTTTACAAATTACCAGGGATTTTTCATGTTTGAGCTCATTCTACACAAACTCAACCCATGAGATTAATATTATCTCCTATTACGACCTTGTTCGGGTCGTAATGACTTCTATTTCCCATCAAAGCAATCATAAGCTCTTAATTTTGATGACATTCCACATTTTACTAGTATGCTATGGCTCTGTTTTATCCCTTTAATCATATATCTCAATGTCAGCTGGTTTTAGCTTTAGCCGGGTGAACTTCCTTATAGTCCTCTTCAGGTACCATCCTCATTTCCTCCCTAAAGTCTACTCAAGACAAAGCACGCCCCCACCTCACCCACCTTTGCCCACCCTGTTCTCTCATTTAAACTCTAGTCCTGCAGTGCCCACTCCAAGTCCTACCTTTTCAAAGAGGTCTTCCCCAGAAATTTTCGTCTTTCTGTTTTTTCTTCTTGATTTCCTTTGTCACATATGTTTGCCCTTGAATATAATTGAAAGTTCCTCCTACCTATAAAAGTAATATATGCTTCGCCTGGCCAGCATGCCTCAGTGGTTGAGCATCGATCTATGAACCAGGAGATCATGGTTCAATGCCAGTTGGGGCACATGTGTCAGGGTCGCGGCCTTGATCCCCATTGTGGGGCATGTTGGAGGCAGCTGATCAGTGATTCCCCCTCATCATTGATGTTTCTATCTCTCCTCTTTCCTCTCTGAAATCAGTAAAAATATATTATTTCTTAAAAGCAATATGTGCTTCATGTTAAAATATTATATAAGATATTTGAAAGTAAAAAGGTAACCTCTGACTTGCCAGTCCTAGTTTATAGACGTACCCACCATTGTGTGTCTTTAGAGTTCTGTTTCTGTGCATAAACAGGACCGTTCATGGACGCATATATGCGGAAACACCTGTTGACAGACAGGGAGATAAATATAGATTTATGTTTTATACACAGATACCGTCCTACAATTGGTTTTTCACTTGACAGTATATCTTGGAATTTTTTCATGTCAGTGAATATGGTATAAGGGATTTCATTCAAATATCTCTCTTTATTGCCTCAAATTGTTTCATGTCAAATTATTTCATGCATATACATCTTATCTCCCTTCACAAAATGAAAATGGAAACTCTTCAAGGGCAGGACTACTAATCACATATTCATTGTCTTTTCCGTTCCTTTATTCTTTACTCTTTCTGCGTTTACTGCATATTTCACATTTGTGTTGTAGGAAATGAAAGATGTTTGCCTTTTATAACCCCTAAGGAGTTAGGACTAGTGGATAAGAATCTAATTTTATCCACATAACTGTAACATAAGGGAGAAATTGAGAAGTGACACAGATTTCTGTTACTGGAAATATGGCTAGGTAGGTTATTTGTTTTTTGTTTTAAAATACACTTTTATTGATTTAAGAGAGGAAGGCAGAGGAAGAGAGAGATAGAAACGTACATCAATGATGAAAGAGAATCATTTACCGGCTGCCTCCTGCACACCCCCTACTGGGAATCAAGCCTGCAACCCAGGCATGTGCTCTTGACCGAATCAAACCTGGGACTCTTCAGTCCATAGGCTGACGCTCTATCCACTGAGCCAAACCAGCTAGGGCTAGGTAGGTTATTTGAACAATCCTCTTGCTGAAAATAACTGGAACTGTTGAATATGTATAAGAAGATATCCTCAGAGCAAAAAAGGGCTGAAAAGAGAAGAAATTAGAGGCCAAACTTGAAGAAAAGTGAGAGTTCAGAGAGGCTTAGAGAGTGGAAGCCGCTTTTGCCTTGAGGGCATTTGCTGATGTAGGCAAATTTGAATATAAGTAGTAAAACTGCAGAAAACTAGGAAATGGTTACCATAAATTTCAGAATAATGGTTTTAGAGGGGGTGGTTTCTATTTCTGGGATACTCCGAACTTTCTACGTACTGACCTAGTGGTAGTAGCTATCCTGGGCCATTTGTTTTCTAAACTGAGCATATTTATTTTATGTGCTTTTCTATACACATGTTATAATTTACAACTAAAAGGACAAGTTATGGGACAGTATACTAGTAAATAGTATCATCCCACACCTGTGTGCATGTGTATGTGTGTATTATATAAATGGGATGTGTGACATAAATTTTACATGTTGATATAACAAATATATAAATTTATGTTTATGTGTAAGTGTGTGTGTGTGTGTGTGTGTGTGTTTCATACAGAGAAAAAGGTCGGAAGAGTATTCACAAACTACTGAGGGCATCCTTGAGAGGCAGAAAAGGTTTGAGGAGTAGCAAGGAAGGAACTTACATTTTGTGCTTCAAAAGTAACTGTTGTTAATTTTTCTAAATAATCATTTTTATTTAGTATGCTTTTAAAAGTCTGATTTTAAAAAGATGTGGCTTCTGTCTCGGCCCCTGAAACCTCCTCTAGCACACTCCATGCCACTTGGATCAGTGCCTTTAAAAAATCACATGTCGTTCCTTTGCTGGATTATAATCTCTTAAAGGGAGCAGGATGGTGTCATGTGTATGTTTACATGTCTTGTACTTAGTAAATGCTGGTACTCAGTAGAGGGTGTGTAAATACTAGAGGAAAATGAATGAACAAATGTACCTTAAGAAGAACCTAGGTCTTAGGCATCCAAGCAGATACAACCTTTCCTTAGAGGTTCTTGTTATATATTTTGAGAATTATTTTGTGCCTGGCACAGCAGTGGGCATAAAGTTGGCACAGTGAATACAGGTTGATTTGAATTTGACTGACACTTTGTGGAACCTGTAGGCAAATGTGGAGTCTGCTTTGCAGTGCCCCCTCTGAATCCCAGAAAACAGGAAAGGGAAAATACTCTCTAAAAATTAAACTGAGAAATGAACACGTACCTAACAAATTCAATCCAAGAGGAAGACTCCTTGGCAGTAAGACTTGACTATAACTAATTGAGGGTATTCACATCTTACACACACACACACACACACACACACGCACACCCCCCCCCCCAAATCTCCATCAGAAGAGCACTTTCTCTGCCTCCAAAGCAGAGAAAAGCAAAAGCTGTTAATGTAATTGTCACGATACCTTGCAAAGCACTCTCTGACCAATAGCCCCTGCCGGTTGAGGCCAGCACCCGCGCTGCCTGGCAGGCAGGTAGCCCTGTGTGAGCTGCAGAGCCTTATGCCATTTGCACTGGAATCCTGCAATGGACTCCGCTCGCCCGCCTCCATATGCACCCAGCTTCCCTCTGGCAATTGGCCTTCCCACGACGATAATTCACTCAGGCCAATACCGACATCAGTGTACCCCATTCCTCTGTTAGTCACTGTTAATAATAAAGTCGCTTTCTTTCTTTTGTTTTTATTTTATACATCAGTGTCTTGTGAGTTTTGTTAGCATGAGTCTGCATACCTGGGTGCAGTCAGTGAGGCCGGGTATCAGTCTGCAAGGCTCATCAAGGTAGATGCTACCTTGTGGGCATCTGTTGGAGTGGCCTGCTGTCCTCCTGCTCCATGTCTCCTGTCCATTCCACACTTCACGAGAAGTCTTCTCAGAAGTGGTGTGTTGAGAACATCTTAATAATGTGCACATTTCAGTTAGAGAGCACCATATATTAACTCAGTGCAATATATCCTTTTCCTCTGGTGAGTATTATTTGTTTGGCTTTGCAAATTTCACACCTGTATAGATGAATGGAAAAATATACTATAGATGCCCTCCAAAGACTCATTTCCCTTTCTGCTTCTCAGCCTCTTGTGGCTTCGCTTCTGCTTCTCATCTCATTGTCAGCCTTGATCCTGGCACCATACTCGGTCACTTCCTAACCTGGTCTCTCTTGCAGCAGGGAAACGTAAAGAAGATGGAGGACACAGTGAGGTGGACAAGATTAAGGATAAGGATGCAAGTAGAGCAGGCAATGAACGAGGTTATAGAATTTTTTCTTCCATTCTCATTGTCCTCTCTTTCCTCAAACACTTGCATTTGAAAGGGTTTCAGACCCCACACTGCTGCAGAAACAATAAAGCACACATTCTCAACGACATATTCAACTGGTCTGTGAACACAACCGGCCTTGCACCAGATTTCAAGAAATCATGAACATGTCTCCTTGCCAAAAAGCACATCAGAGTAGATAATGGCAAAACCCTCAGTGAATCCTGGAATTTTTAAAAAATTAACTGTTGCATCAAATAAGTCGACTATGTAGTGAAATTTTTAATCAGCAGTTTTTCCCCTTTCTCTTCTATTCTTCCTCTTTCACTCCAACCTCCAGCCAGAATAACTGACTATTAAATTTCACCATAAATTTACCAGGAATTTACACAGGGTAATCCTCAGTTGTCACTATGATTTGAAATAACCTCTCTTCTATTCATAGATTAGGACCTCACCAAAATTTCAGATAGGATAGGTAAATATAAAATCTTGAAAAGACTTTTTTTTTTTTTTTTTTTTTTACAAACTTGGTTCCTAAAAACGATTGTTTAAACAATCACAGTTAGGTTCGTTTATACAGTTGGAATTCTGCAGCACAGTAAGACACTGTTGGATTATTAGTATGGCTAATAAATAGCTGAGGCCTCTATCCCTGTGTCACTGCTGGCTCCCTGTGTTGTGACGTGGCACTGAATTGCTAGACAGGTGGTTACGGACCATTCTTGATTATTTAGGTGCTGATTAACCAATCAGTGAGTTCTTTAGGCCTTTTGACCAAATTTCACCATTGTTTGGCTTTCATTTTCTTGGGGTGAAGGGTGATGCTAAGGAGGACAGGGTCCCAGTTTCATCCCCAGGTGAGCAAGGTTTATTTCACACCAGAGACTCTTGGATCACTAGCTAACTGTGTGGAAGTTAGGCTAGGTAGCATCTAAACGCTCAAAACCAAGCCTTGTACCACTGCTGAAGTACTCACCCCCGCTTAGTGAACTAGTAACAGCTGCCTATGGTACGAAAGTTAGCATTTCCTAAAGCAAACCAGGTATAGTATGTTTATGCTGACGTAAGGAATTCCCAAAAAGGGAAAAATCCTATTCGCTTCCTTCATTAAATGTTTAATTAAGGGTGAGAGGATCAACAGTCATCAACATTTATAAAAAATACCCACAACTCTCAAAACTACCAGTAATTTTCAGAACTTTCATGCCTCTTCTCATTTTACCAAAGTACATGCTATATTGTCAAGATTCCTGCACATGGGGAAGTCCATGGACTGCTCTAAATAAAGACAGAGGAGTAGAAGGAGCCAGAGAAAGATGGTCACCTGAGAAGCAATGCGTGTTTGCCCCTCTCCCTGCCCATCCTTTCCCATCAGCCAGGCCATGGCCTTCCTCTTCCTTTTTCTCCTGTTGAAGGTCAGAGTCTAGACCGGTACTCACTGGTCAGAGCTAAAAAGACAGCCAGCTCAGTAGCACAGACTATCCTGCACTTGGGCAGCGTTATGACAAGCTGAAGTTTGCAGTTTTCAAAATTATACAGAGATCTTCAGACACAGGTCCTTCGTGACGAGCCAGCCTCTCACCCACTGGCTGCCCAAGGGCCCAGTATACAATGGCAGAGTAGACCCAGCTCCTTTTCGCTCTCTGTTCTGCCTTTCTAAATCCTTTTTCTGGCATCATCTGTTTTTCTTTAGTCTTCCTGGAGCCCCCTAACTCCTCTGATTCTTGTCCCTTTTCAATAAAAGGTTTACCATACGTGTTGTTTTCATTAAATCAATCCCTGTGTGCATGTCTGTGTGTTATGTGTGTCTGCCTTTTGTTTTTGTTAGTTTGTAATACACTTTAGAATATTCTCTTCTAACCAAATAAATCCCAGCAGTAACTTTTCAGATTATGGACTCTTCAGGCAGTCTGAAAACTACCCTCAAAAAAATGTATAAACACATACAATGTTGGGTACAATTTCATGGCGTTCATGCACTCTCAGTGCCTATTTATGGATCCCAACTGGGTTCGGAATTCCTGCCCCAGGATGGAATTCCAAAGTTACCTCCTTTCTTGGTCACTGGTGATATTTGAAAACATTCATTCACCAGGTACTCATTGAATGTCTACCGTGTGCCAGGAACTACAGGGCACTGGGATACAGGGAAGAGGACAGTGTCGTTGAGGAGACAGACGAGTATACAGTTAGGACACAGAATATGCAGTGGCAGGAGAAGTACAGCAAACCTGGAGAGCACAGAAGATGAATGTTTAATTCAGCCTTGGGGCATCAAGAGAGTTCTAGATGTGTGTGTTCTGTGGAGAAATTTGGATTTGATTTTAAAGGGCCTTAAGTTGAGGAATGATAAGAACTGATCTGTGACTACTGGAAAAGTTAACTCTGACTGTAGCATGGAGAATGGGTTGGGGGAAGCAGGACGGGAGGCTGGGAGACTTTGGTAGTAAGCCTGGTGACAACAATAGTGATTTTAACCAAAGTACTGACAGTGTGGATGATAACCGCTGCTGTAGAGCCTAAGACCACCGGAAAACACAGATATTTACATTACGATTCATTAACAGTAGCAAAATTACAGTTATGAAGTAGCAACAAAAATAATTTTATGGTTGGGGGTCACCACAACATGAGGAACTGTATTAAAGGGTCGCGGCATTAGAAAGGTTGAGAACCACTGGTCTAATGAGAGATGTGGCTGCTGGGAGAATGTGTCTACGTAAACGGTATTCGGGAACGTGGGTGACAGTTGGAGATAGGAAGTGGATGCATGGCTCAGGGAGTGTAGGTGGATGAGAGGAGAGGAGGGCTGAGCCTTGGACGTGATGAAACGGTGGAGACAGAAGAGGAACTGACGAGACAGCCAGGAGTGTGTGAAGAACGTAAAGCAGGTTCCACGGGGGAGCCAGTGGAGCAGACGGGAGGGTTACAGTGGCAGCAGCAGGCGGCCTCAGGTGTATCGGAGGGGCCTCTGGTTCGAGACGATGACCTGGGCTTACACATTAAACTTCACACGTTCACCACCATCTCAGCTAAAGGGCTCAGGGTGGTCAGCAGAAACTACTGAAGAGAATTTATGCCATGTGAATTACATCTCAATAAAGCTGTTGTTAAATAAAGAGAATAATGATGAAAATCCACTCTTACACACATTCTAGCAAATTGTCATTTCAAAAATGAATTAATTATAAGCATCAGATGTGGGGATGGGGTGGGGTGCAGTGAGGGAGATGTTATGCACCAGAGGAGGAGGGTAAGTTTGAATTCAGTCACTTTTAGTAGCCCTCTGTGAAAACAGTGGCTCATTGCCTTAGCTCTTAGAGAGGAAAGGGTTGTTATTCGGATTTTACAGCCAGATGAGGCATCTCTTCTTGAAAGGGCAACAAAAACATTCTCTTTGACATTGAATGACTCTCAAAATATCCCTCTCTTGTGTTCACCCTAAGAAAAAAATACATATGCAAAGACATCCTAACAAGTAATAAGAATAAAGAACCCAGTAAGGGAAAGAAATTGTAAATAGAGGATTTTTAAGTGGTATGGAATTAATAGTAAATAACAGTTGTTAATATAGTAGTAATCCAGACGCTAATGGCTCCTCAAAAAAGAATAATGTAACAGACTAACAATAATAGGGATCTGTGATCAGTGTTTCAACAGTTTGGCAGAAGGAAGGTGGAAGAGCGCAAGGGAACTCCAAAATGCTGGTGTATTATTATTGGTGCCCGTAAGGAAGGCAGGATAAAGAAAGTGTAAAGTTAAGCAGCGCTAGTGTAGAAATAGGGTGAATAACTCCCCAACCAATTGACTAAGAGTTGTGGGGAGGACTTCTTAGCCAAACTGACAAAAATAGAATTAAAAGAAAGGATTTTCCTCCCCAAAGTACAAATTCTAGACATACTCATTTTTCTTTTTCTTATAAGTTAAGAACACTTTCACTTAAAACTACATATGTGAAATTTTAAGTCAAATACTAACAATGAAACCTGGTAGCATATTGAAAGAATGGTCAATCTGATCAGTTCAGATTTGCTTCAGTAATGGAGTATTTGTGTATCTTTAGAAAACCAGTACTATGTCAATCACATTGAGAGATCAAAGGAGGAAAGCCTTTTTCAGCCATTTATTCCCATGGGCCAAGCATCACTCTGGTGGTCCAGCGGTGAACCGTAACAACAAATTCCTTTCTTTGTGATACTTAAGGGAGAACATTAAGAAATAGACAGCTAGCGTAATAATCGCAAATACAGTTTTGTTGTATGATAGATTTTCAAATCAGTGGGGAAAAGTTGGTTTATTCAAGAAATTATTTTGGAACCATTGGCTAATGATTTAGTGACTCTTAACCCAAAATGTATACGTTAAAATACATCCCAGATGAATTAAAGATTTTATTTTTAAAAGTTGAAACTGAATATGAGGAGCTGTAATCAGGGAATACTTGCATTACCTCATTTCTGTTAGACCTTTTCAATCATGGCAGAAGGGGAAGTTCTTGGAAAGATTTGAGCCAAAGGATAATGTCGCTCAGTTTCTGAGGTAAGGACAAAAGGGCTTCAAACTTAGACAGTCCACAAAGCATAACATGTTTGGAAGATGTATTAGAAGGTTACAAAGAACTGAAACTTCAAGGGGTAAAACCCAACATCATTACTGACACATCAGAGTTTGCAGCCAAAGTCCAGCTGTGCTATTAAGACTCATGGACGTTTTCTCAGTGGTTCCAGCAACCTAGATATTCTGATGCTTATCTGCCTCGTGTAATACATAAAACACGTCTGAAGTGGGTGCAGATGGTATTTTACTGGTAAAGATACAGAGAGCAGAACCAGCTCAGTACTTGCCTGAGGGCACCCAGCTAATAATTGGCAGAGCCAAGGTCAAACCCAGTCTAGTGCCCACGTCGGCTCTCCTGGCCATTGTGCTGTACTGAACATGGCTGCTAACTTTCTGACTTGTACTAGAGTTCTCAAGAAACAGGTTCCTGAAGGTGAATTCAGGGAGGGGAAATTTTAACTTAATTTGTCTGAATAATAAGTTTGGATGATAGCTTATCAACTCACAGCTGGAAAGTCCACTTGGAGTTGTGAGGAATCCTCTTCTCACCTCCATCCCGTTTTTGCCAGATCTTCATGGGGAGTGTCTGCAACTCAAATTTCATTCAGTTACCAGGATTACTTCCAGAAAATCACTTTGAAGTATTTTTGAGCTAAATAGTTCCCTGTTTACTCCAAAACAAATGAGTGGGCTTTGAATGCCACACGTGTCACCAGCCTGCATTTACAAGGCTGGCTTTTCTCCACTTGTGACTGGGCGGGCAAAGCAGTTTGATCAGCACAGCCTCCACCAAGTTCTCTTCCCCCCACGTAGGTTAGAAGGCAGAGGCCATCGAGCAAGAATGCTCAGTGTTGATGGTCATCAGAATTTTTAAGAAAGAAAAAAAAATCCCAAATCTACCATTTTCATATTTTAAGTTCGCAATATTTATCTCTTATTTTAAACATTAAAGGCAGGCTTGAGATTTTTTTAAAGTTTATTTCAAGGTGACATGAACTTTTATTTTTTAAAAAATATATTTTATAGATTTTTTACAGAGAGGAAGAGAGAGGGATAGAGAGTTAGAGACATCGATGACAGAGAAACATCAATCAGCTGCCTCTTGCACACCCCCTACTGGGGATGTGCCCGCAACCAAGGTACATGCCCTTGACAGGAATCGAACCTGGGACCCTTGAGTCCGCGGGCCGACGCTCTATCCACTGAGCCAAACCGGTTTTGACTGAACTTTTAAAAACATTGAGAGACATTCTGTGTGTTTGCTTATTGGTATGGAAAGGTAAAGATGCACACAATGCATTTTTCAATAAAGCATATCCTTCTCCAACCTCTTGAACTTTCTAGCCCTCTATTTTTTTAAAAAAAATCATTCTGAAAAGGATTGAAATACTGATACTATTGAATTTCTATTTATCCCTCTGTTTTAAAAAATGAGTTTGGTGTATCTCTGTTAACATAGCTATGGAAATAATTGTAGCCTAGCTTGGCTGGTGTAGCCCAGCTGTTGAGCATCGACCCAGGAACTAAGAGGTTACCAGTTCAATTACAGGTCAGGGCACATGCCAGTGTTGCGGGCTCAATCCCTTATGGGGGGCCTACAGGAGGCAGCCGATCGATGGTATTTCTCTCTGATATTTCTATATCTCTACCTCTCTCCCTTCCTCTCTCTCTAAAAAAAATGAATAAAAACGTATTTTTTAAAAAAATATTTGTAACCTAAAAGCCCATTATTTTTTTTATTGTAAGTGAACATTTATTAACTAAAATAATCTACTTTTACTTGTTTCACTTTTATTCTCATGAATTTAGGTTTGTCTGAAGTTATTGTAGCTATTTCTTCTTCTGATTCTCACTTATTTTGTCATGTCTTTTCCAACCATTTCTTAGTTTTTATATTTTAAATCAGTCTGAATCCTGATCTTTAAATAGTGATGTTTATGTTGACAGTTGATAACAATGTTAATTATAATATTAATATTAGTCTACATGTAGTAAATGTTTATGTATATGTATTACAATAACACAGCATGCATAATGTGATCTATTTTTATAAAATAGATTTAAACCTACGATATGCCATATGGGAAATTATCTAAAAGGATATATACACAGCTATTGATAGTGGTTGGTTATCTTTGATGGTGGGACTATCAGTGGTTTAAATGTTTATTTATGTGTATATTCAGAGTTTTTATAGTAAAAATGTATTATTTCCATAATAAAAAAGTTTAAATAATTACAAAGGGAGTAAGGCAGTCTGCGGTAGGACAAAGTAGACACATGTCAGTAGCTATCTTATTTATATACCAGCCATGCCCATTGGGAAGTATAGCAAAATAAGCAAACAGTTTCATTCTAAATAATAACCTGACACAAAATGCCCAGAGAGGAACTTAAGAAATGCGTAGATCTTTTCCAAAAGCAGACATTTGTCTGAGGTACTTGAAACAATAGAATGTTAGGTCACGGATTCAATAATAAGACACTGATTTTTTACGTGGGAGAGACTTCAGTATGTTTAAATACTAATACAAAAGAGAGAAAAGTTCACATTTTCGCACAGTGTAAGGAATGATTTTTCTTCAAGTAGAATCAGTAGCATTTGGTGCTTGAGTAGATACAGAGCTTGAGTAAGAGCCAGAAGATAGTAATATTTCCAACTTACATTCCTGGGAAGAAGATGATCTCCTTGACTAATAATAGCAATGTTAGCACTACACAGTGTGATAATTATTTTCATGTGTATTGATTTGATCTTACCACCATCTGAAAGTTACCGATATTAATCCCACTTTTTAGATAAAGAAACTCAGGCTTTTTTTTTTTTTTTTTAAATAGAAAGGAATGGAGAGAAAAACATTTTTGTTGTTCCACTTATTTATGCATTCATTGGTTGATTTATATGAATCATATGAAATATATGAAATATATATATGAAATATATATATATATGATATATATATATATATATATATATATATATATATATATTTCAGAGAGAACGGGAGAGGCAGAGAGAGAGATAGAAACATCAATGATAAGAGAGAATCATTGATTGGCCGTCTCCTGCACACCCCCTATTTGGGATAGAGCCCGAAACCCAGGCATGTGCCCTTGACTGAAACTGAACCCGGGACCCTTCAGTCCGCAGGCCAACACTATTCACTGAGCCAAACCAGCTAGGACACATTGGTTGATTCTTTAATGTGCCCTGACCTGGAATCAAACCCAAAACCTTGGTGTCTTGAGATGAGGCTCTAACCAATTGAGCTACCCAGCCAGGTAAGAAACAGCCTTTTATAAGCAATGTTAAATGAGTTCCCAAGTTCTGACAGGGGCTAAGTGTCAGCTGTGGTTTGAACTTACCAGCAGACCCTTAGTCTAAAGACTTTTCCCCCTTCGGTGTACTACACTGGACTGCCACCACAAGGCACGATCCCGGAACGGGAAGCAGGCTTGGGTTAGGACAGTGAGTGTGGCTTCTTTAACGTAGGGACTAAGTTTAAGAGATTGATACAATATCCGTTTGGAGGTAAATCATTGGAAATATGGTCTGGAGTCTGGGGAAAGAGCTCAAGACATACTTAGGGGTGCCATCAGGAATCCCTTGTAGCCTTGGAAATAGATGAGATTGTTTGCGGGGGTGGGGGTAGTAATCAGCAAAAAGAGGAGGAATCAGAGAGAGTACTCAGCATTGTGCCTGGAAAATGGTACTCACTATTGTTTCCTGGATTGCCTTCTCAGATTAGAATTAAACAACTGTCCTCCAGGGTGTCACCATGTCTAAATAAGGCTCACTGACATCCAGATGAGGGGAATACGTAGGGAGTTTATTTACACCATGTGAGCTCCATGCTCCCTTGTCCTGAAGAATGTTAATGTGTTATCTGATAGAAAATCTGAATTAGCAGGTGTACACAGATGGTGAATTTTTTTTTGTGCCCAGCCCACAGCCTTGCTTATAGTAGATACATAGTGAAGTACTGATTGATGACAACTAACCCCAAGGGGCAGGCTTCTCTTTGGCTCTACACAAAAAAAGATGCAGTCTTTGTGGATGGGTGTTGGGGGAATTCCTGCAGTGTGTCTCAGATGGATCTCTTTAGGGGGTGTGTGTGTGTGTGTGTGTGTGTGTGTGTGTGTGTGTGTGTTTTACTTTCTACTTTATCTCTGATATCAGGGGATTTTGTGGTTTCTCAGATGTTGTGCTGGGTAAGAAGTAGTAACTGCATAAACATTGGGTAGGGAGTGCCGATAGTGTCATAAATATACCTCTTAGTTTTTCTTAAAAAACCATCATCTGTTAATGGAGTTGCCAAATTAGTATTGAGCCTTCCCCCCAGAAAGCTTACGAAGAAGTCATATAGGCTGTCTGGTTTACAAGGTAATTACATTTAGGATATTACATTTTCTAAATGTTACACCACACAAAGAATTCTAAGAAAAATAATACATTCCTTTGGGGAAAACTGGTTTTATTTTTTGTAGTCATAGTCATAATTTCTCCTGTAAGATTATTTAGTTTTGGAAGCTCCTTAGCAAAACGAGAAGAGATTAAATATTTTCAGTTTCTAAAGCTGTAATTAGGTATCTCTGCAAATTAGCAAACTAATTTATTCTTTCTTTTATGTAGTCAGAATTCAACTTTTAAGAGTAGGCTTTTATTTGATCCTAATTGTCAAATTATTTCATTTTCTTGACTTTAATAATTACCTTTAATAATTCAAACTCAAGTACCTTTGTTGTTCGCATTTGTGTCTCATTTACAGATTTCTGATAACTAAGGTCCTACGCAGTCTTTCATATTCTGGCGAATGGCTAGATGCACGTCGGTGCGTAGTACTTGAGCCACCAATGTGCCATGAACCTTCTACGAAGCCATGTAGTGCACCCTCAGATCGCCCAGCTACCATGGGACTCAATTTGCAAAAGTAAATAGTGTCCCTTTTAAAAAGAAAACAAAATTAGCAATACTCATCATTCAGATTCTGAGGTTTGAAAGACACTGAGCAAGTAAATAGTATAAACTGCCCATGTATAGCAAATTCTGAATCATTGCAATTTTTGTATAACTGACCCACATAGATGCTTTGCTGTATTCTTTTGCTTATACGCCACAGGGCTTGTCCCTCCCGTTTCTAAAATGCTTTAAGACATTAGGTCTTACCTTTGAGCCTTAATCCTCTTGCTGGTCGATGGGCTAAGTTGTCTGGAACCTCCTTGGTGCGAGGGGCGGGCACACCGTGAAGGCTGTGAGTGCAGTTTGGTGCAGGAGTGGATCCGCTTATTCCGCAGACACATGCCTTGTTCGTGACTCCAAAAGAGCTCAGCGTTCAGTAGAGAAGTGTGGAGGTTTTACAGCACGGCCCCTCAGATTCTTTGACCCTCCTCCCATGGGAAGGTGGGGTTCTGCCTCCTCCCCTTGATTCTGGGTTTTGTGTCTGCTTGACCATAAACTATGGCAAAATTTTATTCAGTTTCTGGACCCAGAGCTTAAGAAACTTAGCAGTTTCCACTCCTGCCTCTTGGGGACACTCACTTTTAGAGCCATGCTGTGAAGAGACCTGAATTGCTGGTGTGTGTCTGTGGGGGTGGGAGGTGGGGGGAGGCCCAGGTGGAGAGGAACTGTCAGCCGCATCCACTGCCAGCTCTCTGAGCCGCTGGAAGGAGAGCTCCAGCTCTGGAAAGCTGCCCCGGCCACACGGCCGTGCGTGGAGCAGGACAGGCCCCGCTCACCCAGCCCTGCCCAGATTGCAGGTTCATGAGCAAAGAAATGACTGTGTGCTAAGCCACCAAGTTCTGTTGCCAAAACAAGAAGGTAGACACATAATGAGCAATTTGGAAGCATGTAGACGTAAGATGACAGGGAGTGTAGTGAGTATCACAGCAACACTGAGCAGACACCTAATCCTTCCTCCAGTGCCAGGGAAGACTTCCTCAGTGACGTGACAAGTGGACTGAGTCTTGAGTGAGTGAGTGAGTGAGGGCTAGCCAGGGGGCGGGGGCAGGAGGTGTTCTGGGCAGGAGGGCCCACAGTGTGGTCAGAAGCAGAGGCAGGGTAGAGAGTTGTTCCATTTACAGACTAGGAAGTGTGAATCCCTGGTGTTGTCATGGTGACTGCTGGTAAGTGGCTGAGATAAAAATGGAGATCAGATCTTCTAATGCCTAAGTTTTGTCAGTTGCACCACCTACCTACAGTTTTGGAGCTGAAACTCCATTGGGTCCTACAACCCAACCTCTCCTTTTAGAAATGAAGCAATTGAGGCAGCAGCCTGGTGAGGCGACTGGGTGGTCTGGGAGCCAACTCTGAGGTGGAGATTAGGGTGCAGAAGTTTGTGGGGTGTGCTTGGAATCAACAGCTGTGGGAGGGGAGGGGACAGGACTGGGCAGAGGTGACAAGTCAAGTGGGGAAGAGACAGTCTCAGCAGAAGCTTCAGCCAGGCCTTTATGTCATCAACCAGCCATGGGGTACTGCTCACCCCAGGAAGGCCGTGATCTGAGACTCTCTAGCTAAAGCAGTGCCCAGAGAGGGCTGAGAGCAGACGACTTTCTGCCATCAGCACTCCTGGCCATTTCATTCCTGAGTACCGTCTGGAGGGCACCTCACCATGGACTTTGGAGTTATTCAGACATGGGTTTAATCCAACTCTGCCACTTCCTAGCCGCTCAGTAAGCTAGTTATGTTAGGGGGAGTCTGGATAACTTCTTTAACCCTCAGGATGCTCTTCTATAGCATAGGAAAAGTAATATGAACACTAAGCCTTGGTTTCCTTATTTGTAAAATGGGAAGAATAATTTTACCATCCTTTTGGGAAGGTTGTTAGAGGATCCAGTGAGATCCTAAAGTTTCCAAAGTACCCAGTTTTAGAAAATTAGTTGTTATCGAACTATATGTAAAGTGCCTCGTTCAATGCCAGATACATAATATTTGCCACGAAAGTTGCTCAATAAATATTTCATTAAAAAATGTTCAGTGACTTTCTAGAGGCCAAGGTCAGTGTCAAAGCAAGAGCTAGAACGCATCCGACTTACACTACTCTTAGGTTTGGGTTTCAAATTAAGGAATGTGGGAGGAGATGTCTCCATGGCGAGTCAGAGTGTGTTGGGAGGGAGTGGGTCCCTGAACGCGACGTTACCTGGGACAGCCTGATTCCTTAGGCTACACCTCTGGTGTCAGCCCAGCGTGAGCACGTGTTTTTCAGAAGAGAACCACAAAGAGAAAATTAAAGATGAAATCATCTGAGTAGTAGTGCTGCACCAAAACAGCACTGTTGCAAAAGGATGATTATAGGTGGGAACAGGTTACTTTGATTCATCGGGGAAATATACATATTCCCAATGATGTGAGTATGCAAAATAAATAAATTTATTAATTATTGTATTATTTTCCGTACAAGCACTGTAATCCTACTTTTGCCCACCCACGTATATACACATATACATGACTGTACTTTTGTGCATCTTCACAGATCTGATTGTTTTCCCAGCAGATTTAGATTCTAGTCCTGCTGGCTCCCTCACTCAGTGGATGTTGACCCAAGGACAATTCACACACTCTCTCTGGGCTGGAGTATCCTCTCTAAAGTGAGGATTTGGATCAGCGCCTTCATGTTCTATCCTGGCATGATTCTTTCATTCCCAGTGTACCCTACAGCACAGATTTAAGGCAAAACCTGGCTCTGTTATCCTACAGATAAATGCTTATTTCACGTGGACCAAGGAGCATGATGTGTTGAGCGAAGCCTGCAGAGGACAGTGTTCAATGGCTCTTGCTCAGAGGCCCTGACACCTACCTTTCAGTGCAGGAGAGAAAAATCACTTTTCTGTGAGTCAACCAGAGTACGCCATAGTCACCACAGAATCGTGTCCTTACCTGCTGTTTTTTGTGTGGAATCATCCAGGTTTGTTGTTTAACATTTACTGACAGTCACTCTTGTGCTGGATACTGTGCGGGGCAAGCTTCTGCAAGCTGCACCCCAGTTGCATCAACCGAGGGAGAGAATGGAAAGGTGATGGAGTGCACAGGTTGGAAATGCGAGACTTCTTGTTTTCTGTTAGCAAGGTTGTTAGTCTCAATCCAGTATCCTCGAGCCTTTGTGATTTATAGAGGCATCTTGTTGTTGTTTTTTCAATTTGGCTCCTTTGCTGTTCTCATGGAGTTGGGTTTATGACTTCAGTAGCTTTTGAAATTTCGGCAACTAAACTCTCATTGGAGATTCATCTCACTTAAGGCATTTTAATATAACTCTTTTATTAATATCTTGAATTCTGGGAATTGAATCTGTATACTTACTCTTTTAAATTTGTTCTTGCCTGAACCATTATACATTTTCAAAGAACAAATATTTAATCCTTACGATTTTGTAACCTAGGGATTTAAAGATTAACTCTGAAAATGGGTCAGGGAAAAACATCTACTCTGGTTTGCAGCTAATCAGGCAAGGAAGTAAAAAAAGCAACGTGGAAGCTTTTGCAAAGCGTTTGTGAAATTAGCTTTATGTAACTTTCTGAAAGCTGCTATCTGTAAAGCTGAAGTATGAGTCAAAGCTTCTTTTAGTTCTGCCACTCCTTCATCCATCCATTCATTATTATTCACCCATTCATTGTTCATCCATCCATTCACCAAATATTGCTCCAGACACTGGGGTAACAGGGATGAATAAGACGGCAGGAGCTTCCTGTGTGCCGGTCCTGTGCCAGGAGCTTTGAGACCTGGGAACCCGATGCCCACAGCTCCACAGTCTGGTGTCACAGGCTGAGCGTTGCGGGGGGTGCAGTTGTTCTCCTGCCCTCGAGTAAGCTGTGTGGCTTTAGGTGAGACCCATTCTGTGTCCATTTCCTCATCTCTGAAGTGGTATTGCTCACCCGATTTACTAAGAGCGTTGATGAAAGAATCAGATGAAATCGTGATTTTGAAAGAGCTTTGAAAAGTAGCTAGCATTACACAAAGACAAGTAGTGATCTTGTGACTGATAAGTGGTTTTGACCATTTCATTGCCTCTGTGAAAAGGGTTGAGGATGAGAACATTTCTGTTGTTTCCTGGAACTGGATCTGTATGTTTACGATGGTTCTTCCACATGTGCAACTGCCCTACTTCCTGTCCACGGGGCAGAGACTTCATAATGAGGCAGCTGGGGGGATGATAGCTGCAGCTGGCAATACTTCATCTACTGCATTAAATCAACAAATGTTAAGTGCCCAGACTGAGTGGGGAGAGGGATAAGGGCTGAGATGACTAGACTTCAAGAAGCCTAGACTTCTCCTTGGTCAGTGTGGCTCAGTTGGTTGAGCATCGTCCCGTGCACTGAAAGGTCACTGGTTTGGTTCCCAGTCAGGGTACATACCCAGGTTGCATTTCTGTACGGATCTTATCTCAAGGGCACACCACAAAATTATTGCCTTGCTTCAGACTACATTCTGTAACTCAAATTAAGACAAATGCATGAGCTGGGGTAGAGGAGGTCTATTTTTCAAGCACCATCAAATTGTAGAATGAAATAGCATTAGAGTAGCGACTAGGGATTCAGCAGCAGACCTTTTTATTTTTTAATCTAATACTATGTAGCTTAAAAAAAAATCAGCAGCATGTCTTATAAAGATTCCTACAGATTTTTCTCATGAGTGAAGTTTCTTGAGTATTAAAAATAGTCCGTGGAAGCCAGAACAAATACCACCATCCATGCTCGCGTCCTATGGGAAGAGGGTGTGTAGGACTACGTGGAGGTGTGAATGGTTCTTTGCTGTGAAGATTTTGTTTTTCTAAAGTGCGTATCACTTGGTCCTGCTATGTAGTTGGGAAGAACAGGAAACTGTTCCACTGATCACTTTCCTTACATTGATCTTGCTTCTGAATATTTTACAGGCATCCTTAAGAATTTCAGAATGAACAGCAACAACAAAAAGCACTGGGAGCTTGAGATTAGAAACAGGAGGTAAAATAAAAGAAAGCAGTAGTAGGCTTCTGTTTTTCTTTGCAAGTAGGTAAAAAAGTCGTAGGTAAAGGGAGTTGAGGACAGGGAGACAGACCTTGAAAACACTCTAGTGTTTCTTAAGAAGGACAAGGAGAAACGTTAGGAGTTACTGTGTCCCTGGAAGCATCACAGGGTAGAAACACTGGTTCAGAATAAAGGCATTGAACATTTGGTTCAAGGGCAGACAGAGTGGAAAGGGTCCCTTTCCTAAGCATGTTCTTTTATGGCTTTACTTTAGTAAGTGCAATTATGTATAGGGGCTTTCATTCATATGGTATTTTTATGGGAGTTTATGAGAAGTGAGACTGGAAGGTCAGGACTAAACTGCTGAGGGAGTTGAATGGTAGTTAAGAAATGAATAATTTATCTCGTAGGTCAGCGGTTGCCAACCTTTCAGACCTCACGGACCACCAGTAGTCTGAGGACCACCGGTTGGCAACCGCTGTTATAGGTGACATTGAACTAGAGAAGACTTTTGAGTGGGGGAGGGCCTAATCAAACTAAGATTTTTAAAAAGTTTTTTTTTTTAATACAAAAAGCCTAAAGTTTATACTTAAAAAAAGTTTATATTCAAAAAAGTTTATATATTCAAAAAATTTAATCTGGTGACATTATGAAGGAATGAAGAAACTGGATACAGGAGGGGACTAATTTGCATGTTAAACAATAAGCATTTTGAGCAGTGTTTTGATTGGTTAAGTTAGGAATGCAGGGAAAGGGTGGCTGTGATTTGTGGAAGAGGAAATGGGCATTCGTCAGTGGGACTTACATTGGTGGTTACAAGGAAAGGACCCCAGGTTTTTTATCACAAGTGCCCTAGAAAACGATCACTGCATTGCAAAAATAATTTTTAAAAGCAAAAGGAACTGTTTGGTGTGTGTGTGGGGGGGGGGGGTGGGCGGTGGTGGTGAAGGAAAAGATGGTCTATTCAAGTTCACAGGTTTTCTTGGAAGCCATAGAGTATGGTGAGCAATTAAAATGTACCCTGGGCTGTTGAGGATGCAGACTGCAATTGGGAGAAAGATCATGGCTAAAAACGAATTATTTGGAAGTTTCATATCCAGATAGAACGTTGAGGTTTTAGCAGGAGCAACACACAGGGCTGAGATGGACATGTGTGCATTGGCTCGAAGGAGGAAGAAAGGTCTTAGGAGGAATGGTCCGAGATGGAAGAGGTGCAGATCCCATAGGAGTGTGGAGGCCAGGGGAGGAAGTGATTTCAGAATGGTGTGGCCAGCAGCACAGAGCCTGCAGATCAGAACTAAGGAGTAATCGCAGGAGTCGTTATGAGCTTAGAGAATGAAAATTGAGATGCAGGAGGAAGAAGAATGTAAAAAGTAGGAAGCTAAAATAGGTGGCTCTATTGGATGACCATTGTGTGAACTTTAAATGAAATTAACTTGATAAATGATGTTTTTCCTGGATGACTAGTAGACATTTAAATCTCTTGTGTTTTATCAGTTTCAAAGACTTTTTAAATTGGCAGATATTGGGGGAGAGATTATGTCTTAATTTTAATGTATTTTTAAGTTCCATAATTCTCTTTTTTATTTCCACAAAATACGAGCTTCTTGTACATGCCTGTCTTTGCTCATTCCCCAAGATGGATTAATATGGATTTGGCTCTTTTACTTTGAGTAAGAGAAGTCTTTTACTTTGAGTAAGAGCAAAGAAGCAAAGTGCTGGTTGTCTTTCACCTGTTCTCTTACACTTAGGGAGCAAATAAAACCATACCACTTTACAGTGACCTGCCTCTGTATTCCACTCGCTGCGTGGTTAATTTATTTTCTGTCTTATCATGACTTTAAGGAAGAGAAGTTTTTTACAGCAGAGGTTGGGATAGATGTGTGCATTCCATGATCACAGCTTTCTGCAAAAATTCTCTTGTTTTATGCTTCGAGTATTTGCTTCTTGGCAATAGTTCATGGAATCTGACTAAATCTAAAAGGGTAAAAGGCAAACTCGGATCGTTGAGGTCTGTATTGCAAAGAATAACTTGGTTCCCTTGTCTAAATAACAAGACATCCTGCATCAGCCATCATCTCTATAGTTAAAAACGTCTATCCAGTTTATTTCCTGAGAGCCTTTACCAAGCTGAGACTAGAGCAAAATAAGTTAACATAAGTGGTTAACATGTCCTCCAGAATCCCCTGTTTGTTTGTTCGTTCGTTCATTCATTCATTCATTCATTCAACACTTATTGAATACATTCATACTTTCTGCCAGGCTGAAGTAAAAATTGGCCACTGCCTCTAGGGTTCTTCAAGACTAGTGTCTTTACAAGTGATGGGAATTTGAGCACAGTGTAGTAGATGTTGTAGAAGAAGTAAGCTGAGGAAGCTATAAGAAGAAAGTGACTAGAGTATGATGAGAGGGGGAAAACATGAAATTGTAGACAGTATACAGGAGATAGTTTCTGCAGATCCTTATGTCACTTGCTAAAGAACCTGAATTTTATCCTGAGAGTAGTGGCGTGCATTGAATTGTTTCAAACAGAACCAAGTCATGATCAGCATTATGTTCCATTCTGGGTAGGTTGACAAACAGATTTGAGGGGGAGGGAAAGCTAGAGGCAGGAAGACAGTTGTAAGACCACTAGAGGCCCCGTGCACGAAATTTGTGCACTCAGGGGGGTGTCCCTCAGCCCGGTCTGCGCCCTCTTGCAGTCTGGGAGCCCTTGGGGGATGTCTGACTGATGGTTTAGGCCTGTGGGGAGCGGGCCTAAGCCGGCAGTTGGACACCCTTAGTGCTGCCGCGGCGGTGGGAAAGGCTCCCACCACCGCCGTTGTGCTCACCAGCCTGGCTTCTGGCTGAGCTGTGCTCCCCCTGTGGAAGTGCACTGACCACCAGGAGGCAGCTCCTGCATTGAGCGTCTGTCCCCTGGTGGTCAGTGCACATCATAACGACCGGTCGTTCCACCGTTCAGTCGATTTACATATTAGCCTTTTATTAAATAGGATTGCAGTAATTGTGGCGAGGAAAGTCTTATTTAAGGTACTATCAAGATGGGTTCAGAGAGGAGGAACTGAATTTGATAGTTGGGATGTAGCAGTAATGGGTTGAGTAGAAGGGCGGGAGTAAGAAAACAGTCAAGGACAAGTTTGTGGCTTAAATGCGCAGGCCATGGGGGACAAAAACAAGAGGTGTCAGCTTTTGGCTATCTCACACACGAGAGAGATTACAGTGACTGAGTCATTCAAGCTGATTCAGTCCCTGACAGGAATCCTACCTGTTCATCTTTGAAACCAAAGATGAAATGGCTTTTGGCCTCTTAAAACCTTTGGAACTGTGCTGAATAGGTATGAATCAGGTTTCATAGGTAGGAGCCCTTGGGTTTCTACAGCAGACCTGGAGGGTGCATGCTTGCTTTTATTGCAGTAGGGTACCCTTTGGATAGTGGCTTTCGGTCTTGCTTTTTAATAACTGTAATCGTATGTATGTTTCACCTTGATAACGGCTATTATACTTAGCACTTTGCATCCTCAAAGAGCTCAACAACATTAAATAATTAATCTGCATAATATCTCTGTGAGTTTTCCCAGATGGGAAAACGCAGAGATGTTCAGTGATTTACTCAAGGCCACACAGCTTCGCAGTGACAGATCTGGCTTTTGAATCTGCAGTTTCTTTATCTTATCACACCCATACAAGTTGATGGTTGGTCTTACCTTATCAGACCATGTTTGTCATTTTGCTTATTCAAAAATCTCAGCATTTAGATCTAGAAAAGGGCAAGCAGGGTACAGGGAAGAGTGAAAGTGGCCAAATGGGAATGAAAATGACCCTGCATGTGGGGGGCATCGGAGAAGGAGACTAGGAATAGTAATATCACATCTCACCTCCAGTATATCTGGGGAGAGGGACCATCTTCCAGTGGCGCTGTGACACCATTTCAGCTAACAGACCAGTCAGTCCTTGTGTCAGGGCATCTCGTGTGGCATAACACTATACCTGGCAGCAAGGGAACAATTACAGAAATTGTCTCTTTTGCAGTTTTCAGAAGGCTGTGCGTAAGGCAAGAGAACCACTTGGGAGCTAGACAGACCTGAGTTGAAATCTCTCCCGGGAGGGAGCTGGATGACACTGGCAGGATCCTTATCCTCCAACCGAAGGACCAGATGATGGTGTGTGTCAAGTGCCCAGCATGGAACTGACAATTACTGTTGTATATATGGTTGCTGTTCTTTTCATTCTCCTTCAGAGACAGGATGTCATGCTGAAAGGGCCCGTTGGGGGGTTTTGCTGTTGTTGTTTTCAGTTGAATGACAGGACCAGGTAAATTCAACTTGTGAGCAATCACGGCCTCTTAAAGAAGCCAGTGAAACATTTTGATATTGAGTCAACTAGGTATAGTATCACCCCTTATTCACTGACAAATATGGGGAGGTAATTTCAGTAGGCAGTCATCAGTGTGGGCCTTCCAAAACATTATAGTCATGTTACAGTAAACTTTTTATATTTGTTGCGTCACAAAGATTTATTGAAGTGATAAAAGTTATTATGGAAAACAGTGTGCGGTAACTATGGTAACAGTTATTTGATCTCACAGTAATTAGCTAAGCATTTAGTTGCACAATACTTTCACAATGCCTTCCTGGTTAGTTCATTAAACAAAATTAGCTTTTGTTTGAACTGCCTTCCTACAGCGTCCTGAATTTGATTTTAGTTCAAAAGAATTGGAAAGTGTATTTTAAAACTACCTTTCCAACGGACAGTTTATGGACATATTTGAGGTTGCGACTGGTTTTTATTTAATTCTTTTTTTATACCACAGTATGATTGTGATTCATCAGCTTATCCTCTGAATTGTGTCTTTCAGTTTAGTCGAGTGGGCTAAGACATGAAGGGCAAGTTCGGAGGTCGGTTTCTTAAATCTGCCTCATTCTTGGCTCAGAATGCAGAATGCAGCCAGCTGGTACCCTCCCCATGACTTAGGTTCTATACCTGTGGAACTGGGTTGCTGTATTATGTGTTAAAATTTTGGGATCTCATGAATGCAGCCATTTCTTGATAGTCCTCATGTCTTGTGGTGGGGCCCGGAGCTAGATAGGTCCCAGGTTTTCTACAGCACCCCCAACCAGGTGCCTCTCCTTCCCTGTTCAGCATAACTCATGCTGTGTCCAGGTACCTGTCCTTTTGCAAGGCGGAATGTATTGCTGATGATTCACCTCAGTGATGTCATTCTCAGAGGACTTGCAGAGCTCTTAAGACAAGGGCCTCTCACGCTGTGTTAAGAAAGGCATATGTGCTCTGAGCCCCACTCCCTGCTCAGCCCACACTGTTGGGCAGATTGGAGGTCCTAAGTGCAGAGGACAGCTTCGTGCGTTCAAGATCTCAAAACAGAAATAATGAAAAAAGAAACAAAAACTGTTTTGATTTATTGGACTTCTATGTAGGATGAATATATCTTTAGTTTCACTGACAAGGGTTAGAATTCTAATGATAAGAATTGATTTGTTCTTGATGGGTCTTGAAACTTTTCTTTCACTCCATCTGGAAAATATTGGATGTCCTTTGATGCAACTCTGATCGCAGCTTTTGTGAAACTTTCCCTAATTTCTCGTCCACCCTGTCCCCTGTTCCCTAACTCTCCCATGTTATCTGTACCTAGTTTGGGGACACACTTTTCATCATGCATTATAACTTGGGGTTGAAAATGACTCCCTCCATGAGCTATGAACTCCACTAGCAGAGTACTCCTCATGTCTTCCCTTGGTACACAGTATGTACTAGTATGACCATGTCTGTGGACCGCCAGCCAACCAATGACCCATCCTCATCGCACCATTTCCCGACTTCCTAAACTCTCATCATTTGTATTTTCTCTTTTGCTACCAGGCACAGCCACACTGGCTATTTACCCTTGCACTCCTCCGATTTTGTACTCCTTTTCTCTAGACCTACACAATTATCTACGTGTGGATGTCCAGTTATTTCAGGAAAGCCGGGGGGGGGGGAGTACTATTTACTGTGTTCTAGGAACTGTACAGTGTTTTTAATCATTCCCACAACTCTGCATCCATATTTTTTATCGAGAGAAACTAGGTTCACAAAGATTAGGTGGCATAAGAAACTAATAAGTGAAAGAGGTGGAATTTGAACACAGGACTCTGCCTCCAAAATCCAACCTCTTTCACTTTTTCCGATTCTTTGACTTTGTTTTGGTGACTCAGCCCAACATGGAGTCTGGGCTAAGCCACTTCATTAGAGCGGTCGCCACTACCCTGTATGCCTTTGATCTCTGGCCTTCTGCTGTGCTTCCGCCAAGCCCGAGGTCTGTCTCCCTGGCTCCTCTGTTCCACTCCAGTGCTCTAGGTCTCTGCTAAAGAAATGACACAGATTCTTCCAGACAAGCTTTTCACAGAGGCAGGCTGCTCGATTTCGTTTAGACAAAGAATGCCCGATCCATTACTCACGCCTCACCCCCAGCCTCTCCAATGCCCAAGGCTGACACTGACAAACAACCATGAGTTCATTCTCAATGCAGCCTTCCAGAAAGTCATTACCCAGTGATGAGAATGGAGATAGTAGACAAAACCTATTTGCTCCTCTGTTCTGGCCTCTAACTTGACTTTGCGGCGCATTTTTCCCACTCTTCTCTCTGAGTATTACCACTCAGAGAGTAAGTATAAGTCACACCTTAAAACCCTTTTCCCGAAAAACTGGACGACTGTTTTCTGGACACACATTTTCTTTGCTTTTGCTCACGCTAATTCTTCTGCTTGGCGCACCTTCCTCCTGTCACTGCCTGTGGAATAATGAGTAACAGAACCATCTCGGTTCATTGTAACTTTCATGAAGGCAAACCCGTGTGTATTGTTCCTTGTTGTATATGCAGTGCCCAGTAGAGTATCTGACACAAGGTGGAAGTTCATTGAACATTCCAATGAAGATGGAAGGAAGCCCTAGCCAGTTTGCCTCAGTGGATAGAGCTTCCGCTGTGGACTGAAGCGTTCCGGGTTCCATTCTGGTCAAGGGCACGTACCTTGGTTGTAAGCTTGATCCCTGGGCCCTGTTCGAGGCAGGTGCGGGAGGCAACCAATCGATGTGTTTCTCTCACAGGGATGTTTCTCTCTCTGTGTCTCTCCTCCTCCCTTCCACTCTCTCTAAAAAAAAAAAAAAAAAGAGGGAAAGAAGGTGGAAGGTGGGCTTGGCACAGGTAGTGTACTGAACATGCATCTTTTTGTCTCCTCCTAGTAACCCAGTGAAGTCAGTGTTATTATTCTCATTATAGATGAGCAAACAGGAGCTCGGAGAGGTTTCTCTGCTGGTAAATGGCAGAACAGACCTCTTGCTCAAATGCCATCTCTTCTAGAAAGACTTGTATTATCCCTTCCGCCATGATTGTGGCACTGCACAACATGGACATCATTCAGATAGATGACAGTGTGAGTGACCCTCACCCGTAGTTCATAATTTGGTGGCTCTGGTGACAGCTCTATGGTTTGATGGTACTCAAGATCTTTCTTACAACAGTTCTCACACTGGCTCACATCTGTAGTCAGTCCTAGTTCCCTAGCCGGTTATGCGTTCCTTGAGGGGAGGGAAAGTGCTGCCTTCATCTGTGGCCCCTGTTTGACATACACAGAATAACCAGAAGGGCCAGATATCCTGTCTGCTGTTCTGCTGAGCCGAGTCTCTGTGGCATGGGTTCTGTCAGCCATCCTCTCCCTCCCCTGGGGCTCCTCCCGCTGTGCTCACCCGGATCTCTCTTCCGGTTCCCCAGGAAGGCGTCTCCTTCTCAAATTGCCTCTCTAGCTGTTACGGCCAAGGCCACCATGGTGTTCATCAGGCACTAGGGGCCCAATGACTAAACCATATTGTACTTTTCAAGAACCTCAAAAATGTTGATCTCAAAAGAAAAATCACTGGCTCTGAAACACAAAGAGGTACAGAATCAAAAATAAGTGTTAGGCAAACAAGTCTAAAACCAGCTACTTTGTCATCTCCCTTAAATGTTAAATTTAGCATTGATTACTAGACATCATAGCAAAGTACAAATTAAATGAGTAACTGGTAGCCAGGTAAGTTCAAAAACAAAAATACAAGAATTTTTTCAAAAAGGTTGTGGCCATAAAATTATTTTTAACGTGGGTTGTGAATATAGCTTTTAATATGCTTGATAGGATGTCGGGGAGGGGCTCTACGAAAAAAGAAACATAGTTGAGATCTTAAAATAAATTGCCTGGGTTCCCAAGACAGTGCACAAACCCAAGAAACATTTGCTGGATTTCAATTGATTGTAATTACATGTTGGTGGTCTTTGTTGTTATGGAGGGAAGGGAGCATGGGTATGGAGGTATCACACTTTTTAAAAATTTAATTTATAAAAAGAAAAAAGAGTTAAGGGAATTCTCCCCACTTATGCAGAATGCCACATTCAACCTTTGGGGCCCTTCAGGGCCTAAGTTCTGTGTCCTGGCCCTCCACTCAGGTTTACCTGCCATCCTGTCTGGTTCCTTCCTTCCGAGGGTAGGAAGTTGGGGGTGACATGGAAGCCCGGAGGGCAGAGTGCTGGAGCAGACGAAGCAGAGGGATGTCCTGGCCGGGACCTGGGAGGGCTCTCACTGTTGCATTGCCAGGTTCACGGAACTGACCTTTCCTTTTGCCCTTCACATTGGGCGCGACCCAGGGTGCTGAGCCATTGTTTTAGGTGCTGATTATGCAGTGGCCTGTGGACAGTGTGGTGGAGGTGTTTCCTCAGGCATGAGTATTGAAGAATACAAGGTAGGTTTTTGGTATGCTTTTGCTTCAGTCAGAAGGGTTCCTTTCTTTTGTTTTAGATGGTCTTTGTTTTTCATTCTGGAATATAAATTAGCAGCCCCAGAAGCTGATAGTCGCTTTATTTTTTAAAAAAATATCTTTTTATTGATTTCAGAGAAGAAGGGAGAGAGGGAGAAGGATAGAAACATCAATGATGAGAGAAAATCATTGATCAGCTGCCTCTTGCATGCCCCTTCTTGGGGATCAAGCTGCAGCCTGGGTATGTTCCCTGGCTGGGAATCGAACCTGTGACCTCCTGGTTCCTAGATTGACACTCAACCACTAAGCCACACCAGCCGGGCTGATAATTCGCTTTAACCTGTTCAAAAATTTGCAATAGATCGTCATAGCTTTCACTTGCTGTGTGTAATGTTGGTATGCCATCGCTACTAAAGGTTCATACCTGATATTGTCTCCCTGCTAACCATCTAGCTAGTGCAACTAGAAATGAGTACCAGGATGGGATTGGAATTGAGGCACACTCAGTTGGAGGCCAGAACCATGGTCAGGTGGAAATGTAAAGCATATTAAATCCGTTGTGTGCTTGTCGAGTGATTAGAATATATCAACTAGAACTACCATGAGGGGAATTTTGGTTTGTGGTTTTTTTCAATAAGTGGGTCCATGTGATCTATCTCCAGAAGTTTAGAATTGCCAGTTAAATACATAGGTATTTTTCAAAAGAGATCATCAAAAAGGACATTCCACTCTTATTACAAAGCTATTTTCGGGGTAAATATTTTGATAGATGTGGTTCAGTGCACCTGGGAGCCGAGAGAGACATGGGAGCCTGAGGCAGTGAGCAGATGGAGCGGGAGATACGTCAGGGATGTTTTCTTCCCCTTGAATATTGCAGAAGGTGGATCCGGCAGCAGGGACAGTAACGTTTTTTCTGCCACCGTCGGAAGAGCAGCTTCCTTGGGAGATCGGTCTTGTTATTTAAGGATGATAAGGACCATGCTAAGACCTCTTTCACATATTTGTAACACAGTGTGTGTGATATAAGCATTGTGTTAAGAAAGAGTGCTCATTAGAACCAAGTCAGTAGACGGGAGGAAGCCAAGTCTGCTTAAGCTTTCTTACAGCATGTGTAGGGTTAGGGCATTTGCTGGTCATAAGGCGTGTTTTTGTTTGTCTGTTTGTTTGATGCATTAAGCTAAGACCACTGCTTTAATTTTTCTCTCTTTTTTTTGAAACTAAGAGTTGAAACACTAAGCAGACTTAAATTGTAACTTATAATTCACTAAAATAATCAAGTAGATCACCCAACTTCATTGTTAGGAAATAAAATGTTGGTCTCTTCGCACTCGTGCCTATCTCCTCGGTAATTAGGTTGCCTTAAGTGACATTTTAAAATTATAACACCCTTTTTCAGCCTTAAAAAGTTTGTCCTTCTGAAGGTGACATTGTGTATTAGCAGAAATGACTTAGTAAATGCAGTACAGTCTTTTACACGATCCATAAATTAGCTAGAAGTGGGTTAAACTATATACCAATGAGCATGTATTTTTTCTGTTGTTTACCTGCTGCAGTATAAGTTCCTTGAAGGCAGGAGCCATCTGTACATCCTCATCTAGTGGTTGTTGAAGGACTCTGCTAAGAAAGCAACCGTTTTCTTTAACACCCCAGAAGCTGTCAGCAAACAAATGGTAAAGATGGTTTTTTAAGAACCCATCAAAGTGTCTATTAGCATCTCAAGCAGGAGCATGGGTAATGGACCTAGGTAGAGAGTTACACTCCCTGCGGCCACGTTTGCTGGAAGTGGGTTCATTGTAAACTTAGTCTTGTGTTTCCACCAGAGAAAAATGGGCCCAAACGTCCCCTCAGAGAGAGCCTGCAAAATTCAGCAGCCGAATTTCGTTTTCTCCGACTGTTTCTAAACTGATGAAATGTCCTTTTAAAACCATTTACCTAAAATGTTCTGTGATTGCAGCATCTGCTTAAGCCTATTATGTCCTTTCATTAAACGGTTTTATTGTTCTGTGTGCAAACTGTTTATTTGAAGCAGTAAATCTGAATTGATGGCAGACTTTCTAACAAGCAGGAATTTTTTAACAGTGAAAGAAGCTGCAGATTCCCTATCATCAAACACAGAATTCAAACAAAATAAATCCTGCTCAGAAATGATCCTATTAACCTCATTTTTAAAAAAGTCTCTAGCTGAAGTCTAGCTGAAATAATATAAAATGATACCAAATGGGTAATTCTAGCAATGCATTCGGTCCCTTCTGTTTTTTAGTTTTTTTGTCTGGAATCCAGACAGAAGAAAGAAGTTAAATGTGTATGGATCCTTTATTTAGGACGAGAGCATTCAATGGCAATTCACTGACTAATTGAAGAAATATTTTTATTACATTATAAAATCCCAAATTTAGTAAAGGAAATCCCGTTTTATACTGGTGTGGTTCATCTGGAACTATATTTGGATTGAATAAACCTATTTAATTGAGTAATTTAAGACTCGCCTCCCCGGCTGCTGCCCCTCGGACCTCCCGTCTGCCTGAACAGAAGCACAGCTACAGAACACGGAGGTTTCGGGAAGAAAGCCCTGCCCATCTGCCCAGAAGGGGTTAGTGGGTGCAAATGTAAACTTTTGCCTACAACTCCCGGGAAGATTATAAGCAGATGAAGATGGCTTTACCAAGGATTCAGAGTTTTTGCCAGTGGGAGCCTTCCTCCCTTAAAACACACGGGTGAGATAGATGTAGCCATTTGCCCAAGGTGTGCAGGGCTCCAGGGAAAGGTCGCTGCTCGGACCGGCCATGCTGATGGTGGTGCTTTAATGCCGGAGACATTGTCGTTTCAGAGACAGCCAAGCAAAGTCGAGAGGGAGCTGTTGGTTTATCTTGTCATCTGAGGCGAAAACGGAAGCTTAGTTACTGAATGACTAAAATGTCAGTGTGCTCCAGCGAGGCTGGCAGCGGACGCTGCTGGGTGTGTTGAAACTGACTCCAGAATCTTAGAAGGCTGGGAGGCACTTCCAGGTCTCCCTCCACACTCTCCAACCCCTGTTTCCCATGCTCACGATCCGGCAGGGGCCGCGGAGGAATAAATGGGTAAAACTGGTTCTGTCCAAACTGGTGAGCTAGAGAGCCCGTGCCCTGTCTAATCATGTCTCCTAGATTTCCTTTGAGAAATTGGAGGTTTGGATTTTGTAATGAAATGTCTTCGTTTTCAAATACGGCTAATGATTGCTAAGTAAAAGCAATGTGGAACAGAGCGCAGGCTGTCTGCAGGCACACGTTTACCTCTCCTCCACTAACTCCTTTGATTTAAGAGGAGGAACTTACCCTCTGATTTCAGCCTTTTGTCTTCTAATCTTAAAGCACAGATATAACCCTGAGAAAGTCAGTACTTACCCTGCGTCAATGAAGACCCAGTCCTTTCCATTGAGTTTCGTTCAGCACATAATCGCAGTGTGTTGTCGGTGTATAATTCATCACGCTTGGGGGGGGGGGGTGGAGGGGTGCTGTACAGCCTGTGCCCTCCGTGTTTACAGCGGCTGCGCTGCGCTCCTGCAGCTGTGCGTGTGTTCGGATTTACAGAGCAGGGGGCCCTCTGCCAGCGCCCGTGCCGCAGTGACTGGGAGCCCCCGCGTAGAGCCATGCTAGGCAACCCTGGACTCTTCTCCGTGAAACTGTTGTCACCTAAACTGTGGATGGAAACTGCGATGAGGGCAGCTTGGCTATTATAAGCGTCCATCTAATTGTTGTCTAGCAAGTCTTAAAGCAAACTGCTTGAATTAGAATCTTGATGGTGTTTCTTAGTAGCTGTCTGACCTTGGGCACATTAGGTAACCTCTCTGGGCTCACTTTCCACATCTGTAAATGGGAATAGTAATAATATCTACTTCATTGCGTTATGATGATGATGAGATAAGATAAGCTCCAATGTCGAACTGTTGGCGCACTGCCTGACACAGTAACACACAGTAATTATTAACCACCATTGCTGCGGTGGCATCTAAGAAAGCACTGAACTGAGAATCAAGAGAACTGTGTTTAGGCACCTCCTGCCTCTCTTGCTGTTGTGATCTAATCTCTGTGCGTGTCCGTAAGATGGGATAAATGAGAAGCACTGCTTGATGGTGGGGGAGGGCACGGCCCTCGAGACACACCACAGTCAACGGGAGACACAACTCGGGTTTCTTCTGTGACTTTATGATTAGGCCGACCTTGCCTGTCTCTGTTTCGACTCAGGCACCTTGATCTACAACACAATATTGGAATATTATTGGCTTTATAGTAACTAAATAAAAATTCAGAGGGTAAAAGGTTTACTTTTGGGTACTCCCACCTTGTTAAAAAATACCCCCTAAACATGGAACATTTTCTCGACTCTCACAGCTTTAGTTGACTTGAGTTCAAAGCGTTCCACACAGGCTGAGGCTTGGAGTGACAGGCAGATGCAGAGCAGAGCGGCCTGGGGTCTGGAGGCCAGCCAGTCCAGTGGTCCTTGCTCAGAACTGAGGACACAGGACTGCTGCACAGAAGCCTGCGCACCACCCAGGGCACCTGGATTCTGTTCTTAGGGTTCTCGGCTGTCTCTCTGGCTTCTCACATTTTTGAAGGCCTACCATTCAAATTTGCTTTGGTTATCTTTAAATCTCTTGGGAAAATGACACAGTAGACATGGAAGCATTGACAGAGCTTCTGCACCGTGTCACTCAATGTTACTTGAATCTGAATCTAGAGAAAGGACTTTATGGCCTCCCTTTATTCTGTGATAATATTAGAATAACTACTAACAGCCACAAAACTCCAGGGAGAACTTGATTTTTTGTTTTGTGATAAAAATAACTTGGTACAACCAAATGAAAATAGATGGATCCACACAGTGAAAACCCTATTCCCATCTTGGAGCTCGTGGAAAGGGAGCCTGATTTGCACATTTTAAAAATGTTACTGATTTTAGAGAGACAGGAAGGGAGAGGGAGAGAAAGATCGATGTGAGAGAGAAACATTGATCGGCTGCCTCCCGTTCACAACCAACCAGGATCCATCTCCAACCTTGCAGTGCACAGATGACGCCCCAACCACTGAGCCAAGAGGCCACATCCTTCTTACAGCTAATGCGCTAATGACTCAGACAACACCTGTGTAATTTATTTTTAAAAACCTTACTAAAACCTTCCTCTCAGTAAGATTCTAGGAAAGAATAGCAACAGCTGTCCCCACATCTGCTTGAGTGATGCAGTGTGAAAAGGATTCTAAATATAGCTGAATTTGAGTCAAATGCACTTCCATGCTGTGCTGATGGAATTGGATCTGAAGGCGCTTATCATTAAAATAACCTAGAACAATGGCATGGTTTGCTCTGGAAAGCAACAGATATGTACCTTAGGCAGTCTTTGTTAGCGAACTCGCAATATACTAGTAGCTGGTCCATTCCCATTTGCCAGATGGAGAGAAAGCTTGTGTCAGTGTAGAGGAGTAAAAATCGTCACACCAGCACAAGAAAGTGGCTGTTTGCGAGAAGTCTTCACCACATGCAGTAGCCCAGCGGTGCCTTGTTTCCATCCTTCTGTCTTGAATTTCGTATCGTCTGAGTTGGCATCTCTCAACATCCATCTCTCTTCTCCTCTTTTTTCTCTTCCTTCAACAAATATTTTCTAAATACGCACTCTCTGCCGGGTACTTTATACCCTGAGGATCCAGAGAAAGATAGATAGACATAGTTTTTACTCTTGTAGAGTTTTACGGTCTAAGTGACATAATAGATCTTATACTTGAAGCATGTATGTTTAGATAACAACGCACCTACGGAGCTCTGAGTAAGTGTCAATACGTAACAGCTACATGGAAAAACGATTCAAGGTGCTGTGACGCCTGCAGCAGAGGCCTTTATTGAGCATGTACAGCATGCCAGGAATTTCACACACACACGGACTCACATAGACACATACAGTGTTGTGTTCAAATATGACAGCATTGCAAGGGTAGATGCTGTTATCCCAATTTGCACATGAGGAAACTGAAGCTCCTTTGGGTTGTCCAAGAGGTGGTGGCTAATAAGTGTCTGAGTCAGGATTCAAACTCGGGTTTGTCTTGACCAAAACTTGAGTCCCTAACCATTAGGATGTACGCTGGGGTCTTGTTTGTACAGGCTCCATTGCCCGTTGCCGCACTTGTTGCCCCACCCCCCAGTGCCTGGGGTAAGTAATCTGTACTCCTCTCAACACCCAACCTTCTGGCTCCTTCTCAAGCTCACAAAACCACCAGAAAATCCAAAGGAATTAATTGCCAGTGAAAGCTGAAGGTCTTTGCTTTACAACTTACTTTCCTTCCTATTGATATGACTTTACAGTGGTAGCCACAGCAACAAAAACTGGTCAAGGACCACTCTCCCAGATTTGCCCAGTTTTCAGAGACTCCAAACAGCATCTTCAGATGTACATCATACAACATATACTTGCCCAGAGCGTTCTATTTTACAAAGCACTCGCATGCCTGGGAGCTTGCTTATGCCTTGCTGTCTGGGCTGTAGTGACACTTCTCTCCATTTTTTTTTTTTTTGTTTTGTTTTGTTTTTGGGGTTTTTATTAGGTGTCTTTTAAATATATATATTTTTTTCATTAATTTCAGAGAGGAAGGGAGAGGGAGAGAAAGAAACATCAATGATGAGAGAGAATCATTGATTGGCTGCCTCTACCTACGAAGCTCCCAACCCAGGCATATGCCCCTGACTGGAATCAAACCCAGGACCCTTCACTCTGCAGGCCGACACTCTATCCACAGAGCCAAACCAGCCAGGGCCCCTCCGTTTTGTAGAGGAAGAAATTGAGGCCAAGAGCAAAGCAATTGTCCAAAGCCAGCAGTTAATTTCAAGCAAAGCTGAGACTCAAACTCAGATCTGATTCCTCGCAGCCTAAGAAAGTCATGTTTGTGTCGTGGCTATAATCCCTTGCTTATCCCAGAACTGCAGGGGATGCTGGTGAGGGGTGGGCTTTTCTCATCTCACTACCAATGTGCCTCCTCCGTAGGGTTTTATCGAACATGAAAGAAACCTTCACATAGTAAGATCCAGAATTTGCCTCACGCTCTCTGGTGTTGCTCCAAGCCCCGTGTCACTGTTCCGTGACTGCTACTCCTGCTTTGCACATATATTGCTTGACAATTAAAAGCTAAAATGAGTAAAATAAAGTGCATAGTTAGGGCAGCTTTCTCCTCCAGGATCTTTTCATCAGTTATGTCTTTTTCACTATATCACTCGTCTCCATCTCTGCGGCTTTCTTCTCAGCCTAGAAACCCACTCGTCTTTCTGTCTTTCCCTTTCCAATGATTGCTAGATGAGAGGGAGATTGAGATTGTCCTGCATCTAGCAGATGTCCCTTCTCTCGCTTCCCCTTCCCAGGCAGCCTTCTTTAAAGAGTGGTCTGATACCCGGGGACCACTTCCTCTCTTCGTTCTCTCCTTCCCAGGCAGCCTCACCTCTCTCAAACACTCCCAGGACACCTCTCTGGACAATGTCTCCAGCAACCTGCAGATTGCAAAATTTTTCAGTTCTTATCTTACTGGTCTCTTTGCTTCACTTAAAATGTTTGCCTACTTCATTCTCCTAGAAACTCATTGCTCCCTCCTTCATCTCTGTGAGCTTCTTCTTGATCCTGTGCCCACACCTAAAGTACTATTTTTTAGGATTTTGCTTGTGGCCAGCTGCCCTCCTTTATTCTGTGTCATTTCAATTTTTACCATGGCTTCCGCTCCCATCCCCACTTTATGCTGCTGAGCGAGAGCCCTGGCCATAATCTTGTTCTTAATACTCCTCTTTCCACTTGGATGTGGCGGCATTGCAGCTTCAGGGTGACTTTTTTCTCCAGAATCAGCTGCTCCTCCTGCAGTCCCACCACAATCAGTGGATCACCCACTCAAAACAAAACCCTGCAGTCATAATAGGCCAACTTCCTCGCTCGCTCCCAATCATCACATTGCAGTTATCTTGCCTCCTGGATATTTCTCAGGATCCTTCTCTCCCCGTGCCCTGATCCTTTCTCCCGGCAATGCCTTTTTTTAAAATTTGTTTTTATTTTTCAATGACAGTTGACATTCATTATTACACTAGAGGCCCAGTGCATGAAAATTCATGCACTGGAGTGGGGGGGGTCCCTCAGCCTGGCCTGCCCCTTCTCACAGTCCGGGAGTTTTTAGGGGTAGGAGGCGACCCAGCGATCAGGGGAAGGCAACGCCCCCATCACACCTCTGCTGCTGCTGCTGCCAGCAGTGCAAGCCTCGGCCAGCCCTGGTTACCTGAGCCATCCGAGGCTTGCCTGCACCTTGGGCTGGCCCTGGGCAGCTGGGGGGCTGAGGGGACTGGGGGACTCTGGAGGTAGGCACGCAAAGCGGGCCCAGCCTTGCCACGCACCTGCCACCCTGGCGGGAGTGAGGGGACTGGGCACCGCCATCTTGTGGCTGTGGGCGCTGCCATCTTTGAGGGCATGGCAGTCAATTAGCATATTCCCTTCTTATTGGCTGTGGGCGTAGCCATATTTAGGGTGTGACAGTCAATTAGTATATTCCCTCATTGGCTGTGGGCACTGCCATCTTTGAGGGCGGGGCAGTCAATTAGCATATTCCCTCCTTATTGGCTGTGGGTGCCACCATCTTTTGTGACAATGTGAGGGTCAATTAACATATTCCCTCTTTATTAGATAGGATTAGTGTCCCGTATGCAGCACAGTGGTTAGACATTTATATACCTTATAAAGTTGATCCCCCCTCCCGAGCCCATGAATCTAGTACACTTGGCACCAAGCCTAGTTATTACAATGTCATACCCGGCGATTATGGTTGTTTATGTTCTTCCTGCATCTGAAATGCTTTTCTCACTTGTTCCTGTTGTTAAGCTGGCTGGTGTGTTCTCACTCATTCTGAAGGACTCGTTTCAGGCTCTTTTGCCCCTTCACCTTCATGCATGTAGTTTTTTTAACACTCTGGATACTGTGTGTCTGTTTTCCCTGCGAGGCTCAGCTGTTCCGGACAAGTGCTGTCCCCAGTCTTACTCATCTTTGTGCTCCCAGGGCTACAACAGTACCTACAACTTACTAAATCCTCACTAAATAGTGGTTGAACTGAATCAAACTTGAGTAATCAGATATGAAAAGCACTGGAAACCGTAGCTTTGGAGGAAAATACAGTCAATCACCTGAAGCATCTTGTGTGCACAGCTGTTTCAGGACGGCTGGCAGCTGACACGCAGACCCTCTTCTCCCTCACGTCTTCACCTTGTACTTGAGCATCGTGTGCTCCTGCCTCTTAGCAGTCCTGCCCCGGCCTCTGCTCTGATGCTGCCTAATTCCCCTTATCCTCTTGGACTCGGTGCAAAGGCCTGGCTGGGGATACTCTCATCCATGCTGGGATCTCCAGCATGTCTCCTCTCAGAGGGCATTATGGTCTCCTCTTTCCTTGTCTGTCTTTCCCAGTAAACTGTGAGCTCATTTAGGACAGAGCTTACTCCCCTTACGTTCACGGTGCCTGAATAATGAAAAGAATGCACTTTAAAAGTAGCAAATGTTTGTGGGTGTGTTGATATTAAAATCTCTAGTGTATTATCTCCCCTACCCCCCCCCCCACCCAATATAAAGCTTAAGTTTCTTTTCTTGACAGAGCCCTAAAATCATGTGTTTTAGGTGTGTTCCAATTCTGGTGTCTCCAGTTAACAGTTGTTAATCAGGCTAGTTGATCAACTGCTGAGCCGAAATCAAAGCATTCGTCATCAAAGCCTTTTTGTTTATGAGTACAAATACACCATTGATGTTTATAAGAAGAATTATTTTCTCCCCTGAATGTTAACTGGCCACAAAAGCTGGTGGACACATGTGATAGTGTTTTTCACAGGAGTTTAAAGAATGTTGGGCTTTGATGTTCTGCCCTTGAGTGGAAATGGGCCTGCATTATAAAATCACCAGTGAGGAAAGTGGGAAACCTCTCCAACAGCACCTGAGAAGTATCGTTAGAATTCCTAAGTGTTAAAAATCCAACTGAGGCATTACAGGGGTGGGGAACGTCCGGCTGTCGGCCATATAAGGCCCGAGGAATCATTTGGCCTGACCTTGCCAAGGCAACTGCAGGCGGGACTGGAAGTTCAATAAATCCTGGAGCTTTTTTCATAGCAGCATAAATTTATGTTAAGTGAATTATATTAATTGAATGATGTTATAAATCTCCAAATGGTCCTTGGCAGAAAAAGGTTCCCCACCCCTGGTTTATAACATACAAAAGTGACTTTCTTTGGGTAGTAACCCATCCTATATAATAAAAGCCTAATATGCAAATCAACCAAACAGCGGAATAACCGGTGGAATGACCGGTCGCTATGATGCGCACTGACCACCAGGGGGCAGACGCTCAACGCAGGAGCTGCCCCCAGCCCACAGGCCCCAGGCCAGCCAAGGCGGGTGCCAGCGGGGGCTCCCCAATTGCCCTGTTGGTTGCCCCGCAGAGGGAGGCGACCAGCAGGGGTTGGGGCCGGCCAGAGAGTGGGTGGTGCTAGGCTGGCCAAGGCCAGTGCTGGTGGAACACTCCCCCTCCCCCCATTGCCCTGACGGTCGCCCCACAGATAGGCCATGATCACCGGCCAGGCCTAGGGACCCTACCCATGCAGAATCTCATGCGTTGGGCCTCTAGTATGTCTTATTTGAAAGTGAATGAGATTAAGTAGAAATCTCTCAGTTAAGACATGGTTGAAAGCAGAATAAAGTAACACCAGATAGGTTTAGCTACAACAATGAACAGCTATCAAGAAGCAGGGGTGTCTCATGGGGAAAGGGACGAGAACCAGAATGAGAAGTGGGCTCTTGAGGTCTTCCTCATTCCATACAGTCTACCATCTCTCCTTTCCATCCTTGCTTCTTTCTCCTCTCTCTGCGCCAGCTTTCTCAGTATCCCTGGCCACCTGGTAGAAAATGGCTACCACATAGCACTCTAGGGTACATATCCTCTTTCATCTCAACTACAGAGCTCAGACCAAATTAGAATCTCTCAGTTCCAATTCCAGCCTCTCAGAAGGGAGAAGTTGGTTCATACAGCATAGGTCAAAGTCTACTGTAATCCAAGCAACTGTGGTCAAAGGGACAGAGCCACGTGATACAAATATGGGTACTTTGGCACCCATATGAATACAAAAGAGGCAGGTCTCAGATTGGGCGGGCTATCATGAGATAGATAGACAACCCCTTCTACCACCAAAAACCAAGGAAGCATGAAGTGATAATACAACATAGTAGCACTCATCCCCGCATATATTATTTATAGGGTTTTACCTGTCTCCACCAAACTGTATGAACCGTGAGGCCAGGTACCATATCCTAATGATGTTTAATTCTCTTGTTCCTGGAACAGGGCCTGACAATAGGCATTCAGGGAATATTTATTGGATGAGCAAAACCAGATATGAGCTCTGCCTCCATGGGAATTACAGCCAGTAATGAAATCAGGCAATGAAATAGCAACTAAAAAGCTGTAATTGTAGTGAGCTCTAAGACCATTAAAGAAAGGGAAGAGGAAAAGGAGGTGTTACCAAGGAAGAATAGAAACTTGCAGAAAGTTGTTGATGGTGTTAAAGCCAAGGTAGCTGTACAGACTTGGCTTATTCATCCCAAGAGGTTGATGACAGTAATTATAAAGGATTCCATTTACATTTCACTGCATTTGTAACTTTAATACAAAAAAAATTGTGGTTACATTAAATACATGGCTACTTACTAAAAGATTGCTATAAAGAGCTATGTGAAAATTGTAAGTAAATGTAATCAGTGTTTGCTGATAGCTTTTAATTTTTGCCTCAGAGTTTTAAATTGGTCAACTCCTCAGAGCTTGATGTAATTATAAAACAATTTTCTGAGGTGGTGACTAATTAAGTGCACAGTAAGAGGTATCCCTTGGCCAGCTCTGCAGAAAGATCTGTATTAAGATTACAAATAACACAATGCAGAAGACATCCTCTCAAGAGGAATCCGGCAGGATCAGATAATACACCTGGATATGTTTTGTGGGTATGATTGAAAGATTGTATCTAGTGATCATGGTGATGGTAAAAGAGACTAAGCAGAAGGGATATGTGAAATGTGTTTTATTAGTATACGTGTTGCCAGTATCTAACAGAGAAAGAACTATTCTGGAAGCAAACCTGATCCGCTAAACAATAATTAACAAAGCTCTACCTAGCTGTATTAATTAGAGTAACTAACAGGTGCTTCTATATAAACAACTCCAAAACCCTAGTGGCTTATTACTGTGTCTTTTTCCCTTTGTAAATTACAGTGCAGTTTGGGGGCAGACTGCCCCAGAAAGTTATTTAAGGACCCAGGCTCCTTCCATCTTGTGGCTCTCTCCTCCTGAATCCCCTCCATTCAAATTGGTCCCATGGGGAAAGAGTGAGGTTGGGCCAGATCTAGACCAGGAAATACACATCACTTTTGCTCACATTTTATTGGCTAGGACTGAGTCACATGTACCACACCTACCTACAGGGAAGGCTGAAAAAATAGGGATCCAGGAGGAAGAGGAGAATTTTGATATTGGTAAATATTCTCAATGTCTGCCATACTAGCAATAATGGAGAATCTATGGAAAGGAAAATAGTGTAAAAACTCCCTTTGTATCATCAAGAATTTTGTTGAGAAATTTTGAAATTGTTTCAATTTGTCTTTTACAAAAAACAAACAAAAAACCCGTAGTCTAGAATAGTATTTCCCAACCAGGAACTTGGAGAAGAGTGTAATTCCATAGTTTTACTTTGATCTGTCTCAGTAGACCTGGTTTATATTTGGTACTGTATGTTCCTTCCTATGATAACAATAGCTATGCCTGAGTTCTGCTTCAGGGGTACTGCAAATTTGAATTCTACTATAGTAATGGCTTTCACTGTTGAGCAACTTGCTGTATTCCAGGCACTCTTCTAGGTGCTCTATGTCTTCAAAGAAATCAAATGGTGAAACTGAGGTATGGAGATGTCAGGTAACTTGTGCCAACCTTAAACAGCTAGTAATAAATGGCAGAGCTCAAATTTAAAGCCAGGCTGGACTAGCTACAAAGCTCATCCTCTTGAACATCAAGCTGTAATATAGGAAAAAGCAAAACAACAACCACAATAGACCACCTGGGGATTTCCTGACATTAAATATCAGAGAAGTGGAATGTTGCCCCACCCGCACTCTCAGAGCTGTTGTATATAAATCACTTTGGAAGTGACTGCTGTCCAGGACGGTTCAGATTTTATCAAGGGAGATACAAACCAGGCAGTTGAATAGCATGAATCTTATTGTTATAACCAGCACTGATTAATATTTTAGGGATTTAATTGCATTTCAGATGCCCCAGATTTAGTGTGGTAAAGAGCAGTAGCGGTGACCTAGCCCGTTTGGCTCAATGGATAGAGCGTCAGCCTGCAGACCGAAGGGTCCCAGGTTTGATCCCGGTAAAGGACAGGTACCTCAGTTGCAGGCTCTTATCCAGCCCAGGCCCTGGTCAGGGTGCGTGCAGGGTGTGTTTCTCTCACATCAATATTGCTCTCTGTCTTTCCCTCTCTCTTCGACTCTCTCCAAAAATCAATGGGAAATATCCTCGGGTGAGGATTAAAAAAGAGAGAGCTGTAGTGGCGCTGATCATCTTTCTTCAAACAAGGCAAAATATTCTTCGTTTGGCTTTTATGTATGGTCCCCAATTGGTTATTTTTTGAAATATATTTGAATTCAATTCAAGAAATAATAACTGAGCACCTATTTGTGGAAAGTTCCATGCTGATTAATGTAGGACTATAAATGGGGGGAAAAGCTTAATCCTCAAGGATACTGGGTAGCAGAAGTAGCAGATGACTGTAAGCATTAGTGAGGTTGCTAAAATTGTTGAAAGCCATTCTCTAGGTCCTGACCTCTTACCTGACAGGTGTGACTCCCTGAGTGTTGAGAGAGGATGCCATCGGAATCCTTAAAGAAGCAATTCCTGCTGTAATTGGTCAATCATATTTCCTCCTATCTAATGTGCTAATATGCCTTTTATAGCAGTTTTATTGAGATATAATTTACAATTGACCCATTTAACCTGCACGATGCAATGATTTTTATTATATTCCCAGAGTAGCTATCACCACAATCAATTTTAGAACGTTTTCAAAAATAATCCCTGTATCCATTAGTATTCACTTTCTATTTTCCTCCAAGCCCCCAGCTCTAGGCAAACACTAATCTATTTTCTGTCTCTGTAGATTTGCCTGTTCTGAACATTTCTTATAAATATGCATATGTGGCCTTTTGTGACTGGCTTCTCTCACCTAGCATCATGCTTTCAAGGTTCATCCATGTTGTAGCATGTAAAAGAACTGCTTTCTTTTTAGTGCTACATAACATTCCACTGTGTGGCTATTCCACATGTTATTTATCCATTCATCAGTTGATGGCATTTGAGTTTGTCTATCTTTTGGCTGCTAAGAGTAATGCTGCTATCAACATTCGTGTACAAGTGGACATATGTTTTTACTTTCATTTCTCGTGGTATATGTCTGGGAGTGCAATTGCTGGTCATATGGTAACTCTGTGTTTATCCTTTTTAGGAACTGCCAGGCTGTTTTCCAAAGCGACTGCGCCATTTTACATTCCCAGCAGCAGTGTGTGAGGGTTCCAATCTCTCCTCGTCCTCGCCGACACTTGTTGTTATCTGTCTCTTTGATTGTAGCATCCTAGTTGGTGTGAAGTGTTATCTCATTGTTTTGATATGCATTTCCCCTGATGGATTGATATTGTGATATTTATTTTACCAACTTACGTCAAAAGCTTCAATCTGATACTTTCTTATGTGTCTAATGGAAACTGTCTTGTATTACAGGATTATTTTCTAAAACAAAATCATAGTTCTGTTCAAGACAAATGTCATGTGTGGGGTTAGAGTTATACCCGGAAGAACACAAGGGTAAAGGAGTTAATATTATGCACTCATCTGGGAAATTTGTTTTGCAGTGTGAAATCATTGACAATGTTCCGAGGCCTTTATCTAAGGTACTCAAGTATGATTATGTGACATTTACCGGATAATCCGGACAGCACTTTGATTAAACCCGCGGTGTGATGTCATCCAGTAAACACTTGAAAGTGGAGATGCATGTCTCTGCTGGTTTTATCAGTCAAGATTAGCAGTGGTTCATGGCACAGTGAACTTTTTCTCCTCCGTATCCATCAGGCTGTGTCTCTTTGTGGGCCAATAATCTGTCACCTGAAACTACCTAAAATAGGTTGGACTTTCTTGAATGTCGTGTGGCTGTGATGACATCGGGTTTGGCAGCAGAAGAAGGGAAAGCACCTTTTCAGGGCTTTGGTTTGCCTCCATATCCCTTGTTTCCTGGAAAAGCACTGTGATTGTCAGCCCTGTGCTTGTATCCCTAGACTTGAGTTCGTACCCCTTGTACCTCCCATCTCTTCCCTCTGTGGGAGCTCCTGGTGCGGTTATCTTTGTGTGTCTACCAAAGAAAGAAAAGGATGGGGGCTCAGAAGGTGTCAGAGTTTCGCCATCTTGATTTCACCAGATAGCAGATACGTAAAAAGAGCCTCCACAAAAGCCATTTGGTGAGAAACCAAAACCAAATTAAAAGTTGGTCAGAATTCAGAGGATGCTTTCTTCAGAGAAGGTCTCAGTTTTTCTCCGAAAGTTCCCCAAAAAAGAGACCCTAAGGGAAAACTGATCATCCTCCCCGACCCACAGAGAGAAGACTTCCCAGATCTAGATTGTCCTCATTGGGCTCAGCACACCTGCCTGCAGTTGGCTCAGCTCTGAGCAGGCTGGGCGGACCGAGGAGGGAAAGAGAAGGCCTCAGAGTGGATAATTAATCCCTTCACAGTGTATCACATATGTTCTGCCTGAGTTGCTCCTTGACTTTTAATATGCATTAATGTAGCTTAGTTCGGTGGGGGGTTAGGGGGTATCAGCTAGATTTATGGGCAGAGCTTGAATTTTGCTTCCCCAAGTAAAGGGGAGTAATAACTATTTATATTTAAGGAGCTGGGTTTGTTTGTTTGGTTGTTTCGCTTTAGTAAATTCTATTTTGAGCCTTCTATTAACTAAAATATTATTTGGGCTAAAACTTAAGCATCTTGTTGCCCAATGGTAATTGTTGCCTCTAATGCAGACCCTGAGTTACTGTGTGACCCGGACCCGTGTGCCTTTAGAACTATCCAAGAAGAACTACTAGTAAATGCTATTTATTGAAGTATTAGTAGGAATTATAGTTTAGATTCTTATTTTTGCAAGTGATTAACCCTTGAGTAGTAATAAAAATAACAGTACTAACTAGTGCTCATCAAGCATGGACGTGTGCTGAGCGTTGTAGTAATGCTATGCATTGGTGATCCTGTGTCCTTTTCAGGGCCCTCTGAAACGGGTACCGTTAGGAATTAATCCCCATTTTACAACGTGAGCTTTAATGACATTTCATGCTTGCCTTATTCGGAGCTTGTGCCCTTAGCATTTCAACAATTAACTTCCTCTGTGCACGTGGCATATTTAATGAACACTGTAGCCCTCCCTTTCCAGTGCCACAGCACATACTAGAAATGGAGGGGTGTGAGAGAGAAAATGAGTGAGTGAGTGAGAGATAGCATACCTCAAATACAGAAGCAAGCTGGTGAGTTTTACAGTAGTAGAGTCTGTTTGTTTGTTTGTTTGTTTGTTTTGGGGGAGGGAGGTCATAGTTGTTTCTGTGAAAGCTTTTAAGCTTGCCTTCCCCTCCCTCATGTTGTCGCACATAAGCATGAGGTGAAGTCTGCTAAAGAGGAGCCCACCAAGGCTGGTCGTTTCTGTAGGGAAATGGTCAAGATATATCTTTCCTGGAATGAAAACGGATCAGCGATTTTACTTCTTTCCTCTTAAGAAATCTAAAGAACATTACTTATACCAGTTTTCCCTCTGAAAACCAAGGGCCTCTGATTACTGTTTTGCATAGAAAACATAGTGTATATTTAGAAATTCAAGAAGTATTTGCGCTCTCGCTGTAAACCTAGTTATTCGTAGTCAATTAAATTACTATTAACTTTGATTAAATTACTATAATCACTTCACTGGGCCACTTACTGTAAGAGATCCTAAAATCAAGGAATTAATTAACATCTCACATTCACTCACACACAGGCACACCCATTTTTAACAGCCTTTTTTTCATACCGTTCATGCTTTTCAGTCAAGGTAAGTGAGTGTGATGTAACTAAAGTTACATCCCTATAAAGAGCCTGGCAGAAAGCAGCCCTTTATGCTAATATCTTCTCCAGTGTCAGGTGCGGAATCGCAGATAAACCCTGGAGCGTGTCTCACCCAGTGCTCCCCTGCCCCGAGGGTAGCAATTCTAACCCACTCTGTACAGTCTCACTCAGTAGTCACCGTTGATTGAGGCACCTCCTGGGACAAGCAGCTCATTCCATTTTCAGGCAGTTCTCAAGGATGGGAATGATTTTCTGTGTCGAGTCAAATTCTGTGTCCTTTGATGCCTGCTTCTCAACACTAGCGCTTCCGTGTGGAATGCAGCACAGTGAGAACTGGAGTGGACTATCTTCATTAACTTCACTGGTGACTTACAAGGTGCAGAGCAGTTCTGAACTGATTTGGAGGTTGATTCTATGCTTCATAACACTCACCCTTGCTGTGGAAGAAAAAGCATGGGCTCTGAAGTCAGACAAGAGTGGAGAGGGTGCTGCTTGGGCGCCCCGCACTGTAGCAAGCACTTCATAAGAGTTTACGCATTCACCCTGACCACAGCTCTCTGAAGTGTGTGCTCCATTTCACAGATGAGAGGACTGAGATGGAATTAAGAAACTTGCTCAGCTGGCCAGTAAGTGTCGGAGCCAGCATTTGGAATCGGGCAGTCTGGCCTCAGAGAGCCTCCTCTCGATCCCTCCCTCGGCGATGCTGTCAGCCAGCGCTTCAAATCCCGTGGGTGTGTTGTTAGGAGAGACGGAGTTCCTCAAACTGCCTCCCTTTATCTTCCTCTTCTGTGGAAATGAACCAGGTTGTTATAAGAACTAAATGGAATGCCATTGAACATGACCATGGTTCTTAATATCTATGGGTTTAGTTTTGGAGGGGCTGGGGGTTTCTGTCTTTTTTGGTGGTTGTGTGTGTGTGTGTGTGTGTGTGTGTGTGTGTGTGTGTGTGTGTGTGTGTTTTAATTTAGGCCCCACCTGCTCTGGAACTTCTGATTCATTTAAATACTTTGTGGTATGTGGTTTGTTGTCACCAGTTTGAGACTCATGTCTACATTGCTTCAGAATAAGCAGGATGTGTTTTTTTAAATTAATCTTGATAGCTTCAGCACAAAATTTAGTCAGCATTGATAGGATTAAGTTTGGGTGATGTTAGATAGTCTCACTTCAAAATCCCATGGGGATTGTTCCTCAGATACTTGGAAGTGTGCTTCCCGGCCCCACTGGTTGCGGAAATATTCATCTGCACTCAGACTCAAGGCCCCATCTGATGCTGGTACAAAGGAATGCGTCATTCTTCCCCCTGGTTTGCTAGGTCCTTTGCAGTGACCCAATAAATAGCCTGAAAGTAAGCCCTTGAAAATATTGTTAGCATCCCCTACAAACATTTTTTATTTTTAAATCTGTACACAGTAGAACGCAAGAGCTTATAAATATTCTCGTTGATACAAGCTTCTCATTAGCCAATGTGTTGGCTGAATCGAGAGGAAATGACGATTTATTATTGTGCTGTCTTTTGCAGAGGGGAAAGACGCCTCAGGAAAATGTAAATGAGCATTGAGGGTAATAAATCATTTGTGTAATGAGCATTGAGGGTAATAAATCCATCGAGACCAGGGGAGAACTTTCGAGCAGATGGCAAGAACATTGGGTTTGAAGACTGTTCCACATAATCGTGGCTTTCTTGAACTAGAACTGGGTCCCGTCAAGGGCTGTGCCATTTAGATCTCAGTGTGAGCCAAGTCAAAGGTGACAGGGCAGATTCGGAGATCTCTGAGGTTATGGTATCGCAGGAGGGCGGTTCTAGTCCAGTCCACGGTCATTTATGGAACTCCTCTGTTCCTGAGGCACGGAGGGTATAAGCATGTGGCATGGCCCCTCGTCCCATGTAGGACAGGTAGTTTCCCTGCAGTTCAGCAGGCGTCATGGTGGAGGACAGAGGCTTAGCCTAGAGGGGGAGGAAGGAGGCCGAGGACAGGGCTGGTCTGAGTGGCTTCATTGGGGACAGGGTGCTGATGTGAGTCCTGAAGGATGGATGGGCACTAAAGGGGGAAGGAGGACGGGAGGACATTCCAGCTGACCTCAGTTTCCTCAAACAGCTCTTTAGCATCCTGCCTAACCAGCAGCAGCGGCTCCACACAGTGCCCTGTCCGACCCACTGACTTCAAATCCTGTCATTATTCGTTGGAGGAAAAAGTCATTTCTGTGTCTCAATGATCGGCCGGTTTTGTGAAGAATAAGTTTTAAGAAAAACAAAGCAAAACATTTGTGCCTTTCTGTCCCTGAAGTGAACAGTCTGCCTTACCACTTGGTCTGACCTGCTGCATCATAACCCGAGCAGGTGAGCTGAGGAATCTGCGGAACCCCAGCAGCAGGGGCCGGTGGAGGAGGCGCTGAGGAAAGTCGCCTGCCTGTATTGCTGGCTTCAGAAAGGACTGTAAAATCAGGGAGAGTCGGACAGTAAATAGCATTCAAAACAGTCATCCGCCTGGAGGTAGTAGGGTCAATGGCACATGACATTAGCCTACATCACTCACTAGCTTTGTGACCTTCAGCAAATTACTTAACCTCTCAGAGCTCGGTTTTCCCTAAAATAAGCACTGATAATAATACCTCACCACACAGTGAAGGTTGGGGTGAGGATTAAATGAACCAATTTGTGGAAGCACTTGGAATAGTTTCTCGTTAGGGGGAGGAGCCAGAGTCCTGGATCTCTCAGAAGCAGACCCAAACATATCAAGACCTCTGCAGTTAGGTATTTAGTCCAGAGTCCATTTCTCCAGAGGTATTATTAGTTAACCGTACAAACTAGTTCATTCATTCAACACAGACTTGTTGGATGTCTCCTCTGAGCCAGGCATTGTCCCCAGCACATCAGACCATGTGGGGCACCAGGTGTATGAGTAAGCCTGGCATGTGGCAGGAACGACAAAGAAGTCCACATGGAGTGGGTGAGGGGAAGAAAAGCAGGAAGTGAGATCAGAGAGGTAATGAGGGGCAGATCTGGAAGGGCCTCAAAGCTATTGTAAAGACTTTGACTTTGACTTTGAGATCAATGTGGGGTAAGAATTGAGAGAGGAATTCTAGCAAGTACTGCTGATTATTGACCTTATGGATGTAGCAGACACTGTGCTAAATGCATCACCCCTGTTGTTTGATTTGACCAGATAGAAAAAGCAGATTAGAACAGTGATGCAAGGCAAATGACATTGTCCCCAGAGAGGAAACTGAGACCGAGGGTTAGGGAGCCGGCCTGGGGCAGTAGGCAGGTCTGGGTCTGGGACTTTCAGGATGTTATACCAGAATGTAGTGAGTGTAGGAATGTGCTTGCCACCAGATTGGTTGTAGCAGGACTTGTAGATTCCACTCTACAGGCCCCCTGCTGAGGAACCGGGCAGGAACTTGGCGCCTGTGCAGCCTAAGGACTCTGGACGTAGGGACAGAGTGTCTGCCGCACAGTGCTCAGCACCACAGGGCTTTCCCCGGGACACTGAGCAGGTGGGCCCAGTGTCGAAGCTCCAGCCTCAGGCTTCCAACGTCTTCTTTTGCCCAACGGACACATGAGATGAGCTCACTCTTTCCACACGTACAGACGCCACTGTCGCTGAGTGCTTTTCTTAGGGCAGGGTAGAATCAAAGCCCAAAATACCACAGGTTCCATTTCCTGCTCCTGACCACACCAGCCCAGAAAATGAGGCACCTTTCAGAGCAGCTGTCTCCACCCGTGAGCCTGCACTTCAGCTTTGACTCAGAGGAGCCTGTGGGAACTGTCAGACTCTTGACTTTGCAAGATGTTGCTCTCAACTGGATGGATACCTGCAAAGTCTGGTTGAATGTGCGTCACCCACTGAGTGCAGGACACGGAGGCAGACTAGTGTTGTTGACCATAGATCACTGGTTTTGAAGGAGCAAATGAGCACCTACCTGACAGTCCTCTTAGTCCACACTCAGCTAATTCGACATTTGTGATGACTGTTGAAGAAGCTGAATGTAAGATAAAGAAGAGAGGCTGTGATTTTCCCCCACAAGTACATACATTAGCTGCCCATTACATGCAAAGCACAATGCTAGGTGCTAAGAAGGCAAAGGGTCTCTGCACCCTCTAGCTGCTTGGGAAGGACAAGCAATTTACATGGTGCATCCCAACTGCTCTGTTCCCTATACCAAATGCTATACACAGATTCATCTGTACACACTCAGCAAAGACAGAAAAGAAAACTGCAGTTAAACAGCACAGGTGATGCGTGGCGGCTCCTTCATCTGGTGCCAGCCAAAGAAACAGCCTCTTCCCAACACTAAAAGGGACATTGGCTGTGTTCACTCGACCTTTCTGAGAGATTATCAGGTTGGCTCTGATTTAGGTGAAATTTCCTTTTGTGCCTTGACTTTTAGAGTTTATTTCTGTAGATAAGAAGGGAATCCATTGCTCTGACAGATGTACAGGTTGGAGTCAAACCCGATGGTGAATGGACAGATTATTTGACTTCCATTAGTGGATAATGACTAGCCTTATTTTTTTCATCGGTAAGACAAGGATCATTGTATTTATTTCGTTGGCATTGGTGTGATGATTAAGTGAAAAATATCTAGAACGGTTCTGACAAGTTATGGGCACAAGTGATCGTTCCCACCGCATTTCTTAAAAATGTGGATGGGGACTTCACCTGTGGGAGCCCATGAACGTTTTCAGGCACCGGAGGGACATGATGGATGTAGGTGTTGACAGAGATGACTTTGGTGTCACTGTGATGTATGGGCAGAGACCTGAAGCCACTAGCAAATGATGACAGTCGTTTAGATGCAATGAGGGCCTGAATGAGAGCAAGAGCCGTGGAGAAGGGGAAGACAAAGCCAGGTTTCGGAGTCTGAGGAGCCAAATTGATAGACTTGGGGACTCTGATTTAAGAGGGAGCGGAGGGACCATCAGAAGTAGAACATGGCTTTGAGTTTTCCAGTGGAGGAGGCTGGATGCATGGAGACCGAATGGACTGGTATGGAGAACAATAAAAGGTGCTGTTTGCTGCAGACTGAAACTGTATACTGGCTTAGAGCTAAGGAATTTCCTAGATGAGGTGATTTCGTCTTCATGACAACTCCGTGGAGTAATACTGTGCCTTCTCAGAGAAGTAGAAACCTAAGCTCAGAGAAGCCTGACCATGTACAACTAGAAAATCTGAACATGGACTTGTCTGACACCAAAGTCTCCCGTTAATTGCAGCAGTAAATGTGCCCTCACTCAGGAGAAGGGAAATGGAGTAAGGTTGGGAAGATGAAGCTAAAGCTCGGTTCTGGAGACGATCACTTGAGTGTCTCATGGGAAGCGGAGGAATCTTGAGGCCAGCTGGGAAATCAGACCTGGAGCTTGGGGGGAGGCTGGGGGAGATATAAAAACTTGGGCGTTGTTGGCATATGGTTGTTGTGGGGGAGTGAATGAGATCACCCAGCAAGGGACGTAGAGTTAAAGAGAAACAGACTCGGAGTACAGGGAAGTTAGAAGGGGGATGTTCGCCTCGTTTAGGAGTGTACAAACACACACCTGTATACAATGTGCTTTTTCTGACCAAAGGATCGCCTTGTGCTTTGGTATCTAAATTTGCATGGCGTTGGTTTTTCATTGGCTAGATATTGAGCGTTCACTGTGTCAGTCATTGGTAGAGGTGGGTTCCCGCCTCCTCTAGTGGAGAGTCATAAATAAAAAAGCAATTACACAGCAATAACAAGCCATCATCAATTACCCTACAGGCTTTGGTGTTATTATTGGGTGCTCTTTTAGGGGCCCATATAAGATTGGCACCAAAGGCAGACTCTGGAGTTAAGATCACAGGTCATAATGGGGAATAAGATTATATTTTTAAAAAAACAACTGCTGGGCCTAAAAATAACCATAGATTATATCTTAGAGAAATGCTTGAGAATGATCACAAGAAAAATTGAGGTAATATATGCGAAGTTAATCTGGTTATAGTTCATGCAGGAAGCTGGGTGTTTGAAGTGTGTAAGGCAGAAGTTGTTCATGAGGTCCCTTCTGCAGGCCTTTCAGGAGGCCCAGGCGTGGCTCTGTCAGCCCCACACGGTACCTTGTTTCTCAAGTGTTGTGACTTGTTTTCCATTGAGCAGCAGATGAAGTAGTTGGCTTGCCTGGAGGAGTCATGTTATAAAAAAAAAAAAATCCTACTTATCTTTAAATCACACACTTGCACTTCACATAAGACCTATGTAGTAAGGGAGGCGTGCAAGGGCTGGGGCCACTGAGAAACTGCTGCTTCCACCACCCACACCATTCTCTCTCTCTCTCTCTCTCTCTCTCTCTCTCTCTCTCTCTGTCATCCCCACAGTGAGCATGCTTGACTGTATGTGTCTGTGCAGCTCAGTTATACAAATATTAGTCAAATGTGCAGATTGAAATTTCTTAGATTGTTCTCCTGTATGCATGATTGCTCTGAGACCTGCATAAAAGGTGAAAGTAGCAAATTTCCATTAGAACAGAAGATTCCCAAGCCTTCATATTATACAGTGAGTAGCCCAGTATCTAATTGTGGCTGTTACCTTATATCCATTTTGAGAGGTTATCTAGCTAAACGGTTAAGAGCTCAGCACTGGAGCCAGACTGTCTAAGTGTGAATTCCTGTTCCACCCATCACTAACTGTGACCTTAGGCAAAATACTTAGCCTCTGTGTTGAAGTTTCGACATCTGTAAAATGGGGATAATGATAGCACCTACATCCTTGGGGTTGTGTGAGGAATGAATAAGTTAATACATGTAAAGCACTTAGGTCTGCACCTGGCAAATACGTAGTAAGCAGTCTGTAACGGTTAGGTCTGAGTGCCATTACTGTGCTACGCCAGTGGGTTAGACAGCATGTTCAGATGATAGCCAGGCCGCTGAGGACAGAGGTCCCCCAACCCAGTAACTCAGTCACAGGTCAGCTCTCCTGTCACTCAGCACGGAGGGAAGAGTCCCCAATCTGTCCCCTCTTCCTCACTTTTAACAGCAGGTTCAGTGGTCCCTGGTAGAACAGTGGGTTGTCAATTTCAAGCTGCATAGCCAGAGACAAGGAACTTTCTCTTCTTTAAAATAGACACCCCTTCCTTCAAACACATGTGCAGTGGCTATGTTTAGAACTCTTCCGCGAGCAGTATGGAGAGAGCTGAGAGCCTGGGGTATGGCATGATGCCTTGTGCATGATAAGGAAGATAGGCAGGCAGCCAGCCAGCCGCCGTGTGGTCTCCCTCTGTATGAGTTGTCAGATCAGCAGGGATTATGGCTCTTTTCTCTCTAGCTGAGCTTTTCCATCCGTCCTGCTGAGCTGCCAGCTGGAGACCCTGGATGACACATCCCTTGGGTTCCTGGGTCTCTAGCAGCAGCAAAGAACAAAGCCTAGATCTCTAACCAGGAGGCATGAGCCCCAGCATGGAGTCGTTCAGACCTCATTCTGTGAGGCCACGGCACATCTCCCTCACTGAACCCCTTCCCTCACCTGCCCTGCAGATCTGACACCGCCCTCCTTCCAACGGCAGGCTGTACCATGGGAAACTGGGCATTGTTCACAGAATAAACTCATCAACTTTTTGGGCTAATTTCTAAAACCCCACACAGTAGAGTTCTGAAGAGCCTTTTGACCAAGCAATGGTATAATTTACTCCCTGGAGGATGTGTCCATCTTGTTTCCTTTTAACTGCTTAAGGGTTAAACCATCACTGTGGTCACAGAGGTCAGACACCAGAGTCCCAGCGCTGGATCCAGCCCGCAGATGTGTTTGGTTTGGCCCACGTAGCTGGACATGCATACATCAGTTAGTTGCAACATGCAAAAATGAGAGATTTCACATAACAGTCTGCATTTCCAACTTCTTGTTTTAAAAATTCCAAGTCTGACAACACTCCCACGTGGCGCAGTCTGCCTGTGCGGGCAGAGCGCCTCCTCAGCCCTCCCCTTTGCCCTGGTCCCACCTGGTGCTCCCTCCCTAGCCCAGAGGCGTCGGAGTTTTTAATTCTCTTAGAGCCTGATGCCGTTTTTGGTTTTTGTTAATAATATGATCCCAAATGAAAAGTGAACATTCTTCTCACTACTCCCCATGACCTAAATAAGATGCTAAATACTGAGTCTTGGGCCTTTGCTCTGTTTTGAGATGAAAAAATCCCAAGTAAAACATTCATTGTGTCATTGATTTAAAAATCACACAGTTGAAAATTCTCCCTGCCTGATGTGTTCCCCGAGTCAGAGAACAATCTTTTTTTTTTTTTTCTTCACCTCTTTCATTGGTGGCATTTTATGCTGTTCTGGTTGCTACCAGTAATACAGGCTAAACAGCAACCCAAAGTTGCACCCTCTGGCCTCGTCCTTAGGCATCTGCTTTGGCGGCTGAGACAGTGGAAGTTACAGGCTGTATCTGGGGACCTGAGCACGGCGATCTAGAGGGGAAATAATGTTTCACTTCCACCGAGCTGAGCACTGAGTCATAGGGCCCCATAACACAAAGGTGATGTGAGCAGTTTTTCTAAATTTCTTCCACTGGGGAGCCATTTGCTTCTCCCTCTCTCTCTCTTGAGCTGCAAGACCAGCCTCCTCCCCCAAGTTTTTGCAGCTTCCCACCCCCCACCCCCCAATTCAGGCAGGCGTGTGGCAGTTGCTATAGTCTGCCCCAGCTCACGCTCTTCTTCCTGTGAACCATTGCTTTACTCTGTAGATAGGATTGCATTTCTGGAACCACCTGCCAGCCCCCTGGGGCATTTGGAGCATGATAACATGAGGCCAGGCCAGCAGCCCGTGAAAGGATTGTGTCATGAGAGTACAGCATGGAGTTATTGCTGGCAGAGAAGTTTAATCGGTTTGCAAAAATTCATTAAACACTTCGAAGGCTTTGCATAAAAAGTCGTAAGTGAATATTAGTGATTCATGGCATTGTCATCATCGTTTCAGCTTGCCATAGAGCTGTTTATTAGTTTGTCCAAATTCCCACGACTCCGATTTCACATCAGGTCGCGGACTCCTTCATCGAAACGGTTCATAGCTTCAGGAGGTCTGAAATTTCAGAGTATTGAGCAAGGCCTGCACTGAGCTAGGACGTGATCTAATAAGATTGGACTGTCAAAACAAGAAGCACCAGTCTGTGGTTATAAGGTTTTTGAGAAGGAAATGTTAAAACTCTGCTGTGAGAACCTCAGAAAGATGATAACACACGCTGCGTCGGAAGCCAGTTTCTTTTTCATTTCTGCTGTGGTCAGTGGGACACTGAGGCAGAGACGCCGACGTGGGATGAGATGTGATTAAACAAGCTCGGTAGATGGTATCTTCCTATTGGGAAACGCTAATCACTTGTGTAATTAGTAGGATGAGACATCAGAAAATGCTGGCAATGTTTCGCGAGGACCCCGAAGGGCACTCGGAGACTCGCTGCAAAATGCTCAGCTAGAGAAGCTGCACCATCGGCCAGTGCTCAGACGGGAGTGGGGCGGAGTGAGTTCCATTCCCAGCCCTCCAGCTGTGAGATGGCGGGCAGGTTACTTAACCTTCTTGCTCTTCAATTGCTTTAACCCTAAGATGGGGATTGAACATGACAGAGTTGTCATGGGGATTAAGAGCGAGAATGCTTGGAGCAATCTAGCCTATGATGCGTGCCCAATAAGCGATAGCAGTTGCTGCTGGTCACATGGGAATTCGTAATCACTTTTTGCTTTGGTGATTTAATGTGGTTTTTAAAATAAAGACCGCTACCATAGCTTTTATCTCTAAGTTTTCCTCAGTGTTCTGTATACCTACCAGTCTCCTATTCGTTCTTCAGTAACCTTCGACTCTCTCAGCCAATCTAATGAGTAATCTAATGACTAGATTAGCCAGAGTCATGAGTAAATGCTCAAGGCCCATCTGAGCAGAGGTTTAGGCTGACTCTGGGGCTGAGTCACTGGTTGCTCTGTGTTTCAGGCTTTGTTTCTTTGTATCCTGTCCACTTACTGAAAACCATAAATTTTGCATCATCCCTACTGCGGAATTACAATGTAATGATTAACAAGATATGTTTGTGAAATGCCTTGTGTGTTTGTAACCACCTATAATAAAGCATTAATAAAGCACATGGATTGATGGGTTTGTGATTCGTATAGACTACACGGGGAAACCCAGTGCTCATGGTGATGTCATGTGTGATACGTTACAGGATTACTTCCACTGAAACCTATCTGATTTCACCAGATTCATTGGGGGTCAAAGTTACAACCTGGTAGTTACTACCCTCAAACTGTCTTCCTTTTGTCACTGGGATGGGGAGGATTTTGTTTTGGGGACCTGACTGGCATTTGCCCTCGCTGCCCCCCGCAGAGAACTTTGATCTGTGCGCCCACACCTACAGGCAGAAGCAGATCACGCCTTTCCTCCTCCAAGTAATAGACACCACAAAGAACAGCACTCTCCTCAGTGCTGGATGGAATTAGACACCAGATTAAGGGCTCCCTCCAGCTCAGTTCTTTGCTTCATTCAGAACCTTTGTCCAAGTCCACGGATGAGGTGGGGAGGGGGAGGCGGGGGAGAGTGCACAGACTGTTAGATGTTTCATTTTCCCCATAAAAGCTCCAAAGAAGTAAATCTTGTTTTCACCTTAGACTCTCAGAACCACGGACAATAGAAGCAGTTCATTGGCTCCAACATAGTTTATGATGTCACTAGGAATTCTTGATAAAATGGTCAGCATGAGTATGCCATTCAGCTAATAAATCATGCTTTATTCGTGGTATGTTGTGCAATATGTCAGCATTTCCCCGTTCTTTCCTGTAAACTGTAACTTTTCTGGTGATTAGCATTTAAACCCTTTTCCTGATGAAGGAATTGTCAGCTGAAATCATCAGGGATTTCCCCTTCGCTGTTTTGAAAGAAATCTGAAGAAGTTAATGTGTTCCTTGGAAATTAAGAAATTTGGAATGATTTCTGAGACTCTAAATGGTGAAATCGAATCAAGAGATGGTTGTTTTTCCTGAAATTAAGATAACAAGAGAGCCATAGAGGGAATAAGAACTTTAGAAGTTATAAAGCCCTTAAAGCATTCAATAAGCTTTCATGTCTCTGAGCCATGTTTTTCAAGAGATGTACCTGTTATAGTTTAGGAGCTAAAGTGAAATAGAAATATTAAAATAAAATTTCAGATGCTTGAAAAGTGGTTTCTTACTTAAATTTCCTGAATTCCTCAGAGTTAACAGAAGCCTTTATTGTTTTAAGACATGGTTAGAACACCTTTTGAAATATCGATCCTGTTGCATCCATAGTGCCGCCAGCACACGGAGGGCACACTGTGGAGTAGAAGGCGTGGTCACGGCCAGAGCCAACGGCAGGAGATCTGTTTTAGGTGCAAGGGTTATGTCATGAGCTCTCTGCCCAGTGGTGGGTGGGCTGGGGGGAGCAGGAGACAGCAGGGTGGGGGGCCTGTTTGAGATGAGTGGTCAGAGAAAGCCTCTGAGAGGGAGTGACATTTGAGCTGGACCAGAAGGGACCCACAGGGTTAGAGCACAGGAAAGAGCTCAGCAAGTACAAAGGAACGAAGACAGCATGTGCAGTGGCCCTGGGGCTGGAGTGAACTGGTGTTCAAGAACATGGAGAAGACAGACGAAGCTGGAGTACAAGGCAAGAGTGGTGGGGAAAGACCTGAAAGGCAGGAAGTCCATGACAGGGAGAAAAAAGTTAGCAATGAGGTTCATTTTATGCAAACTTCTTTCCACTGTCTTTCACTATCATCCCAAATCTAAAAATGCCATGTGAAAAACACTTAAAAAATAGTAAGGGCCTCTATGCCAAGTCTGAACCAGCTGTAATCTCCAAATTTGTATTCGATGGCAGATAGGTTTGTTCTTAGCGGTAAAGAGTAGGACCTCATGACCTGCCAGCTACAGTCTCTTGTCAGCTTCCACCTAAACTGAGGAGACTGAAGCAGGTCCTTGAGATTGGCTCGTGGGACTGCCTGCTGCTCTCCATCCACCCGCAACCCCAGCGTGTGCTGCACGTGCCCCGTTGTGTCTCAGTGCCCCGTATTCCTCCGTGGACAGGAGTGACCGCCCTCAGTCTGGTGACAAAGAAGGGAAATAAAACCTACAACTTTCCTTCTCTGCACAGGTAAGAGAAAGTGGTTTGGCAGGACAAAATGACAAGTGAGCACAGCTGAAAGGATAGAGACAAGGTTCAGTCTACCAGCTATTCCACCAGGATCGTGGTAGGAAGCTACCGATGTCTTCCTCGTTCTGCCACGCTAGCGCCTCTGGACAGCCTTGTGCCCCGGGTCAGGTGCTGCGGCACTCCCAGCATGGCCGTTCAGGGTCACGGAACGTGAAGCAATGGGTGTGAGGTATTCAAAGACCGCTACTCGAATAGGGTAGCAGACGTGCAGAGATTTGAGTTGGGTGGATGTCGGAGATGATTCATTCAAAATAACTTAGCAACTAGAGGCCAAGTGCTGACTGCCTCCGCGGATGTTGGGGCAGCCGGCTCCTCGTGCCTCTGAAAGCTGACACATCTGGGAAGAGGGGTGTGCTTTCTAGCTGTGCAGTTCCCCTGCCAGGGGCCTTGCATCTTAAGCACTCGGTCTCTTCCTGGAAACGGCCCAGCTCAGGTGGTGGTTGTGGGCAGGGCGTCTTTGTTACAGCTCTGCAGGTGGGGCTGGAGCCTGACTCGCTGTTTTTCTCGGGAGTAAGTGCTGTACAGCAAGTGGTAGGCTCTTGGGATTGCAGTAAAATGAAGCATAACAAAATCAACTTTACCATAGGCTAATGGGTATAACCAAGAGGGAAGGTCCTATGGCATCTCATCCATGTTCTAACGAGATGGTGTTACCCAAGGACCACCCACATAGCAACCTGCAAGCTTTCATTCAAGCTCTTGAGTTCTTTCATGCGCACTGTGCCTGAGCACTGTGCCAGGTGCTGGTGGTGACACAATTAAGAAGACGCTAGATACAGTCTAGATGGAGAAATGGACAGAGTGTGAGGGACACTGAACTAGCAGAGGTGTAAACCAAGTGATGTAAAGAGCATAGTGAGAGCAACTGATTCAAGAGCGAGAGGTGGGGCGTGGCTCAGTGGTTGAGCATTAACCTATAAAACAGGTCACAGTTAAATTCCTGGTCGGGGCACATGCCTGGGTTGCAGGCTCTATCCCCAGTGTGGGGCATGCAGGAGGCAGCTGGTCAATGATACTCTCTCATCATTGATGTTTCTCTCTCCCTCTCCCTCTCCCTTCCCCTCTGAAATGAATAAAAATATTTATAAATAAAAAAAGAGCGATAGATGGGAGTTGAGGAGGGCTCAAAGGAGTGTGTGGACTCACATGAAGGGTTCAAAGGAAGAAGATAACGACACAGAATCATGAGCCAAGACACACAGAAGAAGGACGCTGCATAGCATGTCCCTCATCACTGGCCTCTCTCATGTGACTAGGCCTTTTTCCTTTTTCCTTTTCGTGTGTGTCGGGAACAGATGGAAGGACAGTTACAGGGCTAGAGAGAGAGGGACAAGTGCGTAGGGGAGTACAGACTGAGGCCCCGTGTAGCAAAACAGTGTTACATGAGCCTGAGTCAAGAAGACCTGGACGGGCCTTGGGCAGCTCCTTGACCTCAGAGCTCCAGTTTCCACATGAGCAACATGGGAAAGCGTCTGTCTCGGTTGCTCTGAGGATGACAGGAGGTGCGCTGTAGCATAGTCAGGGGCTGGGCTGGGAGTCAGGTAGACCTGTGTTCAAATCACACTCCCTTCTTGTGTTTCCTAAGTACGTTTGTGTGTGCCTGAATCTGTTTTCCCACCAATAAAGTGGGAGTAACAGTATCTCCCTCATGTGCTTGTGAAGTCGCAATTAGCAGATTCATGAAAAGTGCTCATTAGGACAATGCTGAGTACATGATACACAAGAAAAGTTAGCTCACCTCCTTCATTGCCTATCGTAGGCCCTCGCTGAAGGTTAGTTCCTTTTTCCTAAGGAAACACGATTTGCTGAACAAACAAAATTGAAACAGATTTATAGATACAGAGAACATTTTGGCGTTTGCCAGAGGGGAGGGGTTGGGAGACAAGGTGAAGGGATTGCAAGTACAAATTGGCCATTAGAAATAGTCACTGGGCTGTAAAGTACCATATAGAGAATACAGTGAAGAGCATTGTGATAGCTTTGTACGCTAGCAGGTGGGCACTGGGAATGTCAGGGAACACTATGTAAAGTGTATGATTGTCCAGCCACTATACTGTGCACCTGCAACTAATACAAAACAATATTGAATGAAGCTGTGATTGAAATAGAAAGTTTTAAGTTATTTTTTTAAAAGAAATATGAAGGTTTGCCATTTTAAGTCCCTTGGTAATTTATTCACGGTAACTGTGCTAAGCGGAAGCCTGACCGCTCGCAGTTACGCTTCCCTGAAGACGTGTTCCATTCAGGCCTCGCTGCATTCACTTGCTTCCGTTGGGCAGTAGCCTGGTTCTTGTCAAATACCTGACGATGACACGTGCCATTCTCCGGCAAGCAAATGAATAAATAGCATACCCTCTTCTTGAAATCGATTCACCCAATTTGATGTAGTTTCTACAGTTTTCCTGCCATCGACAGCACATGCATAAGCTCAATACAACTCAGTGTCTGTCTGTCTGTCTGTCTCTCTGTCTGTCTCTCTCTCTCTCTCTCTCTCTCTCAGCTCAAATTTGTGGAAAACATTGACGAAGGTCCTGCTCTCAAATGACTAACTGTCTTGTTGGGAAAACATAACTTACAGAAAACAACTAGGCAACATTATAAAGTATATGACAAGGTACAAAGTCTGTTTATGACACCGGCAGCGAGTGCATTCATTGGTCATCCAGAGGAGGGAGAAGTTGCTAGAGTTGGCAGGGGAGGGTCCAGGCTTTAGGAACTAGCTTATGGCCAACCAGCATGTCTTAGAATAATCATAGCTTTGAATTTCACATCATCCCTCCTCCTTCCTAGCAAACCCTAAGATGAGTCTATCCAGGGAAAAATGAGACACTGATTTAAAGCCAGTGGGTCCTTTTTTATACCTCTAACTCTCCTCCATGCTTTGAAATTCTTCATTACCAAGCTATATTTATACATAATTTATATCTTCCATGTTTTATTAATCAAAGATAGTTGCCCACCAGAGATCTTGATGAGCATAAGCTACATGAACTTAGTGTAGCAATACTGTTATCAAATTTCAGTTTCTAGAAAAAAAAGAAACTAAAAACTGTCTCACTTTTTAATTATGAATTTAGGATATAAACTCCTGTTACTGTCGTGTACATGTGTACATCCAGAAAATACGCAAAATCCAGAAGCCACACAAGAAAGCATTGATAGTTTGGACTACATAGAAAAACTTTAGATTCATTATGGCACAAAACACCCTGAGAAAAATCAAAAGAAAAACCATTGACTGGGGGGGAGGGGGGGGTAATTTCCTGTACAAATTCATACAAGTCAAAAGGAAAATGACAAATGAATTTTCTAAAAATTCAAAGGACATAAATAAGCAATTCCAGAAAAAGAAATATCAGTTACCAGTAAGCATATAAGAGGTTTAACCTTAAAAAAGAAATGAAATTAAAATAGCTTTTTTTACCTATCAAAGTGGTAAAGATGTACACATCTGATAATACTCAGTGTTGTAGAATATATGGGGAAATGGGTGTTTTTAAAAATGTTAGTAGGTTTATTGATTGGTAAAGCCTGTTTAGAGATCATTTTGGCAAAATAATATGTGTTTAAAATGCATATACCCTTTAACAATGGCGTCGTAAATAATTTATTCAACAGACAGAGCCACACATTTAACCAAAGGTATGTATGCAGTGATGTTTATTACAGAATCTATTACATCAGCTAGAAAGTAAAAGCAAGACTTCAGCTTCTGATCAAGATAAAGTAACATGGACCATATTTAACCTCCACCTGAAACTTTTAAAACAAAGGGAAAAACTGACAAAATATATGAAACGGTAGCATTTGGGACATTGATCTTTGAAGACAGAAAACAAAATGAGCCGCATGATTGCTTCAGCTTATTGCCTAAAGACAGTCTCCAGGCCACAGTACTGAGCAGAGGCAGATCCCTGTGGTCTCCCCGACTGGAGATGTAGTGAGGAGTCCAGAGCCAAAGTGGCTAGCTGAGAATAGGGAGCTGCACAGAGACAAATCTGGAGAGCTGAGGACGTCACCCTTGAGTACTGAGTTGAATACAGATGAGCACATGCATGTGGGGAAACAGCCCAAGGACAGAGAAAGAGCAATCTAAAGGATTAGAGAGAACAGTGCCTGGAACTCACAGAGGGATGGGAATAGTGTCTCTTCTCAATAACCAGGAAAGAAAAAATTTCATAATGCAGAGGCATTAGAGTTTTGCCTCAATAGTGGGGAAAAATTAACCATAGGTTAAATCAACTCAGCTCTGATCACCCTGAACAAATCTTAAAAGCAAGACCCAAAGGGATCAAACTGTTTCCAATTAATTTTAACTGTGTCCCAGAATAAAACTCAAGAATGTTTATAAGAAAACAAAAGTAAACATTACCCCATAATGCCTGGCACCCAGTCAAAAATTACCAGGCAAGTAGCAGGAAAATACAGTCTATTGAACAGACTCTAAAATGATTAAATGACACAGATATAAAAATAAGCAACAGCATTAAAGCAATTTTATGACTGCATTCCATATGTTCAGAAAGCTAGAGGTAAGATTGCCCATGTTATGTAGAGACATGGGAGATAACATATATATGTGTGTGTGTGTATATATATGTATTTATATGTATATGTATATGTATATGTATATGTATATGTATATATGAATTAAACTTCTAGAGATGAAATGTACAATGGCCAAGATTGTGGTATCAATAACAGCCTAGATATTGCATAAGAAAAGATTAATGAACTGGATGACACAGTATTAAAAGCTATCCAAAATGAAACAAACAAAAAAAGACTTTTAAAAAATGAACATGGTATCATTGAATTGTGGGACAGTTTCAAGGGGTTAAAATATATATGTCATTAAAGTTCCAAAAGGAGAAGAGAGAAAGGGAGAGACTGAAAAAATATTGTTAAATAATGGCTGAAATTTTGCCAGATTTGTGAGAACTGTGAACCCACAGATCCAAATGCAACAAATCTAAGCACAAGATGCATGATGAAAACTAGACCATGTATATTGTAATCAAATTACTTAATTGATAAAGAGAAACATTTCAAAGCAGCCAGTGGGGGAAAGACATGTTACATACAAAGTAACAAATACAAAAATGACACCATATTTTTCATAAATAATGAAACAGTGGAACAAATATTTTTAAGTACCACAAGGAAAAAATTCTCAATCTAGAATTCTTATACTCAGAAGAAATTAAAAAAAGATGAGCTAAAAACATTTTGATGTATACATAAAGTGAAAGAATTTACCCCCAGCAAACCTGCTTCTTAAGAAATGCTAAAGAAAATTCTTCAAGGAGAAAGAAAATGGTATCAAATATAAAGCTGGATCTACACAAAGAAGTAAAGAGTACTATAAATAAAACTGTATAGGTATATATGAAGATGTTTTCTTTGTTATTTTAACCTTTATAGATAATCATGGACTTTTTAAAGTAGAAATAATAACAATATTTATGTCATATTTAGAAGTAAAATCCTATCTAATAAAAGAGAAACGTGCAAATTGACCGTATCTCCGCTACGCCCACAAGCCATGCCCACCAGCCAATCAGGAGCAAGTATGCAAATTAACCCAACAAATATGGCAGTGGCCACAGAGCTGGAGCAAGCAGGAGGCTTGGGTTGCCCCCAGCGATGGAGGAAGCCAAGCTTCCCGCCTGCCCTGGCTGGCCCTGGCCTCCGCTCAAGGCTACAAAGTTTCAATTATAGAAGATAAATAAATCCCAGATCCCAGGGCCTCCGCTTGGGTCGCCGGGGGGCATGGCCGGCCTGCAAACCACCACAGACCCCCTCGCCCAGGCCACCCCACGCCCCAAGGGAACCCCCACCCTGATCCAGGACACCCTTCAGGGCAAACCAGCCGACCCCCCCACTTGTGCACCAGGCCTCTAGCCTATCTAATAAAAGAGTGATATGCAAATTGACCATCACTCCAACACACAAGATGGCTGCCCCCATGTGGTCAAAGATGGTTGCTCCCATGTGGACACAAGATGGCTACCACAAGATGGCCAGCAGGGGAGGGCAGATGGGAGGGACCAGGCCTGCAAGGGAGGGCAGTTGTGGGCAATCAGGCCAGCAGGGGAGGGCAGTTGGGAGGGACCAGGCCTGCAAGGGAGGGCAGTTGGGGGCGATCAGGCCAGCAGGGGAGGACAGTTGGGAGGGACCAGGCCTGCAAGGGAGGGCAGTTGGGGGCAATCAAGCCTGCAGGGGAGGGCAGTTAGGGGTTACCAGGCCGGCAGAGGAGGGAAGTTGGGGGCGACTGGGCCTGCAGGGAAGGGCAGTTGTGGGGGGACCCAGGCCTGCAGGGGAGGGCAGTTTGGGGGAGACCAGGCCTGCAGGGGAGGGCAGTTAGGGGCAATCAGGCTGCAGGGGAGCAGTTAGGCATCAATCAGGCTGGCAGGGGAGTGGTTAGGGGGTGATCAGGCTGGCAGGCAGAAGCGGTTAGGGGCAATCAGGAAGGCAGGCAGGCGAGCAGTTGGGAGCCAGCAGTCCTGGATTGTGAGAGGGATGTCTGACTGCTCCCATGTGGTCAAAGATGGCTGCCCCCATGTGGACACAAGATGGCTGCCACAAGATGGCCAGCAGGGGAGGGCAGTCAGACATTTCTCGAAGGGTCCCAGAATGGAGAGGGTGCAGGCTGGGCTGAGGGTCACATACCCCCGTGCACAAATTTCGTGCACTGGGCTTCTAGTATATGATAATAGCACAAAGACTGGGAGAGGAGAAATTGAAGTATATTGTTTTAAGTCTCATAACATGAAGTAGTATAATATCACTTGGAGGTGAGCTGTGATAAGTTAAAGATACATACTGTAATATAAAGAAATCACTAAAATAACGCAACAAAGGATGATTCCAAATAGGCCTACAAAGAAGATAAAGTGGAATCATAAGAAATACTCAGCTTTGTCCTAGCCACTTTGGCTCAGTGGATAGAGTGTTGGCCTGTAGACTGAAGGGTCCCATGTTCAATTCTGGTCAAGGGCACTTACCTCATTTGCAGGCTCAGTCGCCGTCCCTGGTTGGGGCACGTCCAGGAGGCAACCAATCGATGTGTCTCTCTCAAATCAATGGAAAAATATCTTGGTGAAGCTTAACAAAAAAAGAAAGAATCTAAAAGTTACCAGATCAAAATATAATAGAGGGAAAAAAGGAATAATGAACAGATGGAACAAAGAGAAAACAAATAGCAAGGTGGTAAGTTTGAACCCAACCATACTAGTACTCTAAATGTAAATGGTCTAAGCACAACAATTAAAAAACAGAGATTATCAGACTTTATATAAAAGCAAGGTCAAACTATATGGTACCTATAATAAACCCACTTTAAATATAAAGACACAAATGGACTAAAAGTAAAGAATGGAGACTCATGCTGACACCAACCGGAGGAAGCCATAGTGACTATTAATCAGACAATGTAGATTTCAGAGCAAAGAATATGACTAGGAGTAAAGAGGATCATTATATAATGATAAAGGGGTTGGTTCATCCAGAAGACATACATTAATAACACCTACTAACAAAGCTTCAAATTTTATGAAACAAAAACTGATAGAACCACAAGGAAAGGTACACAAATCCACAGTTATAGTCAGATTTCAACAAGCACTCAGAAAATCAGTAAGGATATAAAACACTTGAATAACATCATCATCCATGTTCACCTAATTTACATAGAACTTTCAACCTAATAAAGCAGAATATGGTTTTTCTTTTCAAGTGAATATGCTGCATTTACTAAAAGAGATCATATTCTGTTCAATAAAATTTGTCTCAATAAGTTTAAAAGGATTTAAGTCCTTTTAAGTATGTTCTGACCACATTGGAATTAAATTAGAAATCAAGAAAAGAAAGATATCTGGAAATTTTCAAATATTTGGAAAATGAATACATACTCTAAGTAAACTGTGGTCAAAGAGAAATCAAAATGGAAATCAAAAAGTATTTTGAACTAAATGAAAATGAAAACACAACATATCAAAATATATAGAATGCACCTAAAGCAATAGAGGGAAATGTATTTAAACACCTGCCCATACTAGAAAAGAAGAAAGGTCTCAGAGCAGTCATCTCAGGTTCCAGGTTAAAAGCTAGAAAAAGAAGAGCAAATGAAATTTGAAGTGGGCATATTAAAGAAAAATAAAGGTAAGAGTGGAAATTAATAAAATAGAGGTCAGAAAATTAATAGAAAAATTAAAACTAAAAGCAGATTGTTTGAGAAGGTCAATAAAATAGATAAAAATCCAGCCCAGACCAAGAAGGAAAAAAAAAAAAAAGATTATACTAGTTACTAGTATCTGGAATGAGAGGTTACATCAGCATAATTACTACACATATTAAAAGTATAATAAGTTAAACTTAAAACGTCAAACTGCCCAAGCTCATTTAAGAAGAAATAAATTAAACTAAATAGTGTTATATCTATTATATTCAAGAAACTAAAGAATTGTAGTTTATTTTAAACACACACAGAGACAAAACATTTCCACAAAGAAAACTCCGGTCCCAGATGGTTTCATGGTGAATTCTACTAAATATTTAAGTAAGTGGTAATACCTGTTCTACATAAACTCTATTGAAGAGGAGAAAATATTACTGAACACATTCTATGAATCCAGTATTACCCTGATACAAAAACCAGACAAAACCACAGACCAATATTCCTCATAAACATAGATTTAAAAATGTTAAACAAATTTTTAGTAAATGGAATCCAAATACATATTAAAAAGATAATACATCATGACCAAGTGGCATTTATTTTAGGAATGCAAGGTTGGTTTAATATTTAAAAATTGTTAATTGTAATTTACCATATTAACACATTCACCATTTTAACATTTTTCCTTGCCTTATTGCACTTGTTAGAATCCCTAGTACAATGCTGAATAGACATAGTAAAAGTATACATTCTTGCTTGTTTCAGTTTTTTCTTTGTTTTTGTTTTTTTTGTCATGAAGTATGATATCCACTCTAGGTTTTTCATATAGATGGTCAATAGACATATGAAAATATGCTTAACCTCATTAATCATCAGAGAAATACAAATGAGATACCACCTTACGCCTGTCAGAATGGCTATCATCAATAAATCAACAAATAACAAGTGTTGGTGAGGATGTGGAAAGAAGGGGATCCTCGTGCACTGTTGGTGGGAATACAGACTGGTGAAGCAACTGTGGAAAGCAGTACGGAGTTACCTCAAAAAATTAAAAATGGAACTGCCTTATGACCCAGCGATTCCACTTTTGGGAGTATATCCAAAGAAACCCAAAACACTAATTCAAAAGAATATATGCACCCCTATGTTCATTGCAGCATTCTTTTCAATAGCCAAGATTTGGAAACCGCCCAAGTGTCCGGCAGTAGATAAGTGGATAAAATAGCTGTGGTATATTTACACAATGGAATACAACTTGGCCATAAAAATAAAGCAAGTCTTACATTTTGAGACAGCATAGATGGACATGAAGAGTATTAGGCTAAATGAGATAAGCCAGTCAGAGAAAGACAAATACCATATGATTTCACTTGTATGTGAAGTCGAATGAACAAAATAAACTAACAAAATAGAAACAGACTCATAGATAAGAGAACAGACAGACAGCTGTCAGAGGAGAGGGGTTTGGGGGTTGGGTGAAAAATGGTGAAGGGATTAAGGAAAGAAAAAACAGTGTATGGTGATGGCCAGAGGGACAGGAGGAGTGGGAGGAAGTGGAAGAGAGCATAGTGGATCTAAATGGTGGTAGAAAGAGACTTGACTTTGGGTGGTGAGCTCACGACGCAGTGTGCAGACTATGTGTTGTAGAATTGTACACTTGAAACCTGTATGGTTTATTAACCAATGCTACATCAATAAATTCAATTTTTCAAAAAACATCCAGATTGGGAAAAAAGTAGTAAAACTCTTTATTTGAAGATGACATGATCATCTATGCAAAAGATCCAATGGAATCGACAGAAAAAATACTATAACTGAAAATTGAGTTTAGCAAATTTGCAGGATACAAGATCAACAAATAAAAGCCATTGTATTTTCACATACTAACAACAAATCATCATAAATTTAAAACTATTAAATGCATTTTATCATATCAAAACATATTAAATACCTTTGGCTATATCTGACAAAAGATATGCAAGAACTGTAAAATGTTGCTGAGAGAAATCAAAGAAGACCTAGATAAATGAAGAGATACATCATATTAATGAGTTGGAAGACTCCACATACTTAAGATGCCATTTCTCACCAAATTTATCTGTTGATTCAAGCAACCTCAATCAAAATCCCAGCAGATGGTTTTTGTTGTTGATATTGACAAGCTTATTCTGAAATTCATGTGGAAATGCCAAAGACCTAGAGCAGCTAAAATAACTTTCAAAGGGAGGATGAAGTTAGTGAACTTACTCTACGTGACTTCAGGACTTATAAAGCTACAGCACTCAAGACAGTCTAATATGATCTACACAAATAAACAGATTAATGGAACAGAATAGGGTCTAGAAATAGGCAGCCAATTAATTTTCCACAAATGTATAAAACAGTTCTGTGCCTTTCCACAAACATGCAAAAACAATTCATCCCTTTTCAACAAATGGTCTGGCAGCAATTAGCTATCCTTATGTTTTAAAAATAAACTTTGATCCATATCGCATTTAGTATATAAAGTTAATTCAAATGGTTATAGATCTAAATGAGAAACATAAAACCATGGAAGTCCTAGAAGAAAATGTAGGCAACACTGTGACCTTGGTTTAGGTAAAGATTTTTTAGACACAATGCAAAGGAACAATTCATTTTTTAAAATTATAACTTAGACATCATCAAAATTAAGGATTGCTTTTCAAAAGATATTCTTAGCAGAATGAGTAGATGAGTGACAGACTGGAAAATGTTACTTGTACATCACAAATCTAATGAAGGACTTGTATCTAGAATGCAAAAAGCACTCTCAAAATCAATTAATTTTTAAAAATCCAATAAAAATAGAAAAAAGATCCCTAGCCAGTTTGGCTCAGTGGATAGAGCATTGGACTGTGGAAAGAAGGGTCCTGGGTTTCATTCCTGCACGTACCTCAGTTGCAGGCTCCTTCCCAGCCCAGGCCCTGGTCAGGACTCGTGCAGGAGGCAACCTATCCATGTGTTTCTCTCACATCGATATGTTTCTCTGTCTTTCCTTCTCTCTTCCACTCTCTCTAAAAATCAATGGAAAAAATATCACCGGGTGAGGATTTAAAAAAAAAAAGATTTTGAAAAGACACTGAAATGGACAAAAATACTGAAATATTCAAGTGAACAGACACTATAACGAAAATATGCAGATGATAATAAGCATGTGTAAAGATACTCAACCTCTTTAGTCACTAGGAAATGCAGAGTAAAATCATAATGAGAGATCACTACACATCTATAAGACTGGCTAAAAAATAATAATAATAATAGACTGCATACCAAGTGGTAGCAAGGATATGGAGTATCTCACTCTATACATAGCTGGTCAGAATATAAAATGTTACAAACACATCAGAAAGCACTTTAACAGTTTTTTTGTTTTTTAAAAATATATATATTTTATTGATTTTTTTACAGAGAGGAAGGGAGAGGGATAGAGAGTTAGAAACATTAATGAGAGAGAAACATCAACCAGCTGCCTCCTGCACACCTCCTACTGGGGATGTGCCCACAACCAAGGTACATGCCCTTGACCAGAATCGAACCTGGGACCTTTCAGTCCGCAGGCCGACGCTCTATCCACTGAGCCAAACCAGTTAGGGCTAACAGTTTCTTTAAAAGTTAAATATATACCTACCATACAACCCAGCCACCCCCTTCCTAGGTGTTATACAAAAAGCAATGGAAGCATATGTCCATACAAAGATTTCTACTGTACAGATGTTCATACAGCTTTATTTATGACTAGAGGCCTGATGCACGAAATTCATGCAAGAGTAGGCCTTCCTTTTCCCAGCTGCCAGCACCTGCTTCCCTCTGGTACCCAAGACCTGGGCTTCCCTCAAAGCCCCGGCTTCATCTGGAAGGTCAGGTCATCTGTTCTAATTAGCATATTATACTTTTATTATTATAGATATAGATTGTTCAAAACTGAATACAACCCATCAATACATTCTGCATCTGATATTGCTGAATGGATAAATATTCCATAGCAAATCCATGGAATATAATGCTACTCAGCAAAAAAGCAGAGACACACTATTCATACTTGCAGCAAGGAACTAAAAAAATAGCATATACCATATGAGTCTTTATATGAACCTTTACAATGCAAATTGACCTAAAGTGGCAGAAAACATCAGTTATAGCCTGCAGGGGTGAGGGAGGGAGGTCTGGAAGAGAGGGATTACTCAGGGCTCAAGGAAACTTAGGAAAATTGATATGTTCACTATCCTGATTGCGGTGATGGTTTCATGGATGCATACATGCCAAACATCAAATTATACACTTTAAATTTTAGTTCATTGTATGTCAATTGTACCTCTAAAAGGAGCGGGACAGGAAGCTACTTAAATGTTCATTGTTAGGGAATTGATTAAATGAATTCTGGATGCCTAGAAAACAGAATATTAAGCAACTACTTTTAAAAATAAAGTCAACCTATATGTGTCAATATAAAATGATACCCCCAAATACTATAGAGGTTAAATAGCAAAGGTGCAGAACAATGCACATTAACATATGATCTCTTTTTGGGTGAAAATAGACATTATATATGTGTGTATGTGTATGTTTCTCTTCAGATAAAGTATGTATGCACAAATACTGTGTGTGTGGTGTTTGTGTGTGATTTCTGGAAGCATGCACAAAAGCTTAACCATGCTTATTTCTGAGGATTGGGATTGTGGGTTTGTGGACAAGGGAGGGAGGCTTGTACTTCTCATTTTATTCACTTGTGTTGAAACTTTTAACCATATGTATTCACAGTTCTCTTATAAGTTTGAAAAGAAAATTTGATTTAAAAAGATAGAAAGAAAAGGAAAGACAACAAAAATTGAGAATTGTCGATTGAACTATAATTGCCCATTGAATAATTACCAATTGAAAATTATAATATAGTTAATATATAATCCAGTTTGTTTTTATCCTTTTGAATTGTTATAGAATGTCACCTTTATAGAAGACATTAAAGATTATTCTGGCTTAGGAAATTGATTTTATGGGTTTGTCCCAAATAACTAAAATATTTCATGCTTCACTTCTTGATCAGTTGAATTAAGAGAGTATTATTTTTCAAAAGGCCCTTTAAATTGAGCTAAAAAAAATAAAAACATTTTAGTAGTATGTGAGAGCTACAGCCTTATTGCAGGAGAACAAGTACAGATCTAAAGAGGTTAGAAGTATTTTCCATTCAAATATCGGATGCAGAATCCTACCTAATAATAGACAAATACGCAAATTGACCATACCTCTGACACACCCACAAGCCACACCCACCATCCAATCAGAGCGAGCATGCAAATTAACCCAAACCAAGATGGCTACAGCCACAGAGAGCAAGGTTTCCTAGGTAACAGAGGAAGCCAAGCTTTCCGCCTGCCCTTGCCAGGCCTAAGCCTCCACTCAAGCTACAAAGTTTCAATTATAGAAGGTAAACAAATTCAAACAAATGGCGGCAGAATGGAGCTTGAGAGAGCAGGCCAGGGTTGTCACCGGCAACAGGGGAAGCAAAGCTTTCCACACACCCTGGCCGGGCCCACCTGCTTAAGGCAACAAAGTTTCAATTATAATCCCAACAGAAATGGCTGCCACCACGGAGGGAGCCCCAGGCTTGGCTCTGCTCCAGGCTACAAAGTTTCAATTGTAGAAGGAAAATAAATTCCAGATACCAGGGCCTCCGCTTGGGTTGCCAGGGGGCGTGGCCGGCCTGCAAACCACCACAGGCCCCTCGCTCAGGCCGCCCCACGCCCCAAGGGAACCCCCACCTGATCTGGGACACCCTTCAGGGCAAACCAGCTGGCCCCCACCCCTTTACCAGGCCTCTATCCTATCTAATAAAAGAGTACTATGCAGATTGATCATCTCTGCAACACACAATATAGCTGCCCCCATGTGGTCAAAGATCCTGCCCCCATGTGGACACAAGATGGCCACCACAAGATGGCCAGCAGGAGAGGGCAGTTGGGAGGCACCCGGCCTGCAAGGGAGGGCAGTTGAGAAGGACCAGGCCTGCAAGGGAGGGCAGTTGGAGGTAATCAACCCTGCAGGAGAGGGCAGTTAGGGGTGACCAGGCCGGCAGAGGAGGGAAGTTGGGGGCAAACAGGCTGGCAGCAGAGTGGTTAGGGGGTGATCAGGCTGGGAGGCAGAAGCGGTTAGGGGCAATCAGGAAGGCAGGCAGGCAAGCAGTTGGGAGCCAGCAGTCCTGGATTGTGAGAGGGATCCCATATTGGAGAGGGTACAGGCTGGGCTGAGGGACAACCCCCCTCCGTGCACGAATTTCGTGCACCGGGCCTCTAGTATAAGGAAATAAAAGGCATTGAAAGTAAGATTTCTTTAGGAATGTATAGACCCGAACATTTGACCTGAAAGACCCCATTTCTCCAATATGGTAAAATTGTTGAAGGATTTAAAGGCAAAACCATACATAGTAAGTCATTAATTACCAAGAGGATCATCATGAATGGGTTTACAAAGACTACTGTCTCTAAATGGGTCTGACTAGATTGATGAATCGGTAACCTGGAACTCCCTTTGAACCTTTTGAGATTAGTGTGGATTAAAAAGCTCCTCTTCAATAAAAGATTGCCATATTCCAGAACTATCATAATTATGGGTGAGGTTTCGCCTGCACAAGGAAATACATTTTTTAAAACTAGACTAACTTTTTTTTTTTTTAAATATATTTTATTGATTTTTTACAGAGAGGAAGGGAGAGGGATAGAGAGTTAGAAACATCGATGAGAGAGAAACATCGACCAGCTGCCTCCTGCACACCCCCTACCGGGGATGTGCCCGCAACCAATGTACATGCCCTTGACCGGAATCGAACCTGGGACCTTTCAGTCCGCAGGCCGACGCTCTATCCACTGAGCCAAACCAGCTTCGGCAAAACTAGACTAACTTTTGAGGGAATATCACAGGCCAGTTTTCCAAGTTGGATAGTCACTCTTAAGAGGCAGACACCACCCGAAGGCTGGCTCTTTTCTACAGATTCTTTGATCATTTGTTATCATATTGAAACGGGTGGTCAGAATCATGTCCACAAGAAGCATTTTCCAAACCTGATTGTAGGAACCTTTCTGATGCATCTGTCTGTAGAGCAGATTCCTAAACGATTTATAAGACATGTGTTAGTGCAAGGGAGGTGGAGCTAAGTATAAGAACGGTGTTCCCCGCCCTAACCGGTTTGGCTCAGTGGATAGAGCGTCGGCCTGTGGACTGAGGGGTTCCAGGTTCGATTCCGATCAAGGGCATGTACCTTGGTTGTGGGCACATCCCCAGTAGGGGGTGTGCAGGAAGCAGCTGATGGATGTTTCTCTCTCATCGATGTTTCTAACGCTCTATCCCTCTCCCTTCCTCTCTGTAAAAAATCAATAAAATATATTTTAAAAATAAATAAATAACGGTGTTCCCCATTGAAGGATCATTTTCCATGCCTGTTGTATCAGCTTGTAGTGAAAATAAAATAAATGTGTATAAAAGCACGTGGGGGGCCATGAGCATGTAAATGACTGAGCACCTTGAGGGCTGGGCCCGGGTTTTGTGACAGGCACAAGGCGTGTCTCAATGCATGTTTTTGTTGGAGAAACACTGAACACAGCCTGGTGGTTTGGGAATGTGGTTTGTTGCAAAGCCAGAGATGGTGGTGAGTAGTTCTCTTGTGAGAGCCCAACTCAGGGATGTTCAAACTGTGGTCTTGAGGATCCTCCGTATGATTCAGAGGCTGGTGCACAAAATCTGACCCTCCTTGGTTTCTGGCGTGACTCAATGATAGCAGCCTTCCTCGGTGCTTCATCAGAAGTAGGGTCAGCCTTTCCCTTAATCCCAGTGGGCTGTGTTTCCATTTTCTGGTGTTTTTCTTTTTAGTGTCAGAGAAGTTACAATTTTTAAATGTTATAGTTAAAAATAGCATCCCAGGTCATTGAGTCCCAACCCTCTCGCAGATGAGGAAATGTCTGGTTACAGCTTCAGTGGGACCCAAGGGCAGGTCTCTGACCCCAGCTCAGTGCCTTCTCTACTACCCACGTGCCCGCGCCCGCAGTCCGCAGACCTAAGAAACGCGAGGGGCATTGTCCAGACTCACCCCACATTGAGCTGTGAGCTCTGAGTTTAGACGCAGAGAAAACTCCTGAATCATGTCGCAGCAACACCCGGGAAGGCTTCCTCTCGGCCCATCTCCCCTGGGAAACCAGGTCGGAGGTTTCGGCAAGATCAGCCTGGCCTCGCCCACAGCCAGGCACCCTTTCTTGCTGGTGATCTCGGGAAGACCAGGATTGAGCTGATTTGGGGGAGTGTGTAAAGACCTGGTGCAGCCTGGATGCTGTGCCCCAGGCCCATTCAGCCGCTCCCACCGCCGGTGCCCTCAGCCATGAGTGGCCGGGCCTGGCTCTTCCTTCAGAGCTGCCACAAAACCTTTGAATTGCCATTGTCTTTGGTATCCTGTTTCCTTTCTTTTTCAGTTAACAAGAACACTTCCTTTTGAACAAATAGCATGCTTTGCTTACATTCGGAGCTTGGTGTTTATGTTGATTTCTGCTTGGGACCCACATCTGCCTCTGCTTATGCATCACCTCATTGCCAGATGGTCTTACTCTGCACCAACACACCTGTCTGAGCTGTTCCCTGGACGAACTGAGTGCCCGCAGGCCCTTCTTTATCTTGTGGGCCCATAGAGTGGTAACTAACCAGTGTGGCCTCTGGGGCCAGACTTATTAGCGGTAGGACGTTGGGTGAATTCACCTCTCTGTGCCTCAGTTTCCTTGTCTGTAAAATGGGAATGGTATTTGTAAGCTGCAGAGTTGTGGGGAGACACATTGCACATTGGGTTTTATCCACACAGGGTGCTCACAATGGAGGGGGGGTGGAGGTAGTATTAATAGTAAGAATGGTTGTTATTCCCACTTTTCTCCAAGCCCCTCCATCAGAACCAGCACCAGGAGAGCTATTGGCCTTTGGGCCAGCGAGGGTGGGAGTTAGAGCCGATAGTGGGTGAACTGAGGGGGAGGGATAATGACAGAGAAAGGGTGGGGTGGGCATCTTTCAGAGAGATGGAAATAAGCTGCCCTCTCGCTGGGGGGAAACAGAACCAGCTTTGGACCCACCCTGAAGTGTGGAGATCTAATCCTCTGCCCTTTTGATCATCTCAAACTTCAGGGAGGAAGGCTAGTCCCAGAGGATCCCGGATCCTGCTCTGAAGGTTGTAGCATTCATGGACCAGATGATAAGCTTGCCTCTGAAGGAGTCTAGGTTTCAATCCATGGCCAGCGACGTTCATTTCTTAACCCCTAAATGTATACTTGGTGCTAGAATTTAGATCTGCCCCTTAGAGTTTCACACCTCAACGAAAAGGGACGGGAGAGAACCTCTGAGTTTCGGATGTAGGTGAGCGATAGTCATCCTGACATTGGCTCTAACGAAGGGGAGGCCATGGGCCCGCACCTCTCTCTAGGCCCCATCTGGCAGGTCAGGGTTCGGACTGGATGGCCACAGACCTCTTTCAGTTTTAATGTAAGACTACGTCTACTAAGAGGAAACCCAGGCCTTGTTCCCATTATGCACGAGGTTTTTGTGTTTGCCTACAGATACTGTGAAAGGGGTGGTAAAATGACCTTGATTAAGGCAGAAAGTTGTCTCATAATTTTGAACAAGTCACAAGACTTCTATGACTGTTTCCTCACCTTTAAAGTGGTTATCAGGACCCAGGGCCCTGCCTCCAAGGGCGCCTGTGAATTCGATAATAAAAAGATTGTAAAACACTGTGTAAATGTCAAGTGCCATGTGATGGGAAAGAGTAACCTTGGAGAGGGGAGGAAAACCCAGCCTGCGAGAGATGAAAACCCTAATTGCCCTTCCTGAGGTTTAAAAAAAAACATGCATTTTCTTCTTTACTTTGTAGCAGAAAGCAACCAAGTTCTTTCTATACACTTTCCTATTGATGCTTTATGATAGCAAGTTTGGGGGACTCCCAAATCGGACCATATTGTAAGAAGGTACTTCACTGCTTCAGAACTCAGATCCCCTTGCGAGGAATTTAAGACGAGCTTACTGTATTTCAGATCCTAATCAACAGTAAAGTTGCAGCGTAAAGCTTGGTCCACATTTTGAAACCACAAATTTATTTGCAGGGATAAAACTTGGCAAGTTTAGAGAACAGAGGATGGAGGGGGGCTGCGAGGGGTAAGGCTCTCTTATAAGCCTCCATCAGCGACAGCCTTTGCAAGGGCAAATAATATTTCCATATTTCATTTATTTGGCGCCTTTCCCTCAGGAGATCAAAGCTGCTCTGTGGACTTAGTCTATTTAATTCTCACACATTCTTGCCTTGTAAGTGGCTCTGTCATCCTCAGTCCACTGATATGGAACCTACAGCCCCATATGAAAACTAGCTCTTCAAGGGCACAGACACCAGAAACCCACATGAAGAGGGTTGGATTCCAGTTTTCTGAATTGTATTTATTATCCTCTTTCCATTTGTCCGAACCCCTAAGTAAAGCAGATCTGAGGATTCTGTGCCTACTTCTGTCTCCCATCCACCGATCCTTCGAGCATTGGCTGGTTTACTGGTTCTTCCCATTCAGTGTCAGGTAGTCTAGAAAATTCGACCTCAGGTGCATTAGCTCTTGAGGTCATGTTTGCAGTATTGTGCAATTTATGGAGTCAGATATATCTGTGTTCAGCTTGCTCTGTGAACTTCAGTTTTCAATAAAATGTGATAATAGTGCTTGCATCAGAGCCGTGTCCGTGGAATGAGGCAGTGTGTGTAACATGCTTGCACAGGGCCTGGCTCCCACAGTCACTTTTACTAGCTAAGAGTGCTCATGTGACCAGGCTGGTGGTTCTTAGGTTAGCTCTTCCCTTGTTCAGAGACTTTCACTGAATCTTTAAGCCATAGCCAAGCAGACCCAGAAACATTGCAGGTTCTGTTTTAAGAGAAGCTTGGCCTGCCCAGCAGGCGTGGCTCAGGGGCTCAGCATCGACCTATGAACCAGGAGGTCTCGGTTCGATTCCTGCTCAGGGAACATGCCCAGGTTGCAGGTTCAATCCCCAGTGTGGGGCATGCAGGAGGCAGCCGATCAATTATTCTCTCTCATCATTGATTTTTTTTATCTCTCTCTCCTCTCCCTTCCTCTCTGAAATATATATACATATATGTGTATATATATGTATATATACACACACACACACACACACACACACATGTGTATACATATATATTGTGTGTGTATGTATATATATATACATATATATATATGTATATATATATGAGAGAGAGAGAGAGAGAGAGAGAGGCTTGGCCTGCTGCTCCATGAGCCTGCTGCCTTCTGCCTTCCCTTTCGGCATTCCCTGTTGGCCACGAGAAGCTTACTCAGAGAGGAGTTCCTGCACTTTAGCTTGGATTTCTGTCAGAACAAGGTTACCTCTTTACTTGCCCTGTGAGTCTTATGAACTGTTAGATTTCAACATTTTCTGGGTTCTCATAAAAGTGCTAAGCTACCATGCAATCTGCTTGGAAGTGGTCCACAGTCTGGGTTCTCAGAGGGGAGGTGGAAGATGACCTAATGGGTTTTGGAACTTGGAAAAGTTGTCTGAATGGAACACTAAACTGGGACTCCAATGTCATAAGGCTTTATTGCTGCCAGCGACCTTTGTTCCCATGTGGGGGGGGGGGGGGGGCACATACAGAAAGCAAGTGTCCTAGGCCTCAATCCAGGCCTGTGGAATGAGAACCTCCAAGAGTGGACCTGGGAATCTGGATTTATTTCTAATCTGGTTTTCCTTGTGGTTCTGATACCCAGCCCGGCTTTGGGACCACTGCCCGAGGCCATTTTCCAGAGAAGACTAGGCCTGGGAAGTGCCTCCTCCGGGATCCCACGCTCTGTTGGTGGCAGAGGCAGCCCAGAGCTCAGACCTCTGTCCCGTCAGTTAGGGTTCTTCCCACCCCCCCCCCCCCCCCCCACTCCCAGAAGCCGTCTGTCTGCTTCCTCACCTCTGTTACAGAGATAAAGACCTCTGACCCTGAGGAGCCACTGTGAGGGGAGTGGAAGGGTGGGCAGGTCACCTCCTCCTGTTTTGGAGGCAGCTGAGAGGGTCTAAATTAAGCCATTTTGCAGGGAGGCCTGAGTCATCTGGTGGCAGCTGTCTGCTCCACCGGAGGCACTTTGATCACTGTCATCTGAACGCGTGCGCAAAGCCGATGGTGGCCCAGCACTGTGGGCTGCGCTAAGGGAGTTACCCAGAGAATGGTCTCTGCTCTTGAGGCTAAGGGACTTCAAGGTCATTCGCACCGCTACAGAACAGCACCATTAGGCAGCGGGGACAGGGCATCCAGTGTATGAACTCAGAATCTAGACTTCCAGCTCAGCCTGTATCCCTGGCCTGGAGAAGTGACAGCCTTTGTCTCTGGCCACATAACAAGTTGAACCAGTGTTCTCCCCCCGCCTCCCATGCTGGAGCAGAATTGGTTTCCTCAAGGGTCGCTATGCAACGGTGTCCATTCTATTGAATCAGTAAAGGCTTCAGCTGGGGTTGGCATCTCAAGGACACCTTGAGGTGAGGCCTTCAGAGCTTGGGATGTAGCATAGGGATGCTGGGCAGAGTGTGTTTGAGAAGGACTTTTTCTCTCTCTCAAAAAAGGTTATGAAGTATCTTGAAGCAACCTCGAGGCAGTGGGTAAGGTTCTTGGGGATGTTTTGTCCTGCAGAGGGAAGTCAAGGTAGGGCCCTGAGTTTTGAGCCAAACCCTCAAAAGGGCTGCCAATAAAAGGAGTGAGCCCAGCTGGTGTGGCTCAGGGGTTGTGCATCAACCCAGGAACCAAGAGGTCACCGGTTTGATTCCTGGTCAGGCACATGCCCAGGTTGTGGGCTCAATCCCCAGTAGGGGGCATGCAGGAAGCAACCAATTGATGATGTATCTCTCTCATCAATGTTTCTGTCTCTCTATCCCTATCCCTTCTTCTCTCTCTCTAAAAACATCAATAAGAACATATATTTTAAAAAAGGAGTGGGACAGGACATGATGGAATGGTGGGTGGTGGGAAGCAGCGCTGGAGGGTTAAGAAAAATCTTTTTTCCCATTTCTTGATGGCTGTCATGTGCTGAGCCCTGGATTTAGCATTTTACCCAAAATGTCTTTATCCTCAGAGCAGTCCTAGAAGGCAGGTGTATTTCCACTTACAGATGAGAAAACCCTCAGGGAGAGTGGGGGCCATGCACAGGGGGACTGAGGGAGGCAGTATTAAGCCCATGTTGTCTCCTTTCATGAGGCCTCTCTGAGGCTGTTGGGAGGAAACATAGATAGCCAGGAGGTAACTAAAATTTTCATTTTTGATAATAAAGAAAGGAGCAAAATGGGAGGTATTTCACAGGGTGGAGAGGGTTGGGGGACAATCCAAGCCTTCACAGTGTTCTGAATTATGCTGAAGGTCAAGTGGAAAATGACTAGAAGTCGCTTATTTGGCAAATCATTGACATGGTGACGTGACGCAGTGGGAGAAGAGGAAGGATCACAGAAGAAAGATAAGCATATGTCATATATAATAAAGTACTTATGATTGAGAACTAGGCATTGCTCAACCAAAGGGGAAAGTGCAAAGTGGATAGGTAGTTTCGTGTGTCATCTGAACAGATAACATAGTGGCATTGATTGAGGTAGATACACAGGAAACAGCATTTATGGCCCTGTGTGCATATGGCATTACCCGAGGCACTGTAACAAAGAAGCAAATACACAGGCCTAGGAAAGTGACAAGCTAGGAGAGGCCATCTGTTATCTCACGGCACCTTGTCACCGGGAGAGAAGAGCAGGGCCCCACTGCCAGTAGGAACGGCTATTGAAGTGGTTTTGAAGGAGATATGAAAGGCAGGGTTGAAGCAGAAAGCAGAAGTAAACACATCCCATATCCTGGAGGCCAAGGGAAGGGGAAAGAAAAGAGACCTGTTGAGCGCTTTATAATGTGCTGAGTACATTAAATAATCATTTAAGTAAGTTAAATTAGGTATTCAGTTAAATGCTCAATCCTCACAATAGTCCTGCCAGGTAAGTGATGCCCATTTTACAGATGAGGAAACTAAGGCTCTGAGAGGTGGTGACCTCCCAGAGATCAGACAGCAAGGGGAGGCAGGATTTCCCTGGAGCTGACTGAGCCCCTTGCCCCTCCCACACTGCATGCTGCTGCCTCCGTCAGAGTGTGGCAGGGGCAAGGGGGGCGCTGGTTATGTGCAGTCAGAAGCTGTGAGAGGATGGTGAGGATCAGAATGGGTTGGGAGACATGGGGAGGATGCTGGGGTCTTGCTGAGTGAAACTGATGCCGAGTAAAAGTGGGAGAAGTTGAGGTGACCACAGGGAAATTCACATGGTTGGGTTCACAGTTCTGTTTTCCATGTGTGACATTTTACTGTCTGGAAGACAGATGATTAAGCATTAGCTGCATCCAACTCACTCTTTGGGGAAATGTGAGTTTCTTTTTTGCAAATCCTTTGCAAGGCATGTTTCAGTCTACACGGGAGTGGGTTGGGCTTCCAGGTTGGCACTTCAAATAGTCGTGCCAAGAAACATACCGGCTCCCGTGTGCGCTTTTTAACAGCTTTAGGCGGATGGTCCTGGTGGCATCATAGAACTGCACACCACCAAGACCTCCGGGAGCTGTGGGAACCCTTCTCCCAACTAATACCATGACTCGCCCATCTCTGCCAATAATGTCCCCAGCTGTGATTGCTTGCCCTTTTCCACGACCGATGGGCTACTTAATGCTTGTGAAATTATGGGTTTGTATGAACTAATTGGTAGAAGTCTTTGAAAAAATAATTATAACTTGGGAAAAGAGGCTTAGTGCGTATGAGATGTTTGTAATCTTGAAGCCTGAAAAGAAGAGCAGGCAAAGGTTTTGCTTTAAAAGTAAGTAAGTGTCCCTGCCACAGAGAGAAGTCTGTTTCTTCTGGGAAAACAGATTCAGCAACTGATTTAATATCTGTTACTGTTGCTGGCTTGCAGCCCTACCCCCCTTCTAAGCATAGACAGGTCTAAACAGAATTCTGCTTTGTAGTCCATTGACTTTTGGGAAATAATGCTGTGATTATAAGGTTTCCCAAATACACTTTTTAGAGCGTTGGTAATGAGCACATTGCACCTACCTGCGCTGCTTGGGTAACCATCGCTGTTGCTCAATATATGCTTAATATTGGTCAAAGTGAAGCATGTTTTCATCACTTGAAATTCAGATTTTATTTGCTCAGTTACTAATGGCCATTTATTTCTGTAACATAAACTAGGATGTTATGCAAGTTTGGTTTGCAAATAGGTTGACTCTTGAACGCAACAGTTTACTTTGAGATCAGTACGAGGAGTCATTTGAGTTGACTCCCTAAATAGTCATAAAACCTTCTTTGTTTGTCTTTAACATAGTCTGGTTCCTCTCAGGGTAAAATGTTGATAGTGATCGGAAGGATAGAGGATTTAACACTGGAATGGGTGTTTGAGACTATAGAATCCACCTCCCTTCCCCTTCTCATCCCTTTATTTTTCAGGTTAGAGAAAGAACAAGGTCAAGAACAAGAGCAGCTGTGTGGCCTGTCACATTGGTGACAGAGCTGGGAACTTTCACTCATTCCGGGGCACTTGCCACCAAAGTGTTATTTTCATGTCATTGGCAAACCGTTGACTTGAAGGCACTGTGTTTTTGTACCCTCGATATTGGTTTGGGGCGGGGGTGGGGGGGGGGGAAGAAAGCCTTTTATATAAAAGCTCTTAAAAATCTTTCTCATACCGTCAGATCAACAGAACCCAAAAGTGTCTCCCCGCCAAATTTCCCCAAGTGTCCTTTGCTTATATTTTCTTCTCACTTTTCTTTGGAAAAGCTGTGTTCCTTTCACACTTAGAAATAACCAATCTTATTTGTTCTGACAGCGGTGTGCAAACATCTGTTGCATCAAAAGTCCCACTCGGAATCAAACACCAATGGTCCTTTCTGAATGTCACTAGCAGTGGCAGCAAACATTTCATCAGAACCTCAGAAGCAGTACAGAGAGGAAAAGGAAAATCAAGTTAGCAATTATCTAGTTAATATTGTACAAGCTGAAAGCCTGCATCATAAAATCCTGAGGGTGGTGAACGCTGCTTTCGAGTCAGGCTGTCTATCCCTTCCGCACACCGTGCCTGTTGGCAGCAGCTGGGTTTCAGGTGAAACTTGTTACCGGAGTAATGAACAGTGTTGACACTGATGGTGACACTGAGTGTCTATGGAAAAGGATTTTTGACAAGGACTGAATCAGGCCATCGTGGTGTTTATGAGATCTTAGGATCTGCAATCAGACCACAGGTTTTGAGAGGATTCTCTGAAAAGGTGTTATAGCTCTGGCCCTGAATTTACACTCGGATGAAGGGCAGGGATGAGCAGACCCGCCTGGGAGAGCACAGAGCACTCGTCACAGCGTCTGACTTACCTGAGAAATCTGTCAGTGTTTCCTGTTTGTAATTCACGCATGGGATCAATTTTTAAAGTGCCCTGACACCTTGTTGCTGTGGAAGGGTCCCTGTTAGCAGTATGTGGTGCCATCCTGCTCTGCCTGCCTTGCATCCCTTCCCTCCCACCTTCCTCTCCCCCGGGGTCCACCGCAGGCACTTGAGTTCCACGTGCACCTGGACCCCTCGCCTACAGGCCTAGCAGGAGTTCTCCGCGCCCCTGCTTGGAATGGCCTGTCTCCTTTGGAGTCCACTGTGGAAGCTCACAGAATTTATCCCGCTGTGTTTTAATGACACCACTAGACGGGGAGCCCATTAGGTCAGGGGCCTGTGTCACCGATCTTGGTGTAACGGGGCCACTGTCATGCCAGGCCCTCAGTGAATGGTGCTGGGTGGGTGGGCTGGATTGCAGGCAGACCAGCTCCTTCCTATACAGCTCACATTTTAGGAGGCATTTAATGATAATAACACTGTAATACCAGAAAACCTGACTTTAAAATGTTTTTATCGCTTACTTTATTAGGCTGGACATAGAGGGTATTGGTACATGTTATTGGAGTGCCTGCTCTTAAGCCCCTCTCGTGAGAATGGAGGCACGTCAAGCATGCTTGCTCTCACGTCCTTGCCCTTGCTCATCCTACCTCCTTTTCTTTCAGGATCCCTCCCAGAGGGACTGTCCCTCCCGCCGTCAGGGAGCTTCCCTGTGAGCTCCCCTGGTCCCCCAAGCTCACGGCTGTGGCCGTGGGCTCCGCACACCAGGCTGTGGTCGTGGGCTTACTTGTCTGTTTCCACCCTGGGCTCTGCCGCCTCTGTGCTCAGGAAGCCGGGGTGCTCAGCAGACGTTTGCTAAATGAAACTTGCATGCATCGTACCGGGGGCTCCCGAATGAGGAAGAGAAAACAAATTTCCTTCAAGTTTTAGTCCTGACCCTAGAGACCATCAGCCTCCTACATGGCCGTCCCTGCATATGACACGAAGTGAACCTCTGTCAGGGCTGCAGGTTTCCGTTACTGCACAGCTGTGGGCGTGCTGTCCACGGTCACAGTGAAACCCGGCTCTGACGGGAAAGCCAGCGCGTCCCCAGGGCTGACTACTTTCCTCGCCATCTCTGCATGAATCCTGAAGAATAATGTCACTGAATTCGCTCTGAAAAAATAAAAGAGGCCCTGTTTTTCGTATTCCCCTTTCGTTAGCGCTCAGCTCTGGCTCCGTCGTAAATGGAAGATCTCCTTAGTGTTGAGTCACATTTTTGGAATGAAAAGAATCAGAGGCTTTTTTATCATTAGCTCCTTTACCATTGAGTTTAGAATAGAGAACAGAAGGATAAAATTAGACACGCCAGGCCCCTGTGTGTCATCAAGTAACCTAGTCTCCTTTGGTACCAAAAATAAGATCCCCTTTAAATAATTTCTAGCCCATGTGAACTGGCTTTGGTAGGATGAATGGCCTTCAGTCTGCATGAAGAAGATGAGAAACTCCCTCACGATGGGCCCAGCAGAGGTTTTCCTGCCAGTTAAACATTTCCTTTTCTTAATTCCATTCCATTGCTTCTAATTACGACCCCTGTAATTAGTGTGCGAATTACCTCCCCTGCGTGATTTCCCTCCCTCCTTGGTGTTCACCCTCCGTGTACTGTCAGCTCGCCTCCTCCGTGGGCTCCGGAGCTCCTTGCTGCCTTTTCTCGCACAGGGCTCCTGGCTGAGGGCCTCGGAGGGAGAGACAGGCTTCCCCACCCCCTAACCAGTTGCTTCCCATATTGTTTTTTCTTTGTCCTACGAGAATCTTTGGCTGAGGAAGAGAATTGTAGTCAGAAAATTGCAGAGCCGCAGTGAGCCTGGTCCTGCGGTGTCGGGGGCTGCGTGCTGGTTACTTGGTGCTGCTCCCTGCTTACCGCACCCTCTAGGTCCGCTCCTCACTCTGCACTGGAGACTGTGGCTCCAGCCACATTCTGTGCTCAGGAAGGAAGTGATCCGAGATCTTTTCCTTTTCCTCTGGAGTTGGTAAAGCCAGTTCTGAGAGCCCGTTTTTTCTTCTCTCTTTCTCCTTCCTTCCTTTCGTCCCTGCTGAATAGTCTGTTCTTTCACTGCATCACGGCCGTCTGTGAGCTCATGGATGACTGTAGACGACACACTGGACCCCACAGGCTGCGAAGATGAAAGACAAGATCACCCAGTCACCTGCTCCCCCTCCCCCACCCCCGGAAACTCATGATGTTCTTATTCATAAGTTTTTGTCACTGTCTCAGTGTGTTTATATTAAGTTTGTTCCTCTGATGAGGACAAAACATTTATCTCATCTTCACAGGATCCTAATGAAATAGGAACAAGACTGATGGCTGGCAAGAGATTTAACACCCAGTTTGCCAGAGCCCAGGGGTGCTTGGCCCAGCCACCTGAAGTCCCTGCCTCCCGGGACTCCTCCGAGTCTTGCACAGACCCCGTTCTGCAGAAGAGCTAGGGAGTGAACAGGATTTTGAAGTCACCAAGCACCACTAAGGATGGGGTCCCGTGTTCTGACACTGAGCCCCGGCTTGAGCCATGTGCTCCGGATACAGAGATGAACAGAAGTGGTCCCTGTCCTTGCGTTGCTTACAGATTAGTGAGGGGCACAGCGGCATAAACAGAGAATTATTGATGTGTTGAGTGCCCGGTGGGAAGGCTCCAAGGGAGGATGGTGGCCTTGGTAAATCGCTCTCGGGGCCTCCATTCTCTGCCTGGACAGAGGCTTGACACCCACAGCCAGTCCCGCCCGCCCCCGCCTCCCTGCCTGCTGCCTCTTCCTGTCACTTGTCCTGGAATCTGTGAGCTTTCGGTGAGAAAGAAATGGTCCCTCTTGACGACTTGGGTGTGGATAAGGAAAAGAGTGGATGTTTCATGCTAAGCACATTGTCAAGGGCTGTAATGTCTGAAGGAGGAAGTTTTAGAAGTGTGATTTCTTCATGTTTACACTGTGAACAAATGACTCAGATCTATTGTACACATCCACAAGAGCTGTGGCCTAAGCTGATCCTGGTTTTGAAGTCATGTGTCCTCTTTGCATGTGGGGAGGTTTTAAAGAGGGTGGGAGGTGGAGGAGGAGGGAGGTGGGAGCGGAAGGAGGGCGCAGAGGCCAGGGCTTGTGCCTTTCCTTGTGGGAATGGAGACTTCCACATCCTCCTGCTTCCTTCTTTCTTCTTCCTTTCTCTCCTGCTCTCCTCCTCCTCCTCCTCTCTCCCCTCCCTTTGCCTCCCCTCTACTCCCCTCCTGCCCTCCCCCTCTCCTTCTCTCTCATTTTACTTCTTCCTTCCAGTAGGCAGGGTTTGGGGTTCTATTTTCTATTATGCTAACTTCAGGCAAGACCCTGAAAACAGAGGTCAGGGCCAGCCACAGCGTGCGTGGACTCCTGCCTCTGGAGTAGCCGCACTGACCGACCCTGGGCACGGCACAGGCTGGGGCTGAGCTGCGTTTTGGGTGGCGTTGCTGACAAGTTCCTGACAGCATCCTTAAGCCTCACTAGATTCGGGCCTCACGCTTTGACCTTTTCAAATTTCTTCCATATTGATGGCACTTTGGGAATTGTTCCTTTTTTTTTATTAACACGACTACCATGTGCCACCATAAGGAAGAATTTTTAAGTGGGCCAAAAATAAATCTTGACACTCTGTTACATGCAGGGAGAATAAGCTGTGTAATGGATACGTGGATTGTGTGGCATTTTGTAGCGGCCGTGCTGAGTAGTCCTGGGGAGTGACCTACTGATGAAACCGGGGTCTGAGGAAGGGAATGTGTGTCGGGCATGACAGCCTCGGGACAGGTGCTTCCCCTTCACCGCTCCTCACCCCAAAGCGGTGCCTGCAGGTGCTCTTCATCCTTTGAGGATGCAAAGTTATCATTTTAGAATTAAATTGATCATTCATTTTGAGAAGCCTTACAAAGCCAAGTATGATGTTAGAGCTAGTTTTATTCTGTTATTAAAGTATCGCATTGTCTACAGGTATTTCACTATTGTTGTGTCTGGAGCTCGGACATCAGAGGAGATTGAAGAGAAGATATTACATAAATTAAATTGCAATGTATTGCCTTGTTGTGGAGCAGATAAGTTTGAAATATTTTTAGCTGACATTCAGATGATACCGCTAGAAAATATCAGGGATGGAAATAGTGTCATTAGCCCCTGTTCTTGACTCAAAATTGAAATGTTGCAGTTTTCAAGTTGAGCAATTATCATTTTTAAAGTTCCTTTTTTAGTAAATGGTCTCTGGGCTTGATTTCATAATGTGTTTCAGTTTGACAAAGTGAATAAACAAGTCTGTCCGTCCTCATTGCCATCGGCTCTGCTGACCTCATAAGTGTTACTTGGTCTCGTGGAGAGTACTAGATGTAAAATGTGCAAGCTAAAGAATTACTTTTCTTTTTTATATGTATATACATTTTTATTGCTTTCAGAGAGGAAGGGAGAGGGAGAGAGAAGCATCAATGATGAGTGAGAATCCCTGATTGGCTGCCTCCTGCACTCTCTGCACTGGGATCGAGCCAGCAACTCAGGCACATGGCCTGACTGGGAATCGAACCGTGACCTCCTGGTTCATAGGTGGATGGTCTACTACTGAGCCATGCCTGCCAGGCTAAATAATTACTTTTCAGAAACCTTAGAAATTTTCCTTAATTTCTCTATCTCCAGTTTACTCCTACACTAATGATGTCTCCTGGACATCATGGACTGCAGTATTCCATCAGATTTTCTTCCAGCCTTTTTTCTACATACCATTGTTAAGATGAATTAATCATATACTTTCAAATTTCATTTTTCATCTCATATTATGACATAAGCATCTCCAGTGTTACAGATTTTATATATATAAAGATTGGGAGGGGACTGTATGCACAGTGAGGCCAGCCACGGATGGCGCAGGCCCGCAGAGACCAGGGCCTGCCAGCCGCGAGCGCCAGCAGTCCTGCCTCTGTGCGTGAGCTGCAGAGGAAACACCTTTTCTGACCGCTCATTGGCTAAGCTCCCCGTATGCCACTCTCAGTGTTCTTGGTAACTTGGGTAATGAAAAACTAAGAAGGTGATCTAGGGTTTTACCACCTCACTCCTGGAGGAAAAAACAAGGTCCGCTGTTGGAGGGGCTAAAAAATGTCATATCCTGCCCTAGCCGGTTTGCCTCAGTGGATAGAGCCTCAGCCTGCCGACCGCAGGGTCTGGGTTCAGTTCTGGTCAAGGGCATGTACCTAGGTTGCAGGCTCCTCCCTGGCCAAGGCCCAGGTCAGGGCTCATGCAGGAGGCAACCAATCAAAGTGTTCCTCTCACATTGATGTTACTCTCTGTCTTTCCCTCTCTCTTCCACACTCTCTAAAAATCAATGGAAAAATATCCTCAGGTGAGGATAGGAAGGAAGGAAGGGAGGAAGGAAGGAAGGAAGGAAGGGAAGGAAGGAAGGAAGGAAGGAAGGAAGGAAGGAAGGAAGGAAGGTCATATCCTATGAAAGAGACATCTTGAAAATGCCTAAAGAAAGTTGTCATTTTTTCGTGGTGAAGGGACTGGAGTCTGTATTGATGAAAACACTTTGGTGGCTGCGGCGGCTGGCAGTGGCAGCACCAGCAGGGTGATGAGGATGGCGCCTTCCCCTGATCAGCCTGGTCACCTCCTGCAGAGGGAGGCCAGACTGCAGCTTAGGCCCGCTCCCCACGTAGGACATCCCTGAGGGCTCCCAGATTGGAGAGGGTGCAGGTCGGGTTGAGGGCCCCCGCCCCATGCACAAATTTTGTGCACCAGGCCTCTAGTTTTCAATAACTACCAGTTGTTGTGAGTGGTGATGCCACAGTTCCCTTAAGTTCTCAGTCTATCAGATACCTGGGTCTCCCCAGTGTTCCTGTTATGAAAACTGCTGTTCTTGAATATCACTGCGTGTATTCTCTGCCCTCCTGGGTAAACTCAACAAACTTGAAATCAATCACACATTTTTTATACTGATTTTTTTAAAAATATATATATTTCTTATTGATTTTAGAGAGGAAGGGAGAGGCAGAGAGAGATAGAAACATCAATGATGAGAGAGAATCATTAATCGGCTGCATCCTGCACACCCCACACTGGGTATTGAGCCCACAACCCAAGCATGTGCCCTGACCTGGAATCAAACCGTGATCTCCTGGTTCATAGGTCAATGCTCAACCATTGAGCCACGCTGGCTGGGCTGATAACTGATTATTATTGTACTTTCCTATGAACGTAGGGGGTTTAGGACAAAGAAATATAATAGAAATGGACTAAATTATCTAAATAGAAATGATCTAAAGACATAGTGGTATAGTTTGTTTCTTGGAATATGACCTCTGTCATCTTACTGTTTGGTGATTTGCTTTCGCACAGAAGTGGAACAGAGAATGTAGAGCGGAATGACCTACACAGTGTGTTATGGCTCCCTTTCTATAAAATTAGTAATTAGATCAAGGGCCAAGCTGCTTATTTTAAATACTTGCCTTCAAAACAGTCCTCCTCTCTGTCTTCATTGTATTATCACAGTCTGCTTATAGATAGCACTATTCAAAGCATTCTCTTGTTTCCACAACCATCAATCAGTGAACATTTATTAAGCTCTTGCACCTTGCTTGAAGATAAGTAAGATGGAGTTCCTTCCCTTAAGGAATTCACAGTGTGACAGGGAAAATAGAGAATTAAACATACGATTATAGCACATGCAAAAGATATGCTGGAGGTGAAGGAGAAATCGCTTCTGCTTTGGGATTTCATAGAGAAAATTCTGAGTCGGGAACGGTGGTCAGAGATTGCTAGGTGCAAGGCCAGCAGTGGTGCACAAGAGCGTGGCCAGTGTGTGCAAACTGTAATTAGTTTAGGGTGGACATGGGAGATGGGGTGAGGTGGGTAGCAGTAGGAGACGAAGATGCTCTGGGCCACTAATGAAGTCTTGTTGTCATGCTTAGGAGGCCATGGTTTTAGAAGGATGGCTAGTTGTAATAGAATGGATTGGGGAGAGACTCAGACAGAGAGATGAATAAAGAACCTTTTGCAATATTCTGAGTAGGCAGTTCTGGGGACTTGAGTTAGGGCAGCAGTGAGAATGAAGAGGAGGAGACAGAGTCAAGACAGTTTAAAGATAGAGATTGCATGTCTTAGCTACCTGGATGGGTGGCATCTACAATCCTCTAAAATAAAACGTACGATTAGCTCAAGTGGCGTTTCTCATCTTCCGGTCTTTGCTTGCTTCATACTCTCCTGGGGATCTAAATAATTGCAAGTTGCGGACCTTCTCCGTGCTGGCTCTGCAGCTTTCCTATCATGTGGTTTTCTAGTTAATTGCAGAACAAAGAAACAGAATGTCCATTAGATTTCCTGCTTTTGCTTGGTAATCTAGAGATGGTCATTAAATCTTCTCTTACAAGGAGTCCTAAATGCATGTCCTGAATTTGGGGATATTTTCAGTATTTATTGGCTTGAGATGGATATTGTATGACCATAAAAAAACTGATTGGTTATTGTCCCACTAGTAGAATGCACTGGGTTTTACTTATTTTAAAACCTGCATATTTTGGCATATGACAGATATGACAGTATTTAAGTAAGTGGAAGCAAATTATTACGTGATGTCAGTTGAGGACGAAGCACATGCCTAAAACGACAGTAGGTAAATTAGGGAGTGCATGATAATGTGAACGGGTACATCTTATTATGATTGTCAGCTCATTTGGAGGAAATATTTTGAAACTCTTCATTCAGTGTACTTTCAAGATCTTTAGTAGAGTGTGTCGAAAGAGCCATGGAAGTGAAAGCGGCCAGAAATTGAAAATGTTCCTAGCGCTGTGTCAGCTAAACACAGCTGAGCTAGCTTGGGCCTCACTGTGCCCTGGGGCATGAAAGAGCTCATCCCATTTAGAATCCTGGGTGGGACTATCTTGTCTTTTCTCTGGGTGATTCCATGGCGTATCATTTTTTTTTTCCCATGGCGTATCATTTTTATCGAATTGAGCATACATATTGCACACATTAACTCATTTAATCCTTATACAACTCTATGAAGTAGGTACAATTATTAGCTCCATTTTACATCTGAGAAGATTGAGACAAAGAAAGATAAAGTGATGGAGCTGAAAAGTGATGGAACCAGGATTCCAACCCAGGCAGGCAGTTTCTAGAGCCCAGGTTCCCGGATACTGTAAAACTGCCTGAATGCCCTTCCCTCTTCTTATCACACCCCTCCCTCCCCCCCCCCCACCCCCCACATACACACCCCTCCCGGAGAGCCTGGCTTAGTCATCACTTTCTGCAGGAGGTTCACCTGGATTCCTCACCCCACCCACAGAGATCCTCTGGGTTACTTTCATACTTTGTACACAGCACATGTATTATTTCACTCATTGCACTGAATATAAATGTTTGTATGTATTTCCCCTGCCAGACCCAGTCTTAGCCCTCTTTGTATCCATGTGTAGGGTTTGGCAATGAGCAGATGTTCAACAATGCAACTTGAGTTGAGTTGGTTTGACCGCTACACACTCGGTGCTTGTCCTCAAAGAGCTTTTGGTCTACCTGGAAAGGAAGCTCCATCCACATGCAACAATTGGATAATGAGGAAGTGAAAGCTAAAAGAATATGGTATAGGCAGTAGTTGCTGTGAGACTTCTAAGAAGGGAGATTGGCTTGAGGGATTGGGTTGGATTGGGTAGAGATATCGTCTCCAAATACATACAATCTGAGATGAGAATAGCTTATGACCAAGAGAAGAGGAAGGACGTTGACCAGAATGTTGACCTCAGGTGGCTAAGACTGAAGTGCTCACATTTAAGGGGGTAGCAGAGCTGTATCAGGAAATGTAGGTTGAAAGGCCCTTCTTTCTGACACAGTTCAGATATCAGCTCTTCAAAGAGGCCAACACTGTCCTTTCCTGGGAGAGTCTTTCCGTAGTATCTTGTGTATGCAGAGCCCTCACAAGACTGTATGCATTACATGACTAAGCCAGGCTCTCGGGAGAGGTGTGATAAGAAGAGGGAAGGTCAGTGGAGCAGAGAGGATCACAGTAATCTAGAACATGGGCTCTAACACAGCTTGCCCATCTGTCCTATGTGGCTGAGCTCCCTGAAGGCAAGGACTGTTTTTTGCCAATACCAGGCATAGTGCCTCGGGCACATAGTAGTTGTAAAAATAATAATAATAGCAATAACAATTTTATCAGTATATAACATTGATTCTAATAAAATATATATGATAAATAACATTTATTGGACCCTTATCTTCTAGCCGTTGTTCTGATTGAATTGTAATAACTCAGTCTGTTCTTGACCATTTTTGTTGAAACTTGATTTCTGGAATGATGCCGTCCTATGAAGGCTGTATCATCTAGGAAATCTTTAGTCTGTAGGCCCTCGCTGTACATGATCTGCACCTTAATTCTGCAGAAGCCATTCACACACAGCAGAGTCCTGGGTGCCAGAGAGTATTGGAAACAGGATTCAGTTCCCTCAGTGGCAACTTGGCCCAACCGAACAGCTAGCATTCAGGACAGGCCGGGCCACCAGTCTCAGGAAGAAACCATGATGCAAAGCTGGACACCCAGCAGTACCATAGAGAGACCTCAAAGCCACACACACACACACACACACACACACACACACACACACACACACACACAGAGCTGTAATTCTTTTCCCACTTGGAGTGTGAGATATGTCCAGGTTGATAGGTGGGCCCACCCGGACGCCCAGCTGTAGGTTACTGGGGAGGAGAAACAAGTCAGGAATTGGTGCAGACACATATGCAGATACTATAACTAGAGCGTTTCAAACTTGGAGTCCACGTTCTTTTGCACATTAGGGAGGCCCCCAAACCTTCCGTGTACAGCTCAGCCTCTCCAAATAGGCTGTCCTAGAATAGTGCCAGCCACATAGTCTGGACAGCCCAGGAAGCATCTCAAGCAGGCAACAAATATTTGTAAAGTGTTTTCTTTATATGCTACTAACTCTAAGAGAAAGGTGCTTTTAGAAAAATGTCCAGGCTTCATTGAAGAAGCACATAGCAATCAACTTGTGTTCCTAGCTGGCATGAAACTGTCTAACTGGTGGCCAAACTCGGGATGCCTGAAGACAGACAAGTGACTAATACTAGGCTGTGTGTGGCCAGGACCAAATGTATTTTCTGACCACAAGACCATGTCTAGAGTCTCCTTTGTAATTACCACACGGCCTACTGTAATTGTAAACCTTATATTTACTTCCTGCCTTTGACATGTAATTCAGGGTCCAAGGCTGCACCCCGAGCTAGGGTGAAATCCTCTGTCATTTGCCTAAAACCTGTAAAATCATTGTTGTGTGAGGGTGTGTGTGTTTGTGGTTGCCACATCTGTGAAATATGTTAAGTATATCCTTATGAAAAATATGCCCACTCCTGCCTTGTTAGATAAAGCCCTTTACTAAATCAGATGTTTACTGAACACCTATTACTATATGCCAAGGATATTTTAGACTCTAGGAAACATCAGTGAACAAGACAGCGAAGACCCCAGAGGGAGACCAAGGGAGGGGAGGGGAAAAGGGAAGGAGACAGGCAAGAACATAACTCACAGCTCGGCCAGCATGGCTCAGTGGTAGAGCATGGACCTATGAACCAGGAGGTCAGGGCACATGCCCGGGTTGCAGGCTCAACCCCCAGGGTGGGGCATGCAGGAGGCAGCTGATCAATGATCCTCTGTTATTATTGATGTTTCTATCTCTCTCCCTCTCTGAAATCAATAAAAAGTTATTTAAAAATAAAAAGAACAAGTCACAGATGAGTGCTATGGGTAGTGTCACAAAGGGATGTCACGGGGAATGCCTAGGTGGCTTCTTTAGCTTGGGTTCCAGAGACGCCTCTCCAAGAGGTCACATTGCCTGGGCCTGGTGAGTGAGAGGGGGATGGTAGAGAGGTGGGCTGCGTGGCCGCTGTGAAGCGTGTGCACGGAGTCTAGCCAGAAGGCTGCTGCACGGGTCCGGGCAGGAGGCCGCAGGAGTTCCTTCTAAGATGGAGTGGAAATCAAGAGAAGGGTCTAGATCTGGGTTACGGAATGTAGCTCAGAAACAGTCCACAGAGCTCGCTGGTGTTTTGGATGAGAGGAATGAAGGAAAAGGAATAATCAAGAATAATTCCAACGGTTTTGGTTTGAGCCATGAGGAAGATGATGACTGAGATGAGAAAGGCTGAAGGCAGTCCTTTTTAGCTCCTCACATTAACAGTCATAACTGACTCACCGTGAACCTACATCTTGGGCTCCAATAAATGCCTTCACTGCCCTCCCCCCAGTGCACATCACGGGAATGTTCATAGCATTTTGGATGCTTAACTGCTCACTTCACACTGCTTCAAGCATTCCCATGGTTTCTCCCCTGTAGTGCTCACTTCATGACGTGAAATGAATCACAGGAAAGCCACTGGCATCCCTCATGGGTCCTCTGTAAATGCCAGCTCCTGCCCAGGCCTCCCTCCTCGGCACCTCGCTGGGGGCCGGGGCCCAGGCTTGGATGGAAGGGTGCATCCGAGCTCTGCCCCAGCCCAGAAGTCGGCAGCTGGCACAGACCATCAACATGCCTGTAATATGTTTGTGGCAAACAACAGGACCAATTTTCTTGTGTTTCTCTTTATAATCAGAAAAAAGTTTGAGATCTCTTTAATAACAAACTAACAACTTGGGGAGTGAAGGGTGGGGGTGGGGGGGTCAGGTTTTAGTATTCAAATGAACCAAGCCAAGAAGATAGAGTCAGACCTTGCTTGACTAAATCCCTGCCTGATTTGATCTATATTTTTTCCCTCCGATTTCCTTGTCCTGGGCTTATCAAAAAGTTGTGTCTTTGTCAGCTAAACTCGTGTAAGTGACATTTGTTGCCAGATGTGACCTTTTGTTAGCACATTGTAGAATCCCGGCGTCAATATCACTTTCTATAAATACAGGTTTCGGGTGAGGGAATGTTCTATCTGGAGAGAAGTTTAGCTTCGGAGAACCTTTCTCCTTTTAGCCTCCTGGTCTGTGGGCTCTTACTCACCGCTGGCATTCTTCCTCGGCTTACGCTGTCAGACCTCCTCCTTCCGTGATCACTCATGCTGGTAGCCACCTACGGTGCCAGCTCCCCACTCGGCCTTCCCTCGTGGTTGGCAGTGCATTTGACTTGTGCTTTCTTGCTTCCTCTACGTTTTGAAATTTAAAAATAGAAAATAAAAAACAAACCCACAGTCGTTCACGCTGGCTGAGCTCTGTAACTCATCTAGCAGACTTTCCGGTGAAGTCCACAGTGTAACACATGCAGTCGGAAAGCAGCACTGGTTCAGAACCAGCCCTGGGAGGTGTGGACAGGGGCCACTCTTACTCAGACGGTCACACACACACTTGGAGATGGGCAGTGGCTGCCCACAGGGGGCGGTTTGGAGAGCCACCTGAGAGAACGCTCCGCTCTGCTCCTGACTCTCCTCCTCTCCTGTCTGTCCCCTTTTCTGTCCTTCAGTGACATCTAACAGAATAAAGGGGTTCTAGGACCAAAAAGTTAAAGAACCCCTGCACCACCTGACAGTCATTGCCATTTAGTGAATGCGACCTCGTGCCTGGAGCGGTGCAAAGCGCACTACATTCTCCATCTCTTCATTTTTGCAACAAAGCTGTCAAGGGGAGCTTTAAAAAAGGCCCGGCTAGCCAAGGCCTCGCAGCTGGATGTGAGAGAGACCACCAGGTCCTTAGGACACCGAAGCCACACTCCTGGTTACTGGACAGCACGCCTCCACAGAGGAATCCTCTGTGACTTGGACAAAGTGATTTACTGCTCTGTCTGGTCTCCTCTCAAAAATGGGCAGAAGGGTTAATAGGCATCGAAGTGCCCCTCACAGGGGCTGACACCAAATAGACCCTGAGCGACTACTGACCCCCTTCCTTCCACTCCTTCCTGCCCTTGTCATGGTGGACCCGTAGGCTCAGCCACTTCCCCTTTTTCTTCTAGACGGTCTTCAAGCAGACCGAGAGGCTGATGGACCAGAGGGGGTTGACGAAGACATGATTGTGACCCAGAGTCAGACCAACTTCATCTGCCCCATCACGCAGGTACCGTGTCCGCCTTCCTCCCCTGAAACAAGAGCAGTTCTCTTCACAGAGGCCAGGGGTTCCTGTTGGCCTGCGGACTTGACTTCAAGTCCACAGTTAAGAAGGGAGGAAAGAGGAGTGATGGGGATCGAAGAGTATATTCGTGGGAGGTCGGTGGGCTGGGAAGACTTTCCAGTCCATCATACCATTTGGGAGTAAATTACTGGCCCACAGGCCAAGTGACACTGTTACCACTGGTCTCCCTGCTGTTTCTTCCGCGGCCTCTGTCCTAATTAAGCCTTGACAATGACTGGGAGGTTAAACTTAGAAAGCCCAACTAGGAAAAAACAGCGCCAAGTAATCAGTGCCTTGGAGAAGTTACTGGAAGTTGGTCATTAGCATTCCTGAAAGCCTAATGTCTCCTTGATTGCAGCTGGAAATGAAGAAGCCCGTGAAAAATAAAGTGTGCGGCCACACCTACGAAGAGGAAGCCATTGTCCGAATGATCGAGTCCAAGCACCGACGGAAGAAAAAGGCCTGGTGAGTTGGTCCGGAAGGGAAGTGGGGCCTTCCTCGGGCCGAGCAGGCAGAGGCGCTGAGCTCGCGCCAGGGGAAAGGTGCTTTACCGCCCCCCTAAAGTAAGCCGCCTCCCAGATGGCGTAACCGTGGGGGCTGGCTTTCTGGGAAAACAATGCAGGAGGAAAAGGGTAGTAACCTCCTCGGGAAGAGCCGGGACGCCAACCACACGTTTCTAAAGTAGGAGAGAAAGGAGTTGGACTGGATTGTCATCATTAGGTAACAGGAGTTTTTATGAATTTGTGCCATAGCCTGAAAAAAAATGCAAGAACTGTGATACTAAGAGAAAGACGAAAAATCTTTCATATCTTTAATTACTTCAGTAACTTCCCCAAAGGTTTAAGTCAATGTGTGGTTAAGTGGTCACTGAGAAATTATTATTACTTTTAAATTGGAATGTTTGAAGGATCTTTCATATGGATATTTCTACCTCCTTCTCAAACGCACCCCACCCCCTTACCTCCCATGACCACAGAGGACACAGCGGGGCTCCTGGAATAACATAGAACCCTAAGCTGGCGAGGCTGACTTTTTGAGGTGTTACACTCTTATCACAGACTTGGAATTATCACTAGGAATGGAATGGCAGGTGTGACCAGCTCTCAGTGGACTGGTGATAACAGTCCTTTGATGTGGGCTTTGCTTCTCAGGGCCCAGAAACTTGCTGGTCCAGACCTGGAATTGGAATTCCCCACCACCCCTCCCGGGTGTGGGCTTAGAGAGGGCGTTGGAGACTGCCGCTATCTCGATGGTCATTCAGTCAAGTGATCGACCCTATTTATTCTAGGAGGTCGACCTGTTGGTTGCAAAATGGAGACAGTTGAGTGCATTCTTATCTGCTTTGAGTTTTCACCTTACAGTTGTGATGTTGTATTTCCCTAGGAAACCTCCCATTTCACCCTGTGAATATCCTTTTCTTTGTTTCTGAACTTCTCGGCCTTTCTTTTCTATGAGCTCTTTTCTCTCTTCATTCTCTGCAAAGCAAAATGTCCATTTTTTAACATAATTGCTAAGAAGAAGTGTTCCCAGAGTTCTGTTTCCCGGCTCTTCTTTCTTAGTTTGGAATATTCTCCAGGAGTCAGATTTGCAAAGGGCAGCCACCGGTACAAAGCACATTCTCACGGTCCCACGGAGGGGTGGGAGGTGGGGGGGAGAGGGCGGGGCACGTCCAGAACCGGCTTCACATTTAAGTGGATCTTCTCAATTGCACACTTTGGCTTTCTAATGCCCTTGGCCTTTTTCGAATTGTGCACATTTGGAAGCGTTTGTGTGATACTTGCCATTTAGGGAAAAAAATTTTCTCATACTTCTATAACTTGGGTTCAGATTCTGCAAACTCTTCCGATTCTCATAGCTTAATAATAACAATTAAGTCCAAGTGGAAGAAGCCTGGGAGATTGACAGAGAGGATAACGTCTTTCCTGGGCCTTGAAAAATGAGAAAGATTTCGGAACGGTTAAGAAGAACCGTTCTGGGCGAGAGGCTCGCCCCACTCAGAGCCTGATCACTCGGTGGATAGTAGGGACTGTTTCAGGGCATGTGTGCTGGAGGGAGAATAGAAGGATGATGGACAAGAGCAACAGAGGAGTGGTGTAAAGGCTCAGTATACCGGGTGTTAAATGTCATGATTTTGTTAGTTTTCTCATCTATAAATTGATGCTAATAGTTGTAATTGCCTGATTGGTATGTCTTAAATTTGAATAAGATATATATAAAGTGTTTAAAGTACCTGACACATGGTAAGACTCAGCACACGTCGTCCCATCATCATCATTGTCGTTGTAATTTTTTGCCACCATTATTCTATAGGCATGAGAGAACATTATTTGCAGGGAGTAACGTAGGCCACCCTGGAGTTAAAGAAGTTACTCCAACAGCACTTCACAGGATGGATTAAAAAGGCATGAGGAGCCTGGCTGGAGTGGCTCAATGGTTGACCACTGACCTATGAACCGGGAAGTCACAGTTTGATTTCCGGTCAGGGCACATGCCTGGGTTGCAGGCTCGATCCCCAGTGTGGGGCATGCAGGAAGCAGCCATTTGGAAGTATCATGGAGGCTCGACATGTGGATTTTTTGAACTTGGGAGAAAGCTCTGAGCTGGAGACGTTGATTGGGAGGTTGTCAGCACAGAAGAGTCAACCCCACTTACCTGCCAGCCCAGATGCAGCTCTGCACTGGACGTGACCACCACCTGAGAGCCAGCAGGGGGACCTGGGCGAGGCTCTGCTCTGCGCCCGGCTGCTCTCAGCACCTGCCCAGGGCCTGCGGTGGACCCTCGGCGATGAAAGGGCGGTCAGAGGGGGAGGACCCGGTGGAGCGTCTAAGACATCATCAGGAACATGAGGAGGGGAGAAAAGAGCAAAAAGAGCGTGGGGGAGTGGGCGGGGCCTGAGACAAGGGGCACTTGGCAGGAGATGGAATTCAGGGCCTCTGCACAGTCCACCTCAGAGGTTCCTGATGAAGCATGAGCTCATGTCACCTCCCCTGATGCACGCCGGCATGATGAGCAGCTCTGGGTTCCCTTGGTTTAAAATGCCTGTGACACATGCAGTGTGAGAAGTCTCCGTTCTTCCTCCTAGATGTTCTGATTGTGTTTGCGAGGCTGGAGTTCCAGGTACACCGCGTTACTGGGCGCTGACTAAACGTTACTGTCCCCGCCTCGGTCTCTGGCGGGACCTCTCCATGGGTTTGAGTCAGAATCAGACTGGTGAGACGTTGGCCCTAACTAAATACAGTTGTTAGAATGATTTCCTGGAATATCTCTCATAATAGGCTATTTATCTGACTAATAAAGCTGTCTTATGATTTTATTAATTCAATGTTGAAAGTATTACAGATGTCCCCTTCTTTTCCCTATTGACCCCCTCCAGCCCATCCCCACCCCCGCAACGATTTTTATATTAATAAGACATTTCCAGTTTTCCACCATCATTTCTTTCCTTTTTTAAGAACCTGCACTGTAGTTAGCAAAGCCACATCTAAGAGCATGTAGAGTAAACTTAAGTTGACCAGAACTGTGGTGTTGATCAGCAGAACTCCAGCACTGCGCGTGTGGTCCCGTGTTAACCTCCCAGAGCCTCCGTTTCTCCATGTGTAAGGTGGAAATAACAGCTCCCAGAATTCGGGGTTAGAGAAATGGTGGGGAGTTGCAGCCTAGCTCTGGACCGCAGCCTTCTCGGCCGTGGAGCAGCGAGCCAGCCAGGAGGAAGCTCTTGTTGGACAACAGAGCCCTAAGCAAGTAGCAGTCTGGTACTGAGGGGGAGCCGGTCGGTGTTACCTCACATTGTTTCAGACTCAGGGGATGTGGGATGCAGTTACTCTCTGTGTTTAGGTCTGATAGGAATCCATCCCACTCAGGTTTCCAGAGGGGGCTATAGGCCTTCTTTCTAGAACTTTCTAGAGCTGGGTTGGACCTTGGAATTCTTGGGACCCAGATCCAGAAGCTCCGAAGACTCAGAATCTTGTCCTTTTGAGCTGATGCCGAGGCCAAGGTTCCCCACAGCCTCCTGGGACCCTTTGTTCAGCAGACACTCACGCTGGCTCGCTGCTGCAGGAGTGCTCTGCCCTGGCCGTGACCTGAGTCGGGACCCAGCCTCCTTCCAGGCCTGCGGGTCTGACTCCTGCACAGCAGTGACGCCAGAGCTGGAGAGCTTAAGACTGGGCACTGCCACACCCGACTTGCTCACCAGGATGTTGTGGGGATTAAAGCGCCATTGCTTATGTAGAGTTGTTTCCCTGGAGGAGTGCCCAGATTCGGGATCATGTCATTGTGGCCTTGTCCTAACCTTTGTGTCTTAAAGCTTGTGTTTGTTTACTTGAGATGGGGTGAGAAGCCAGGTTCTCCCCCAGCTCCTGCAGGGACCCCTCCTCCAGGAAGCCTTCCTGAACCCTCGTTCTTGCTGGACAAAAGGCGCCTCCCCCAGGCTCCCGTGGGACCATGTCCGTGTGGCCCCAGCATTGTGGGTGGGCTGGCTCTTCCCCACATGATTCTCAGGTGCAGAGCCGTGGGCTAGAGCAGGAACCACACATTGTAGCACCTGAGTGAGTTCCTTGACCCTTGTCAGTGTCATCTACTTCTTTCTCACAAAACCCTACGCTCTACCTTCATCTTTCTAGAGGAAGAAGCTGAGGCACAGGAATTGAGTCACTGGCCCAGAGTGTCACAGCCAGGAGGCGAGCGCCGGGTCTCTTTCACTCCTGAGCCTGTGTTTGTGTCATCAGCCATCGGGCTCCCCTTGAGAGGGCTTTCAGTGGATGCTTCTGTCCCGGAGTCAATCCCTTCGATGATCTGAGGCCTCAGTCTGACACAGGCCCCTCTGGCTCTGGCCCCTCCGGGCGAGTGTGCCTGCTGCTCTGCAGCTTAGCGGAGTGGCTAATCCGGCAGACATTCTCCCAGTGCTCTCATCTCGGACTGAAACCGCTGATGTCATCAGGAAGTCCTCCACCTCACTCTCCACTTCCCTGTCCACCGCTTGGTCACCGTCTGGCCGGCGTGTGGGAGCCTTTGTTCTGTGGAGGGGCGACACCAAGGCTGGCGGCAGGGAGGATGCTCGTGGTGGGAAAACACTGAGTGAGGGTCGCCCCACAGTCCTCCCAGCCCCCGGCTTCGGCTCACAGTTCCATGTCCCAGAAGTTGAGTGATGAAAAGTGCCTTTTCTGAAGTCAGGAAAGTGTCCATGTCCTTTCCACAGGGCAGCTGTTTACTTACTCCTTAGAGAAAACATTCACGTGGCAGCATCAGGGGGTTTGGATCGAGTGTAAGGCATGTCCAGGCACCCGATCCCTACCCTCACCCAAAGCCCAGTCGCCAGAATGAGGCGTACCTGGGCCAGGCTCCTGATCCTCCTTCCCATGGGCACCTTTCTGGACTCAACGTTTAACACATGGATCCAGGCACCTTCACCTGTCCGTCCAGGGCCCCTTCACCTGTCCGTCCAGGGCCCCTTCGCCTGACCATCCAGGGCCCCTTCGCCTGACCATCCAGGGCCCCTGCACCTGACCATCCGGGGCACCTTCACCTGACCGTCCAGGGCACCTTTTAGCATTTTTAAAACCTACTGCTCACAGCGCAGAGTTCATCACAGTGACTGATGTCTCTGCTCTAAAGTCACCTTGGCCCAGAGACCAAGAGGGTGTCTTGCGGGGTGAACTGTGGGCTTCCCGCTGCTGGACAAATCAGAGCTCATGGTCAGCCGTCTCCCCCTCTGGGTTACGTCTTTTGTCTTATATTTGTTATGTTTATCTCCTTTTGTACTTGTTATCTTTGCTCTCACTCCACCTGTGCTGTTTGGAGAGCTGTCTCCGGTCACTAGGCGGGGCTGTGTGTGGGCAGGAACCTATATTTGTAATTCACACTTGGACGCCCAAGCCCTAGCCCAGGACCAGCCACACAGAAGAGCCATTGCATGCATGAAATGTGCATGTGTGTCGATGTATTAAGATGTATAGAGACCATCAGCTTTAAAATGTGCTAGAAGAACGGTGACCACAGAGCACACGAGAGTCATGGGAGGTCATGGAGGGAGCCCGTCCGAGCCGGGCGCTGCCTGCAGCCCGGGAAGCGGGGCTCTCCCCCCTCTGCACTCCCTGCAGCAGAGGCGCAGCAGGGTCACTGGAGTGGGCGGCTCAGACAGGATTCGGACTCGCAGTCTGGCTCCTGTTGAGAAGAAATCAGGTGACTTCATCCAACCACTGCCTTCAGAGGAGACCATCCACAGAGCCGCGAGCTCCCCAACCCCCACGAGGATGAGTCATGCACTGATGCCCGCGGCCACAGCTGAAGTCCCCATCGGCCCACTCAGTCTCTCTCCACGGGAAGTCATTTCAGAGGGAACACACACATCCTGGGACTCCTGAGTCCCCCCAGCCGGGTTTGCAGTTGTTCCCCTCGGAGATGAGGAACCACCCATCAATTGCCCATCGGCTCGGCCAAACTGAAATAAGGCCAGTCCTAGGGGTTCTACTGGCAGCTCTGTCCTGGGGCTCCTCTCTGCTCCCCCTCATCCACACCGCCCCCCCCTCCTGGACCGCTGCGGGTCCCCAGTGTCCCTGCATCCACTCAGCCTGTGTCCTCCACTCAGCAGCCAGAGCTGTGTTTTCTATTGTCTCCCAAATCACAGCCCTCCTTGTTCAAACCCTCCACTGCTTCTCTTCATATTTAAAAACAAAAACCACCCAGCTCAGCCGCCGCCCTCCTCTCCTAGCGCCCTCCCTCCTGCTGAGCTTGCTCTTCCTCCAGGCCACAAGCTGCCGCCTCCTGGGCCCCTACACCTGCTGCTGCTCCAGCCCGGGCCACACGGGCACCTGTTCTGGACGAGACCTGCGAGGCTTGGCTGACCCCCACGGGACAGCCTCGGCCCACCCTCCCCCTGCCTTGACCGCTTCCTTGCCTTCACAGCACTTAACGAACTGAACTTCAGTCTGCCTGTAGGTGGTGACTTCGTGACCACCTGTGTCCCCCATTGGAAAGCAAGAGCCGGGAGTGGGCACTGGATGGGTGTAGCCTGTGCCCCCAGCACGGGACGGGGCCTGGCACAGGTGGGCGTCCGTTCATACTCTAATGCGTGCCCATCACACATGATTTTTAAAACGTGCTTCTTTGGGGTAAAATGCCCTCATTTAAGTACGTGTGTGGGAGAGAAGTTCATGCAGAAGGCGTTCAGGGGCCTGACCTCATTTTCTAATCTCTCCCAGTTGCCCTCAAATTGGCTGTGGCCACGCGGATGTGAGGACATGTGATCTGGTCCAGGACGAAGCACTGAGAAGGGCGATTGAGAGCCACAACAAGAAAAGACACCGTCACTCCGAGTAGGAAAAGCCACCTGCCCGCAGCCAAGCCCGCAGCCTACCTCCTGCCCCAGCCATCTGTAGAGAGCGCGCTGGTCACAGCGCTTCGACTGGCTGCATCGCACACTTTGTTTGGGGTAAAACTTGAAGGTTTTAAATGCAATCGAAATCATTTTTCTATGTTACAATAAAAAGTCAGGGGAACTATATTGTTTATTTTTAAGTACTTTATAATTTAAATAAAACTTTGATAATCTACAGCTGGTCCTGTCTGTGCACCGCCCGAGGGGTAAGCTGTTGTGATGGTGCAGGCTGGGAGTGCCAGGCCCTCCTATCTCTCAGACTGTCTTTATTGTCGTTTGAACTCAGTGATGCCTTTAAGGGACATTGGAAATGGAAACACATCGAAACACCCCTGTCGTCAGCATTTCCCATCAGGACAGTAAGAAAAGCGTGAGGTGACGGAGCAAAGCACGATGCTTCGTAATGGGCTCATCAGTGCCGTGGTGACTGTTGCCGCCACAGTGTCACCCATGGGAAGCCACCACATCCTGTCCGTCTTCTGCTGTGGCTCCAACCCCCGGGGCCTTGGGGTCTTGGGCCATGAGCCAAAGGCGTTGAACCAGTTATTTATTCTCTGGTGCCCCTTTAGCCCAAAAGTCAGTGGACTTATGACAGCAGGGTCTTGAAATTGAGTATCATTGATTATATTCTCATTGTGTGAAGAGTGCTACTCTATTAATAGTCTCCATATCAACCTTTTACCAACCAGAATAGTCGGTGAAGTCAAACACATATCCTGACTACACTAGGAAACCAAGAATAGCGCATAATGGCTAACATTTATTGAGCGCTTACTGTGTACCAGGCTCTATTCCAAGTCACATATACAGTAACTCCCATAATCGCCTGATGAAGGCACTACGGTTATTATTCCCATTTTCCAAATAAGTAAAATGAACCACAGAGAAGTGAAGTAACCCATGGGAATTCCCAGAGCTAGTAAGTGGCTGAGCTGGGATGGGGAGTTAGGTTGTCAGGTCTCAGAGTCTGCATGCTTAGCCCCACGCTCTTCTCCCGATTAATTCCTGTAGAATCTTAAAATACACTCCAAGTCCACATTGAAAAACTGAGCGTCTTTTAAATAAACAAGCATGTACCTCTGTGTGTGTGTGTGTGTGTGTGTGTGTGTGTGTGTGTGTGTGTGTGTGTGCGTGCAAAAAAATTTTCATTAAAATGCAGGGAATAACTGGATTGGACCTCAAAGAGACAGTGATGGCTCTGAAATAACATGCATTTCCGTAGAAAAGCCTAGTCTAAAAATGGCAGAAAAAATGTTGAAAACGTTTTCATGGAATTCAGTTGCTACAAACTGAGTGACTTTGAATTTCTTAAGATGCTTTATCTGAATCCGACTTCCTGAGGAAACTATCATGTTTAAGCCAGAACAAACACGCTGGCCATGGAATGCGGGTCTTTGTGAAATACTTTATTTCCTAAACAGATCAAGGCCGGCATGAAATGCTCGCCCGAGGTTCAAGCTGCGTTTTCCCCAACTCTTTCCGAAGAGGAGGCAAGATATTAATTAGTGTGGATGCCAGTCTCCGTCAGAAAAACGCGAAACGACCCCATCCCACCAGGGGAAGGGGTAGTGCTTGCATCCTGCGGGCTGCTTCCTTTCCAGGCTTCAGAAGCCATGCTTCACACATTTTTCTAGCCAATTTAAGAATTGGAAGTTTTAGACAAATTTTTTTTTGCATCTTTGAAGATGCAAACATTAGGTTGTCATTGTCATGCTGGCACATGTGTTCAATTTCTATTTCAGGAGTTTTCCCAGGAAGTGAAACCTTTTCTTCCCGTGAAATCATCTTTACCTTATTACTGAGACACTCAATCATATAAGACAACTGAAAGGGGAGTCTTTCTAGTCAAGACGAGGTAGGACTCCAGCCCCTTCCTCCCGGGGCAGCCCCGGAGCCTCGCCTGAGATTACCCAAGGCCCCGTGAGTGACATTTGAAAACCACACTACACATTGGAGCTAAACCAGCTGTTCAGATATGACTGATTTAAGACTTGGACAATTGTGTGAACATGGCATTTTTTTATGTGTTAGTTCCTTTAAGAAACTTCCAGTTGGGTAAGTTTAAAACATTACCACAAACTCCAAAAGATGAGATAATTTATTTCTGGCCTGATACAGAACTTTGACCACGGGGTGTCCAGCTTGAATCAGCTCTGTTCGGTGAGGGCTGCATCGGGGTGTTACGGGGGGAGAGAGAAATGACAGGACTAAGGGAACCAAGGCTGCCCTGAACTCATCGCTGGCTACACACCAGACTCAGGCCCAGGTGCCTAAATGTGTCACCTAAGTGAATCCTTTCTAATACCCTAGAAGGTAGGGTTGTTAGCCCATTTTACAGATGCAGAAACCAAGGCTCAGAGTCATCCTAGTCACTTGCCTGAGGTCCCTTGCTGATGTGTGGTGGAGCCCATAGTGGGTCAGAACAGTGAGCGCAGAGCAAGCGATCTGACCCACCAGGCTCTTTGCCCCAGGCCCCTAGAGAACACTGGTGACCAACCGACCTGCTCTTCTGTCCCGTCTCCCTGATTTCCGTTACTGAGACCATTTCCCAGGCTTGCAGGCCGCAGTCAGCCGTCCAGTTAGCATAGCCCAGTTCCCTCTGCAAACACCCCGCCAAGTCCAGGCCCTGCTCCCTGCCTTCGTACTTAGACTGTTCGGCCGCCTTTCAGCTGGTCCCCGACCTCTAGTCTTCCTCCTCCCTTACTAACTTGCTAGATTGCTGATGGGGTCATTCCACATCCTACTCAGAAACCTTCCTTTCGACGGAATGCGGTTCAGACACAGCACTCGGGATTCTGCCCCAAACCAGCACTCACTCTGCCCCCACACTTCAGTTCACCGAGGCCAGTGGTCGGCAAACTCATTAGTCAACAGAGCGGCAGTTTGCCGACCACTGACCTATGCTATTTGACAGGACGGGAGTTAACCCTCGGCACTCCTGACGAGCACCTGTAGAGGACCGTGGGCAGGTCACTTCACTGCTCCAGGCCTCAGACTTTTCCTATAAACGCAAAGATTTGGACTTCTCCCCAAGGTTTCTCTAAACCCTAATTTCCAGGCCACATTGTCAAGGAATAGGACATTGGGGAAGTAAGTATATGGCCCTTTGGAAGGAAAGCAGGCTGACATGCAAATCAGTATGTATGTGAACCAAATGTGGTTCTTCAACAAATACTTGTAAGGCCAAATTTATGCCATGTTTTGTACTAGTTTCTTAGGATACAGAAATCTCCCCTCTGAAGGGATTCTTGTCTAGTTGGGGCAGACAGATACATAAAAAAATAAACTTCACAGAAGGTCATATGAGTGCCATGTACAGAGAGAGGACAGTAACACAAAGAAAAGAAATGCAGAAAAATTATTGAGTAAACAAATTATGTTTCAGTAAATCAGGTAACAGGAATCAAAACAAGTTAAAAAATCTGAAACCTCCTGTTTGGCAGATGTGGGTAAATCATGAAGGTGGATTATCCAGCTGTATTGGAAATTTGTTACATTTTGGAAATCTGCCTTCTAGCTTTTACCAAACTTTGTGGAGGGGTAACTATTCTGGAAAGAAGGCCATTAAAACGGAAAGGGAGCAGGAATTCTCATGCATTGCTTATGGAAATGCAAATCCATGCAGCCACTTGGAAAAGGTTAGCTTTAAAAAAAAATTAAACAATTTACCACACAACCCAGCAATTCCACTCCTTGGTATCTACCCAACAGAAGTGAAAACCAATGTTCATACAAAGACTTGTGTATGAATGTTCTTTTTAAAATATATTTGTATTGATTTCAGAAAGGAAGGGAGGGGGAGAGAGATAGAAACATCAATGATTAGAGAGAATCATTGATTGGCTGCCTCCTGCACACACACACCCCCACCCCCACCCCTGCACTGGGAATTGAGCCTGCAACCAAGGCATGTGCCCTGACCAGGAATTGAACCATGATCTCCTGGTTCATAGGTCAACACTCAACCACTGAGTCCTGCCGGCCAGGCTGAGTGTTATTAAGTAGCATGATTTATAATAGCAAAAAAGTGGAGGCAATCCTTGTGTCCAACTGGTGAATGGATAAGCGAAAGGGGTGGATCCTATTAGGGAATACTACTCGGCAATGAGAAGGAACGAGGTAGTTACGAATACATGCTATGATGAGGTTGAACATTGTGTACTTACATGAAACGTCCAGAAAAGACAAATCTGTGGGGACAGCGAGTAGATTAGTGATGGCCTAGGGCTGGAGGCGAGAATGGGGAGTAACTTGCACAAGGGGTCACTTTGGGGTGAAGGAAATGTTCTAAAACTGGATTTTGTGATGGTTACACAACTCTGGATTTACTAACAGTCATTGAGTCAACACTTGAAACAGGTGAATTTGATGGCCTATGAGCGATACAAACAACTAAGCTGAGAGGGAGGGAGAGCTTAGTCGTTTAAAGAGCGAGCAGCTCTAAGAGCTCCCGGTGCCCCAACTTCACCTGGTAACCGAATCTCATCCATCTTCTAAGAAGAGTCTTCGAGTCTTAATCACACAGCTTAGACGGAAAGAAGAATTCTAATCAAGCCTCAAGAAATCCAGGATTAAAAGATGCAATTACTATTAAAAAAAAAAAGTTAAGGGTTAATGAAAGGATAAGATTAGTGGCTGATAACAATAAGGAACTTAATTTGCTCCATTTCTATTGCTTTATCTCCCAATTGTATATTTCATTTCTATACGGTGATTACTAACAGTAATCAATGGTTCTTATTAGCTACTATTTTTTTTTTAAAGTATAATGGAGTGAAAACCACAGCCAGTTCTTTTCTCTGTTGGTCCTGCCACAAAGGATGAAATTCAGCCCCTACAGATGACCTGGCAGTCATTCAGTGGGTGGTAGAATGACCCAAACTTAAAACAAGGTCATAAACATGAATGGCCACAGAAAGAAACATTGAGTGGAAATATTTTTTTATGAACAAATACAAAATTGGTTTGCAAACAAAAACAAAAGGAAGAAGCAAGCTATAATTATGAAAGGCAGCAACCCAAGGACCGTCCTTGGCCATAAACGGAATACAAGCCAGAAGTGCAATGCTGTGGAGACGCCGGACGCCGCTGGGCACGGACGGGAAGGGTTGTCACTCGGAATCAGGGAGCAAAGCCACCGGGCTCTGCGTGGGGTCCGGGGCTGAGCTGCCAGGCTGGTTACCGCCACCTCAGCTCCGACTGCCCCGAGAGCAGAAGCCAGGCCGAGGATGATGACACACCAACGCGATGTTGAAAGGAGTCGGGATGGTTTTGCCCACGGAGAAAAACACTGAGGTTTCTCTTTTATACAAAACGTGGGACTGTGTGAGGAGTATGCTGCAGGGCACTTGGCAAGGGCCAGGACAGGGCCACCCAAAGGCCCCCTGACACTCAGAAGGGAAGTTGCTGTTCGCTCTTAGCACAAGACCTCTTGTCCAGGGCACCGTGGACTCCCCAGGGGACTGTGGGTAAAATTCGGGTTTATGAATGAGTATGGGGGGAAAATGACATCGCTGCTTTTACTAACCTCTAACTGCACCTCAGCATTTCCTATAATTATGAACACAGGCAAGGAAGCCCAGTAGAATTAGCAGTCCCTGTTGACTTCCTCGCTGAGAAAAGATGATATTTTCATATGCATTCCTGTTGCTGTAAAGATAAATTTGCATCCACCTCTTCTTTTAAACCACAGTACTTAGGCCCAGCTGGTGTTGCTCAGTGGTTGAGTGTCAATCTATGAACCAGGAGGTCACGGTTCGATTCCTGGTCAGAGCACATGCCTGGGTTTTGGGCTCGATCCCCAGTAGGGAGGCATGCAGGAGACAGCCAGTCAATGATTCTTTCTCATCATTGATGTTTCTATCTCTCTCTGCCTCTCCCTTCCTCTCTGAAATCAATAAAAATATATAAAAAATAAAATAAACTACAGTACTTAGTTCCCCTCTGGTAATGATGAATGAATAGAAACTGGATGTACCGTCTCACCTTTAACAACTGTATGAAATGGTGCATTGGGCCACAGCCCTTCCCTACTGCCTGGAGTGCCCAGGCCACCGCAGCCAGAGTTTGGAAAGCAGAGAGCTGCTCAGACAGCTCTGGAGATGCGCAGAGGGTCCTCCAGAGTTTTCTGCCGAGTCTTGGTCAGCTGAGGAAACTACCTGAGGCCAGGAAAGAACCTCCAGGAGGACTGAGGGAACAAAAACCAGAGCTCACCCAGGCCCCAAACGTTCCTTCCCCTTGGGCCAGAGGGCATGAAGTTCGCAGAGGATGTGCCCACCCTGTCCACAGCGCTTAGAAGAGAGCCCAGGAGCAAGGCTGGCAAACCTTTGTGTGAAGATTAAACAAGAACGAGGCATCAATGCACACAGATGGACTTCCCCCAGACCAACAATAGTTACCACCTGTCAGTGTTCATCCGACACCTTTCCCGTACACGACCCCATTCATCCTCCCAGCAGCCCTGGGTGCAGGTGAGGACGCAGGCCCAGTCCCAGCCCTGCTGAGCTTATGAGGGATGAGCTGCCTCTCCCCGTCCCCCCAGCATGTCCCCGTGACAGCTGGGCATGGAGGACAGGACTTCTTGGTGAAGGCGGATGAAGTCCTGAGCCAGACCACAGTGTAAGCTCCTTGAGGAAAGCCCAGCCTCGCTGGTTCTGCTCCCCTCAGAGGGCGTCCCAGGCTCCTCTAACCCTTGGGTCAGATTCCCTTTCATGAGGGTGAACACACGCCCTGCACCTGAGAGGCGGCGGGGTGGGGGTCGGAGGCGCGCTGGCCCTGCCTTCGCCCGCACAGCCTGTCATCCCTGACTTCCTTCACACGCTCTCTCCCTCGGAGGCTGCCCCTCACTGTTACACTTCCCGAGGTTCCCCAGTTCTTGCTCCCGGCATCTGGTTTCCAATATCCGAGACACGTTTCCACCCCTCACCAAATGAAAGATCCTACCTCACTGGAATGGCTCTCGCACTAGAGTAGGAGTAATAATGAATAAAGAATTCCAGGTTGGTCGGAATACAACACAGCAAACGTGTGGAGCCTTCGGGGTCAGGAGGTCAAGTTTCAGACCCCTGGGCTGGGGGCACCTTGTTCCCTGCTGTCCTGCGGCACTGGGCACCTTCTAGCTGTGACTTACAGTGGGTCTCGTCTCCCGCCCTCCCTTCGCTGCGCCCCGTGGGTGAAAGCACATCTGACTCGTACATTCCCTGCGTTCGAGGTTTCTCAGCGTGAGGTCCAGGAGCACCTTTATCAGAGACCTGAAGGCCTGTGGAAGTGCAGACGCCAGGCCCGCTCCGGACGCACCGCCTCAGAATCCTGGGAGGCAGGCCCGGAGTCTGCATTTACCAAGTTCACCAGCTGACTGTGACTCACACTCCACAGGAGGACTCTGCACCTGGCACACAGGGAAAGCCCCGGTGGATTAACATTGGGTTACGAAAGCCAAACAGAACAACAGAAACCCTAGAGATAGTTTCAAAACACCACATTCTTATGTCAAAAGCTCAAAAGCCCGGCCAGCGTGGCTCAGTGGTTGAGCACTGACCTATGAACCAGGAGGTGACGGTTCGATTCCTGGTCAGGGCACATGCCCGGATTGTGGGCTCGATCCCCAGTGTGGGGCTGTGCAGGAGGCAGCTGATCAATGATTCTCTCTCATCATTGGTGTTTCTCTCTCCCTTCCTTCCTCTCTGAAATCAATTAAAAAAAAAAAAAACACTCAAAAGCCCTTGCTGGTGTGGCTCAGTGGATGAGCATGAACCTATGAACCAGGAGGTCACAGGTTCCATTCCTGGTCAGGGCACATGCCCGGGTTTCGGGCTCCATCCCCAGTGGGGGGCGTGCAGGAGGCAGCCGATTGATGTTTCTCTGACTCACCCACGCATGCCCACCCCCTGGGGTTGGGGTTTCGGCAGGAATGGCAGAAAGGACAGGCCGGGGGTTGGTGTGGGGGTGGCGTGTGTGCTGCCCCTGGCCTTGAGTTTCACTTGGGAAGTATGAGCTGGGGAGCACGGCTTTCTGGGCCTCTGGGGCTGCCCACGCTGGCCCACACCCACAGAGGGCCAGGCGTCCCCATCTCTCCCGAGTCCGTGACCGTGAGCTCGCCAGCATGCCCCGTCTGTTTCCCTGAGGCAGGTGACGCCCCAGCCAGCTCCTGGGCCCCTGGAGCGCCTGTGTTCTGCAGATCGATGTTTCCTGTGGGCTGGTCTGCCTCTGAGGCAATGCCTGCATCTAACCATGTGCCGCAGGTGACGGTTCAATGCCAGCAAGAGAAGACCAGCTTCCCACCGCGCTGAGCGAAGGCGAGGTGCCAGCTGGCTGACTGTCGGTGGTTCACCCGAGTGGGCACTGAACCGCGGGGCCTGGAAAGGGCTGCGCGGAGGGCACATAGCAAGTCACAGCCGAGAACCCGGGCTGGGCGGCCCGGCCAGCCGTGTGGGATTGCAACACGGTTTTAGCTAACCTCAGCGCTGCAGAGCCAGCCGGGCACTCGGGGATAGGGTTTAGGGAACTCGAGCGTCCTTCAGCGTTTTCCCCTGAACAGCTGGGTATGGCAGAAGATCCAAGTTCCAATTTCACTCCCCTTCTGACTAGCTCTGTGACCTGCGGTGACTCCCTTCACTCGTCTGTGCCATGGGGACCTCACCGGTGACAAGGAGCTGTCCCCCCCCCCACGCCCCGCCTCGGGCTGCCCGCTGAGCACGGAGGGGCAGGTGCCGGGCTGGACGCTTGGTGAGCCCCACACGCCCCAGGCCTCTCCTGCCTCCGCGGCAGCTGTGTGCGATGGACTAGGCTAGCGGTCCACGAACCAGAAATACTGCCAGGAACCAGCGGAACTCGTGGTGCGCTTCTCAAATACGTATTCACGTTTCTGTGCTACATTCAGTCCCTTTTGGAGATGATTATAAGAGTTGAATTGTGCGATCAGATGAATGAGGCAGACACAGTCCTTCCAGGGGTGAGTGGGGTGAGGAAGCCCCGAGGTCAGGAAAGACGCGGCGCACCTGGGAGACATATGTAAAACTTAAACAATAAAAAATAACAAAAAAATAATTTTTTTAAAATGGAAAGAAAAGTGAAGGAGGCACCAATTCGGAGAGGCGTTCTCCCAGGGGACCGGCGAGGCTGGAGCACGCCGGGCCGGAGTGCAGGAGAGGGGAGGCCCAGCGGGGAGACCCCAGGCCCACACTGGGGACCCGCCACACAGAGGGACCCGTTCCATGCCAGGCCGACATGCATTTACTGCCCGAGCATGAACTGTCCGGCAAATGCTGCAAATGTTAGCACTTGGTTCATTTAAGAGGCAACGAGGATAGGAAACTCGAAGGTTTTAAGAGCGGGCGGGGGAGCCAAAACCATAGCAAAAACACCCAGGGAGAGTCAAACCACAGAAAACGTAGAACGAAGCTGTGCTGAGGGATTTAATAAAATTTCCACCTCTTCAAAGTGCACTGGGAGGGGCCTGAAGTGAGAGGTGGACTCATTCGTATCACCCTTTTCTCCCCGAAGGGAACCAGCCCAGAGCACCCCGAGAGGCTGTGGTGATGGAAGAAGCCGTGGGCTCCAACCTCAGCGCCCAGACAGTGGGTGTGGCCCTGACCTCTGAGCCTCGGCCCCCATCCTAGGGATGAAAGGACCCCCCTGAGCAGTGCGGGGGAGGGTGAAATAAGACAAGGCCTGGGTCAGGGTGCGGCTCCCCGTCCCCGTCCCCGTCCACGCTGTTTATTCCCAGCAGGAGCATGAAACCTGCAGGTGGCAGTGGCTGGGAGTGTGGGCCCCTGGGGAGCAAGGACGCTTTCTCTTCACGTCCCACAAGCAGCCTCCGGGGTGAAGTATGGAACTGAGGGAGGGAGGCAGGAGGCAGCTGGCTCCCCGGCAGCCTGGACCCGCCCCACAGGCTGGGAAACGGGCACCCGTGGCCAGGAGTTCCACTCAGCAGCTTTACCGACAAACTCGAGTCCCATGTCGGTGAGTCGGAGGTTTATGCCAATACCTTATGAACGCCATCACTTTGCAGGAGAAATGTCTGCCCTTCTTAGCGGTTGTCCATCCGTTCTTGCAGATGCTAATGCAGTTTTCCGGAGGGCACTCAATAACAGCAGACCCGGACTCTGTGGGGTTAAACCCCAGCTCTGCCATCGACTAGATGTGCATTTGGAGCAAGTGTCTTTACGTCCCTCGGTCTCAGTTTGCTCGTCTGTAAAATGGGGGTGGAGACAAGGAGCATATGTGAAGCAGGAAGGCAGAGCCTGGCACATTCCGAGTGCTCAGTAGAAGGAGTTGAGGTTAGCGGTTTCACCCATCCATCTTCAGTGAGTAGCTACCTTGTGCTCAGCATCGAGGCTGTGGGGATGCAGCAGTGGACAAAGGGAGTGAGTGGAGAGGGGCAGTGTGCAGGCAGAGGAGCAAAGGGTGGGTGGTGGCCAGGGCCACCTCTAGGGGAGGAGCACAGCCTCCAGGAGGGGAGCACGGCCTCCAGGAGGGGAGCACGGCCTCCAGGAGGGGAGCACAGCCTCCAGGAGGGGAGCATAGCCGGAAGGGGAGGCGCACAGCCTCCAGGAGGGGAGGAGCACAGCCTCCAGAAGGGGAGGAGCACAGCCTCCAGGAGGGGAGCACAGCAGGAAGGGGAGGAGCACAGCCAGAAGGGGAGGAGCACAGCAGGAAGGGGAGGAGCACAGCCTCCAGGAGGGGAGCACAGCCTCCAGGAGGGGAGCACGGCCAGAAGGGGAGGAGCATGGCCTCCAGGAGGGGAGCACAGCAGGAAGGGGAGGAGCACAGTCTCCAGGAGGGGAGCACAGCAGGAAGGGGAGGAGCACAGCCTCCAGGAGGGGAGCACAGCCGGAAGGGGAGGAGCACAGCCTCCAGGAGGGGAGCACAGCAGGAAGGGGAGGAGCACAGCCTCCAGGAGGGGAGGAGCACAGCCGGAAAGGGGAGGAGCACAGCTGGAAGGGGAGGAGCACAGCCTCCAGGAGGGGAGGAGCACAGCAGGAAGGGGAGGAGCACAGCCTCCAGGAGGGGAGGAGCACAGCAGGAAGGGGAGGAGCACAGCCTCCAGGAGGGGAGGAGCACAGCCGGAAAGGGGAGGAGCACAGCTGGAAGGGGAGGAGCACAGCCTCCAGGAGGGGAGGAGCACAGCAGGAAAGGGAGGAGCACAGCAGGAAAGGGAGGAGCACAGCCGGAAGGGGAGGAGCACAGCCTCCAGGAGGGGAGGAGCACAGCAGGAAGGGGAGGAGCACAGCAGGAAGGGGAGGAGCACAGCCTCCAGGAGGGGAGCACAGCAGGAAGGAGAGGAGCACAGCCTCCAGGAGGGGAGCACAGCAGGAACGGGAGGAGCACAGCCTCCAGGAGGGGAGGAGCACAGCAGGAAGGTGAAGAGCACAGCCGGAAGGGGAGGAGCACAGCAGGAAGGGGAGGAGCACAGCCGGAAGGGGAGGAGCACAGCAGGAAGGGGAGGAGCACAGCAGGAAGGGGAGAAGCACAGCCGGAAGGAGAGGAGCACAGCCTCCAGGAGGGGAGCACAGCCGGAAGGGGAGGAGCACAGCCTCCAGGAGGGGAGCACAGCCGGAAGGGGAGGAGCACAGCCTCCAGGAGGGGAGGAGCACAGCAGGAAGGGGAGGAGCACAGCCTCCAGGAGGGGAGCACAGCAGGAAGGGAAGGAGCACAGCCGGAAGGGGAGGAGCACAGCAGGAAGGGGAGGAGCACAGCCAGAAGGGGAGGAGCACAGCCAGCAGGAGGAGTGTGTAGAGGTTACAAAGGGGGTAATTAGGAGGGGCCACCTGAGAACGTGCTGTTTAGACAAAGACCAGAAAGGGGTGAGGAAGCCCCAGCGATGCGGGTGTCGGGGAGGTGTGTGCCAGGGAGGGAGACCCCCCAATGCTGCCGCCACTGGCGCGGGGCCTCCATTCCCACTGGGGTTGGGGGAGGCCGGATGCTGTTCTGGACTCTTTTCAAAGGGGCTTCGTGTCAGCCCATACTTCATTCCCCTCACTCCCAGGACCCCCGATTCTTCCTGCAGACACCCCTGGCCTTGGTGTAGCCCCTGCTGTTCCCTTCTCAGGCCCTGCGTGCTGTGTCTGTTCTGTCCCCATCACTACCGAGGGCCCTCCTCCCCCAAAGCTCCGAGACCCCGCCTGCCTGTGGCCTCTGCAGGGGCCCATCTCCAGATCTGGACTCTTCCTTGTGCCCTCAACTCTGCCCTTCTCACCCGGCCAGCTCCTCCTCCTCTCCCTCCTCCTCCTCCCCCCCCTCCTCTTTCTCCTCCTTCTCCTCTTCCAGGTCTCCGCTCAGCCATCCTCCACCCTTAGTCTGCATCAGGTCCCGTGTCTGGGTTCCCTCTGCTTCCCCGGTCACAGCACGGAGCACAGGGCTCCTGAGCAGCGACTGGGCTGCCCCAAGGCACAGGAGTGCGCCCGGGCCTGAGAGAGGAGCAGGTGGAGCAGGAAATGCCCCTGCCTGGCTCCCCCTCCCGGCTCCCCCTCTCTCGGATCTCTGTGGGGACCACCCCTGCAGGTCGCAGGTGAAGCTGAGCGCTCTGGGCTGCACGCAGGAGGCCGGTTCCTCTTTCTTCCAGAAGCTCGCTGAGCGCGTGGGCGGAGAAAAGGCAGCCTTCCCCGTGGGGGCGGCTCGGAGGGGGATCCTTCCTGGAGCGTCCCTGAGTCACCCAAGGGATTCTCTCAGTTTGGAAATCATATGTTGTGTGGGCGGCATGAAGGAAATCACAAAGTTCTAGAATGATCTTGACTTTCACTAATATCAAGAGGGGCCCTGGCAGGAATGAAAATGGAAGCAAAAGCTCAGAAAAAAATTGGCTGAGAAAAAGAGAGAAAAGAAACCCGAGCCGCAGGGAGTAGCTCCGGGGCTGAGAGCCTGTCCATCCTGTCATCAGGCCTGTGCCCAGGACCTGCCTCAGGCCAGCGCTGCTGGGCACGGGAGACGGGGCGGTCGTCCTGGGAGGCTGACTGGTGAGGGGGTGGGGGTGCGGGTGAGGCTTCCCGAGGGCCCCGGTGAGCCCCTGATGGTGCTGTTTTTGCACTGATGTCATGGCCTCTGCCCTGCTTGGGAGCCAGCAATGGACGCGTGGCCTCAGCAGGGGCCTCCGGCCTAAGCGGGAACATCAGAGGAGACGTCTCGTTCCATGGGACAGTGAAGAACCCGACAGCGCGCAGAGGCCGCCGGGCCTCATGGTGCACCGCCCGCATGCCCCTCCCTCCGGGACCTGGCATTCGCTTCTCTAGCTGCTGGGAGCATAGGCTGCTGAGACCAACCCCGCCCCCCCAACCCCTCCCGCACAGAGTCCCTCACCTTCCCTGGGCAGCTAAACACTGCTTGATCGGGGAGTAGAAAGGGTCGGACTCACCCGGCTTGGCTCAGTGGTTGAGCGTCGACCTATGAACCAGGAATCGTGGTTCAATTCCTGGTCAGGGCACATGCCTGGGTTGCAGGCTCCATCCCCAGTGTGGGGCATGCAGGAGGCAGCCAATCAATGATTCTATATCATCATTGACATTTCTCTCTTCTTCTCCCTTTCTCTCTGAAATCAATAAAAATATATTTTTTTCAAAAAAAGAAAGGGCCCTAGCTCGTTTGGCTCAGTAGATAGAGCGTCGGCCTCTGGACTGACGGGTCCAGGGTTCGATTCCAGTCAAGGGCACATGCCCTGGTTGTGGGCTCCATCCCCAGTAGGGGGCATGCAAGAGGCAGCCAATCAATGATTCTCTCTCATCATTGATGTTTTTATCTCTTTCTCCCTTCCCATATGAAATCAGTAATTTTTTTTTTTAAAGAAAGGGACCGACTCTTGGGGCCGCCCCAGCTCTAAGACAGAGGGCTGAGCCTCTGTCGCCCAGTCTGCTTCCTTTACCACCCACTCCCCCCCCCCCCAACCCCAGCTGTTGTTCCCAAGAGCACCCCTGACACACCTGCATGCAAATCTCCAGCGCAGAAACTGACTCCAGGGAACCCCACACAGAGCAGAACTATATCCCAGAGCTGCTGTGTATCCTGTGTGTCAGCCATCCGGGGACCCTGGGCAGCGCGGACTGGCCGGGAGCCCCTGTGACAGGCAGCGTGCCGCGGGGGATTGCGTTCAGAGGCCACATTGAGCTCCAGGGCCTGAGAGGACAGAGCATGGAGACCAGCCCTGCTCCGTGGGGAGAGGGGACCTCAGCATCTCCGGGCTGACGATGTTCTCATTCTTCCTGGCAATTCTACCCAAGTCTGGCAGCCTTCGCCATCTGGAAGTTCTTCCCCGCTTCCAACCGGAATCCCTCTTTCTGTGCTGTATCCGTTTCCTCTCCCTTTTCCTCCGCGGAGCCGTGTTCTTGCCAAGAAAGAAAGTTAAAAGGAAACAAAGACATATGGTTTTCTTATTAAGATGGACGCCCATGTTTCAGAAGAGTCAGAGGATTGCATTCAAAGAAGGGCTGGGGAAATGCATTGGCATTTGAAATTGATTTTTTTTTAAAGGAGTGCTCCTTTTTGCCCAGTTTATTTATTGATTTGAGAGAGAGAGAAACACCAATTTGTTGTTCCACCCATTGATGCATCCATTGGCTGCTTCCCATATGTGCCCAGACTAAAGATCAAACCCACAACTTTAGCATATCAGGACCATGCTCCAGCCAACTGAGCTACCTGGCCAGGGCCATGCCCAGTTAATTGAACTTTGGAGTCATAAGAATATACTGGAGATCCTGCTCAGAGCAAAGAGCTCTGAATTGGGGGAGTCTGCCATCATTCATTCAAAACCTGTTCCTGCCACTCCTTGCCATGTCACCACGGGGACACCAGCACCTGCCTATGTCAGGGTTATTGAGAGAGTTAGGGTGAGGACATGAAAAAGCTCAGAAAACCATGAAGCCCTGTTATAAGGTGAATATTCAAGACTGAAGCCCAGAACAATCTGATGAGCAACTACTGGGTATGGAGTTCTACCGCATTTTCTTTTGAGAAATTGACAGACCCTGTAATTCCTAGGGCAATGCAAAGGACCTCGAACAGCCAAACAATTTTGAACAAGAATGAAGTCGGAGGACTAACACTACCTGGTTTCAACTCCTATCATAGTCACAGTAGTCAGCACAGTGTGGTATTGGTGTAACAACAAACAGATCGATGCAACAGAAGAGAGTCCAGAAAGAGACCCACACATATATGAACACTGGTGCTTTTTTACAGGGTGCAAAAGCAGTTCTGTGGAGAAAGAATTGGGTTTTCAACAAATGGTGCTGGGATAATTGGATATCCACATTCTAAAAACTGAACTTGGATCCTACCTTGTGCCATACACAAAATTTCACTCAAAATGGAACATAGGTCTAAGTGCAAAAACCTAAAACTATCAGATTTCTAGAATAAAAGATATAGGAGAGACCCTTGGTGACTTTGGGTTAGAGAAAGATTTCTTAGATGTGACTCCAAAAGTATAATAAATGGGTAGACTGAACGTCATCAAAATTAAAAGACTTCTGCTTTTTAAAAAGATACTATTAAGAGAATGATAAGCTAAGCCACAGACTTGGAGAAAATATTTGCAAGTCATGCATCTAATAAAGGTTTTGTGCCCAGAATATGCAAAGAAATTTCAGAACCTAATAATAAGAAAACAAACAACACAAGTATTTTAAATATGGGCAAAAGATTTGAACAGACTTTGCCAAGTAGAATAAACAGGTGTCAAATGAGGACACGGAAAGATCCTCAATGTCGTTAGTTATTAGAGAAATGCGAATTAAAACCATAGTGAGTACCGTGACATATATGTCAGAATAGCTGTCTTGGACTTTGGGAGGTAATTAAGGGCAGATGAGGTCACGAAGGTGGAGCCCCGGAGATGGAATTGGTGGCTTTATTAGGAGATGAAGAGACCAGAGCGCTCCAAGATGGAGGCCAGTGATGTTCCAGACGGGCTGACACTGACCTTGAGCTGGCCCAATCCCACACGCCTGGACCCTCAGAGACTGCCCAGGCCCTGGAACAGAGGAGGCAGCAGGTGTGGGTCCGAAGCCTGGGTCTGAGCATTGATCTGGCCACAACTTGCCCTCTGACCTCAAGCTAATCCCTGAATCTTTCCGGCACAACCAAAATATTTCTGTGGCGTGGAGCAGGGTGCATAGGCTGGTGGCTAGCTGGTGGCCTCAAGTTCACCTGTCTGGCTCATGTGTGGGGTGTGCCACCTGCGCGCCTGGTTGGGTTTCTTACAGGTTCCCACGGCATCGCCCTTTTCTGGGAGGTATCTGATGCTGCCTTTCCTTGCTGACCAGGCGCCGAGTCCACTCATCCCTCCAGAGGCCTCAGCCTTCAGCCCCACGACTTACTCAGGGGAAGTCAGAGCTCACAATGATTTGACTAATCCTCATGTGGCAACACACTGGGGATTGTTTGTTCAGCAGGAGGCCGAGCCCTGGTGAGCTCTTCTTCCTGCAGCCTTGCCCTGTCTGGGTCTGCAGGCTGGGAGCAGGGCGCCCCCATCCTGGGGGCCCAGAGACGAGATCTGGGTGGGAAGGTTCAGCGCTGAGAGCCCCCAAGAACCCGTGTAACGCCGTGTATCAGCTGCCCAAGGCTGCTGAAACCGATTACTACCATCATGGTGGCTTAAACAGCACACTCATCCTCTCACTGTTGGGGAGACCAGAAGTTCCAAATCAAGGTGTCTGCTGGGTTTTAGCGGAGAATCTTTTCCTGGTTCTTCCAGCTTTTGGCATTTCTTGGCTTATAAACACTGGTGCATAACTCCAATTGCTACTTCCTCTTCATGGCCTTCTTCTGTGTCTCTTGTAATGACACACTGGCCAATGGATTTTCAGGGCCTATTGGAATAATCCCATATGTTCTAATCTCAAGATCTGTACCTTAATAACATCTGCAAAGATCCTTTTTCAAATAAGGTCACAGTCACAGGTTCCCAGTGGGTACATTTTTTTCAGAGGGGGCGGGTTTCATTCAACCCACTATATCCCAGAAGTTGCCTCTTTCAGAGCCAGTCAGCAGCTAGATGCCTCTCTCATTGGTCCTTTCCTCTCCATCCCAACAGCCACTGTCCTACTCAGGCTCTCACTTCTCTTGCTGGGACTGGTGCAGTAGTCTTCCAGCCTGCCCCAGCCTCCTGCCCCCATTTTCATCTACTCCTCTCATTCTCTTTGCTGCTCCAGAGGGGTTTTTCTAACTCTCAAATTACCCCGTGCCATTCCTGCTGTAGACACTTCAAAAGAACAAATCCAGTCTCCTCGGTGTGGTGTCTGAGGTTCTGACCTGCCACTCAGCTTCTTGTCCAGGTCTCTGTCCACACCTTCCACTCTGTCCCACCAACACTGTAAGGCCTTTGAACAGACTGTCCTCTGACCTTGAAATGCCTTTTGCTTATCCCCATCATCCGGTGCCCAGCTCACCAGCAGAACCTCCGGGAGGCTCCTCCAGTCCTGCCCTGTGTCCTGAGCACCTTGCTCGGCCATTGCACCTGTCACCCATCAGCATTAGCCACCGGCGTGCCCGGGGCTTTCTTCAATAGGGTCAGTGCTCCTTGGGGGCCAGGGTGGCCCCGCCTTTACCTTTGTGGCCACCATCATGCCCAGCAAAAATGTAGCACATAGTAGGTGCTGAATAAAGTTCACTGAATGAGTGGTCTAGTCATGGTAGGTCTCTGCCTGAGACCTTGATCACAGGTTTAATTCTGACAGCATCTTTTTTTTTTTTTTTTTTTTTGCATGACTTAGAGTTATGGGAATTCTGCGCCTGCCTTGCACAGTGGAGTAGGCTGAAAGAGCTTGGCTTTTGAATTTGGTCCTAACTATAGGCAAAGCCTCCTCAGCCACTTATGCTTTGTACAGCGTGGGCAAGTCACTGGGTTTTGTTGTTGTTGTTTTTTTGGAGCCTTTATTTCCTCAGCTGAAAATTGGGACTGCTCTGGCCTCCCTCACAATAGTGGCAATGAAAATACAGACTTAACATTTGACCTTGCAATTCTACTCCTAGGTATATGCCCAAAAGAAATGTGTCCATGCAGAAATGCGTGTGTGGATGTTCATAGCAGCATTATTCATAAGAGGCAAAAGGTGGGACCAACCCAAATGGCCATCAGTGGATGAATGGAGAAACAAGTGTGGTATATCCATACAATCCTATCTAATAAAAGAGTAATATGCAAACTGACCATCACTCCAACACACAAGATGGCTGCCCCCATGTGTACACAAGATGGCCGCCACAAGATGGCCAGCAGGGGAGGGCAGTTGGGAGGGACCAGGCCTGCAAGGGAGGGCAGTTGGGGGCAATCAAGCCTGCAGGGGAGGGCATTTAGGGGTGACCAGGCCGGCAGAGGAGGGAAGTTGCGGGCAACGGGGCCTGCAGGGAAGGGCAGTTGGGGGTGATCAAGCCTGCAGGGGAGGGCAGTTAGGGGTGACCAGGCTGGCAGGGGAGCAGTTAGGCATCAAACAGGCTGGCAGGGGAGTGTTTAGGGGGTGATCAGGCTGGCAGGCAGGCGAGCAGTTGGGAGCCAGCAGTCCTGGATTGTGTGAGGGATGTCCGACTGCCCGTTTAGGCCCGATCCCAGTAGGATCGGGCCTAAACGGGCAGTCGGACATCCCTCGAGGGGTCCCAGATTGGAGAGGGTGCAGGCTGGGCTGAGGGACACACACCCCCGTGCACGAATTTCGTGCACCGGCCTCTAGTAGAATAATACTTGGCAATGAGAAAGGGGGCAGTACTGATATATATTACCACATGGATGAACCTTGGAAACATTATGCTAAGTAAAAGAAACCGGCCACAAAAGACCGCACACCATACGATTCCATTCATATGGAATGTCCAGAAGAGGCAAGTCAGGAGAGAAAGTAGATCAGGCGTTGCCGCGTAGGAGGTGATGGAGGGGAGTGGTTCAGGGGAAGCAGCTAAAAGGCCTGGCGTTTCCTTGTGGGATGGTGACGATGTTCCAAAACCGACGGAAAGGGTGGTCGCACCACTCTGTGGGCCCTGGGGTCATACACGGTAAAGGGAACTGTATGGGAACGAGGGCTGCGCAGCAGATGGGCGGGCGCGGAGGTTCTGGCCTCGAATGCAGCTTCATTTCAATCCTGGCTCCACCACCAACCCGCCGTCTGAACTTGGGGAAAGGGAATAAATTCCCACGGCGCCAGGGTTTCATCTGCAAAATGGGACGTCCAAATGCCCGCCTCCCAGGGCTGTTTTAGGAGAAATGAGAAGGAACACCTAGAGCCCTTAGCCCAGATGGGAACGCTGGCGTGGGCTATCGTCACCCCACGGCGGAGTGTCCGGGGTGGGTTTGACAGCGCGTGGACAGAGGGCTGCTTGGTTTGTGTGGGATGTGGGGTGCTCGCAGTGAGGGGCTCCTCTCACAGTCCTAGGCGGGGTCTGCACCTCCTCAGGAAGCAGAGGTGTGGCTGTCAACCCAGGTGCCCAGCCCCCGCAGTGATGCGAACCATGGAGGGAGAGAGAAGGAAGCTGTGGCCACCGTCTTCTTTCTCTCCTGTCTCTTTAATGTGTGTGGGCGTCACCCAGGGATGGCTCCAGGGAGCGGGGCGGGGGCGGGGGGAGAGACACTGAGGACTTAGTGAGTGCGTCTCTCACCCTGGCCATCCACATGCTCAGTCTAGGCCGCAGGTTGCCGGGTGGCCGAGCTGGTCCCCTGCTCCCCGCTGGCCCGGCCCAGGGCTTGTCCACAGTGTTGCCCAGCCGGGCCTGGAGTTCCAGGAGAAGAGGGATTTTAAAAGGTCCCGAACCAGAGCTGACCCCCCCCTCCCCTGCAAGCCTCCTTGCTTTCCCCCCAAGGTTTTAATCAACCCGCACAAGGGGCTCAGGGTTAGGCTATGGTGGCCGGAATGGAGAGGCTGTAATGGTGACCGTGGGCGGGTCCCCTCCTCTCCTGCCGTCGCTTCCTTATGTGTAGCTGGGAGTGATGGTGGTGCCACCTCTTGGGGAGATGGAGACAAGAGGATGGATCCGAGTGCGAGGGCTCAGAGCCTGCAGCTGCCGTTTGATCCGACCGTTTCCCAGGGAAGCACCCAGCGGACCCCCGGCAGGAGTGTGACGTGCATGGGCCTGTCCACGTGTTCCTCCGACTCCCTGTCCCGGCTCCCGAGGGTGCGAACCAGGCTCACCTGTTCACTAACGAACACTCGGTGCCCAGCTCGGCGCCTGGCACACAGGAGGTACTTCAGAAGTATTGTGAATGAATGAATGAATGAATGAATGAGTGAATGGGAAAAGGGGGATGAAAGGAGGAACACAGCTGGTGTCATGTGTCAGTGGGTGTCTAAACCGTATCCCCTTGAGTCCCCTGCTGCATGTGGCCCGTGTTCCCGTCTCGTCCGCCCCTCCCCCACGGCTCGGCCAGCTCCTCCTCTGCCCGCCCGTGAACGCCAGTGCCCTCTCCTGCTTCCTTCAGTCCCAGCTCTGCCCTGGGCACCTTCCAGGTGCTGGTGCTGGGCTTGACGTCAGATGCTGCCAAATGCTTTCCCACGGTGGCTGTCCCCATTGCTCCTCCCGCCAGCGACGGAGAGAGTCCCGTTGTCCCAGGTCCTCATCAGCAGTGGATGGTGTAACTCACCCGTCCACTTCCCTTAAAAAATTCTAAAGGCAACTTTCCGCAGAAAGCCGGCGTTCTCTCTCTCTTTTTCTAATACGCGTGAAGCAAATGCAGAGATGCTGAAATGGCAACGGTCCTGCAGGCGCCACCTGGACCCAGGCGGAGGAGCCCCCTGGACACCTGCCCCATTGGAGGCTGTGCCTCCCCAGGCTGCCCCTTCTCCTCGCGCTCCACAGGGTCTCTCAGGGCCTCTGAGTCCTTTGCTTGGAACTCCCTTCCCAGTCTGTGTCCTGAACCTAGAACCCAGCTCAGCTCTCACCTCCTCCAGGAGGCCTTCCCTGACCTCACCTCACCTATGCCCATCTCACCTGGATTGATTATGTGGCCCTGCTCTGTTCCTCCAGGGTCCCCTGCTTCTCTCCACCCTCTGAGGCCCTCTCCTCCCCTGAGGATCCGACTTTAAGGCCCCAAAGCTGCTGTGGCAGGAAACAGGTCTCCACCAGGCTGAGGTGCACTTGGGCTGGCGGCGAAGAGGATGGTCTCCAGGGGGAGGGACCTTCAAACCTCCTCAGCATGGAGTGGAAATGGCTGTGGGCGCCTGTGGGAAATACCACTGGTATGCGGCTCCCCCACCCCACCTTCTGTCTCTGCTCACACAGGCCAGTTCTGGGGGGCAGGGCTGGGCCCCATATTCCCCAGCAGACCTCTGAGGGGCACGAATCCCGACTGTTCATGTTGTCACAGAACATCCACATTGCTTAGAATTTTGGTTCGCATTGGTCCATGGTAACGCACTCCATGTTTCATCTACAGAGGACCGTGTGGGAGCAAGGGAAGGGGAAGGGCCGTGAGACTGCCCACTGTGGGGTCACCTTGGCCCCCACGATGCTCGCTGGATGAGGGGCTTTGGGCAAATTAAACATTAGCAGGAGGGGTCCCTGCCTTGAGCACCTCCAGGCCCAGCGCACGCCTTTGAACAATGGGCTAGAAATTCCCCACATTTTCCCTCAGTTAATCCCCACAGAGGAACCCTAAAACAGGGGAGCTCCAGGGCTCATTTCAGACTCGGGAAACTGAGTCACAGAGTGGTCAAATCAGCCACCTCGCTGGAAGGCTGCCAGAGAAACGGGGCCATGGGCTTCGAAGCTGAGTCTTGCTTGTGTGGTCTCCAAATAAATAATGATGACATAACATCCTTAGAAACAACAGACCAGTGTGCACACGTGGAAGGAGCGAAAAGCAAGCTGTGATTACAAAGAGCTGCGGAAGTTATTCCCTCAGGACCCCAAAAGAACCACACAGCCCCCCCCCGCCCCCCAACTCACGTGGCCAAGCTCACGGCCCCTCAGGGACCCTCCTCTCCCACGTCACTCGGTCAAGGCCTGTCCTCGGTCAGGTGTCACGGGAAGCTTCGGTTGTTGGGGCCGCTGGCTATCCTAGTTACCACCAGGTCCTGCCATTGGGATTGGATGGGGGTCGGGGACCCGGCCCAACGTGCTTTATCAGAACCTGGGCCCCTGCGGACCTCCCACTAAATGGGCAGGTCATTTTCATCTCGGAGCTCAGTGTCGGCGTCGGAAAAGGTGGGTAGAACCATCTGCCTGGCTCAGCTCGGAGAGCAGGTGTGGGGCTCGGAGGCGGGGGAGCAGAGGGGAGCCCTTCCCAGCTCTGCGAAAGGGGGGGTCCACGAGGCTCTCACCCCTGGAGGCCTGAACTCGCTTCCTGGCTTCACCCGCCCCCGGAGCTTCCCCGGGAGCCCAGCAACGCTCATCCCTGAACTGAGGGAGGACCAAGTACAGATGTGCTTAGAGGGTGTTCCAAACACAGTGAGTGGGGGAAATAGGTCACTAGTTCAGAGGATGGCTGCCTTCCCGCCCGTGCCCCCCCACCCCCCACCCCCCGCCGTCACCCTGAATAACTCCCAGGGGCTGAGCAATGGCTGGCACTCGGAGCCCCTCGGGCCTGGGGTGCCCTTGTGTCCGCGGAGCCCCAAAGAGCAGAACCGACTTCCCCAGTCGGCACACTCGGCACAATGCCTAGTGCCCACCATTATAGGGGCCCACGGAAGTGGTTCAGCTTTCATGCCTTTTAAAATCAGAAGAAGAAATGAATTTAATAACAATGAGCATGTAATAACGCATCCAGCCTAGATCACATCCATCCTTATACCCATGTAGCTACAAAACAATTTTCATTTCATTCCTTCATTATTTTATGGAGGGAGGGGCCCGCGCGGACACAACTGCCCAGAGCCCACGGCAGTCAGTGCGGCCCTGACCACGGGCAGGATTGGGAGCTTTGGGGCCACTCAGCTGGCACAAGCAGGTTGCAGAAACGCCCCGGTTCTCGCAGCACTTCTCACTCAGGAGGCGGCGTCTGTCTGCCGGCCCCCGAACCCCACTCACTTGGGACAATGGATGTGGCAGGAGCGACACTGGGTGGACTCTGAGCCCAGGCCTCCAGAGCGTCTGACCTGCTATTCACCAGCTTTTAGCACCCCGGACTGACGAATGAATTATCCTGGCTACCCTGATGGATGACGAGGGGCACTGGCCCAGTTTCTCTGTCACCCTGGCAACAGCCAGCCAATCCCATGAGTCAGAGCTGCCCACAGACACGGAGCATGACCAGCTGAGAAAGGCAGAAGAATAGCCCAGCAGAGCCTGGCTCCGACTGCTGACTCACGCCACCGTCAGCAGCGTCGGTCCTGGCTGCTCCAGTCACTGTTTCGGCGTGGTTCGGGGAGGACCCGTGAGTGAGGCCAGGCTGTCACCTCCTCTTCTGATCCAAGCCTGAGGAGTCGAACCTGGTCAACATTGTCCGATGGAAATGTAACACGAGCCACGGGGACCGGCACGTGTGTGCTTTCCAACTATCTAGGAGCCACGGTGCTAAAAGAGTTCAAAGAAGCCAGGGAGAGCCCAGCCGGTGTGACTCAGCGGCAGAGCATCGACCCATGAACCAAGAGGCCGTGGTTCAGTTCCTGTCAGGGCACATGCCGGGGCTGCAGGCTCGATCCCCAGTAGGGGGCCTGCAGGGGGCGGCTGGTGGATGTTTCTCTCCCATCGATGTTGCTATCTCTCTATCCCTCTCCCTCCCTCTCTAAAAATCAATAAAAAAACATTTTATTTTATTTTCAGATAATGTGCATTTTACTAGTTAGTCCCACTCGGTTTGGACCAGCACATTCCCAGTGCTTGCGAGCATTTTGGTAAGTGTTCTGGGAAGTAGCACTTGGCCACCCCATGGAGCCGATCCCTCCGTCCCTCGGGCTTTGCTCTGAGCTGTGCTGCCCTGGAAGTCTGTGTTGTCTGTGCCCATAGAGGGTGCCCAACTCGGTCAAGTTCCCGCTCACAGCAAGTGGCCCCTCGCAGTGTGCTCTGCCCTGGGGGAGCAGGTTGGCAGCGCGGGGACAGCATCTATATCTGGAAGCATCCCTTCCTGCCCCAAATGCAGCCCAGCACCTGCCCCTGCGGCACTCCTCTGCCCCAGGGTCTGTGGTCCCCGTCACACCTGTTTCTCCACCCTGCCCGCAACCTCCTCGCTTCCCCAAGTCCCTCCTCTGCCCACAGAAGTGAGGTCAAACTTCTCCCAGGCCGCAGGCTTTGGAATCGCTCTGCCTGGCTCCCGCTCTTGTGCTGTCTCCCTCGGGTCTGGCCCAGGGCAGAGCGTTCCTGAGTAAGGGACACCTCCTGTTCCCAAGAACCAGCCCCCCTGCCTCTACCCAGGAACTGCCCCCTCCCAGCCTCTCCGTTCCAGTTACTCACACTTATTCTTGTGCAGAACAACAATGGTCCACAATCGACCCAGTGTTCACAGAGAGAGAGAGAGAGAGAGGATGGCAAAGGGCCTCTCTGAGTCACCCTCAGGGCTGTTCCAGAAAAGACTGGCCTCCCCTCCGCCCCTCCCCTCCCCGGGAAGTGCGAGTTCAGACCCCATATCCTGGCTCTAGGCAACAGGGCGGGGTCACCGTCAGGGCTGAAGGCCAGTGTGATGGATTCTGATTCCACAGGGCAAGTTCTGACTCCCTGCGACCCTGGCAGCTTAGCTTAACCTGCTATGTGACCTTGACAGCTTAACTTAACCAGATGTGTGACCTTGGCTGCTTAGCTTAACCTGCTGTGTGACCTTGACAGCTTAACTTAACCTGCTGTGCAAACTTGGCTGCTTAGCTTAACTGCTGTGTGACCTGACAGTTTAGCTTAACCTGTTGTACGACCTTGGCAGCTTAGTTTAACCCCTCCGACTGCTCAGCAGTGAGAGAGCGGGAGCTCTCTCCCGGGCGTTGTGGGGGCTGAGTGATCCTGGACGGGGCTCAGGACAGGAAGGTCATGCTGCTGATGGTGCAGATGATGACGATGATGATGACAGTGATGAAGAGAGGTGACCTGCAGGTGTGGGATGTCACCAGATGGCCCGGGGACCTCTGGGAATGTAATCAGTGCTTTCTCCCAAATCTGGCCACTCCCCAAGTTCAGGGGACACAGTGGGAACAGGGCTGCTCTGGCCTCCCCGGCACTGCCCTGGTTGGGATGTGAAATGGCCAGGCCAGTGGACACCACGCTCTGGCCAGAAGGCTGGGGGGAAGGGGCCCTCCCCAGAGAAACTGCTGTTCCAGCCCCCAACGGTCAGGTGTGGGAGAGCCCCTCCACCGCCCAGCTGTCCACAGTCTCCCCACATGCACTGAGGCACCCCCAGCCGCTGGTCCTGCTGGAGTCGCTTACTGTCCTGGGGACACCATCTCCGGGGCGGTGAGAGTTGAACCTCACCGCAGAACGTGTTTTTCTTTTTCAATGTTTTTTTTATTGTTTTCAGAGCGGAAGGAGAGGGAGAGAGAGATAGAAACATCAATGATGAGAGAGAATCATTGATCGGCTGCCTCCTGCACGCCCCACACTGGGGATCGAGTCCGCAACCCAGACATGTGCCCTGACTGGGAATTGAACCCCGACCTCCTGGTTCACAGGTCGACACTCAACCACTGAGCCACGCCGGCCGGGCCAGAATGTGTATTTTGGGTGAGGATGGGAGATGCCTCAATCTACCTCGGGGTTCCCTGCTTCTAACAGTAAGCTGAGGATGCTGAGAAAGAAAGATGAGGTACCCTTGGCACAAAGGTGGGCAGGGTACCTTTTTGAGCAGTTCAATCAAAAATGTTTATTGAAAACTGTGTCCACGTCTCATCCCATCATTTGGACAACTCTGCCGCAAGCCCATTGTATGGAAGAGGAACTGAGGCTTAGCATGAAGGATCTGCACCAATGGCAGCACTGGGGCTGACCGCTGATCCTTCCTACTCTAATATTGGTGGCAAAATTGAGTTCTCGATTAAATCTCAATGAAATGACAGAAGGAAAAAAAAAAAAAAGCCAAAACCTGCTCATAATCCTTGGAACTGCCCCCGGGAGTCCCTACGTGATCCTGACTCTGGGCTTTGTGCTGTCCTCTACCCGGACTTCCCTCCCATGCCTGGCAGCCCTGCCAGCCTTCACGGTTGTCCTTAGGTGTCCCTTCCTCCCCAAAGAAGCCTCTAGAACCAGCAGCAAACGGAATCATCGGAACTTGGAAACTCTCTTTCCCAACATAGAGTTGGGGAGGCGGTGGAAGGTCCCTGAGTCCTTGGGCTCCACAGCTGCCCCCCTCCCCACGTAAAGGCTGAGACTGCTGGCATCATCGTCCCCCAAGCCCACGTCGTCAGCAGGTACTGCCAAAATAACAACCGCTCCTGTTCAGGTTTGAATTTCTTTGTATGTGAGCAAACTGGCCCCTATCTATAATAATAAAAGCATAATATGCAAATCGACCATACAGCTGAACAGCAGAACGACCATCTGGACGACCACGCCATGACACCTACTGGCTCCAGGCAGCCCAGGTGGGTGCAATCAATTGGTCGGGGGCCTGGCCATCACCCCATGATCGCCCTGCAGAGGGAAGCCCAGGCCACCGGCTAGTGGGTTGTGGCGGGTGGGCAGGGGCTTCCAGACTGTGAGAGGGCACAGGCTGGGCTGAGGGACTCTCCCCCCGCGCCCCCCCCCCAGTGCATGAGTTTCATGCACCGGGCCTCTAGTTTATTATAATACTGTAACTTCAGTTACTTACAAACTGAAGAACTCATATATGGCAAGTTGCCAGGCCTTGGAGGCAGCTGGGAAAGGGTCCAGGTAGCCAAGAATTAAGAAGACATGACCTGGCTGGTGTTGCTCAGTGGTTAGAGTGTCAGCTCTCCCACCAAAGAGTCTTGGGTTTGATTCCTGGTCAAGGGCATGTACTTGGGTTGCAGGTTCGATCCCTGGCCCTGGTCGAGGTGCAGGTGGGAGGCAACCAATCAATGTGTCTCTCTCACATCAGCCTCTCTCTCTCTCTCTCTCTCTCTCTCTCTCTCTGTCTCTCTCTCTCTCTCTCCCCCTCCCTCCATCCTTTCCACTTTCTCTAAAAATCCATGGAAAAAATATCCTCAGGTGAGGATTAACAACAACAACAACAAAAGGCAGAAGTGACGTTTGATGAGGGGAACTGAGACCTGGGTCCAGTCGTGTCCCATTTCCTCTTCTGAACCGTGACATGCTGTTGGCACAGACACCCAGAGATCATGGTTCTGGTGAAGGGAGCTGGGGAGGGCCCTGGTGAGGACCACCAGGTCCGGCCTCACTGATAAGTCTGGAGCTCTCGTCCCCTCGCCATGGTTTCTATGTGGAGAAGTGACTCATGGCAGTTATGAAACGCCGAGGCCTGTGTATTTACATTTCTGCCCGTTCACTGCCCTGGCCAAGGTTTCCAGCTTGAGGTAGTTCTCCCAAGGGAATGGCTGCTGGGAATGAGGAGTGGCTGGAAGGAAGTGGCGCTTGACTCACAGGGAAGAGGCCGTGGAGCACACAGGTGAAGGCCAGGTAGTTGTTTCGGGCCAGCCTTCTGCTCCTTCCTCCTTTCTAGAAGGTTCCAGTTCAATCTGTGGAGAACCCTCCTGCACTTCCTCCCAAACACACACACACACACACACACACACACACACACACACACACACCGGGGAATGTGCTATCTTCTTTAATTTCCAAAAGCTCTTTATTCCTCATTTTGCAGATAAGAGCAGTTGATGTTTATTGACTGCTCACCATAACCCGGGCTTGTGCTAAGAGCCTTACTTGTATTAGCTAAGCAAATCCTCACAGCAAGCCTGTAGGTGGATTTTAAAATATTCATTTGACAAACAAGAAAACTGAGCACAGAGAGGTTAAGTGACTTGTCCAAAGTCACACAGACTATAAGTAGAGCAGCCAGGACTTAAATCCAGGCATTCCGACTCCAGAGCTCAAAACTGGTGACCATAATAACCCGGTCTCCCTGCAGAGGAGGAAAGTGAGGCACAGAGAGGTTAAGTGACTTGCCTGATGCTGCAGAGCCATGATTTGCACTTGAATCGATCTGGCTGCAGGTTTTTATCCTTCTTCTTCTTCTTCTTAAGAAAAAAAATCTGCTTGCTTCCAACCCCTCCGGACAGCATCCCCCATCGCCCCCTCCCCCCCCCCCCCCCCCCCCCCCGGTGCAGACCCCCCACTATGGAGAATGCTCACCAGACCTTCAGTGTGAAGGGCTGATCTCAGCCTCATTGCTGCTGTTGACTCCTTCGGTGACCTTGAGCAGATCTGCGTTCTCATCAGTAAAGGGAGACCAGGGTTTGCCCCTCCCACCTGAGAGGACTGTTGATCAAAGGCGATTAGGGGTGTGAGCCACTGCAAGGTTGTCCCTGGCGTTTCTGTTGTTTTCCTAGCGCCCGCCTCTGGGGGTAACTGCTCCTCCAGACTAGCCTTTGACCTGTAGGGCCCTGTTCTGGGGGCTGGGTAAGTTTTGGGTTTCCTGCTGCTGTTCAAAACTACCACCCTCCACAAAACGCTCAGGGATGCGAGGGTTTTGCAATCAGTTATTGCATCAGGAAAGCTCTCTGAATAGCCCCATTCTACCCTCCTCCCCGCCCAGGTGCTGGCTCAGCCAACGGGAGGATGGGCACGGAGGGGAAGGATGCAGAGACTTCCTCTCCCACGGCCCAGACGGGGCCTGGGGCAGGAACAGCGGGCCGTGGGTCTCTCCCAAACAGCCCCAGCAAAGGGCTAGTCCTCTGGGCAGATATGAAGAGAGCCAGAGAGCCAAAGCCAGACTGGGGGGGTGGGGTGGGGGCATGAATGGATTGGCTGGCAACCCCCAACCCCAGCCCAAGGAGCTCGCAGCCCTGCTAGGAAACAGCTAGGGGCAAGTTGCACACCCTCAGTGCAGAACGGGTCATAGCTTAGCCCTAGTCACAGGGAGGTCAGTGTGCACTTGTGCCCTCTTTAAAGTCAAGCCCGCAGTAAGTACTCACCATGATCGTCCTTATTATTGCCCTGCCACTCAGTCTGGCCTGCTTGACCCCAGAAGCACCATGGGAAATCCACAGCTTCAGTCACCACGGCCCTGCCGCCATGACCTTGAGACCGTTCCTCTGACCTCTGTGAACCTCCTCTTTGGGACGGGACTATACCCACCATGTCCATGGGCTGTGGGGTGAACTCGGTGAGAAAATGGATCTAGAGGACCCAGCCCAGTGCCTGGCACAGAGGAAGCGCTCATCAATGGTGGCCTTTATCGCGGCTCTTGCTTGGATGGGACCCCGAGGGAAGCGGAGCTCCGGGAACAGAGGAAGCCATTGTAGGGAGGCGAGTGGGGGAGGGAGCCTGCCTGGGGATGGCAGTCAGAGTCCTCGCCCCCCTGGGCCGGGCTGAGTCCTGAGTCCCCTTTCTTCTCTGGGGTGGCATTTATCCTCCCGGCCTGGGAACAGTGAGGGAGGGGCGCTTCCGGGATGGGGCACCCTGGGATTTTCCCATGCTCTGGTTTTTCCCAGGTTCCCATCGGGGCTCCTAAGACATTGTTCACCCTCTCCTACCCCATAAACAATTTTCCTACAGGCATCTGGGACTCGGGCTGTCAGAGGACACAAGGGCAATGTGTCAACCCTGAAGGCCACGGGAGGTGCCTAAAAGCAGCAGTGTCCTGGCTGCCAACGTGTGTCTCTCTCTTCAATGCTGCACCCAGGGACCTCGTGTGGGCATTTTAGAATGGACCATGGCGGGAGTATTTACACCATGGAAATCGGCAAATACTACAACCCCAAACGGATTGTTAAACATGGCACCCCACTATTCCTATGAACTTGGAAATGAGGTTGTCGAAGTTCAAGTAGGATTGGCCTTCAGGGGAGGAAACCAGGGGGCCAACCACACAGGTGTGAGAGAAGAGCTGGAGGAGTCCCCCCAAACGCCCAGCAAGGTGAACTGGAGTAACTTCGGGAGAGCGATGGTAATGTGGGGAGCAGAAATCTAACGAAACGATTGTCCTGGTGTTGTTTGGAGAAAGATAGCAAGGGGGCTCGTCTGAACTGAAAGGGCGCTGGTCAGAGGAGAAGCATCAAGCAGCACCGTGGGGTGCCTCTGTCATTGTCACCAGCACCAGACCCCGACTTCCCTCTCCCATGCAGCTGTGTGCCCCTCTGACTGCACCCCAGGAGTGGACCAGTTGCCAACAGCACCAGTTAGCTCGGGCTTCCATAATAAACGCCATAGACCCGGCGGCCAAACAACTCATTTTGTCACAATCTGGAGGCCTGTGTGCATTTCTTCCCGATCCCGTGACCTCATGTGGGTGCTTCAGATCAAGTCCAAGTTCAAGGTGGGGGCAGGTTTCGTTTCTTCCAAGGCCTCTCTCCTTGGCCTGTAGATGGCCACCATGTGCTCACATGGTCATTCCTTGGAATGGGTGCTACCTGTGTCCCGATCTCCTCTTAGAAGGACACCAGTCATATTGGATGAGGGCCCACCCACATGACCTCATTTTAACTTAATGACCTCTTTAAAGTCACACAGCCTCGGCAGAGTGACTGACCGTTCATGGATCTGCTGATACATTCACCCTGCTCTGCTGACTGCCTTGATCGTCCAAATTCTCACTATCAAGGTGCAGGAACCAGGCCAAGTGCATCTCCACACTCCACAAGTTCAGTGTGAGGTTCCAGAGCCTGGTCCATGAGGGCCTTTCCACAGAAATGACCTCTCCCTCCGGGGTGTTCCTCCTCTAGTACCTACTCCGTTCTGCTCATGCTACAGTGCTCCGTGCCGCTGCCTTCCTCCCACTCCGCTGGGAGCTCGCTGAGGACAGGGCTGCTCTCTGCTTCCGGTGTCTAACACGAAGCTTGGCGCATAGTAGGAGCTCAGTAAATGCCCATTGAATGACCAATGACTCTGGCCAAGGACCAAGATCCTCCCAGAGTCCCAGTTCAGGTTCATCCCAATGCACAAAACAGGAGCACTCCCCGAAGGCCTTAGAACCAGTTTTGGTGAGTTGAGTCATGATTTACATGAGCTAGGTGGGCCCTCTCTCAAACCCACAGGGGAGGCCATACCTCGTCTCACCCCATAGGGTAAGCAGAGATACTTTATAGTTTCCTACAGAGGGGGAATGGAGAGAGAGAGTGGGAGAGAGGGAGCGGGAGCGGGAGCAAGCCTGGAAGGAGGCAGAGAAGGGAGGAGGGAAGTGACTTGAGGTGGGCAGACTTTGGGTCCAGATCCTGGCTCACCGTCTTTCTAACAGTGTGACTTCAGGCAAATTAATTAGCTTCCCTGGGCCCCTGTTTCCTCAGTCGGCAAAGAGAGAAGAAGATATTGATTTGTAGGGCTGTTGCGAGGATAAGTGAGATCAAGTATGCAAAGCGCAGTGAGCGACAGAGTGGCCGTTCAGCAGAGGCGGGTTCCCTTCCCCTTCTCCGGGGAGGAGGCTGTCTGAACCCACTGGCTGCGTGGACAACTGCCTCAGAGTCTTGTCTCCCAGGTTAGTGTAAAGTGAATTATAAAGTCTACAAAGCCCTCGAGAGCTGCCCCTGCTGAGCCTGCAGCTGCCAGTTACTCAGACCAGAGGAGACAAGCCCTCCAGGGAGAGCCGGGAGCCGGAGCCCCGGGGGAGCTGAGGGGTCTGCCCTCCTGCCCCCTGCAATTCCCATGAAGGGACAGTGGAGATGCCACAAACAATTGGTGACCCGACCAGCTTGTGGTTTGCCCCCAGCCCACTTAACCTTTCAGGTCACGGCCTGCAGCCTTCCCCAGAAATACGCAGAAAAGCCACAGGCCTGGAGTTGGTTTTTTGTTTGTTTTATGAAAATCCCAGAAACCAAATAGCCCGTTGCATGGGGCCAGGCTGCCTTTGAGAGCGAAGGGAGGTGTGCTTGGCTAGCTGCCACCACGGCCTCGTTCAGCTGAGCCCAGGAGAATGGCATGTTTGAAGAGGCAAGATGAACTCATTCAAAACAGCCTGCGGACGGCGGGTCAGAGGGTGGTCGGGTGGGGACTCTTCTTTAATAAGCAGAGGTAAAGGCAGCCTGTAGGATATGTGTGTGTGTGTGTGAATACAAATACAGATATTTAAACCGATGCTTATGTGTCAAGATGACTCACTGAAGAGGCAGAGCTAGTGAGGGCTCCAGGGGCCTCCCCGAGTCCTGAGAGATGATCATCGAGTTCACAGGGCACCTGTATGAGTGTTTAGAAAACGTCTTTTTAGGTCCATCCCTGCTGTCCCAAAAGGTAAGACTTCCTTCTTTTTTACTGCCGAGTAGTATTCCATGGTGTAGATGGACCACAGCTTCTTTATCCACTCCGCTGCCGATGGGCGCTTGGGCTGCTTCCAGATCTTGGCTATTGTAAATGGTGCTGCCAGGAGCACAGGGGTGCGCATATTCTTTTGAAGTGGTGTTTTTTTGTGTGTGTGTGTGTGTTCTTTTTTATATATTCCCAGAAGTGCAATGGCTGGGTCATAAGGCAGTAACTCCATACTGCTTTCCACAGTGGCTACACCAATGTCACCCCAATAAATTCAATAACAAAATTTTAAATAATAAATTAATTGTAGAAGAAAGGAAGGAAGGAAGGAAGGAAGGAAGGAAGGAAGGAAGGAAGGAAGGGAGGAAGAAAATGCCTCCTTTTCTGTCTGCTCGGCTCACACTGATCCTGGCAGCAGGGAAGCAGGGCCCCTTGGCACCTGGCTGTAAAGCCTGGCTGCACTCAGCTGGCCGAGCCCTCTGCCCGCTGCGGGGTGGTACCCGTCCACAGGTGTCCTATGGCCTGGCACAGCCCTACCTGCCACACCTCCTAATTTATCCAGAATAGTTCCAAGATGTTGCAGTCATCTATTGCTATGTAACCAATCAGCCCCCAAAACGGGGGTAAACAATCCTGTGGGTCAGGAATTCCGAAGGGGCGCAGTGGGGGTGGCTCTGGTCAGCACCATGAGGTCTGGGGCCTCAGCCGGGAAGACGCGGAAGGCTGAGGCAGAGGACTCCTTTCAAGGTAGCTTCCTCGCTCTCCTGTCTGGGGTCGGGGCAGGACAGGCTCCGCTGGGTCTGTCACCTGGAGGCCAGGTAAGAACGTCATCTACTGTGCTGGAGAGGCCCCAGGTAGGCCTTCCCGGTGACAGACCCAGAAGGGCTTGGATGTGTTGGCTGGGATGTCTAGAACGTGCCCTGGAGGCAATGGCTAAACCGGCCAGGAGAGAGACTAGGAATCAGATCACAGCCTCTAGTTTATACTCTTGTCCAGGCCCCCACAGAGCTTAGGGGGAGGCCTGCAGGGGTCTAAGGCTTCTTGTGCGTGCACTTAGAATAAAATAAGAGAAGCCCGGGCAGTGTGGCTCAGTGGAGGTCACCGTTCCATTCCCAGTCAGGGCACATGCTTGGGTTTCGGGCTTGATCCCCAGTAGGGGGTGTACAAGAGGCAGCCGATCAATGATTCTCTCTCATCATTGACGTTTCTATCTCTCTCGCCCTCTCCATTCCTCTCTGAAATCAATAAAAATACATTAAATAAAATAAGAGAAATGTTGGAATAGAATTCCTCTTCATTGGCAGTTGGATGTAGAAAGAGCAAGGTTAGGGGTTAGTCTGAGCAGCGTTCCAATTCTAACTTTGCCACCTTCCCGCTGTGTGATCTTAGACAAGCTAATCCACTTCTCTGAGCCTTCTGGTGAATCTGCAAAAGGATGGTGATGACTACTTGGTGAGATTATTTTGAACATTAAACAAGAGAATAGGTCAGGGTCTAGCATAAGGAAGGAACTTAGTCAATTTTCATTTCTTCTCCAGTTCTTGGAACCTTGTCTTAAACTCTAATATCGTCTTTCTTAGATATGTCCCGGTTTTGTTGTTGCTCATTTGTTTAGAATTTAGGGGCAGGGCGCATAAGGCATGCTGTGTGGCTGTGAAGCCTCGTATCCCGTGAAGGAGAGAGGCGGAAACTGGGAGCCCTGGTCGCTCCCTGGTTGAGAATTCCCCAGCATTTGGAAGGGGGAATACTCAGGGCCTTTCTAATGGTGCCGCCAGGCACCTACCTGGGCGTGAATGAAAATGAATCAAGCCCGAGCTCAGCAGTAGCCCAACCTTATCCAGAAAAATCAATACAGGTTTCCCCATATTACGCAACATGTGATTTCCTGAAAAGTTGGAGATAAATCAATGTTTTCCCCAGTTCAACATGTATTACACATCAGGTGTGAGCTCAGAATTATGCCGAGGCTAGAGGACACACACACACAAGTACACACACACACACACACACACACACACACACTCACACGTATACACACAATCAGCCGCGATTCTTGCTCTCAAGGTTCCCACATTCCTACCCAGCCACTTCCTAAATGCACTAAAGGAGCTTGCTAATGGCATCATGTGGTAGATGCTTCCATAAAGCTAAGAACTCTTTTAATCTGGGAAGAATTACTTCCTGATTAACATCCTATTTATTTATATATTTGTATTTGTCAACTTGGATTTTCACAGTGAGGGTCTTTTTCAGTTCAGCATATTCAGGCCTATCATGACTGTTTGTTGACTAAATGAGCATAGTTCAAAATCGAGGCATACCCTCCACCACATTTGTGTAGAGGTAGATAACTCAAAAATACCTTTCACGTCTCTGTACCTATTTGCTTTCGTAAGAACCTCGAAAAGGAGGAAGAGCAGACTTTATTATGTCCATTTCACAGGTAAGACACCTGAGATCCATAAAGAGCAATTAGCTTCTCTAAATCAGTGTCCAAAATGTCTGATGGAAGTTCAGTCCAGACTCTGCCTGCAGGGAAATCCCCAGCAATGAGATCAGGATCATTTTAGCTCACTTGTCCCCTTGGCTGACCTGCTCAGGCCCTGCTAAGGGTACCCGTCCATCCTCCCAGGCATCTGGGCTGGAAGCCCTCAAAGCTCAAGCCCCATCCTTCCCCAACAACTTGCGTCCCATTACCTTCCCTGTGGGTGACCCTCTGTCCTTGAATACATTTACTTGGTTGACACTAAGCCCCTCCTTCATAACAAACACTGGGCTGAATGAGCCATGGCCCCTCCTCTCTGTGAAAACAGTTGAGTAGAAAATGCCATGACAGAAACAGGACTCAACCCCACCTGGGAGGACATTTACCTCTCTGACTTCTGTGCTGGGGAAATCTGGGTGGTGTTTTGAAGGATGAATAGGAGTTCGTTAGACTGGCAGGGATAGTCGGGGAATTCCAGTGGGAGGGAACAGCACAAGTAAAAGCACAGTGGTGTGAATTGGCACATTGTGTTTAGGGCCCTGCCAGGAGCTGACATAGGTAGGGTGGAAGTGAGAAAACAAGAAAGGTGAGGCTGGGAAGGGAAGGGGGGCCAGGAAAGAGGGCCTACTCTTCCACACTGTGGTGCTTGGATTTCATCTGAAGGTCCCTGCAAGGTTTGAGGCCAGGGCCTGATGTGATCAAGTTCAAATTTTAGAAACCATGCTCTGATAGCTGTGTGGGGAACGGAGGGAGGAGATAAAGGGCACGTTTTGTCTTGTGCACCATTGCACCTCCAGCCGCTAGTAGGTGCACTGGCAGATGAGATGCTCAGTGTACATTGAAGGGATGAATGAGTGACCCAGTTAGGAGCTTATGCAGAAACCCAGAAGGTGCTAAGCTAAGCTCACAAGAGTGGAGAGGCATGGGGAATGTGCAAGGTTTGTACCAGTCAGGAAAACCGGGCCAGGAAGTTCAACGGGAAGAATTTAATGGGAACTCTTTACACAGCTGGTCTGAAGCAGGGGCGCCCTTCAGAACCGGCCCAAGTTGTGGCAACGAGGCCAGACCTTCATAATCCCCAGTCACTGGTGTAACCTCCTGGAAAGGAGTGTGACCATGAACAAGGCAGCTCTTCTCAGTTGAGACAAAGTCCAGAAAAAGCTCCCCCAGGGCACCCAGGGTTGGGTGGACTAAGTTCCTCAGTTCTGGCGGGGGACTCGCACAGCACATGAGAACAGCCATACAGAGGGGATTTTAGGGGGGCTGGAGCCACAGAAGAGGTGTAGCCAGTCCCAAGCAGAGAGAGAAAGGAATAAGTAGCCACAATCCTCTCTTCCTCCCACTCACCCACCCATCGCCCTCCAGGGCCTCCTGCTGAACACGGGAATCTGTTTGCAAGCAGCAGCCCCAGGGAGCTGCGCGGAGGCGGCTCTGACAGCAAACAGGCCTAAGGTGGACCCAGCGACCCGGTGGCACTGGGGACGGGAAAAGGATCGATTCAAAGAGAAATGACTGGAGCGTGTGGCGGTGCTGCCCCTCCCAGGGGAGGCAGTGAAGGAGGTGCACACCTTGGAGGAAGATACTGATGCTAAGTTTGCCGTCCAAGTGCAGGTGCGAAGCTGGCCGTTCTGTGGATCTAAATACTGGCACAAATAAAATTTAAAAAAAAAATATATATTTTTATTGATTTTAGAGAGGAAGGGAGGGGAGGAGAGAGAGAGAGAAACATCAATGATGAGAATCACCAATCAGCTGCCTCTTGCACGCCCCCCACTGGGGATCAAGCCTGCAACCCAGGCATGTGCCCTGACTGGGAATCCAACCATGACCTTCTGGTTCATAAGTCTATGCTCAACCACTGAGCCACGCCGGTCAGGCCAAAATAAACTTTTAAGACCAAACACCTCAGGTGGGCTCTCTCCTGGCCACAGGACCGAGTGCAACCAACTCAGCATGGCATGGGAGCCCTTTACATTTTCCCAAAGGACTTTTGCAGGCTCAGCTCCCTGCTTCCCTTGCCGCTACTCAGGGCTCTGAGCCAACATCCCTACCTGGTCTAGCCACCCACCATTATACCTCCTCCCTAAGCAACAATCTCACCATCCCACGAATCCCCAGGTCAAATGCTGTCCAGATGGAGTCCTTCCTCTCTTCTCCCTGCAAATCATAATCTCTCCTTGGAGTCCCCACTAGTGCTTACCAGCTTGAAAGTGCCACCACTTACTAGCCATTTGACCACAGCAAGCAACTAATTCTTTGCAGGCTTCTTCCCCTGTGACATGGGGCAAAAAAACACACACAAAACCCCACAGTGAAGTTGTAATACCAAGTGAAGTAATCTGTGTAAAGTGCTAAGAACAGTATGGACCTCAGTAATGTTAGCTAGTAGCATCATTTTAATTTTCATCTCTGAATCCTCAGCGTCTAGCTCTTAGTTGATGCTTAATTAGTGTTTGTTGAATGAATGGAAACTTAATATGGGAAAGGATTTATCCTTGGGTCTGGACCTGGTTTTAGAAAATTAAGTATTTAGCAGAAGAAGCGCAAGGACTCCAAATTGACCTGGTTCTCTCTTTAAAGAAAATGACAGAGTCTAAGGTGTGTGTCCCCCTTCCCCCACCTCCCACGGAGCTTTGTGCAGAGTCTGGAACACATTTCATGCTCACCCAAACCACACTGCACGAATGCACGCACACGACCTGGCAGGGTTGCCTCAGTGTAGGCAGTATCATTGTCTGTGGCCAGAATGACTTCCACTCCCCTACCCACCCACCACAGAACCGGGACTGGCGCCGGGCCCCAGACCCTGCTGTGGAGGCTGGGGAGGGGGCAGGAATCCGGCGGCGGCCACGTGGGCCCCTTCCGTCCGCTCCCCACATCCTTTGTTTCCCACTGGCCGCGGCTCAGGAAGCTCTTTCTGCGAGTCACCGCGAAGGGGCGGCGAGGGAGCCTGGAGAAGCTATTTCCGTTCAATCCGGGCGGGTGGCAGGCGCGGGAGGGGCGTGGAGGTGGAGGCAGCGCAGAAGGCCTAGTGTTTGCTTTTATTTCATCCAACAGAAGGTTCTATTTGTGGAAGCGAACAGACGCTGAGGATTAGAACTGGGAGGGGGGCAGGAAAAGGAAAAAGAGAGCCACATCCACTACCACGCACAGGTCTTCCCCGGAACTACCGCGTGGGGGTGAATGACTGGTTCTGGAATTCATCACCTTTCCTATCCTCCCTTCCTCCCGCTGCACCCGGACCTCGGCGGCGCCCACGGCTCCAACCGGAGGTTCCCAGGCGCGGGGCGGCGAGGGCGATCCCCGGGGCGAAAGGCTTAACGGCGGGGCGACAGCGAGCGGCGGGTGCAGAGAACGGCGGTGCGCGTGCCCGCAGACCATTGTGCTAGGTGTGAATGGTAGCGCGCACCAATCACCGGCCACTTCGCCTCCCGCAGCCCCGCCCCCCCGCCCACTTCCCCGGGACCCTGACGTCACGGGAACTTTTCCTCCGCCCCCTCCTCCGGCTCCGGTAGCCGTGAGCTCCAGGCCTGCCCGAGGGCGCGCGCCGCCTCCTGCCCAGCCCAGCCCCGGGGGTGTGCGCGCGCGCCCCAGCCGGCTCGGGACGCACCACCTGCGCTGGAGCGCGCGCTGCCCAGAGCATCCCCAGCGCTCGGGCCACCCCTAGCGCCCCCGCGGACCCAGCTCCACCTCTGCTCCCCCCACCCTCAGCCTCCCCCTCCGCTCTGGTGATTGCTCGCTGGCGGCAAGGCTCGAGTCGTCGCAGCCACCTCATTGCACAACCGGCTTCCCAACTGTTTACACAGCCCGGCCTGTGAGTGTGTGTGTATACAGCGTGAGTCACCGGGAGGTGGAGGAGGTGGAGGAAAAGGAGAAGGAGGAGTGCACTGGCCGGGATCGCTGCGGCGCACACGCTCACTCAGTCACTCTCTCCGAGCGCGTCTCGCTCGCTCACACACACGCCGGGAGCTCCGGACGCGCACACTCCCGAGCGCCGCGGAAAAGTTGATACGGCTCTCGCTCCGGACTTCTGGCGTTGGGAAGGGCATTTGACCTGCCTTCTGTCGAACCTGCGGAATCCTGTCCTCGCGGCTGGAAACCTCGAGAACGCCGGCCACCGAGACTGTCCGCAGCCTCGACAACAATAGCGGCGGCCGACCCCAGCGAGGCGCCCCGAGCCGGAGCCCGCGGGGATCTGGGGACCGGAGCCGGCCTCTGATCCCCGGACGCGTGGCCTGTGTGGTCCCCGCGTGCAACCGGAGCTCCCGGGAGCGGCTCTTGCTTTGCTCCCCGTGGGGGCCGAGCCCAGCTCCGTCTTAAGCTCCCCCTCGTGGGCTGGAATAAGTCGCAGCGCCTTCCCGCGCGGATCCCAGGACGTACAAAGCCGGGACCGTCCCGTCCCGGGATGCGGGTCGGTCCCGTGCGCTCTGCCATGAGTGGCGCCTCGCAGCCCCGCGGCCCGACCTTGCTGCTCCCGGCCGCCCGGGGCGCCCCGGCCAAGCGCCTACTGGACGCGGACGACGCCGCGGCCGTGGCGGCCAAGTGCCCGCGCCTTTCCGAGTGCTCCAGCCCCCCGGACTACCTCAGCCCCCCCGGCTCTCCCTGCAGTCCGCAGCCTCCTCCCGCCGCGCCCGGCTCCGGCGACGGCTCGGGGAGCTCGCCGGGGCCCAGCCGAATCGCCGACTACCTGCTGCTGCCCCTGACCGAGCGCGAGCATGTGTCCCGGGCGCTGTGCATCCACACGGGCCGCGAGCTGCGCTGCAAGGTAGGCTCCCGGGGGTTGGAGGGTAGGGGTTGGCGGGGGTGCGGGACTCGGTGGCGGGCAGTGGTGCTCGGGGCCTCTCCTGCCGGCTCCTGGGGGCTCGAAGTTGCCACCAACGCTTGAGCTTGGGGTCAGGCAGATAAGCGGCTTGAGCCAGGTAAGGGAGCGTTTGACCAGGTTCACCGTTTGGGGGATCGAGGGGTTTCCGATGGACTGATACCAGGGGGCCTCGGTGGTCAAGAGGAAGTGCAGTCAGTATTCAATTTGCTTTATTTCTCTAGTATTTCCTTAGCTCCCTGTGCAGCGCATGGCGTTCCATATAAGTTATGGAATTGAAATGGATTCCAGGGCCATGCCATTCCCCTTCTCTCACTCTCGCTCCCCCCGCCCCTTGTCCTGGAAGGACGCCCTGCTCCGGGTGCCTCCTTGGAGCTTGGAGCAGCCGGCAGCTCCCTCGCCCGGGTTTCCAGGCACCCGGGCTCAGCTGTCCGTGGGCTCCGGTCTTGGGAGAGTCCAGCTTGAACCCGCGGGGGGACAAGAACCCCGTTCTCCCCAGAGAGCAGCCAGGGCGGGGGAATTTGCCCGGAGTAGAAATATTGGAAAGCCCACACCGGCCAGGAAGGCTCGCTTCCATTCATGTCTTTATTTGCCGGCCAGGCTTTTTTTTTTTTTTTTTTTTTCTGTTTCTTTTTCTTTTTCCTGAACATAAGGGATTCCATCCAGGAGGAGGTACCACTCCTAGAAACTGGGTCCTCCAGCGCCCAGAGACGCAGACCCCTCCCACAGGCCACCCTTCGGGACCTCACACCCCGTCTCAGACATCCTGAGATCCCTCTGGGTTCTCCTTTTTTTTCACCCGAAGGATAGGGTCACCCCAGTTAAAGTCGCTCAGCTTTTCCGCAGCTCACCTGACCCACCCCTTCCTGGGTTTGCTGCTGCCACCTACTGTCCGACCAGAGTGAAATTTCACGGTCAAGCCCATTTAAAACGGGGGAGGGGTGTCTTTTCTTCTCGGTGGCCGGGGGGGCTAAGAGCTGTTTGGGGAAGAGTCCGAGTGAGCGATGGGTGGGGTGCAGCGGAGGGGGAGGCAGGGGCCAGCAGAGAGGTTTTCCTAGCTGGCGCCAGAGCAGCCAGGCCTCAGAGGCGGGGTGAGCCTGGCCATTGTGCAACCCCTTCCAGTTCCTCTGAGCAGATAATAGCTGAATCCAGATGGTGACAACCCGTGTGTCACCGTTTCCAGTTGAGTCCTAGGATGTGAGTAACTGAGCCAAACAAAAGGCTCTTACTGAGCCCAGCCAGCTTTTTGGTGGAGATACCACTCATTTCCTGGGTGCAGGTGGAGGTGGGAGTGGGGGGGGGGAGGGAGGGATAAACAAACAAATGAAACAAACTGTGGAGAGGATCCCATATCCCGCCTGCGAGCGTTTCCACTCAAGGCTGCTTACGCTCGAGCCAGACTGTAATGCAGGCAGGTTGCTTAAGGCTGCGTTGTCAGTCCTCTCTCTCCGAGTCCTCTGTTCCTTCTGACCGATGACGGCTCTGCCACAGTCCGTGCTCTCTCTGTGCTGAGCTCTTGGGCCCACAGGAGGCTGTGCATTTCCAGGGCCTGCTTTTCCGCTCCTGGACATCCCGGGGGGCACTTGGTGCAGCACTGCCTGCCAACAAGGACGGACCACGGGGGGCCGGGACTTGGGGGCTCAGCTCTCGGAGCTGATGGCCTCATGGAAGGGGGGAACTTACACAGAAAACTTTCCTTCCAAACCTTCCATATGGTAACCTGCTGGCTCTTTGCTAGCCCAGAGCCCTGGATGTTGCTGGGTTGGGGTGTTAGGAGTAGCCGGGGGTGCCTAAGGTGGGGCAGCAGAGATAAGGGGGATAAATGAATGGACCCTCCTGTCAACCAAAGCCCAAAGACTGATTGAGAACTGCAGCCCAGCCTGGGATTTTGGAGGTGGCCTCTGCTTTTTTTTTTTTTTTTGCCTCCTAAGTGGGTCACCTTCTCTCTGCAGGTCTTTCCCATAAAACACTACCAGGACAAAATCAGGCCTTACATCCAGCTGCCGTCACACAGGAACATCACCGGCATCGTGGAAGTGATCCTTGGGGAAACCAAGGCCTACGTCTTCTTCGAGAAGGACTTTGGGGACATGCACTCCTACGTGCGAAGCCGGAAGAGGCTGCGGGAAGAGGAGGCTTCCCGGCTCTTCAAGCAGATCGTCTCTGCCGTGGCCCACTGTCACCAGTCGGCCATCGTGTTGGGGGACCTGAAGCTTAGGAAATTCGTCTTCTCCACGGAGGAGAGGTGAGCAGCCTCCACAGCCCCTCCTGTGGCCTCTCGGAACCAGAACGAAGGTGCAGGCTGAGCAGTGGGTGCGGTGTGTCGGCTCAGAACCACACCGAAGGCTCAGGTGTCCCCGTTAGTTCCCAGAGTGCTCTCCGGAGGAGCCCTGGCCCAGGCTGGCTTACTCTGCACCCTTGTGCATGGGGCTTGGGGACACCTTGATGCTTTGTGGGATGTCATGTGATGGCAGGAAGCCCTCACCACTTCACCCCAGGATCAGGTTTATTCTCCATTGTTGTGAGAAAGGTCAGTTCTTCTGTCAACCTGCCCTTCACAACCTGGACTCCCAGAGGAAGTTTTCAAATCCTTGTTTTCACCAAGTGGGTTTTCTTTCTTTCTTTCTTCTTCTTCTTCTTCTTTTTTTTTTTTTTTTTGTATACCTGGAAGGTATCAGGAGCTAGCGAGACTGTCGCATTTGCAAAATTCTGCCCTCCTCCACACTGCATTCCTGTCCCATCTCACTCAGGCGTGGCCCCTAAAATTACTTTATATTCTCTGGTGACTTTTTGGACATCTTATTGGGTTATGTCTTTAGAAAATAGGTACACTGAATAATAAATGGAAGTTGGCTGGGATTGGTTGCTAAATATAGATTATGGCTTACCTCATAGAGGACAAGATGGACTTGATAAGAGAATAATGAGACCTTTAAGATTCAGAATTGAGGTTTCAGACAAGAGAATTCAGGAAGCCACAGGAGATAAAGCTTACCTGATTTTAAGAAGTGAGCCACATCCCTTGTGGAAAGATGAAAAGCAATATTGTTGTAGAATTGTGGAGGTGGTTGTGCGTTATTTGGTTGTAGCTATTCAGGTAAGGCTGATCCCAGCTGTGCTTTTTCACCCTGAGCTCCAAACCCTATGAAAAAGTACCGGTGAGCACGTGGTGCAATGGACAGATATTGTAATATAGAAACCCACACCTGAAACCTGTATGTTCAGGTTGACCAATGTCACATTAATACATTTAATAAATGAAAGAAAGAAAGAAAGAAGAAAGAAAGAAAGAAAGAAAGAAGAAAGAAAGAAAGAAAGAAAGAAAGAAAAGAAAAGGTACTGGGTTGAGTTACCAGAAAGCATGGCTTTATGTCTGACCTTGCAAGAATTATTGGAACATACCGATTAGCAAAGAAAAGCAAAGTGTTTGCAATGGAGAAGTTTCCAATTCCTGGCACATGCTCCTTTGACATGGTGATGTATTTTCTGAAACATGCCTTTCACACCTCTTTACCAGCTTTTGAAATCCGCATTGCACAGGCGAATGTCATGTGCATGGAGTTTGGCAACCCGAGGGTTAAGCAATGGCAGGCTGACGCTAGCGTGTAACCAGCACAGGTGCAGGGTTTTAGAGCAAAAGCAGCCAATCAGGGGCAGACAGTGCGGGTTGAGTCATATTTTCCGTTTACAGAACCAATGGGTATTTTACATAACGACGGGGAGGTCAGGCTGAGGACACACCGAAGTTAGCACACGCATACTACACTCCAGGGAACAGGAAGGCAGGAAGATTAAAAAAAAAAAAAAAAATCCAACCAGACCTTTGAGAGGAAAAGGAATTGACCCATTAGCCTGAACCAAATACTTGCGTCTAACTTCACAACAAGTGACTTACTGCAACGGGCTGTTTCTGAGAAGCAGAGAAGGGCACAGGCTGCCCCCAGATAGCAGAGGTTCCCCCGGGGGTCCGAGAGACCTGGGTGTCTGGATCCGCATAAGGAGGCCCCTGCAGCTTCAGAGAGGAGCCTTGGACTAAAGATTCTCAGATGTTAGTTGTCACCTGAACAGGTCAGCCCCCAGGCAGAGTCCATATGCTCAGGTGCTGCTGTACCATGTGGGTGCGTGTTTTAGGGCCCCTGCAAGCAGCTGCTTCTGTTTGCTCATATGGCCTCTCCGTCCAGGCTGAGCGCTCTTGGCAATTAAACACCTCCGAAAATGCCATGGGCCTTCCTTGCACCTTCCCCAGCACGTGACCGGTCCCTCTGTGTGTGTAGATCAGTGTAAGCAGGAGTGTTGACAACCCGTGGGCAACAGTAGTGACTCTGGGCTGTGTGTCCCGTGCTGCAAAGCGCAGGTCCGGTAGCTCTGGCCGTCGGTGGTGTGGTAAGGACAGGAGCAGCTTGTAGGATGCTCGGGCACTCCGTGAAGAATAGCATCTACTGCTCTTCTCCGCCAGCTTTTGTAGAAAATGTCAGCATTCCCTGGAGACCAGCTCCCACTCCTGCAGCGTGCACTTTGTGTGTTGTGCAAGCCCTACGAGGAGCTATCTCCTTAGCTCCAGCGTAACGAATAGTATTTGGGGCTTTGCATCATACGCTCCAGCCTAGGCGCTCTCGCCATACTTTGCAAACGTCTATTGCAGTTTGCGTTGGTTTGTGAAACCCGCGTCCTGGTGATGGCAGGACACTGCTCACTGGATGAAGGGGTAAATGGCATTCCTTGGGCCGTGGCAGGGAGTGCCCGTGGGCGCTGTGTGTGGGGAGGGCTTTGCTTTGCACAGCAGCTGACCCGGAAGTAATGGCTTGTTCCCTCTCCTGCAGAACCCAGCTCAGACTGGAGAGCCTGGAAGATACACACATAATCAAGGGGGAAGACGATGCTCTGTCAGACAAGCACGGCTGCCCTGCCTACGTGAGCCCCGAGATTCTGAACACCACGGGGACCTACTCCGGCAAGGCGGCGGACGTCTGGAGCCTCGGGGTGATGCTCTACACCCTCTTGGTGGGACGATACCCCTTCCATGACTCAGACCCCAGTGCCCTTTTCTCCAAAATCCGCCGTGGACAGTTCTGCATTCCTGACCACATCTCCCCCAAAGCCAGGTGCCTCATCCGCAGCCTCCTGAGGCGGGAGCCCTCGGAGAGACTCACCGCCCCGGAGATCTTACTCCACCCCTGGTTCGAGTCCGTCCTGGAACCTGGGTACGTCGACTCAGAAATGGGAACTTCAGACCAGATCGTCCCAGAGTACCAGGAGGACAGCGACGTTAGTTCCTTCTTCTGCTAATCCCAGAAACCTCAGAAACCTCAGAATTCTCACACATGGCATTTCCATTTCCAAAGATGGACAGGCCCTTCGACGCGGTGCCAGCCAGGCCTGCGATGGCGTAAAGACTGTCGCCCCCCGGACTGCTGTGTGGAGTGACGTGGTGGGTGTGAGCAGCGTGCACGCTGCCTGGCTGCCCTGCAACGCCGTTGCCCTTTCAGCGAGCCCTCGCCGACTACCCCTGTGTCAGATCCGGGGGTCTGCATCTCTTACCGGTGGCAAAGAGTATACATCCTACAGCACGTACCCAAGTGACATGAACAGAAGGGAGAGGAAGTGGATCGCACAATGGCATTTGGGGCAATAACCCACTTGGGGTGACAAGTAATTTGGGCCAATACACCTGCCATCTTTGAACTTGTCTTCGGTAGCTAGACTTTCGCTATCTCAGCTTCTCTGATTGGAGAGTTCTTTTTGGCGGGGGAGGGGGGAGTTTGGTTTAACACTCACCCTTCCTTCACACACATTTGGCAATGACTGCTCCGCTGTGGGGTGGACTGTTTTAGCACAGGAGCCTGCCTGCACCATGAACCCAGACTCTCTCCTCTGTTTCCTGCCAAGATCTCATTTGCACTAATGCCTTCTTTCTGACCTTGACTCATCTCCCACTTCACTCTAAAACAAGCATGTTAACCATGCGGCCCGCCGGCCACAAGTTTGACACGCTTGCTCTAAAAGCACCAGCTAACGGTGGAGAAGTGCCACAAGCGATTCGAACACCTGGCTCCGCCAGAACTCTGAGCTCAGAGGCACTGCAGATGGTTTTCAATGATTTGAGCACTTGGAAACCGTTAGATTTTTTTGGTTCCTCTCAAATATATGTTAACTATCTTTTACTTTTCCCCCAACACCATCTCAGGGTGGAGTGTTTTGTCTAAGAGGAGAAAGATACGGAGTCTCTCCACTCCTCTCTCCCAAGAGCAAACGTTAAACTTCAGAGAAAGTGAATTTTGGACGGTTCTCAGACCAAGTCCCAGAATTACACTTTAACCCCCTTTCCCTCCCCCTCCATGGATATGGTCTGCCCTTGGCATTGTGTGTGTCTGCAGTTTTGCATGATGGGTTGTTGATATTTCAAATGTGGTGTGGTTCATGAATACATCTGTATACTCCGCATCTGGAGGAAATAGCAAACCCCAAATCTTCAAAGTCGGGAGGGACTTTAGAAGTCATCTGGTCCTACTTCTCTTTCTGCCACCTCCCAATGCAGAAATCCCCCCTCCTGCTTCTTTTACAGCCGGGAATCCAAGTCTCTGTTTGAATGCTTCCAGAGATGGGAACTCACTCCCTAGAGCTTAACAGAGAAACTGCGACTTGCATTAAAAAACAAGTACAGATGAAATACCAGTCAGTGTCTTGGACAGGACTGAAATCAGGTGGTTAAACGGGTAAACCAAACATACTGTATCTTGAGAAATGGCACAAAAACAGGCAGTCATCTTTAAGGGCTACGCCTAGGCAAACTACTAACATGCATTGTTAAGAATGCCGTGTATACCTCATGTACTGTGTACTTTGTACATATATTTTACCTTTTATACATATGTTCGATATTTTTTGTTGTTGTTTTGGCTCTGAGGCTTGTTTTGTTGTCTGTGTCTGTCTGAATAACCTGCGTGTCTAAAACCACGTGAAATGTGAATGATTATTGGCAATATTACCTTGACAGAATCATGGGACTCGGAGAAGAGGGAGGACAGAGGCCTCTGTCGCACTAACGCTCTCGTGGTTGCTCGACTGTTGTATCTGTGATACATTACCCGGCTGAGGACTCTGGCCGGGCTGGCTGGGGCTTCTGCCCGGAAAGCTAGAAACACTAGATCCTTCCTGTACATGTGTATATATGTGAACAGTGAGACGGCTGTTTTTGACTTGTAGAGAAATTTTAATAAATCTGGTTTCGTAAGTTGGCGCTGTGAATGTCTTTTGAGTTCAGCCCGCCTCTGCCTTGTACAGTATCATGCCGGGGGATACAATATCTGGCCTCCAGGCTTAGGATCTCATGGGGGAAGCAGAAGTAAACAGATGATGATTATTAGCTAGGATTATTATGTACGACTTTTGGCAGGACCCATTCACTTTTTCCAACTGAAGTGGGCAAATTCATTTAATGGGTGAAGCCCATTGGGTGGAATCAGGTTGGCAAGGGCTATGGGTTGGATTTAGAAAGAGGTGCAAACATAAATAAGCCTTGAGCTGTAAGAATCCCTCTGGCTCTTGGTCTTTTTTTAGGTCAGAGACCCTTGGTAATTTGATGAGGGCTATGGACACGTCTCAGAAAAATGTATATATGCATCCCACAGGATTTTGCTGTAATTTCAGATGTCCACCTACATCTGAAGGCTTCCCAAGGCTTCCTGTTGAGAGGTGCCCTCTTCCCACCCACTAGACTTCATTTAAATGGCTAATTGAGGCATTTCCTTTTTTTCTATAAACATGGAAGAAAAAAACATGTTGAATCACAAAAGTAGAGAAAGAAACGATTTTGACTTCATTAGGTTTATAGCTTTACTATTACCTCAGAATCTGTTCTAAAGTCAATTAGCATCTAGAGTGATTTTAATAACACTTTATATTGTAAAGTAACAAATACATAGAAAAAATGTACATCTAAGTGTATAGTTCTGAATTTTAACAAATTGAACACACTGGCATAACGAGCTGCCAGGTCAAGAAAACAAAATAGGCCTCGATGGTTTGGCTCCGTGGATAGAGCATCAGCTTGAGGACTGAAGAGTGTCCCCGGTTTGATTCTGGGTAAGGGCACGTACCTCAGTTGCAGGCTCAATCCCTGGCCCGGGTTGGGGTGCATGAAGGAGGCAACCAATCCATGTGTCTCTCACATCAATATTTCTCTCTGTCTCTCCCCTTCCCTTCCATTCTCTTTAAAAAAATCCATGGAAAAATGTCCTTGGGTGAGGATTAACAAAAAATAAAAATAAAACATTTTAAAAAAACAAAACAGCACCCGAGCCCCTTCTGCCCCTTCTAGTGGCTGCCTGACACCTCCTCCAAGGGTGCCCACCGTGGTACAGAATTTTCTCTCAAGTTTTAATGTGAAAATTGGAATAGGGGCTAAGCCATCCAGTCTGGGCTCCACTGGAGAGGCCTAGGGAAGTTACCGATGACACACTCCCCTTTTCGAGGACTCAGGCTGAGGTCACCAGGAAAGCAGACCTATGACACCGAAGTCAGTGCCACTCAGGCCTCATGACTCAGGAACGTAAGGAAAGAAGTGGAAAAGGCACATCAGGATAACGTCGGGAAGGCCAAAGGCCTGCGTACGCTTAGAAACGAAGAAGCTGGGGTTGGTCTAGGGCCGTGGTCGACAAACTCATTAGTCAACGGAGCCAAATATCAACAGTACAACGATTGAAGTTTCTTTTGAGAGCCAAATTTTTTAAACTTAAACTTCTTCTAACGCCACTTCTTCAAAATAGACTCGCCCAGGCGAGTGGAAGAGCCACACTCAAGGGGCCAAAGAGCCGCATGTGGCTCGCGAGCCGCAGTTTGCCGACCACGGGTCTAGGGCAGCGATTTTCAACCCTTTTCATCTCCCGGTACATAAACTAATTATTAAAATCCTGTGGCACACCCCAAAATATATATTTTTGCTGATCTGACCAAAACAATAGGTATAAATTTTGATTCATCCACACCAGACGGCTATGGTGCTGGCTGTGGCCATTATTTTATTTGACAATCTGAGGGAAAGGAGGCCAGTGCCCTGACAAAATAGTCAAGTATTTAAAAATTAGTCATGTTTTCAAAATTCTTACGACACACCAATGTGCCGTGGCACACCGGTTGAAAATCACTGGTCTGGGGCCATCCCATGCATAGGATCCTTAAACCCCAAAGTGGGTGGGGCAGGCCTCAATCTCAGAACATACATTACAGGGTGTCCCTGCTCCAAGGAACCCAGATGAGGCTCGGCATGGCTCCTTGGGCACACAGCCGGCTAATAGGGCTAATACTTTGGACTTCACCGAGCTTTTTCATCTAAGGATTTCAAAACACTTTGCAAGCAATTAAGGTTACAACACCTCTTTGTACTGTTGTTACATGCACCTAATGGGGAGAAATATGGGTCAGGATTGGCTGGTATGACATGTGATGCCACAAATCCATAAATTTAATCTCTTCGAAGACTGGAACAAATCTGGGGCAATCGCAACCACTTACATTTAGAAGATCGGAAGGAAAATGTTGAGCGCTGGCTACAAAACTGATCCCTTTTATTTTCTCTTGTGGCCTCCATGTACTCATCACCAGAGTAAACTATGCAAGAAATTTCTCACCTTTTTATTCATAGTGTATTTTCTAGAAGTTTTCCCTCCTTTCCCCTCGACACCCTCCCAACAGTTGAGTGAAACAGGCAAGTCCAATATTACTTGCTCCATTTTATAGATGAGAGAATGGAGGCTCAAGTGTTTTTCAGTAGCCACTCAGGAATACACAGCTCAGAACTGGGCCATGAACTTGGGTCTTTGGACTCCTCGCCCAATGTTGTTTCTCTCTCTGCACAGCACCGCACCAAATCTCCTGGTGAAACTGACGATTGGAGGGCAGAGCAGGAGGATGGGCGAGCAGTCTAGATAGCTGTTTTGCTATAGCATTGAAAAAAATTTTTAATTTTTTTTTTAAATTTTAGAGAGACAGGAAGGGAGGGAGAGAGAGAGAGAGAGAGACAGGAGAGAGAGAGAAACATCGCTTTGTTGTTCCACCCACCTATGCATTCATTGGTTGATTCTTGTATATGCCCTGACCAGGGATTGATCCCGCAAACGGACAATGCTCTAAGCCAGTGATTCTCAACCTTCCTAATGCCACAACCCTTTAACATAGTTCCTCATGTTGTGGTGACCCCCCAACCATAAAATTATTTTCATTGCTACTTCATAACTAATTTTGCTACTGTTATGAATCGTAATGTAAATATCTGTGTTTTCCGATGGTCTTAGGCGACCCTGCTAGCGGTTCTCAACCTGTGGGTCGCAGCCCACATGTTGAGAGCCACTGCTGTTAGAGCCTAAGACTGAGTCTAAGCAATTGAGCTGCCTGGCCAGGGCTTGCTACAGCTTTTGTAATTGCTTGTGTGCTTAGCCTCATTTCCACCATCTACATGGCAGCCTCAATGGGCAGAGGCTTCTGCTCTGAATATCAAAGTCCAGTTCAAGGAAATTCCAGTGCTTTGAAGGAAAAGCATCTGGAATGACTTCACTAGGGACGAGGCAGAGGAAGAGACTTACAATGACACACTTTTTCGGTAGAATGGCACAGTGGGATTGGGGAGGCGGTGTATCACTATACCCCAAAGGTGTATGGGAATAACCAAGAAAGGACAGACTCATTAGATGTGGTCACAGATGCACGAGTTTCCCACTAAGGGAGCAGCTCATGGAGAGGTTGGTTGATCCTGGAAACCCCAATAGTGGATTGATCTGCTTCGGACCTCTCTTTGGCGTTGCCAGTGCCTTATACCGTTCATTCATCTAGGTGTGATGTGTCTGGGGCTTAGAGTGGACTTGGTGCTTGCATCTGCCGAAGCTAGTATCCCACCATTGCCACAGACAGTCTCCCTCTCCTTGCACGTCTGTCTGTGGGCACTGGGCTCAGCGAGTTGTTACGTTGCTGAACTGAACTATTCCACCAGAAACCAGGGCTGCCTGAGAACGTGCCGGTGAAACTGGATGCTCCTTCTGTCTGGCCGGGTCTCGGCCCCTTACAGTGCGGGCCTTCTGCTCGCTTCCCCTGGGCAGCTCATACCAACAGAGTCCACCTTAATGAAGGCATGGCGTGGTGTGTGTGTGGGGGGGGTGGGGGGGAAGCCAGCTACTTTACAATGGCCATTTTTATTGTTTTTTGGAGTAATATTTTCTCCCCACCCCCAGTTGTTTTTAATTAATTAATTTTTTGTGGATATATTGTTTTATCTTGAAAATCCATTTTATTTACCCATATAGTTGTTTTTTTTATTTTTTTAAAATATATGTTTATTGATTTCAGAGAGAGGAAGGGAGAGGGAGAGAGAGAGATAGAAACATCAATGATGAGAGAGAATCATTGATCGGCTGCCTCCTGCACACCCCTATTGGGGATCGAGCCCACAATCCAGGCATGTGCCCTTGACCGGAATCGAACCTGGGACCCTTCAGTCCACAGGCCAACGCTCTATCCACTGAGCCAAACCAGCTAGGGCCCCACAGAGTTGTTTTTTAATACAACTACAATTTATATGCATTGCTCTGCCTGATTCCATGCGAGGAGGCGTGGCCTCGGTTTGAAGAGGAAGGCATGGGGGGGTGGGCGGGGCTCAGGTGCACTCCACACAGATTTCTCATCCAGGTTCCATGTCAAGAAGAGGTTGTCTGGTCTCTGGGAGGTGAAGAACCGCCTCATCCGCTCCTGGGGGTCTACAGGAGGGCTCCTCACCTTTGCCTGAGCCGGGCCGCTGCTCCGTGGCCGGGAAGCAGGTAAGCCACGCTCCCGGTGTTGTGGATGGGAAGCCACACCTGAGAGAGGGGTGAGCACAGCCCATGGCTTTCCTGAGGGCCCAACACCAGCGCCTTCCTCACGTCGTCACTGGGGAAGGGGTTCTGTGGATGACATTTCACAACTGGAGTTTCACCCCGAGCACACAGCAGGTCTGGGACACACTGCTGGGCGGCCCGCGCCTGGGAGCCAGGAAATAAATAATTAGAATAACAACCACGATGGGAACCCTCAGGTGTTGAGTATTTAGTAATTGCCCAACACCACGTTAGCACTTTACAAGCGCATGAGCGCGGTCTCTTCATTCCCCCAGGCCTATAGGAAGATCTTCTCATGTGTCCCATTTTACAGGTGAGCACATGGGAGCCCTTGCTCAGGTCACACAGCTAATCAATAGGATCTGAACATGGGCAGTTACACTTTAAGAGTATGCTCTTAACATGCGAGCAGTCTGCTGCCCCACTTCGGCATGCGTTCCCCCTTTATATTTTACTACCACACCTGAAGTCCTGTCGTGTCGGTGTACCCTGACTTCTCTTGAGGGGACACACTTGATGTTGGACACTTTGCAGGGCTGGCAGTAAAGAGGAAAGAGCTCGAACCTCGGGGTTAGAGAGGCCTGGTCTCAAATCCCAGCTCCAGGACCGCCCCACCTCCTTGCAATGATCAGGGGAATGGGAGGCTGCTGCTGTGAGGGCTGCGTGAAGTAGTGCGTGCCCAGGGCCCAGCCCAAGGTGCCATGGCGCCTGCTCCAAATTCAGGCAAACCCCTGAGTGGAAAGAACCCAGGCTGTGAAGTCAGACCAACCGGGCCTGGGAGCCCAGTCTGGCTCCTTATTTGCTCTGTGACCTTAGGTAAATTGCAAATCTGACCCCTGATGACCTCATCCATGAAATGGGTACGTCGTGAGAAGGGTTTGCAGGGCTGCCTCGTGTAGGGTTGCGGTGCTTGGCAGCGAAGCGGGCCGTGGGCGGGACTGGGAGAAAACACGCGAAGGGCCTGGCCTGGGGCTGCAGGCGGGATGAGCGCACCTGTCCTCATGTACACAGCTCCCCCTCCTTTGTCTTCCCCATGGGTCTCCCCTTCTTGCTGACAAGCCTGCTGAGTCAGAGAGCTGACCGTTCTGGAGGGGAGGGCCAGAGGAGGGAGCCGGGCCGCTCAGGGAGGTGAGCCCCCCCTCACCTGCTCTGTGGGGTTGTGGTGGGAGCTGGGGGCTGCTGACCTTGATCTTAGCCAGTTCAGGGGAGCATCCAGCGGTCTGGCTTCTGAGACCTCCTCCAGCTGGCTGCCTCCTCCAATGTCTCAGAAACACCTAGACCAGTGGTCGGCAAACGGCGGCTCGCGAGCCACATGCGGCTCTTGGGCCCCTTGAGTGTGGCTCTTCCACAAAATACCACGGCCTGGGCGAGTCTATTTTGAAGAAGTGGCGTTAGAAGACATTTAAGTTTTAAAAATTTGGCTCTCCAAAGAAATTTCAATCGTCGTACTGTTGATATTTGGCTCTGTTGACTAATGAGTTTGCCGACCACTGCCCTAGGGGACGGGGGCCTTGAAGTCGCATGTCACAGATACCACCTCGGTTCCCAAAGCAGAGGCCTCCCTGGAACCCCACAAGGCGGGCAGGGGTTTGAACCATGAACACACAGGTTCTGCTGAGGTAGAGACAGCTGAGTCCCGACCAGCAGGGTGACCGGGTGAGGAGCCCGGAGTGTCGAAGGCCAGCGTTTGAAGAGTGGCTCCAGTACTTGGCGCCGAGGGAACGAAGCGCCCCCAGCCTCAGTTGCCTTCTCTGTGAAATGGGTTAGTACGGACTCCCACCTCCTGAGACTGTGCAATTTAAATACGACCACACCTGTAAAACAGTCCCCAGTGCCTGCCATCTACAAAATGCTCCACAGATGTGGGCTGCCCATACCCGAGGCCAACGATGGCCGAAAGCAATGCCAGGCCATTACAAAACATTGCTAAAGTGCGTCTCACTAGTGTGTGGGGGGAGGGTCTTGTTGAGATGCAGATTCTACTCATCAGGGTGGGCGGTGGGGCCTGAGAGTCTGCATTTCCAATCGTCTCCTGGACGATTCGACGCTGCTGGCCCTTCAACCACAAGTAGAGCAACCCAATTCAGAGGCCTGTTAGGTCTCAGTTAAGATGAGCTAATTCCTCAACACAGGAGCATTGTTTACATCCAGGACAGGGGAGTGGAGAGGAATTAGTATGGAGCAGCTGTTTAACATGGGGCATGTTGGACGAATTGTGTCTTGGAATCCTCACAGCATCTCTGAGGGATGTTAACCCCATTGTACAGATGAGGAAACTGAGCCTCAGAGGTCACAAAGCTTAGTAAAGGGAGGGGCTGGGATACAGATTTGGGTCTTCTTGCCTCTAGTCCCTGCACCTTTCTGTGTACCTCCCAGGCAACAGCAGGAAAGAGGATCCAGACAAGCCACCTCCTCCCTCCGGACCTCAGTTTCCCTGTGGGCAAAATGAGTGGCCTGAGTGTAAATGACCTGTGAGCTCCCTCCCCGCGCTCGGGCGGAAGTTTATCAGTCCGCGTGCTCTCTACTCTTACTCAGCACTCACTTGGCTGCTTCCCCACTCCGCTTCCTAATTTGGTGCCACGTTCTGGTTGCAGACATATCAATGTCACCCTGTCAAGTTAGGAACGCCAGCAGGACTGCTGGGCGCAGTCATCTTCCCAAAAGCAGGCCGCGCGGTGTAGTGGTGACCAGAATAGACTCGGGGCCCGGGCCAGAGAGAACATTCTTCCACTCCCCAGGGATGAGCCTCTCGGCGTCCCTGCAGGTAGAGGAGGCCACTTGCGTCAACTGGAAGTCACGAGGGACCCAGTGTCACCTGCCTTGGAATCTTAACCCCACAGGACCTGAGCGCGAAAGGGACCGTTTTGAACCCACATGTGGAGAGGCAGGCGGACGGGCCTGCGTGTCAGCTGGGCTCTCGGGCACCTCCTGGGCTTGCAGGATCTCAGAAGAGCACGTTGGCCAGAGCTGACCTCTCTGGGTTCAAGTTCCAGCTCTGCCACTTCCTAGAGTATGACCTTGGCAAGTTATGTAATCTCCCTGCACCTCAGTTTCCCCTTCTGTATCATGGGACTGATGGTGGTAGTTGTCAGCTTAGGGTTGTGGTGAGAATTAAACGAGATAATCTATGGGAACCCTGGCACATGTAAGCCATGTCCATAAATGTGAAATCTGTCAGGGCAGGGGCGTCTCTGTTCTGTTTATTGTTGGGTACCCTGTACCCCAAACGATGTTTAGCACATGGCAAACGCTCACAGGTAGTTGTGCAATGATTGACTCAGGGAGCCTGTAGAATGGTGAATTTCAAACTGTGTTCCTAGGAACCCGAGGGTGCCTGGTGTCACTGTATAGAGGAAGTGGAGGGAGAAACAGTTGAGGAGGAGTCAGCATCGTCCTGCTCCCTTCCCCTGCCCTGAGCCTCTTGGACTTACATATATGCTATGTATGTGGTTTTCTGGGTAAAATTTTATTTGGAGGAAGATTTTTGCAGCTTGAAAAATAGCTAGAAAATCATCAATATCCAAAATCTGGTTTTTGGATCCTAGATTGCCCTGGGCGAGGGCTAAGAAAGCTGCTCCCCTGACCCCGTGAGCCTCTGAGTCAGATTTTCTGGGGCAGGGGCATGAATGCTGAGCCCAGTTCTTCAAGAATTTCTATTCACGCGAACACTTGAAAAGCACGTGGCCAATCGTTTCACAAATGGGGAAATGGAGGCCTCAGGTGAGGTGCCTGGCTCAGAGTCTCAAGGGGGTGTGGGAAGGACTGGTGTAAGGTGTTAGCGCCTAGCCAGTGATGGCGAACCTATGACACGCGTGTCAGCACTGACACGCGTAGCCATTTCTGATGACACGCGGCCGCATGCCGAGGATGAAACATTTGCTGCTCCTGAGGATGAAACATTTGCGACTAGAGTCTTGGAGTTAGTTTTTTCCTCAAAGTGACACACTACCCGAGTTATGCTCAGTTTTTTGCGAAGTTTGACACCCCAAGCTCAAAAGTTTGCCCATCACTGGCTAGGCAGTGCTCCTTCCATGCTGTGGCTTCTGTGACTCGGCATGGGTGAGGCCCTGAGAGACCCCTCCCAGGTTCCAAGAGGGGTGCTGGGAGGGGGACGGGCATGGTCACCACTATCTCGGCCTTCTGGCAAGTTTCCCGTTCTTAGGGCTTTGGCTTCACCCACACGCGCCCCAGGGCAGGCACTCAGGGGGTGCTGGCTGGACAGAAGGGGTGAAGGAAGGAATGACTTCTCGTGCAGAGGGACAGTGTAATGGCAGGCCGTGCTAAGCTCTGTGAAGAAAACAGACGGGGAAAGGGGTGGCCATCCTACACTTGTTTTCTTCTAGACATTTTATGATTTTCGGTTTTACACGCAGTGATCCATTTTGAGATTTCTAGTTAACTTTTGTATATGATGTGAAGTGAGGATCAAGCTTTTTTTTTTTTTTTTGATTGATCAACTGTTCTAGCCTCATTTGTTCAAAGATCTGCTTTAGAGGCAACAAGACAGAAAGATGTCTGGTTTTGCCCACTGCTCTGTGTAGAATAGGATTTCTAGGCCAGTGTGAGTGACGGCAGAGATGGGGTGAAGCCTTGGGGGAGAGATGGGCTCCGAGTGACCCACCAAGTGGCCCTCATGGTAAAGAACCCCAAGGTCCTCCACAGTGAAGCCAGCCCCCCGGGAAGCAGGGTGCAGGCCGGCCCGGGAGGGCCCGGTGGGGTGTTTCTCCTGGCCTTCTCAGAGATTTGCACTCGTCTTGCGTAAAGTGCAGATTAGGAAAGCATTAGGTAACGAAGGGTGGCCGGAGCGGATTACACAGCAGCCTGGCGCGGGGCCACGGAATGCGGCCTGCGGGGATGGCCTTGCCGAGCAAGTCAAATATCGCTGGAACCAGGACAGGCATGGCTTCCTCCCCCTCCTGCAGCCAGAAGGGAGATCCTGCCTGTCCAGCGGGTCCCTGGAGCCTCCTCCGTGTCCCACGGCTGGTGCAGGTGGGAGAGAAAACCGGGAGCCCCTGGAGGCTGCATAATTTAATGCATTTTAAGAAGGAGGCCTGTTGCTGAGCCTTTGCCCAGAGGAAGGTTAGCAACAAATAAAAATTTACCCCAGTCTTCCTGCCTCCTCCAGCCCCCACATCGCCAGCCCTCCCCAGGACCACTTAGATGTTTGACCCCCACTGTTCTGCCCCGGGGACCAAGGAAGGACCCCACAGGAAGCTGCTTGTTTCAAAAATAACACTGTTGTGGCTCAAATATTTGGTGATCATTTCCTATGAGCTCACAAATGTGCCCATTCATAGTCTCTGGACACGATCCCTGCCCGCTCGGTGTTCACACTCAAACTGTGGGAGGCGAGAATTCACATGTCTTACAGGTGAAAGGGAAACTAGCCTTCACCGAGGGCCTTTCTGTGCCAGGCACTAGGTCAGGGGTCTCCAGACACTGTCAGGCTTATTCCCACGGCAACTCTGCAAGAGCCAGATGGGCATCTTCATTCCTAATGTGGAAATTGGGGCTCAGAGAGGTTAAGTAACCTATACAAGGTTGCACAGCTAGTAAGTGTCAGAGCCGGGGCATGAACTCCAGACTGGCAGACTCCAGGGACTGTGAGCTTTTGCTAAGGATTTGCCGCGCTCCATACCAAGAGCTCTGCTGGGGGCTGGGGGACAGAGGGAAGGAGCCACAGTGTCTAATAGCAGGAGCTTGAGGGGCAAACAGAAATAACCATGATGCTGAGATGATGCTGAGACGATGCACGTGGAGGAGGAGGCATGTGAGCCTGGCCTTGAAGGACAGAGGCCCGCATTCTGCAGATATGGGGGCTGGGGAAGGACATCCTGGAGGCAGAGAACAGTGGTGGGAATAGCGGCAAACCAGCGTTTTATGTGCCGTGCCCGGACGCGCTTTGCAAATATTAACTCATTTAGTCCTTACAATAGCCCTAAGAGGTAGATGTTATAATTTCCTGTATTTCACGGAAGCCCAAGAAAGTCCAATAACTTGATTCTGGTGGCATGGCTGGGGGATAATGGAGCCAGGGCTTAAACCCGGGAGTGATATGTTTGCGGGGGCAGCCGGGTGGAGGGTCAGATTGAGAAGGGAGGTTGGGGCTGGGCCGAGGAGTCTGTCCTCTGTCCAGGGGCCTTGTGAGCTCTGGGAGGGTTTGGGGTTGGGGAGTGATGTCATCAGACCTGTATTTAGGCAGATGACTTGGGCCGGGAAACTGTGGGTGAGGAAGGCAGCCTGGCCAGGTGAGTACAGAGATGGAGCGAGTGACAGGGAGAAGCCACATCCCGCAGGCTGTATCACACCTCGGCTAACCATCTCTCTGGTCCAGAGCGGCATCCCGCCGGAGGCTCCTGACCCATCACTGCCCCTGAGGCGCTCTTGCTCCCTGCCATCCCCTTGCAGGCTCAGCTGTCTACCCTACCTCCTAGAGGGACTGGAAGCCCAGGAGGAGGGGACAGAAGATCTGTTTTTCTCATGGATGTTTCTCAATGCTTAGCACACAATGACATCAAAATAGTTTTGTTTTTTAACATGAATAAATTGTCACTTTTGGACACCTGGGATAAGCAAATTGTTAGTTTGTAGCTAAAAATATTAGAGTGATTTTTATTTTTGAATCATGAAATGGAGGGCAGCCCAGAAACAAAACACCCCCTCCCCTGACCCCCCGCAGCTGCTTTTGAACTTAAATGGTAGTTTAAGAAACACAAGAGAGGTGAAATCTCCGATGTGTGACAGTCTTGATGACCAGGTACATTTGGGGGCAGGAAGTGAGTGGCATGGGTTACTGACATTTTGGAGAATGCTTTGCAGCAATTAAAAAAAAAAAACTATTTTAAAAAATAGTTTTCGATTTACAGAATATTGCAAAATGGTATAGAGAGGTTCACTGTATACTCTGTGCCCAGTTTCCCTACTCCTAATGTCATGTATTAGTATGGTGTTTTTCAAACAATTAAGGAACCAATACCAGTATATTATTAACTGATGTCCATAGTTTATTTAGATTTCCTTAGGTTTTACGGGGTCCCATCCAGGAAGTGCCGCGTCTCCTTAAGCTCCTCTTTTGGTGTGACAATTTCTCGGACTTTTTTTTTTTTTTTTTTTAATGACCTTAGCAGTTTTGAGGGGTACTGACTGGTCAGGGATTTTGTAGACCAAGCATGTCAAACTCGCGGCCCGCACGCCTTGCTTTTGACATGCTTGCCGGCTATTCCTTAATTGGGGCTTGTTTGATGCTTTTCTCGTGATGAGTCCGGAGGTAGCGAGTTTGGGGAGGAAGACCATGGAGGTCCGAGTTGCACTTCTTTTTAAGGCCTCAATTCAGTTAGTTTAGATGAAGATGTGTGTGGCTGACATGTTGTGCTTGCAAAATTGCCATGCTGATAAGGAACAAGAGGACCCGAACCCCAAAGCGAAAGCAACAATAAATCCCACAACCCTTTTTCCTGCCCCTAACTTCATTCTCCCCCTGCCCCCTCTCCCCCAAACAAGAGCACTGCCATGTCTGGGTCTTCATAACTCTTTCCCACAGAACAAAACTGACCCCGAAGGAGGCTGTTGCATCCCCTGCCTCTTCCCCAGGCCTCTTCCTGGTTCAGTGTTCCTCCTGAACAAACCTTAGGATCAGAAGGGAGGCATGTGGTTCTGTTCTCAAGGGTCTGTCCAACCAGGAAGGCCCCCCTCCCCCCCTCTCCTGCACTTATTAAATCCCAGGAGCCATGCTTGGGTGCAAAGATGGCTGAGACAGGGCTGCTGCTCCAAGAGCTGGGGTGTGGGAGGAGAGACACACCATGGACGAAAGCTGTCAGTGGTCATAGGTCTTGCAAGGGGAGGTCATTCTTTCGGGTTCGTGTGAGGTTGTCAATCAAACAGAATGGGGCAGTATCGGATGCCAATAAAGTGAGCATGCTAAGGAGCGGGGCCCCACCTGTCCGGGGCGATGGAAGAGGGATTTAGCAAGGATGGTCTTTCCCAGGTACCATCAGCCTTTCGATGACTGAGCGGTGTCTTCTCCCTTCCCGGTTCTGCATGTGTGATGGCAAACGGCCTGCTTGCACCCAGGCTGGCCTGCGGAGATAACCCAGCTTATCCAGAGGCTGTGCCATGTCGTACCAGCCCTAATCCTTAAATCCCTGGCTCTTTTCCCCAAAGCTTATGTCAAACCACCCCTAGGAGAGGGCAGGGTGGTGCTTAGCAAAGTGCTCTGAGTTTCCAGCCAGGAGGTCTGGGTTCACTTTGAGATGAATGAGAATTGCCTCTCTTTGGGGGACATAGACGAAAAGCCAGCGTTTATGCTCAACGCCTTACGTGCAGTGTCTCCTCTAATCCTCCCAATAGTATGAGATAGTAATCATATGGCTGAGAGTTACTAATTATTGAGCATTTATTATGTGCCAGGGCTGCTTAAAGAGCTTGACATGGATTACCTCGTTGAATTTCTCAATCGCCCTCTTAGTGTGCACGGCTTAAGCAGGGAGCTAGCGCCGTTTTTACCTCTGCAACCACCCACCAGGTAGATTCAGGAACAGACCATTTCCCAGCATGCCCCTCCCAGTCATTACTGTCCTCTCCCCACCCCTAGAGTCACCATCTTCTGACTCCTAGCACACTAGGTGAGTTTGGCCCATTAAAAATAGGAATTATTTTTATTAAGGCGGACTCCACATAACAACATTAACCACTTCACAGGAACCACCCAGGGGCACTTACTGCAGTCACAGTATTGTCCCACCATCCCCTCCATCTAGTTCCCAAACACTCCCATCGTCCCCCAGGGAACCCCGTACTCATTGAGCAGCTGGCCCATTTTTAAACATCAAATAAATGAGTCTTGCAGTGGGTGCCCTTCTGGGTCTGATTTCCTTCTCTCACCAAGCATTTGTGCGGGTTACCCACGGTGTAGGTGCAGTGCACACCAGTATCATTCCCATTTTATAGATGAGCAAACTAAGGCACAGGGAGATTGAATAACCTGCTCCCCGTCATTCTCCTGGCAAGCGGTCGAGCGGTGGGCCTGGCCTGTGGTTCCTGGAGTGGGTGCCACGCTGCAGAGCAGGACTGAGCTCCGGGGAGTGAGGCGACAAGTGGAAGTTAACGAGCCAGGATTTCAGCGCGATTCCTGGGACCGCCAAGCCCAAGCTGTTGCCCACTCGGCCATCTTCCCCTCGACTAGACGAGTGACTTGGGCCTTTCTTTGAGCCTCAGTTTCTCAGTCTCAGTAAAGCTTCTGAACTTTCCCTGATGGGCTGTGGGAGGCTTGGTTGAGAGCCTTGGTAAAGTTGGGGTGCCATACAGACACAGCCATTAGGATTTAGTTGACTTGATGATGTCATGGTTCTTTGATGGATGGGCCCATGAGGAGAGCCCTCACTGCTTAGGAGTAGGGGTAGGGGAGAGGGAGGGGCCTGTGGGAGCCCCGCCCCTCCTCTTCTCTCTGAGTGTTCATAGAGCTTTAGAACCTCCTGTGCTGAGCTCCAGCCAGAGGTCGCCGTGTCAAACACCTAACCTCAGGGTCTCCGCATTGGAGGAAGTCCACCTTCTGAAATCCTGCCCTCCCGCAGCCTGGTGGCCAGGATCTGCATCCTCTGGGCAGGCCCTGCTGGAGTCCCATAGGATGGCTCTGTCATCATTTATGAAATTAGTTACCTCTTGGTCCAGAAGTCAGATTAGGAGGAAAAAAGAAAGTCCAGTGACCAGACATGGACAAGCGTGCTCTCTGGTGGGAGGGGGAGTGCTTTGTTGAAATGAGTCCCCATTATTTATCCAGGGCCAGAAAGCTAGCCTATTATCATCTTCCGTAAGGTTGACTTTAGGGTTCCCGTCCTGTGAATGAATGTAGAACATTGTCGTATCATGAAATGTCTTCGTCCTGAATGACAAACGTCACCTCTGTCAGACACGGAGGTTCCTGGATAGTCAGCCCCGTGGCCGTTCTGCGTGCCCACGGGGACAATGACCGTGGGGTGTGGCAGCCTCCTGGTCCTGCTCTATTATCCCTCCAGCACCAAGGGTTCCACCCGAGTCTGGTTTAAATCCCAGTGCTTCCCTCTCCAAATGGTTTCTAAGGGGAAACATAAAAAGAATGTTCCAGAATGCTCTGCTGACCCGGGGATGATCTGTCAGAGCCGTTTCCTGGATTACGGCCTCTTCCCCCATCAGCAAATCCTGTGACACAGCCTCCTGTCAGCTGTAAGCCCTGATGTGGGAAAAAAAGCTGACACACAGGGCTCGTTTTCATAAAGTTGACATTTCTCATGAATAGCAAATTCCTCATGTGGGCAGCTGACCAAGACCAGGAATTCTCATTAGCTGGTGATAATCAGGCATGACTCTGACTGCGGAAGGCAGCGGGGAGGAGAGGTCATCCGTGTGGGCAGGGCCGACCCACAGATAGCTGAGCAGGGTCTGGCCAGAGTGGTTGCTGAAATACTAAAATGCTCTGCATGGGCGGGTAACTCCCTTCACCTCCCCAAGGGCTCTGGCCTTCCTTGGACCACCATTGTCCCCCAACCCAGCAGTTGAAGGGTCACCGGGGGCCTGGCAAAGCCTTCCAGACAAGGCCGGGCTGGGGTCTGACCCTCCTCGGGTGGCTCTGTGGCAAAGGGGTGGGTAAACACATTGCGTGTCTCTCCTGGCTGTGGCGACAGCCCCTTCCTGAGGCCCTGATGAGACCTAGAAGGCCCCCGCCTTCTTCCTGTTTCCCCAAGAATTTGACCTCTGGTCCCATTTCTGTGGATTTGAAGGACATTTAGGAAATGAGTTAAACTGATCGTTTCCCATCCAGAAGCCCAGTCCCACCCGCCTCACGTCCGCGCTCCCCTAACACTCAGCATTGATGTTTTTCTCCCCTTACCCTCATCTCTGTAGCATTTCCTGGTTTTCCCCAACAGAATTAGTCACTTCCTTCTCTGTGTTCCCATAAGGTTAGAAGCCATCACATCTCTGTGATCCAGTTTTATGTTATGAACACAGCGATTTTCCCTTACAGACATATGAAAGCTGGTGACTGCTGCTTTTTCTCATTTTGCGTTGGCTTCTGGGAAGCTCAGAGCCCAGGGTGTCACTCCCCTTGATCAAGTGATGTGTGCCTTGTGAATTAATTTTCTTCCTGGCTTTATCTTACCTTAATCTTTCTCCCCTCCATTTCTTTATCTATATACTAGAGGCCCGGTGCACAAAATTCATGCATGGGCAGGGGGTCCCCTCAGCCCAGCCTGCACCCTCTCCAATCCGGGACCCCTGACATCCCTCTCACAATCCTGGACCACTGGCTCCTAATCGCTCACCTGCCTGCCTGCCTGATCGCCCCTAACTGCCCCTCCCCCCTCCCTCCTGCCGGCCTGATTGCCCCTCACTGCTTCTGCGTGCCAGCCTGATTGCCCCTCACTGCCTCTGCATGCTGGCCTGATCGCCTCTAACTGCCCCCCCCCTGCTGTCCTGATTGCCCCTAACTGACCCCCTGGCAGCCTAGTCGCCCCCAAATGCCCCCCCCCCGCTATCCTGGTTGCCCCCAATTCCCCCCCTCCCCCTGCCAGCCTGGTCGTAGGCAGCCATCTTATGAGGGTGTGAGGGTCAATTTGCATATTACCTCTTTATTATATAGTATATCTGTATTATATTTATCTATGTGTCCTACTTCAAATTAAAAAAAATTTTTTTTGCATTATCAACTTTAATGAGGTCTAATTTACATAAATAAAATGCGTCCATTTTAAGTATACAAGTTGATGAATTTGACAAATGTAGACACCCATGTAACCACCACCATAATAATGATGTGGATCACATTCCTATGACCCCCATGTTCCCTTGTCCCCCTTCCTATTCCATTTGCCACCCCCCTGGTTCCAGGTACCACTGCTCTGCTCTCAGCCACTACAGCTTGGGTTTGCCTTTTCCTGGAGTTTCATATAAATGGAAACATAAGTGGTACTCGTGGTGATCTTTGCATAGTGGTCTTTGTGATGGGCTTTGTTCACTTGGCTTTTGAGATGCATCTATGTTTTTGGTATGTCAGCAATGGTTCCTTTCTATCGCTTAGGAGTAGTCCATTGTGTGGCTATATCACAGTTTGTTTCTTTGTTACTGTATTGATGGACACATGAGCTATTTTCATTTCTGGGTGATATGAATAAGCTTTTAATAACCAAAGCTTTTAATAACCAAAAGCTGCTCTGAGTATTTGTATATACTTTTGAGTGTAGGGGGGAAAAAATACAGTTGATGTATTAGTTGGGGTTCTCCAGAGAAACAGATTCATTCATTCACTCACTCATTCATTCATTCTAAGGAATTGGCTCACATGCTTATAGAGGTTGACAAGTTCAAAGATCTGCAGTCAAGGAAGGGCACACTGTTACCCCAAGTGAAATTAGAGTAAGCTGGAGACCCAGGAGAACTCCTGGTATAGTTCCCGTCCCAAGGCAGCAGGCTCAACCCCCAGGAAGAGCTGAGGTTTCAGTTTGAGTTTGAAATATGTTGATGTCCCAGAAGGAAGGCAGGCAGGTGGCATTCCCTCTTACTGGGGGGAAGGTCAGACTCTTTGTTCTATTCAGGTTTTCAACTAATGGGATGAGATCCACCCACATTAAGGAGGACTATCTACTTTACTCAGCCTGCTGATTTAAATGTTAATCTTATTCAAAAACATCCTCAGAGAAACAACCGGAATAATGTTTGACCAAATAACTGTGGCCCAATCAAGCTGACACGTAAAATTACCCATCACATCTGGTGTCAGTAAATACACAAATAAATATATAATCTAATTTGATGATTGATTTTGGCTTCAGGGTTTGTCGTCCTTACTGAGTATACTTATTTATTAATTAGGAATGCATTCACTTGTGGGGAATAGGAAGTCCAATGTCAATAGCTAAAAGAAATAGATGTTTTTGTTACTCACGTGCAAGAAGTCTGGAGGAGAGTGGGTGTGGCATTGCTTTAGCTTCTCAGTGGTGCCACCAGAGACCTGAGCTCTGCCTCTTTTTCATCTTCCACGTTCTGGTGCAGTGGCCCTATGACTGCAGGATGCAAGGTCGCTGTCCCCAGGTCTCAGGTCACCAACGAGGCAGAGGAAAGAGGTCCAGGGAGGCAGAGGACCGAGGAAGACAACAGAGTCTGTTCCTTTTTATCAGGAAAGCAGAATCTTCCCAGAAACCACAGCTGGTAGATTTCTCTCTCTATCTTATTGGCTGGAACTGGGTCATGGTACCACCCCCAAGTTGCAAGGAAACTGGGGAGCAGGACTGGTTTAGCCCAGTCAAGGAAGGGCCCATTGTCACCCCAAGTGAAATCTGAGTTCTGTAGCAACGAAGGAGTGTGGAGTGGGTGTTGGGCAGTAGCTGAGGGCATCCGCCACTCATGAAACCCACCCTTAAGGCCTCAGCATGGTGCCTAGTGCAGTGTTTGGTTGGGCTGATTTCAGAAGCTCCCTGGGTGGGGAGACAGAGTTGGACCATAAACCAGAGAAGAGGGGTCTTGGTCCCAGCCCTGCTACTCCCAGCTGCATGATCCCTGAACTTTTCAGAAACTCAGTTTCCCGAGTCTGTAAAATGGGACCAGTTCTTCCTAAATTAGGATAATGTCAGGGAGAGCACTTTGCAAAGGATGAGAGAGATGTTAGTGAAGACCACCATTACCATGGACCCCGAAAAGGTTGAGCTTTTCTCTCAAATCTCAAATTCTCCACTTTCCGCAATGGCCCATGAGCTCCCACAGGTTCCAGGGGAGAACTGAGATCGTGCCCACCCTCCTGACTAGACTTCATCCTCACTTCCTTCTGAGCAGCAGGTAGGCAGATGCTATGATCCTCCAACTTTAAAAATGTGTATATTTTTATTGATTTCAGAGAGGAAGGGAGAGAAAGAGAGAGATAGAAACATCAATGATGAGAGAGAATCATTGATCAGCTGCCTCCTGCATGCCCCCCCACTGGGAGCCAAGCCCTGATGCCCTGACCGGGAATCGAACCAGTGACCTCCTGGTTCATAGGTCGATGCTCAACCACTGAGTCACACCAGCTGATTCTCCAACGTTTCCCCCTGCTCTGAGCACACTTTTAGGGACTGGAGCCTTGGGTGGGATCTCCGTGTCTATGCTCCTCCTTCCGGGCCAGCACTGTGTCACAGGGGCTGTTTACTCCACTGACCCTGCTCTCTGTCCCTCATGAGTCAAAGTTGTGCAAGGTCATCTAATGACCCCCTGGGAAGGGTTTCACCAGACACCACTGTGGCCTGGACATTGGATTCCACATGATGTCCCAATGAAACTCCTGGCTCCTGACTTCCCTCTGTCACTCTCTGCCCTCATCCTCTCCTTCCCTTTCCTGCGAATTTTAATGAGCCGTCTTCCCTGTCTTGACATTGTCACTTGACCCCACTGACATTCGCTCTTTAATTGAATTTCCTTTCCTCTCCCCTCATTCTCCACTCATTGGTCCACTCACCTCAGTGGGTCCAGCACGTGCATCCCCATCACTTCCCTGAAATAAATGACCTTCCCAAATGCCAGGCTCCCTGGGCACGTGCCAGGCCTTCTCTGTCTGTCTTTGTGGCACCTGCACTCCCCCTGACACAGCCTGGAGCCATCTTCCTTGTCTCTTTCAACTGTCACCCTCCAGCTGACCCTTGAACGCAGGTGTGTCCACTGTTCTGACCTCACCCTATTTCTTGTCTTGGAACACACTCCACCGAAAACTTCTGCTGCGACTGGATGGTGCCCAGATCAGTATTTCCGACCCCAGTCTCTAGCTCCAGAACATTCTTTACCAATATGGAAGCTGACGAGCACAGAGGTTAAGGACTGTGTCCATGTTCCCCAGCTGATTATTTCACTGACTTGCCCTCACACTGTTCCAGCCGGGGACTGACCTTCATTAGCGAGCTCGCCATGTCCTAAGAACTAGCAGTGCTGGGCCCTGGGGTGGCATTTCGTGGCTCCTTTGTTATTCCAGTTATCCCTGTTTCATAGGTGAGGAAACTGAGGACCAGGGAGGTGCAGTAAACCGACCTTGGTCCTACAGCTACTAAGTGGTTCCATGGGGCTTTAAGCTCAGGCCTTCTGACACCAGAGTTAGGACACTCGTTCCACTGTGTATCTCTTTCTTTAAAATCCAGATTTAGACAGATGGCCTTTTCAAACCAATTAGTCCAGACCATGTGAGCTTTTATGTCATGTTTTTGGGCCAGGGCCCTGTTGGGAATGGTTGCAGCATGGGCCCATGACCGAGCAGTAAGCACGGACGCTGTCTCGAATTAGACTGGGTCAGCAGTAGCCGGCTTGGGTGTTAGCAGCCATGTAATGTCACACAACGTCAACCCTGAAATACCTTGGGCTGGCTCCAGGGGGATTCAGGGCCAGCCAGACACCGAGTAAGCCATGGAAAATCTGCTATTCACTGCTGTCCCTTCCTGGTAAGCGGGGGTTCAGATTGCTCCGGAATTACCTGGCCGGTTATAACTGCAGGGGGAGGAAGGAGTTAATCCTCCTGGGCCTTTTGCAAGAAGCCCTGTGCTTTGGTTATTAAAAGTCTGCAAAACGTGGGAGGGAATAAATGGGCCCTTCTGGGCGCCTCGTTAAGCAGCAGAAATATTTTTCTCTTGGTCAAGCACAGGTGGGGGTTGGAGGCCTGCCCGCCTGCTCACAGGGTTTAGAGGCCGGAGCCAGGCCTTGGGTCTGTGTGCCACACTCTTCCGTTCATTTAGCGAGACCGCCTTTTCCCTTGCCTCCTGAATCAGGTTTCTGCCCAGAGCCTTGTGCTCACAAAACTTCTGAACTGCCTTTTCCAATTGCCCCAAGTTTTTCTTTCTGCCTCAGTGGCCATTGCCATAAATGAAGCTTTCAAAAAGTCCCAACACACCAAATGAAAACCCAAGTCCCTCCACTCCAGAGAATTAATTGGGATATGTAAATTTCCTCTTCTAAAATCCCCCAGTTTCTTCTTGCAAACGGAGCTCTCTGGACGAGATGTAAACACAATTTTAAATCATTAAAAACAAATGACAGCTCAAAAAACATAAACCGCAAAAGAAAAAAAAAAGATCAATTCTGTTTTGTCAAAATAAAAACTTATGCTCTTTGAGAGACACTATTAAGGAAATGAGATGACAAGCCACGAACAGGGAGAAAATATTTACAAGACAATCCAATTAAGAAATGGTAAAAAAAAAAAGTTATAAATACTTTCCTGAAGAATACATATGAGTGACAAGAAGTCTGTGAAAAGATGCTCAGTATTATTAGTCATCAGGGAAATACTGATGCATACCCACTGGAATGACTGAAATTACAAAGACTGACAAGGTCAACTACTGGTGAGGATCTGGAGTAAGTGAACTTTCACACTCTGCTGGTGGGAAGACAACACAAGATAATTTAAAAAAAATATGATAAAGATGTTTGTTATATTTAGACTAGAGGCCTGGTGCATGAAATTCGTGCATGCGGAGGAGGGGGGTCCCCTCAGCCCAGCCTGCACCCTCTCCAATCTGGGACCTCTCAGGGGATGTCCGACTGCCGGTTTAGGCGCGATCCCAGAGATTGGTACTAAACCGGCAGTTGGACATCCCTCTCACAATCCGGGACCGCTGGCTCCTAACCACTCACCTGCCTGCCGGCCTGATCACCCCCAACTGCCCCCCCCCCCCGCTGGCCTGGTTGCCCCCAACTGCCCCCCTTCCCCGCTCGCCTGGTCACCCCTAACTGCCCCCCTTACCGACCTGGTCACCCCATGCAGCCTGCTGGTCAGTCGTTTGGTCGTCCCTCACTAGTCCCCCTGCCGGCCTGGTAGCCCCATGCAACCTGCTGGTTAGTCTTTTGGTTGTCCCTCACTAACCCCCCCTGCCGGCAGCTGCTGTGTGGTTGTTACTGTTACTGTTCGGTCATCCCGTCTGGTCGTGATGGTCCTGGCTTTTTATATATATTAGGATTAGTCAACTGGACTTGATTGAGATGATCTCCATTTTCACACTACACTCCTAGTATCGTAGCCAGGGATGGAATGCACGCCTTCCTCTGGCCGTGAGATCCAGTCAGTGCTGGCTTTGGCCAGTCAATTCATAGAGCTTCTTCACATCCTGTTGGATTTGGTGCCTGTTGGCCTTGATGTCCATGATGGGCACCAGTGTGACCTTGATCTTCATGGCCAACTTCATGGTCAGGGAACTTGATGATGGCAGATAGTCAAGCCTGTTTCTCCTGGGATGCTCTTCTGAGGTTACTGGTGCTGCCGTCGGAGCCACGTCTTGGACTGCTGGAAGGAGGTGATGTGGATCTTCACGGTTTCGGTGGCTTTGGGCACATTTCAGCACTGTCTTCCTTGTCCCTGAAGCCTTCGCTTTAAATTAGATTTCCTTTAGAAATAGGGCTTCCTTTTTCGCTTTTGGTGCCATCTTCATACAAATCTGGGAAACAGTTTGGCAGTTTCTTGTGAAGTTAAACATATACTTTCTGTGGGACCCATCAATCCCTAGAGAAATGAAAATCTATGCCCACACATACACATGTATGTGAGTGTTTTCAGCAGCTTTACTTGTAACAGCCCCAACCTGGAAACATGATCACTGGTAACTGGATAAACAAATAGCGGCATCTCCACGCATTGGCAGACTACTCAGCAAAGGAAAAAACTATCGATACGTGCGATGACGTGGGTGAGTCCTCAAATCGTTATGCTCCATGAAAGAAACCAGCCTTGAAAGCTGCATCCCTTATGATTCCAAAAGTTTAGTGACGGAAATCAGGTCAGTGGTTGCCAGAGGCTGGGAAAGGAAAAGAGAAGGGGCTGACTGCCAGGAAGCACAAAAAACCTTTCGGGGATGACAGAAATGTTCTATAGCTGTGCTGGTGGGCACATGACTGCATATGCCAAACCTCACGTAACTATCTTTAAAAGGATCAACTTCATAGCATGTACTAGTATGTATATAAAACCTCAATAAAACTGACAAAAAAAGAAGTCATACGAGGCATTTTGAGCCCAGGCTTCGGAATCAGTGGGTTTAAATCCCTGAGTTCCCACATGGCATCTTCGCGACACTGAGCAGATGTTTTGACCTCTCTGTGCGTCCATTCCTACATTTGTGAAATGGAGTGTACTGGTTGGGGCAGGCTAATTGCTTCATGGTTCAAGAAGGTGTTTTTGTTTACATAACAGTCTAAGGTGGTTGCAAGTTGGTGGTGGTTGTGCACCATGTAGTCATTTGAGGATCCTGGCTTCCAGTGTCTTTGTCATCTTAATTATATAGCTTCCAAGGTCACCGTGGGGGTCATTTCAGCCATCCAGCCAACTAGATGTGAAAAGACTGCATGGAGATTTTTAAGGGCCAGGCCTGAGTATTACTTCCATTCATAATACTCTGAAGAGAACTCAGTCACATGGCCACACCCAGCTGCAGGAGAGGCTGGGAAATGTAGTCTAGATGTATGTCCAGGATGAAGGGAAGAACATGGGTCTTGGTGATCAGCAAGCAAATGGGGATAAAAGGATAGGGTACATAGGAGAGTACAATAAGTAGCAACGCAACTGGTATAAATTGCAGTCATAACATCTCAATAATATTATCTCTGGTGAGATGGTGACTCAACTTTGGCCATTCTGACAGCAGTGATGTCCTAGTCTAGGGGATGATGGAGAAACAGGAAGTGGGAACCTGGGTCCCTGAGTGACCATGTGGAGCAGAGCCTCATTGCTGACCTGGACAGCTCACCTTGAGACTGTTTCTTTAAAGAAAAACCAAAAATGTGGACTTCTGTGTTATAGCAGCTCAGTCTTCACCTGACTAATGTGGTCAGACTCTCTCACTTGGCAAACAGCTTGCCACTCTCACCAGCTTTATTGCTTCTGCAATTCTAAGCCAGGCCTTGGCTAAATTAAAAATCATTCTGTATCAGAGGCCTTCAGGGTTGCTCATGGGTGCTCAAAGCTTCTGATTGTGAAAAATAACAAAGGTCCCTTCACTCATTTGGTCAATCAAAGAGCATGGGTACAAATTGTTGATTTTGATCTTTGGAACAAGGAGAACCTTCTCAGGAAAAGGAGCAGGTCTGCTGTGCTAGATCCTGGACGAGGCATTTACAGATACAATCCCAGGTTCAGTCTCCTGAGTCCAACCACAGAACTGCTGTTACTTTACTTTGCAGATGAAGAAATTGTGGTTCAGAGAGATAAAGTCCCTTGGCCAGTCCCCAGTGTGGGCTCAGACCATGGTGGTGTAAAGGCCATGAGCCCTGCACTGGCTGAGACCTTCTGCGGACTCTCGGAGGTGGAACCCTGAGGACACCCGGACTTTCTGAGGACAAATGCCCTGAGCTTCCAAACTGGTAAATCTGATCACGCCTTCCTCTTCTTTCCCACCCTTCAGTGGGCCCTCATTGCCTTCCAGGTAAAACCTCCAAATCTTAATAGCGTGGCAGGCAAGTCTTCAGCCACCTGACCGCTATCTTTTCGTTTCACCTGTCATCACATCCCTTTTGTATTGTTCATGCTCTCTTTGTTCCCTCGGCTCTTGCCCTTGCGGTCCCTTCTTCCTCACCCCTCCCCTTTGCTGACTCCTCCTTCATGTTGCAAGATGCAGACCTCACCTCCTCCAGGAAGCCTGCCCTCCTGACAAGCCCCTTGCTCTTGCCAGGATACACGCTCCTCCTCTGTGCTCCCCTCTCTCGGAGCAGCTGATGAGCCGTGCGGTCCTGTGAACATTATGTAACCCATTGGAGCCTCGGTTTGAGCAGCTAGGAAATGGCTGTGATAATAATCGTACTTAGCAAGGCAGAGGTGTGGGGAGGTGGGAAGGTATCATCTCCGGGGAGCTCTTTGCCTCGTGCCTGGCTCGGAGCAAGTACTCGCTGCACTTCCTCGGCACCCCTCGTGCGTGTAGTTCTCTGTCAGCCTCTGCAGAAAGCCCAGGCAGCACTGTGCCTCCAGCACCTCAGCCGGGGCCCGCGCAGTCCGGGTCAATCAATGCTCGTGCAGTCCGGGTCAATCAATGCTCGTGCAGGGAACAGCACTTAGGAGTGTCTTTGGCTCCTCTCTTTGGGGAAGGCCTAGGTAGACTAATTATGGGAATGACTAATTGATGTAGTGTTTGACCAGCAGCTGTGGTTTGCAGATAGGTCGTGACCTGCCCAAGGCCACACAGACCGTATTTGTCAGAACAAGGACTTTTATCCGCTGTGCACGGAGGTTACCACATCCACCTGATGGGCTGAGGGAGGGAGATCTTTTGTTTTGGTGTGTGTGTAGGGGGGGGGAGGGGAGGGGAGGGGGGGGGCGGGGAGAGGACAAAGAAGGCACCAAGACCCACCCCTTTCTTTCTTTTGTTTGTGGTGGCTCCTGTCTGTGAGCCCCAGGGAGCAAGTTCATGTGCCAATCAGAGCCATACTGGCCCTCATCGCCCCAGCCCTGCGTTCTGATGGACTCTTTATGGCATTCTCTTGCTGATCTGCATAGAAACCCTTCTGGGTGGGAACTAGTTTAAACCCCACTTTACAGATGATGAAACCGAGGTTAAGTTTCCCAACGTGCCCTAGTCACCCTCGGTAAGGAGCAGGGCTGGGAATTCAGGCACAGGCTTTCCAACTCCAGCTCATCCAGCGCTTAGCACATGTTTCCCGGGGACTTCCTGGGAAAGGCATTATGCTAATGCAGGGGTGGGCGATTCCCGGAGGAGGGAACAAAGGAAACCCACACACAGTAATCAGCCAGCGCTGACAGTGAGGCCGCACTTGCTCCGTGCTGGGTGCTATTCTAGAGACAATATATGTATCAGACATCGACTTCTCACAGGAATCCTTTGTGATAGCTACTGGGATTGCTCCCATTTTACAGATTAGGAAACGGAGGTTAATAGCTTGCACAAGGGCACATGGCTTCTAAATCGAAGAGACTGGATTTGAACACAGGGCCATCACACCGTGCTGCTTTGCAGGGTGTAGTGATACCAGAGGTAGCATTCAGAATGGGCTTCGAAAGAGAGAAGACCAAGGGGAGGTGGGTGCAGCTGGGAGAGACACCCAGTGAGCGGGTACCCGGCAAACCTTTCCCGAGTCTAACTCCGTTCATGTGGTAATCCACGATCCACATCTGATACCATCTCTGGGAACGGGCCTGGAACACCCGTGAGAAACTGAGCATGGTAGTTGAGCAATGCAGCGTCACCTCTTAGGGAATGGAAACTTCTAGAAAGGAAGGATCTAGGAGTTTGCAGAGGCAGAGCCACAGGTCTGAGAGTCCCTCCCATTTTCTCCCTCTACCCTAAATTTACCTGCCCCTCTGATCCCTCTCTGCTATCAGGGTCCCTAATTGCAAGTGACAATTTTACGCCCCCCCCCCCCCCCCCCCCCCCCGCCCGCCAATGCCGAGCAATTGTGGCACCATTATCCGCCCCGTTCTTGAAGGGCCAGCTGAGCCTGGGTGGTAGCTGGGCTCTGGGGGCAGACCAAACGGCACTGAAGCTGGTAGCATCATTATGACACTGACTTAGCTCGTCCTGGACTTTCCCGGGATGGAAGGTTCAGAGAGGCAGAGCAAATCTCCCCAGGCCACGCAGTGTGATTAGAGCGTTCTTTTCCTGGTTCTGCTTAACTAATGGAGCTTTAAAATGGGGATAGTGATAACCTTCAGGGAAGGGTTCCCCTCCTTGTTCAACCAATGAAGACATTAGCCCTGCTCCCCACCCAGCCCATTTGTCTTTTCAGATACTATATGAGTCTTTTTTTATGAAATGGTAGGAAATTGGAGGTCAGAGAATCTTCCTTAGAGTATTTCATTAACCCTTATAGGGCCTTGCCTGTAAAAAAAATAAATAATAATAAAAAAAACAACCTCAAGAGATGTTGGTTAACAAAACAGCCCTCCAAAAGTTGTCCTGAGCCAAAGCCAGGGCCAGCATCCCTGGGGCTGTTTTGGCATTTCAGCTGTTATGTCAAAATGCTGCCCTGTGGCTCGAGGGGTCAGCTTTTTGGATAAACCTGTCCTGCAGACCGAGCCTCGCCCAGGGGACTAGGGTGCTAGTCAGCTGGTCCAGAGTGAGACCCCATTTTCCTCCACTCAGCTTGTTGGAAGGGAGCTGAATAACCAGTTAAGTATTCATTGCGACAGGCGCCGGGGCCCAGGTTGAGACAGGAGGCCCCAGATGGCATGGGTATTAAAGCAGCTAATTATGCGATTGCTTCACAGGGAGATGGGAGATAGGAGATAGGATCAGGCCGGGAGTCCCAGTGGGCCCCAGCCCTTGGTGCTGTCTGGGAAAACCTAGGTGCCCCAGCCAGTTCCTGAGGTGGCTGGTCCCTCACACTGCTCCCTGGGATGGCGTGCCCCTCCTGAGCACCTTGGCATGGCTGCAGAGGGAGACACGGGCCCTCCGGGAAGGACGCACTCTGGGGCTCGGAGAACAGGTGCTGACAGATGGCCTGGTAATCTTCAAAAGGTGCACCTCCCAGCTACGGCGGGAAACGCACCCCCTGGAAATAGAGAAAAGGAGCAAAACTGCCGAGGACATGCCCTTGTAGAGTATCTGGTCCCAGAGAAGGGCCAGTCTGTTTTCACTGTTGGTCTTGCCTTGACCTATTGCTGTCTCTGAGGGGATAGAGGTTTAGGATCCATTTCCTGCTCCCCGTGGCTAACATTGGCCACGCGTTTGTTGGAGCTTTTAAAACAAGAAAAAGATAAAACCAAAGATCAGTGCCATCCCCAGAGTTACTGACTTCACTTCACAGTGACTGAGCAACTACACATCAGCAAACACCACCCGGCCCATTTCCCTGCATCTCTGCCCTCCTGGCAGGCACCAGAGCCCAGGGGGTCTCCCATTCAAAGATAGCAGATTCGAGTCATGATCAAACCCAGCTCAAGAGTAAGTCAGGCAGTGAGGCTCCATCATCGAAGCAGAAATGAGCCACACTCTGGAAAGAGTCTTTAAGCACAGCTCCCAGAAAACCAACGGGCAGGTCTCCTATCTATTTTTAAAAACTAGTCTCCTAGTTTTTGTGAACACCGGTGACTTTGGGAAACATCTACTGTGTTTGTGTATGTTAAAATCTTTCCACACAGTCTGGGAAAACACTGAACTTGGTCAGGCTGTCACTTCTTGGGTGGTGCTTTGGGGGGATGGGAGTGAGGGTGAGTTACAGACCAACACGAACTTGGCTTTTCCTCTGTTGCGTGTCAGGAATAAGGATCTGATCCTTTATCCCGCTAAAAGGGCAAACTTTCTCCTTCCCTTGTAAGCTCTTTCCCTTTCCTGCTGTTTGATGAAACAGAATGTGATGCGTTCAGCACTCTTCTTGGTCTACGGAAGGTGCCTAATAGATGCTAGATCCTTCCTGCTTCTCTTCTGGTGCCTTGCTCTCCTCGTTGTCATGACAACATGTCCCCTCTCCCCTGATTGTTTATAAGATGCTGTATTGATTTAGTAACAACCTTTACTTACTTATTTATTGGCAAGCTTGGTGTGGGGAATGGGGGGAAATGTGATTGCAAGGGACACCCTGACTTCCACAGTGTTGGAATTTGAAAACAAAAAGCAAATGTTAGAATGGAGGGAATTCAGTAGCTTATCTGAATGGACTCAGGAGCAACACTGCTCAGAAAAACAGGCACAGGCCGAGGCACGCGGCAGCATGTGACAGAGCTGTCACATGTTATTCGGAGGTGTTTTGGTCTCTTGACTTCAAGGACACACACCTCTTGCTCTCTCTCTCCTTCAGGAAACCCCCCCCCCCAGCTTTATGGAGATACAATTGACATCCAACTTGTGTAAGTTCACGATGGACAATGGGCTGACTCGATACATGGATGTATTGTGAAATGATGACCACAATAAGGTTAGTTAACACACCCTTCACCCCACATCATTACCATTTTTTAAAGGTAAGAACTTTTAAGATCTACTCTCAGCCACTTTCAAGTGTATCATACAGTATTTTGCATTGCATTGTTGCAATACAATACGGTATAGTCACCATGCTGTACACTAGATCCCTAGAACATGTACCTGGAAATTTATGCCCTTTGATTGTGCCCTTTGACCAACATCTCCTCATATCCCCTATGCCCTTGACCCCTGGCAACCACTATCCTCCTCTCAGTTTCTAGGAGTTTGTTTTTTTTAGATTCCACATGTACGTGAGATCATACATATTTGTGTTCTCTGACTTACTTCACTTAGCATAATGCCCTCAGGCTTTATCTGTGTTGCAAACGGCTCCTTTTTGTGTCTGAATAATATTCCATTATATATCTCTCACATCTTCTTTATCCATTCATCTATATATGGACACAAGCCATTTCTACGTCTTTCCTATTATAAATAATGCCGCCATGAACATGGGGGCACAGAGATCTTTTCAGGTTAGTGATTTCATTTCCTTTGAACATATACCCAGAAGTGGAATTGCTGGATCATAGCGTGGTTCTATTTTTAGTTTTTTGAGGCAGCTCCACACTGCTGTCCGCAGTGGCTGCGCCAGTTTACACTCGCACCAGCAGTGTACCAGGGTCCCTTCCCCGCATCCTCAGCAGCACTCGTTAGCTCTTGTCCTTGATGACAGCTTTCTAACAGGCGTGAGGTGACACCTCCTGAGGCTTTGATTTGCATTTCCCTGACGATTCATGAGCACTTTTCCATGCACCTGTCGGCTGTCTGTATGTCTACTTTGGAAAGACGTCTATTCAGATCCTCTGGCCATTTCCTAACTGAATTACTTTTTTTCTTCTTATTGTTATTCACTTGGGCACCGTGGAGGCACCTCAAACAAGAGACATCCAAAACCAAACCCTGGATTTCCCTCCACAAACCCCTTTTTTCCTAATGTTCCCCATCAATGAATGGCACTCCCATTCACCAAGTTGCTCAAGCTCCAAGCCTAAGAACCACGTGGAACTTGTCTCCTCTCACATCCTACAACAAGCATCTGTTAATGCATCTATGAAAGGCCAGGCACAGTGTCCTAAAGTGGTCCAAGGCCTTGGATAGACATGGGGCCCACGGAGGGCCAGGCTGATTTGGGCTCCGATCAGGCCTCTGTCTCTCGGCCTGGGGGCTCACCATTATTGGAAGGCATAGCTTTCAAAGCTGGGTCTGCTCCCCGCGGCACCTTACCTGGCAGCTCAGGTGAATCATTCCTTCTCTCCTGGGATCGCTCCCATACCCTATGCACATGCCCGCGAGGTACTTATCAAGCCTTTGGTGGGGGGACAAGCCTTGCTGTGCCTTAGATTCCTCAGCTGCACTGTGAGGAAGATAAAGTGCACCCCTATATCTCATTGGTCTCTCCTGGGGATGAAATGGGAGAAGTGAGACCTCTTAGTGAAGTAAGAACCTCATTTGACTGCTTGTTAGGAATCATGAATCCTATGGAGACGGGCCAGGATTATCTACTATCTTACTGCAGGGAAAATGATTCCGAGATGTTTAGTGACTTGCCTAAGGTTGCACAGCAAAATATTTTCTCTGAACTTTGACCTATCCCATCCCCAAATAAATCATGGGCAACAGGACTGCTTTCCAGGGTCCTCTCCAGTGATTTTGTCTCCTCCACTGGGATGGGACAGCTCAGGACGCTTGGGCAGTGCGGCTGATGCTCAGGCGGCAGGGCCTTCTCCTGGCCTCACCTCTGATGGCTGGGCCCCCGCCCCCACGCCCTGGGGCTCTTTTCTGAAACTCATAGAAACGGGTCAGGGAAGGTGGTTCTCCTGGATCTCAGATGTTTACTGGGTTGGCTGACTGGTTGCAAAATGAAGGTTGGGAAAGGGGACATGGTGGGCAGAGCCTAGGCTCTCGGGGCAGTGGCTGGACCCCCACAGACCTCGGGCCACAGCCATGTGCCCGGCCAGCCTCGGTGCCAGCTGATCCTTGGGCCCCACCACGTCCGAGGGCAGCAAACATCTAAGTCAGGCGTCCTCAAACTACGGCCCGCAGGGCCACATGCGGGTGTTTTTGCCGTTCTGTTTTTTTTACTTCAAAATAAAATATGTGCAGTGTGCATAGGAATTTGTTCATAGTTTTTTTTTTTTTTTTAAAAACTATAGTCCAGCCCTCCAACTGTCTGAGGGACAGTGAACTGGCCCCCTGTTTAAAAAGTTTGAGGACCCCTGATCTAAGTGCTCTGTCGGGCCCACAGCCCAGGTGGGCGCCAGGCTAGTAGCACGTAGAGCCACACCTGTCAGGGAGTGAGCGCTCAGCACAGGGTGCCCATTGCTTCCACTGAGAACTCTGTGGCTGGTGCTGCTCCTTCAGAACATGGCCCCCTCCACATCACGTCTCCTCCCTGGGACTGGTCCCACCATCCGGGGCTGGAACTGGATCTCTGGACATCCTGGGACGGGCAGGAGGGGCTCTCAGGCCCTAACATAGCTGCCGGCCAAGACTTGACCTCTTCCCTTTGGGCTGGAGCATCTATTGGGCCATTTGATGGTTCTGGACTCTAAACGGAGCCGATATCAGCAGATTCCAGAAACAGATGCAGAAACGGCCCGCAGCAGGAGCGGACCCCTGGAGGCAGCAGGAGGCGGGAGAGGACCCGCTCAGAAGTTAAGAGGCCTGGACACTCTTACGGGTCACCTGACTTAGCGCCTCAGTTTCCTGCAATGGTGGCCACAGTTCTCACGGACTCCCTCTGAGGGGCCCTGGAAAGAATGAAATCAAGGGAAGGGCAGAACTGAGGCTGTAACTCTAAGCTCTGCCTCTTGTTAGCTTCCTAGCTGTGAGCAGGTCACTTGTGGCCTCTCTGAGCCTCAGTGTTCCCTCTGAACAGTGGGAAGTAGCAGTACCAACTGCTGGGGTTGGCGAGGGCGGTGTGCAGACTCTGATGCCAGCAGCGCCCCGGGGAAGGAAGAGGCAAGGCGGGGCTGGGTCCTGAGCTGGGCCTCCGTGTGGACTTTCAGGTGCCACAACCCCACAAAGTGGTTGGTCTTCACGCGGTCTCCATCCAGATTTAAGAGCCTTGTGCTGAGCTTGCAACCTTCCTGCGGAGACTGCCAGCATCAGGAACCCAGGCAGATGTTGTGCAGAAAACCAGAGGACCCGGAGATGGGTTCTGGAGCCAGGCTGCCTGGGTTCGAGTCCCAGCTCTGCCTCTTCCTAGCTGTGTGCCGTTGAGCAAGCCAGTTAACCTCTCTGTACCTTATTCCCTAATCTCTAAATGGGACAATAGCACTGCCCTCCTCAGAGAGCGATTGTGGGGACTGAAATCTGTTCACGTTTCAGAGCACTCCGAGGATCGGTGTGTCCGTGCTTGTAAGTAACACAGGCCCCCGCCCTTCCGAAGGCCCTCTGCTTTTGGCTGCTATCAGGAGGTGTGGGCGGGACTTTAATCTCTCTCATCCTCAAAAGATCAGATGAGAAGGGAAGATGTAGAAATAGCCTGCCTGCTTTGGGCTTCACCTAAACATTCGCAGATATTTGGGGAATATCTGCCTTTTGGCAATAGGTACCCAGAAACCAGAATTGGTCAAACTGGGCCTCCTGTCCCGCCCCCCTGCTCCCCACCTGACCTCTGATAATAAGCAATGATGCCCATCTGTGCAGGCAGGAGCCACTTCCTCCACAGAGCACCAAGCGGGAGGGCCCAGGCCCAGGCCCCAGGCGCCTGAGCACTGGACTCAGAGCCCACAGAGCTGGTTCTGGGTCCCGGTCTAGCTTGGTGCCGGGCAAAGTCCCGAAAGCTCTCTGAACTTCAGTCTGCCCGCTGGTAAAGTGGGGGTTGTCCTGAACACACTGGAGAGTTCAGAACAGTGGATACGGAGGCATCATCTCAGGACACCTGAGAACTGGCCATCGGGAGATTTCTGCACGGCCTGTCCTCAGCGGTGTCCAGACCTTCAGCTCATGGAGTCAGGGCCTCAGAAGAGGCTGACCTCAGGCATTGGGGGTGCAGCCATATCTCCCATCTGTAGTCGGGAGACCTGGCTTGGGGCAGGTCACTCTCCTTCTTTGGGTCCCATGAAAGGAGAGGATGGTGGCAGGAAGCAACACAGTGTGGCGAGGCGTAGACCAGCTAGGAGGCATACGTGACATTCTTTTGCAAACGATAAGGGGCCCGGAAACAGCACTGGCCAGGGGGCTATCATCCTGCCTCTGCAGCAAGCATGCTGAGTGACCTTGGGCAAGTCACTTCTCCTCTCTGAGCTTTGTTTTATTTATCTTTACAGTGAGTGTCTAGGGCTGGATCAGTAGTTCCCAACCGAGTATACATTGGACTCAACTTGAGGGGATGGGTCTAGGTACAGTAGTCGGCAAACTGCAGCTCTCGAGCTGTGGTTTGCCGCTCTGTTGACTAATGAGTTTGCCGACCACTGGGATAGGGGCTTAATAACAAGGAACAACAACAGCCTGTAATTATTGGAATCGAGAGTCTAGTCCAGTGGTCGGCAAACTCATTAGTCAACAGAGCGGCAAACGGCGGCTCGCGAGCTGCATGTGGCTCGCGAGCCGCAGTTTGCCGACCACTGGTAGGAGACACAGACGCCCAACTATCTCATGGAGCTATGGAGGCCGAGTGAGTTACGTGGGAAGCCTCCAGAACGGGGCGTGGCCCACAATGAAGAGCGGCCATCATTTGAGAGCAGGGACTGTGTCTTGTTCACTGCAGACCCCAGTGTTAGATGGCGTCTCCCTAGCAACAGCTGGTTAGGTTGGGCTGAGCAGTAGCCTGTCGATAGCTGGGCCCATATTGCTAGGTCTCCTGCCTTGGTCTTACTTCCCATAAGGCTGGTTGGCTAACCCAGCAGTTCTTCACCCCGTGGCCTCGAGGCCTTGGAAGACCTGGTGCAATCATGAATGAGCTAAGTGTTATCTGATCGTAAGCCAGAGGGCCTGTTTTCATTTTCAAAACTCCGTGTGTCAGTGACTCTAATGCAATGTCCAGCAATGTCTTGAGCAAGTGACCGGCAGGGGACATAGGATGCTGTTTACTCAAGATAGCCCCATCACGCAAAAGCAGCTTGCCTAACTGGGTTTGTAAGCGATGGTTACGAGACCACCATTGCAACAGGGATTGCCTTGGGTGATGGTCCCAGGAAGAGCTGGTGCCCCCAGGCCAAGTTGGGGGCCATCTCCCTCTTTGTGAAACCCTTGGGACCCTGGGTCTCTGGTAAAGAACAGGGAAAAGCCTAGTTGTGGACAGAGGGGTCCTTTAAGGATGGGTGTCCTGGGAAGAAGGCTTTATGCTACCCTAGGAGGACACAGCCTCTGCATCAGAGGAGGCTGGCGGGATTGCTGAGGGCTCATGGAAGCTGACGATGATGTGGTTTGGTTCAAAGGCCAGTTGCTGAGCAAGAACATGGGGACTTGGGCTCTTGAAAGAGTTGGTCTGGGTAATGGGTCTATGGGATTGGGTGGCGTCACTCTTTCTCTAGCACCAAAACTGTGGTGAGTGGGTGGCTGCATGCCCTGCCTACCTTCAGGGCTGGTCCTTATGCATGTCTGATTAAGGTCAAACTATTAAATCCTTCATTCTTTCTACATTTGTGGCTAGAATCTGAGTTACAACCACCATCACCACTCCCCACCCTCATCTGAACAGCTCTGTAATATTTAAAAGCACTTTCACGTGCTCTCAATTAATCCTCACAATAACCTCAAGAGATGTATTATTATACCCATTTTACAGCTGGGGAAATTGAGGCGCACAGAAGTGAAATATCTGGTACAAGGTTCGAAGTCAGTGTGTCCCATAGAAATGTAAAGTGGGTCAGAAATGGGAGCTGCATCCTAATTTGATTCTGGTAGTCTCATAAGAAAAAGTAAAGATAAACAGATGCCATTAACGTTAATAATACATTTTCACCCAACATATCCAAAATAGAATCATTTCAACATGCAATCAATATATAACTTACTGTGCCATTTTACATTCGTTTTTCCCATATTGGGTCTTTGGAACCTGGTGTGTTTGACTTACAGCACTTCTCAGCTTGGGTTTGTCCCATTTTGAGTGCTTCATAGGCAAGTGCGACCAGTGGCTGCTGGGTGGCTGGCCGCATTCTAGAACTTCCGCCTCTCTGGGCTTTCTCCTTCCCCACAGCTTCCCTGCCCTCCCATAATTTGCTCCCTATTTTCCCCATTTCCAAATGGAGGTGCTCAAGCCAAGGCATTTCCAAGGCCCTTTCCAGCCCGGAAGTGTTCTGATTCCAGAACAAACCAGAGTTCTGCCCAGGCCTCTCTTAGACCCATGACACTGAGGGTCCGTGAGAAAGAACCCCCCAAATCACACCCCTCCATGGCCTGCAGGGGTACACAGTGACAAATCCACAGACATAGGGACAAACAGATGTACAGACACATAGACAGGAGGACCCCAGATTCCCAGACACAGGTACATGGCACACAGGTACAATGGCAAACACAGGGCCCCTGGGAGGGGCGGTCAAGGGAGATTGGAGGAACGGGTGGTTCTGAGTGTGTTCTGCACACAAAACCCAGATGTCACATGGCCATTCTGCTCCTTAAGATCTGGATGAAATTGTCATGGACACCCCCAAACCCAAATATCAACCCATCTCCATTTTTTCCATATATATATATATATATATATATATATATATATATATATACTAGTATATATACTAGAGGCCCGGTGCATGAAATTCGTGCACGGGTAGGGTCCCTAGACCTGGCCAGTGATCAGGGCCGATTGAGGCCTTCCTTTGTTCCACACCACCCCGTGGTGGTCAGCACATGTCATAGTGAGCAATAGAACTCCCGGTCTCCTGGTCAAACTCCCAAGGGGACATTTTGCATATTAGCCTTTTATGACATGTGTGTGTGTGTGTGTGTGTGTGTGTGTGTGTGCGCATACACAGGTCACTTTAAAAATATATATATATCTTTATTGATTTCAGAGAGAGAGAGAGAGAGAGAGAAACATCAATGATAAGAGAGAATCATTGATTGGCTGCCTCCTGCACACCCCCTACTGGGGATAGAGCCCAAAACCTGCACATGTGCCCTTACCAGGAATCTAACTGTGACCTCTTGGTTCATGGGTCGACGCTCAACCACTGAGTCACACCGGCCGGGCATACACAGGTCACTTTCTACATGTGGATAGTGGCTCACCACCTGAGAACATTTCCGACCACGGGCTGTGTCCGGCAAAGTTTGACAGCCACCATCAAGAGGTTCTCATGGCCCCGACCCAGCCACCCTCCAGTACCATCTCCCCGTTCACTTTGGATTCTGCTTCTGTTTCTCCAACTTCTAAATGCTGTTTTCTTTCCTCAGAACCAACCATGCAACCCCCACTTGACTGGCCTTTCGGTTTACAAATCCCCTTTACCTTTGCCCATGGGAATACAAAGCTCTCCCACGACTTGGTTACTTCCAGGTGAGCCTGGGTCCTGCACGGCATCACCCCGAGCATGTGCACCCCAAACCCCCAGCTACCTGAAACTAGGAGATACTCCTGCAGATCCTATGGGGCTCATGGGAGAGCCTCGTCTTCTCCCCTCATTGCTGCTCCTCCCAAACCTCCTCCTTCTGGAGGCAGAGCACCTCCCTCCTGCTCACCCTGCCTCCCAGATACCCATCAAGGTGTTGATGGTCCCCCCTCTCCTCACCCCTAAACAAAAGCAGTCTCTCCTTTGGAGGAATCCTGGTGGCAGCTCTTTTTTAATATATATACTGTATATATATATTTCCTGGGGATCGAGCCTGCAACCCAGGCATGTGCCCTTGACCTGAATCGAATCAGGGACCCTTCAGTCCCCAGGCCAGCACTCTATCCACTGAGGCAAACTGGCTAGGGCCTTTTCTATCTTTAATCCCTGGGTTCAGGTACTAAAAGGGCAAGAGCCTGTAACCTGGGGTCCCCAAGTCCTCAGCAATTTGCTTATCTCAGCTTCCGGGAGGGTGAGGCAGCTGCCTCCTGGGGAAGTGAGTCCTTTCTGCTGCCTAATGCCTGTCCCCTCTCACTACCGACATGCCCATGCGCACCGGCTGTCTGCTGAGTGTTCCATGTAATCTCACTGAATTTTCAGAACGGTCTTATGAGGTTGGTACTGTTATTACTGGATTTTACAAAAGATGTACAGAGACAGGAAGGTTGGTGAGCTGCCCAAGATCATGCCACTCGGGAGGGTGCCCTGGTTCTGTCCTGGTCTCCGTCTTCCTCTTCGGGGCTTCCTGGCCTGGGTCCGTGCCCGTGGACAGAGCTGTGGGTGGGGCAACAAGATTGCTCTGTAGTTGAGGATCTGGGTCTGGAGGGATGGGGTGAGTGGTGGTGAGACGCCGTGGTCAGGCAGGGCTGGCACCGGCCTCCTGCTATCATTCCTCCACCCCCCATATCAGTGTGCGAGCCTGGCCCAGCCCTGCAGAGCCCTCGGTGACTCCCAGTATTGCTCCCCTGCATAGAGGGATGCTCCCGGGTGTCTCTTTTGGCCCCTGGAGGCATTGCCTAACACCATGTTTGTCAAAAGATCAACATAGGCCTGTGTTTTGAAATAAAGTTCTTAAAGAGAAGGCAAAAAGTTTTGTCTTGCTTTGTTTTGCTTTTCACAGAACAGAATTCTTCTGCCCAACGGGAGGGGTGTGACCTCAGGTAGATGGAGGAATCTGTTCTAACTCTGATCCAACGCTCATTGGCCTTTGGGAAAAGTCAGTTCTCTCCCCCAGTGATGCATGATGGTGGAGGCAGTGATGGCGGAGGCAGTGATGGCGGAGGCAGTGTCTGGAGCTTGGGGAGGGGGAGGTGAAGGAGGAGGTGATTGCTTCAGGCTGAATAGCGGGGTCGGTGTGGTGTTTGGCCCCTTTCTGGGCAGCCAGAGGCCCGCCTGAGCTTGGGGAGGTGCTGGAGGGGGTGAGGTGTGGGAGTGGGGAGCTGAAGAAGGCGTGGGTGTGCCCGGCTGGCATGGCTCAGTGGTTGAGCATTGACTTATGAACCAGGAGGTCACAATTTGACTCCTGGTCAGGGCACATGCCCGGGTTGTGGGCTTGATCCCCAGTGGGGGGTGAGCAGGAGGCAGGCGATCAATGATTCTCTCTCATCACTGATGTTTCTCTCTCTCTCCCTTCCTCTCTGAAGTCAATAAAAATATGTTAAAAAAAGGAGTGGGTGTCAAGATAGGGTGTCGGGCACTTTCCTCGTGGTCCCTTCCTACAACCCTACAAGGTGAGTGTCATCAACCCCCTTGTAAGCACCGGGAAGCTGAACCTCAAGAGAGGGAGTTAGTTGCCCAGATGCCCCAGTTTGGTGTGTGTGTGTGTGTGTGTGTGTGTGTGTGTGTGTGTACGCAGGGGTTGGCGATGGAGAATCAGCAGCGCTGGGGCCCCCTGTGTGGGTGGGTGTGGGAGACGTGAGCGTGAGGTGGGCTCCCAGCTTCTTAGTAATAGGGCCATGGAGAGCCTGAAGGGCCCGGGGTGATGAAATCTGTGTGACTCACTTCTGCCTGGCCCACCGGCGTTTCCACCAGAAGCTCAAGCAGCCCTGGCTGGGGCGGGAGGGGGCGGGGGCGGGGGCAGTGCAGGGGGAGGGGGCTTGCTCAAAGTATCTTTCCAGGGCTGGTCTATTGTCCTTGAGCCTTTGCACGTATCATTCCCTCCTCAGGTGGCCTTCCTTCCTCCCCACTGAGGCCTGCTTTCACAAATGTGGCGCTGACCTTGCATCCTTCAGGTAGCCTTCCCTGATGGACTCCGCTCACCACACACACTTTCTACCCAGCACTTAGAGGGCTTATGCAGGTGTGTCCATTGTTCCGCAATATGAGCGTGAGGAGGATCAGGGCACATGAATAAAGGGGACTGCGCTTCACTCTACAAAAGATCCAGTACCTGCCTTGGTGAAATGTCAACCACGAATGACATTTAGCAAATGATAGGATGGGTGGAAATTAGATTTGTGCCCAGACCATCATTAAGACCTAAGATGAACGGCCCTTGTGTGTTCATATTCAACCATTTACATGTTTTTAAAAACATGTTAAATTCACTTTCCTCCCCCCCTTTCTACGTTTGATGGGAAAAACAACATAAAAATAACATTGAAGGTTTCTTTTTTTGGAAAAAAGAGCGGGGGAAAACCCTTTCTACCCATAAGGCCTCTGACTTTTGAACATTCCGGTCTCCGTTCACATGCATGCCGACTTAAATAGCTGCAATCGTGGAACGTGGGCTGCTGGGCTGGGAGCTTCCTGAAAGGAAGCCGAGCCGCCATCCACCGGGCAGCCCGCAGACTGCCAGCCAGTGGCAGGCCCGGCACACGTCATTGTGACGACGATCACCAGGCCCACCAGCTCCGGGTGGCGAGGGACCACTGCCTGCATTCGGCAGGCAGCAGGCACGTGCCCCTTGATCCTCTCCACAATCTGGCAGGGTAGGTGCTGTTCCCAGGAAGCCCAGTGGGTGATCTGCCATATTCCAGGCTTAGGAAGTGGCCGAGCGGGGATTTGAACCTGGTGCCTCTGAGCTTGGAGCCCATATTCCTCCCATGGCGGAGGAATCCTTAGCCTCCGCATGTTCACGTTTTGGGCTGGATAGTCTTTGCTGGGGACGGAGGGTGCTGTCCTGTGCATTGTGGGATGTTGAGTAGCAACCCCTCCCCACGTTTGTTGTGACAAAAAAACAAGTCTTGCCCAGCCGGCGTGGCTCAGTGACTGAGCGTCGACCTATGAACCAGGAGGTCACAGTTTGCTTCCCGGTCAAGGGCACATGCCCAGGTTGCAGGCTCGATCCCCAGAGTGGGGCGTGTAGGAGGCAGCCGATCCATGATTCTCTCTCATCATTGATGTTTCTATCGCTCTCTCCCTTTCCCTTCCTCTCTGAAATCAATAAAAATATATTTAAAGCAAACAAACAAAAATACACAAAAAACAAGTCTCCAGATCTTGGCAAATAAATACCCAGAGTTGAGAACCACTGCAAAATGCCTCGAAGAACAGCAGGCTGTGCTGCCGGGTCTCGGGTGTCCTTCCCAGTGTCTAGGGCTGCACAGGAGTCCGTGCCAATCCGTGCGGTTGCCTGCCAGGGCCCTTGCTGTGCGGCTCTGTGGTTGGTCCAGAGGAGGCCCAGGCTGTGTAAGAGGCGCTGAAACGAGGATTCCTGTCCAGTCCCTGCCGTCCTGCCGGCCTGGCTCAGCATCTGCTGGCCCCTCCGCCCCGCGGAGAGGCAGGGCCTGGGTAATGGAAGCCACAGATAAAGCTTAAACCTGCCTTTCCTCCAAGATACGACTTTTTCTCACCCAGCTTTGCCGGGGACTTGCTTGCTTATTTCTTTCTTTATTATTTTTGTTAATCCTCACCCGAGGACATATTTTCCCATTGATTTTTAGAGAGAATGGAAGGGAGAGGGGAAAAAGAGAGACAGAGAGAGAGAGAGAGAGAGAGGTGTGAGAGAGAAACATCAATTGGTTGCCTCCCACATGCACCCCCACTGGGACGGGGGATCAAACCTGCAACGCCGGTACGTGGCCTTGATTGGGAATTGAACCTGCGACCCTTTGGTGTGCGGGCCGGCGCTCTAACCACTGGGCACACCAGCCAGGGCTGGACTTGCTTATTTATTCACTCAACAAACATATTAAGCACTTAGGATGTGCAAGCCCTATTTGAAGAACTTAGGTTTGGAGCATCAGAAACGAGGCAGTATGATGCAGTACAGTGATTCTCAAAGTCTGGCTCGGGACCTTCTCCGAGGCTCTGTGGGATTCTAGAATTTTCTTCCTATACTTCTAACCAAACAGCATATTGCACCATACTGAACACAGCAGCAGAGACTTGGAAACCCAACTCTCTTAAGCCCAACATTAAGGAAGTTTGCAAAATGTAAAACGGTGCCTCCCTTCTCACGAATTTCTATTTTGATCTGGAAAATAAGGTTATTTTTCATTAAAAGGTATTACTGATGTCAATATGAAATGGGTTTGTTATTGTTGAGTGAATCCGCAGGGGTAAAGTTTTCCCGATTTTTATTTTCTAATACAGCAAATACACGAACGAGCGCTCGCTGCGGGCCTCTAGAATGGTTGAGAGTGTGAAGAGCACCTGAGACCAAAGTTTGAGAACTGCTCTGTGGTGGGCAGAGCCCGGGGCGTAGGGGCTGACCAGCTTGGATTAACTGGCTGGGAACCCTAGGCAAACTCCTTAACTTTTCTGAGCCTCAGTTTTCTCACCTGTGTAATGGGAGCCTAATGGCCCCTCCCGAGGGGGACCGTGAGAATTTCAGCTCACTTGCTGGAACCCGGGTTCTGTCGGAGGTGCTGCTGGTTCTGGACAGTAGGGGTGGCTTCAAGGGGGAGGTGCTGAGTGGAACATTGCCAGGAGGAAGGGTGGGGGGGGTTACTAGCCTCCTCCGCAAGGTAAATATGTGAGGATTGGGAAAGTTGGTCAAAGGAAAGGAATTCAGTTTGTGAAATCGCTTCAAAGGGGAATAGGAGGCAGCCAGTTTTGCCTTTGATTATTTTGATTGTAACCTTTTCAGTTTTGTAAACCTCTGCTTACTGTCTTCTCTCTCTTTTTAATGGGCAAAGAGGCCTTCTCGGGGTGCAGATGAGCCATGCCTTGCTGGGGTCACTCGGGGGAGATGGCAGCCCTGTCTGCGGGGCACATAGGCCTGGGAGTGTCTTTGGAGAAGTCCAGAGGCCCAGCTGTGGCTCCAGCTGCAGGGGGTGCAGGCATCAGTCCTGACGGGGCGCACCCCCAGGCACGCCATCCCTGTCCCCGGGCGGCCGGATGCCTGTTCCTCAGTCTGTGGGTCCAGGACTGAATTCCCCCACGTGAGGTTTCTCGTTTGGGGTGGGGTTCTTGTTTACCGGAAAACTCTTACCAAACTGTAAGCACCAGAACAACTTGTCGGCACTGCTGCCTCATGGTGGCCTTGTGTATTTGATAACAGAAAGCAGGGCCTTGGACCATGGGATGGAGGACAGAGAAGCTGTGAAGGTCACGGGCCCCAGTGAGTTTCCGGCCTCGGAGTCCTTGGGCCATCCCTGGTCCCAGGACCCCTTCTGACCCGGAGCTGACGGATCTCAGACCTCTAAGTCTCAGCAGCAGGGACTTAGCATCCATTCTCCCTGCCCCTCAGCTCCTTTTTGCCTTATTTGCCTCAATTCTGGCTTCAGGTGTCAACAGGTAAATGAATGAAAGCCGTTACTGGTTCTCAGCTCTTCATGGGCGAGCCTTCCCTCCACCCGCCAGGTTTCTTCAGTAGGGTGTGGGGGTGGGGTGGGGGGAGGTGGGCTCTCCCTCCTCTATAGTCAGGGCCCACACTGACAGCCTTCTGGCCCTGCCCGCTCAGATCACAGGCACCTCACCCCAGGTGGCTAGAGGCAGCCGGTTGGGAGTGGTTTGGGTTTTTCACAATGACAGTTTCCTGAAAGTCACCCCGACTCTGGGCTGAGGATGGCCGGGTCCAGGCCGAGGGGAGAAACATAGAAAGAGGAAGGCACTCCTGTTAGAAAGCAGAGGGCTGGAGGTGGGGCTGAGGGGAGCCGTGCCCGGCCCGGAACCGAAGGGACTGGGGGGGGGGCCTAGCCTCCTGCTCTCCCGGGCCGAGGGGCTGGCATGAGCTCCCATGGCGGGGTTGCTCCGACAGCCCTCTCCCCTGTCCCTCCGCTGGTCCCATCCCGTTTGGGGCACTGCCCTCCATCCAACTTGACTGAGGCCACAGCTCTCTCAGTGACCCTCCTGGCCCTTAGACCCCAGACTGGCTGCTTTTGAATCTGCTTTAAAACAAAAAAGGAAGGAAGCGGAGGGCTTCCCTCTCCGAGAGGCCACCACCCAGGGAGGCTGAGCCACACGTGGTGGCGGTGGCTCCTGCCAGGTCCCCTGTAGCTCCAGGAATGAGGAACCTTCCTGACTATGCAAGACCCCTCCCCTGCCCCTTCCCCGGCCCATCCCCGGCCGCCCAAGGCTCTTTCCCTGGGGGGATATTAAACATAACCAGCTTGGCAGCGGACAGACACCAGCCACACCCCTCCCCAAGGTGACCCAACCGGCTGACAATGCCCTGCCCTCAGGACCCGGTTTCTGCCCACTCACTCCCCTCCTGCAGCTGCGGTTAGCTCTGGGGTCCTGAGCAGGCGTGGCCTCGGTCTCCGAACCTGTCAAACGGAGGTGTGACGCTGACATCCGCTCTTCAGTGGCGATGTGACAGCTGGGCCATGTGGAGAGCTGCTCTCGCAGCGGCTGGCACGTCACCGCTCACGGTTCCTGCGGCCCCAGGGCCCGCCTTGCCTGGGACAGCCTTGTTTGAGCCTGATGTCCTTTCCTGAATAGCACCCGTTACACGCGCAGACGTGTCCTGGTTTGGACAATCAGGGCCGGGGTCACTGTTCCCTCTCTTAGTTGCCACAGTCCCTCTTCCCTGGGCCCATGGCAGCCTGTGTCGAGGGAAGAACACGGGGTTTGTTCTGGGTCCTTGTCCCGGCTCTGCCGCCAGGCACAGTGTGGCTCTGGACAGGTTGGCTCCCCGAGCTTCCGTTTCCCCAGCCGGGTGGGTACTGTCACCTGAGGTTGTTCTGGTCTGTGCCCCCACGGCCCAGCTCACAGCAGGCGCTTAGCTGGGTGGTGACTGACTAAAGCAGCATTGGCTGTGGCCACCCCTGTCCCTGCCTCACACTCACTGGGTTCCTGATCCCCGAGTCAGGGCCGCATGTGCCTACGGTCGGCACCCCCGAGGCCCCTCCCAGTCACTCCCACGCCACCCACCCCAGGGGCAGGCCCAGGCCCCAGCTCCATCCCTGCTGCTCCCACCCCTTTCCCTGGCTTCTCTGAGTACCTGTTTCTTGTGCCTCAAGCTGAGAGATTGGGCAAGATGGGCAGGTGGCCAAGTCCAGCTGGGTTTGGCCTCAGGGGCCGTGCACTGTCATGGGCTCGTGGGACACCAAGACCTCGTAGGGATTCTGGCTCTGCTTCCAGGTAATGGTGTGACCTCAGCAAGTCGCTTAACCTCTCCAGGCCACCATTTTCCCAAGTGGACAAGGGAGACATCTTCAGCACCATCGAGAGGAGTCCGTGAGCGGCTGTGCTAGGGGTTCGCAGTGCTTGGGGGTCAAGCAAGCCCGCAATCAACAGCCAGGCGATGCTTGTGGCAGGGACGCATCTTTCTCTGCTCCCTCCTCCTCCTGACAGGCCCCCAGGAAGGAGCTGAGAACAGAGGGGTGGCCCGTGGCCTAAGCAAGATGCAGTTTTACTGAGAGGAGAAGGTTCAGCGAACCACTGTCACTGAAAGTGTCAGACATGGACATGAACTTGGCCTAGACCCTCACATCATATGCCTATTCCTTAGGGAGGAAACAGGAGCGTCCAGGCATCATACATCTCTGAGCATCTACTAGGTGCTGGCGTACACACACACACCCCACACACACACATACACACATAACACACACACATACCACACACCACACACATACACCAGACACCACACATACATATATACCACACACACAAATCACACACCACACACATACAAACCATACATGCACACCACACACCACACACCACACACACACACACACACACCACACACCACACACCACACATACATAAACACCACACACACAAATCACACACGCACACCACACACCACACACACACACACACACACACATACACATACACACCACACACAAACCACACACGCACACCACACACACACACACACCATACACACACAAACCACACACGCACACCACACACCACACACCACACACACACACACACACACACACACACACACCACACACCACACATACATATACACCACACACACAAACCACACACGCACACCACACACCACACACACACACACACACACACACACCACACATACATATACACCACACACACAAACCACACACGCACACCACACACACACAACACACACACACGCACACACACACACACACACACACACACACACACACCACACACCACACATACATATACACCACACACACAAACCACACACGCACACCACACACACACACACACCACACACCACACACACACAAACACACACACACACCACACACACTCACACACCATACACACACACACACACCACACACCACACACCATACACACCACACATACACACACACACACACACTCACACACACACACACACACACACACACCACACACACACACACACATGCACACACACACGATTCCTTTACCTTTGCCTTGACTCCGAGGCCTGAGGACAGTCAGTCCCCCTCAGGATAAAGCCTGGAGAGCTGCCTGGTCTAACCTATTCCCAGCAGAGGGGAGGCTTGAACCCAGGTGTGCCTGTCACCTGCGGGGAATACCTTGCACTCCCGGCCCCACCTGGGGGCCCCAGGCGTTCAGGCCATCCCTCTCTGCCACAGACGCGCTTGCCTCTAGGGACTGCCTCAGTTTCCTCTCTCCCCGGCACCCAGGCTGCCTCCCACCTGGTTCTCAGGGATGCTTTGAAGATGGAAAGAGTGTGTTTTCCCAGAGCTCCCGGGCCTGCTGGGGCCTCCCCAGGGCAGCGTGTTATTAGCGGGAGTACAATGACAGCAGCAACACAGCCGTAATGAACGCCCTCCAAGCATCCTGCCGCGGAGGCCGGGGCAGGCGCCATTTGCCCCGTTGGAGAGATGGGAAAGCCGGGCCAGGATTATCATTGGTGACCTGCCCCTGGCGCCACGATGAGTCAGTGGAGGCCTAAGGCAGCCTTCCTGTCCCTCTGTTCGTCTTCCCTCCTGAAGGAGGGTGAGAAAGAAGAATTGAACCCCTGGGACCCTCTGGCCTTTCCTGGGAGAGGGAAGGGGTACAGCCACACCTGCTGGCTCTAGCCTGGAAGAACCTGGCATAGGCTGGGGACAGTCAGAGGATGGGGGACTCCAAGGCCCCCTTCCTCACTGGACATGAGCCCCACGTGGCATTCCTGGAACACTGTCCCCCAACTTCCTTCAGCTGTTACTTTGAGGCTAGAACCATGGCTGTGGTGGTAGTGGTGGTGGTGTAGGTGCTGGTGGTGGTGTGTATCCTGGTTCTTCTGGCCTAAAAGAGAAGCTGGCGTAAAGGAGGGGCTGAGAGGGAGGGCGCCTTTCATGGGCCGCATACTATCCATGCAGATCTCCATCTCATCTTCACTCTGCCAGTGAAGAAACGAGGGCCCAGAGAGGGAGTAACTCAGACAGACTTGCACAGCAGGTGAGAAGCAAAGCTGGGATTCCAACCCAGGCTCATCTGGCTGCAAAGCTACTGTTTTGGAAGCCGTCCACCCTGACTCCTCAGCATTTCTTTGGGAAGGTGGGGTCTACACAGGGTCAGTTTCATGGGTGTGACGGGGGAATGCCCAGGGCCCTCACTCAGAGGGGCCCTGCCCTTGGTTCCGTCGGCTCTGCTGCCACTATTTTTAAATTCTTATTAATCTTTGAACAAGGGTCCTGCATTTTCATTTCACGAGGAGCCCCAAAAATCATGTGGCTCCTTCTGGGTCTATGCACAAAAGTCTGTGGGACCAGATGCCTCACACTTACAGAGGGCCTTGTTCCAGCTGCTGCTGCTCATGTCCCACCTGCACCGTGAGCCCGGGGCAGATGGCCAGGTCTCACTAGCACCGTATTCACGGCCCCTGGGCCACGAGCTTGGTGAGGACCTCTTGTGGGAGGAAGGACTTGGATGGAGATAGAACTTGGGGTTCAGACTGGGGGGATCTGGTACCTGGTAGAGCTTTAGAATGACTGACAGGTACTAGAGACCCAAGAAAGGGGCCACAGGAGTCCTCTGGGCTGCCATAGGTTGATGGCGGGCACTACCCCAGCTATTAGTCTATGTCAGCGATTCTCAACCTTTTTCATCTCATGACACACATAAACCAATTACTAAAATTCTCAGACACATCAAAAAATATATATTTTGCCAATCTGACAAAAAATAGGTATAATTTTGATTAATTTACAAAAAATAATTACCTATCCCCCCCTTTTTTTTTTGCTCCAAAATGACCTTTAAAAAAATTAGATGCCTATACTTTTTTATTTTTAATTTTTTAATTTTATTTTTTTAAATTTCTTTATTGATTATGGTATCACATAATTGTCCTCATCCCCCCATTCCCATCCCAAACCCCTCCCCACATATGCCCCCACCCCCCTGTTGTCCATGACCACTGGTTAGGCATATATGCATGCATACAAGTCTTTTGGTTGATCTCTCCCCCTTTCCCCCCTCCCTCCCCTACCTTCCCTCTGAGATTTGACAGTCTGATCGATGCTTCCCTGTCTCCGGGTCTGTTTTTGTTCATCAGTTTATGTTGTTCATGATTTCCCCTAGATGAGTGAGGTCATGTGATACTAGAAATAAAGACACTTATAAGAACCGAAAATGAGACAAGCCATAATGGTTATGCTGAGAGGCACATGAATCAGTCTGTAGTGAGTTTCTTTCTGGGCCAACAGTTCTTTTGAGTCCCAATTTCAATGTCAAACAGTTCCTTTTGTGTACATGTCAGCAATGATATTTCAGTTCTGGATGGTGGACAAATGGTGATGATGCAGGTCCGACTGTCTCTGGTTTGGTCCTGGTAGATGCCTATACTTTTATATAAGGATTTCTGGTAACAAGAATTAACCAATCAGACGCAACCTAATTACGTGAATGACCAATAAGACGCAACTCTATTATGACCTACGTGTTTATGGTTTAAGACAGGGTGTTCACACTGGACGGCTGGTGTTGTGTTGGCTGCTGTCATTTATTTATTTGACAATCTAAGGGAAAAGGGGTCAGTGCCCCTGACTAAATAGTCAGGTATTGCATGTTTTACAAATACTTGCGGCACACCGTTGAAAATCGCTGGTCTAGAAAGTTGCTGAGGAATTGTTGACATATACAATCGTTACTTTTTGCTGGTTGGAACTGGATGGGAGGCCTGACCAGTTTTTTCTTTCATATAAACACCTGGATTACTTTCAAAGTCATCGCCAGGGAGACTGTGGACTTATTCCATCGATATCACTGTAGCTAGAAGATGCTTTGGCGCCCCAAGCACATCCCCATGGACTGTCTGGGTTTAGCTGCACCTGTGGGTGAGGGACGGCTCCTTGTGAGTTCTGGTTCCTGCTCACATCCTCCCCCCTCAAGCAGTGGACACAGGACTCCCTGATTTTCTGCCTCAGGCCCAGTGGCAGGAACCCACAGCCTGGTTGAAGGGTTGCCCCGAAGTCAGAGGTCCCCGAAGAATCTAGCTCCGGTGCCTACAGGGCAACTTCAAACACACAGTTATACTGACTTTCCCTCCTCCTCTGATTCATCCTCCCCGCCTTCCCTTACTGCTTCCTGGGGTCACTCCTACTAAACTGTGTGAACCCTAGTCCTTGTCGTAGGCTCTGCTTTTTGGGTCTGAAATAGGAGGCATCCCTATGGCATCACCAATCCCTTTTCTGGGCTGACTTTCAGAAGCTGAGGCCTGAGCTTTTGTATCTTTTCAAACAGGGCAAACCTTTTGTTTTCGAGAAGGTGGAGATTTCTGGCAACAGCCGGACAGGATCCAGACCAAAGCCTGGTCCGGGTGGGCAGGGATAAATCACACTCGGTGTGGAATGGCAGCTGGGGAGGGGCTGGCCTTTGCCAAGACTCAGCTTCAGTCTGATCTTGATTGTGTCCTTAGCTGTGTGATCTTGGACCAGTGACTTGGCTTCTCTGGGCCCAGGGGCTTCAGGTACTAAGGCTTCAGAGCTTCATTTGTAAGAGGAAGGACAGTAGCACCTGGCTCCCAGATTTGCTGTGAGGATTGAGCATATTTGTGAAATCATTTGGGATTATAAACAGCTATGCAGACATACACGAGTTATGATTGGTTGAAAACAAGATGGTGGCTGCCAAGTAAGAGGTGGGAGTCGGTAAATTGTGAAGGCTCAGTCCCCACCGGATTCTGAACACGTTTGATCAGCAGGAGCATCTTTGGAAGGGCCTTGCCAAGAGGCTATTGGGCTGGGACAACTGTCTTCTGGCTGTGGTCACCCTGGGATGCTGCTTACGAAGCACCCTTGGTCCTCCATGGATGTGCCTGAGATACTGTGTGTGCAGACAAATGGTCTGGGTTCCAAACTTGTTTTGTGGGCACCCACACGCTAGTCCTTGAAGAGAAACACGTGACCCCATGACTTGGCAGACAGTTGAGGCACTGCCCTGGTGGGTGCAGGCCCAGGGAGCTGGTGTTGGGGTGAATGCTGTGCTGGGGTCATCCATCTATTCGACAAAATATTTATTGGACAATTGCTGTGTGTCAGTACTGTGTTCGTGCTGGGAGTACAGCAGGAAGCCCCGGTCCTTCTGAGATCCCAGTCTAATGGGGGAAAAGATGATAAAACAATACAGATATAAGGTCAAGTTGTGTCATGAAAAAAATAAATAAATAAAGGAAGGTGAGAAAATGGAGTCACAAAGTGCTGCTATCTTAGAAAAATGCCCAAGGAAGGTAGTTTGAGGAGGTGACATTAGAGCAGAGAGTGAATCATGAGGGATTTGGGATAAAGGCAAAGGTAAGAGTCGGTGCAGAGGTGGGAGAAAGAAGAGAGAGGAGAGGAGAGAGGAGAGAGGGAAGGAGAGAGAGGAGGAGGGGGGAAAGAGAGGAGGCAAAGATAGAGAATTCAGGAGCTCATGAGGTAAAGAGGTGGCCAGATGGTGCGTGGGTCCGTAGGCCAAGGTCAGGTTTAAGACCAATCTTTGCCACTAGCTGCCGTGTGACCTTGAATATGTCCCTTTTCCTCACGTGCAAAGTGAAGGGTAGGACTTGGTAAGTAGTTTTCAACTCTAAAATGTCTGCTTGTGAGAAACACCAATGCCCAGGCCGCACTCCATCAGCACCTCTAGCGAGGGGGCCTCAGCATCATGTTCATGACATGCCCTGCAGCCCAGGGGGCTCTGCCAGCAGCTGGAGTCCAAAAACCCTGGACCAGAAGGTCTTCAGGGCCAGAGGAGGGGCTTTTTTTTTTTTTTTTTTTTTTTAGTGTGTTCTTTTCTTTTTTGTTTAAATCTTTTATTTTTAAAAGTATTACATACATCCCCCCCTCGTTGTCCTCCTTCAGCCTCCCTCCCCCACCCCAGGCCTTCACCACCCTATTGTCTGTGTCCATGGGGTATGCATATATGCACACAAGGTCTTTGGATGGTCACCTCCCACCCACCCACTCTCCCCTGCCTTCCCTCTGAGATTCCGCACTCTGTTCCATGCTTCCATGTCTCTGGACCCACTCTGTTCATCAGTTTATTTTGTTACTTAGATCCCACATATGAGTGAGATCATGTGATACTTGTCTTTCTCTGACTGGCTTATTTCACTTAGCATAATACTCTCCAGGTCCCTCCATGCTGTCTCAGAGGGTAAGATATTATTCTTTTTTACTGCTGCATAGTATTCCATGGTGTAAATGTACCACAGCCTTTTTATCCACTCATCTAATGATGGGCACTCGGGCTGTTTCCAGATCTGAGCTACTGTAAATGGTGCTGCTATGAACACAGGGGCGCATACGTTCTTTCTGATTGGTGTTCTGGATTTCTTAGGATTTATTTAGAGGAGGAGCTTTTCAACATCTGCCCTCTTCCCATCCCTCTCAGCTCCTCCCTCGGCTCAGGCCAGCAGCTACCTCACCACCAAACACCCGAATCTGCGGAAAAGCAAACGGGTGGTCCAGGCCCTTCTTCCGATCCACAGACCCTGCCAGGGGCCAGAGGCGCAGGGCAGTGGCTGCCGTGTGGGCAGATTTTGTTTACGGTGCACAATTCACCCTGCAGGGGCCACGCAGCTGCGATCTTGCCTCATCGCAGTTGCCAACAATGGGGGGTGGCCTTCCCCCCGCCTGATAATTTCTCAAGTTCCTCTTTTGGGCATATGCCTGTCCCTCGCGTTCCCGTGGCCGCGTGGACGTGGACCGAGGCCCAGAGGGTGACTAAGAGGGGAAGCCCCTGCCCGCGAGGCTCCCAGCGGCTCCTGGTTGCGTAAGGGCTATTTTTGAGGCGATTGCAGACGATCTGATGAATCATAGCAAACACACATGGCCCCGGCGGGGACTGTCCTTCCTCATGCTGCTGTGGAAAGTGGCGTTTCTCTAAGTGAATCAGCGGCCCCGAGCCCCAGGCCCGTGGGAGGAGGCGAGGGTGCGCATTACACATTTCCAAAGTATTGGGGTGTGGCCTCTGGGGGCCTGGGGTGGGGGCTGCAGGGACCCAGCTCTCTGCTTTCCTCCGTGACTCAAGGGGCCTCCCTCATCCTCCTGAGTCCGCCACCTGGAACCTCGTGACACTGGATCATGGACCAGTCCCTGCACCTGCCAGGGACTCGAGGACTGAGAAAGTCTGAGGCTGCCGCCTAGTGCAGCTGCTTGATGACCCCCCACAGGCTCTAACCCGGACCCCCAGCCTCCCCTTGACTGGGCGGCCCATGCCAGAGATTCCTGCCCTGAGGGGAAGGCTCAGGCCACTTCTGTGAGGGCCTCTCCGGGGTCTCCCTGTAAGGTGTGGGTTCCTGGGCGATCCGCGCTCCTCAGTCTCCACGGGGAGGTAAAGGGGGTCGCCCTGGACTCCATCCTCTCCCAGGCAGACGGGCCCCCTGTCTCCCACTGTCCCGCTAACCGGGTGTCTCCTCTGCTTTGGGCCCAGAGTCCAGCTCCCACAGGCTTCGTGCTGCTCCGAGCTCCCAGGGGTTGGGAGCCTGGGGCTTTGGAATGAGACAATCCTGGTTTGAGACCCAGAGTCAATGTGGTGACTCAGAGCAAGCCCCTGGGTGCAGCGGGCCCTCAGCCCGCTCGTGGTACAGGAAGGAGATCACGCCTGCCGGCCGAGGCTGTCCCTGAGCCCACACAAGGGGGAGTGGGAGGATGGGGACATCTGCAATACTGTCAACAATAAAAACTAAATTAAAAACAAACAAACACACACACAAAGATTGCACGGGGCAGCGGGCTATGGACGCTAACAACCCAGACGCTCCAGCCAGGGTTTAAGTCCTTGCTTGCTGCGCATTAGCTGTGTGTCCTTGAGCAGGCCACTTGACTGTTCTGTGGCCCAGTTTCCTCCTCTTTAAATAGGGGTGACATAATGGCACCTTCCTCAGAGAAGCTAATATATGCCCCACAGAATGACTTGTCAGAAAGCGCCAGCTATTGTCAGAGAAAGTGAGTATCATAGCAGGTTATCACGGACTATTCCAACCAAAGCCCGAGGAGGGTGGTCGTCGGTGTTATTGTTATTGTTATTGTTATTGTTATTGTTATTGTTATTGTTATTGTTCGTTGGAGAGCTGGAGTGGACCTGGATGAAAGGTGCGGCCGAAGGAACCCCGGAGAGAGGAAAACCTGAAGCCTGTGGGAGCCGGACATCCTGCTGCCCGGCCCAAAGCTGGGAGACACGCGGTGAGCGGGACAGTGGGAGACAGGGGGCCCGTCTGCCTGGGAGAGGATGGAGTCCAGGGCGACCCCCTTTACCTCCCCGTGGAGACAGAGGAGCGCGGATCGCCCAGGAACCCACACCTTACAGGGAGACCCTGGAGAGGCCCCCGCAGACCACCGGCCTCCCGGCGGAATCAGGCCACGGGGGCTGAGATGAGAGTTTCCCATCCTGTTTGTCAGAACAACGGCTCTATTGGGCAATGGCTGGACATTGGAGAGACTTTCTGTAGCTGCTGGTGCGCAAGTTTCCTCACACACATGCTGTTCGGAGGGCTAGAGATTCTGGCCGGTAGCTCCTTGGGCATAAGCCTTACAGCTGGGCTTGAGGTTAACCGAATTTCAGGAACCAGATGTCCCAATAGAGTGGCTCTCACTCCTTGGCTGCAGATCTGAATCACATGGAAAGCCTTAAAAAAGAATGCTGCTTGGGCCTCTCCCCAAAGTAATTGAATTTGGATGTCCACAGGCAGCCTGAGGCGTGGTAGGGCTTAAAAGCTCCCAGATGGCTCCGGTGGGCGTGGGGGGGTGAGAACTGCTCCCTTCCATCCGGCTGCTCCCAATGCTTTCCTGCTTCCTTTCATCTGGAACTACCTGCCCCTGCCCCACCCCGTCTCACTCCGCTCCTTTATTGCGATCCATTCTATTTGGTTACATTCCAATGAGAGTGGTTGACGGATTCAATCATTCAGAAAGTATTGACTGAAGGCCAATGGTATGCTCTACGCTGTCTAAGACGAGCAGGCGACAGCGCTGCAGGGGAAGACCGAGGCCCTGCTCTCGTGGAGTTGGGAGGTGAAGACAGGACATAGCCAACAGAGAATGTCTACAAATGAAGATTAGAGCAATGCATTAGGGAAGGGCTGTGGGAGCGATGGGTGGTCAGGGAAGGTGACACAGCAGAGACCTGAATGAATTGAAGGAGCCGTCATAAGGGCATGTGGGGATAGAATATTCCAGAAAGAAAAAGGAAATTATGAAAACTTTAGGAGTGAGTGTGCTGAGCACATTCCCCTTCAGTTCATTCCCCTGCACACATCACATCTCATCGTTCTGTTTATCGCCCACCCCATCCCAACCCTTTTCAGGCTCTGTTATTTTATTATGCTCAGTCCTAACTAGTTTCTTTTCTTTTGTTTAAAATATTTTTATTGATTTTAGAGAGAAAGGGAGAGGGAGAGAGATAGAAATATCAACAATGAGAGAGAATCATTGATCAGTTGCCTCCTGCACTCCCCCACCCCCCCACTGGGGATCGAGCCTGCAACCTGGGCGTGTGCCCTGACTGGAATTGAACTGTGACCTCCCAGTTCATAGGTCAGCGCTCAACCACTGAGCCACACCTGCCGGAACTAACTGGTTTCTTTTGACTTGGCTTAACCAACTGGGTTAGTAGTCTAATATTAGGTAACAGGTGATTGCATTTATCAATGACAATAAACACTAACTCAGAGGTTTGCTGATGGAGACGGCGCTGTCTCATCGGGCGCAGCTCAAATCTGGGAAGATGACCGCCTGACAAGCACATGCTAACACCACGTGCAGGGTTAGAGAGCAAGTAGAAATTGGTCACCTCAGACATCTTTCCCGCGGGAAGCCCTCCTGATCTCGTGGATTTTCTGTTTGATCATATACCACAAATAGAGGGCCGCAGAGGGCCCCAGAACCCATCAGGATTCAAATAGGTACCCTCCTCCCCTCCCTTTTCCTCTCCTCCCCTCCCATCTCCTCTCTTCTCTCTACTCCTCTTCTCCCCTCTCCTCCTCCTCTGCCACATGTTTATGGGCCAAACATCCAGCAAAAGGTCAGCAGCAGCACACAACGGGCCGCCCCAGGGTAGTCGAAAGGGAGAGGGGAAGAAATGAAATAGGGGCTTATGGGAAAAAGAGCTTCTGCACTTGGAAATGATTTCAGAGATTATCTTGTCCAATGGCCTCATCTGAGAGACTGAGGGGCAGTGACCCATGTCGCCAGGACCCTATGTGAGAGATTCTGGAGGGAGAAGCATCTTACACTAGGACTCCTGCTTTCCTGCTTCAGCTTTTCTGGGCCAACACAGGGCTACGGGGACCTGGCAGGGCAGCTGGTTCTAGGTTCACTGGATGCGTCTGGATCGCATGAGATCTCCCTGGAAGGGACTCCTCATGGGATTCTTTGCCTGCAGTGTCCTCCCTCTGTCCAGCCCTGAATGCATTCAATGATTTAATACATTAAATATTTAAGGCACTTCTATGCCCAGACCTCTGCTGGGGTCTGGGGCTCCCTTGTTGAGCAAGGTGAACATGGATCCTGCCCTCAGGGGCCGCTCCGATCTCTCGATTTGGAAGAGACACTCTCATCTTGAACGCGGGCCTGTTGCCTTTACTCTGCACAGTACATGACTCCTCGGTGTCATAACAGGACTGTGACTCATCTCTGGAATCTAAGCTCCTCCAGGGCAGGATTAGAGCTCAGATCCGCAATGTCTCCTCTAAAGCATGTGGCTCCGCACCTGACCCAGCTGCCTTTGGGAGGCAGTGAGCTCCCTGTCACCGTCAGATTGGGGGTGGGAGGACTAAGGTGCCGGAGGATTAGTAGGGATCCTCATTCCTCCAGCGGAGAGTCTCAGTTCCTCCTGCGACATTGCAATGACACCTGCCATTTACCGGATGTCCACTACGCCCCAATACGGTGCTGTGGGCACATGTCATCCTCACACCCACCGTCTCCAGGGGAGTCAGAAGCTGAGACACATCCGTGCTTTGCTCTGGGCACTAACTTGGAAGCAGCTGCCAATGAATTTAAACGTGTCCTGCGCAGAGTAAAGGCAACAGGCCCGCGTTCAAGATGAGTGTTTCTTCCAAATCCAGAGATCGGAGAAGCCCCTGGGGGCAGGATCCATGTTTCTCAAACGGAAGATTATTAACGATGAGTAGGCTATAAAATCAATTTAGCAGATTATGATTCATATTTAAAAAGGGAATAGAATAGAAGAGGAAGCATAAGTACAATGTTTGTAGTAAGACTTAAGAATTGGTTCCTAAAAATGATGTTTCAGAAACACACACACACAACACACACACACACACACACACACACACACACACACACACACGTACTCAGTGTTCTGTGTAATGATGTAAAATGCATTTCTTGGCTAAAAATGTTGGAAGGCCACTGCTCTAGGCTGTACTGCCCCCAACACAACAATACTAAATAGCATTTTATTGAGCACCTGCTAGGTGCTGGGAATTACTCTGGAAACTGTGACTAGCTCTTTCTCCAGAGAGGAAGCCAAGTCATTTTGACAGACAAGCCCCTGCCCTGCCGGCCTGTCCTCCCCACCCCAGCGAGTTGACATTCCTGGCTGCCTGGGACCCAGCCCGTGGGGAGGGAGCTGCCTCATCAGCTCCCAGTGAGGCTTCGGCAGAAATTACTGGGCTGAGTTCAACGTGCTGACTCTCCGGAATGGGTCCTGTCCAGACAACCTTCTCTGTGCATCACGGCAGGATGATGTATGAGGGGGATGCATCACGGAGCTGCCTGGGGTCTGGGCCTCCATCCCCACACCTGCAGAGCTGGAATATTGCTTAACCCTCAAGGCCAAGGTGCCTATCATTATTTTAGGATGTGTTTGTTCATTTATTTCCATTCTTGAAGTACAAACCAGTGACGAGTTTCTAAAATTGGATGCAGGGCAGGTGGCTGTAACCGAAGACACAAGATGGGGGTGGGGAGGAGAAGGGACGGGAAGAGAAGGGAGGGGATGGGTGGGCAGGAGAGAAGAGGGGAGGTCAGCTCTTCCCTTGTATTTTCAAATTGTGGGTCACAGACCATCAAAGCAGGCAGAGTCTTCTGAGCTGTCACCCAATCCAGCCCCTAATTTTAAAGCTAAGAACCCCAAGGCCCAGAGAGGGGAAGGGGATGCCTGGACAGCAAGGGCCTGATGGTGAGCCGAGGTATTGCCCTGCACTGGGCTCTGTTGGCAAGTGACGGGGCACACTGGCTGTTGAGTTGCCAGCTAAAGGTGCCTTCACAAAGGTTTTCCTCCAAGCACCAGGATCGACCCAGCCGGCATCTCTCCCAGCCCCACCCGAGCCCTGCACCCCGCGAGGAGGCAAGGTTCAGGTCAGGGCAGCTGAGCTGCAGCCTGGGATGCACACACACCACAGCCCCATGCAAGAAGGAGCCATCCCGGCTTTTCCAAACCAGTGCAAGTGAGACATCTGCAGCCACAGCAAAGGGCAGGGTCACTGCAGAGCCACGCGTCTTGTTCTGACGAGACACCCTTGGGCAATGCCCCTGGCCGGCGCTCTCAAACAGCCCGCTCTGAGCCAGGGCTTCATGGGTGAGAACAGTAGGGAGTTTTTTCCTGGGAAGCTGTTGGCAAGGCACGTGGGCAAGTCATGGGCAGAACTGGTCCCCCAAATAAATAAGACCACATAGACCTGGGCTTGAGCAAACCCAGGGGAAGAAGGAGCCGTAGAACATCTGAGTGGCGGGAGGGGAGCTTTGAGAATGGCTTCCTCTACTCCTTGGTTCCCAAAATGTGTTCCGCGGCACCTGAGGGGTTCCCATTCCCCTTGCACTGGGACAGATCAGCCGCAGGAACATACATTGTGATTCTCCTAGTGAGGCTTGCCGCAAACTCCATGCAGGATCTTTCCCACCTCAGGGGGGCCTCTAATACTATGGAGTCTGCAGGGCTTAAGGCTCAAGTGCTGGGGCTGTTTGTACCCCAACCAGGACCTGCTGCCTGGGCTCCATTCAAAGCTGGCCGGCCTCTGTGTCCCTTGGGAATGGGCTTGGCGCTTGATTCCCACGTGTGGACGATGCTAAACTCAGAATCGGAAGAGGCTTTCCAGCTGTGAGCTTTCGCCTTAGTGGGGAGAGATACAAAACTTTATCCTTCCCAGAACCCATTGCAGCAGCTGCGGCAGGAAGCTGGGTGCTGCCGGGTTCACCTCCCATCCTCTGGAGCGCTGGTGTCTCATGGAGCCCTCCAAGGCCCCTGCCACTGCCTGCTCATACTCACTGGGTGCTCCGTGGGGTGTCCAGAGGCTCCACATCCTCAGGCTCTATTATGGCAAAGACTGGCCCCGGGGGAGACCGGCGATGTGATGTCCACGCCCCAGGAGCGGGAGCTGCTTCTGGTCCTCGGACTGAGAGAGACGTAAAGGGACATGTTGGGCAGCTCGGAGGCCACGTCCCACCCCGGGCTGTGTCTCTGCTCCGGAGAGAAGTGACAGACAGCACAGCGGTTACAACTAGAGCCACCACGTGGCTGTGTTGACATCATGACATCACTGCCAGCTTCTAGATCAGAGCTCACCAACCTTTTGGACCTCATGGATCCTTCCAGATATTTTTGGGGGGGAGCAGACAGGCAAATTGAATGGAGATAGGGTGGTACTCCCATTCCTGGATCCTTTAGATTTTTCAGGGCGGCAGTCATCTCTCTCGTGACGCAATATTGATTTTGATTTACTATCTCAGCTAGTCGGGGGGTTGGGGGTGGTGGAGGCAATTTGCAAAGTTTCTACTTGCCTTTCCCCATGATGACAGTTCTTACCTCACCAGCCAAGCAAACAACATGGAAATTCTGCCAACAAAGTAGGTCCATTCTGGTTTTATATTCAGGGACTAAGGAAATGACCACTGGGTGAATCTGTGGACCTACTGTGAGCTAGGCCCAAGTCGGGCCCCCAGACATCCGCATTCTAACAGGGGACAAGATAATATTTGGGGTCCCCTGTATCAGCTCAGATCCTGTGTCCAACCTACATCAACTCGGACCCTGCGTCCAACCTACAGTTCTCAACATTTCTGGGTATTTTTTCCTTCCTGAGTAAAACTCTTCACTTTGACATGGCGGTCAGGGGCTTCCTTCCTGGGGGGCTGGTCTTGTCTTCAGTCCTTGGGTTTTATGTCTGAAAAAGGGCTCAGGTCTGGAAACTTGGCAAGAGATCCTGATCTTGATTTATTCCGATTGTGTAGATTGAGCAATTCCCTTGCTGGCTACTCATCGAACTCGCCTTCAGGAATGTCAAGCTCTCTTAACCATCGCCGTAAGCTGTGTGCGGGTCAGACCCCTGGCCGGCTCTGTGACTTTGCTGCTCATGACCACTTTTTGCTCATGCAAACGGTTAAGTGCCATCTGGGATCCCGTTATTCCCATTCCTATCAGGAAAGCCTGGGAGACACAGTGTTTTCTGGCTGGAAAATATTATAACTGGGCCTTAGTCATGGGCCTGGCAGTCAGGCGATGAGGTGGAGGTCTGAACTGAGCGTGGGGTGGGAGCACAAGTTTTCTTGCAACACAGAGAGGGGGAGACAGCTTTCTCCATCCTTTGAAAGCTGGCGGGAGTGCTAGGCCGGGCCACTTCTGCAGGGTCTGAGAGACCTGGAAAATGTGGGGGCCTCAAGGTCCTTGAGTGCATCCACACGAATGGCCGATTTCCAAGACTCAGGGCCCGGTTTCCCTAAGGAAAGCTCTGACCTAGCAGAACGGAATTGCCAGGGTGGAGAATTTTCTGGAGCTCTGTTGCCTTTATAATGAAGACAGGGCCTGATTCGCAGCCTCTCTGTCCTCTGACTGTAGGAGGCGAGAGCTCTTTAGATGCTGCTGGAGAGGCCCTCTGACTTGGACACGTTGCTGAAACTGGCGATTTCCATTATCTTTCTCCAGCACATGAATGGCATTCAACGAGAGCCAGTGATTTTAGTGACATGATAATTCGTACCTCATCTAAACAGCTCAAAAGCCTGGGTGCAATACTGCACCCCCCACCCCCTCTATTCCCTTCCACAGTTAACCCATCCCAGTTTGCCTCGAGTAAAAGGCTTTATGTTTATTCAGTGACATTCCTCCAGGGGCTACGCATACTCCATGTCTCCCCATTATCCCCACCCCCCCCACACCACAGCACTCATTGTCACCAGCCAGCCAATGGGAGATCCAGCCCCAAATTCCATTTTAATTAGCGTCCTTAGGCTACCCCTCTTCCAGTACCAACTCTGTAAAGTCAGACACTCTGGGAAAGAGGTTCTGGGGCAGAAATTTGAGTGCAGGGTATTTGGTGGGGAGTCTTTTGGGAGCAACACCTGCAAGGGAAGAAAGAATAGGACTGGGCAGCGGGAGAAGCTGAACTCCGATGCAGTCTCGACAGAGGCCTCGGCCAGTCCCACGGGCGCTCTGGAGCTGAGCTGGCCCCGCAGACCTGGCCCCAACTGAGGCCTCGGGACTTCTGCATTGACCGCAGTGGCTGCTCACAGGCAGGGAGAAAACTCAGGGTCTGAGATCCAGCAGCCGTTTTAGCAGACCCTCCAGTTAGCTCGAGGCAGCGGAAGCTTGAGCTCCCCGTTACTAGGAGGAGAAATCTAGCAGATCATCTGGGAAGCAAAATCCTTCTGCCCCAGGTCAGTGTCAGCATACCTGCAGAGAGGCGCATGTGGTGGTAGGAAGTGTACGTGTAGAGATGTCTATTTATAAATGCTTTCCTGGATCTATTTTTTAAAATGTGTGCGTGTGTTTCTCAATGGCCTGGTGTGCGAGGGCCACTGGCTCATTGGTGTCGCCTGCGTGGGCGCTGAGCGTTTCCCAGTTACAACAGCTCCAGGAAGCACCTGAGTCCTGCGCAGCTCGGGCCTCTAGAAATATTGACATCAATGCCAAGGCCCAGGGGACAGGTGTGGGCGCTGGCATCAGGAGGACCTGGGTTCAGAGCCTGGCCCCCCAACTCCTCTGTGTGCGACCCCACGAAACCACATTTCCTTTCTTATCTGTAGAAGAGGGGGGTTGCTGTGAAGGGTCAACGGACGTCGCCCATAGCAACTGATAAAAACGTGAGCTCTACTTGCACTTCCGGTGTCCCGGGTTCCAGTTTCTTCTCCTCCATGGCATGGTCGTGGGCACATCCCTCCCCATCTCGGGGCTGTCCCCACATCTACAGGGAGGGAGGGCATCGGCCTTGACGGATACGAGGTTCCTCACACTCCACTCTGAGTACCTGTGAGCAGGAGCCATGCTGGTCACCTCTGTCCCCCAGGCATTCAGGATCCATGTCCTCAGGAAGGGGAGAGTCTTCTGAGGCGTTTAAAATCGCCCTTCCAATCCAGTCCTGACTCCTGCCAGGGCCCAGGAGGTCAGGTCTTCATGACCTGGTGTCCAGAGACTTCTCAGACCTCGCCCTCCTCTGCAGCCTCCGTGCTCCAGCCACTCTGTCGTTCCCGGCCTTTGAGCCCGCCAGCCTGTCCCCTCACACAGCCTTTGCCCGCTCCCCCCCCCCCGCCCCCCCGCACCCATTCCCGGTCCTGGCACATTCCACCCCAGCTCCTTGCATGACTAACTCCTTCTCATCTTCTGGGCCTCAGCTCATTGTCACTTCCTCAGAGAACACTTCCCTAATCACCCCGCTCCATTCTACCCACTCCCTTGCCTCAGTTACTATCACCTCAGCCCATCTGTTTCCCTCCGAGCCCTTTTCACAATCCGAGGGCCCTTGTTTTGTTTATTGCGAGCTCACTTGGCCATTGTCTGTGCTGTTCGGTGGGATGTGCAGCTCTGTGAGGCTGGAACCTCTGACCTGGCCTTCCTTGCGCCAGTGTCTCCAGCGAATGACCCTAGTTAATGCTCAACAAATATTTTTGAATGGGTGAGAGCGTGGAGACGTCTCCTGGGAACTCTCTCCCTCTCTGCTGGCCCAGCCCCCTTTGGCTCTCATCGCTGAGAAATGGGTTTCAACAGGCAGGCCCGTTTCCTCCCGCCGCCACGTTACTACGCCCGCCCGTGGCTCGTGCCATCCAGCCTCAGGCACCAACCGACGGGGCGTGCCGCTGGGCTGGGCCTGGCTTTGCTACTGTGAGTGCCCACTCTTGGCCTTGGAGGCCAGGAGAGAGCAAGAGCAAAGAGAGAAAGGGGTTGAACTTGGCTTTGCTCTCCAGTAAACCAGCAGACACACACGTACCATCTGGTTTTGAATTTCACCGAGGATGTGTCAGCGGAGCCGGGGCTCCACCAGCCGGGTGGGTGGGGAGGGAGATGAGGGGGTTACGTCACTGCTGAGGTGTGGTGGCGTAATGCAGGGTGACAACACTGTGCAGGCCCGGATGTGGTGTCAGCAAACATGGGCGTGCGCTGGGGGGTGGGGAAGTGTTGGGGTGACCCCCTCAGGGAAGGGAAGAGGGACGGTCATTTCCTGACAATGTCTACCGGGCGCCAGGTGCTTTCTCATGAGAATTCCATGAGAATTCCTTCACCCGCCAGGCAGGGCCCGTGGTGCTGATGTCACCTTTCCACAGGAGGAAATCGAGTCTAAGAGTTGAAGTGACACGCCCAAGATCATTTGGTCCAGGTGTAGAATGGGGACCCAAAGGCAGTCCAGTCAGAACCCTACACCCAGCTCTGTCCCCTCTTCCCAGGGACTCTGGGCGACGCCGTGACTCCCTTGCCCTCTTGCTTGGTGAGTTCCATCAGGGCTCGCAAGCTCTCTCTCAGTTTTCTCAGTTACATGGAGGTATCCTCTCCCCACTGATGCAGTTGGGATGCGGATCGAATGAATGGAGCTTGTGAAGCCACTCTGTGCTCAGACCCATCTTCCTTTCTTTCTTTTTTTAAAATTTCTTTATTGATTAAGGTATCACATATTTGTCCTCATCCCCCCATTCCCGTCCCAAACCCCTCCCCACGCATGCCCCCACCCCCATGTTGTCCATGACCACTGGTGAGGCTTATATGCATGCATACAAGTCCTTTGGTTGATCTCTCCCATCTTCCTTTTTTGTGAGCGTGCAAGTCCTGGCCCACTGGTGGAGGGAACACCGTGCGGGAGGAGACTGGCAGGGAGGAGGAGTGTAGCAGTGAGAAATGGGATGTCTTCTGATTGACTCTAAGGGATTGGAAGCTGCCTCTGGATCCCCAGCTGGGGGCCTGCCAGATGTGGGATTCTTTCTTCTGAGTAGGCGTCTCTTTTCCCATCGAGTGCTGATGCCCAGGGTCAGTCTGCCTCCTCCTGCTCACTCTGTTGGCAATGAGAGCTGGGTAGGGCTGCAGGGGGAGCACTTGAAATCCTCAGTCTTGTTGGCCCTTCCATGCTGATGATTGGAGAAGTGAGGCCAGTTCAGTAGTCACACAACACGGCAGTGATAGATTTGGATTTGAACTCGTGTCCCTTGCATGGCTTTTGGCTCTGCTGTGACCGAAACTTGCATGGCTTCTGGCTCCGCTGTGACCGACAAGCAGATGCTTCTCCTCTTCAGGACTCAATTCCCCCATCTGTAAAATGAGGGAGCTGGACCAGATGGCCTTGAAGAGCCCTCCCAGCTCTGACATTCCCTGGTCTCCCTTAAGACAAATCCTTTGCTCCTGTCTCCCCACATAGTTCCAGCTACTGTAGTTGAGACATGTGAAGTTGTTGGCTTTTTAGGTCATAAATAGCTGAATTGTTGCAATTTCATATCATTTTGCCTACCACTTTGGTCATTCCACTTCCTAGCAGAGTTCCACCCACGGTATCTGTCCCCTAAAAGACTATGATCTCACAGAGGGCAGGGCCTCAAAGGGCATTGGAGTTGCTGGACTTTGGATGGACTGAGGGGAGAAGATGCATTTGGGAGAGAAAGAAAAGAGATTTTCACTCAAAGTGTCTTCTCTGCGGTAGATGCTCTCATGGGTGCTTCTACACATTTCTTCTAATCTCTACGACAGCACCATCAAGTAGGTATGACTGTCTCCACTTTATAGAAGAGGAAACTGAAGTTCCAAGAGTTTCAGTGCCTTTTGATGGGCCACACAACGTAGGAAATGGCAGAGTTGGGATATAAGACCAGGCCCACCAACTTGAAGAGTTCAAGTTCTTTTCATATGAAGAAACTTGATATTTGAAGATCTCCATCATGTGCAGATTTTAGTACCATGTATTGCAGGCTTCATTCAATAAATACTTATTATAATTCTTACTATTAGGACACTGTAGGATACTGTAAGGGGTTGGGAATAGTGCAAGGACTAAAATAGACCTGGTTATTGGCCTCACGGACTCCATAATTTAGCTTCCTACTCTTCCTCTAAGAAGTTGTGAATTTATCTACTCACTGACTTATCAATACACTCCTCCTTCCATCCATCCATCCATCCATCCATCCATCCATCCATCATCCATATATTCATTTAATTGACTCACACATTAACTGTTTCACATGCTCAGTCATGTACCCATTTAATTATTTTGTTACTCTTTCCTCTCATTCAATCACTTAGTTTAATCATTCTGGTTCATTCTTCTGTTCCCTTACTCCATTCACTGATTCATTTGATGATATGCTAATTTATATACTCACTCACTCTCACATTCATTCATTTTTTCAATCATGCAGTCATCAAACACTTGCTAGGCCTATCCAGGGGACCCAGATACAGTTATCTACGAGCTCCGAAGGAAGGCTGTTGCAGTCCTGTCTTCTTGGGGAAGCCGGTGAAGAAGAACCTCCGTGGCATCTATCCAGTGGGAGCCCCGCAGAGCTGTGGAGGCCAGGGCAAGCGCCCAGCCTGCCAGCATTGTTTCCTAACCCGGGGAGCCTCTCAGGTGAGGCAACCGTCTTCCCACAGTGTCACCTGTTGCCACCTCCTAAGCAGTGATCAGCTGGGAGACGCTGCCAGCTTTCAGCTTTCTGTCTGTCTTCCCCTCTCCTCCGAGAAGACTCCCCTGAAGCTATTGGTCTTCCCTGATGCTGGGCCGGCCGAGGAGTGCCTGGCAGGGCGGAGGCAGCGCCCAGTGAGATAGGAAGCCTGTTCTGTGAGGCTTATCTCAGGCCTGTGTGGCAACTGCAGACAGAAGCTAGGAGAGGAGGAGAAGCTTGGAGATCGCATCAGCAGCTGTTGTGTTTGTATTTACCTGGGGATGGGGGTGCAGAAGGGGGTGGGAATGGAATTGAGTTGCAGCAAACGGAATTTAGATTAGACACCTGGAAGAACCTCCCAGCACAATACTATAAGGCCGAAGGGAGATAGTGCAGCTGCCTTTTATCCTGAGCCATGGTACACTATCATTACGTACAGGCTTCAATGGATGCTCACTGAACACATAGGACCAGGGGTCTGGACCTTTGGGCCTAAAGCCCCCTCTGTCATTCATTCCCATGGGGGCCATTCCTCTCTCTATTTGACTCCTTTTGGCCTCGGTGTCATTCTCAGCCTGTAGGGCTGTGGTGAGAATTAAAGGCCACAGTATGTGGAAGAGACTAGTCCAGTCAATGCCTGGCACATAGTATGGTGCTCGAGAAATATCTGTGGCATCTGAATTCTGGAACTCCAGTGCCCTATGGCAGTCCAATCAAAATAGGGCCAGTAAGTCGCTACCATGATTTAACTTATGGGGCCATAAAATATTTATTCATGTTGTTAACAGCCAGCAGGTTTTGGAGTGGGTCAGACCTGGCAATATTAAGAGCTAGGTGTGTGGTGGCGGGTCGATTGAGGAGGACAGAGGGAGAATGAATGGGAAGAGTCGATGAATGAATCAGAAGGACACTTAACCCACCTCCTCGCCCAGAGATAGGAGAGGTTTGGGAGGGGAAAAATAGCCACTGAAAGATTTTAAACAGGAGAAACTATGTTCAGATTTTGCTCTTTGCAGAGAGCATTCTGGCTGCTAAGAGAGGAGGTGCGTGAGGGGCTCAGAAGTGGATGCAGGCAGTTCAGCCTGGAGGCTCTGGCAGAGGTCCGGGTGAGATGGCTAAAGCAAGGTGTTGTGATCACAGGTGAGCTCAAGGGAAGCTGGGTCTTAGCTGCCTGACCTCTTTGTGAAGGGCAAGTACTGGAGGAGGTACTGGCAAAAGCGATAGAAACTGTTCCGGGCACTGCCTACGAGACTCTGGCCAGAATGAACCCCGCACTTCTTTTGTAGAGGAACTTGGTGCTGTGCACCCCAGGCCTCTCCCGTTTCCACTCTCTCGGATCCAGTACTGTCACTGGAAGGCAGTGCAAGCAGATTACCCGAGCTATGGAGGAAGGTGTGTGTCAGCCAGGCATTTCTGATTGAGTCCTGACTGCGCTGGGCCCCGAGGGTGCACAGGGAACGCAAAGGGGGAAACATACCTGGGAGAGGTTTTGAAGGGCAACTGAGGTCTTTTGTCTTATCATTTGATCAACAAATATTTACTGAACAACTATTATGTGTTTTTCAAGGCTCTGATTTACAACCAGACAGACAAGGTGTCTGCATTCTTGGAGTTCAGATCTGTGTCAAGCAGGGGTGAGCAGGACGGCAAAGTTGGAATGTTTGTGCTAACATAGCAGGTTCCCCGCCTCCACCCCCACCTAGGTTTGGTTCTTCTCTCCCCGTCTCTCTCTTTTTAAAAATATGTTTTTATTGATTTCAGAGAGAGGAAGGGAGAGAAGAGAGATAGAAACATCGATGAGAGACATCTATCAGCTGCCTCCTGCACGCCCCCTACTGGGGATCGAGCCCACAACCCGGTATGTGTCCTGACCAGGAATCGAACCTCGACCTCCTGGTGCATGGGTCAATGCTCAGCCTCGGAGCCACACCTGCCGGGCTGGTTCTTCTCTTATATGGTCTTCCCATCCCCCACACTCACACAGATGGGGCACTCAACTTCCTTTCCCAAGTCCCACGAAAACTCACCCTCCAAGGTCTTTGTAAGAAACTTCACTGAAGATCTAGGGAGACGGAGGGAGTGACACAATGAGGAGGCAAATGTATCAATTTTCATTGATACAATCACTGTTCTTTCAGCTTCTTAGCCCAGCAAGAGGTCTGACTGCCCTCTTTCCCCGCTTTCTGTATTTCTGCTTCCTCAGGGGCAGACGAGGCTCCACCCGGTTCCGATTGTCACTAGTTTGGCCCCACTTGTACAAAGTCCGTTGTGCATGCCACACTGTGAGCTGTTTGGAGCACCTGCTCAGTGCCTTGCCCATACGGGACAGTTTGAAAACAGTTATCTAGTGAACAAACAGATGGATGAATGAAACCCCCTTCAGAACACCGCGAATAGATGGCTTTACCCACATTTTTGAGAGAAAGGAAAGCAAGTTAGATTTCCTCAGAGCGATGCAGGTGGAATTCTGAATTACGAGGTGCAATCTAAATGGTGGGTTTGCCCTTGGTCCTTTTGTCTTCCCTGCACAAAACGATGATCAGCATGAGCTTTAGAGTTGGATGATGTGGACTTGTTCTTTTGTATATTTGTATTTTTTTGGATGTTGTGGATTTGAATCTTGGCCCTTGCACTGTGCATCCTTGGGGGAGGTGTCTCCGAAGCCTCAGTTTTCTTATCTGCACAATGGGCACATTAATAGACATTTAAGGGAGTGGTTAAGTGCAGACTCTGGAACTGAACTTTGGAATTCAAATCCTGGTTTGACCACTTAAAAGCAGTGTAATCTTATGCAAGTAACTTATTCCCATCATGCTCATCTTCCAAGTAGAGATGATAATAACATTGACCTCATAGGGCTGCTGGGAGGATTAAGCCAGTGAATATATCTAATAGAAGTTTAGCTCACGTTATCACCTTCCTTGGGGAGAAGATGGAATAAGATAACACAGGTCAAGGGCTTGCTTTGCACAGTTGCTGGGATGTGCTGCTGTTATACCTGCTGGCTGTCATTATTATTGCATATTTTATCAACTGAAATGCACATTCTTTTTCTTTCTATCATCCCTGCAGAGGGGATGATGCATCTGCCAGTCACTTTTGGGATGCAGGCATTCATGGTGTAGTTTTTACGGCCTGAACTTTACATTTTGCAGAATGATGTCAGCAGCTTGGAATTGCCCCCAGGACACAATAGCGGGTCACTCCCAGTAATTTTCCCTCTGCTCCAGGTGACACAGAGGCTGACACTGTGACAACCATGGCTGTACACAACTCTGAGTTGACGAGGGATGCAGAGGACGAGGATTCTGAACGTGTCCAAGTTGTAGGATTACCCTAATTAATTTGCTTGGCTGACGGTTCCCTTTTCCTGCCTGCATGAGGGTGCTACTTAGTAAAAGCTCATCTATATCCACCAGAAAAGCTTTCAGTAAGTGTAAAACACACATTTAAATAACAATGACCCATTGTGTCCGTATTTAGTAGGTGGCACGTTACAACCACTGGCATCTGAGATGGACGCATGATGGCACCTGCCAATCACTGTGGCGGAGCAGCCCCCTGTACCAAGGGCTCCAGGTGACACAGAGGGATGTGAGTCTGAGGTGGAGAGTGAGACACAGACGCTGAGGTCCCTGCCTGGGGCTGGCCGTAGGTTCGTCCTGTGGACGGGGCATTGCCGGCCGCCCAGGCCTCCCACGTTCTCCCTAACATCCTGCTGCCAAGCGGGCCTGCTCTGGGTTTCCTCGGGTCGCCTGATCTTGGCTCCCGGTCAGCGTTCAGGCAAGTCAGTTCGCTTCATCTGGGCAAGTTGCGACTGCCGTGGCCAAGCCTGTCCTGTGAGTGTGCAAGGGACAGGTCTGGGTCGGGCAGGCAAGTCGGGCTGAGAAGGAGGTGGGGCAATTTCTGGCCTGCACTGCCTTGCAGGGAATCTGGGCTTTGCCTCCAGGGCTCAGGGCTGGGGCAGGGGAAGGAAGGGTGGGGACTCGTATCCAGTGAAAGTGACAGGCCTCTCGGAGTATCAGAGAGAGAGGGAGAGGGACAGAGTCTCAGAAGTAGGCATGTCTCCTTGTTCCTTTGTGCCCAGGGCTAACAAGAAATCAGCCAGTGACCCCTGATTTCCCCCACCCTCACCCCACCCCCACCCCCAGCATGAAATTCTCTAGGCTTTCCTGTTTGGTTTCTAGGGGTTTCTGCGGGGAGAAGAAATTTTATTTGTTAAGAAGAGTAGGCGACAACCACGGCGTTTGGTGATATTGGGTACAGGTGGTGACATGTGGTGGCAGGGAGGGGAGGGCCCAGGATGGGGTAAGAGGATGAGTGAGGTGGCTGATTGTAGCCAATGCCCACACTGCATGTGGGGGAGGGTCACGAGCACCCACTCCTTTCTGAAAACCATTCCCAGGGTGTGAGTACATATGTTTGTGTTTTGACTCCCAAGTCCAAGTTCTCTCGCTAATTAATGACATTTGGAATACACCATGCCCCGTGAACGCACCTCCCAGGAAAGGAACAGTTGGTTTGGTTTGGCCATTCCTAACTTGAAAACAATAAGAAGAAAGAAAAGTGAGAAAGAGAAAGAAAAAGAAAGGAAATCCCATAGAGAACATTCCTTTCTGTGTTACAACTGTAGGGTGTTGCTCCGTTGCTATGATTTAAGTGTTTCTTGATTGGTTTTGGGATTGATTGATCCATTGAGCAAACGGTCATTGCCTAAGACGGGTCAGGTGCTGGGCTATGAGTAAGGGACACATGGTGACACAACAGAGGGTCCCTGCCTTCAAGAAACGGCCAAGGAAGGAAATAAGCAAATTCTTGTAAAATGAAACACTTGCCTGAGTCACTTGATTTTGCAGCCTCCCTTCAAAGTGGGTACTATTATCTATATTACAGATAAGGAAACCGAGACTCCAAGAGTGGAAGAAACACGTGTGGATAGAGGTCTAGGGGAGTTAAAGGGGTGAGAAATGGTTTCCATTTGGGAGTGGTCTGCAAAAGCTCTGAGATGGAGGCAGAGCTGGCCCATGGCAAGTGGGGAGCAGGAGCAGCCAGCTCCAGGCCTTGGGGCACAGCCAGGGCAATGGTGAGGGGGGTTGCGCTGCTCAGAGAGCAGCCAGTGAGGCTGTTGGCTAAGACTGAACCCCCGGGACCTTCCAACGGGGGAAGTTCAATTCCGTGAAAACAGGTCAACATCCCAGGCAGATAAGGAGCAGTCATTGCAGAGCTGCCTCGCAGGGAGTTGCTCAACTCCAGTGGGAGAAGCAGCTGCATTTGGAGGGGCAGCTCCGCGCTGGCCATGTCTCCTCTGCCTCCTCACTAGCTCCTCTGAGCAAACCAGCTCCTGGACTCCAAGGCGGACCTTGGAGAAAGCGGACTGTCTGCAGAGGCTGTCCCTCTATTATTCATTTATTCAATCCACAAATATTTACTAAGTCCCTACTATGTCCCTGAGGCTCTGCTAAGAGATAATTAAAACGCCATCTCTACAATCAAAAACTCAGTCTAGTGAAGGGGTGGGCCAGAAAACAGTGGATTCCCGTAATGATAAATAATGAAACTTGTCCTGTGCCAGGCATTATTCGAATGCCTTGAATGATTACGTCTTAGAATCTTCACAACAGGCTGGTTATATTATTGTTCTTACGTTATAGAGGGAGAGACAGGGGCAAAGAGAGATTAATAACTTGCTCAAGGCCACAGAGCTAGTGAGAGGCAGAGCCAAAATTTAAACCCAGGTTGACTGGCCCCAGAGCCCAGGCCTCTAACCACTTTGCCATACCACCTCTTGTGCATACAACCAAGTCACTTGTTTATTCAGTGCAGGATGACTAGACAGGATGCTACAAGAGCACAAAGAAGGGCTCCCCAGTCCAGCTGGTGGGAGAAGGCAGGAGGACTTCCTGGAAGAAATGGAGTGGAGGTCTGAAGGATGAGTGGTGGTGAGCCAGGCAGAGGAGAGGCTGGGGAAGAGAAAGTTCCAGGCAATGGAACAGAACCAGATAGAGATGCCGGTACTAGGAAGCACAGACTGTTGAAAGGACTCTGAGGAACCCATATGGCTGCAAGGGAGTGGGGAGGACTCCAGCGGGGATAGGAGATAGGCAGGGGTCATGGTTTGAGAGGAGCTGGAAGTGTCTCCCTCTGGCCTGCTGTTACCCCGAGTTCCCAAGACTCCAGTGCCTGTAAACATGCCAGTCATACATGGGCCCACTCAGAGGGTCAATCGCTTTGTGTAAATAAACACATTCTTGCATAAATCCTGCACATCCAGTGACAAAGGTGCCTACGGAGGCCATTCCCTTAGGGTGGCTTGGGAAACCAGGGATTCAGGGACTTCGCCTTTCCAAACCTGCGTTTCATCATCTCTAAAATGGGGTTTTGTAATTATACCAGCCAAGGTGGAGTCTGATAGGATGTCTGGTGGGGAGGGGAGGGGACTCCTTATTTTCAAAAGATTTCCAGATGAGGGGACCTTCACTAAACAAGTGTCAGACTTTATAGCAACATCTTCCAAATGGGGCTTTCAGAGATCTTTGCATATGCTAATAAAAACAACCTCATTATGTCTATTATGTCACCATCTCCCAGGAACAGTGTCCAATTGTTACCAGGGGAGCATGCCTTAAAACTTAGAGTTCAGGCCGGTGTTGCTCAGTGGTTGAGTGCTGATCTATGAACCAGGAGGTCACTGTTCCATTCCCGGTCAGGACACATGCCTGGGTTGTGGGCTTGATCCCCAGTGCGGGGGGTGTGCGGCAGGCGGCCGATTGATAATTCTCTCTCATCATTGATGTTTCTCTCTCTCTCCCTCTCTGAAATCAATAATAATACATTAAAAACAAACAAACAAAACAAAAAAACCTTGGAGTTCAAAATTGGATGTCAACCATGACAATGGAGCAACTGGAGCAGGTAACGCTGGTGGGTGAGGTTGAATCAACAGAACACCATGTGCCTCTCATGGCATGGTCAGCTTCTCCGCACACCACTGCTTCCTTCCTTTGAGGTCCCCCAGTTGGGCTACCAAGTCATTCTTAATAACCATCAAGGGCTAGTGCACTTCACAGTATGTCCTAAGACACAGTGATAAGAATAAGCATTCTTGCTTGCTTGAGCAATTGGAGGAATTGAAGCAAAATGCAATGGCTTGAGGCGTCAGAGGCATTTCTGGGAAGACCATGTGGAATGACCTGTATGGGGGCAGTCGTGAGGGAAATTAAACTTTGCGTCATGCTCAGGAAAATGAAGTTATGAGACCATATGGACATCATATGGACATCAATATCCTTGAAAAATTTTGTCTCTTTTTTCCCACGTATATCCATGTGGATACATGTACGAAAATCTCAAAAAAAAATGTGTTTTCATGTTCTTCTAATGTAAATGTAAATTTAGCAACCAAGAAGCCAATCCTTAGTAATAAACATCACAAAACAATATATTGCTTTCTGAAAGAAATAGAAAAGGCCTATCTAAATTCTCCAAAACTATTTTCTTCCAGGATTTTTGTGTGTGAAAGGATGATTTATGAACTCTGATTATTTCTTGGCAGGATTCCTCTACTCCATCCTAAGTAGTTTTGAAATGTTTATTGCTTGATTCAGATGATAAATAATGAAGAAAGGAAAAAAGAGTTGATCATAGATAATTGCATTTTGCAACCCTTTGAAAGAATTCCTGAAACACTTAATATGTGATCCATTTCAAACCAAGGATATGTTCAAAGTTGGAAATTAATCTCAGCATTCTGCTCAATTTATCAGACACTTGATCTTTGAAAAGTCATTTTAGACATTTTCCTAAATTTCGTAATCTCTTAAAGGATGTTAAGCCCAAGTGAACACAACATACCATAATGAATAGCTCAGAGTCATTTTAAAGGAATAACATGGCTTCCTGCGAGTTGCCCCTTCACTCCACACGGCAACGCTGGGAAAATTCATCAGCCTTTTCTCAGACTCCTTCATTCATAGTATCGAAGCTTTGGGGAGTTTCCTTTATTTCTTCACTCTCAAATCAAAACTTATTACTGCTGCATCTCAAACCTCGGGGTAACCATGTGTGTATGAAATGCTTAGCTGTCTTTTCATCAGCATTGCTGCAAACCCACTCAATTTTCTGCTCCTGCTAGCAACATGATGATAGGCCTGGCCATGAATTTTATTCAGATCGACTCCAGACTCCAAACCTGGTGTTTGCAGCCACATGCAAATCGGTTCCAGTGTTCCCTTCCTTCAACCTGGAAGAGCCCTCACAGCCTTCCTTCGTTCATGTTGGTCCTTGAGGTGTTGAAGAATAGGGTGAAGAATAGGAAACATCTAGATCTCTTTTGCACACTTGACAAGTGTTCCTTCATTGAGCTGTGAGTTGGTTTGTTACATATTATTGATTAAACTGAGGAAACATTGATCTCATTCTTTTTTTTTTTGGTTAATCCTCACCTGAGGATATTTCCACATTGATTTTTAGAGGTAGTGGAAGGGAGGGAGAGGCAGAGAGAAAGAAACCCCAATGTGAGATTGGTTGCCTTCCACGTGCGCCCGACCAGGGCCAGGGGTGGAGCCTGCAATTGAGGTACATGCCCTTGACCTGAATCAAACCCATGACCCATCAGTCCCCGGGCCAGGCTCTATCCACTGAGCCAAACCGGCTAGGACTGATCTCATTCTTAATGCCTGGAAACATTTCTCCTTCACTGTTCTTTTAAAGAGTTCATCTTAAAAAAAGATATGTGTACTTTTATAGAGTACAGCTAGGAAACTCCTCAGTTCAGGTAAGTCCCAGGAGGGCAAGGTCGTTTGTTTATTTTTCATGGCTAGGCAGTGTCTGGTACACAGTAGGGACTTAAATATCTGGGGAATGATCAAGTGAAGTTTTTCTTTTCTTTTATGATTCACTCTGATTTCAAACATAGTCCTAAACATTGTTTTTCTTTCCAGCTACGTAGATTCATGTTTTAAACCAGTGGTTGGCAACATTTTTCTGTAAAGTGCAAGCAAGTCAATATTTTAGGCTTTGTGGGACACAAAGGCCCTGTCACAAGTACTCACTTCTGTCATTATAGCATGAAGGCAGCCAGAAACAAAATGTGAATGAATGAGCATGGTTGTGTGACAATAAAACTTTATTTACAAAAACAGGTTGAGGGCCAAATTTGACCTATGGGTCATGATTTGTTTGCAACTGTTTTAAACTACTAATTTTTAAAAAACCTGTTCACTTCAGTTCAACTTATTTTGGTTGAACAAATGATACCCCCCCCCCCCCAAGCCCCCATAGGTTCACCACAAATCAATACAATTGTCATTGCGATATTATTTCTTTCATGTTTTCTGAAATTTTTCATTTTTCCCCCTAATAGAAATAGAAAGCTCCCTTTCCCACTGCTAAATTTTCCTGGCAGCACAATCAAACTGAGCAATAGAATGCTATTGGACTCCAGCCTTCGAAAATCTGTTTTCCAGAATCTTCGCACTTTGTAATTCGCCCTGAACTTTCTGTACTTTGAAGGCACGTTTTGATTGATACAGTGCAGCTGCTTCTTATGTTATACACTCCACATCATGTGCAGGATCTGAACTTGAGCTAGCACTGCATCCTGCCTCCACACTGGTCCCAGATGTCCAACGATGCACTATCTGTGGAGATGAAACTGGCTGTCAGTCAGCACGGCCGTGATCTGGTCTACCATTTGACTGGTAAATTTGGTGAAGAACGATTACATAGGCTTTCAAATAATTATAGGCAGTGGGAAGAAACTACAATTCTTAACACCTAAAATATCAAGAGCCTATAGAGAATAAGTTATTTTTTTTAATTTTTAAAGATTTTTCTTAGAGTGCTGGCAGGAATTAAGAAGAAGCAAGATGGGACAATGGACAGGACAGCATGCAGGCCTGTTGAAATGTCATCATCAGCTGACTTGTATCAATACGCTTTTAGATTTTATTTGCTATGGTGATGAAAAATTAGATTAATACCGTCATGGGTCATATAAAAATGTAATGCACATCTCACAATTTAGAACCAATTTCACATAACAACAACAATAAAATAGTTACATTTATTATTTACTGTAGGTCACCTATATAGTGTCTTTGCATGGATTATCTCATTTAATTCCCACTGTAGACCAACTTTGTCCCCAGTTAGTTGTGGTTGAGAGACATTATTTTGGTTAAACAAGTGATAATTGTTCTTGTCCAAGGTCACAGAGTTGGCATGTGTGGAACTGGTATGTGTGCTTCTGATGAGTACAATGTTCTCTTGGAAAAATGTGGTTGGAGGAGAGAGTAGGGTGAAGAATAGGAAACATCTGTCTCTAAATGGACTCTCCACCACATCCTGTGATCCTCATTACACTCTGAATCTGCCCCTACTCCTGTAGGGATTAAAACACCAGAAGAGAAAGTTCCAACATGGTTGTGGGGGTGAAGGGTCGGAGGGGGCAAGAGTGGAGTGAAAAGACCATCAGTTATGCTCAGGGAAGACTAGCCAGTCAGATGGGAAGGGGAGGCCTATAGAGAGGAAGACATTGGAAGAGTTGTTGGGAATATTTTAGGTTCATGAACATTTGTGCAAGCTGAGAGATATAGGAAGTTGGCTTATCGAAGACTTAAAGGTAGAGTATCCACCCACGTTCTGGGAATGTAGTAATGTCTTCAGTGGGAAGAGAACACTGAGAGAAGATGCTGTAACAGGGTGTTAGTCGGAGTTCTCCAGAAAAACAGAACCAAAAGGTAACTATAGATCTATAAAAATAGATTTATTATGAGCTATTGGCTTAGGTGGTTATGGAGAGACTAAGTCCCATGATCTGCCATCTGTGAGCTGGAGACCCAGGAGAGGTCGGGGGATACTTCAGTCCACACTCTAAGGCCCAAGAACCATGGGAGCCAATGGTGTCAGTCGTGGTCTGAGTCTGAAGGCTTGAGAACCGGGAGCGCTGATACCCAAGGGCAGGAGCGGAGGGATGTCCCGGCTCAAGCAGAGGGAGTACATCACCTTTCCTGGCCTTTTTTCTATCTGGGTCCTCAACACATTGGTTGATGCCCATATGCATTTGTGAGGATGGTCTTCACTCATTCTACAGAGTCAAATGCTAATCTGAGAAACACAGACACACGCAGAATAATGTTTTATCAGCTCGGTGGGCATCCCTGAGCCCAGGCACGCTGGCACACAAAATTAACCATCCTGAAGAGCAAGACGCTGATCAAGGAATCTTGAGTGTATGAGTTTTTTAAAGAATAATACCCACCACCACTTCAGACTTCTGTGCTAGGCACCCTACGACTACACTGCATCACACCTATCGCCATCGACCAGACTTTGCAGATGAGAAGCCAGCACTCAGAGAGGTACAATGATTTGCCCAAAGTTGCACAGCTACACAGTGGCAGAATCAGGATGTGAGGACAACGCAAGGATGGAGCAAGGGTGGATCTTGTTCAATTCTTTACTGACCAATGATTGGCCAGGGTATGGCCGGCCTTGGCTTAGACTGAAGCAAAGGCGGTGGGAGCTAATGACCTTTGCTTTCTTGGCATCAGATTTAACAAGCCTTCGTTTCACTGCCGATAATTAACAGAAATAACTGCTTTGACTATGGATCGTTAAAAAGCACTTTGACATCTGTCATTACGTTTAATCCAGGCAAGTCTGTGATGTGGGTCTATTTATTGCGCCCACTTCATAGATGAAGAAGCTGAGGCTGGAGTTTCTTCCAGGCCCATCCAAGCCAGGCCCAAACAGGGAGAACAATGTATGAAGTATGGGTGAGAGTATGCGGCCCCGCTGCTTGGCTTGGAGTCCTGGTTCTACACTGCCAGGGGCATGACTGGAAGGGAGGTGAGAGAGAAGACAGGATTTGGGGAGAGGGGAGAGGCTTTCTAGGCAGAAAGAGGCCTACCTGAAACAGTGAGGGGCAGTGGGAGCCATCAGTTAAGAACAACGGTCTTGGAATAATTTATTTGCACTTGATGTTGCCGGGTCTCAACTTGGAACTTCAGATGCCTAAAATGGGGCCAGTAAAACCGTCTCTCAGTGTTAGGGTGCGAGCTATATGAAAGTAAGTGCTCAGCCTGCGCTCCCAGTTCCACCACATGAAGGCATTAGCGCCGCCGTAGTGTCAAAACTGGGGAAGCCTGAAGGAGCTGCTGGCCTGGGTGACATTTGAAGTTGTCAGAGTCCTGGGACGGGGGTGTGTCTCCGGGGCAGCTCTTGAGGATGGGTCAGATCCAAATGGCCTTTCAGGAGCCACGCTTGGGCTGCAGTTGCTGAGCGTGGGGCCGTCGTCTGAATGTTCGCCGTGCCCAGGCGTTGCTCCTGGAGGCCACGGACACAGTGTCCTTGGGGTCTCTCTCCTCGCCTCTCCTTCCTGTACTCATCTTCCTGGGCTTTGGTCACTCCTGGCAGGACGGACACCTCACTTGTGGGGCCCAGTGTAAGACAGAAACGAACAGGAGGCCCCCGCTCAAAAACTATTAAGAATTCCAGGAGGGTGACAGTAGAACATTCCACCAAGGTGCGGCTCTCTGAGCGCGGGGCCGTGTGTACCGACCCTGACTCTTGGCCAAGCCTGTCTCTTCCTGGACATCTGCATAAGCTCCGAAAACCTCAGTCAGCTGTCCAGGTACTCTGGACCGCCCCCCAAACATGCAGGCACTGGGGAACATCCCTTTTTAAAAATGTGCTCTCCTAAGCCAATTATTAAATGCTTTTGGAGGCATTGGCAAGACCAAGACTTTCTTTGAGCAAGTCCATGTCTAGTAAACAAACACCTATGTTCACACACTCTAATTAATTAATTACTTTATTCACTTAGTCCACACAATTATTACTATCTACCGTGTGCCCGGCACTATGCTGGCATCAGAGAGACAGCAATGAATGAAATACCATTAAGGGCCCAGCGTTGAGGCCGCACTGTTGGGGCTAGAATCCCGATTCTATCACTTACCTGCCATAAGACATCAGGCAAATTACTTAACCTCTCTGGGCCTCAGGCTCCTATCTGTGAAATGAAGATAATGATAGTCCTTTCCTCTGAGGGTTCGTGTAAGGATTAAACGAGTTAATCCCCACATTGAGTGAGCTAATAGGACAGGGTTTTGAGAACGGTGCCTGGCACATCGGGCATGCTACGAAAGTTATTATCTCCTCCAGGAATTAAAAGTCTGGGGGCAGAGAATGACGCGCACATACAGGCACACAAAATGCACACAGCCATTCATCTGTTTAACAAACAGTTCATCACAGCCACCGGCCCCACGCTTTGTGTGTGGCGGGGGGGGGTGGGGGAGAAGGGGAGAGGGGAGGGGGGAGGGGGGAGGGAGGAGGGAGGAGGGGGGAGGGCGGGCGGGGGGTAAGGGGAAGGCAGGCTGTGGCCTCTTTCCTACAGTCCCGTGCGCCGGACAGCGGAGCAGGACCCTGTCGTGGCAAAACCGCCACTTCAGAATGTGCTCTCACGTCTCCATTCTGCGCTTGGGACAGTGATGTGGGGAGAGCAGACGTGTGGCCCGGGAGTTTCCTAGTTGCTGGGAGAATGCAAAGCCAAGTGCCACCCACTGGCTGGGGGGGGGGGGTGGGTGGTGGGGGGAGAGGGGTCAGGGGAGTGTGGAATCGTTTCCTCCCTCCATCAGGGACCTGGCTGGCATGTGGAGCAGACACGGCCTTGGGCTCTGGCAGCGTGAATGGCAAGACGGAGCAGAGCCGAGCCCATATTTGGCCAGGGAGAAGTTCGCTGCACTACACACCCTCTGAGTCACCCTCCCAGCCCAGCAGCCGGGCTGAGCTCACAGCCCCTCTGACTCAGGCACCCGGCAAGGGCGGAGACTGCCCTGCCCCTCAGCCTCCATCCCTCAGTCGGCCTCCCCTGGCCTTCATCTCTCTCTGCCAAACGCATGTTGGGTGCTCGGCTTGACTCTGGACTGCCACTCCCCCCGCATCCCCACCCGTGGTCCAGGAGCTGATTCTACAAGAGCCGACTCCTCCACGGGGAGTTTCTTCCGAGCCTCCCCTTGCAAAGTGAGCTAGAAGGTGCTGTGATACGGACGGGTGGGTGAAACCGCCTGTCCGGGGAGGCAGCGCTGTGCGATGTGACACAGCAGAGGTCTGGGTGCTCCTGCATCCCTGTGTGACTTTGGGCTACTCACTGCCCCTCTCTGGGCCTCTGCTGCGGAGCCCGGCTAGCTCAGCAGGGAAGAACATGCTAACGAGCACTGTCTTTTGGTCCCTTGCCTCCCAATGTGTGGTCCCTAGCAATGCAGCCTCCACATCACACCTTGGAGCCTGTGAGCAATGCAGACCCCCAGGCCCCTCCCGACCCACTGAATCAGAACCCGCATTTTAACAAGATCCACTGACGATCCACGTGCACATTGAAGTTTGAGAAATGGGCAAACGTGGTATGTGAGGAGTTGGGAAACATCCTGCTGTTGGAGACTCGCTCCCAGAGATTCGGATTCTGTTGGGCTGAGTTGAGGTGTGTCGGAGGCACCGTCAGTGCTCCCGGGTGATGCAAAGATGCAGGAGCGCTACTCCAGTGCATCAAGATGAGGCTGTAAAGCCTGATCCCACAGCATCCAGTCAAGTGCCGAAAGGAGCCCAACAGGGTGGGGTCAGGGCCTGTGACACCTGGTGTGAGTGGTGGGAACCACCGAGGACAGAGGACTGTTGCCAGGATGACAGGGTCCAGTGGCTATTGACCTGCAGCCTGTTCTTGTGGTCAGAAAGCTAAAGCCCTTACTATGTTATAATCCTATATAATAAAAGGCTAATATGCAAATTGTCCCCTCCACCAGGAGTTCAACCAACTGCCCATGGCCCCTCCCCCCGGCCAGCACAGCCCAATCGGGGTGGGCCGGCCAAACCCTACCTGTGCATGAATTCATGCACCAGGCCTCTAGTATTATATAATATATAAAATACTATATGTGAATATAATAGATAATATAATATTACATAATATATAAAATATAATATTCTGTGAGTGTTATCCTTCTCAAAAGGTAGCCCTCCATTTGATATACTTTCATTAAAAAAGAAAAAGGCCCCTTGCAAATAGTTGGTGGTGACTTTGTCTGAGAATATTTACTTTTCAAAAACATGTTTTCATTTGAAAAATTACACGCAGTCGAGCACTTTGTTGAGGAGCCACGTGACTAAAATAACGTGTGTCCGTTATGTATCGTTGCGTGGCAAGCCACCAGCCATCCTAACACTTAGTGGCCTGAACTCACAGGTGTTTATTTAGCTCGTGATTCTGCCAGGTGGTTCTCCGGTCTCGGTTGGGCTTGGGTGATCTTGGCTGCGCTAGGTCCTGTGTCTGTCTGCTCTCAGAGGGCCTCAGTCCGGTGTGTGGTGCAGGGTGGCTGCTGGCTGTTGGTGGGAGTGGACCGCCTGTCTCTACCCTTCAGCAGGCTGGCCTGGACTTCTTCACTGGTGGCAGGGATCTGGGTCCCTCAGGGTGCAAGTGCTTTTCCAGCCTTTGATTTGGTCAGTTTGCTACTTACCCACTGACCAAAGCAAGTCACAGGGCCCGGTCCAGAGACAGATGAGGAGCGTACTGCCAAAGGGCGTGGATTCAAGGAGACGTGAGCAGATTGGGGCAGTGACTGAAATCTGTGTGCCACATCATTTTTAATTAAGCAAAGATCAAGTTATAAAGTCAGTGATTCCATTTTTTTCTATCAGAAGAATGGAGACAAATTCTAAAAAATATCCCTGAATTGACTGATGGTGCCAATAAACAAAATGTTTACTCTTTTTTCTTGTTTTACTTTTGGACTTCATTGCTTTTTACAGATTTTTAAGGTATCAAGGTCCTGGTAAAATATCTGTTAGAGAAAATTGTGATTTAAGAAGGGCGAATCCTTCATAATCCTGCCATTCCAGGGACAATACCTATTAAGAGTTTGGTATGTATCTTTTCAGTTCTTTTTTTCTATCTGTGTGCTAGCAAATGCCACACACAATTTTCTTTTACAAGAATCAGTTCATTCAATAATTATTCAGTGGATGCCACCTATGTACTGAGAGGTACATATGGGTGAACAAAACAGCAAAGTCCCTACTAAAATGAGATAATATTGTAAAGATAAAAAGCAATTTGCCTCCACACACTTAATACATCTTAAATATCAGTCCATGGGAGTATACATCTCATTTATTGAACGCTTATTTTGTGATAAGCACTTGGATATGAGCATAGTGAACACTATTTCATTCTCATACTCACTAGCACCCTAGGAAGAATGGACTTTCATTATTTGCATTTTATGGGGAGGAAGTTAGGCAGAGAGAAGCTAAGGAACAAGACACAGCTAGTAAATGGGGCAGCCAGATGCTGACCTAGATCTAATAACTAGTCCAAAGCCCACGCTCCTAACCACTTTGCCCAACTGACTCTTGGTTCCCATAGAGCTACCTCTTCCTTTTTGGTGGCTGTGTAGTATTCCATCAGGAGAGTACCCTTCCATTAGGAGAGTATTCCAAGGATGTGTTTGCTGTGGTTAAAGTGACCCACTTCTCACCCTGACCGGTTTGGCTCAGTGGATAGAGCATCGGCCTGCAGACTGAAGGGTCCCAGGTTCGATTCCGGTCCAGGGCATGTGCCTTGGTTGTGGGCACATCCCCAGTGGGAGGTATGCAAGAGGCAGCTGATGGATGTTTCTCTCTCATCGATGTTTCTAACTCTATCCTTCTCCCTTCCTCTCTGTAAAAAAATCAATAAAATATATATTTTTTAAAAATGACCCACTTCTCCATTGTTGTCCCATGTCCTGGATGTGTTTTGTTCTTTATGCCTGAAATGCACTTCCCCATCCTTCTTTGTGATTAACTTCTATTCATCCTTCAAAACCCTCTGCAGATGGCACCTCCTCCAGAAAGACCTCTTCAACCACGACTCTGGTTTCTCCCTGTTGTAGACATTTACGTGGTTGATTCCCCCTCTTGACAGTGAGCGCCCAGAAGGCAGGGTCTCTATCCTACTTTCCATTGTGGGTATACATCACCCCAGCTCTCAGCACTTGTTTGGGGTAAAATAAACTCTCAGTCAATGTTAATGGAATGAAATAATAAATGATCCTTGTACCCATGGCATGTTTTCTATTTTAATCAATTAATAGAGCTAATTTATAGGTAAACAAACCTGTAAATTGATTTTTATTATGGACATAACATATGGACATAGTAAAAATTCAAAAGCAAGAGGTATACCAATGAAAAAAATAATTTTCCCACTTTGCTCCCCAAGTCACCTTTGGCAGTTTTGATGTGCCATTACTGTAACTTTCCATGTATACAACCTCTTTAAAAATATTACAAATGGCAGCAATGTTTTGTTCTGTCCGTTGACTTTCACCCTTCATTAATCGCGGCTGTATTTCCACATCCACAAAACTGGTCTACTTTTTACAAGGAGCCTCACAGTACCCAATTGTATCATATTTAGTGTAGTTGACCTTTATAAATGGGCTTTTTATTTGTAACCTTTTTGTTGATTTTCACTATTACAAAATTTGCTACAGTGAACATTCTCGTGTGTTCATTTTGCTTTTATATTTATCTAGGACAAATTCCTAGAAATGGAATAAAATTTTTTAAATTTAATTTTCAAAAGTAACCCCATAGAAAGGTGGTGGAGAAAAGGAATTGCACTGAGGGTGGGTACTGAGCTCCATTCTTGAATTTTCCACTTCACCTTGGCAGAGGACGGGGCCTTTCAGCTGTCCAGGGTCTGAATGGCTTTCAAATTATAAGGGTCATGTGGTGCTCGGTGGGAATGAGGCCCTGCTACAAAAAATAAAAGATGCCCTAGCCGGTTTGGCTCAGTGGATAGAGCGTCAGCCTGTGGACTGAAGGGTCCCAGGTTCGATTCTGGTCAAGGGCATGTACCTTGGTTGCGGGCACATCCCCAGTAGGGGGTGTGCAGGAGGCAGCTGATGGATGTTTCTCTCTCATCAATGTTTCTAACTCTCTATCCCTCTCCCTTCCTCTCTGTAATCAATAAAATATATTTAAAAAAAAAAAGATAAAAGATGAAGGGGCTGATGTTCCCCCCCGCCGCCTCTTGGCAATGCTGCTGTTGGACACTGGCGTTTAGGGTATGAGGGTTGTGGAATATTGACAAGGGATGATTGGAAGTTACTCTTAGGGAGATGGGACCCTAGGAATAATCTTCTCCAGCCAATCAGAACCCCTGAACCTCCCAGTGTCCTGCCTATGTTTTGGCCTCTGCCTGGAGTGGTGGGCCCACCTTTCCATCCAGGGGAGCTCCTACCATCTTTCTTGACTTATCTTACATAACACCTCCTTCATCAAGCCCTCCTGGACTTCCTCCCAGAACCATTCTTTCCTAACTTCATGCATTCAGCATACAGATCTGTTGTTTTAACAGCTGCGTCACTCCAAGTATTATTTGAGATGCCCTGGAATTTTGCCTTCATTCTGTGTTATGGTGCTGCTGCACAGAACTGTGTGATTAAGAGGCGGGGTGCCGAAGATAGACTATCTGGGTTCAAATCCCAGCTTTATCGCTGGCTCCAGGACAAAGCAGAGCTGCTGGGTAGAAAGGGGGCTGGGGCCTGGGTCCTACCCACTTGGCCTTCTTTCTCTGGGCAGTGGCTCTTGGAAGGTTACCGTGGACTCCTGGGGGTTCTGGAAAGTACAGCTTGCAAACCGCTGATCTACTTCACCCCTTTCCTTCCACAGTCACACAACAAAGGCCCCACTGGGCCGCAAAGCCTGGGTCTCTTCACAACCCGTAGAATATTTAATCCAGTGCATCGTGAGCTTCCCTGGAGCAAAGGGGGAGAGTGAGCTGACAGAGTTCCTGTCATCATTCACTTGTGCATTCCCCGTCACTTACACTGAACAGTTCCTGTGCTCCAGGTTCTGGGGGTGGGGGCCTCGCAGTGCCACCAAGAACTTGGGCACCAGGCAGGAGGAAGGGCAGGGGAGAGGCTCACACCATTCCCCATTCAGAGTCTTGGCAGAGCATGGCGGGGAATAAAAATACGCACGGGATAAATCCATCACACAAATCCAGGGACACGTTGCCAGAAAGCTATTTTTAAGCTTCAGTTTAGGAAGTTTATGAGCTCTAAAGTGACTGTGATTTCAAGCATGCCCTTAATTAGTTATTCCGTATGCAGCGCAGTTCTGAGAATTTGTGCCAGACCTGGGTATAAGCAAGGGGTTGGGGGGTGTTAGCACTGGCAGGAAAGGTGGGGGTGGAGAAGGAAGCTGATAGCAGACAGAGAGGCCCTCTTCAGGGGTCTACTAGGTAGAAGGCACTGGAAGAGGCTCTGTCTACACAAAGAGGAGTGAAAGAGTTGCTATCCACCCAGATAGTCCGCCCTTGACTTTGCCTTTCTGATCATGGGCCTGCCAAGTTCCCAGGGATCTGTTTTCTTCTGATCTGTCAGCTTTACCTCAATGCAAGAAGTTCATCACATTCACTCCCAGGTGTTATTTTTCGTGGACAACTGTTGAGCAACCACGTGGCACCCAGCTAAGCACTGAGGATGCAGAGACAGGGCCCCTGTCCTTGAGAAGATTCCTACTCCGTGGGGAATAAAATGCACCCGACACGGTCGGCTGTGGAGGAAGAAGAGGTTGGAGCGAAGTAGCAATTGAGTTGTCTGGAGTTCTAAAGAGCACTGTGGGTCTGAGAGTGCTTTACAATAATTTATTTTAAAATTGTTAATTTATCCCAGGATCGGGGCAACTAAAGTCTTAGTTTCTTCGCTTTGGCTGGAATTAAATAATCAAATCAGAGTTGCATCCTGGTCAGAATCTTCCATTGGCTGTTTGATGGCATTCTAGGCACTGCGGGTGACATTCTAGGCAATGATGAAATGCAATTAGCAGATCAAAACCATGGTAGCCATGGTGCCTAAAGTGCACATGTGGATCTCTCTCTCTCTCTCTCTCTCTCTCTCTCTCTCTCTCTCTCTCTCTCACACACACACACACACACACACACACACACACACACACACACACAACCGTGATTAGTACGAAGTGAGGAAATGTATTTGTTATTACTCAATAAGTGCCATTTGTTTGTTAGACAAAATCTTTCAAAACATGAAGTCCAAAGGGAACAATTATGAAAGGGGCCCTTGAGAATGACAAGTGTGGGAACCGCTGGTGTAGTCTAGTCATCTGGTGGAAAACTTGGTTCTTAATATCTCCACCAAGTGCCCAGCCTCTCTTTGCCTTCTCCCAGTGACAGGGAACTCACTCCTCTTTGAGGCAAGGGTTCGAGGCCCTCAGTGTTAGCCCCTGCCCCTCCCCATCCCCACCGCTATTTAGTTTCTGTGGTGCCAATGTTCCTCTCAGCTCTGTTGATGAATGGATATATGTTTTTGGCAACTTATTGACATTCTTTGATTTTTAAAATGGTCATTTTCATGATGAAGGGACTCTTGGCTATTGGGCTGTGGTAGAGAATGCTGAAGTTCACACCATCTAGTGTCCTCTCCTCTCTGGGCACCTGAATAAGCCACATTTCCCAGCACTCTTTGCATCAAAGAGGTGCCATGTGACTGGCTTTGTCCAGTGGAGTGTAGGAGGAAGCGGGTCTATGACATTTCCATGCCTGGCTGTTTACACTATAAAACATCCCATGGCCTACCTGATCTTCTAGGCTTTCCTCTGGAAAAGCTCATGGCTGCATGATTCCAGGTTGACTCGGAAGCCACATATGGTGGAGACAGAGTAGGAAAGCAAACTGGGTCCCCGAGTCACTCTTTTCCATCAGGGCGTCTGACTAGAAACATCCCGACTGGACTTGGTGAGACTAAATGCCCCTAGCTGAGCACGGAGACAGTGCTGAGTTAATGCCTGCCAGTTGGACCCTCTCAGGGAGGGTGTGTAATGGCAGAAATAAAACTTGCATAGCGTTAAGGCATGGAGATTTGGGGGTGTTTTGCAACAGCTGTCAGCGTTAATTATCCCGAGGGGCCAAAAATAACACTCATTCCTTTCCGAGGTCAGAACCAAAAGAGAGATGGAGAGAAAAACATCAACTTTTTAAATGATAAAAGTTGGGTTGAAGCAAGTGGCACAGGTGTGTCATTACAATGGATGAGCTTCCTAATACTGCCTCCTAGAGTTAGACAGACTAGTCCACCATCAACGGAAACTCTGGCCATGCCAAGGTTCTCCCACATGGACATGATCCCACTGGCAGATCCTAAAGAGAGAGAACCCAGAAGGGCTTCTCTCTTGCTTCTCTAGAACTCATTGATCAGACAAATGGCTCCACCACTCATCAGGAGTGAACCTCCTGGGAAAATGAGGCAGGAAGTGTTACCATGGATAAACTCCCTCCACATGAAAATGTGAGGCCAGGAAACCAAGGTTCCCACCCAGGTTCATCCTAGACATAAGAGTTTGTGAGTACCCATGACTGTCACTCCCTGAGGACAGGAGCCACATCTCCCCTTCCTGTGTCTTTCCCCACAGCACCTAGCACAATGCTGGGCACAGACATGGTGCTGAGTTAATGCTGGCCTATTGACCGGTGACACTTGGTGAGCTTATGTGACATTTCCCCCACTGGGTCACTCCAGAAGGAGCAGAAATTGCTGTGGTTTGACCCCTCACACTGCCAGTCCTTGCCTAACCCAACAATTTGGGAGTGTGAAAGGCCAAGCTGATGAACCAATCCTTCCTTGGGGAGATACCCATGCTCTCCTTCTGCCCACCAAGTCCCATATTGGCCAAAACACTTGACTCTCATCAGCTCCTGGCCAGCCCATTGCCCTGGGGGTCACTGAGTATGTCTGAATCCCACTGCTGGTTGTAAGTTCCTGAAGTAAAGGCCTGAATCTTACTTACAGCATCAGTTGACAAGTATCTTCAGCAGGTAGAAACTGAAAGCAGAGGGGTTTCTTTTCCTCTGAAAGATGTCTGGGTAAGGAGGCAGGCCGGCTGTGTGATGTCATTGACATCCCAGGTTCCTTTGGTTTGTCTGCTTTCCCATTCTCAGTTCCATGGCTCCCATCCTCAAGGTCGACTTATTGTTGTAAAATGGCCATGGCAGTCCCAGTCCTTATGCCCACATTTCAGGTAGCAAGAAGGAGGAGGGGGAAAGGAGTATAAGGCCCCCCAGCTGAGCCTACTCATCTTGTTTACGAGTTGTCCTGGAAGCACCAGACAACAAAGCATGTTTATTTATGCCACACCAACCAGAATATAGCCAATGGTTTCATTTCTCTACATGTGTGCCTGGGAAACAGAGGTTTTCAGCTAGTCCCATCGCTTCCCCTTCAAAATTAGAATTTCGTTATTAAGGGAGAAAGTGAGGGGGGTAATGGCAGGCAACCCAGAGTCTCTGCCTCACCCGTCTCTCTCTCTTAAAGTACTGATCACACAGTAGGTATGTGTACGTTTCATTCATCCATTAATTATTTCAAAAAATTTCACTGAGTACCTACTCAGGGCAGGTATATGTCTATACATTGGGGAGAGAAGCAATACACGCTAAACAAACAAAATAATAAGATATTAGCTAATTATACATGCCAAGAAACAAAGTAAAACAGGGCAAAGACGGGGTGAGAGACAATGTTAGATTGGGTGGTCAAGGGTAGCCTCTTGGAGGAGACATCATTGAAGCAGAAATCTGAAAGAAGCAAGGTGGTCAGCCATGCTGGGTTCTAGGGGAAGAATTCGCCTGGAAGAAGCCCTGGTGTGGGAGTGAGTTTGACATATTCCAGAACAGCCAGCCAGAACGGACAAGTAGTTAGAAGCCACGCCTTATTTGATCTTGTAGACCATGACAGGAACTTTGAAATCCACCCCCGCCCCCAAGAGTGAGGAAAGCTATTGAAGACTGAGCAAGGAATTGATACATTAAATTCAAATTCTCTCCCATATCTTCTCTGACCACCCAATTAGACATACATATATTAGACCCTCTCTTTCTATCCACCATATAGTTTTTGCTTTCTGTAGTGCAGTGTAAACATTTTTAGATTTATTTTCACTAATTTCCCCTTCAGATATATTCATATATTGTTTCAGACATCCGTTGGGTTTCTGATTTTAATTATTACATTTTTTCATTTCTAGAAGTTCTGTTTATTTATTTTTTCAAACATGCCTGGTTGGTTTTTTATTCTCTTAGTACACACTCAATCCTCCCTTGTGTTTCATTATCTACATGATTGCCTTATTCATTGTACCTATTAATTGCAACATCTGCAGTCTTTATGGGGCTGATGCCATAGTTTGTTGATCCTGCTGACTCTCAATTATGAGGGTTTGTTTATTTGTGTGCGTATGATTCCTAATTGTGAACTTATGCTCCTTGGACCAATATCTGTGGCAATTTTTCGAGGCTGGGGCCTATTTGTGGTGTGTTTCTGCTGGGTACAAAGCTACTTGGGTTAGTGTGGACTATATATGATTAATGGCCCCAAACACTGTGAACTTGGGCTTGTGCTCAGGAATTCTCAAGGGAATTGTGTTTCTTCTGTTTCTGTTTCACCCAGAGCCAAAACTAGACCAGTAAGTTTCATTCTGTGGAGTGAATTTTTACTTCTTATTCATCCACTGAGGTTGTCATTTTGGGGGGTTCTGACTTTTTGTGAGAATTTCCGGTCTGACTTCCCACCTTGCTAGGGCCCCATGTCTTGTCTCCTGCTTCCTGCCCATGTCCTTTCCCCGTCAGTGCACAAAATCCATTCAGCCCTTGTTTCTTTGCATTGGGATGCCCTGCACCCTGGGCACATGTCATCGCCACTGTTGCTCACCCTTATGGAGTCAAGCTTTTTTAAACATTGTTTCTGACCTTTCAGAGATTTCTGTTTTGCTAGCTTAGCCATTCACCAAACGAATATGTTTTTAAAAAGACTTTATTATTTTTATTGCGCTAAGCTGGGCAAGTTTCTGCGGTATTTTAGGAAATCACATGACCACATTTACACTTTAGAAGGACAGAATGGCTCTTTGATAAAGAGGAGATTGTAAAGGGAAGGATCTCACACTGGGAGGCCATGTAGGACACTACTGTCATGGTCCAGGCACAAGATATGGTGGCTTGGACTAGGGATATGGTGGTGCAGTGAAAACAGGTTGGATTTGAATTGTACATATGTTGAAGTTGCTGATGACAAGACTTGTGATGCTTTGGTTTGGGGGATGTGAGAAAACGAGGTAAGTTGAAGGTGATGCTAAAGGTTTTGGCCCAAGTATCTGAGTTCGGGGTACATCTCAGTGAATGAGGTGGCTGTGGATGAAGGTAGTTGGGGCCCTTTGTCTAGCGTCTGATCATTCCTGGGTAAGCTGAACAATGAGCCTCTAGACCCACAGAGCGGGGGATCAAATCTTGAAGTGTGGGGAGGCTGCTGAAGGCTGAAAATCATTCTCCCTCTTCAGTTAGGTTGCCCCCCTTCGTCCAGGCTTAAATATAACCACAAAGAGGAATCCTGGGCAGGGTGGGGAGCGAGTGCCCCATCCCTTAAGCATGTGTGCCGACAGGATCCGTGGGGCCCAGGCCCTTGGATTATGCTAACTTGCAAATTAAACCAAGCACCATGGATGAGTGAATAATGAACACAATGTGGTCTATGCATACAATGAGATGTTACTCGGCCTTAAAAAAGAAGGAAACTCTACTCCATGCTACAACATGAAGGAACCTTGAGAGAATTATGCTAAGTGAAATAAGTCAGACACAAAAGGACAAATACTGTGGGATTCCACTTAGAGCAGGTACCTGGAACAGACAAAGTCATGTGACAGAAAGTAGAACAGAAGTTGCCAGGGGCTTGGGGAAGGGGAGAATGTGGAAGTAGTGTTACATGGGTTCAGAGTTTCCGTGTGGGATGAAGAAAATGTACTGGAGATGGATGGTGGTGATGGTTGTGGAGCAATGTGAATGTACTTAATACCACTGAACTGTGCACATCAAAATGGTAAAACAATTAAAACAAGCAAACCAATATCATACAATTGTCAACTATGAATTTTGTCCATTCAAGGCATTAGAAACCAAACTATAATTTGTTATAACCATCATGTAATCCAAAGAAAGGATATTTTTAAACCTCAAGAAAGCAAAAGAGAATGTGTTCTCAAGGCACATGAAAATTCTTTGAATGGGGCTGTATTGGTTTTATTAAAAAGCTAGATAATAAAACATATTGCCTCAATTTATCTTATACTAGAGGCCCGATGCATGAAATTAGTGCAAGAGTAGGCCTTCCTTCCCCCACTGGCTTCCCTCTGGCACCTGGGACCCGGGCTTCCATTGCAGCCCTGGCTTCATCCAGAAGGATGGAAGGATGTCTGGAAGGACATCCAGTCTAATTAACATATTACACTTTCATTATTATAGATTCCTTAGTGGACTATGTGGTCAGTGTTCCTAAATGGCTAGATGACCACTTGTTGGAGAGAGTCAAGAGGACTCAGGGAGCATACTGGAGCATTGCATGTAAGCCTCTTCAAACGTATTTGCTCAGGGGGATGGGTGAATGGTTGGCATGTGGGCTACAACTAGGGTGACCACAACTACGGGGACCACGTGGGACTGTGCCATTGTACTCACAACTGCTCTGGTTTGGATGCTAAAGGGTACAGTTACCTGGCTACTGCTTGCGGTGCAGGAGAAGCACCTGGGCGGGGGCTGCTGTGCCAGGAGGATCTGCTCAGTGACTTTCTGTGTTTGTAGAGGGCTGTCCTGGGACTTGGCAAGCAGCAGGTTCTTGATAAATGGCAGTTATTTTTATCCAGGCCATCTAGAAAAAGCGCTGGCTTTCGAGTCTTCAGATATTGGATTGCATCCCTGTTTACTAGGGCTTTGACCTTTGGCAAGTTACTTAAATTCTCTGAGCCTCAGTTTCTTCTCTGTCAAGCAGAGTCAATGAAACCTTTCTCACATGCTGTTTGGAAGCAGAAATAAAATATAACTGTATTGACTAATGTGTGTAAAGTACTTCACTTGGATCCAGGCACACAGTAGGTGCTCAAAAGATAACCTTCCTTCCTTCTTTCCTTCCTTCCTTCCTTCCTTCCTTCCTTCCTTCCTTCCTTCCTTCCTTCCTCCCTTCCTTCCCTCTTTCCTTCTTTCCTTCCTTCTTGCCTGCTGGCCTGCCTTTCTGCCTTCTGTAGACACACATTTAGCCTCCTGATTCCAATCCCTTAGATGCCTCCCCAGGCCCACCTCGAGGAACCTAAATTGGCCAGGAGAGATGCAACTCTGTTGAGGGTCTACATAGCTTTTCTGTTCAGAATAGCTTGTTTGAGTACTGTCTTGGTCCGCTTGGGCTGCTGTAAGAAAATGCCACAGATTGGGTAGCTTATAAACAATAGAAATTTATTTCTCACAGTTCTGGAGGCTGAGAAGTCCAAGATCATGGTGCTGGCAGATTTGATGAGATGGCTGGCTGTTGAGGACTCTCCTCCTGGTTCATGGAGAGCACCTTCTCACTGTGTCCTCACATGGCAGGAGGAGTCAGGGATACTTTTATAAAGGCACTAATCTCATTCATGAGAGCTCCACCCTCATGACACAATCACCTCCCAAGGGCCCACATCCTAGTGCCATTATCTCTAGGAGTTAGGATCTCAACATACAAATTTTGAAGGAACACAAACATTCAGACCATAGAAAGGACATTCTGCACTCAAACTATAGGTGTCCCTGTTAAGAAGTTAAGTGTAAGGGTGGGAAGAAAAGGGATGGTTACCTAGACACAGAAAACAAAACTTCTATTCTCAAAGGGCTTAGAGTGTCTCTGAGTTCAAACACCTGCTCACACTTGAAATATCCCAAGAAGCTTTTCAACTGGCATTCTCAAGGAGAATAAATGCTCTCTTCATCCCTCATTGATCCCTAAGTTTCTATGACTTCTAAATAGGACCATTCAATTTGGCACCCCTTTGAGCACAGGAATATTGGGTCTCTTCTTGGAGCCTAGTACAAGCTGGGGAGTCTCTTCGACTCTTAGCTACTCTAAGCTACTCTTTGAGCCTCTGCAAATGGACGGTATTTTGATTGATTCATGAAGAGGCTGCAAGGTCATGGGTTGAGAAGAGATGTTGACTTAGGGGTTGGTTGAAACCAGAAAATGACTCTTTCGGAGGAGATACTTTTGAACTGGCATTTGAAAGCAAGGTAGGAGGGGGCTGGTGAAGAGGGTGGGAATGGAGCTCTGTCGGCATCCCCCTACAACCGCTCTCTCTCCCTGGCCAGTCTTGGCATTCTGGCTGGTGCCCAGGTGGTGCTTCATAAATGCTGGCTGAGCAGAGCTCACCTTTAAGGCCTGGCTCACAGTTCACCTCTTCTGATCCTCCTGGGATTGCCCAGACAGGACATATCCCTCCTCCCTCTGGGCCCCGTAGCCGGTACACATTGCGGCATCCGTCAGATTGTGTTGTAATTATTTGTGGGCTCCAGACGGAGAAGTCTTCGAGGACAGAGGCCTTGTCATTGTACCTCTTGCCCCAGCGCCTGACTATAATAGGGACTCAGCACACACGCACTGGGTGATGGAGAACCACGGGTCAGCTCGCCTGGCACTGGAAGTGATCAGGAGGGTCCTGAGGAATTGGGGGCTGGTTGAATACCAGGGGCCACTGAATACTATACTCCAGGGCTATGATCTGCTTGGCAATAACTCTATTCCACATTTCCCAGCGATTGTTCTCGTAACACATGGGCAGCATGCCCAAGCCAGGCTATGACTAGTTCCTAAAACAAGTTAAAGCTTTCCTTTTGGGACAATTCCATCAGCGGGACAGAGGAGCATGCTTCTCTGACAACTGTGGCTCTCACGGCTCTGGTTGTGGGACTGTTTCTCGCTCGGTTCCTCCCGGCCATAGCAGCAGCCCTGTTGTGCTTGGCTGGGCTTCTGGCCAGTGAGGAGATGAGCTCTGCCTTCCCAGATCTTGGGGTGGAGGAGAGCTCCATCCACACCCCCACCCACAGCTGCCTGCACACGGCTGCGATGGAAACTGCTCCTCATCCAACAGATCTCAGTGCAGATTGGAAAGTGCTCGTCGGAGGAGGGAGTTGTGTCATTGCTGGTGCGTGGAAGGCAGCCAGGCTGTGAATGAGACCACAGTCTTCCCGTCAGCCTTGCTTTCCACTCCGATGGAGGACAATGCCGCTCTCCAATGCCAGCTGCAGAGAGCCTGGGCGCTGTCTGCCTTGGATGGACTGAGCTTCATCAGATGAGGCTCATGAGGGTAGACCGTAGGATGGCCAGACAATAGAAGGTGTGACTACTTGTGAAGAATTCAGCGTCTCAGGCAGCTCTATCTTCAGGATGGCGCCTTTCGACCCTTTAAGTCCTACTCAACACACCCCGGGTGTGAGCGTGCTTTCTGGCACATGCGCTTGTGAATTAGTCTCGGCCTGAGTCATCCCAGCAGTCTCCACCCTGCCCGTGAGCCACAGGGAGCCTGGGGTCTGAACCTCTGGAGTCCTTTCTGCTGAATCCCTTGACTAGGGGGCCCATAAGGGTGCCCCTGTGATGTGCATATCTAAAAGGGAGTGCACGGATGATCTAAATCTCACACCGAACAAGGAAGCACTCCTTTAACTGAGAAGCAGAATGGAAGAGTGTGCAAAGAGCACAGAATCGGGGGCAGTTCCATGGACACCACCTGGTTCTGTAAACTTGGGCTAACCATGTCATTTTTGTTTTGTTTCTAAAATTCATTTAACAAAGATTGAGAGGAGCATCGTGGCAGCAAAGCGGACACCTCAGTCAGAAACCATCTAAAGGGGCGCCCTCGGGAAGGAAACATACAGAAACCGGGGAAGACATCCATGGAGGACCAGGTGGGGAGAGCCTGTGACTTTGAGAAAGAAGATAAAAAAGATCTGAGTGGTTCCGAGGAGGATGTTATGGAACCAGTAATTGATAAGCTTGGGAAGAAGAGGACTTCTGCAGAAATAGTTGAAGATATGGGGGGTGGAGTCCAGAATACGCTGGAAAAATGTGGAGCAGACATGAACAACACTCTTTTTGCAAAGAGAAAATGACTAGCAATGCATACCAAGGCTTCTCTAAAAACCAATAAACATATTGGGAAAACCCAACAAGATCAAAGGCAGACGCTTAACTGAGAATATTCTCATCAGTTTCTGACTTTGTTTCAGCAGTGGGAGCTAGCTGTGCAGAAAGCCGAGGAACAAGAAGAAAACTAGCTAATTGGTTTCGATGGCAACAGAAGGTTTTTCAACAATCTAGAGTTGTTCAGAGCCATAAGCTGAAAACTAATAGTTATATGATCAGTTCACAGAGTATGGGGGACTTGGAGAAGAGTCATGATACTCTACCTACTGGTGCACAAAATGAACTTAAAAAAGAAATGTCTACGTTGCAAAAACAAATTATGATGGACACCCAGGAGCAGGGGGTGGCAAGTGTTCGAAAGTCTCGTCAATCCGTGTTATTCTGATGACTCTGAAGAATTTGAACCTAAGTAATATGATACGATTATAACATTAGCTAAGAGGCCTGTAAGCCTTAGAGTGGTTTAAATATTCTAGTTTAAAATATTATACCGTGCTAGTCATTAGCTTGAGAGGCACAGTCTCCCTGCCACTAGGAACCTTTCTGTTAACCTTCAAATAAAATCTAAACAGTTCTGCGAGTAGCAGTAATTCCTAAATTGTATGCTCCCACTTTACAGAGCAGAATAGGTAGTGGTGAATAGTAGGAGTGCTGGAGTCAGGCCACCTGAGTTCAAGTCCTGGTTCTTCCTTTTACCACCTTATTACCTTGGGATAAATACTTAACTGCCCTATGCCTGAGATTCCTCTTCTGCAAAGAGGGGATGATTAATAATAATAATAATAATAATAATAATAATTCTGTTTAGAGTTGCTGTGAGTTTAAACATATAGGAGCATCTGGAACAATGCCTGGGACATGATTCCCAATCGATGGATATTATCTATAGCTACTAAAGTGCTTCTTTGAAAATTAAAATGAGATAATGTTTGCAAAAGCCTAGTATAGGCCTTGCCCACAGTAAGTGAAAGCTGTTATTGGTGGGAAGGCGAGCCCTTTAGTTCATTTCCTTGACTTACCATGCTCACACTTGGGGAGGTTGGGAGCCAGCAATCCCAATTCCCTCTTTAATTGTTCTGCGAACAACGAGTATCTCATTTGTTGGAGTCGGCTAGTCACTGTGCTGCCGGTTCCTAGCGGCAGGGAGACTGTGCCTCTCAAACAGAAACAGGCTTGGTCCGCGTCCCCTCCCTGCACGCACTCACTTCCTGTTCCTGTGGGAAGTCCACTGCAGAGGAGTCCTCCCCCACAGGAGGCAGACCTCTGTCTCCCCCTCTGTCCCAGCCTCTCCTCTGACTAGGGGGGTAAATTCCAGACACACCTGGGATTCCATCCCTTCTTCGACCATTACAGGTTTGTCGTTACTCTATCTCAGTGTCCTCATCTGTGAATGGGAATAACAGTACCCACGTCGTGGGTTTATTGGAAGAATTAAATAAGGCCATATATATGAGATAGTGCTTGGCATCTAGCAAGTGGTCAACAGAGGTTAGTGGATTCTAGTTGCTATTGTTATTATAACCCGAGGTCCAGCTAAAAGGCTCCCTCCTCCAGGAAGCCTTCCTGAGCTTCTCCAGATGGACGTTCGCATCTTCTTTCCCTGAGCTTCCTTCTCGCCTTTTCTCTAGTTTTTGGATATCATGTTTCTCTTCCAATTGAATTAGAACAATCGAGAAATGAGTCTTCTCCTTCATGGTAAGCTCAGAGATGAGGTTTTGTGCCTGGATCAGCCCTCATGCATCACAGGTTCACCCCAGGTCTGGGCACAGAGCAGGCACTTAAGCAGTGTTCAGGGCAAGTATCTATACAAACATTTGCAACAATAATATATTAATATGCACCTTAATGGATCACCTACTATGGGCTGGGCCAGTGGTCGGCAAACTCATTAGTCAACAGAGCCAAATATCAACAGAACAACGATTGAAATTTCTTTTGAGAGCCAAATTTTTAAAACTTAAACTTCTTCTAACGCTACTTCTTCAAAATAGACTCGCCCAGGCCGTGGTATTTTGTGGAAGAGCCACACTCAAGGGGCCAAAGAGACGCATGTGGCTCGCGAGCCACAGTTTGCCAACCACGGGGCTAGGCTGAGTTCTAGGGGCTAAAATGAATGCATTCCTTCCTCATCTTTCACAGTAACAGCCCCTCCTTCGCCCCACACAACCCTTTAGGCTGCCCCTTTGTGATTCCTTTCTCTCTTTCAGGCTGCTCAGAAATTCCTTCATTTCTTTCAGTGTGACCTCACTTGTGGTAAACTCTTGGGGGTGGGGGCAGGCCGTGCCTCTCTTGGGGCAGGAGAAAGAGTGCAAGTTATCTTGGAGTTGTGCAGCTCTGGGCCCTCAGCCCTCTGATCTCACCTTCCTGCTCTGCACAACGCGTCTCTCCACGCTTCCCTCTCAGTGTCTTCGGGATTAAACAGGATCACATGTGTCAAAGTGCCTGGAAGACAGGAGGCCCTTCCCAAACCTAACGACTGTTTTCTGCTGTGTCTGGGCACAGCTCTGTGTCCCTGAAATGTGCTGCGCATGTCACAGGTGTCCTACGGGAGGCGCCCTGCTGGAAACGCGGCTTGGGCTTCTGTTCTTGTCTTTAGTGAGGAAGTTGCCAGTTACACCAGGGGACAGGCGCCAAGGCCAGCCGCCCTGCGAAGAGCAGGTGCGGAGCCAGGAGCCCTCATGCTCTTGAGAGAAGGATACTTTATAATTTTCTTTTTTAATCAGAGGGGAAGGGAGAGGGAGAGAGAGATAGAAACACCCATGGTGAGAGAGTCATTGATTGGCTGCCTCATGCACGCCCCCCACTGGGGACCGATCCTGCAACCTGGGCATGTGCCCTTGATTGGAATCGAACCCGGGACATTGCAGTCCGAAGGCTGTGGCTCTATCCACTGAGCCAAGCCAGCTAGGGCGAGAGAAGGATATTTTAAAAAAAGTTTCTCTTTCTGAATGTTTAAAAGAGAGAAGGTGCTCCCCGCAGGGCTCACGGGGCAGGAAAGAAAGGATCTGTGAGGTTGGAGAGGAATCCGCCCGGATGAAGTGCTCCGGCTGTCTCTGAAACCCCGGGGAGCACTGAGCGTGAGGAGATGAATTAGGAAAATTGTACTTCAAGAACTGGACAGCGGGGCCTGGATGTGGGTCAGGGACTTGGTTTGGGCCTTTGTATGTATCCAAGCAGTTGTGTAGTCCTGAGTTTGTTTGTTTATTTACTTGTTTTAAATTTTGCTACAAGAGCTTTATTGGTTTCCATTGGGTCCAATGCATGGGAGAGGGCTCCAGGGTGGTTAAAAGGATGGCTAGTGTTTTCGGGGAGAGGTTCAGGCAAAAAGCCAGACGGATGCAGAGGGGCCCTCCAAGGCCTCTGGGCTCCAAAGGCTCCTCGTCGTGCTTGAGGGTGAGCCTTCGGAAGAGCTGCTCGCCCAGCCCAGCCTGGGGCCGGCAGCCTGCGGGGGGGAGCAGGTGTCGCCCATCTTCTTGATGAGTGTCACCCCCTCACCCCGGAAGTGGCTCTGCAGGAAGTCACGGAGCTGAGGGGCTGTGCGGGGAGAGCCAGGCCTGCAGCTCCAAAGGGCCTGGGTCAGGGTCCCCTCCAAGGCCATGGCGGCTTCTGTGGCGCCCTGAGTGTTGCCCACTCACCTTGGGGAGGCCTCGGCACGTCCTGGAGAGAATGCGGCCACTGTGCTGGTTTGCGTCTTTAAGGGACGCCGGTGCCCTCCGTGGCCACACGGTCCGTGGAAACAGAGGCCCAGAGAGGTAGGTGCGGGGCCGCAGACGGCAGCCTCCGCCTTGGGGGAATGATTCTGACGAATTTGGGGGCTCCTGGTTGTTCTCAATAAGGAGTTAAGGTCAAAAACACAAAATGGCGTTGGCTGGTCTGGGCGGTGAGGATGGCGGAGGCGGTGCTGAGGGGGGGACGCTGGAGGGCGGTCGGAGGCTGAGGAAGGGGCGTCCTGGGGTCTGTTCCATCCAAAAGACAGAGCCGGGACCGCCGAGGGCACTGCTGCCATGAGTTTTTTTAAATTTTTAATTTTTATTGAATTTATTGGGGTGACATCGGTAAAAAATAAATCATACAGGTTTCAGGTGTGCGGTTCTATGACACATCATCTGTACGCTGTATTGTGTGTTCACCACCGCAAGTCAAGTCTCCCTCCATCACCATTTGTCCCCCTTTATCCCCTCTACCTCCCCACCTCCTTTCCCTCTGGTAATCGCCATACCTTTGTCTGTGTCTATGAGTGTGTATTTTTTCCTTGCTCCTTCTCCTTTTTCACCATCCCCCCCCCCCCCGCCCCCCGACAGCTGTCAGCCTGTGGGCATGGGCTCCCACGGTGGCACCGTGAGGGAGTGAGGGTGCGTGGCAGACGGGCCCAGGGCGCTGTGTACTGGGCAGGCTCCGGCTCCCTGCGCCGGGTGTGTTGAGAACCCATTTTGTCTGTACTTGGCCTGTCCCCAGGGCTTTGGGACAAATGCTGGGAAGGGAGGAAACCTCCGGAGAGAGGCTGGACTTTCTGCTGACCGCGTAGCTGTGTGCCGCAGAGATTCACTGGGGAAAAAGCAAGTGGAATGTGACCAGATCTGTGCTCTGAGTGGAGGGAGCAGCTCATCCCAGTTGTACTAATTACCGCAGAGGGCGTTGTGCAATGCGGGGCGAGATTTGGTCTTAATTAGCTTCTGTTGTGAGGATTACAGGATGAATAGTTCTGGTGAGGGCAGGCCATCGTCTGCTTCCTGGGCTTGGAGGTGGAGGAAAAGGTACGTTTGGGACTCAGCCAGGGCTGGTTAGCCTGGGTCACAGGGTCTGTCGCAGGCAGCAGTGGGAGAAGAGGTGACAACCGGTTACTTCTGGGCCATGGAAGGCTCCGGGTGCCTCTCCAGGGGGCTGGTCGCTCCTGGCACGCTGGGAGGAGCCAGTCCGCCTGGCGGTGACTTTGAGGGGCCACGTCTCCCCAGGGCTGACACAACCTCCAAGATGGCGTGCACCTTGGCCCTCCAATTCCTTACCCGCAGTCCGTTCTCAAAAAAACAGCCAACGCGGCAGCTCCCAGTGGCCAGGATTGCGACACCGAATGTGTTTGTTCCCCGTGTTTGTGAAATACCTCAGAGGCACCGTTCCAGTCCCACCTGACTAGTTTTCGGATTGCCACACAGCTCTGGCTCTATCTGCCAATACTCCGCCGGGGCTGACTGGTCAGAGATCTGGAGATGTTTGTGGATTCAGAATTTCAGAGGCCTCGTTTCTGTCTTCCTGAGAGAGGAGATTCTTACCTTCCCGAAGCTTCTGAATATCACCTGTTGAACCTGGAGGCAACTCTGGTGTCCTGGAGCGAGTAGTGTGACCTTGGGCCAGTGACTTGACCTCTCCGAGCTCTTAATTCCTTCAACTGCAGAGCAAGGATAACAATTCCTGTCTTACAAGATTGGGACCCACAGGTACACCAGCTAGGGGGCCAGGGGACCAGCTCACTCACTAGGCTTCCTGCCCCAAAGGTTACTAACAGCAAAGTTGACCTCAAATTTCTGAGTCATTAAAATTCAATCTTGCACTCAATTCTTGCAAATGAATTACCACCAATCTTTGAGTGCAGGAAGAGGAGGCCTGGCTAATATATAACGTAATGGGGACTCAGAAGCCCCTGGAAATTGGCTCAAGAATATGGGCTGTAGCTCTTACACAGCCCAAAGAAGGGGCTGCAAGAGGCATGTGACCTTATGCATCATGTCCTTCATTGACCTCTTTCAATGAAGGGGGGAAAACCTGGAATTGGGGAGAGGAAGAGTTAGCAGTTAGTGGGCTTCTATTAAGTGCCAAGTACTGGATAGCTATTGTTGTAATGGCTGTTGTCATTTTTTCTTTTTTATAATCTAAGGGAAAAGAGGTCAGTGTCCCTGACTAGTCAGGTATTGCATGTTTTAAAGATTCTTGCGGCACACCGGTTGAAAATTGCTGCTCAAGGAACTAGAACATAGGAGATAACTGAGACCCAGCATGGTGACAAGACTTGCTCAAGGTCACACAGCTGGTACGTGGCCGATCGAGATAAGATCCCACCTTTTCTGAGGCTGATTTCAGGGTTGTTTTCTTTCTGGGATGTTGCACAGACACACACACACAAATATGCACATGCCTGTACATACACATAAATGCATCCACACTCACACCTACATACCCGCATGCCCACTCACATCATGAAATGCACAGATTCTCACACATGCACTCATGCTCACACACACATACACACACAGCATTCAAGCACACAAACACAGATACGTATATACTTGCACATGGATTAGCACACAGCATTCCATTCATTGGGAAGAATTTTTTTTTTTAAACTGCTGGAATTTCTGAATATTTCAGCTCAGAAATATTACAGATACAATCTCAAAGATTTCATTCTTTTTGTTTTCTTTTCTCCCTCTCTCCTTCCCTGCTCTCTTCCTTTTTCTCCTCTCCCTCTACATCCCGGGAGTAGACCTCTCTTCCTGCTTTTTCCAGACACGAAGTCTTAGGGAATTATTAGGACCACTGGGCTCAGGTGGGGAGACTCAACGAGAAAGCAAAGCCTCTCTCTAAAGTACCAAAGGCACCAAAGGCTGAACCTGTTTGCCAAATTCTGCCTTGATCGGGCTTTCGTCCATGCAGCTGTGCTTTTGCAGCAGCTTTTCCATATGAAGGGCCTGTTCTGGCTCAGGCTTCAGACTTTGCTAAGATCTCTCAAACAAGGAGCCACTGGCACCAGCATGCCCCAAACCTATCAATTCCCTTCCCGCCCAGTCCTCTGCCTCTCTGCCGTCAGGGGGGCATGCTCAAGTTCACGCGAATCCTTGCAGCGGTGTCCCCAGCCCCAGTTCCCACCTCTCCTGCTCTCTCCTGTAGGTGCCAACTGCCTGCGAAGGCCTCTTCCAAGTGTTTCATCACGCCTTGGGGTGGGGGTGCCTGGACTTTTGTTTCAACACTTTGCTTCCACCTGGCATCTCATTTGCCAGCTAATAGGTGAAGTAACTCCTCCCGGTGACTGGCATTCAAGGAGGGAAGCTGTGTTCTAGGCTCTAAGGTGTCGGTGGGGGCTCCATCTCAAGCCTGACCTCCTTTAGTGATCCCGGGGAAGTAGGCTGGGGTACTGAGTTTAGCTCGGCTCATCCTTGTAGGAAATTCAAACTCCTCAGAATATTTCATCATCCAGGCAGCTGAACATGGGGTGGTAGAATTGGAGGAACTTTGGCAACTCCCATGTCCCAATCCCTGAAAAGTGCCAAGAGAGTCACCTTACCCAACTGAACTATTTTCCTGTGGTAACAGGGATCTCTCTTTAGATATCAAAACACCTTTGCCTTGAAAGGACCTTGGAAGCGTGCTTAGGGATTCACTGGGACCTTCAGAGTCCAGGTTCAAGCATTGACGCTCTCCATGGCCATTTGGCTGTGTTGCCGAATTGGGATGAGTTTGTTGGAGGCAGGCTGTTGAGTTCAAGCACGCATAAATGACTCATCAATAACAGCTGTCCTAGGGGGTGGTAGAGTGTGCAGACAGCCCAGGAGTGGTTTTAGCAGCATGTGCTTTTTCTGGGGCAAACTTGCTGTCTCACCCTCGCGGCTCCCTATCCCGCCCCCCCCCCCCCCCCCCTCGCCCCAACACACACACACACACCAGAGAAGATTAAATGGGAAGGTGGAAATAGGATCCAGTAGGGATGCTGAAAGAGGACACCACCCAGAGGGAAAGGGAACTGAGCACCCAGGTGCCTCACGGGCGTGGGGCCAGACTCTGGGATTGTTCAGTGATAAAGACATGGAATTCCGAAGGTGGGGTTCTCTTGGGCACTTAGCTGATAGTTTTACATGGTGATTGCCAATGATCAGGTCTTCTCTTGTAACTGGGCTGAAAACTAGCACTCAGGGCCCAGGGCTTAAGCACAATTCCCCTCTCTGGTATCACCTCTCAGACCCTTAGGGGTAGAGAGTGCTCAATCCGTGCAGGAAAGGGAGGGAAAGGGCTACATTTATATGATGCTATGTCATGTTCAAAACCCTTTACAGTGACTCAACCCCTTTTGGTGGCTGAGCTCACTTTCAGGCATGTGACCCCTCACCTCCCTTATCTGGGAGCCCAGTTTTGTGTCTAACAGAGTCAGGCCTGGATGAGCTGTCTTCTAGCAGGAGAGGCAAGATTTACACACACAGGGAGTCACCACAAACCAGTGTGTTGACTGAAGCGTCACGATGTTCAGACAACACAGCCCATGGTGGTCATTGAGAAGAGTGTCCCCTTCCGCTAGAGGGAGGCCTTCTCGGGGCAAGAGGGACTAAGGGGGGCTTGGGAGTGAAGAGAGGAGGATGGTCTGGGCATAGAGAACAGCGCAAAGTTAAAGGACAGCTCAAGGCTTGCACACTCATTCATCTGTTCATTTTCTCTCTTGTGGACTCATTCATTCACCCAATAAAGACTCATGAATCCTGCTCTGTGCCAGGCACTGCCCCAGCCATGGGGAGCAGGGCTGTGAAAAGGTCCAGTTTATAATGCTGTGCAGAAGCCAGATAATGAACAAATATCATAAAAGCACCAGCTGGAGACGGGGTGTCATGGGCTGTGGAACAGGCAGGAGGAGGGTCAGTGAGGCCTGGACCCTAAAGGACAAGGGTCAGCTTGGAAATGGAACAGGGAGGATAGGAGGAGTGACAAGTGTTTTAAGCATGAAGTTCCGGGGACACAAAGAGCTTGGCTTTTGCAAGATCCTTGAAGAAGTCTTGTGCGGTGGAGTGTAGGAAGTCCATGGCGGGGGCGAAGTGGGGCAGAGGGAGGGGTGAGTGAACACGATGTGGGTGGGTGAAGCCAGGAAGAGACCACACAGAACCTTCTGGTAAGGATTTTGGACTTCATCTACAGCAGTCTAAGCAAGAGATACTATTGCCTCGAATTAAGGCTCGGGTAGTGTAGAGTACAAACTTGGCCGCTTGGTGAATTACTTAGAAGGGGAATGTCCTACTCACCCGAGATATTCCTTATGGTTGTTTCTAGCTCTGCCCCTTGTGATGCGCTCTATGCTGACCCCAGGTGCTTGTGGAGGAGGCCAAGGCTCTCCTGGGAACCCTCCGTGAGGCCCTCTTCTCCCCAGTTGTACCTTCTTCCTCCCATAGCCCCCTTCAAGTGGCCCTTATCCTGCCCAAAGCCCCAGTTATCCCAAGGAGCCTGCTGCTCCCCTTCCCTCTGCCTAAATTCCCCACTTCCGCCCTCAATCAAACCCCTTACATTGGCATCAAGAGCCACGGCCCCCTGAGCCTGCTTGTCCTCTTACTGGCTGGGCAGCCTAGGCATCTTCAGTCCCGAGCTCATGGCTGGGTCTGTAAACGCTGCTGTCCATCATTATAGTCATGGCATATGAGGCCCTCACTTCTACCTCTCCTCCCAACTCACCATCACCCCAGCCACATTGGACCCCTCCCCATGCCCCGAGCATTTTGCTCATGCTGTTCCCTCTGCCTGCAGTGCCCTTCCCTCCCTGAGCACCCTGAGGCCTATCTCAGGTCTGTTCATCCTGGGAACCTTCCCCATGGTAGGTTCTTCCTTCTACCTCCCCAGCACTTGGGGCCATTGCTTTATTATAATACTCATTGGTGTGTATTCCTGCAGTTGTTGGGGGTCAGTGTCCCTTCACAGGTGTGTTTCCTGTGGGTGGGATGTGTGTTATTCACCTCCCCATTCTGAGTATACGGCACAAGGTCCAGAACATGGTGCCCTGCTCAGAGCTAGTTGGGTGAATGAATGAAACAGCCTCTGTGCTTTTCTGCTCGAAGGCAAAGACTGTGTCTAACTAATCTTCATTTCCTCAGTGCCTGGCACCCAGCAGGAGTTCCCTCAATTCTCGCCCTTGATTGAGGCACAGATAAGGCAGGTGTAGGCAGGGACATGAAGCAAGGGAAGGCATGAAGGGCCAAGGAGATGAGGAATTTGGACAATGAGACCAGGGACCAAGAGATGATGGCAGACCTCTGTGGGAAGGACTCAGGGCTGGAGTGCTGGGGTGTTGGCGGGGGGGTGGGAGGGGTGGGGGAGTTGGGGGGGTTCACATTCTCTTCTCTGGGCTGGATCCTTGCCTGGTCATGTGGGAGGGAGCAGGACCCTCCTCCCCGCCAGCCTGAAGGGGAGTATTAACACATTAGAATGACTTGAGGAATATTTCATGGGCTTAGCTGTTAATAATAAAAATGAAATTATATTAAAAACACAACCCTGTATGGGTTGCAGGACTGGTTAGCGATTCCTCATGCAGTTGGATGAGTGCCCCTATAATTGAAGCAGGTAATGACCATGGTAATAACACCCTGGATCTGTTTATGGTCTCTTTCTTCTGAGGAGCTCAAAGCACTTTCTCTTCCTATCTCATCTCTCTCCCCAACTTCCCAGGGAAGTGGGTCTTTTTATGCCCATTTCTCAGGTGTCTGTGTGCTATGACTCACTCTTTGGCTCTGGTGCTCGCCTCCGGGTCCCCCACCCCCACCCCCTGGCCTGGGTAGGGCCCATGCACTTCTCTCCTGGCTGAGCTCTGGACCTGGGGCACCCCATTTCCTGGGTGACTGAAAAGCCTGGCTCACTGTGAAGGGTGCTCTGCAGGACCAAGGGGAGCTGAGGCACCGTGGGGGGTGGAGGAATGGGGGCAGGTGAGTAGGGGAAGGAGAAAGGCCTGCAGGGAACGTGGGGGGTGCAGAGAAGGTAGAACACTAGACTCTCAGCATCCCAAGGGCAGGGACTGTGTCCTGTTTATCTTTCTATCCCCTGGACCAACCACAGTGTGTGGCCTGTTGTATGACAGATGGAAGTACCCATGGTATCATTCAAGACCCAGCTCAATCATCACCGCTTCCCAGAAGCTTTCCTTGGTTCCTCGCCGTGTCCCCACCACACTACCACTGGACTCTCAAAGCCATTGGAGCCTCTGTTTGTCCTTCCTAGGCAGCTTTGTGTTAGAGTTAACTGTTCATGTGTGGACCACCCTCATTCTAGTATCGGCTCCTAGACCAGGCATGAGTCGGACTCAGCCCATCGCCTTAGGGTCTGTTAGCACAAGGCTCTCACACAGAATGGTGTGCCTAGAGGGCTATAGGCCAGGCTGGGTGTTGAAATTAGAAAGACCCAGATTCCAACCCTGGTACTGCCTCTTATCAGCTGCACAGTTTGGGAAGCCCCTTGACCTCTTAGTTTCCCCTTCCTCATCACAGAGTGGAGCTGAGAAAGCCCACACTTTGGGTTATAGCAAGGTTAACCACAGTGTCACTGCTTAGCACCCAGTAGGTCTAGCTCAGTATTCATTGCCTGTGATTAATTTTAGATTTGGTGATTCCCAGCCCTGGCTCCACATCAGAACCACCCTTTAAGGAATAGACAAGCCTGGATCTTCCCTCTCCCCCCAAATTCTGAGCCCATAGGTCTGGGGCAGTGGTCGGAAAACTCATTAGTCAACAGAGCCAACTATCAACAGTACAATGATTGAAATTGCTTTTGAGAGCCAAATTTTTAAAACTTAAACTTCTCCTAACGCCACTTCTTCAAAATAGACTCGCCCAGGCTGTGGTATTTTGTGGAAGAGCCACACTCAAGGGGCCAAAGAGCCGCATGTGGCTCGCGAGCCGCAGTTTGCCGACCATGGGTCTGGGATAAGGCCAAGGCATCTGCCTTTTGAAACAGCTCCCCTAGCTCTTCTAATGTCGAGGGTCTTAATTGTTGTCAAATGAAACATACGATTGAATACAAAATGGTACAAAAGACCTTGAGTTATCTGGTTTCTAGGGTTCAATTCAGAAGGAGCAGTAAAATCTCATGGGTAAAATAATCAATATTCCCTTCTTGATGGAACCTCAGGTAATAGAGATTGCCTTTGGCCTTGACCAGTCCTGGCGATGGTGGGAAAGAGGGATGTCTTTGACCATTGGGTGTCCCTACATTTTTTCATGGCCGAGGAAGCAGATGAGGGCAGTAGTAGGGCAGGTTGTGATTCTTTACTGGATGCTGACCAATGAGGCGGCCCAGCTGGGTGGCAACTGGAGGGTCACCCTTCCATGGTGTGGGACAATGGGCACTGAGCAGGGCCCCAGAGCCAGTGCCTTGACAAATTGGACAAGATCTGCTTTCTTTGCAGGAACTTGGGAGGGTGGGCTGAATGATTTTTCAACACATGTTTCTAGACTCCAGGTCCAGTGCTCTTTCTATTACATTGTGTAGGTGAGGGTCATGGATCTCTACCCTGGGAGCTCAGCCATTGATTTGTGGCCGATGGGTAACAGGATGCTCAGGGAGCACAGAGGAAGAAAAGAGCTCCAGAGAAAGTTTGTGGAGGACGTGACATGTGAGCCAGGCTTTTGAGGTGAAGACGATGGAGAAGGCAGTTGTCTCCACTTCTTCATCTCCCACTCATTTCTACAACTGTCTACCCATTGCAGTCTGGCTTCTTTGACAGCATGGAACTGCTCTCACTGAGGTCATCGGCAACCGTCTGGTGGCAAATCCAATAAGTGCATCATAGCCTTCCTTTTAACTAATGTGGGGTCACATTTGACCTTGAGCTCATTTCTCCGCTGACTCCAGCTTCTCCCCATGCATCCCCCCACTGTCACTCTCTTCTGATCTCATTTTTCTCTTGTGACCTCATCTTTCCTGTTATCTGTATATCTACCATACATCTGTCCTCCCAACCATCTGTTTATTCTATCTATCTATCTATCTATCTATCTATCTATCTATCTATCTATCTATCCATCCATCCATCCATCCATCCATCCATCTATCATCTTCATCATCTTTGAAATTAAGGAGAGTTTAATGAAGGCACAGTTTATGACAGTATGGAAGGACTAAGGGAATCCAACAGGAAATAGTGCATTACTCTAAGGTGAATAATCTCTGGGAGCCATTACCAGTCCTAGGCTTGAAGGCCAGGTGGTTATTGAAACCCAGAGTACAGCTCTAAAAGGGACTTCCTGTTAGCAGCTTCAACAGAGGGACACAGCCAACCAGGGGCATAAATACTCCCGACTCTCCCTCGCATGCACTTCAGGAGGTCAGCTCCATGCCTGTGATACTCTGATGTTGCCCAACTGTGCTGTCTGAGCTCCCTGATCCTGTCCTCTACACTCCCACCTGAGAACTCTTCTCTGCTCCAATTCCTGGTGCACCCAAATTGCTACCTTGGGCTAAGACTTCTCTCCTGACCATCTGAACACCAGCTATGTACTGACTGGACATCTCTGGCTGTCCTTCTCAAACGCAGTATATCTGCAGTGGGACTCATGGCCTTACTCCAAACTGTTGATCTTATACAGTTCCTGGGTGTGTGAATGGCTTTCCTGAACCCTTCCCCTCCTTTCCTCTCCACTTCCCTCACCAAGTCCTGTCAAATTTATACCCAGACATTTGACAGAAGCAGTCCCTTCTTCATCCCACTCCCACTCCCTTTGCTTCCGTCCTTCCCCTCTCTCCCTGGATTGTGAAAATTGCTTCCTAATTAACCCCCTGGTTCCCATCTCACATCTTTGTTGTAGGACCTGCTAGTCCTAGACGGTCCATTCTCTTTCCCTTCCTAGTTCAAGAATCACAAATTTTTAGTTAGGTACTTAGCCAGTGATCTAAATGACAACACTTGTCAGCCTCTCGTGTAGCTAATGACCACATGCCTAAGTGCGGGCCAAGAAGTGTCCTTAAAACAGGGAGAGTGCACTCTTTTTCTGCTGCTGTATTCTGCCACCTGGAACATGAATATGATGGCTGAAGCTCTAACAGTCACCTTGGTCCATTAGAGAATGGCCTTCCACAGCTTGAAGAATTTCCTTCACAAAATGAAGCCATAAATCACTATTTCTGGACTTCTTCAATGCAACAGTGAAATAATTCTAACTTGATTAAGCCACTATTTTTATTTGCAATGGAACATAATTCTCACCAGTGCACCTTGGACCCAGGGGATTGCTGCAGAGGTTTTTGTGCCCACACACCTCCCTCACGCCACCTGATTTCCAGCACAGCTGTGAGGACAGTTCATGCATGTTGTGAGCATCCTATTTTAAATGTGCAGGGCTTGTTCAAAACCACAGAAGGCCATCAGCTCCTGCCCAGGCACAAGCTGGAGGAGTGATGGGAAGGGGTGAGTTAATGCCTCCTGAAGGATACTCAGACTATGGGGACTGAACGTTGGAGACAATATGAAATTCATTAATAGTGACTCAGAGGGTCCCCAGCAGCGTGAGACCTAGCTGCTCACAGAGGTAACCAGCTCAGCAACACACTCCTAATTGTCTTCCCCTGAATCCCTAACTCACTCTCCTCACTCTGTCCCTGCTGCTTCCTGGGGCCACCGCTCAAGTAAACCACCTCCATCTATGTTCTTGTCTCAGGCTCTGCTGCTGGGGGAACCCACAGGGTTCTCTCCAAAATGTGTCTCTATTTATGCCCTTCCCCTCCCCAAAGTCCATCTCTAGCCTGTTAACTCCTGGCTGATGATACACTTTCTTGGCCTGACCCACATGGCCCTGCCGGCTCCGATCACCTGCTCCCTCGCAGCCCTGTCCCTCGCCTCGTGGCCCCCTGTATGCCCTTTGCTCCAGTCATGACCCATCATCAGCAGTTTCACGCCCTGGTGCCTTCTCACAGACTGGAACAGCCCTCACCTGCCCCCATTGCAAAGGCTCAGGTGTTTTTCACCATTCTCCTCACATGCCCCGTCTCCTGGGAAGCCCTCCCTGACCTCCCCAAGTTCAGCTGGAGCTGCCCTTGTCCAGGGTCTCATTCTTATTTCACCCAGAACTCAAATCATCTAATTAGCTTTCTTTCCTCTTGATTCTATGTTTCTTTCTAGAACAGAGACTGCATACACCTTATGCCAGGCCAACTATGGAGCAGGGTCCGAGTTGAATCTTGGTGTTTGTTGAATGGTGGTGTGAGTAGGGCCAGGGCCAGATGAAAAGCCCAGAGATGGGCATGTGCATGGTGTATTCTTAGACCGAGAAGTGGTTCATACCCTGAGACCCCTCACTGTAGCTTCCCTTTTCTGCAAGATTTGGTCTCCTGCCCTTTCAGCCTCAGCGCCTACCACCTGTCCTCCTGCTCAGAGCTTTAACCACACACAGCCGTTAGCCTAACACCCATGTGCTCTTAAGCAGCCCCGACTGCTCAGCCTTTACCTGAATTACTCCCTCCCCCCACTTTCAGCCTGCTGGTTATGACCCCTGCCCTTCAAGGCTGTATCTAGTACACCTGCACCCCTAAGCTGTTTCCTGCCAGAATCTGTGCCTTGTACACTGTGGTTTCTTAGGAAAGCTTGCCATCTTTGGGTTGGCTGTGTTGGGTGGGGTGGGAGGTGTGTACATATGTATGTATGCTTTACATAAGTATTTATGTTTTACAAAAATTTTACGTAAGGCTTAATGTATTCTAGGTACTCTTCTTCATGCTGTACACATATCAACTAATTTAATATATGTAACGATTCTATAAGGAGGGTCTTGCTATTGTCCCCATTTTATAGATTATAAAACTTATGCACAGAGAGGCTAAGTAACTTTTTCTGAAGTTACCCAACTAGAAAGTGCTAGGAGAATGATTTGAGCTTGCTCAATTTGGCCCCAGATCCATGCTCCTAACTGAGAGCCAAGGCGGGACACAGGCAGAGGACCCCCCCTGTCATGCTGTGGAGGATGGCTTTTCTTTTGCAGGCATGGGGGCCCTGTCCACATGGCCCCGATGGTCTGGTCACTCAAGAAGAGCTTTGAGTTCTGACAGCGTGGACGCAATGAGGGTGGCTCGGGAGAGGACTGGACTGTAAAGGGCTGTGGACTGAGGGGGCTACTCCGCAGGCCCCCACGGTTCTCAGCTTCTTGTAGGCCCTTGACCAACCAAAGCAGAGCATGTGCGGTGGTGAGGAAATCCTTTTCTACTGACACTCTGGACTGAAAAGAGAAAGTCAGCTGCTTGTTGTTTCAGTCAACTTCTCCTTCTGGGAGTTCCGAGGCTGACCATGGTGGCCAGGGCAGCCTGGAGGAACCCTGCAGGTGGCGGGAACAGCTCTAGAGGCTGGGCTTTGGGTGAGGCATGGGTATTAGTCCTGCCATCATAGAGCAGGGAGAGGGAGGAGACTTCCTGGCAGGAAATCTGCTCCTGGCTCCCGTTAGCCTACCTTCTGCTCTGCCTTAGGGGTGAGGGGGTACTCAGAAGAGCAAAGATGGTATTTGCTAATGGATATGGGGTCATAGGGAGAACTCTGGACGAGTAGCCAGGAACTCTGACTTCATTTGCTGGTTGATTTTAATGGGGTGCCATTTCGCATCTGTGGGCCTCAGTTTCCCTATTTGTGAAGTGCAAAGGCTGGGCTGGATGCTCCTGATCTTTAATGATTATAGCTACATGTAGATTACCTTGGGGAGCAAAAGGAAGGGGGGGAAATTGGAGTGTGTAATAGCCTGAATTGTGTCCCCTTAAATTCACAGGTTGAAGTCTTAACCCCAAGTACCTTAGAATGTGGCTGCATTTGAAGATACGGTCTTAATTACCTTAGAAGAGGTAATTAAGGTTAAATGATGTCCTTGGGGTGGGCCCTAATCCAAATGACTGGTGTTCTGGTAAGGAGAGGAGATTAGGACCCAGCCACACACACAGAGGGACAACCATATGACACTGCAAGCCAAGGAGACAGGCCTCAGAGGAAATCTACTTGCTGACACCTTGATCTTGGACTTCCAGCCTTCAGAATTGTGAGAGCTGGTTAAACCACTCAGTCTGTAGTGCTGTGCTATGATACAGGATGGCACCACTGGCTGATCCAATGGCAATGTCCCTAGCTGTGGTATCTTGGTTCCCATGGGGTCAGGCTACACTAAACATGAAGGGAGTGCAGGCAGGACAAGAGTCAGTCTAGGTCATCTTAGACAATATGTGTTGATTCTGCTGTGTGGTCAGGGCTAGAGGACTAAGCCCTACCCCTTCCCTCAAGGAGCTTCTAATCTCATGAGGAGACAAACATACCATGAGGTGATGCTTACCCCAAGGGAGCCCTGCAGTGATGAAACAGATGCACCATGCAGACACAGGAAGTCCATGGTGACTTCACAGAGAAGATGCTTTGAAAGGTCAGCTGTGATGGCCACCAATCAGAATGAGGGAAGAGCTTCTCAAGCAAAGGGATCAGCATGTGAAAAGGCACAGAGGCACACATGATTCCATGAGGGGAGTGAGATACGATGCTGGAAAGCAGGGCTGGGCTGGATCAGACAGGCCCATCTGTGGAGGTGGGATTTCATCCTGACTGGGCTGCGGAGTCTGTGGAATGTTAGGAGGAGGATGACTATGCATTTCAGCATCAGAAGGATACAAGTTATAAGTATGGGGCTCGGGAGCTGGGCCCCCGGGGTCTCAGCAGTGTTGCTTACTAGCTGGGTGACCCTGGGCAGGTTACTCAACTTCTTGGAACCTCGGGTTCACCTGGGGAAAAATGATGATGATAATAGTACGTACCTGATAGGTTGCCACGAAGATTAAACACCTGCGCCAGGATCTGAACGGTGCCTGGCGTGTGGATGGCTCTTTATTCACTGGCTGTCAGCTTCACCTCCTTTCACACCTGCTCCTACACATTGTGGCTGAAACCATTATTTCATCAAGCTCTCCGCTTGTGCAGTGGAGACTGAGGTCAGTGTAGGAAATCAATCGTCACAAAGTGGAACTGAGAGGTTCAGAGAGGCTCCTGGAAATGCAAGGAGAACTTGCCAGGTTGCATCTCTATAGGGTTCCAGGAGGCCCGGCCCTCAACGGGGAACCCTCTGAGGCCTCATAGGTTTGTGACACACATGGGGGAAGGAACCGAAAAGGGGACCTGAAAGATGTGTTTTCTCAGAAGTGGGCAAAGAGGGCAGCAGGGGTGGGGGGCAGTGTGCTGGAGCTCCTGGGGCAGAGTCTCCGCGGTCAGGGCTGGGAGGGCCTGAGAAGTTATCTGACCTGCAGCACTCGGCTAGCCTTGGCTCGAGACCTGCCTTGTTTAACTTTATAGTGTTTGATAAGACGGAATGATGCAAAGAGTTACCATCTTTAAAAAAATATAAAGTTTGAAGTGTATTTTTAAATTATAGTTGATATACAATATTATATTAGTTTTAGGTGTACAACACAGTGATTAGCCATTTATGTCCTATACCAAGTGATCACCACGTTAAGTCTAGTAACCACCTGACACCATATATAGTTATTACAATATTAGTTACCATCTATTTTTAATTCAAGGCCTATTTTGAGACCTTTCACCCATTTTGCCCTGCCCTCACCCCTAGCCTCTGGCAATCACCAATCTGTTCTCTATATCTATGAGCTTTTATTTTTAATTTTTTTTGGGGTTGAGTCCATAATAAGACCACACGATATATGTCTTTCTCTGTCTGACTTCACTTAGCATAATGCCCTCAGGGTCCATCCATGTTGTTTGGCAAATGGCATGTCTAGCTTCTGGTGAAAATCAGGAAATCTGATTATGTTCAGATTCTCTGTAGTAGCGTTCCCATGTGGCAACTGTCAGCAGGAATTGAAAGGTAAACGTTCCCACATTAGGTCCCCTTAGCTCAGTGGTGGGCAAACTCATTAGTCAACAGAGCCAAATATCAATAGTACAACAACCGAAATTTCTTTGGAGAGCCAAATTTTTTAAACTTAAACTTCTTCTAACGCCACTTCTTCAAAATAGACTCACCCAGGCCGTGGTATTCTGTGGAAGAGCCACACTCAAGGGGCCAAAGAGCTGCATGTGGCTCACGAGCCACAGTTTGCCGATCACTGCCTTAGCTCATTTTAGTTCCCTGGACGTCCCACTCGGCATTTGCATGTAAATGACCAAATCTAGGCCAATATTCTCATGTTACAGATGGGGAAACTGAGGCCCAGAATGGGGATGTGACTCACTCAATTTTGCTCACGTGAGTGACCAAGCTTGGAGGGAACCCCAGACCTTCTGACACTGAGCCCCTGGTTCACACCTCCTCCCTCCCGTGCCTCGGTGCCCTGGTGCGAAGGGCAGAGCAGCAAGGGGACCTGGTCTACTTGCAGCTTTAGTCAATCATAATTTGAGTAATAACAGCAACCACCTATTAAGAATACAAAATAACAGGGCTTCACACATATAATCCTCATAACAACCGTAGAAAGTAAGTATTAGCATCCTAATTTTTCAGATGAGGAAACCGAGGCTCAGAAAGGTTAAAAAGTTTGCCTAAGGTCACCAGCCACTGTGGAGTGAAGCTGGGACTTGAACTGTGGTCTAGCTGATGCTAAAGCTCTGTTGAAGGCCTATAAGAGTTGAGTGCTAGGTTAGATTCTCACGGTGCAGATCTTGGAAAGTTCCGGAAACCGCAGTCTGAGTGGTTTGCCAATGGTCAATTTGGACAGTTGAGGACATGTCAGGGGAGATTTCAAGTTGTAGAAATCAACTTGTCCCATGAGCTGCATGGCAGAGGGGTGACTTGGTCCCCTCCCTGACACTCCCTACCCCTTCCTCTCAGGCATTCCTCATCATGGAAAGACGCCCCTGCCCCCAGCATCCCTATCCTGGGTTAAGGGCCGCAGCTGAGGGCTCCCCAGCTCCGGGAGCTGGCCTTGAACATTGCAGTTGTCACGTGGTGGTGAGGCTTCCTTCGGTCTGTTTCCCTCTGTAGATCATCTGCTCCCCAAGGCCAGAGGCCCTGTTTCATTTATGTCTGTATCCCCATCCATAGCACGGTGCTGGTCTCACCATGGGCACAATGACCACGTGTCTGTGGAATGAATGGATGGATGTACGATGAAGGAACCATTCCTTCTCTCTGGGCTTGGTCTGCCGGGATTTGAATCTTGGCTCCACACCTGCAAATTGAGTGTCTCGGACAAATATTTACCCTCACTGGGCCTCAGTTCCTGTGTCTATCAAATGAAGATTGTAATCATGTTTGGATGTCAGGCTTTATTGTTAGACTTGAAATATTACCCATAAAGTACTTAGCACAGCTTCTCCTACTGTGTTGTCTAATACAGTAGCCACTAGTCACATGTGGCCGTTAAAATGAACTAAAATTAAAAATTCAGTTCATCAGTTGCACTAGCCACATATCCGGTGCATAGCAGTCACAGGTGGCTAGTGACTACTACATTGGGCAGCACAGATAGCGAACATTTCCGTCACCTCAGAACCTTCTATTGAACAGAGCTGTTCTAGAACCTAGTCAGTTACTGCCATTCTTACTGTTACTGCTGCTGTCTCTCAGCTCGAGGTGGAGCAGGATGCCAGAGCATTCTTTAGCATCGAAGGGGGAGACTTGCCGTCATGGCAGGCGAGGCTGAGACCAAACCCTGCATGCGCCCTCTTCCTGCAATGCCCCCCTCCCTCCCCACCATCACCTGGTGACATTCCCCGTGTGCTGTGTGCTGATGCTTGGACGGCAGGCTTTCAGATGCCTCCCCTGGGCTAGCCCAGCCTGAGAGCCCTCCCCTCCTCCATGAGGCTGGGCTCTCTTCATGGGCTGGGACTGACTTTTATCCATCTTTGTGTGTCCCCAGTGCCTGGCATTTGGCAAACACTCAAAGTAAATTTGCTGGGGAATGAAGGAGCTGTGTCTAAATGTTTCCAAGGATCTAAGACGGCGCTTTTGCTCAGCTTTGTGGCTGCGTCAAAGGGGTTCCCAGATGACTTATAGTGTGGCCAGGAGACATGGGCAAAGGAAATAGCAGCAGGATGAGTGGCCTTTGTGGGTGATGGTGCCACCAGGGAAGTGACAGGAAGCACAAGGTGAGTGGCAAAGCGAAGGTGGGTGGACGTTTCTGGATTAAAGGAAGAACTGCCTTGTGCACGGGAGACACCCCAAGGCTTCCTCGGGTCTGAAAGCAGAGACTGAGGTCCCAGCAGAGCCTGGTGGGGGTGGGACAAGCCACAGGCATGACGTAGTTTCTGTTACGCGTCCCTGTTCATCCTCATTTTTGTCCTGTGCTGATGGGGCCTGGGGAAATGAAAGTTCATCAGAATCCAATACCTTCAGTCTGTAACTTTAAAGACTCTCTGGTTTGGCTTCTCTCATCACTGGGGATTATTTCTTTTATGGGCGTGTTTCCTCGGCCAAGTCTGCATTGTATCAAGGCGACGTGGGCCCGGACATTGAGGTAAACTGTTATATTTAACTTGCTGTAATCAGGCTCAGTCTCCTTTAATCAACCCACAGATCCGGAGGCGCAGTTAAGGGGAGAGATGTGTCTTTTGCTCCTTATAGTCAATAGAAGCCACCACTGCCCCTAATCCATCCCATTCAATTCTGTACCTGGCCCTCCCCGGCTTAAAAAACACACGCCCTCAGAACCTCTCCTGGTCCACTCCCCCTGGACCCCAGGGTAAACCCAACCCTCCATCAGGGTCCACATGGCCCTGTGGTGTCTGGCCCCGCTGTCTGACCACTTTCAGCTCCCACCCTCACCTTTCCACACCCCCGCCTCCTACCAGCCGCACTCAACTTTGTTTTCCTAACTAACCAGCTCTTCATCACCGCTGGGCCTTTGCGCGTGCTCTTTCCACTTCCTGGTTCATTGTGCCCCTACCTTGTCCTCTGGCCAACTTCTATTTCTTTGTGAGGCCTCAGTTTAGATGTCACTTCTCTAAACCTGCCCCGTCCCATCCTGGGACTCCCACAGTGAGCTGGCCTACACATGCCACCTGCCACCTGCCATCTGAGGCCCTGACCCCTGTCCAGACTGTAAGCTCTGAGTAGTGACTGTCTTATTCATGATCATCTACTCAGTGTCCAGAGGCATGGAGGGTGCTTGGTAATACTTGTGGGATGACTCAAAATGTGAACTAACGAATGTCATCGTCAAATTCATAAGTCAATCTCTGATGACTGATCTGACCATCTTGATGCCTTTTAAGTTGAATGTTGAAATGACTTACTCATCACAGTTTATTCATTTACTTTTCAGAAAGGATAAAATCAGTGGCTCTGCGTTCTTTTGCTTTTACAGCATAGAGGTTAATAGCGTGGACTTTAGAACCAGACTGCCTGGATACGAATTCCAGCTCCGCCACTCAGAGGCCGTGCGAGGTCTGGCAAATTACTTAATTGTTGTTTGCCCCAGTTTCCTCATCGCTAAGATGGGAATGGGAATGATACTTATCTAGAGAGGTTGTTGTGAAGATTAAATCAGTTTATATTTGTAAAGAGCTTAGAATAGCCCCTAACACGTAGATGTACCATATAAAATTTGTTAAAGTAAATCAAGAATAAATCTCATAACCAATAGGGAGGTCTCTTAGATGATAACCTCCTCTTGGAGTGAAGATTTGGCATGTCCCCAGCACAAGGCAAACTCATGACCAAAGTAAAGTTCACTTTCAGCGTGTAACAGTCTCTGTTCCTACCCTTCCCCACCCTCGGGTCTCATTCCATTTGTAACTCCCAGAAATCTCATCTTCACCTCCTCCATCGAGCAACTGCTTTCAGGTCTGCTGGGAGACCAATTCATACTATAGTGTAAGTGACTATTGGGGTTCCATGTGCCTCCTCTCCACAATTACCGTCTTAACATGAAGTGTATCAATTCCAGGAATCCAGGAGGGCAGAGGGCCCACGTTGTACATGCTGTTCAGTTACACATGCTGAGTGCAGCTGACCTTGGTCAGCTCTATGTATCAAATTTCCCGAAGTAAAGAAGGAATCAAGAGAGGAAGGGTTAGACCTATGGAGCTTAACACTGAAAACCTTGGTGACCCATTTTGGGGAGAGGAAAACATACCACTGGGCATTTAGTAACAACGGATGCATTTAAAGTAAGTCAGAATCCTGGTTAGCCCACACTGCAGCTCCAAGGTTCTGGAGCCCTCAGATGCCACGTGACCCGACCTCAGAGGAGAGCTGTGGTTTCAGGTCAGAGTAACAGCAGCCAACGATTTAAAAAGCAGAGCTCAGTGTGGGACCGGTGGTAGGAGGCCGCCTGGAGCCCATAAATGACGCCATTGTTTGAACTACATGCAATCAAAGAAAAAAAAAATCAGGAAAAGAAAGAAAACCAAACCACTTAAAAGATTCGGGACAATATCCCTTGCCAAAAAAATATTTTTTTTTTAAGAAAAAAATGCAACCTGAAGCCAGTGATGCAAACAGGAAAACAGTGTCTAGGCCTGCTCTGAGGGCAGATGGCAGCCTCTTGGATTTCAGCATCAGCTGGTCGTTGCACAAACAAGGTGACCTCTGGCTGGGGGTGGCCTGCTCTGTAACAGCCACTCCTCTGTGGGCCTTTCAGTGTCCACATTGTCCGGTCCAGAAGTACCCTTCGATTTGGCAGTGCTGGGTGACAGACAGTGCGCTGTCACCCCGCCTCCGTTATTCCTCATGGTGACCCGCCAAGGGTGGCATGGATTACTAGGTCCATTTTATGGAAAGGGTAGCATTGACACGGGCCTTTTTTTTTTCCCCACTTGGCCAATTAAGTGCAGAAGGGAAGAAAAGAGGAAGTCATCCTGGCCTTGAGGAGGACTGAGAGCCTGGATAATAACTCACCTGTTGAGTGTGGAGCAAAAGAGTGTGAACTCAAATCCCAGATCCACATCCTATTAGCACTGTGGCCTTGGGCAAGTCACTGACCATTTCTGAGCCTTTGCTTCCTCATCTGTACAATGGGGATAACAGCAGGACCTGCCTTGTGAGGTTGTGGTGGGGGCTAAATGAGTTATGGGCATGCAAAATGTTTACAGCCACTCCTGGCAAAACACGGTGTTAGCTCTTACTGCTACACCCTTTACCACAAACTCTTTCATTCTGGGTTTTATGAAGAGGGGAGGGTTATTTATTTGTATTCCCATTTTACAGATGATGAAATGAGGCTCAGACGTTAAGTTATTTGTAAAGAAACAGAGCTGAGGCTTAGCCCAGGGCTTCCAATGCTAAACCCTCATTGCTCCGGGCTTGCCACGTCGGTTCCCTGTGTCAGAGTTCTCGCACTTTCCTGCTGTGGTGGACCCCAGAAGCCTTGTCAGGAGGTGCACCAGGACTAACACTGAGCAGAATCATGACCAGGGTATCAGAATCTCTAGAATTCTCTTTCTGCCCAAGTCTCTATATTAGCAGAAGCCTCCAACCCCCCTCTCAGGTGCTCAGTCTCTTTTGCACTTGCCTTGTACACCTGCTCCAATGGATGTGAACTTGTTTCCAATGACTACTCAATATTAACCACCCCCTCGGCATGCAGGAGGCTGTGGCAGTGGGCCAGGTGAGAGCTGGCAGTGCCTTGGGCCAGGGTGGAGGTAGTGGTGATGGGGATGGAAGGAATTGAGGGCCCGTAGGAGGTCACATAGACTGTTCCATCACTATTAGGCACTGGAGATATAAAGATGAATAAGACATAGAAATCCATCTCTAAGGAGCTTACAGTCTGAAAGTAGGGAGGCATGCATGTAACAAACATGTATAAACAAGTGCCACGGCTATGGTGGAATAACTGGAAATGACCACAGTTCTGTGGCCTGTGCTATCCCCAGGCCCTTTTCGATGTGACTTCCTGGCTCCTCTATCGAGAGACCAAGGCTATTTCCTACTTCTTGAATCTGGGCTGGTTTTGTGATATGCTTTCTCAATAAAATGTGATGGGAGTGATAGTGTGCCAGTTTTGAGCCTCGGCCTCAACTGGCCTTGTGTGCTACCACCACCTCTAGGAACTTCGCAGTATTTCTAGTAAAACAAAGGCTAATCTCCTTGATGACGAGAGACACATGGCCTAGTCATCTCTGTCACCTTCTCTGATAGCAGGCCAACTATCAAGTATGCAAATAAGCATCTTAGACCAGCTAACCCCCAGGCATCTGGCCAATGACCACAGATGCATGTGTGAGTCAGCCAAGATCAGCAGAGCCCGGCCCAGATGAGCAGATTAGTTCAGCTAACTCATAGACTCACGAGCAATGATAAACGCTTACTGCTCAAAGCATGGATTGACAAGCTATGGCCTGTGGTCCAGCAAGCTGCCTGTTTTTTATAAGTAAAATTTTACAGTTATGCCCATTTATTTATGCATTATTTATAGTTTCTTTCGAGCTACAGAGACAGAGGTGAATAGTTACAACAGAGACTGTATGATCCACAAAGCTCAAAATAGTTACAATCTGGCCTTTTAAGAATGTTTTCTGACCGCTGGCTTGAAGCCATTGAGTTTGGGAGTGGTTTGTTAGACAGCGATAACTAACTGATATATAGGTGCTGGGACAATGGGGTCAGTGGGAGCCAAAGGAAGGTTTGATTAGTTCTCCACTGACGATGAGATGGAGTGGTTGGGAGAGGCTCCGTAGAGGAAGTGATGCTAAATGTGTCTTGGGCCAAGTGTAGTCTTGGGCTCAGAGGAAAACGATGAGGAAATCAAGGGTCAGAATGATTGTGACCAGGCCAAAGTCACATGGCAGGTCTCCTGGTTCCTGTTCAGAGACTTTCCCCTTGTTCAAGTAGCAATTTAACCTTTTGGGTAAGAGGGCCATGGGCCAGACAGAGCTGAGTTTGAATTCCACCTCTACCATTTAAGAAGCTGGGTGACTGTCGGCAACTTAATTTCTCTGTACTTAGTTTCTTCTTCCATAAAATGGGGAAAAATAATGCTGATCTCATAGAGTTGTTATGAAATTAAATGAGATGGTGGGCACAGGTTCTGCTATATCACTTGATGATTATAAAAAAGCTGTAGAGATGAAGACAGCTTAGAAATCTTTGCCATGGGACTTTACATTTTAACCAGGATGAGAGATTTCAGCTAAAGAAATGTTGTTCTACTGATGGAGTTTCTGGAGGGATGGATGGTTTTGGACCCATGAGACCTATACCTCATGGACCATCTGCTTCCCTGATGGGATCATCTCCCCTTGGGGACCCCCACCACCCACAGCTTCCTGGGTCCCCTCTCTGGGCTGCCCACGTTCTGTTTCACAACCCACCACAAATAGTGGGAGAGCCTGTGAGGGGGTTCAGCCACTTTGTACTAATCTCTAACTTCCTGTTTCTCTGGGCAGGGGCTGAGCCAATTCACATGCCCATTTAGAGGATGAGAGCAAAGAAGGGTGTTGGGCCAGATTCCAGAAAGTGCTCCTCCAAGCACTCACTGTAGATCAGGCCCTGTGCTGGGCTCTGGGAATCAGGGAAGAGTCAGACATGGTCTTCTCAGAACTCAGGGTCCACTGTTAGAGGTAGACCAGAGAGCTGATGTTGCCAACATGAGGTGGTGGGTGTTGAAGCAGAGGGAAGCAGAGTAGCTTGGGGCTCAGGAAATGATACTCGGGTGAGTCTGAGCTGAGTCTTTCAGCATAAGTATGAGCTTGCCGGAGAAAGACTGAGGGAGAAAGGTATCCCAGGCAGAGGAAACTCCGTGAGCCAAGGTAGAGTGACAGAATAGCAGAGCCCGTGCAAGGCAGGACAGAAGCCTGGTGTTGCTGGCGTGGAGTTTGAGTAAGGCTAGCAGAGTAGGCAGGAGCTTACAACCATAGTTATCAAAGGACCGGAGCATAGGGGGGCCTGGCAGATTGGTGATAAGGAGGTGTGAGGGATCTGAGGGACCCTGTCCATTGGCCACCATAATGGGTGATGGTTTCTGTTTTCTTTGCCTCCAGGAAGGGCAGAGAGTAAGGAAGTTTCCAGAATCATCCTGGGCCCATTAGCTCTGGAGCCCATGATAGTTTCACCATCAGGTTACATTCTATTTCTTACCAAACCTAACAGATTTTATCATGTTGCTTCATAACGTCTGGTGGGACATGGAGGAGGCTGATAAACTGTGCTGAGTGTGTGAGTCAGGGATGGGGGAGAGGTAGAGGGAGAGGATGGACACATCCCGTCCTGTGCTGCGTGGTTTTGCTCGGTGACAGTTGGGGTCTGGGACCAGGCCGGTCTTTAGCGCGCAGAGGAGATGTTTGGTAAGCATTTGGAAATCCTTTCTGCTCTTCCAGATGAATGAAGAAGTGAACCCAAACCTGGAAGTGGAAATTAAAAAAAAAAGTCCCATCATCACTTTGGGAGCTGAGATGTCCAAGTGTCACAAAAGAAAATTTCTCAATGAGGAACTGTTCAGCAAGGGAGAAAAATACCCTTTAAAAATACTTCCTGCGAGAAGTCAAATGGTAGGCAAACAAGAGTTGCACCATCAACGCAGTCCTTTCTGGGTTCATTTTCTGAGTTTTGCATGGGTTGGTTTCTACAAAGGCAGCATTCTGTCCCCAGCCACCATTGCCAATGCCCCTAGACCAGTGGTCGGCAAACTCATTAGTCAGCAGAGCCAACTATCAACAGTACAACGATTGAAATTTCTTTGGAGAGCCACATTTTTAAAACTTAAACGTCTTCTAACGCCACTTCTTCAAAATAGATTCCCCCAGGCTGTGGTATTTTGTGGAAGAGCCACACTCAAGGGGCCCAAGAGCCGCATGTGGCTCTGAGCCGCAGTTTGCCGACCACAGCCCTATACTCTCCAAAGAAGTTGGCACTTCCAGCTGCTTGGCTTTTGCAGGCCCCCACCTGGCATTAATGGATACTCATTGATTGATTTGTAGGGAGTGAGGACGGAGGTAGGCGCTTCCCTAGTTATACGGGGGTCAGAGGGAGACATTGGAAGGCCTGTTCCATTCCTCTGCCTTCAGGCAGGCTGTGGGGAACATCTCAGATCAGCCCAAAGCGATTCCATTTTGCACCGAGGGACAGCCGATGTGCGTAACTACACTCATCACCTTCCACCCACATGGAGGCGGTAGGGAGAGTTCCATTTGACCATGATTCCTTCACTCCCATCAGCTGGCAGGCTCTGTCCCAGGCTCAGGGATTGGAACATGGTTGTTGAGGCCATGGACCTCCGAGCTAGGCTCACCTGGGTGGAGCCCTGGCTCAGCCCCACACAGGTGAGTCACCCTGGCAAAGCTACTAATTAATCTTTTTAAGCCTCAGTTTCCATGTCTGAATAATAGACACCAAAGCTTATCTCACAGGGAGTAAGTGATACCTTGCATTTCAAAGATTTAAGACATGCTCAGCATATAGCTATAACTCATAGGAATGTGTGTGTGTGTAAGTAAGTGTGTAAGCTTCTATGCACCTTTGATGCTCATGCTGAGTATTGTGAGAAAGCAGTTTGTAGGGCCCTGGGAGTTGGGGATGCCTGGCAAGCTTTTATTCTAATTCAGTTAGTCACCAAGTATGTCCTGAGGGTCTGTCTGTGTCAGCCTCTGCCCCAAGCAGGGGGAAAAGCTCTAAATGGTGATTAGATGGTCACCTCTGCCAGTTATTTCTGCGGTCCCTGCAGACCCATTCCCTGCCCTATCCTGTGCCCTGGAGGCCGACCCTGTCCACTGCATACCCCGCTCCCCTGTTCCCTGTCGTCCCGTTGAGTTTGGCCATGGAGAGCCCTGGCAGGAAATCAGAGGGTGGAAAGTGAGAGAGGTTTGCATCATTGGTGGCAACTGTGTTCCTCCAGCCCGGTGGTTCCCATCACCTCTGTGGAGCCCTGGCAATACCGTCTCCTCCCCCTGCTGCTCCAGGTGTCCTGGCCTCACCCTGATGCTGGCCCTGGGAGCCTCAGCTCCAGCCCACATTGTAAATGGCCCTTCATGAAATGCTTTTTATTGGCACCACCTGCAGTAATTTTTTTTTTTTTTTTTTACTGGAACCTTCGCAGATATACTGGCTGTTATTGTTACTATCAGGGCTCCGTTAGGCCTGAGTTTCCCTTTCTTGGGAAGAACTCCAGCCACCTCCTTTATCTCATCTCTTTGTTGTAAATGAAGCAGCACATCAGCGGACTAGGCGCTCTGAGGTTTGCTTTGCCTTTAAAGATTATCGGTTTGGTTTTCAATTTTGTGCCTGCTCTGGGGCAGGGCTCAGCTCTGGGTGGTTCCGGGGTGCTCTCCACTTAGGGGAGCAGGAGGGGGAAGATCAGCATCTGCACCCAGCTGTGCCCTGCCAGGGCACCCGAGGGCAGCTGTGGCAGCTCCAAGTTCCTCCTTGAGAACTGCTCTGTCTTCCCCTCTCTCCCCTCCTCCTTTACTCAGCCCGCTGCTTTCTACGTCTCCTTCCCTCTGCCCAGGACGCCAAAGGAGCCCAATAATTCATTCTCTTGTGCAACACACATGCACAGAGCACCTACTATGTGCCCAGCCCTGGTCTGAGTAATGAGGGCATAGCAGTGATCAGACAGGCGTTCTTGGGTGGCTGTAAGAACCAAATGAGACTGGAGGTGAACATTGTCCAACATGGAGCCTGGCATCGTAGGTGCAAAGGGACTGTGAGTGAAACTGGATTTAAATGATGAGATATTGAGCCTTTCTCCTCTAAAACCAGGCAGTGATGGACAGGGGCCATCAGGGGGCAGACAGCAAGCCCTGGAGGTGTTCAGAGTAGCGGGGAGGGCTTGTTGGATTGGGCTGGTCAGGGAAAGTTCCTCAAAGAAGGTGGGACTGGAGACAGAATAATTCTCATCACAGGAGAACTGTTTTGTGACTGCAAATGTTTAAAGTGTATGTTAAATCCTTGCATTAGAGTTAGCATCCCACTAATATGGAGGGGATGGCTCCAGGTCAGGTGTGGCTCACAGCAGTGGGGGTTTGGAGTATTCCCCAAGCTGCTTACCAGCTTGTTATTAACTTTTCTGAATATATTAGAAAATCAGGGTAACACGAGTATCATATGAGCTTGTTAGGAGAAGAAAAGTGAGATGTGGATTGCAAACGTTCTTCAAAGGCAGCGCAGAGGTGCACACAAGCGAATCGCAGTTGTTCTTTGTTGTCTGGGTCAGGCATTCTTGCCCTGCTGTGAGGACATGGCCCAACACAATGGCTTCGGTTTCTGGACCATTTTTCCAAACAGCTGTCCTCTGCTCTCCTGGATTGCACGTTCACTTTCTGCCATTGTCATGTCTCTCCAAAGACCCACTTCCTCCCCATCCCCAGCATTTACTTTGCTTCTGAGTCTGATGTATGAATGATGTATGCAAAGCTTTGGAACTGTGGGTGACACCTAAGTTGGATGGGGAGGGAATGGCATTGCTGGGATCCAAACCCGGGAAAGGTTACCCACTTTTTGTTTGTGCCACGGGAGGAAGGCTGTCCCTTCTCTTCCCCTCTCACTTGCCACGTGGCCTGAGGAAATGCTTGCTCTTTCTGGGCCTTGCTTCCCTATCAGCAAAATGAAGATGCTGCATTGGATGACTTCTCAGGTACCCTTGGTTCTAGAGTCTCTAAGTCTATATGTTTCCAAGAAAAAAACTAAGAGCAAAAACATTGGCATTACCACTTTAACCTTTTGCACTCGGATGTCGAGTGTGATTCGACACGGTTAGCATTAGAATAAAGGAATCCAGAAAAAAAGCAAGCGAGTGCAAAGGGTTAAGACTTGAAAAATCAGGGCTACCTTTATTTGCTAGAAGCCAGACACTGTTCATTTAATTACTCACTTAATCCTCACAAGAATTCTAAAAGGTCAGCACTATTCTTATTCCTAGGCACAGAGAGGTTAGGGTTCTTGCCCTGGATCACACAGCATGCATGTGGTGTGACTGGGCTTTACCCACAGCAGATGTCCTCCACCAAGAGCCTTGGACCACTTCTCTCATCCATTGTTTGGGAGTCATCATGAGTCACCATCAAGAGTTGGTCATGCTTTTCTTAACACCCTCGTTTCTTGGATTTAACTTTATTTTCCTAGTATTGTCACATTACACTCTACTGTTTCCCAGAAATTTGGGGTTGAGCTGAAATTATAATGAGATGTTTAATATTTCTGTCTTCCTGATGTTGGATGATATGTGAGCCCTACCTTCTAAATTAATGCAAGCACATTTTTATTGAGCACTTACTATATACAGGATCTATTCTAAGAACTTTACATGTGTTAATACTTTCAATCCTCACATCCACCCTGTCTGATGAGGTAGATCCTCTTATCACCCCCACTTTGCAGATGAGGAAATGAAAGCCCAGAGCACGGGTAGAGTAGCATTCCTGTGTCACATCGAGAGTGAATGGCATTGCTGGGATCCAAACCCAGGCTATCTGGCCATGGACACCAGGCTCTTATCCACTTCATTTTACTGTCTTTCTCAGAATAGCTTTCTCTGGAAAGAAATTCTATGGCATGGTTTTAGAAATTCCGTAATAAACGGGTTCTGTGGTCAATAGCATTTCTAAAAGAAGGGTTCAATAGAGTGAAACTTTTGGATAACCAAAAGGTGATCAGGAGGATCTTTAAGAGCAGGACAGAGCAGGCACACTTGTTAAACTCATTTGATCATGAGGACTCTTTACTTCTCATGAATCAGCACATATTTTGTGAAAATAAACTCTAGAGGCATTGCAGATGAGAAGGTATTCAGGGGGAGGCAGCAAATTCCAGATTCTCAGTAGAACCCCCCATTCTACCTCTCCCCCAAATATTCCCCCATCACTCTACCTCTGTGTTGACCTTGGAATGCAAATCATCACTACTACCTAATATCTATACTTTTTGTAAATTTGCATTTTCATGAACAAAGCTTTAAAGTGAGACACATTTAGATTTTCTCCTATGGATGGGAGGAAAAAGTTGGATTGGGAGAGAATGGCAGAAGATAGTGTAGAAGCCATAGTGCCAAATGCTGTGGTTGTTCCCAAAAGTTGCACAAAATAAGAATGTAACTTCTGCTTTTCATGTACTGTGGGTGGCAACTGGGGAATCCAGCAGCTGGCTTGAGAGGACAGAGTTGGCCAAGTTGGAGGACAGTCTAACTTAAATCTGAGAGAGTCTTGGTTGTCTAAGCTGCTGGCATCTCAGCATGCTTTAACTCTGGGATGCAAGCATTTCTCCTTGCCTTGTCTCATTTTGTCAATTTCCACATCTGACCCCATTCTGTACATGGCTACCAAGCACCTACCTTGGGCTATGAGCCAGGCAACTATGGGCTTAGTGCCCATTGAATCCACACATAAATGCCAGAGTTGACTAAAGCATGCTCTCTGATTTGAAGAAGAACTCATTTAATGGAGACAACTAAGCCAGATGCAAAGCCAATCATAACTTTTGGCAGAATGTAAGGGTCAACAGAGATGGGAAAGTACAGAAGCTTGAGAGATTATGCCTAGGTGGTGGTGATGGAGTTGGGCTTTGAAAGAGGAGTAGATTGTAGCTACTCCGAGAAATTGATGGGAAAGACCTTCCTCGGTGAGGGAACAGCCTGAGCAAGGAAAGAAGAAAGTTCAGAGGGTGTTATTAGCCTGCCAGCAGCCAAGTGGCACTATATTTAAATTCTTATGCTGTTTCTATGACAACCAATGACCCTTCCTATGTTAGAAGCCCCCAACATCAGGAAAATGGTGGAAAGTTTTCCAGGTAGGGAGTTTCTCAAGAGCCCAGATAAGTTATTTAACTTCTAGGTGCTCTAGGGTTTCCAGTAGAATGGGGATAAAGAACTTATCTCATGAAGTTAAGGTCAAGATTAAGAATGATGTACGTCAAGCTTTGGAACTATGGGTGGCACCTAAGTGCTCAATAAGTGTGATGATGACGGTGGAATGCTTGGAGATTTCAATAAATAGCTTGACCATGAGATCTACACTTACTTTTGCATTTACCAGTTTCTGAGCTGGTAACTTTTCTTCAGATGACATTGAATGACTGATTTAATAAGGGATATTTTTCTCATATTTCTCTCTAAGAAGTAGAATGTGCCAGTTGCCTCTTATCTATGAGGATCCAGACAGCCAGACCACAGCCTGGGTGGGAAGAGCTTGCACTACTGGACCATTTGTTTATCTTCGTGTGCATCTTCTGTGAGTTACTCTCGGGTGAGAAGAATATTTGACCCCTATTTAGAGAGATTGCCTTTCACAATCTCACACTTCCCTAGCTGGGATTTGCTGAGCTGACAGAATGTACAGAGAAGAGTTAACTATTTTTAGGATGAATTAGCAGGCACTGCAAAGTTCTAATCTTTTTATGTGCCAAGCGCTATGCTAAGTGCTTTATAAGCAGTGTATTGTCTAATTCTTCCTATTTTGCAGATAGAAAAGCTGAGGCAAAGAGATATAAAGTATCTTGACCAAAGCCACAGAGAGAGGGTTACTGAGGCTGGAATTCCACCTTTGGTCTTCCTGGCTTCAAGGCCCATGTTCTCCCTGTGAGGGTGAAATTACAATGGACATGAGTCCAAAGAAAGGGAGTCCTGATGAATTTGTTGAGGGGGTTGTTTTGCTGGGTAGAGCAGCAGGTTCACTGATGAGAAAGTTGGGGATTCTGTCTCTGGGGAGCACCCATCTAATAAAGGAGGTGTGTGGACTTTCTTGTCTACTGTCCATATCCTTCATTTTCTTTTTGGGATCTCCCCTTCATTGCGTGCCACCCTGGGGTCTTGCCAGTCCAGGTTCCTGCACTCCTCTGGCCAAGGGGTTGTTCTTTGTCCCCAAATGGAAAACTAGACGATGGGAATGTAAATTATGACCCGTGAACTGAGAATGCCTAGAGCTGATTGGTTATGTTAGCATCCCCTGGAAGATAATTGCCCATTGGTTCCTGCCATCTGGCTGCTGTGCTTTTCCTTCTTTCTGGGAGCTTTCTCGTGGCAGATACTGTAGCTTGATTTACTTATTTTCCCCTGAGTACTACAGTAAGTAAGGAAATGTCTGCTGAAGTTATTTTCAAAAGGATGGAGGTCTTTGAGGACTGAGTTAAACCCCCAGCTTTGTAGCATGCTATCTGAGGGAACCGTGGGCTGGTCTCTCTCATTCTCTGAATCTGAGTTTTCCCATCTATAAAATGGGGCTTCAACAACAACTATATCACAAGATGTAATAGGGAGAAACGGATGAAATGAAAAGCATACATGTGTTATAACTACTTAATAGCTATTTTTTGATCCAGTTCTCTATTGCTGCATTAAAAAACCCTTTAAAATTTAGTGCCATAAAACAACGTTTACTTTGCTTCTGAGTCTGGCAGGGAAGCACTTATCTCGGTTCCACTCAGTTCCAGCTGGAAGGCAGGTCTAGAGTTGCTGCTGGCTGGACTGTCAGTCAAACACCTTTCACAGCCTCTTCATGTGGCTGGGGCTTCCTTAGTACAGCATGGCGGCTAGGCTCCCGGAGGGGCATCAGTGGAAGCAGCATTGCTTTTGTGATGTAGCCTTTGAAATCACACAGTGTCACTTCTACTTCCTCTTATCAATTAGGAATGAGGCATTAAAGTTGGACCACATTCAAGAGGAAAGAAATTAGTCTCCATCTTTTGAGGTGAGTAGGACAAAGAATCTGTGGACATGTTTTAAAAGCAACACATTCTTTTAGCAAGTTGTCTTGTGTTGCAATGGGCCAGGTAGGGATGGGTATGAGCTATAGAGAGGTGAGCTGAAGTCTCATTTCTACTTTGCATTGACCTTAGTGAGGCAAACAACACTTACCTGGCTGACATCACAGCTGAAACACTGCCTCTGATGGTGTTAAATATTATATCGTATTTCAGGGCTAGAGGGGCCGTATCAGGACTCTTTTGGTTGAAAGTAGCAAAACCCAGTTCAAGCTGACCTATATTACTAAAAGAACTTATAGTCTTATGTAAATAAAAAGTCTAGAGCATGTGCTTCAGGCAATGCTTGAAGGCACTCTATCCAGCAGCGCAAGGATGCCCGGGAAGATCAGGTTTGTCTCTACTTCTTCACTTTGCTAGTTCTACTTTTGGTTGCAAGATGGCTTCCAGAACTTCCTTGGTTATGTGATTTTTATTTTATTTATTTTTTGCATCCAGAGAGACACTGTCTAAACCTTGGCCTCAAGACCTCTGAACTTGACCTCATTCTCCAGGACTTCTGTCAGGTATGGGTACCCCAGGGGAATCTGCCTTCCATGACCCAACCACAGAAGGAAGATGAGAGACCTGGGTGTGCTGGTGAGAGCACAGAGGGCCGGGCCTAGCTATTCAGGTGCCCTGGGCAATGCTGTCTGCAATGAGGCCGCATGCCTGCCAGAGCCCTTGGCTAAGCAGGGGAGCCTACGAGGTAAGGGGCAGTGCATCTCTGCTCTCTCCCACCACCCTTCCAGGGCTCAGGTTTCTGGCTGTTTCTGCGAGGAAAGGGTTCTAGGAAGAGGACTGGCATAGGAGCGAAAACCTCCAGGTGCTACCTCTGCACTCTGTGATCCCAGCCACCCCGAGCCCCAGTTTCCTTATCTGTCAAGGAGGGCTGATGGCCCCTGCCTAGCCTTCTTCTTCCCCAAGACACCAGGATTCAAAGGCAGTGGAACCAGGTTGTGAAAGACCAGGGCCCACAATACACACGTTAGAGGATTATTATTGTTAAAAATAATAGACGGCTTAGAAGTTGGCACCCAGAGGCTCCTGCAGAACCCGGCCACTGCCAGCAATCGGCCGCCTTTGCGATTGAGACGCAGATAGGAGGGGCAGAGAGGACAAGCGGCTCCTTCCCGAGACCACTGTGTCTCCTGCTTCCCTTGGAGGCCTGCGGGGATCTGGGAGGCTTCCACCTTATGCATCGCCTCCTGGGAGAATAATTTGTCCTGCTCCGCACCTGTCGTCACCTCCAGAGAGTCAGCCGGCTGGAGGTGGGGAAACAGGAGCCTCACACAGAGGGATGCCCGCGCCCCTTCCTCCCCTTACCTGCGCTCCTCCTCCTGCTTCACGCTCTAGGACTGGGTCTCCCAAGCCCTTGCCACTTGGGGGCTGTGCCCTTCTTCGGCCACATCTGTTTCCCATCTGAAACATCGCTTCTTGGTATGTGAGATGCGGTCAATCCACTTCTTCATTCTTAAATCAATACCCTTAACAGAAAGATTGCTGTCATAATGGGGGGATAAGGACACATTTGTAATACCTTAATAAAAAATACATAATAATATAAAAAAAGAAAGATCACTGTCATAAATGTAAACCAACTCGGGAGACAAGTCGCCATAAGCACATCATCATTAAAGTAAAAAAGTGTGTGTGCCCGGAACTGATTTCTGGGCCTTCGCGTGGTTTCCGCACGTTTTGCAGAGCTGTGAAACAGCAGATGCCACGAATGCTGGGCGAGTCCTGCAGGGGGTGTTTACCTGCGTGAGACAATAATTGACTCCCGTTCAATCCAAGCCTTGGGGGCAGATTTGCAGATAAAACACTCAAGGCTCAGGGAGAGATAAGTGACTTTCCCAAGGTTGCCAGCAAGGAAACAGTAGGACTGGGGGCCAAAGTAGGTCCGTGGTCCTCAAAGGCCTTGAGCACGGTGCTTGACACAGAGGTGGCCAAGAGGGAGGTTTTGAATGAGAAAGACAACCGTGGAGAATGGGGGTGTTACAGTTGAAGGAGAACACAGATACATAAATAAATCTCGGGGATGTAAAGTACAGCATAGGGAACAGAGTCAATAATATTGTCATCACTTTGTACAGTGACAGATGGTTACTGGACTTATGGTGGTGATCACTTTGTAAGGTATGTAAATGTGGAATCATATGTTGTACATATGAAACGAATATAATGTAGGTCAACTATAATGAAAAATATTTTTTAAAAGTCACAATAATAATAAAAGAACGTACTTGTAAGCATTCTAGCACGTTTATTTGGATCAGTGGTTTTCCAATGGGGTTCAGGTACCCTTCTTCCTCTTGAGGTTCTTTTATTAAGAGCAGGTTCTCCTCCAAACTTTTCATATTATGATTCTGAATAAGATGTCACTAGGGAAAGAAAAAAAAACAAAGATCCCTTTGCTTCAAACAGGTTTGAAGAGCTCTGTTTTAGGTGCCTTCAAGACTCCCCCTCCCCCCCCCAAATTTTCTTAACTGTGATCTTGCAATTTGAGTGCGGCCACTACCCCCTTCCTGGCTGAGTGGCGTTGGACGAGCCAATCAGCATTCGGAGTCTTAGCGTCTTCAAAATGGGCAGAAAGAGAGAACAACTACTTAGCTCTCGGGCGATGTGCGGAGGGTTCTGCAGGAGGAAGGGAATGGTGGAGTTGTGCAATCATCAAACATTTTTTGAGTGGCAGCGCCAGGCCGCACTCTGGCTAGGTGCTAGAGATACAAAGAGCCACAGGGCACAGAGTGGAGTAGGAAATAGATAAACAAACCTGGGTGCAGAGTCTCCTGGAAGAGAGACAAATAAGCAGGCGTTTCAATGGGAAAGCAATGCATGCCCCGAGGTAAGCCTCGTGGAGGGTCAGCCAGCCCAGCCTGGGGATGAGGTAGCAGGACGGGGGTGGGGGTGGCAGGAAAGTGACCTCTAGCAGGAGTCCTAAAGCGGAAGCAAAGAGCAGTAGTGCTACCACGTGCCTATGTACCTATTTCATTCACATAGGATCCGAGTCACATAGAATTAAGACTTCTGAGGTTCCACTTCCTCTTTTGTGCAAGGATCTTACAGAGACAAAAGTAAATGCCATTTCTGGGTGTTTCTCCAAAGAAAATGAAAACCCGAATTCAAAAGGATAGATGCACCCTTATGTTCACTGCAACATTATTTACAATAGCCAAGATATGGGAGCAACCTAGGTGTCCAGCAATAGATGAATGGATAAGGAAGTAACAATGGAATATTATTCAGCCATAAAAAAGAATAAAAGCCTGCCATTATGACAACATAAATGGGCTGAGAGAGTATGATGCTAAATGAAACGAGTCAGACAGAAAAAGGCAAATACTGCATCATTTCACTTATATGTAGAGTTTACAGAAATCACAACAAAGAACAAAACCAAACCAAGACAGACTCAGAAGGAAAGAACAAATTGATAGTTGCCAGAGGGGAGGGAGTAGGGGGAAATACAGTCAATAATAGAGTGATAACTTCTTACGGTGACAGATGATTAGACTTATCAGGGTGACTACATTGTAGATCATATAAATGTCAAATCACTATGTTGCACATATGCAACTAATATAATATTGTATGCCAACTATAACAAAAGAACAATTAAAAATAAATGCAAAGAAAACTATTGGGCCAATGTTACAAACTCTGTTAATGAGTTTTTCTCCACCCTTTGGCAGACAAATATTATTCAACCAACAAATGCTCTCGGCCCTGACCCCTTGAGAAAACTCAACACAATTTCAGAACCATCTCATGAGAGGGTCCTCCGTGTCTCCTGCCCTACTGCACATCTGCACAAAGGAGAAAGCTGGAGCCCAGGCAGGCGGCCGTCTCACTGAGGCCAGGAAGCCAAGGAGTCGGGCTGAGGTCTGCGGTGCCCTGAGGGGTCAGCCTGGGCGTGGCTCTGTGCAGAGCGGACACGTCCAGGTCCGCAGTCTGAGGCTAGCTGTCGAGTCCATCACTGACTTCATCCAGCGATGGCTGCTTGTGTGTGTATGTCACCCAGTGAGCTGTGTGCTGAGGGTACAGAGATAAACCCCTCTCCTTGCCTTAAGGCACTCACGGGGCAGAGATACGGAAACTGCCAGTTAACACGTGTGACGCTAAGTGCTGGTGGAGTCATGTGCAGAGGGCTTGTGAGAGCAGTATTTGCATGTGATGCTTTGGAAAAGACACAGGCTCTGAAGGCCGGCACCCCTGGGTGTCAATTCCAGCTCTGCCACTTGCCGTGGGACCTTGGGCAAGTTACTGAACTTCTCAGAGCCTCAGTTTCTCCATCTAGAAAATGGGGAGAATGCTAACCTACCTGTCGGGATTGATGAGAGGAGAAGTGTCTGGCTCAATAAGCAGACTCTCAGCATCCTCTGCGTGTTCTCACCTGCGCGCGAGGTGCCGGGAGTGAACTGTGCTCTGTAAAACTGTGACAAGCAGACATTGGTTCTTGTTCTTAGGATCCTTAGCCAGGCCCAGTGAGGACAGAGAAGGCAGCGCAGCAGGGCGGTTTGTCAGAGTCCAGCGAGGAACCGGGGCCAGCAGCCAGGGCAGCCTCTCCGACCTTGTTGCCTCTCACCCGCTGCCCTCCAGAGCCTCCAGGCATTTCCCTCCCATCATCTGAAACCTAAATATTTTCTGGACCAGGCCCTGGCGATCCTGGGCTGGGTTCCTTTGTCTATCAGCAGGGCCCTGCTGGGAGGGGGGGCGTGTCATCAGGCCTGAGAAAGAAGGAATGCAATTGCAAAAGAGGTTACCAGAGCCTGGCCAGCATGCTGAAATCAAGTGATGTCGAGAGGTTTTGTTATTTTTGAAAAAATGACTCATTCTGAGAAACCCTAACGACCTCACAGAACGTTCACCTAGTTGCCTGTATGTATAACCCCGAGCCCACTGCAGAGAAAAACAAACCCTGTTGTCACAGCTGAAGGAGGGGGAGGCGGTGGGAATACGGATGACAATTTGAAGGGGGAAGACTCTGAAGATAACTCCTGCCCTCTGGGTGGACTGTTTTAACTTTCCAAGTCCCTTTCCCTAAGTTTTCCCAGTCAAACCATCCTAAAAACATCCCCGGGGATGCCAGGAGGTACAGGAGGCAGGTTTAGTTCTGGGGGTGCCTGGGTACCACCTTGCAGGTGGGTAACGTGCTCTTTGAATTGACCTAAGATGGCGGGGGCAAGATTATTCCCATTTGCCATGCAAAGGAATAACCTTAACCAGAGAGCCTAATTGTGTGTGTGTGTGTGTGTGTGGTGGGGGGGGGGGTGTTGCAGTAGGGAAAGAGGAGAAAAATAAAGAGGGGAGAGAAAGGAGTGGGAAGGAGGAGGAAGAGAAGCTCCACAGATGAGAACCATGCTTGTCTCCTGGGGGAGCTAGTCCTGGGAAGGGCTGGCTGCTGTGGGCGGCTCAGGGGAGCCCAGATTCAAGAGTGAGGAGATGGCTTCTCGCTTCCCCTCTGCCCTTTGCCGAATGTGTGGCTCACCAAGTCTCCACTTTCCATCCCTAAATGTTAGAAGGGAGTCGAATAGACTCAGAGCTTCTAACCTTTAGCAGGCATACGAATAGTCTGGAAAACCTGTTACAGTACAGATTGCTGGGCCCCACTCGTTCAGAAGGCCTGGGGAGGGCTGGGAATCTGCATGGTAACAAGTCCCAGGTGAGGCTGCTGCTGCTGATGGGTCACTGACCCCATTTTGAGTCTCCTGGGGCTGGGTGATCTTGAATGCCCTACACAGCCCCCCGTTTCTGCTGTTCAGTGATTCAAAAAACTCAACAGCTCCTGGTCCTCGGGTCACCGAGAGCTGTGCCAAGTGCTAGGAATGCCAAAAGCAAACACGACATGGTTCTGCCTTCTGGGTCCAGGAGTCTAGGTGAGGGCACAGACAAGATGAGGAGTCCCATTATCACACACAGGACAGAAGGGACGGCTGAGGTGGGCACGGGGCCTGCCTTGTGGGCGTCAGGTGGGAGTCAAACAGGAGGGCGCTGGGTGAGCCTCAGGGATCACCTTGTCACTAACCAGGAGGAAGTGAATGGTCCAGAGAGAAAGCTTTGGCCACGTGCTCACTGCATGAGCTGTATGTACCCCTGGAGGGCCCGGGGCACCAGGGAAGGGAGCTCCGGTGGCCCAGCCTTCCTGGGGACCACATTCGAGTATATATGCCTATACATATTGTGTGTACATACAATGTATACATATGTACACAGAGTTGATCCTTATTATTTGTGGATCCCATATTCATGACTTTGCCTATTTGCTTGTAACCCCCAAATCCATACTCGTGGCCCTTTCTCAGTCATCCAGGGGCGTGTGCAGAGCATGAGAAATCTTGACTCACCCAGTAAGTTTCCAGCTGAACGATGCTCCGTCCGTCTTCCTGCTTCAGCTCTTGCGCTCTGCACAAGCATCCTTTTTGTGGTCTATGTGTGCCTTGTTTTGGGCATTTTTGTGGGGGTGATTTTGTTGTTTAAAATGACCTCCAAGCAGAATTTCTCGGTGCTGCCCAGTCTTCATGAGATGTGCCTTCTGGAAAAAAAAAAAAATAGGTGTGTTAGCTCAGCTTTGTAGCAGCACGAGTTACAGTGCTGTTAGCTGTGAGTGCATGGTAACCAATCAACTACCTATCTATAATAAGGTATTTTTAAACAGAAACACCATATAACAAGGTTATGTATTGACTGGTTGATGAAAATGTAAAAAAATAAAAAAAATAAACGGAGCCACTTCAAAATGGAGTCAGAACTGCCATCCCAGAGGACCTGCCTTGCACGCCTGATACCTCAAACCTTGGGACATTAAAACAGGGCAAAACAACCTTTGGACTGCGCTTAAGGAAACCTTGTGCCCCAAAGAACTGTTTGCAAGGATAACAAGAAAGCAGATGTTATGGCTACTGGACTGGAAATTAACAGCATTCTTTAGCATCAGCCACTAGGTGATGTTGTCTGCACTGATAGAAACACCTTCTTCCTATTGATGGAACTGTTCTCCTTCTTCTCATAAATGCCCTTTGCCTTCGCCTCCTAATCGGAACACTCCTTGGGCTTCTTCCGGAATTAGTGATTTCTGAATCGGTATTCTCGTCCATCTCCAGTGAGTGCCTGTTGCCTCTCGCTCTGAACGGCTTTTCTTTTATTTGAGAACCTAGCCCGCTGTGTCCCCTGGGAGCAACGGGGCAGCGCCCACCGCGTCAGTGTTCACGGCCGCTTTGTAAAACACGGCTACCACGAATAATGAGAACGGTCTGTGTGCAGGTGTGTTTATCATTACGCCGACGCTAAGCACTTCCTCTTGCTCAGTATTATACGTGAGTATATTGAACAAGAGAAGTCACAGTTGATGAATTCCAAGAGGTTAATGAAATCCAACTATCTAGGCAAACTTTTGTGACCCCATTGTGTGCCTAGATTTGAGCCAAACTCTTCTTTCTGCTCATCCTGAACTTTTCCTGAGCCTCCATCCCCGACTGTGAACAAACAGCATCTCACCAACATGGTTTAGGCACAAATCTGCAACTGACAGACCTTGGTGTCCCAGCAGAACTGAATGCAAGTTCAGTATGGATCACAGGGCGATTTTAAATTGGGCATTATTTTGGCTTGACCACTGGGATTCTGACTCCATTTCTAATGTGTGTTCCCCCTCCCCCCCTCCAACCCATGAAGCAATGTTCCAGGCACCATCTGAGTGCCCCACAATGGAACTAAATTCTGACATGACCCGTCGGGGACAGCGTCAGATCCCACAGGCTGGGGGCTCCGTCCCATGAGACTGCCTGACTCCAGAAGTCAACCGAAGTGCAAGTCGCCATCTGACAACCTGCCTACAGGTCCGCGGTTCTTGGATCCCCTCCTCCGGGTTGATGAATTTGCCAGAGCAGCTCCCAGAACTCGGGAAACCAGTGTGCTCACTAGATTACCAATTTATTACAAAGGATATTAAAGGATACGAATCAACAGCCTGATGAAGACACATAGAGTGAGGCCCGAACATAGGAGCTTCGGAACCCATAGAGTTTGGGGCCTGGTTCACCAGCCCAGAAGTTCTCTGAAAGGGGCCACCCCTGCCCCCTTGCGTTTTTTGGGGGGAGGGGGCAGGGTATGGAAGCCTCAGCACACAGGCCTGATGGGTTAACTCATTGGCCATTGGCGATTGATTCAACCTCTAGCCCCATTCACCTCCCTGAGGTCTGAGAGAGTGGAGATAAAAGTTAGAATCTTCTCATCACACTGCTGGTTCCCCCGGCAACCAGCCCCCTGCTTCAGGTGACTAAGGGGTTTTCCCAAAGTTGCCTCGTTAATCGAACAAAAGACACCTTATTGCTCCATCACTCAGGAAATTCCAAGGGTGTTAGGAGCTCTGTGCCAGGGCTGGGGATGAAGACAAGTAGATATTTCTTATTATAAATCACACCTACTGTTGTACTTACTAATGCCTGCATTTGGACTGATTTAATTTCCGCCTTGGAGGGGGAGATGGTACCTATACCTGAGATTTCCATGGGGACCTTGACCTGCGGGCAGGAAAAGGGAGGCGGCAGCCGGGTCCTGGCCAAGCTGGGCCTGGGCCCCTGCAGGCCACGGCAGGAGGCCGCTTCCAGGCCTTCACCACCCAGCTCGCTGGTCTGGCCCAGCCCTCACCCCGTCCCCTAGGCCACATAAACCTCCTGGCTTGTTTCTGGAAAAAGTGCTGAGAACAGGAAAGGCCCCGCAGGCCTTCCCAGGGTTGGAAGTGGACGTGACTTCCCTGGGAACCGGGCCTGGGGCCCTGCGGCCTCCTGGACTGTGAAATCCCTGCCTCCCCGGGGACAGTGTGCTGGAGGGAGTCTGGGCACTCCTGGGCCTCGGCTCCTTCCTGTGGGGCCTCGGGGACCGCTGGCCGGTGGAGCGAGAGGAAGCGCTGAGGCTGAAGAAGCCAGGCGGCTGGCGGCCGGCCCACATAAACACGCCCCGTCACTGTAAATTATTTACGCGCCATATGGAGGCTGGACAGGCTCCTGACGGGGCGCGTTCATCAGAAGCCTGATGATCCTGCCTTGGCCCAGATTCCCGGGGGCCGCGAGAGGGTGGAGAGGAGGGAGGGGGGCCTATTCCTTTCGCTCAGCATCCCCCTGCTTAGAAGCCTGCAGTGAACCCGTCTTCTCCAGGATCAGCCCAAACTCTACCGCTCAGCACTCAGGCCTCTTCCCCACACAGCTCCCACCGGCTCCCGGCACAACAACATTTTGCTGTTCTCTGCACCGTTCTCACCTCCCGTGTCTGCCCTGCCTGGGTACCTTCTCTCTCAGCATCCTTTAAGGCACAGCTGAAATGCTACCTCCTCTGTGTGGCTTCCCCCCTCCCCCCACTGCAGGGTGAGCTTGCCCCATGGCTCTGTGCATCCTCCACTCTGAATTCAGACACCGACTGCACCCCTACCTGGGATCCTGTGTTTCCTCAGGTAGAATTAGACAATGACGTCCCCCTAAAGCTCTGTGAGGAGGATAGGATAAATCCCAGCTTTATCCAGTGCCTGGCATCTGCGAATCATACCACAAGTGTTACTTCTTTATTACTACTACTAGAGGCCCGGTGCACGAATTCATGCACGGGTGGGATCCCTCGGGGTGGCCTGTGGGGATCGGGCCCCAGCTCATGTCCCCAGGCTCGCAGCCCCGCCTGGCACCCCGCCGTGGCTTGGCACTGCCCCCTCACCTGCTCCACCATTCCACCTGTGGGGCTATGGGTCAGGGCCGCCCCCCGCACCCCCTCCAGCTCCCTCAGTGCCTGGGAGCAGGGCGGTGGCCCCACCTCCTGCCGCCGCGCTGGTCATCGTCTGCGGGGCAATCAGCAGGGCGATCTGGCCCCTGCTCGCACCCGCCTTGGCCTGGCGCCACCCGTTCACCTGCTCCACCATCCCTCCACAGTCCCGCTCTCATCAGGGGGCCGGCAGCACCCCACTGCCGCCTGCTGCCAGTGCCGCATTGCCGACACCCGCCATGTTCTGTGCTGCCCCCAGGTGTTCAGCACACGTCACAGTGAGCGGTTGAATTCCCGGTCAAACAATTTGCATATTAGGCTTTTGTTATATAGGAGGATTGTTATTATTATGGCATTTATTTTCCTCTGCTATAACCACTTCCTTTGTGAGCCTCATTCTTACTACAGTGCAGGGGGCATGGTCCTACTAATCTCTAAGCCTTCTGCATCCAGCCCAGTGTCTGCACTTAGTAGGTGTCCAATAAAGAACACACGCTCAAGGGTAGCGCACACGTATTGTAGCCAGCCTTTACTGAGCGCTCACCATCAGCCAGACTGTATAAGCCCTTTACACGAATGACTTATTTAATACAATATAACATATATTGTACATAACATATATTGTCAGTATTTCCATTTAACAGATGAGGAAACAGGCACAGAGGGGGGAAATCATTAGCTCATAGTTATCTGTCTGGTGAGTACCGGAGTAGAGACTGAAACCCGGGGAGGTTTAAGCCTCCCCTGTTCCACTGCTTCTCCTAGCAGGACTGGAGCGGCATGGATGGGTGTCCAGGGTGAGTGCCTGGCGCATAGCAGGTGTTTAGTGAACGCTGAGGAAGTGTTTGGGGCGTGTGTGTGCTTTGACTGCCCAGCCTAACAGCAGGCAAGTCACACAGATCTGCTACTCAAAAGGTTAAAAGTCCTTATTTGTTAAACTTGTCTCTAAAAATAAACATTTTCTATGGCTACCATCAACAAATCAACAAACAACAAGTGCTGGTGAGGATGTGGAGAAAAGGGAACCCTAGTACACTGCTGGTGGGAATGCAGACTGGTGCAGCCATTATGGAAAACAGTATGGAGTTTCCTCAAAAAATTAAATATGGAACTGCCATTTGACCCAGGGATCCCTCTTCTAGGAATATATCCTAAGAAACCAGAAATACCAATCAGAAAGAATGTATGCGCCCCTGTGTTCATAGCAGCACAATTTACAATAGCTAAGATCTGTAAACAGCCCACGTGCCCATCAGCAGATGAGTGGATAAGAAAGCTGTGGTACATTTATACCACGGAATACTATGCAGCAGTAAAAAAGAAGGATATCTTACTCTTTGAGACAGCATGGAGGGACCTGGAGAGTGTCATGCTAAATAAAATAAGCCAGTCAGAGAAAGACAAGTATCACATGATCTCACTCACATGTGGCATCTAAGTAACACAATAAACTGATGAACAAAATAGATCCAGAGACACAGAAGCATGGAACAGACTGTGGAATCTCAGAGGGAAGGCGGGGAAGGATGGGTGGGTGGGAAGTGATTAACCAAAGACCTTGTATGCATATATGCATACCCCATGGCCACAGACAATAGGGTGGTGAAGGTCTGGGGCCAGGGGCAGGGTTGGGGTCTGGCTAGAAGGGGTAAATGTGGCGGGGGGTGGGGGGGGGAACAGGACATAAGTAACACTTTCAACAATAAAGATTTAATTAAAAAGCACACAAAAACGTTCTCTAGAGTCTCCTGTCTGGTGTATCTTTCCCTGAGCTGGCCTGCTCTGGACCCAGCCCTTACCTTCCAGAGGGGAGCAGCAGCCTGTGTCTCCCAGGTGGTTCTGTGCCAGGCTCGGTGCCATCTGCTCGTGGGCGTCGTCCATGTAGGCTGCTGACCTCTTCCCTTCCCTCTGCTGTTCCTCCCCCCTCTCCCCTGCACCTTCCCCACTGCCGCGGAGGTCCTATCTGGAAAACCCCTCCTGTCCTTCACCGTCCGGTTCACACTGATGCTCCTCTGAGAAATCTTTCCCAGCTGCCTCCCCATTCCTCAGCTCCCCACACGGAACACGCCTGAATTATTCATACATGCACACGTGTGTGTCTGTGACAAAGTGGTGAATGGCCAGGGCATTAGTGCCAGATGCCTGACTTTCAGGCTGGCTCTGCCTCCTCCTCGTGTTACGTTTCCCTCCTGAGCCTCGGTTTCTCCATCTGTGAAATGGAGCTAGCACCTATGTCGCAAGGTTTTTGTGAGGATTAAGTGAAAGACTACACAGAGAGCACTTGGCCCCGGGATAGGGACATGCTGCCGCAAAAGCGCTCCTTTGCAGCCCCAGTGCTCACACGAGTGCCTGGACAGAGCAGGTGCTCCATCAGTGAAAATGCAACTCAATTTCAACAGAATACGCACTTAGTGAGCACCCACTATGTACCACGTAGTAGCTATACAAAGATGGGTGGCAGCTAACGGTCAGGATGCCTACAAATAAAGATGGCCCGTAGAGACTGCACAAACCCAATGTGGCACTTTCGTTGGCCCATTTGTTCCTTAAAGCATTGGTTCCCAGGTTCTGGGGGGACAGAGATGAAAAAAAATGCCCGTCTGGTCCTCGGAGAGACATGACCGGGAACATGTAATGCACAACACGGGCAGACGACACCTGTCGTACAGGCATGAACAAGGTGGACGCGGGCTCAGAGGACAGAGCCGCTGGATTGTGGGTCCTTTGGGAAGGGACAGAGGTAGAGGGGGGCTGGATGAGATGAGTTGTGTCCTTGCAATTGCTGGCCCTTTGTTTTGGGGACCACTGTCCTCATCACCCTGCCTCAGATGACATGGCCTCTCTCCGGAGAGTCCCCCTCACAGGGCCTACCTCCTCATCACTCAATCACCACCCTGTTCATTTCTTCTCAAGCACGAACCATGATCTGCAGCGGATGAGAGGGAAGGGGAAGGGAAGGGCGCTAACCGTTTTTAAACACCTACTCTGCCAGGCACTGTGCTTGTCCATAGTGAACGTTATTTAGTTAATTTTCTCAATGCTCCGTGTGGTCCACACACTCACATGTCGCTGTTGTTTCCTTCCTTTTGCAGGCTACAGCAGAGGCCCCAAGAGGACACATGCCTTTGCCCAAGGTCACAGCCTGAAGTGGTGGAACTGGACTTGGAATCCAGGGCCAGCTGCCTCTCCACACCCATGGCGCTTTCATGGCACCTGGAGAGGCCAAGTAGGCAAGAAAGGAAATGGAATGAGTCGTTTACGGCCCCAGGCATTTTTGGCCTCAACAAGTAAGTGATTTCCCTAATTCCTGTCTGCAGTTAATCCAGACTTGGCAGCTGGGAACCAGGTTGCTGAAAAACAGGTTTTCTTCTCAACTCAGCAGCGCCACCTGCAGGACCCAAGGGAACACTGCAAAAATGATTCGGACCAGGTCCCCTGGTCTCTGCTGGAGGGGAGGGGTCCTGAAGAAGGGACAGACCTGAGGCGTCATCTAATGACCTTTCGTCTTTAAAAGGAGCGAGCTGAGACCGAGGAAGTCACATTAGTGGCGGCAGATCTGAAACTCTCTCTTCTGACTCTCAGTTCAATACTCTCTCATTCAATAAACATCAATTGAGCACTTACTACGTGTTGGGCGTGTTCCTTCTTGTGGGATATGAACATTGACAGCTGAAATATGCCTCTTAGGATTGTTGCTTAATTGCCATAACAACATACTTCATAACCTCAGCTGGGATGTACTGACCGTCACCGTGTTCCAGGCACCAGGCTGAGGCATCATCTCCGCTGATCCTCACGGATGGGGAAACGAAGGCTTAGCGTGGGAGCATGCCCAGCCTGGCTCAGTAAACTGTGCAGCTGGAATTCAAATCCAGATCCTTCTGACCCCCGTGCCAGCGACCGTAACCACTATGTTATATTTACTCTTTAAAGCGTCTGAGGCTAGTTCAGAAGTACCCGGGCTCTAATGAGGCTTTTGCTGCTATTTCAAAGAATTACTGATCTTCGAAGCGCGGCGCTGGCCCTCCTCTCCAATTCATTGCTTCTAAAAATCCCTAGGAGTTGATACCGAGGTTCTAAGTAGCAGGCGCCATGCTAGCTGCCAGGGACACAAAGGTGATTCTAACTCAGTCGGGAGCATGTGGCCTTGTAGGTATCAATCAGCCTTAATACAAAGCCACCGGCAAGGTGTGTCCTAACAGAAGCGCTGCACAGCTCCAGGGGGCGCCACTCACCCTGCAGCGGATGGAGTGGGGGGCGGTGCGCTGTCTGCATGGCCGTATCTGGTGGCCCTGGCCCAGAGGGATGAGACTATGGGGTGGGGCAAGGGGTGAGGGATGAGGAACAATCTCTTCCATAAGAGTGTGACCGCCACCAACGCTGCTCAGACTTTGATTTCCCCTTCTCCTCAGCTGGGACCCAGAGCCGAGCTTAGAGGAAACAGCTTGGACCGGCAGAGTACAAAATCTATTTCAGTTTCCATTTCTGCATCAGCTACCAAGTGACATTTCACGTTCCCAGGAATTTTGCCCCGGTTCTCATTTTTGGAGGGATGGGTAGTTTCTCTCTTTGGGGGTGTTTGCTTCCTGAAATTGGAGCTCACCAACTGCAAGTGACACGTGAAGCCATTTGAGGAATTCTCTGCCCAAACCAGAGGGAAATGAATCTACAACAGCTCCCCCCACCCTCCTACAAAGGAGTTTCCATCTCACAGATATCAGCACCCCTATCTCGCCCTAACTCCCCTCACCCCTAAGAGCACTTTGAATGTGGGCACAGATTTGAACTTTACTTACAGTATCAGAACAATACGATTTTTTTTCACTTTCTAGATATAAAATCATGTCCATACTTTCCCCCATTGCCCACCCTGAAGATGCTGAGTCAGACCCCTCTGCAGAGGCTGTGGTCCTGGGTGACAATCACAGGACTGGGATGGGTGTCGAGGGTGCAAAGTTGTAAAGGAAAAAAGAGGCCCTCCCTCCAGCCCTCCAGGAGGCCCTGGTCTGTTTGTTGCTGGCCCTGCGACCACAGGAAGGAACACTGTGATGGAGGAGGATCTTCTCATCAGATGCAAGGCAAGGGGGTCCCCCAACCACACCCCCATAATGGCAGAGCCGGGAGAAACGCCAGCCGCTGTGGCAGAGGGAGGGAGGGGCAGAATTCTCTTCTGCCGGCCCTGGAGCCTCTTGGTTTCTCATTCATTCAGTCTGAAGGTTCCTTTCTTTCCCATGCGGCGGGCTAACTAGGCATTCGATAGCCGGTCTGGCACCACCATCGGCCAAGATAACCTTGTTTCCATGGGGAAAGGAGTTCTAAGGTCCAAACAACTGTCTCGGAACCCAACCATTGGGACACATCCCTCTCCGAAGTGCAAGGGCCTGTGCTAGCCACTGTGAGTTAATGCTTCAAAATGAGCTCCGCGCCGAGGGCAGATGCCTGGGTCCCCGGCTGGCCCTGGCCAGCTGGGTCACGAACCTGGGCACGTCCCACTGGTTTCCTCTTGGAGCCTCGCATGAAGAACGCGGGTGGGACCAGATGAGCGCCCATGCGCTGCGGGAGTCTGTCTCTGGACCTTTGAGTCTCTCCGTCATGTTCCTTGCGTTTCTAGATTATTACTGCTAAACGCAGTGCTTCTTTGGCCCAGGGCTTGCTGGCTTCAGATCCACTGTCACTTCCATATCAACTAACTCCTGGCTGGGTCCAGCCGAGGGGGCACTGGACCATCTTGAAGGGTGCCAGGAAAGGGGAAACCGTGCTTCCTCCTCCCCTCGGCCCGTGTCCGGCACAGGTCGCATTTCCTCCTGGGCGCTGGATCCCTCTTCTCAGAGGGTGACCCCAGGCCTTAGGTTCCCACGGTCCTGCCTCCTGCCTTTGTCCCTCCAGCGAAGGGTGGCAGTGGCTTCCTGCCATCACTCATCTCCGGGTTGCCTCATTATTTTCTCTTTGTCTTTCTAGCCTTTCCATCACCTGTGCGACCCATTCCCCACGCTAACTTCCCCATTTCGAACACACGGCCTCTTCCATCTCACGGCACTCATAAACTAATTACTGAAATTCAGGGGCATACCCAAGTACAGATGTTTTTCCGATCTTACGAAAAATAGATAGAATTTTGATTCATTCACACCAGATGGCTATTGTATTGGCTGTTGACATTTTTTTATTTGACAACCTAAGGAAAAAGAAGTCCGTGCCGCTGACTAAATAGTCAGGTATCACACGTTTCAAACATTCTTGCAGCACACTGCTGGGCACGGCACCCCGGCAGAACATCACTGACGTAGAGTGGTTTCCGTTTACTTGGTTGGACTTTGACTGATACATTCACACTCTTGTTGGTTTTACCTTGTAACCGGCAGCAATAAAGATGATGATGATGATGATGATGGTATGATGGTGATGGTATGATGGTGATAATGCTGATGACTCTAACCCTTACTTGGTCTATAACCTCACATATTACAAAGCTTTCACTCAGGTTCTGTAATTTGAGTCTCATAATAACAGTGTGATGTAAGAATGGCATTTATCATTAATTCCACTTCACAGAAGAGGAAATGATCTCACCCAGCTCCCACAGCTGCTGGGTCTTGATAGAGTTGGAAACAAAACCTAAGGCTTTTGATTTCTCCTCTAGTTTCCCTCCCCAGGGTGTTCTTGTACTTTTCACCATCACCCCCACCCATGGAACGGTGCCTTACTGCTATTCTGTTAGGATGGTGTTTTCTGGAATGGGGGCACACACCGTAGGTAGAAGGTGTATTAGTCATCAATTGCCATATAATGAACTAAGCCACCACCTAGTGGTTTAAATGGTGTCATTGAATATTTTGGAAGTGGTCCATGCATGCCTGGATGCTTTCTCCTTTCCCACATTTCCTGGGTTGATTGTTCACCCAGAACTTGGGGAGTGGGTTCAGTCTGAGAGGGCTTTGAGGGGGTACTTTCCAGAAGTTTGATGTGGGCCCTGGCTATGGTGTGATGAGGAGGAAGGCGGCTGGCTGATGTTTGCACTGTGGACTCTGCCCTCGGCAGACCCTGCAAAAAAGCAGCTTCCAGCCAAAGGACACAGCCAAGAGGGCGAAGGACACGCTTATTTGTATTAAAATCACTCAGTAAGAAAGACCACCGTGTCTTTCTCTCCATCCATAGTCTTCACCAGGGGTCTAGTGTACAACCTCACACCAGGAGACAAGGTGGATCCCTGTACTGTAGGGACTTCTGATACCATTAGAGAGAAAACTGTGTCATATTCCTAAGCCCTCAGAGACCCCAGCCTTTGGGGAGGATCACACCCTCCCCATCACACCCTCCATGCTGTCAACTGTGAAGAAATGTTTATAGATACATTATGCTCACCTTGCGCCTGTCTCTTACCCTACTACAGGGGTGGGGAACATCCGGCCCGCAGGCCATCTCAGGCCTGAGAAATCATTTGGTCTGGCCCTGCCAAGGCATTAGCGGTGAGTTAATTAAATGTCTGACCAAAAATAGCAGGCTCATTTTTAAGATGATAATTTTGTATGGCCCGTGAATGATGGTAGGAATATCCAAAAGGCCATTGGCAGAAAAAAGGTTCCCCACCCCTGGCCTACTGCCTAGGATTCCCCGCCAAGGATCTCACCTTGGTTATTTCTGGAAGTCCCAGGGGACGGCTCATGTGGACATGCGGACTCTGGCCCTCTGACTCCACGCAGTGTTTAATCTTGCTGGGCTCCAGCTTTCTGCTCCGATGTCTACGGCCAGGCGCTGGGGACCCTTGCCAAGGCTGATGTGGCTGGTGTCTGTGCTGGGGCTACTGTCTCATCTGGTTTCACACTGTGTTCCCTGCTGACTCCAGGAAGAAGTCCGTCTGTTTTCATCTTGTCTGCATACATATGCCTCAAGCAGATAACCCAGTCAAGCTACATCCAAACTCCTGACCCACAGAAACAGTGAGAAGAGGCCCCTGGCCTCTCTTGGTGGCTTGCCTTTAATTGGTGGGGTGTCGGGCCCACTGATGATGAGGCAGCAATGGCAAGACTAAGGAAGTACAAGGCAGGACCCCAGAGAGAACTCGGAAGCCATGACAAGTTGACTCCTCTCGGTGAGTCTGAGTATTCTTGCTAGAACAAGTATCTTTTGCATTGAGTAATAAATCATCTCTCGTTGAAAACATGGCAGGTGGATGAGATTATTACGAGTAAAAATGAACTTCCTCGGCTCAGAAGGGAGAAAGTTGGTTAAATACTAAGATTTGGACTTAATTCCTTAATAGCCAGACCACGAACAGATAAAGAACGGAGAATTACTTTTCAAACTCAGCTCCCTCCTATGATCAATGCTATTAACAATTGCTGGCATTTATTGAGTGATTACTACATGCTGGGCTCTCTGCTGTGTTCTTTATATGCCCAACCTCACTGACTCCTCACAACAACCCAATGGGAGAAGTATTCTGAATGTCTCCAATCATATATGCAGGAAATGAGGCCTAGAGGGGTTAAGGAACTTGCCCTGGTTCTGGGAAGAGCAAGGGCAGAACTGGAGTTTGAAGCCAGATATAACTTTATGAACTTGGGAGGAAGTCCTGTAAGATGCCCGCTAAGATAGTGCATGCCCCCTGAGATCCTGAGATGGTTTGCATGTAGGTTGGCCAAGGGGTGACTGGGTTGCTATGGTTAGGTTGGGGTCCTGGGTTTTATAAAATGCTGACATGAGAAGACTATCAAAACTTACGATGGGGCATGGAGTAAATGCCAACCCACTGTGTGTGCATGGAAGTATGTGAGTGCTAGATGGCTGGAACAGACCCTGTGCACCACCCAGGCCCTAGCAGAGCCCACGTGGGCCCAGACTGCCCAGGAACAATCCATCCTCCTAAATGGGAGGCTCTGGAGAGACGGTGCCCTGGGATCTGGGTGACTGAGATACTTATTGTGGGTTCCACCCTTTGCTGGCTGTTTGACTTCAGGCGAGGGACTGAGTCACCAGGGAACCAACAGTTCTCATCTGTAAAATGAGGATAATGAGACCTGACTGCTGCCTTCCTCACAGGGAGGGCAGGAAGCTTCCTGAGATCACCTCACCGGAGCCTTTTGATCTTCTTGAAAGAATCCTCTTTAATTGCCCACCCAGGCACTTGAGCAGCTGGGCGAACATTTTTATGATCCGAGTTTCCCACAGCCCACAGCACACGTGCTCCCAGAGGCACTCTGAGGTTTGCAAGGATAGATTCGGCTGGCCAGCGTTCTGCCAGGCCATCAGCAGAGATTTCTCAGAGCCTTAGTCATATCATAGGCGGTTTCCCAGGGGTGCTCTTGCCAATGCTTCAGCTTATTTATGTAGCATTTCTTAAGAGTTCCTCTGTGCACACGGCACTTTCTCACCCTTCCCCAGACTTGTGCACAGCAGTCGATCCTGGCATCATGGAAAGCTGCTGACCCTCAAGGACAGTGCTTGGCTACATTAGCCTTAGCTTGGATGTGCTCTCTGCTCTCTGGTTCCAGTTTCTAAACCCCTCCTTTTTTTAAAAAAAAAAATATATATTTGTGTTGACTTCAGAGAGGAAGGGAGAGAGAGAGAGAGAGAAACATCAATGATGAGAGAGAATCATTGATTCGCTGCCTCCTGCATGTCTCCTACTGGGGATGGAACCCCAATCCTGGGGATGTGCCCTGACCGAGAATCAAACCGTGATCTCTGGGAATCATAGTTCAACGCTCAACCACTGAGCTACACTGGCCGGACCAAAAGCCTTCTTTAAGTGAGGAGGATGTCCGCTTTCTCATTTCTCATCTGGACCATCACCAAAGCTCCCTGCCTCCAGCCATGCTCTCTCTCTATGTCTGATCCACAGGACATATTGCTTCCTTCCTCAAAACCCACCAATGTTGCCCTAACCAGTTTGGCTCAGTGGATAGAGCATTGGCCTGCGGACTCAGGGGTCCCAGGTTCAATTCCGGTCAAGGGCATGTACCTTGGTTGTGGGCACATACCCAGAAGGGAGTGTGCAGGAGGCAGCTGATCGATGTTTCTCTCTCATTGATGTTTCTAACTCTCTATCCCTCTCCCTTCCTCTCTGTAAAAAAAAAATCAATAAAATATATAAAAAAAACCCCACAAAAAGCACAACCCACCAATGCTGCCCCATTGTCTACACAATAAAAACAGAATAAACTAAAACTGGCTTTGAAAGTCCTGCTCACACCCCTAACTCAGAGTCTGGACCACAATCACCTTTCTTCCCTCATTTCTCATTTTTTTTCCATGGTTGGCTCATTTACTCAGTCAACCATACCACTTTATTTGCTCATGACCTCCTGTACCTGGTGCTGCATTACACTTTGGGGAACAAAATAAGGTCCCTGCTCTCGCGGAGCTTATGGCCTCATGGGAGAGACAGACACACACACTGTGGAGTTCCATGTAGTCTGATAAACACCATAATATGGAAAACGGAAGTTCTACAAGAAACTGCTGGAGAGGAGCCCAGCTCTGCCTGTGGTGAGGGTACCATGTCGAGTGCTCAGGGATGGAGAGGATAGAGCTGGACAAAGAGCTGGGGTGTCGAGTGGAAAATGAGTCCCAGCAAGCATGACCTGGATGTGAAAGAGGGCGAGGGGAGTTTGGGAAACTGACATGAGTATGGCAATCCATGGCTTGGGGAGAAGCCCAGTTCCTAAAGGTCCTGGTGAGCCTTGTTAGGAGGCCTGGGCCTAGTCCTGGAAGTCAAGAGGCTACATCAGGGAGGTGATGTTAGGACCACCCTCCTGACTAGACTCCCAGGCCTTCATCAGGGCTTATCTTTCTTCCTAAATGCCCCTCCCCTCTCCCCTCTCTTCGCCCATTCTCCTGTTAGGGTTCTAGCTGCCTTTCATGGTCCTCTTCCAATGCCATCTGCTCTGTGAAGACTTCTTGGATCCAAATTTATTTGATCAGAATTTATTCATTCCTCTGAGCACCTAGAGTCCATTACTTGTATTTTACCATTTATCGAGTTCCATGTTGGACTGTATTTTAGTTGTGTCTCTGGGTCTCTCCTAGAGGACTGAAAGCTCCTTTAAGGGCGTATTAACCCTGGAATATCTACCTCTGCATTTCCCATAGCACCTAGCATACAGGGATTTGAGCCAACCCGCCCTGAAGTTCAGTACATTGCTTATTAGCAACGTGATCTTGGACAAGTCACTTTATCTCAGACCTTGAGCTGTCTCATCTATAAAATGGGATAATCATTTTTTATGGCATGGGATAATTGTGAGGATTAAGTAAAGTACCTGGTTTGCACTCAATAAACATTCATTGTCCTCCTCCCTCCTCTGGTGTCTGGCTCAGAAATACTGCTGCAAATCCCAGTAGAGCACCCTGAGGGAGGAGCGCCTACTTTTCCCATGGGTCCAGAGGAAGTGCCAGGTACACCTAGGAGATCCCATCTGCACTGGCTTGCTGAGCCCCTGGGCAGACAGGCAGGTTATCAACATTACTATTGTATGGTTATCAGAAGCATCCCCACCCATTCTAATCTGATCATGTCTATGACACCTTCCATGGAACACTCATCCTCAATGTAAACAAAAAGAAAAGGCTGAAAATGACTTGCAAAACAAATGATGTGAGTCTCCTGGTCTGGGATTATTAAACCAAGGTGTGCCCATAGGGGAGAGAAGAAAGTGATCTGCCCATGGACCTTTTCCTTTTCTCCCTGACTTTGCTCAGCCTGGGTACAGGATCTGTACTCGAACATTTCAAGGGGCACTGTCAGTGCAGTGGTCATTCTTGTCACTGCCATCGGAAGTAGCAGCCTCCTCCTCTTCCCCTCCTCCTCATCACTGCCATTTGCGGGGGGCGGGGGGCTGCAACGCAGATCCTCCCCGCCTCATGACATTCCATATGATCCCATCTGCATGTATAGCCTCGTAGGTCACTGTACTGCATTTACACATACCTGGTTCTTACAGCAACCCTATCATCTTAATCGACAAGGAATCAAGGCTCAGAGAAATCAAGTGATTTGCTCAACTCACAGAATGAGCTGCCAGTGGAGGCGGGGGTGGGGGTGGGGGGTGGGGTGACTGGGGCTGAGACTGGGGTTGTTGGAAAAGAATAACTTGCCCTGTTTCTTGGTAGCCAGCCTTGGTTCCTGCTGATAGAATGTCACCACGGTGTCTGAGGAACTTTTTAAAGCACCAGTGGAAACCAATTTCTTTTTCTACCTCCTTTGTGTTCTTGGAATACCCACTGTGTGCCTGGGACATACAAATGTTGGCTATACGAACAGAGATTGAAGGAGCACATGACGAATAATCTATACTAATAAAAGGGTAAATGCAAATTGGTCAGGACACCCTCACAGTAATGACCGAACAGCAGACTGTGTGGGGAGACCAGGCCAGCTGGGGGGTTAGTGAGGGATGACCAAACGACTGAACAGCAGGCTGTGTGGGGCGACCAGGACGGCAAGGGGGATAGTGAGGGGCAACTAGGTTGGCGGGGGGGCAGTTGACGGCAACTGGGCTGGCAGTGAGGGGCGACCAGGCCAGCAAGGGGGACAGTTGGGGGCAACCAGGCCGGCAGGGGGGCAGTTTGGGGTGACCAGGCCGGTAGAGGGGACAGTTGGGGGTGACAAGGCCAGCAGGGGAGGGCAGTTAGGGGCAACCAGGCCAGCAGAGGGGGGCAGTTGGGGGTGACCAGGCCCACAGGGGGGGCAGTTGGGGGCAATCAGGCTGGCAGGCAGAGGCAGTTAGGAGTGATCAGGCTGGCAGGGGGGCAGTTAGGGGCGATCAGGCAGGCAGGCAGGTGAGCAGATAGGAGACAGCAGTCCTGGATTGTGAGAGGGATGTCCGATTGCCAGAGATTGGGCCTAAACCGGCAGTCAGACATCCCACAAGGGGTCCCAGATTGGAGAGGGTGCAGGCTGGGCTGAGGGGACCTGCCCCCCCCACCCCTGTGCACGAATTTCATGTACTGGGCCTCTAGTATATCCTATCTAATAAAGAGGGAATATGCTAATTGACCCTCACGCCATCGCAAAGATGGTGGTACCCACAGCCAATAAGGAAGGAATATGCTAATTGACTGCCCCACCCTCACAGATGATGGCACCCACAGCCACAAGATGGCAGCGTCTAGTCCCCTCAGCCCCGCTGGGGCAGCAGGTGTGTGGCAAGGCCGGCCTTCGGAGTCCCCCAATCCCCTCAGCCCCCAGCTGCCCAGGGCTGGCCTGAGGCACAGGCAAGCCTTAGATGTCAGCTTCCCAGCCACTCAGGACCACCCGAAGCTCAGGTAACCAGGGCCAGCCGAGGCTTGTGCTGCCAGCAGTGGCAGCAGCAGAGGTGTGATGGGTCATTGCCTTCCCCTAATCGCTGGGTCGCCTCCGGCCCCTGAGGGCTCCTGGACTGTGAGAGGGGGCAGGCTGGGCTGAGGGACCCCCCTCCAGTGCATGAATTTTCATGCACCGGGACTCTAGTATATATATATAAAAGCCTAAGTGACCATTTGACTGGTAGCTATGATGCACACTGACCACCATGCTCAACACACAGGCATGGAAACATGGAACAGACTGATGAATCTCAGAGGGAAGGTGGGAGGAGGGCGAGAAGAGATGAACCAAAGATCTTATATGCATACTAGAGGCCCAGTGCACGGATTTGTGCACCGGTGAGGTCCCTTGGCCTGACCTGCAGGGATCGGGTCGAAACCGGCAGTCCAACATCCCCCAAGGGTCCTGGATTGTGAGAGGGCACAGGCCAGGCTGAGGGCCTCTAGTAAGAAGATAAGGGCTTATGGGACTGGTGTAATTGCTGGAATATTCCACAGATGCCTCCACCTTCCTGTCTTGGCACACAGATGTGGGAAATTCCATATCTGTCCTCTATGAAAGTGCTAGGCACAGACCTTCTCTCTTTACTGCTTTACCCATGTTTCCTCACAGATAGAGCAGAGCTATGGTTGTGTTGGGGAAGTTGGAAAAGACTGATGTTCATTGGGCCATATTTGTCTACAGAGCAGGGTTAATATTCTAAGCCTTCAGGTCTCTTCCTTCTTCTCGACACACCTGGATTCTGACTTGGTTCCTCCAACATTTAACTTTTCATGCTTTAAACTTCCCTCCATTTCCATGCAGGTGTTTTAGGAAAATTTCTGGCCAAAGAACAGAGATGTTTCCTGGTTATTGTGTTTTTTTGTTTGTTTTATTTTATTTTTATGATGCTTATGTAATTTTTAAAACATTTAATAAAAAAAAAACCACACAGAAAAATGGTGGTGGAGTAAGTGGATGCTACACAGACACACTTCTAGGACCAAACTGGAATTACAACTACAATAAAAAAAAAAAAAATCCCCACACCACATCCTGAATAATCAACTGAAGACCAGTTAGAGAGAACCCTGATAACCAAAGAAAGAAAGAAAGTGGAGACCACGGAGAGACTGGTAGGAAGGGTGGAGACCCAAAAGGGCTGGCTGGGCTCCCACAGACAGCAGCTGAAGTTCCAGAAAGATATTTTAGCTGTGGGGTGTTGCCACTGAGAACTCTAGGGTCTAAACCTCAAGCTGGGTCCCCAGAAAAGAGAGCACAGGACTGAGAAAGGTGCCCACATACCATCTGACTGTGAAAAGCAGCAGGGATGCTGTTTGCCAAGGAGATATGACTGGAAATGCAGGCACCCTCTTAAAGGGCCAACACACAAAATTTGGTGTGCAGCCACTCACCTTGGGCTCCAGTAGAGGGAGGGCAGAGTGGACTGGAGCTGTGTGAGCAGAAACTAGGGTTGGGGACCTGGGGCTTAGAGCTCGGAGGGCAGACACCTGGTTTCCTATGTTGAGTCATTCTCTCACACTGCAGAGGACATCTTTCTCAGGCAGACCTTTGGTATCCAGGCGGTATTTGCCTAGGGGGAAGACAGTTGTCCCACCCTATTGGAAACCCCCATGCCTTACCTTGTGGAGTTTCTGAGGCCCACTAAGAGACTGAGAATAACAATTAGCCTCCAGGCAGAAGTAATTGCCCCACCCTGTTGGAAAACATCTTGCTCCACCTGTGGGTGATTGCCTTAGGTTACTCAAGATTGAATCCAATCAGTCTGCAGGCAGAGGTGGGTCTCTGGAGGTCTTGAGTCTTTGCCTGATCTAATTAGTCAGAAACAGTGTTTGACATTGTCCTGCACTAGAGATTGGGAGGTATAGGCCATTTACCTAATACATAGTCACAGAAAGCCAAAATGGGGAGACAAAAACAACACCCAAATGAAAGAACAAGAGAATTCTCCAGAAAAACTAAATGAAATGGAGATAGTAAATTTATCAGACATAGCGTTCAGAATAATGATGGCAAAGATGCTCAAGAGCATGAGAAAATAAAGATATAGCAACTATGAAGAATGACACAATGGAAGGAATACACAGCAGATTAGGGAAAGCCAAGGATTGGATCAGTGAATTAGAAGATAGGGTAGGAAAAAATCACGCAATCAGAGAACCATAAAGAAAAAAAATAAAAAAACAGGACAGCTTAAGGGAGCTGTGGGACACTATGACATAATAGGTGTGCCAGAAGAAGAACATGAGCAAGGGATAGAGAACATGTTGAAGAAATAATGGCAGAAAACTTTCCTAACCTAGTGAAGTAAAAAGTCACACAAGTCCAGAGAGTCCCCAACAAGAACCCAAACAGACCCATGCCTCAACACATAATTAAAATGCCAAAAATTAAAAACAAAGAGAGAATCTTAAATGCAGCAAGAGAAAGACAATTTGTTAATTACAAAGGAGTTCCCATAATGCTGTCAACTGATTTCTCATCAGAAACTCTACAGGTCAGAAGGGAATGGCACTCAAGGTAATAAAAAGCAAGGATCTGAAAGCAAGATTACTATATCCACCAAGGCTATCATTCAAAATAGAAAGTCAAATAAAGAACTTCCCAGACAAAATAAAACACTAAAGGAGTTGATCACTACCAAACCAGCACTACAAGAAATGCTAAAGGGACTGTTATAAGGAGAAGAAAGAGAGAGGGAGAGAAACATAGGCATACAGAATTAAAATGGCAATAAATAAGTACCTATCAATAATCTTAAATATAAATGGATTAAATGCACTAATCAAAAGACATAAGGTAGCTGAATGAATACAAAAACATGACCCAACTATCTGTTGTCTACAGGAGACCCACATCAGAACAAAAGACTCACAGAGGATGAGAGTGAAGGGATGGAAAAAAAAATTCCATACAAATAAAAACGAAAAAAAGTAGCAATACTCACATCTGACAAAATAGACTTCAAAGTGAAGGCCATCACTAAAGGGACTGATCCAACAAGAGGATATAACCCTGGTAAACATATGTGCACCCAATATAGGAGCACCTAAATATATATAAAACTTCTAGAGGACTTTAAGGGAGGGATCAACAACAATACAGTCATAGTAGGGAACTTTAATACCCTGCTGACTTCACTGGATAGGTCTTCCAGACAAAAAATTAACAACAACAACAACAAAAACAGGGACTCTAAATGACACATTGGATCAGATAGATTTAATTGATATTTACAGAACATTTCACCCCAAAGCTACTATAGAATATACATTCTTCTCAAGTGCACAAAGACAGACCACATGTTAGGACACAAAAAGTCTTTACAAGTTCAAGAAGATTGAAATTATATCAAGCATCTTCTCAGATCCCAGTGGAATGAAATCATAAGTCAACTACAGTGAAAACACTAAAAAACATTTAAACACATGAAGACTAAATAGCATGTTATTAAATAATGAATGGGTTACCATTGAGATAAACAAAGAAATCAAAAACTTCCTAGAAGAAAATGAACACACAACAACCCAAAATCTCTGGGACACAGCAAAAGCAGTCCTGAGAGGGAAGTTCAAACCACTACCAGGCTACCTCAAAAAACAAGAAAAATTAATAATAAACCATTTAACCATACAACTTAAAGAATTAGAAATAAAACAGTAAAAAAAGCCCAGAGTAAGTAGAAGGAAGAAAATAATAAAGATTAGAGCAGAAATAAATGATATAGAGACTAAAAAACAAAATATCAATGAAACCAAGATTTGGTTCTTTGAAAAGATAAACAAGATTGATGAACTGTTAGCCAGACTCATCAAGAAGCAAAGAGAGAGGACCCATATAAACAAAATCAGAAATGAAAGCAGTGAAGTAACAACTGACACTGCAGAAATACAAAGGATTGTAAGAAAATACTATGAACCACTATATGCCCACAAGCTGGACAATGTGGATGAAATGGACAAATTCCTAGAAAAATATAATATTCTAAAACTAAATCAGGAAGAATCAGAAAACCTGAATAGACCAATAACAACGGAGGAAATAGAAGCAGTAATCAAAAACGCCCAGCAAACAAAAGCCCCGGTCCAGATGGCTTCACAGGGGAGTTTTACCAAACATTCAAAGAACACCTATCCTCCTCAAACTATTCCAAAATATCTAAGAAGAAGGAACACTTCCAACCTATTTTTATGAGGCCAGCATTATCCTAATTCCAAAACCAGATAAAGACACTACAAAGAAAGAGAATTACAGGCCAATATCCCTGATTAACATAGATGCTAAAATCCTCAACAAAATATAAGCAAATCTGGGTTCAGCAATATATTAAAAATCCATTACCAAATGGGATTTATCCCAGGGATACAAGGCTGGTACAACATTTGCAAACAAATAAATGTGATACATCACATAAACAAATTGAAAAGACAAAAAACACATGATCATATCAATAGATGCAGAAAAAGCATTCAACAAAATCTAGCAAAGTGGGAATAGAGGGAGCAATATCTCAACATAATGAAGACCATATATGAAAACCTACAGCAAACATCATACTCAATGGTTAAAAACTAAAACAATTAACCCTAAGAACAGGAACACAACAGGGATGTCCACTTTCACCACTCTTATTATTATTCCACCACTCTGGAAGTCCTAGCCACAGCGATCAGACAAGAAGAAGAAATAAAAGGTATCAAAATTAGAAAGGAGGAAGTAAAACTCATTATTTGCAAATGATATGATATTGTACATAGAAAACCCTAAAGACTCCACCATGAAACTACTAGATTTAATAAATTAATTCAGCAATGTAGGATACAAAATCAACACCCAAAAACTGATGGGTTTTGTATACACTAATAATGAATTCTCAGAAAGAGAAACTAAACAAGCAATCCCATTTACCATTACAACAAAAAATTAAGATACTTAGGAATAAACTTAACCAAGGACGTAAAAGACTTGTACTCGGAAAACTACAGGACATTGAAAAAAGAGACAGAGGAAGATATAAACAAGTGGAAGAATATACCATGTTCATGGATTGGTAGAATTAACATCATTTTAAAAAGTCCATACTACCCATGGCAATCTACAGATTCAATGCAATCCCTATTAAAATACCAACAGCATATTTCACAGATTTAGTATAAATACTCCAAAAATTTATATGGAACAAAAAAAGATCCCAAATAACGGCAGCAATCTTGAGAAAGAAGAACAAAGCTGGAGGAATCACAATACCAGATTTCAAGTTATACTACAAAGCCACCGTAATCAAAATAGCCTGGTGCTGGCACAAGAACAGGCATATAGATCAATGGAACAGAACAGAGACCCCCAGAAATCTACCAAGCCATTATGTTCAATTAATGTTTGACAAAGGAGGCAAGAGCATACAATGGAGTCAAGACAGTCTCTTCAATAAATGTTGTTGGGAGAATTGGACAGATAGATGCAAAAAAAAAAAAAAACATGAAACTAGACTACCAACTTATACCATACACAAGAATAAACTCAAAACAGATAAAATAATTAAATGTAAGTCATGAAACCATAAAAATCTTAGAAGAAACCACAGGCAGCAACATCTCAGACATCTCTTACAGCAATATGCTTATGGGTACATCTCCTAGGGCAAAAGAAAGTAAGGAGAAAATAAACAAATGGGACTACATCAAAACAAAAAGCTTCTGCACAGCAAAAGAAACAATCAACAAAATGAAAAGGGAACCCACTGTATGGGAGAATGTATTTGGCAATGATACTTCTTAATGTCCAAAATATATAAGGAACTCATACAACTTAACGAAAGGAAGACAAATAATACAATTACAAAATGGGCAAAGGACCTAAATAGACACTTCTCCAGAGCAACATACAGATGAAAAAAATGCTCAGTCACTGATCACCAGAGAGATGCAAATTATGACAAAGTATCACCTCACACCTGTCAGAATGACTACCATCAACAAATCAAGAAATGACAAGTGTTGAAGAGGATGTGGAGAAAAGGGAACCCTAGTACACTGCTGCGGGAATGCAGACTTGTGCAACCATTATGGAAAACAGTATGGAGTTTCCTCAAAAAATTAAATATGAAGCTGTATCCAGTGATCCCACTTCTAGGAATTTATCCTAAGAAACCCGAAACACCAATCAGAAAGAATGTATGCACGCCTATGTTCATAGCAGCACAATTGACAATAGCTAAGATTTGGAAACAGCCCAAGTGCCTATCAGTAGATGAGTGGATAAAAACGCTGTGATATATTTATACCATGGAATACTATGCAGCAGTAAAAAAGAAAAAAATGAGGATCTCTTACCCTTTGAGACAGCATGGAGGGACCTGGAGAGTATTATGCTAAGTGAAATAAGCCAGTCAGAGAAAGACAAGTATCACATGATCTCACTCATATGTGGAATCTAATGAATAAAATAAACTGATGAATAAAATAGATCCAGAGACATAGAAGCATAGAATAGACTGTGGAATCTCAGAGGGAAGGCAGGGGAGGGTGGGTGGGTGGGATGTGATTAACCAAAGAACTTGTGTGTGTGTGTGTGTGTGTGTGTGTGTGTGTGTGTATATATATATATATATAAATATATATATATATAAATATATATATATATATATATATATATATATATATATATATATGCATAACCCATGGACACAGACAATAGGGTAGGGAAGAACTGGGACAAGGGGCGGGGGCGGGCTAGAAGGGGTCAATGGGGGAAAAAGGAGACATGTAATACTTTCAGTAATAAAGATTTTTTAAAAGAAATTTAAAAAGAGGTTAGAGGTATAGCAAAATATTAAACATCACTGTTATTATCTGAACTTTCCTGAGTGTTTGAAATAGTTTGCAATTAAATGGTTTAAAAAATTAAAAAGATCATTTGGCTGGCATGGTTCAGTGGTTAAGCATTGACCTATGAATCAGGAGGTCACAGTTGGATTCCCAGTCAGTGCACAGCCCCTGGTTGCGGGCTCAATCCCCAGTAGGGGGAGTGCAGGAGGCAGCCGATCAATGATTCTCTCTCATCATTGATGTTTCTATCTCTCTCTCCCTCTTCCTTCCTCTCTAAAATCAATAAAAAATATGTTAAAAAAATAAAGACCATTTGAAGTATGGTCTGTTGTCCACTATCATTAATGGTGACTTTCCTTTTGAATAAATATTGTATCTTGAAATAGCTACTGACAGTGTGAAGCCATGGCAATCAGCAAGACATTTAAAAACTTTTTTTTCACGTTTAAAGTCATGATATACTCAGTCCATTCCTCTATAAAATTTGATTAAGTTTCATAATTTTGAATTTATTACTTAACAGTGAAAGGCCATAATCCTTTGGTCAAATACTTGCTCCTTTTGCTATGGTTAAAATGGCTGAAGAAATATTTGAAAACTACGGAAGTGACACATTAAAATGGACTCTTTGGTCATTAACTATTGTCAGAAGATGCATAGAACTTGTTACTGAAGACTTGAAGGATCATTAAGACAAATCGTGTCAGAGGTTTATGATTCAGTTGTTTGAAAGTTGTTTTCCAATATATTTCAGCTTATATCATTTCTAGATTCTTCATTTCAATAGTGAAATATATTGGTGGACTCCTTGTGAGCTCTTAAAGAAAGAAAAGGGGTACTAGAAAAAAATACATTCTCAATAGTGAGTTTCTTCACAAAAGCAGTATTTTTGATATTTGTGTTGAATGAAATTTAAAAGGCCAGTTTTCTGAGCTAGCACCTCATGTGAAATTTCTTTGCTGCATTTCTATTGTAAGATATTGAAACCAGGGAGTCAAAGCCACAAGAGCACAGAGCTCAACAGGACGTCACTGATGTGGATCACTATGTGGAGGTAAGAAGTTTAAAGTAGAGCAGAATTTTCACAGGACTTCATAATTGGACAGGGAATGCACCTGAAAATATTTTGTGCAAGCACAGATTACCTCCTTCTCTTTTGGCAAAGTATTTGAAACAGTGAATGAACGTAAAATCAAGGATTCCAAGTTATTTTACCTTTTCAAGGATGCCAAGTGACTGTCAAGAGTCAACTATAACAGATATAGTTGAAGAAATGCAACCATGCCCTTGAGTTGTCCCTTCAGGGTAAATGTTACAATTTAATAGCAGATGAAACCATACCTGCTTTTCAAAAGAACCCTGTTAACCACAAGGAGATACCACCGTTCCTGCACCAAAATGGCTGAAACACGAAGACAGACAGTACCAAGAGTTGAGAATATGGAGCACCCAGAACTCCCACAGTAGTGAGAGGTTACATTCATGGAACCAGTTCAGGCAACTGCTTAGCAATATCCACAAAAGCAGAACATAAGCAAACCCAATGACCCAGAAATCCAACTCTGAGGATACACCCAACAGAAATGCAAACTTATGTTTACCAAGAGAGAGGCACTGAAATACACACAGCACCACTATTCCTAATATGCGAACACTAAAAATTATCCCAATGCTCACCAGAAGTGCAATCGATAAACTTATTGCTCTGTATCCACACAAAAACAATATTCTATGCAAGGAGAATGAGTAATCCATGACCACCTCAGTGATATGGGGAAATCTCATAAATGAAATTTTGAGCAAAATGAGCCAGACATATGAGAGGATACCCCTGTGATTCCTCAGAACAGGCAACATTTTTTTAAAATATATTTTATTGATTTTATTACAGAGAGGAAGAGAGAGGGATAGAGAGTTAGAAACATCGATGAGAGAGAAACATCGATCAGCCGCCTCCTGCACACCCCCTACTAGGGATGTGCCCGCAACCAAGGTACATGCCCTTGACCTGGAATCGAACCTGCGACCCTTCAGTCCGCAGGCCGACGCTCCATCCACTGAGCCAAACCGGTTTCGGCCAGAACAGGCAAGATTAATCTGAAAGCTAGGATGGAGGGGTGGGTGGGACAATTGGAAAAGGCACAAAAGAACTTTTGATAACAGGGCTGCAGACGGTGTTCTGTTTCATGATCCCTGTCTTGAACTGAGTGTTATGAAAATACATCGATCTGCATACCAATGTGCAATTCTCTGTGTGCATATTATTATTTTTTAACAATAAAAAGATTGCATATTATTTTTGAGTAAAAAGAAAAGAAGGTACTTTTTTTAAATGAAGACAGTGGTTGAGCACCAATGATTTGAAACATTTCCCATGTTAGCATTGCTAAAAGTGACGTACTAGTATATCACATTGTGGGTTATAAGTGTCTAGTCACTATGTCGTACTCCCAAAACTAATAACATTATATGCCAACTGTAACTGAAAAATAAATAAAAAATGAAATAAAGAGATAAATATGAAAGTTATGTAAAAATATGGAAAGAGCAAAAAATGTAAAAACAAAACAAAAAATGACATATATAACCTATATCATATATAACCTATTCTTGGAAAAACTGAAGCAGAATATTCTAGCTTATTTTAACTTTCCAAATAAAATGCTACTGGATGTGACACTAGTTTTTTTTTTAATGAAATAAACTGTGGGGAAAATGGATTATGATCAGAGAAGCTGGAAATTTAATAGACTTTTACTCAAAATTTTTGCATAATTGGAAGATGAAATTGAAAAGCATGCATTATAACTGAATAAGACAACACTGTTACATTTCATTCATTTTAATCTACCTTCTTTTTGAGCTGTTTTTTCCAGTTATGATAACCATTAAAAGCAAGAATCAAAACAAACTGAATTTAGGACCAAACCATCAATCACTACATCATAAAGATTAAACCAAGACTGAAACAATTTAGGAAACACATTCAAAATCACATTGCTATCAATAAATAATTTTATTACTATCAATCATTTTTTTCAGGAAAGCAAAACAGGTTGTTCAGTGTTGTTAAATAAAATAAGAATTATTAAAAACTAGAGGCCCGGTGCACAAAATTCATGCATGGGAGGGGGTCCCTCAGCCCGACCTGCACCCTCTTCAATCCGGGAGCCCTCGGGGGATGTCCAACTGCCAGTTTAGGCCTGATTCAGCAGGGATTGGGCCTAAACTGTCAGTTGGACATCCCTCTCGAAATATGGGTCCTCTGGCTCCTAACCGCTCACCTGCCTGCCTGCCCTAACTACTCTGCCTGCCTGCCTGATCCCCCTAACTGCCCTCCCCTGTCGGCCTGGTCACCCCTAACTGCCCTCCCCTGCTGGCCTGGTCGCCCCTATTAACTTTTTTTTTTAAATCTTATCCCCTTTACACACAATTGTATTTGACTTCCTTATTGGCTTCTCCCTGTCACACAATTTTTCTCTCTCCTTTATGTAACATTTTTTCCTACTGACTCATCATTTATAAACTCCTACTTCTGTTCCATCATCCTTCTTCCCATCTTTCTCCTACCTTCCCTCCCTCCCCACATTCCTTCTTTCCTTTGTCTTTACCCCCCTCCTCTCTCCCCTTTTCCTTCCTTTCCACCTTAATATTTTTCTTAACTTCCTCCCTCAGACCTGCTTTGCTCCCTCCCCCATTTCTTCCTTCTTCCCTTTCTCCTTTTAAGCTCTACTGGCTCCCCTTTAAAGCTTTTATTCCCTCCGTCTTTCTCTCTCATCCTACCTTTCCCATACATTCTTCTCTACTTACTTCCACTGTTTTAATGTCTATCTACCTGCCTAATTATTCACTATCATTTATCTTTTTTCTTTTCTGACTCCTACTTTTAAAATCTGTCCCCAGTACACAACTATACTTGCTTTTCATTATAGCTCCTACAGTTCACTCACACATCCTCTTTCCTTTAACTCTGCTCTCTACTGACTCCTTTATAAAGTTCTTCCTTCCCTCCCTCCCTTCCTCCCTTTTTAAAGCTTCTGTTGGGGGGGAGGGGGCGTTAATCCCCAGCCCAGGGCTCAGCCCCAGCCAGGTGTTCACCGCCCCCATTCCCCGACCTCCCTGCTGCTGTCCGGTTCCCATTCCCTGCCCAGGACGCCCAGCCCAGTGAGGGTGGCCGAGGCCCGCGTGGCCTGGGCACTGCTGCTGCCGCCGCGAAGCAGGAGCACCTCCGCCCAGAAGGCCTCGGACCGTCTACCACTCCGTCCCATACCCGTGGGCACCTCCCTGCCAATGTCCCGCATCGGGGGCCACTGCCCTCCTCCCGCATCTGGGCGGGGCTGCTGACCTGCCCCTTGCTGGACGCACCTGCTCCCCACCCCCCCATTGCCATCCCCTCTCACATGCAGCCCTGCGTTTCCTTCCCTTTTGCATCCCTGCATCTTTTTCTTGCTCCCTTTCTGTATTTGTTTCTCCTCTTGGCCTGTCTACATGCAGGCCTGCTTTCCTCTCCCTCTCCTTTCTTATCCCCTCCTATCGTATCCTATCCTACCCCGGGCCTTGCAGCTGCCTGAGCAGAGGGCAGGGTCGCAGCCTGCTGATCTGGTTGTGACATGGCGCTGTAATGGATAATTTGCATATTTCTCTATTATTAGTATAGATTGCTTAATGCATCTTGATGTCAAACTTTTCAACTGCCATGTTATGTATGTTTTATATGTCAGTAATAGATTAGAATAGTATGTGCTTACTGGTATACATTAAAAATACACATACATTTTAGCTGTATGCTCAAAATTTTGTTATAATATACTAGAGGCCCGATGCATGAATTTCGTGCAAGTGTAGGCCTTCCTTCCCCCATTTTCTGGCACCAGCTTCCCTCTGGCACCCAGGACCCGGGCCGTGGGCTTCTCTCCAGCTGCTGGCACCTGGGACCCAGGCTTCCCTCACAGAGGGAGGCCCCACCCACCCGCCACAGCCCACCTGTCAGTGGCCTGAGCCTCCCTCTGTGGGGTGATCATGGGGCAATGGCCAGGTCCCCAACCAATCACTTTGCACCCATCTTGGCTGGCCTGGTGCCAGAGGGTGTCATAGCGTGGTCCCAGATGGTCGTCCAGGTGGTCGTTCCACTATTCGGCCGTTTGGTCGATTTGCATATTATGCTTTTATTATATAGGATTTTGCTAGATGAACAAAAGCTCAGAACCACTGGTCTACACCAGTATTTAGTCTTTGGTAATAGGTTATTTTAGTTTATGTGGGCTGGGAGTTAGAGAATTTTGAATCCTGGCTGTGCCACTTACTAAATGTAAGTTTTGAGCAATTACTCAGTGTATCTGGAACTTGACTTTCTAATCAGTTGAATGGGAATTTAATAGATCTCTGGAAAAGTGTGCTGAGATAATGAGTCAATATATATAAGTTTCTTGGTGCCTTGACTGGCGTATGGAGGTTTAATCAATAGTCCCAATTACTGTCATATAGCTGTTTACTAGTGCTTTCCAAACTTGTCACATGATGAGGATCTCCTGGGTGCTTGTTAAAAATGTTTGGGTCTCACCTGAGATTTTCTGAATTAGAATCTTCACGGGTGGGGCCTTAAAGCTGCATCTTTAGGAGGTGGTTGTTATGATCAAGCAAGTTTGAGAAAGACCGACGTCCAAGGTGCCGAAGCCCTCTTTCCTTTATTGATCATTCTCCACATACAGTCTTTATATATATAGATTTCAGAAGGGAGAGGGAGAGAGAGAGAAACACCAATGATGAGAGAACCATTGATCGGCTGCCTCCTGCACACTCCCACTGGGGATCGAGCCTGCAACCCTGGCATGTGCCCTTGACTGGAATCAAACCCAGGATCCTTCAGTCCACAGGCCGATCCACTGAGCCAAACCAGCGAGGGCTCCATGTACAGTCTTATCTCTTAAGAGCCATGAACTCCCATAGGAGTTCTGTACTCCCATCTATGTCCTGTACAGGGCCTAGCAGGAGGCTCTATAGGCCCCTGGGTAGTAAAGGCCAAGGTGAAAGCTTCATGTCCGAGATGATGAGCAAAAGACAGGGCAGAATGGAGCAACAGGAGACTAGGAGAGGCAATGGGCTGAGATCTTGGCAGGAGAGGGGCAGCATGAAGCAGCAGGAGAAACTTCCCCTGTGGGCCTGGGGCTCAGAAATGGGGCGTGGGGGGGCAGAGTGAGAGATGTTGGAGGCAAAGCATGGCACCAGGCACACTGGGCAGGCTCTCCGCCATGAAGTCTTAGGTCCATTGTGGGAGCTGACAATGATTGAGGTAAAAACAGATAGGTCCAGGAGGAGGATAGATATGGTGCTTTATTCTTTGATCTCCTTTTTCCCCCATTTTTTTTACATGCAATATTATTTCATATTATTCAGGTGTACAGCATAGTGATTAGATAATATATTTTACAAAGTAATCAAATAAACAACATTGAAACAGACTCATGGACACAGAAACAGACTAATGGTTGCCAGAGGGGAGGGGGGTTGAGGGGCTGGATGAAAAAGGTGACGGAATTAAAAAGTACAAATTGGTAGTTACAAAAGAGTCCCGGGGGTATAAAGTACCGCCTAGGGAATGTGGCCAGTAATATTGTAACAGGTCTGTCTGGTGCCAGGTGGGTCCTGGAGATATCGGGGGCAACACTTTGTAAGGCATCGTTTGGACCTCCTGGACGAGGAGCCACACATTCCACTTCCACTAACTTAGGAGAGGCTGGCGTGAACTGCACGTGAGGATCACGCAGGTAGAAACATAGGTGCCTGCTTCCCTGGGCTTGCCCATACCAGGTGCTTACTAAATGCACAGGTTCGGCATGCAATTGGGTCATCACACTGCCTCTTGCCATTTGGTCTTCATGCAGCTACTTATTTCCCCCCATGCGCCACTCTATCTCCCGTGAAGCCATCAGGCTGAGCTGCCCTGAGCCTGCGCAGACACTGCTGTGTCCTGAGAGCCGAGTTAGCCTCAATCTGAAGGTGTGGGTAATTAAGGTAATGAAAACGTTTCCACTAGCTGCGAAAGGCCTCATTAATCTGCACACATGTTGCCACAGGCAATTTATGGCGTCAAGGGTGGGAGGATCAACAAAAGTAACTTCAGAAATTTATTAATCAGACTTAGTCAAGCACGCTGTTTGGAACTGGGAGTTCTTACCCTGCAGTGGCCAGAGGATTAGATTTTTTCTTCAATGACATGAAAAGGACTTAGGCAATATTTCAGAACATGTAGGTTATTGTGTTGGTGTTTATGACTTTAGCAGTTGATGCTAATGGAATCTGTCCAAAGACTCCAGTGTAGGGACTGGGAGGAGGGGGTAAGTGGGAGACACATGTAATACTATCAACAATAATATACTATATATATACATGTAATACTATCAACAATAATATACTATAGTATAATACAATATAGTATATTATTGTTGATAGTATTACATGTATATATATAGTATATTACATGTATATATACATGTAATATACTATATATATAGTATATTATTGTTGATAGTATTACACACATACATATATATATATATACATACACACATATATATATATATATATATATATATATATATATAATTACAAAATTAAAGGAAAAAAAATTTTGTAAAGCTACAGCTGCCATGGATACTGATTCCTCTAATGCAGTGGTCGGCAAACTCAATAGTCAACAGAGCCAAATATCAACAGTACAAAGAATGAAATTTCTTTTGAGAGCCGAATTTTTTAAACTTAAACTTCTTCTAACGCCACTTCTTCAAAATAGACTCGCCCAGGCCGTGGTATTTTGTGGAAGAGCCACACTCAAGGGGCCAAAGAGCCGCATGTGGCTCGCGAGCCACAGTTTGCCGACCATGGCTCTAATGGATTTGAACCAAGTAAATTGAAAACCTTCTGGAAAGGACTCGCCACTCTAGACATCATTCAGAACATTTGTGAATCACAGGAAGAGGTCAAAATATCAACATTAACAGGAGTTTGAAAGAAGCCAATTCCAGCCCTCATGGGTGGCTTTGAGGGGTGCAAGGCCTCAGTGGAGGCAGTAACTGCAGATGTGCTGGAAACAGCAGGAGAACTGGAGTTAGGAGGGGAGTCTGGAGGTGGGACTACATCACTGCAATCTCATGTACAACTTTAACAGGTGAGGAGATTCTTCTGGGGAAAGCAAAGAAACTGGTTTCTTGAAATGGATTTACTCCCGGTGAAGATAATTTACTCCTGGGGAAAAAGCCTAGGAACCTAATTGCAGTTTCAAAGTAACATTTTCACTAAAAAACACAGGGCTCCTTGGAGAAACAGCCGATTCCAGGTCTGGGGCAGAAAAGGTGCCTGGTGAAGCTGTAACATCATATCATACCACCAGCAGGGAAGCTAGAAACGAGCAACAGGGTCCTGTGCAAAGGACTCCGGAGCCAAAGGTGGAACAATGTGAACATTACTAAGGTGGAAACACACTGAATACGTTTCATGCATAAATTCTAATGATCCTTTTGAGAAAACCTTATTGGTCACATTTGGAAGACTCTAGAGCAGTGGTTCTCAACCTTTCTAATGCCCCGACCCTTTAATACAGTTCCTCATGTTGCGGTGACCCCCAACCATAAAATGATTTTCGTTGCTACTTCATAACTGTAATTTTGCTACTGTTATGAATCGTAATGTAAATATCTGTGTTTTCCGATGGTCTTAGGCTACAGCAGCCCACAGGTTGCGACCCACAGGTTGAGAACTGCTAGCAGGGTCGCCTAAGACCATCAGAAAACACAGATATTTACATTACAATTCATAACAGTAGCAAAATTACAGTTATGAAGTAGCAACGAAAATAATTTTATGGTTGGGGGTCACCGCAACATGAGGAACTGTATTAAAGGATCGCGGCATTAGAAAGGTTGAGAACCACTGCTCTAGAGAAAAAATCCATTATACTGAAAACTGGTAAATACAGAGAAAGAATCAAGCACAATTCTTGTTTGTTTTATGTATAATCATATCTCAGACTATAATAATCATCTTTATACAGAGAAGTTTCTCTTTATAGAAACAGTCCAGCTAATAAGTAAAGAATGATACAAAATAGATATAACCATTTTGTAAACCCTCATGAAACAATTATTAACAGCTGCTAACATCACAAAAAAGGGACCTTATTGTGTCCAGATGGAAGTACCCAAGACCACATGCCAAATAATCAAACATAAATCTCTCAAGCCCTACTTTTAAATACCAGGTTACAGAAATGCAAGGAAGAGCAGAACATGTCAAACAATGCCTTAGGGATGCAAGGAGCAAATTCCAGACCATGGCTAATTCTACAGGACAAAAAGGACCGAGTTTCTTGAACAAATAAGTTGCAAAGGAAACAAAGGGGAGGTGGTGCAAGTAGATTAAAAGAGACTTTAGAGTCATACCACCTACCGCAGTGTATGGACCTAGTTTGGGTAGTGATTCAAACTGAAAAATTTGAGCCTCTGACCACCCTCCAATCTCTTTTCCAGTCATCACCTTAGGAACCATCCTCGGCCTCTGAGACCAGCCAACGCCATTTTGTGTTTTTGACCTTAATTCCTTATTGCCGAACAACCACGAGCCCCCAAATTCGTCAGAATCATTCCCCCGAGGCGGAGGCTGCCGTCTGCCGCCTGGCCACCCCGCGTCTCAGGCCGACACCTACCTCTCTTTCCACCAGGACCGTGTGGCCATGGAGGGCGGGCGCTTCTCCCAGGAGCTGCCAAGAAGAAGCACAAGGGCACCCTCGTCTCTTAAAGACGCAAAGCCAGTGAGGAGGCCGCATTCTCTCCAGGACGTGCCGAAGCCTCCCCAAGGTGAGTGGGCAACACTCAGGGCGCCACGGAAGCCGCCATGGCCTTGGAGGGGACCCTGACCCAGGCCCTTTGGAGCTGCAGGCCTGGTTCTCCTGGGAAGCCCCTCAGCTCCGTGACTTCCTGCAGAGCCACTTCCGGGTCGAGCAGGTGAAACTCATGAAGAAGATGGGCGACACCTGGCTTACCTCCGCAGGCTGCCGGCCCCAGGCTGGGCTGGGCGAGCAGCTCTTCCGAAGGCTCACCCTCAAGCACGATTAGGAGCCATTGGAGCCCAGAGGCCTTGGAGGGCCCCTCTGCATCTGTCTGGCTTTTTGCCTGAGCCTCTCCCCGAAACCACTAGCCATTCTTTTAACCACCCTGGAGCCCTCTCCCATGCATTGGACCAATGGAAACAATAAAGCTTTTTATAAAAGCTTTAACGTAAACAAAGACTCCAGTGTAGAATATTTTGGAAATAATAAATATGGATAAGTTGGCGTCTTTTTCAGCAAAGTTGGGGTCATGGGTGCTGGAAAGAGAAAACAGTTACATGGATTCTAAGTTCCTTAAATAACCATTTGCCCTAAAAGAGCTCATTAGCCAATCAACATGAGCCTTAGGAGAGGATTAGCAGTCAACAAGAGCCTTAGGAGAGGATTAGCCAATAACATGAGCCTTAGGAGAGGATTGGCCAATCAACATGAGCCTTAGGAGAGGAAATTGAGAGCACGGTTTCTGCTGTGTCATTCAAGTTTAATCAAGGGCCTGGGTAAAGCTGGGGGTCTCCCGCTTTTTAAGTTGGTGTGTGACACGGAGAAGGGAGACACAGTGAGTGTCTTGACTAACAGATTTCAGAACACAAACTCTGGCAGGCCAGAAAATGGGCCGGATATGACAACAGGAGAGAAGAGTATCACATTTGAATATGTGAGCATAGACTTGAACTGCAGAATCACAGGAGAGAAGGGATGAGGTTCCAGAGCATTTTGACAATAGTGTCAAGTAGGCCAGTAACCAGGGCCAGAGAGCAAGTGTCCTCTAGAGCTCTTATTTCTCAGTAATCCCTCCACCTGAAGACCTATCTAGGAAGCTGGGGAGAGAGAGGAAAGGAAGATAGATACCCAGAAATTCACTTGAAAAGTCTCCAAATGCTTTCATCAAGTTGAACCCAGTTCCTTCAAAGTGGGCAATAAAAGAAGAATCTTCATGAAGATGAAGGTGCTGGTCCTTTGAGTCTTAACTTCAGCTCTCAGGGCCTGACTCCTCCATGACCAACCTCAGAGGACACGCATTTGATTCACTATGAATCTCCTTCCACCTGGGGTGACTGAAGACCACAAGTCCAAAGTTACTGTTTGGGATTTAGGAGATCGCCACTGTACATAGAAGCTAGCAACGCAGAGATGCTGCAGACAGGCAGTGGATCTGAGTTTGTTGGCGTTCCCAATACTGGTTGAAGTTTTTGGTGGCTTTCCTTAGACACGGATACTCTGTGGACCTCTGTCTTGCCAGGCAACAACAACAATAATAGTAATAATATTAATATAATAGGGACTCGGGCTTTTTTCTTAGAATTCAAATGGTCCCATTTCTTTTTTCCACTCTCTCTTAGTGTTTGATGCTGTGATGACAGTCATGCACCATTTAGAAGAAAACCTGCTCTTAGAAATAGAGTTAAAAATTAGGAGCCAAAGCACAGCCTCCCAGACATAGCTTGGGTGCGTCCCTCTCTCCCTGGCCTCCCGAACCAGGGCCAGAGACTGACCAAGCATAAGCACGAGTCTAAAAGTGGGCTCAGAGGTGGAGTGAGATATTCTAGATCACAAATAGAAAAATCCCTAATGCAACCAGACGCCCCTCCAAAAATCATCAGTCTACAAAACAGCAGTAAAATCAACTTCTGAGTTAGAGACGGGGTGACAGGTAATTGTCTTCACGAATCCTTCAGTGGAATTTGAGACCACTGATTTTCCCAGAGTGAGAGAACATATTGTTTTGGAGCCCTTTGGGGGAGGGGGTCATTGGTTCCTTTTCTTGGCCAAATGAGGGACATGGATAGAGAAGAGATAGTCCCCTTTTAATGGAGATGGTTAGGAAAACCTCAAACAGGTAGATCCCGAGATCCTGGCAATGCATTGGAATTTTTGGAATAGATATTTTCTTTTTGTGGGACCCCAGGTAAGATGAAAGATCGTGACCATTGCTCTTTAGCCAGGAATGTCAAGGCTCTAGCACCCCTCTGAGAGCTAATGTTCATAGCGGTGACCTTCGAGACATGCTCAGCTCCTGGAGGACCTTCTGACTCATCCAAGTGGAATCCTTGTAAATGTATAAGCACCATGTTCACTGTGGTGACTCTCAATGACTCGGGACATTTTGATTCACTGAAGTACCCCATCCCAGACTCAACTGCATTAACATGGGAAAGCCATTGATGGCAGGTAGTGGAGCATATTGTTTACTTGGAAGAACATGACCTACACTCAACTTCTAACACACATTTGTGCAAAACAGGATCTGCACTCCTTTCTCTAAGGAGTTCCTCTTGTGTTAGCCTTTTACATTGTATGGCTTCTTTCGTAAAATGGCCAGTGCATACCTGACCTCATGAAAAACATGCTCATGTGTTAGTGTTGCCTGACAGTGTACACATCTCAATGTCTCTGGGCTGATAGTTCCTAAAAAATGATAGTGGAGCACTAGCTTCAAGGAATGGTAATTCCAGTAAATACTGTCCTCAAATCACAAATGGGCAGACCTTCCCAAGGGTGGGCTCTTACGTCTGGGTCAAGATCTAGGAGGCTATTTATCTCCTCTCTGTTGGGATGACAAGTCCCACTTGGGCATGCTTTATACAGACCGTTCCACTGTGAGGTTTCTGGGATACCTCATTGTAGGTGAAGAATATGAGAGCAAGTGCTTTGGTCCAGGTCACGAAATGTGTGAATAACTCCTCTGGGACCCCCAGCAGGATCTCCTGGCTGCCAAGGTCATCCTCATGCCTTGTGTTGACTTTCAAAAACTCTGATGGCTGGGAAACTCAGATGGCCATTTGTGTCCAGGCAACAGAGATAATCTACTTCTGTAAATCTGTGGGTCTGTTTCAGAACCCACAATGGAGCAAATCCCAGACTGGAGCCCTGACAATATTGACAGTAAAAGTGAAAAGAAAAAAAAAAAAAGCTAACATTTAAAAATTACAAGGACACATAGGTACTGTGGAAAGTTTAGGAAGTACAAAAAACATATATACAAAATTCAAAACACATTTAATCCCATCACCCAGATTATTCCCACATTTCCTTCTAATTTTTTCTTAAGCACAGAATTCTGTTTCCTTTGATAGCTTTATGGTTCTGCTTTATATCCTAAAGTTCCATTTATTTATGATGATTAAATAGATTTAAATGTATTATTAATAGCTGGGTAACACAGGTATACCATAACTTCTTTAAAAGGATTTCCAATTTTGAATGTTCATATTATTTATAACTTTTGTTAATTACAATGTTGTAAGCCCTGTCATTTATAGCTATCTTTACATGATCTTACAGAAATCTACACTAATAAAAGAGAAACATGCAAATTGACCATCCCTCCGCTATGCCCACCAGCCAATCAGGAGCGAGTATGCAAATTAACCCAACAAAGATGGTGGCGGCCATGGAGCTGGAGCGAGCAGGAGGCTTGGGTTGCCCCCGGTGACGGAGGAAGCCAAGCTTCCAGTCAGCCCTGGCCTCTGCTCAAGGAGTGGCAAAAAAAAGGAGGGGCTGGGAGTTCTGGCCTCTGCTCAAGGAGTGGCTGGGAGCCTGGGTTGCTAGGGGAAGTGGCCAGCCTGAAAATGGCACTCAGCCCCTTACCCAGGCTGGCCACACCTCCATGGGGTGAGGGTCCCCGCTGAGGGGCTTGGCTGGCCTGAAAACAGCCATCAGCCCCTCACCCAGGCTGGCCAGGCACCCCAGAGGGAACCCCCACCCTGAAGGGGGTGTGGCCAGCTTGAAAACAGCCCTCAGCTCCTCACCCAGGCTGGCCACGCTCCCCCAGTGGAGACCATCACCCCATGGGGGCGTGGCCTGCCTGCAAACCACCACAGGCCCCTCGCCCAGGCTGCCCCATGCCCCAAGGGAACCACCACCCTGATCTGTGACACCCTTCAGAGCAAACCAGCTGGACCCCACCTATGCACCAGGCCTCTATCTATACTAATAAAAGGGTAATATGCTAATTAGACTGGGAGACCTTCCAGGAGACCTTCCAGATGTTCTTCTAGACAAAGCCATGGTGGCGGGGCCGAGGTAGAGGCAATTAGAGGCCAAGAGGGGAGGGCAGTTGTGGGTGATCAGGCCAGGATGGGATGGCAGTTGTGGGTGATCAGATGGCTGGGGGGGGGGGGCGTTGGGGGTGATCAGGCCGACGGGGGAGGGGCAGTTGGGGGTGAGACCAGCAGGGGGGGCCAGTTGGGGGCGAGCAGGCCGTCAGTGGGGGTCAGTTGGGGGTGATCAGGACGGGGGGCAGTTTGGAGTGAGCAGGCCAGCAGGGGGGCAGTTGGGGGCGAGCAGACCAGTGGGGAGGGAAGGTGGAGGTGAGCAGGCCAGCAGGGGGGACAGTTGGGTGTGAGCATGCTGGCAGGGGGGCAGTTGGGGGCGAGCACACTGGCACGGGAGGCAGTTGGTGATCAGGCTGGCGGGGGGGGGGGAGCATTTGGGGGTAAGCAGGCTGGCAGCGGGGGACAGTTGGGGGCGAGCAGGCCGGCAGGCAGAGTGGTTAGGGGCAATCAGGCAGGCAGGTGAGCAGTTAGGAGCCAGCAGTCCCGGATTGCAAGAGGGATGTCAGACTGCCGGTTTAGGCCCGATCCCTGTAAACTGGCAGTAGGACATCCTTCGAGGGGTCCCAGATTGGAGAGGGTGCAGGCTGGGCTGAGGGACACCCCAACCCCCCTGTGCAAGAATTTCATGCACTGGGCCACTAGTCTTTAAATAACTGTTTCATGACTTGCTTTGGACAGATTTCTGAAATGATCGTTGTGAAGATTCTTTATACACCTTCCTAGTGTAAGTATTGAACTTCATCTCCTCAGCTATCTTTATTTTTCATCTTATTCCACTGGATATGATGCCTGCCATGCTCTTGGCCTCCTCTCTGGTCACCATTTACACCCCTTTGTGACATTCTGAGTCCTACATCTTGCAGCCCAATCCACCGTAGCCTCAGGACCATGCTGAGTTCATCTTCACTCCTCTGGTGGGAAACTGGGTGGCCAGGAGACACTGAACTTCTTTCGGAAGATCCCCTCTGCCCTTTAAAACTTTATGAATTGCCCACGGCATGGCCAACTCTTGTAATTGGCTGCAGAGACCTTGTCCTTGTTCCAACCTCACCCTGGGAACAGCAGAGGGAACACTGTGACCTTCTGCAGGAGTGTGTCTCCATCCCAGGCAAACACCCGATTCGTGGGAAGGCAGTGCAAGCCCGGACCTTCACCATCAGCACTTTCTTTCTTGCCACAACTCCTGTTTGCTCAACAGGCACTTAATAGCTCAGTCACTTAGTGCAGTCACTTAATAGCCCTTTCTATCCATTTTCCCATCTGCAGAATGGGGACTATGATTCTGGGCTGACAGGCTGCTGTGAACAATAATGACTATTTTGAGGCACGTTGAGATCTGCAGATAAAGGAAGCCCAGAGCGCTAATGAGCCTGTGTTGAGCAACGGCACTCTGAGAGGCGGCTTTGTTTCCCACAGAAGAGGGATCAGTGCCTAATCCCTGAGCAGACGGATGTCTTCGTGCCGCTTCCGGATGCCCCCAAACAGTGGATTCCAAAGGAAACTTTTCCTAGACACGTGTGCAGCTCTCAGGCAAACTGGAAACTCAGAGTTAGGCCTGAAGCAACACCAAAAGAGCGCCCAAGCCAGTCGGCCCGGGGATGGCACCATTTCCCAGGGTTCCTTGGCCCTTTCTGGAGCAATGTTTGTCTGAGCCTGGAATGTACCAAAGATCCACAGATGACTCTGGGTGGTTTACGGATGACCTTTTAACAACTCTTCACAGTTACGTATGGAATTTGGTGTTTGTTTTCTATCTGTAGCCAGTGATACTGGTTTTCTTCATTCATCGTATTACAAATAACTACATTTTCTGGGTGCTTACGACATGCTGGGCACTGAGGTAAGTGCCTTAGTGTGAAACATTTAATTATTGTATTACAGTGAGCTTATTACCCCCTTGGGACACATGCATATTGAGACACCAAGACTCTGAGTAGCCCGTCCAAACTGCCCCCGCCGGCAAGCAGCAGAGACGGGACTGCAATCAGGCAGCTTTGATGCCAGCGCCCTGCTCCTGTGAGCCACCTGTCACATTGCCTTTCAGCATATTTGCGTGAAAGGTACTGAGATGAACTATGTTTTAAAAGAGATTTGTTACACCAGCACGTGGATGGGAATGAAATGATGAAGACAAAAGAGAGATGGTCTGAGGGCCTGATGGCCATGGCAAGGCTGGGATCGTGTGCCCCAAGGGCAGTGCCCCTTCGCCGGTGGGCTGGTGACCGCCTGTGTCAGCAAGCCCGCAGACTGGTTAAACACCCAGACTCACTGAGTCAGGATCTCCATGGGTGGAGTCCAAGAAGCTCTATTTATAACAAATTCCTCAGGGCATTCCTATTATCACGAAGCTGTGGCACATCCCTTGCCCACATTCCTGATCCCTACCCAGGTCTGGAAAAGACAACAACAACCACAACAACCACAACAACCACAACAACTCTTGATTGGCTGGGTGTCCCCGGGGCTGGACGGGCTGGGTGTCCCCGGGGCTGGACGGGCTGGGTGTCCCCGGGGCTGGACGGGCTGGGTGTCCCCGGGGCTGGACGGGCTGGGTGTCCCCGGGGCTGGACGGGCTGGGTGTCCCCGGGGATAGACTGGCTGGGTGTCCCCGGGGCTGGACGGGCTGGGTGTCCCCGGGGCTGGACGGGCTGGGTGTCCCCGGGGCTGGACGGGCTGGGTGTTCCCGGGGCTGGACGGGCTGGGTGTCCCCGGGGCTGGACGGGCTGGGTGTCCCCGGGGCTGGACGGGCTGGGTGTCCCCGGGGCTGGACGGGCTGGGTGTCCCCGGGGCTGGACGGGCTGGGTGTCCCCGGGGCTGGCAGTCTTTGGTATCATGTTGGGGCGGGGGGAGAGGGGGGAAGGTCTTACCTGAGGGGATGAAGAGCTACTGTTTGGGGTTTGTACCGAATCCTCACAGCTTACTGTGCGGTATGAATATACCCATTTCACAGATGCCCATTTTACAGATATGAATACACCCATTTTACAGAAAACTGATGCAGACAGAGATGAAGTGGCTTGGCAAGTGGGGAGGCCAGTTGTCAGATCCGGGCACGTGGGTTTTAAACTCCTTTTCATTGCACCAGCCCATCGACCAGCTCTATTTAGGGCCAGTGCATCCCATAGACCAACTGGAAGATGCCCAAGTCAGGGAACTGAGCTTGCGTTTGGACACCTGCACTAACTGGTATATCCAGCACTTCGTGTTAGAATTCAAGGCAAAAAGAGCAAGCGCTCATGTCAAAGAAATGTGTCAGCTGCTAAGCGTGCCCGGTGTTGGGTGAGAGGCTAACGGATGCAGGATACTCAGAAAGAAGGATGAGATAGGGTCACTGCCTGCAAGGAACTTACTCTTTACCTGAAAAGGGTGGGATGGGGATGGGATGGGAGAGTGGAATCTGCCTGCATGTGGGAGAGAAGAAATAAGTACAAACCCTTACCTTGGTCTGGCTATAGATACAATCATAATTGAGAAAGAGAGAGTATAGTGTGGCCAGGAGTGCAGGCTTTGTGGAAGGACCAGCGAGGTGGCCAAGCTGTGGCTTCGGCTCTATGAGCAGACTCCCGGGGCTCCTATCTGAATTCCATCCCCTTTATCGGCTCTGTGTTCTTGGGCCAGGTGCTGTTTAATTTCATTGAGCCCCAGTCTCCTCGGCTGTAAAATGGGCATAACAGTCATATCTACTCATTGGGAAGTTCTGAGAATGAAATAAGCTAATCCACAGAAATTTCTCAGCACAGTGCCTGGCATTCAATAATAGTGCCATGAATCTTATCTCTGTTGAACTGAGCCTTGAATGGTGACTCAACGAAACCTACCTCACTGTGGTGGTCAGAAGGATTAAATGAGACAATTTGAGTCTGAGGTCCAGCAGATGCCTGGATCTTACCCTTAGGGTAAGGGCAATGCCTTCTATTTCTTTGTACCTTCCATGGTCCCTAGCACAGTGTCTGGCCATAGGTGGGTTAGTTTGAATATGAAGATGTCCGATGGGTAGTTGACACAAGGTTAAGGGGCAAAAGGGGGGGGGGCATTCTAAGTAGGGCGATAGCCTGAGTGAAAGAAAGCGGTGGGAAAGAGCCCAAATCCTCCAGGAACTGAAGAATGCCTTTCAGCAGTTGGTGAGAATGCAGACTGGTGCAGCCACTGTGAAAACCAGTATGGAAGTTTCTCAAAAACTAATTAAAATTCGAACTGCCTTATGACCCAGCAATTCTACTTCTGGGTATATAAAACCAAAACACTAATTCAAACGAATATATGCACCCCTATGTTCATTGCAGTGTTATTTACAATAGCCAAGATATGAAAGCATCCCACGTGCCCATCAATAGACGAATGGATAAAAAAGTGGTGTACATATATACAATGGAGTATCACTGCCATAAAAAGGAACAAAATCTTACCATCTGTGACAGCATGGATGGACTTAGAGGGTATTAGGCTTGGTGAAATAAGTCAGAGAAAGACAAATACCATATGAGTTCACTTATATATAAAATCCAAAGCACAATGTAAATAAACAAACAAAACAGAAACGGACTCACAGACACAGAGAACAGACCGATGATTGCCAAAGGGGAGGAAGGCTGGGGGCAGGGAGGGCTGGGTGGAAAAGGTGAAGGGAATGAAAAGTACAGATTGGTAGCTACAAATTGGTTATGGTAAAATACAGCACAGGGAATATAGTCAATAATATAACTATGTATGGTGCCAGTTGGGTGCTGGACATATCAAAGGGACACTTTGTAAAGTATATGATTATCTAATCATTATGCTGTACACGCGAAACTAATACAAAGTAATATTAAATGTAAACTGTAATTTGAAAAAAAAAAAGAATACTTTTCACACTTGGTAATTTGGTCCCCTTTGTCTCCCCCTGGCGGCCATCAAGAGCATACACCGCTCACTTGGCCGCTTAAAGAACCATCGCATCCCTCACCTGCAGATGCCGGAGAAGCTGGGCTTTGGCTGCGGAAGGATTCATGACCAGTCTTGACCGCAGTGACTTGCTCTTGGTGACATTTCCTGAGGAATAACAAACAGTGACATAAGAACCAGCCCCGAAACTAAAGAGCTGTTAATCTCTTCTGTCTTTATCCGTCCAAGTCCTTTGGAACTCTCTGCCCTTTTACCTCCTCCTGGGGGGACCACAATTTTAAATATTCTCCTCTTTCCTGTGTCATTTTGGGCAATAATCATGTTACAATGACAACTGCACTTTGGATGCTTCCTCTGTGACAGGCGGTGCTTTCAACTCTCTATACATTTACTTCATTCAAGCCCCCAACAACCCTATAGGGGTGTACTTTTTCGACCCCACGTTTTCGGATGAGGAAACAGAGGCACAGTGAGGAATGTGACCTGCCCAGAGTGACACAGCTAATATTCAGCAAAACCAGGTTTCGAACCCGCGCACTCTGGCTCAGAGACCACGCTCCCTCCCGCTGTGCCGTCGGCCTCTCGTGTCACGTGTGCTTCAGGTGACAAACCCTGGCCCACCGGCTAAATGACTGGACCTTTGAGGCATAAAGGCCTTGATTCCCCAACTTGGGGCCCCCCCTCCCCAGTTAAAGTGGTTCCTCACACTTAACCAACCATAAAATCATGGAGAGAAATGGTTTTAAAAGCACATTGCCGGGCTCCACCCTCAGAGATTCTGATTCAGCTCGCCTGGGGCTGGGCCCAGGAATCTGCATTGTTCACACGGGGATCTGAGCACAAAGCACAGGGTTGGGACCGAATCTTCTAGGTACTGGTTCTTGGATCTTTGACAAATCACTTTTAGCTCCCCTGAGTCTCTGGTTCCTCGTTGGCAGAACAGGTATGATAATCCTGACCTCATGGTAGTTGTTGTCAAGACTAAAGAGATGATGCTTGGTAAGCACCTGGCACAGCGCCTGGCACAGAGCAGGCATTCCCTTGAATGCCCTTGCCCTCAAGTGCAAGGTCAAGGTCTCATTTTTTTAGTATCTCCCATGGTCCCTAGCACAGGGTGCTGTCAGCGGAGAGACTGCCAGTGTCTTCAGTCACGTGTGCATGGCCAAAACGGGACTTTCTGGGTCAGGAGTGGACATATCCTTCTCCGAGACCAGAGGGACCCTGACTTGGTATGAGTCTTGGCACAATGAGGTCCAACCTCAATTCTTCACCTGAGCAGGTGGATGACCCTGCCTTCCACAAGGGCTGCTGGGAGAATCCTCAAATAAGGCTATGTGTGAGGTAGAGATGGTCCATTCTTCTTATTACCTGGACCTTTAACTACATGGGGGCCCTGCCGAGCTCCAGGCCTGCGTGAAGCATGGGAGCAGGTCTCAGAAGACGGGAGTTGTGTCCTGGATCCCTGGAAGGCAGATCCTGGGGCCGCAGGGCAGGGAATGGCTCTAGGAGACCTGAAAGCTGTGTCTAGATAATCTGCAGAAGGGGTGCTTCCGTTCTGATGTAGGACAGAGACTCTATGGACATTCCACTTAATCTATGGGGTGGCTATAGCTTTGGGATGGAGATCCTCCCTGCCTTGAGGGGGACAGGCAAGGAGGTAGCAGGCCTGGGACTTGTGCTGTGTCCAAAAATGGAGTCAAGAACGCTCGCTTCTCTTTTGCTTAACCCACATCGCCCTCTTGGAGCACTCTGGTATTTTCTCATTTCCGTCAGGAAAGCCTGTCTCTCTCACCCAGATGGAGCAGCTACTCTTGTGGAGAACCATGGGGACCCATCATTCTCTGAGCCACCCTTGGGTGCTGCCGTGTTCCCAAGGTTGGTGGGGCTCCCTTGGGGTGGCGGCTCCTTCCAGGTGTCGCTCTGTGGCTTGTGGCAGGTGGGCCCTGCTGCATTCCTGTGCTGGGTTCCCACCAGCATCTTCTTGCCCCGGATGCATTCTCCACTCTTCTCTTCCTGGAAGTGGTCCATTTCTCCATTAGGACCAAGCTCAAATGCCTCTGCTAAGAAACCTTTCCTGAGTCTCCCTTTGCTTTTTTTTCTCTTTTATCACAATGCCCATCTCTCTCCTCTCCCATGCCCCCTTGGCCCCTCATACACCTGTTTTAGCACAGACCCCCACGGTGTTGTCATTATCTGTCTCCACCAGGCTGGGAGCCGCATCTTAGCTCCCTGGGAGCCCGAGCATCTGGCCCATGGCAGGTGTTTAGGGAATACACTTTGCACGAATTATTCATGATGTGGTTGATTTCTGTCATGGATCCTACTACACACATTGGTCTGACCAAGTGTTAGCTATGATATTCATAATAAATATTTTACAATAATTAGTGATGCCATGAGGATGGATATATTTAGCATAATAATGAATTATGTGATTAAATGGCATTTAAAATATTACTTTGAAATACAGTATTATGTTTATTTCTATTAATTTTATTAGTAGTAACGATATTCCAAGCTGAAACAGTAGGAATCTCATTTTTAACCAGCAGATGGCGCTCGAGTTGTGTTTAAGTTCTAAAAAAAAAAAATAATAATACATATTCATATTTTCTATTTTTAACCAGAAAGAAAAAAACATCTCTAAAAAGGCCATTGTTGGTGCCACGGGGAGATAATTAGGGTATGTAAAACAGCTGATACAGTAATTAATAAGAACAGGGACTTGAAAGTCTTGAAAAGCTTTCCTGCAAAACTGCGGGAGAGTAATTGACCTCCCGAACATGAGGAACAGAACCCGGAGCTCACACACAGTAGGCAAAGGCTGTGAATTGCCTCGTGCGTTTGGGACCAGACCAGCAATCCTGGAGCTGCGCTTCTGAGCCGCACGGGGAGGCTGCGGAGCGGTGGTTCCCCAGAGGGCGGGCTCTCCATCCAGGCCTGTTCTCATCACATGATGGCCATGACTGGCTCATTAAACATGGACAGCGCAGCACAAGCAGAGTCTGGGAATCCAGGCCCGTTTCCTCACCGTCATCCTGGAGAGACCTGGAAATTCTGGGCTCCTGTCTCCATTGGCTGGCGTGGCCGTGGCGTGGCCCTCCCTGGTCTGGGTGTCATTGCCTTCTGTGGGAAAGGAGGAGGTAGAGACTGTGACCCCGTACAGAGGCTACATGGGTATGTTTTCCAGCTCAGGAGGAGGAGGGTGAGCATGGGCGCAGCAGCAGTTCATGCTGTTCGGTTGGAGCATCTGCCTAAGTCTCCTGGGAAGGAGGTGGTGGCTGTGTACACCTGCACTCTGCTTCTCCCTGAACTCTGGGTCCACCTGTACCCCCCACATAGCCACCTTCCGGTTCCTCCTCTTTGACGGAGCAGCAGTCCCTTAATCCTGGGAGCCTGGACAGTGGAATGACGCAGGCTCAGCGCTTTGTAGAAATGGAAGTATATTCTAGGTGCTGAGTCCATTACACGTGTTAGACGTGGCCAGTAAAGGGCTACGGGGAGATGCTGTTTGGATTTTCTCTCTACCATAGCCCTCACCTGACTCATTTTCCGTATCTACTGGGCTCACAGAGCGCAGGCCCTCTCTGCTAACCCTCCCCCTGCTCGGGTCTCCGCGCGGAGAGCTGCCATGGGGAGCATACCTGACCGTGCACACCGAGGCCATGCTCCCTGAAGGCCGCCCCCAGGCAGTGATGGGCCTGGCGGGGGCACCTGCTCCCCACGAGGGTCCCCTAATGATCAGCTCTGGCTTGGGATTCCCTGTCATCCTGGTGGACGCTTTCCCGGAACCGGAACTGAGCTGCCGTGTGAGGCTCCTCCTCCCTAGTCCTTCCTCCGCGCTCTCCTTCCACAGGTCACTGAGTGAAGGCCCGTCCAGCCTCCTCCAACCCTCCCCCTCCCTCTCTCCCTGGAGATGAATCTCTCCTACATCTGATCCCATCTTGGCATCTGCTTCCTGTCAGCCTGAGCTGGCAGACCAGGCTGCCACGGGATGAAGTTCTGGTCTCTATTTTTGACCCTTTCTCTGACCTGCAGAGCATGGGGAGAATTAGGTGCTCCTCATGGCTGGCAGGTGGAAGGAAGAGGAGACCCAGATCCAGCTGTGGGATGAGTGGGCGAGTTGGGACTTCCCTCTGTCCCTGCTATGTGCTGACTGCTGTTCTAATCTCAGCTCTCACATTCAATCAAGGAAAGGGACATCCTATTCTGCTGGGGAGGTGACCCGTGGACACCTTGATCCAAGATATTCTGGCCAATGTCTCCTTATGGGTCATTTTTATGGACTCTGCTTACCGAGGACTGTGAATAAAAGTGCTTTCTGCCCACTTACTCCCGGGGAGTCTGGCCCTGTGGTGGAATGGCTCTCCCAATGGTTCACAGTTAGGCGGAGGGGAAGCCAGAGGCGGGTTGCACCTTGGGCAACAGGGACAGCTGGGGTTGGCTGCTGCCACAGTCTCCGTGGGCATTGCCTGCAGGCAGGGCACGGGGGCATGAAAATTGACAAGAATCATCCAAGGAGCAGGCAGTTCAAGGGGAACAAATTCATCTTTGTTCTTTATTTTTTGCTATGAGATCTTCCTGGTAGCTCTTTAAGGCTAAGCACTGAGGCTGTTTCCTTGGTTACAAAGGATCACTTACTAGGGCAAAGGGGGGGGGGGGGGGGCGGTGCATGTGCCACCTGTAGGTATTCAACTGGCAAATTGCAAGTGTAAGTATATTAATGTCTTAGGGTTGTCGTTACAAAGTACCACAAACTGAGTGGCTTAAAAATAGCAGAAATTTATTCTCTCACAGTCCAGGAGGCTGGAAGTCCAAAATCCAGGTGTGGGCGGGGCCATGCTCCCTGTGCAGGCTGTAGAGCAGGGGTGGGGAACGACCGGCCCGCGGGCCGTATAAGGGCAGAGAAATCATTTGGTCTGGCCCTGCCAAGGCAGCTGCAGGTGGGACTCAAAATTCAATAAAACTAGGCGCTTTTTCATATCAACATAAATTTATATTAAGTGAATGATATTGTAAATATCCAAATGGCCCTTGGCAGAAAAAGGTTCCCCACCCCTGGTCTACGGGGGGCTCCTTCCCTGCCTCTTCCAGCTCCGGGTGCTTTCCCCGTAGTCCTGGGCCTTCCTTGGCTTGTCAGTGGACCAGTCAGTCTTCGCACAGTCTGCTCTGTGTCTCTGCGTTCAAGTTTCCTCTTCTTATAAATCCACCAATCATTGGGTTAGGGCTCACCTAATCCCCGATGACCTCATTGTAACCTGATTCTGTCCACAAAGACCCTATTTCCAGATAAGATCCCACTCACAGGTTCCAGGAGGATGTGAATTTCTGAGGAACACTATTCAGCACAGTACTCAGTCCGCGTGTGTAGATATGTGTGTGAAATGCACCCAGACCAGGCTCTGCACATTTCCGTTACTCTCTGCCTCCCCTCTGCTTCCTTCATTTCACGTGGACCTCAGGAATTCTCCAGTGCTTTAAGGGTTGAGAAGATACTTTCTTACTCTTTATTTTTATCAGATTCTATCAATAACTCAAAAATGAATTTGTTGTTCTCATTGACAGAAAAAACCCCACGGAGGCTCAGAGAGGTGAAGTCATTTTTCTGAAGATCCCTCAGTTGGCAGGTGGCAGGAGAGGTCTGTCTGGTTCTGTGCTCATACCATGCAGCTGTCCATAATTTTAACTGTAAAAAGCAGCATGATTCTTCCATTGCCCCCAAACCTCTTTCACTAATGAAGGAAAGAGCCTTCTTTTTGGTAGCTTGAATTTGTTTGTGAATGTCCGCCTTCCAGAGAATCAACAATCCAATTGGGCAAATAATATTGAGCACCTATTGTGTTGGAGGCAGCATGGTGGGTCCCCAGGACAGTGTGGTGAGTGAGAGACAGGGTTTCTGACCCCCTGGAGTCTACAGTCTCACCACAAAGAACACAGAGATGCAAACAGGTTCACAGATCAATAGATACCTGCAAATTGTGGTGGGTATTGGGGGAAAACATGATGAGATAGGGATCTGGTTCAACTGGGATGGGGGTCGGTGAGAACTCTGGAAAGGTGCCTTTGGAATGGAGATCAGAAACATGGGTGGGACTCAGCCAAATGAAGAGGGGATGAGGAATGTTCCAGGCAGGACAAACTGCCAAGTTTGGAAGGGGCTTGTTGGGTTTGAGGGGACGAGGGGAAGTTGGTATAGCTGTCAGGGCATGAAGAGAATCAGGGAATCAGGTGAAGAGGTGATTTTAGAAGTATGGCTGAGAGACAATAGGGGCTTAGGTTTTGGCAAAGGAGATCGAAAGAAGGGGTAGCGTTTGAGATGAATTTAGGAGAAGATGAAGGTGCCATCCTGGCTCCTTGCACGCCTATCCTTTTCCTGATCAAAAGGAAATGTACAGCAGACAATTCATCTCTCCTTTCTTCTGGCCTCGGATTCAGTAGCTTCATGAAACCTTGAAGTCATAAGTGGGAGAAAAAATCAAGAGAACAGCCTTGGTGCTGGCCTTGACATCATCGAGTTATTGCGTGAATGCCAGCAGCCACTTACCTCCAGATTCCTTGATATGTGAGCAAGATAAAGCCCTGGTTGTTTAATTCTGGAGTACACATGGGCTTTCTCATAAATGGAGAGAATGCATCCCAAAACTGCTTCAGGAAGGTCGTGACACCATCCCATCAGGACCTACAGAAAGGATAGGGCTGAAGACTGGGATTTGGAAGGAACCAGTGTTTAGATGGAAGTGGAAGTCATAGGTGGGGATGACTGCAGAGTGACAAGCGAGGAGAACCCAGGAATGGCTGACCTGTCAAGAGTCAGAAGACTGGGTCCAATAAGCAAACGGGGCCAGGTGTACAGTCTATCTCAGGTAACATGATAGATGCCATGATGCTCTACTTTGGGACTTCAGACCATTTGTTCATTCAACACTTGTTTATTGAGTGCCAACTCCTTGCTAGACACAGATCCTACTTAAGGTCATGGGCTAGTGGCCATTTACAAAGCAGTCCTCTTGGGAATGGAGTTCTCTGGTTTCTGGGGATCCCCACCTAGCATTCCATGTGTAGAAGAGAGGACCTATCCCATTTCTAAATGAACCACTGGGCAGGGGTCTTTGTGAAACCCTGCACTGGGCCTAGTGTGGGAAAAATCAGATGCAGCCTGGCCTTAAACAGTCCAGTCATTCAACTATGTGATCTGTAGGAGTCTTGGGAAAAATCACGAAGCATAAACAAGTTCTATACTTGTTTCTGGAAACATCATGCATTTTCTCCGTAACTGAGCAGATTAGGGGGGTGCCAGTGCTCTTTCTTGATGGACCACTCCCACACTCTTCCCCTTCTCCGTGCGGAACGGGTGTTTGATGACGTGACTGGAGTGGAGGCAGCTGCAACAGAAATCTTCTAGGCTTTAGTTTTTGGTCCACCAGCAGGAATGGCAATGTTACAGCCAGAGAACCCAAACTGTGGCATCGACACACCGGAATATGAGTTCTAAGACCTAAGCCCAGAAATGGGGGCTCCCCTGTGAAGGGGACACCAGTGTACACCAAAGAAACAAGTTTGCACCCCCGCTGGTGTGGCTCAGTGGTTGAGTGTTGACCATGAACCACGAGGTTACAGTTCGAATCCTGGTCAGGGCACATGCCTGGATTGCAGGCTCGATCCCCCGTAGGAGGCATGTAGGAGGCAGCTGATCAATTATTCTCTCTCATCATTGATGTTTCTATCTCTCTCCTCTCTCCCTTCCTCTCTCTGAAATCAATAAAAACATATTTAAAAATAAACAAGTTTGCATTCTACAGCTTTCTGTGGAACTTCTTCAATGACAAGCTTGGAGTCTCACATTTAATCTTTAGCCCTGTCACCAGAAATCTGTTTGACCCTGTAAAGTCTCTTATCCTCTCAGGGCCTCGGTATTCCCCTTTGTAAAATGAGACACTTGACCTAGAATATGACTTTTGAAGGTCCTTCTCATTTGAACTGCTTGGTTGTTTCTATTAATTTTGGTTTCCTTCAGCGGCTTAAAATTTTTCCTTTTTTTTGCCAGAAGGTGATGCTATTGAGTTCTTTATGTTAGTACAAGGACCTCTCCATTTGCTTCAAGGTTGGGAGATTCAAGTTGGTCTCCCTTACATGCTCTGAATGTGAACTTTTTGTTGCTTGAGGTCTCTTTGTAGGTCCTTTGCCCCTTTCCCAGCCCTGCTGACCCAGGACACAATCTGGTTCAGCTTTTCGAGTCTCAAAGGGTCTGTACTGTCCCAGTTCCACTGGCCTCAATTCAGGGCCACAGAAGGGAGGCTGCGGGGCCTCTGGACCCTTCCAGGGAGTGGGAATGACAGAGGTCTGACAGTTGGCCCCCAAGACTGTGGCTGGTGCAGGTTATACCTGAGATTGGACTGGCCAAAGACCAGTGTTTGGTTTGACCAGGATTTGCCAGACCATTCTCAGATCCCCTCATCTCAGATTCCCATGTCTCTAAGTCCTTACCTCTTCCTGCCTTCTGAAGCTACCCTTCATTGTTTGAACTCTCAGGTCTGGCCCTCCAGATCCAACTGGAAGCATCTGTCTTCAGGCTGTGGCCAAGAGTTCTCACATCACCCTGGATTTTGGTGGGATTGCTGATTTGGGTGTCATTGAGGGAACCACTGGGCTCTATTAATTGTTCCTACCCAGGATCAAGATCCAAGAGTCAGTCTAGGTGTCCTGTCCCAATAGGCGGGGTGGGCCCTTGATGGTGCAGACCGCCTGTCACCCATCAGCAGCAATCAGTGTCACTTTCTCTCAGACACATAACATTGATACAGATGGACCTGTCCTGCAAAGACACAGGCATACAAACGACTGTGATCCAATCATAATGTGCTCCTCACTCAGGGACCAGCTCCCAGGTGTGTCTGTCTTTCTCAGCACAGGTCCCAGAAACTTATCAGCCTTCGTCTCCTTCAGGATCTGCCCCCATCCATCAGATCCTCTGCTCTGTGGGAACTTTCTCCCCTAAGTGCCATCTGAGAACCTGCCATGATCAAACTATGTGCTTCCTTCCCCCTACAAGCACAAATCCGGGCTTTTGGATTTCAGGGGTTTGCTGTGGGTCACTAACAAGAACAAGATAACACACACAGTATCTACTTAACCCCTGCTGGCCTGAGTGTTTGGCTTCTGGTCATTATGGTTTGCTGAATGTATATCACTTCATGTCCTATACACTTTAAGAAATACAAGATAATTATTAACTTATTTATTGAAAGAACCCTCTTGTGGTCAGTGATTTCCTAGGTCCTGGTAATATTTTCCTTGGGTTTAGTGTCCATGGACTTAGTTTGGTAAATCTCCTTAGGAGACACCCAATATTTCCCCAATTTGGGGACAATAATTTCCTTTTTATTCTGGAATATCTAAGTCAACCACTCAAGAGCATATTTGGGCCCCATAGTGAAGCAATAGTGAGAAAATATTCTCAGGTGTTAGGGTCTCAGGTAATTCTGCAAATCCTTTCTCCTTTTTTTTTTTTTCTCCATGGCCATGCAGGGAGATGCTGTAGCTTGTTGCAGTGAGAATGGCCAGGGCAAAATGGTGGCCAAGAGGATGAGAGGAGGGGCATCAGAAATGTCTGAATTGCAGTTACCCCGCCCAAGTGGGCCGTGGGATGAGTTGCAGGATAAGATCTGAGTGTGGCTATGGAGGGACTGAAAGAGATAACCCAGGTGCCTCTCCCATGTTAGGGAACAGCAATGGAGACACCCTGTAGGGACTCCTGTATGTGGCTGCGAGGCAACCAGTATTTGGATGCCAACCACTTAGAGCTCATAGGTGTCCAAAGGAGCACCTGCCACGTAAAAAGACTTCTTCCCTCTCTGCATTAATTCCCTCTTCTCCCCCGGAGGAGAGAGGAGTGGAGACAGACGAGGTAGGGGAAGAAAGGACTGAACATACTGCCCCAAGTCCTTCAGGCCACGACAGGTTGAGCACTTGGGGGATGTGAATGCAAATTAGACATAACCCTATGTGTGCAACTGGACTGGACTGACTCTGTAGTGCCTACAAGGGGCTAAAAAGTTATGGGATGCCACTAAGGGATGAAAAAGGAGATGCGACACAGCACTGGAGGCAGCGATGAGAGAGAAGAAAGGTTTCATGTTTGTTCTTCACCATGTTTAGACTGTTCAAACACTGGCCATGGTAGACTATATTAATGGCCTCAATTCTTCACTCCTCTCTGTCAAGCGCCCTAAGTGTTGAGGAAACTTTCTTGTCTCAGGGCTTATCTTATTTTTATTACTTGTTTTGGCCAGTGGTGTATTAGCAGATGAGATGCAAATGGAGACTTGGGATGCACTTGTGAGGGGTTCCCCCATCACCATGAGGAGGGTTTGCTTCAACTGGCTCCTCCTCTCAGGAGGGAACGATCCCAGAAGAGAATGAGGTGCACAGATGAACCACACCAGCCAAACCACCATCAACCAGCTGACCCTCAGCTGACCCTCAGCTGACCTGCAGATTATAAAACTAAATGATTGTTGTAAGTCTTTGGGCTTTGTGGTGGTTGGTTATGAAGTTATTTTGTAGCCTTAGTTAAACCAATCCATCACCCAAGACACTGATAGCATGGTGCTATTTCCTGCTGAGCCTCTAGGTGGCCTCAGATTCTTGGCCTACGGCCACTATTAATCCATGGGAACAGCAGACCAGGTGAACTCTTTGCCAGACTCTAGGAGGCGACAGGGAGCCTGGGAAGGCCGCCCTGGGTGTTTGGGTGGGTTCCTGGTGCCACTGGAGGTCCCTTCTTCCTCTCCTTTGTACTGTTTGCACTTGTTCCCAGAGAGTTGGTGGCCCAGCTCTCCAGCCCTCACAGGGTGTCTGATTTAGTCTACTTGGTCCCTTTTCTTAGCATTTGGACTCTGGGCTTTTTACAGCTTCAAAGAGCTTCTCACCCATATTCACTAATTAATTCATTACTCCTGTGAGTAAAACCTGAAGCAGCGAGAGGAGAAAGTCATTAGCAAGGACACCAGAGGCTCATTATTTAGAAGCGGCTGCCCAGAGCCAGGCTCCCTCCACCAGAGCTGTTAACCCTTCCCCTGCTGACAGGGAAATTCAACAGACCCTCAGCAGTTGGGAAACACTTATTGTGAGCTCAGCCGCGCTAGGTGTCACAGGGGATATAAAAAGTTACAAAACATGATTTCCGACCTCAAAGACCTTCTTTCTGTCTAGTGAGAACAAAGGCTCTGGAGCGTTGGAATCCTGGCAATTTATATGCTCTGAAACCTTGGGCTAAGTAGCCCCTCTGAGCCTCAGACTCCTCATCTCTAAAATGGGATACCAAGTGGTGTAGGGAAATGCCATGGCCTTGGGAGATGGGCGTACCAGGCTTTGAAACACAGCTTTCTCGTTCCCTTGCTGTGTGGTGGCTGAGCCTGTATTTCAGTCCCCTGGGGACTGAAGGTCCTAATTTATGTAGACTCCTCAGCACAGGCCCTGGGACTTGGTACATGCCCAACAAATGCCCCTTTACTTATCTCACCTGGAGAGTCTGAAGGCCAGAATGTGGGTTGATTTGTCTTGGCATTCCTTTAAGAGTTCCTGGATATAATACATTCACAATAAAAATTTGTTGACTTGTTGTTAGTTGACCCATGGTAGGAATATCTATTACTGAATAATGTCTGTGTGCTAGGCAGACATCTCTGCATTGAAACTACATATTTACTTAATCCTCATGGCAATTTCAAGATATAGACATTACTAGAGGCCCGGTGCACAATATTTGTGCACTGGGGGGGAGGGGGTGTCCCTCAGCCCAGCCTGCACCCTCTCCAATCTGGGACCCCTCGGGGGATGTCCAACTGCCAGCAGTTGGACATCCCTTTCACAATCCAGGACTGCTGGCTCCCAACTGCTCGCCTGCCTGCCTCCCTGCCTGCCTGATTGCCCCTAACCGTTTCTGCCTGCCAGCCTGATCACCCCCTAACCTTGTCTCTGGGCTTAGTGTCTAAAAGGGGCTAAAAAGTTATGGGATGCCACTAAGGGATGAAAAAGGAGATGCGACAGCCTCTCCTAACCACTCCCCTGTCAGCCTGATTGACGCCTAACTGCTTCCTGCCAGCCCAATAGCCCCCAATTGCCCTCCCCTGCAGGCCTGGTCCCCCCCCCTGGCCCCCCTCAACTGCCCTTCCCTGCCAGCCTGGTCGCCACTAACTGCCCTCCCCTGCAGGCCTGGTCCCCCCCAACTGCCCTCCCCTGCTGGCCTGGTTGCCCACAGCTGCCCTCCCCTGCCAGCCATCTTGTGACCACATGGGGGCAGCCATCTTGTGCAAGGGTGTGATGGTCAATTTGCATATTACCTCTTTATTATATAGGATTATTTTTGCTTTACAGGTGAGAAAAAAGAAGTTCAGCTATGGTGGACACCAGACCTGATCCCTGGGTCTCCTATGCTATCCTGACCAAGAGGCCCTTTAGTAAAGAGAGTGGACTCCATCTGCGTTCTTCCTGAGTCAGCCAGCCTGTCTTTCCTGCCGCCTTATGTCTGTGTTCCCTTGCTAAGCCCCAAGCCAAACTCTGCCCTGGTTTATTCCAGCTCTCTCGTCCAGTGTTTGTCTTTCTCTTTCTTTTCCCGCAGTGGATGTGGGGTTAAAGTATATTGCTAAACCTGGGTCTCTTCGTGATCTTTCCACATAACATTTAATCGCTGGTAATGACCGGACCCCAGTGGCGCTTATCTAGTGAGCTTCAAGTTGGCATTTTAATTAGCTGTACTGATTGCTGGGTTGGGGCATTTCATGTATTTGTGAGAAAGCTTCGCCTGGGAGCAGTCAGCTAAGGGACTTATTACCACAGTGCTTCTGGGGGCGGCGGGATGGGGGTGGGGGTAAATAACCTCATTACAGCTTCTTTTGCTCTGGTTGAGAGAAAACAAGGAAAGTTGACTTTCTCAGGCGGTTACTTGCGCATGGAGGGACTCTGTGCCCGCCAAGTAGGAGGGTTTCTTTCCCCTCTCCACCCCTGCCCTCCTCTCTTTCACTTCCCTCCTCCTCTTTCTTATCCTCTCTCTTTATCCTCTTCATTTCTTTCTTTCCTTGACTAGAGCCTTTAATGGAAATAATAGTAACTTAGGGTCTCCAGGCCCCATGAGCTCAGGGATGTAGATAGGGTTCCATTAACAGTTGAAATTGGAGTTCACACACACACGCACGCACACATACACACATACACACATACACACACACACAACACACACAACACACACACACAACACACACACACAACACACACACAACACACACACAACACACACAACACACACACATACACACACAACACACACAACACACACACACACACACACACACCACTTGTGTCCTATGCACCAAGTCCTTTCTTTTTCCCGGTACCCAGCATTTTAAAAAACACATATTTTTAAATTAATTTCAGAGAGAAAGGGAGAGGGAAAGAGAGATAGAAACATCAATGATGAAAGAGAAACATTGATCTTGATTGGCTGCCTCCTCCATGCCCCACACTGGGGATCAAGTCTGCAACCCGACCAGGAATCGAACCATGACTTCTTGGTTCATAGGTCAGCGCTCAACCCCTGAATCACGCCCACCAGGCATAAAATGCTAACTTTCCAAATGCACATTAGCCAAGAAGCATGAGGTTGGGGAGAGAGAAGAGTGTGGGCTTTAATACTAAATACACTCGGGTTCAAATCCTCCAGAGTTTATTCGTTCTGTGACTTTGAGCAAGGCCCTAAACCTCTCTGGTTCTCAGCTTTCTCATCTATAAAATGAGAATAATAAATCCTCAATCATAGAGTTGTCATAGAACAAGAGTGTAAATGGGCAAAGAGCTTAGCACATGTAAGAGCAAAATCATTGGTAGGTGTTGGCATTATTCTTACTTTAAATACCATGGGGTTATTTATCTTCAGTAATGTCCAGCAGTCTATCTGTCCTTCCTTATTTCTTCTCCTCTTATTTTCTTTCATTTATGTCTTCCAGAACGCTTTACTGGCAACTTTATTAAGTTACTACCTCTAAGCACCAACACCGTCCTTCTACACTTAGGCTTGAGATTCTGGGTGAATGAGGGGAAGGGGACTTGCTTCTTCCTGTGAGCTCCCTGCAGCTTTCCATGAGTTCACCGTTCCGAGAGCATCACCCTAGAAGCAGCAGTGCTCTCTGTAGCAGCAGCGGAATCAGTTCGCCGTTGGATTCAGCCTCATGGTGCCCCACCTTGAAGACATCAGCGGGGTAGTGCCTCCTCAGATCTGAGTCCCGAGTCCCTGGAGTCTTGCTCTAAACTCAGAGACACCAGCCCCAGCCCAGCAGCGTCCTTCTCAGAGGTTTGAGATTCAGCAACATGAGGCCCCTTCTCCAAGTTTTCAACTTTTAATAATTATTTATTTCACTGATACACCTTTAGCCAGGCTCATTACGAAAAAAAGAGAGAGAGCTCAAATAAATAAAATCAGACATGAAAGAGAAGTTACAGTTGAGATTGTAGTACTATGAAGGATTACAAGAGAATACTATAAACAATTATATACCAACAGATTGGGCTACCTAGAAGAAATGGAAAAGTCTAAGAAACATAAACCTTTTAAGACTGAATCATAAAGAAACAGAAAATCTGAACAGACTGATTACCAGTAACAAAATTGAATTAGTAATAATAATAATAATAATAAAACTCCCAGCAAGCAAAAGCCCAGGACCAGATGGCTTCACAGGTAAAGTCTATGAAACATTTGAAAAAAGTTAATACCTATCCTTCTCAAACTACTCTAAGAAATTGCAAAGGTAGGAATGCTTTCACACTCATTCTATGAGGCCAACATTATCCCAATACCAAAACCAAAGACACTATGAAAAAAATTACAAGCCAACAACCCTGATGAATATAGATGCAAAACTTCTCAAAGAAACATTAGCAAACCAAATTTAATACTAAATTAACAGGATCATACACCATGATCAGGAGGATTTATTTCAGGGATGCAAGGATGATTTTATATATGCAAATCAATCATGGACGATGCTCAACTTGTGAATGGCTAAGTGAGAACCACAGTCCAGCTCTGCTAACCTCCAGATGTTCCAGTTCACTGAGCTACACTTGAATTTGGATGACTCATTGTGTTTTTTTTTCCTTTAAAAAAACCCCACAAAACAAAACAAAGGAAGGGAGAGGGGTAGAGAGATAGGAACATCAAGAGAGAGAAACATTGATCGGTGCCTCCTGCACGCCCCCTACCGGAGATCGAGCCCACAACCTGGGCATATGCCCTGACTGGGAATCGAACCAATGACCTCTTGCTTCATGAGTCCATGCTCAACCACTGAGACACACCAGCTGGGCTGAATGACTCATTGTTGAAAACATGGCCGCTCAAGCTTCTCCGCGCCTCTTTTGTGATAATGCTTGATAGGCCAGACATTATAACATTTACCAATGCTGAAGAGGAGAATGTAAAAGATCACTCACTTATACTATTCTAGATACCACACACATTTTGGACTATCCTATACAATAAAAGGCTAATATGAAAATAGACCGAATGGCAGAACAATCAAACAATCAAACAACTGAACAACCAGTCGCTATGATGTGCGCTGACCAACAGTGGGTGTGTGTGGAACATGGCGGGCATCGGCAGCAGGTGGCAGAGCGTGGAAAATGGCAGGCATTGGCCACGGCAGGATGGTGGAGCAGGTGAGCAGGGATGTCAGACCAAGGTGGGGCGCCAGTTGCTGTCATTGGGGCAAGCCTCTGGTAGTTAATGAAAATTCTTTGCTCCTGCACACCATGGCCCCACCAGGCACTCACACCTCTGCCGGCGCTGGCCCCACTTGCACCCGCTGCCAGTGACAGGCCCTGGCACCGATTGCTTGGTGCTGTCAGCTGGTGTGAGCGGTGGCTGCTGGCCTCAATCACTCCTCAGGGCTTCTCCACCTCCCCGTGCTCCTGAGGGGTGATAGGGGCCAGCAGCCGCCGCTCGCACCCACTGCCGGCACCCGGCACCGGTCCTGATTGCTCGCTACTGTCAGTGGGTGCAAGTGGTAGCTACCAGCCCTGATTACCCCTGAGGGCTTCTCCACCTCCTCCTGCTCCTGAGGGGCCAACAGGGCAGCAGCTGCCACTCACACTCACTGACGGCGCCAGCTCTGCTTACACCCACTGCTGGCGCTGGCCCCAATTGCTCCGCGCTGTCAGCAGGTGTGAGCAGGACCAGCGCCATCAGCTCATGGGAGTGGCAGCGGCGGTGGGAGCAGGGCTGTTGGCAGACAGGGGACCAGGGCTGTGGTGGGAGGGGCCCTGGTGGGTGTGGAGGATGGGCTGAGACCTGCCCCTGTGCCCACTGCAGCCTCCCAGCCCACAGTTCCTTTCAAGGTGCACAAATTCATGCACTAGGCCCCTAATGTGTGTGTGTATCTATATCTATATCTATATCTATATCTATATCTGTATCTGTATCTGTATCTACATATATCTGTATCTATATCTATATATGTAAAAGTTATATATAAATGATAGACACATATACATATATTGTTTAAAACTTTTCTAAATCGTTATGTAAGGTAATATCTTCATTTTATAGTGAGCAGCAATGGAGACTTATATTGGTCAAGTAACTTACTCATCTTGGACAAGGTAGCAAAGATCTTGGAGAGATTAAGGTCCCAAACATGTCAGCATCATGAAAAATGCAGGGGTTAAGCTTGAATGAACTCCTGAGCTGCTCTGTCCCTTCCCACTCATACCACACTATCTATTTTATTGTGTCTCTCGGACAGGCATGCCTCTGACAACGTCAGCTTCTCTCTCCATCCCACCTAATAACATTTGGGAGCTTGGGAAAAGCTTTCTCGGATATTTATCAGGCCCCTCAGAGCCATGAGGCAATCACAAGGGGGTCTCTTTGCAGAGAGGGAGCCAGGCTGGCCACTCGGGGGAGCCTGGTGCACTATTTTTAGGGCACTTGTTTCCCAGTGCTGATCTTCAGACGGACGAAAGCTGTTTGTGCGCTTCCTGCTGATGCTCGGGATGTCGGCCCCTGTGTGCCGAGTAATGGGTAGTCCCTTCTTTCTGGTGTCTGACAAGGCTCAACCATAGACATCATGATGAACTCTCACTACAGGTTCACTGAAAGGATGTTTTTATAAGGAAAGGGGATGGTTTCCAGGAGAAGGAATTGGAGCCTTAAAGAATGAAAGTTTAATATTTTGCCACATCAACTGCTAAACAACACCTATACTTTCTCCAGGTCCCCAAAGCCTTTACAAAAAGGAGATATATGTAATACTATATGTAATACTTTAAACAATAAAGAATTTTTTAAAAAGAAAACAATGTCATTTATGGTTCACCGAGACTGACTTTGGATGCCTCTGTAAGAAAACCAGAATGTTCTAGTACTTCTGTGCTCAATTTCATACATTCTTGACACCCAGTAGGTGTTCAAGAAATGTTGGTAAGTGAATGAAAGTACTATGATTTGTCCTAAGAGTTGAAATTGTGCGTTACAGGTGTTGATAGTGAAGAAGACATTATATTATAAACTAGAGACCCGATGCATGAAATCTGTGCAAGAGTAGGCCTTCCTTCCCCTGGCTGCCACCACCAGCTTCCCTCTGGCACCCAGGACCGGGCTTCCCTCTGGCCGCCAGCAGGCACCATGGACCCAGGCTTCCCTCGCAGCTCTGACTTCATCTGGAAGGTTGTCTGGAAGGATGTCCAGTCTAATTAGCATTTTATTATTATAGACTAGAGGCCAGGTGCACAAAATTCATGCAAGGGGCGGGGTCCCTCAGCCTGGTCTACACCCTCTCGCAATTTGGATATCCCTCTTGCAATCCGGGACTGCTGGCTCCTAACTGCTCACCTGCCTGCCTGCCTGATCACCGCTAACCCCTCTGCCTGCCAGCCTGATTGCCCCTAACCCCTCTGCCTGACTGCCTGATCACCCCTAACCACCTCTGCCTGCCTGCCTGATCACCCCTAACTACCTCTGCCTCAGCCCCTGCTGCGGTGGCTTCATCTGGAAAGATGTCCGGAATGAAATCCAGAAGGTCGTTTGGCTGTCTGGTCTAATTAGCATATTATACTTTTATTATTATAGATTGTAATTTTCATTACAGGGATTCATCTGGACCAGTCTCAGAGAGAGCTCATGCTAAAAGATACACCATTCCAATAACAACAACAACAAAAATCCAAAGCAAAAATTATGAAAAAGTAATTTATATCCATTCTTTTTGACTTTCTCAGAGAACATCATAAGGGGAGGGTCCATTTCATCCAGGGAAACACTGCAATAATCCCTTTGCCTTTTCTCTCTGACTGTCTCATACCTTGTAGCTACTCCAGAGTCTCTCTCCATGTACCTCCCCCAAGAATTACTTTCTTGCATTTCTTAGCACGTTAAACACCATGTCAGTCACCGATGACTGAAACGGAAAGGAAGACAAAACAGGCTTGGCACTTAACATGTAAAGCAGTTTTATGTCTTTTCCCATATCCCAAAAAATTGATTTTAGAGAGGAAGGAAGGGAGAGAGAGAAACATTGATGTGAAAGACATGCATTGATCAGTTGCCTCCTGTACTGCGCTCCCTGACCAGGGATAGAACCCGCAACCTGAGTATGTGCCCTGACCTCGGGAACCCTACCCTCGACCTTCTGGTGCATGCATCAATGCTCCAACTAACTGAGCCACACTGGCCAGGACCCTAATTTTTTTAAATGTAAATCACGTTGGTCTCTTTCCCTTTGAGAAGAGATTTTGCTTCTCTAGAGGACAGGAGGAGTGGGAAAACTCAAAGGACAAATATAGGATTTTTCTTTGTGGGACAAAGGAGACTTAAAGGCTATTAAGACTTAACATGAAAATTTTTATTCTCTATTTTATATGCTAATTACTAGGAATTGGTTTAGGAATGGGCATGAAATGCATTCCGGTCAAGGAGACCTGAAGATATCGCTGTTAGATACTTATGTCTGGATGGGAAGCTTGGAGCCCCGGTGAGCATCTTATGACCACAAGGGACCCAGCTGCCTCGGATGGTGGAGAGGATGATGGGAGCACCTGGGTGCTTTTTTGACAGCACCACCGAATTCATCACCTACCTCTGGATTTCTTGTTATTATTATAACTTTCCTCATGGTTTAAGCTACAGTGGCGCTGGAGCTGGGATTTCTGTTTCTTGAGGAATTCTAAGAATTGTTTGTGTGGTGGTGAATATTAAATGATTAGCCCATATATAACACTTCACACCCTGTGTGGCGTTTAATAAAGAATCAATAAATGCTAGTTCTAATAAAAATATGACTAAATCCATTATATCTGTCCCCAGGAGTAGCCGAAGGTGTAATTCATGTTTTACTTGGTTCTCCAGAAGTTCTTACAAAACAGAAAAATAAAGGATATGGAGGCCAGCAATTATGTAGAGAAAAGTTGACAGGTTTTTCTATATTTATGATAATTTCCTTAGGCTAGATTCCCAGAAGTGACATAACTGGGCACAAGCATTTTAAATTCTCGTCACATATATTACAAAATTGCTGTCCCAAAGGCTGAACCGTTTTATGGGACAACCAGCAATCTCATTAAATGTCTCTTTCACTCGTCTTGGTCAGTGTTTGGAATAATTATTTAAAACAGTTTTTTTTTTTCTGGTAGGCAAAATGTGGACTCATCATTCTGATTTCATTTTTTTGGACTAGTGGTAACTTTTAAAATACTTAACTAGGTGTCAAACATCTCCTGGGGCTGGTGAAGGTTTAGGAGCGGTCACCAGTAACTTACAGTGGTCTGGCTGGTTTGAAGTAATTAAAGGGCTTGGAATAATTTGCCTTTGTAGCATCTTGGGTCATCTAGAATTTCCTGGCCATGTTTCTCCTGAACTTCTGGAGTCCTCTTCCTGAATGGGAACAGAAGAAGGGTAGCCAATGCTACAGAGAGCATCTTATTACCAGGGCCACCCCTAAGGTGTGTAGGGACCCTTGGAAGATATTTTACAACCCCTCTGTCTATATCAACAATTTGAATCAGCCCAAATCAATGTCAGCACCTTTTTGATGGACAAATCTGGCATGATTCCCACAACAGAAATACCACGCTGGCCACTGGGAGCAGTTCTCCTGTCAGGCCACTCTCCTAGAACCAGCAATTAGCCACTAGGCTCCTGGATAATGTACTGAGCAAGAGTCTTAGAGATCCATAGGGCATCTGGTCAACCCCACACATAGTAGAAGTGGGAATAGAGAGTTGGAGAACATCTCAAAAGAGAGAAATGGAACCCCTGGTCTATTCCCAGTCCAGGCCTGATGCATCCTACCTCGACTAACATTGCTTACCCAAGACCCAAAAGTGTCTTTAGAAAATCAGGAGAACACTCATAATCATGTAGGCCAAGCATGTCAAACTCGCGGCCCACGGACCGCATGCCTCGTTTATTTGGCCAGTGTTAGCCTTTGAGTTTGACATGCTGGATGTAGGCCAGGCCCCCTTGCCTGGGTCCAAGGGGCACTTACTGTTATCACTACACTAATAGCTAATTGCAATTGTGTTTTTCTCACGTACACGTTTTGCATTGAGCTAGATGTAACATGATTTCATTTACAGATGCAAAAGGAGTGCTTGGATGCTAACAGACTGGCTTGCTTAGGCAGTGTGATGTAAGCCGGGCTCAAAACAGCTTGGTCCAGCGCAGTAGCACCAGAGAAAGGCCCCTTTGGCCTGTCTGTCCTCCCTTCCCTCCAGGAGTTCCTCCTTCCACTTGCCTTTTAAATCTCTGACTTTCAGAGGATCTCACATCTGGTCTTTCCCATTCGGCATCTGCCTTGAGTCTGTATCTAATGACCCCCTTGCCAGCCTCTTTCTTTGACAGCATTTCATATTACAGATGTCTTCTTACATTCAGCGAGATCTTTTCAAACAACATGGAATTATGGTTGTAGACTGTTTCTTGGAGGTGGGCTGACTCTGAAAATAGTTCGGAACTGTAGGGTCACAGTCAGCCACAAAGGACCGCTCTCCCTAAACACGCTTCGGTTTTGGAATGGTTTCCCCAAGAGCTTTAAGAAATGTTTGTTTCCCACCCCATTATTTTCCAAGGGAAATGTCAAATGGACATATCATTTCCAAAGAAGCGTCTCTAAATTAAGATACTGTGCAACTGGCTAGTGTGGGTCTTCTCTATGACTCCCAGTCTTATTACAAGATATTCATTCACTCGTTCACCTGCTGGGATATACAACAATGGCAGATAAATGGCAAAATGGAAACTTTTGAAGTTTGCAGTTATTTCTAAATGGCTACATTTCCCCTGACAGTTTTAAAATGGTGTCCAGGTGGACTATCTGATTGCCCTCCTTCACACCCCCATGGAACATGCTTGGGAAACACAGACAGACAGTGAACTTTGATGACATATATAATATGGCATACTGTTTTAGTGTGAAATGTGCAAATATGTTGAAGTAACTGGACTATTAGTCCACCATTGGTGAGAGGAATTTGCATTATACAGTAAGAACTTTTCATTCTCTTGTGAAAGAGACCTCATTTTATTTGCTTTGTATTGCTAAAGACAGCGAGGAAGAGGACTGAAAGGTTGGCATTCAGCCATTCAGCCGCAGAGCCTGCCGTCTGAGTATTTTACATCTGTGATGGGATCCCTTTGGCATCATGTCAGTACACAATGAATGTAATTTCGGAGAGGGGGGAGATCCTCTGCACCATTTTTCTCATCACAGAAACATCTATTGTGTGAACCAATGAGCTGGTTTGAACCCCTCTATTATAGTTCTACTTTCAATTGCCAAACAGTTATACTTTCTCCAACTTTGACACTTCCATTGGATGTGATTCTATGAAAAGAAAATTATGCCACCTAAGATTTAATTGAAAGCCTGTTTATTGCAATAGGCAGATACTGGAAAGCCACTCGTCTGAACCTCTGAGGGCTGAGAGGATTGATTTTGGAAAATAAATTAGCTTTTTCCCCCCCTTTGGGTGAAGTGTAATAGTAACTTTGCCAGGGTAGGGTAACGTTATTAGACTTTTCACAAGATTCAAAAAAATCTTGTAAAATATGTTGTCCGATGGGTTGCAAACACCAGCATAGCCCTGAGACAAAGCAGCCACTTCCCCTTCTATAAATGTCTTTAGCCTCTTATGCCATGAAAAACAAAGTGACTCTTTAGCAGAGGAGGTGATTTCAGAGAGGAGGCAGAGGGCGATGTAGTAGGAAGTCATGGAAACCAGGAGGGGAGAGGATGTTAGGAAGATGATACCAAAAATAACAAATGCAGCAGAGTATAAAGACAATTTATAAATGGGGCGGGGGGGGGGGGATAGCCAGCTGTCCATCCACACTTGGTAGTTCTTCCTCTTGAATATCTGTGTCCTCTCTTTAAATCCCTTTTGGCAGTTATCAAGGTCCAGGTCTCCATTAAATCTTTTAAATTACTGCAATCGGCTCCTAACTGGTTCCCCAGGCCCTTCCCCCTTCCTGGAACATTGACTTAGAGCCAGATGATAGGGGTACTGTGGTTCACCTCCCTCCTGCATCTCTGCCTTCCATCTCCCCATCGTTCACTGTCCTTTTCACAAAAGATGGGCTTCTCCCATTCTTTTTATTGGACTGGGACCTCCCTTATATAAAGTGTAATATCAGTGACACCAGGACAACTCCTGATTTGTTGAAGGAGTGAGATCAAAGAATTTAGAAAAATCTCTTTCTGGACAAAACCTACATTTCAATACTAATGTCTGTTTTCAAAAGAGTTACAGTAATTCTTTCCTGTCTTCTTTTTCTTACCTCTACCCCAGGCATGGCAGATGGACCATTTAGATTGATGACACAGATTGTGTATACAGAAATGCAAAAGAGAAGAGCCCATTAATTGCTTCAAAATATTATACCGATGATTATCCTTATTTTATGGAAGTTAAGTGACTTCCCCAAGCCATGGAGTCAGTGACAAGCAAAACTGAAATCCCAGGATCATGCCATTTTCAGGGGGACCCTACTGAATACTGATGGGCTCTGCCTAGTAGGGAGAGCATTTGGAGAAAGGAGCAAGAAGATGGATGAGACAGAGTGCAGGTGAGGAAAAGGCAGGGAACTCCCATCCTCTATAACCTGTTCCCCATGGTTGATGAGCTGGGCAACAATTTCTATTTGCTGGCACGATTTCTATGCAAATATCCCCTCGCTCTCTCCTCCCTGCCCCATAAATTCTGCAGTGAAATTCATGATGTATGCAAATTTTTGGTGCTGCGTGACATTTTTTCTTTCTTGGTGGGGAGAAGAAGTCTCATAAGAGGGGTGGAGAGTCCCATCTGAGTGGTCCCCCCTGACGGAGGGGACACACAGAGACAGCTTAGGCAGTACAGGAAGCAGAGAAAGTCATGATTCTGGAGTGAGACCTCGGGAGTAATTTTTAGAAATGTGGGGAGGATTTAAACATTGAGAGCCAATGGAAGTGAGAGTTTTGAGCTCATCTTATCCAGCTCTCCTCAGGGTGGGCGAGCCCCTACTGATCTCTGTGTTTTATCTGTCCTACCCCTGGCACCATATATCCTCAAAGTACCTTATTCCCTTCTATCCTAGAACCTCACATGGTTCCTGTTTCCTAGCAACAATAAATCAATGGTTTGTTTGACTGAGATTCTTAAGGAAACTGCTCCTGTAGGATCACAGGGGCAGAAGTCTCACTGAAGTTGGTTCAGGAGAAAGTTTGAGAGGGAAGAGTAGGAATAGGAGGCATCAGCCACACATCCCCAAACTGGGGAGGGGTAGCTAAAGTAAGCAGCATGGTCCAATACATGTATTTTTATTATTTCAAGACAAAAGATACAGGCCTTAAGAATATTAGTAGGCATAGGAGAAGGAGATGAGTCTCCTTTAAGAATAATTTGATTTTTTCCTCATCAATTACACATCCTATCTAATAAAGAGAGAATATGCTAATTGACCCTCACGCCATTGCAAAGATGGTGGTGCCCACAGCCACTAAGGAGGGAATATGTTAATTGGCTGCCATGCCCTCAAAGATGGTGGCGCCCAGTCCCCTCAGCCCCACTGGGGTGGCAGGCACATGGCAAGGCCGGGCCCACCCCCAGGCGGGCCCGGCCACTCTGCATGCCTGCCTCCAGAGTCCCCCAGTCCCCTCAGTCCCCCAGCTGCCCAGGGCCGGCCCGAGGCACAGGCAAGCCTCAGATGGCGGCTGCCCAGCCGCCCAGGTCTGCCCGAGGCTCAGGTAACCAGGGCCAGCCAAGGCTTGTGCTGCTGGCAGTGGCAGAAGCAGAGGTGTGATGGGGTGTTGCCTTCCCCTGATTGCTGAGTCGCCTCCCACCCCTGAGGGCTCCCGGACTGTGAGAGGGGGCAGGCCGGGCTGAGGGACCCCCCTTCCAGTGCATGAATTTTCATGCACCGGGTCTCTAGTTTACTCTATACAACAATTCATGTCAAACAGTCACCTAAACATTATTAACTCATCATCTTGTCTGCAGCTAGTTGTCATTCAGTCAGTTTCCTTCTTCAAGTCTTTCAGGACTTTCCAGAACCTTCTGTTTACAGTTCACAGCTGACCAAGTGTCTGCCTTTTTTGATTTGGCTTATTTACTTCTCTTGCCTTAACCTCCATCCACCCTCCAGAATGCCACCATGCAGCTCTATGGCGCCACCTGCAGTTCCTGGAAGGTACTACACACTTTTACATAAATTATCAGCCTTCCATTATTCTCTCAGCCCCTCTCTGCTTGGGAAAGTTCTCCTATTAGCTCAGGTGACACCTCCTCCCCAAACACCTTTTTCGGCCCCAGTCATTGGTGTTTTCAGAGCAATCCTTGCTTTCCTCTTTGCTAATAGATCAATTTTTGTGTTGAGCAGCTGTCTGGATGCTGAGATGGTAATGGCAGGGACCATTGTGTTTTGTCTGTGTCACAGTTCCTTAGCCTGCCAACAAATAAGACTGCAATAATTTTCTATCAGCTGAATGAAGTAAGGGCAAAGAACACTTAGCCATTTGTAGCACAAATCATATCAAGATTCAACTGCCTGTTTCCATCTTATGGTTTTAAAAGACAACATCCTCCCCGCCCCCCCCCCCCCGCCCCCATGTACACAGTATCGGAGCAGGTTAATCAGTCTCTGAGCAATAGCTGCTTCTAGTTTCAAGTGATAATATTTGGGGCAGCTATAAACATCCTTGCAGATCACATTTCCTTTTCCTTTAGAATTAATTTCTTGGTATAAATTCTCCAAATTGATATTCTTGGGTCAAAGAGTGTAAACATTTTTTTATGATTCCTGTCACCACTTGCGAAGTTGCTTTCTGCAAAGATGATGTCACTTTATAGGGCCACCACCAAGCATGTTCCCTCTGTTATGCGATTGGTTCATCGTTATATAGCAAGTCCACGTAGAGCCGGGTTTCAGACCCAATTCCAGTGTCTATGCCTTTAACTACTATCCTGCACCTTAAAGCTGACTTGGGGGAGAGGAGATGAGTTTGCTGTAACCCTGATTCGGTAAAAGAGAAGGGGGGATGATCTTCTGAGAGGGGCCATAGTGAGGACAGTGCCCCACAGATACCAGGTGACCCCAACAATGGTGGGCTGCCTTCTGGGATGAATATGCCAACTTGGTTGGCACATTTCTGTGGCATTTTTCAACAATAGTCTGGGCTTTGGGAACAAGAGAGAAGAAAGGGCGAAGGGGGATGTTCTGGGTTTGGGTGTTGTTGGGTTGCATTCAGAACTGAAGAAGGGGCTTCTGTGGTCTGGATTCGGGAGGGCAGCATTACCGTGGCTGACACAGTGGCCCAGGCCAGACAGAGGCCCACACGTGGCCAAGGGGCTTCGCAGTCTGCATGGTTCTGTCACCACTGCCGCCATGATGACGGTGACTCCTGTGTTAGCCAGGGTTCTGCTGAGAAGCAGAACCAGTGGGATACATCATATAGACCCATTAGGAGGAACTGGCTCACACTGTTACGGAGGCTGAGAAGTCCCCCAATCCATAAGCTGGGGACCCAGGAAAGCCAGTGGCATAACTCAGTTCAGGTCTGAAGGCCCGAGAACCAGGGGAGCTGGTGATGTAAATCCCGGTCCGAGGGTAGGAGAAGATGAGATGAAAGGTCCCAGCTCAAGCAGTGAGGCAGGAAAAGGGGGTGAAGCCTCCTTCCTCTCCATTTTGTCCTATCCAAGCCCCCCAAGGACTGATGATGCCCACCCACACTGGGGAGGGCCACCTGCTTGACTGCGACCACAGATTCTGATGCGAATCTCACCAGGAAACACCCTCACAGACATGCCAGCAATCATGTCTGATCTGGGCACCCCATGGCCAGCCAAGCTGACACATGAAATGAACCATCACAACTACTGCCACAGGACACATCCATCACCCGCAAGGTGCCGGTCCCAGTGGGAGGGGCTTCGTGTGGCTTATTTAGCCCTGCAGACCACCCTCTGGGCAGCCTGCTGGCCTGTGCTGGTCTGTGCTCAGATGCCCTGCCACCCTCCCTGCTCTGCTCTGTGCTGCAGTGGTCGGACTCTGCGACCTGCATTTCTCAGGCTGTTTGGTTTACTGGCTGCCATTAGGCCAAAGAGGGATGTCACCAGCAGTGTCTGCATCTCTGTCATGGCTCAGTTCCTACCACCCGGCCCCTCCCCTTCTGACCCCAGGCTCACAGGTGGGCCCCGGGGACTCCAGCTCCTGCCTATGCAATAGGTGCGGTCATTATCCTCATTTGCCACAAAAGACAGAGAGAGGTTACTTTCCCAAGATTGCGGGCTACAGAGTGGTGGCGCTAGAATGCACACCCGGGCAGTCTGACCAGGGAGCCGAGGCTTGGAGCCTCAAGGAACAAGTCCCAAGTCGTTTTGCTAAAAGGTGTTGGAGCCAGAGTCCGGCTGCCTGGAAAGAGCAGCAGGTGGGGAGGAGGAGGAGAGTGCCAGATGCAGAAAGCGCCTTTGTCCCGGACTTCAATGCCCTCTGAGCTTGGAAGCCTGGATGCCAATGCTGCGCAGGGAAGGAGGAGGACGAAGAGGAGGAGGAGGGGGGGGGGAAGGAGGAGGAGGGGAGGATCCAGAGCCTTGGGGAGGACTTGTATCTGAATGGCCAGGTCCACACAGCGGACTTCAGAGGCTGGGCTTCTGCACGCAGTCTCCTTTTTGTCCCTCGGCCAACTGGCTCCGATGACCTCGGGCATCAGCGCTTCTCCAAAGCCCCTGCCCCTCAGGGGCTGCTCTCTGGCCTTTTGCCCGAGCTTTTGATCAGAGGGTGCGGGCACTGAAGGCGCAGCTAGGAAGCCCTGTCTGTGGGCTGCCTGGGAACTTCCTGGGATGGCTTCAAAGGTCGGAAAGCAATTTGCAGCTTTTGTGTGAAGGCCACAGGGTTTGGGGAGGGAGTGCTCCAGTTGGTGGGGGAGCTAATTAGGCCCAGAAACTGTTTGGCCACCTCACAAGTCACTTGAAAGCCCTCGAGGATACCGGGGTGAGGAGGACGAGGACCACTTTGTGCTCAGCAGGCAGCTGAGCTCTTGGCAGGGTTGGGAAATGAGGTCTGGGGAGACCAGTACTTAATAACCCTCAGGGGACTGCTGGGCGATTGCCAGGAGTGGCTGCCCTACATCCACACCCTGCAGCAGGCTGTGCTGAGGCCACAGTCCTAGGATGCCATACATTGTTCCTGGGATATCTCTCTAGGCAGAGCTACTAATGACAGGTCACATAGGCTGTTGTATCCTTATTAATAAAAGATCTCCACTCTTATCAATGAATTGACCGTTTCCATAGTGATTAATGCACTTTGCAAGAGTGAAATTAGAATATTCTAAAAGCAGAAACCCTAAAGAAATGCCAGAAAAGGAAGAGAGACGTTTCGATTATTTATAAACCACAACCACTGCCAGTTTTTTGGGAGGAGAGGAGCAAAAATATGCAGGATTAGACCACATTTGGGGCGACAGGGATGTACCTTGAGCTATAGGGAATGGCTTCATTTTTAAGGTTGAATAGACCTCATTTTAAACTTGCTACCTGCTCGCACTGTTTCAGTCCCTCATCTAAGTGAGGATAATCGTGGGTTCGCATAAGATTGCGAATAATAAATAGATAACCCAGGTAAGGCACAGGGCACGTGTTCGGTGAGCAAGAGTTGTTATCATTATCACACAAATACCCCGAAGGGCTAGTTATCGAAGTTCAAAGTCAGCCTCCAGCCATCTAAGTCTTCAGTCCTTCCCTCCAGCCCAGGAGACAGCATGCAGAGCTGGCACCATGCGCCTGTCTTGCCACCTGCAGGCCACACAGTCATTTCTACTGCCTTCTTCATCCGTGTCCGCTGGCCTTTAACGGGAATGACTGGATAAAGTATACAGACTTGCTAAAGAAGTTAGGCTAAATACCGAAGCGGCATGACAGCAGGGGCTGTTCACTGTGCTCCGGGCCGGTGGTTGAGTCCTTTCCTGTGTTGTCTGTGTTTTGATCTGCCTTCCACATCTGTCCTCTTTTTATGTTCATGATGTGGACTCCTCGGGGCCCCTCTGCAAGGTATCCAGGTGTTCTCCCCAAAGGGCTCTGTTGTCCTGGCTGCAAATCCTCACGAGCAGGTGTGATTCCTCTCCTCCAGGTGGCCTCTCCGACCCGTGTGGTTCGGGCAGCAACATTTTCAGCCTGAACTTGCTCGTAGTGAGCAGCGAGGCACAGCTGCTGGGTGGCCTCACCTCCTGAGACATTACGTGTGGGAGTCTTGGGCAAATGGAGTGTCAGTTAATACGGACGGAGAGAAGTTATGAGGGTTCAGGCACTCTGCTCCCTGCTTTCTGGGTGTTAGCGTTTATAATGAACACATTGGGAAAGGCAGGCGATGATGGAGTCAGGCATCCTTAGTTTTGAATTGTGCTTCTAGTTTCTAGCTGTGTGACCTTGCACCGATTACTTATAGGCCTCAGTTAGCTCATCTGCAAAGTGGCAATCATGCTCACTGCCTTAGAGGGTTATTGGGAAGACAACTGAGCTATCATATGTAAAGTGTAAGGCAGATAAAATAAATGTGCATTCTTTTTCCATCTTTAAAGTTCTGTTGAATAATTTCTGCAGGTGTTTGACCCTCCAAAAACTTCTCATCTGTGGATTTCTTGTCTCACCTTTTATCCCTTTGCACCCTAAAAGCGCCCCCACATTTCCTCTTTTCCACTCTGCCATGGGCTCATCTCTTTCAAGCTGCTGAAATATTCGCCAAGTCTACCTGCCTTCTGTGGTTTTGCTCCTCAAAAGTTTGCCTTTGTACTGTCTGTTTCCTTCAGGAAAGCCTCTTTGGGTGAAAAAGCATTGAATTCCTGGCAAAGTGTTCCCAGGAAGACTCAGGCCCAGCCCCTCACCGCCACCAATTTTATAATTCTAGTATTTAGGTCTCTCATCCATCCATTTTTTTTAAAGTCAATTTTTGCTTATGCATGTGCTAAAGGTCATAGGTTTTCAAAATTCTGTTATTTCTTATGGATATCCAATCATTCCAAGCACCATTTGTTAAAAAAGACTATTCTTTACCATTGAATTGCCTTGGGAAAGTTGTTAAAAATTATTTGACCTCGGATAAAGGGTTAATTTCTGAATTCTGTTTCTTAGTCTCTAAGTCTATCCTTATGTCATTGTCACACTGTCTTGATTATTGTAGCTTTATAGTAAGTTTTGAAATGGGGAAGTGTGGTAGAATGATAATGTTAATAGGAATGATGTCTCATTTTACCCGAGGAATGTGATAAAGAAGAATAGATAAACCGGAAATTAAGGTAATTGGCAAGCCTTCCATGTACTCTGGCTGACAAACCATAAATCTCTCCAGGGACTGGCTTACAAAGGGTATTCAGTGCAGACTCCTCTCCATGGTCACAGGATGGCCTGGGCAGATGTCTGACCTCGTCATGTTTTCAAAACTGCCTAGTGGTTTCCAAAAAGCTGTGTGCTGTGTGTTGGAACAACCATTTCAAAGAGAAGCAATAAACCTCAAGCTGCTTTTCAATATCTCAAAAGAAGCACGTGGCTTAGGTCCACATAAAATTAACACCTCCGTTGTCTTTCACAGCCAGACCGGGGGAGGTTGCTATCCAGTTTTGCTCTGTAGATCTGTCCACAAAGCAGGGAGAAGAGCCTCCTTAGAAGTGGAAAAAGCCAGTCTGTAATGGGATTCAGATTTTCAGAAGCTGTGCATCAGATAAAATGTGTTTTCTCCATATTACTGCTCCTCACACTTATGGCTTCATAAAAATAATCCAGGAGACATTCTCAAACATCAATGAAATAGGAATTCCCTGGGCGTTGACAGCAAGCTCTCAAGGGGCAAAGGTCACTGAGATGTGATGGAACATTCCCGAGTGGACTCAGTGCCTGGACTCAATTCTGGGTTCTTCCTGTCCATGGGTGCCTGTGCCTTCATTTCCTCCCCTTTCTAAAGGGTACAGGCCTCTAGCCATTGTTATTACGTAACTAATACACGGCATATCTGTTTTTAAATAATTACCTTTTCATATTTTTCAGAGCTCAATAAAGTGGAATAAAATAAGTCATAAGAAATCAAATGAGCCTGGCCAGTGTTGCTCAGTGGTTGAGCATCAACCTAGGAACCAGGAGGTCACTGTTTGATTCCTGGTCAGGGCACATGCCCTGGTTGTAGGATCGATTCCTGGTGTGGGGCGTGCAGGAGGCAGCCAATCAGTGATTCTCTCTCATCATTAATGTTTCTCTTTCTCTCTCATTTCATTTCTGAAATGAATTTAAAAAAAAAAAAAAAGAAATCCAATGAAGTAACTTCCTTTGGTCAAATACCCTTCTCCCCCACAAAACACTGAATTAAAAGGAAGTAAACCCAGGCTCCAGAACTGCAAAACGCCAGGGATGCCAGCCCGCCCAGGCCGCTCCAGAAATATTCTAAAGCACGGGCAACCTCGTCCACCCGAGCTGCAGTTTAGAAACAGAAAAGGGAAAACAGGCCAGACCACTCCAGTCCTCGGCCGCCAAGGCCAGCAGCTGCCTCTGCCGGGCATCTCCTCGCCGCCGCGGTGAGGGCTCCAGCTGGAGCTGAGGGGCTGCCATCTGCACCACCGCAGGTGGCTGTGTAATTAGCCACACACATTTGTAGCGCCGTAAAGAGAAGTCTAGTAACAGATCCATCTTCGCCGTGCATCTGCTAGATGCTACAATGGACCGGAAGAAGGTCTGTCCGGAAAATTGATGGATCAAAACGCCTTTGTCTTTTAAATCCTCTGGAGTTGCTTATTTAGGCAAAGTCACTGCCGAAGCCCGCGTGATTGGGAGGGCAGGAATAAGCGAGCTTGAAGGGTATCTGCATCCTCTGCTAGCCACTGAGCTTGGGCCTCTTCCGCAGCCTTCAGGAGCCGGCACCAGCCTCCTGTGCCCTCTGGAGGGGCCACTTTTTACCTAACAGGGGTGGGGAACCTTTTTTTCCCTTCTTTTTATGCCAAGAGCCATTTGGATATTTATGACATCATTCTCGGGCCATACAAAATTATCAATTTAAAAATTAGCCTTCTTTATTTGGTCAAACATTTAATTAACTCACCCCTCATGCCTTGGCAGGGCCAGACCCAATGACTTCCTGGGTCCCATACGGCCCGTGGGCTGCACATTCTCCACCCTGCTGTACTAGAACTCTTGCACTTCTTCTGCCTTGAGTTGAGGAATTTGGTCTGACTTACTTCTCATCCTTCAAGGTCACATGGATATACATTTGTATCTTTCACACTGACCACCAATGGAAATACTTTCAATCACATGCTGCTCAAATAAGACATTTATATTACTTTTAAACTAAAAATGCATCTGTCCCAAACACATCTGTGAAGATAGGGTCCCAGCTTAGCAGACAATGAGGTTCCATGAAGCCCCTCTCGTTTTTCTGCACAGTGTGTTGATTTCGCTTGTGTGGACCAGAAGGGGAACTTGGAAGCCAGTACCTTGATGCTCAGGTGACTTACATGTTAGGATGGAAAAGGTGATAGTTTGATCCTCCACCTGCTGCTCATGATCTTACGTTTTATTTTGTTCAGAGCCAGTTGAAAAAGGGAGGCGTTGGGTGCTCATTGAAAATGCCCAATATAATTGATTTGATTTCTCTGATACCAGTGACTTCTCCTGTCTCAGTTTAGGTCATTTTTAACGTTTTGGCTAATCTGGAAAATTGCCATTCAAAATGATTCTTAGTCTTCATTTGATAGTCATGTTCTTCTTGCAATAAAGGGCTTTTCCAACTAATAGCTAGCAAAACACTGGCTGGACTTCCATCCGTCATGAAAGAGTGATGTTGGCCACCAGCTGCTGCCCCAGTGATTGGCACCCAAATGGATGTATATGGGATTTCAAATTAGAGTTTCATTAAAAGTTTTAAAAGGCCCAGAGTAACACACTCCTGTTCTTCTCAGGTTGTTGAGATGTCTTCCTAATAGCTCTTAGGACTGGAACCATACCCCTTATTTAGATAAAAGGCAGGCCTGACATGTCATTCAGAGACTAGGTAGATTCAGAAAGCAGGCCTATGGGTGGTGTGTGTGTGTGTGTGTTAGCACCTGAAGCAGGCTTTGTGAGCCACTATCCCAGGGAAGGTTTTGTGACTCACCTGGCAAGATGAGATAATGGGTTTCTACATTTAGCATCTGGGCTCTCTAAGCACCAGAATTTTTTTTTTTTTAGCTCTGATTTAAAAACTTACTACTATAAAGATGGGGTGGCGGGGGGAGAGCCACTTTCTGATAATAAGGAGAAAGACTTCTTTAAAATCTCTTATGGGCCAGAGTAATGAGTGAAAAGGAAGAGAAATGAGCCTCGGCTAGATTTTATGCTTCACCAAGCCAGGAGAAGAAATGTTCTGAGTGTCTTTTGCCCAAAGTAAGTACTTGAAACCCAGCTCAAGATGTGAGTAAAGCTAGCTTGGCTCATCCCTAATTTAAAATAGAAAAGGGAAAATGAATCAGTAAAAATGTAAACCCTGGGGAACTAGGGGAAATTTCAAGAAGCTTTTCATATTTTGTTCCCGTGTTCTGGTTCCAATCCTCTGTTCTCCCATTGGTTCATGGCCGCAGATGAATCCCCCTGACATGCCATTTAGTGTGGGATCCTTTCCCTGCTCAGCAATCCTCAGGAGTGGCTTACTGTCCCCAGAAGGAGACCGAAGTCAATAGTCTGGCTTTCAAAGGCCATCTTGCTCTGGCGTCTGCCCTCCTGTGAGACTCTCCCTCCACAGCGACAGCCCAAGGATTCTCTCTGTTTCTCCTGAGCATCTGTGCACATTCTCACTTCTTGGTTTTTGCTGGTGTATGTGGTGCTCCAACCCTGGTGTGTGCGTGTGTGTGTGTGTGTGTGTGTGTGTGTGTGTGTGTGTATTACTAAAGAGACTCCTTCAAAGTACCAGCACCATCTCCATGCTATTGTTACATGCGGGATGTATCTATGCCTGGGTCTGCTTGTCAGAATCCTAGTCTTTCTTGAAGGCTGGCTTCAGAGTCCCCAGCAGCCCAACTTAGATGAGTAGATATAAAAGGAGAAAGACATTCTAGGCAGGGGGAAAATGAGGCAAAAACTGGAATGTTTGAAATGCAGCAGTCAAACCTTAGGCCTGCGCATTGTCTGAATGAGTTAGCATTGCTCGAGGCGGCCGCACAGGGAAATTCTAAGGCCCTTTATTGGAAAGGTGCCAGCTTTGAGGTTGGAGAGGATTGAGTGTCAGTCCTCTCTTACTCACTGGGGCTGGATTGGCTTGGGTAAGTCACTTATTCCTTGGACATCTAGCTCACTCACTTGGAAACAGTGGGCTATGTATGCCTTTATCATAGGGATTCGATGTTTGACAGCTGCCATGTGTGTGGCATGTAGTGGGTACTTAGACAATGTTGGTTCCCTTCCCTTCTGGCTGTCTGGGTAGCAGAGACAGGATGAGCAGCCAGCCGTTGTGACTGAGTGGCAGGCACCACCAGGTTGCTAAGGACTGAATGTTGGTGCCTCTCCAAAATTCATACACTGAGGCCTTCACCCCCAATGTGATGGCATTTGGAGATGGAGATTTAGACGAGATCATGAGGGTGGGTCCCCATGATGGAATCAGTGTCTCTATGTAGTGTCTTCCTTCACCATATGAGGATACAGTGAGGTGGTGGCAAACCAGGACATGGGCTCCCACCAGGAACCAAGGTGTACAGCACCTTGACCTTGGACTCGCAGCTCCCAGAACTGTGAGAAATAAATGCTTGTTGTCTAAGCCACTCAGTCTATGGCATTTTGTTAAAGCAGCCTACACTGACTAAGACATGTGCCTAGCCGCATCCCCCATTTCCACCTGCCACCCCTACGTTCTTGTGCGTGAGAACTTTCTCTCTGAGGCATGCCTTTCCTGCCCATGTGATGAATTGAAAATGCTGGGGAATTACACTCTTAGGGAACAATGACAAATGGGGGCTGTGCATAAACACCCTCATTGCTGGGTGTGATAATTCAGAAGGAAGTATTTTACACTGACTGTCAAAGTGAGCCCATAGGGTTGAACTCCAGATGCCCATCGTGGTAGCTGGCTAATAACACACCTTTAATTGGCTGCCTTCCCTTCCTGGTTTCCACTCCTCTGCTACTATTTCCCCCTCCCTCCCACCTTCCAAGTAAACTACTTGCACTACATCGCAGATCTCAGAGACGGCTTCTGGAAGAACCCAAACAAAAACAGATGCCTAGTCTACATTCCTCGTTACAACTCCTCCCCGTAGGGCTGGTCTAGCTCTTCCCCAATTATTTTCTATATGGGGTGGCAGAGGAGGTATATCATCTCAGTCCTCATGAGCCGTGCTGTCATTGTGTAACGTAAGAAATGTGACAGGGGCAATAACACACTACATCTCAATCGCTCTAGTGTGTAAACTAATACAACAGTCGGGCACCTTCCATGTCTCTAATATTAAATGATGAATGAATTATTAATGACCAGTCCCATGTTCCCTTGAATCAAATATTAATATAGCAATATCTCTCCTGTGGTGGCCAGATTCCTTTTGTATGATTTCATCGCTCAGAAATCCCACCACGTCTTTCACCTCACCCAAGATGAATTGGGTACATTCTGGAAAGACAACTCGAGGAGATGGAATGTTTAAGCCTGGTCTGTTGTGTTTCATCAGAGTTGACACAAACAGGCATTCCCTGGGACAAGTGTGAGGCATCAAAGAAAGATTTCAGTTGTCTGAGGCTTTCATACGGTGGGCTACAGAACTTGTTTTTGCTGACCTATTTCACAGTAGCCTTGGGATGGGGAACACAGAACACAGGCTTGGCAGCGTTGGAATGGTTTTCCATCGGCACCAATCACATTTCGTATTTAGTTTCCAGTATTTTGGCTTTGGGATCTCACCCTCCTCTGGGTCTCAGCAGCACTTCCAATCTGTAGTGCTCTATGATACGTATATACGTCTTGTACTAATACACTCATTGGGGTATGTCTTGTCTTTTCTACTGGGTCATAGTCTCCTTGAAGTCATGGTGCTCAGGCTGTTGACTTGAGGTATTCTCTACCTGAGGGCCTCTTATCTGTACTCATCCTTGCATCCCAGATCTTAGTGAAGAACCAGGAACATTGTAGGTGCTCCTTCAATGCTTGTTAAATGACAACCTTTGGCACTAAATGCATTAAAGGACCTCCCATCTCAGTAAGGTGTGGGGGCTGAGGGGTGCTTAGTTCATATCCTTATCATCTCTCTTTTGCATCAAAAAATACTCTCTTGAAAGATTTCAAAAGGAAAGACAAAGTGCTAAAAGTTCTGAGAAAACCCTTTGGCTGATAATAAAAGGATGTTTTAGCTTTTTAATTTTATTAATACTACTGCTACTCAGTGCCATACACTGTCATTCAGCAAACATTTGAATGTGTAATACGAGCTAAAATACTGTTTTAAACTATGAATATTTTGCAGTTATTTGTAACTGGAGCCTAGCCTAGCCTAGCCCAAACTGATTGGCCCATTTGCTGATAGAAAACTCCCATTTTAGACCCCTTACTCATTTTTTTTGTCTTTTGTGCTTCAAGCCTCCCTTCATGGAAAACATATGGACTATCTTTCTGGGGTCTGTTTCCTAAACTCATTGTGAAATACAAAACAAAGGCCAAAACTCTTAAGCTAACATTGGAGGTTTCCTCCAGGCCCGTCCCCCCTCCCCCCAATTCCTTTTTTCTTGTGTCTCTTCTTGTTTATGTTGAACGACTAAAACTCCAGTCAGGTTGGGCTATTCCCTGTTTGCTGTCCACACCCTGCATGTTCTTTCCTCTGTGCGTAACACAGCGATTCAGGGCAGGCACTTAAGACTCAGACAAACTTGGCTCAAATTCTAGCTTCAGCTCCCTTGTGACCTCGGGCAAGTACTTTACTTTTTCAGAGTCGGTTTCTTGTTCTGTGAACAGGAGATACAGTATCTTCCTTGCAGTATTAGGGGGAAGATTAATGGGAAAATGTTCGAAAAGTGTTTAGTACAACACTTGACTTATTGTAGGTCCTCAAAACATGGACGCTTAGCTGTGCTTTTATGCACTCCTAGCTGGAAGCTGTGTCAGTGACCCTAACTCAGTCCTTCAAGGACTGTGTACAGGCTCTGTCACATTTCCTGTGTGTCTCTATTTCCAGCCCATCATTCCTTCCTCATCTGTAGCAACTGCATATCATTTCTTATTTTCTGAAACCCCTAAGCAGTTATTGGTAGATCACAAATTATGGTCCGACATTCACCTTAATGGTTTAAATGTACATTTTTTTTAGCATGTATGAGACTTTAAGCTTCTTGAGGGTAGAATCCATGTCTGTTTTTTTAAGTTTTGTATACCTCAAAACATCTGATACTACACCTGAAAAACCACTGAGTAGGAACCTACCATTGAGGTGACCGCAACAAAGATTTTTTTTTTTGAATGAGTAATGCATGGAAATGTACCACATTTTCCCTACTTCACACCACAGCCACATCTCCATTCTGTAGGTCCTGGGTTTCTGCTGGATATTTCATTTATGAAAAGAGAGACAAGGAGAAAGAGGCAAACTTTTGGATCATCTACTGAGCTAGGTACATTACAAAGGTTGTCTAATTGATTTTCATTTTAGCCCTTTGAGGCAGGTATTTGCTAAACCACGCATCCAGGTAATTGACAGCGCTGCATGTGTGTGACTTCGGGAAGCCACACTCTTCTCATTACATGATAATTTGTTTTTGAGTCAGGCTTTGTAGCAATGTTCACAACTTTTTCTAAAAACCAACTCGTTTTTGGCTCTGCCTCTATTAAATGCGTAGTTCTTAGACTGTGGTTTCTTCTTTCAGACCCTGGCAGAGCTTTGAAGCTCGAGACGAGGCACTCAGAGCAAATGCTCATGCAGATCAGTCCCCAATGAGAATGTAGCAGTCCTGACATGACCTTGAGAATCAACCGGAAACTCAGTCTTTATTCATACAAACTTCACTCGGGAACCCCATGAAGAAGCCCAACAGGGAGAGTTAGTCTAAGGAAGATGATTTCTTCTGGCCTCCATGGCCTCCATGCAGAAGGTAAAGAACTCAGCTACCTATGAGGAGACCTGAGACAATGTCATTGTATGTGTATGGAGGAGATGAGAAAGGGCTCCTCCACAGGTATCACCTCCCGCATCAATACATCTCTTGACAGCTAATGGCTGCAAATGGAATTTGCTGGACAAATGGGGTGAGGAAAGGCTGTGGGAGGTTGTGAGAGCTGGAGCTTTGGGAAAGGGCATTGCTAGCTTATTATCCTTGGCCAGGAAGTGTTGTTCATTCATTTTAATACCTGGCTTGTCTCGGCCAAAAGTAGCTCTACCCAGAATGCTAACTGGAGAGGAATGCATTATTTTCCTTGGATCAAATTCAACCTGAACCTCATAGACAAGGCCCTCTGATTCTCAGGTCAGGATTTACAAACTGCCTTCGCCACTTCCGTTTGGCCTCTCACCTCTGCTTCAGGTTATGAATGGGCTCATGTCAATGTACGTTTGACTTCAGTTCTTGTACAACCTTGGCAAACTTTCCTAACATTTGACATTTCTGAGCCATACGTGGGTAAATTCCCAGCCAGAATTAATTTCTTATCAATTTATGGGCACTTTTATGTAGCATTTAAAAAAATTCAAACCTCTTCGGCTAGCTGCTTATATAATTATCTCCCTCACCTGGTTCCTTGACTAATCCTTATCATATCTCATAAGGTTACACTAGATAGGTAGATAGATAGATACACACCTGTATTTGTGATGTACATATATCAATACATATTTGTTGAATTATATTAAGTTTAGGGAAAAGTCCACTTGTCTAGTCTAATTATAATAACTAATTCTTATATAGCACTTCCTATGTCAGAAAGTCTTCTAAGAAATTTTCATATGTTAATTCTTTTAATCCTCACACCAATCCTCTAAGGTTAATACTATTATTTTCTTTTCTTTTCAAAATTTATCTTCACTATTCAAAGTATTACATATGTCTTCCCAACTTTTGACCCACTCTCCCTACCCCTTCCTTCCTCACACTATTGTCTGTGTCCATGGGTTATGCATATCCTATATAATAAAAGCCTAATATGCTAAGTGTCCCACCATTCATTAGACCGTTCAACCACTCGCTATGATGTGCACTGACCACCAGGGGGCAGATGCTCTGACCGGTAGGTTAGCTTGCTGCTGGGGTCTGGCCAATCAGGACTGGGTGAGATGGGCCGAATATGCCCTGGACAAATCTGTGTACCGGGCTGGTTTTGGCCCAATTCCTGCAGGCTAGGCCGAGGGACCCCACTGGTGCACAAACCTGTGCACCGGGCCTCTAGTATGCATATAAATTCTTTGTTTAATCTCTTCCTGTCCCTCTTAGATTCATCAGTTTGGACCAGGCTTCCATGTCTCTTAATTTTTTTGTTGCAATGGTAAATGGGATTATTTGTTTAGTTTCTCTTTCTGAGAATTCATTATTGGTGTATAAAAAAGCCATCAAGTTTTGGGTGTTGATTTTGTATTCTGCTACATTGCCAAATTCATTTATTAAATCTAGTAGTTTTTGGTGGAATCTTTAGGGTTTTCTTTACAACATGTCATCTGTGAATAATGAGAGTTTTATTTCTTTCTTTCCAATTTGGATGCCTTTATTTCTTCTTGTCTAATCACTGTGGCTAGGACTTCCAGTACTATCTATAACAATAAAAGCATAATATGCAAATCGACCAGACCACCAAACAGCAGAATGACCATCCGGACAACCTTCCAGAAGACCACACTATGTATGACACACACTGGCACCTGGCCAGCCAAGGCAGGTGCGATGCAATTGGTTGGAGGGCCCTGCCATCACCCCATGATCGCCCTGCAGAGGGAGGCCCAGGCCACCCTCTGTGGGGTGACTGATGGAGGGGCTCCACGATCGATCGCCCCACAGAGGGGGGCCCAGGCCAGCCAAGTGATCGCACCCCACACCTGTTACCTGCAGAGGGAGGCAACTGGTGGCGGGGGGGAGGGGGTTGCAGCACCGCACAGATGGCAAGCAATGGCAGTGGCGGTGGCAGGGCCAGCTGCCAGCAGCTGGGGGAAAGAAAGCCCAGATAGGCCCTGATCACTGGCCAGGCCTAGGGACCCTACCCGAGGGGTCCTGGATTGCGAGAGGGCGCAGGCCAGGCTGAGGGACAATCCCCTCTCCCCCATGCATAAATTTCATGCACCAGGCCTCTAGTCCTATATAATAAAAGGCTAATATGCAAATTGTCCCCTTGACTGGGAGTTCGACCAGGAGTTCAAGTGGGATTTTGACCAGGGGGTGGGGCTGGCCTGCCAACTGCCTGAGGCTCCTTCCCCCCAACTGGCCCAGCTGGATCGGCCCCAATAGGGGCAGGCCGGCCAGACCCCACCCGTGCATGAATTCATGCACCAGGTCTCTAGTGTTGAATAAGAATGGTGAAAGTGGATATCTGTATCTTGTTCCTGTTCTTAGGGAAAATGGTTTTATTTTCTGCCCATTGAGTATGATGTTGGCTGTAGGTTTGTAAGGCTTTTATTATGTTGAGATATGATTCTTCTATTTCTACTTTGCTGAGAGTTTCTATCAAAAATGAGAGTTGGATTTTGTCAAATGCTTTTTCTGAGCCTATTGATGTGATCATGTGATTTTTGTCTTTCAATTTTTCTAATGTGATGTATCACATTTATTGATTTGCAAATATTGTACCAGCCTTGCATCCCTGCAATAAATCCCACTTGATCATAGAGTATGGTCTTTTTAATATATTGCTGGATCTGATTTGCTAATATTTTGTTGAGGATTTTAGCATCTGTGTTTATTGGAGATATTGGTCTATAACTCTCTTTCTTTGTAGTGTCTTTATCTGGTTTTAGAATTAGGATAATGCTGACCTCATAAAAAGAGCTTGGAAGTGTTCCTTCCTCTTGGTTTTGAATAGTTTGAGGAGGATAGATGTTAATTCTTCTTTGAATGTTTGGTAAAACTCCCTTGTGAAGCTGTCCAGACCAGGACTTTTGTTTACTGGAAGTTTTCTTTTTATTACTCTTTCAATTTCATCCATTGTTATCGGCTAATACTAGTATTTTCATCTCCATTCTCTAAATGAAGAACCAGAGGCACAAGGAAGTTAAGTAAATTGTCCAGGGTCACACTAATCCAACTCAGAAAGTCTGTCTCTAGAATCCATGCTCTTTATTCTATGATGCTTTTCACTTACACTAATGGAAGGATGACAAGTTAATTACACATGGGCAAAATGTTTCTTTAGAATTTTGTGATACCACTGCCTATAGGAACTTACATCTACACAAACACACACATTTTATTTGTTCATTCATTCATTCATTCACTTTTCATTCAGTGAATATTTGTTGAGTGTTTACCAATGTGTTTGTATATGCTAAGTCCTTGGTATAGGTGAGGTGTGTGTGTGTGTGTGTGTGTGTGTGTGTGTGTGTGTGCGTGTGCGTGCACACACACATGCACCTGTGCGCATGCTCATGTGTTAGGGGAAACAGATTTCCTTTTCCCTGAGTCATAAATTTATTGTTTATTTAGAGAAATTCCAAATCTTATTTTGGGCCTATTCCTGATTCTGTCATCCTCTGGTATTTCAGGAAAAGGAGAAGTTGAGGCAAGAGGGGAGGAGGAAACCATGAATGATGGGTCTCAGAAAATCCACTTATACTGTTGCATCAAAGGTAACAATCAGTTTCCATGCCAACTTCCCTTCTAGTTTAATCAGTTCCTACCCAAGCCCTGGACTTGTCTGCCATATGTGCCTCAACCCTCTCCCCAGCCATTGCTGACTGGACCAGAGAAAGACACATAACCCAAGGTAAATCATTGTACCACAAGTGAAGAGACACAGCAGTGCTAGTATATTAAATGCTCACCTGGGAGTCATGTGGAGCTGAGCCTTGGGTGTGGAGCTGGGTCGTGACCAGAGAAGATAGCTGGTGCCTGTGAGAAGCAGAGTTCAGAGAGACCACCTGTGGACTGAGAGACAGAAAGAGTACCTGAAATTCTCAGCTTCTCAGCTCCAGCCCTGGGAGAGCTATCTGAGTTTAAGTGTTCGGCTTTCTGAGAGTTTCCATCATGTTAGATCTTCCCAAGGAAACCCCAGGTGCTTTTGAAATAGCTTCAGCGTATTTCTTTTCTCTAACACATAATGACCCTTGGCTTGGACAGGCAGTGAGTGACTCCTCTCTCCTTCAACGAGGAAACTTTTGGAAAATAGGCTCTCAAGCCCAAGAGTATGACAGTGGTTCCGTACTGCCATTTAAATTAATGAGGAAATAATGTGCTTAGCTTAGGCCTGAGCTTCTCTACTGTAAAGACACAGATAACCCCACGACCTTTGCTTCCTCTTTACTCCTGAGCTCTGCATAGTAGTATTCGATGAATGTCCTGAAGAATGGAAATAGTGTTGTAAAGGGCCAAGCCCTGAGGCTGAGCTTGAATGACTGTGGTTTCAGCTAAGGGCCAGGCCAGGCCAATTTTGCTCTTTGGCTGTTGGAATGCTGCTGTGCTTTGGATGCATCTCAGTTCTGCTCAGAACAAGGTATGGAGTGGTCCCCAGAATCAATGAAACAACCAGGTAAATCAATATAAACAACTAAAATAGAAGACATAAAAATATCAGATGATGGATTATGGGAAGTTTTCTACCCCTTTAAGTACCTGCAGATGCATAGGAAATAGAAAAGTTATGGGGTTGCCTATCTGCCAGGTTGCCCTCACTTTTCTCATGCCTAAAGTGGGGATATGGATAATAGATTAGATAATCTATAAGGGCCCTTCCAGCTCTCTGGATGACTTTGAGTGGAGTCAGAATCATCCTAGCAAAGTCAGCAATTTAACTATTTAAAAAGATGTGATGCAACTGATCTTCTAGCATCTATTTACATAGTATCTGCTCAAGGGGGCCAGTAAGTGCTAGTGCATATGTTTTTGCTAGGGGTTGAGTGATGGAGAGTTCAGTTTGTGTTCTTAAAAAACACATTCTTTGCTCTGTGATTCCTTGGATGAGTTGTCCAGCAAAATGGAATTTCCACTCGAAGTGCAGCCAAAGGTGGGGACCTGCTAAGAGAGATTAAAATTGAAGCCTACGGGGTCTAGGGGTGTAAAGCAGAGTTTAAATTAATGAGGAAATAAGTCTAATGTGCTTAACCTAGTGCTTCTCATGTTGAAGGTGCTTGATATAGGCAAGACCTTTTCCTTTTGCTCCCCCTGCTCTTTCATCTTTAGTTTCACAAGACTCTGCTTCATAAGATCCATATAACCACATGTGGGTGTTTTAACCTGCCTTCCTAGGAAACCAGTCAAACTCATTCGTAGTGGAATTAAACTCATTCATAGTGCCAAGAAAAGACAGAGGAAGAGGACAAAGATAATTTTTGGATGAAATAACCCAACTACTCCCAGAAGCAAGATTCGTTATGGATAAATGCTAGCTGATGGGCCACAAAAATGCATTGGACGTACAGATACTTCCAGGATGAGAAGAAACACTGGCTAGATGAAACGGAAGTGAAAGCCAGTCCAAGCCAGGATGAAGTGATGATATTATTCAGTTAATTAAGGGGTGTTTTTACAGTAGAGCCAACCTCATGTTGTGTGTTTAGAAGTCCAGTAAATACTAAAACAATGAGATGTTCTAGGGCAAGATAATAATAATAAAAAAAGACTGTAAGAACTATGTGTTAGCATATCATTCAAAAATACATAAATGTAACTTTTGCTTTTCAGAAAATAATCTGTTTTTGGTGGGGGAGGGGTAGAGAGGATAGAGAGATGCTTAGCTTTGGAGCCAGCAGGAGAAAATTGGGATACTGAGGAATAAAGAGAGAAAGTCTGCATGGCCTAACCTGTGTTCCCTCCTGGCATCAATTAGCTTGATATCCTGCAGCCATTTTTTGGGGGGGAATAGGGGGAAGGGGCAACAAAATTAAATAGGTAACTAGCCTCTCAGGGCATTGAGAACTCAACTTGTGAAGACTTCATGGTCATGGACTTGATTTTGATGTTTACAAATAGCTGGCATCCTGTACTAGAGGTGAAGCATGGATGAGAACTCACAAAAACACACATCAAACCAAAGGCACATAGCTTTTCTATGCATAGAGTTGTACCTTCTTCCAAGTTCCACCCTGAATTCTATTTAATGCTTAAGACAACCTTGCAAGGGAGGAATTAGTTTCATCATGTTTAGAGGAAGAAACTGAGGCTCAGAATGTCAATGATTTTCCTAAGTGATCTCCAAAGTAGGAACTTAATGTTTCCACAGCCAAATTCAGTCCCCACCCAACACCTGTCTCTATTGATTAGATCTTCTCCAAGGGCTCTAAGTCATACACTTCCTGTGAAAATCATTATATTAAGAAAATTTAGTCTGTCCTGCATCCAGCTGCTATTTTCATTTTCTGTTACCAGGTGAATAAATAGTTTTGCAATGTTCTAGTTCAGTAGTTTTCTAACTTTATAGACAAAAGGATCACTGGATATCTTTTACAAATGCAAATTACTGGGTCCCACCTCCAGAAATTTTTGAGACAATGGGGAGGGCCAAGGAAATCTGCATTTTGAAAAATAAAAAATGAAAATTTCTCTAAAGTGTGACTATCTTTGAGGAGTGACTGTACCTATAGCATTCACTTTTATGTCACCAGTGCCTAGCACATATGACATAGTACCTAGCAGACACCCAATGTAGTATATGCACTCAATGGTGGAATAAATATGGAATCCTGAGACAGTGTCATTCCAAGTGTGTCATAGAACTCTCATCTCCAGGAAGATTCTGCACAGTGACTTGTCAAACCTCCACATTTTTGGCCAGACATACCCATGTGCCAGGCATCCAGGACTGTTAACTAAACAGCCTCCTTTCTTTCCTCTAAAAGTAATTACTGGTTGCTAAATATTCAAACATGCATTCAAAAAGCAGCTCATTACAATATGTTAAGAAAGAAATTACTATTTCTAATTGCTTCTAGTAGTTAATTACTTCTAATTATTAGCCTGAATAATAAATTACTGCTTCTGATTATGTTGTGAGCACAGTTGGAGCATTCAAAAATGAAATTTCCACAGTTGTTTACATCAGAACGTGTTTACTGAATTAGAGCGCTATAATTACCCCCACATAGCTGGTAGCAAAAAATAATAACATTTGATAAATTCAATCAAAATATGTCATTTGTTTGTCAGCTTATTGCAGAGATGAAGCATTAAAATGAATGCTTGGCTTTTTCAGTTTCTTCAGGGGGCAAAGATACGTTAAAATTGGGGTTTTTGTTTCGTTTGGTTGAATAATAATTAAATTAGCATTTCTTTTGTAATTTAAAACAACAAGGAAAATAATCAGGTCTCTGATAGTGTTAAAAATTGGTTACACAACCAGCATACTAGTCATGGGAAAAAAGAAATGATGTCCACTTAGAGGGAAAAACCCCAGAACAATTTTATTGCATTAGAACATATCTAAAGCACACAAATATTAAGTGTACAACTTTAAGACTTCCAAGCCCCTGGCTTGAATCTGTCACTTCACTCACCAGTTTATCTGGTCAATGACAGAAGTAGATAAGTTATGGCAAGCTGTAGGCTGACATTTTAAAATCTCTTACTGTTTGCCACAACCACATATCATCACTACTTTTTCCTCATGGTGATCTGTCACCAGCCCCTGGGGGCTGGACAGACTCTTCAGAGGTTTCCAAGATCTTTATCTTTGGGGTTGCCTTTGTGTATTCTCCTCCCCTGGGGTGTGGATAGGACTTGTGACTTGCTTCTAATCAACCACATGGGGCTGAGATGGGATATTCATGAGGACATGGATGTGATTAATTACATACGACTGTAGGGTCCATCTCGCTGGAGCCTCTGGTCCTTTGCTGGCGTTGAAGAAGCAAGCTCCATGATGGGAAACCCAGGTTGAAAGAAGCTATGAGCAGTCTCTAAGAGCTGAGGGTGGTCCCTAGACAACAATCAGCAAGTAACTGATGTTCTCAGTCCTACAACTGCAAGGAACTAAATTGGGCCAACAGCCTACATACCCTTGGAAATACATCCTTCCCAGTCAAGCCTCAGATGAGAGATGGCTGCTTTCACGCTATAACAGCACAGTTGAGTGCTTGCAACAGAGAACATAATGGCCCACAAAACCTAAATTATTTACTATCTAGCCCTTTACAGAAAAAGTTTGCCAACCTCTAACCTAAACAGAACTAGTACATCTGAATTTAAGCTGTTTACCCTAAAATGTTTCCATGAGATGCATACATATACATACAGAAGCAAAATGGTCATTTGATTTCATAGTCCAACTAACCAAACTCAAGGGCAACAGAAGCTATAAGTCACAGGGATAAAAATTCACTGAGTTCAAAGTATGTTTGAGTGGAGAAAAGTTGCAGCATTACTTTTTGGGAGTGAGATTTATTTGTGCTGGTGCTTCTTTTGAAAACCTGGGCCCTGCCTTAATGTTTGAGCCTGTGTTCCTATGAAAATCCCTGTTTTCTACAGAGTTGTTGACATTATCAAGCATACCTCTTGGGAATATTAGTGTTAGAGATACGATGTGTTTGTGCTAGGTTGCTAGGTACCAGAAATGCTATGGAATCTTAAAAAGAAAAGAGCTGAATTAATATATTGGTCTCAGTATGCATGTGCACATGTCTGTATGTGTGTGTGTGTGTGTGTGTGTGTGTGTGTGTGTGTGTCTGTGCGGCAGGGTACAGAAAAAAACTGGGGAACAGTTGTGTTAAGGCAAAACCCAGCTGGCTCAACTATTTTAGGATTTGGAGACATCTAATATATCCAAACTTTGGAAAACACTATATGACAATTAATTGGAACATGAACAAAAAGGAAAAGTCACAGTGGGTATCATGTTCAAAATAAAGAATTACTGTCATCATCATAGATGACTTCAGCATTGGTGACCCCTTCAACAAATCTGGCCTGTGGGTCATCCTGGGTCCTCTGTAGTTAGGCACAAGCACAGACACACCCTGGTGCATGTCATTCCTTGGAACTGCTTGATATGTGCATCACGAATAGTAATCAGTCTATTTGATGTGCAAATGTGAGAGTTGCTTCCTTGGGGCCAGTGGCTCCCTTACTTCGGAAGTATTCAAGCAGAGAAAGGACACTTCCTCATCAAAGATGCTACAGAGGTCACTTGACCGTTGCCTGGAATATAGTGGGTGCTAAAAAACACTAACTCAATGATAAAATAAGGAAAGTTAGATTAGATAGCTTTTAAAGTCTGTTCAAGCTAATCTCTAATCCCCTTTTAGCATTTAAAGACCATGGCACTGTTCAGCAACTTCAGGTCCTTTTCTGGGCACATCGGAGGCATTTCTCAGCCACTCTTGCACCCCGAGAGACCTTTCTTGTTCCATCTTTTTCCCCAGGGCTACCAAAAGTCCAATGTTAAAGATCTTGGTGTCACATATGGAAGGAAGCGAGATCCCTGAGTTACTTCTTGGAAGAGAGCAGTCCAGTAGGGTTGTCCACTTGCTTTTGACTTTGATGTGAGTAGAAAATAAAACTTTTATTTTATTTTTAAAAATCTTTATTGTTCAGATTATTACAGATGTTCCTCTTTTTCCCCCCTATAGCTCCCCTTGACCCAGTTCCCACCCCACTCCAGGCCTTCCCCCACCCCCACTGACCTCGTCCATAGGTGTAAGCGCTTTGTCCAATCTCTTCCCGCACCCCCCACAACCCCTTCCCCCCGAGAATTGTCAGTCTGCTCCCTTTCTATGCCCCTGATTCTATTACAGTCACCAGTCTGTTCTGTTCATCAGGTTTTTTATTCATTTGATTTTTAGGTTCACTTGTTGATAGATATGTATTTGTTGTCACTTTGTTGTTCATAATTTTTTATCTTTACCTTTTTCTTCTTCCTCTTCTTAGAGAATACCCTTCAGCATTTCATACAATACTGGTTTGGTGGTGATGAACTCCTTTAGCTTTTTCTTGTCTGTGAAGCTCTTTATCTGCCCTTCAATTCTAAATGATAGCTCTGCTGGGTAGAGTAATCTTGGTTGTAGGTTCTTGCTATTCATCACTTTGTATATTTCTTGCCACTCCCTTTCTGGCCTGCATAGTTTCTGTTGAGAAATCAGCTGACAGTCGTATGGGTGCTCCTTTATAGGTAACTAACTGCTTTTCTCTTGCTGCTTTTAAGATTCTCTCTTTGTCTTTTGCCCTTGGCATTTTAATTAGGATGTGTCTTGGTGTGGTCCACTTTGGATTCCTCTTGTTTGGAGTTCTCTGTGCTTCCTGGATTTGTAGGTCTATTTCTTTTATCAGGTAGGGGAAGTTTTTTGTCATTGTTTCTTCAAATAGGTTTTCAATATCTTGCTCTCTCTTCTTCTGGCACCCCCATAATTCAAATGTTGGTACACTTGAAGTTGTCCCAGAGGTTCCTTACACTATCTTCATATTTTTGGATTCTTTTTTCTTTTTGCTTTTCTGGTTGGGTGTTTTTTGCTTCTCCATATTTCAAATCTTTGACTTGATTCTTGGGATTCTCTAGTCTGCTGTTAGGTCTCTGTATATTATTCTTTATTTTAGTCAGTGTATGCTTAATTTCTGATTGGTCCTTTTTCATATCCTTGAGGGTCTCACTAAATTTCTTGGAGGTTTCTAGAAGATTCTTGAGTAACCTTATAACCATGGTTTTGAACTCTATATCCAGTATTTTGCTTTCATCCATTTCTTTCATCTGTGACTAGTTTCTTTGTCTCCACATTTTGGCTGCTTCCCTGTGTTTGTTTTTATGTACTGGGTAGCTGCTAAGTCTCCTTGAGTTGATAGAGTGGCCTTGTGTGGTAGGTGTCCTATAGGGTCCAGTGGCTCAGCATCCCCAGTCACCTCAGGTGGACGTTCTTGGTGCACCCTTTTGTGGGCTGTGTGCACAGTCTTGTGGTAGTTAACCCTTGATTGCTGTTGGTATCACTGGGAGGAATTGACCTTCAGGCCAACTAGCTGTGATGACCAGCTGTGTCTATACTGGAAGATCTGTTGCACAGGAGACACCCTTATGGGGCAGGACTTGCTTCAGTGGGACTTTGGTGCTCACTGAGTCTGCCCCTTGAGTGTGTCTCTTATGGATGTGAAGAGTTGTAATCCAGTATGGTCTCACTCTGACCACTGGGTATACTGGCTCTTGGATCTCCAAGGAGGTGCAAGGTCAGCCACTGTCTGGGGCTGCCCAGCAGGAGCTACAGAGACATCTGCAGATTCCTCCTCTTTGTATGGGGTTTGGAAGTGCCCAGACACGGCCCAGCTGTGAAGCAAGGCCGGCTGCTGCTGCCGGGCCTTGGGCCTTCTTTTGGAAGCTCTGGGGCTCTCTGACCCAGCTGCAGTTTGACAGGTTTTAGGTGGAGAAAGGACAGGCCATTCATATGCAAAAGCCGATGCACACAGCGTGGGTGGGATTGTAAATTGGGAGGGGCGGGGTCTCTGGGAATCACCAGGGTGGAGCAAATAGCAATGACTGCCAGTCAGCCCTGCACTGGAGAGGTCCCCAGGTCTCCGTGTCCTGTGCCCCAGTGCAGGAACAATGATCGCTGCGAGCACCTCTGAGAGAAAGCCGCCCTTGCGTTCTGGCCTGATGCCAGACAGTCCAGTTTCTCCCCACATGTGTCTGGGTCCCCCAGAGTCTTGCCCAGAACTGGAGTTCAGAGTAAGTGGGAGCTTGTATCTCCCTCCTGATTAAAAGAGCAGCACATCCAGGTGTCAGCACTTTCCGTGCCTCTGCACCTCTTACCAGTCTCACTGCACTTTCTTCACCTCTCTAGTTAAGGAGCTTCCACTCAACCAACTTTCCCGTGGTTCTGGGTGGTAGGTGTTCTGCCTTTTAGTTGTAATTTTGATGTGGTTGTGAGAGGCAGCAAGTATAGGTGTTTACCTATGCTGCCATCTTGGTTCTCTCCTTATTTTGTTAATGACACTAGATCAGGGGTTGTTGGTTGCAGTAATTAGTGGTTGTTTTTTTCCCTATTGATGCATTTCATGAGTAAATTAGATAAAAATGACTACACTCATGAAAAGGAACACCATAAATTGAAAAATTACTTCTTATAGAGCAGTAAAAATGAATGAACTACAGCTACATGCACAGACACAGAAACATAATGTTAGGGAAAACATATTTACATAATGTAAATCACATGAACACATACCATATGATACCATTTACATAAAGCTCAAATACAAGCAAAACTAAGCAATGTATTGTTTAGTAATGCAAGCATGTAGTGAAACTGGAAAACAAAGCAAACTGCAGACAGTGTTAAGCTAGGGTAGGGTAGATGGAGGAATGCTAGTAGGGAGGGCAATATAGGAATAAAAAATTCTTGGCAATGTTCTATTGCTTCAACCTGGTTGAAAGTACATTGGTGTTTATTTAATTATTCTTTATAATCTAAATATTTATGTGTGTTATTGTGTATATTTGAAAAATATGATGAAGTCATATGCCATGCACTTCTAACTTTCAATTCAATCATACATGCATCCTGAATATTCAATTATACATAATTATATAACACAGTAGTCAATTGCGGTAAGCACAAATATACTTGATCATGTGCTGCATATTATACACGTTGCAAATTTATAGACACTTATTCCTACAGAAGACTGCATATACAAAACCTTGAATCTGGGTGATTTAATACATTTTCAAAGATAATTTTGACCAAATGCATGTGTTTTCTTAATTGCTCACATTGGAACCCAAATCTTCGATAAGATGCCACTCTGTTGTATAATATGGCTCCCACTAGGGGAGTGTTTCCCCAAATGAGCTCCCCAGATACCTACAGATTCATACGTTAGTTTTGAATATGAAGTCTTAGGAGTAATTCATTGTTCATTTGCTTGCAGTAAGGGCACCTAGGCCAACAGGTTATTGTATCTGTGTTAGCCTGGAATTAAACACCTAAAGCTAAGTTACAGTGCTTACATATTTCATGCTGATTAGAAGTACTGGTTAGCAATTTATCTGTCTTTGATTAATTAAACATGGGAAAAACCAATTTGTTACTAGTCTCAGCTTGGAAGACGAAATTTATCAAAGCACGGGGCCCATGGGAAGAAATTAATAAAATGAATTCCTGCTGGTGAAAAGGTTTAGAATCAGTGTCCTATATTAATTCAAGTTTATTTTGTGTTCATTCATTTATCAACTCATTCATTTATTTCATCAATATTTTCTGAGTGTCAATCAACTCTGTTTCAGACAGTACTAAGCATAAGGGTTAGAATGGTGAACTAACTAATCCGATATTCTTGCTTTTATGGACTGAATGCATGTGCCTCCCCTGCAAATTCATAAATTGAAACCCTAACCCCCAGTGTGGCTGGGGACTCAAAGGAAGTAATTAAGGTTAAATGATCTGATAGGATTAGTGTCTTTATAGGAAAAAGCACCACTGCTCTCTCTCTCTTCCCATGAAGACACAGCAAAAAGGAGTCTGTAAGCCGGGAAGACAGCTCTCCCCAGAAACAAAACTGGCTGGAACCTTCCTCTCAGACTTCTAGCCTCCAGAACTTGAGAAAATAAACTTCTGTTGTTGAAGTCACCCTGTCCATGGTATTTTGTTATGGCAGCCTGTGACACTAATGTAACTGCTCTTATAGAAAAAATGGCATCATGGTGGATGTCAGCATAAGTAGTTTTGCTGACAGAGGGAAGGATGCTAACATGCATGTTGGGAGGCATGTAACACATGGTCCAAAAAGCTGTTCATGGGTGTGACAGATCTGGGTCTAATTCCCTTCTTTTTAAAAAAAATATATTTTATTGATTTTTTTTTTACAGAGAGGAACGGAGAGGGAGAGAGAGTTAGAAACATCAACAAGAGAGAAACATCAATCAGCTGCCTCCTGCACACCCCTCACTGGGGATGTGCCCGCAACCAAGGTACATGCCCTTGACCGGAATCGAACCTGGGACCCTTGAGTCCGCAGGCCGATGCTCTATCCACTGAGCCAAACCAGTTAGGGCTCTAATTTCCTTCTTGGTCATTTAATAACTTTAGAACTCTGGGCAAGAGACTTAATTTCTTGAGCCTCAGTTTTCCCTTCTGTAAACTGGGATAGCGTACCTCTCATGTAGGGTCACTGTGAGCAGTAGATGAGCTTGCAAAATACTTGACACAGCCCCTTCAGGTAAAAAAACCCTCTATGTATTATAGACCTCATGTATCAGTTCACCCGTCTCATTCAATCCTCACAACAAACCCATTCGGTGGGGGTTTGGTATTTCTTCAGATTGAAACTTGGACCCAGGTGTGCCCACCACCTGAGCCTGATTTGTCTCCACTGCCTCAAGGTTCCTCCATGCATCTACATTGAGAAAGCCCGAGGTGGAGGGGGGGGGTGGAATTCACTTTTAGCTGAAAGATATAGTCCTTTCCTTCCAGATCAGTGATTTCCAACCATGCATGGCTGGGGGTGATGAAGTTACCCCTGGGGAAATGTAGCATGCCCCTTGGGAGATGGGGATCACCAACTGTGAAAAAGCACATCATTGCTTTGATGTGATTTGATGAAAAAATCCACAATAACCACATAATGTATTTGCATTGGCTTTATCCACTTCATAATTTAATTTGAAGTATTGGATTAGAAAGGAAAAGAGAGGTTTCTGAAGGAGAGCATGGCTTAAAAAATAGATTGAGGCTCTGTTCCCCTGGGTCTTGCTCAAGGGCAGGCCCCTGACTTGGGCCTCTTTCTAGCTAGTGGGCCAGCCCAGGGGCTCACAGGAGGTTTCTCAGAAACTGAAGTGGGGCTTCACGGCTTTAGAACAGCTGACAGGATCCGCATGCTAATAACGATGTCTGCTGGGCCTGCGTGCGTGCGGCCTTCGGTAGGAGCAGCTGCTTATGATGTTCCAGGCAGTCTGCTCCCAAGTGAGCAACAGCGAGGTACATGCCTGCTAATTACCATAACCAAGTTAGTTGAGTTCTGAGTGAAAATCTTCAGGGCAAAATCACTGGTCCCCACTGTTCACAATTAGCTATTGAGTTATATTACATGGGATGGCCATTTCATGACTTACAGCAAAGAGACCATGATGTTCCTGGAAACATGTGATTGTTCCCTGAGGGGTGTAGGCAGGAAGCAAGTGGGTGTGCAGGGCACAGGGCCTGGGCTTTGGGTAGAAAGGAAATGGCAGGAGCAAGGCCACTTGCACCATGGAGACCAGGAGCGGAGGGCCCCCCAATCTGTTATGCAGAAGGTCTCAGGGGTTAATGAGGGCAGTGCAGGCACTGCTTGCCAGGGTGCAGTGATGCCTTTGAAAACAACAGACCCAGGACAGGAAATTTAATCTCATAAGACTTGAAAGTGTCCATGTGTCCATTTTCTGGATGAGGAAACTGAGACCCAGAGGGGACAAATGATGTGCTCAAAGTCCCAGCAGGAACTTGAAACCAGTCTCTAGATTTCTACCGAGCCCAGTGCTCTTCCTTCTTTGTCATCAATTCTTTAGTTTCTGGGGAAATCTGTGTCAGAGCCCCCAGAAAACTACCTATGTCATAACTATCGTTCTAGCATTCTGTATCTGTTGGCAGACAGGCAGGAAAATAGGACCATACCAGGTAGTCAATTGCAGGATCTGGTCAAAGAGGTCTGTGGGGAGCGGGAAACGGGAAGGTGAGACAACTTGGAGATTCATAATTGTAGGAAATGGCCATCAGTCCGAGGGCTCAGACTAAGGGAGAGCAGAGGATAGCCAGGACCCAAGAGTCAGTGCTTCATTGGCAGGAACTGGAATTTTGGAGGAAGGACCAGTTAGCAGGCACTGGTGTCAAGGGCAGAGGGTTGCCTGGAAGATGATGGACTACAGAGGCCCTGCAGCCATGCTGGAGTTACCTCTCAAAGTGGGGAGGAACAGAAATACTCTGATCTCTCCCTTTTTCTAACTTCCAGATTTCTTGCCAATGCTTTCCACCAGACAGAACTACTGAGAAGCTAGTGGGCAGAGGAGCCCAAAAAGGTGGTTCCAAGAAAGTGAAAGAGTGGAGCTGAGAAGATAGGCAGATGAGCTTCAATAACCTACTTGCCCTTGTCTTGGGGTTCTTTAAAGGGTTGACTTCAAGATGATTGGGTGATAGGGACATCTGTGAATAGTAGAGGGATAGTCCCAGAATCATTGGCTCATAGAGTCACGGGGTTGGGATGTGGATAACAGTAATTGGCATGTGCATGGTGTGCCACAGAGGAGAGTGGCACATTGGAATGAGCACAGCTTTGGTATCACACAGACCTGGATTCAAGTTCATGCTCTTTCACTTACCAGGAGACAACTATGGGAAAATAAGTCAACCACTGTGTTTTCTGGTTTACTTATCTTTAAAATGCAGATATTAAACCTTCCTTGCAGAGCTTTTGTGATATGTCAACGGTAAAATGTACAGTGAGCACCCTTACCTTTTTGTCAGGTATTCAATAAATGGTAGCCCTCAGGCTTCAGCAGGACCCGAGTTCTACCCCCCTTAGAGAAGGTGAGTGTCCTTTATGTAAATTCCGGGACATATTTGTGATTATTTTATGAGATAAGTTTAGAGAAGAGCACTTCCTCCATCAGTTTATATGCCTATCAGCGATGTTTGAAAACTAGCTGTTTTCATACACTTCAATTATCATTTAAAAAGTACCTTTTTGTTGACTGCTTTTTTGTGGGGTCATGTTCAAGGCCACTGCCTTGGATGAGCTGAAATGAGCACAGAGAGAAAAACAGATGGTTAGCTTGACCACTGATAATAACTGAATGTAAGGATAGAATCGTGTCTGGAGTGGAATATAGGCCACTCATTTATTCATTCTTTTACTATTTTGAAGACTCTCCCTTGTCTCAATATCACCTTCTCAAGGGGATAATACTAAGAGCATTATTTCGGTAATGTTTATTATGTGCCAGGCACTGTCTTCAGTGGTTTAAACTCATAAACTCTCACAATAATAGTTTTTATTATTACCTTAATTTGACAGCAAAGGAGGTGAGAGTTATTTCAGAGAGGTGAAACAACTTGCCCAAGGTCACACAGCCAGCAAATGGCCAAACCAGGATTCAGACTCTGGCAAGTATGACTGGAGAACCAATGCCTTTGCCCTATACTACATTCCTCTCCAGGGACTTTAGGAATACACCACATCTGATTTTTCACTCATTCTGTACCAGATAGTGGTAGCCAATAAATTTTTGTTGAACAAACAAAGATGACTGAAATAAATTTCTGGTTCCTAGGGCCATGGTCGGCAAACTGTGGCTTGCAAGCCACATGTGGCTCTTTGGCCCCTTGAGTGTGGCTCTTCCACAAAATAGCACGGCCTGGGCAAGTCTATTTTGAAGAAGTGGCATTAGAAGAAGTTTAAGTTTAAAAAATTTGGCTCTCAAAAGAAATTTCAGTCGCTGTGCTGTTGATATTTGGCTCTGTTGAGTAATGAATTTGCCGACCTAGGGTAGTCACGTGGAAAAACAGTACTCACCTGGATATAACAATTCTAACAACAGTTAATTAAAATTAATTTTCTCAGTTCATGGTCAAAGCCATGGAAGAACAATGGCAGAAAATGAAGATCAATTATAGCATGCTATCCTATTATACAAATATGATGCATCTTTATACAAACTCTGTCAATATGATTTATATAACACCTACTCCTACTTTACAGTCCAGGAACTTAAGATCTTACAACTAGGAAGTAAGCGGGGGGGACTTGACGATTGCTGTCTTTTATTTACAAGTGATATAGTCAAATTATATATATATATAAAATATATAATGTGTAATATGTAATAATCATATTTATATACAAACACATATATATGTATCTGGTCAATTTTAATTACATATACACACATATATCTATTGCTTCAGGAACTTATAAAATTGCTTTGCTAAAAATTATAACATTCCATTTGCTAGAAGAAGAACTATGACCCTAAGAGAGTAGAAGGACAGAACAGAGGAAATGAATCATTCGAATATATACACTATCTGGAAATGGCTTGGGCATCCTGCATGCTAGCACATTAAGTGGGCCTACAAAATCTCTCGACTTATTTTATAAATGAAATAAAGAATGTAAATACATGCAAATAAAGTCACGAACTGAGACTAAATGGGGAAATCTGAGAGCAGAGCATGAGATCATGTTTTATTCCTCACACCCAGGCACCAAAACAGCATGGCAACCAAGAGACAGGTTTGAAGAGGCTCATGGTTCCCAGAGCAAAGTATACGCCCGCCTCCGCCCCTCAGAACAAGATGTGAGAGTGAGGAGAGGTAAGCAAAATTAGTGCCTTGACAAGCTCCTTCATCTCCCAGACCACTGTGATAGACGACTTTCTTCTCTTAAAAATCACAAGTAGGTGTTACTTCACTATAGACTAGAATGTCAGGTAGATTATAATTTCAAAGGAATAAAAATCAATCGAATTTTCTTTTTACTTAACAGCGATTAAACTGTGTCTCCACAGAGTGCAATAAATGGCTGTATGATTATTCTGTGAATTTGCACTTTATAGATCAATTGTTTAAAAACTTTATTTTTTAAAAAGTAGAATAACTGCCCTGTTACATGGAAAATGACTTTCTTGGTAAAATCTTAAACAGAATACGCAAATTCAGGAAATAGATGAAAGAGGAGCAGTTCTGGTTACATCAGTGCTGGAGACCTGGGACATTGTCTTCCTCCCTGCTCTCACTCCGGGGTGGCTTCTGTGGCGGTCCCTCTGGGACATACCCTAGGGCTCTATGAAACTCAATCCGAAGTCCATCTCTGAAGACCAGCAAGTGGGGGTACTTAACCCTCAGCTACTTTTGTTTATCTCGTAGCATGTAGCATCTGGATAATTCTCCATCCCTTTTCACCTCGTGTGGACAGAACTGATCAGCTGATTCTGGAGACCAGTAAGGTATTCACTTTGTGGTCTGTGGGTCACCCACATTTTCCCCACTTTTAATTAACTGGGTTGCAAAAGAGAAGAATGAACAAATTATGCATACATTTGCATGCCCCCAATTTTCCCCATGGTGTTCTCTTCACCTGGAATGTCGGTCACTGTCTCTCAGTAAACTGGAGAACATTCTTCAGGGCTCAACCTGATAGTTCTTTCTATGGAAGTTTTTTTCACTCCTACTGGAGAAATTACTGACTATAACAGTCTTCCTTACCCGTGGTTTTGCTTTCCGTGTCGTTAAGCAAGATCCAAAAATGTTAAATGAAAATTCCAGAAATAAACAATTTATAAGTTTTAAATTGAACACTGCTCTGAGTAGCATGATGAAATCTTGTGAGTCCCACACCGTCCTGCCTGGGCTGAGAATCATCCCTTTGCCACACTGTAGACGCTCGCTGCTGGTTAGTCACTTAGTAGCTGTCGTTGTTATCAGATCAGCTGTCCCAGTGTCACAGTGCTTGGGTTCAAGTCACCCTTATTTTACTTAATGATGGACCCGAAGTTCAAGAATAGTGATGCTGGCAATTCAAGTATGCCCAAGAGAAGCCATAAAGTGCTTCCTTTAAAATGAAAAGATGAAAGATCTTGACTTATAAAGGAAGAAGAACAATATGCTGAGGTGGCTAAGATCTAGAGTAAGAACAAATTTTCCATACATGAAATTGTGAAGAAGGAAAAAGAAATTCATGCCAGTTTTGATCCTCCTTCTGAAACATCATCAGAAGGTCAATGCAGGTGTCCCCCACTTTCTGAAAGTTATGCCACTGGCTTTTACAAAAGACCTACATTAGTATTGGTTTTCGCTAACCAAAAGAAATCCGAAGAGGATTTTTGCTTTTATGACAAAAGCCATTACCATACTAATGTAGGTCTCAGGTTAGGTCAGCCTGGCTTACTCCTGTTGTTCTGGGATAATTCTGAGTAGGGCCCCCTTTCACCCTCAAAAGTAGTCTCAGTTTGGATGATGCATTCTATGGCCACTCTATGTAGAATATATTCTGCGAAGTACCTATGCAAATCTTTTGACTATCATGTTGTCTGATTTTTTCCTCCTATACAGGGTAGGGCAAAAGTAGGTTTACAGTTGTGAGTATGTGAAACACAGGGTTTATTCTTGTATTATTATGTATTAACTAGAGGCCCAGTGCACAAAATTCATGCACTGGGGGGGGAGGGGGGTGGTGTCCCTCAGCCCAGCTTGCCCCTCTCACAGTCCGGGAGCCCTCAGGCGATGTCCTATTGACGGCTTAGGCCTGCTCCCTGTTTAAGCTGCAGTCTGGCCTCCCTCTGCAGGAGGCGACCGGGCTGATCAGGGGAAGGTGTCACCCCCATCACCCCACTGCTGATGCCACTGCCAGCTGCCGCAGCCGCCAAGGTGTTTTCATCAACACGGACTCCAGTCCCTTCACCACAAAAAAATGACAACTTTCTTAGGCATTTTCAAGATGTCTCTTTCATAGGCTATGACCTTTCTTTCTTTCTTTCTTTCTTTCTTTCTTTCTTTCTTTCTTTCTTTCTTTCTTCCTCCCTCCCTCCCTCCCTCCCTCTCTCTCCCTCTCTTTCTCTCTCTCTCTTCCTTCCTTCCTTCCTTCCTTCCTTCCTTCCTTTCTTTCTTTCTTTCTTTCTTTCTTTCTTTCTTTCTTTCTTTCTTTCTTTCTTTCTTTCTTTCTTTCTTTCTTTCTTTCATCTTCACCTGAGGATATTTTCCCATTGATTTTTAGAGAGCATGGAAGAGAGAGGGAAAGACAGAGAGTAACATCAATGTGAGAGGCACACTTCAATTGGTTGCCTCCTGCATGAGCCCTGACCTGGGCCCCGGCCAGGGAGGAGCCTGCAACCTAGGTACATGCCCTTGATCAGAATCAAACCTGGACCCTGCGGTCAGCAGGCCGAGGTTCTATCCACTGAGCCAAACAAGCTAGGGCAGGATATGACATTTCTTAGCCCCTCCAGCAGCAGACCTTCGTTTTTTCCTCCAGGAGTGAGGTGGAAAAACCCTAGATCGCCTTCTTGGATTCTTATTACCCAAGTTACCAAGAACACGGCCAGTGGCGTACAGGGAGCTTAGCCAATGAGCGGTCAGAAAAGGTGTTTCCTCTGCAGCTCCCGTGTAGAGGTGGGACTGCTGGTGTGCTACAGCCGCTGGGGTTGGGGGCCGGCCCCCCTGTGTATTGTGTCTCCGCTCTGGCCCCAGCAGCCCAGCTCCCGGGCTGCTGGGGCCGGGGGTGGGCCACCCTGCGTATTGTTCTCTCCAGCTCTGGGTGCAGGCTGCCCTGCGTGTTGTTCTCTCCGGCTCTGGGTGCAGGCCGCCTTGCGTGTTCTCTCCGGCTCTGGGCCGCCCTACATGTTTTTTTCTCTGCTTCCGGCCTGTGCCTGGCCCCTCCTCCTGAGCTGGTTGTGACCTTTACGGTGTCCTGGCCTAATTTGCATATTACCTCTTTATATAGAGAGATTATTGTTTTATTTTCCATATGAACAACTATAAACCTACTTTTGTCCCAGCCTGTGTGTGTGTGTGCGCACACGTGTATTCCATATGTAAGTCCTTTTGGGTTACATGTATTGTAAATACATTCTACTCTGTGGCTTGACAAGGAATTTCTTCATTTTTTAATTTTAATGTCTCACACTTAACTAACTCTCTCATTTATTTTCTAGGGCAAATAATGAAAATAATCTGAATGGCTTAATCTTTTCACACAGGATATGGCCCTACCTCAGATGCTGAAACCCCACTCAGTCACTCATGCCCCAGGGATCGGGGGAAAGTCAGAGTCTGATGTTATAAAATACAGTGGCCCATTGCTGTCCCCTGAGAAGGGGCTTTCACAGGGCAACTTCCTTCAGAAGAAGTCCACAGGATGTTCAGACCCCCTGACCTTTCCTCCCTAGTGATAACAGCTAGGCGGCAGTTGTATTTCAGCTCCAGGTCCAGCCATTGCTGACATTAGGATCGGCTTCATGGACCCCTTGCCAGCCGATCAATCAGTGGAGACCCAGACCCTGAAAGGACACAACTGAATATTCTATTAAGATCTTTCCCGGGAACCTCCCCTAAAATCTCTGCCCTTAAAACCCTTAGGATGGAGGACCCAGTGCACTCTTCCCTCTCCTGTCTCTCTCTCCAGGGAGCACGCCCATTCCTTCCCCTTTTTCTTCCCCCTCCCACTCCCCCAGGCACATTACCATTAGCTCCCCACCCACAAGCTCCAAGGGCCCTTCCTTTACCTCCATAACTTGTTTCCTAAGCCCATTTCTTCTAGGAATCACTGCTTCTTCCTCTGTAATTTACCCAATACATGTTCTCTCACAGTTTGCGTCTTGCTCTGAATTCTTTCCTAGCCAGAACCCAAGTACCGAGGTTGCTGAACCCAGGTTTGTTCTCTCCCGCTCCCCCCCCCGCAGACCCAGCCCCCCGCAGACACCTGGTGCCGATCTGGCCACCTATAACAGTGCATGTCTCATTCTTCTTTCCTTTTTCCTCTTTCTCCTTGTTTTCCTCCCTTTCTCCTCTCCTTTACTCTCTTTGTCCTCTTTCCTTCCTTTTATGTGTGACATAAAGGAAACAGGAGGCTGATATCTTTGCCTTGGACCTACAGTCTCGCTGTAGACACACAATTTAGCACACAAACTTAATACACCATACAAAAGAGTCTGTCATTTAGTGCAAAAGATGGGGGCAGGGGCTATCAAAGGCTTATCGAAGTTCAAAGATAAGGAAGAGTGAAGACATTCTTCATATAGATGAGGAATGAATTCTCTCAAGCACAACTATAGAAGAGATCATGCTAATCACATCTCGAACGCCGCAGCTTGATGGAAGGCACTTAGTTATGCTTGAAATAAGTGCTTTGAAATTTCAGTTGTTCATCCATTAGAAACAGACATCTGCGATTTCCGGAGTAAAAACAAGTAGCACGTTATTACCCGTCAAGTCTTTTCTTCTGTTTCTTTGTTAGGCACTGGGAAAACCCAGCCAGTAAAGGACATGTCACCTTAACTGATTTTAATTAGTACTCCACAAAGAAGCCGGATAAAAGATCACTCTGAGAGCATGTACTCAGGTGAAATCTTGGGGCACTGTTGATTTGGGGGCGTTTCTAGGGTATCTACCGCAAATAAAGATGGATTACAACAGCTATGATAAAAACATAGTTATACCTTTCACTTTATTATATATATTCCTTCAGCACTCCTAAATCATTTGGGACATGGATGATTGTTATCCTATCTACGAACAAAGGAAGGACAAATGGCTGATTTTGTTCTTCATCATAATATTGGAGGAAAGTTATAAATAAGAGTTCTTTTTATGCATGCCTCTTCATCTGGAAAACTCTTATTGATTTTGCAAGATTCAGGGAAAGATTGATCTTTTTTCCTTTAAGCTTTTGCCCATTTATTCCAGAAAAAAATAAGTATTCTGATCTCTGCCTCAACAATTTCACAGATAGTACTGAGTTCCTAGTCGATGCCAGGTATGATGTTGGGTGCTGTGTATACAACAGTGAAAATAAATATAGTCATGATCCCTATCCAAAGGCATAGAGCTTATTCAGTTACAATCACTACTATATTGTTTAAACATTTTCTGTTTATAGAAATCTTTCCTACTCTGGTGTGGCAACATTTGAAGATGGATAGTATGTTGAGTCATGTCAATATACCCCTTATCCCATGTGGTGCTGTCACCCAGAACACATTTAGTGAATCATATTGAATTGATTCTGGGCAGTCTTACAGGCAGTCATTTTTGTGTTTCCCAGTAGAACACTCCTCTTGCTTTTCCTCTCTATTCTATCCTTTAAGCCATTCTATTTTAGGTTTTGACGTAGGAAGGCAAATGAGCAAAATCCATGCGCTCAGATGTCATCTTAGATGGATTGACAGTCATTGTCTAGAGTTGCGTGGGGGAATGATTCTAAGGTCTCAGTACAATGTAGTGGAGAGAGAAGGGGATAAAGGAATATGGGTAGACTATAGGTTTGGAGCTAGCACAGATGAGCATAAACACATTTAACCACATTCACTATTTTTTAAAAATATTTTATTGATTTTTTACAGAGAGGAAGGGAGAGAGATAGAGAGTTAGAAACATCAGTGAGAGAGAAACATCGATCAGCTGCCTCCTGCACACCTCCTATTGGGGATGTGCCCGCAACCAAGGTACATGCCCTTGACCAGAATCGAACCTGGAACCTTTTAGTCCATAGTCCGATGCTCTCTCCACTGAGCCAAACTGGGTAGGGCAACCACATTCACTATTGATAATTGGCAATATTCAAGTAAAAAGTCTGGGACTTTACCTGTATTATTTATCATTCATCATTGACACTCAATAACTGTGGTAGAAATTAGGCATGTGAAGTCATAATCTCCCTCCTGTGTGTCAGTATATCCTAGCCCAGTAACTTTTTTTTTCTATCCCAGTAACTTTAAAGTTCTCAAATTTTCCTCACCTCCCTCAAGAGATAAAGTGAATCTAATGCCTAGCCCCACTCATATTCTATTCAGGCAGATTAGTTAAGGCATTGGGATTGAAATTGCCCTTACTCAGCCTACAAGATTCAGAGTGCAAGTCAGGGCGTCTGAATTCAGCTTGAGTTTGGCCCTCTGCCTCCTGTATAACTTTGAACAAATCAATGCATTTATTGTTCTGCATCTTCGTTCTGTCATCTATAGATGAGGTGGTTGGACAAAATGATACTGAAGGTTCTTTTCAAATGTAATATTCTCTGTTTAATGAAACCAGCCGGGATTGTTCTACTGAAGACCTGCCTTTGGGGTTGTTATCACTTTGTGGTGGCTCTTCTGACATGACACTGGGCAGGATGAAGAAATCACAGATCTATTCATCAATAGGGAAGGATGACATCCTTGAGGCAGGTCTTGTGTCTAATGCATCTTCATATCTCTGTGCTCAGCAGGTATGTGCTAAATCAATGAAGCAAAACTTCTAGTGGGAGGAGGATTCTGGAGGAGTTCATGAGCACCAGTTTCTGGCAAGCATCATTTGTGTAACTAACATCAGCCTGGAGCCTGATGACAGCAACTGAACACATTGTCCTAAAGGTCACATAAAATTTGCTGCCCAGGACATGGGCTGGTTATGGGTTGCAGTTATTGCTGTTTTAACAAAAGACAGGAAAAGAGTCCTTGCTTCTAAGGAAAACCTTAATACATGTGCTTGATTGTCCTGGCATCTTTCATGTTCTTCCTGACCAGGTATTCACAGCACGAACACAATGAGAATGCTTGGAGGGAGGAGCAGGGGGAAAGGTAGCAGATTAAACAGCAGCTCTTCCTCTTCTCTTACTTTCTTCCCAATTCCATTCCTGTCCCATCTTCAGCACAGCTCAGGCAAGAATGAGTTCAGAATTTTAAGAACCTAGACAGAGATCTTCATTTTCAGCCTGACAGGTACAAGAAGTGAGACTGTACATATGATTAATTCCTAATCACCTCCTAGTGGGACGTTTGGTTCCATTTCTTTCTCCTTGCACACAGAATGGTGCTCGTAAGTGGAATTCTGATGCTTCCCCAATGTCTATGGCTGAGGCAGAGGGATTTTAGTTTTAAATTAGATTCCCAGCTCTATCCATCAGAAAGTCAGATATAATTGGTATGCTGGAAGGGCATGGAATTAGTATTTTTACAAAGATCCCCCAAGTAATTCTGATAACCACTTAGGCTTAGGATCCACTGAGGTATTAAACAAGGTCAATATTCCTTAGTATGGCATTCAAGGCCCTTGGTGATATTCCCTCCAACTCACTCTTCCCCTTTCCGGCTGATGTTGAGCCATTCCTTTCATGCCATTCCTACCCTCGCACCCACCAGGTCACTTGTGGCTCCCCCAATGACCTGTTCTGTGCATCTCCATGCTTTTGCCTATGCTGCACCCCATGCCTACAAAGCTTTTGTGCAGGTGTCTGTTTGGTGAATTTAACTCTCTTTATGGGCCCATTTAACCTGAGCCTTCCATCCATGCGTTTCCTGGTAACCATCCACCCGACTGCAGAATTAATTGATCTCTCTTTTTGTTCCCATAATATCCTGAATATTTTGTCACTATTATAGCTCCAGTGACATATTTTCTACTCTTAAAAAATTGGCACAAACAACTGAATAGTGGGATAAAGTGTTTTAAATAGAACAGAGTATTTAAAATTATTTTTATGGTTAATTTTTAAACCAAGATAAAAATAACACACATTAAGTCAAATGATATAGAAGTAAGCTTACAATAAAAAATAAAACCTCCCATTCCCTGTCCCTGGTCTAGTCCCAATTTCCTGATGCAATAGTTTAAGGAATCAATTTTTTGGACCAAATAATGCAAAATTTAGCAGAATGGGGAGAGGGGGCAATGGGGACAGGACAGAAAGCTCTTTTTCCTATTTCTGTTCCCCAGACACCCATTTCCCTTCCCCTTTCCAGAGATAAATTCTGTTGCTAGTTTCTTGTGTATGCCTCCGGGGATAGTCTCTGAGTTTTCAAATGCATATTCAAACACACACAAACACACATAGATGGATTCATACTGTCTTACTGTATATACATTATATATTGCTTTTATTACTTAACAATATATCTTGAAGATTTATTCCATATTTGTACAGAGAGTACCTTCTCATTTGTTTGTTGGCTGTATATTATTTCATTGCTATTAGCTGCACCATAATTTATTTAACAAATTCTCTATGGAAGGAAATTTAGGTTGCTGCCTAACTTTTGCTACTACAAATAATTCTGCAGTATATGTATGTCATTTTTTCAAGTGCAAGAATACCTGCAGGATACTTTTCAGAGTGGACTTGCTGAGTGTACATTTTTATATTAAATAAATATTTCCAAGCAGTTCTTCACAAAGCATGTATGAACTTACACTCCCACCACACATGTGCTTGTCAGACAATTGTGTTATTAAGTTGTTGTTTTTTAAAACTTTTTTGTAGACTAGTCTCTCTACATGTGGGGAGGGACCATAGCATTTATCCAGGAAAGCAGGGCTCGCCCTGGTTCTATGACACTAGGTTGTATGTACAGTGGATGCTTTTAGCTTACACTGAAACCAGGCAAACAGGAAACTACCTACAGAGTGGCTCCCAACTCAAGAGCCCCCTCCAAACTGCTTCCTGTCACCTGCTCCTTTTTTGGTGACAAAGGCATTCAGGATGCTCCCTTCATCCGTTCCTGCACCCCCTATTCCCATTGTTATAAAAAAAAGAAGTTATTTTCATCACAGGATATGCCAACTACTTTTGTAATTGTGTTCAACTGTCTCTGCCTGAAATTCAAAACCACAGGCATTCTTTCCAGACATTTTTCTGAATCCTGAACTCCAGTTTAATAGGCGATGCGTTTGGGAAGACAATTGTGATGACAATAAGTCTTGCCACGTCCCTTCTTGATTTTATTTTAGGAACACCCCAGTTCTGTTTGAAAACAGCCTGCGTCGTGTGCTCTTACCCCAGGGTTGTGGGCTTCTCTCTGTTTTCTATCATTTTACAGTAGGGGTGTTGGTTGTCCCCCCGAAATCTTACACTTAGATTTTCATGGGGCAAGACATTCAACAGACCTCACTGACTTCTCTTTGAGATTCTACTTATGCCATGTTAGAGCTGTTCATGTACCGGTGAAAAATGCGAGGGGTTATCTAGTGAGGTGTTTTGTTTTTTTTTTTTTTTCTCCACCAAGAAGCAGGAATTACAAAAGGGAAGAGAAACAAGTGTTGGAAGAGTATATTCTTTGCTCCAATACATTAAAATGACATATGGGCCTCAAGATTTGTCTCCAGATTTATATTTGTAGCTTCTCATCCTTGGCCTTGGGCTCTGCAGAAAGACTTATGATGCCCAAGAAGAGCAATTTCCTCTGATTCATTTAGGGTTATGGTGAAATTTATTGGGGAAGTTTATGTTTTACTTACCAGAGAGCAATTTGATTTCCTTGGTCTGGCACCACTCTCAAGGGAACATGAAATCTCCCAGGAGCCAAAATGGAAACCAGTAGCCTGTGAAATTCATGGAAAATTAAAAAACAACAACACCCTCAACCCTTTTAACACAGTAATTATTTCTCCTTGTTCCTTTTCAAACCTTGCTCACATTCTGACCTACTTTAAGAAAGCAGATACAAGCTAACCCACCTTTTACGGTGATCTTTATTTGCTTTATATTCTACACAAACATTTTCTATGATGAATTGTTATTTCATACTTTAATTTTTTAGTGGCTGCATACAAATCCACTGAGTTACAGTACCATATTTTAAAAAATCACCTCTCTATGACCAGATTTAAGGTTTTATTTACCCTCAAAATTAATGCCATGACAAATAACTCCACACACTTACTTTTTTCTTTTTTTGGTTAAAATGTTTCTTTAAGATAAATTGTTTAGAGTAGGATTTCTTAACCAAAGAACATGGGTATTTTCTACAAATCTTGATCTGCCTTGTCAAATTGCTTAAAGAAGAATTTTCCCACTATTTAGGCTTTCCAAGAATGGAATGGGCCCTTTGTTTCCATATTCTTAGTAGTCAACATTACTAAGAGTGTCCAAGCATAGGCCCGTTGATCAGCTTTATTGCCACCACCTTAGCCCAGGTTAATCTCTTGCCTGGATTATACCAATACAGTAGCTTCCTAGCTGGTACCTCATTGCTTTTACTCTCGCATTTCCTAAAACCCTTTCTTTATACATCTGTCAAAGCACTGTAGAATAATCTCTGGGAAGGTCAGAAAATAATGATTAGAGACCAAGTAGAGAGAAAGTATCCTAATGGCCCTCCCGGGCTGTCTCCCTTGAGACCCTATTGCTACCACTGGTAGCCACAGAAACCACAGCTTTTATGGTTTCGATGCTGGACCTGAGGCATCATCTCCAGGATGTCCTCCACTGACGGCTTGGAACACTGCATGTCACTTGTGGAGAATTTGGTGTGATGCTTTCTTCCCTCCCTCCCCTTCAAACCACATTGTCATCCAGATGCACGTGTCTGGTGTAGTCTAGGTTAGTTTGAGCTTTGCTATTGGGGAGGCAGGAAATGTAAGTGTATGGCCTCTTCTTCTATGTAGAGCAGTGGTTCTCAACCTTCCTAATGCTGCGACCCTTTAATACAGTTCCTCATGTTGTGGTGACCCCCAACCATTAAATTATTTTCGTTGCTACTTCATAACGGCAATTTTGCTACTGTTAATGAATCATAATGTAAATATCTGTGTTTTCCGATGGTCTTAGGCTCTACAGCAGTAGTTCTCAACCTGTGGGTCATGAACTACAGGTTGAGAACCGCTAGCAGGGTCGCCTAAGACCGTCGGAAAACATAGATATTTACATTACGATTCATAACAGTAGCAAAATTACAGTTATGAAGTAGCAACGAAAATAATTTTGTGGTTGGGGGTCACCACAACATGAGGAACTGTATTAAAGGGTCGCGGCATTAGGAAGGTTGAGAACCACTAACGTAGAGGAATTAAAAATGTGGTAATTCTACCGTAGCCGGTTTGGCTCAGTGGATAGAGCGTTGGCCTGCAGACTGAAGGGTTGCAGGTTTGATTCTGGTCAAGGCCATGTACCTCAGTTGCAGGCTCAATCGATGTGTTTCTCCCACATCGATTTTTCTCACTCTGTCTGTCTCTCCCCATTCCTTCCACTCTCTCTAAAAATCAATGGAAAAATGTCCTCAGGTGAGGATTAACAAACAAACAAACAAAAAAGGTAAGAATTCCTTCACACACAGAGCCAAAGAGCCTGAAAAATGTTAATTATTGGGTCAAGCTTTTCATCATGGAATACAGATTGTTGCAATGGCAGAAGGTTTGGTTAAGGTGGGAAGAAATGGAAGAAGATGTTAATGTGGGAAAAATGCCAACTAAGCTGCACTGAGTTAGACTTTAGGAGCCACAATGTCTACTCTTATCTGCTCTCATGTGGCCCATAAAGTTCCCTGAGACCACTCTGGCTTCTGTGTTTTAATATTTGAAAGCAGAGACCCTGGCTACTAATGGGGAAGTGATGAAGATGCTCATAGCAACACATTGACCCTCTCAAATGATTAGGAATGGAGCAGATATTGTAGAAGTTATAGAGATGTGGTAGTGAACATGTTGAGAGATACTTTGTAAGAGAAGTAAAAGGCAAGGATCTGATGGGTGAAAAATCAGTTCATGTATGCTCTCGCAAGAATGACATCAATTTCAGTGTTTGAAATTGTTCAACTGAAATGAAATTAGTTGAAATTAATTGGAATATTTTGATGAAATGTCTTAGTGTTGAATTTGACTCGCCTGGTTTTGAATGGATGGAGTTTAGAATGAAATCGAATCTCAAAGGGATGTGTTAATAGGTGCAGAACCACTTGAGGCTGATGGAAATAGATTGTCAAAAATCACTTCAGAAACACATTGGCAGCTTTCCTGCCACTTATGTTGATAGCCTCGTAAACAACACACATTGTCCAACACTTAATAAAATGGGAAAATGCCTAAGTTCCATGTTAACGACGGTCAACTTGCTGATTCACAGCACAATGCTCCTCAGTGTCAGGACTCTTGTTTTCTCCAGGAGAACAGAAGTGACAAAGGTACATTTGTAATCTACAGATATGGGTCCAGGAAGAGGCCAAATTAGTCTTTGTATGTTGCTCATGATTCGGAAGAAGAAGGAAAACTTAATCACATTAGCAGTCATAGGGGCATCAATCAAATCTTGTGTTGAGCATGGCTTAAAATCCAGTGATTTCAGCCACAAATATTTATTGAGTCTTTACTAGAGGCAGGTACTGTGCTAATGACTGGGCACATAATGGTGAACAAAACCTGGCAAGTCCCTTAGCCCCAACCCAGTGACCAAAGAAATTCATCTTGTACTTTCCCTGCTGCAGCCTCTTGAATCAACCATTTCTCTAAGCCTTGGAAAATGACATTTGGAAATCAAGAGCTTCTCATTGGTTATTAGGATGCCATTGCTTAGAATCCTCTCAGTGGGCAGAGTTATACCTACTTCTATACCAATTTGCATATATGTAATTAAAAACCACGAGTTTATACTGATACATCCAATTCCAGTGGAACGCCACAGGATTCATGAGAGTTTTCCTTCTTTCCTTGTTTATAACTCCTTTCTCCAGCAGTAACCAACCTGGCTCTCTTAGTCCATGATATATTAACTTATTTGCTCAATTCCAAAGCACACATAAGTAGTTTCAAAATTGCAAAATATGCCATTGTGAAAAATGAACCTAGTAACTAGAGCACAATATTTGTATATAGTTCCTTTTGTGTTTAGTCTTAGAATACAAAGTCAATACTTATTTTTAAAATAATATTTAAGTCAATTCATATTCCTATTGAAAATCTACTAACTAGAGTATAATATTTCTGTACAATTCTTTTTTTTTAGCCTTAAAATACATAGCTGGTGGTTGCCAGAGGAGAAGGGGATTGGAGAACTGGATGAAAGAGGTGAAGGGACTAAGAAGTACAAATTGGTAGTTACAAAACCATCACAGGGATACAAAGAACAGCATAGGGATTATATGAAAAATATTGTAGTAACTATGTATGGTGCCAGGTGGGTACTGGAAATATCAGGGGGAACACTTTGTAAAGTATATGATTTCTCTAACTACTATGCTGTATACCTGAAACCAATACAAAATAACATTGAAAGAAAAATAAGCACATATAGGGTGGGCCAAGATACACACGCACACACACACACACACAAGGTGGGGCAAGATATCCTATCTAATAATAGACAAATATGCAAATTGACCATACCTCTGACACACCCACAAGCCACGCCCACCATCCAATCAGAGAGAGTATGCAAATTAACCCAAACCAAGATGGCTACAGCCACAGAGAGCAAGGTTTCCTAGGTAACAGAGGAGGCCAAGCTTTCCGGCTGCCATTTCCAGGCCTAAGCCTCCACTCAAGCTACAAAGTTTCAATTATAGAAGGTAAACAAATTCAAACAAATGGCGGCAGAATGGAGCTTGAGAGAGCAGGTCAGGGTTGCCGCCGGCAACAGGGGAAGCAAAGCTTTCCGCACACCCTGGCTGGGCCCACCTGCTTAAGGCAACATAGTTTCAATTATAAACCCAACACAAATGGCTTCGGGCCTCGGAGGGAGCCCTAGGCTTGGCTCTGCTCCAGGCTACAAAGTTTCAATTGTAGAAGGAAAATAAATTCCAGATACCAGGGCCTCCACTTGGGTTGCCAGGGGGTGTGGCCCACCTGCAAACCACCACAGGCCCCTCGCTCAGGCCGCCCCACACCCCAAGGGAAATACCACCTGATCTGGGACGCCCTTCAGGGCAAACCAGCTGGCCCCCACCCCTGTACCAGGCCTCTATCCTATCTAATAAAAGAATACTATGCAGATTGATCATCACTGCAACACACAATATAGCTGCCCCCATGTGGTCAAAGATCCTGCCCCCATGTGGACACAAGATGGCCAGCAGGAGAGGGCAGTTGGGAGGCACCCGGCCTGCAAGGGAGGGCAGTTGAGAGGGACCAGGCCTGCAAGAAAGGGCAGTTGGAGGTGATCAACCCTGCAGGAGAGGGCAGTTAGGGGTGACCAGGCCGGCAGAGGAGGGAAGTTGGGGGCAAACAGACTGGCAGGGGAGCAGTTAAGCATCAACCAGGCTGGCAGCAGAGTGGTTAGGGGTGATCAGGCTGGCAGGCAGAAGCAGTTAGGGGCAATCAGGAAGGCAGGCAGGCAAGCAGTTGGGAGCCAGCAGTCCTGGATTGTGAGAGGGATGTCCGACTGCCCGTTTAGGGCAGTCGGACATCCCTCGAGGGGTCTCATATTGGAGAGGGTACAGGCTGGGCTGAGGGAGAACCCCCCTCCATGCACGAATTTCGTGCACCGGGCCTCTAGTATATGTATATCTTATATTTGTGTGTGTGTGTGTGTGTGTGTGTGTGTGTGTGTGTGTGTATATATATAATGTTTGTGTGTTTGTATATATATATTTATATATATATTATGTGTGTATTTGTATATATATACATATAAGTCCACTATGTATAGTAGACATATATAATTTAAAATATTTTGAAATAATATGCACACAAAAGCAGTCCATTAAGAAATGCTATCTCTCTATCTGTCTTCCCTAGGTTGGAGAACAATAAAGTGCATGTTTGCCACTGACTTGCTTGCTAATCCTAAAACAAGCCAGGCTATTCCATGAAGAAGTAAACATTGAAGGTGAGTATGAATATTCAGAAAGTTGGATGCAGAAAATTAGCAAATGTCATGGTGTAAAAATATTTGATAATCTGTGGTGGAAAAGCTTCTGTTGTTCACGAAGCAGCTGAGAATTACATGTATAAATTTGCTAAGATTACATCTGATGAAATCCTTAATCCTTAACAAATTTGCAAATGCCAATAAAACAGCTCTATATTGGTGCTGTATCTAGAAAAACCTTAGTTATGGCTGATAAGAGAACTCTAGGGGGTTTTGACACTGAGTCCAGGGTGACTGTTTTTATTTGCATTTTATTTTTTAAATCATTTTTAATTTTTCAATTAGTTGACATACAATATTATATTAGTTTCAGGTGCACACTCAAGTGATTAGATATCATATAACTTACTAAGTGATGAGATGGCTGTTTTTAGATGGGTCAGTTCTACAGGAAAGATTAAATAGGCAGTGATTGGAAGAGCCAACAACCAGGAAGTGTAACTGATGTACCGTATGTAATGGACCTGTCATTACTGTGCAACAGAAAGTGTAGATGAGCAGATAGATACCTCCTGACTTATTTAATACATACTTTGCACCCATGGCTGGAATTCATGGCTGGCAACCCGGACTAGACAAAATTGTAGAGTTTTACTGTTCATGTACAGTGCTCCATACATCCCTGTCCTGAACTTCTGGGGGAAAAGAATGTTTTTGGCATTTAAGTTTCCCTTCAATATCGCATCTGTAATCCAGCCTTGTTGGTTAAGAAATTTTACACTCCATGGAGGGCAAGCATAAATCCCATCCCCTTTTTGTTTTGTCCTTTGATTGCATGCTTGTTGAGGATCACAGATGCCTAGGAATCCCCAATATACTAAAAGAGTTGAGTCTTAGGGATGTTATTTCTGTAGTAGTTAATACTTAGAACAATGTTGATACAAAATGCAAATGCTATCAATCTTGACAATGTAAACACAAACTACAGAATTTATGAGTGAACTTTGGGTAGGGGAGAAAAAGTGAAAGGAAGGCCAAGGTTGCTAATGTATTTATCTTAAAGTTGCTTAAGAGCTAGTATCAATATTTGATGAATAAAAAATAAAGGATCAAATACAGTATTTAAATGTAAAAGTCAGTCAACAATTAAAGAAAATAATAGTGACATAAATGTATTTGGGGGAAGGGGAATTGGGGTGATGTGAATTGATACTTAACTATCTGTAGATGGTTAACTTAGAATTAAATGTGCAATATTGAAAGAATCAAAGGCACTGAAGAGCAATAATAAAATGCAGGAGTCCCCACCCATGCTTGCCTCCCTCCCAGGCTCCTCCCTAGAAAAATCTGCTCTCATCCCTGAGCAACTATAAGCATATTTGGTTCTTTTGATGGTAATCTAGAATTCTAATTAAAATGAGTTAAAAAAATTAAAAATTAAAAAATTGGAACAAATGAGAGATACTAAACCATTTTACATATGAAGCATATTATTTTACAATGTACTTTTACACCCTTTATTTCATTGGTCCTCATGGAGATTATGTGAGTTTGGCAGCCTTCACATTATCAGGTTATTTCAAAGGTAGGGAAACCAAATATAAAGAAGGCCACTAATCTGCCCAATGTCATATGGAGATGGAAGTGTAGATGCCATAGTCAGAACCTAAATCACAAGTCTTTTAGTCTTGTCCTTATTTCTGTATATCAATGGATCCCAAACAGTGGCCCAGAAAGACATTTTTATTGGCCCAGAGCTTCTCTTTAGATACATTCCTGACAATCATCCTTTGACCTTGAGATCCCTGAGTTGAGCTCTCAGGACAAGTAGCTAAGGAAAGAACTTTAGTCTCCTTCTTAAAGCTCTTGTGGCCTGTCTCTATTTTAACTTCCAGGGTCTTGAAAATATATAAGATGGTGAGATAAAGTTTGACCTTCACTTTTCCAAGTATCACTCTGTCATTTGGGAGACAGTTTTTTAAAGTTGACTTTTGTAAAATATGAATGTCCCTGTGACATTCAGATGTACATTTCTAGGCTCTTGTATCCTCTGGTATTTGTACTGTGATGATTGTTCTCAAAAGGACATGTCAGTTTCTGTAGATTTGTTGAGATGGTATTTCGGCTTTCTTTCATGTTTTTGGAATTGAACTCTGATTGACAATTTTTTTCTTTGAAGTTAAGCACACATTCAGAATGCACTGTTTCCTGTCCACTTAAATCCACACCAAATCCTTTTTACATTCCTTATTGTCCATTTCAATGAAATCACATTGGTTTTCTCCAATGAAGTCTTAGGTTAGAATTCTGATGGAGAAGTTTTGCCTGTACTTTTTCTCAAGAACTCTCTCTCTTCATTGATAGTGGGCTGTTTACATATTAAAACAATATATTATCCCCAAATAGCTGATGCATAGACTTTATTTCTTTTTTGATGTGTTATAGGTATAGATATTTAATGAAATTTTCATGTATTTGTAGCATTTTCGGAATGATAATTTATATAAAGTAGCAAACTAAGGAAGGAAAAAGGCTATGTGGTTAAATGGGTGTGGTTTACATATCACTCTATTGGTTATTATCTTGGTAATGTCAAGCAAACTATTTACATAATCCAGATCTCAGGTCCTGAAAATGTAAAATAGAAATAATGTTTTCTATTTTAGAGTTTTGTTGTGAGGCTTGAAAAAGAGAAAAGAATGACTTAGTATAGAGTCTAGCATACAAGTTGCACTCAGTAAATGGTAGCAACTATTTTTATAAGACTTTTTCACTTCAAGACCCCCAGTGGATGTCTGAAACTGTGGGTGGTAGTGAACTCTATATATATTATGTTTTTTTTCTCTATACATACATACATATAATAAAGTTTAATTTATAAATTAGGCACACTAAAATAATAATAAAGTAGAATCATCATACCTAATAAAATGGTAATATGCAAATTACCATCACTCCGCTACGCCGGCTGGAGGCACGGGGGGCAGGACTCAGGGTGGCAGATTAGCTGGCGGTAGGAGCGGGGTTGGGGGTGGGGGGACTCCCGAGTCCCCGACCTCTGCTCCTCCCGCCGGCTTAAACGGCCGGCGCTGCTTAGGCCGGCGCTGCGGAAGACTCTGGTGGCGGAACTCGGGGTGGCCGATTGCATGGCTGCTGGCACCAGTTTTCCGCCAGCAGCAGTTTTCCTCTGGCCACCCGCCCAATTGGAGCACCTCCCGATGGGAGTTCCTCTCAGGGTGGCCGATGGTGCTGGCAGGAGGCGCTCTGATCAGCGGGTGGCCAGAGGAAAACTGCTGCTGGCGGATAACTGGTGCCGGCAGCCAGGTGAAGGAAAAGTCTATTGCACAAAACTTTGTGCAACAGGCTCCTAGTAATTATATAATATACTGTAATAAAAGTTATGTAAATGTGGACTCTCTCTCTCAAGATATGTTACTATGCTGTACTCAATTTTCACTGAAAGGAAGTACTTTATGGCTTCTCTTTGTCATATCCAAATTGCCAGTATCAGAAGTCTTGTGCTTTGGGGCCATTATTAAGTAAAATAAGGGTGACTTGAACACAAGCACTGTGATACTGTGACAGTTAATTTGATAACTGAGACAACTACTGGGTGTCTAACGGGTAGGAAATGTATACAGCATGGATGAATCACGTTCCAGGCGGGATGGAGTGGGATGTTGCGAGATTTCATCACACTACTCAGAACAGAGTGCAATTTGAAACTTATGAATTGTTCATTTCTGGGATTTTCCATTTTATATTTCAGACCACAGTTGACCACAGGTAACAAAAACCATGGAAAGTGAAACTAGGAATAATGAGTGGGACTACTGTATCTAGCAATATTCATGGTAGAAAAGAGATAATAAAAAATATAATGATGAGGAAATTAATGAATAAGTTATTTAATGTTCAATCTCAAATGAGAATATACTCAACTATAATAGTCTTTTGTTTTACTGGTAGACTGGATCTCAGATCTGTACCCTACTCTGAGGTACTACATACAAGTTTTATAGAGGTAGGGATCCTATGGGGTTGAGAGTTAATGCCATGTCACCCTAGCTGAGATTTTACTAGTTAAAGTGGAATGCAGAGTGGGCAATTGTAGGAGTTTTCAACCTTTATTCTTCCTCAGGTCCATATAACTGAGTCTATTGAGGTTGGTAGGGTATTAGGGGGATCAGTAACAATTATCTTGCTGCTGTGATCCAACTTAGGAGTCATCCTTTACCTAAGTCATGCTCTGTTTGCACTACTTGCTAAATTTAGGGTCTTGGCTTTCACTCCATTACACTGTTCGGATTGAATCCCTTTCCTCACACCTTCTATGCATGGCAGGAGTTTTGATGTCTTGCCTACATAAATTTTGTCAGGCCCTCTCCTCAGAAACCTTATTTCTCTACTGCTGGCTTCAGACATGTTCTGAAATAGACATACTATCTAGGGGTAATAATCATCTACCTGACCTGGAATATTCCCTGTGGAATATTATCGCGATCATACTTATTGGACAGGTCTTTGAAGTTTATGATTCTAAGTCAACCTCAGCTGTTACCAAGACTGAGAATTCACGATTTGTAAGGATCAGTCATTTTGCAATAGACATCACACATCCCTAATTTTTCTGCTCAATCCATGATGGGAACTTAAGGGGCTCTTGGAGTCAGCATCCAGATGGAGCCCCGACTCTGGAGAGTTTCCATCCCTGAAGAGCATAATCTGAGTTCTGAATGACCTCTTTTTTTGCTTCATTGAGGATGCACCTTAGCCAGAGACTCCAACAATGCACTTGGGAGAGCCAGCAAAAGAGCATTAAGTTATCTAATAATGCAGCTCCCACGTTCATTTGCAAAATCTCTTCCTTGTAGTGTCCAGAGATTCCTCAGGATCATGGGAGGGAGACAGTTTCCCCACCTGGAAATTCTGCCCCAACTTTCTCTTTTAGGGACATCTTGTCAGTTTCCTTCTCTTCCTCTCATTGTATATCACCAGATTCTGACACTCCTGACTCCCCAGTCTTGCATTAAACTCTTCCCTGATCACGTTCATGACATGGCCAATTCAGGTTCCTCTAGAATGGCTGATTGTGAAAGCCTCTGAAATACTCTATGGCTTGCAATGTCCTCCCCTCTCATCCACCCTGAATGACCACCAGTCTCACAATGGCACCACTGATCAGAAATGTTGTGTATTGCAGTAGAAAGGGGTATGATTTGGAATTTGACAGGCCTCCATTAAACACTCAGCTCTGCCAGCTCCTACCTAGTGCTCTGCTATTTCATCCCTCTCAACCTTAGTTCCCCCACTTATATATAAGCATAATATAATGTCTACCTTGACAGGTTGTTGTGAGGATTAAGTGGGGCTCATACCTTTGAACCTATGAAGTCTTTAGCTACAGTAAGCACTCAAAAAATGTGTTTTTTCTATTATCATTCATGCCGGACTGATGGCTGTGTTTCTAAAAAAAAAAAAAAAAGCCCCTGAGTCAAGGGTTAGAGTGAAAGTAGTTCATTTGGGAATTAATCCCAGAAAACATTGTTAGGGATGCAGAATGAGATAAGGAAGAGAGTTAAATGCAATAAAGGGTATGTGAATGTGCAGGTTGTGATAAATTCTGTAGAACCCATTTCAGACCTGTCCCATTGAGGGTCAAGGAAGCTGGAGTATTTGTCCATCCACTTGAACTTTTCATTTGTTAAGCATGGCTCCTGGGAGTTGACTCCTCTGCACTAGCCTGTGCCCTGAGTGGCCACAAATGCCCCCTGCTGGAGAATACCCTCAGGAGATATGGTGTAGGGGACCTGTCTGTGGTCACCCGCTGGGGAAGATCTAGGGGTTTGTTCAGGGCATTGACAATCTGCTTTACGGTGCCTGACATTCAGTAGGTCTTTGTTGAACTGAATAGAAACAGGACATCAATACTAGGTTAGAGTGAGGTCCCTAAATAAAGAAGAAAAATGCTGGCTCCTTAGCCCCTTAACTTGCAGAGTGGTTGGTAGGCTGGCAGGGTCAGACATACACACACAGGAGCTCCATGAGAATAACATGATGTTTGCAGGCACGGGGAGACCCTCTCTCAGCCTGCACTTGGGGTGGAACCCTCTGAAATGCTCTCTGGTCTGTGATATCCTTCCCTGTAATCCAGACTTGACCTCATTAGAATGTGTACCTACTAGAAACCCCCTTTCCTCTTTCCACCTCTGGTTAATCAATTCTTATCTCATTCATGCATTACAATGCTCAAGAGCTCCAAAGCTAGCCATGGGCCCAAGACAGTTCATGTTTATCATGCTTCTCGGCACCCTCCCTCCTGATCCGTCAAAACAGAGACCATCCCTGCCCCGCATCAAGTGCACAACTGTCTCTGCCTGCACCTGGCTTATTGATATGTCATTTCATTCCTCTCACCTCCCCTTTCATCCTGCAATATCCACTATAATCTCTGTCATCTCTTTGCTACGGATGTCCTATTTTTTTTCCCTTTTCTGTTCTAGGAAGATTCCTTCTCATATCTGCCTAATTTCCCTTGATCCTTTTACTTTCCAACTTGTTTGCCTTCTATACCAAAGCAAAGGTTCTGGTTTGTTCCTCCTTAACACATTCAATTGATTAATTGCAATAATTCCACTCCCCCCGCCATGCTGACTTTCGCATAAACAGCCAGACATTCCCTTATTGCAGCAAGCGTACATTGAGAGTGCACTGTATGCCTAGTTCTGGTGGTGTGGGACCTACAGGAAGTATAAGATATAAGCAAGACCCCACAGAATTAAGAGTCTGGCTGATAAACTACCCAGTTACGAAGCAGGTAAAAAAACTGAACAATGATATAAATCATACGTGTGTCACAGACTATGCTGTAAGTTCTAGGGTAGCTTGGAAGCAGAGAACCACTTGGATTAAAGGAGGAAGGGAGGCTTTGTGAAAAAAACTATTCACTTGTATTGAGGATCCCCAAGAGCACACTCACGTTTGATGATTCCCTAAAAGGACTCATAAAACTAAACAAACTCTTATACTTATGTACTACCGCTACAGTGAAAGGTTACAGATTCAAATGAGCACAGGAAATAGGCACACAGCGTGAAGTCCAGGAGAGATCAGGTGTAAGATTCTAGTTGTCCTCTCTCAGTGGAGTCATATAGAAATCACTTAAGTCTCCTAGCAATGTGTGCAACATGGATGGAATATTGTCACCAAAAGTGTCCAGGGCCCAAAATAGGTTATGATATCCTGACTCTCTTGGTCAGAATCTCATGTTATGATGCCTCTGCATATCTCTGTCAAAGAGCTTTCCCTGCCTCTGTAATACTCCGTTAAAAGTTCTATATCACCAACTAGACTGTGAACACTCCATGGAAGAGACTGGGTCCTATTGGTTTGAATGTCCACTGTGGTCAGAATTTGGTAGGTGGTCCATAATGCTTGCTGAACATGCTACTAATGAATGAATGAACAGGAAGGCTTTTCAACAAGAATGCCTGGAGTCAAACTTATGATTACATTTTTTGGTGCAAAGTCCATCTCTTGAGGAGGCCACAGAATTGGCTTTCTCTCAACGAGGCTATTTCTGTGACCTCTCATTGGGCAGTCACCTTTTTGACCAGGTTCTAACAGCATTGCTCAGTAATTCAGTCCACAAAGTCAAAGTCAGACTAGAGTTGTGACCCTCCCTTAGTCATCCAGCCTTTTGTTCAAGTTCAGTTCTTAGTGGCTTTTGATATTTTCTAATGTATAATAAACATAAAAAAATAAATCTCCTTTTTGAGCATGAAGATCTTGTTGCTGCCACAGAAGCTACTTAAAAGGATGCATTTCATGCTCTAAAGAGAATTCCAAAAGAGGGAAACCCAAATGTCCTCATTATGACAACTCTGTGGGAGTAAGTTTGTAGTTTCCCAAAGGGACCACTTTAAGTTGACCAAGTTCTAATGTGTTGATTTAAAAATGGCTTGATTTTCTGACAGTATTTCTATTTACAGAAATCTTGGAGAAGTTTCAACAGGCCCCTCCATTTTAATAGATAAAACCTAAGTTGTATTTAGGACCAGAGGCCAAATTTTCCCCCCAACTACACTGCAGTTATTTATTGTAACTTTTCCTTCTTGAAATGGAAGTGCTAAAGTCTAAATGGTATGAAAGAGTCTATTTGGTATTTTGCTGTAGTTCAGCACATATCGAAGCGCCTCGATATAGAATTAGAGATCTTCATAATCATAAACTCCCCCAAAGTGAGCACTGCACTGGCTCACATTAAAGATTCTTTTCACTAATCACTATTTTTTAAAAAATCTCATGCCAGTCTGGATTCAATGCATCTATGGAGAATTCTAAGAATGATGCTTTTTCACTAATAACACCTTTTTTTACTTTCCCCTAGTGCTCCAGGAATGCAAGCCACAGAAAGATCTTTCTTGTAATGCTGCTTGTCGTTTTTGCCACGGAGGACACAAACAACACAAAGAGCAACACGCAATAAAGGCCCCACAAAGGTGAACAGTAAGAAGTTTCCCCCATTCTTCACTGACCCTCAGCACATCAGTTGTAAAGACCCGTCCATTGGAGATGATGAAAGATAAATACACATTGTAAAAACTGTTCCTTGTGAGAAATCTAGCTTTAAAGAAAACAACATTGATTTATTTGATTTCCAATCCAATAAGCTGCATTTTAATCATCTTTCACAGCAGATACTTCAAAGGAGAAGAAAGACATATAAAGGAGAAAGTCTTAAAGATAACTTGGGATGTCTCAAAATCTCATTGTGCATACGAACTCCTGGGCTGTGTATGTATTAATTTGGATTTTCTTATTTATATAATGAGTTGACAAGCTGATAGGTCCTAGGGGCCACCCGAATCTAGGTCTGTTAATTATCTAGCATAATTATGGCAAGAAACATCTGTGCTTCCCCTCTGACCCGCACCAACAGAAAGATGCATTTACACAGTAGGTAGGAGATGTTATTGCTACTTTTAAAAATGCATAACATTTAGACACTTCCTGTTTAAGTTAATTAAGAATGATATTTAAAGGGTTTAGGCTTTTAAAGTTTTTTAAATGTTCAATTCAATGACTCAACAGTTACATGCGAACTGTGTGCTCTATATGGTTCTAAACACAGAGGATAAAATTTGAACATTGCATGGGTCTCTGATTTTGTACAGATCCCAGTACAGTGGGTGAAGGTAAGTATATTATAATGTACTAAATGCGATACATAAGGTATAGAATATTCTGTATGGATATGGGGGAAAGATAAATGTCTGCTTTATTCTGCAAATTATATCCTCCTTCTCTCCTGTATTGTCTACCTCTCCATCTATAGCAGTTTCTCCATCTTATAATAGAAACACAAAACAAAGAAGCACTATCACCTAGAAGTCAGCAGGCATCATGCAACCATGGGCTACAAGCATGAGAATGAAATCCAAGTACACTTAGCAGGGAGGAGCAATCAGACAATAGGAGTCTAGGGTCTTGATGACATCTGGGAACAGCTGCACCAGCCCTAGATTACGTTTTCTGGACTCTTACTTATATGAGGAAAATTAATCCCTATTTGAATAAGCCAGTGTTAGTATAGGTTCTTTTGTTTAGTCAATTCTTAACTAATACTGCTACTAAGTGGTGGAGTTGGGATTCAAATCTATGTCTCCTTGACTCCAAATGCCACATTATCTTCATTTTTTCATACTCCCTTTTCATATCTTCTAGTTTGTGATTCAAGTTTATTCAACATGGACAGAGAAAAAGACCACATCACACAGAAAAGAGGCAGTATAAATTCTAGAGGTAGGTGATGAGCTGTGCCTTGTCTGCTCCAGTTTTTCCATGGACAGATGGAGTGAATGGTGGTGGAATGATTAGAGAAGGCTTCATGGATGAGGTAGGCTACAAGCTAATTCTCACCTAATTAGTAGAATTTGGATGCTCAGGGGCCACTTAGGGGAAAAAAGGAGACTTTAGGATCATTGGTGAAGGGAAATCATGCAAACATTTGCTCTCTCATCCTTCCCCCTTTATCTTTACAGTGTGTTCATTTGTAAATGTGAATTTGAAAATCATTCCTTGTTCTTTGGCAAAGAGTTGATAAGCCATTCATTATAATTGGTAACAGTCATCAAGTAGGAACAAGTGGAAGAGGGAAGTCATGTGTCATTGGCAACAAAAGTCCTGCTTAAAAAAAAAAAAAAAAAAAAAAGTCCTGCTAATGTAAGATAGATAGTGGCGTCAACTTGAGCTGGGTAAGTCACCAGTAGGTTACTTTTGATTTCTCAAATGCACTCGGTAACTCCTCCTTATCCTCATAACAAGATGCCATACTGTTGTCAGGAAGACCCATAGCAGAGCTGATTATCTGACGTGGGTTTTGCCTAGCATCAAAACCCTTGTGTTTTAGAGGGCATTATTTCCTAGTAGAGAGATGACTCATGAGCATGCGAAAAACTCCAGAAAACAAAATAGCATGACTTTAAGAGGATCATACTAGCTGTACTGGTTAATAATGCAGATTTTTTTCAATAGATGGAGTTACACATATGTTGATATATATATATGATTTGATATGGGTGCTATTTTGGTGTATTGACAACAAGCTTCAAAACTTCATGTGTCAAATTTTCTGAAGGTGTTAACATCATACATATTTTTACACTTAAAATGTCAAATTTCGTGCCAAAAAAAGAGCATTTGCGGGAAGTTTTAATTCATTATTTTGAAGAAAAGTGCTCTGAAAGTTATCATATACTTCGGGAAGCTTATGGTGAATATGCTCCATCTCAAGATACTTGTGAACGCTGGTTTAAACACTTTAAAAGTGATGATTTCGATGTGAAAGACAGAGGATATCCAGATCAACCGAAAAAGTTTGAAGACCAAAAATTACAAGCATTATTGGATGAAGATGCATGTCAAACCCAAAAACAACTTGCAGAAAGATTAAACGTTGCTCAGCAAACAATTTCTGATCATTTACAAGCAATGGGAAAGATTTTAAAGGAAGGAAAATGGGTGCTGAATCAAATGAATGAAAGACAAATGGAAAACTGAAAAGTCATCAGTAAAATGTTGCTTCAAAGGCATGAAAGAAAGTATTTTTTTGCATCAAATTGTGACTGGCGATGAAAAGTGGATTTATTTTGAGAATCCCAAACGCACAAAATCCTGGGTTGATCCAGGTCAACCATCAACATCGACTGTAAGGCCAAATCACTTTGGAAAGAAGACAATGCTCTGCGTCTGGTGGGATCAGGAAGATGTGGTGTATTATGAGCTTCTAAAACCAGGTAAAACCATTAATACTGATCACTACAGACAACAAATAATCAATTTGAACCACGCTTTGATCATGAAAAGACGAGAATAGGCCAGAAGACACAGCAAAGTTATCTTGCTTCATGATGATACACCATCACACACTTCAAAACCAGTTAAAGACACATTAAAAGATCTTGCCTGGGAAGTATTACCCCACCTGCCATATTAACCAGACCTTGCTCCTCCAGATTACCACTTGTTCTGATAGATGGCACACGCACTTTCTGAGCAGCACTTCAAAACGTATGAAGTGGAAAATTGGGTCTCTGAATGGTTTGCCTCAAAACAAGAAAAGTTCTATTGAGACGGAATCCACAAATTACCTGAAAGATGGGGGAAATGTGTAGCTAGCGATGGACATTACTTTGAATAAAGCACTTTTGATGTGTCTCTTGAAATTATCATGGTTTCTTTGATTACAAAATCCACCATTATTAACCAGTAAACCTAGTATGGTTCATATTAATATGATTCCCTTAATGGACAGGATAACAGTTGTTGGAACCCTAGATATTATTTGATCTCATTTGTACACATAAGCAGTGGCAGTTTTGAGAGATATAAACTGCCCAATCAAAACAATGCCCAAAATTCAATGAAGTGAATCATTATCATGTACAAAGTCTTGGACAGTCTCTTCCTCCTACTTTTCCAGCACTCCACAGCTATAGAGCCTTACTACTCAGTCTTTGTTATTATATAAATGTCTTCTATTACTGAAATTTGTTCCTACTAATTAAACGGACTCCACTGTCACTCACCCCTAAGTAGCTCAGTCCACTCCCCATGGCTGTCAGTAACTTGTGAGATAAGATGTAGAATGTCCTGGCAAACCCACCAAATTCTTTCACATTCCTTGATTGGTTCTTGAGTCAGCACAACATCTCAGAGTGAGGACTAAATAAGTCAGATTCAATCATAACAAGTATTGAAATGGTATCAATTATCATACTCAGTGTCATAACACAAGGGACCCTTGGCCCTTGACTGTTGAAATAGTCACTCTAGAAAATGCAGAAATCAATCTACCTAAACACAGAAAGGCACAGAAGTGCAAAAGATTGTAGAGAAGCTAAGTGAGGAATTCTGTCTTCTACCTTCTCCTCTCCCAAACCCCGGGACATCCCACACTTATAGCCATCAGCCTTGTGAGATTGCCTTGCAATGTTTCCACACCACCAAGTAATTTTCCAACACCAGCTGGATGTTCCACAATTGAATTCAATGTGACACTATCTACCTGGAGATAGCATCAGATTCCATAAGGTAAGGGTTCAATCTGATAAGACTGCCTTCCCTTCCCCAACTTCAGACACCATTCACAAGCCCAGGTTGTTACCTGTGCTTCTGACTGACAAATTGGAGGTTCTCAAGACCCGCTCCTGGAGTTTGATTAATTTGCTAGAGCAGCTCACAGAACCCAGAGAAACATGTTACTAGATCACAGGTTTATGGTAAAAGGATATCATTCAGGAGCAGCCAGATGAAAGAGAGAAACAGGGCAAAGGTATAGGGGAAAGTGTATGGAGCCTCCATGCCCTTTCTAGGTGCCACTCTCCCAGAACTTCCACATATTCACCAACGGGAACACTCTCAGAACCTCAGCATTTTGGTTTTTAATGGAGGCTTCATCACAGAGGCATGTCTGGTTAAATCATGGACCATTGGCAATAGATTCAACCACCAGCTCTTCTCTGCTCTGGGAGGTCAGGGTGGGACTGAAAGTTCCAACCTTCTAGTCACATGGTTGGCTCCACTGAAAACCAGCCTCCATCCTTAGGTGATTTCCCAAAGTCACCTCATTAACTAACATAACAAAAGACACCTTGGTGGTTCTCAACACAGGACATTCTACCTGGAGTTCTCTGCCACAAAAGGGGAGCCTACTAAGGACCTTGAACCAGGATATATAATTCACAAAAATATCCCAGAGAAACACACACGGCAGATAAGAATAAATGATAGGTTTGGAGGGAGAGGAAGGGGTGCCAATTATTGTCTGCAAGCCTCATGAAAAACTGGACATACGATGATGAAAAGATAGGTCACAAAAGACCATGCATTCCATGAAATGTGACCTTTGTGAAGAGTTTTAATCAGGGAAGAACATGAGTTACCTTTGCATTTTTTGAAAGTGATTTCTGGTGTAGGAAGAAAAGGTCTCTCCAATAGTTCACCGTAGACTTTTTGGGGATGTAATCCTTCAAGCAGCTCAGTATCCTTCCCTTCCAGCCTCTCCCTCTTTTCTAAAGCCTACATTTTATTGAGTGTACACTAGTTAAAAAGTCACTGTCATTCCACCAATTGGCCAAGGAAAGTGAAAATCATTCTCGTCTTAAATCTTAGTCACTGTTTTGACGGCTCTGCTGTACAGAGAGTTGACATCTCTATTGAGTTATCTGCTTTGACAACTCACTCACTAGTTTTTGAGACGTTTTTAATTATCTCAAGGATGCCATTTGAATGCATGAACAGTCATAAGCTATTCAAAATCCAGAATGCTCATGTTGTTTATGTTAATCTCAACAATGGTAGAGACCTGTGTACTCACTTCCACTTGCTGTTTAATGTCTTAATTTTCTTAGTTCCCCTTGTGGCCATCTTTCTTTGAATTAACTTGAGTGACTTGATAACCTGCAAATCAGTCCTCTTGGCTACCAGCATCTTCTCCCTGATTATCAACCAGTGTGTCAAATAGCTGTGCCTCCCTTTGTAATGTCAGTGAGAATACATTTATTTCCAGCTCTTAATCCTATAAAAAGCCTGGGTAGGACTTTTTCTCTTGCTCAAATTCCCAAGTACAGAGTTTCCTGAGAAGCTCTTGGGGAAGGACTTGATTAGAATCATCCGGATTAGGAAGTGATATACTGTATCAGAAGGACAGATTTTTGATATGGTGTCTGAGGCACGAATAAACTGGAGGTTCCCTATGAGTTCAGACTGGAGTTGTTTGAGAGCATTCATTAGGAATGGGACTCATAGATGACAATAAACAATAATGTGAATAAATAAATCGGTACCTACCACATATTGAGTAACAAATGTATGTAGAGACACTGATGGACATTTAGACTCTATTAGCTCATTTGATTCCCTATGAAGATAATAATCTTAACTCTACATTTTAAATGAGAAAACAGGCACAGAGACCTTGTATAGTAACTAAAACATCAGAAATTTGAACCTAGAACTTTAGTAGCAAACTCTGCTTGATGTTGTGAGCATGAAAGGAATGTTGACTGAAGGTTGTAAAGAGAGAATAATTTTCTGGAATACATAGGTTAATTATTGAAAGCCTACCTGATGGAAGTCTCAGGCATTTGCAGTAGGAGACAACCCATGTCTCATCAATGGAAAAAAGAGTGTGATTTTTAGATTCAGGTGTTGATATTTTACGTGACTGAACAGTGCCACTAAGGAAACTCTTCAAGACATACTTGTTATTTTTATGGGCTGACAATGGTTAGAATATCTTAGCCTCCATTTACTCTGTTCATTGCTTTAAGGAATCTGAATTGGAACGTGTCAGCTGGGATTACCAATGTTTCCTTCAGTGCAGTAATGCACATTTCTGTATGATTCTTGAAGTCATCTGAATGACCAGTTCTAATGTCATTCTGTGTTCTAAGAATGACCAGTCAACTACTACTCTTTGCTGTGCTGGTTCAATGTAAGGTTTTCCATTTGCATTTTTTATTATGTACTCAGACCTTCCCTCCCTGGACTTACCTACCACTATTTGAGACATCTAGGAAGTGGTTGGCAAAGGATTAACTTTTGCTGAGTCTACCAGTGATGGGCAACCTTTTGAGCTTGGTGTGTCAAACTTTGCCAAAAAACTGAGCATAACTCAGGTAGTGTGTCACTTTGAGGAAAAAACTAACTCCAAGACTCTAGTCGCAAATGTTTCATCCTCAGGAGCAGCAAATGTTTCATCCTTGGCATGCGGCCGCGTGTCATCAGAAATGGCTACGCGTGTCAGTGCTGACATGCGTGTCATAGGTTCGCCATCACTGGTCTAGGCACATGCTAAACTCCTTATATAGATTATTTCATTTAATCACACAAAATCTTATAAAGTAGTTGTTCTGACTTTTCAGGTAAAGAAACAGATACTTAAAGTGGTTAAGGAACTCATCAATGGTCTTAAGGGATGGAAGAGAGATTTGATCCCAGGTTTAGATGACACTAAGTCTATTATATTACACTTGTTGATATTTTGCTTATTTAGTCTAACATTAACTTCTAGAAGGGTTTTACTAGGTCAAATATGATTATATTCCTTTCTTTCCTTCCACCTCTGTCTCTCTTTCCTTTTCTCCTCTTCCCTCCTCCCTCCTTTTTCTCATTTTTCTTTTTAACTGAAAAGATGAAAGACTGAGTCCTTTTGACAGGAGCTTTTTGGACCACTTCACTTCTTTATTATATTTTCAGGCACCCTTTCAAATGAATAAGTATTAAAATAGCAATTTTCACCAACGTCAGCTGATGTCATCTGTCTGCTATAACTTTTCCAAGGCAGATAAAACTTGATGAATTTCTGTTCCAGTGTTTTGGCCTGAGGGTTAAGGTGCCACAGCAAAAGATTTTGCCCAGTCCTCAAAGTAGTCTTTGTCTCAGGCACAGGGCTGGGAGCTTGACTTTGAGACATACTGCCTGTTGTTGAATTGGTGACTGCAATGGCTGTAGGGGACTCTTTGAAATCATTTATAGGAAAAGAGGTAGAGACTCAGGTTAAGCCAGTTTCTTTGTTTCTAAAATGGGGGCATTAATAACAACTTCCTCATAAGTGGTGTATTAAAAAATTAATATTTGTAAAGCATTTTGAATCATGCTCAGCACATGATAAGCATCATAGAGTATTTGAAAAATAAATGTAGTGATTCATCTAAGGTCAGAGAGGTAGAAAGGCATTATGGTTTTCTGAGTAAGGAAACCTGGGTTCCAATTCACATGTATGTCTTTGGAAAAATCATCTAACCTCTTGGAAATGAAGTTTGCTCAATCTTGGAAACAGGTGTGATGTTTTTGACTTCATAGCATTATTTTGAGGGCTGAACAAAAAAGCCCTGGCAAAGTGTATGGCCCATGATAGGAGCCCCTGCATGTGGAACTAGCATCAGACCCAATGTCAGAGGCAGTGACCCTACTCTCCTGACAAACTCAATGCCTTTTATAAATCTTGAAACATTTACATGATTGCAAAAACACAGATTTATATCTATAACGTAACTGTTTCCTATAGGGTTTGAGGGTGGAATGTTTAGTGTAGCTTAAGACAACTCAAGAAAACCTGTATAACTTGAAAAAGAAACACATTCTAATTTTCTTCCTGTTGACATTATCATCAGTTAGCACACTGTCATTGTCTGAGCTTCATTTGTATTCTCTGACTATCCTAAAGGTGGGTAGGTTGAAGTCTCTCTTTTTATTTGAAAGAAAATATTCTAAGCATAGTATTTCATTATCTCCTCCTGTTCTGATTCTTTCCTTTACCCTGCAAGGACTCGGAGTCAGAAGACCTCAGCTCTGATTCTAACTCAGCCATAACTAGATGAATGACCTTGGGCTAAGCCCTTTGACATTCAGTAGCCTCTATTTCCTAGAGTTACCATTAAAAAAAATAAAACACTCCTCTGTTAATAATTTAATACCGTTTAATCTTAGAGCAGTTCTAGATTTACAAAAATATTATGAAAATAGCAAGAGAGTACACACATACCCCTCACCCAATTTCCTAAATTACTAACATGATTATAGCATATTTGTTATAATTAATGCATGAATATAGATATATTGTCAGTAACTAAAGTTCCTACTTGATTCAGAGTTCCTTCATTTTTATCCAATGTCTTTTTTTCTGCTCCAGGATCCCATCAAGGATGCCACATTACACTCAATCTGTATTCTTAGGCTCCTCTTGGCTGTGACAGTTCTTCAGACATTCCTGGATTTTGATGACCTTGACAGTTTTGAGTACTACAGGTCAGGGATTTTGTAGCTCCCCTCAACTGGGATTTGTCTGATGCTTTTCTCTTGATTAGGTTGGGGTTATGGGTTTCTTGGAGGAAGACCACAGAGGAAGCAAAATGTCATCTTTGTTACATCATATGAAGAGTGTCTTCTATAAACATGACTTGTCACTATTGAAGCTAATCTCATTTATTTGGCTTAGGTATTGCTTGCCAAGTTTCTCCACTCTAAAGTTACTCTTTTTATCTGCTTTCAAACCTGTACCTTTTGGAAGGAAGTCGCTATATGCAACCCACACTTAAAGAGTGAAGAATTATGCCTCTCCTCCTTGAAAGTAGAGTTTTGTCTTTTACTGCTCACCAATATGCCAGGCAACTCCACTGCCTATTATATATGCCATTTTGTTCCAAACTTACCCCTTTCTCTAGATATTCTTTAATTTACCTTGTATCTTTCATGTAGCCTTTCCTAATCTCCTCCTTTTCAACCTTCCCATCTTTGACTCGTTGAAAGGTTTATACCCCTACTCAGCACTTGAAATGGCATCACTTTATAGATTATCTATAAATAAGGCTCCTATGTTTGCTGGTTTAATATCTCATGTTATTACAGATAGGATGTGAAGCATTTTTCTTGAATACACTGAACTTAATAAGATAAAACACAATTAAAGATAAACCAAAGTGGATGAATACAGTGCAACAAAGAGGAAATTAGGGTAGAAAAGATAAAAAGAAGCCAGAGGTGAGGTTATTGCAGAAGGCAATGACAAAATTCTCTACTTTTTCTTATTTTTTAGAACTTCTGGTACATTGGTATAATATTTTATAGTTTTCAAAGTACCTTGTCACACCTTATTTTGTTGTTTAAAGAGATTAACTGTACCACAACATCAATGTTTTATATTTTTCCCCTAGGGTAGAAATCCTAGATTCAAAGAGTGCTCATAGTAGTAAATAACAGAAAAGAGAAAGGATCCTCAATGTATGAAAGTTCAGGGTCATTCTACATATACTGCATGTCATAACAGGGCTATTCAGGCCATGTGAGGAAGGGGCCATGTTTTGTAGTTGTTTTGTTTTACCATATTCTGCTAATTTGGTATTAGGCACCTGTTATGGCCAAACATGCACATTGATTTGAATACCATCTCATTGTACATTGGAGTCTATAAACAGCATGGCAAGGTGAGTTAATGAGAATTTAATGTAGCAGAATAGGAAGACTCAAATTTGTGTTTTGTTTTTGTTGCTTTGAGGAAGTAGTTGTTCGTCCTTGGGGATAGAAGACTAACTCATGCATTTTAAACTGATTTTATTTCCATAAAAGGCAAAAATGCTATTTGATAATTCTTGGACCTAAAATGTTTTATGCATCCTAGTTAACCATTACATTTCCATGTTAAAGAGAAAATGTAGAGAAAGACAAGTGGACAGTGGTCCAAGGGTTGAAGATAAGGGCTACTTTATTTGGTAGATTTGGAGGAGATTAAGGGAGCCCCCATGAGATTAAGAAGTATTGGACCTCTAGGTCCCTTGAGTTAGGTAGAACCACTTCCAGGAGCACACAGGAAGTGTCATGATCTTAAAAGGCTAGGAGTTTGGGATAACAGCCTGGGAGCCATATTGTCTGTGTGAAGGGCTGGTGACTCTGTGGTTTGTGCAAATGGGAAGAAACAATGCTATGTGACAGATTGAGTAATGGTGATGACTGTGAGTGGCCTGAAGTAAAGGTCCCTTCCTAATTTTTGAGTAATCCTGAGAGCTTCTAGCATGAGGTGAGGTTATACAAATGACTGATTAGCACAGATAAGGGAGAGTTTAAAAGGACATAATTTGATTTGCAAATACAGAGAAATAGGATCTTTCTTGTACCTTAGGTGTCAAGGAGCAATCCATATTCATTACGCCAACTAAGTGACAAATACACCAAGTTCCACCGCTGTTAAGAAATATGTTTTTGCCCACTGAGTCGGCAACATGGAATCATTTTTCATACCTAGATGTCCCTTATAATAACCTCAAAAACTTGTTAAAACAACAGAATTATGAGCTCCATTTCAGCTGTACTGAATCAGAATATTGGTGCTAGAATGGGATAAGGATATTTGTGCTTTTTCTTTCCTGAGAACACTGCTTTGCTCAGTGGACTGCTAGTTGAGAATTCCTGATCAGATGATAAAGCAATGGACTCTGGGTTCAGACAAGTCAGGGTATTAACTGAAGCTCGGCCACTAATTTTGGACAGGTTACCTAAATTCTAATAGCTACAGAATCTTTCTTGTACAATGGAGATAAAAATATCAACCTTTCATGTATGTGGGGAGACTGAGTGGGATACTTGATTTAAAGTTCTCACTTTAGTGCTTAGCATGTCATAGGCATTCAGTAAATATTAATACATCTCTTCCCCCTTCAATTTTACTGCTTGATTTCAGGATAACATTCCATGTAAGTAGCCAAGTGTTCTTGGAATTTCTGAGTCCATCTCTTCAGTGTCTAACATAAATGTTCTCCTTCATCAGCAACCTAACCACAGATAGCTTCATGTGAAATTGTTCTAGATACTGACTGGCAGGTAAGAACATTGAGAATGACATGATGAAATGACTATGTCCTAATCTTTGTTCCACTAGGAGCCATCTTGTAGAGAACACAACAGAAGGTGATTAAAAGATGGCTTTTTCTGAGCTTGAATTTTTTCGGACAACTTCATATGAAAAGGCCTTTTTCTTGTGTTTTCCAGAAATGATACTGTAGATAGATTAAGCAATTAATCAAGTTTAGTCAGGAAGGAAATATCTATTTTGATTGTGTTAACACTTGGTTCATTGAATCCAGATGGGTTGGTTCAGTGTTCAAATATATAGTATATGGGCTGGTGGTTTTCTAAAATGGAAAGAATTTGGTGTTAAAGTTAGAAGACCTGGGCTTGAGTCCTCCTTTCCATCTTTTAACTATATGAACTTGGATAATTAAAATTACTGCCCTTAGCCTCACTTTCTCTTCTTATAAAATACAAATGTCAAACCCTGCCTAAACTGTATTTCAAGGATTTTATGAAGATTAAAGGAGATAATGTCTCACTTTATGAATAATAAATTCCTATGTAAGTATAAATACAGTGTTTCTTTTTCATGTTTAGATGATCCTGAAATGAGGATGTGTAAGAAAAGAAACATTTTCTCATTTATTGACTGCCCATTCAAGCAATCATTTACATTTAGGAAATATTAATTGAAAAACTATAGTAGAGAAGATGGTGACCGGCAGGAAGGTAGGGAGGGAAAGTGTGTGAGAGAGTGAGAGAGCGATAGAGGTATGTGTGGACGTGTGTGGGTGTGTGTGTGAGTGAAATAGAGACAGTTAGACCCTGCAGTTCTTCCAGGGGGCTGCCAATCCGGGCAGTCTTAGACGGCAAAACCCCGCGGCCACCACACTCTGGGGAGGACACCAGAGGCACAGAGACCACGCCATCTTGAAGAACAGAACTGCTTGAGACTAGGATCCTAGCCTCACCACCACCCAGTCTGGTCTTGGAAGCAAACCAGGACACTACAGCCACTCTGGTAGAAGACCTGCCACCACAGCTGCAGACCCAGGGACACCGAGACTCCAGGCACTTGGCTGCAGATTTCTGTGAGTCACAAAGCCAATCCCCCTCCCCCGCCGCCCCCGCAGCAGTGACATAGAAATTACCAGACCCCAGCCACACAAGGCTTTCTGCACACACAAAGCAGTGGCGACTCTGACACAGGAAGTTTGTTTCCCACGCCTAGTCTCCATGCCCAGGCAGGGAGACTGAGCGGAATTCGAGCCTAGCTGCTCATCATTAGGGAGGTGGTCTTCTGTGACCAGATCCTGCACCCACGCAGGGCAGGGAGACAACGCTGAACTTGAGTCCGGAATTGCAAACTCTGGGAATTTGTTTCCCGCAACTCATCTCCACGCCCAAGCAGGGAGGCAGTCCTGAATTTGAGCATAGGCGCACGACCTTGGGGAGATGGTTTTCTGCGAACAGATCTTACACCCACACAGGGAGACAGCGCTGAATTTGAGCCTGGGGGTGCAAACCTGGGGAGTTTGTTTCCCATGACCGGACCCTACACCTTAGCAGAGAGGCTGCGGTGAATTTGAACCTGGATGTGTGGTCTCGGGGAGTTTGTTCCCCATGACCAGACCCTGTGCCCACCCAGGAAGGCAGCGCTGAATTTGAGCCTGGGTACATGGACACAGGGAGTTTGTTTTCCACAGTGCACACCCATGTGACCAGACCCCACACTCACACTAAGTGGCAGTGCCACCTGACTTTGATTCAGGGCAAGTGCACACAGAAGGCTGTTTACCGCAGGGCAGAAGTGGACCTCCTGCCAACACAGTGCGACTGAGCAATAGGGTCTCCCAGGCAGATCGGGGACCCTGAATCTCCACACAAGAGGCAACATTGACCACCAGTGACTAGACTCCATTCCTCATTACGTGTGCCTGAGATCCCTGATTCCCAGTGCATTCACACTAAGAGCCAGTGACTCCAATTCTTGGTGCATGTGCACACAGGGACCTGATTCTCAGTGCGAGGTAGCACCAAGAAACAGAGGCTCTGATACTCGATTCTCGACATGGACACAGGGAGCCTCTGACTCCTGACACGCAATAGGGGACTTTGATTTTTGGCACATGCCAGTGGGTTCTCTGTTTCAACATGGCACAGGCAGGGTCCCTGATTCTAGGTGCACACATGAGGCCACACTAAGTGCCTGTGACTCTGACCCAGGGCGAGCGTGGCTCCCAGCAAACCACAGCAACCGCACGTCTTGGTATCAGAGCTCTTCAGCAACACTTGGGGGGTGCAAAACTCCCACTGCACATGGTCCAGGCCCCTGCAACTCGACATCTGAACCTTCTGGTGATAGTCAGAATGGGGAGACAACGAAGCAATCCCCAGAGGAAAGAAAAGGAGGAATCGCCAAGTAAGGAAATAAGTGAAATGGAAGCATGCAACATGACAGAAAAAGAATTCAGAGTAATGGTCATACAGTTCATACACTGGATGGTTGAGAAAATCAACAACCTATGCAAAAATCAGGAAGAAATGAAAAATGATATAGCTACAATCAAAAACACCATGGAAGGCTTCAACAGTAGACTAGAAGAAGCAGAGGACCGAATCAGCGAGTTAGAAGATCAGGTACAGAAACAAGCCCAATCTGAACAGCAACTAGAGAAAAAAATTAAAAAACAGGAGGAGAGCCTAAGGTAGCTTTGGGACAATGCAAAACGAAATAACATACATATAATAGGGCTGCCTGAAGGAAAAGAAGAGCAGCAAGGATTAGAAAATCTATTTGAAAAAATAATGACAGAAAACTTCCCAGATGTGGGGAAGAAAAAAGTTACTCAAGTACAAAGAGTCCCAAGCAAAATGAATCCCAAAAGACCCACACCAAGACATGCCATAATTACAATGGCAAATGTTATTGACAAAGAGAGAATCTTAAAGGCTGCAAGAGAGAGACAGAGAGTTACCTACAAAGGATCCCCCAACAGATTATCAAATGATTTCTCAACAGAAACACATCAAGCTAGAAGGGAATGGAAGGAGATATACAAAGTGATGCAAAGCAAGGGACTCAATCCAAGAATACTCTATCCAGCAAGACTATCAATCAAAATTGAAGGGAAAATCAGGAGCTTCACAGACAAAAAAAGGCCAAGGGAGTTTATCACTACCAAACCAACAATGCAAGAAATGCTAAAGGGAATGCTGTAAAAAGAAGAAACAAAAAGGTAAGAAGGAACACAGCCTCAAAAAATAAAAATGGCTACAAACAAGTACCTTTCAATAATAACTTTAAATGTAAACGGACTAAATGCTCCAATCAAAAGACATTGAGTGGCTGAATGGGTAAAAAAACATGACCCATATATATGCTGTCTACAAGAAACCCACCTCAGAACAAGGGACTCACACAGACTGAAAGTGAAGGGATGCAAAAATATCTTTCAGGCAAATGGAAATGAAAAAAAAGCTGGGGTAGCAATACTTATATCTGACAAAATAGACCTCAAAGTGAAGGCCATAACAAGAGATAAGGAAGGCCACTTCAAAATACTAAAGGGATCGATACAACAAGAGGATATAACCCTGGTAAACATATATGCACCCAATGCAAGAGCACCCAAATACATAAAAAAATCTCCTGGAAGATATCAAGGGAGAGATAGATAACAATACAATCATAGTAGGGGACTTTAATACACCACTGACATCACTGGATAAATCCTCTAGACAAAAAAATCAGCAAAGAAACAACAATCCTAAATGACTCACTAGATCAGATAGACTTAATTGACATCTTCAGAACATTTCACCCCAAGCTGCAGAATATACGTTCTTCTCAAGTGCACATGGGACATTTTAAAAAATAGACCACATACTGGGTCACAAGCAAAGTCTTCCCAAATTCAAGAAGATTGAAATCATACCAAGCATCTTTTCAGACCACAATGGCATAATATTAGAAATAAACTACAATAAAAACAATCCAAAACACTCAAACACTTGGAAGCTGAATAGCATGTTATTAAATATTGATTGGGTTACCAATGAGATCAAAGAAGAAATTAAAAACATTCTGGAAACTAATGACAATAAAAACACAACAATCCAAAACCTATGGGACACAATGAAAGCAGTCCTGAGAGGGAAGTTTATAGCTCTACAGGCCTACCTCAAAAAACAAGAAAAAATGGTAGTAAATCATCTAATGCTACAACTCAAAGAATTAGAAAGAGAGCAACAAGAAAAGCCCAGAGTGAGCAGAAGGAAGGAGATAATAAAGATTAGAGCAGAAATAAATGACATAGAGACAAAAAAAAAAAAAAAAACCAATACAAAAGATCAATGAAACCAAGAGCTGGTTCTTTGAAAGGATAAACAAGATTGATGAACCTCTAGCCAGGCTCACCAAGAAGCAAAGAGAGAGGACTCAAATAAACAAAATCAGAAATGATAGAGGCGAAATAACAACATACCCCACAGAAATACAAAGGATTGTTAAAAAATATTATGAACAACTCTATTCCAACAAACTAGACAACCTGGAGGAAATGGACATATTCCTAGAAAAACACAACCTTCCAAAACTCAATCAGGAAGATTCTAAAAATCTCAATAGGTCAATAACTATGTAAGAAATTGAAACAGTCATCAAAAAGCTTCCAGCAAACAAAAGCCCAGGCCCAGACAGCTTCACAGGAGAGTTATACAAAACATTCAAGGAAGAACTAAAACCTATCCTCCTCAGACTATTCCAAAAAATTCAAGAGGAAGGAATACTTCCAAACTCATTCTATGAAGCCAGCATCACCCTAATACCAAAACCAGATAAGGACAACACAATGAAAGAGAATTACAGGCCAATATCCCTCATGAACATAGATGCCAAAATCCTCAACAAAATTCTAGCAAATCGGGTCCAGCAGTACATCAGAAAGATCATACACCATGACCAAGTAGGATTTATCCCAGGAATGCAAGGCTGGTACAATATCTGCAAATCAATTAATGTGATATATCACATAAACAAATTGAGGGAGAAAAATCACATAGTCATATCAATTGATGCAGAAAAAGCATTTGACAAAATCCAACACCCTTTCTTGATAAAAACTCTCAGCAAGGTGGGAATAGAAGGATCATACCTCAACATCATAAAAGCCATATATGATAAACCCACAGCCAGCATCACACTCAATGGACAAAAACTAAAACCATTTCCCCTAAGAACAGGAACAAGACAGGGATACCCTCTCTCACCACTCCTATTCGACATAGTACTGGAAGTACTAGCCATTCCCACCAGACAAGAAGAAGAAATAAAAGGCATCCAAATTGGAAAAGAAGTAAAACTGTCCTTATTCACAGACGACATAATACTGTACGTAGAAAACCCTAAAGACTCCATCAAAAAAATTATTAGACTTAATAAATGAATTGGGCAAGGTAGCAGGATACAAAATTAATGCCAAGAAATCTATGGCATTTCTATACACCAATAGTGAACTTACAGAAAGAGAGACTAAAAAAGCAATCCCATTTACCATCGTACCAAAAAATCCTACCTAATAATAGACAAATATGCAAATTGACCGCACCTTCGCTACACCTAAGCCACGCCCACCAGCCAAGCCACGCCCACCAAACAATCAGGATGAGTATGCAAATTACCCCAACAAAGATGGCGGCTAATTTGCATATCAAGACAGCGTAGAAAGAAGCCAAGAGCTGCAGAAGGGAGCAAAGCTGTGAAGAAGCAAACAAGCCGGGGGGAGGAGAAGGGAGGAGCGGAGGCAGGCTGGCGGAGAAGGCGGGGGGGGGAGAAGGGAGAAAAGCAGGCAGGCTGGCGGAGAAGGCGGGGCGGGGGAGAAGGGAGAAAAGCAGGCAGGCTGGCGGAGAAGGCGGGGCGGGGGAGAAGGGAGGAGCGGAGGCGGGGCCGGGGGAGAAGGGAAAAGCAGGCGGGCTGGTGGAGAAGGCGGGGCAGGGGACAAGGGAGGAGAGCAGGCAGGGTGGGGTAGAGTGCAGCAGAAAACCCTATTGCAGAATTTTTCCTGCAACGGGAACGCTAGTAAATAAATAAATAAGATACCTAGGAATAAACTTAACTAAAGAGGTAAAAGACCTATATGCAAAAAACTACAGGAAACTGAAAAAAGTGATAGAGGAAGATATAAACAGATGGAAGAACATACCATGTTTATGGATTGGTAGAATCAACATCATCAAAATGTCCATACTACCCAAAGCAATCTATAGATTCAATGCTATCCCCATTAAAATACCAATGGCATATTTCACAGACCTAGAAAGAACTCTCCAAAAATTCATCTGGAATAAAAAAGACCCCGAATAGCCACAGCAATCCTGAGAAAGAAGAACAAAGTAGGTGGGATCTCAATACCAGACATCAAGCTGTACTACAAAGCCACTGTTCTCAAAACAGCCTGGTACTGGCACAAGAACAGACATATAGACCAATGGAATAGAATAGAGAACCCAGAAATCGACCCAAACCACTATGCCCAATTAATATTCTACGAAGGAGGCATGAACATACAATGGAATCAAGACAGTCTCTTCAATAAATGCTGTTGGGAAAATTGGACAGATACATGCAAAAAAGTGAAACTAGATCACCAACTTAAACCATACACAAAAATAAACTCAAAATGGATAAAGGACTTAAACATAAGACGGGAAGCCATAAAAATACTAGAGGAATCCACAGGCAGCAAAATCTCAGACATATGCTGAAGGAACTTCTTCACTGACACTGCTCCTAGGGCAATGGAAAATAAAAAGAAAATAAACAAATGGGACTACATCAAAATAAAAAGCTTGTGCACAGCAAAAGAAACCATCAATAAAACAACAAGAAAGACCACTATATGGGAGAACATATTTACCAATGTTATCACTGGTAAGGGTTTAATCTCCAACATTTACAGGGAACTCATACAACTCAACAAAAGGAAGATAAACAATCCAATCAAGAAATGGGCAAAGGACCTAAACAGAAACTTTTCGAAAGAAGACAGAAGGAAGGCCAAGAGACATATGAAAACATGCTCAAAGTCACTAATTATCCGAGAGATGCAAATCAAAACGACAATGCGGTACCATCTCACCCCTGTCAGAATGGCTATCATCAACAAATCAACAAATGACAAATGTTGGCGAGGATGCGGAGAAAAAGGAACCCTGGTGCACGGCTGGTGGGAATGCAGACTGGTGCAGCCTATGTGGAGAACAGTATGGAGTTTCCTCAAAAAACTAAAAATGGAACTCCCATTTGACCCAGTAATCCCACTTCTAGGAATATATCCCAAGAAACTAGAAACACCGATCAGAAAGGATATATGCACCCCTATGTTCATAGCAGTACAATTCACCATAGCTAAGATTTGCAAACAGCCTAAGTGCCCATCAGTAGATGAGTGGATTAAAAAGCTGTGGTACATCTACACAATGGAATACTATGCTGTGCTAAAAAAGAAGGAATTCCTACCATTTGCAACAACATGGATGGAACTGGAGAGCATTATCCTAAGTGAAATAAGCCAGTCAGAGAAAGATAAATATCACATGATCTCACTCATTTATGGAATATAATGAACAACATAAACTGATGAACAAAAACAGTTTCAGAGACAGAGAAACATCGATCAGACCATCAAACCTCAGAGGGAAGGTAGGGGAGGCTGGGGGTAAGAGGGAGAGATCAACCAAAGGACTTGTATGCATGCATATAAGCCTAACCAATGGACACAGACAACAGGGGGGAAAGGGCATGAGTAGAGGAGATTGGGGGGGGATGGGGAATAAGGACACATATGTAACACCTTAATCAATAAAGAAATTTTTAAAAAAAGAAAAAAAACTATAGTGGAGCGTAGGCTCCACTAAAACCCTTGCATTTGTATTATTTCATTTAATTTTTATGTAATCCCTGAAAGATAGCTATTATTATCTTCACTGAGAAATTTGAGATCCTCAAAAATGAATAATTAGACCAAGGTCACACAGCTGGTAGCAAAGTTGAGATGCTAACCTGGGCCTGTCTGACCATAAATAAGACCAGGAAGTACACAAACCTGAAGATAAAGTGATTTTTTAAAAGGTGTTAAAACCTTGAGGTGCTTCGGTTGTCTCAGCAAGATCCAGTGTTGAATAATTAAAACTTTGTCCCTCTCATCACCTCTGCAAATTTCCATCTGGTAAAATTAGATATTTCTTAACCCTTGCCCTAAAGTGGTGAAGTCATGCAGACCTAGTTTAAACCTGTGTTCGACAAGATGGTAATTTAGATTCTTCTGTCAGTTGCAACCCACCCATCAGTCACCAAGTAGAACAAGATGTGGAGTGATTTGGTGAAGAAGGTGACAAAGACATCTGTGGGACTGGGGCAACTGCTAATGATTCCATCAGTTTCTTTCATTCTCAGAATGGCAGGGGAAGGAGCAGGATACACCACAGGATAATTGTGGCTTCATAACTACTTGTCATCCTAAGATGCTTAGGATCATAAAATCACACTGTCTATTTGAAATTCCAACTGGGGTCCCAACCATGACCTGCATAATTACAGAGCCCAGGCCACTCTTTCTGTACTTTTCTTTCTTTAGTCCTCTTCTTATCGTATGATGGAATGAGGTGGAATCAGGTTCTCACGTAAACTCATGTCAATCAAGGTCTTGAGTCACAGGGTCTTCATAGAATCTGCCCTGAATTTCCACTCTCACTATTTCTGTTGGGCTATTATATCTATCACAGACTCTTCTCTTCTTCTAGCTAGGGGTCCTCAAACTTTTTAAACAGGGGGCCAGTTCATTGTCCCTCAGACCGTTGGAGGGCCGGACTATAGTTTATAAAAAACTATGAACAAATTCCTATGCACACTGCACATATCTTATTTTGAAGTAAAAAAAACAAAACGTCAAAAACACCCGCATGTGGCCCGCAGGCTGTAGTTTGAGGACGCCTGTTAAGCTCTTGATTTCAGCATTCTCTGGGCTCTTGACCTTAACAACTGTTAAAACTTCAATATGTGAGAGCCACATGGTGCCTGCCTCCAAGGTTCTGCCTCTTTTTCATCATCAGTTTATGGGTTTCTGGATAAATCTGTGCATCCAAGACCTCTTTTGTTTTGGTATTTAAGAGAGGCAAACCGAGGTTCTTGGAATTATCAAGTCATGGAGGAAAAGAAAGTGAAGCAATGAATTCCATCATTTATTTTTATTCAATAGTTTGCATTTGCACCTGGGGATAAGGGTTCCATGGCATTACCACAAGAGTCCCAACGTTTTGTCATCCTTTGGTTTACATGCAGCCTTTGGTTTTTAAGCAGACTCGGAGGCTTGTTTGTGATTGGGTTCAAGAAACATTCTCCACACTGCAACTGGAAACATTATTTCCCATTCTAACTCTTAGGTTTCAATATGGAATTTTGTTTCTGATGTGTCAAACCTGCTTTTCTTCTTCCTCTTGAAATGTTATATACAAATAACACTAAGGAGTCTAGACCTTGAAAACATACCAAGACTTGCTGTTTTATTTAGGAGATTACCTTCAGGGCCATGGGGAAGATAGAGTGAGTAGCTTTTAGACTGCCAATAATTGGAGCAGAAAGTAAGGTGGATCTTGGGATTAAATAAAACTATTGAACAAGAAAAAAAATTCTATTCTTTTGCTTATACATTAAGTTTGACAGGCTATGAATAATTTAGAAGATGAACTGAAGAACAAAGGAATGAAATTTCAGTGAATTAACATTTGCATGGAGGGATAAGGCCCTGCCAAAGGTGATTCTTCTTAACTCCCTAAAAACCAGTGGTGTGTTGGAGGGCACATGGACAACCCTAAGAAACTGGAGCTGTAGTATCAGGATGTGTTCATTACTGAAGAATCGAAAATAGAAATGACTCCCCACATATACAGCCTTGTAAGCCAGTTTGAGATCAGAAATCTGGCAGCACAAGAGACAGGGGACTTGCCAACTTAATGCTGTTTAATATTAATTAAACTTAATATAACTCAGTTATCTGCTTTTCATATATTCCCAGACAGAGTACCGGAAAAGAAATGAATCTATATTCATATTATATGCATACTTAAATTACATAATCATAAATGTATTCAAAATTATATATTCATATTATGTAATATATATATGTATATATATATATATATACACACATTACCATATATTCTAGATTTCTGAATATTTCTAGAGTAACTGAATAGGAGTAATGGATATATCAGATCAATACTCTCCAAGAAATTGGATACCTGGGGAAATTCACATGAGAATGCATTGATATAAGTATTATTAATATACATACACATTCTCGGTACACTGTGAAGAAGGCTAAAATACTGTTATGTGCCATGCACAATAAACTTTTGGGAGTGGGAGCAATGAAAGTCACCTAGAATTTTGTGAGAAGACATCATGGAGCAGGTGACTACCCAGCTGTGCTTGAAAGTGTGTCTGAGAGTAACCAACATCTTTGGGAAATACAGGTGTGAGGTGGTGCTATCTTGGCTAGACATCCAGTAACACATAAAGGACAAAAAGGATTGCAGTCTTGCTGAATATGAACTGCATTAGAGCTTTGACGATTTTCCCTTTAAGAAAATGATTATATATACATATATATATATATATATATATATATATAGTTATATACATATAACATAATTATCATTGTCCTCTCCTCATATGTTAAAAGCATGTAATATTTACAACAGGGCAAGAAAGTCCAATTTCTACCAAGCAACCTCATTACTATTACAGTTACCGTATTTTCCGGCGTATAAGACGACTGGGCGTATAAGATTTTCCTGGGTTAAAAAGTCGTTTTATACACCGGAAAATACAGTAGTCCAATATATCTAATCCATTATATCTAATCCCATAAATATAGTCCAATATACCGTATTTTCTGGCGTATAAAACGACTTTTTAACCCAGGAAAATCTTATACGCCCAGTCGTCTTATACGCTGGAAAGTCCGGTAGTCTTTTGCATACGTAGATGTTAAGCATAACTGAAATGCATAAAGTTAGCATTCCCAGCATTAGGGCTAATGTAGCCAACACGGACATTATACATATGGGCAAACCTATGGTACAAGTCAAGGCTAAGGGCACAGAGAATGTGTTCCAGGGTCCTAGTCATGCTCTGAAACTTACCCCACACAGCTCAGGTTTCCTTAGATATAAATAAGGGGTAAATCTGTACCTCACAAGCTAGGAGTCAATACATTTAGGGGGAACTTTTGAAAATATATGGATTCTGAAGAGCTAGCCCATGATTTCTGCACAGAGGAAGACCTAAGGATGTGCATGTATAAAAGCTCCCCAGAGAGATTGCTAATTCCAATCAAGATAGAATAACAGGGACTACATTAACTCTCCCACAGAAACAAGTTTAAAACCAGACAAAACACATGAAACAATGGTTTTTAAGACACTGGACATCAGACAACAAAGAACAATGATCCCTGCGTGATAGGAAACACAGGAGAGCCCTATCCTGGATTACTGCCTTGAGAGAGTTTCCAGGTTGTGTTGCTGGTGGTCTCCCTGCATTGGGGAAATGGACTTGGGAGTCTGAAAAGGCCAAAGTGGTGAGAGTTTGCAGAGTAAAGCACTGGACACACAGAGAACAGCAGACAGAGATAACCCTCAACACTGCAGAGGGTCCCCTCTCTAGTCTTCAGCTGAGTGCAGGTATGTGAGAAAACTGTACAAGGGCAGAGACAAATGCAACACTACCTCCTGGTAAACACTCTCAGCAAACTAGGAAAAAAAGAACTTAGCCTGATAAAGAGCATTTATGAAAACACACCTTACAACTAACATTATACTGAATGGTGAAAGCTAGAATTATTTTCGCTTAAGACCAGAACCAAGACATGGGTATCTGCTCTCATCACTTCTATGCAACATCAAACTGTGGTTCTAGCTAGTGCAATTAGGCAAGAAAAAGAAAAGTGTTTGCTTCCAGATTGGGAAGGATGAAGTAAAGCTGGCCTTATTATCTATGCAGGAAAGCTACCTGCATAGCTTGTGAATTATGATGGAATTTATGACAAAGCTACCAGAACTAATAGATAAGTTGCAGAATACAAGAGTAATAATTAAATGGGGGGGGGGCGCGGAGGGAGGGAGAAAGCATCTGAAGAACATTAAGTTCAAAGTATGGCACTTACATTAGGACTTTGGTAATGTTAGAAATATACATGGTTTCAACACCCCCCTCAAATAATGTGGGGTTTTTATTTATTTATTTTTAGAATTTAGAAGAGTAAAAGCATTCCCTTTGAAACGGAATAATGTAAGCCATGCAATTTACTCCATATTCATTATTGCCATGGTTACCTGGAAGCTCAGTATCAATTGAAAAGTATAGTCCTAACAATTCTAAGATGCCTTCAATTTTATATCTGAATCATCTTCCCTTTGCTGCTAATTTACTGTTTCAATTAACTTTCTTATAAACTGCCTATTTTTGAGAAGAGGAAAGAAGAAAAAGAAATAAACAAATAAATATATAATTTGTATACCTATATGTATCTGTTATTTATATCTAGAACATTCTAGCTACATATTTATTCACATTAATTCAATAAACAGGTATGAACTATTGAGGCAGATCCTATGTAACACCCAAACTGGCTTCATTATTGCATAATTACCAGCATCTGTGGGTGAGTGTGTCTATCTTGTGTGTCTGTGTCTACCCCAATTCCATTGAACCTCATTCTTTAGGGACTTTGAGTTAAAGGAAAATCCATCCATTGGGGGCCAAAGAGGAAGAGGCATTTGTTAATTAAATTCCTCATAGGTGCTTTCCTGGTGTGGCAATACTAAACCCAGAGTAAAGTAGTCTTGGCAACTGCTTTGGCATCTGTTACCAGCTTGCATTTTAGGCTTGTGAATAACGATGTTTGAGAAGTAAATCACCAGCTGAGGTCTGACATTTTATTCTCAATCTTACAGTGAAACTGGGCACTAATTGATAATATAGTACAGTTTCATTTATGTTTGAATAATAAAAGCAGCATTCACAGCTCAGCCCTCGACCATTACATATATTATTCATGCTTTCAACATGTAATACAGATACATGATATCACTTTCCCAATGAAAGTTTATGACCAACCTTGGTGATGGTTATAGTTTTTGGCAAATATTTTTAATGTTCCTCAAATGCTTTCTTGGGATTCATGAAATAGCTTCAAGCATAAACATGTTTAGCTTGGGGGAATGGGCGGGGCAGAGCCTGACATGCACATGAAGATGACATGTACATGCAAAAACTATTCAGGTGATGCACCTGAGAAATACTGATGATAGTCTTATTTTAAAAATTGTTTTTAATTAAAAAATCCTTTTAGGGTTCACATACACTGGAGAAATTGTCTTGAGCGTATATTTAAGTGAGTTTACATCTATTTTGTGGCTAGCTAATATGTACTGATCTCCTTTCTTGGCATTAAAATAACAGGTACCAATAAAAACCATTTTTGCTAGATAATAAAGCAATCCTCACTTAGAAAGACTTCACACTGGATGCTTTATAGAAACACAGAGCATTAAACCATTGTGTAGAATTGAAAGGGGCCTAAGATCATGTGGTCCAATCTCTTTACTTCCAGGAGGGGATCCTGAGATCCAGCAAAACTATAGGTGTCCGGAGCCTATTGTAACTATGAACAAGCCATGAGTTCCCGACACTGCCAAAGCCATAGAGAGGGTCCTGCCACATGGCCTTCCCTGAACTTATTTCTGGCTGAAATAACCTTTCCTGATCTTTTCTCCTCATCATAGAGACAGCATGGTGTGATTTGAAAGTTTACGCTTCTGAGTCCCATAGACTTGGGTTCAAATTCCGGCTACTTAGATTTCATTTATTGATTGACTTTTAGAGAGAGGGAGAGAGAGAGAGAGGAGAGAGAGAGAGAGAGAGAGGAGAGAGAGAGATAGAGAGAGAGAGAGAGAGAGAGAGAGAGAGAGATCAATTTGTTGTTCCATTTATTTATGCATTCATTGGTTGCTTCTTGTATATGCCCTGACCTGGGATCAAACCTACAACCTTGGCATATTGGGGTGACACTCTAAACCAACTGAACTCCTGATCAGGGCAGATTGCTTAGTTGTTGTTTTTAAATTTAACCTCCACAGTCTTGATTCTCATATAATTCTATGGTCAGGCAGCAGCCACCCTATCTATAAAATATACAGAGACGTTCTATCACCTGGGAATTATAAAGATGTCCAAGGAAATCTGTGAGAGGCTGAGGCCACTCTGCCATGAGAACTTCATACAGTGCACAACTCATGGTTAGAGTGATTAGCTCTACAGAACAAAGTGTGTTTCAATGTCAATGTCACTCTCGTCTGGTGAACTCTTTTCATGTGGGCTTGCGAAGAAAGAGACTCTCATGTCAGGCTTCTCGTGTCTGAATCTTGTTCTCTGTGACCCATCCTGTTCTCTCCCCATATAAGTTAGTCTGCAACAAATATCTGCTTCTTGGTTCTTTATCTTTCCATGTCAAAGCTAGGAAAGGCTACACAATACTACAACTCTCTAGTACACTATGCTCAGCTCTTACTTTAAGCCCACCCCCTCTGAAGCCCATGATATGGTCCTGTAAGACTCACTCACTAGGGCTGCCTAATGGAAATTTCTACAGTGATGAAAGTGTCGGCACTGGCCACGAGCCTCATGGGGCTACTGAGCACTGGAAATAGGACTAACATGATGAATGAGCTGAGTTTTTTATTTTGCTTAATTTGAGTGAATTTAAATAGCCACCTGTGAACAGAAGCTATCATATTGGACAGCACAGGTCTAGAGGTTGGATGGATAGATATTGGGAGCCTGCCTCTCTCTCTCCTTCTCACTTTCCTCCTTTTTCTACTTCAAGTTTTCCTCTCTCTATATATGATAAAGTAACACAGGTCAGATAAAGCTTCCTCCAAGGCATATTTGTTTTTTAATGGAATCCTTTTGGGATGATTCTTAAATTGGAAAAAAGAATGTCAGATCCATAGAATTCTGGTAGGGAAATCCTTTGAGGTTAAGGGGGTCTGTGGTTATGCTGTGCCCCTCAAACCATACCTTATGGGTAAGTTTCCACTCTGTCCGTTTAGAACACAAAGCATAACTGAGCATCTCCTGTGTTACTGACATTGACATTTCCTGATAAGTGGAGCCTTATCTTATCCTCTTTAATATACCTGATACAGATTTTAAGGCCAATAGCTTTTAAAGTGCTTCAAGTCATTAAGTGCTTTAAGCCCTTATATCTACATTCTGTTCTTAAAATGGGTAATGATTTCATTTTTAAAGGCTTTGATCATCTATCGCTAGTCTCCTCATCCCCATGTGTTGGAGTATAGACACTACCCATGTCATCATTGTGTGCTCACTCATTGAACAAATGCCATGCTCCCTTTAATCTGCTGGTGCTGGAGAAAAAAAGAAAGAAGAAACAGGGTGAGCGCAGGCATTTGTAGAAGACCAAGGATTTTACAGGTAGCCCTTAGGAAGGTGTCCTAGTATCCATAGAAATTTCCTGTGCCTAGTGTCTAGTGTCCGGCCTGGGACGTCATTGTCTCGGCCTCTGCAGTTGCATCCCTCAGCAGTGATTTCTGAGTGCATGGCCTGTGGTGCTCAAAGCCCAGCCTTGCTCCTTCAAGATTTGACTTTCCAGATACCAGCTCGCTCATGACCCAGCCAGGTGGGAGTCAAGAGGCTGAGGCTTACTAAAGCTGCTGCTCAATAAATTACTTCCCAAAACTGCACCCAAATGTGTACTTAACCACTCTGATGACTGTGGTAATCTATTCGGCACTTCCCAACTCCTCTCAGCTGTTGGAAATTCCTTTTCATATTGTTCCCTGATGATGTAAATGGTTTGTTTCTTGCACCCTTATAAAATCATGGGAACCTAGAATGGTTTCGTACCAACATAGTTTGTATCTGCTGATTAGCAATTTGATCAATTAGCTCAAACACTATAAGAAAATCATAGTGTAGATAAGGAACATGATGCTCTATTCATTCATTTAATATTTTGGTCCTTCCTGTCACAGGACTTCTATCTGGGTACACCCCCTCCCCTATTTAACAGCAATAAGAATTATTAGACGTTGTCAATACCATTCTTACTTGTAGGTAAGGAAACTGAAGCTTAGGGAGTTCAAGAAAATTCTGCAAGAACTTGGAGCTCAGAATAGTAGAGCTGACACACAAATCCAGTTCTGTGTGGCCCCTGGGATAGCTCTTTCCACTTCTCATACATTCAATCCTCCTTAATAGTCAAGCTGGTGTGAACTATTTAATGTCTCAATTCCAGGTGCCTTTACCAGGGAGTCTTATCTGTTCATTAGAGCAGGTTTGACAAGACTTGAAAATATAGATATTTGTTTGAATTACTTTGTGTATTTGAAGAAAATGTATTTATTTAGCAGTGTTACAAAGCACAATGTTTCATGAAGTAAAAGTTTCTGTCATCCAATTAGTCCTCATTATGAAGTTTTAAAATATGTGGGGCCCTCGCCAGTTGGGCTCAGATAGAGCATCAGCCCGTGGACTGAAAGGTTCCAGGTTCAATTCCGGTCAAGGGCACATGCCTGGGTTTTGGGCTTAGTCCCCCAGTGTGGTGCGTGCAGGAGGCAGTCAATCAATGATTCTCTCTCATCATTGATGTTTCTCTCTCTCCCTCTTCCTTCCTCTCTGAAATCAATAAAAACATATTTTAAAAATAATAAAAATAAAAATATGTGGGTATGTGTATACATGCATGTGTGTATTTTCCCCCCATGTACACACATATAAGTCCAGTCTTGAAATGTTACTTTTGTTCCTGTATTTTACCTTTTTAGGGTAAAAAGTAATCTCATTTTTGAAGACTTTGATTTAAATAGTCAGTTCCCAGTTTGAGTTCACCTAGCAGTTTGCCATGCAACTTTGACAAAGGTCATTTATTCCTGGGGCCTTTGTCTCTCAACCTGTGAAAGGGGAATCTCAGCCATATTACTGTTCACTTGCTTTTTTTTCTCGTGGAAGTATTGATTTACACTGAGTGGCCAGGTTATTATGATCTCAATAATCTGGCCACTCAGTGTGTGTGTGTGTGTGTGTGTGTGTGTGTGTGTGTGTGTGTGTGTGTATGTGTGTATTAGAGGCCCGGTGCATGAATTCGTGCATGGGTGGGGTCCGGCCAGCCTAGCCAGAGGGAGGGGACATGGGCGGTTGGCCGGCCTGCCTGCTGGTCGAACTCCTGGTTGAGGGGACAATTTGCATAATAGCCTTTTATTATATAGGATATATACTGAGTGGCCAGATTATTATGCCTTCAGAGATCATAATAATCTGGCCACTCAGTGTATAAATGAGTTGACCTAACCAGTACTTAGACCTTGGAAATGAAGCCTGGTTTCTTACTGAGAATACCACCTTTTCTTGACCTCTGCCACTTGCTATTGAATAGTGATAAATAAGTCACCTGCTCATATAACCTCTATATCATGCCTGGTGTTGATATTTGAAGAATTCTTTTCATCATGAAGATTCCAGAACCCTCTATTCCTTATTTCATTCCCAGAAATATCAGAATATACACCTCTAGGCTTTGCATATAATTTGCGAAAGAATTAAACCTATAGCAGTCTGAGATAAGCGTGCTTCAAGGAAGCTGTTCTAACCATTGCTGCAGAGTGACCACAAGGTGGCAGTCTCTTAGAACATCAGGACTAAGTAGAAGTCCTGAGCCATTGCCTTGGTGGTTGATCTTGTCCTCATTGCCCAGCCATATCAAGGTCAAGTGTTTGCCAAGGTGATAGCTATCAAGAGGTCCATCAGCCATCCAACTAGGAGTGTTTTCTAAAAAGTGGGAACAACATCACTCTTTTATTTTAGAGTGTTACAGCTTTCAGTACACTATTCCGCTCAAGAATCCAAAACATGCAGTAAAACATACAGTAGTTAGAGTTTAAAACAGGTGTGTGTGTGGGGGGGGGGAGGGGACTCTTCCTTATATTTTCCTACTGTTTAAAGTCATTGATTCTCAACCTTGATTGTACATTAGAATATACTGGGGAACTTTCAAACCAATCTCTCGGGTAGGATCCCAAAGATTGATTTTTAAAGCACCCCAGCTGCTTCTGAAGTGCATTCAAAGAAGAGAACCGTCTCTTCAGGTCCTCTCAATTTATTCATTCATTCACTCACCATTTATTGCATGCTTCCTCGTGTCAGCATGGAGCAAGGTGATGGTGATGATGTACAATAAGATTCTACAATTGCCCCAAAGACCATGTGAGTGAGTAATTCAATTCAGCAATCATTTATTAAGCTCCTACTACATGACAGGCACTATGCTAGATATGGATGGGGCTGAGATGACAGCAATTCCTGCTGTCTAGCACTTACATTCTAGCAGGCAGTATGTACAAATAATAATATGAGGCAGAATTGGGTTTCATCAATGTCTTGCCTTTCTATAACATTTCACAGCAGCACAAAGCATTTTCAACAACTGATATAACTTGAAGCTCACCCAATAGTTATCATTATCTGAAGTTCAGAGAGGAGACATGCTTTGCCAATAACAAGTAGAATTAAGTTCCCACACCCAAGTCTATGTACTCTGTGTCCAGTGCTCACTACTTCATTCCATCTTGTGTTGTGGGATCAAGGAAGAGTGGTTGATTTTCACTGCAGAAGTAAAGTTATTTGTCCAAGGGCATATTTTTGCATTTGCCTTGGGAATATTAGTTCCTGAAGAGTAAGTGAGTAGAGGATCACTTCTTTCCACACATTTCTTGGCATCCTTCCTCCATCCAGTAAGGGGGCTCTTCTGATGCTGTCTCCATGCTTATATCCATTTTATTTTTATTTTATTATCTATTTAAACATTTTTAATTTACCCTATATAATAAAGAAGGAATATGCAAATTGACTATCACTCCACCACAAAGATGGTGGCACCCACAGCGGAGGTGGGGGCAGGGGAGGTAGTTTCCATAACACAAGATGGCTGTGCCCACAGCAGAGGCTGAGTTCCTGTAACCAGCCTTAACGAGCAATCAGCAGGGACCTGAGGCTGCGCCTCCCCCAACCCCTGTGGGGCTTGACAGGGTACCTCAGGCCATGCACCCCACCTGGCAGGGCTTGACAGGGGACCTCTGGCCACCCCCCATCCCGGTGCCAGGTTGGGGGACCTGAGACCGCACCCCCCACTCGGCAGGGCTTGACAGGGGACCTCAGGTTGCTCCCCCCACCCTGGCGCCAGGCCAGGGGACCTCAGGCCACGCCCCCTGCCCTGGCACTGGGCTGGGGGACCTCAGGCCACAACCCCCCTGGTGGGGCTTGACGGGGGACCTCAAGGTGTGCCCCCCCGCCCCAGTGCTGGGCCAGGAGACCTCAGGCTGCTCCCCTCGCCCCGGGCCAGGGGACCTCAGGTCACGCTCCCCCACCCAGCGGGGCTTGATGGGAGACCTGAGGCTGTGCCCCTCCTCCCGGTGGGGCTTGATGGGGTACCTCAGGCCATGCCCCCCACCTGGCAGGGCTTTATGGGGGACCTCAAGGTGTGCCCCCTGCCCCGGCCCAGACTGGAGGACTTCAGACCATGCCCGCTGCTCCGGCGCCAGGCAAGGGGACCTGAGGCTGCACCCCCCCACCCAGCGCGGCTTGACAAGGATGGGACTGGCCATATATGGATCTAGCCCAATGGGGGGGGGTGGCCAGGTCTGGGTCTTGTGTGATTTTGAGGTGCACGTGGGTGAGCAGGGACTTGACTCTGGGTCCCGTGGTGCTCCCCAGATTCTGACAGGAGGAAGATTTTCATATGCATTTTTACTAATTTTCTTTCATCTCTGACACTTCTATTATAGAGAAAGGGCAAAGAGCAATATTAAAATATTTCCTCTAATTAATCCCCTTTTAATGTGCATGAATTTCATGCATCAGGCCACTAGTTGAGATATAATTGACTATAACATTGTATAAGTTTGAGGCATACAAATAATGATTCAATATTTGCATATGTTGTGAGAGGATTACCACATTAAGTCAATTGAACATCTCTGAAAAAGGGGGGTTTGTGAAGCAACAATTAATATCCATTACCTCTCAGTTGCCATTTTTTCCTTTCCGTGACATCTTTTAAGGTCTACTCTCTGGGCAACTTTGAAATATACAAAATCATACTGTTAGCTATAGTCATCATGTTGTACATTACATGCCCAGAACTTATTTATCCTATTACATCTTTACCCAGTTCTTCCCCACTCCTGCCTGTGGCAACCACAAATTTGATCTGTTTCTATGAGTTTGGCTTTTTTCAGATTCCACTAGGTGAGATCATATATCATTTGTCTTTATCCGACTCATTTCATTTAGTGAAATTCCCTCCAGGGCCATCCATGTTGCTTATATCCTTTTTTTTTTTTTAAATATGATTTCCTCCTACATTCACCAAATTTCTGATCTCTAAAATTATTCTGGATGTCTACTGTCATGAAGAGAAAATTGAAAATATCGAGTTGCATCAGCAGATCTGCTTGCCATAAGCTTTTGTCAATCACAGAAAGGTTTAATTGGGGGACTGGAAATTAGTCCAAATGTATATGAAGAAGAAGACAGACAAGTTTCATTTTCAGAGAGCTCCATTCTGTCAGCCAATAAAGTGTTCAGTCCAATGCCATCTGGATTGGGACTGGCACATAAGATAGCTGATGATGAACGTGTTTTAGGAATTAACCTTATGGCTGATTTGGAGAGTTGACTCTTAAGGGAGTGAGGTGTGGATGAATATCCTCCCTGCGTGCAAACTCAGAATTATATTAGAATCCTTCAGGGTCAATAAATATCGATAGATGTTCCTCGGCCACTGTTTTATTTTCTCATAGTAGCAGAATATCTACTAAGTGATTGATTTCCAGAGGACCCATGGCCTTTCTATTGCACAGAAGACGTTACTGCGAAAGTCCCACTGTGGGGCTGTGGAATTATCTATGATTTCCTTAAAGGCCATTAGAGGATTGTCCAGATTTAGGTGCCCATACCCTAAGAGAAACACTAAAAAAATGGAGTACACTCAGGAGAAGACATTCATATTTTGAGAGATATGAAGCTAATTTTGAAGAGGAACAGTTGAGGACCTGTCAAGTTTTGGGCTAAAGAAGCAAAGATTTAGAAAGGAGTTATCTTCAAATATGAAAACATCTATTTATAGAAGTAAACTTCATTCTATGTAACTCCAGAGAGAAGGACACTGATTAGGATTGGAAGTGACAAGGGGGCAAATGTTAATTTACCCTGATGTGGAAGAATGTTAGAATTATTAAGTAATGAAAGCAGTTGCTTCACAAACCCCCCTTTTTTCAGAGATGTTCAAGAATACTATGTTAAAAACGTGGAAGTAGGGATTCCTCAGTTGGGTAAGAAGTGGAAAAAACTAAGAATTTAAGATCAAATAGAGAGGGTTTCAGGGGCTGCTTCACCATTTTACTACCTGTGGGACCTGGGAGGCCATTTAACCTCTCCACACCTCAGTTTCTTCATCTTAAAATGGAAATGATGATTACACTCTTCCACTTCCCAGTGTTGCTATAAAGATTAAAGGCCAATTGGATAAAGCACTGAATTGTTCCTCCTTCCCCTTTCTCATCATCTTATTCTTCCTCCTCTTCTTCCTCTTCCTGTTTCCCTGCATTCTCCCCTTTCTTATTGTAATCATAAAATTTATAATGTGGATTAAATTATTGCCTACAAGAAAAAATTCACTCCTTTGCAATATTTACACCTAACCCAAATCAATCATACCCCCAGAAATAATTCTAGACCCTATAGTTGGGTTGAGGCCAAAAGTGGTAGACCAGTTCTAATATGGTAAGTGTAGCTTTATGGAAAGAGGGATAGCTCCCTCCCGTCTTTGGTTTCATCTGTTCAAAATAAAAAGTTCTCTTGTTGAGAAGAAGGGAAAGAGCTGATAGGTGCAGCCAGTACATGAGGCATGGCCGGAGCTGGGAGGAAGCCAGGAATTCACCGCACCAACCTTACCCATCACCAGGGGAAGTCACTCACCAAGAAAAATCCTTCTCCCCTTGCCAGGGGGTCCCCCTGGGTGCCTTTAGGTTGTGAGCATCACCTTGCACTTTAGAGGTGCAGCAGGAAGAGAATCTGCCATTTTATCTCTTGGCCTCTGTTTCTCACACTCTCCAGGAGGATTGCGTGGCTTCTGCCCTACCCTGGGTGTTGTGGGGAAGATTAATTAGCTGATACCGGTAAAGGGCCTCTGATGATGACTGCTAAGTGTTGCACCATGTAATTGCCATTCCCCCCCCCCCCAAGAAAATATCCATAGAGTTACTAATTAGGCATTGTTGAAGCACCTCACGCCCCATTATTTTACAGTTGTCTTGCAATTAACTGGCATCAGTACCATTTCAAATGGCATTTATTGCCCATTTCCCTGGTTTAATTTTTGGAAATTTTATGGGAAGCCTGGGCATTGTTTCTTATTCACTGTAACTTGAATAATTAACAATGTAAATGCAGCTTCGGGTGGTGATATTGTCAATGAGAGTTCTTTAGAGAGTTTAATTAAGAACACTACAGCACTGTACTCCATGTGAAAGTTTATTATGGTGCCTAAACACTGTAAGCTCGTCTTCCCTGTGGGTCTGTGGCTCCTGCTTGAGTGTCTCTCTGTGTGTGTGCATGTTTACATATGTGCATGTGCCAGTGTATGGTTTCGTGACCAGTTGAGCTATGAGGACAAGAGCAAAGTCCTCCTTTGACTTAATTTTCTCTTAGACACAAACTGGAGAAGCTGATTAATAAACTTTTCTCCATTTTCTGACTACCAGCTAGAGAGTTGAGTTGGCTCAAATCAAACATTATTTGGTAAATGTCCACAATGCTATCAGGTACTGGAATAGACATGTTTCATGCTTTCTTTAAGCTTTACAGCAAATCAGTGAGGTCTCTCATGATGACAAAATAAATAAAGGCTCAGAAAAGTACGGTAAGGGGGCCAAGGTCACAAGCTAGTGATAAGGACAGGACTCAAACCCAACTTTCTATCACTGCCATAGTCTGACGTTTATTTTAACGGTGGACCAGTGCGAAGGACAGTATGATACAATGGTCCTGGGAGACACCGGGATTATTTCTCCCTCTGCCTCTTCCCTTCTGGACCATCTTGGACAAATTTCAGCACCTCCTAAGCTTCATATTGTGATGTAAAGATGAAAGCAGAGAACATGTATGAAAAAGTAATGAGAACGTTTCATGGCACATAGAAAATACACCACACATAGTGATTGGATGGATGGGTGCATTTAAAAAGTATGAGTAATGAATGAAAGGCAGAGACTTTTGCTCATTTGTAATATTACCTCCCCACATTCTTTTTTTTCCAGTTTGATTGAGAATTAGTTGATATAATCACCGTATAAGTTTATGGCAAATGGCAAGATGGTTTGATTTATACATATTACGTGTTATTATCTCAATAAGTTCAGCTAACATCTATTACCTCATATTGATACAATAAAAAGAAAAAAGAAGGAAAAAAAGAAAAAATACCTCCTTGTGATGAGAACTCTTAAGATTTCCTCTCTTAACAACTTTCCCATCTATCATACAGCAGTGATAACTATAGTCATGTGTTGCACAGTACATCCCTAAAACTTATTTACTCCCCAACTGCTTAAAAAAGAAAAGAAAAAATGAATCTAAAGTTTTGAGAAAGCTTAGTGTAACCGACTGGGGCCCAGGCTGTCTGTCCCTCTGTGGTGGGAAAACTGGATAGATCACTGATTATGAAAGAGCAGCCAGCATCTTGACAAAAATTACCACTAAGATCAGAATATGGTGATTCTGGATGAGCTAAAATACATGGGTCTTTGTGTGGGGGCTTCTTCCTCCCCATTTCATGGGTACAGGACAGAATGGCAGAGCCAAGAGGAGGCTTAGACTCGCAATCACAAGATTCTATTCAGAATCCCAGTTCCAACACATGTAATTATCTGGGATGCACTTTGACCTTTGAGGAACTCTCCACTCCAAATAGTGAATTTCACAGGAACTATCTGGACTCCAGGAAATGGACTCTGAAATGGAGATTTGCTTGTAGAAGCCAGAAAATCTTGGGCAGTGCTCCATGTATACCCATCTGCCAGGGAGTGAGAGAAGCAGGACTGGGTGAAAGTGGCTGCAACAAAGCAGAAGCTGATCCGCCATGGAGGCTTACAGAGATGGCCCTCCAGAGCTGTCCTGAATGAAGAAGGAGAGCCAAGCCTTTGGACCCTTGCAGACTGTCCCCGGGATAGGGGTGTGACTTTGAGCAGAGCCCATGGAGGACAGTGACCTTCACTCACTAATTCCATATTATTTCAGCGATTATTTATTGCATATCTGTGACATGCTCACTAGGAACTTGGAGGTGAATGGAGCTTATAGACTGTGACAGAGTTGTGTTAAATCTGGACGCCAAGATGGTAAACAGCTTGCTGGACATGGTGGCCCAGGGAACAAAAACAGACAGAGGATCGTCTCTAAAACGTCAGCTGATTCACCATCCTCACACTGAGATGAATGCAGCAAAGGGAAGAGGAGGAAAGGCTTTAGGGAAAGTAATGACACTTTGCCCCAGTGTCAGAAATGGCCTACAGTCCAAGAGGCTGAACTAATGTGTGCCAGTGGCCACCTCGGCCAGAGTAACCCCTGCAGGGTTAACTGGGTTAAGCATCATCATATACACTTACAGGATGCCCATTGCACAGCCACATGCGCGCATGGAGGCACAGTAGCCACCATGAGGCTTCTCTCCCTAGCAGGGCTGGTCCCGGCACCACCCTTTCCCCTTTACCTACCCAGACTGCCGGGAAAGGCAGGGCTTCACTCTAACCATCTCCTCTTTCTTAGTATTTCTCTTACCTGCCTGCAGCTCCCCAGGATCTGTGTGTCTCCAACAGGCACACATGAGGCCTCTCACGAACCGTGAGAACAGACGCTGGAGGGACGCTTGGTCTGTGAGCAGAATGAAGTGGGCTTGAGTCATAGGTCCTTTGCTTGCTGGCAATGGGTAGGCTACATAACTAGCCTGGGCACTGGTTATTCATCATCTGCAAAATGGGGGGAACCATGTGACACTATGAGGATCAAATGGGAGAAAGATATAACTCAGAATGAATGTTTGAATTCAGATTAAATGGCCACTTATTGGGCATCTATCAAAGGCTAGGTATGGTGTGGGAAACTTTATCATTATCTTAACAATCAGTTGACTTGACAATTGTCTTTTTTGCAGTTAAAAATGGAGGCTTCCAGAGATGATTTCACTTGCTGGCGTTACCCAGCTATCATGCCAATGCAGAGTCCAAACATCCAGCTGCACATAGATAGAGACGCCTGGGCCTCAGTGGCCTCCCAGTGCCCTTTGCACAATGACATGATGCGATCAGGTGCTGCATGGCCTGCCACTGCCTCCTGCTCCAGCCTCAATGCACCCCACCCTGCCCTCCTGCCTCGGAGCCCAGCACACCTGGCAGCCTCAGTGTCTGCTCTGCTCCCTCTTGCCTTTGCAAGTACCGCTTCTTCTGCCTACAACTCTCCCCTCGGCACTCTTAGGTCACCTCACTAAAGCCTTTCATCCTTGGACTCTCAGCATAAGCCTCTGGTCCCTGAGAAAGAAGATACTAAGAAGGGCTCCTGGTGGTTAACTGGGCTCCAGTTTTTAAAAACAGAGCCTAGCAGCCATTTCTATATGGGGGCCTCTGATGCAAACTGTGCTTCAGGGAGAAGCCTGCCCTGAACCACCTGCCTCTGCACTGAACCGCCTGCCTGCACTGTGTTCCTGCCATCTGAGCCAGCCCTGATAAAGGATTCCCAGAATCCTATTTCAACCAATAGGAATGAAGCTCTCCCCATCTAATGGGAGCTGCACAGCTATGTCCCCATCAACATCTTCACTGACCATTCAGAGCAACTCCATTCTGACCAATCAGGACAGTGCCTTTTGAACCAATCAAATGGCAAGGATTTGGAGTCCTTATTTGCATGAAGCCAGACCACTTAGGTACCTGAGACTTCTATCTATATAAGTCAGCTCCCCAATGGCTGTATAAGCACAGTTTCCCTTTCCACCAAAGATTGAAGACCATTTCCCTGGCTGAGCTGAGACACGGAAGATGCTTCAGCAGAGCAAGAAGACCAGTGCAGGCCAGAACACACTGGCACAGAATGGAGTAGGCCAGAGCAGAGTGGAACAGACCAGCACAGAGCAGAGCAAAGCAGAATGGAGCAGAGAAGAGCTGTGTAGATACAGGGGCCAGGCCCCAGGGCTGCCATACAGTCATATTGTATCACAATTCAGCTGTTTTGCATTCAATCAAGTTTTGCATTTCAATCACTGGCAAGATCAGTTGATTCACCAATTAGTACAGTGAATTGGTGCCAACACCCATACAACCATCCACCATGGTTGACACCTCTCTTTCTCAAGGATGCCACCCTGATGCTCACCTCAGCTTCCCGCGTATCACTGATAGAGGCCTGCCCTTTCCTTCAGAGCCCCTCCCTCATTTGCAGCTATGCTTTCTCTAACGGATCAGTTGATTCATATTTTCCTTTCCGTTTTTGATTGTAAGCTCCATAAGCACAGGCATAGTATAGCATAGCTGGCAGGGACCTTAGATGGCTGGATCTAAAGTCTGACTCCCCACTTACTAGCCCTGTGAGTTTAAGTTAGTTACCTATCCTGCCTTTGACTTAGTTTTGTCATCTGTAATATGGGGGTAATAACAGAGTTGCAGAGTTGTTGTGAGGACTAAGTAATTTAATATTTATTTTATGAAGTTTTAGAACAGATCCTGACACATAAGTACTTGCTATTATTTGATTTGTTTAGGAGGTAGATCATGTTATGCCTTTTCAGGTGCTAGCCCCTATAATCACTTCCTTCCTAAATCTCCTACTGTTCATCTCATAGTTCTAGCTTCTTCAACCTCCTATTTACCCAAGTTGCTAAAATCTGACTCTTTCCTGAGCCTACTTGGATTATGGCAATATTGTTTTCTTTCTCTGTGCTTTCAATTGAAAAGGAAATTTCCTTTCAATTTCTATTTCAAAATTCAAATTTTAATTTCATTCTGATTTCTGTTGAAATGTATCTTTCCCCTGGTGGTAAGTGGTTATATAGTTTCAATTATATTTTAGTTCTGCCCCAAGAAAATGTGGTTCAACAGATTCAGTCAGCTCCAAGAAACGTGCAGGGGAGGCAAGAAAGCTTAGAAAGGTGGTGTTTGCCAGTGTGAGTAAACGCAGCTCAGCTCCATTCTGCTAAGTGGAGCTGTAAGTCTCAGTATTAGTGTTCGTGCCCACTAACTCTCCTCTTTCTCATCTCTCAATGAACCGCTTGGCTTGAAGGTTGACATTACAAGCCCAGTTTCCTAACCCCAGCACTACTGGCATAGTGGCTGGGTAATTCCTTGCTGCAGAGAGAAGTCTTATGTGCTGTAGGACGTTAGCAGCATCTTGGGCCTCCACCCACTAGATGTCAGAGCACATCCCCATCCTCACCCCAGTTCAACTGTAACAAGCAAAAATGTCTCAAACACATTATCAAATAACCTGGGGGACAAAGTTGCCCTCAGTTGAGAACCACCATTTCAGCCCAGTATTACATTTTATATAATAGACAGAACAAACATACTCTTATTCTTCCTTTTCCCCCTCTCAAACATGTCTGTTATTCTCATACATTTACTATTCTAGTTGAATTCTAGATTCATTTTCAAGTATATTTAAAATATATTTAATTTCTATATTAAATTGGGGGAAATGGCATTCAAAATATTAATATCCAGTACAGTTATATTTTCACTTATACAGTGTTGTTGTTATTTTTCATTTTAAGTTACCATATAGTCCTGCAATTGGTTATAAGTTTATTATTAAAAATATTTTCAGCCTGGTCCATGTGGCTCAGTGGTTGAGTGTCAACCTATGAACCAAGATGTCATGGTTTGATTCCCAGTCGGTCATATGTCAAGATTACACACTCAATCTCCAGTAGGGAGCGTGCAGGAGGCAGCTGATCAATGATTCTCTCTCATCATTGATGTTTCTATCTCTTTCTCCTTCTCCTTCCTCTCTGAAATAAATAAAAAATATATTTAAAAATATTTCCAACTTGTCCTCTTGTTGAGTCCATATAATTACTGATGGGATAAGTACATAAATTATTATTTACCAGTCATAGAGGAGACTCAGAAGTTGGGTGGAAGAAGGTAGAACCCAGGCTGATTACTTAGACTCCAGGGGCCTTTTCTTTCACCCTCTGCCTCACTTGAAGGCCTAAAATTGGAAAAGAAGACAAGAAAGATATAAAAACATGAGTCATTTCCTACGTTTAATAGCAGCAGTGAAAGCAAACTTTCATCTTTCATGAGAGGAATGATTTTCCCCATGGTTTAGAGTGTCTAACTTCCATCAATCCAGAAATCCCATACATTTTCTTCAACTGATTTCCGGCTCTATCTTGCAACTCAAGAGATTTGTGCAGTTGGAATCAATTTGAAGATTGTCCATTTACTAGTGATGCTTGGGCACTAGTATCTCATTCATTCTAACAGGGATCTGGAACTTTATTTAAAGGAGCAGCAGTGTGTAATAATAGGTGAATTATGTAGCCATGAACCGAAATTCATTATGACCATAAGACTTTTGACTTTTTGCCATCTCTCTCTCTCTCTCTCTCTCTCTCTGCCTACAGCTTAGGAATGGAGGAATAACTTGGAACATAAAAATCACTGTGCTCTCCGATCTTTTTGTGTGATCACCTATGCATGATCATGAAGAAAAAAATGTCTCTTTTTATTCTGCCTCAGGATGTGTCTAGAAGGAACCTAATTTACTAAAGTAGGATGTGGAAGACTAGGAGGTGTCAGAAAGGGCAGTGGCACCTTGCCCTGTGAGTCAGCACAGGACCAGCTTGGTAGACAGGTCAGCTCACCATATTGATCCCAATTCCAGGTAGCTCACCATATTGTGCCTGAGAGCAAGTAGCCACCTATAGGGAAGGTCTAGACTAGTGGCTTGGATTACATAGGATATTAACTCAATACAAGTTAACAAGGGTGTTCCAAGAGAGAATGATTGAAAACCCAGTGAGCCAGCAGCATCACAGAAAACTGTTCCTAAATAACCAGGCTCCAAGAGCAGAGAGAGAAAGGAGTTAGGAAGGACTAAGAAAAACATGGCAGTGCACTACTAAGAGTTCTGTAGGGACCACGTGACTGAAATGAAAAGCTGGCTCCAGGAACATGTCAGAGACTCAATTACCTGGGGTGGAGAACAGACCCCCATAAGATCAGTAGCAATTTTTTAAAATATATTTTTATGGATTTCAGAAAGAAAGGGAGAGGGAGAGAGACAGAAACAATGATGAGAGAGAATTATTGATCAGCTGCCTCCTGTACCCCCTACACTGAGGATCGAGCCCACAACCCAGGCATGTGTCCTTGACCAGAATCAAACTTGGGACCCTTCAGTCCGCAGGCTGATGCTCTATCCACTGAGCCAAACCAGCTAGGGCAGTAGCAAATATTTTTTGATTCTATATCTTTATGTGTAAAGATGGACCTGCTTTTGTCACACCACAGGTGAGAGTTTATCCATTAAATGAGCAAATGCTTTTCGAGGACTTAAAATAAGCAATATTTCATTTAAAAAGACTATTGCAATAGAGAGAATGCTATGATCTCAGATAAGTGCACCATTATGCAGAAAAAAATACTTTTTCTTTCATAGCAGGAAGTTTGTGGAGAGTGGGGCAAGCGGGTGGGGCAAACAGGTGGCATCACGAGGGTGTTTTAATGAAAAATATTTTTCTTTGTGGTTAGTCAGTTCAATTCTCGGAATTAGCTTTTTGCACCTTAGTGGTTTAGTGCTTGTTGAAACTCAAGGCCAAGCTAAATTTTAGGGGCTTCTGGGAAGAGGGGAGCCTGACTAAAGTTGGTCAAGCTGAAACTCAATGGCTGTGTCATGGGCAATGGTGAGCACTCAGTCATAAGGGGAGGTGTTTTTGTATAAAGTTAAGGGAGTAGTCAAGGTGGGCTCATTGAGAAGGCAACATATTAGCAGAGTTGAAGTAGGTTGGAAAGCAAAGACTTGAGAACCACGAAGGCACAAAACATGCTGATCCCGGGAGAAAACCATTCCTGGCAGAGGGACAAGCTAGCACAAGGCATTAGCTGCTCTGTTTGAAAAGTAGAATGACAGGTTGTATTTTTCAAGGATTTCCCTAGTAATACCTCCCATCCCACATGCTCCTTTGCAGTGCAGCCTTGCCACACTCCCATGACCAGGTGGATTTATTTATCCATGTCCTTAAATTCAGCCAGGCTCTGTGACTGCTTACACTAATTGAATGTGACTTGAGTGTCACTGTGCCAGTTCTAGGTGTGGCCCTTACCTGGTCCAGAAACATCTACTTCCTGCCTCCTGGAACACATGCTCTTGTGATGTTGCCTCTCCTGCCTGCCATGTTGTGAGAAGCCCAAGGCCCCTGGAGAGGCCATGTGGTGGTGCTCTGGTCCACAGCCCTAGCTAAGGCCCAGCATCAGCTGCCAGTCACAAGAGTGAGCCATCTTGGACACCTAGTCCATTGAGCCTTCAGATAACTTCAGATCTAGCTGACACTCACTGCAACCATACAAGAAACCTTCAGCAAGAATGCCCAGCTGATGTCAATCCACCTACAGAGCCACAGAGATAACAAATTGTTGTTTTAAGGCACTTAGTTTTGGGGTGGATTATTAAGGAGCAGTAAATAGCTGAAATAAATTGCAAGGAGGGTATTAAAACTTAGGGGGTGAGCAAGAGGGAAACTAGTGGGAGATAAAGTTAGAGAGAAACATGGGAAGTCCAGTTGGATATTTTCTCATAACAATTCTGGGCTTTACTCAGAGTGAAATGGAGGGCTGTTGCAGGGTTTTGAGAGAGAAGTGACAGGCTCTGACTTACATTCTCAAAGGCTCTCTGTCTTCTTTGTGGGGAATACATTGCAGGTGCTATTGTAACAATCAAGGTGAGCAATGATGATGGTTCAAATCAAGTTGGTAGAGGGGTGGGAGGTGAGAAGTTGTTGGCATCTGTGTGGGTACAACAAAGAGTGTTACCTTATAAAATGAGAACAACATAGTGAAGGATGCCTGATACTGGGAGAATGCTGGTTCGATTCTTAACTGAGATGAACATCCCTGCTGCAGGAGCCAGTTCAAGGAGGAAGACTGAGTGAACACCCAGTGAGAATATTAAATAGGCAACAGTGAAGGTATCAGAGTTGGAGGTGTACATATGGGAATTATCAGCACACAGGATTTTTTTAAGCCATGAATTAATGAAATCACTCAAGAGAATAAGTGTTAGAGAAGAAAACATAAAAGAAGGGCACCAGGGACTGACCCCTGAGGCATTGCAAGGGGAAGAGGCTGGGAGAAGACAAAGACAGTAAAATAAACCAAGAAGGAACAGTCAGTGACATGGGAAGAAGATCTAGAGACTGAGAGTCCTAGAAGTCTAGTGAAGGAAGTGTTTCTGGTAGGAAGGAGTTACCAGCTGAGTCGAATGCTGCTGACAGGTCAAACAAGAAAAACTAATATTGTATGTCAACTGTAATTGAAAAAAATAAAAAGAATTATTAAAAAAAAAGAGAACTAAGAATTGACCTCTGTATTCAGCAATGCGCTCTCAGCCAAATCATCTCATTCTTTCTTTCTCTCTGTTTCTCCCTATATACCACCTGATATTTATTGAGCATTTACTACATGTCAAGTATTTCCATGTCAAGTGTTTCCTATGCCTTGGGGATACTAAGGTAAATGAAATGTTCCCTTAAGGAGTTTGTTACCATTCAATTGATTAAACAATATTTACTGCATAATTACTGTGTGAGACATTGTTCTAAATATTATGAGGTATATGTTGTCTGATCTAATTAGAAAAGTTACACACAGCCCTAACCAGTTTGGCTCAGTGGATAGAGCATTGGCCTGCGGACTGAAGGGTCCCAGGTTCAATTCTGGTCAAGGGCATGTACCTTGGTTGCAGGCACATCCCCTGCAGGAGGTGTGCAGGAGGCAGCTGATCGATGTTTCTCTCTCATCAATGTTTCTAACTCTCTATCCTTCTCTCTTTTTCTCTGTAAAAAATCAATAAAATATATTATATATATTTTTTAAAAAAAGAAAAGTTACACACAAATACATGGACTTTAAGTTGCAGTGAAAGTGAAACCTGAAGAAATGTCACCGTGAAGTGTGAGGCTTCAGCAAATGGCTGGCAAATGTCCTAAGAATAAATGTTCTATGATGAAGGGATACATTACCTAAGCTGGAAAAACCTGGAAAAGCTTCATGAAAGGCACACGGTTAGAAAAACGCAGGGTGGGGAGCATGTGGCACAGGCACAGGGGTTTAGTACACAGGCAACTTGGGAGGAATCAGAAAATGGATCTAAAAGTAAGTGCAACAACATGGATGAGGACGTTGTTCTAAGTGAAATAAATCAGACACAGACAAACAGTGTATGATTTCACTTACATGAGCAATCTAAAATAACTGAAACTCATAGAAGCAGAAAACAGAACCCCCTGGTGGATACCAGGGGCTGGGAGGGCAAGGAGCAGGGGGAATTCCTATTCACGGGACATAAAGTTTCAGTTCTGCAGATGAAGAAGTTATAGCTGTCTCCTGGCCTACATCATGCCTACAGTTAACAGTACTGCATTGTACACTTAAGCATTTGTTAAAAGAGTCTCCTGGTAAATGTTCTCACTAAAATAAAAAATAAACTGCCAATAATTCCGAATTTTAGCAAGGAAGTGGAGACTGGTCATAATGGATGAAAAGATTATGCATGATTTTGGATTTTGACCTTTTTCTGTACTCTGACAGGGGTGGGGTCTGGTGGATGAAGTTTGACCATTGGATGGCTCATAAGTTTCTATTTTAAGATAATCTGGGGTCTGGTGATAGAAGTTAGGGTGGAGTGTGATTAGGGGATGGCAAAAGTCAGAAATGATATTACTGGAATGAATTGCTACTGAGAATAGTGCAGGTATTTCTAGAGCCTTTTCAACCTCATGGAGACTTTTCCTCTTCATTGATGTGTGTTCTTGTACATTTAGGGTGAGTGTGTGTGTGTGTGTGTGTGTGTGTGTGTGTGTGTGTGTAATGAATATCTAATTCTTAATTTATTAATTCATAAATACTGTTTCTGCTCTCAGGAACAGAATCCATTCACTTCACATTCTAGATATCAGTGGTACTTAATTTAAATGCAATGCTTATTTTTTTATATCATATAACAAAAAGCTTAATTTGTTTTTAGGATTTACTTTTCCTCTTATTTTCTAGTTATACCATCACATCATCCACAAGCATTGGTATTTCAGTGTTTTTCATTCTGACTCTTATACTTTTTTTTAATCTAAAAAAATCTGAGCATGGTGCCTTACACATATTATCTCTCAAAAAAAATTATAGTTCATTCTTATCTCCACACCCCTTTTTTAGATGTCTGAAAAATTATCCAGTAAATATGTCACATTTAGGTGCTCTTATTTTTAAGTCACTATTCATTTTTATATTTCAAATTTTTAGTCTTATAACTTTAAAATCTTTTATCACATTCTTTTCTATTTAAAAACATTTATTGAGCACTTATTATGTGGGTGACCAAAACCTGAACATAAACCACCCACTATCCCTATGAAGGTCTCTATTTGTGGAGACAGACACTAATTTAAATCAATGCAGACACAATAAAATAATAGATATACAGATCAAGTAAATTGCTAGATTTCCCATTTCTGATTTCAAGTTTTGTTAATTGTTATATTTTTAAGTTTTTGATAAATTGATTAAATTCAAATACATAAATTTATAATTTTTTCTAAAGCATTATTCGTATTGCTATTGTATTATCAGATATTAATTTAATTTTATCTTTCTATTGTTTTATTCATGACCTTATGTTGTCATATTCCTTTTCCCTTTTAAATATTTATTTAATACATATCAGAGAGTAAGCTTATTGTGTTGGTATTTCCTTAGTAATAGTTATAGCATAAATTACTACATTTTTGCGGGTTAATTACTCTTTCCATACTATTTCCAGTGCTTTGAAAACATGTTTTCATTTTGTTATATTAAACATAGCTTTGGAGGCTATAATTTGTTACATTTTATTTTGAAATTTAGAAAAATATTTTTTTTTTTTTTTCAGTAGAAACCACCAGGATGTTCACATTTGGGATTTTCTCTTTTATCTTATGAATTTACTTTTGCTATTCCTAGAGTTCTCTCTTCACACATCTATATGTGCAATAGATGCTTTAAAACATTCTCTTTCCTTTTAAAACTCATTTAAACTCATCTAACTTTCATTATATTTTAAAATATTAACATGGGTTTTCAGAACTCTTTCTACTTTCCCTTTTATTTTATTTTCTCAGTTTTTGAATGAGCAGATTACTTCTACTCTCTGAGAAACAAGAATCTGGGCAGCCTTCTGGCCTTAACCTCTGTTAGTAGATGATGTCAATTCAAACAGAACTGTCTACGAGTGTCCGTAGGCCCTTCCCAGGGTCCTGTAGACATGCTGAGCTACAGATCTTTGGAAAGTGGGGCTCAGTCAATGGCCAAACTCTCTTCAAGTTGTTCTGTCCAACAGCTGGAGGACACATCATTGAACTCAACGTTAGCATGCACATTCCAGCTCCCAGGCGACGTGTACATAGAGGAGTTCCAGAGAGAGAATTGCCTGGCAGCAAGGTGGACTGAATTCTGACAAAAATCTCTTGTAGAAAGATGTGGAGGTAATAAAAGACAAGGCTTTATTTGCTACTAGTAAGAGGGTCCGTCTGAAGGCGACAGGGCCCTGACATCTGGCAATTAGCAGAGATTTTGTACATTACGGTCCCAAGGGGCCCTGAGGCTGCTCATGAGACCAGTGGACCATGAAACAGGAATCCAGTGTGAGGGGCCAGGCGGATGTTCTCTAAGATCAATGAGCTTTTTTTCAATTTTCTGAGAAGTGGATTCTAAAGTTAGATCTTGTCTCTTCTCAGGAAACGTGTGGTAAAAGTAAACAAATCCGAGAAAGTGTCTTTTGTATACATTTTGTGGTTTGTAGCTAAGGATGGGGTAAGCTTGAGGCTCGCGGCACTCTTGGGCACCTCCAGGATCCACATACCCCATCAAAAGTCTGCTCGGCCCTACACAGACAACAATCCGGATCCATAGAAGTGCCACCACACAAGGGGGACTGATGCAAACCACAGGTGCCATGTTAACCCCCCAGAGGTGAAATGGGTCCCCACATTTTCCCTGCTCCTTAGCCTAGAAGTTAGAGGGAGAGGTTATTGTGTGGTGTGTGTGAGTGATTGAATGAAATCCAGCACCACGTTTTGAAGAACAGTGTGGAGAGCCAAATAACAATAGTAATAATAGTAACCTTAGGACAGTGGGTAAAAACAGGCAAATGACTGGCCTCACGCTGACTATGGAAATCCTAAGGTGTTTACTGGGCTTATAGTTCCAGCTTGTACCTGCTAAACAGAAAGGTCCTCTTTCCCTTTCTCTCCTTTCTAGTTTCTCTTACTAGAATAGTGCGAGTGGACAATTCCCCTTCCTGGAAAGATAAAAATGAGAGCTGAATTAAAGAATCCAGAGCATCCTCCTTGACCAAATATAATTCTATTACTTGCTTCTCAAACTACTTCTGGAAAAGGGACAGTTTTATTCTTTAAATTTCTAATCCATCATAGTCTGCTGATTCTTTTATAAAACATAATAAAATGAATGACTAGAAAAATTACAAAAAGGCAGAAGTGAAACTCTAAGCTTTTTTTATTATTAGATAGAACAGACATGCAATTTCCTTGCCAGACTCCTATAAGTTTCTCAAGACTTGTTCTCAATTTCCATACTCATCTTGTCATAGGTGGATAATAAGAAGTTCACAGGCCTGCTTTGGTTTGTGGATGGATTTGAAGTAGTACTTTTCCAAATTTAAACATTCTGAGGGAATATTGTGACTAATCTTTTTAAACATACACTTATTAAAATTTTTCAATATATTGGTATATCTATCTGTCTATGTATCTATCTATCTGTTATCTACTTTTGCCTTGTATATTATTTTCCTCTAATTCAAACTGTGTGCTTGCTTGTATTGTATTATATTGTATTGTATTGTATTCTACTCCATTCTATTCTATTCTACTCCATTCCATGGATCCCAAAACAATTGCTGAAAAACAATGGCTCTGGCAGTTCACTTTATATTTCCTAATTGCAGATTTTTAAGTAAATGATAAAAGCAACATTAAAAAGTGAATGTGTTTATATTTTAGGCTTGCTCTCCTTTATTTCTTGAAATAAATCTCTAGGAGTCATGTTTTGATTGTCAGAAATTCCTTTATTCTTTGGTTATACCTCAAGATTTTCATAATGAAATGCTTAATTGACTACTTTTTTTAAAATTTCTTTATTGATTAAGGTGTCACATTTGTCCTCATCCCCCCATTCCCATCCCACACCCCTCCCCACGGATGCCCCAACCCCCTGTTGAACTTAACCATTGGTTAGGCTCATATGCATGCACACAAGTCCTTTGGTTGATCTCTCCCCCCTCCCCCCACCCTCCCCTATCCTCCCTCTGAGGACCGATAGTCCGATCGATGCCTCCTTGTTTCTGGTTCTGTTCTTGTTCCTCAGTCTATGTTGTTCATCATTTCCCCTAGATGAGCGAGATCATGTGTCACTAGAGATATACTTATAAGAACTGAATGTGAGACGAGCAATAATAGTTATGCTGACAGGCAAATGAATCAGTCTGTAGTGAGTTTCTTTCTGGACCAACAGTTCTTTTGAGACCCAATTTCAATGTCCACCAGTTCCTTATGTGTACATGTCGGCACTGACCGCTCAGCTCTGGATGGTGGACAAATGGTGGTAACGGAGGTCCGACTCCCTCTGGTTTGGTCTCGGCCGGACCCAGGGGCACGGCTTCACATGGACTCAGGGGCACGTGGCCTCACCCGGACCCGGGGGGCACGTGGCCTCACCCAGACCCGGGACCCAGCCTCATCCAGATCCAGGGGCACACGGCCTCACCCGGACAAGGGATCCAGCTTCACCGGTACCCAGGGGCGCGAGGCCTCACCAGGACCCAGGGGCACATGGCCTCTCCCAGACCCAGGGGCGCGTGGCCTCACCCGGACCTAGGTGCGCGCGGCCTCACCCGGACTCGGGACCCAGCCTCACCCAGATCCAGGGGCACATGGCCTCACCCGGACCCGGGATCTAGCTTCACCCGGACCCAGGGGCGCGTGGCCTCGCCAGGACCCAGGGTTGCATGGTCTCACCCAGATCCAGGGGCGCACGGCCTCACCCGGACCCGGGACCCAGCCTCACCCGAATCCAGGGGCACAGGGCCTTGCCCGGACCCAGGATTCAGCTTCACCCGGACCCAGGGACGCATGGCCTCCCCCGGACCCGGGATCCAGCTTCACCCGGAACCAGGGGCGCGTGGCCTCCCCCAGACCCAGGGGTGCGTGGCCTCTCCCAGACCCAGGGGCACATGGCCTCACCCAGACCAAGGGGCGCGTGGCCTCTCCCAGACCCAGGGGCGTGTGGCCTCACCTGAACCTAGGTGCGAACGGCCTCACCTGGACCCGGGATCCAGCCTCACCTGGATCCAGGGGCACATGGCCTCACCCGGACCCAGGATCCAGCTTCACCCAGACCCAGAGGCGCGTGGCCTCACCTGGACCCAGGGGCGTGTGGCCTCACCCGGACCCGGGATCCAGCTTCACCCGGCACCAGGGGCACGTGGCCTCCCCCGGACCTAGGTGCGCGAGGCCTCACCCGGACCCGGGACCCAGCCTCACCCAGATCCAGGGGCACATGGCCTCACCCGGACCCGGGATCCGGCTTTACCCGAACCCAGGGGCGTGTGGCCTTCCCCGGACCCAAGGGCGTGCGGCCTCACCCAGATCCAGGGACACACAGCCTCACCCGGACCCAGGGGTGCGTGGCCTCACCTGGGCCCGGGACCCAGCCTCACCCGGATCCAGGGGCAAATGGCCTCACCTGGACCCGGGATCCAGCTTCACCCGGACCCGGGGGCACGTGGCCTCCCCCGGACCCAGGGGTGCGTGGCCTCTCCCAGACCCAGGGGCGCGTGGCCTCACCTGGACCAAGGGGCGTGTGGCCTCTCCCAGACCCAGGGGCGCGTGGCCTCACCCGGACTTAGGTGCGCGAGGCCTCACCCGGGCCCGGGACCCAGCCTCACCCGGATCCAGGGGCACACGGCCTCACCCGGACCCGGGGTCGCTGCGTCGGCCCTTGGGTCTGCAGCGGTGGCTGGTCGCCGAGCGTGCGCACCTGGCTGCTTCCGGGGCGTTGAGATTCTTGAAGGACTCGGAGGTCAGCAAGCGCGGAGTCTCCCACCCCATGTCTCCCAGGGGCTCATCTGTCCGTGCTCGGCAGCGAGTGGAGCCGTCCCCTCAGCCGAAGACCGCCGGGGGAATTGCACCGAGCACGTTCCAGGCCGCCATTGTGTCGCCTGAGCCGTAGTTCTTAAAGTGTGGTCTTTGGGTCACCGGCATCAGCATCATCCCGCGTACCCCTCTCTTTTATTCTAGTTGTAGAGCATCTGATCAGCCAGCCCTCCGGTGGTTCTGGATGGTGTCTGCTCTGCTCTCCCGTCGTAGTCTAAAATTGTTGTGGTAGGCAACGATCAGGCTTCCGCCCTATGCCTCCATCTTGGTGCTCCTTTGTATAGTTAAGTCTTGATTGTTGTTGGTGTCACTGGGAGGAATTGTCCTCCAGGCCAATTGGCCGTGAGGACCCTCTTTGTCTATAAAGGAAGAGTTGCTGTGCAGGAGACACGTTTATGGGCCGGGTCTTGGTGCAGCAAGGCTTGGCGCCCACTGAGTCTGTCTCCTGAATGTGACCCTTGTGCGCGTGGTTGAAATCTGGTGTCATCTCACACCGACCACTAGATGCCCTCGTTTCTGGGTCTCCGATGGAGTGTAGGTCAGCTACTGCCTGAGGCCACTCAGCAGGGATTACAGCAAAAACTGCAGTTTCCTCCTCCTGTCTGAGCGGCCCTGGAGCAGTCCGACTAGAACGGCAGTTCATCTGGTCAAGCTGCCACAGGGCAGGCCACCCACATGCAAAAGCCGCTGCTTGGAGCCCAGGTGGGCCTGCAAAACGTGCGGGGCGGGTTTGCAAAACGTGTGGGGCAGATCCCAGGGCAGGGCGGGTCTCAGGGCGGAGCGGGGTCTCAGGGCGCCACCAGGCCATGGCGTGGCGAACCGCAATGGCTGCAAGTCTGCTTTTTCTGCTTTCCACGTTTCTAAGCCCCCTCGTTCCGCACTCCAGCGCAGCAAACACTGATTGCTGGGCGCACCTCCGCAAGAGTCCTCTCCCCGCAGGTGTCTGGGTCTCCCGCACGTCCCCAGGAGCTGGATTTCAGGGTGATGGGGAGCTAATCTCCCCTAGGGTTGGAACAAAAGCCGCACGTCCCTTCCCCCACCACAAGCCCGACCCACGCGCCTCCGCACCTCATCCCCTCCGAGTTCGCTCTTTCCTCTTCCCTCTTAGCTGTAAATCCACCATTCAGCCAGCTCTCCTGTGGATCTGGGTGGCAGGCGCTCTGTCCTCCAGATGTATTTTTGAAATTGCTGTGCGAGGCGCAGTTCATTTGTTTAACTTTGCCGCCTTCTTGGTTCTCCTCTGTCAAAATGGATAAAGGACTTGAATGTAAGATGGGAAATCCTAAGAATCCTCCAAATCGGTGTTGGCGGCCTCCAGGGCCCCGAGAATCTCACTGGGCAGCTCGGCCAGGTCGGTGACGCGGATGAGCCCCTCCTGCAGAAAGATGGTCTCTTCCTTCACCGAGAGCCGCTGTGCCGAGTCCGCGGCCGCCACCACAGCAGCTGCCACGGCGCCCACGAGCCTGTGGCCCCAGCTGCGGTGCTGACTGAGAGGAGCAGCCGTCCGGCCTGGGGAGACGCGAGCAGCAGTCGCCGAGCTCACCAGTCCATCTTTTACTTGTATTTCCGAAACTGCCATGCGAGGCAACAGATCAGCCGTTCACCTCCGCTGCCATCTTGGCTCCTCCTCTAATTGACTACTTTCTTCAGATATTTTACTGCTTCCCTTTTAAAAAATCATAGTTTATTTAAAATATATTTCACTGAGTTTTATTCTTGAATCTTTAATTACTTCTATTTTTTTAAAATGTGAGGGACTCAGTTACAGTCTTTTAAAATCCTACGTATTGTATCTGTTTCTGTTTTGTTTATCTTAGATGTGTGCTGCTTTTCATCTAAACCCCTGACTTCTGCAGGTCTCAGAGGCAACATGTGAAGTCTTTCACATTCTGGTATCTTTAATATTACTTACTTCCTCCTGGACCTGTGTAGGATTATGTCCTTGAATATGCAGGGGAGGGGAACATTTTTTTTCCTTCAACTGTTTTAGGTTTTGGCTAGGGCTCTGTAACAACGACAGATCAAGAGAAAACAAACAGAAGTCTGTTGACATGGATATCTCATAAATGTATAGGAGGAACCAGGGATGAGTAGGTCAAAGGTTTGGTTGGAACTTGCTTAGCAAGGCAACAATACATGTTTAGAGAAGTGACAAGACCAAGGAGACAACTTTAGGTCTTCATTTTATGTGCTCATTTAGAGGAGGAGCCAAGATGGCAGCGGAGGTGAACGGCTGATCTGTTGCCTCGCATGGCAGTTTCGGAAATACAAGTAAAAGATGGACTGGTGAGCTCGGGACTGCTGCTCGCGTCTCCCCAGGCCGGACGGCTGCTCCTCTCAGGAGTGAACTATGTGAAGGCAAATATAAAGGAAACTGTGTTGGGGGATTTTAGCCGGTGTATTAAATTAAGAATAAGCTGATTGGCCCTGGCTGGGTAGCTGAGTTGGTTAGAGCATCATCCTGATATGCCAAGGTTGCAGGTTTGATCCCCAGTCAGGGCACATACACAAGAAGCAACCAATGAATGCATAAATAAGTGGAACAACAAATGGATGTTCATTCTCTCTCTTTTTCCCTGTCCTCCCTCTCTCTCCTTTCCTCTCTCTAAAATCTAAAATTAAAACAATTGTGTATGTATACAATATATATTCTATATATATGTGTGTGTATACAATAAAATAATATGAAGATTATGGTCTGCTGAATGAGGGGGCACAAGCCACCTATACCAGACAGCAGATAACTCCCTCTGTATCCAAGGTCTCACTTTGGGGAAGTGAAACCCTGACCCTGGGGGGTATTTTGACTGAATATACCCAAACACAGGAAGTAGAGTCACAAGATTTATTACTCACAGATCCCAGAAATAGAGTTGGGGGGTTGGATTGCTCAATGAGTAGTCCTCTGTCCCAGGTCACAAGCTAGCAGGAGATACAGAGCAGGGTAGCAAGCATTCATTATGTATTGACAAGGTGGTTGGGGTGGAGGTCACTAACTCTGGCAGCTCAACTCTATGGTTATTTTAAAAGGTGTTCTGGAAGAAGCAAAGTAAGAACTTAGAATCCTAAGCTCAGGCCCCTGTCTGAGTGTCCAGACTCAATGTGAGCAGCTGTCCTACTGTAAAATGCCTAGGTAGCACCTCAGAAAAGCTGTTTTCTCATCACCGCAGCTAATAGTAGATGAAGGCTGGTTAGTCAAGTTTGTCATGTAGATTTTTCTGGTGCCACCATAAGGCTGATAAAGGCCTAAAGCTGTCTGTGGTGATGAACTTTTATCCTTCTTAGAGAGGGTAGAGGGGACACACTCATCAATTTATGTCCTGCTTTTAGGCAAATAGGGGGAAGTCAAAGGCATTTTTTTGTCAGCTCCTTTTTAATTGCTTCAGTTCAAAGTAATTTTTTTTTTTTTTTTTGCCAAAGTGGCATTTTTGGAGAGGCTAATCTTCACATTTAAGATTGTAAAACTTGAAAATTAAAGGAAAACTTTTCTCTTCCAATGTTGCTCATAATAACAGTGATACATTAATATTAATGCATATGAGATTTAATATTTAAAATTTTTAGAGTGCAATAAAATTATTCTATTTCACAAAAATAAATATAGGTCACAGAATACAAGCAATAATTATGTAAACATAAAACAGTGCAAGTGGGTTAAACTTTTCCTAATTCACTCTAGAGCTAAAAGGAAGGATAAGACAATAAACCCATGGGAGCTGCCATGTTGTTTGTTTTCTAAGCTGTCAACCAAACTGGAACTGATGATGATAGGAGGAAGATAACAAACAATAGAGAGAGAGCAAGTGCCAGGCAAGTCCCTGGCGAGTTAGCAATGCCGCTTCACTGCAGTCCTCAGGAGCTAGATCTGAGAGGCAGAGAAGGAGGTACGGTAATAGGATACAAGGGCGGGCCAGACAGGTGAAAGAGGAGTGTTTTTCTGGGCACAGCTCTATCTCTTTTTTCCATACCCTGGGCGTCCTGGACACCTGCAGCTTGCTCTGTCCTTCACTTACACCTTCCCGGTGAGGCGCCCCCTCACCTTGTCATCAGGATCGCATTAAGTCACTTCTTTCCACAATCCTGGTGAGTGGATTTTCTCCTACCATACTTGTACAGCGCCGCCCTTGCTGCTTTCATACCGTCGCCGCATACGGTGGGGGGGGAGCTCAAAAATGGCCGTGGCCGCATCCCCGCTGTATGCTGTGAGCACCTGGCTGCACTCCATTCATTTCAATGGAGCTGGACGGAGACCATATGCGGCACAAAAAGGAGCCGACCGGGAAATGAATGGAGTGCGGCTGTTTTTGAGCTCCCCCCACCGTATGCAGCGACTGCAGATTCTCCAGTCTGGCTCAGAAGTTTCAGCACCCGCCCTATAAGATGACACCCGGTGTATAAGATGACCCCCGACTTTTGGGAAGATTTTCCTGGTTTCCTGGGTTAAAAAGTCGTTTTATAGGCCAGAAAATACGGTATGAAATTTTTATTAAAACATTTCTTACATACCATTATATTGGCTGGACCACAAAAATATTGGTTGTGGGCTGCATGCGGCCTGAGGGCAACAGTTTGACATGTTTGGTCTAGACACTAGTCTAGACGAGATCATTATTTTTGTCACTTCCTTCCGCTTTAAACTCTTTCCTATACGATCTTTGTTCTCATGTGACAAAACTAAACAAACTTCCTCATCTCTGTCTGAATCTACTCATAAGGCAAAACACAGAGACTTCAGCTTCCTGTTCTTTATTGCATGGTTGACTATCTGCAATTGAAATTTCAGTGCACTTAAGCAAGCTCAAAAAACCACTTCCTTCTTAGATGACTAATGCTGTTCCCAGCTGTGTTTACTTAACAACACAGTAAACCACAATTTTCGTCTTCTTTCGTCATTGCTCCCTATAAAAGCTGAGACCAATCTGAAGAACTTCAGATTGGGTGAGCTCCCTACAGCAATAGTCTCAATAATATTAGTCTCCTAACTTAACTTGTCTGTTTTTTGTCTTTGACAGTTTGGTGCCTTGACTCAGGATCATAACTTGCCTTCGGATTCTAGTCCGCTCCTGCCAGGTAATAAGGCCACTTGGAGCCTTCTGTGCTCCATTCCTGACAGGCAACCCAGGGATCTAAAGGTAAATTCTGACCCTGGTCCTATGTTCCAGCCTCTTGTCTGTTGGTAGCATGGTAAGCATTTGATTTTGACTTTTTGGGAATACTTAGTTGATTTTTGGTGCTGGATTTGTTTTGTTTTTTATTTGATAGTCTGATCATTTGGCAATCTCTATAAAGAATTAAGTGGTTCACAGGTATCTTATCTCTATCGGGCAAAACATGTCAGAAAATCAAGTTTGTTACTTTTTTCTCTTTTTTATTTATTTTTCCCTGTTTTGAACTCTAGTCAATTAAGAATGTGTAACCACTGGCAAGACAAGAACTCTTTTTATACGAAAAGTGAATTTTGTATTTCTGGATTTATGCCTGAAACTTTAGCATTGAAGCTATATGTTCTCTATGTCTGGATGTATATGTATGAGTCTTGGGTATGTACTATTTTCCTAGTTTTAGGAATTAGATTAGATTATAATTTTTAATTGAATTTATTGGGATTACGTTGCTTAATAGAATTATATAGCCTTAAGTGGTACAATTCTATAATACATCATCTGTTACTGTATTGTGTGTTCACAACCACAGGTCATGTCTCTTTCCATCACCATTTATTACCCACTTTACTCTCTCCTACCTTTCCTTACCCCCATTTCCCTCTGGTAATGATTGTTATCTATCTATGAATTTTGTGTTTTGTGTTTTTTCTTAATCCCTACACCTTTATCACTCAGTCCTCCTCCTGCTCCCTTCTGACAACTGTCAGTCTGTTCTAAGTATTTATGAGTCTGTTTCTATTTTGTATGTCAGTTTATTTTATTCATTAGATTGCACATATAAATGAAATCATATGGTATTTGTCTTTCTTTGACTAGCTATTTCACTTAGCATCATACTCTCATGTCCATCCATGCTGTTGCAAAGTGTAAGATTTCCTTTTTTATGGCTGCATAGTATTCCATTGTGTAAATGTATAAATAAATTTTATAGAGCACTATTCTGGTTAACTAAATAAGGCCTTATACAAATGGAATATTCCTAAAATTCCCAGATAGTAACAAAATTAAATTTCTAGTACTTTTAATGTGTCAAAAATATTTTATAAGCACTAACTTAAAGGTTCTAAAAATTAAAGTTTAGATAATAGAGGTCAACTTTGGCAAATGAGATTAATTTAATATTATCCTATATAATAAAAGGCTAATATGCAAATCGACCGAACGGCAGAACAATCAGTTGCTATGGCGCACAATGACCACCAGGGAGCAGATGCTCAACACAGGAGCTGCCCCCTGGTGGTTAGTGTGCTTCTACAGGGGGAGCGCCATTCAGCCAGAAGCCAGGCTCACAGCTGGTGAGCGCAGCGGTGGTGATGGGAGCCTCTCCCGCCTCTGCAGCAGCATTAAGGATATCCAACTGAAGCAGGCCTAAGCCATCAGTCAGACATCCCCTGAGGGCTCCCAGACTGCGAGAGGGCGCAGGCTGGGCTAAGGGATCCCCCGAGTGCATGAATTTCGTGCACTAGGCCTCTAGTTGGTTTAATTGAAAAAACAGCTATATCTTCTAAGTTATTATCATTAGATATAATACAAACTTATGTAGAGTATCTCCCAAAATGTATATGCACTTTGAATAACTATTAATTCCAATGTTTCTTTATTTTCAGGTCTAACCCATTGGAATTAATAATTATTACTTATTAATTGATAATTATCAATAAACATCAATCAATAGTATTAACAATTAATAAATAACAATTAATTATTAAATATCAACCAATAATAAATCAATTAATAATTATTAAAAGTGTGTAAACATTTTTTGGAACACCCTGTATTTTGATTCTTCCTAAACTTATAAAGGTTTGCTGATTTAATAAGCTCTCCTTTCAGGTATTTTATTTTAAGATTATAAAAAATGTAAATTTGTATTTTGTCAAATTAATTCATTATTCTGACAAATTTTACTTAAAATATAATTACGTTTTATAGTATATCAGCTTGAAGATAGTTTCAAAAATCCTTTGATAACTTAAAACTTTGGACTGATGCTAAATTGAGTTAATTAATTCATCATAATTAATTGAGTTAATTAATTCATAATAAGATAAAATACTGAAGCATTAATTAAAAAATATCATTTTATTTTTTTCATACTTTTTGCTCTGACTTTTATGTAATATAGAGAGGTTATATATTTGGGTCAGTTAAGGCACATGTTATTTTTGCCACATTAAGAAGTTATTTATAGCTATAGAAAGTTATGAGACATATATTTATAAGTTCTGCTAGTCTACTAGAAAATACTAATGTATAAAGATAGTTTACAATTATCTACAGAGATTTCCTCCTTGACCAAACTTTAGTCAGGCTCTTATGAGTCTTCTTGTAGACTAGACCTCTACCTTAGGCTATTAAATCCAATTTTAGCAAAGAATCTTAAGAAGCGCCCCCTCCCCAACCCTCCAATATCTGATCAAACCCCTCATCCTATCCCCTGCCTTGAACGTCTAAGACCTTGGCCTGTAAAAATTCTGTTAAGCCAGTTTAGAAAGAATCCCCCTGCCCTTGTTACCTAATCAAGTTCCTCTTAGTAATTTTCTATCTACTGACTCCTCACTCTGTCCCTTGGCTCTGCATGCCCAGCTATCTTAGCCGAATTGGAAATTGAGCTCAGTTCTTGACTGAAGTCTCCTTTCCTTAGTGCAGGAGCTCTAATAAGATCTGTTTTGTTATTTCAACAAGTATCCAGTGCATAACTTTTTATTGCACTGCCTACTGGTTTTCTCTGTGCAATTGAAGTGACTGTAGTTATAAAATTATTATAAATATGTGTGAATAGGAGCAGTAGTAGCAGAGAGAGAAAACTTCCCATGCCAAGTGGGTAGAATGTCTTTTGTTAAAGACGATGAGAGTAATTTTATTCTGAAGTAAAATGACTAGGTGTTCTAGATGAGAGAGAGAACAAACAAACAAATAAACCATGCCTGGATGGAGAAAGTTGTAGATGATTCATGGAAAGGAAATTTGATTTCTTTTTTTTTAATTACTTTATTGATTAAGGTATCACATATTTGTCATCAGGAAATTTGATTTCTTACAGTCAAACCTCTGTTAGGTTTGATTAGTTTATTAATAAGATTTTAAATAAGAGCTTTAGTTTAAAAACTAAAATTGGATTTTCTCTCTTAAAATGACAAATTTTTTCTTGGATTATTTTTCTTTACATTTTGAGTAATCTACCTAGAATACAACTATTAAGGATCTTATCAGAGTACTTTCCTACATTTTGTGTTGACTTTATCACATCCTTGATAATTTATGAGAACAAAGTTTTTCACTTAAAAGAGCTGAAGTTCTTCATAATCATGGCATGGCCTATGTCTACTTTTAAAAATTTGTATTATTATTTGGGTTAAATAGTTAACTAAATAGAGTTTCTCAGTAATCCATATCCTACAGAGTCAACTGTTCAAACTTCTGGACAACTTTTTATGCTTCACCTCCCAAAAATCAAATCCTAAATGATATCTTTTGTGTTGACAAGGAAAACAACGTAAATCTATACTTGAGTAAAGAAAGACATCATTAAGCAAAAGTTTTGCAACAAGGAGATGCTCAAAGCCTAAGCCAGAAAAGTTTCAGGCAAGATGTGTGCAAGCCAAGCTTTTATAGGCAGAGGCCTTCGGTAGATTGATAGGTGCCCATGGAAAGTGGAAGAGAGATGCAATGCTGAAGCTGGTGTGTGGGAGGAGCCCTTAGACTTGAACTGCATCACATAATGTACTAGAGCAAAGTTGAGGCAGCAAAGTTGGTATGTGATTAAGTTCATGGGGTTGGGATTCTGCATCTGACATGGAGCAAACAAGCTCAAGTGCAGGAAGTTCACGTGGAGTTGAGGGCCTAGTGGTCCTCAGCAAAGCCATCTACAGATGTGTAATCAGCTTTGTTAGTCCCTCTTCTTGTTCAAGGCAGGTTCAGAGAGACTGTCCTTGAACAAAACAGGGATAAGAAATATTTCAAACACAGGATGGCTGAGTGGAATGGTCCTCAGAGTCAGCATTTTCTCAGTGATGTCCCTAGAGGACTGGTGGAAACATTTGTTTTGTGTGTTCGCAAAGGCCAGTCATTTCAGTGTCCGTTAGGTCAGGCATCTTAAGAGTGGGATCCCTAAAATAAAAAAGAGAAATATTAACACAAAGGGAAGGAATAAAGAGCCAAGAAGTTGAACCAATGAATTTCAAGAGCTCAGTGAATGAAACCATTTAATTATGAAGCTCAGCTTTGTGAATCATATTATGATGTTGCCCAGCATCTAAATTACTACTCTGATGCAGGTAAACATGACCTGAGCATTTCTCCAGAATTCCATAGTGACCCAGACAGCAGCTTTTCAAGGGAGCAATCGGCCAATACATGGTCTACTGCAGTGATGAGTCCTAGGTTTATAACAAGTGGTCAGGCTTTACCCTGTAGTGTTTTCTTAAATCCTGGAGGAAAAGGCCTGCCACAAAGCAATCTAGACTCCCAATAAGGATATGGGCAGTCAGGGTTTAGATCTCAGTGACTTAAAGTCAAGAGAAAGTGAGAAAAGGTAGATTAATTTGGAAGGTTGTAGCCAGATATTGAAGGAAATAGAAAGATTTGCTAAGTTGACAATGTATACCATATAAACAGATACAAATCCAATGTATAAATAGGTATCAAAACTAGTTTATCCACAGTGGAGAGGAAGCCAATCAAGTATCTACCAGACAAGACAGAGTTTGTATATCAATCCGTTCCCTAAAATTTACAGAAAGGTGCAACATAGCTCAAAGACAATGAAGAGGATCAGAATCTGATCATCCAGAAGAGTCAGCTATAGTTTCCTATTGAAACAAAATTTCTCTCTACAATCTCTCTTTCCCTTCTGGTCAAACACAATCTCAGAGAGGAAAGTTATTCTTGATCACAAAATAAGGCTGGTCTCATTACATGTGGCCTGGTTATTTGCATAGATGCACCAAGAATGACAATTTACCACATAGGTTTTAGATTCGCTTTGCTGGAAGTTTTCGTAAAGAATCTCAGATTGGACTTTTCAAAGCTTCTTGAGGGTAGGAAGCCAAGCCAAGAATTCACCCCCACTTTTCACCTGCAGCACCCAGTTATTTGATGGGAATTCCTCTCTTCCCGAGGTCCCCAAAGTAGCCTAAGATTATCCTGAGCCTGCCAGGAAGTGACCTTCCTCACTCACCTGGAAGGCTGGGAACCCTATGAAGCCAGGTACCAGGCCAGTCTTCCCAAGAGAGACTTGGTAAGCATTGACCCCCACCAAGTCAGCCTTAGTTCCTAGAAGCGCCTGGCCATAGCTGATTAAATGAGCATCATTCTCAAATATGACATTATAGGCAAAGCCTTGGTTGCATAACCAATGTTTCCAATTATGGTCCACTTGTTAACAAGGTGGACGGACTCTTACTGAATCTATGCAGATAACTGTATTGCCATGAAAATACTCAATAGGAGTTTCAGAATTGTGGAAAGGTGAGTCAGGGTAGAACAGATAAATGTTTCATTTCTGTTTACAAGAGCACAGTCTACTAAATTGTTATGAGTGATAGATAGCTTAATAGAAAGCGGTTCCTTATACCCAGAGAATAGAACATTAGAGCATCAGCACTATTCCAAACAAAGCCCATATCCATCCATCAGCAGTTCATTCAGTCCTATGCCATCAAACCTCTAACTTGTCTCACTCTAACTTGGATTAGCAGTCTCATAAATCCATCTTCTTCTCAACTAAGGTTCTGGAAATCCTGACCGAGTCCACCAATAACCAAAGTTATTTAAGCAATGCCATGAGGAGCCTGTGTGCAAGAGTAGCTGGCATAGTTCTTTCCCATGGGTCCCTGAGACTGTCCTTTTTGGCTGAAGACAAAGAACTCGGGCAGGTAGCTAATCTGTATGCTTTGGAAAGCATCAGAGTAAAACACAAAACTATCTGTATTTGATAAAAGACTTAAAATGCTCATGCTTAATATTTTCAATAGTTTTCAAAAGGGAAAAGGTGACGAGAGTTCACTATAAAAATAATACAATTGGTAAGAAAATTTGCCTATGTGACACTTAAGTTAGTCCAAAAGTTTTTTAAAAATATGCATAAACATGATGATTTATTTCATTTTCAAAGAATAGTGGATATTACATCCAATTTATGAATATGCAGGAACATATTCTTTAAAAGTCAGATGTAATAATCCTGAAACATAATATGCCATAACTTTATCAAGCATATAGTTAGAATAAAGCAGTACTATATCTAGGTTATAAAACAGAGAGGTTCAGTTAAGCTGTATAAGTTTAAGAAAAACATATCTGATTAGAATAAAAAATGTATTTTTGGAAGATTGATAACTCAGAAGACCTTTATTAAACCAACAACATCAAACTAGTCTTGTTTGCCAAAGATGTACTCATATCATGTGAGCTTGAATTTTTAAATCATTTTGGGAAGTTTATGTAAGAATACCCCCCACACACACATTGTGTATATTAGAAATTTAATTTTCTTAGCTTCTGAGAATTTTAGGAATATTAAAAATTGTAGCCTCTTACTTATCTCTTAGCCAATAAAAAAGGAGCTTTTAAAAATAATTTTATAGTTTAAGGTGATAATGCAATTTGTAATTAGAAAAATATTACACATGCATTCTACACACACACACACACACACACATATATACACACTTACATGCACACACATACAGAAGAACACAGGTAACTTACAGATTTAGTTTTTAATTTTAAAAATTTAGCCATGGGCCCTAGCTGGTTTGGCTCAGTGGATAGAGCATCAGCCTGCGGACTAAAGGGTCCCAGGTTTGATTCCTGGTCAAGGGCACATGCCTGGGTTGTGGGCTCGATCCCCATTCGGGGATGTGCTGGAGGCAGCCAATCAATGATTCTCATCATTGATGTTTCTCTCTCTCTCTCTCCTTCTCCCTTTCTCTCTGAAATCAATAAAGAAATATTAAAAAAAATTTAGCCATGGTTTAGGCATAAAGCCCAAAATACAAAACTCACTGGCTCATATAAAAGAGCTGACTTGTATTCTTGCCTCACTTTTACATTTGGGTTTTTGTTTTTTTTTTTGCTTTTGTTTTTGTTTTTTTACATTTTTACAATGATTATATTCCTGGCAAATGGGGCAAATTGAAATAACTCTCTCAATCTGAGGGCTAAAGCATCTTTACCAGAGTTTGTGGAGCAGACCTTGAAGATGTCCTTTGCGATGATGTGCAATCCTATGGAGACTGTGGACTAATTTTTGGGAGAGGGATAGAGGAGAGACCACGCAGCCATCTGGGGTCTCCAAAGTTCATTTGAGTGGAAAAATTACCCAGCCTGTTTCCTATTAGCATTTTTAGGCTGTTGCTCTTCATGTCTCTGAGCTCCACCAGAGCCCAGCAGTGTTAGAGGGACTTAAGTCTCCAATGACTATAGGGAGGTTGAAGGGCTGGAGTGAGAAAGGAAAAGTCTGGCAAGAGTGGGCAGAGTAGGGGGATGTAGAGGTGGTGAAGGGGGGAGACCAAATGGTTCAAGAAAAATTAAGGGTGAGAAGGAGAAAGGAGAAGTTGGGAGGATATGTGATGAGAAGAGACAGTTCTTAGAAGTTGTTGAGGAAGGAGGATGTTCTTTGAGAGAAACAATCGTCTCTGAAACATTTTTGTGGGAGAGACATTTTTCTGTTTCTACAAAACAATAAAAGCAGTTCATTGTTAGGGTGAGATATGGAATCAGGGGATTCAAGAGCTCTGCTCAGAATGAGCCCAAATGGTCTAAAATTCAGGAGAGGGATTTTCGAGGAGAGGAAAAGTTCCTCAAAAGGCTATTGAAATTCTAAATGGTCGTTACTAAAATTTTGCCATTTTTTAAGAAATTGGGTGGAATTAGTACCACAATGATATAGGACATACCCCACAATGAAGAGATCTGCGGGACAATGTTTAGATTGACAATCTCCCATGATAATGAAAGGAACACCTTTTGGTACTAAGGCCTTCGGACTTTAGCCCAGGTATAATTTCCAGGGAGAGAATCAGGGGCTTTAACCAGACTCAAAAAATGGAAGAATAAGAAGACAGAGAAATAGAAGAAAAAAATACAAAAATAAAGGGAAAATAAAGTCAAGTCTTTATCATGCGACAATAGACAAACATTTGGAACATTGGGTTAGGAGGTATCACTTACCACTGTGGATCCCGATGTCCCAGCCAGGAAAAGACACAGAGTCTTAACAAAACAGCATTAATGCTTGAGTGAAAAAAAATCAGGGTCCGAGGGGTAGTCAATACTCCATCAGAGTCAAGGCATCATTACTGTCAAAGAAAAAATACAATCTGGATGTTAGCATGAAAGGTTTCATTAAGAGGATACTGCAGTGGGAGCAGGAGAGTATTATAATAGAAAGATGCTCAAAGTCTAAGCCAGAAATGTCTTAGGGAAGAGATGAGTGGACAAAGCTTTTAAATGCAAAGATAGCTGTAGAATGTAGGAGGGAGGGTGGTGGTGAAGCTGGTGGTGGGAGGGGGTTTTTGAAACTTAACAAGCTTCATCAAATATTCTACTAACAAAAAGTCAAGACAGGAAATGGAAATGTTGGTTGTGGTCAGGCACATGGGCCACGTCTGCACCTAAGATGAAACAAACAAGTTAAAGTACAGGAAGTTTCCATAGAATTGAAGGCCCCTTGGTCTTAATGTTGTGTCAAGCTCAAAATTTGATTAGCCTTGTCAGCACCTAAAAGTGTCTTTGTGGTCTCCAAGAGAGTCCCTGGAAAATCACCAAGATTTGTTCTTTCCCCTTGTGAAAAAGAGAAATATTAGAAATACTGAGGGCTATTTGATATGTTACCAATGATGAGTTACATTAAAAATACTGTCAAATCTGAAGAAATACTTAGACTTTCCTAGGTTAAATTTGTGTGGGTAAAATGTTATTAACCTTAATATTTAAATACTTGTATTCTGTATGAGAAAGTTCCAGAGAATTGTCAATGTTTTTGCTGTGAATGATTTGTTTCTATTTACCCAAGTTCTTGTGTTGTTTTGCCTATAAGACAAAAGCAGCATAGTGCTATTAGTCATAGTTTCAATTACTTTTGAAAACATTAACTTGGTTGTAACTTCTTTAATTTGAATCTAATATATTGCAGGCCAATAGTTTTCTATTTGGAATTCACAACACTTATCTGTGGAGTTTTATTAATCTACTAGAGGCCCAATGCACGAAGATTTGTGCAAGAATGGGCCTTTCTTCCCCTGGCTGCCGGCACCGCCTTTGCTCCAGCCAGAGACGCCTTTTCGCTCAGGCCCAGAACTGCCTTTCCACCTTCCCATGCTGCCCAGAGGCCCAGAGCAGCTGGGACTGGGTGGAACACCTGCATCCCACCCTGCCCCTGGCTGCTCAGTGCCTTCATATGCAAATTAACCCGGCACATTTGTTGGGTTAATTTGCATACTCACTCCTGATTGGCTGGTGGGCATTGCGAAGGTACGGTCAATTTGCATCTCACTCTTTTATTAGTGTAGATTTATGTTTAAAACCAATTCTAGATGTGCTGAATCTATTTACTTGATAATCTTGATAGTCTTTTCATATTCTAACGATGTGCTAGTTGTAGGTGGCATCCAATGTCTCAGGATTTTTATATGTTATATCTGAAAATGTTTTCTCTGTGAAGATGATGCTCTTCCATTTTCATGAACTAGATATAATATCCACCTTTTTTTGAAAATAGACAACTCTTTGTGTTTAGAAATATTTTGTATAACATTGTTTTGGATTGACTTTGTTTTTCATGCCACGGAAACCACCAGATATGCTTATTAACTGCATAATTGTAACAAATTCTCTTTAGATTATTCCCTTTTGAAAAATATCAATAATAGGTAAATAATAGCCATTTTTAGTCTTTTGATATCTATAGATAGTTTTGTTTGTGTGTTTTGTTTTACTCCTGATGTTTCTAAGAAATCGAATGCAATCTTCAACAAAGAAAGATGGTCTTGGAGCCTGGTGGAAAAGGACCATGCTAGGGACTCCTGGGTACAGGCTTCTGATGGCATTGCTTAAGCAACTATAAAATCACACCAGTGAATCAAGTCAGGAACTACAGACCTCTACTGGAAAGAAGATGCAGTCATTGGAGTATTGACTCAAGCTCAAGTGGAAGAAAAAATAATTGCCTAGGACTGAATGGACTGAATAAACTGGATGAATATGAACTTCGTTTATAATATTGCTGATACATTAATGTTCTATTTTCTGGATATAAGGAACTGCTTTCTGTGAAGCTATCTATCACTCATAACAATTTAGTAGATGGTGCTCTTGTAAACAGAAATGATCAGCTACCTGCCTGAATGCTTTGTCTTCAGCCAAAAAGGACAGTCTCAGGGACCCATGGGAAAGAACTATGCCAGCTACTCTTGCACACAGGCTCCTCATGGCATTGCTTAAATAACTTTGGTTATTGGTGGACTCGGTCAGGATTTCCAGAACCTTAGTTGAGAAGAAGATGGATTTATGAGACTGCTAATCCAAGTTAGAGTGAGACAAGTTAGAGGTTTGATGGCATAGGACTGAATGAACTGCTGATGGATGGATATGGGCTTTGTTTGGAATAGTGCTGATGCTCTAATGTTCTATTCTCTGGGTATAAGGAACCGCTTTCTATTAAGCTATCTATCACTCATAACAATTTAGTAGACTGTGCTCTTGTAAACAGAAATGAAACATTTATCTGTTCTACCCTGACTCACCTTTCCACAATTCTGAAACTCCTATTGAGTACTCTTATTTTCATGGCAATACAGTTATCTGCATAGATTCAGTAAGAGTCCGTCCACCTTGTTAACAAGTGGACCATAATTGGAAACATTGGTTATGCAACCAAGGCTTTGCCTATAATGTCATATTTGAGAATGATGCTCATTTAATCAGCTATGGCCAGGCGCTTCTAGGAACTAAGGCTGACTTGGTGGGGGTCAATGCTTACCAAGTCTCTCTTGGGAAGACTGGCCTGGTACCTGGCTTCATAGGGTTCCCAGCCTTCCAGGTGAGTGAGGAAGGTCACTTCCTGGCAGGCTCAGGATAATCTTAGGCTACTTTGGGGACCTCGGGAAGAGAGGAATTCCCATCAAATCACTGGGTGCTGCAGGTGAAAAGTGGGGGTGAATTCTTGGCTTGGCTTCCTACCCTCAAGAAGCTTTGAAAAGTCCAATCTGAGATTCTTTACGAAAACTTCCAGCAAAGCGAATCTAAAACCTATGTGGTAAATTGTCATTCTTGGTGCATCTATGCAAATAACCAGGCCACATGTAATGAGACCAGCCTTATTTTGTGATCAAGAATAACTTTCCTCTCTGAGATTGTGTTTGACCAGAAGGGGAAGAGAGATTGTAGAGAGAAATTTTGTTTCAATAGGAAACTATAGCTGACTCTTCTGGATGATCAGATTCTGATCCTCTTCATTGTCTTTGAGCTATGTTGCACCTTTCTGTAATTGCTTTTGACTGACTTTGTCGTATTTAATAACCAAGCTTTCTCTTTCACTGTGGAAAAATCAGTTTGGTATTGAACTGGATTCTCCCACCTTGCACAGATTGTCAATCCTTACCAGGTTTTTAGCTCTTCCAGACCCCTTCAATATCTGGCTACAAACTCACCTTAGCCTTCAAACTAAGATTTCCATTCTTTCTCCCTTCTTCTTGACTTGGAGTTACTGAGAACTAAAACCTGGTTGCCAGATTCTTATTGAGACTCTAAGGTTGCCTTGTAACTGGTCCTTGCCCCCTGGGACTGAAGACTCATTGGAAGTTCAAGCCTGAGGACTTGTTATAAGCCTATTACTAGGACTCATCATTTCAGCTGATCATTCATGGTACAGCTCTTTCCTTGGATAAACTGCTGTTTGGACTACTGCGAAAGTCTGGTGAAATTCTCAGGTCACCCATGCCCCGACTGGAGACATAACCAACTCTTTGGACAACATCACCAAAGCAGTCAACATCATAACTTCAAAAACCTCAGTGAACGGTGAGAGATTGAATATACAAACAGGCAATGACAAGATTATATATACAAATAAAACTCTGACACACATCCTCTATAGCTACCAGTCTAAGAGTCCATCCACAACATCAGCCCCAAATCAGGTCCTGTTCAGTAATTGCCAGCTTCCCTAATTTTCCCCCTACTTTTAACTTAGGACTGACCATAGAAAGCCAAATATGTATTCCTAACAAATTATATTGGGTGGCCCAGTTCTAGTTAGCCTGCTTCCAGCTTCTCATACTAGCAGCCTCTAGGTAGGGCCCATCTGAAACCTTCCCTTTTTCCCACTAGAGCAGGGGTGGGGAACCTTTTTTCTGCCAAGAGCCATTTAGATATTTACAACATCGTTCGTGTGCTATACAAAATTATCAACTTAAAAATCAGCCTGCTATATTTGGTTAAACATTTAATTAACTCACCCCTAGTGCCTTGGCTGGGCCAAATCAAATGATTTTGTGGGCCTTATACTGTCCATGGGCCGATGTTCCCCACCCCTGTATTGGAGCTTCCTCACTACCCTACACACATTTGAGTTTCTGCCAAACTCAAGTGATGGTGATGACTCTCTTCCTATAGCAAGCTCTAAGTAAACAGCATTTGCTTGTTTTCATTGATGTGATCTTCATTTATTTCCATAGTTTTCTTGGAGGTTCCACTAAGATACAGTTTCCACTGACCGTGAGCATGGACTCCAGTCTTCATCCAGGTGTGGAAGCCCTTGAGCTTTGCTGCTCACCTCTTGTCAAGTCCACAACAATGTGGTAAGTCTCCACCAGGTCTACCCTCCACTCTCTTTGTGTTGAGTTGGTTATTTATTCTCAGATCTGCACCCAGGTGTTGTTATCAGTTCCCATTTGTTTGACCTCCTTAGTGGAATCAAGCGATTCTTTTTATCCCCCTTTGCTGCATTTGTGTTACCATTTCGTGGTGGGCTGTCTCAAGGTGTTATCTGTCATAAGAAGGAGAATCACTGGGTAGAACACAGGCATATGCCTTATCAGCCTCTTGTCAAGGCTATTTTAACCCCTTTATCTGAACCATGACTCTGTAGTTATTAGAACTGTCCATTTGGGCAAACTTTGTTGTAGGTCACCAATAAAACTGGATAAGGGTCTCCCTCCGTCTCCAGTTTTAGTCCTCAGAGCTTTATTTTTTCATTCAGAGAGAACATTCTTTCTGGTATTCTACCTGCCTAGGGGTACAGATTGTTGGGTCTGTGTTTGGAGGCAACCAGTCACAGTTTGGGGACCTGACATATGAGATGCACAGCATTTTCTTTGTACCAATTATTGCCAGCTCTCAGAGGCTCATCTAACTCCAAATCTCCTTTTCCAGGGAAATTGTTGCTCTTTATATTTACTCTCATTACAGTCCTAATTCCTTTATCTATCTTTCCCAATGACATGATTATGATTTAGGCCTTCAGTGGGTACCCTAGGGAGCATTGGACTTAACAAATTGTTCATTTGAAAGGTTCTTTAGAAAAGGAAGGGAATAAGATTTCTCAGTCCAAATGGGCAGCATTTTTTGATGGGTATTCAGAGGCCTCCAAACAAATATCTTAATAAAAAAATTGCTCCACTAAAGGAATATTTGGACAAAGCTTCAAGCCATTTGACAAACTTAAGTCACAACAAAGTAGACTAATTTACCTAGTAAATCCTCTTTTTGTCCTCCAGCTGCTTCCCTACATCCTGCCCTTTTTTCCCTCTTACCCTTTAATTCTGATCTCTTTTCTTTCACATCTCTGTCAACCATCCTCTTTTCCCCTTGTCCAGACCTTTCCCCTTTGCCCAACTATCCTAAAACCATCAATGCCAGTTGCCTCTAAAAATTCATCCTTACCATGTGCTAGGTTTGCAGGAAACGATAGAATTTTAACCTTGGACTCAAGCTGAATTAAAAGCTGTAAAGATTTCTTGAAACCTAGATAGGACCAACAAATATTCATAAAATAATAGAATTCTTTTGGGTGCATATGACCCATAGTTAATTGATCTGTACCAAATTGTACACATGTTGGTTGGTTGGAACCTCAGATGCTAAGTTCTGTGGGTAAAAGTTGATTGGATTTACCTAGAAAGGGACCTTCTGGATCCTTCTTTCACAATAAACTTAAGAGTCAAAAGTGGCTTTAAAAATAAGGCAACGTATCCTAGAAGCCACACCTGAAACATTTTAATAAAAATTGATAGGACCATAATTCAATCATGTAAAAAAGATTAAAGATGAAACTATAGGAGGTTTTAAGTATAGACTAGAAAGTATCTTCTAAAAACACCTGGGAGTTGAAGAAAATGCTGATGTAACAGCAGCCCCTTCATCTCATTTTGTCAGTGGAACTAAACCTGATATTGGTCATCTAATTCAAAGAAAGAATTATAATGGAAAATAACCCCTTTATCTGAACCAAAAAAAACTTGGCATACATTTTGAAATGGCTTCAGAATAAAAATGAGACAAGATCCAAAATAAAGTCATGGCCCTAAAGATCAAACAGCTGAGTAGACCACTTCCCAAACACCACTTATTGATAAGGACTTTTGTAGATATTGTAGAAAGGAAAATGGGGGGTGGGGGAGGGCCTAATTTTATCAAAGAAAAACCAAGACAAAAAAATGTCCTCAATTCTTGTCAGTGAGGGTGCTCTGAGGAAGAAAAATGCATCCAATATTCTGCCTTACTTTTAAAAACATAATGTTCTTTGGCGAATCCCTTCTTTCATCCAGTCCCCCCTCTTCCCTCCCCTCTGACAGCTGTCAGTATGTTCCATGTCTCCAGGCCTCTGTTTCTATTTTGTTTGTCAGTTTACTTTGTTCGTTGGATTGTTATTTTAAATCAACATTGGTGAGGAATCCTTAAAAACACAGCTGAGGCTACTTTCAGGTCATGTATCACCTGTCAGCAACTTAATCCTTTTAAAACTATAAAGGTGGGACAAAAAAGGACCCAAGGCCTCAATGACACATTCAACAGGCTCAGATGGATTTCATCCACCTTCTATGGGATCTGAATATGTTTTAGTTATTGTATATCTATTTTCAGAGTGGGCTGAAATATTTCCTTGCTGAAAAGCTACAAACCTTATGACCACTAAAAAGCCGCTTGATTTTGTGGTTTCAACTTGGGGCATCCCAACTTTTATATCAAGTGATTAGGAGTACACACTCATCAGAAACCATTACACAAGAATTCTGTAAGAAATTACTCTCTGCTCAGAAACTGTACTGTCCTTATTACCCACTAGGAGCCCAGTGCACGAATTCGTGCACCTTGAAAGGAACCATGGCCGTGAGGCTGCTGTGGGCACAGGGGCGGGTCTCAGCCCAATCTCCACACCCCCACCTGGCACCTCCCACTGCGGCCCCAGTACCCTGTCTGCCAGCAGCCCCACTCCCACCACCGTGCTTCCACGCACTGATGGCATGGAGTGATTGGGGCTGGCGCCAGCAGCGGGTGCAAGTGGGGCCAGCACTGTCAGCAGGTGCAAGCGGCGGCTGTTGCCCTGATCGCCCCTCAGGAGCAGGGGGAGGTGGAGAAGCCCTCAGGGGTGATCAGGACCAGCACCAGGAACCGGCAGTAGGTGCAAGTGGCTGCTCCGGCACCAGCTGTGGGTGTGAGCAGGGCAGGCGCCAGCAGTGGGTGCGAGCAGTGGCTCTGGCGCTGGCAGCAGGTGTGAGTGGGGCTGGAGCCAGCAGCAGGTACGAGCGCCGGGTGGGACCACAGCATGCAGGAGCAAAGAATTTTCAGTAACCACCAGAGGCTCGCCCCAATGACAACAACTGGTGCCTCGCCTTGGTCTGGCGCCCCCACTCACCTGCTCCACCATCCCTCCACAACCTACACTCACCATATTCTGTGCTCTGCTGCCTGCTGCCAACACCCGCTATGTTCCGTGCATACCCCCTGGTGGTCAGCGCACGTTAGCGCAACCGGTTGTTTGGTTGTTCCACAGTTTGGTCTATTTGCATATTAGCCTTTTATTATATAGGATGATTCTGAAAAGGTTGAAAAGACCAATGGCAATCCTTAACTACAAATTAGCAAAACTTTCAGAAACCCTAAGCTCCCTTGGCCAAAGGTACTTTCACTAGCTTTTATAGTTTCTACTAGAGGCCCGGTGCACGAAATTCGTGCACGGAGGGGGGTTGTCCCTCAGCCCAGCCTGTACCCTCTCCAATATGGGACATCCCTCTTACAATCCAGGACTGCTGGCTCCCAACTGCTTGCCTGCCTGCCTTCCTGATTGCCCCTAACCGCTTCTGCCTTCCAGCCTGATCACCCCCTAACCACTCTGCTGCCAGCCTGTTTGCCTCCAACTTCCCTCCTCTGCCGGCCTGGTCACCCCTAACTGCCCTCTCCTGCAGGGTAAATCACCTCCAACTGCCCTCCCTTGCAGGCTTGGTCCCTCTCAACTGCCCTCCCTTGCAGGCCGGGTGCCTCCCAACTGCCCTCTCCTGCTGGCCATCTTGTGGTGGCCATCTTGTGTCCACATGGGGGCAGGATCTTTGACCACATGGGGGCAGCTATATTATGTGTTGCAGTGATGATCAATCTGCATATTACTCTTTTATTAGATAGGATAGAGGCCTGGTACAGGGGTGGGGGCCAGCTGGTTTGCCCTGAAGGGTGTCCCTGATCAGGGTGGGGTTCCCTTGGGGTGTGGGGCGGCCTGAGCGAGGGGCCTGTGGTGGTTTGCAGGCTGGCCACGCCCCCTGGCAACCCAAGTGGAGGCCCTGGTATCTGGAATTTATTTTCCTTCTACAATTGAAACTTTGTAGCCTGGAGCGGAGCCAAGCCTGGGGCTCCCTCCAAGGCCGGCAGCCATTTGTGTTGGGGTTATAATTGAAACTTTATTGCCTTAAGCGGGTGTGCGGAAAACTTTGCTTCCCCTGTTGCCGGCGGCAACGCTGGCCTGCTCTCTCAAGCTCCATTTTGCTGCCATTTGTTTGAATTTGTTTAACTTCTATAATTGAAACTTTGTAGCTTGAGTGGAGGCTTATGCCTGGCAAGGGCAGGCAGAAAGCTTGGCTTCCACTGTACCTAGGAAACCTTGCTCTCTGTGGCTGTAGCCATCTTGGTTTGGGTTAATTTGCATACTCGCTCTGATTGGATGGTGGGCGTGGTTTGTGGGCATGGCTTGTGGGTGTGTCAGAGGTATGGTCAATTTGCATATTTGTCTATTATTAGATAGGATGGCCACTCCCTTGGGGACACATCGGTTATTCCTTTAGGAATTAGTAACTAGAGGGCCCACACATTTGGGGATTTTACTCCAATATTAGTCACTTGCCCTATTGCATGGTGACATGGCAAAATATTGCAAGAGACTCTTGTACTATACCCAGTTCTTTCGCCAATGGGTTTAGTGTATCTTTCCAATATATTTTCCTAAACCATCTGTTCATGATCTTCAAACAGGATATTTCATTTATTGGAAGAGCCATCACAGGAAAACTGCTGCTCTTGACTTCATTGGAAAGGACCTTATCAGGTACTGTAAATGACAAATGCAACAGTGACGTGCCAGACAGAGTCAATGCTTGGATTCATGTTTAACAGCTGAAGAAGTAATTTAGAATTCCACACCATTGGAAGGCTACTCCAACATGGGATTTCAAATTGAGGACACTCAGAGGTCTTGTAGACACAGCTGATCTTTGGAACAAGCAGATGACTTTAGACAATGGGCAGCGTCTGCCCAAGATGTTGCAGTAGGACCTCTTTCTCTTCTTCTCATTTCCTATAGACCCTTGGTTGTTACCCACATATAGTAGTAATTTTTATCTTACTCCCCCTCCTTAAATAATGGTTAGTCAGAACATATTTATTTTAATGCCATTCTTACATTATCTCTAATAGTAGCCACTGCCCTCAGTCTAACTGACTGCTGGATATGCCATGCATCACTGGACTCCATTATAAAACCTCTGGGCAATTCCAATCTCTTCTAATGAAACCACAAGGAAATATAGCTGATGGCATTTCTACTTGCACCTACATGGAAAGATGATATTAAACAAATCAACTGGTAAATTACTTGACCAGTGTCCATCTCTCCAATTATTGCAATCTACTGATCATACCCTATGTAATTCTAAGTATTATTTTCACAGCCATTTTAGGATAATGGGCCAAATACTTGCCATGTGGAAGAGACTAATAGAGATCCAAATATGTAATCAAACCATGCAAGGCCTTGGTTCTGACCTCATGTCATGATTACCTTCTGATCCCCCTAGATCTCTGCGTGTGCCTGCTGAGTACTACTTCCTTCGTGACCAAAACGCTCAGCTCTGTTTGCTTCAGACTCTGCCAGATGTAAGTGGTGGTGGCTGACTCCCTTGCTATACATCAGGCTCTGAATAAATAGTCCTTGCTCATGCTTATGCAGGTGGTCTTGATCTTTTTAATCGGCAGTGCTGCTTAATCAAAAGATTTTCTTCCACTAACCTTTTGGAATCTATTGGGCTTGTGCTCCATATTGTGTGACTCAAACTTTTATATTAATATTTCTCTTTTCTATTTTTTATTCCAGGAATCCTATTCAAGATGCCCAGACTTCAAAATTGTAAAACTGAGCTGTGCTATTCTCTTTCAACATATGATTTAACTTATTTTACAGAAACAACACCAATAAGAGTCCCAGAAAGACTGTTAATCAGATCCTGCTTCATCTCACTCAGGAGTTTTATACTTGATCTTAGTTGTTTAGGAACCTATTGTATTCATTAATATCGAACAAAAGGAAGGGCTGACAATGTTGAAATTTACCTAAGATCTGTGTTGCTAGAAAACAAGTGATGCTTAAGAAATGCTTAGGGCTGGGAAGGATGTGGGGTGGACAGGGGGTGGGAGGGGTAGCAATCATATCATATATTTTTTTCTTGAGGTGATGAGAATGTTCTAAAATTGATTGTGGCGACGGTTTCAAATTTGTGAATATAATAAAAATCATTGTAAGATCTTTGTTAAGACCTCAGAAGTATTGAAGGTGATGCCTAGTAGACCCTCTCATATAGACCAAAGGGCTTCTAATGATCCTTTGTAACCAAATAGGCAGCCAGAATTAGATGCAGGTCCAACTCAAAAACAATTATGGATGTGGCTTTGGGGTAGAGTGAACTGCTCATCAGATTCCTAGAAAATCCACAAAATTTTAAAGAGAATCACATTGGTGAAAATGCTGGCAGCTTGAATTCAAAGGACAAAGTTCTGAACGGGCTCTCAACTTCTTATGCTCAGGAAACTGGCTTCCAAAGAGCTAAACATCTGCAAACATGGCTCATTTGTTTCCTGTTGTTTTTAACAGCTTGACTGAAATCTAATTCTTACACCACACAATTCACTCATTTAAATGCACGAGGACAAATAAAACATTATTAAAACGAATCTCACATGTTCTCAAAATTTTGAATGTGGCTGCTAGAAAACTTAAAATTCTCATATTTGCTTTTGTTGACAAAATAAAATCTCTAGTATATTTTTATTTCTTAAACAAAATTACAAAGCCCAAACTTGGACCTGCCATGTGACCAAATGATCATCATCCAGAAAAAAATCTCCTTGATGGCTTCCTGACTTTTAAATTGTTAGCTGCCATCGACTCTTCTTGATGTGGCTGGTCCCAGCCTCCGGTCTGCAAGGTCTGTTCACACATTCAGAGGGAGTGAGGCTGTGGATGGGAAGCAGTACCTTCCAGATGCCGCCCGCACTCGTGACTGATTAGGGGCCTCTGCTTGACTGGCCTGTTTAATCAAGCCTGGCAGCCATTTATTGCTTTCTTGACTAAAATGTGCTGGATATTATTGCTTTAAAGAACCTTTGTCCATCAGCTCTTTCCAGAGCTGAGAATTCTCTCCAGGGCCATGCAAATTACCCGTGTGTGTATATATAGGCCAGGGATGAAACGGGAGGGAGAGAGGGGTGGGAAGAGTAAGGCTGAGAAATGTGAGAGCTCCAAAGTGGCCCACACCTGTTCATGGTGTCAGGGTGCCACCCAGAGCACCGGGGCTCTCTTCAGGGAGCCTGGAGCTCAACCCTTGCCGAGGCGGGCTGTGGGCCTCGAAGGCATGTAGGAACAACAGAAGAAGCAGTGCTACAAGGGCATGTGCCCACAATGTATATAATTTTTTAAAATGTCCCCTCCCAAATGAAAACCCACACTAAATGTCTGCATTTCCTCGTTTATCAAACATTTACTCAACACAAGACACAAGCTCATGGATTGAATGTAGATGGACGGAAAAGGGAGGAATGAAGGACGAAGACTGGGTTTCTGGCTGGAGCAATCCCCTGTGGTGCTATTTTTTGAGAAAGATTCAGATCTGAGATCCAGGAGCTGGAAATGAAGAGGGCCGCTGTGTACATGGGCATTTTGAGAACCCTATGGTACATTCAAATGTAGAGGTGATGTGGTGGTCCCCTCCAGAACGCAATGTATAACACTCCCTTGAGTGACACTCCGGCTTGGGTATTCTTTTACTCTTCCTGGATGACCTGACAGTGTAGCCAGCCTTGAGAATGCTGGTGCTGACTGAGGTGCTGCCCGTGTGATCTGGAAGATGGTTGGACAAACAGGTTTTAGAGGCAAAGAAGAGCCTTTCCATTTTGGACATCTGAAAGGGAGGACACGCCCTGGGCTGAAGGAATATTGAGGAATCCTGAATTCTAGCCTCTGCTCTGCAGCCTTGCAGACGCGCCTTCCCATTCTAGCCTTAGATTGCTCACCTGTAAAAGGAAGAGATTGGACTAAATGAGCCATCCCTTAGCCAACTGCTCCCTACGTGTCTGGGAGTCCCCAGTCTTTGACAATATACTAAGAGTGGTTCACGGATTTGAACCCCAGTGCTATCATTCCCCAACTGTGACCCTGAATAAGTTACTCAAGTTCTCTTATGATTGATTTCCTTAGCTGGAAAAAGTAGATGAAATATACCTATCGCTTGAGTCATTATACAGATTAAACAAGTGAATACCTGTATAGTACTTAGTTCGATGACTGTCCATCTACATTCAATCCATAGTTACCCCGAAAGCTGGTAACTATGATTTTTATGTTCCTTCATGTTCTTTTTGTTTAACTTGTTAACCCAGAGTTCCAAGGAAATCAAGAGAAGAGCCCATAGAAAGGAGACTTGGTTGATTTTACACGTTTGGCTAATTTCTCTATAGGTTCACATGGCCCTATTTCCCCCCATGCTGGAACGAGAAGAGGAGATTACAAAAACCTCCGCAGTCAATAGAGCTAATTATCACTCACGTTCCACCCTCAGAATCTTTAGTGTAGTATTTGAGTAATGGCATCATCCCTGGGAGCTTTCCAAAGCATTTTCTGGATGAAATCTTTATTTACAAAAGGGGAAAATAAGTCTCCCGTAAGAACACACGACTTCATTTGGAAAGGACAACAGCGCTAATTGTTTCATTCACTTGTCACAATTTCACCCTCCCCAGACTTGCCCGGAAACACATCTTTCTGTCGGGAAACCCTGCTGCCAGAGAGCTTGTTTACACAGTTTGCAAAGACGGGAACAGAAGATGGACATTTATTGTGTTAAGCCCTGCGCTGTGCTTTGTCCATTACATTTTAAAAGCCAGGCAGCACTTCGAAGGCACAGACTGCGTTGAGCCCTTTAAACTCTATTTTAGTACATGCAATGGGTGCTGGGTGCATGCACAGATACTTAGTTATCCCATACCTTTCCTATGTCTGAAATATTTCAGAATGCCTTTTCCTTTGGCAACAGTATCTGCTGTAGGAAGTCAATCTTGCAAAGAACTCTGCTGCATCCTGGTGCTACATTCAGCGCCCCATGCACCTTATTTCAGCTTTCCACACATACAGGATGTCCCAAAAAAGTATATACATACATTGATTAATTATAGAGGCAGTGTTTATTAAAATGCATTTCATTTTCAAAATTGAGCTGTGAGCTGTTAAAGTGTGTATTCATTTTTGGGGAGTACCCTGTATTTATGTTGGGAGATATATGCTAAATTGGGTGACATGAAAATATTTCTTCTAATTAATTTCCTTTTAATGTGCATGAATCCGTGCACCAGGCCACTAGTCTTACCTTATAATAGACAAATATGCAAATTGACCGCACCCTCGCTACGCCCAAGCCACGCCCACCAACCAAGCCACACCCACCAACCACGCCCACCAGGAAACCGTTGCAGGGACGTTGGGGTGTGGCAGAGCCCAAGGCCAGGAAAGCCTTGGGCGGAGGCTTTCCAGGCCTTGGGCACCAGCAGGGAGCCTGCACAGATCACAGGAAACCACTGGGGGTCGGCTCCTGCGATCCTTTGCAGGGATGTTGGGTGCGGCCGAGCCCAAGGCCACCGCCAGGGCCCAAGCCCTGACCCTGAAAGAAGGCAGAAGGCGGTGGCCACAGCCAAGGCCTGGGTCCCCGGTGCCAGCAGAAAACTGGTGCAGGCAACCAGGTGAATGAAGGTCTATTGCACGAATCTTCGTGCAAACGGGCTACTAGTATAAAACATAAAAATAGACTATAGAAATATCTGTATTATTTTTTATTTTTTTTTTTGTTAATCCTCACCAGATACTTTTCCGTTGATTTTTAGAGAGAGTAGAAGGGAGAGGGAGAGACAGAGAGAAACACTGATGTGAAAGAGACACGTCAATTGGTTGCTTCCCACACAAGCCTGCACTAGGGTTGGGGATCGAGCTTGCAACTGGTACGTATGTGCCATTGACTAAATTGAATCCAGGACCCTTCAGTCTTAGGGCTGACACTCTACCCACTGAGCCAAACTGGCTAGGGCTATAGAAATATTTTTAAAAAGTCATGAATAAATCTTTGGTACAATAACCCATGTGAAGCTTCCTGATTTCATAAGAAGAACTAAAAAGAAAAGGTTTGGCTTTTTTTCCTATAATGTTTTTCCTTCTTGCATCCTTTGCTCCCTCATGCAAATAGATAATTAGCTTCTCTTTTCACTTCCTGCTCTCTGACCTCATTCCTTACTGCCCTCTCCAACCTGTTAGAACTGTCTTTAGTGGGAAAGTCTACTTTTCAATGGCTCTGAATTGTAAGCAGTCTATAGGTGGTGTGGACTGAAAGGCATTTTATTTATTTATTTTATTATTTTTTTAAATTTTTTATTGATTTCAGAGAGAAAGGGAGAGGGAGAGATAGAAACATCAATGATGAGAGAGAATCATTGATTGGCTGCCTCCTGCATGCCCTACTGGGGATTGAGCCCGAAACCCGGGCATGTGCCCTTGACTGGAATCGAACCTGGGACCCTTCAGTTCCCAGGCCGATGCTCTATCCACTGAGCCACACCAGCCAGGGCTGAAAGGCATTTTAAATTAAAGATCATCTATGGAGTGACCCCAGCATCACCCAGAGAGTTTGTGAAAGCAGACACTGTTGGGCCCATGCTCAGTGTTTCTGACCCAGCTGGTCGGTGGTGGCATCTGACCACTTGCATTTCCAACAAGTTCCCAGGCGAGGCTGATGCTGCCGGGCCACACTTTGAGAGCCACTCCTCAGAGAGTTAAGAGAGCAGTGCTCTTCCACGCCTCAGCTGCCATTATTTTTTTAATCGAAGAAATGCTTACAGAGGACTTCAATGTGTCAGGCGATCAAGTAATGTAGTGATCATAGCACTGCAATGATGTGATGCTGTTCTTATTCCCACTCAACAGAGGAGGAAACTGAGAGAGGGAGATGCAGTAACCGGCTGAAGGTCACCAGGACAGTAAGTGGCAGAGCGTGGGTTCAAACCCAGCAGGCAGCCTTCAGGTTTGGGCTTTTCACCCCTCTGCTCCACTGCCTTCCGGCCAGAATGCAATAGAATAAATAAGGTGCGATATGGAAACACTGGATGGAGCAATTATTTTAAACCGGAAAGATGTAGAAAAGAATTTGGGAATGTTGGAAGCATTTTCACTGGATCATGAAAGAAGAGTGGGATTTTGATGAAGCAAGAGGACAGGAAGAATGTTTTTTAAAAATCATGCAATAAGACACGGTGAAGGAAAGTGCATGAAGTATTCTTGGAATGAGGAGTCTGGCTTGATTGAACCACAGCTTGCCTCGAGATGTTACATAAGAAATAAGACTAGAAAATATGGAGGGATGAGATTCAAAGGGCCTTGCGTGCTCGCTGAGGAGCTCAGATTTATTGTTTCCTATTGTATGACAAAAGGGAGTCCTTGCGGTGCTTTAAGCCTGAATGCAGCAATCCATGTGGGGAATGAGTGGAGAGGATGATATTCATTAGAAAGCTGTCCAAGAATCCAGTTGAGGGATGATGGGGCCTGGATTCAGGTCATAAAAGAGAGAATGGAGCTGAGCATGGCTGGATTTGAGAATTGCTAAGGAGGATGAGAAACTAAAATTTTCAAACATTGATTACATAGAAACAGATGATACAGAAAGAAGCAAAGAGAAGTAAGACTTAAGCAGACAAACCTTTATCGGAGAGCTACCTGTGTCCCAGCCTGTGTAACAAGCACTAAAAAAACAAGGATCTGTAAAACACAGGTTCAGCGCCTGCCCAGGGTGCCTCGGGCCTGTGGGGAAGACCATGTGACATGGCAGTAATCACTCCGGTTAAGAACACACAAGGAACTTGCGTGAGCCAGAATGTAATTCTCCAGGCTGAGGCTTGGTTGGATTACATATTGGATTCAGGAGAACTCCTTCCCATCAGGAACAGTACAATTAACCAGCCATAGTCAGCACACCCCACAGAAGACAAATGCCTCTCTGCAACAATCCTTTCATCCGGTAAATAGACCTGACATTTAAGCATCTATTGCTCCTTATGCACTAATAAGTCCAACTGGAGGCCCAGAATCATTAGAGGAATGAGAGCTTTTAATGAGCTCCAGGAAAAGAATGTGGTTTAGAAAACAAGTTACCTGCAGTTAAGTGACATCAAGGATTCTAATGCTAAAATGTATGAGAAAAGTGCCTGCGGAAGGCCCAAGTCATTATAAATGTGAGGCATAATTTCTATTTTAGAAAAACAAATTAGATCATTTTTTTTAAAAAAAGGGTCCACCCTGGAGTTTATTTGCTAAAACCTCATAATAGGTTTTACCCTATGCTTCTATTTTTCTTCCCCTTTCCTCCCCACGGTGGTTAAAGATTAGGCTAAAGAATAGGCAGTAGGACCTTGTTGTGAGCTGATAAATGCATCTACTGGCTTATTTTTCTGCAAAAGGATGTTAATGGGGAAAGTGGAGGGTGGTCTCCCCAACTGTCTTACCAACAGAATGTCTGAGTCAGCCACTATCAAATAACAGGAGTTGACAAGCAAAATGGAAACTTTTTTTGCATCTGACTTATAGAATTACCAGTTTTTCTCTAGGTAGATGAGAAACCTTAATGTGTAAGGGTAAAATTGTAACAATTAGAATTTTACGTATTTAATGGTAGAGTATGGGGGCAGCCCACTAGATGCTTTGCAAAACGTATTTAGCAATACAAACTAAAGAAAAATATGTTCTATGCCGATAAAGAATCATCCTCATAATGGCTTTATTTCTATGCTTTTAATTTGAATTTTCAATTCAATTCTCAGAGAATTGGAGGAAAGAATTAAAAACAACAACTACTCAGCTTCTTACTAGTGTACTGAATTAGAATTCAATGCAATAGTGGCTTTGGTAAAATAAAATTGATTTTCTGTTGATTGTTTATTGGAAAGCAAAGAGTTAAACAGCATGCCTCCCATCCATTTACTCCTTTTATGAGGGTGGTGGTGGAGTGATGAGAGGGAGACACTCCTGAGAAAGAGAGATGCCTGTGACCCAGTCTAATCTCCTTGTAACATACTAATGCTCGGCCTGCTGTCAATCAAACTCAATGGTGTCTGCCAGCAGAGGAATCCTTATCTAAAGAATGCTTTTAGCAGATTGTGCCTGTTGTCTAGCATTGTTTATAGCCAACAAACCTGGAATGTATGAGTTTATGAGGGGTGCTTCCCTGGAAAAGGTTGGATAAGCTAGGTAGAAAATGGAGGAGTTTCAGGAGTGAGTGGGATGATCACATATCTTAGAAACCGCATCTCTTAACCTGGACCATAGTTCATTGAATGAGGGAGGAAAGGGCTGGGGAGCAGCAGGGTCCTGGGCCTCTCTCTGTTTTGCCTGTGGTTATAATTACTTGCATCCTTAAAAATATTAGTAAATCCCAGTAATGGATAGGATCTCTGATTCCTGTGAGTCTCATGACAGACTGATTTTTGGGTTGCTTCAGTTGCTCATCATGGAGTGTGCTTATTCTCCTTTAACTTTTGACTATTTCCACGAAGGGGAGGATTCCTGAAGGAATGGGAAACTACAGCTTCATTTTTGTTTCTCTTCTCCTGGTCACAGATCAGGAATCAATCACTCTGGAGTCGATGTAAAGACAAACATTATTTCAATTGCCCAATTTGTGGAGGGCCAATAAGCAAATAGTGGGTTAGCTGTCAAGGTTAGTTGGTGATATTTGTGAATTCTTGAGCCTCAAGAGAGCAAGTATTCAATTGATGTATTAAGATGGCAGTCTGAAATTTGTCACAACTTCCCACCCTTGTTCCAAATGCAAAATGACAAAAAGGCATATAAACAAATAAAGCCATAACTGTGATGCACACGAGAGTCATTGCATGTACCGGGCACTGTGAGCAATCCCAGAAACTTAAAATAGACAACTTAGAACTGAAGGGTAAAATCTCAGCTCCAGCCACCATAGGAGGCCTGATAACAAAATTGAAGTTGGCAGCAAAAGCCTGCCCCCCTGGGAGTGACCTATCTACCCAGAATAAGGAGCAATTCAATGGCAACCAGTGAAGCGGTTCATTGGTTTTGCCACCAGAATAGGTTGGCACTTGACCATACAGCCATATATTCTCATCTGGATGTCTACTTCTGGCTACAAGTAGAAGGTGCGGGAGCCTGGGTCATACATAAAAGACAGTGTCCTGGGTGGCTAGTCCCTCCAGGAGAGAATGGTGTGGGCAGTCGCTCTCAGAAGCCTTCTCAAAAAGACAGTTTTGGAGTGACCCCAGCATCACCCTCTGCAGTTACCTCTAAGCGGACTCTGCAGAGAGATGCAGCAGAGAGTCTAACAGGAAATCTCACATACAGAAATGAACACGTGACCTGGTGTCACTAAGACAGACAGGACTAGAGAAAGAGAGAGAGGGAACCTGAACTCAGGAGACCCAGCAGCTCTGGGTGTTAATCTGATGTGGTTCCTCAGCAGAGTTCTGAGGAAAGACCTCAAGTGAGGAGAGAATCCAGAGGAGAAAGGGACAGTCTTGTCCTTCAGATACTTAGGGCACCTTCCTATCCTTTGATTTATCACCCTGCCCTTGGTTGGCAGAAGCACAACATTCTCACTCTACACCAGAACCCAAGGAGACAAAGGACACAAAACCAAACAAACTCCTTCATAATCAGGCCACTGCCCAGCCGGACCAGCATCATGAGTGAGAACATTTTGACAAGGGTTTGAAGTCATTACGACCTTCTTTGGTTCTGATGGGAAATTTGGGATGTTGTGAACAAGGTCACAGAGACCATGTTTTCTAAATGGGTCAACATTGATTACATGTCTGAGAGTTCTTGAGATTAAAAAAGAAAGTATGCAAAGAGATTTTCTTTTCCTTGACATTGGAAGGAAAGGAAATTTCTGAAGAGAGCTACTAACCTCAAAATGTCATGTATAAATAATGCTTCTGAACCTCCCAAGGAGAAAAACTCTAAGCCAGAAAATAATTCTAAAAATTCCAGAACTGCATTGCTCATCTGTGCCACTCACTGTTTTCTGGCTAATGTAGAAAATTCATTTGTTGGTGTATGGAGGGTAGAAAAAGAGTCCTTAAATGTTGGTTAAATGCCACTTAACTGAAAATATCTCAGAAAACATTACAATCTTTATCAACACTCGTTAGGGAAGATACAGACAAAAAATATTCTTTAACCTAAAGATTAAAGAGAAACAAAATTTGCAAATTTTAAAATTATTCAAATTCTGCTTGCCTTCTTCATAATCTGTTTTATTTTGAGAAATTTATTTCTATAATATGGACCTGGTATATTTTTTAAAAAGTAATTATATAAGAGTAAATAAGCTAGGAATCATGAAGATGTACATCTATAAAGTTATAGCTATACTATCTTGTCCTGACAACATTTTCAAGTTTAATCATCTAACACTTAATGTAGTGCCTTGCTCACACTTGGCTATAAGTATTTGTTGAATGAATGACTAGATTTATATCTCAAAGTTGGAGAAGTAGACAAGGACCAGGTTGTGGATGGATTTGATTTCTATGCTGAAGAGCTTTATTTTGAGCCGAGGAATGTTATTTATTTATGTATTTATTTCTCTATCTATCATCTATCTATCTATCTATCTATCTATCTATCTATCTATCTAATTTTTTAATCAAATGTGATATGGTAATATGGAGTATGGGACTGAGTGTTGGAAACAGTGGTGGAATATCTTGTTGGAAACTTAGTAAATAGAGGTGGTGAAGCAAGTTTGGTGAGTTCCGTAATAGTTCAAAGGATATTATTTTTTCAACTATATTTCTGTTTATTACCTTTAATGATGCCCCATTATGAGGGAGAAAAGGAGGAAGCAAGATAAGCAAAAAGAGAGCAAGGAATGCAATCACTATTATTGATCAAAATCTATGATTTGTATAATTTCATGCTGGGCAATTCCAAGTGTCTGAGTAATTTCTCATCTTATCAACAAAACAAGCCTATAAGCTAGACAGCCTTGCCTGCTACCCTCTCAAATGAGGGAACTGAGACTAAAGATGGTTCAATACCTTTTGAAACCTCCCCAGATAGTGACTATTAATTTTCAAACCAAGGTATGTATAACTTCAGTCTTTTCTTTCTACCACTAAACATTTCTTCTCCAATTAGGAAAAAGAAAATCAAGTTTTAATATTACACTGAAGGCTCCCCACACTGCATGGTACTAGAATTACAATGAAGACCCCATCACCACCCTCAAAGAGCTTTTCTTTTTTGAAAAATTGACCCATTCCTTCTCCTGGCTCATGTTGAAATTGATGTCTTCATTTCTTTGTTTCTCCTGACATTACAAATATACTTAGAAAATAATGACCTGATTTATTCCATATTCACATTGTAAAGTTTTGGTGTACAGGGCCATACATTATCAGCTCAATATCTTCAGTGCCTAGAAAGGCACCTGGTGGTATGCAGTAGAATCAGGTTGCATTGACTTTTCCCCAGTAGCCCAATAGCATCCTTTTCAAACCTCCCTGTCCACAACTGTTTTTCTCCCCGGATATGTCCAGAACACAGGGATCCTTATATTTTTAGTGAAAACAATCCCAGTTCTTCTTAACCTCAGGCCTCAGACTCAGCCATGGAGTTGGTCTTTTAATTCTCTCTCCTCTACCTGCCTCATCTTTCTCCAAAGAGGCTGAAGACCTTTTTAGAGCATACAGAAGCTAATTGGTTCTTTCCACAGATCAAAATTATCCAGACAAGTTCATGAAAAAAAAAAATGTAGGAATGGAAGTGAATGATCATAACCAAGAACATCCGGTTCTAATAGAAAAAGAAAGGAGTTCAGTGAAAAGTCACCAGTAAGTAAAAATGTAGAGTAAACTTCTAAATGAGGTTGACAGCACCTTTTTCTTTTCTTTTCTGGAGTCAAAATCGAAGGGGAAAACTCACTGAAGAGGCCTCTGTGTAATGCAGCACTTAAGTGTCATGTTGGCCCATGTGTTGACCTCTTCAGTTCTCCTGATTTCCATGGTTCCAAAGCTGGCATTCCCTCCCCTCCCCTCACTGAAAAAAGACACGTGTTTCAATGGCATTACCGAATACTGACCTTTCCAAGCAAAAGAAGCTCAGACACTAATTAATTTTAAAAAGAGGGATATCTGTAGTGCATCAGTTTAAATTTGAACCTGAAGATCAAACACTGAATTTCAGTGCTATGACAGGAAGTCCCTTTAGACAGGCACAAATTCAATGGATGCTTAATAAAGAACAATTTCCTTCTTATATCAGTGCTTGGATCGTCAAGTCTGACAGGCAGAAATATTCATTAATATCTCAATCTCATGATTTGGATTTGTTGCCATCCTCATGCCACCTAGTATACTAGAAATACTATTAAGCATTGTATTTTGAATTTAAAAGGAAATTTATATATATGGTGTTAAACTTTTAAAATGGTCTATATCCTATCAGTGGAAGGGGGGCTGAAGTATAGAATGTGTTTTGGGTCTGCCATGTGAAGATTACTCTGGTCAGAGAGACAGTAATATTTGATCCAATGCACACTCAAGCAAGACTAGAGTTAGGTATATGATTTGAGGCAGACCTCTTTATAACTTTTTTGAACTCAAATTTCTGATTTGTAAAGTTAGGGCTTGGTCATCTAAGAGACTGCAGTAGACCGAACATTGGTCCTCCAAAGATGTCTATGTCCTAACCCCCAGAACATGTGATTATGTTAGGTTCCATGGAAAGAGGAATTAAGGCTCCAGATAAAATTAAGTTTGGTAATCAACTGATTGTCAGATGGGGAGATTACTCTGGATTTTCAGCTGGACCCAATGAAATCATAAGAGTTCTTATAAGGAGAAGAGAGACAGAGGATGGCTTTGAAGATGGAGGCAAGGGCCACAGAGTAAGGCATATGGCAGCCTGTGGAAGCTGGAAAAGACTGTGTTTGTTTGTGTGGGTTTTTTTCATCAAAACATGTAAATTACATATTACTTTTTTCTTCCCCATGTCTCCCAATGTCTTTCTGGAGCTGCTTTGATTACTTCACTAATTTTTAAAATACATCTTTTATTGATTTCAGAGAGAAAAGGAAAGGGAGAGAGAGATAGAAACATCAACGATGAGAGAGAATCATTGATTGGCTTCCTCCTGCATGCCCCCTAATGGGATCGAGCCTGCAACCTGGGCATGTGCCTTTGACCAGAATTGAACCTAAGACCCTTTAGTATGACGCTCTATCCACTGAGCCAAACTGACTAGGGCTGATTGCTCTAGCTGCACACATTTCATAGAGGGAGATGGAAGAAATAACAATCAACCTTCTAAATCTATTGAGCACTGATCCACAAATCCAGACCCCAGGGAAGATTCATGCGCATCGGCTTCAGTGATTTCCGGAGCTGGACTGCAGTCTGAAACTGCACTGTAGATTCCAGGTACTGTTTATGTTAAGAGAAAAACCACACTGAAGTTCTTCCTGGTTAGCATACAGTGTTCACTGTTTTTCCTTTCTAAAAAGATAATGCAAACTTGACCTTCTTTCAATGCCATCCTCAAAGACAAGCAAGTCATTTCTCTGACATTGTGTTATCCTGGGACCAAAATCATTCATTTTCTATGTTGATGTCAGAGAACCATGCCTTTGATGGACAGTGGAGTGGTGTGGCATTCACAAACTGAGCCTGGCATCTGGCCTGATTACTTTAGGAGCTACCTTGCCTTATTAGCTGCTTCTGCCTCTCTGGCTTTTCAGCAGGATTGACTGAAGGTATGACCTGACCCCTTCCTAACTTTACTATACCTCTTATAGCTAAGACCAGACATAGATAAATAGAATTTCATTCAGTTGAAGTGCAAAAACAACAAAAGGAAACAAGTAATAGAGCTAGCAAAAAAAAACAACAACAACACCAGGCCCTCCTCCTATCTACTCTTAGATGAGTTCCACTAGATGCATTTGTGCTATTCCTAGAAAATTGCTAAAATAATGCCTGTCCAGTGGGTGTGGATGTGAGAAGGGTATCCAGCCAGAAGCCTCACAATTCACATTCCCTGCTTGTTGGCAAACAGTGACACTGGATGGCTGTCAAAACCTCGCCTCAACTGAGTACCGAGAACAGCCTATATACAGGGCCTATGAAAAAGTAATGGAGAATAAGAATGAGGAGAAAGTCTAAAAGAAGGATACATCTGAGAATTACCTACTGTAGGACTCAGAATTAAATTTTTGGACTCTGAAATTCTCAGTATTGAACACAAAGAGAACATTCTATTACTGTTGTTGAATGATATTAGGAGAGAACAGTCTGATGGGGACCATAAGGAACAAATTACTAAGGGGGGATAGAGGATGTAAGGAATGTCCACAGAAAATGCAAATTAAATGAAATTAAAATCTATCACGCAGAAAGTGAATGCCAAATTGAAAGTATAAAATGCCAGATCAGATATGTGGGGAACACAATTGGTAAACTTCCTAGGAATAGTAACGAAATAGATAAATGGGCTAAAACAAAAGGCATTAGACAGAGAAGACTAAGATGGAAAATTCAGTTTGGTAAATGTTCTGGAACATTCATAATCAACAACTTAATTTAATAAAATCTTCCTGAGCTGAATTTCTCCCTCCCCACGGAATTCAGAATGAAAAGGGTCTGATCAAAATTGAGGCAAAAGGATAGTTCTAATTTTTTGAATTACAAAGTTCTATAATATAATGCTCATTATTACATATCAAGATGTATTTTGACATATAATGATTAAGCAAGTATAACATTGTGCTAGAAATTGGTACCTAGACCTAGAGCAAGGGACTACAATAAAGATCCCAGAAAAATACCCACAAATTAGCACAGAAATGTGATATATAGCAAATAAGGCATTAAACCCAATAGGGAAAAAGTAGACGATTCAATAATATTGCCTCAATTTGTTATGAACATATAAAAATGATATAGTTCTTCCTTACATAATACAAAAATATGTTTTAGGCAAATTAATAACAATGTGTAAAGTAAAACTTTTGAAAAATTATGACCTTAGGAAGGAAAGAATATTTTAAGACACTGCAAAACCCAAATCATTCAAGAAAAAAAAAGGCGATATTGACTATTTTTAAAATTTATACTCCTTTCAGAACAAGGCATTATAAAATGGCAAGTAGTAGATTTGAATATTATAGTAATGCATGTCACTGATAAAAATTTTGTAACTAGAATAAAAAGTAGAATAACTCCTGTTAGTTTGTAAGAAAAAGGCAATCTAAAAGGAAAAAATATAGAAATTAATAATGCACAGAAAAGACAAGACCTTAATAACCAATAAGAAATGAAAAGATATCCAACCTGGCTAGTAACCAGGGAGGTAAAAATAAAACCCATAATAGAAAATTTTATATGCAACAGAATGGCAGAAATAAAAATTCAGACAAAAGAAAATGTTAGCAGGGATGTGAATGGACGTGGCAAGTCTGCCTGTGCTAGTGAAACTGCTGCAGTTATTTGGGGAAGAACTTGGCACTATCCAGTAAAGTGAAAATTTACGGAAAGTCAGATGCATGGCGCAGTCTTCCACTTTGAGGCTCTGACCCTGGAGATCTGTTCACAAGAAAACACATACAAGATTCTTTCCGGCCTTGTTTTTCATAATAGTGAGAACCTGCAAAGAACCTAAATGTCTGTTCACAGGAAGACAATCAGATTGGTGTCAGTCTATTCAATGCCACTTTTAAATTATCCAAATGAAGATACATATACCACATGGATAATCGCAAAACCACAATTTTGAGTGAAATAAATTGCAGAATAGTGTGTGGAATACATCATTTCATGAGGATTAAAAACATGTAAAACATAACAATAGATATAGTTTATGGATATGTGTATAAATACATACATATGTTCATACACAAAAACATACACACACATACTTAGTAAAGTGTATATGTAGTAAAAGTTTTAACTGTAGGGAAAGAAAAACTAATTCAGATAGCAGTTAACATTGACGGGCAGAGTGAAACCTTCATTTGTCTTCACAAAGTTTCGTTTCACAAACTGGGGTGAGGGCACCCGGGTGCTTTATGATTTTTTGTATCTTTTGCAAGCACAAGATATTTAATATAACAACACAAAAGACTATAACCATAATAACAATTTACAATTCCAGATTGCTTTTACAAACATTGTGAAGTATGTATGGTAGGGGATGCGATAATGGTGAAAGTGAATAAAATGTACTGACTTCTATCTCATAATTTAGAAATGAATTATAGCACTTTTTGCCACTGTTGATGAGAAGAATAGAGCTTAAGGGGTGTTTTTTCCAAAACTTAGCAATTTCTACATGTAGAATTACAATAACAAGACTTATGAACTCTTCAAAACACCGAAAAGATTAAAGCAAATGAAACTTTGTTCTTATAGAAAATGACATGAAAGAACAAGGAAGCAGACAAAGCACAAAAGAGAGAAATAGAAAAAGTATCCACCCCAGCAGGTGAATAGAAGGTCATTCAACTGAAATAGCCAGTCCTTGACCTGTTTGGATTAAGAATTTATTTCTGAGGATTAGAAATCTTAACCTTAAAATATATTTTAGTTCAAATGGCATTGTACAAATGTAGGGTTTAAAAAGAAAAACAAACTTAAGAGGAATATTTACCTTAGAAAAACTTGTATTTTACCTAAATATATCATGTCAGTCAGTTGAAGAATGTGTTAAGTATCTGTTATTACTTTGCTTTTGGGCAGATCTGAATATAGGCAAAAAAACAACAACCACAGTTTTAGTAATGAAAGAACATAAATGCACTTTCTTATCAGCATTTATAAAAAAACAATGGAACTTTGAATGTGCACTAATTCTCTGAAAAGGGTAACTTAGCATCATCGTACAATTAAATAATGATGGAAAATAACTAATCAGAATGATAGATTGACAGGCAGTAAAACATAGTGGTCAAGATCATAAACTCCAGAGCTGGTCTATCTGTGTTTGAATCTCGGCTCTGAATTTTACTAGTTTATAACTCTGGCACCCTCAGATTCCCTGCTTTGCTAGGACTTCCAGCTGCTATACCCATGGTTATAATTTGTTACAGTGAAAAGGTACCCACTGAAATCAGCCAAAGTAAGAGCACATAGGTCTCCCCTGCATAGGACAGGCACAAGCTTCCACTTGTCCTCTCCCAGTTGAGTTGTATGAAGGGTGAATAGTTCTCCCAGAAATGATGAGTGACAAACATATGGAATATTATCAATTGGGGAAGCTCATACAGCCTTGGTGTCCAGAGATTTTATTGGGATTTGGTCTCGTCTACATATTGTGCTCATGTGGCTGTCCTTAGTTACTTGGTCTCCAGTCTCTCCAGAGGTCAAATTGGCACAGCAAGGGCCAAGTTCCCCATCATGAATCAGACTGTTAGCATGAACTGTTTGCATGGACCAAGTCCCAGATGTACAGTCACTCTTATCAGGCAGGATATTCTGAGGATGGAGAGGTTATCTCTCAGGAGTTGGTCCGGGACCAGTTGACTCTTTGGATTCTTTGGTTTGAGCACCCCAAACCTGCTGAGTTAAACTTTTACTGCAGAAATAAAGAAATAATCTAGAGACACTGCTTGTGGGAATTTAAAACAACAATATCACACTGGGAAACTTTTTGAAGTTTCTAAAATAATTAAAGCTACACCTATCCTGTGACCAAGAAATTATACTCATAGGTATATACCAAGGATAAATAAATGCATATATCCATTAAATACTTCATAAGAAGATCCATAGAAGCTTTATTTATCACATTAAAAGTGGGAACAAAATAATAAGTAATCAAATTATGGTATATTCACACAATGGAACATTACTCAGAAATTAAAAGGAATACACTTATACACCTAAAAGTATTGAATAGGTCTTTAAAATATGCTTTTGATCAAAATAAGATAAACACAAAAACTACAGCCTACAAAATTTCTTGAATATGAAGTTCAATAACTGACCAAGTGTACCTAATTTATAGACATCAGAATAATGGTCAAATAATTGGGGGGAGATATTGGCAGCAGGGAACTTTCTGAATTGTTGAAAATACTATATTTTGACATAGAAAGTAGTTATACAGATACAGACATGAAAAATTCATTGAGCCAAACAATTAATATTTTTTCATTTTACTATACGTACATTTTTCTTTAAATTAAAAATTGCTTATATTTTTAATTTCTCAGAAGTTCCTACCACATGGTATGCTCTAAAATAGTACATTTGAATGAATGAACAAATAAATGAATCCTTACCTTTATATCTTGGCTCTGTTCCCATGCTCATCAAGCCACATTCTGAAAGTAAATTTGTCTATCTTGTTAAATTATCCATAGAAAGAGAATGCAATGAGCAGAAGGCACAGGCAGAGCAGTTCCCTTGATTATTTTGTTTTTATTGTAATTGAGTATGTTGTCATTCTAGCACTTATAGTCAGTAATATAATCCAATATCTAAGAACTGCACTATCACTGGATATATTAGTAACTTTAAGTAAAGAAAGATGAAAATTAGACCTTGAAATACAGGTACCTCTGTAGGACTTTCTCCCCTGTGTAATATACTTGTATGGGTAATCTGTCAGCCTTTGTAAGGCTAAAAACAAAAACAAAACAAAACCTAAAAACCCCACACCAATCAGTTTCCTTAAATGTCTCTATCAAACTGCATGCTATATTAATTTCTTGAAAACTCTGGGTTATTGTGAGCCTTTTGGGTGGTATTGTGTGATATGATTGTTCATGGCACAATAGACTGTTGGGTCTAGAAGAGATCTTAGTAGCCATCTTGTGCAATCCCTTCATTTTCAAGGTGAGGAAACTAGAAATTTCTTTACTAGAGATTCAAGGACTTTGGGCTCTTGGTGGATTTATTGAGCTACCAGTATGAACTAACTCTGAATTTCCTGCCCCAGGACTTCTTTTTCACATGAGGCCAATGGAGTCCCATGTGTCTACTAACCCATTATTAATAGAAAAATGTTTTCCTTGACACCAGGAATATTTCTAACTAATGCAAAACCCCTAACACATTGTCTACTATAGCCTCATCCTTTTACAAAAGCAGCATTTGAAAACCTAGAGAAATTAATTTCCTGAATGATACCTGACTTTTCACCATCAATACTTTAGCAATAGTGGTGAAGTATTTTTAAACTATTGGAAGAAAAGAACTTGGGACTTAGAATTTACATTTAACTAAGAATCCACCTAAACAAAAGAATGCAATATGATTCCTACGCATGCAAAGTTTTTTGGGAGTTTGACCATATTAAGCTCTTTGAAAGAGCTTTTGATGGATAGACCCTAATAAGATAAAGCATAAATCTGGAAATTAATAATAAAGTATATGAAATATAAGTAAATAAATATTTTAATAAGGTATAGTATGTCCTCAATAAGGAATTCCTTATAAAATATTTCTAATAACCTGGAAATCTAAGAGTGATGGTGGGAGATGAGAGCTGCTCTGCGAGAAATACACATATTGCTAAACTTTGAGCATTGAAAGAAAAAAATAATTTAAGTGTCAATATCATTAAGTTGGGATTAAATCTCTCTAATAGAAGGTGGAAAGAAGTAAAACTAAAAGCAAAAAAGAGCTTAGTAACTAGAAAACAGAATTAAGGCACAAAAATAAATCATGATATTTACATATACACACCTATATTCAAGGTGGAGCAAAAGCAGGTTTACAGTTGTGAGTATGTGAAACACAAAGTTTATTCTTGTATTATTACTTATTATATTCTTTTCCATATGAGCCACTATAAACCCACTTTTGCCCCACCCTGTATTATGTACTAGATGTTAAATGTAAAGTAAATTTTAATTAATAGAAACTGGTTAAACTCATTGGTTCAAGATAGCAATACTCTGATTGTATTAGGTAACAAACAAGAGCAAAAAACAGCAACAATAAACATATAATAAACTCATATTTCATCACTGATGTCTGTGGGAGACATTTTTTTTTTGGTAAAAGACATTCTTAATGGACAGACAGGAGTGAAAAACAAAGTTAATGTAAAAACATGAGGCAAATGTAAACAGGAAGGAACACAGAGTAGCGATTTTAGCATAGCACAAGATAGATTTTATGGCAAAAGCACAGTCAGTGACAAAGAGGGATGCTGTTTACTATGAAAAACAGCAACAGATCCAGAAGATAGAACAATCAGCAAAGACATGCATATAACTACACACACACACACACACACACACACACACACGTATATGTGTGTGTGTGTGTGTGTGTGTGTGTGTGTATATATATATACATATATATATATACATATATATATATATATATGTTCAAAATATGTTAAACAACAAGTGATAGATTAACTTAGTGATTAATTGTGTAGATGGAGATTTTAACATACCCCTCTCAGAAACTGGTAGAAAGAAGAGACAAAAATAAGCAAGATCATAGATTTGTATGAGTTGATTAATGAATATAATGTGAGATATGTAGAGAACTTTCTATAGTTATTTGAATAGTCACAAAAATCTATCCTGTACTAGACCACAAATCTATCTTTAAATATTTCTTAACATTTTCCCATACAGTATCTCTTATACATGATACATATACAGTTAGAAATGAATATCCAAAAGGGTAGAATTTTAAGTCACTTATGTCTTTAAACCAATAAAGTACTTATAGAAAACCCATGTTAAAGAAGATATATAATAAATAGCAAAATACTTAGAAGTAGATGACAATGAAACAATACATAACATGTGTGAGACATTAACAGATATATATGTATTTTTTAAATCATTGATAAGAAAGCTAGAAAGACCAAAAATACATGAGCTAACTTAAAATCTAGAAAAATGAGTAGAAAAGTCTTGGACTTCCAGCAGTAGGGCAGGCCAGGTGTTCTAAAAATAGCTCAGCTGCCTTAAAAAAAAATACAGATATTGGCTAATTTACAACACATTCATTGTAAGTGCATTTCTGAGTGCACAAGAAAGTCTGGGAAACCTCCAAGGGCCCAGGATAATAGAGGGAAAGAGGTCTGAAACTACATAGAGAGCTGCCTGAGAACTTGCACATACCTGCCTCTCTAGCATCTAAGCCAATACAGTATCGGGAACTCCAAATTTGGAGTGTTATTCCTGTCTGAGAGAATTAGAGGTAACCAAGTCAATGAGTTCCTTAGAAGTCGACCCAAAACTACGAATTCTTGTGCAGGAATTTAAGGAATGATTGCCAGAGAAAACTAATAAAGAGTGCAGAACACAGAAGAGGAAAGTTGGGGAAGCCAAGCAAAGGTGTAATTAATCTCAGGCAGAGTTCACGCTTTGATCTGGCTCACATATTTAAAAGATGAGTCTGTTCATGGTATGAAAAATATTCTGGCGGTAGAGTGAGAGTAGAAGCTTGGGAGACCAATTGGATGGCTCTTGAAGTCGTCAAGGAGAGAGAAAATAGGGAAGATGAGCAATTAGACAACATTTTATGGCTAATTTGGATGTGGAATGTGGGAGAAAAATAAAAGTCACGGAGAATTCTAAAGTTTTGGGCCTTAGATATTGGGTGCTTGGTGCCTTTTGCAGAGATGAGCAATGATATGGGAGATGTGAAATGGTTCAGAGTTGAGCTTGAGGTGCCTATTATATACACAACTGGATATGCTGAGCAAGCAGATGGCAATGAAAGTCTAGATTTCAGGGCAAGGTACTAGAAAAAGGTGAACCTAAATTTGGGAGTGATTGGCTTACTGAAATAATAGGTCCCAATGACCTAACAGAGAGAGTTTACATAGAGAAACAGTCCATAGATTGGAGCTGGGGACACACTGACATCTAGAGTTTGGCAAGGGAAGGGAAATCTGACTGAAGAATTTTAAAGTGTTATTAGTAGAAAAAGCAACACCAATGTCTACTTTGAGGACAGAGATATTCCAAAAGGCAACTTTGCTAAAGGAAGAACAGAAAGCCTAGACTCCTAATAAAATGCAAGTGTCAAGGTACTGCAAGATGGTTTTCAGCTTCCACAAAAGATGCTTGGGGTCACTGCTTCTGAGAAGCTGAACGCTCATAACTATAACCTGCTCTTCGTTGACTGGTTACCGATAATAAAGATATGTATCTCATTTTTCAAAGCTTCTTCATGTTTCATCCCATTTTATGTTCATAGCAACTCTTAACTCAGGATACATGATAAAATTTTAATAGCCATTTGTAGATCAGAGAGTTGAGGTTCAGTAGGTGAAGTGGTTTCTGCAAAGTCACATCACAAATTAATGCAACTAAGGTCTCTTGAATCCTACTTCTTTCTATTTGCATTGTACTTATTCAAGCATTTAAAAATTATACTCACTATGTTTGTTATCCAGAAGAGCATTTTATATGGTAAATTCCATATACATAGGACAAAAAAATGCCAAGGGAATATCTTCAGTATTCATCCATTCCATATAACTATCCACAGATTTATCAATCCATTCATAAATTCAATAAATAATTTGAACACCTTCCATGTGCCCCACACACCCTGTTACATGGATATTAAAAGATGAGGAAGAGGATACTTGCCTTCAAAATGGTTTTATCTCAGGAGTATCTTCACACTTTCACTCAATATGCAATAATGGTAATTTCTTATACTTTTCTGTGATTGGTTAGTGTCTAAGTTGAGAGAAGTGTTCAGATTTCATCACGGGCTTTAACTTCTCCAGAGTAACAAGTTCTAACTTATTGGGAGAGAGGTTTATGTTTTATTTTCGCATTTGAAAGTACAGGTTGTAGATGCATAGGATGTTAAAAGAGACCTTGGATATCAGTAATCCAACACTTTCTGGGAAACTAGAGTCCTGAGAAGTGAAAGTGATTAGACCAAGCCACAAAGCTAATCCATGGCATTGACATTGAAAGGTACCCTGTTTGTTAGAGCAGTTTCTCAGATTGCAAAGTTCTGGGCAAAGATGCTTTCTGGTTTCCAAGAAGTTCATTTTGGAAATTCCATGAGTTTCTCACTCAAGAATTAATTTCACCAAACCAGATGGCATTGTTGGCAAGAATGGGGTGTCGCAATCCAATTTTTCCTTCTTCTTTAGGCTTCATATCCTTATCTACATAATGAGCACAATCAGAGAAGAAGCTTACATTTCATTATAGAATTCAGATGATCGATGTTGATTATTTGAGATTTTAGTCAGATACTGTCATGTTTGAGAGAATAATGTATTAGTCTCTTAGATAGCACGCATATTTTTCCTTTTTTAGCTTGAGTATGAAGTCCCTTATTAATAATATTACATTAATCTTCGTAATCTCATCTGAAAACCAAATTACTAATGTGAAGCTACCAGCAATATATTTTTTAGGCTTATTATGATAATCTCAGTGTCTTAATGAAAACAACAAAGGATTGGGTTTCTTTCTTTTTTTTAAGACTAGTTTATTGATTTTTAGAGAAAGAGGAAGGGAGAGGAGAGAGAGAAACATTGGTGTGAGAGTGTAACATCCTTTGGCTGCCTCCTGCACACCCCAATCAGGAATTGAACCAGCAACCTTTCAGTGCATGGGATGACACCCAATCAACTGAGCCACACCGGCCAGAAAGTCTTACTTGTGCAAAAACTCTGCTACACATTTGGGCCTCTCTCTAGGGTAGCTTTTCGTGTTATAGCTCAGCATAGAGTCTCCAACAAGCCACACCTCCACAGTCATTTCTGCTGAAGGTTTAAGTATCAACAACTGAATTTTTCCACATGGAAGTGCCAGGTGTCACATTTGTTTGCACAGCCACACCCAAAATTTGAGGGGAGCAATAGTGGCATCAATTACAATTATGCTTGTTTAGTTTAATGGAGAGATCTTTTAAAAGAAGCAATTAATTAGCGTTGTTCACATTTTTTGGCCCTCTTAAGAAACACTTGGTGATTGAGACCATCAATCAATGCAAAATCAAGGCCATGGAGTCAACCCAGAGGCATTTGAGCCTATCACTGTGAAAAATAAGTTATTTTTCAGATGTTATTTTTTTAAAGTAGTCTCACAATCACGCTAAAAGTTGGTGTCATTGTTGCTGTTTTATAAATGAAGAAATGGAGGCTCTGTGATTTGTTCAGGGTTATAGAACAAGCTTAACAATGGGCAAGTCTTTTTTAAAGCAAAAAAAAAAAATCCCTAATAATTTGTATGATACCATCCTTATAATCTAAACATTAAATAAAAAGCATAACACTCATACAGAAAAAAAGGTAGTCTTTTGCTTCCTAAGAAAATATTTAGCTTCTTTCCAAAGAACCCCTCAAAACAAGTAGGAATGCTAGAACCACTCAGTTCTTAAACTTTTTATAGCATTTATTGTTGGTGCTAACTTTTGGTACTAACTCCTATGTTGCCCTGACAAATATCTTGCACTGTTATCTGAAATAACACTTCACACCATTTTGATGGCAGAAACCATATCTGTTTTTATCCTGTGTTCTCATTAATAATGAACAAAGTACCTGGCACATACAAGATGCTTCATAAATTTACTTTTTAAGGGATTGTTTCTACAGCTTTGAAGGGAACAACAGTACTGAAAAAAAAGCATTGTAAGAATATTAAAATGACTGATATGACACATTTGTTGATCTTCCCTTTATTTTTGCATTATGCACATCATTACTTAGAATTTTAAATGTTCTCTCTCAGCAGGATGCTTATTATTTAATCATGGAAAACAGAAAGGGAAAATGGGAGCTGGGGTAGACTTCACCCTGGAAATTCTCCTCTTGAGCCCATGTGGTACTTAATTTTCATCTTGGTGGATGTGAGAGCATTCAGGTTGGAACAATATTTGAGTTGCTTGTCAGGCCTGTTAGATAAGCTGGCATAAATCTTATTTTGCATTGGCATTCTTCAACTAAGATTTAACAGTCTAAAAATTCAGGTAGATGCTGCCAAAAACACCACAAAACCTGAAGGCTTGGAATGTTTTCAAGGAAGGATGAACAGGAGTGACAATTAATTGCCTTGAAGGTCACAGTCTAAGAACGATGTAGTGTCTTTAGAATTTTGACAACTTGGCTGCCCTGAAGAGGCCCCCAAAGTATTGCTAGCAAATACTTAATCATGCTTCTCAGAAGATAACTTGCTTTAGAAAATTTAATAGAATGGATTTTTGGCTTAAAAGTAGTTTCTTTCCCCCTCCTCCCCTACCCTTCTGGATAATCTAGATAACAGAGAGTGATTTAGGGTGTTGAATATATACTGGAGAAAGCAAATCCTTTAGAAAGAGGTCATGAATAAAAGTTATGTATGAGAGGACAGTAACCTAATCTTCCTCATCTCCATTTTCTGCTCTAGCCATGCCTCAAATTTTTTTTCTCACTTTTTCTCTCCTCTATTTCCAAATGATCACCTCTTCCTCTATAAAAAGTCGACTGTTCTTTCCTTTTTTGCCTCATTAATTCCCACTCATCAGTGAGATATCAACCAATGCTAGGTGGGAGATTTCTCCTTATCCTTGATCCCAAAGGTACCCTTGATATTGAAGGAAAAGCTAATTGGCATGAGTGTTGTATTTACTTATCCTGAGGCATGAATGACTGAGAAGGCATCACACAGAGGAGTTTTCTTGTAAGAAGTGAGGTAGGTAAGCGAGATAATATGCATACACCAAGTGCCAAATATGTGTAAGTAGCCAATGTCTTCCTTGGATGTATCCATTCTCCTGTAGCCTAGGATGTCTGGGTCAAAACTGGAAACTCAATCTGCAACTGGTCTGGAAAGCAACCCTCTTAAAATCTTTTTATTTTAGAGGTTTCTATAAATTGGGTGTCATGTGAGGCACATACTTAGAAGTTATGTTAGTGATGTTACTGAAGACTTTGTTGACTATGGCAAGAATCAATTATCTCTTTGCTTATGACCTAGGGAAAGGTATAACAGAACTTGAGAATTTCCTTCCTCAGCAAAAATATACCTTCTAATTCCCTAAGGAATGTAGACACCTCAAAAGGGAGGGGACCAATTTTCTCAAGCAACCCATGCCAAGGAAAAACACTAAGTCCCTAAAGCATTCTCTCAGAGATTCAAAGTTAGGGAAACCAAGACTGGCCCTCACCAAAAGTCATGGAGAAGGATAGGCCCAGGAATTAAATCATCATGAAGAAATAAAGAAATGAAAGCAGAAGCCTGGCCCCTTCCAGGAATCAGTGAGGGGAACCTAGGAATGAAGTTTCTGAAGTTTGAATTCATTTCTGTGGATTCCAACCCACGTCTCCCAGGGGCAGCATGAGAAAGTGTGTTAATTAATCAAATGAGCTTTAACCTCACAAGGAAATCTAGGCCAATATTGTGTAAAACTCTTTGATTGACCATGTGTGGCATGGTCTGCCCTGGAAGATGGCTGTAATAGTTATATGCACTGAAGCTTTAGCGTGAGTAGATTTCTTTGACCAAAGTCCTGAGCAAGTCTTCACTCTAGACCAGGATTTCTTAACCTTGTTGGTACTTTTGACATCTGGGGCAGCATAAATCTCTGTTGTGGAGGCTGTTCTGTGCATTGTAGGATATTTAGCAACATCCCTGGCCTCTACCCACTAGATGTCAGTAGCATCACCCCAGTGGTGACAATCAAAAATGTCTCCGAAAATTTATCAAACATCCCTTGGTGGGTTTGATAACCACAGATCTAGACATTATTTCTGCAAAGATAGCTGGAGCCAAATAACCATAACCTTATAGAGTCCTTCAGTGTGACACAACAGCTAATTTGGCTGAGCAAACAACAATGGTTTGGAACACCATGGAAACAGAAAGGTAAGTAACTAATTAGAAAACAATGTGAAAATTGTTAGAACAGCATGAACAACCCTCAGTAGAATCACAGCGCCAGGGGTGATTGATTCTGCCTTGGGGGAGAGGTAGGCAACTGAGAAGGCCTGTTATTTGCAGTTTTCATTCTAATGCTCCCTGGTACTTAGCTTGAAGCTTGTATCAGGCCTTGCTTATGCAATTTTCCCTGGCTTTCCTGTGGGCAGAAAAAGTAAAATAAAAATCCAGAGGAGATCAACATAAGAAGGGCTTTTTCCTCTTTGAATTTCTGCTGAGAGCAGAAAGGATTTTTTTTTCTACTTTATTTCTCTCTTATCCCCTGAGAAATTTAAAATCCTCTTGAGCAACATGCTTGCTAGGACGTAAGAGAAAATAATCTTACTTGGCATTTTTCAGTCTGTATTTGTGGGAATGTGTATGATTGTCCCTCATTTATTTAAATCTGATTGTATTTAAAAAAATACTTTTTAAATTGATTTGAGAGAGAGAGAGAGAGAGAGAGAAAGAAACATCCCTGCCCCCTGCATGCCTGGGGATCGAGCCTACAACCCAGGCATGTGCCCTGACCAGGAATTGAACTTTGACCTTTTGGTGCAGGGGACAATGCTCAACCAACTGAGCCACACCAGCCAGGGCTGACGGTATTTTTAATTTAGGTAATCCTTTTAGTGAATGATAATAGGTGCATGCAAATTTCTTTCCCCATTGGAAGCAGTCATACCTGAAGTTATTTCAACATAGGAAAACAACTGATAGGCTGAAAAGATTGCCAGTCATTCTGGAGATAGACAAAGCCTCATTTCAATTGATAACATCAATCCTGACCCTTTAAGTGAGGGCAACGGCAGTTACCAGGTATTAAAGGTCTACAACAAGACAGTAATCATTTAAACACTTTACAAGGGTTCCAACAATTGATTCCAACAACAGTCCCACAAGATGGATAGTATTAAAATCCTCACATTGTAAATGTGGGCACTGAGGCTTGGCAAGTCCCAGGTCGCACAGAAATGAGCTGAAATGCTGGGATTAAATCTGGGGCGGGCGGGGGGGGGGGGAGCGGTCTGTCAATGTCAAGGGCTGTGGCTTTAACCCTGACTCTATTCTGTTTCTGTCCTGGTCCCTAAATATACCTGAATGTACTCCGACATGTTTTCTATTAGAAAATTGGTACAATTCTATAGCGTACAGCATTATTTCCCAAAGATCAAATACCACAGCTTTCTGAAAGAAAAGGGCTATGTCTTGTTTTCCTGAAAGAAGGATAGAATTTTCACACAGACTTCGATGTCCCCCAAGGTTAGGACACACGTAGATATCCTTGGTTTAGGAAGCCGGATGCCTGCTGCAGATGGGAGAGGGAAGCTTCCCAGGTAGGTGCCATTATGTCATTTCCTAACATGCACTGCTGGCTTTCACACAGGACAAACAGCTCCCAAAAGTCTAGTTTCCTTAGCCATGAGAGATACTAAAATAAAACCCTGTTCATGGATGTCACAGATATCTTTCTTCATTCATAGTTTGGACCACATAAGACTCTCAAATTGGAACCAGATTTAGATGGATCTGAAACCATTCTTTCCTCCGAGGCTCCTCTATGAGGAGTAGCACTGGACGAAGTAGTTGGGTGGAAGGTTATTCAAGCTTCAGAAGGTTCTCACTAAGTGTTCTCTATCTTCTTACAAGACTTTAAAATAATCGCAGTCTTCAAAATGGGCATCGAAGCCTCCAGACTTCTGGTCCCTCCAGAGCTGTGTGCAGACACGCTCTGCTACAGCTGAGAAAACACATCAGATTTGCTTGTGAGCCACATTATTGACAGAGCGCTGGGAATTCTACCCCAGGAGCCTCAGGAGCAGAGCGAGAAAAAGAAAGTTCTTTGACTAGGGCCTTCACTTTTCATTATTATGCCCGAAACGTTACAATTCTATTCTGCCTTCTCACCAGGCGTTTACAAAACCAGGGTTGCTGCATGGCGCCTTGAAAGAGCATGTCTGTATCAGAACATAACGTGTCCCTACCTCCTGTGGAACCACCGAGTAATTCAAAGGCATATTTCATCCGAGTTGTCTACCGTCATTGTCACTGGGAAATTAAAAATAAAAGTGTCCGGCTCTCACTGTGCCGTGTCACGAAGGGATGGGGAGTCCACTGAGAGATCATAACTTTAAAAGTGCAGGCCACCATTCCACCCTGAAAACAAAGCAAGCCCAAGAGTGTTTGCTATGGCTGTTCCAAGGAGCTTTTAAAGATTTAGAGTTGAAATAAAACACCTCTGCCAGAAACAGCGGTGTGGGACCCATAGCCAGAGTGTCCACCATCTGTCTTGTCTTCCAGGGAGAGCGGTTAAGTTCTCCTACGTCACATAAAACCCCACTGGAATAAACTTCTTCATTTGTCCGAGCTGTTTGGTTGTAATGGGATTTGGGGACGATTATTGCACTGTTAGAAATCACATTTGAAAGCTACTAGGGCCAGAGATGAACTAGGATTTATACCAACATCTCTGTAGTTAAACCAGGGGGAGAAGAATCTTTGGTCTAATTCATTTTGGAAAATGATATGCTCAGCCAGCGTGGGACTGATTCCAACTTTGGAATTAAAAGGAATTGGGTTCATATCTTAGCTCTATCAATTTCTAACAAGTTACTTAAATTCTCTGGGCCTTAGTTCCTCATCAGTCAAATGGTAGTACCTATCTTAGAAGATAGTCTTAGAAGGTAATGATAAAGGTTAAATTGAATCATATAATTAAAGCCAATACATGGGTATCGGATACATAGCAAATGTACATAAATGGTAGTTAGGGAACATGAGTGACAGAAACATAACACTTTCCAGATATTTAAGCTTCTGATTTTTAGGGAGAAAAGATGCTATTTTGTTTAATCTTGAGTTTGGTAGTTAGGGAATATTTTGCTTAGAATGTAGAGAAGGAGAAGGAAGTTTGGAAGGTAATGGCTTCTAACCTTTGCCCTGACTTTGAAATCAGGACAATAGTTTCATTCAACAACATTTAAAAAGTATTATCTAATTTACTGTTTTCCAGGATCTGTGCTAGTTCTGGGAATATAGATATTAACAAGTTCGATAGCATCTTTGGCCCTATAGAACTTGATGTTTACCATGGGACATGGACATTAACCAAGCAATTACACAAATAATTATGCACAACTGTAATAAAATGCTATCAAGGGAAAAGGCAGTGTGTTTGGAGAATATATAACAGAGAAAATCTAATCAAAAGCATAGCTTTCTACTCTTTGAAGAAAGATCCATCCCCAATGGAAATGGAAAGTTCTAGGAGTTTATCCTCAATTTGCTTTCCAAAATCTTACCGTTCTCTCCTTACTTGGGGAAACAATGTCCTTGTAATGTTGTGGTTTTGTTTGTTTGTTTTTAAACATATATTGTTATTGATTTCAGGGAGGAAGGGAGAGGGAGAGAGAGATAGAAACACTAACAATGGCCCTAACCGGTTTGGCTCAGTGGATAGAGCGTCGGCCTGCGGACTGAAGGGTCTCAGGTTCGATTCCGGTCAAGGGCACGTGCCTTGGTTGTGGGCACATCCCCAGTAGGAGGTGTGCAGGAGGCAGCTGATCGATGTTTCTCTCTCATCGATGTTTCTAACTCTCTATCCCTCTCCCTTCTTCTCTGTAAAAAAAAATCAATAATATATATATATTTTTAAAAAAGAAACACTAACGATGAGAGAGAATAATTGATTGGCTGCTTCCTATACCCTCCACACTGGGGAACAAGCCTGAAACCCAAGTATGTGCCCTGACCAGTAACAGAACTGTGATCTCCTGGTTCACAGGTCGATGCTCAACCACTGATCCTCACGGGCCAGACTTTCCTTGTAGTTTTTTAACAGCTCTGTATTACTTGTCTTTGTATTCCCAGAACTTAATAAAAGCACATTTATACTGCATTGAGAAAAAGAGCATGTTTCCTTTTTATCTAGTTTAACTTCCCCTCTGGGTACTGTCATCTACCCCAAAATTCTTATCTCCATCTTCTTACCCAAGGAAAATAAGTTCAACTCAACTTCCCTTTGTCTACACCCTGTGACCTCTCTTATTGAACTTCTAGTCTTTAGGTCTAGAGTCCTCTTACCAGGGTACTAAAAATGCTTAAACCTTTTCTAAATTTGCCAAACTAAATATCCTATGGCTCACTTAGGGCACACTGCTCCCACTAGAAATGGTAAGCCAAAATAAGGTTGAGGGATGATAGTAGGATAAAAGGAAAAGAGAGAGATAGATTCCAGGTTATTCACAGTTTTGACCTAGGTCATTCCTGTATAATATTGCATTTCCTTCCTACCAAAATTATTTCTGGTAAATTTTTTGAGCAAAGTAAAATGAAACAAAAAACATCAGAGTTGGAAGAAACCTTAAAGCTTGTATCAGGACTCTGGCAAGTGACAAAAATACACAACTGAAGTTGGCTGAAGGCCTATAAAGTAATGTATTGACTACCTCAGATGATCAAAAATAACAAAAGGAGGGCTGAAGATTATATGCAGCCTGATCAAAGATTCAGAATCTGGCTTCTCTCTAATCTCTTATCCGTATTGTGAAACTGTAGAAGGTGTATAGCCTGACTTGTTCAACATTCATCCATACTTTCTGCTAGATTGCCTTCCATATTTCAGAAACTATAGTTCCCCATAATGCATTTATAGCCTTCCTATAGGTAGAGATGTGATTTACTTTGTTCCAATCCATAGCATTTGCTTGAGATCTAGATTTGGATCTAGATAAGAAGTGGATAGGGTTAGGCCATGAATCTAGAACTGTTCTAAAAAAAAGTGTATTAGAGTCTAGACTTTGTCAAACAAAGTCTTTTAAAAATATGTAATTAATATATAAAACATTAGTTGGTAATAAGCATTATAACAAAAGATATTCAGGCCGAAACCGGTTTGGCTCAGTGGATAGAGCGTTGGCCTGCGGACTCAAGGGTCCCAGGTTCGATTCCGGTCAAGGGCATGTGCCTTGGTTGCGGGCACATCCCCAGTAGGGGGATGTGCAGGAGGCAGCTGATCGATGTTTCTCTCTCATCGATGTTTCTAGCTCTCTGTCCCTCTCTCTTCCTCTCTGTAAAAAATCAATAAAATATATTAAAACAAAACAAAACAAACAAACAAAAAGATATTCAGGATAAAAGAGAAGAGAGAAAAGTTCTATTTCTTGTATGTATTTCCCACCTTCCTTTCCCATTCAACTTTATACATGTTTTTCCCCTCTAATTTATGTTAAATTCTTGGCTTTTTACCAGCATGACCTAAATATGTCATTGATTCTTTTCAAGGCTCATCTGTGTTGTAGCATGTATCAGTACTTTATTCCTTTTTTAAAAAACTGTGATGAAATTTACATCACATAAACTTAACCATTTTTAAACTGCATAGGCAGCAATGAATTCCAAATTACATGAGCTGACAAACATCTGAAGGGCAGTTTTCTTCCATGTAACCAGTTAAAAACAGACCCAGGTGAGCCTTACAAGTGAACTTCTAGGAAACCAAAATGGTTGAGCCAAGTGGAATTGAAGACCCTACTTAAAATCTTTATATCCAAGCAAGTCTCCTGTATCAGTTACAGAGCTGCCCCTCGTTTAGGGGCCATACACATTTATATAGCACAGGTGACATCATTAGGAAGTCTCAGTTATAATGGGGCAAATGGCACCACTCTTACTCGCAAAGGTCTCTGTTCTGTGTTGAACCATTTTATTAGCACAAGCCCCTGGATGTCATCCATTTCTTGGTGGCCAGGGACTTTGATCTTTTTAGTTCCCTGGTGCCAAAAAGTCTGTATCTTTAATTTTCTCCCTCATACAGCTCCAAGTTTCTTATCTTGTGAGGCGGAGGAAACAGAATTGAAGTTGGCTTAAGCCCTATAAAGCCCTGTATCTCTGGCTCTCCCCAAGCTGACCTTATCTTATCTCACAAGGCTTTAGACACACACCACGTGATAACCCCTGTCTGGGAAGAGAGGTGGGAGGCCTGGGGAGGAGGGTTAGGTACAGAGTGCTCCTTTCCTTGCTCTGCACGGACATTTCCTGGGGACTTTCACCCTAGTGTAGTCAGCACACTAAGTCATACATTCGCAGAAACGATCTCACAGTTGATTTCACTTAAAGATGATGACAAGGTGACTGACAGTGACTTTGAAATCTCAAATCACTCTGTACAAATAGGCACCAACTCTGCCTAAAACACAAAAACAGCATTAATATGCCCGGTGGGACCGCCCCTCACTAGTGGTGTGCCTGTGGGAAGTAACTTAGTTACTCTATTCTCTCAGATGTACTAGTAAGTGGGAACAATGATATCCTTCCCTAAGACTATTTTGAGGTCTTAAGTAATTAACATATAAGTAAATTTGTCTGTTCTTCTCTGAACAAGTTATTGCATCTCAGCTCCAAATATCCTTTCCATGCATGCTCTGCTCTGTGAGGTTGAGTTAAAACTTACAAACTAAATGTCCCCTTTGCCAGTTGACTTTCTTCTAGGTTCTGCCACTAGGAGGCAATAGAGGGAGATGGAAGGCAGAGTTAAGGAACTTGCTCCTCCTTGTCTTGCCTGTCATGTTAACATGCTCTTCCCACTGTTTATACTGTATACTAATCCCAGGGGAGGATTCTGATCGCTCCAGTCACATGCCCATCCCTTGCACCAATCACTGTGTGTAGAGAGAAGGGGTTTTATGACTGGCAGGGCCTTTGAACACGCACTGGCCAGGAACAGAGTTTACCTGCCCCTGCGAAAAGACTCATGGAAAGGGGACTGAAGAAGCAAAAATATAAGCTATCGCAATCGACTATCAGGTGAAAAGGAGAAAATAATTTTCAACTTCTGAGGAGTCTTAGACATTAAGTTATCAGACCCAAAGTAGCGCGACACAGAGCTTCAGGTCCCTCATGCCAACACTCTATTTCATTGCCACACCATGTCTCTCTCTATGTGCTCCCACACACACCGGATTGGCCCAGGTCCCAGAGCTTCCGGCTAGGGTCTGACCCACAGAGGCATGCATAAATCATTGCTTGCTGGAGTCCAGAAAACCTTTAGGGATGTTATTGGAACTGGAGCCTAAAAATCCAGTAGGCATTTAGCAGGCACGGAAGGGGGTTATGAAAACAAGCAAGTCCAAAAAGGAATGGAGGCATGAAAAGGCATAATGGGTTTTGGAGAATTATTTTGCGTGGCTGAGCAGAACATGTATGGAGGTGGGGTGACGCGTCTGGAAAGACAGATTGTGGCCAGATTGTGATGAGCTGAGGATCCCTTTCAATTCTCTCGGAAAACATTCAGTTCCATGTGCGGGCCAAAGCTACAACCATTGCATCCTTATTTTATCGCCGGGCTCCCTGTTTCCATATGGTTGGACTCAGCTTGCTTCAAAGGGTACATCCCAACGAAAAGATAACCTGGGAGGTGAAGAGGGTAGGGATGTGAATGAGTGCTTTCAAGTGGGTTACCTGAGGACATGTCAGATCTCAGCAAAATATCGTCAAGCTGTTACAAAGTGGCAGCGAGCTTTTCATCTTCTGCATTTCTGAACCTGCATGTTTCCTCGTCCACAGCTGGGTCCAGCCCCATGGAGCCCCAGAAATGGAAGCAGGAAATGGGGCAGGGAAATCAGGTAAGAAAACAAATCTTACCTGACATCCTCATCCTGCCCGAGGCTGACTCACTGCAAAATTGAAATATGTAAACAAAGTTTAGCTGCAATGGAGCCCTTGGAGTACACACAGCTGTAGGCATTGGGACAATATAACAAGGCCGAAAGTGGTGCTGGGACATACACATTATTTCTAACTAAAAACATCAAGGACAGGACTGAGGAAACAGCATTTTAGAAATGCGATTGGGGAAACATTATCACCAACCTCACGCTGCTGTCTACCTTTCTGAACCACTGACAACAGATCCCCCCAGGCTGGATTTAAACCTGTTTAGGATTATCTTCACCCTGCCTTTGTGCTTAATTAATTATACCTCTGCCTGCTGGTGCCACCAGTTTGGTGGGGGCAAGGGGTAGGGAGGTTGAAAGCTATTTGAAATTTGAAAACTCAAAATTGCCTGAGTTAAAATCGCAGGAAAGGCAAGGATGAATTGGAAATGGTCCTGACCTCAGGATTAAGTGGGCTTGGCTACTTGCAGTTGCAGGATGGGCAGGGGTCGGGGGGCGGGCAACTGACCTTGGTTTGCCCTGGACTTTTCTGGTTTTAAAATAGGAAACCCCACTTTTAGAGTGCTCCCAGTGCCAGCCAAACCAGGACAGCTGTTCACCCTAGAGAAGGTTGGTGACCTGGCTGGCCGTAGTTCAAAAGCCACATGAGGCAGACCAATGGTTTGGGGAGAATGAGGGCTGCCCCAGGAAACGGGATAGAGATGTGAGAATCAGCCTAAATCGGAGGGCACAGTGTCCTAGGAGGCACCGAAACAGACAGTCAGAAAGCTTTTAAGAAAAAACAAACTGGCCTCAAGCCTCAAAGATCCAGACAAATAATACTTGAAAGTGCAAGCAAGTAACCCACAGTCCTGGGTGGAGTGGGGCTTCGAATTCGCATGTGGCGGAGGTTCTAGGCAAAGACTTTAGTCTTGAAGACAGAGATCATGATGACAGGCAGGGATACATTCCCGGGCGAGGGTATTGAGTTTCGAGGTAGGTTTGCAGAGAAAGAGCAAACGTTTGGATAATTTACACGTGTTCACTGACCTCTATTGGCCTGCGGATAAAACTCAAGTTCCTGACTTGGACACAAAGAGCTTTCTGACCTGCCCACAGCTCTTACCATTTCTCCTTTCTGATCATATTATATCTGGTGGTTCCTCAAACATACCAGGCTCTTTTTCTCCCCGGGGCCTTTGCGCATGGTGGTTTCTCTTCCTGGAGTGCACCTTCCACTCGTGCTGACTTTTAGCTCTTAGGATTCGGCTCAACTGTTCCCTACCTTCCACCTTCCCCTTACCCATTCCCTGACCTCCTGTACACAGTTATACCCTCTCCTCTGAGTAGCATGAAGACACATCGATTCCCATTTTTTTTCTGGAGAAGTTTCAGGCAGTCAAGACAATGCCCCAGAAGGCAAGACTCGCCTGCTGCGTCCCCACAGAACCACCTGTGGCCAGTAGGGATAGTTTCCAGTGAACATGGATGACTCAAGAGCTGATAGCCCTATTAAAGCTCCGTCCTTTTCTTTATCGACCAAGAGTTAAGGCTCTAGTTCTGGGATTTCCTCCGCACTATTGACATTTGGTGGGGCAGTGGAGAGAGTGGGAGATGGGGAGCCTGTGCTGTGCACTGTAGGAAGTGTAGCAGCATCTCTGGTCTCTACACACAAATCCCTGTGCCTGGCTTTATCCAGTCACAGTTCACTGGTTGTTAGACATCATTATTCTCTGGAGTTTCTGTCTCTTCACTCAGGAAAGTCGGAAGCTGAACTATGGACAATGCTTCCCCTCCATAAAACTCATAATTTGAAAATTGGCCAACTTGGTTACTCTTTGTGCAGATATTGAGAAATATCAAACCAGCCAAGGTCAAAAAAGTTTTCACCCTTTTCTAAATATGATCTATGTTTTCCAAGTATGTGTCTTGGGAGCCCAACTCTGTAATAAGGTTAATGAGAAGAGAAGCAACACAAATCTGTTTTCATCACTGTTAGCAGAACTTAAATCACAACACAGGAGGAAACAGCTGCTCTGGAAGGCAGCGTAGGAGCAGATCAGTAGAGGCTGATTATTTATTAATGAGAGGGTTTCAGTAGTAAGCCCCGGCGGAAAACCCACCAGACTCAATTCTGTAAGCCATCGCAGAAGAGGGGGTGTGAATGAATCGCTTGATTGATGTACAAAATTCAAAACATTCTTCTCAGCACCCTGGAGGCTGTCATGCCCTACTGATCTCTTATCCGTTTATGTTAAGCAAATAAAATACTTCAGCAAGAAAATGTGTGTAGTATTTAATTAAAGTCACCGCTGGGCTCCGTGTGTGAGGCTGGGCCTCCTTCGGGGATTACTGAGCTGTTGCATCCTGCCTTCTCTCTCATTTCTCCATTTCTCCTCCTGGTGCTTCTGTGTCCAGCTCAAAACAGCAGGAGCTGGATGCCATGTGGAGTCTGATAAAAAATGCTTTAGTATTTTCTCATTGCACCCATTTTTTAGATAAGGAAACCGAGGCTTGGAGAGCTTAAGTCACTTGTCCAAGGTCTTGCAACTTGGGGAACTGTGATTTCAACCCAAGTTCTAGGTGACTGAGTAGCTGATGCTTGTCACCACTTACGAAATAGAACATGAGTGTATTTAGTAAGAACTAACCATGGTACATGGCAAGTGGGTCTCAAAATTTGTTCTCAAACCAGCAGCATTAGCATCACCTGGGAACTTGTTAGAAATGCAGACTTTCAGACCCTGCCACAGTCTTACTGAAGCAGAAACCTGGGGTCTGGGGTGATTCAGATGGACACTAAAATTTGAGAAGCACTACTATGTAGGCTGTATGTCAGGCACTAAGGATTTAAAAAGAAAAGAAAAAGACAGATTCCCTGACCTCAGGGAGTTCAGAGCCTAGCAGAAGAGACAAGCACATAAAGGCAATTATAATCATACTAGAGGCCCGGTGCACGAAATTCGTGCACTGGGGAGGGTGTCCCTCAGCCCAGCTTGCACCCTCTCTAATATGGGACCCCTCGGGGGATGTCCAACTGCAGGATTAGGCCCGATTCCTGTGGAATCGGGCCTAATCCTGCAGTTGGACATTCTTCTCACAATCCGGGACTGCTGGCTCCTAACCGCTCACCTACCTGCCTGATTGCCCCCTAACTGCTTCCTTGCTGGCCTGATTGACCCCTAACTGCTCCTCTGCGGGCCTGATTGCCCCCAAATACCCTCCCCTGCTGGCCTGATCACCCCCAAGGCTTTTATTAGTATAGATATGACCCTGCACAGAAAATTTTACTAACCCTGCTTTACAATAAGGACTTGACGATTGAATCATTAGGACCAGACACCAAGATTTCCTTTCTTTGAATAGTGGAGGGAATACTTATCTTGTCTTTAAGTTGCCCGGAAATTAAAATGAGATAATGACTTAGAAAAGTATAAAAGCATCACATAAAGACAACTGTCTTTTTAATGAAGTGGCAAAATGAAAAACACTTTTTATTCTCCCCTTCCTTCCTTTACAGCTTTTATTTAAACTTTGAAATTCATAAAAATTTCACTCCAATTTTCATTTCTTTATATTCAACATTATTTTGTATTGGTTTCAAGTTTTATATTAGTTACAGAATAGTGGTTAGACAATCATATACTTTACAAAGTGTTCCCCGATATTTCTAGTACCCACCTGGCATCATACCATCATTACAACACTACTGACTATATTCCTATTTAAGTGACAATGGGTTTACAGGTTCCTTTCAATCTTTCTTTTGTGTTTTTTTGTCCTTACTTTTCTTTCTCACTTCTTCCCTCATTTTCTTTATATAGTATCTCAATTGGCCATCAAAGCTCAGTGAAGGCACTGGGACACGCTTCATCCATTTTACAGACCAGGAAACTGAGGCCAATTCCAGTTGGCTGTGGAACTTGACTCAGGAAGCCCTCAGAGCACACAGGAAGCCCTCAGAGCCATGCTCTTTGCGCTTCCTAAGGGGCAGAGGCCCAGCAAACAGAACAAACCTTCCAGTCAGGCTTCCGAGCCTCTTTCTCAAGCACCTCTTCATTGCGGATGCTCCACATTCTTTCCTCTCCCCCCATTCTTTACTGCCCCCCCCTTCTCCGAAGCAGGTGGAAGGCGTCCCACTCACTGCCTAGGCATGCTCTGCTATGGGGCAGGGTGTAGCGAGCTTGCTTTTGGGTGAAGGCAGGAGCAGTAGTCACTGCCTCTGAAGTGTGAAGGCCGCCTGAGCGAGGCCCATTAGCACTGGGAGCTTCTCTGAATCACGTCAGTCAGTCCAGTACCCTGCAGTGCAGCACCCCTCCACTGAGGTGGCTCCATCCCTCAACCCCCGCCTCAGGGGTGAGGGTCCTTGCCCCTCTGCCAGGAGTCTTTCCATGCCCCTTGACCCCTGGCTGGGCCCACCCACATCTTGGGGGCACTGCAGAACCTCTGTCTCTCTGCAGATGAAGCAGATCCCTGCCCTAGGTCTCCGCAGAGCTATGAATCTGTGGCCAGAGGCCTGGTCTGGGTCTCAGCAACCACATGCCTGCAATGTTCCCAGGGACCCTGGGAGGGGCTGGGCAAGTCCTGCCACGCCCCACCCAGGGTGGCGATGGCCCCCGGATCCCCCGGAGCGCCTGGCTCAGCCGGACTCGCCCCCCCAGGGTGGCGATTGCCTGGCTCGGAACGCACACGCCCCCGCAGGGTGGCCATCACCTGGCTCCGGACCCCCGTATGTGCCTGGCTCGCACCGGACACGCCCCCCAGGGTGGCGATCGCCTCCTCAGACCCCCGGCAGCGCCTGGCTCGGACCAGACACGCCCCCCCGGGAGGCGATCGCCGCCCGGGGACCCCTGGCATCGCCTGGCTTGGACCGGACACGCCCCCCAGGATGGCGATCCGGGAAAAAGCAGTGACTTTGGGGATGCTGGGGTATGGGGTGTGATGAAGAAGCAGTGATGAGTTCATGCAGCAGACAGACGGTCAGCTGCCCTCTGTCGTTCTGCAACTCGACCTCCCACCTGCCCAGGAGTTGGGCTTTGTGAAGCGCTGGCTTGGAGATGTCATAGTCATCTGTCACTCTCTGGCATTTATGAGCGCCCCATGGTCTCAGATGAGGGACACCATATATCATAAAGGCTTGCTCTTCATGAGCTACTGAGTACTCAGTAACTCATGCATGTAATTTATACCACTCACTCTCTTCTCCTCCCTTCTTATGAAGTCTCCCACGCCACTGACATCAGCCAGGAGATGTCAAGCTGTCCAGTGAGTAAAATGTTGTTTGACAAAGGCTCAGCAAGCTAGGGATGTCACTTTTAGTTTATATCATGAATTCTAACTCAATTCTTTGTTTCAGCACATCATCTATCAGAGAGTGAATAATATACCCACATCATAGGACTTTGGGCTCTATTTTCCAACTCAGTATTTTAACATGGGCATGGGCTATATTTGAACACTTACAATCAAATAATGGTGCTATATGCATCCTGACATAGTGGAAGGAACGTCAGATTGGGAATGAGAGAGACTAGAGTTCTAGCCCCAGCTCTGAACTTTCCATTTGTGCACATTAGAATCACGTTTGAAGTTTCACCTATTTAATTTTGTGAAGCCTGTTTTTCTTATCTGTAATGGTGGGTTGATATAATGATGAGGCCTGGAACTCGGTAGGTGGTATTCCTTTCTTCATCATGTTTATGTCCAACTTGCTGTATTGGAGAAATCATCTCTTCAGAATGCCTGATGTCAAGCCTGGGCATAGATTTCCTCTCTTTTTCCCCAGATATTCTGTCTGTGGACTTTCTTTCTTTAGGGCATAATGGGAGCTGTGTTTGTCTCAGAAGCAGCAAAGTCAATGTTTTTGATTGGAAACTTCCCCAGCAGTAAGAATTCTAGTAGAGAAATCAAGTCCAGAGAGGACCCACAGTTGCAGAGAAGTACAGAACTGCTGCCTGTACTTCCATTTGGGGGAGGGCATTCGGGTCCATGGTTATTTGATGACTCCTACAGGAAAATGGAAGACTTCACTGTGCTAACTTGAGCCCCAAATATTAACAGCTCAGACTTGGCTCAGTAAGCACCCACAATGTGCTGGGTTGGGTGCTGGATGATTTGCCATAGGTATAGGCTGTCATTTTATTCTCACATCAACCCTGTTTATCTCCGTGTTAAGGATGAGAAGCCAAATGGCCTGTCCAATATAATGGATCTAATCAGACACAGAGACGTGACTGAACTCAGGCCTTGTGAGTTCACGTCTAGTGTCATTTACAAATTCCCATTTCAGACCTACTTTTCAGAACCTTTAGTGGGAGTTGCCTGGGAATCTATATTTTTATTGACTGGCCCCCTAAGGGATGAATTTCATGACTAGGAAAAATTTGAGAAAAATATAACAAAACAAGCATACAAAAAAAAATCTGTATTCCTAAGAGACACAAGGTCACTTTGACTTTTTAATAAATGTTGAGATTCTTAGGAATCAAGATGCTATTTCAAGTCGGGTTGGGCAACAAATTTATGGACTTCTGTGCAGTGTCCATTACATCTCTCTTCTTTACCTTCTACAGACATTTAGATGGCATGTCCAAATTCTCTCTTGCCTGGCCTACCTATCCCCCTCTAGTGGGACAACAATCAGGTGACCACTTATTTCCCGGTTGTGGTATAAGATCTAAAATTAAGATTCAGGATTATATGCTGTAAAAATCAGGAGAGCTCCAATGGCCCAACTTCAAGTTTAGGACCCCTCATATTCTGATTACTAGCACCCTGCACTTTATCTAAAGAGTCCTGTCCATGTTTTCTCTGCCACCCTGTTATTTCCTTTACTGCATTTACTGCAATCTGCTCTTACCTTTTCTATTTGTTTAGTTATAAATTGTCATACCCATTGGAATACAAGTTCAGTGAAAGCAGGTCCCACATTGTCAGGGGGATATTTCTCTATCCTGATTTAGTTATTATGTATCCTCTAGAAACACAGTTCATCATGGGCCAAGGTCACTGCTTCACACACTCAGAGGACATCAGTTTCTTTGGTGCCCAATAGCCTGCAGCCATTGTACCAACTTAACAAAAGTGCAAAGAGATGAGGACAAGATTTGCTCAGTGTGATGTATTAAACAGGTCCAGTGCTTCCTAGGCAAAGTATCCAAATCCAACCCCCCCCCTCTCCCCTCACCCCTGGGAATACTCAGAAATCTCATATTAATTTAATTAATGACAACTTTACCCCCTTTCCCAATCTTCTTCATTAATCACCATCCAGTTTAAAAACCCTCAGAATTCATTTATTCTTTTTCTATGCTATTCTCATTATACCATTGATCACAATCAGCCTATTAATCGATTACTTTGTATACATATTGACACCTCCACTAGATTATGTGTTACTTGACAGCAGAGATTCTGTCTGGAGTCGTCTATCTCCAGTTGCAGGGGTGTAGAAGGCACTCAGGAAACATTTGTTGAATTGCACTGAATTCCTTCTGAAAGCAAATTGCTAGGTGAGTCCCACTTTTCTATTTGTAGATGCCTTAGCTAGACTGCCGAATGCCAGCTTTCTCCCCTGTTTAATGGTGTTTTCCAACCATTCATCTCATCTTCCCATTTACCCCTTGCTGTACTGCGTTGTCTTGACCTCCACATTATGCAAAGTGTATGCCACCCTGTGTTTTCAATGAATTTTCATAAATAGGACATCTCTATCTCTCACTGGTGTCTGGCTTGCTGGGCAGTAGCTCTTTTTTTTTTTGCAAACCTGACTGGCTTTGTCACATTCAAACATTTGTGTGAACACATCATTCACCTGTCCCTTCAAAGTCTAATTGATACTAATTAGCAAATATATCAAACGGAATTTCTCATTAAACGTGCTTCGGTCCTGTCAGTATTTACTTATTTGCATTTAGTAGAGGAAAACAGGAATGATAAATATTAGCAACTATTTTTTATTCTTTAAGATGAAAATAAGCCCTGGCTCATGTGGCTCAGTTGGTTGGAGCATTGTCCCCTAGACCGAAAGGTTGAGGGTTCAATTCCCAATCAGGGCACTTACTGAGGCCTTAATGCCAAGTTGGCTTCATTCATCATCTAAAACTCCCTTGGGAAATAATCAGCTGTATGAATGTAACTTCCACTTAATTGCTCTAGATCCATTTTCTTCAAGTACAAACTGGAATTGAAGAAAACCAGATATCTGCTTTTCCTCTCGCCTTCTATGGTTCCACATTCCTACTTCATTTGAGGTAAGTTTGACTTAAGGCATTTAATTAACTTGATGATGATGGTGATGATGATGACTATGATGATATACAGGGTGTCCCCCAAAAATGTATACACACACTTTGAATGATTATAAAGGCAGTATTTATTAAGATACATTTCATTTTCTAAATTGAGCTATCAGCTGTTAAAGTGTGTGTACATTTTTTGGGGAACACCCTGAATATGAAGAGGTTCAACAACCCATCTTCGAAGCAGAGAATCACTTTTGCCAAGAACCAGAACCAAGGTGATTGCTGTAGTGAGCATGAAATTTAGCTCTGAAGACTTGCAGGCAAGTTGGCAGAGTAAGCCTGGGTCATGCCATTTTCCTTCCAATTATCTAACACCACCACCCCACCATCAACAAAACAGTGTCAGCAAAAAACCCACCAGCAGCAAATAAGCAAGAAGCTTGATATAATGATGGCCCCATAGAGAGTAGAAGTGACTGCTAAAGAAGACACTCAATGTCTCTAACAGTTCCTGCATCTGATAATACTGCCTAGAAAAATAGGGAAAGTAAATAAAATTCTGGCAAGTCTCATCAATACCCCTAGTCTCAGATTATTAATAGACAGACCAAGGAAACTTTTTTCCAAATCTATGGGATTAAAAACTTTATCCTGAATATTTCAAGATTTCAACACACACACACACACACAGTTTCTAGAAGTCATAGTATTTTCTCAGAGAATGGTGAACTGGGAGAATGATCAAAATTTAAGCATATTCACTCATGGAAATGAGATATTAATTTCCAACTATGAAATATAAATACCGATATAGGAAATTTAAGAAAACATTTCAGAGCCCTGCCAGTGTGGCTCAGTGGTTGAGCATCAACCCATGAACCAGTATATCACAGTTCAAATCCAGGTCAGGACACATGCCTGGGTTGTGGGCTCAATCCCCAGTAGGGGGTGCACAGGAGGCAGGCAATCATGGATTCTCTTTCATCATTGATGTTTTTGTCTCTCCCTCTCCCTCCCTTTCTCTAAAATCAATAAAAATATTTAAGAAAAATATTTCAGAAAAGAAAGGAACACTCCAAGAAAGATGGGACTATAAAGCCTTATCGGGATGACCTCTCCCTCCTACTGCAACAAGCTAACCTCAGATTATACCTATGAGAAGACCAATGGATTCCAAACAACATAGGAGTTTAGTGGAAATCCAGATCAGATTATGACAAATTTGAAAAAAATTGATTAACAAAATGACACAACCTTCAATGCAAAAATAAATATAGCTAAACACATACTCAAATAGGAACCCAAGAAATGAGTATGGTATGAAAAAGACAGATGAATCCAGTCTGAAAAAAAGTTATAACCCCAAATACATATATTTTGACAATTAAGATTTCAAAGATGACTAAATAAGAGGATTATATGAGAAAGGAAATATACAATAAAGCAATGTCACTATAGAATTAACATATAAATTACAAATAAAAAGAAACAGATACACTATATTAGTGAGTTGAAATTAGAGACAGAAGAAAGCTTTGTGATGTCATAGTGACTGCCTATGAAAAGGGAGAAATTTTTAAAGACTCAATAACAGACAGGGTGCAAGAGATATGAAATCATAGGATAATTTGTGTTCTTGAAATGGAAAACATGAATAAAAGAAAAACTGAATATTCAGAACAAAATAATACTGTATGTTCCCAGAAAATAATGACTCATATGAGACAGACCTGGGAGGCATCCAGGCATCCAGAGGAAGTTGCTTATAAGGAAGAAAATCAGATTTACCTATAAGTTCTCTATGGCACCAATTAGAGACAGATGACAATGGAACTCAGTCTGCACAATTCTAACAGAAAATTAAATATTGCCAAATAGTACATCAAATACAAAGCAACAGGAAGGTATTCTGAAACTTTTAGCAAAAATAATAGATGAAATCCTATTGAACAAAAGGCATGGTAAGAGGACTAGTGAATACATCTTGTCTGAAGCTTAGAAACACCTTTGATGTTAGTGCAATTTCCTTTGCTTTTGCTAAATTAAAAGAAAACTGAAAGTAATAATTTTTTTAAAATAGCATGCAAAAGAATTCAAAATAGAAATATTTAAAAGCATGCAGAGTGTACAATAGTAATACAGTCTTTATTCTCCTAACTATATCTATATAGTGTGGTATCTTGAGTATTACTTAATTTTAATTATTATTATTTCTAGGTGGTGTTTCTTATGTGATTTTATTATTTGTGGGTATTTCTTGATTCTTAAAAAACCACATTTAATGGAGTCAATTCATTACTGTTATCTTTAAAGGGCAGGAGAAAAGAATAGGTCGTGGTTTATTATAAGCCAAGGCAGGTGAAGAGAGAGAGAGCTAGAAAGACAGAGAGAGAAAGGCACTGTCCATCAGTGTAGCAGGGCACAAGGAACATTTCTTGGAACTAGAAACCTAATCTTGTTGCTCCCTCTCTGTAACCTCTCAGACGTTAAGTCTCCTTCATTACTCCCTAAAACATAGTTGTGTCATCTATGAAACTGGGGAAATGCAGCTATGTCAGAGTGTGGCTGTGATTATGAAATGAGACAATGCATGTGATAAGAACTAAGCTTGCATTGGAGCATGTCCACATCTGCACCCTTCCCACCAGAAGTGTCCTGGCTTTCCAGGCCCAATCTTAGATTTAATGATAGTTAGTGGGAACTACAGAATGAAGTTAATAACAGACAGTAGAGGCTGGCTGTTGTGGTGGTATTGGTTGAATTGCCTTTTATGTCTTCAGGAAAATATGTACAAATTATTATTTTTTTTGCAGGGCTACCATCCCTGGTTCCCGTTTTACCAGTATGTGACCCAGGTAGGACTGAAATCCTGACCTAGGAGGTGGAGCATATATGCTTGCCTACAGTGATCCCGAGATAAACATGGGGCAGAGACAGATGGAATAGAGAAATCCCAGGATCCTGAAGGCCTTGAGGAAAATGACCTCCCTCCTTTGGGCCCAAAGCTGGAGGCTGAAGCCTAAAACCATGGCTCCATCTCAATCTCACCATTGTAAGGTAGAGGTCTCTACCTTAAGGTAGAAAATGGAAAGACACAAAGCAGAAGTCAGAAGGGTATCAATAAACACCATGGATCTATTACAGCTCTCCTCCACCCCCCACCTATATTAGCTACATGAACTAATTAATTTCCTCTCACCTGAGGGAAGAAGAGTCAGTTTGGGCCATTAGTACAAATAGGACTGTTTTTCTTTGTCTTTAATTTTATTTGTTTATTTTGGACAGGTTTGGGAGCACCTGCAGTATGTGAGTCCCAAAGATGAGAAAAAGAAACATATTGAGAAATATTTCTGGAAACTATTGAGTTCTAGCATGGGGTTTCCTCATAGGGTTCAAGAAAAACAAGCAGATAACTTGCATTGTTTTTATTTTTTATTTTTAATATATTTTTATTGATTTTTGGGGAGAAAGGGAGAGGGATAGAAACATCAGTGATGAGAGAGAATAATTGATTAGCTGCCTCTTGCATGCCCCCCACTGGGGATTTAGCCCACAACCCAGGCATGTGCCCTGACTGGGAATCGAACCATGACCTCCTGGTTCATGGGTTGATGCTCAACCACTGAGCTGTGCCAGCCTGGCTAGCTTGCATTGTTTTTAATTGAGATTTGGTGACATATAGCTAATTTTTTTCCTGTCTCACCACAGTTTGTGACTTTGTTGATAAAACACCAAACAGACCATTTTAAGGCCTTTGTTTATAGCAGCCTCTCAGCCCGGAAGCTGTACCTTTTCCCCTGCTGCATGAGCCCCTTTTCCTGATGAACTCCTACTCAGCCCTAAGGCTCCGCTCCAGGATTTCACCATCCCTTAATGCTAATGCGCAACCCTTATGCCACAAAATGGGTGCCCTTGTGTCTCCATGACAACCACCTCTTACCTCTCTCATTACACATGCCATGTGGAGATATGATTCTCTCCCACTAGACTGTGAGCTCCTTGAAGACAAGGTTGACTCACACATCCTTATATTTTTAGCACATCTCACCGATCTGGCACATGGTGGCTGTGCCGTCTATGTTTTGTTTACTCCCACCCCCAAGTCCACTCTCTGCACTTCTTAACTCTACGCCATGGAAACTGAACTGTATGGATGACATCAATGGGATTTCTTGTCTTGTGGTTTCCACTCAGCTTTGGCTAGTCAGTGGGAAGCACAGGCAAGAATTAAAGGGAGGGAGAAAATGAGATTGAGATGTTTTTGTCTTGGCTCTTTATAGTCAGTCCACCATGGGTTGGCTCTGTCTCTCTTCTGAAGGCCACAGGTACCCTTTCAGGATTCCAGGTAACCAGTCCTTCTCCTTGACTCTTCAGCTCTATGAGTGGTAAGGGTTCCTCTTTCTAGTCCCAGAGCATTGTACTATTCTTTGTTGGTTTCCATAAACCTGGACATACCTTTATTAAACTCTCTCTAAATTCCTAACCCTCTCTTATTGAACAATAAGACTGTAGGTAGGTAAGCAGCATATGTTTTAAAGGATCAGTTACTGGATGGTTGAAAAAATAGAAATTGAAGAAATGGGTAATTGTCATGAATAGTATTGGAGTGTCCCAGATGCCCCTTTATTATGGTCTGTGAGTGTGCCTGACTGGCTTGAATGAGCACAATACAAGATCAATAGGAGTTATCAATTTGGACTAAGAATAAGGAACATTCATTAGGTTCCTGACGTCAGCCAGAGGTCAGATGCTGTAGGTTAGATCAAATTTTATGAGATCCTAGTCGGGGGAGATAAAGCATGAGCAGGAGATTACATGTTGAGTGAGGGAGGTCAGAGGCACAAATAAGCCAAATCAAAGCAGACAAAGAAAGTACAGGAAGTGCTTGGATTTACACAGAGAAGGAAGAGGTGGGTCAACATTTAGATACAGAGTGGGGTTTGCCAGGTTTCATGGGTGTTGTTCTCCTGTGTCTGCATTCTTTCATGAGTGACTCTATGAGATGCATGCATATGATGTGTATTTGAATAAGTTTGACAGGTAATTATACATTTTTACTCACCACCATCACCCCCAAACTACAGATCCACAGGGATACCCTCCCCCGCCGCCATACACACACAAACCATGATTCTACTTCACAAGTTCATAGTTGGCATGAGTCACCTAGAGTGGCTGTAGAGATGCCAGCTGTGGTTTCCAGGGAATTCTTCCCTAGGAATTCCATTTTCATATTGCTTTCGGTCAAAATGAGAGAAATTTGCATATGTTTCTATGTTTGCCCAATGTCTCTATCATAATGATCTGTTTTGCTTTCTGCATTCGAATCTATTCTGCCTCAGGAACAGCCCCCGGTGTTAGTTCTACCACTGTCAAAGAGCCCTGTGTGAAGTAGAAGTGACAAGATTATAACATTTTATGTCATTTCCTTTTTGAGGGCTTCTTTGTCATTAATGTCACCCTCACTCTATGGCAGACCTCGGAGTCACTCTTCTCCCAAGTCTGGATTCTAATGTTGCTCCTGATTGGACTATTTAAACAAACTCAATTTTTAGCTTGCTTTTTCCAAAATCACTCTTAATAACTGCTATTATCCCTTATAATTAGAATAATCACTTTGGCTCAGAGTGACTCACAGCATTAGCCTTCTGTCCAATAAACCTTAGCAATTGTATTTGGTGGAAGGGCTGCCAGTAAGAAAAGAGCTGATGGCTGGGCCTGGTGGATCCCACCTATATTGACAGGTCAGGAATAAAATTAAAGATGTAAAGCAACCCTGGCTAGAACTTGAGATTGGGAGGTAGTTTATAAAATCCTTTTAATTTTATAGTCTGTGAGGTTAGACTACTTAAACCCATCCTTGCTACCTATTGTCCTCGTGTTCTTAGGCAGCTATTTGAAGTTTCTATGTTGTAATATCCCCATCTGTAAAATGGGTATAATAAAGTGCCTATACTCACATTTGTCTCAACAGTTTTCATTTCTGATTTATCTGTACCCGAGCTCTAATATGTTGGTAAATATTTTGTCTACCATCCCAATATATAACCATATTTTACAGTTTTCATGTAAAGATTAAATGAGTAACCAACACAAAGCTCTTAGATTATACAAGGGATATGGGAAACACTGGTTGCTATTATAATTATTCATTTTTATTACTTTTCCAAGGGTCAAAGAGTCTTATCTGGATCACAAGTGTTACCTCATAAAATCCTATGCCATTAAATTAGGATTGTTAGAATTATATTATAGGATTTTATAGGTGAGAAAACCAAGATGAGTGTGGTTGAATAAATTGTCAATGTTACAGAGCTAACAAGTGGCAAAGATGGAATTGAACTCTGGTTATACCTTTTACATTACATTACTTTGGACCAGAGAGATCATTTATAAAGTCCACAGAAAAACCAATAGGGTCAAAATATCCACAACAGTAACAATTATATGTGCCAGAAAATGGGATTTAGGGTGTATTACACCTTCATATTACATCACACCCACAATGGGCTTTGCAGCCTTGTTTTAATTAAAGGGTAGGACAATCTAGGCCAGAGGTTCAGGGTTAGTCCTGGAAGCAGAGGCTGCAGAAGGGAGAATTAGTAGTCCTAACTGCAAAGATAGAAGTGAAACAAGAGGTGCAAAGCAATGAAAACCCACAGCTTTCTCTTTTTTTAAGAAACACAGTGGGTGTGTCATCCAGATCCCTTCCTTTAGCACCAAAGCACCTATTCCCCCACCTGTTGCTGCTAACAGCTCTCACGGTGCCCCCTCTGAGCACTGGCAACAGCTGAAGAGAGCCCATTTGTCCAGGGTCAGTCCCCTTCCGGGGCACAGCCCACATGGAGTAACTGGCCAACACAGAGGCATAACGGAATATCCCACTGTGTCGATGTGGGTGACTCTGCAGCACCACCCAGCTCAGCACCACCCTGTCCCTGTGAAATCGGCTGAGGCCTTTTGTTATGACTGCTTCCCATCAGCTTGCTCCTCTGCCTTCACTTCTCCACAGGTCTTCACCCTGACAGTACCATCCAGTACATTTCCTTCACACAAACCAAGGCCTCAGAGTCTGTTCCCAGGACACCTGAATTGCACAGGGGTAAAACATACGTCTTGGTTGTGGCAGCCAACTCCAGTCAATCTCCATATTTCTGAGAGACTTCTAATGATTTGTCTAATATTTACTGTAGTATCACTGAATATATCAGAACATGATAAATATCAGTACTTTCATCAGCATTAGAATGAAAAGATTTTATGGATTTTCAAGGAGCAATTTAGCTGTTGTCAGAGGGTAAGTCAGTGGTCTGGGAGAGGTACAGGTCTGAATGAGCATATCTATTAAAATCATTTTATCTCCAGGTCCCTGGATGCTCAGGACAGCATGGAAAAATCTTAATTACCCCCAAACAAATGGCTGAGTGTTATCCTTCTGCTCTGTGTTTAAGAAGCTTCTTCCTTCCAATGTGTTTGTGTCTACACAGGCTGCCAAAGGAGTCCCTTTGGAGTTGGGTCACTGTGGCCACGGAAACAAGAGAACATTCTTAAAACTCTCTGGTATGGAGATTTCAGGGCACGTTATTGCATTTCTTAGGGGTGCAGTGTGGGAAGGGCAGAGCACAACCTCCTCAGGGTTTTGGGACTTGGGTAATGCATCATCATCAAGTCTACATCTCTGACCAAATCCCCTCAGCTCCACTCATACCTTCTTCAAATGCGGCTTACTTTTCCATTTTTCTATGTCTTCTCTCATCTTCTGCCCTGAAAATCTTGCAGACTCTTTAAGGCTTAGATGAAATGTGACTGCCAATGTAATCCAGACAAAATTGATCACTTCTCCAAGGATATATTAATAATTCTAAACCTTTGCAGAAACCAACTGAACTTTGTACCTGTTCATGATCTTAGATGCAGGAATTTAATTTCTGAAATTCTCTCCTAAGGAAATAATCTGGAATGTACACAAAAATTTTTCAATACAAAGGTATATAAAATTCCTAGGCATGATCATTGAGAACAAGTCTTTGTTTTCCTTTCATTCTCTGTCTTTTTTTTTCCAGTAGGATTTAAGCTCCATAAGGACAAGGATCATATCTGTTTTCTTCACTTCTATATCCTCGGTATTTAAAACAGTGTTTAGCACATGGTAAATGTCCAATAAATATTTAATGAACGAATAAATACATCTTCAAACATGGAGAAAAGAACTGAAGAAAAGAAATTGTTTTGATAAATAAAGAGATTTGCATAAAAGGAGAGAACTAACATCTTTCTGGTTGGAAAGTTAACATTGTAAAGATGCCAAATTCTCTAATAATCTATGAATTTACAGCATTTCCACTAAAATAATTGACATTTTTGTTTTATAACTTGAAACATATTATAAATTTCAGCTGGAAGAAAAAAGAGAAATTGGAGCGGTTTTGCCCTGCCAAGTGCGTGCGTGCACACACACACACACACACACACACACACACACACAATCGCAATGGTGTTGTAGGGGAAGAATAGTTTCCCTGGTGATGGAACAGCTTCAACTCTGTGAGGTACAAAAACATTAAATGTATTCTTCCCACAGATATTGTTAACTGCTCTGCTGAATCCTCCTTTCCCACTGGTTAGCAGCCATTCTGATTATTAAAACAGTCTATTTTCAGTCCAGACCATTCTAAAGCTTTAATCTCAAACTCTCACCCTCCACATTCCCTTTGTTATAGACTGAACCTGTGGCCTCTGAGAGGAGGAGGAGAACAAGTGAAGCCCTCTCCCACCTGCCCACCCCTCCCAGCACACGTGTGCAGTCCATGCTGTGAGGTCCAGAAATGTGGATCTTCTGGGGGAATTTCTGCTGCTACTAAAGTTAGTAAACATCCAATGAATCTATGGTATACGCAGGCCTGAGGGGTATGCTCTCGGTGAGTCAGAACAGCAATTTCTTATGTGAATAAAAAAGCAGATTGGGGCTTTTAGCACCTTCCTGAAGCTAGGGCACGCAACATTGACTCCAGGCTTAAAAATCCAAGTGTGAAGGGGATAAAAGGAAAGGCATTAAATTATAAGCACCTACATCGTCTTTCTGTCTCTTGTTTCTCCTGAAGCAGAGAGACATATGACTGGCTAGGTCAACTCTGGATCCTCCCTTGTTTATATGAAAATCAAAACAAAAGGCAAAGCATCACACAAAACAAAGCCAAAAACCTGAGCCAGCGAGGCCAATGTTTGGGAGAGAGACAGGGGCTGCTTGAGGGTGGGGAAAAGGGACATTTATTCGGTGCATATAGTAGGGAAATAGGAGATTTGTGATAATTATGAAGGCAAAAGAGAAATTGAAAGGAAGTGATGAGAAAAAGGGTATTTTTAAAGGAGTTTTGCTGGCTTCCAAGAACATAGCCAGCCCTTCTGCAACTTCTCCTTCCATTACCTTTTTTTGAGAGATACTACACTAAATATCTTGATTGTTTTAATTAGTTGGAGTTGCTGGACTATTTGTTATGTGATGTTGTATAGCACTGGCCATGGAGCAGTCATGTTCTATAGATTACATGAGATCTTTCATCTACCAGACATGTCATCAATGAATTCTGGTCAAGAAGAAGCCTTCCAAATGCTTTGACTGTTCTGACGTTGAGATAGTAAAACAATGATTTCTGAATGGGCACTCCAGTGCTTTCCCTAAAGGCTTTTAAAACAAATAGTTCATCAAAGTTATTGCAGGTCTAAGTAAGCCCTGAATTTACCCTAAAAAATTCTAGGTTCTCATTCCAGTTTTACTTTGCTAATTGGAAACCTAAAGGCAGGAAAAATGCCTCATCATCTTTTTATATTGCCTGAGTTTTCACAATTGGCCACCTGGGACACATTAAGCATTCACCATGAGTGAATAGGTGTGTGAGACTTCAGCCATTTCCAAGAAATCCTTTAGTTGTCTTCATAAAGTCCTGGACTAAAGGGTCCTTCTGGTATCATAATTAATTAATTCTTGAACTGAATTACCTATAATTTTGTCAGGTATGACTCTCCCTTAGGTGGGCATAGCAGGTGAACAGCTGTATCCCCACACATCTGGAATGCTGCCTTGAGTAAGAAAGGGATACAAGGAAGAATCCTCTCTAATAAAATGGTAATATGCAAATCAACCATCACTCCGCTACATAAGCCACACCCACCAGCCAAGCCACTACCACCAGCCAATCAGGGCGAGTATGCAAATTAACCCCATCCAAGATGGCTACAGCCACAGAGAGCAAGGTTTCCCAGGTAACAGAGCAAGCCAAGCTTTCCATAGCCGTTGCAGGCCTAAGCCTCCACTCAAGCTACAAAGTTTCAATTATGGAAGGTAAACAAATTCAAACAAATGGCGGCAGAATGGAGCTTGAGAGAGCAGGCCAGGGTTGCCGGCGGCAACAGGGGAAGCAAAGATTTCCACACACCCTGGCCAGGCTCACCCGCTTAAGGCTACAAAGTTTCAATTGTAGAAGGTGAATTAACTGCCACAGAAATGGCTGCCGCCCCGGAGGGAGCAGCAGGCTTGGCTCGCTCCAGGCTACAAAGTTTCAATTGTAGAAGGAAAATAAATTCCAGATACCAGGGCCTCCACTTGGGTTGCCAGGGGGCGTGGCCGGCCTGCAAACCACCATAGGCCCCTCACTCAGGCCGCCCCATGCCCCAAGTGAACCCCACCCTGATCCGGGACACCCTTCAGGGCAAACCACCTGGCCCCCACCCCTGTACCAGGCCTCTATCCTATCTAATAAAAGAGTAATATGCAGATTGATCATCACTGCAACACATAATATAGCTGCCCCCATGTGGTCAAAGATCCTGCCCCCATGTGGACACAAGATGGCCACTACAAGATGGCCAGCAGGAGAGGGCAGTTGGGAGGCACCCGGCCTGCAAGGGAGGGCAGTTGAGAGGGACCAGGCTTGCAAGGGAGGGCAGTTGGAGGTGATCAACCCTGCAGGAGAGGGCAGTTAGGGGTGACCAGGCTGGCAGAGGAGGGAAGTTGGGGGCAAACAGGCTGGCAGAGAGCAGTTAAGCATCAACCAGGCTGGCAGCGGAGTGGTTAGGGGGTGATCAGGCTGGCAGGCAGAAGTGGTTAGGGGCAATCAGGAAGGCAGGCAGGCAAGCAGTTGGGAGCCAGCAGTCCTGGATTGTGAGAGGGATGTCCGACTGCCCATTTAGGCCCGATCCCACCACGACCGGGCCTAAACGGGCAGTCGGACATCCCTTGAGGGGTTCCATATTGGAGAGGGTACAGGCTGGGCTGAGGGACAACCCCCTGCCGTGCACGAATTTCGTGCACTGGGCTTCTAGTAGAGAAATAAAATGATGATGAGAATTTAAGGCCAATTTTTTTTAGGGGAAAGAAATCTGTTCCAATAACCTTGTGGTTGAAGTAACAAATTGATATGTCCAAGAAGCCTAAAAATATTTTTTCCCATGTTGGAAGAATCTCTGATGTATTGTGTAAACATTATAAACATAGGAAACGGGTAATATGCAGACTCCCCTCTCCTTACACATTTCGCCTTTTATCCCCCTGGTTACTCTTATTTAAGTGTATGAGCATTGATGGGCACTTAGTAATGTGCTCATATTGAAGAGACTAGATGTGTTTACACAGTGCAATGACTGCTGAACTACTTTTGTCCCCGCTGATCAAAGTGTCGCCAGATTTTCCCATCTACCTTTTTCTTCTAAAGGGAAACAAATCAAGTCTTCTGAAGGCTTCTGCTCCATCCCAAAGGAGCTTCACAGTAATGTTCTTTCATCATTAATTGCTGGGCGTTCTGCAATGTTTTCTCCCCTGAAGTTATAAGTCACAAGTTTCTGATGTTTTGTCTAATCTTTCTCTTTCTCCTCATCCTGGTTCTCCAGAGACAAGTGTCATGGAAATGCTTTTGGGTAGATAAAAATGCACTCATTCCTCAGTCTCCACTGGCCTGTTATTCAAAGAGTCAATATCTATAAGGATGGCAGGTGCATTGTCCAACACATGGATTTTTCTTCTCCAAGTACTGTAATTATTGATGCTTTGCACTTTCCCTGTTGCATCCATCATCCTAAGGTTATCCTCGAAAAAGTATTGCCTGAGTCTAGCGCTCGGAAGTCAACATCAATGAAGACAGAAAGCACTGGTTAAATACCGTTGAGTACTTACTCTTCTAAAAGCTTTTAGTGTAAAACTTTTTCTTTATTTACAAATATTTTTCCACTATAATTTAAAAAATTAATGATATTATTTTGCAGTACAGGTATTTTACAATTTTTAAGAAAGAATAAAAATTATTTATGATATAACTTCTTTTTTAAAATATATTTTATTGCTTTTTTTACAGAGAGGAAGGGAGAGGGATAGAGAGTTAGAAACATCGATGAGAGAGTAAGATCGATCAGCTGCCTCCTGCACACCTCCTACTAGGGATGTGCCCACAACTAAGGGTACATGCCCTTGACCGGAATTAAACCTGGGACCTTTCAGTCCGCAGGCTGATGCTCTATCCACTGAGCCAAACCAGTTAGGGCTATGATATAACTTCTTAATTGATGTTTAGTATGGTAATTTTTGTGTGAAGTCTGTTGTTTTTAAAACATTACACAAAATCATCCTGTTTGTTAATTTTGTATTGCTTTCTTTAATATGCTATTTAGTTCTTCTCCATGCTTAAATTAAAAAAAATTAAATAACAGTTTACTTTCAATGTTATTTTGTATTAGTTTCAGGTGTACAACTTAGTGGTTAGAGAATCATATACTTTACATAGTGTTCCCCTTGGTATTATTGACTATAGCCCCTATGCGTTACATCCCCATGACTATTTTGTAACTACCACTTTGTACTTCTTAATCCCCTCCCCTCTTTCACCTAGTCCCCCAACCCTTTTCCCCTCGGGCAACCACCGGTCCATTTTCTGTGTCCATGAGTCTGTTTCCATCTTGTTTGTTCATTTATTTTGTTCTTTAGATTCCACGTATAATGTTAAAACTTATTCAATCCCTTCCACAACTCTAGGAGGTTAGTTCTACTATTATTCCTGCTTTATAAGTAAGGAGACTGAGGCACAAGAAGGTTAACTAATTTCATAAGTTCTCATCTATAGTAAATGGTAGAGCAAGGGACATTTGCTATGGATAGCTCTCAAAACCACTGGAACACACTGCCTCCAATTAACAGGAAATGGCATATACACAGATTTTTAACCTACATGCAACCTTCCTGGGGCCAATGAGCCCCCATGAATGATAGAGAAACATGGGTATATACATTTGTGTGCATATGTATTTGTGGTTATGTGTGCATTTTTTTTTCTGAGAAAATACACTATTACATTCATTTGGTTCTCAGAATGTCCCCAGGCTCCATAAAAATTAGCTACAAAAACAATATAGGGAAAAATAGCCTGGTCTTTGAGATCTAACAACCCACGGATTAAATCCTGGCTCTGACACCCAGCAGAAAACTGAGCTTTCTTAAGTCATTAACAGCTTTAACTTTCCTGAAGTGTTACACAGAGAATAACAATGCCAACTCCATAGGGTTATTGTGAGAACCAAATGATGTAACACACACTCAGCATCGACAAGAGTGGCTGGCACATATCTGTCCTTTCTTTGTCTTGAGCTAATGTATCCTTTTCTAGACTCCAGGTTTACTCCTGTCCACCTAAGACTGCCAAGGTGACACCCATCCATTCTCAGAAATGAGTCTTTTCAGTCATTCTTCCGTCTGAGGCTGGTGGAAACATTTCATATAAAATAAATGTCTGAAGCAATGCTGAGCCCCCCACATTTAGAATTCTCTTTCCAATCTAACATTCTAGATCCCAGGAGGGCCAGAGTCACACAATAACAGTGATCTCAGCTCAGACGTAGTCACTAATCCCAGGATTGACTTGATCAACACTATGTGAGCTACTTTTTCTTGAAAACGAGGAGCCAACTTTTATTTCATTTCTAATCTGTTTTTGCTTAAAACTAGTGTGACAAAACTTAGGCCAAACATGCAGACAGTGAAAACAGTTATGTAATGAATAGAAATAACAGAACAATCAAAGCATTTTTCATTTGTCTCTAATATGTTATCACACTTAAGTTTGGAAATGGGAAGGTCTGATGTTAGGAATTAGTAACTCTGAAGTCACAGAAAACACAACACACACACACACACACACACACACACACACACACACACACACCCTAAACTCAGAAGACTAAGAAAGTTGTCTATTGCCTACCATTTTTTCCTAACACATTTATATAAATGCACACTCATGTATGTGTGTGTGTGTGTGTGTGTGTGTGTGTGTGTGTGTGTGTGTGTATCTTTGAGATCTAACAACCCACGGATTAAATCCTGGCTCTTTCTATTCTAGGCTGTGCTTAGAAAAAGTCTTCACATCATAATGCTAAGTGCCAGCCTAAATCAGTGCACTTTCATCTGAGCAAGTTTGTTGTAACTTACATTTCTAGGAGCCATTGAATGACTAAAGATACTCACACCTCTACCCATCTAATAGCATCCCTTAGATACCCACTGACTTCAAAATGCAACTATCAAGTCCTGAATGTGGATGCTAGATCTCAATTTGGGAGCAATACTGTGCTGAAGATGAGTCTGAACCCAGTGTAGTTGCCTTTCTTCTTGTCTTAAATTCCTAGTCTGACTCCATCATATTGGAAAGGGCAGGTACTAAAAGAACAGAAAACAGAACTTGGAGAGAGCAGTGGGAAACCTTAAGAATGAGGCAATGTGTAGTAGTAGATTCCAAAAACTTCATGGCAAACCAGGAAGCATGCTAGATGTTTGAAATCCCAGAAAGGAAAATCAGGCCTCTCTGATAACCTGGAAAGGCACAACTAAGGAGATCAAGGACCAATTACAAGAGGTCAGGATAATGCTTAGGAGTTGAAGTTACAATCAGAAAATACCTGGGCAAATGGAACCACACCACTCACAGAAACTTAGTATATTGACCAATATGCAGAAAGACTAAGCATATTGACCAATCGTTCCAGTTGGCCAGTGGTGGAATCAACACTCAGACTGCCAAGACTTCCTGTGTTTTCTATCATGCTGGCTGGAGACAAACTATGGGTCTTCGAATGCCATGCTGAAAGCATTTTGACTTTATTCAGTAGGCAACAGGGAGCCACTGACATTTTTTTAGTAATAGGCTGATATATTACCATCTTTTGGTAATCTCTCCTTAAATAAATTTGATTTGTTTTTGTCCCATGTGGAGAAGTATACTGTGGTTAATCTTAAGTCCCTTTTTAGAAAGAGAGAGAAAATAAATGTATCAAAAAATAGAGCAAAGCAAATAGACAAATGAAAAAAGTGTGTTTCCATTAAAATAATAATAGTAAACAGAAAAACAAAAATCATGAATTATATGAATCATAATCAACCAGAGTTCCAAGTATTTTTTTCTTACAAAAGCTCTTGATAAATGGTCAATAAATGTTAAGTGGGATATTATTTTGTAGTTAATTTCCCTTATTCTTTAGCTTTACTCTTCTAATTTCACTATCCAATTTATAATTGTAGCATGTAGAAGTATATACATAATCATTTTTTTACAGTAAGAAAATAAAGTGCAAAGAATTTGTTTTAGACAGCTAAGTGATTTACAGTAAGACCTACTAGAGAATTAGATAATTCCGAAGCATAATTCAGATCGCCTTGTTTGTTTAAAATTAACAGCGAGTGGTGGAAAGAAACTTTAAATATGATTGAAAATAACACATACAGTATTAAAAAGTCACACTCCAGGCCTAACCAGCTCAATGGATAGAGCATTGGTCTGTGGACTGAAAGGTCCCAGGTTCGATTCCGGTCAAAGGCATATACCTTGGTTGTGGACACATCCCCAGTCGGGGGTGTGCAGGAGGCAGCTGATGGCTGTTTCTCTCTCATCGATGTTTCTAACTCTCTATCTCTCTCCCTTCCTCTCTGTAAAAAAATCAATAAAGTACCCTTTTAAAAAAGTCACACTCCAGCCAGGCCAGTGTGGTTCAGTGGCTGGGCTCTGACCTATGAACCAGGAGGCCAGGGTTGGGTTCTGGGTCAGGGCACATGACCCAGGTGTGGCCTCAGCCCAGTGTGGGGCAGGCAGGAGGCAGCTGATCAATAATTCCCTCCCATCATTGATGTTTCTATCTCTCTCTCACTCTCCCTTTCACTCTGAAAAAAAAAAAAATTTTTTTTTAAAGTCACCCTCCAATTCATTTTGCTAGATACCAAAATTTACCTTGATTTTTTTCTGCAATGCTAATAAGTCAGCATTCCATTAATACTACATTAAAAAGGTGTTCTTCGTTTTATCTTTCCTGCCTTTGTTGAAAACACCCCCTCAGCCTGCTGATTTTTGACAACCTGTTGGAAGGCAATGATAACAGATTTTCCTCTGAGCCACATTACAGCACCGCTTTCTGACAGCCTTGTCTCTGGGCTAAACAAAGCATCGGTACCCTGCCTGGTGTGTTGCCGTGTCTGTCACTCAGTTGCCATTTGCTCCTTCCCATGGCTAAATGAAGATGTGGTCATCACACGCAATCCTTCCTGTTTGAGCACCGAAAATAATATGTTTCTGGAGTGCAACACGTCAGTATTTTACTCACCACAATGTAGGTTTTAGGAAATGGCAGGATGAAAGTGATACCAAAAAAGATTTCCTGCCAGTTCATTGGTACAGTATGCAGAGGCCGTTTTAGAGTCCAGTGCCCTCATTGGGCTCTTCAAGGCAGGGTTTTCTCATCCCAAGAAACACAGTAAGGAAACCCCAGCTTCTCAGTGCCTTGCCATGGCAGGCCCGCCTGGTCTTCCTGGATGAGTTGGGATGAACTAATATCATGAAGTACTCCCAGGCCTGATTTTAATTCACTCACTGTTTTGTGTGTGTGTTTGTTTTTGTTTTTTCAACACAGCATTGCTACCTCCCGGGCAAATGTAGAACCACTGCAGAATAATGAAGTTCACACTGAAGATAAATTCTTGTCACTCCTGCTGGGCAATCACCTCAAACTATAAAAGAGATCAAAATAGGTGGAGATTGGGTGGGAAGGGGGGGGCAAATATAATAAAGAGAAGTACTGCAAATATAATTCTTCTCTTCTCCAAGTTAAAAGAATTTTGCTTAAAAATATATTCCCTCTGGCCTGGAAACCTATTTCCCGTGTCCTGTGGTTTCTGTTCCGCAGGTGTCCTGAAAATAATTGGGTATTTAAAGAACCTCTAAAAATTGCCGATCACAGAGGCAACCGCTTCTCGGTACTTTCCCTCCGAGGCTCATATTAATTTTTAATCAGCCTGCCACTGTTTCGGGTCCTCGGGACTCCTGTGAGTAAAGGGAAATGCCATGTGGGAGGCGGAGGAGGAGACAGTAAACCAACGCAGAGACAAAAGCCTGTGTGGCTTCAACACAAATGGAGAAAGCCATCCCGGAGCTAGACCCAGTGTGGGAATTAGAATCCCATTTCTCTCCAGCTACTTGACTGGCACTGGCTGCAGGCACTCCTGGGCCTTTTTCACAGATAAATGCCAGTCCTCGGCGGCTTTTGCTCTCAGAAGGACATAATGGCTTGATTCTCTAGGAATTTTTCGAATAGATACCTAAATCTCAGCCTTATCTCTAATATCTCTCCCCACCCCCTCCAGTGTTTTGTTTTGTTTTTTTGGGGGGGCCTGATTTCACATAGAACTTTTCATGTGGATCATATGTAAGTCCAGTCTGTGAGTTAGAAATTGTTATAATTTCTATCCTAATACATAATATCATCATATAAAGCGGTTCAAACAGATCAATAACTAAATCTTTTTTCTACCACCCAAAGACCCCAAAGCATAGCCGATACCTCCATCTGAACCTTTTGTTTACTCGGTGGCATAAGAGATTATGGACATTGCAGCTTTGTGAATTGAAGGGGCAGTGAGCATCAGTCAGAGAAATCACTGGGAAAGAAGCTGTTTGACTTGACCTGCAGGTCACAGGCGTATCATGAACCAACGGCAACTCCTAACTCCAAGAGCTGGAAAGAGAAGCATTCTCTTTGAGTTTAGGAAAGTGGATCGCTAAGGCTTTCTGAGGTGCAATCACCATAACATCCCAGGGATCACCTTGTTTGTTGACCCAGAGACACCAGTGCATTGATTTGCTCCCACATAATGAAGCTGGGAATGAGAGGCGAGAAGGGGAGGGGCTGTGCCTTCTTTTCTTTCCTACCCATTAGCTTCCAGGGAGTCTGCAGAATGCTGCCCTTCCCTGTGCCCAACAACAGGCAAAACCCATCAGAGTATCACGTTGCACGGCCTGCAGGATTTTCTGAGGGGAGAAAGCATGTCATTGTGCTTCATCTCAAAACCCTTGCACAATGCCGGCATGTGGCCAGGATCTCACACATATTTGTGCAGTTACTGTTTTTCTCTGATGTGGAGGTGCTCTGTGAGGCCATAATGGGGCGAGGGCCATCCTGCCAACTGCCAGAAAATGTGGTCAGGTAGCAGACTGCATGGGAATTTGGGGTACCAATAAAAAGATCATTGGTCGGGGTGGCCTTTTTCTCTCTTCCGCTTTCTACACTGTCAAGTGATAGAAACCTATTGAGGCAGAAGGCACCTGCTTGGCAACAAGGAGTTAGTAAAGGGCAGAGGAACAATGAGATGTGCTTTGCTTTTCATTCTGCTGCACATTATAGTATAAAGTATAAAGAAATTTCTCCCAAACTGAGATTAAATTTTTAAACATTTTTTGAATAACAGAGGTATTGGTTTATGTATCTATTTACTTATTTGTTTATTGGTCAGGCTCATAATGATTGTTTCCAAGTGTATGGAAAAATTTTACCCAAGTAATTTTTCTAGAAACAATATCAAGGTTATCTCCAAAGGAAAGTCTTCATTAAGGGTGTACTTTTTTGGGAAATCTATAAAATAATACAATTATAAAGATAATTTTTTCATGTTTCTACTACACTTCAAGCTCCCAGAGAGAGCAAAGAAGTTTTTGTCTGTTTTGTTTTGCTTTGTTTTCAATTCCATGGCTATAGGAACTAGCAGAATAAATAGTTTATGGTTGGTACATGTTAAATGTCTATGGGTGAAAGTGGGATAAGGGAGGCAGGAGGGGTGGGTGGGTGGGTGGATGGATGGGTGGATGGGTGGGTGGATGGATGGATGGATGGATGGATGGATGGATGGATGAATCTGTAGGTCAGCAAGGAGAGCTAAGCGTTAATCATCTTCCCCAAAGAATCTGTTATGAATGGGCCACCTGTTCCTGAGGAAAATAATGCCTAAAATGATACAGAATATAATGACAAACTCTAGAAATTATTAAATATTGATCATGTGTTGAAGTTAGGCTGTGAAGTACTCTGGGCCTCAAATGAGCATCTTTAGATTTTATCTTATTGGTTGGAAATTAAGTGGCAATTGAGGAATTTTCAACATGTTTATTGGGGTATAAGCTGAATGCATTAAGCTAATGAACATATCCAGTCCTCTCAAAAGTTTCCTCATGTTTTTTTTTTGGAATCTCCCCCATCCATCTGTCCCCACTGCAGGTCCTAAGCAACTATTGATCAGATTTCTGTCACTATAAATTAGTTTGCATTTTCCAGTACGGTATATAGATGAAATCATATGGTATATACTTTTCAGTTGGCTTCTTTCACTCAGCATAATTATTTTGATGTGTACCCATATGCTTGTGTGTATCAATAGTCCATTGTTTCTTACTGATGAAAAATATTCCTTTGCGTGACAATTACAGATAAAGCTTCAGTGAACACATGTGTACAAGTGTATGTATGGACATATGTTTTCATTTCTCCTAGGTAAACATCTAGAAATAAAATGGCTGGATCATATGGTAAGTGTATATTTAACTTCTTTAAAAAACTTCCAGCTGTTTTCCAAAGTGTTTGGACCCTTTTACATTCCCACCAACAGTGAATGGAAGTTGCAGATGCTCCACCTCCGCACCAACACTTGACATGGTCAGTCTTTCAATTTTAAACATTCCAGAAGTGGCCCATGGAATCTCATTGTTTCAGTTTTCATTTCCTTTTGATGAACTAGAGGCCCGATGCACGAAATTCATGCAAGAGGAGGCCTTCCTCCCCCCGGCTTCCAGCACCGACTTCCCTCCAGCAACCGGGACCCGGGCTTCACTCGCAGCCCCAGCTTCGTCCAGAAGGTCTTCCAGAAGGATGTCCAGTCTAATTACCATATTATGCTTTTATTATTATAGATAATGTTGAGAAACTTTTCATATATCTCCCATGGTGACAGGTCTGTGCAAATATTTCATCCATTTATTTTCATGGCATTGTGTTTCTATTATTTAGTTTCTGAGTTGAAAGAACAAATTTATATTCTGGAAATAAATTGTTTATCTAACATTTGATATGGAAATATGTTCCTCCAGTCTGTGACTTGTCTTTTCATTCCAACCTTTTGAAGGAAAGTTCTTAACTTTTGGTGAAATCCAAATTTACTGATTTTTTTTCTTTTACAGATATTTTTAGAATTATATATAAGAAATCTTTGGTTTATCCAAAGTCATTAAAAAGTTTCTTCATTGTGTCCTTTCAGAAATGTTATAGTTTTAGGTTTTATTTTATGATAGATATTGACTTATATTTGCATGTGGCACAAGGAATGGATTGAAGTTCATATCTCTACAAGTGAACAAACGCCCAATTGTTCCAGCATGACTTGTTGATATGACTATCTCTCTTCCACAGCATTGCTTTTGTACCTAAGAAAATCAAATGACTAAATGTGTGTGAGTCTAATTCAGGATGCATTGCTCTGCTCCATTGATTTGTCTATCTTAAGCAAAAACCAGACTATCTTGATTACTCTAACTTTATGGCATGTATTGAAATCTGGGAGTCAAATCCTTAGACGTTATTCTTATTTACCAAAGTTATTTTAGGCCTTTTCTGTCCTTTGCATCTCCATGTGAATTTTAGAATCAACTTTCTGTAGTTAAAACAAAAATTGAGAGGTTATGGTATAGCACATTTAAAGATACATATACCTGTGTGTTCTAATCTTGGAAAATGACATATATGCATCACTAAAATATCCTTTTGCTGTGGATGACTTTTTAGCTGTTTTGGAACGACATTTTTTTCCTTGGCAGTTATACTGCAGCAATAATACCTCCGAATCTCTACAGCCTATAATAACAGTCTTATTTCCTCCTAGGCTACTTGTCTATCACAAGTTGATTATGGCTCTGTTCCATGTTGTTTACATTTTCAGACCTGGCCCGAAGGAAGCCACCTCTGTTTAGGACAGTGCAAGCCTTAAAACTGAGGAAGGAAGAGAGATGCAACCACTTTAAATTTTTGCTGGGAAGTCATATGTCACATCCATTCACATTACATTGGCTAAAGCCAGACAGATGGACAAAACTGATGTCAATGGAATGAAAAAATTCTCCCAGAAAGAGGACGCCATAGGAAAGGGGATATAATTTTTTTAACAGAGCACAACCTATCACAGACACTAAATAACTCTTTAAATAACCACTTTTAGAATGGTGTGTCAACTTACAAATGGACAGGCTTAATTTAATGCACAATAAATTTTTCATGGGAAATATTAAGGTACCCATTCATTTTGCCTTGTGTGGGTATGTATGTCTCTATCCCTTCCCAACCTCACACCTCTTGATTCCAGTCAAGAGACTTTGGGGCTACTTGGACTTCACAGCTTAGTGTCATGTCATGTATTTCTGGGGGAAGTGGCAGTATTATTCCTATATCATTGTTTTGCCACCCCCCCCCCCTTTTCCCTTTTCTTTTATTATTTAATATTTGCTCAGAGATATGCACAGACAATTTACAAACATATGTAATTCAGTAAGAAACCAATGCCCCCTAAATAGATTTAAACCTAAGTGGGAATAGAGAAGTTGATTATCTGCAATCCAATAGGATAATTATCATAAAACCATCATTAATTAGGCATTCAGTGTGCCAGTCATGCTTCTAAATGGCTTACCTGCATTTTCTCATTTAATGCTTCTGAGACTGCCATTAAATAGATAGCATTGTTATAATGTGAATAACAATGAGGGAGAGCTGCACCGAGGTGTTAAATAACTTGTCTAAGAACTCACAAATATTTGAGTCTTGATTCAAATCCAGGCCCGTCTGACTCCAGAACCTAAGTCTGTAACACTAATTTGAGAATTGAGCCTTCAAACAATCTCAAAGTTCTTAATTGACAATCGCTAGGATTTTAAAATGGGCAAAGCTGGAATTTTAATATCAAAGGCAAATAGTACATTTTCTATGAAATCATTTGCATTTGGGCAAGGCAGGCTGTAGATCTCAGACTACTTTGGGGAAATTGAAGTGTAGATGCGTAAACAATCTAAATTATAGTATATTTTAAAGGGGTATAGAGTAAGGTGACCAGACGTCCCGCTTTTGGCGGGAGTGTCCTGATTTTTAACAATTTGTCCCTCGTCCCGTGGCGTTTTAAAAAAGTCACGATTTTTGGAAAGAATGCACAACAAGCTAGGGAACGGTGGGAGAACAGGAAGGGAATATACGGTTTTCGGCGGCCATGTGGCTATTTAGCCAGGATATGAGTTTTATATTATTTTTGTTAATTTTATAATGTTAAACTTTAATAATAACAAATAATTGTTGAGAACTGATTATGGAGAACTGCTTATCAAAGTTCGCATTGTTGATCATTTGTTAGAATTCGACCACCATTGTTTGGACTTAATGAACAATGGCATTTTTTGGGATTGGCAATGACGAAAACATTTTGTAACAGTCTCTCAGATGATACACATCGTACTGCGTGCTAGTAAGCTAGTTAAACAAGTGATGTCATTACAAAGCAGCTATTCAGATAATTTAGGTAAGTAATTTACTTATTTATTTCATAAATACATACATTTTCTTGAATTTAGCAGACAGTACTCGTATTATTTATATTTTATAGTGGCGGCAAAAAGTCTAGCGCCGGCCTTGAAAGTGACACTTACGACTTACGTTATGGCAAATTCAGAGGAAAAATAATACAAGTTAGTATTGTTATTATTTAGAAAGAAATATAGGATTAAAATAATTTTTTAAATATAGTTACTTTATAACAATCAAATTAATTTAATTTATAAACTAACAATAAAATATGTTCATGTCATTATGTACCTACTTACTGTGTTTTTAAGCAATATGTATATAATAATTTATAATATAATTTTAAATTATTATTTTTAGATTTTTAACATAATGAGTAAGAAAAGAGGATGCAAATTCAACGATGATCTAAGAAGTGAATTTCCTTATATTAAAAAAACCAAAAGCGATGACAATATAGACCAAATTTTTAATCAAGAACCCTCCCCCCCCTCCGCCTCCCCAGGCCAAAACCGGTTTGGCTCAGTGGATAGAGCGTCGGCCTGTGAACTCAAAGGTCCCAGGTTCAATTCTGGTCAAGGGCATGTACCTTGGTTGTGGGCACATCCCCAGTAGGGGGTGTGTAAGAGGCAGCTGATCAATGTTTCTCTCTCATTGATGTTTCTAGCTCTCTATCCCTCTCTCTTCCTCTCTGTAAAAAATCAATAAAATATATATTTTTTTAAAAAAGAACCTCTCCCCCCCGTCCCCCCCCGTCAATGGTGTCCCGCTTCACCAATGTTAAAATCTGGTCACCTTAGTATAGAGGTATTACTTAAAGGTCAGATAGAAACTGGAATTTTTCTAAATGAGAAGTTGTGACTAGGATTCTGTGACTAGCACAAAGTCAATCAACAAATACGAGTTGCATTATAATATAATTAAAATGGACTTCATTCCATTTAAAAACAAAAGACCTTAAAATCCTCAATAAAATACTAATGAAGCAAATCCAGCAGCAGATTAAGAGGATTATATATCATATCTAAATGGGATTTATTCCAGGTTGTAAGAGTTGTAACAAGAAATCATTCAATATACTTCATGATGAAAACTGAACAAACTGAAAACAGATTGGAACTTATTTTACATGTTAAGGGGGAAGAATTAACTTAGTGGGGTGATCACTGTGTGAGTTATATAAATGTCTAACCTCTATGCTGTACACCTGAAATGAATATAATGGTGTGTGTGAACTCTAATTAAACTATTTTTAAATTGTTTAAGTTAAAACAATTTTTAAAAAGTAAACAGCAAAAATAAAATGTTAATGGGCATTCATGAAAACGCCACAAATAACACCATATTCAAAGGTAAAAACTAAAAGCTTTCCCCCTAAGGTCAGGAACAAAACAAGGACAGCTGCTCTTACTAGCATATCTACTCAACATCATATAAAGGCTCTAGCCAGAAAAATCAGAAATGACAAAACAAAAAGGCAGCCAAATTGGAAAGAAGTAAAGTTATATTTATTCCCAATATGGTCTTATATAACAAAAATCCCAAAAACCCACAAAGCTCTACTAGAGCTAATAAATTAATTCAGCAAAGTTGCAGGATACAAAATCAACACACGATATCAGTCTTATTTCTATACACTAACAATGACCAATGCAAAAGTGAATTTAAGAAAACAACTCCACTTCTAATTGCATCACAAATTGTGATATTGGCTTCAAGGTAGACATATATCAATGGAACAGAACAGAGAGTCCAGAAATAGCTTCCTTCTAACTAAGGGCCAATGCTAGTTGAGCATATATGTAAACCTGAGAATTTCTGCATTCCCAACACTGCAATATCAAAAGCTTTTAGCAATAGATGAAACTATAATATCTATATTATCTTTTCATCCAATAACTTTCAACATGTGTTAAGCCGAATCCCACAGTTTTGAAGAGATGCCTTGAAAGCTGTCTAGGCAGATAAGGTAGGGAGAGATAAATCATTATGGCTCTGCCCCAAAACAACCACTTCAACCAAAGTAGCTCCATTCTCATCTAGTTTGTTTATTGTGTCTTCCCATAAGGTTTTGGTAGACATGTCAAAATGTACATAAATTTTTTAAAATTTAAATATTTCCTAGAGTTTGAAGAGATTGAACAGAAGTATATGTCATATTTGCCTTTAATCCTGATTATATTACTTTTGAAAATAATGCCAGTAGAACATTCCACAATGCCAGTAGAGCCTATAATTCTGTACCACATAGAATTTTCAGTGAACTTAACTCTTGTAATGATGCAAACATACTTACAATATAGGCAGTGCAATTAGTAGGATTCCTGGTTTTCAAAAGAAACACTGAGATAGAGAAAAATGGAACCAGTAGCTGAGCAAAGAACCAAACTTGTTTATCTCACTGCAAATTCAGGGTTCTCGGTATCTCTAGCTGTCTCAAGAGCGGAGTATATTTTACCTGGAATGAAATCTTCAGAAAGCTTAGGAACAGGGCATGAAAAACAGAATGCTGATACTTAAAACTGGCTAAAGCCTACCTAGGTTTTATGAATTTTCTAAACATGGTTCACCACAATATAGGTTTTGTACTGGTTTGAAAGGTGTTACCCCTGAATTCATGCCTACCAAGAACTTGTGAATGTTTAGAAATAAATCAAGTTAAGAGAAGGTTAGAATGGGTTCTAAATGCAATAAAACCGGTGACCTTATAAGAAGCGGGAAATTTGGACATAGAAACACAATTATACATGGGAGAAGGACCAAGAGGTGTGTTAACCTAAAAATAAAAAGCCAAAGTGAGTAGCAACAAGTGTTTATTTGGAATAAAAAATAATTGAAATCTGGGGAATACATCCAGGCATAAACATGAATTATGTCCTGATTATGGAATGAAGGCAAGAGACGATTTTATAAGGAAAGGAAGGGACATAATTAGATGAATAGAAGAAAGGAATTTCTATTGGTACTATAAGCTAAGTTATTCTTTCGCTGTACATGGCTGGTTACTGATTCTAAAGAATGTCCTTAATGATCAGTCCTGCGGTAAGGAGGTCTGCTTTCCTGTCAGCTTCACAAAGGTGGTTTGTAAGACAATGTTGGTGTGGTCCAGTCAAAGGTTCTTTTGCCCAGTTCAAACATTCCAGAGGTTCAAGGAATAATACGTGCAAGGCCTTTCTTCTGTGATGGCAGCTCTGACTCCATTTTGAAATGGTTTTGTTTATATTAATTGTTGGTGTCCCTCCTTAGGGCACCATAATGCCAGGGTTCTTTTCCCCGCCTTACAAAGGGTTCAGCATTCTGGAGAAAGGGGCTGCATGTAGATGATTAAAGAGTGAAATGATGAAAGATATTTTTGAAAGGCATTGGGGGTCAGAGGAGCTTCAGCTGAAGGAGCTAGAAGACTCTCCTTGTCTCAGGACCCCGTGCTTTTATTAAACACAATTTGTCCCAAGGCAAGGTGGAAATATACACTTCAAAGGGTAGGTATCAAAGGGTACAGAAGCATTATCAGTTTGGGGAATAGCCTACAGGTGTTCAGGTGTTTGGCCAACAGGAGGCAACAAAATGCCCTGAGCTGTCTGGCAGCTAACAATTATCCTATTCAGGTTTGGGGGAAGTGCCGTTTAGCCGTTTAACCGTTTCCAACAGGTAAACTACATATGTGGCTCACCCTTGTTGAGCCCCCCAAAAGTCCCATCAACCTTTTGACAGAACTCTTGTAATTATTACATGCTGGAATTGGTTCTCAGCAATTAATTTTCTCAGAAAACAGAGGCAGAGATTGGAGTGGTGTAGCCATAATCCAATTTCCCTGATATCAAAAGGGACACCAGGATTTTCTGCAACCACAGAAGGCAGAAGAGGCAAGGTCACCTATAAACTTCAGTGGGAGCTTGACCCTGATGACATCTGGATTTCACACTTTTAGCTTATAAAACCACGAGACAGTGCATTTCTATTGTTTTAAGCCATTTGTTAGGGCAGCCCTTGAAAGCTAACACAGGGTCTGGTTAGGGAGAGTCTCTAGTTCCATTCTCAGTGGTCCCTGATTAGTACTATCAAGAGAGGTAAGTTCTTAGCAAATGTGAATAAGGTTGACCTAAAATCTCATTCTCAACATCCCAAACTGAGACCTTGTGCAAGGCACTTACTCCCTCCAGCCCTTTTCCCTGTCCTATAAAAGGGGAGTCATTTCTCTGCGTTTACTAATGTTCAAAGGGATAGTGAGCATCTCACAACAAAATAATTGTGAAATGTTTCGAAAAGTCTGCAAATAGTCAATCCATTGTCATAGATGACTGTGGAAATACAGACCCATCTAATTATTTTTATTTTTCCGTGTTTGCAAGCTGGAGTCTTCAAATACAGGGTGAGGATACCAAATGGCTATTTCCTTTCCAAAGTGTAAGCTTCCATCCTTTTCCTAACCTAACAGCAGAGCCTATAAAAGAAAAATCCCATGCTCTGCATTTCTATTAACTTAGCTTGTTAAAGCTTCCATCACTTCAGGAAACTAACAACAACAACACACACACACACACACACACACACACACACACCCCATTATAACCCTCAGAGTAAGAATTAAAAATTGCCCTTCATCATTGAGTTAGTTAAAAGAATGAACTACTTTGAATACAATTAAGGCAAGTGACCAGTCATTTGCTTGCTTGCTCTCAAATGAATTCCCTGCCCTTTCTTTGCTCTGCATCTGGGAGGGCAGATCCCAGAAAACCACAGAGGTGTTAGGAGAGCCAGCAGGAATCCCTGGAGGCTGAATAAAGAGAAAGCAGAAGAGAAGAGCCCAGGCATGTCTTCCTCTCTCTTGGCCTTGGCCAGTGTCTCAAGCAAGGACTGTGCTTTCTCTGTGGCTTTAGCACTTCCGCTCCCACTGCCCCAATTCCTCCCTCCATGGGTCAGTTCCTGTCTGCCAGATTCTTGAGATTCTAGCTGCCAATGTTTTACCCCTGGCCCTGCTCCAGTAACCCAGCCCCCACCCATCTTCTCTCCAGCCCTAGAGGTAGGAGTGACTTCCCAGGGTTTCTAATTTCATTTTTCTCCTTCCCCTTTGTTCTTTCATCTCTGCCAGAATTTTTGTAACCAATTCCCTATATTAATGTCTCTCTATCTAATTTACCTGGCACGGTTTTTGTTTACCTGGATGAACCCTTATTGAATTAGCAAGTTAAATTATTTTGTCTCTGCATGGGAGAAGGCATAAATATTTGCACATTTTTCTGACTCTCTAGCCCTAGAAAAGATTGATTGCCCTTGTTATACTCCATAGCATCGAAAAACTAAGCCACTCAATAATTCACCTTGATATAGAGGCATGTAACACTGGGGGCACATGGATAAGTCTTTAGTTTTCTCCTTTCTCTAGAGTGCGTTTGGAGAGTATTTGTAAAAACAATTTTTTTTCCAGAGGCTTCAAGGGTGGTTGGTGGGCAATAGAGAAGAAGAAATGTACAATATGTTCAATGTTGCTTGGGAACTTGGAATATTTCTGCATACAATTAGAGTGCACCCTCAGTCCTTCTAACTGGTGAACTTTCTTATCCTACAAAACTCTGCTTAGATATTATTGCTAGCTGGTCACAAAAATTTATATTCTCCTCTTCTTCATGGTTACACAGTTATTTTATGTTTCTCAACTTCAATTTAGGGTCCACATTAATCAAATTTCCTTCTTGAAATTTTTAACTTAATCATGTCTACAAAGACTGTTTTTCTAAATAAGGTCACAATCGTGGGTCTGGATGGACATGCAATTTATGCAATTTATTAACAGTATAATGTTTAGTCTGGTTCACTCTATAATGGTGGTGATGATAATAACAATAGCAAACTCCCCCATAAGTTTATTGAGAATAAAGTGTGTTTATACATATAAAGCACTTAAGAGTTCCTGGTAAATGATAAATATTCTTTGTTAATCAGTATTTGCTACAATGGGGAGTTAACTTCTAAATAGTTATTAATTTCTGCTCTTGGTCATCTAACTCAAAGCCCCATTAATAAAATCCAAGGCAAGGGAGCACAAGGGCTAATAAACTCTTGTTTATGAAGACAGGGTAAGTATGCAGGCTGGAAAATGCAAATTACTCTGGCACCATGTCCCAAAACTAAACACAGAGAGTGTGCTTGGAGCCAAGAGGCCACAGTTTAATAATCAGCATTTAACAACTACAAGGCAGGCATTCTATATGTATTATTTCTATTAATCCTCACAATGGTATTATATATAACATTTATATACATACTAGTGGCCCAGTGCACTAAATTCGTGCATGGAGTGGGGGGGTGGGGGGTTCCCTCAGCCTAACCTGCACCCTCTCCAATCAGGGACCGCTGGCTCCTAACTACTCACCTGCCTGCCTGCCTGATTGCCCCTAACCTCTCTGCCTGCCTGCCTGATCGCCCCTAATCTCTCTGCCTGCCTGCCTGATCGCCCCTAACCTCTCTGCCTGCCTGCCTGATATTGCCCCCAATGGCCCTCTGCTGCAGCCCTGGTTGCCCCCAACTGCCCTCCCCTGCTGGTACGATCTCGCCCCCAATGGCCCTCCTCTGCCAGCCTGATCTAGCCCCTAACTGTTCTCTCCTGCTAGCCTGATTGCCCCTAATTGCCTCTGCCTGCCTGATTGCCCCTAACTGCCCTACCCTGCTGGCATGATCTCACCCCAACTGCCCTCCCCTGCTGGCATGATCTTGTCCCCAACAGCCCTCCCCTACCAGCCTGATCTAGCCACTAACTGCTCTCTCCTGCCAGCCTGATAGCCCCTAACTACTTCTGCCTATCTGATCGCCCCTAACTGCCCACCCCTGCTGACATGATCTGCCCCCAACTGCCTTCCCCTGCCAGCCAATTTGGTTCTGATTGGTCGGTTTCTATTCCAGTCAGCATCAAAAGCTCAGCCTCCTAGGCAGCCATTGGCTCCTCACAGTTCACCCAGATTTTGTTCTGATCGGCCAGTTTCTATGCCAGTCAGCATCTCTGGGCCTATCTCTGGAACTGATCAGAGAGGCAGGGCTGATCAACAGCCCCTGCGGAGGCCCAGAGAGAAACAGAGGCACAACTGCTGGCAAAGCCTGGAGAGAAAGAGAGAGGCAACGGCTGATCAACAGCTGCCACAGAGGCTGCAGATCAGACCCTGCCTCTCTCTGGGCCTGATCCACAGCCCCTTTGGCAGTCAGTGCTGGGTCACCACAGCAACCCAGCACTGACTGCAGGACTGACTTCTGGTGTTTGGTCGAGCCTTCAGGCAGTTGTTACAGACCCTGGGTTTTTATATATTAGGATATGTAATGCAATAATATAATCAATATTTGATTTCATTTTTAAAATACTAATGTTACAAATGATAAGGCTCTTAGCATCAGAAACCTAATAAGTTGTCAGGCCAGGATTTTAGCTAAGGTCTGTCTGACTTCAAAGACTGTAGTCTTTGCCCTAGCTGATTTGGCTCAGTGTATAGAGCATAGGCCTGGGGACTGAAGGGTCCTGGTTTCAGTTCTGGTCAAGGGCATGTACCTTGATTGCAGGCTCAATCCCCAGGCCTGGTCAGGGCATGTACAGGAAGCAACCAATCAATGTGTCTCGCTTACATCAATGTTTCTCTCTGTGTGTCCCTCTCCCTCCTTTCCATTCTCTCTAAGACTCAATGGAAATATATCCTTGGGTGAGGATTAACAAACAAACAAAAAGATTGTAGTCTTTTTTTATCTGAGCTACTATCTGGATATTAGAGTTATAACCTAAAACATTCTCAGCAATCTGGAATATCAGGGAAAAGCTAAGAAATATGTATTCTACCAAGCTTAAATGCAACATTTTATACCTGAACTAAAAATATAGCATAATTACCAGAGAAAAAAATATGTGCCTACATAGCACAAAAAGGATCAATGGGCTCTAGTCTATTGCAGTCATAATGTTAATAAACAATCTGGTACAGCTACCAAAAAGAAATGTGACCATTTTCTGCAGTGTCCACAACAAGCAAGGTGGTAACTCAACTTTATTCTGCAATGGTTCAGGTTACAGCTAGAATTTTTATTCAATTTTGGAGTATTATGTTATCCGAGGAACTTTGAAAAACTGAACTGAATGAGAGGAGTGACCATCAGGATGAAGGGATGAAAAACACATCCCCCCATCCTGATGTCTGCCTACCTCATCTCACTCCATAGTTAGGGTAACAGTCTCTCAACTGGGCTCCCTGCCTCAGTCCAGCCTCATCATGCATTATCCATCCACCTGTGGCAGGGTGGTCTTTCTAACAAATGTACCATGTTGCACCTGGCTGCAGTCCATCCCGAAGCCTTTAAAATGACATTGAGATCACCCAATAAGACTTCAAAAGTCCTCTGGTTCTTGTACCCACTTACTGCTTCATACACACACACACACACACACACACACACACACACACACACACACACCACAGCTGGGTCTTGCTGATTCTTACCTCTTATCCTTTGGGCATTCAGCTGTTTTTGCTGGATCACTTTCCTACCTCTAATTTCCGCTCTAACCACCCCTTGCCTGCTAAAGCATGCTCATTCTTCTAGGCTTCCCTTCAACCTGAAAGCTCTCCTTGACAACCCTGCTCCAGATTTAGGGTTTCTTGACCCCTCGTTTATGCTCTTAAAGCCCCCTGAGCATCCCTGTCTCAGCACACATCAAACTCTGCTTTCATTGCTATTTACCTGGTTCCTCTAGTCAATAGAAGATTATATGAAAATAAAAAGGAAGTTACATGAGAAGAGGACAACCTTTGCTTTCTTACTATTTTGCCTCCACTACCAAATACAGTACTCAATGGATAATTGTTCCTTAAAACACTTCATTCGTGAGTAAAAATGAAAGAATTTGAATCAAATAAGGCTATGTGCAGATGGGAGTGTGGAAGCCATTTAGGGTATAAAGCAGTACACGCTGATTTTTCCACTGGGACCAGAAAGCAGAATTAGGACTTATACATGGAAGTGAACTGAAAGTAAATTTTCATTCAATGCAAGAAAGAACTTCAAACAATTAGAACAATCTCAAAATGTGTCTTGCTGGCTTAGAAATAGGGGTTCTCTGTTATTGAAAAGGTTCCAGTTGAAAGGCAGGTCCACGGAAGGCTAATAGGATTCACTTTAAATGCCAACTAGATAAATTGGTGGAGTTTTCTAGAGTTGAGCTGTGCTGAAAAAGAGACTGAGATTCTATGTGGGACAAGGAGAAAAAAATTATACAATCAATTATTAGTGTCTGTCAGGAGCTTTCTTGACTGAATGAAATACGTAGTAATGCCCCATATTTGTCTTCTACACACACACACACACAAATGTGCATATGCACGAGCTGTTACAAAATGAGACTTTTAATAGGGAGACTATCATTTCCTGTCTGGAGACTCATATTTTGTTGTTTCTTTTTTGAGTTAATGGGGATAATTTAATGTCCACTCTCTCTTTTTTAAATTGGAAAGTGGGTTGCTTCATTAAAATTGGCATATTTTGGTTCATTACTATTTTTTACTTTATTTGGAAAAAAAAAAAAAAAAGAAGCGGGCATATAGCTATGGACAAAATAATTATATGCTAGGAATCCATGGATTCAAAGGTATACACTATACCTGGGGTGCCACACCCAACAGGATCAGTATATCTTACTAAATATTGGCCTCAATAAGACACAGTAGAATAAGTCACAACACATGATATTTAAATTCTGCAATTGTTAGGAAAAGAGATCAAAGTTCCCATTATCCTGGTTAAGACTCCAAATGCCCCCTCGTATTGAAGAACCACTTTGGGTCTCTGCATTTTGCACATTAAATAAAGATCTTGAAGTCGTTAAAGAGGGGCTAGTTTATTAGCTGCGATGCTTTTCTCCTTCCAGCGCTGCTGTTTCTCAGCACAGTACTCTTTGGTGAGCTGCTAATGTCTGCTCTGCATTGAAGTCTGGAGGCAGGGTTGATGCGAGGGCAGTGAACTGTGAAGGCCTGGGTGGTTAATATACTGGCTCCAGCAGCTACACTCTTCAGAGGGAAAAATAAATAGACTCCTCTCTTGCTTGCTGAGAGCATTAAATGCATGCGTGCAGGTACAACACACAGCCTGGATACATACTAAATAGTAAACAAATGCTAGTTATTATTGTCAGATGAATATTGTTTTTCTGTGCTGTCATGTGTGAAGTCAAGGGCTTCATTAACTTCTACTTCTAGGACAAATAGAGGACTTTGATTTCTAGTCTCTGGATTGAATTAGCCAGCATCAAGAAAGGAAGCAGCATGATGTGCAGACGAGGTACAGATTTGGGGTTTGGATCCTGGTTCATCTACTTACCAGCTATGTGACCTTGGGCAATTTATTTGCCTTGTCTGACCTCTCTGTTTCCTGTTTCCTCTCCGGTACTTGAACATATAACCACTTGGGTCTTTCCAGGCTCTGCTTCTTCAATTCAAGGATTCCACCTACCTTTGCCCATGGTTTTACCCCCAGTATCAACCAAGCCTAAAAATTCTCTTACTGAGGCAATTGTAGGTTTCACCAAAATGTATATCGCCCAAATCCCAGAAATCACTACCCTTCATTACCCATGTGCACTGTCTTAAAATCACTGTTCTATTTATTGTGTTTAATTTTGTATTTGTTTTAGGTAGAGGGATAAATCTGATCTTGGCGAGAAGCAGAAATCTGGAAGCTCATTTATAAGGTGCTCTCAGCTTAGCTATGTGTAACCTTGGTTCTTCAGAGAAAAGGGCCATGACTTAGTCAATGCTTTGCCAAATACAGGTGAGCCTAAATTCCCACTAGATAACACCTTTCCTTAGTATTTTGCCCTCTCTGCCACCATTGTGTCCGCTTTGCCTGGATTTCTGCCTCAGTTTTCCTCTCTTCACTTCCGCTTTCCTAGTAGTACCCTCCTCTGAAGCCACTGAGACGGAATCCTACATTTTCCAGCCAGGCCACTCACCTTGCCCATGCTGCTTGTGATCAGTATTTATAATGGGCTGTTTCTGGGTGCTCAGTTGTTGCTAGGCGGCTTCTTGCGCCATTCCCTAAATAACATAGTTGTTATTTCCAGATTAAGTATTCCTGGATATGACTTATGTACCCCCTATTTGGAAATCCATAGATATCAATTCTTATCAAACTAAGACAGAGTTTGTTATAATGCTCTGGACCCTTGAGCTAAATCTTTATTTCCACTGCTCTGCGTAGGATCCATTCCCAGCAACGTGTGGTTGTGAGGATCCAGCATACCTCAGTTCCCAACTAAGGACCCTGGCAACTGTGAGTTTCGTCCTTGGAGAAATATATTCACATACAGAGGAATTCCTGTCAAAGCTTTACTCAGTTGTCTAGTTAAAAGTTCTTTGGCTAATCTAAATTTACAGAGGGGGAAAAAGAGCAAGCAAACCAGTGAGAAAAACAAACAAATAAGGCCAGCAAAGTTTAATTGAATTTCCTAACATCACAGAGCTAATTAATGTTAGAGGCAGTTCTTTTGGCGAGCTGTTTATTATTGATATTGATCCTGAAGGAGGACCTTTCTCTCCCTCCCCTTGCCAATCCAATTATTGTGGCCCTGTCTTTTTTTTTTTCTAAAACTGACTCAGATAGGGACATTTTTCTTAGAGATTTTGTAAGCTGCCTTCTTAAGCCTTCCTCTTATAATATGACGATATACAAGGAGAACAGACAGAAACCCTTGCTTTCTATTTTCTTAATTCCTTTCTGACTTCAGAAGGGCCATTGACCCTGCCACAAACACTGTAATCTTTAGCATTCCAAGTTACCTAATTTGTACATACCAGAGAAGCCAGGTGGCTTATCCTATAAACCAGGGTCTACAGACCAATGTGTTGTGTGTTTTTTAGAGAAATGGACCCAGTGGGAGTCCTTGATTTTCTTTTTCTCTCCATGGCAGCATGGTTGAAGGTCCCTAGATGCATAACTATTGCATTCACAGAGTTGCCTTGATCAGCATAGGGAGGTGAACCCCAGGCCAGGGTCTTACTTCCTTGAGATTAAAGAAGCACTTCAGCCCCAAGGGCACAGTGAACAGGTGTTAGGTGGTGGTACACTGTGACTCCCCACCTGGAGGAAATCTGGTAGAATCCAAAGCAGCGTAAACACTGTAGTTCTCCCATCCCTTCCTGCCAACTCCCACCTCATTACCTGAGTGTTCAAATTTCAGAAAAAGTGGGAAGATAATCCCCAGTGTCCAAATAAGATGGAGGCTGAGTTGGTCCTAAAACCTATTGTCTCTTCCCGGGCATCTTATAGCTAAGCTGCATATATTAAGGGTCCACTTAATGTAGAGCTGCTCAAACAAGTCACAGATGTCCTTAAGTCCTCACTTTTGACAAACATTGCAAAAAACACTACAGATGTCGGTGAGGGTGTGAGTGGAAGTTGACATTAGATCCATATTAAAGAAATTAGCTGGGCTATTAGAATGAAAAATAAAGCAATTATGAACTAAATGACAAAGTTATTTAATCTTAAGTAAATAATAGCAGAATTCTCTATTACACACACACACACACACACACACACACACGCACACACACGCACACACTCACAAATAATTTAAAAGATTTCCTGCCTGTTAGTCTGGTTCATTCCTTCTCTTTTGTAACTTTTTAATTTATTTAGGATTAATGTTGGCTTCTGCAGCATCAGGACTTGGAAACCTTATTTATTAATATTCCTCAAACATTGGCAGTAACAATAAGAGTTATAACTGCACAAGCACCAGCAATGTGTCAGGCACTACCTAAGTCCTTTAAAACACCTGCAACTTGACAATAGCTAAGTCGAGGTATTAGCCCATTTTTCAGCTAAGGAAATAGGATCTCTTGTCCAAGGTTACAGTGCTAGCAGGTGGTAGAGAGGTAGGACTCTGTTTAATACTAACGTCCTTGCTTTTGCAGTTACTGGAATTACAGCTGAGTCTAAATTATTCCTGTTTGCTCGGTTCTCCCAACTCCAAGGGTAGTCATCGTTATTATAATCTTGGAGCTGCTTTAAAGACACGGTGGCCCAGAAGATTCAACCACAGGGTGAGAAAAGTAAACAAAGTAAAGAGTCATTTTCAGCTTTTATGTGGGTCTTTTCATCCCCAGAGTCCTTTGCGAATATTAAACAATTGATCCCCGGTCGTCAGCATTGGGGGAAATGAAGGTTTCCATGAATGCTGACGAATGCCCGTTGCTGTTGGTGCCGTCTCACCTTTCAGACTGTGCTTCTAAAGCCTGGAAGCCTTTTCACATAAATGAAGCACATGTTCATCCCCATCTCTCCCAGGTGCATGAAGGAGGTGCTGGGAGGTCTAAACACAGTGCATTTTAAGTACCTTTGGGGAATTAAATGCTTTGCTGGTTCTGCTTCCTGAACACACACACACACACACACACACACACACACACACACACACACACACACACGTACACACACAGTTTTATGATAGATCAGAGATGCTGATGGTGTGTATATGTGTAAATTGCAGGGCACTTGTGTGTTATAGACAAAATGGCAAAGAGAGATGGCATCTCTGTTGTAGCTGAAGTCATAGCTAAGCCGTATAGTTCTCTCTGGGTAAGCACATTTAGTTGCTAACTGAAAGTTTGGTGGTTCAAACTTACCCAGGGGTAATATTTTGGTTGATTGATTGATTGATTGATTGATTTTCAGAGCGAGAGAGAGACTGTCACATGGACAAGTTTCGAGCAGGGTGAAACTAAAGGCAGAGGGAGGAAATGGGAAATTGTTACAAAAACGCAGTGGGGAGCTGAAGAGATGGCGTGAAGAGAATGAATCAGAGTGATATCCCCACACACGTGCAGTGGGATGAACGCAGTCCAGCTCTGTGTATCAAAAAGCAGTCAGCATATGTTCTGAGAGAAACTTCAGCATGTGGGGGCTTCAGCTGCATTCAAACTTGAATTACCAGGCTCAGTAAATTTACAATATGCTTCCTCCATCCATCCCTCCCCCCTCATTCCTCAGATCAATGAAATAACTAAATAATTAAACCTTAAAATGCTTCTAGGACATGTTTTGCTGTTGAAACACATCTGCTCCATGTTGGAGGAGCCCATCCCAGCAGATGTTCCTTTGCTTTGGCTTGTTTGTTTATCTGTGGAAATGAATATCCTAAACCTCCTCCCCTGCTAAGCTTAATAAAAAGGAGTCTTTTCCACACTCATCTTCTTCACGATGAAGGCCCCTTGTGGTCCTTTATCAAGCCATGAAGGACATATGCTGTGCAGCTAATTGTTATTATTTTTTTCTCCTATTGCAATGCATTAATGCAAGGGAAGTCCATCTTCAGCACAAGCCCTACAGCAGGGGAAGCAATATGTACACAGCATTCTCTCTCAAAGAGAATGGTCTTTGTAGTTGGATGAAAAGATGCTAGGAGAGAAAGGTAAGTATCACATGATCTCACGCATATGTGGAATCTAATGAACCAAATAAACTGATGATCAAAAATAGACCCAGAATCATAGAAGCATGAACAGACTATTGAACCTCAGAGGGAAGGCACAGGAGGGTGGGTGGGAAGAGATCAACCAGTGAACTTGTATGCATATATGCATAACCCGTGGACACAGACAATGGGTTGGTGAGGGCCTGGGAGGGAGTTGAGGGGAGAAGAGATAGGTGAGAATGGGAGTGGGCTGGAAGAGATTAATGGGGGAAAAAGGAGGACCTATGTAATATTTTCAATAATAAAGATTCTTTTTAAAAAATTACAAACTTTAAAAAAGAAAAGAAAATATTCTGGAAACCAGGACTCCTGGCCTCTCTCATTAACCCTGGCATAATTCGGGCTATTCTTTGAGCAATTACTTGATGGAATTCCATTAAAGTGTTGCCCACCAATAAACAAGGAGATGGAAAAACACACAATGAATTGAGATGGCACTGTTTGATGATGAACCAAAAAGTGAACATTCATCCAGTCTGGAGAATATTGGGAGCCGCACAGAACAAGGAGCCGATAGGATTCAACACGCTGTCCATAAAGATCATGAATAAACACTTGGAGACGTTCACAGTCTCCGAATTTATTAAAATCCTGGTGAAAGAGTCACTGGGGAACTCTTAGGAGAGGCATTAGCTTTCTGTTTATGCATGGAGATGATCAGGCTTAGATGGACTCAATGAAATGATGTAACCAAGTCATCTTTGAAACACAGATGAAGGAGGAAGAAATAGGAAATTTTAATTAAAGCCGCATCTGGTACAGCTGAGCAGCAGGAGAGGGGTTATTTTAAAGTTATTTGCATCTGTCATAAGATCGAAACCAAAACAATATAGGGGTGTATATTTTCCTTTAGGGTGAAATAAACATTTGACTCATAAACTTCCTTTTGTGTAGCATTTAATTTCACTAAGCCCCCCAAACCTGATCTTTTATTCACGGTTGCATTTCTTTAGTAGTTTAGCTTATATTTTACAGATCAGTGCCCTATTAAAAGAGAATTATTGTATTATAAAAAGAAGCTAGTTTACTTTTTGTCCCTGTGGGAAGAAACCTTTTTATTTTTTCTATCTAAATATTTGTAGAATGTTTTCCTCCAAACTTGAACTACATATTTCCACCAGGATGCGTCTAGTGTGTGGCTCTTTGGTTTTGCTTAGCATACACCTCTTTTCATCTGTGTGCTTAGGACACCACTCAGAGATCTCGCCTCTTAAACACTCCATCACCACTTTGGTCGCATTTGTAAACTTCCCTCATCAGGGCTGGCAATTACCCAAACACTGGCAGTTTATTCTCTTTCCTAGTCTTGAGTGACCATCCGTTCTCCTGTTACTTGTCTTCATCTTCATGTTTTTGTTTCCCCAGGTTTTCTTCTACCATCCTTATCTGACTTTCCACATTTTTTATATTTTCACCTCCATTTGCATCAATTGTGGTCTGTAATTTTGCTACTATAATTTTGGTATTTTTGAACTTTTTTTTTTTTAACTCACTCAACTTCGTTTTCATCCCATTCTGTTGCTCTTTGATTTTAGACTACTTTTCCTATGTGACTTTTTGTTCCTATTTAATGGATACTTTTTTCCTGGTTTATTTGAACAAATATTCAATTTAAAATTTGTCTTTGGATTGCAATATGTCTCTTTCAAAAACATGTTCTTATATTTTCCTCTCATGTAATTTTATATGCCCTTTTTTATTCTCTTTACTCAGCCTTGAATAAAGTAAGATGTCTTGAGACTGGGTTTTGCCAATAATGTATGGATTTCTCTTAACTCTGATGCTCATTTGTCTAATGCTGGAGTCCCTTTTCCAAAATACAACTGGGCAAGGCTCCCAACCCACTTTCCTATTTCTGTAAGATAAATAGGTAACATGGATCTATTGTATTGAACTGGGAACCCTTCTGTCTCTACTGCATACATGGCATGATCTGTCTGATCCCCAAAATGCACTGTATCCTTATATTTGCTTTCATTGTTTACTATTGAGTACCATACTTCCCAAGTCCTCCTCCCCAGTTCTTGACATTTTCTGCTCTGCTGTATTCTTTGGGGGTAGAAGACATAGGAAAGATATCTAATTGATTGGAAGAATACTATTGAAAATGTAGTTGCCTGGGTTTAATTCAATAGGAACCGGAGTGTCTGCACCAGGACAACAACGTGAGATGAGAGAATGCTCTTCCAGTCTTCTGTGAAGCCTACTTTGCGCATGAGCATATTTGCTGAAGACTAGGTAGACGCTTTTTGAAATTTTAATGCAACGTATTTCTTTGCATTTAAAATGATTAAGAACCCTTCTAAAATTCTGTCTTAATTTTAGGAGGGGTGAGCTTTTGCTCATTCTCTATCTTCATGGGAAGTGGTAGAATGGATGAGCTGCTGTAGGAGCTGCTGCAATGTCAGATGCCATTTTAGTCTGGAAGGCACCCAGCCGTTAGCATCTGTTCAGTGCTTGGAACGTGGTAGATGGCTTATATACAAATAACCCTTTGGAATATAACCCATTCATAATGATGGAGCTAAGTGTACTATAAATCACCCAATTTCCCTAGCATCAGTCTGCATTTTGTTGCTAAACTAAAAGTTTCAGAATAACAATTTTTTTCTTAAAAAAGCTAAGACTTGGGGTAAAATAATTTTTGTCATTATAGACATGAAAATGAGAAAGCAATAACAAAAATATTCCTTTCTAGCTCACACATATAATCCTGACTATGATCCCATTTCTTAAATGAGGAAGACAAGGTGCAGCAAGGAGTAATACGCTCTAGGTGACACAGCCATGAAGTGAGAACCAGGCTCTTTAATTCAGACCCAGGTCTGGCTTAATTCAGAGATCAAATGTCTAATACTATGCATATCATCTACCCACAAGAAGTGCTGGAAGGGTTTGTCTCCAGTGTATTTCTGGTATCCATAAGCATATGGTGCAAAGAAGTCCCTCCCTGGAGTCCTTCAAGTCTATAGAAACTCCTATTCTTGCTTGTTATAGTCTTTTCTTCCCTTGGGACCTGGCATGAGGGAAAGAGAGACTCGAGGCCAACTAAGTAAAACTCTCCTCACCACTGCACTTGACCTACTTCTCTCCTCTAATGCCCAGTCCTTATCTTTGAACCAAGCATGTGCTAATGTTACCAAATACCGGATTCATACATTGTGTGGATATGGTGGATTTTCTTGCAACAAAAACAATGTTTTCTTCACTGCCTCTCCCGTCCATCACACCTCTAATCTTTGGGGATCAGAATTGTCAAACTGATATGTGAGCATGGAGGAAGGGTGGATAGAGCCAGGCCTGGGAATAAAATCCTTTGTTTGTAAAGGAAAGAAAAGTGAATGGTGTTTAGGAAGCAGTGGTGCAAATCTTCCCCAGAACATCAGCTCTGCATCAGAGGTGATACTCGCTCTTTAGAAAAGTCTAGAAGGTACAAATTAGGCAGTGCTCTCATATTATGTACATAGACCTGTCAAACTACCTGCCACCAGCTATTAGATAGGCTGTCCTCTGAAATTTAAAAAGAGATGTACTATTTCTGTATTTTTCATGATCAGTATTTTCATATTAGCACCAGTAGGTTTTAAAGAATATGCCACCATCGTCTACCTTGGCGGTATGTGAGCAATATGTAGGCATAAAACACGGATTCTTTCTTACAATACAATACAAACAATTAAAATTCCTTTTGCTACTACCCCCCTCTCCTCCCCTCCTTTTCCCATCTTGCCGTGTTACAACAGATTTTTTAAAATCCTCACCTGAAGAGTGAGGATATTTTCTCCATTGATTTTTAGAGAGAGTGGAAGGGAGGAGGGTGTGAGAGAAAGAGAGCGACATTGATGTGACAGACACACTGACGGGTAGCCTCCCACACATGCTGCATGCAACAAAGGAGGGTGGGATTGGACCAGCAATCCGGGCATGAGCCTTTGACCAGGAAACAAATATGCAACCCTCTGGTGGGTAGGCCAATCCTCCAACCACTGACCATGCCAGCCAGGGCAGTTTTTTCTTAATCCTCACTGGATGATATGTCTAGGAATACGAAGGGAGTGGGGGAAAGGAGAGAGAGAGAGAGAGAGAGAGAGAGAGAGAGAGACACTATCACCATCAATTGATCAATTGGTTGCCTTTCATATGCACCCCAACCAGGGGATGGAACCTACAACCTAAGTATGCGCCCTGACTGAGAACTGAACCCGAAACTTTTTGGTATGGGTCGGGGGAGGTGGCGGGGGGGGGGGGTGGCGGGATGCGCCAACCAGTTGAGCCACCTGGCCAGGGCATTTCAATAACTTCTTGCTTTGCTTGAAAGTTTCTATAAAGGTTTCACCTGTATTCTCATTTTAGACCAGGGACAAATCAAGATTAAAACCAGTCCTGGGGAAGAACCACTAATTCTCATTGAACCATCATAGGAAACCTTTCAGGAGAAAGAGAGAGAGAGAGCATCTTCTTGGGTCTTTAAGTAGCCAGTGTGCTATCCATCCTTGTTGGGCACTGTCCTGGAGAAGATGCTTCCAAGAATTACACCTTTACTAGCTGTGTCCACATAGCATCATGGAGCTACATGGAGGCAACAAGCAAACAAATCAAATAACAACAAAAATCAATTGCTTGTGTACTGGTTTCATATATACTAAGTAAGTGGATGTTTGATGTTTTTTTAAATTCTAGATTTTAGCTACTGATTTCTTGTTTTATACCCCCAAAGCACCTAACACTCTGCCTTGCACCTGGCACATCTGCCTGACAAGTAGCTATTGAATGAATCACTGCAGGAGTGAAGGTTACACGTGGATGGGTAGTGATGACATTATATCAAAAGGAGTTAAAGAAATAAAGCCTCTAGACTCTCTTTTACATCGACAGTGCTAGGATTCAGGAAAATGGAATTCCTCTGTTATTTTTGTCCACTAGGGTTTTCTGAACTCCCCACTGCCATATTCCTCCTCCATATTGCTTGCTTGACAAAGGTAGCGGATGAGGGAGAGTCCTTTAACTTGGATGACACTCGAGTTAGAAATGCAAGAGTTATACTCTAGTCTTTGTGAGAAGTTCATCCATATATCTAAGACTACAACTGGTTGCATATGAAACAAGGAGTCCAAAGGAGAGGCTATCCAGTGTTATTCTGTGTGGTGGATGGCAGAACAGGGGTCAAGAGGATAGAAAGACAAAGAAGCAAATTTTAGCCAAATACAAGAGATGATCCTCCAACAACATAAGCTGCCATCCAATAGTGACAGAGCAGCTTCATAAGGCAGTAAGTTCCTCCCACACTGGAGATGTTCAGCACATTCATAGATATAAAGTGCTTAGGGTAGAGCTTTGGTTGACACATAAGAATATTATATGAGAATTTCTTCAATAAAACAAACATTGGAATATCTGAAATACTGAGTAGATGACTCCTGTGTTTTGTAAAAGTGGTTTACACAAATGGCTCAGTGGCTTATATGATGGCTGGGGTGTTTTGGATGAAAGTCACAGAAACAGTCTCTAGAATTTCTAAGCCAAAAGAGAAACTCGTTGGAAGGCTGATTCAAGGAAGTGGACATATAAGAGTAAAGAGGAACTGAAGAGGTGGTTTCTAATGGGATTCAGGAAGTTCCAGAGGCTCCGGATCTCTGGAATGAATGAGAACTCCAGTTGTTCTCAATATTTTCAACATGCTAACTTGTAATTTGAGTTCCAGAAAGGGAGCATATGATGGACCTTGTCTCATCTCATGTACCTAGTTTTTTACTAGGTTACTCCCTAATTGGCAAAAAAGACTATAAATACTGAAGAGGTTAATTCCTCAAGAGGAAATGAGGGTGCATTTTTCAAAAGAAAGTGTAATGAATCCTAGGTAAACAAAAGCATCAAAGGCCGACTATATCCTCTAAGCCCATTCCAGCTCTATGGTTCTGTGGAGCCCTGGTAATATAACATTGGGAACTCCAAATGAGTGGGGTTCGTGACCTCCAGACTCACTCCATGAGCATTTTGTGCACAGACTGTTGCCTATCATCCCTTTATAAAAATCATAAGAAACACTCAGTATATGACTGGATACTTGCACCACCCCTTCCCAACATGCATTTAGCCTCTCTGGATAGGAGAAAGCCATCAGCCTGGGAAGCAGCAGCATCTGCCCTCCATTCTGTGATCCATTCCAATTCAATTCTGATGGATAATTCCAAGGCATCGTCTATTGTCTATTGACTGTGGACTCTGCAGCCAGACCTCTTGACTATATTCTGTGTCAAGCACATACCTGTCACCTTATGCAAATTATTAAACCTGTAAACATGTCTCAACTTTTTTTTTTTCATTGTACCAACCTCTTAGGCTTATTGTATATAAAGATTAAAGTAGATAGTACATGTGATGCAATCAAACAGCCTAGCACCTTCGCAGCTCTCACAATAGAGGATTGTTGATGATATTTTAAAAAAATATTAATAGTACAACTACGGACATCTCCACTGTTACTTTATTGAATAGGTTCCATCTCTGACACCCATGGCTGCTGGTCCAAGGCACTTTTGCAAAGATGGCCAAATTCCTCCACTATACATTGTTCTTCCAGAAGGGAGGGAAAAAGTGCCCAAGAGATAAGCAAAATGCTATAAAAGAAGTGGAGAAGGAGACCTCTGTGTTTGTTATTCTTTATGCTCAAAGCACCTTGGAGATAAACGGCTCTACTACCCCTTGCAGAACAGAAAGTTTTCAACTAATCATATACGTAAAGCAAAACAGAACAAAGCAAATAAAAAACAAACCACAAAAGCCTTTATTTTCTTTTTCCACCCAGGAAAACAGTCTTTTAAAAGACTGTTTTTATGACAAAAGTACTATCCATTATGCAGAGAAAATGATCCTGGATCATGCTACCTCACCCCCCACTACATGAGACAATTGCTGTTAAAATTTAAAAAATACAGCCTTCCAGCACTGCTTTCATACTTCTTTTGAAAAAATTTTTTATTTGTTGATATTGAGAGAGAAAGAGAGAGAAACATCCCTTTGTTGTTCCTTTTATTTACCCATTCATTGGTTGCTTCTTATATGTGTCCTGACTGGGGATTGAACCCGAAACCTTGACATATCCGATGACACTCTAACCAACCGAGCTACCTGGCCAGGGCCCCACAGTGCTTTCTATGCACATACATTTTTATAGAAACACATTTGAATGGAATTTAATTTAAATGGTTTAGAAAATGAAGGTGGTACAAGTTATAATTTTGAGATGGCCAGCTCTGGAGACTCCATGAAGTGAAAAACCTTAGGATACAGATCGCCTTTCAGGCTACAAAACGATTTAGAGGGAACTCAGGACCTTTGTGGTTGAAATTGTCTATAATGACCCTTCACCCAGGAACACCTAAGGTAATCCCACTGACTTGATGCACAGAGCCCTGTGTTATGGGCATACTTTTTCTGCATCTTCCCTGTAGTGACCCTTGTTTAATTGGGGGTTTATTAAAATTTCAAAGTGAAGTGTTTCTGTTTTGTTGAGGTCATTAAAATGTTTGGTTTTCATGACAACTGACATAATGTACATTACATGTGGACATTTTTCTTTTTCTTTTTTTAATATATTTTATTGAGTTTTTACAGAGAGGAAGAGAGAGGGACAGAGAGTTAGAAACATCGATGAGAGAGAAACATCGATCAGCTGCCTCCTGCACACCCCCCACCGGGGATGTGCCCGCAACCAAGGCACATGCCCTTGACCGGAATCGAACCTGGGACCCTTGAGTCCACAGGCTGACGCTCCATCCACCGAGCCAAACCGGTTTTGGCTGGACGTTTTTCCACTTAGTATTCTGTCAAAAACACTGGGAGGAAGTGGCAAAACCATTTCACAGATGTGGAAACTGGAGCTCTGAGAGATGCAAAGATTTGCCCATTTCACATAACTTCTGGGTGCACAGGGGAACAAAGTACTATATTTTGACATTAAACCTGCTCTTTACTCTCTACAGTTGCCGTTTCATTGTTTTAAGACTGAGGTTAGCATTTGCCTCTGTGTAAAAAACACATTGAGTCCTGAAATAGGGTTTCCAGGTTGTTGATCCCAATGACACTTCTTTGAAACTGGCAGCCATTGAGATAGCCTTTCAGGAAACCAAACAGCTAAGATAGAAAAGGCTCAAGAGAAAATAAAAACTATGCATTTATCTGGGCTTTTTGTCCGTTCTCTGAATTATTCAGACAGGATCATGAAGAATAAAAGCACAGTAAGGTTCCATTTCACTGTTAATGGATTTTAGCTTGCTTTTAATTCAACAGCAAATGGAAGCATCTATCGTTCTTTGCCTATCCAATATCCCATTATTCTGCTGAAGCATCTTTGGCTGACTGTATTTATCAATGTTGGCATGAATACAAGTCTAGTAAAATGCAAGATATTTTAATATCATTTACATTTTCCCCTCAATTACCATTTAACTCACTTAATACTTGCCACACAGCAAACTTGTCCATGTTCCAGATATCAGTTCTCTGGTGTCTTTTTACTTTATAAATAACATTCAATATTATTTCTCTTAAATGAATTTTCCTAATTCAATTAAGACAAATAATCTATATACACTAAAGGGCATTTAGGAAACATGAAAATTCCTAAGTGAATTAAATACAGATCACTGTGGTCTAATTACCAGAAACAAAGACAATTAACAGTGTATGATGTATGGCTTTTTTTTTTTTTTTTACTATGCATATATTTTTCAACAAAACTGAGATTATATTTTCTATACCAATTTATAACCTACTTTTTCAAAGTTAATAATATACCATAAATAATTATTTAAGTTGTTAAAAGTCTTAAGAGTTTATTTTTTAGAGCTGATCATTTGGCTCCATAATTTTAAAAACTAAATTTTTATTGTTGAATATTGCATTTTTCTAACTTTCAATTTTTATAACAACATTGTTGTGATATTGTATAGCAATTGTTATAATTATCTGTATCTACGAGGAATATTTATGGCTAAAGGTTCAGAAAACCCAACTAATAATAGTGTCTTAAATAATATCAATATTTTCCCAATGTAATAAGACCACTGGAGTTGGAACATCAAGACTGTTGCAGTGGCTAAATGGCAACAAAGATTAAAGCTCTATCTTTTCTCACCCTTGGCCTAGAATTTGATTTCTATTTTTATGATTTTGTGACTCATTGTTTTAATATAGCTGCCATAGCTCCAGACATCAATTCTGTACTCAAAGCATGAGAAAATGAAGGTGGGGGTGGGGGGGTGGGAATAATTGGTCCAGCGATGGCCAATGATATCTTATTGGCCATATCTGAGAAACATGTCTACTTTAGATGCAAAGAAGTCTGAGAAAGCAAGTATCTAGATCTTCTTATCTCCATATAGGACGAGGTCAAGAAAGAAAGAAGTTGTAAATAGATATTAGACTAGTCAGCCAACAGTGTGTGCCATAATATCTGTAACACAAAATATCAATTTTTATTCCTATAGAAAAAAATCCCTAGATGGGATAAACTTAGAACTGATTTTTTTCTCTGATGTAAAAGTAATATATATTCATTGCATAAAATTAGACCCCTAAACCCCTCAAAAAATCATAAAAAAATAAAATAAAATATTTTGTAATTTTATAAGAAGAGATAATCACTTAATCTTCTGACAATGTTTTTATACATCTAGTATTTATCTTATGCAAGCTCAGACAACTCTATGTGGAAGCAGGAATTAGGAGTTGCTGTAATTAACACAATTAGTAGTCCTAAGAATCTCTAGATGATGGACAGATGATCTGAAGTTCAGTTTCTAGTCTTGTGCTAAATAAAACTCAATCTACCCTCAGTAAGTTCATTGATTGCTAAGGGGGACAAGCATTCAAACAAATAAACATATGCTATCCTATCTAATAAAAGAGTAATATGCAAATTGACCACACCTCCGCTGTGCCCACAAGCCACACCCGCCAGCCAATCAGGAGTGAGTATGCAAATTAACCCAACCAAGATGGCTGCAGCTACGGAGAGAGCAGGAGGCTTGGGTTTCCCCAGCAATGAAGGAAGCCAAGCTTTCCACCTGCCCTGGCCAGCCTTGGCCTCCGCTTAAGGCTACAAAGTTTCAATTATAGAAGATATATAAATCCCAGATACCAGGGCCTCCACTTGGGTAGCCAGGGGGCGTGGCCAGCCTGCAAACCACCACAGCCCCTCACCCAGGCCACCCCACGCCCCAAGGGAACCCCCACCCTGATCCCAGACACCCTTCAGGGCAAACCAGCCGGCCCCCACCCATGCACCAGGCCCCTATCCTATCTAATCCTATCTAATAAAATAATAATATGCAAATTGACGATCACTCCAACACACAAGATGGCTGCCCCCATGTGGTCAAAGATGACTGCCCCCATGTGGACACAAGATGGCTGCAGCTGCGAAGGCCTACCCTGGGCCTCTAGTATTTTATAACATAATTTTACACAAAGTATTAAAATAGTACAGAGCAGAGGTGTTTTTTCTGGTGAGATATATTTTTTAAAGCTTCTCAGAAAAGATGATTCTGGAATAAGTTTTAAAGTTTAGTTGTCATTTTCCAGGGGGACAACGGAAGGTTGCATGATAGAAATGAGCATTTGAGAGTCATACAACAGCATGTAAAATGAATGCATTGAGGAGTGAAACCAAGAAGCGCATGCTTAAAATGACAAATAAATGAGGGTTTAACAGATTGTCAAGTTCAAGAAATGAATACGTAGTAGAAGCAGATAATGCTGGAGAGATGGAAACAAAATTCTACAAGGCTTTGCAGTTCATGGAACATGATGGCCACCCTGTTGTGCCTTGAGGCTAATGAGGATTGGGGCTGAAGCTCAGAGGTATCTTGATCACACCACCTGTTAGGAAGATCACTCCATCAGCAATGTCTCATGCAGATGCATAAGAAAAGCCTCAAAGCAGGCAACAGTTAAGAGTCTACTGCAACCATCAGTCCTGCCGCCTAGAGAAACCTCTCTCCCTGGAGAGTGCACCCCTGAGGAGCTCCTGGGTGCTCTGGTGGGAAATTCTATGATCTGGGAGTTCCAAGCATAATCGTCATCCACACCATCATCATCTTTATTTCAGCATCACTGTAATATCTTAACAACTTCTACATTCCCACCACCAGAACAGGGGGCTCCGTGTATGTTTTATCAAAAGGATTCCCAGCAGTGGCTTTTAAAGCTATATTCTGGGGTGCCAGCATTCTGGATAACTCCTCAGTCATCAGTCAGGGTCTGAGCACATGAGGCTCAGTTCCACTCTACGTCCCTCCCCGCAACTTTAAAGAAACAGGATTTTTAAAATTTACACTCACTTATTTCACATTGTCACAGGATACGGAGTTTTTCATTCCAGTTTCCTGCCTGGTTCCTAAACCTTCCCAATTCATTCCTTGTTGACCAGACATACAATAAATTAGGAAGAAAAAAAAGGAAGGAGGCCTTTTGCACTACAACTCAAAGCATAGAAAAGAAGCTTAACTCTCCTAGAGTAACACCAAAAAGCATTGAGAAAACCCCCCAGTAAGAGTCCAGTGCCTGATGGATGTTTGACTTTGCAAAAAAAAAGCATCTTTTCCTCTTTTTTCTCCACCCGTATGCAGCTCAGACTCAGCTACACAGGGGAGCATCTAATGGAATGGAAAGATTCCTGAGGCCAGGAGGACAAGCAATGTGGGAGCATCCAGGAGTAGGGAACACTGGGAGAAGGGTTTAGGAGTCAAGGGCATGGCAAGGGGGAAGTTGAAGGGAGGAGGGACTCAAAGATGGGTGCAGTTAAAGCTAAAGGCTCTCCATGCCTTCCTATGAACTGGCGGGCTAGATGGATAGAACAGAGAACCATTTCCAAGTTTCCATTGATTCCTAGATGCTGTGTGGATTATAATAGGCAAAGGAAGCCGGAAGACAGGGCAGGCCTGTATAGTGCTAGCTTCGGACTCCCTGAGACGGAATCACTTACAGGCTGTAAGACTCCAGGCTAATTAACTCTTCCATTTTTTAGTTTTCTAATCTAAAGGAAGATAAAAATATTACACACTTCATAATTGGATGAAAGGAGAAAAGAAGATAAAATGTGTGAGGTGCTGAGGGGTCAGCAAATTTTCCCTGTAAAGGCCAGAGAGCAAGTATTTTCAGTTTGCCGATCACACCACCTCTGTCACCACCACTCAAGCCTCATGTAGCAGGAAAAGCAGCAGGAGCTGACATGTACTAGTAAACAAGTGTGTGTGGCTGTGTTCCAATAACACTTTCTTTATAAAACCAGATGTGGGCCAATTTGTCCTGCAGCTATGAAGTATGGACCCACAAAAAGTGATTCACAAACATTAGCTATTATTACTATTATTATTGTTATTGTTATTATTGTTGTTGTTATCTGACCACCACATCCTTCCAGATTCTTTATGTTTGATAGTTAGCCCATAGTAAACATTTCTACATTGATGTCCTCTACCAACCTTCCTAAGTCAAGGTCATAATAAAGATGTTACAGTATACTGAACTTCCACATAATTTTTTAAAAAATAAGTCCTGGTTTAAATATATTTGTGTATTTATATAATATATCTGTGTATTTATATATACTAGTAAACTATACTATGTACATTTCTAGAATGTATATATTAGTGTTTTATAGAGAATATATATTCACCTTATGTAGAATATATATTCTTTTATTTATTCTATATGAAATATATATATAAAATATATTTTCTATATTAAAATTAGCTTATATGTATATACAAATATATGTACTAATAAACTAGATTTGGCAAAACTTCCTTCTACCACCACAAATGCTTATAACCTCAAGTGCTCGCACCTCCCTTCCACCACGACTTGGGTTTTGAGTCTGCCATGTAGGACCAGGCTTTTGCACAGCTTGGACATGGGTGAGAGCCAACTTCTAACAAGGCTGCTTCTCCCCGACACCATCCTTACTGCCATCAGTGTTACTATCACCCAGAAATCTCTCCTTCCTCAGAGAGAGCCCCGAGTTCCAGGAGCGGGTCCTGCCAGCATGTCGGCACCTTGCCAGCGGGCCCGTCTGTTTGCCCTACTCAGTCAAGGCCTCCAGGCTCAGAACAAACAGCTGCAGGTTCTCGTCTTGGAGGGTTGATAAGAACACACATTTGATGTTGGCTCAAAGAGTTGTGGTCTATTTGCAAGCCTGAGGCTCCTGGGAAAATTACCTGAAGTCCTTGCAAGGGAAGAAGAACCTTTCCATTTTCACAAGAATAAATGGGAATGATTATATATTAGTACTAGAGGCCCTGCCAGATCAGGCCTAAACCGGCAATCGGGCATCCCTCTCACAATCCAGGACCACTGGCTCCTAACCACTCTGCATGCCTGCCTGATTGCCCCTAACTGCTCACCTGCCTGCCTGATCACCTCTTACCCCTCTGCCTGCCTGTCTGCCTTATCGCCCCTAACTGCTTGCCTGCCTGCCTGATCGCCCTTAACCGCCCCTGCCTCGGCCCCCGCTGGGGTGGCAGCTTCGTCAGGAAGGACATCCGGAATGACGTCCCGAAGGTCTTTTGGCTGTCTGGTCTAATTAGCATATTATGCTTTTATTACTATAGATTATACCATTTCTTCTATACAAATGCAAAAGGGGAGGCTCAGAAAGTTTGAAGGACATGCTCCAATTGAAACTGGGGATAAAGTGACAGGAACTGAACTAGTTTGCAAGCATTCTGACAGTCACAATAGGCTCTTTACATCTACATTTCATCAGAATAACCTTTTCCTATCCACTTCAAATAAGTAAATTTATTATGCATTAGAATATTAGATGGTCTATGAATACATGATGTTGCAAAATAGATCTGGGCACAAACACAGCTGGACAAAATATACTGGAAAAACCCTAGAGATGGGAGCCTGTGGGCAAATCATTTATATCTGGACATGGACATTTAAACAATAGGACACATTTTCAGCAGGTTGTCAGGCTCTGGGCAACCACGATCTTTTCAGCAGCTAGTTGAAAGGATGAGAAGGAATCAATAAACAGGACAGCCATGGTCCCGGTGTTCATGCAGCCACAATCTAGTGGGGGCGGGGGATGGTGGAAGGGTTTCAGAATGAAAGCAGTAGCACTGACAATGAGTTTAGCTGGAGTTTAAGGAAGGGTTTCCTGGGTTGTGAATAAGGGTCAGGAATAGAAGGAACAGGGAAGCACTTAGGACTGACAACAATGGGGAGCTGATACCACCCGTAGTATTGAAAAGGCAAAAGAAGAAAATGGGCTTAACAGAGGCTGGTGAGAGAGCTGAATCTAGAAGAGGACTGCCTCCTGGACCTGTGGCTGCTGAGGAACAGCCCTAGACAAAAACAAAACAAAACACTACAAAGCCAGGAGGGAGTCGGTTGATGTAGGAAATCAATTTTCCTGCTCTCCAGACTGCTACCCATGGCCCCCAGTGACAGAAGCTCAGCTAAGTAAAGGAACCTGGGCAATATAGCCTATAAAGTTTGGCTTAAAAAAATATATATGTGTATATATATACTAGAGGCCCGGTGCACGAAATTTGTGCACGGAGGGGGGGTTGTCCCTCAGCCCAGCCTGTACCCTCTCCAATATGGGACCCCTTGAGGGATGTCCGTCTGCCTAAACGGGCAGTCGGACATCCCTCTCACAATCCAGGACTGCTGGCTCCCAACTGCTTGCCTGCCTGCCTTCCTGATTGCCCCTAACCGCTTCTGCCTGCCAGCCTGATCACCCCCTAAACCACTCTGCTGCCAGCCTGTTTGCCCCCAACTTCCCTCCTCTGCCGGCCTGGTCACCCCTAACTGCCCTCTCCTGCAGGGTTGATCACCTCCAACTGCCCTCCCTTGCAGGCTTGGTCCCTCTCAACTGCCCTCCCTTGCAGGCTGGGTGCCTCCCAACTGCCCTCTCCTGCTGGCCATCCTGTGGTGGCCATCTTGTGTCCACATGGGGGCAGGATCTTTGACCACATGGGGGCAGCTATATTGTGTGTTGCAGTGATGATCAATCTGCATAGTACTCTTTTATTAGATAGGATAGAGGCCTGGTACAGGGGTGGGGGCCAGCTGGTTTGCCCTGAAGGGCGTCCCGGATCAGGTGGGGTTTCCCTTGGGGTGTGGGGCGGCCTGAGCAAGGGGCCTGTGGTGGTTTGCAGGCCGGCCACGCCCCCTGGCAACCCAAGCGGAGGCCCTGGTATCTGGAATTTATTTTCCTTCTACAATTGAAACTTTGTAGCCTGGAGCAGAGCCAAGCCTGGGGCTCCCTCGAAGGCCGGCAGGCAGCCATTTGTGTTGGGGTTATAATTGAAACTTTGTTGCCTTAAGCGGGTGGGCCCGGCCAGGGTGTGCGAAAAGTTTTGCTTCCCCTGTTGCCGGCGGCAACCCTGGCCTGCTCTCTCAAGCTCCATTCTGCCGCCATTTGTTTGAATTTGTTTACCTTCTATAATTGAAACTTTGTAGCTTGTGTGGAGGCTTAGGCCTGGCTAGGGCAGGCAGAAAGCTTGGCTTCCTCTGTTACCTAGGAAACCTTGCTCTCTGTGGCTGTAGCCATCTTGGTTTGGGTTAATTTGCATACTCGCTCTGATTGGGTGGTGGGCGTGGCTTGTGGGCGTGACTTGTGGGTGTGTCGGAGGTATGGTCAATTTGCATATTTGTCTATTATTAGAGAGGATATTATCCTATATAATAAAAGGATATATACATATCATATATATACATACACACACACACACACACACAAATATATATATATATATATATATATATATATATATATATATATATCCTATATAATGAAAGGGTAATATGCAAGTAGACCGAATGGCAGAACAACCGAACAACCAATCAAAGCGTAATATGCTAATGATATGTTAAGGCTGCTCAACTACTTGCTATGACATGCACTGACCACCAGGGGGCAGACAGTTGAGCGGTCGCCCAGTCGCTATGACGTGCACTGACCACCAAGGAGCAGATGCTCCGACTGGTAGGTTAGCTTGCTGCTGGGGTCCAGCCGATCGGGACTGAGCGAGATGGACCGAACATGCCCTGGAGCCCTCCAACAGTCCCTCCCCGGCCCAATCGTGCACTGGTGGGGTGCCTCAGCCCGGCCTGCACCCTCTCGCAATCCGGGACCCCTCAGGGGATGTGGGAGAGCCGATTTTAGCCTGATCCTGCAGGCCACTCCCCTTTGGGGGGGCACCATGGCTGGCCAGCACTGCTGCGCAAGCACGAGCCTGTCCCGATCGGGACTGATTGGGCATGAGCCTGTGGCATGCACAGTGGGGCCGGGATGAGTGGGAGCAGCAGGTAGGAGCTGCAAGCAGCTTTGGACTTTGGGTTTTGGCCCAATCCCTGAAGGCCACCCAGAGGGACCCCAGCCGTGCACAAATTCATGCACCGGGCCTCTAGTGTGTGTGTGTGTGTGTGTGTGTGTGTGTGTGTGTGTGTGTGTGTATTGATTTCAGAGAGGAAAGGAGAGGGAGCGAGATAGAAGCATCAATGATGAAAGAAAATCATTGATCAGCTGCCTCTTACATGCCCCCACACTGGGGATCGAGCCCACAACCCCGGCATGTGCCCTGACGGGGAATTGAACCTTGACTCCTGGTTCAGAGGTCAATGCTCAACCACTGAGCCACATTGGCCGGGCAAAGTTCGGCTTCATGAGGAACAGAAATTATAGAGAAGAGTGGAGAGTGAAACAAATTTTTTTTTTGGTACAGGATGTTGAAAAGGAAGAATAACCAGCCTACTTATGATATATTCTCAGTCTAGTACCCATGAAAGGCACATAGTAGGCCCTGAATTCATGCTTATTTAATGGAAAATGGTATAATGGGAATAAGTGGGTTTTGGAGTCAGTTAAACATCTTTGTCACTGTATAGCTGTGGGATATTGGACAATTTCCTTAAACTCTTTGTTGCAATTTTCATAACTGTAAAGTGGAAATAATGATGCCTTCTTCACAGGGTTTTAGTAAAAATAAGAGTGGCTTTTTTTAAACACTTGGTATGTAGGAAACTTTCAAATAGTATTATATTCTTTCCTGCCTTCTTTTATGCCATTGTATCCTTATTACTGTAATAATTCTAGGAATTTATAGCCCAGAAAGCATAAAATTCAATGTTAGACATAACTGGAAAATATTTTAACAACTTAAAAGTGTTGAAAACAATCCCTCAAAATGATAGAAAAAGTAAAATAATGCTGGTCTTAAAAGAGATTAAGGGAACCAACCAAAAGATTACAGTCATCTACAATGCCACTCCTTAAAATAGCTCTTTGATTTTTACATGAAAGCATTCTGGACAATCATTTAAAAATGTTATAAAAGCTATCATCCCTGGGGTGATGAATATGTTTCTAATCTCTCCCTACCCTGCTCCTCTCCTACAGAGGTATTTGTCCAAAACCAGAATTGATTATATCACTTTCCTCTCTTAAACATATCTCCCTGTACCTATAGCACAAAGTTTAAACCCCTTAGCAAGACACCCAAAGGATTTTCCCAATAAAACTAAAAAATATACCTCTAAGCCAATCTCTTAGCCCTCCATACACTACATACCAACTTCACTGAACAATTCACACTTTGCAATACATTTTCATGTCTGTGTTCCTCGTTGCTCTCTACATGGCCAGGTGAAATCTTAGCCCCAATGTTGCTTCTTTGGAAAGTAGGTCTTTTTTCCCATAGTGCCTCAACATAATTCTTAATGTTGTGCTGTGTCCTAATTAATTGCATGTGTCTTTTTAACCAATTCAATTTACATTCAAAGTACAGCCTATATGGACCAGATAGAGTGAATACTTTTTAACTGAATACATATAGCTAGAGGAAGCAGAAATTTATGAAGGTGGGTTTCTAAATGAAGGTGAATATATAGTGAATGTTAAATTTGTAAGGTGGGAATACATGTGCTTTAATAAGGAGACTAGAAATTTGTGTTTGTTGGTATTGATGCCAAGGCCAGTGCTTTGAGGATGAGACAGAGCAAACAGTGTTTTCATGGAAGAGCAAATATGTAGGGTGCAATTCATGGAGAGGCAGTGGAAGTTAAAGAAAGTAAGAACAACAACAACTGGTCCTCAATCCCTCCCTTTCCCCAGGCAGCCTTCTCTGGCCATTTGGACCCTAGGAAACAGCCCCACTTTGGCAGTTTGTAGCTCAGACAGGCTTTAGCATCTGTTCAGCCCATCTACAGCTGTTGTTACTAACTTTGCCTTTCCTCCCCACTAAATTATAAGCTTCCTGAAAGCTGAAACCACATCTCATTATCCACAACCTCTGTATACACAGCAATGAGTTGTTGAATGAAATGATGAAAGGCTTTAAATTCCTAATCCAGAGACTGACTTTGTTGGAATAGACAATGGAGAGGCACGTCCCAGCTGGCCCTCCCTTCCTTCCCCCTCCTCCACAAGAGAGAGGAAAATGCTTTTTATTCATTTACCTTATATTTATCAACTGCCTGCTGTCTGCCAGTCCCTGTTGAGGTGCTGGAGATATAACAAAGAACAAGATACAGTTCTTGACTTGCTAGAGTTTACCCTTCACTGAAGGAGACATAGCAATGAGTAAACACATACAAAATAATATCATTCAAGAAATTATAATCTGTGAAGAAAAATAAAGTTGGATGAGGGTTTTAGAGTGATGGGAGGCCATGTGGGAAGCTATTTTCAATAAGTGTGGTCAAAAAGGTGTCTCTGAGCAGATGCTCTAGGATCTAAGATACACATATTGTGAGCAATGAAGTCACATGAGTGTGGTGCCATTAGGACATGTCATGACTTTGTCAATCAATTATTGAACCTGTCCATAAGCTCAAACAACAAACCCTTCAAAGGGAGATAAGATTCATGGAGCATAATTTTTCTTCAGATACCCTCAGTATCTATTCTTGCTAATCTCATTAGTCTCTGAACATTTTCTGTTATGACTCTTTCAATTTCCCACTAACACCTGAAATGAGATTTGGTTGATGTGAAACTTACAGGTTACTTTTTCAATAGACACTGAAAATTAGAATTTTCTTTTCTCTATCATGTCTATTCTCCTTTCCTCTATCAAATCTCACTGTAATATTTACAAGCTGGCCATCTACTTTGAAGTGCATTCCTCTCAAATCTATCGGAGAGACACTTGAAGAATGTCTCCTATGGTAGAACCATTGTTCTATCTGATACATCAGTAAACAAAACATTCAAGTTTCCCTTGTCTCATGGAGCTTACAGTCTTATAGGGGGAGACAGATAATAAACATAAGACATATATAAATCAAAGGTATGCATAAAAAGGGGTGAGTGCTATAAAAACAAAAAGACAATGTTGAGCCATATGTGAAGAAATTGGCTAGGTTGCTGGGGCTAAGGGGCACTTTACACCTCACAGAAAAAAGACTATATGATGACAGATGCCTGGAGTATTCCAGGAGGCCAGTGTAGTTGGAGTGGAGGAAGCTAGAAGAAGAGCAATAGAGGACAAGGAAAAACAGGCCATAGGAACCAGATCCTGTAATGCTATTGGCTACAGGCCATAGGAACCAGATCCTGTAATGCTATTGGCCATAGGAACCAGATCCTGTAATGCTATTGGCTTCCATTTAGAGCAGCTGTGCTCTTCATGGAATACAGACAGTCTCTATCAATATGCTGTCTTTTAATACTAGACTAAAAATGCAATTCTGAAGTATCCAGTCTAATAAGCTCCATGATTAAAGTTGCATCAAACGTTGGAGTTGACATTGCATATATTCATTCATTCATTGAGCTCCCCCAAATCCTTAAGTTAGAGTTCATCTAGTTTTAAAATGAGGGAACTGAGCCTTGGAGATATGGAGGAACTCCACTGGCATCTCTGCTAAGGTATGGGACATCAAGATGTAATTCATGTTCATGAATACTTTATTGGAACCATGTCTCCTGCCCTCACCATTGTCTTCCTATAGCCAGTCACACTCTTCTCTTCCTGAGACTACTCATCAGCCACTGAGCTGATGGACTTTCCTCTATTCTTTCCTTACTGCAGCAACAGTCAATCTGTCCAGGTAGCATTCCTATTTCAATGAGCTCCCAATCACTGATGTGGTCTACAGGACACTGAACGGAAAGGGTTGTATCTCTCTCCAGCCTTGGCACACAGTCCATCTTGGGCTCTAGTCCCTCTTTCTCCTTCACCCTTGGTCCTGCTGCAGGGCCAATGCATATGGTGTTCTCTCTGCATGGAAGAAATCCCCTTCTAGTTTCCCAGTTATTCAAATTTTCACATCTCAGCTCAATGATTTCCTCAGATTCCTATTTTCCTCCCATTCCTGGGATCTCATAAACATTTCCATGGAAGAGACTCTGAAGTCTCAATAAATATTTGTTAAAAGAATGGATGCACAATTTAGTAAAATTCTGGACCTAAAGCTCACATTGTTTTCATGAAACCCACTCCTCCTACATAGCAAATCTTTTGTGCCCATCCACAATTTGTGTGGAAGGACAAGCCAAAAGCAGCCTTTGCTCGGCAGTAAGAATAGAGCTGTGCACAGTTAGGCAGTTAATATATCATTTATTTTTATGACATATATGCTAATTCAAGTACTCAACACATATTTGCTGATTTGTTCATAAGGTAAAGTTGCAATTACATCTATTTAGCCATAAAAGCCTGCACTTGTATAGGCAATTTACAGCTTGCACTGTACTTTTACTTACTCTAGCTCATTGAAACTGGTAAGACCCCTATGATGTGGTTGTTAATATAATATATCCCTAACTGTCACTGGTTTAACCAAGCATTTTATCAATGCACCACTGACTCAGACAGTACAAAACTTAGTCATTTGTAATTTTGCTGAGACAAGATCTTAAAACTCACATTTCAGTCATTTAAGCAGTCAGTAAACTTGACTAACCATTTACTATACTCATGTCACCATGGCTTGGTTTTCTTCATAAAAGGGAAGCTGAAGCAAAATGCTGGAGAGTAAGCAAAGAGAAAGTAGAAGGATCTAAGAAAGTAGCGATTCCTGGCTGGGGGTAAATGGCATGCCATGGTGACACAGCCTAATGTAATGCTCAGAAAGCTGCATTACAAGGTTTTCCACCCTTTCAGAATAGTGCCAGGGTCAAAAGAACATAGTCAATAAAAATGGTAAGTCAATATTTTACCTAAATTTTGTAGATACAACTTCTTTTTAAAAAACGTATTTATTGATTTCTCAGAGAGAGAGGAAGGGAGGAATAGAGAGATAAAAACATCCATGAGAAAGAAATATCACCAACTGGCTGCCTGCCTCCTGTATGGTATCTACTGGGGATCAAGCCTACAGCCTGGGCAAGTGCCCCACCTGGGAATCAAACCAGTGACCTCTTGGTTCCTGGGTCAGCACTCAACAACTAGGCCACACTGGCTGGGCATATATACTTTTTTTAAAATTTAAATTCTTTATTGTTTAATGTATTACATAAGTCTTCTTTTTCCCCCACTGACCTCTCCCCAGCTGCCCCCAACCCCCAGCACATGCCCTCACCACCTCCACCCCCACCCCCGTCTGTGTCCATTGGTTATGCTCATATGCATGCATACAAGTCCTTTGGTTGATCTCTTACCTCCTCACCCCCCGACTTCCCTCTTAGATTATACTTCTTAATATAGCTTTTTTTTCTTTCATGAAATGCTCTCAGATATTGCAGATATTCCTATGCCTCATCATTTCAGTTTTTCTCTGACTGGACATCTATTCAGCTCAGGGTCTTTTCCCTGGTCCTTCCTTCTCTTCCCATTTTGTCTGGGTTCTGCATTCAAAGTCTAGAATACTAGATTGTGAAGTTGTCAAGTGTTTGGCAACTTAGAAATAAGGAGAGGGGAAGATATTTTATGAGCTCACCCAGAATTCTCCTTTAGTAAACAGAGAGAAGAATTAACTGGGGCATTCTCACAATAATTTTGTTCTATCACCATGAGTTTTGACCTACAGAAAAGTGGGTATTTTCTTGGTGAATGCTAAATGTCCACAAAGTATAGTCCCCAGTGTATTATGAAAGAAACCGATGCTTGGAAAATGCGTGTAAATCTGACATTGTTTTCCTTTAATGTTAATGATAACTTTGTTACCTTCTCATAGCAGGTGGAAAAAAGAATTACTTTGACTTACTTTATCCTTTTCTCCTACTTGTTTTTGTCCTTGAGCTTGCTCAGGACCCAGGCTCCATTTCTACATGTTGTCTCCAGTTTTACACACAAATGATCATTCTTAATGTACCCAAATCCTACATGGTTTTTAATCTTTGTTGCTATTGGATCAGTAATCATGGTTCATCATCGATGCTCCAACTCCATGATCAAGAAGGAACAACGCTATATATTCAAGATTCAGAGCTAGTCCTATATAATAAAAGGCTACTATGCAAATAGACCGAATGGCAGAACAACTGAACAACCAGTCCCTATGACTTGAGCTGACCACCAGAGGGCGAGTGCAGAATATGGCGGGCATTGGCAGCAGGCAGCAGAGCATGGAACATGGTGGGCGTCGGCCACGTTAATGGTGGAGCAGGTGAGCAGGGGCACCAGACCAAGGCAGGGCGCCAGTTGCTGTCATCGGGGCAAGCCTCTGTGGTTACTGAAAATTCTTTGCTCCCACACGCTGCAGTCCTGCCCAGTGCTCTCACCTGCTGCTGGCACTGGCCCCACTCCCACCCGCTGCTGGTGCTGGAGCCACCACTCACACCCGCTGCTGGCGCCCAGCGCCAGCCCCGATCGCTCGCTACAGCAGCTGCTGGCTCCAATCGCCCCTCAGGGCTTCTCCACCTCCCCCTGCTCCTGAGGGGCAATTGGGGCAGCAGTCGCCTCTTGCACCTGCTGATGGTGCCAGCCCCGCTAGCACCCGCTGCTGGTGCTGGCCCAAATAGCTCGATGCCGTCAGCAGGTGGGAGTGGGGCTGGTGCCGTCAGCGTGTGGGAGCGGTAGCAGTGGGAGCAGAGCTGCTGACAGACAGAGGACTGGGGGCCTCGGTGGGAGGAGCCGGGCGGGGGCACAGAGGATGGGCCGAGACCTGCTCCTGTGCCCACCACAGCCCTACATCCCACAGTTCCTTTCAAGGTACAGAAATTCATGCACTGGGCCCCTAGTAGAATATAAAACTGGAGCTTGGACTTGGTCTCAAGTGCTTGCCAGAACAGCCTGGTAGGTTACCTCATGAGCTCTTAAGACAAAATGAAATTGTAGAGTGTGTCAATTTGGTTACTGGGTTGTTGTTTTTTTCTGCCTTCCCTTTCATCATGTACTTATGCATCTTATTTTCTCTGATGTTAAACTTAATACTTCCATCCCTTCGCACAGCATAGCCTCTCTTATACTGTCCCAAACTATGCCAAATGCTGAGATATTTGGCTCTTCAACTCAAGGTTCTATCAAATTCTTCCCACACAGGTGTGAGAAGACAGCACTGATTGTGGATTTTGGAGTCATGTAGCCCAGGGTTTGATTTCTAGCTCTACTGTGTGGTTCCTTTGAGGAATAAACTTAGGTCTATGTTCATGTCCATCATGTAACAGATGTCTGGTTCACTCTACTTACTCCTCACTACCACCCCTATCCCTGTTAACAATCCCTGAGGCTGACTTCTCCCAGGTGTTAATTTATTTCCACAACACAACACTATTTACATTTTAACTGAAAGTCTCTAGAAAGCTCCAACATAGAGGACCCCACCACAAATCAGTGCTCTCCAACAGACCTCTCTACAGAAATGTTTTCTATCTGCATGTCCAGTAGAGTAGCCGCTGGTTACATGTGGCTGTGGAGCACATGATAAAATAAAAGTAAAGAATTCAGATGAGAGACTGAATTTTTACTTTTATTTTAATGTTGTTTTAAATTTAAATCTAAGTAGTCATATGTGGATAGGGCTACTGTAGTGAATATCACAGTTTTAACTGATCACATTTCAGACATTATTAAATACTAGAGGCCCAATGCATGAAATTTATGCAAGAGTAGGCCTTTGCAGCTGCAGTGGCTGCCTCGATCCCTCCCTTGCAGCCAGGGCAGCTGCCTTGATCCCTCGCAGCCAAGGTGGCTGCCTCGATCCTGTGGCTGCAGTTCTGGCTTTATCCAGAAGGTGACATCCAGATGGCCATTCGGTTGATTAGCATATTATGCTTTTACTAGAGGCCCGGTGCACGAAATTCGTGCACGGAGGGGGGGTGTCCCTCAGCCCAGCCTGCACCCTCTCCAATCTGGGACCCCTTGAGGAATGTCCGACTGCCCGTTTAGGCCCGATCCCACCCGGGATCGGGCCTAAACGGGCAGTTGGACATCCCTCTCACAATCCAGGACTGCTGGCTCCCAACTGCTCGCCTGCCTGCCTTCCTGATTGCCCCTAAATCGCTTCTGCCTGCCAGCCTGATCATCCCCTAACCACTCTGCTGCCAGCCTGATTGATGTCTTAACTGCTCCCCTGCCAGCCTGTTTGCCCCCAACTTCCCTCCTCTGCTGGCCTGGTCACCCCTAACTGCCATCCCCTGCAGGGTTGATTGCCTCCAACTGCCCTCCCTTGCAGGCCTGGTGCCTCCCAACTGCCCTCCCCATCTTGTGGTGGCCATCTTGTGTCCACATGGGCGCAGGATCTTTGACCACATGGGGGCAGCCATATTGTATGTTGGATTGATGGTCAATCTGTATATTACTCTTTTATTAAATAGGAGGATAGAAGCCTGGTGCATGGGTGGGGGCCAGCTGGTTTGCCCTGAAGGGTGTTCTGGATCAGTGTGGGGTTCCCTTGGGGCGTGGAGAGGCCTGAGCAAGGGGCCTGTGGTGGTTTGCAGGCCAGCCATGCACCCTGGCGACCCAAGCAGAGGCCCTGGTATCTGGAATTTATTTACCTTCTACAATTGAAACTTTGTAGCCTGGAGCGGAGCCAAGCCTCCTGCTGGATCCGTGGCTGCCTTTGGATTTTTTTACATTCTATAATTGAAACTTTGTATCCTTGAGTGGAGGCCTGGGCCCACAAGAGTGTGTGGAAAGCTTGGCTTCTTCTGTTGCTGGGGAAACCCAATGGTAGCCATCTTGGCTGGTGTTAATTTGCATACTCGCCCTGATTGGCTGGTGGGCGTGGCTTGGCTGGTGGGCATGGCTTATGTATCGGAGTGATGGTTAATTTGCATATTACCCTTTTATTAGAGAGGATTATTATAGATTGATTCGAATTGGCAACTTTCCAACACCCCTCAACTACTAGAAATTGTGACCACTCTGCCTATTCCTCAGTTTACCTGACTACATAACATAAAGTTATTATTGCTACCAACTTTTTAAATATATCTTTATTATTTTCCAATTATCCAGATTGCTCCTTTATTTTCCTTTGTTCAGGACAGATGCTAACATGAATTCAGGAGGGAAGCCAGCTTAGAGTCATCATTAATTTCATTTAGTAGGTTGTCTCCTCAGCCTTTACCACTGCTTCTTTCTCTGACTTATAAATGCATTTTCATTCCTTTAATTCTCTTGGGGTAGGTTTAACTCACTACTGATGGTTTGATCTCAGCCCTTTATTAAGTCAGAACCTTGTAGTTTGGAAGTTTTCCCTGGCGGAACATTTGCTTTGAATAAGAAATGGATTCTCTATATTTCTTCTACTTGGGTGGGACATCATTTAATTACTGTTTTACTTTTATATATAGAAGTTCAAATAATAACTGGAATAAAATAAGTCAACCTTTATTTAATTTTCTGTTTTCACATTTTATCGGAGTCATACCTGGTTTGCATTATAAAATAGTGGGCTCCTTGTCACTGGGACTATCTAAGCAAAGATGTGAGGCCAAATTTTAGGTATTCTAAAAATATGAATCCTCACATTAAGTTCTTGCAACTTGAATGGATTTGATGTTGTGATGAAAGAATATCTAGAAGCTTGCCTCAGTTTCTTAGACATTACCCAGATATAAGAACCCCCCCTCCTCTGATGCTTCTGATTTTACTCTTGTTTTTATTTTTTGTTTATTTGTTTTTTTTTAACCACAATTCTGTTGCATTTTTTTTCTGGGTTTCTTTCAAGAGGCTGTCTTCCTTGGCCAGTGGTATGAATAGTTGGTTCCCTAGCATCCTCGCCTTAGCCTTTTTCCCAACTCAGTCCATATATTCTCTTTATCAAAATCCACTATCAGGAAGCAGTCACTCCAACTGCTGCTCCAGAAACCCATCCCTCGCTTTCCCAGAGCTGATGATGCTACCAGAACTGGTAACTCCAAAGTTGCTCCTTTTCTAAAGCATCTGCACCTGTGTATGCCCTCACAGCGCTAGTGCCTGGACAGGAGACATTTATTGAGAGTCTACAGATGATCCCCAAACCTCTGTTTTTATGATGCTTGCAGATACTGTGGAATAAGCAGTAAGTGAGTTCACCTCACTTCTGTCTTCAAATTCTTTCAAACATCCACCAGATTGGCTGAACCTAGATCCCAACTTAAATCCTTGCTGCAAGAAATACAGGTTTGGGCTTTCTAGCATATACTGTATAAGGGAGGACACACCAGAAAAGACTGGAATGGATGGTGAGCGCTAAGTACCACTCCCACCACAAGGCTCTTCTTAGGACCCAAGGTCAAAGAGACAACAGTCATGAGGCAAAAGGGTGGTTATGTTGTTTCCTAAAACAGGTTAGCAAGCTTGGCTGGGTAACTTTTGAGATCTGTTTCAACTCTGAGATATTTTGACTTATCAATCTAAATCCTACAGTGATTTCCCTCCCCCATCACTTTATTTAGTATAGTAGCTACTCTACATCACTTTGAGTTTGGGATAAGCTTTTTTATTTCTTAGTAGATCTCTACAAATATCAGAATTCCAATCTCACAGGATTGTACTCTAGTCAACATGTCTAAAATAAGTGTGTTTCATAATGGCTTGAAAATTCTCATCTACCCCACATTCTCAAGATGGAAGATTGTTCACAGGGTCAGAGAAGAGAGAGAAAGGAAGCTAAAAGTCAAATAGACAAATTGTGAAATGAATCAAGAAATAAAGAGCAAAGGCAAGGTGAAAAATCTTAGAGTTGGGTATTATTTCAGCAAATTTATCTCTAAATTCTCAAGATTTATTGTACTGGGGTGGCCGCTGGAAGTGCGGAATGGATCATTTTGGTTTGTGGCAGCAAGGCCTGAAATACACAGTGAAAGCAAAATCAACACAAGAGCAAAGCATATTCTCAAAGCCTTTCTTTTAAAATGTTCCTTTAAAGATTCTTATATGGGAAAAGGTCCTAGCAGTAAATCTGTGGATGGAAAAAATACCAGTTGGGTTCAAATGAATATTCTGAGATTCCACACCCAAATGCATCCAATTTAGTGCGTCAGGTCCAGAGCAGGGCCCCAAAATGCACGTTTCAGTATGAACCTTACACAATCCCAGGGCAGGTGGTCCTTTAACCATCTTTTGAGATTCTAGAGTTGTAAGAGAAAGTGATGGCCATTTTCTGCAGCCAGAGAAAAGAATCTTATAGAGACCTGGGATGAGGAAGAGCCTGTCATGTCAATAGCCTTGTCAACAAGGGTCACAGACTAGGAAAGTGTGGTCCAAAAAGTGATGTGCTCTTTAAAACGCAGGTACCTGGACTTGACATCAGAGCTACTGAATCAGAATGTCTGGGGTTGGGATGGAAACTAGGCTGTTATCCAAGCTCCCTACACAATTAGAATGCACAGTACCACTTGAAAAACATAGCCACGGATAATGTAGAAGACACTGCAGCATCATTTTCCCCCAAACTCTCAATTCATTGAAGGAGGTTAATGGGCAGTGACACATTTTAGTATGTGATATCTGACACCTACCACATAATCATTTATTTCTAAATAAACTGACATCCATTGAATCAAAAACCAGCCTTTCTTTCCATTTCTATACAAAATCAATGAAGGCAGGAGTGGCCATCTAAAACAATATTTTACTCTGTTGGTAATCTCAAATTCAATCATTGAAGAATTGTCCAGAAGACATCATAAGTTAATCCCTGTACAATTGAACGCTCAGAGAAATACTTGCCAAATCAGTGAAATGATGAAAGTATGAAATGATGTTCTTCTATTCTCGCAGTCTTTGCAGATGAATCTGTTAATATATTATGTGTGGACCGTAGGAAGATACCCAATAGAGCAGGCTGTCATCGTCATGAAAAATTTTTGTGCTCAAAACCCAAATGCAGCATCCTTTACTTATGTGTATCCCAGAAGAAAAAGATTGTTAGAGCAAACCCTTACTATTTCAGCTTTAAAACAAATTGAAAGTGAATGCAATTGTGTTTCAACATTGTGTTGGCTTCTATGCCTATTAAAAATCCCAGATGAAATTCTGAACTTTCATTTTAGCCTTTTTGTTAAGATTATTTTGTTCTCCATCAAAACCATGAGTGTGTTGCGAAATCCATCTGCCTTCACTGATCCTAAATGTAACTACATTAATCCAAGCTAATAGCTGCATGTGCATACAAAGCTGATGTCGTTTATGAACAAGCAACTTAGCCTACGGTTTTAACAACTTATTCTTCTCAGCTTGACAAATATAAACATTTATATTCTGAAGTCATTTACATTTAAAATCCCATGCCAACAGCTGATAAGAGAAGATAGAATATTGAATTTTGGCACATAAATAAGCTTTTCCAAAACAACACAGAGGATTCTAGTAATGACTTTCATTTAGACAGTGTACTTCACCCATTGGGAATTCTAAGTAGCACACTGCACAAAAACACGCTGGGAAAGGTGGCGGTCTTTATAAATAAACAGATGATGAATGTGCACCACATCCACACTGATCTTGGGTAATAAGCCACTTGAACCCTGGATTTTAATTGGCTTATGTTGCACTGTCTCATTTTTAGAACTTATGCATGAGGGTGTGACTTCAGAGCTACTTAGACTAGATCTTGGGAGGATATAAGGAAGTCTGAATTTATAACCAGGATGAGAAAAACACATGTGTCTATACAGGACCACACCTGAAGTATAGCTCTTTTGAAAATGGGCCAAATAGCCTTGTTCAAATGCAGAAAATTATTAGTGTCCCATTTTTTAAAAAGTGATGTGAGCATTTCAATCTCAGTGAGTGGAAATATGCAGTTGTCAGAATTCTTGATAAAACCAACTATCAGAACAATGAAACCCATATACTGCTAGTATTGTGCTAGTAGAGAACTTAATACATGGCATCCAGTTTTTTCCAAAGCATTTTCCAAGAGGCACAGAAGCCTAGTATAAAGAACTAAGACTTTGAAATGAATCAAAACTGGCTTCCATATGGTTTTGCCACTGACATAGTGATTACAAGTGATGTGTTTTGTGCCAATAACCTTATGTGGCTTTATGACAGTATCTTACATCTTTAGCCTACTGTTTTTTAATATATGAAAGAGGAATAATAATAGTAAAAATAATAATATCTATTTCAAAGGGATATGTTATCATGATAATTGAATAAAATGAGGCATGCAGGATACTTAGAACATTGTTTGGCATAGAATAAAATTTCAATAAAAAGGAGTCAAAATATGACTACTGCTTTTAGGCCTAACCTGAGACCTATTCTTCTAGGAAGGAAATGTAAAGATATAGAAATTATTTTAAAATAAGATAGTACAACAAGAGGTAAGGAGAGGTTAGTGAAAAAAAGAAACTAAAGGGAATAAAAATAAGAGGCTCACTAAATTGGCAAAACTAAAACTGCCTTACTTTAACAAGTGTTGACAAGCATGGGGAACAACCAAAATCATACACACACACACACACACACATACGTGTGTGTGTGTGTGTGTATGTATATATATACACATATATACTGTATATAGATATAGATATATATGTGTGTGTGTGTGTATATATATAGATATGTGTGTGTGTATATATACATATATACTGTATATAGAGATATAGATATAGATATAGATATAGATATAGATATAGATATAGATATAGATATAGATATCTAATATATACTGTTGCTAGAAATTGTAAAAACCATAATTTCACATATCTCCAAAAGTAAAAAATGTACATACATGAAGACATGGTAATTTCACTCCAGCTTAGGCCAGCAATTTTCAACCAGTGGGCTACAAAAATTTGTAAAATATGTAATAGCTGACTAGTTATTCAGGGACACTGACCTCTTTTCCCTTGAATTGTCAAATAAAAAAATGACAACAGCCAACACAACAATAGCCATCTGGTATGAAAGTATCAAAATTATACCTATTTTTTTTGCCAGATTGGCAAAAATATATATTTTTGGTGCACTGCAGAATTTTAGTATAATTAGTTTATGTATGCAGTGAGATGAAAAAGGTTGAAAATTGCTGCTCTAGGCATATACTCTTGAGATGCTTTTATATGTTCACCAGGGGACATATGCAAGAAGTTCTTAAATATTAACTCAAAATGAATCATATAAGATGTAATAATATAAAACATCTAGAAAATAGGAGACAATCTAGATTGCCTTGGGTTTGGTGATGCATTTTTTAAAAAATATATTTTTATTGATTTTAGAGAGGAAGGGAGAGGGAGAGAGAGAGAGATAGAACATCAATGATGAGAGATAATCATTGATTGACTCTCTCCTGCACACCCCACACTGGAATCAAACCGTGACCTCCTGGTTCATAGGTCGATGCTCAACTACTGAGCCATACCAGCAGGGCTGGTGATGCGTTTTTAATATAACAGCGAAGTACAAGATGAGGCAGTGAGAACCTCAGGCTGAATGAAGTGCCTACCTGAAGCAGACTCTGCCAGCTCAATAGGGAGCTTTGGAGCAGAACCAGCCCATTGGAAGTCTCTTCTGTGGAGCAGAAATGGCCAGAACCAAATGACTTGCCATGCTCAGTTCTTGGCCGGTAACTGCCCAAGAATACCTAGCCCTTGAGTTGAAAGGTACAGTAGATCCTAAAGGTGGTATCAGCTTGAGGCTGTCAAGCACTCCTTGTAGCCCAATGGCAAGGTCTTTCCAGGGTGAAGGTCCAAGCACGCACCTCTGTGGCTGCCCAAATATGTCGAAGTGTCAAGAGCAAGCCCTAAGAATGAGTAATAGTATACGTGCAAATGTCATCCAGATCTCCCAATTCAGAGCCGAGTTCTTTGATTCCTAATTTCTTTAACATCCCAAGCACATATTTGCCAGCCCATATGGGGATCTTTACATGCCAACATATATTTTTCTTGGCAAATATTAGACTCTCTATACTAAAGCTAATTATCAGAAAAGTAATCTTTGGCTGGATACCCCAATGGCTAATCATCTCACCAGTATTGTTAGTTTTATCCACACATTGGCTAGGATTCTCTAATTACAATTTAAGCAAGTACGATTTGGAACCAGCCCTAAGGAATATTCATTCCAATTTTATGTGCAAATAGGTATTTTCCATGTAATTTATTTTTGTTTTGAATTTCATGCTCCCTTAGCCAGAGATAAGCTATGGTCTATTTGATAACCACACTGCAATTTAATGCTTTATCCTTGTAACAATCTTAAAACATGAATCCATTATGTTTCTCTCACAGTTTCCATTCATGGAGCTTTTCATTGGTCATAATTGTAGCAAAGATGGAATCAGATGGACCCTAATTTTTAAGCTCCCCTTTCTCTTCTGCCTTTACCATGTCCTTCTTTGAAAAAGCTCTATTTGCAGATGTTTAAATATAATTGTTTTCTTCTTTTTCAAAAATGCAAATGGACCATAACACACTAGTCATGCTTAAACCTCTCTTCTACCATTATAATCAAATACCACGCATGGGCTGAAGAAAAGGTGGGAAGAAAAGACCATGGCACATTGCCTACCCCTCTGCTTCCTGATCCCCTAAGCTACACAATCCAGCACCCATCTGAGTCCCGGACAAGAGCCTTGAGGGAGAAGCGTTCCAAAGGTCCCAGCTCTGAGCAGCTCTCCCTTTCCCCATGGAACTGAGCTCAGCAGGGTGGGGCCACCTGGACTTGGGAGGACAGATCAAAGCAGTCTCTCACGGGGGGGGGGGGGGGGGGGGGGTAGGGGAAAGAGAAGGGAGTGCCATCCGAACCTGCAGGTGGGCGGCAAGGCTGGCCCTTTTCCAAAGCCACACAGCTCAATGACTGTCTGAGTGTCCGCCCAGATCTTCTCCAGAAAAAGAGAGCACCAAAGGTGCTGTAAGTTGCAGCCAACAGGGACCCAGTGGCCGGCCCTGCAGATCTCTCCTCTGGGCCAGGCCACCTAGATCCTCTCTTTATGACTCCTGTCCGCTCTGAGTCACATTCCCTCTACTAAAGCCTGAGTGAGTGACAGAGAGCAAGATCCTGTGCATTCGCCCTTTACTAGTAAGAGAGCACCTGTGATTCTAGCAGACACCTTCCTCTTCCATGTGGACAGAGCCCACTGATTTCCAGTGCCAGGTGCTAAGCAGGCTCCTCTTTCGGCTCTGGTGCTCTGGGTTGGGGATCTCCATGTGGTATTGAGACCCCATGCTCCTCAGGGAGGACTTTTGCAGCTGAGATATCCCCCTGGAATCTCAACCTCTGCAAGCGGGCGCAGGGGCCAGCCCTCTCTGCATTTCCACCCCTTTAAAAAATATATATTTTTTAATTGATTTCAGAGAGGATGGGAGAGGTAGAGGGGGGGGGAGAGAGAGAGAGAGAGAGAGAGAGAGAGAGACAGAGAGAGAGAGAGAGAGAGAGAGAACATCAATGATGAGAGATAATCATTGATTGGCTGCCTCCTGCATGCCCACTATTGGGGATCGAGCACACAACTCAGGGCATGTGCCCTTGACCAGAATTGAACTTGGGATCCTCAGTCTGCAGGCTGACGCTCTATCCACTGAGCCAAAAGGGCTAGGGTTCCACCCTTCTTATCTCAAGGAACAGTTTAGTCAAAACAATCCAGAAGTATAATCAGGATTCAAACTCAAAAGGACTTAGAAGCTACTCTAACCAAGGTCTAAGTTTGCATTCAGATTAAAGTTAAAGTCTAGTAGTTATGGTTTTAGTCTTAAATGAGTCAATAAGTAGCAAGATTAGACACATTTCTTGATCCCCTGGTTTCCTCTATAAAACAGCAGCATCGGGCCACATAGTCTTAAAACTATCACTTCTTAAAAAATAAGTAAATAAAAAGGATTTCAACCAGAATCACTTGGGAAACCTTTAAATAATAAAGGTATCAGGCTCCATATTAGTCCAATGGAATCATAACTTTTATCTAATGAACTAACAAGCAAAATAGAGATGGACTCATAGAGAGCAGGCTGACAGCTGTCAGGGGCAGAGGGCATTGAGGGCTGTGTTGGGGGGTGGAGGAATTGAGTAAAAAAGAAAATAAAAAGAGAAAAAAACTCATGGACATGGACAACAGTATGGTCATTGCCAGGGAGAGGAGGATGGAGAGAGATGGAGGAAGGTATGGGGCGGGGGGGGGGGGGGATAAATAGTGATGGAAGGAGACTTGATTTGGGATGATGGACACACAATAGTGTACAGATGAAAAAAATAACTTCTATGGGTGGGTCCTCGGTAGAGGGAAGGGCTTCTGATGAGACTTTAACTCAAGGTTTTGATCCTAAGTGCCCCTTGATTAATTTCTTTCTATCCTAGCTGCCTGTTCTTTATAACTATTCCCTACATGTTTATATGTATAAAAGTGTGTGTGTGTGTGTGTGTGTGTGTGTGTGTGTGTGTGTGTGTGTGGTGAGTGATGGCTGGTGTTCTTTTCTCCTGCACTGTCTTGTTTGTTGCATGTACAAGACTGTGCGCCATAAGAAACAGATGAAAGCATAGGCTGAATCAGTCTTACCAACTCATGAAAGTAAGTCATTTTGTCTAGTTCATTTCGAAAGGCCCACACTTATTGTATTTTTTATCACACATTTCATACCTAGCCTCTCTTTGGTTAGGGAACCCAAAACATTATTCATAAACACACATCCCTGACCAACTATAGTGGCCTTTTTCTTGTCATGATTTTGTCTATGGCAAAGCATAGCCTGCTCTGGCAGACAGCTGCTTCCCTCTAAATTTTCACTACAACACTAATTTTTGTGCTTAGCTTGGTGAATGGCAAAACTATTTTTACTTTGAGTAACAATGGATATTATGTGGAACTGTTTGCATGTCAAAATTTAGAGGAGCTTCAGAAAGAAATAGAAAGCAAAAAAAGCAAACATCCAGTAGTCAGCTTTTTCAACTTGTATGCTAACTTCAAATATACAAAAAGCTGACTTCAAGAAAATCTCTACAAAGACTCTCGTGTGCACTCTTGTACAACCTTTAGAAATCTACGCTTCTTGCATCTCTCTTCATCTGTCTTATCTTATCCTCCAATCCCTTCAGCTCCATCTTCTGACCTACTGACTGAGCTTGCTTTGCAGGGTAGGGATGTTCACAGGAAAGGAACACTTATATTGCACACAATTATCTCTTTTAAATTCTTAAATCAGAAGGCAGTGTTAAGAAGCTGTATTTTGACTCAACTACCTACTTATGAAATATTAGAGGAAAAAGTTGAGGGCCACAAGTAAATTTTTTCCTAATTCTCTAAAGGTTATACCAGAATCTGGTATGGAATTCAGGACTTTGCTAGATTGTCCTGGATGGTCATAGTTCTAATTTACTCACTAAATTATTAGCCCTTTAGATAGGGAAAGTTGTAAGAAGGGAAAGATCAAGAGAGAATTTAAATAGCCCTGTTATGCATATTTTTAAAATGGTCCTGACAAAGCTAAATAAATAAATATATAGAAATATACTATTAAAAAGCAATATCAGAGGGCTTTCCCTTATAGGTAAATTGCGTAAGGATTCAAAGGTGTAAGCCAAATAATGGTGAATCAATAGTAGTCTTTAAAAAATAGTCTTTAAAACTCCTAAACAGTATTATTTTAAGAAGAGAGAAGCTTATCTTTTCATAAACAAGTACAGGGCTGAATTAGGGAACTTTTCAGGGGAAAAAATGAAATGGGTAATTTCCAATTCAGAATATTTCAACATGTCACTGAATATTTCCAGAGACTATTAGAAACTAAACAAGCTAAAAATCAAATCAACTTAAATTTAATAGGTTGAATTTACTTTACACATGAAGCTTCCAGATAAGATGTATTATGAAATAATAGTGATTAGAAGTCCCAGAAAAGTATCCTAGATATGGTTAATATGTTTACATTATGTGTAATTGGATAAATAAATAATTAGCTATAATTCTAGAATTCTTAAGGGCAAAACCTTCATGTACAGTGAGAGAATAATTAGAACAGAACACATAAGCATCCAGACCAATTTTTCTCAGATTATTATAAATTACTTTTTTTTTTTACATTTACTATGTTAGGCCCTATTCTAGAGCTGTTAACTCAACAATATGGTTCACTTCAGAGATCCATTGTTTACTTTAGATTACGCCTTGATTGAGCCGCTAAGGATTATCCTCTGTGTCTCTGAGCAATAGCTAAACTATTCAAAGTATCTTTAGATTTCACACCATTATCACCTTTAAGTCTGATATCACATGCAATCTAATCCCAGTTCCTAAATGAAGACAACCAACATTCCTCTACTAGTCAACTACCTACTTATGAAATATTGTTAGTCCCTCAAGCTAAAAACTTTCTCATACATAACTGATAAAAGCATATTTCTTGATTGTGTTTCCAGGGTTCAAGCAGTATCTCTGTGCATACAGATTTCTTGGACACTCCTTTAAGTCTTGACTTAATATATTTTTGTTGCTAGGTCTTCTCTTAAAAAAGAAAGAGAATAATATCAGATTCGATGATGCAGTAATTAGTTCAGTCTCTCCTGTAGAATCTAATTTCTTACTGGAAACCAAATTGATTTTAAGTAGCTGAACAATGGTCCTTCCAAAGACCCATCAAATTGTCAAAAATAAAAGAGTAAAATATAAGGTGCACAAGAAATGTATACACACTTTGAATAATGATTAATTCCAATGTCTCTTGCTTTTCAGATTTAACCCATTGGAATGAATCATTATTTAAAGTGTGTATACATTTTTGGGACACCCTGAATATTCTCTAATAGCCACCATAACTTGAAATAGTTTAACTATTGTAGGATGACATTCAAACTAAGAAGCTTCCTCTCTTCCCATCAAAAAAATTGCTATACTAAAGGTGGAGGCTTACAGTAAAAGAGATACCATTAAAATCACATATATGCTTTTAGAATATCATCACATTAGAGAGGCTAAGTATGCTTCTCTAACAGTCCTTGCCTGGGAACCTCATGTAATATAAAGACAATCCCATGGAAAGGTTAAAGCATTCCACTAGAGACACAAATTTTGACCCAGATTCTAAAAGAAATACTAGAAACAGATAGATTTTAAGATCCATGAGAATGATATCTAGCACAGCCAGTATGGCTGCTTTCTAAGACTGAATAAAACCCCCAGTGGACACTTGCCAAAATCTTCCAGGAGAAATCCCACAGGAGGCGAACTATGGTTCACAATATAAAACACTGTTAAGGAAACTTCTAGAAGATGTGGGTAATTTATGCAATATCTGTAACTATAAACTGGGACCATGACCTAAAAGAACCCTTCAGCTTCCCCAACTGGATTTTATACAATTGCCTTTTGCTATAGCTTCATACTTTCAGGAATATATGTCTTACACCAATGTTTATTTTCTGGATGGGATAAAGCACTCTATTGACAAATGTCAGACCACTCACAGTTGCTAAAAACAAACAACAAACTATTAAACTCTGTGTTTTTTTATAAGTGACATAACAACTTACATAGACAGGATGGAGTGATACCCTAGAGACAGATGCTTTGAATTATATGTGATCTTGACCCTTACTCAGAAAGGTCATTGTCATCATCAGCCCCAAATCCCTAACATGGAAAGGGTCTTCTCAGGATTGCAAATTTGCAATAATTAGGGGCTTCAAACTAAAGTTCTTTGGAGAACCACCAGAAATAATTGGTCCACACAAGTTCAAGAGCTAAAGCTAAGTTCATTGGAACAAACTGATGATATAGGCAGCTTCCATCTAAATGATCGATAATACACCACTACTCCCCACTGATATAAGAAAAAGCAAGGGCATTTGTATACGGGCACACCTAAGTTCAAATCCTATCTGTTTTGGACAAAGCCTCTGAAAACTGGATATCTTGTTTTTAAAGTAGGAATAATTATGCCTATTTCACTGAGTTGGTATGAGAACTGCAGGAGATAAAATATGCAAAGCACAGAGAGCATTGCCTAGTAAATTATAGGGGCTCAACCAATGTGAGTTTCTAATCTCTTTCCCATTCTGAGTAATGGGAACTCTTACTTTCTTTTGCACATAAAACCAAATACAAGGAGGGGAGAAATGTCAGGCTATGCCTGCAGTACAAATTGCCTTGGGAAAAGAAAATTAAGATGACTTACCAGGATGAAAAATACTCTTCCCAACAGAGTTCAAAGAGACTCAGAAATGGTCTCTATGGGGAAAGCTTTCATTAACCAGGGAAACATGAAACAGAGGCAACAGTCACAGTCATGCCCTGAAAGGGTAATGGCCAATTTGACCTATTATGTGTTCACTACATCAAGTTTATTTGTTGTCCTGATTACAAGCCACTAAAGGGACTTTGGGGGTGAAGGACTGTCTACTCCACAACCATTTCTTCTAAGTTCTTTCTTTTGCCAACTGGCCCTGACACAGTGTTTCAAGCACTGATAAATTAACCTCCTTTGACCTATAGCCTTCTCTAGGATGGGGAGATATTGAAGAAAATATATATTTGGAGTCAGGAGTGGTGAGGGAAAATATAAGACAAACGTAAGGTGCAATAAAAGAAGGTTGAAGTAGAAACATCAGAAAATTAATTTCCTGGCTCCAAGTGTTATTGGATTGCAGCTCAACAATCCACCTGGGACAGGTTAGGAGCTCAGCATGGGAAATAGGTGAGTGGAGTGGGTGGAAACACCAAATGATGAGCAATAGAAAGATGTCTGAAGAGGCCAAGACCTTAGTAACCCCAGGTTGACTTGTCTGCCTGCTTGTACAATGCAGAAGATTTTCTTGGTGGTTGACAAGCAGCCTCAAATGAATCAATTTCTCGAGAAGATGTACTTGCATTTTAATGGGAGAGGCAGGCACCTGCCCTTGGCTTGTGCTGCTCTGAGAGCTGCTTGTGGATTTACTGAGCGGCTTTCCTAGATTCTGTCTCTCCTGTATATTCATTAGAATTAACTGGGAAAATCAGATTTCAAACTGGATGAAGACATCAAGAAAATGTTGCTTATAAATTTCTCTTCTTGGGGACTCTTTCCCCCTCCTCACGTGGGAGTCTGTGCTGTGAGATTATTTCCCCTTCCCCACGTGGGAGTCTGTACTTGTTCTTCAATAAATTTCCACCTTTGCTATAAAAACTTTTTTTCCTCTTCTCCCAAATCAGAAAGAAATGCCTATAGATCCAAGATATATTAGCATTGTATATGACTATATAGCACATTACAATTTATGAAGTAATTCTCCCCAAGTTCTCTCTTTAGACCCACATAGAAGCCTTTAGACTAGGCAGGACATATGCTATCACACAGATAATCATCTATAGACTAGTAGCCCGTTTGCACGAAGATTCGTGCAATAGACCTTCATACACCTGGCTGCCTGCACCAGTTTTCTGCTGGCACCGGGGACCCAGGCCTTGGCTGTGGCCACCGCCTTCTACCTTCTTTCAGGGTCCCGGCTTGGCCCTGGGCGGTGGCCTTGGGCTGGCTGCACCCAGCGTCCCTGCTACCCGATCTCAGGAGCGAGCCGACCCCCCAGGTCGGCTCGCTCCTGCGATCCATCGGAGCAGGCACCCCGCTGGCGCCCAAGGCCCAGAAAGCCCCGGGCGGCTTTCCGGGCCTTTGGCTCCTCCGCACCCCAGCTTCCCTGCGACCCGATCGCAGGAGCGAGCCGACCCCCCAGGTCGGCTCGCTCCTGCGATCGATGGGAGCAGGCACCCGGCTGGCGCCCCGGGGCTTTCCGGGCCTTTGGCTTCTCCGCACCCCAGCTTCCCTGCGATCCATCGGAGCAGGCACCCGGCTGGCGCCCAAGGCCCGGAAAGCCCCGGGCGGCTTTCCGGGCCTTTGGCTCCGCCCGCACCCCAGCGTCCCTGCAACCCGATCGCAGGAGCGAGCCGTCCCCCCAGGTCGGCGCAGACGCTTCCCTGCAACGGTTTCCTGGTGGGCGTGGTTGGTGGGCGTGGCTTGGTTGGTGGGCGTGGCTTGGGCGTAGCGAAGGTGCGGTCAATTTGCATATTTGTCTATTATAAGGTAAGATGAGGAAACTGAGGTTTGGAGAAAATGAATGCCTAATGTCACCAAAGAACAAAGTCAAAGCTAGCTATTGGGACCCTCCAAATACCACCGGGAGGGAACCAAGAGCCAAGAATACACAGGCATTTTGAAGCTGTGGATGTTTTTCATCACCTTTGGCATTTTCTTCCCCTTTGGGATGGAAGGGTAGGGTGGCATTTACTGTGATGGCATCGTGCCTTAGGAGGCCCTTTGGAAAAGCACAGGTTCTGACATGGCACCAGCCGTGCACGAACGATAATCTGGATTGGGAAGAGGCATTTAATCATTGAAACATTTATGATTCTCAAAGGGCATATCAGAATATGTGTTGAAATGATGGCAGACACAGTAATTGCCAGTGAAATGCCAACTAATTGCATGTCATCATGAGCTAGACTCTAAGCAGAAGGTTTTATAGTGAGACTGTTCTAAGAAAAGACTTACAGAATTCAAAGGATTTACAGACATGGAAGGGAAATGAGGAGGTGAGATATTCCAAGGAGGAAGTAGCTTGAGAAAGGCATACTATACTAGTAAGAGTGGGCCATAGGTTGTAGAACTAAAATGATTGATATCGAGGTTGGAAAGAGTGCTGTAGTGTAGATTTAAAGGAGGGAGAGCTCTGAAATCAGATTGTTGGGGGTAAAATCTCCATCATTCACTGAACAAGTTATATGACAGTTTCTCCATCTGCAAATGGAGATGATAAAAGTACCAAACTTATAGAGTTTTGTGAAAATTAGATAAGACAGTACATAAAAAGTCCTTACTAAAACAGGACCTATACTTAGTTGACATTACAAAATGTTATTTATTTTTAAAAATTATCAGGAGCCAAAAAGGTGGATAGACTTGGAGTCTGAGTAAAGTGACCATATAATTTATGATTTAAATCAATCACTTAGCCTTTGAAATGGTTACGCTGGGGCATCAAATGTAAAGGAGAAATATTTGTGACAAACCAGAAGGTTTGGTGACCCTACATACAGGAAACCCTATTCTGAATGTTTCCATGTTTATTCAGATTTTCCAGGTGTATCAGAAAAAATTCCATGTTCAAAGAGCACTAGAGAGGGCAGGGTATGAAACGTTATTTTTGTAATGTAAACCAAAGTGTTCCACGGTGGTCCAAGAACCGTCACAGGTAAAAACGATCTTAGAGGTCACCTACTAGTCTTCCCACGTTTTCAGTTTCAGAAGAAACTGACCACGGGTGTTGACAGATGCGTGTGATTTTGTTAGGAAGCCCTGACACCCAGTACCTCCAGCTAGAAATGGACAGTCCTTCCGGAGACCATTTTATAGATTTCTAATCATGATGCAAGTCCAGGGCCTATTATACAGATGAAGAAACTACTCCCGATCAGCTAAGGGCCTCATTTAAGAGTTCCTAATGTCCAGTTCTGGTAGCTTTTCACCTCATCAGCTCTTCCCAAATCATGTTCCCCAGAACAGCAGTCCTCCACGACGCTCTGGTAGAGGGAGGGGAGGCGGGGATGGAGGAGGCCACGGTTGAGTTAGTGTAGACGATGCTGCTTATTGCATTACACTCTTGGAAATTCACAACATACATTAAACACTATGAGAAATCCTTGAGTAAAAAAAAAAACAATTTTGTTTTTTCCAAAGCAGTATTTCCCAAATGTGCTTTACCACAATACTCTTTTATCGTGAAAAATAAATTAACATTCTGCAGAATTAGTTGGGTTGCTACATGCTTTGCAAAGGACTATACTACACAATGTAGTATCTTGTGATGAATGTCCACACCAGTAAGAATAAGAAATAAATAAATCATTAGAACATTCTCTTATTTCATATGGGTTTACATGCATTGATAAAATTAATACCCCTCCAGTCGAATTTATCATTTTAGTTCCTGTAAGTAACATATTCTATCAAGCTTAAGACAACTGGATACACCCAATTGATCATTTGCTTATTGTTGAAAAATTTGCTTTAACTCTGTCAAAAGTAGCAATATCAATATCATAAAATAATTTTGGCTTAATTAAATTTTTCATAATCTCAAACAGGAAGAAAATATTTCAATATTTATTCTAACCTTTAGAGAATTTTTACATTTTAAAAGCAATGGAAGGATGCAAAAGAGCAAAGCTATTAACTGTAAGAATTTTATATTGCCATATGTCCAAACGATAAAGCTAATTAAAGAAATAGTAAGAAGGATTTATATTTAAATATGATAGCGAATGATACCTATCTTGAGTACACAACTGGCTGATGTAAATTTTAAAAAGAATCCAAACAACAGCAACAACAAAACTCACTCCGAGAACACTAGGACAGACTACAGATCTGGAGAGAGGGAACCGGGAATAAAGCGATGCCTGGCTTCCCCGCCTGCAGCTTTGCTCTCGGCTACTCCTCCTGTATGCACTGACTCTGCTCAATCACGTCACACATTGATTTCATCTTAGCGAGGGAACTTATATACCAGAGTAGAGCCCCACACTGCCCCCTAAACCCTTTTCTTTTTTTTCTTTTTGATGAATTTATTGGGATGACATTGGTTAACCAATTATATAGGTTCAGGTGTATAATTCTATAACACATCATCTGTATATTATATTGTGTGTTCACCACCCCAAGTCAAGTCTCCTTCTGTCACCATTTATCCCCCCTTTACCTTCTTCTACCTCCCCCTGAGAAGGCTAACCCCTATTTTGTAAAACTACTGTTTGAAACTCTCTATTTTTTAGACGGCCTCTTATTCTGAAAAAAATAACTTTGCTTTCTAGCCTGCTTGAATAATAAGGAAGATAAACTTAGCTGTGTGACCTTGTAGGCCAGGGACTAGATACGCCCATACTCTCAATGCCGTGCCAGGTGTATTTTTTAATTGGATAGAACTGTGTCATTTTCAAGGCCACCAGCGAGGTAACCACTAAGCACACATGGGGCTGGCTCTTTAGTAAAAAGGAAAGTTCTGCTTGTAGCTCTGCTTAGAATTTGAATTCATTTTTCTCTAAGCCCACCGGTGAATATTTAAAAAAAAGTGTAATTCCAAGCTCTCTAGTGTTGTTTGATTTTTTCTGGTTTTCTGCAACACCCCACCCCCTTTTCCTTCTGGTTAATCGCCATACTGTTGTCTGTGTCTATGAGGTATTTTGTTTGTTTGTTTGTTTTTTGCTTAATCCCTTTACCCTTTTAACCAGCCCCTCCCCCACCCCCCTCCACTATGACAGCTGTCATTCTGTTCTCTGTATCTATGAGTCTGTTTCTATTTTGTTAGTTTATATAGAGAGGCCTTAACTGGGTTCAGTCACCCATACCAGCCAGATGGTCTCAACAACGTCTTACTTTCTCAAGGCTTGGTCCTTGAAAATAGTTCTGACTGTCAGAACAGTGGGCAGAAGGTCTATTCCAAGGGCAGGGGAGGGGGTGAGAAGCCCCTGATTGTCCAGGTCTAGCTCTCAGGTCATCCGGCCGTCATGTCCTCTGAATGACCTTCTCCAACAATTATATATTCTAAGGGTTAAATGAGGTAACATTGAAAGTGCTTAGCTCAGAGAGCAGCACATGACAAGTGTGCAATGAATGGAAGTTATAGCAGCTTCTTATACTCCCTGGTGTTTGGGCTCCAAATCCCTAAGGAGACCCCTCACCCTGGTGAACAGCCACAATGACACACTTTCCTTAGATGAGAAACAGGGTCAGTTTGCTTCTACTACACCATAGTCTTCCTGAAACAAACCCTCATTCCTATTTGGTTTTAGAATATGGGAGTGGAGAGGTCTTGATTAGAGGGCACAGAACAAACAAACAAAACCAAACAAAACAAAACAAAAAGAGATGAGCACCAGCTTCAAACCACAGAAGACACAATATTCAAAGTGAATAATCCCAGCATCCAATACCACCACTGCCGCAGATTGCACTACAATAATTTCCTTGTTCAATATAATTTCCAAATAAATATAGAGTGTTCCGAACACCAGGAAATTATAGCTTAGAGTGACATTGGAATTACTACACAAACTATGGCGAAAATTCATGTTTTCTGAGAATTACTGTAGTACAATGGTCGACGACGTTTCTGGAAACAGATAGGGAATGGTTTTGGCTTTAGGAGCCAGATGGTTTCCATTGCAATTACTCAACTCAGCCCATTGTAACATGAAAACAGCCACAGACAATACATAAACAAGTGAGGGTGCCTGTGTTCCAATAAATCTTTATTTGCAAAAACAGGTGGTGGATTGGATTTTGGCCCATGGACTGTAGTTCACTGACTCTGGCTGTAGAGAGTAAAAGAAAAGGAGAAAATTCCGTTGGATTTAGTTTCACTCCAGCTATTGTCAATTCTAGCCATTGTCCAGTCGTTTTAAAACTCAGTCAGGAGAAATTTCCCACTGAGACATTAATTACAACACTATGCATTTCATAGGTAGGTTCAGATGGCCATTTCTCTTGGACAGAGAGAGGCATCCAAAAAACTCAACCACTACCTACCCCATCTGGAGTGGCCTGCCTCTTTCTTTGGTCTCTTCTTGCCCTTCATGTATAGGTCCAGTTTGCAAATCAACAATCATGAGGATAATTTTGTTACAAACCCATTACAAAAGAAACAGAGGTTCCAAAATGTTAAATAATTTGCCTAGAGCTACACAGCCAGCAAAAGGCAAAACCATAAATTTGACCCCAGTGCTATCTGACTTCAAAAGCTGTGCTTTTAATAGCCAAGTTATACACGATGAGGCTCTTATCTGCTATGCAAATGTGACTCCATTGACAGGCAGGGCAGACTTGAGGCCAGAGGAGCACCTGGTGTATACAGGCACCACTAACACTATGCAAATGGGGAAAAATCTATTGGAAGGGATTTTATATGAACAATATCTATGTGCTGCATTGAAGACAATGTGTTCTTTTCTTTTATTTCCTTTTTGTTTTTAAGATTATGTTAGAAACACATTCATTATATTTAAGATGTTAAAAATAGAGCTGTGTGAATGCTTGTCACAGGGTCCTTGGCAGGGTATTGTGAAACAATAGTTATTTTCTTTTTTATTGTTGAATATAGTCCATTGTATGGATGTACCAGAATTTTTATCTATATTTTATCCAACATCTGAATTGTTTCTAGTTCTTGTTGATAATAAATAAAGCTGTTAAGAATATTTGCTTACATGTTATTGCATAAACATATGCTTTAAATTCATTTGGGTAAATACCTAAGTGATCATTGGATCATATGATAAGTATATGCTTAATTATATAAGAAACTGACAAAATGCTTTCTAATGAATTACAATTTCCTTTAGCCCATAATGAATTACAATTCCCATTGTTCTTCCTTCTCACCAGTACAGTGGTCCCCCCGTGTTCAAGGGGGACACGTTCAAGACCCCCAGTGGATGCCTGAAATCACCGATACTTATATACTGATAATGTATACTATGTTTTTTCCTATATACATACATACCTATGATGAAGTTTAATTTATAAATTAGGCACAGTAAGAGATTAAAAACAATAACTAATAATAAAATAGAACAATTATACAATATACTATAATACAAGTTATGTGAATGTTCTCCCTCTCAAAATATCTTATTGTACTGTACCCTTAAAGGAAGCCCTATATAGCTTCTTTTCACTATATAGGAATTGCCAGCATCACTAATCTTGTGCTTTGGGGCCATTATGGAGTAAAATAAGGGTGGCTTGAACACAAGCCTGTGATACTACTACAGTGGCTATGATAACCAAGATGTGTCCTAAGGGCAACAGGCTTTGATCCCCTTCCCCCAGCACCTGCAAGCTCTTGTTCCATAGGGGGAATAGGGAAGATTAATCAGGCAGGGCTCTTGCTTATCCCTCAACAGCTGCTCTTCCCATCTTCCAAGTCAGTATCACAGTGGTTCCTTTATCTAGACTCTCATTCTACCCTAGACTTTCTTGTGAGGACCCAGCAGAGATCTGTGGAGAGGAGCCTACAAGTGGATGCAAATTCCCTCTGTTTAAGTGGCTCCCAGGTGAACCGTACTCGATGGTAGACCACATGAAGCTTTGAGCAGTTTGTTAACATTTTCAGCTGAATTATTTCTGGTGCGCATGGCACCTGGCATATGCTGTGAAGCACTTGCATTCCATTTCTCCTTGAAGGCAGTTATCTTTCCCCCAAATCCTGAGTTCATTGGCTGTCCTGCAAACCTCAACTTTTTTGGTAGATCCAGGAAAAGTTGTGATTTTACAAATTATCCAGTGTTTTAGTTGTAACAGTGAGATCTCTGCTCCTTCCAGCTTTCTCTGTTCTAAATGGAAGCTGAAAGTTTTCAGTTTTATTTTGAGAAAAAAACAGAGAATCACTAAAAATTTTTGAGCTGGGCACTGAAAAGATCGGATCTGTTTTATTGTTTTATGGAAACAAAAATTATTCTGGTTGCATGATGCAGAATGGATTGAAGAAAATGGGAAACCAGAGGCAAGTTAGGCGGCTGATGCAATCATCTGGGCAAAAGATGAACAAAATCTAAATACGGCATGACATGGGGACCAAAAGTTAGAGATATATTTGAGACGTGTACGATTTAATAGGACTTCCTGACAGATTGTGGACGTGGGTGCATGTATGCATATTCATGCACTTACATGTGCTGAATTATGGTGTGAAAAAGAGGAGAGATTCAGAAGTTGTGCCCATGTTTCTACCTAGACGACCAGGAGGACCGTGCTACAGGGGTCCAGATAGTATGAAGGCCGTGAGCAAAGCCGGTGCACGGAAAGCACATGTAGGTGAGTGCTGTCCTTGGAGAGAAGGCCGTCAGTTCATCGCAAGGTCTGTGAACAAGCAGGGAAGGGGAGCTCAACAGATGCATGCATGACTGCCAAACAAGTAAATGAATGAATGAGCGAATGAATAGATAGGTCAGAGCTCCAATTTGGAGCTATGCCTCTTTAATAAGACTGCTTTCTTTCTCTTTTATTCCAGTGAGGGTCATAGGTTTTATGATATTTAATAAAATTCAGCTGAAATAACTTGCCTACACTGAAATGCCCCCCAAATGTGAGCTGAGCTACTGCAGCCCTTTCCTAAGTGTTGGAGGAGCTTTCTCCATTCACTCCCATCACTGGAATTCCCCAACACTGTGTGCTAATTGCATGGGCCAATTAGTATAACATCCAATTTGTTATCATCTGCCCGAGGCCACTTAATATACTTGATATGTCAGCCTCAGGTTTGGGGACAATTAAGAGAAACTCACAGTGTGAAGGCTTTTAAGTACCTGTTAGGAAAGAAGAGAAACATTTATTGCCCAATTCCCTATTCCATCTTTCAGAAAGAGAAAGGGGTCGTTATATCACAAACATGTTAATAGAACAGTGATTGTTATAGGAAAAATAATTAAGGCACACTGTCTCTCCCACAATGTCATGGGTTTGCCTCTCCCTTCTTCTTATGAAGCCCTACTCTGATCCAGTGCTCTGCTTGGCGTGTTGGATGCAAAAATGAGAATCTCCCTGTTGGAGGAATCGCAGCCTAATGGGAAAACACCCATAACAAATGTTTGCTCATGTACAGTGATGAGCTATAAACTAAGAGGAGAAGGGCGGGAAGGAGAGGGAAAGAGCATTACTAACTTGGACTGGAATTATAGAACTTATCCATTCAAAAAGAAGTTGTTCTTCAAAATAATAACTTTGAAAAAAGAATACATGTCTCAATTATGTTCTAATCACTTAAAATAATTTAGATTTTTCTCTTGGAGTTATCTTCAGGGAATATTTGTACGTTGTAAAAAAACTTTAAGGGTGGGGTCAATCAGGGAAAAAGGAGACATATGTAAAAGTTGAGACAATAAAAAGAAAAACTTTGATGATTGCTTTCATTTTTATCAAACTATAATAACTACTCTGTGCGTTCCAAAATGTATTTCCTTGAATAGTTGTCTCTATAGATGCACCATAACACATGCTTCTGTGGTCAAATTTAAGAAAAATCTACAAAAGCATTCCTTTTACTTGATGGGCATTAGCAAATTCAAATCTCCCAGAAGTCCTGTAACAAACTTATTTAACTTTGTAGACCCTTGCTTCCCCAAATTATTCTATTTCATCAAGCCCTGAGCACTGAGGGGGGTGGGTCAACACATTTAGCCCTGATTATTATTATTATTATTATTAGCCACTGCTATTACTTTCTCAGGCATTCATGACAAGTAACCACCTTTTTCAATTTAGCTCTGAAAGAATCTTGGCAACTTCTGAAAATTAAAATGACTCTTAAAGGATTCATCATTTCTCACATGAAGAGTTCCCAGCAACACATTTTAGGGTCTGGTGGGGCATATTAAAAAGTGCTTTTGGCAATGGCATCCTTATCAATGACCTTCCACATGCCTATTATGAAAGCAACTGGCCTCGTTTGCAAAAAAAAAAAAAAAAAAAAAAAAAAAGCACTTCTGGTGTGATGACTACCATATCCCACTGCACTAAAGGTAAATTGGACAGAAACATGTTCTCTGCTTTCTGCATTCCATCTCCCTCACCTCCCAGGTCCAATCAATTTCAATATTTTATAGAAGGAGCATGAAAAATGTTGGAAAAAAAGTGTTGTTTTTTTTTAAAGCACGGATTTTACATACTAAGTACGTAACTTGGGCAAATCAATTGATCTTTCTGAGCCCTGATGTCATCTGTAAAATAAAGATGATAAAGGTGCCTGCCTACCTCATAGGGTTTTGGGGCACTCCATAATATAACACATGTGAAGCTCTATAGCATATTTCTGGGCACATGGTAAGCACTGATAAATGGTGATGTTAGCTTTATCATCATTAGTAGTAGTAGTATTTTCATCATCACATTGATGTCTGATTGTCACAAACTTGGTGACTTAAAATAACATAAATGGACCAACCTCTAGTTCTGGAGGCCAGAAGTCCAGCATTGGTTTCCTTGAGCTATAAAATCAAGGTGTCAGCAGAGCTATGATGCCTCTAAAAGCTGTAGAGAAGACTGTTTCCTTGTCTTCTCCTGCTTCTAGAGGCCACCTGCTTCCTTGGCTAGTGGCCCCTTCCATCTTCAAAGTCAGCAATGTATCTATCACTGTATCACTTTGACATTGTCTCTCTGGCTGACATTGGACCCAGTGAGATAATCTCCCCATTTCAAGGTCAGATGGTTAGCAAACTAAATACCCTCTTGCCACCAAAGGCCTTTACCTCAGTTAAAGATAGTTATTTTGTAAACATGCAAAGTCCATATTGTTACCCTTCCCTTCATCCACAGTCTTTGCTATGTAACTCTGCAGTGCTCGCACACTCTGATGGTAGTCATGATTTGTTTTAGACAAAGGGATATTAACAATGTGACATACACACAGGCTTGAAGAGTGATTGGGTATAGGGATTGCCCTAGCTCTTGCACCTCTGCCTTCTCCATGAGAACAATGACTCACAGATACAACAGTCATGCTCAGAGAGTCCATACTCAGACATGTGAGCCATTCCAGTTAAGACCAGAAGAGACTAATTTGGCAACCCACCAACTTATGAAATAAATAAATACCTGCTGTTTTCAGGCAATGTGTTTGAGATCTGACTCCTAGCTGCTTATTTCCTTTATTTCTCTCCATCACCACAAAACACCCCATGATTTGACAGTCTGGAGAGCCAACTCATGGGATGGACAAAACAGCATTCAAATGGAACAAAGACTTTTCCTAGTGCAAGGGTTGGGAATAGGGTGGTAAAATGGAGGGTAACTGAGCCATGATGGGAACTCCAAAGGCTTTTCACTCACAAACACTATGCACACAGTTCTCACTTGCTCAGCACACCTGGAAGTAGTGCCTATCCTTTAACCACATCTCCCCAGTTCCCATTGTCAACCACAATGATATGTTCCCAGTGGAATATGAAATAGCAGGAATTGGGGGGAGGGGAAGATATAAGGATCACACTATTTTTAAAAAGCCTGAAAGCCACATGCTAAGCATTTTATTCTCCTTAAAGAAGAATAAATGGGAAGAAACAAGAATTTTAAATATGCACACTAAAATGTTCAAAGAAAAAAGTGAGGATATTAGAAATGCCAAGGATAAATAAGCAATTATAGAAAAGAACTAATTAGAAATAATTGGTATAAAAATAGAATTGTTAAAATAAAGAGCTGAATAGATAGGCTGAGTAATAAAATACATCCCACCAAAAAAATGAAATATGATGCCTAGGACTTTCACAGAAGGCAGAAATATAGCATTAAATGAAAAAGAATAATTTAAAGTTAAGCAGTATAAGAAGTAGGAAAATATTTGTCCAAATCCACATAATAAGCATTATAAAATCTGAGAAAAACTAATTAAGAAAGAGGAAATATGTAAAAAAATGATTAGGAATATCCCCAAATAAAATATGTATATTAAAATCACATTAAATAGGTTTATAGAGATTTTAAATGTAAAAACTATAACTTGTTATCATATTTAAGTAGATACAAACAAAAGAGAAAAACTTCCATGAGAAAAGCAGATTACTTGATAGATAATGACAAGAATCATGTGTACCAGACACAAAAAGTAATGGAGTAATAATAACAAAGTGGCAAAGAAAAGAAATGGCAAATACAGGAAATTATAACTAGCTAAATTATCGCTTAAATAAGAGACTAAAATACAAATATTCTCAATAATGAATACCTCAGAAATTTACCATAGCTAGAGCCTTTCTGAAAGAAGTCTTAAAGTATTTCAGCAATAAGTTATGAGAAGTAAATTACTTGATAAAATAGGTTGTTATATAAATAAACAATAACCAATGACATATCCCCTGAAATTATTAAAGTGTATCCATAGTACATTTCTAAGTGATAACTATTTGGTGATGTAGAAGGACCAAGGAGAAAGCCAAAGGCAGTAAGAGAGATTTTTACATCAAAGAAAAACAAAAATTGACAAATTTAAGAGGCTGTTTGGGAAAAAAACAACAACAAAAAAACTATAAGCCTCAATAAGTTAGGGATAACTAATAATATTAAAGTATAAGAACTTCAAACTTCCAGAATAAAATTTCATTTATCTATGCAATTAGTATAAAAGAAAAGCAAAATGAAAGTATTATAAATAGAATATAAAATGAGATATCAGGAACAATCGAAATGTATAATAAATTTAACTGGGTTGAGTATACCAATTAAAAGTCACTGATTTCAACGAGACAATTTGATGGAGGCAGTGCTAAGTTTTCACCACCATTTCCTTTTCTTGGACAGACAGGAAAGAAGGTATCTCCTAATCTTCCTGACAGTTAGTTTGCAGACATGTGACTGAGTCCTGGACTGTGCTAACTGGCCATTGTAGTGTTAAGTCTTTCAAGCCTGGAACTTAAAAAACATGATGCTCAAATTCTCCTTTCCCCTGCTGGGTCAACTCAAGAGGCCATGTGTTAGAGATCTTGAGCAGCCCATGCCGCTGAATCATCTTTGCAATAGAACCAATGAAAAGACCCATGTTTCCCACATCAAACTATGATGTCAGTGAAAAATAATAAATCACTGTTGCATCCTTTTAAGTTTATAATTGTAGCTGTATATTAGCATAGCCTCAGCCTAATGTTGAGGAAAAGTCTGGCTATAAACTAGTTTCAAGATACAGTATGAATAAAGCAGGATTCTTGGGAACACTGGAAATCTGAAAGTAAAGATATTATTCAAGGACACCATCCCCTGCATGGATAAGGATCTGGCCTCCCAGTGCTGAGTTTAGTTCAAGCAACAAGAAAACTATATGTTTATATGCTTTCTCATAAACTAAGGCAAAATGCTTTCTAGTGTAAGCTGTTCTGGAATTGCATTGTAAGCCTGAACTAAAATGACATAGATGCAATAAAAATTTAGCCATTTACTCAACTGGCAGGACACAGAATTCATGGTCCCTTGCAATAGTCCACCACACAGAGACAAAGCAATGAAACACTTATACAACATGCTTCTGTTCTTAGTTGCTTTACCACTTCATTCCATTAAGTCCTGACACCTCATTAAATAAATAAGGAATGTATGAACCACTTAGTTATAGCATGTATGTATGGCTGCCTTCCTATCAATTCATAACCTCATGTGCAACACTGAACGCACTTAAAACAAAAATTTTAAAAAAAGAATGAAAAATAACATACCAGGCAAATGTGGCTGAAAAACAATATGGTGTAGCAACATTAATTTCAGACTAAATAGATTTTAAAGGAAAAAAAATAATTCACAGTTAAAAGTTTAGCTTGTATGTAGGATGATAAAAGGAACTAAAGATCCAAAAGATATAAAAATAATGAGTATATTAGCACACAAAAATATATACATAATCTCTGACAGCAATTGATGAACTATGAGGAGAAATAGCTAAATCAGTGGTTGTAGTTAAAGATTTTAAAACCTGTGTATCAGAAACAGCAGAAGGAAAGAAATTAAAATTTCATATGTATGATCATTAATAACTATGAACCAAAAGATACATAAGTAACTTTATACCCCATGAGCCCAGTTTCTCTTTTCCAAGCACATATGAAACCTTCTCCCGATTCAATCAAGTAGAGAATCACACAAAAAGCCTCAACATATTACATAAAAGCAACATGTTGGAGTTTTCCAACTATTACTCAATAAACATTAGAAATCAAAACCAAATGTAAAGTCTTATAGAAACTCCAAATATCTGCAAACCAAGAAACAAACAGGTAGGCAGCACTTGGGTTAAAGAGAAATTTATAGGAGAAAGTTCTAAATTTACAGCTGAGTGAGCAGAAAAGCACTTCGTGTCAAAATTTCTGGGAACCAGCAAAGGCAGTACTGCGAGGGTCATATATAACCCCGAAAATATTTATCAGAAGACAGGAAAGGTTATAAATAAGTGAGCTAAATATTCCTCCAAAACACTAAGAAGAAAACAAGAGAATAAATCCAAAGAAGCAAGAAAGCAAGATATGAGAAGGAATAAAGATCAGGACAGAAAGTAATAAAGTGCAGAAAAAATATAGACAATAACGGATAACGTCTACAGCACATACTGTGTGCTCAGGGCTGTTCTAAGTGCTTTACATAGACTGACTCAATCCTCACAACAACCCTCAGAAATGGGTAAACGTATTCATTCTCATTTTACAGGTGAGGAAAGCATCGCACAGAGAGATTGCATAACTTTCCCCAGACCACAAAGCTAATAAGGAGTAGAGATTGATTTATAGTCTGTGATTTTGTCAACCCTGCTATAATACCCAAAAGCTTATTTTTCTTTTGAAGAGACTCCTAACATAGATAAACCTCTGGAAAGACTGAACAAGGAGAGAAAGAAAAGAAAGCACTGTTGTTTAAGATGGGCAATTAAAGATAACTGACACAACATAACCCTAAATTTCATTGGCATAACATAACACATGTTCATTTCTTACTTGCATCACAATCATTGGTCAGTGGCATCCACAGGGCAACTGTCCTCAAGCAGTGACCACGGGCCCATGGAAGCTGTGGCAGAACAAAGAGAAGAATAACTCAACTTCTTTGTGGAAGTCACACCCTGTTCATCTTTCTTTGGTTTGGACCAACCATGAGTCACATGTCCTTGTCCTCAATGATAATTAAGCACATGCACTGTTTTAGTGATCACTAATCTCTGTAGTTGTTGGAAGCCATCAAGATGATGTAACTCCCTGTTGACCTGTGAGTTGGAACCAAAACTCTCAGAGACTCTGTGCCCCCTCCCTTGTCCTTGGAATGTGTATTCAGCCCACTGTCCCCACAGTAGGAGCTGTTCCAAGGATATAGCCTTGAGAAAGTAAGGTTTTGTTTGGACCATCCGATAGTATACATGACTGAACCCCGTAAAGGACTCTATATAAACTCTTGAGGTTCTGGAGGTTGGGTGAAGAAATCTACTCATCTTGCACTCACCCAAAAGGAGCCTCCTATGTGAATGCCCAGGCCTGTCACACCTGCCACCTACCGATCTGGAGTGGCCTGCCTCCTTCAGTCTCTCCCTACACTCTGTGTGTGGGGGCCAGTTCGTAAATCAAGAGCAATAAATAGAAAAAAGGCAAATACAGACTGTGAAAAGGATAAAAAGCTACAAACAGATGATTTTTTTAAAAATATTAGTTATGTTATTTTTAAAGGAAGATTTGGAAAACTATTCAGTAATAAATTTGACAGCCTTGAGGTAACAAATTCCTGGGAAGTGATGGCGTGCCAACACTGGAATGAGAAGAAATTAAATGTGGTCAATAGACAAACATGAACACAAATTGAAATGGTATCAAAACTCTTTGTACCCTCGCCCTCCTTCCCGACAAGAATGAAGCCCTGGTGCCAGCGAGCAGTTGCTTGTCTCTCAGCACATCTTCCCTTCATTGTCCTGCATCACGACTCAGGAGCTGGACCCTGCACGTGTTGCTTCTTTGCCAGCTCCATAACGCTAAGCTTGGGCAGTAGAGTGCTGTGGAGGGCACGGCAGGAGGAAGGGCCACCTCTCCCTGGTTTCCAGGTGCTTTTTCCTCTCTTGGCTCCTCCAGCACTCAGTGTCCTTCCTTGTCCCCCTGACCCCTCACAACTTTTAATGGCACCCCCATGGTGACCTTCTAGCCAGGTCCACCAGCCCCCACAGGCAGCTTCCCAGGGAGCACAGTGTACCTCCACATGGGGCCCTTGGCAAGTTCTGTAGGCTCCCCTGCTGACTTCCCAGCCATTCTCACAGGCGATCCAGCAGGTGATAAGTTCCTGGCCAGTTCTGCTTGCACCTCAGCAAGAGTCCAGCGAATTCAAGAGCACCCCTACAGACATCTTCCCAGCTGAGACACCCCAGCTGGCTTGCCAGGAAGACTCACAGATGACCTGTGGGTTACTTCCAGGTGAGTTCTGCTAGCACCAAGTGGGCTTCCCAGTGAGTTAAGGAGCACCCCTGCCAACAGCTTCTCTGCAAGTTCAGCCAACACCCAGGGGCCTTCCTTTCTAGAGGAGTCGCAAAGACACACCAGTAGATGGCGCCTTGTTGAGTTTCAGCAGCACCCCTGGGGGCAGGCTTCCCATCCAGGTCCATCTCCAGCACCCAGAGGACAGCTTCCTGTAAGTTTTGTGGACACCCCAACAGGCAGTTTCTCATTGTTAGCCTGGACCTATAGCAATTAAGTAACTTGTCCGCCATCCAGAGGGTTCCAGTCACCCCCTCTCTAGCAAAGTCTAACTCTCAGTCATTGGTGAGCTTTATCTATGTCTCTCCATCACCATCCACTTCTTATATATGGCCAAAAGCAGAAAATAAAGACAACTCTTCTGTGTGAGCGGTGTATGAATAATACACAAATTCTGTGCAAAATGTTAAAGCTTTTTAGTTATAATATTAACTTCTTAGGGACTTCCAATCCCATCAATCACCCCTCAAAATATTAAGAAAATAATGGGAAGTCTCCTGCTGACTAGCCCCCATCTTTAGGTACTTTCCAAATCACCTCATTAACATAACAAAAACACCTTTATCACTCCCAACCCTGGGCCAATCCCAATGGTGTTGGGAGCTGTGTGCCAAGAACAATAGAGGGCGACCTCTATATATGAGAAATACGTTTTGGTTATCTGAATGACCAAATATATATTTCTTTTAAACCACAATCATACAGTTACTAATGATGAGTACATTCTCTGTGAGATTATGAAACATCTCTCTAGCACTCTTACTACGGGAGACATTTCAGGACTTTTTATTATTACTTTTTAAAAATATTCTAATTATTTAGCATTCAAATGGTGTCACTCTGCTGCGGGCCTTAGGCCTTTAGGCACTTTCTGAAAGTGATTCCATTGACTTTGAGAACATTATTGAACAAATATTATCAAAAGGTCTGGCATTCAGTGGGATGTTTCTCTGTCTTTTTATCTGTTCAGTGGATGCCTTCTGAGAAGACTCCTTGGTGAGTGATTCAAACACCAAAGTACCAACTTGTTAGGAATTGGTCAGAAAAGCAAAGACAGAATAACATTATTTTGTTTCTTTTCTTATGTAGCCAGTGTGTGGGTAGGAGGAGGTGAAAAGAGGGAGGCCTAACCCCACTGTGTCTATTACATCCTTTGGGAAGCTTTGAGCAGCACAGCTTTGTGTCTTCCTCACTTGCCTTTTAAACGGGAGTTTACCCAATGGGCTAAACACTAGAATAACACTGGTGATAGAATTGGAAAAATTGTCTTTTGGGGAAAACACAGACTTACTGAAACAGGAATTTTGGGGGGTGAAAAAGACAGGTTTTAGGAAATTTTAGAAATTTTGGAAATTAACGGGACCATGGAGGAAGCACAGGGCTGCAGAGCAGCAGAAGGTATATTTCCATAGAATAGGGGAGCTGAAAAGCTGCAACAGGTACATTTCCATAGAATGAGGGAGCTGGGAACAGCAAAAGGTCTATATTTACAAAACAAAGGGAAGGAAGCCCTTCATCCAGAAGGAGAAGAAGAAAGCCCAAAGGGAATAGGAAAACAATAAGGAAGGAGGCGGGGAGAACCTCACATGTCCCATGGGGGGTTCCACCTTTGAGCCCAGGAGTTACTATAGTAACCAGTCCAAGAGAATAGTGACCAATCAGAGGGAATATCAAGGCACCAGGATCTGCAGCCTTTATAAGTCACAGGGAAAAGGCACTCAGTGGGACCCTTTCCCCCTCCCCACGTGGGAGTCCGTTCTGTGGGGCTCTTTCCCCCTCCCTACGTGGGAGTCTGTACTTGTTCTTTAATAAATCTCCACCTTTGCTATACCATCTTCTGTCCGTGGATTCATTCTTCAACTCCGACGGACAAAGAATCCGGTTCCAATCCAAAAGTTCTGTTTCAATACTGAAGCAAACTTATTAGAACTAAGGAGATGGTGTCACTTCTCAGGGCTCAAAAATGTCTTGTTTTATATTTGGTTTTGAAAGGAAAACTTTTTTCTAATAACCTAAATTTTTTTGCAAAAAACAAACCATATAATTCTTCATTCTTATCTATTTCCTAGGATTCATTAACCAATAATATTTCTCATGCACATTTACCATTTATGTCTTTACATAAAAATTAACTGGTGTCTCATATCCATTGTAAGAGAGGAAATGGAGCACATTTGGTGATCCTCTACTTATGTTTCCATTTTCAAGGCAATCCATAAATTGATATTAATAAAACCTTTTATTTTAATTCAAGTAAGAGCGTATATATTGCTCTTGAACATCAATCTGCTATATGATGAAAATTTTAGAGTTTCATATATAATTTTATTTATTACCTTACTCAGGGTAGAATCTTTGGTTATATAAACAAGTTGGTTTTGGAAAGAGAAAATAATACAAACATATTTCAAAATGTCCTATTTGTTCAATGCTATAAAATTATTACTATAAACTAAATAGAACATCCAACTATCTCAAATAGAAGGAGCATCTTTAAGGCAGCAACACTGACATTTTTCCTCCCAAATTTTATATTTCTTTACTTTTCTTATGATCTGATTATTTTTACCACCTCATTGGTCCCAGGGTCAATTTCTTTACCTTTAATGTTCTGGTGCATTTTTTGGGGAGGGTGGGAACACTTCCTTGGATTCCCCTCAACATTGGTGAGTAGTATTAAATTATTAAATAATGTTACTAAGTTGTAGGGAAAGCATAAAGAAAAGTTGTATCCCCAGCCAGAGTGGCTCAGTTGGTTGATCATCATCCTGTGCACCAAAAGGTTGCTGGTTCAATTCCTTGTCAGGGAATACACCTGGGTTGCAAGTTTAATCCCCAGTTGGGGCACGTATGGACGGCAACTGATCCATGTTCCTCTCTCTCTCTTCCTCTCTCTAAGCATGTCCTTGGGTGAGGATAAAAAAATATTTATAAATGTAAATCTAAATATATAAAAAGCCTGTGTCCGTCACGACCAGTACGACCAAACGACCGGTCACCATGCAGTGCTAGCATAGAAACCGACCAATCAGAACCTAATCTGGGTGAACTGCAAAGGCAGTTCCTTCATGGAGCTTGCACTGTAAGAAGGTTAGGTCAGGGATGAGAATTCAAAATTGCCACCAGCACAGACCTGAGGTGCTGCTTCTCAGAATGGCCAGGGATACATCCGGTAGTGGACTGGGGGCATGACTGAAGGGCTGGCGCCAAAAATGAAGGCAGGGCAATTCTAGATTTCCCAGAGGAGCCAATAGCTGAGTAGGAGGCAGAGCTTTTGACGCTGATTGGCATAGAAACCAACCAATCAGAACCTAATCTAGATGAACTGCGAAGGCAGAACCTAAGGTGGGGGTTGAGGAGGGGTTTTAAGGGCAACAGCTGTTTGGTGTAAGGTGTAAGAAAGCAATTCAATTTTTTAATAACTGGTTTGGCAGTATAGTGCACATGGCTGGCTATCAGTCCATATATACGGATTATGTATTTTTTACTGCCAAGAGCATCTCCTCCTGCTGAAAAAGGCTCCTCCCCCAATTTAAGCAATCCTATCCTATATAATCTATCTATACTAACAAAAGGGTAATATGCTTATTAGACTGGGTCGACCAGCCATCTTCCAGACATCTGATTTCCTTTCGGACAAAGCCACAGATGTGGGGGCTGAGGCAGAGGCAGTTAGGGTTGATCAGGCCAGCAGGGGAGGGCAGTTGGGGGCAACCAGGCCGGCAGGAGTGGGCAGTTGGGGGTGAGATCAGGCTGGCATGGGAGGGCAGTTGGGGGCAACCAGGCAGGCAGGCAAAGGTGGTTAGGGGCAATCAGGCAGGCATGGGAACAGTTAGGGGCATTAGGCAGGTAGGCAGGTGAGTCGTTAGGAACCAGTGGTCCTGTATTGCAAGAGGGATGTCTGACTGCCAGCAGTTGGACATCCCCTCAGGGGTCCTGGATTAGAGAGGGTGCAGGCCAGGCTGAGGGAATTCCCCCCCACACACATGAATTTCATGCACCAGGCCTCTAGTAAATTATAAGCATAAATGCAGTCAAGCTCTTTAATATAAACTCTTAATTCTCTTTGTTAAGATTACTATATAAATCAAAAGGAAATGAAACCAGGTTAGAGAAGAGATATATGCACTTCCATGTTTATTGCAACATTAGTCATAATAGCCAAGATATGGAAACTAGCTAAGTGTCCATCAACATATAAGTGGATGCAATATATACACACATATACAATGGAATGTTATTCAGCTATGAGAAAAAAGGAAATCCTGCCATTAGAACAATATGGATGGAACTTCAGGATTTGCACTGAGATAAGTCAGGCAGAGAAAGACAAATACTGTATGGTATCTCTTATATATAACAACTAAAATGGAACTGAAGAAAAGAGAGAGCATAATGGTGGTTACCGGGATTTGGAGAGGGGGGAGGATAGGAGAGATGTTGCAACTAGTAGGTACCTAAGGCCTGAAGATCGAATATACAGTACAGTGATTATGGACAACAAAACTGTATTATAAACATTAAACTTGCTAAGAGACAAGATCTCATTTGCTCCCACCACTAGAAGTAAATATAATTATGTGAGATGAAAGAAGTGTTAGCTAACTACAATGGCAATCTTATTGCAATACAAATGTATTAAATCAATATGTTGTACACAGATAAGTGTGTGTGTGTGTGTGTGTGTGTGTGTGTGTGTGTGTGTGTGTGGTTTTTAATTTATGAGTTACAAGTCATTAAGTCATTACGTATTTGTCAATATCCAAGAATAGCCTCTTTGGCCTCCATGCTAGACTTCCCCTATCCCCAGGAGTCCCAATCTTTTATAAAAGATGTCTTTTTAGTGTGAAAACAGTTTCCAATATTATGATGGTCAGTTTTCAGTACCTATTGATTAAAAAAATACATAATGACAAATACACTCATCAATTCAAGCAACATTTAAATGAATTTCTACATCATTAAGCACAAGACTATTTACATAAATGTGTGAATTGGAAATTCATATTTGAATGAGGCTTTGTATTTGTTGAATTTAGAGACTATTTGGAATGTAGAAGGGTTTGGGGTTCTATGATGCTTTTTTTTCTTTTACCATTCTATAGATGAAGAAACATGAATTCAAAATGGAAAACCTTTAGATGGTGGTAAAGAAGATCTCATTTTTATTCTATCACCAAACATCTTCTTGGACAAGAAGATTAAAACTTGGTTCACTTGTTTTAAAGTGAACTCAGGTAGGAGTGACTAAGGACAGAACCCAGGTTTTTGGATTCAGTCTGACATAGAATAAACTTCGATTTTAGAAATATCCTTTCTAAATGCTGGACTTTGGGAGAATTATTTGGTTTCACCAAGTTGTGGTTTCATCATCTAAAACAAGCATGCCAAACTCGTGGCCCAAGGGCCACATGCAGCCCACAACAAATATTTTTTTGCGGCCCAGTCTATAAAACGGTATGTAAGAAAGGTTTTAACAAATATTTCATAACTTAATTTTTACAATATCCTGTTATACATAATTATTAATAATGAATTACAACGTAACTGGTAAGTTAATGTTCAAGAAAAAGTATTAATTTTTATTAAAATGTTCTATTATTTTATGTTAATTATTACTCATTTATTTCATTCCTTTGTATTCAGCATGTCTCTATCGAAATAAACCTACATTTTGCCCTGGCCGATTTGGCTCAGTGGATAGAGCCATGGCCTGTGGGCTGATGAGTCCCGGGTTTGATTCTGGTCAAGGCCACATGCCCAGGTTGCAGGCTCGATCCCCAGTCCGAGGCATGCAGGAGGCAGCTGATCGATTATTCCTTCTCATCATTGATGTTTCTATCTCTATCTCTCTCTCCCTCTCCCTTCCTCTCTGAAATCAATAAATATATATTTCACACAAAAAAAGAAACCTATGTTTCTATGAAAATTGAAGCTTTTGTTTGTTTGTTTGTTTTTGTGGCCCACATAAACTTAAACCTTATTTATTTGGCCCATGTTAGTCTTTGAGTTTGACATGCTTAATCTAAGATGAAGTTAAAATAACAAAAGAGATAATAATGCCGACTTCTCTGGGGTAATTGTATTTTTCTTTATTCTTTTTAATTTGTGCATGTATTTATACCTTACTATACTCCCAAAAGGATTTGAGGCGACATGGTAATATATGGGGATTACAAGGGATACTTCATGGAATGGGTCTGTTCATAAATGTTGTGCAACAACATTGGTTTCTCTCCCCCTCACACCTCCCTTCTCAATTTAGCATTTGAGAACTCTGTAATCTTGAGCACTTATCTTTATTTCAATGCCTTGGAATAACTACTCAGAAAAAGGGGATGATTCATTAAAATGTTAGGGAGTGAGATGACCTGTTTCTGTGACCTTGAACAAATTATTGAGTATTATCATGCCCTAAATTCTCACCTATAAACTGAGAAAATATCTGCCTTGACAATAATGATAAAATAAACTACTATAATTGTAAAATGTCTTTGCAAATACTAAAGTGTAAGTAATAGTTACTGTCAATGAAGCTAAGAAAAGAAGTGGGCTGGGTAAAGTAATTTGACCAAATAATCTTTTAAATTGTACTTCTAAAATTGTACTATGTTGAAACTGGAAAATATTCCATGCTGGGAAGTCTTAAACATGTCACAGAATCCTCATAAAATACTTGAATTTTTTTATTTGCATTTTATAGCTAGACTTCAACATAGACAAAAGTGATAAAAGGGGAGAATTTATATAAAAACTTCTGAATTCCTATGGGAAAATATAACACAACAGTTTAATATATGATTATACTATTATCATTTTATGATTTTCATTACACTCTTCACTTATTCGAAAATTAAATGCATGATGAATATAACTTATCCTTCATTAAATGCTGTCAGCCTCTGTGTTACAAGAGAGAAAGATACACTTTGTAAAGAGAAGTAAAAAAAAAAAAAGGGGGGGGAGGGGGTCATTTTCAGTCTCCTTTCTCCCTGAGAGAAGGTATTACATACAGGTTCCCTGGTGTGTATGGATGGTTTAATTTAAGAACATTTCCCAGAGAGTATCCATCATGACTCAATCAGATTGCATGTATATTTCATTCCATCATTCAACAGTCAGTGACCTGTACATGGTCAATGAGGGTGTAGGCTTTTGATTAAAGGAAATAACTGCTGATCTTGCATCCTTAGAATGTCAAAAGAACTGGAAATGGTTCTTGCAAAATTCTATAGCTGCTAGGGCAATGTCAACTGCATGGAAAATTCAGTTCTCTTAAGGAGAAACCCTTAGGCCATGCAATTTCCACAAGAATGACTAGTTTCAATCAGAAAATATGGTACCATAATCTCATTGAAGGAAACAAGAAGGAGACTGCAACTCAAAGAAGTAGATTGTCTCCGGGGTCCAAACCATTCCTGGGTAGGGTAGCAGGAAACAACACTAGCACTTTCAAGCCATCAGAAAAATGTATTATTGTTGCCAAGCACTAAAGCACCCCACAGAGGCATGGGGGAGTTCATTCATTTTCCTGAGAGCTTAATATACTACTGGGAGGATGACCTATGACTCAAAGGGGGAGGGGTAGAATTTATATGTCCTAGGCACCTACTGTGATTATGACACTGAAATACACTCCTATGTGCATTGTCTTATTTAATTCTCATTACGGTCTAAAATAGGTATTAATACCCTCAGTTTACAGATATGAAAATGAAGCACAGAGAGATACCATAATGCTCTCAAGGCCACAAACATAGATCTGCCTGCTACCAAAGTTCATGATGTCTTAACTATTTAGTGCCACCACTCTTAGAGTCTGGAAAGCAAGGTCCTTCTTTTCACCCATCTCCTGACCACCTCCCTCAAACACACCTACCAATGATGTATCATGACAATGATGGTGACAATCTACTGTTCTAGAAATCGTGGCTCAATGAGAGTCCCATGTTTTCCCCAGGGCTGTGCAGTTCTTGAACACAGCAAATATTGATGAATTATCCATTCTGTTACCCATCTACTACCGAAGCCCTATTTGGGAAAATAAATGTTCAAAATATATTTCTGTTCCTATTCTATAAGAAGAAAAGAGGAGAGAAGTGAAATCCAGTTAACAAGAACAAAGAAGGCAGTAGCATCTGAGAAACCTTGAAGAATGGATAAGGCTCCAATATGTAAAGATGGCACCTGACATGATATTCACAGAGAAGAGAATGACATTCACAGAGTGGAGAATGACACAACATGAAGCAAGGCTCAGAGGGAGGCAAGTCAGGAGCAAACCAGTTAAGGAGGACTTAAAGGTGTTTCTGAAGTTTCAAAGTTACAGGGAATCCTGGTGCTATTAACTAAAATTAAGAAAGCTAAGGAGTGATTTGAAGAAGACAAGCAAAGTTTGGGACATATTAATTATGTTGGTCATTTGACTCATTTCTCCCCTTTGCTCAGATCAAAAACTCTGGGGTCATCCTTGATGCCTCTATTTCTCTCACATCGTGCATTGCAATCTACCAGCCAATCTTGTTGGCTCTACCTTCAAAGTATACAGGGTGTCCCCAAAATATATATACATACTTTGAATAATTATTAATTCCAATGGGTTAAATCTGAAAAGAAAGAGACATCAATTGAGCTGTCAAAATGTATGTGTATACATTTTGGGGACCCCTATATTTTTAATTCAACCCACTTTTCACCACCTCCATGGTGATCTGTGGCCTTAGCTGCCATCACTTTTCCCCTGGACTATTTACAGGAGCCTTTGATGGGTCTTACTGTTTCTGTCTTTCCCTGCAGTCTCAACACAGGAGTCAGAGAAACTTAAAATTTTGCTTCCACTCAAATCACTACAGTTTGATGCTGAGTAAAAGCCAGAGTCTCATACTGGCCTATAAGAACATAATAATGCCCACACTCTAGTACCTCTCCCACCATACTCTGTCCTTCAATCACTCCATTCCAACCATATTGGCCTCTGCTCTTCTTGGACCACTCCAGCTGTAATCATGCCTTCAGGACTTTGTACTTGCAATTTCTCTCCCTCACTTCCATTGGATCTTGGACTACTTACCCAGAGAAGTCTTCTCTGAGGGTCCCTGCAGCCTTTTATCCCCCAGCCCCTCCTTAACCCCCCTTCTGTTTGATGTGCTTTAATTCATAGACATGATCAGTTTTTTACATATTTTTGTTATTTAGTGTCTGTCTCCATCTGCTAGAATGTAGTTCTACAAAGATAGTAACTGCGTCTGTTTTATTCACTCCTGGATCCTTAGTGCCTAGAACAGAGCTAGGCACATGATGGGTGCTCAATAATTATTTTTTGTATGAGTAAATGAAGTAATTAAGAAATTGGGAATTCAGAGGAGAATTCAAGACTAAAGGTACTGCTTTTTAAATCTTTCACCACTGATCGAGTAATTAAACTGTATGACAGATCACCAAAGTAGAAGTTAAAAAAAATAAAAAGAACATCTGAGAATGTTCCCATTTATTTTTTGTAGGCAGCAGTAGGAGATGAAGCAAAGAAATCTGAAAAGGTTTTAATATATAGTGTATGTAATATATGTATAGTGTATTAATACATATAGTGATATAATGAATATAAAAGTATATAGGCATACTTGCATTAGTTCATTCATCCAATCATTTGTTCATTCATCCATTCATTCATATATTATGTGCCTCAGGTGCAAAGCATGGAGCTAAGTATTTTATCCAGCAGATTTTCTAAACTCTCTATTTACTTTAAGAGTTTGTCTATTGTTAATGTTTTCTGTAAGTAACCATATCATCTTTAGAAAACAATGGGTTTATCTCTTCCCTTCCAATTCTTATAAGCTTTATTTGCTTTTGTTATATTAAGCATTGTACAAGGCCTCCAACTCTGTTAAATAGAAGTGGTGGCAAATTGTCTCGCTGCTGATTCTAAATGCATGCATCTAAAAGTTTTGCACTAAACATGATGTTGCTTGTAGGTTTTGGTTTTTATTTCTTACAGGATTTATTAACTTTAAAGTTTTTAGTGTTTTAAAACAATAAATTAATATTGGATTGTACCAAATTCTTTGGCATCTAAGGAGAAAAATCACCTATTTTTGCTTGTCCTTTAGCATATTTTTATAACGTATCAGACTGGCAGAAGTTTCTAGTGTTGAACCCTTATTTGATCATGCTTGTATTATTTTTAAATATACTTTTGGTTTCAATTAGCTAGTGTTTTCATAGTTTTGCATATTATGATGAAACTAGAGACCCAGTGCACAAAATTTGTGCACTGGTAGGGTCCCTAGCGGCTGATACTCCCTCCCTTCCCCTGGCCACCTACCACTGCCAGGGCCTCCCTCTCTTCCCCCAGTCAGTCCTGCCCCCTGGTCGAATTCCTGGAAGAACTCCCAGTCAAGGGGCCAATTTGCATACTATGCTTTTATTATATAGGATAGACATTATTTATTTCTTATTTTCCTGGTTTGGATGAGTTGGTCAGCACTCACTTTTTTTTTTTTTTTTAAATATCTGGAACAATTTGCCCAAGAGAGGCACTAACTGTGTCAACATTGGAATAACCATCTGGGGTTGGGACTCTGTGGGAGAGGTCTTTGCCTACTACCTTGAACCATTTACTGTTGACTATTGCATTCACATTTTCTCTTCCTTCTTGTTCCATCTTTGGCTTTTGCACATTTCCAGGCATTATTCCCTTTCATCTAGGTTTTCATACTTATAAGCATATATTTATTTTAACTAATGTATACTAATCCAGTCAGAGAAAGACAAGTCTTACATGGCCTCACTCATATGTGGAATTTAATGAACAAAATAAACTGATGAACTAAATAGATACAGAGACATAGAAGCATGGAACAAAGTGTGGAATCCCAGAGAGAAGTTGGGGGTGGATGGGAAGAGATTAACCAAAGAATTTGTAAGCATATGTGCATAACTCATGCACACAAACAATACGGTGGTGTAGGGGTGGGTGGGCTAGAAGGGGTCAATGAGGGGAAATATTTTCAGCAATAAAGATAAAAATAAATAAATAAATAAATAAAGTATATTATTTTAAAATCTATTTTGGCTCTGTGTTTTTCCCCTTTTATTCAGTATTTTATTTATTGGCATCTCACTTTTTTTCTTGATCAGTAAGGGCTAAAATCTACCTTACGAATCTTTATTTAAAAATTCAGTTTTTAGCTTTATTAGTCTCCATGTCTTTATTTCTTGAGTTTTCTCTCTTTTTTTCTTCTTTATATTTCCTTCCTCTGGTTTCTTTGAGTTTGCTCTATTTTTCTTTTCCTACCTTCTGGAGTTGAATATTTGTTGTAAACTTTGTGTGTGCCTTGATAGATGCATTTAAAATCATTTTCTTTCTCTAAATACTGCTTTAGCAGTGTCCTGCAAGCATCATGCTGTGTTTCATTACCTCTCAGTTTTACACATGTCACAATTTTCTTTATCATTGCTTTTTAAGCAGAAAAATTATATATTTCGTATGTTATTTTGGTTCCAATTCTGTGGGGATTATAGCTATTTTTGTTGTACATTCCTATATTTACTTCATTATTTTTACAGAATATATAGTCTGTATGAAATTGATCCTTTGGCATTTAATAGTGAGACTTCTAATATATGCCCTAACATATATATGTAATCCAGAATTTAAAAAAAATATATCCTATTTTCTCAGTGATAAAATATATCCTCTATTTGTTTGAGTTTACATAAATGTAGATGATTCAGAGATAAAATGTGTCTGTATATAGAGATATATAAAACTCAAGTGTATTCAGATTTATCTTGTTTAGTTGGTTTGCCCCTCCCTCCCTCCCTCCCTCCCTGACTTCCTTTCCTTCCCTCCTTTCACCAATTAGTTCCTGAAAGGAGTGTTTTAATATTTCCAAATGCAGTTATTGTGCCTCTGTTCCTCCCCTCAGTCTGTCAATTTCAGCCTTTTATACTGTTGGCTCTATAGTGGTCATGATGTTTATACCTTCTTGTTGCAATGTTCCTTTCATCAGGGTACCAGCTGTGCTGCTTTCGGAGGAAGTTCTGCAATCTGATTTCTAACTCATTAGTTCATTCTTCAGCTACTTATCCCATGTATCGTTTCTACATCAAATTTACAATTTTCATACCCCAAATTTCCACATTGTTCTTTTTTGTAACTGTTAGTTATAGCTTTATAGCATTCCTTACCTCTTTCTAGTTATTTTACTTCTTTTAAATTATTGAGCTTTCTGGTCTAGTAACTCTTTGGCGCTCTCTCTCTCTCTCTCTCTCTCTCTCTCTCTCTCTCTCTGTGTGTGTGTGTGTGTGTGTGTGTGTGCATGTGTGTATATGTGTGTTGTAGAGATTATTTGATCAAGGGTCTGATTTTTTGGCCTGTGAGCTCATGTTTTCCTGGAAACATTAACTAGCTACTCCATCTAATGAGGTGTATTGGGGGAAAACCCAAAATCTAGGTCCTGGTCTACATACCTCTGTCTGAATTTAAGAAGGAGGAGGAAGGGCCAGAGTAAGCCCATATCCTGCAGAGTAACCTGCAGAGTAACCCTCTCACTTGCCACTCTACCGCTCACCTGCTCTGGTTGCACATGTAAATTCTTAGGAACAAGAAGCGCTGGGATGAGGCAGTCTCCTAAGAGTTTGGTGCGGGGAAGAGGTGAACAAGAAATTATCCAGAGGTGACTAGTCAATTCCCATCTGTTTTCATCCAGTCTGCACCCCATTAGGGCCACCTCCATTAGCATCACCTCCATTGATTCCAGTGGCCTGGCTGCTGCTGACAGTATCTGAAGAAGAAAGGATTCCCTATCGCCTCTGAGACAACCTAGCAAGAACCCAGGTAAAGGCTTTCCTCCAACCCTTCCTCCACCTGCTGGTCAGGCCACCTCCACCTCAGGCTGTTGCAACCAGAAAGCCTCAGTCTCCCCGGAATTTATATCAGGCAACTATTCTTTGTTTTCTTCTTCTAGTCCAGGCATCTATATTGCTTCTATTGTTCCCCCAGGGCTGATCTGTGGGGAGGAAGGCCTCGTTTACCATCTTGATCATGCTCAAAAAATATTTAAGCTGCCATCTTTGTCAGTGGAACCCTTTGTAGTAAAACACGTAGTAGAACCATCTCAAATTTTAAGAATTGTATCTATGACTTTCTGCCTACAGCACAGGTCTGTCTCTAACAGCTTAGGAACAATAAATAGTCTTTAATGATAAGCTGAATTGTCCCGTATTCATTTGGAGAAAAAAAAATATCACCCTCGTTGTCCCCAGTCATGGCAGGCCAGCTGCCGTCATCACCAATGAGGAGAGTGTGCTACATGGTAAGTGTGGAGTTGGCTGTGCTTCGTTCTGTGATTTTTCCCATTGGAATTTCCAGGACAGATTTGTCAGAGGTCGGCTGTTAGGTTCCTCATTTGAATAATCTCCCGGCCCTGACTATATCTGTCCATCATGCTAAATAGTATGTCCAATTTAAATACACATTCCTACAATTTCACCAGAAAACTGACCCTTGGGAGCACTTTGGGCCAGCATTATACATCTGGCACCTCTGCTGTGCTTACTTTAGCTCTCCTAAAGCTATTTGAAAGGCATTTCTTTATGTAAATGTAGAATCCCCACTACCTTCTTTCAGATAGGTAATTCAGATACCCTCTTTCTTTATTCTGAGCACAACCAATTAGGAGAAGGAAAGGACTGGCTAATTTGAGTCCATCTTTATTTTACTTTTGGAGTGATTATCTATATATATATAAAAGGCTAATATGCTAAGTGTCTGACCATCCAACCGGTCGCTATGATGTGCACTAACCACCAGGGGCAGATGCTAAATGCAGGAGCTGCCATGATGTGCACTGGCCATTTACAGAGAAATGGCACTGCAGACCTGGCACCCACAAAGCAACACTCGGCTTTGCCCAAATGGGACACAGGCCCTGCCACCATCCCAGAGAGACACTCCACCAAATTCCAGCTGACGCTGCCAAGACCCCATGGCACAAATGTGTCCCATAGCCCAGCCCAACCCAGAAATGGTCACTGTGGGCTCCAGGTAATGACATCACGTAGCAACACCTGGCTTCCTCTCCCTAGTGATAGGCCATTTAACAATAAATGGCACTACGGACCTGGCGCCCACAAAGCAACACTCAGCTTCCCCCATGTGGGATGCAGGCCCCACCACTACCTCGGAGCAACACCCACCAAATCACAGCTGACACTGCTGAGACCCCATGGCACAAAATGTGGCCCACAGCCCAGCCCAGCCCAGAAATAGTCACTGTGGCATCAGGTAATGACATCATATAGCAATGCCAGGCTTCCTCTCCCTAGCAACTAGCCTCCTTGGAGTATCTTCAGCCCAGGAACATGATTTGCTTTATAGCCAGGTGCCAACATTTTACACTTTAATCAAATGTCTGTGAAGCATTTTCCCATGCCTCATCTCATTTGATCCTCACAGAAGTCCTGGAGTAGGTAGATAGAAGACTCAGTGGAACCCTATTTTCTTTTCATTAGCCAGAAAACAGAGATTTAGAAAGCTTAGAAACATGAACCAACTGAAAAGAAGTAAGAAATGGTGGACCTTCAAAATGACTTCAGGTTTTCTCACTGCACAGAATATAGTCAAACACTTGCTATAGTTAAATATTTTACTCTTTATTCTCCCTGTGCGATCTACAATAATAATCTGCTTCATGTTGATATTTACTGCTGTGTTGCTGACAATTACCTGAAAGAGAAGTTGGGGTGCTTCACTGGGCTGGAAGAAGTTCAGCTAAATCAGAAATTTAGCAAGTTTATCTATCCTATCTAATAAAGACAGAATATGCAAATTGACTGTAACTCTGAGACAAAGATGGCGGTGCCCACAGCCATAATGCAAATTGACATGACAAGGCGAGAGACGGAAGGTGGCTCCGGGCCAGAGCAAAGGTGGTGCCGGCAGCCAGGGGAAGGAAGGCCTATTCTTGCACGAATCGGGCCTCTAGTATATATATAAGAGGCTAAGTTGACTCACAGATGCGCAATACATATAAAGCTCTCGCTGGTGCCAGTCACACGAGTGTGTTTCCATCTGTCATTGTCGATCGTGAATTTGGTTGACACTTCTATTATAGAGAAAGGGTGAATAGCAATATTAAAATATTTCTTCTAAATAGTTTCCTTTCAATTTGCATCAATTTGTGCAACAGGCCACTAGTAATACTATAATATTTATATTAAATGTTATATACTGAATTTGCAATTATATTTAATGTTTATACTTAAAATATATATTCATTGTGCATATATAATCATCATATGTTATACATTATGTACTTGTGTAACAGTATATATTATAACATGGTAAATAATATTATATATGATGAAATATATAAAGTTATATAAATATATATTTATTGCAATTACATATGATATATACTACTGAACATATAAATTATAAATAAAATATTCTTCCTTAGAAGAATCCAAGGTGGCTGAAAATTATATTTCAGAGCCATCTAAACTTTTAAGGGGCATTTCAAGATGCCTTGTGGCTTCTAGAGAGGACATTTGATAACTCTGTCCAGATACGAGCCATAGCTCTTACTATGATAGCAATTTACCTTGCAGGGACAGACTGTGTTCAGTATTTTACAAAAGCAGAAAAGGTGCTTAGAGAGTAAATCCCAATTCTTTAATCCCAATCCCAACCCACATAAAAATGTCTAATTCTGACTTTTTTTTTTTGCACACAATTTTTAAGCTTTTATTTAACAAAAGATCTTGGCCACTTCCTCAAATACTTTTGCTCAAGACACTTCTTAGAGCATCATTTGTTATGGCTCCTTCCTTCTCAAAGCCAGTCATAGCAATTCCATTTCAGGAGGAAGAAAAAAAAGTGTTCTTTCTTAGTGGGCTCAGGTCTCCACTAACAACGCTAATGACCGGGGGCCCAAGTGACTGAGTCGGAAGGAAGCACTGGCACCTCAGCATACAGCCTCAAGGAATCCAGGTTAATAAGCCATGTTTAAGGTTAATGCCTGTTCTTCCACGGCCATCAATCCTCTGCAGAAAGAGCTGCCGCCGTGGGATTTGCCACACCTGTCAATCAGTTCTACTCAAGAGACTAACGAGGGTCATGAACAGACGCTAATGCCCGAGGGAAAATAAAGGTCAAACAAGTTGGACAGCTTGATGTACATGAATCAGAATTTTATGTTAGCCAAAAATAAGGTGCTGCTACTTATTCTTGCCACTCCTGTGCAAATATCAGATTGAAGTGGACTTCTTGCATGTTAGAATGACTTTTCAGTTGCTAAGAGTTTATTGTATGTGATTGCCCTTGTAGGGTGTTTATTGTTACTCATTTTATTAAATAATTAGTGTATGTATTTTCATGTGTCCACATTTGTCCACTGGCAATATCACAGTATTAGCATAATGAGCCCTGTCATATCACTACCTGCTACGTGGGTCTGCTCCCATCTCAAACCAATACGTGATGAGCATTATTTTGAACACAGGCTTTCAAGGTTGCCCTAACAGAGCAAAAGCTGAAATAACTGAATGACAGAATATTTCTGAGCACTTTGACCAGTGTTTGGTGAGGGAAGCCTCATATGTGGCTATGTCTAATTTCATTTAAAAATTCATGGCTTTTCTTTTCCTTAACTGGGCCATTATCCTCAGGTCAACTTTCTGCTTTTTTGTTAAGGGTCTGTGGCTTTAAATGTTGTTTGGGTTAGGAGAATGTTGATTGTTTTTTATTTTGCTGTTGTTGCTGTCTTGTTGTTGGTGGTGGTAATTTCCCAGGAGAGAAAAAGAGAGGAGGAAATAAAGCAAAAATGGGAGAGAGGAGGGGGAGAGGATTAATAATACAGAAAGAACTAGAAGAAGAAGACAAGGTAAGAAGAGGCCGTGCTATGCTGGTAAACTGACTGAGGGGGAAGCCTGGATGGGTTCTGTTTGCAATTTCCACCGTGTAAATATTCTTGTCTGGGCAATTTCAAGCTACCAGCCTGACATCGTGAATGTAGAGCCGGAAAGAGAAGTGCCCAACGGCATGCATCCTCCATCTACCACGCATGCGCTCTCGCCAGCTGCTGGAGTCTTACAGTCCAGCTCTAGAACACCACTGGGGAAGAAAGTGAGGAGACAGAGAGAGGAAATGAGGGAGAAAACAGAGCATAAGGGGAATTTTTAAATGCATTAAGGGAAAAGATTAATACTAAAATCATGTGTTTTGTGAGACTCAGGCTAATAGCAGAATAAGCCAGGTGTAAAAAAGTCCCCTGTCCTGTAATTCATAATTAGAGCAAGCCCTAGCTGTGAGCTGGTGTACAGTGTTCACAGGGGACCTCACAGATATCTGAAGAAGACCTGCCCGGGTCGAGAGAGAGAGATGGGGGGGCGGGAGGGAGAGAGAGGGAGAGAGAGAGAGAGAGAGAGAGAGAGAGAGAGAGAGAGAGAGAGAGAGAAGGAAGGAGAGAGAGAGAAGGAGGGACAGGGAGAGAGAGGGGGATGTGAGGGAGAAAAGGAGGGAGAGGGAGAGAGGGCGATGAGAGAGGGGGGAAGAGGGAGAGAGGGAGAGAGAGGAGGGAGGGAGAGAAGAGAAAATGGAGGGAGGGAGAGGGAAAGAGAGAGAAGGAGAGAGGGAGAATAAGGATTTACTCTAAACCAGTTCTTTTCATTTCACATTTTAATGTGCATAAAAATCCCCCTGAGGAGCTTGATCAAATGGAGAGTCTGGTTCAGTAAGTCTGGGCTGGGCCTGGGGTTCTGCATTGGAAAAGCTCCCAGGTGGTGCTGATGGCAGGTGTATAAACCCCAATTTGAGTTTCAAGGCTGTAGGCTAGCCTCTTGACCATGTGCTTCCTTAAGTGGCAAATGCAAATCGGCTTCTGTCTCATTTTCCCGATCTTCCTGAAGTGCCACATCCTGCTCTTGTGCTCTCAGCGTAACGACCTCATCATCATAGATTCTGATTAGACGCAGACGGTAACAATAGTAATCATCTTCATGTCCATCTTCTAAGTACCGTTTATATGCCATTGGCTGACTTCCCATCAATAGCTAATAAATGTTCTCTTGCTTACACATTGTCATAAGGACAGTTCATTATAACAAAGGAGCCCTCTTTGCTTTTATATCATCTGTCAGCTGGACCATTTTGTCTGACATGTTCAGCTCACCCTGGTACTTTTCTGTCCCTTGTGCTATCGTCTGAATGTTTGTGTCTCCCTCGCCCAAATTCATATGTTGAAATCTTCACCCTTAAAGATGATGGTATTAGGAGGTGCTGCCTTTGCCAGGTGTGGAGCTCTCAAGTCACAGGGGTGGAGCTCTCGTGAATGGGATTAGTGCCTTATAACATGGACCCCACAGAGCGCTCTAACCCTTTCTGCATGAGGCCACAGTAAGGAGGTGACAGCTGTGATCCAGGAAGAGGCTCCTCCCCAGAACATAGCCATGCTGGCACCTGGAGCTTGGGCTTCCCAGACTCCAGACTGGAAGAAATAGGTTTCTGTTGCTGACGTCTGTGGTGTCGTGTTCCAGCAGCTGAAAAGACCAGGACACTTCCTTATACCATTTTCCTTCAGGATGACCGCGGCTCTTACACCAATCTCCTGCCTTTACACTTTAGGAAGTTGACGGGTAATTCAGGCAAAATCCTTCTTTCCTTAAGGGGCTTCTTTGGGATAATAAACCTTCTCTTCATTTTGTTACTATCAATCCATAAAAAAAAAATGCCTTCCCCATTTATAATGATCTCATATTTCTCAACTGTGAGAAAGGCTGCTTATTGGAAGCAAACTGTATTGTAATCAGTGGAAATCAAGCCAGGGAGAGAGAAAGAAATGCTGCTTTTGCCAAGGTCTTGCCCCATTCAGTGAGGTGACATTATCATTCATAGGCTGATAGAAATGGCCGTGGGGCCCCAGGAGGAATGAGTGGGTGTCCAGGAATTGCTGGGTGCTACTCAATTATAAACTGCTTGTTAGTAAGTCAACAAATGCTTATTTTTCCTTTCCAACAAAGGATTCCTGATACTGCAGTCTTAAGTGCAAAGCAGAGGGTTGGAATAAACAACAACAGAAAACTCCCACAGGCTTTCAAGTCAGATATATCTGGGTTTTAGTGGAAGAATCCATCACTTACTGGCTGTGACTGTCCTTGGGCAAATGACTTACACACTCTCTGTGTCCATTTCCTCATCTGTAAATTGGTGAGAGTAATAAGACTTGTATCATAAAACACTTTTCCAGATTAAATCACATACCAGTTAAGAAGAATGTACTACATAAGAGACATTCCATTCACATAAGTTATTTTTCCTACTTTCCTTCTTAAAAAAGAATAAATTTGCCCTAACCAGCTTGGCTCAGTGGATAGTGTCAGCCCTCAGATTTGGTCAAGGGCATGTACCTCGGCTATAGGCTCCATCCCTGGCCCTAGTCAAGGTGCATGTGGGAGGCAATCAGGGAGGCAACCAATCAATGTGTCTCTCTCACATTTATATTTTTCTCTCTCTTTCCCTCTCCCTTCCACTCTCTCTAAAAATCAATGGAAAAATATCCTCAGGTGAGGATTAAAAAACAAACAAAAGAATAAATTTTAAGTGCTACAAATTTCAGGTCTTATGAGTAGATGAAGTATTTTAGAAATGATGAAACCTTCCTGAACAATTAAATCAGCAATCATAAATTATATATATAGTGCCCCAGTGCACGGATTCGTGCACATTGAAAGGATATTAATTAGAAGGTGGCTGGTGGGGTGGGACTAAGCAAGATGGGCCTGACATACCCTGGAGCCAACCTCCCACGGTCCCTCCCCAGCTGGCTGCACCTGGGGCAGCGCCACGGCTAGAAGGGTGTCTGCAGAGTGAGCAGGGTCCCTCCGGCAGGTGGGGTCCTTCAGTCTGGCCTGTGGGGATCAGGCCAAAACCGGCTCTCCCACATCCCTTGAGGGGTCCTGGATTGCTAGAGGGCGGTTCTCGGGTGACTCACCCCAGAATCGGGCTCCCTCCTCTCTGGTTCTGGGGTGCGTCAACTGAGAACCGCTGCTGCCAAGTCACTGCAGCTCAGCAGCTCCTGCGTTGAGCGTCTGCTGCCTGGTGGTCAGTGTGCATCATAGCTACCAGTCAGAATGTCTGCCTCCTGGTGGTCAGTGTGCATCATAGCTACTGGTCGGACGGTCGGACAGTCGTTTAGCTTTTTATATACATAGATTTATGACACACACAGAGTCCCTACACATATATACATTTTAATATTTAGACATTTAGATAAAATTATTTTAATCAAGGCTATTGCTTCTTTTGTTATAGCTCAGTAGAGTTCTTTCATCATTTACTGCTATCATTGGGTTTTAACTTATAAAGGTAGTATTTGTGGTTTATAACATAAGAATGCCTTATAGTTGCACTTTCCTATGATCTTAGATTTAGATTTTTATCTCATTTAATCTTACAAGAATTCCAATTAGATGCCATGTTAGATATTATTTTTATTGCACAGATGAAAAATTTACATAAGTTAATAAAGACCATATAGGAAGGCAGGATGAGACTACGTCAGTTAATCCTTCAAGATAGATTAAATGACCTTTATTTTCAGATGGGAACGAAGCTTCTGAGAAGTTAGGGATCTTGTCACCCCGCTAATAAATGAATGGGGCTGGAATTTGTGTCCTGGTCTGCCTGAATCCACAACTCACACCATCAATTTTTCTACTACAGCACTTGATCTCTAAAGCTGTTTGAACTTGGACAACACTTTATATTAACAGTGCATATACATGTGTTACTTTGTTTTAATCTGATCCTTACAATAGTCTTGTAAAATTAGGATGGGCTTACATCATTAGAACTCTGATTTCAGTAATTTCAATGGAGGCTCAGGTAGTAAGTATACAGTAAGACACAAATGCCGTGGTTGGAAGGTTTGGTTTGGGGAGAAAAATGCACCTGTGCAAGTAGATCAAATGAAGTATCTATTTGAACAAGGCCAAAGTTTTACCATAATCCTTCTCCCACTCCACGCTCCTTCCCTCTTGGGGAAGACGCTGTCCTGAAGCTCAAGGCATTTAGAAGTGTGGTTGTCTGTTTAAACAGGCTCACTCCCATAGACCCCGCTTACATTTTTTTTGGCAAAGCTCTTCTTTTATTTCCCAAGGAGGTGAGAATTCAGAGCAGAATAAAGAATTGCATGAACAGCGGTGTCTGAGAGCCTGTGCCTTCCTAAAACAGGCAGCTTGCAAATTAGTCCCAATCGATTGGATTTCCAGAGAGAAAGGAGAATAAAAACACAATCAAGTCCACCCCCTGCCCCTGCCCAGCCAGTGGGACACATTATTCATGTCTCCAGCTCAGTGTGTGCTGTTTATAAATGGTGCCAGACCCCAGGGCGCCAAGCAAACCCTCTGCTATTTGTACACCATTCGAGGTGAAAGAGGACAAGCTTCAAGCCTGGAGCCTGAACTTGGGGTTTCCAAAAATTCGTCGAACCTTACCCTCAAGCCTTTTAACTGGTGGCATTAAGATTTCATTAGGGCAGAGCAAAAATGGAGAGAGAGAGAGAGAGAGAGAGAGAGAGAGAGAGAGAGAGAGAGAGAGAGAGAGAGAGAGAGAGAGAGAGAGAGAGAGAGGGAGAGAGGTGTCATGGACATGGTCAACAGTGTGGTGATTGTGGGGGGTGGGGAGATAGAAGAGGGCATAGAGGAAATAAGTGGTGATGGGAGAAATAAAATAAATTAAACACATTTTCATTAGGGCATGCTGGACAAATGGCGCACCCTAGCTACCACGAGGAATGTGAGAATGCCTGGGGAGCATAATGAAAGTGTGAGAGGGACAGCTGCCCACCTGTGCTCCGAACTTCACCGCCATCGCCCAGCAGCCAAATCGAAATGAGGACCTCCTCTGCTGAAGCTGAAGGGAGGGGCACAAGCCCGACCCGACCAACTGCCCAGGTCTTATCCCTAAAGGATCTTCTTGGAACAGTTAGGACTTTGTGTTAACCAAAGGTGTCAGAAAACAAAAAGTCATGCCAGGTGGTTTAATATGGGGAACCTAGTTATGAGGGTGCTGGCATAGCTGAAATGCCAAACCGGAGAAGGTCGCTATACCACTCTAGGTCCCCCATGAAACAGACACCATGGTGGGCTCAGGGATGCTAAAGATTTATTGGAGAAGGCACCTGTGAAGGATAGAGCGGGAGGGGGCACAAACAGGCAGCTATGTGAGATAGGACAAGGGTCTCAAGGTCTGGGTGGATCTTACTAAATGTCATCTTGCTACATGTTAAATGTAGCACAGCATTTCGCAGGATGAGCTTGGCAAGAACTCAGCCACATATGCACAGCCAGCTGCAAGGAAGAATCAACCAGTGATTTCTAACCAATAGAAGGTGGCAAAGATGCTGGGACATCACTCCCATGAGTGTGTTACACTATATGGCAAAGGTGATGGGATTTGCAAATGTAATAATAAAGGTTCTTAATCACTTGACTGTAACTTAATCTGAAGGGAGACTATAGGAGTGGCCTCACCTAATCAAATGAGCCCTTTGTAAGAGGGAGCAGAGATTAGAGATGGAAACGTATGAGAGAGTCCCCAGTGACCTCAAAGAAAAAGCTCCCATGAGTTTTACAGCGCGAATTCCGTCCACAGCCATGTGAGCATGGAACAGGACTCGGGCCTCAAATGAGACCCCAGCCCCGCAGGCACCCTGATTACAGCCTTGTCGGACCCCGAGAAGAGAACTCTATTGAGGGGTATCCGGACCTCTGACCCATGATCATGATGAGATAAACTGTGCTGTTTTAAGTCACTGAATTTGTTGTCATTTGTCACACGGTAAAAAAGCACATCCTGCCTCCAGAAGCAATGTTTACTTGAAGTCACAAAATAATTATTTCTCCCCTTCCTGAACAATGTCCACAGGAAAAATCATTATGGCCCTCAGCTGTTATTGAAAGGCTTAGTGGACATCACTTAGGCCCTGTTCTCTTAAACCACCATGACATCCATGAAGGTGAAAACAGCCTGTGACTAGCATTGCATTTTAATTTCTAGGCTATTACTAATAGTGCAACTTTGATTTATACTGAGTGTGTAGTTCTGTGTAATCAACATATCTTTCATTTTTTCCTGTTGGTTTCCTTTGCACCATTCTCTAAGTAACTTCTTTGGATTCCATCTTGCTGGGATTACTGGTAAGTTTTTCACTGACTCTTTACTCCCAGGTAGGGCTTTAGGTTGACAAAGCAAAGTGATACCCAGGTGCCTCTTAGCAATCTGCCCAGTCGCCATAAAAGAGGTCTGAGTCATCCCACAGCCTTGAGATAAGCATGTGCTACGTACAACATTGGCCATCAAAGACGACTTCCTCAGATGTCCAGGATAACGGCAGAGGCTGGCCACAGGTGCAGAGGATCTGCGTTATTGGAGAGATTGCTATTTCTCCTTCCCACAGACATTGCCTGAGCTCAGGCCTTCTTCATATCCCATCATGATGGTTGCAAAGATCCTTTTAAGGCTTTCTTTACTCTGTCCAGAATATAAGTTCTAAAACACAAGCCTATTGACTATCGCTCCCATGCTTATCTTCCAGCACAATCCATTCCCTGAAGGCAGAGGACAAATTCCCCAGCCTGCAGTCAAGAGTGTTCCACACATGGCCCATGGCTTTCTCTCCTCCTGTAACTCCCAGGTATTCTAAGAAGCAGCCACAATCCATGGCATGCCTTCTCTGGTGCTATTTCCCCCGCCTTTGTTTCCCTCCCCTTGCTTCAACAATCTCTGCGAATCTCTTCAGACTTTTGCAATAACCCAGATACACAGAGGTCCTCATATGCAAAATGTTAAAAGCAGACAATACTGAACTGAGTTGCAGAGAAAGATCTGACCTATTCAAGTCACTGGGTGCAAGTAGTCAGGGCCTGAAGCCAGGTCTGGGTCTCATGTTCTTTCATCGCCAATTTCTTTCCAGATAGAACAGACCCAGCCTATCAATGCATGCATGGGCCTTCATACTGAAGTATTCACACATGTGTGTATTACATGTCACATGTAAACCTGTGTATCTATACACCTACCTACATGTATGTGCACATGTGTATATACACACATTTTTGTATGTTCCAATATGTGTACTCTATACATTCACTGTTAAAGGTTCATACATGTGGTCCATGAACAAGCACAGATAAAGATATGATAGCATATAGGAGTGTGTATTTTGTTATGTGCAGATGCATATGTGTACTTATATGCTCATCATTATCTAACTTTGTATATTTAACTATATACTATAGTTAGTGGGCATGTGGGATATAGCCAGTTTGCCACTAATATATCTCCTGTGAGTCCACTTTTGACTTATCAGTGTCAAGAAAGAGCCAGAGATATGTGACTTCGGTTTCCCTGGGACATCCTGTGGTCCGAATTTGATGGGAATATAAGTGGACTGAAATGGAGCATGAGATCAGGGCAGGACGACCGCTGATTCCATCTCTACTCCCAGCAGGGCTGCCAAAGGAGCTTGGTAATCCATCCTCCCTGCGCCTCAGGCTGGAGTGGGGGTCTCTTTACATTACCCTTTGTTGCAACCTTGCCTCTGAGTTCCAGGCCCCAGCCCTGTTTCCAGGCAGAGGGTTCAGCGACCATCATTTGACAAGTACAATCTTGGATCTCCTGGTATAATGCGTGCACAAAGTCCAGAGGCACCTTCCTCTATGTTCTCTTTCTCAGAGGTCTTCTTTATTTACTGGAATGGACGCTCTTAAGTGACAGCTTTCCAGCTGTTGTCATGATTTCCCTGTTAATGTGGTTCGGGGTCCCCAAGGAGCCTTCAGCTCAGAGGCTGTTATCCTGAGGTACACACATACCTATGCGAACCTTCAACTCCACAGTCAACACTTGTGTTGATAACACTCTTAAAGCACACAGCATTGGGGTCCCCTAAGGATTTAGTAAATATGCATTAAAACCACACTTTCAGATTTGAGTCCTTTTTCTCTCTTCTACTTGCAAAATATCAGCTTAGACTTTCTTACAGACTCTACTACGGCTGCTAGAGGAAAGTGAATCAGAGTTGAACAATTATTTAGTTTCCCCCTAAATTTCCCACCTTCCTTCCAGACTCCTTTCTCTCTAGCAGAAAGGGTGAGGGCTTGCTACGGCTACAGCCTTATGAAATGATTTGCAGCTAATTTATCAAGCATGTCATGCTCTGGTGTTTATCACCTATGAGGGTCATTAACCAAAGCGAGCTTTCAGGGTCCATTACTAGTACAATTTTTAGTTCTCCACACACTATAGTCAGAGTAATCTTTTAATATGCAGACATGATCATGTCACTGTTTAAAATTATCTAATGGGGTCCCATTGTTCCTGGAGTAAAACCCACAAATTTTAGCATAACTGAAAGGGCCCCACATGTTGCCCGCTCCATCTTCCCAGCCACCCCTCATGATTCACTTCTTGAGTTTCTTGTATAGAACACCTGGTCCATTTTCAGTTTCCCTAATTCACAGTGCTCCTTTCTGGGAATGTCCCTTTGCTAGCTCATGTTATTTCTTCTCCTTGATATTCTCTTTCCTTCCCTTTCTCCTTACTTGCCAATTTTTCTTAACTTCCAGACTTCAGTTCTAATGTCACTTCTTCTGCACCCCCCACACCAAGTCAATTCCCTAGTCAGACTCCTTCAGAGAACCCTTCATTGGACGTGTCACAGTTTGTGATTGGGTGGATCCTTCATTGGAACCATCACAGTTAGCCTGTCTACAGCTATTGGTGTAATTCTTTGTTTAATGTCTGTATTGTATTAGACATGACATAGAACTGTGTAAATTTGGCTCAGCAATACATTCTCCATACGCAGTTGGCACATAGTAGGTGCTCAGCAAATATATACTGAATGAATGAATGAGTATGGTTTTACCCCATTTACAGCAAAGCCTGTGACATGCATGCTGCCCCCTCCACCTCTCAGGGTCCAGTTCCAGTGTCACAAAGAAATAGAGTAACTTCTTTCTAAAGATATCTCCATGGTATTTGGGGGAGATTTTTTGCTGGTGAGGGAGAAAAATGTACTTCGCAGCATTCAAACTGCCTTTCTGAGATAAGAGAACATTGCTTATGAATCTCTTGTAATGTTTGGCAATTTTCAATTTAAATAATTACCATGAATTTAATTTTCATGCTTACCCAGAACACATAATGCAAGGCAGGTGGTAATCCTATATAATAAAAGCCTAATATGCTAAGTGTCCAGTTGTCTGGTCAGCCATTCAACCAATGAAAGCATAATATGCTAATGATATGCTAAAGCTACTCAACTGCTAGCTATGATGTGCACTGACCACCAGGGGGCAGACGCTCTGACCAGTAGGTTAGCTTACTGCTGGGGTCCAGCAGATCGAGACTGAGCAAGACAGGCCGGACATGCCCTGGAGCCCTCCTGCAGTCCCTCCCTGGCTGACCAACCTCCCGCAGTCCCTCCCCGGCCCCGATCCTGCACCATTGGGGTCCCTTGGCCTGGCCTACGCCCTTTCACAATCCAGGCTGAGGGCCCAACCCCTGAGTGCATGAATTTCATGCACCGGGACTCTAGTGAATATTATAATAGACCTCAGAAATGTTATGAGAGCTAACTAGAAAGAAAGAAATCTCTATTGGGGAAATGTAGAAGGCCCCCTGTAGAAGTTAACATTTAAATGATGCCTTGAAGTTTGGGGAGGTTGGTAAAGATACTTTCAAACCTGGCCAATGCCTGGCTAACTCTAACAACCTTTGCAGTTCACTTGAAAAGTCACTTCCTTCTGGAAGTCTTCACTGACTCTACGCACCAACCCAGTTACAGGCTCCCAGCATCCTTTCCCTATTATCTCACCACTTCTTTGTCCACCTCACTAAACTCTAAGCTCCATAGGAGAAAGAACCAAAGCTACTTACTCACCACAAGGCAGCCATTCAACAAATGCCCAAGGAATGAATGAACACATGAATGATAGAAAAAATGAGGTGCGAAGGTAGAAACAGCAATCCAGGTATGGAAAAACACCATAAAGACACAAAAGAAAGAAAATCCTGGTGTAGTCAAGGGTACAGAGATATGGGGTTGCATAAGAGAGAGGAAATATTTAGGGTGGGTATATGTACATTGTATATGGGGGGGGGGGCGGGCATAGTAAGCTGAAGTTTTAAAGGCCTTGAATCATAGTGACGAATCTGTACTTTCTTTCATCTCAATGATCCACCAGTTCCTTGAGTCGGAGAATAGTATCATTAGATGTTTACTTTGTAAAATCACATCAGTGGTCTAGTAGTGGAAAGACTGGAAGAAGGGAAAAAAATAAAAGTGCAGAGAACTTTTAGGAAGCTACTATAATTAATTACCTAGTTCACGATTTCTCAACCTTGGCACTATTACACTATTAACATTTTGGGCTGGTAATTGTGGGTGACTATTTTGTTCACTGTAGTATGTTTATGGCATCCTTGGTCTCTATTCACTAGATGCCAGTAGCACCTGTCCCCTAAGGTATGACAACAAAAAATATCCTCAAAAATTACCACCAGATATTCCATGGGGGGATAAAATCACCCCTGGTTATTTTGACAACCACTGGTGCAGGGGATTGGTAATTAGGTAGCATTAAAGGTGATGGTCCTTAGGTTGAGAGAAGGGTCAAATATAAGGACAATGAATGAAAGTGACTCCCACAGGGAACAACTGTTTGTCATTGTGCAGCATAATGGGTGCACTGCTGGTGGAAGCAGGTCTCCTCAAAAGAATACACGTGAACTCTCCCTACAGTGATCTTCTTTCTCTGAGAAATCATATAGATAACCAAATTCTAGATATTCCCATCTATTATGATTTCTGTGGATTCATATCCATTTTTATATGGTTAAGGTTGTCAAATACATGTAATAATGATTAAACACCCAATATTATCAATCACTTTCTATGTACCTGACACTATTATTGTGCTTTACATGATTTTCTTAGCTAATTCTAAAAATATCTCTATAAAATAGGTACTAGCATCTTCTACAATCCTATATAATAAAAGGTTACTATGAAAATTGACCGAATGGCAGAATGACTGGTTGCTATGATGTGCACTAACCACCAGGGGGCAGACGCTAAATGCAGGAGCTGCCCCCTGGTGGTCAGTACTCTCCCACAAGAGGAGGGCTGCTCAGCCACAAGCCATCAGTGGGGCATCCCTCGAGGGCTCCCAGACTGCTAAAAGGCGCAGGCCAGGCCAAGTGACCCCTCCCACCCCCGAGTGCATGAATGCTGTGCACTGGGCCTCTAATAGATTTTTAAAAAGCAGAGATATATTACAGTAAAGCATTAAAGACTTAATTAGGCCTAGCTTACTTCCTAAAATTTCCTTGTGGGGGACAAATATCAGTATTTCTATTAGCATGTGCAGTGTCAAATATTTGCATATATTATCTAATTTAATTTTTATTTTTATTAATAATTTATCTCAAACCACCTTACAAATAAGGAAACAGAAGCTCTGAGAGATGTCAATTGCATGAGTGTGGTTAGAACTCTGGTCTGTTACATTTAAAGCTTTGGTGCCTTTTTTTCCTCCTAGAAATAAAGCGTTAATGGAGAATTTTGATTAATTAAATTTATATGGACCCAGAACAAAAGAGACATTATCTGGAGGTCCACAAACCCCAACCCACCAGAGCGGGAATTTAATGAAGTTCCATTTCCTTGTGCCATACTTTATTGATCTCTCAGCACTTCTCCCGTCTTTGCTTGGCCAGACATTGGTATCTCCTTAGCCATTCAGAGTTCCATGCAGAAACCCTCCCACTCCCAAGAGGACTCACTCAGCATCTCCTTCATGAGTCCACTCCCCTTTGCAAACTGCCCTTGTCTAGTTTGAATGGGAATGAGTCCCTCTATTTCAAACTAGAAAACTCTCGCTGTATTAAAAGAGAAATTCAGGCAATATGTTCAAATAGGGTAAGCAGCCAAAGTCTATCACATTGAATTAGTGGCAGAGATAGTTCCCATGACTTAATTAATTCTCCTATTATCAGCAGCCATACTCTTCAACTGAATCTCATTTGCATATGCCTGTAAAACCTCATTATTTAAGTTTAAAGGCACTTAAAATCAAGTCACACAATGGTTCTATGTACTCAAATCAATGCTGCTATTCACAGAAAAGCACTGAATAGCTAAAAGAGTGGGTGATTAGATGTACCGTGTTCAAGCTGCTGTATTTATGCCCACATTCCGACAATGCTCACTGAGCACCTACTATGTGCAAGATATTAACGCATTTCACTCTTGATATAGGAAACCACACATTTAAAACAATGCTATCCTGTCGAGTTACTGATGTGCATTGTATTTCCTGGTCATAGGCAGCTTTCACACAGAAACATCTGGATGAAAATTGAAGAATTCAATTACTGAGATCCAAGTGGGAATATCTGTTTCCTAGTAGCTGGGTAATTGACTTATAGCTGGCATCCTACAGACATAGCCCAAAGCTATTTTGCTAAAGACAGAATGAAGTGATAGTAGTTGTTGTGTGTTTTTTTTAATGCTGCTATAAAAAAAAAAAAAAAAAGATCTTTGCAGCCATGCTTGACATTATGTAGGTAAAAACCAAAACATCCAAATACAATTGCTATTTGGTCACATTTAGATGCTACATTAACCCTCTGATTAGAACAACAGGTATAAAAAAAATCTGTGAAGACATTGTCGTAATATTCCCTGATATTTTGCCTCTGCTAAATTTTCTGACGCATTTACCTGCCCATGTGTAAAACAGCTGTGGAAAGGTGGTAATTTCCCAGGAACAAAGAGGAGCCAGGAATAGGTTTAGATTTTGGACAACACTAAAGTAAATTTTAAAACACTGTTTTGAGTCACCTTTAGTCTAAATATCCAATATGAGAATTTTCGTTGTGTGAGCCTAATCTTTGAAACAAGAATATAATTTTAAACATTTTAAGTGCAAAATGATAGGTCCATTTGGATTTTTTAAAAATAGACTGTCATTAATTTAATCTGATTCTTAGCTTCTCCACATGCCTGGAAATGCATGAAGGCTAATTCTCCATGCATTTGATTAAGAAAGAAAGAAGACTGAAAGAAACCAGGCGGGGGGGGGGAGGGGGGGAGATCCAGAGAATGAGAACAGACACACCTCTCCTTACACTCAAAGCCACTCTGCCTTGCAGCCCCACACACAAAAGCCATCTGTAAAGGGAAGAGGGAAGGATGTGGCACAGGAAGCTGTTGACATGCAGTGAAGTTCACCTCTGGCTTATTAAGAAGAGAAATGGGAAGTGGGAGCTTAGGGCTGCTGCTAATTTCAGATGAGCTGCACTGCCCGGGGGATGGAGAGGAAGACCTTGGTTACCCTCAGTGCATCCTGGCTCCAAAATCTGTAATGACTCCCTAGTGCTTCTCAAACTTTAATGTGCAAAGGAGTCACCTGGGAATCTTGTTACAATGTAGATTCTGTATGCGTGGGTCTGAATTCTGCATTTCTTCAGACTCCTAGTTGATACCTCAAGGGCCAACATAGGCAGACTCATCTCCTGCTCTGAACGTCCTTCTCCTGCACCCCAGCCACGCCGAACCACTTGCTCCCTCCTCAACCATGTGTTCTCTTGCTCCTGTGCCTGGGCTTCTTCTGACCTCATCCTTGAAAAGCTCCCTTACTTCGCCCACTGAATCAAACATATTTTCTCCCGGCCATGCTGCCCCGCTCATTTCCAGGCTGGGTGTGCAATTCTCTCTTCCCCTGTATCTGCTGCTGCTTTTGCAGGCTGATGGAACACTTTAGCTCTTTCTCTCCTTTCTCCCTCTCTCTCTTTCTTTCATTTGAATACTTAGTGAGGTATAATAAAAGGCTGTGCTGAAGGTAAGGATTCTGAGGTGGACAGAGTTCTTACATTCTTGACTTTCATGGGTGGGCGGGGGAGGGAGCATTTGAAGAGAGTAGGGGTGCAGCCCAGGAAGTCAGTGCAGCTTAGAGGTGCCCTTAGAGAGGAAAGCATGGACCGCTCTGGAAAGACTGAAGAGCTGATTTGTAAAGGAAATTTTTACAAGGCCAAGAATGGAATGGATATTCTTCAGATAGAAAAAAATGTGTCATAAGGAACAGCAGATTAAGGAAGGGAGGAATGACATTGTACGAGAGCAACGGAAAAAGCTGTGAGATACTGCTGCTGTATAAAGGGCAAGACAAAGAGTGTCAACTGTTGAGGCTAAAGTCACTTTAGCTTTAGCTGAGATTCATGGACATCTTCTCAAGAGCTGGAGGCCAGGATACCCTCCTTCAGTCCCTTCATTTGATAAAATCCCATTTGGAATTCTGGAAAACCACAGTCTAGTCTCCTCATGTATACACAGAAGCCCTGAGCTGATGAAATGCTCACCTGGTCCTTGACCATTGCTTGACCCAATACTCACATCTTCAGTAGCAGCAATTTCCATCCCCAATCTTTTTATTTCCCCAGAAGTATGTCCTGAAGCAAGGGATTGACTGCAAGTAGTTTATTTGGGAAGTGAAGACCAGTAGGGGAGTGGAGAAGTGAGACATAGAAGGGAAGACAATCAATAGACAGTTGAACAAGGTAGGGGTTAGGGACACTGACCCACCACACCATGGAAAATCCATGTATAACTTTTGACTTCCCAAAAATGAAACTGCTAATAGCCTACTGTTGACCGGAAGCCTTACTGATAACATAAACAGTCGATTAACACATTTTGTATGTTATATGTATTATATACCATATTCTTACAATAAACTAAGCTAGAGAAAATGAAATGTTTTTAAGAAAATCATAAGGAAAAGAAACTACATGTATAGTATTTATTGAAGAAAATCCATGTATAAATGGATCTTTATAGTTCAAACCCATTTTGATCAGGGATCAACTGCATTATCAAGCCAGCTACCATGGGGAGTGACTTGAAGCTTAATCTCACTGGAGAGAGCCTGGGAGCCGAAGTGAAACATGCCTCTGAGTTGTTCCCCCTGTGGGACAAGGAGGCTGGGTGTATTGAGCTGGGGTAGCACAGGAGTTGCTTCTCCAGCTCTTCTGGTTGGCCATGTATGGCAAGAGCATCTCCTACAGAAAAAAGAAAGCCCTTAGGCAAAGAAACTTAAGAGCTGACAGCTAGGAGCCTTGTGAGTCCATGCTGAACTGGTGAGATGGGGCCCATGAGCAGAGTGCTGCGAGTGTCCGCCATATGCCCCACACGATCCAGGGCCTGCCTTCCCTCCTCTCTGCCTGCCCCAGCACCACCTCCAGCCTAATTTTTCCAGCATCTGACTTTGCTGATTCAGTCTCCTGTTTTGGGTCCTCCTCCAAATGAAGCTTCCCTCTCCACCTGCTCCTCAGTACAGTTCACACTGAAGGACTCAGGAAGTGTTCGCTGAATTCCATCTAATGTCTCAAATCTGACGGGACACCGATTGAATTTATCTTACCATGACACTAAAATGAAATGGAGATGACTTTACAGCAGGTACATGTTTTATCTGTAGGTCAACATTTATATTACATCCCAGCCTTCTGGTAATTGATGAAACTTGTGAGAGTAAAAATTTTTTTATCTCTAAGCCTACATATTCTGATTCAATTATATCACCATGCCACATTTAAGGGATTATATTACATTGCCTCTTCTCTCCCCAGTTGTGTACAATCCTGCAATATTAGAAAGGTTTTTCTATAATACCTAAGCCTCAAGTATATTTCCCCTGTGGTTTGCTGTCACAAGCTTTTTTTTGGATATGAATGGCATCACACTTAGGAGCCTACAGTGCTGGTACAGCTTTTGCCTCTTCCCCATTCAACCATCTTCAGCTAACTGAAAGGAGAACTAACCCCACCCTTCTCAGACCACGTGCCTGGGGTAATATAACACCGGCAGTAGGCATGCGACTCAGGCCTGGCCAATCAGAGCACTGGATTCCCTTTGGACACTATAATTGGTTCCACACAGGCACAGGACCCCTTCAGAAAAATGCAATATGATGTTTGCTGGAATGGCTTGGAATATTTTTCCTACTTTTATTCTGGACTTGAACCTGAAAGGATGTCAGACTGGAACTGCTGGCAACAATCTTATTGTCAAACCTGAGGCCAAGAACAATCATAACAGGGAAAGAGAGCAGAACTGAGAGATGGAGGAAGGCTGAGACCAGATGACCAGTTCAGCCAAGCTTGAAGCCAGGGATCTTTCTGGCTTCACTGTTATATTAAATAACACATCTCTTTTGATTTATGACAGTTTGGTTGGATTTTCTGTCCTTTGCAACAAAAATGTCCCATTTCTGCCTCTTTCTAGTTCAATTTTTAAAGTTACGTTTCCTCCTCTTTCAAATGAAAACATCCCCCTGACAGGGATGTTGTGAAGATGAAATGAGGTGCTGTACCCAAGCTGTTTAGCACCGTGTCTGCCCCAAGGCCTCTTCTTCGTTCCCTTACACCTCCCTGCACTGCCCACTGTCCTTCCCTAAGTCCATATGAGTCCATTAAAGGTAAATTTCTACACATTGGCTGCATTCCCATAATTGGTAAAGTCAGAAAAAAGGCACTCATGGAAACCATCATGTTCAAATACTTCATGACCAATACCAGACTCCATGATTGGAAGTGAAGTGGCTCCCAGCTGCCCTCACACTGCAATTGAGAAGACTTGGGCCACTTCTATGACTGGAAGAATTTGTCTCCTCTGGACCTCAGTAGTTGTCTTTCTCAAATCAGAGGGATAGTACAGAGATGGTATCTAAGGTCATGTTCAGCTCTAAAATACTCCATGCTTCATTTCACATATTACTCAGTAGAGTCTAAAATCCCTGCAATTGTAGTCAGCAAGGCCAAGGCTGGGTGAGGCAAGTGGGTACCTAGGACAGAAAGTATAAGGAGGCGCTCACTTTCAGATGCTGACCCTGTGCTAGCATAATCCTAAAAGTAAGTGCTTCCTTAAATTTAGTTCCCTAGGCTCCAAACTTGACCACCTTAGTCTCAGCCCTGAAATGTTCCACCTATAGCAGCCATGGCCTAGGACAGTGATGGGCAACCTTTTGAGCTTGGTGTGTCAAACTTTGCCAAAAAACTGAGCATAACTTGGGTAGTGTGTCACTTTGAGGAAAAAACATTATTTCGCGATATTTATAGTTTAAATAACATAAATGTATAATTGTTATATATAATTGTATTTAATAAACCAAAAACTAAATATTTAGTGCTGACACGCGTGTCAGAGGTTCGCCATCACTGGCCTAGGATATGGGGAAAGTGAATGCTATGTTCACCACAGCTGGTTCTAACTAGCTAATCCTACTAAACAACCTTGAATTTTGAGTTAAACCCAGGAAACCAGACCCTTCCTGGACCCAACTGAAGACATATCCTGGCCTATAAATTACGGGACTCATTTTAACCAACCATGGACAGACTTATGAATCATATTGCTCTATCAAAAGTCCAAGTTTTCTGTTTTGAATTAGCATAAGCACCATGAACCTCCCCCAGCCCCCACCTTGGCTTGTCTAGCTCATCCCAAGTACCAATAATACCTCAACTTTTCATGAAACGACTTGGGGAGTTTTTCATTGGTGTCAGCACTTATTTGGCAAGTATATTGATGGAGCTTCTTTAAAAATAAATAGATAGATTAAATAAATAACTGAAAACAAACAAATAAAAAACTCCTCTGGTGCTGTGTTATTCTTTGACAACTTACATAGCATACAGCCTTGGGAGACTGTTGATTTCACTTCATTCATTCGTGGTGAGGTGTATATGATGAAGGAAAAAGGTGAGTGGGGAAGAAATTTTCAAATATTTCTATACTGAGAACAGTATGAAATAACGAGAAACAAAAAGGAGAAGCAGAAATTGGGTAGAAAGAGAGTCATTTCAGACGCCATCGTTGATGTACATATTCACATACAAAGAAGTTTATAAATGTATTTTGAGCATTTGCAAATTATTGGACACTTTACATGTGATTAAACAAATAAATTTAATGCTCCCCCAAAATGAGACAACATTGTTGTCTCTGGTTTATAGATAGTAAACTAAGGTTGAGCCAGAGTCAGTTTCTCAAGGTCACAGGACTCAACTGTGGTTGGAGAGTCTATGTTGAAAATAAGATCTCTCTGACTTTAAAGACGGCCAACTCCTCACAGTTTTGCCAGGAATCAGTGTGAATTTGATTGACTATTTGCCCTTTATGCTCTCAAAGGTTTCAGTGCTTCTGGTCATTAGCTGAGTTGTAAGGCAGAGGAGTTTTAACTCTCTGGCCAGCAAGAGTCAGTTTTAATAGCCTGTTCCAGTGGATGGAGTAACAAAAGAGCTCTTTTTGGATAATTAGGGGTTTTGATTTTATGCTTTTCGAGCAAAGTCTAACAGCTGTGGCTGAAACCATATTTGCAGCACAATTCTCGTTACTAGGGTGTCCATAGCAGCAACTGTAATATCCAAAAGGAACATTAAGTCTGTGTTTCCCCTCCCCCACACACATCTAACACGTAGTAACAAATACCTTGCTGATAGCCCTGAAGTTTGACAGCTATAGGAGAGAACATTTTCCAGTTATTGTTCTTTAAGGAAAACAGTTTTGAGTGGATTCTAGGGCAATTTGCCTGGTTTCTTTACTAATCCGAAGCTCAAAACATGCCCTGGTTTTTTGGAAATTGAAAACTGCAAAACAGCCATCTCAAGGAATCGCTCCAATGATGCTGCACCTGCTATTTTATGGCTCTCTGAAAAGGCATTTGTTTGTGAGATACAAAATTAATGTCATTTAGTTCTTTCCAAACACTAGATTGTGGATGAAGAATCATCAGAGCGGGACGTGAACAACTCTTGGAAGCAATACTTGTAGGAAACATACTTTTAGAGCAAGTGGCTGGACTAGTATTGGCTCCTTCAGAGGGACAAGGGAGTGAGTCTGGCATCTGTCCAGGGCAGACATTGATATTTCCTACTCTTACTAACAAGCATATATATAGAATAAAACTAACTACCTAAAGGAAAATGGACCATTCTGGGGTGGATTTTGCTTAATGCTTGAACATTTGGGCTTGCCCTCATTTCAGATTGCATATTTGATACAGATAGTCACATGCAAATGAGTTCCGTTATGTAAAGAAAGAAATACCTATAAAATATCTTCTGCAATTGATGTGATCAGTTAGATAATATACATAGCCTTTTATAGCCTGAAAAGTCTCAACAATTAGTTGTGATTACTCCTTTTAAGCTATTTGTTACACCCATTATGTACATTATATTTGTTTATTTCACTATTTTCCATCTACTCCATCCCAGACTATGAGCCCCTTGAATATTTCATTACATACTCAACTCAGTGAGTTCCTGTGAAGCTCTGGGTCCCTACCACCTGGCCCATAACTGATCCTCAATACATGCTTGTTGGATGCACTGATTTTCCAAACTGATCTCCAACTTCATGCATTATTTCTAGTAATTTCTTAACAACTTTAATCACAAAAACAGGGCAACTGTGTATGTGCGTGTATATAGTACAATAGGTATATATGCTTTATATATACCATAAATAAGAAAATAGATATAAGGATGTTCACAGCAGCATTGTTTATGATAGCAAGAAATTTAAAACTGTTAGCTACCAATAGGAATACAGATACACAAGTTATATAATACTGTATTCACACAATGGAGGACTCTACAGCAGTGAAAATACGCCGAGAGAGGAACACTAACATGGATGGATCTTACAAACAACGGTGAGTGAAAAAGCAAAAAATGCTGAATAACATGTGCAATTATATGCTATTATATTAAGTTGGAAAACTTGCAAGTTATGTACTGATTGGAGACTCCTCCTTTAGTGGTTAGAGTCTAAAGACCTTCATGGGAATAACAGTCACCCAATAAGTCAGAGTAGTCTAGCTCAAAACAAATTCACTCCTCACTCATGTTATAATGAAGTTGGTGGCAAAAATTGCTCCACACTGTCATTCAGGGACCCAGTATTGATCCTGGGAGTTCCCCTCCTTGAGAACTTTAGACCTTCTCCATGCAGACATCTAAGGGGAGAACTTAGACTCTTACTTGGGAGGTTTTGATGGGCCAGATCTACAGGTGACGTACTTCATTCACAATCTATTGACAAGAATTCTGTCACATGCTATGACTTAGTTGCAAAGGAAATATATTTGTATATTAAAAGAAAGTAGGTGGGGGCTCTTTTAAAGTATATTTGTATTGAGAAAGAGAAAGGGAGAGGGAGAGATAGAAACATCAATAAGAGAGGAACATCATTGATTGGCTGCCTCCTGCCGGCCCTCCACTGGGGATTGTGCCTGCAATCCAGGCATATGCCTTGACCAGGAATCTAACTGGTGACCTCCTCATTCATAGGTTGATGCTCAACCACTGAGCCACACTGGCCAGGCTGGGTGGGGCTTTTTTTTTTTTTTTTTTTTTAGCAGATTTCATTGTGATTACCACCGGGTGGGTGGGGAGTGAAATATATTCAGTAGAGAAGAAATAAAAGGTTTCATCTGTACTGCTGTGTTTTATTTCTCAAGCTGTGTGGGATGTATACATGAATTTTTATTATATTTTTCTTTAAACATTCATTTTTTTTCTTGAAGTATGTCATAATATAATAAAACTTTTATTAAAATAATGAGACAAAATGTAAGGTCTCTAATCAAGGAGACTCAGATTAAAACAATTCTTTCATATGGAATATATAGGAGAAGTGAATCAGAATTCTAGTCTATAATCCTGGGAAAGGAGTAGGAATTTTGCAAATTAGAATGATGCAAGTCCGGGGGCTAATCCCTATTTGTGCTGGACTGTCCTTTGAATCAAGGTTGATTCTGGAAATAAGGACCAATGATTCTACTCGAGAGGGAGGGGCAGGAGAGTCCTAACACCCAATTCTCGCAGTCTATTCTTCGGTTGACCAGAGCTCCCTATTGCTATGCATCTGCTATGGGTCCTTGGGTACTACACTTACTTATCAAAGAATCATACAATTTGAGAGTGGGAAGGGTCCACAGAGGCATGCACTCATATCAGCTCTCTAACCTGGGTAGAAGTAGCCTCCATTATGTTTGGCAGGTGGTCATCTGGCCCCTGCTAAAACACTCAGTGAAGAGTACTCTAGGCCTTCTCTATAGTCCTGACTGTCCATTACATACTCCCTCAGATGCTACCTTATGCCAGAAGAGGGTTAGGTAATCCAAGGTAATATGTACCATGCTGTCAGCTGAGCTTCTTTTCTCGATAAAGGTAATGGTCTCTCAATGTCTTAATCCAATGGATGGTCCCATGGCAAGACTGATGGGGAATGTATTGGAGGAAGTGGAACTCTCTTCAGATCTTGTAGGTGCTCACTTACTATCTGCTTATTTCCAAATTTCTAAGATAACCTTTTGCTACTGCAGGACACATACCCTAGGTCAAGGTTAAAAATTATTTTTTGACCATCTAAAGTTGATATTTATTCTGTGGAGGGTCAGTGCCATGGCCATAAAGCTGGTATTTCCTTACTCTAAGCTCCTATGGTACTTTATCTCTTTTTTATACTTCATATATTCTGCCTTCAATGCGAGAGAAACATTTGGATATATTTCCTCTGGTATTTGATGAGTTCCTCACAGACCTTACTGATCAGCCACAATCTCTGGCCTACAGAAGATGGCCAATGGTAACGGGAAAATGTGGACATGTATGTTAGAAAAATAGTGAGGAAAAGAACTTGAAAGTATTGATGGAATGTGAGACTACTTCATTTGATAGGAATCATGAATGACTATCTAGCTACAAAATAAAAAAATAAATTATAGCGGGGATAATACAAGATTTCAATTAGAAGCTAGTTGAACACTTAAATTACAAGCAAATCAAAAGGCTTTCAGAATACAGGTAAATGGCAATCCTAAAAGCTGAGGCCACCAGGAGTATAAAATCTCCCCCTTTTCCCTAGACATTGATGAGTCAACTATACTCATGTGCTAAAGTTCATGAAGATGCACCTTTTTACAAAGCAAGAGAGATAAGGTTGAATGTGACAGCTCCCAACATTTAGACAGGAATATTCAGTTTTGAAAGTGTCAACCTTCTCCTTCCCACTTGAGTAGAGATCCAGTTGAAAGATAAGTACAAAGGTCAGGTTAAAAAATATGACTTCAGTCCTTGGGCAAATCTGCAGGCCACCGCATAAAGACAGAGCCAGCTCAATGCGCTCAGGGCACGGCTAAGAGATGATGACAAGGAGTTGAACCATGTTCATTTCATCCTTCCAGATCACTACTAAGAAAAGACACTCCTCCTGAAGGGGCAGTGAGGGGATGAGAGAACCCAAGACAGCTAGGCCAATGGAAACTTATCACATAGAAACAGAAATAGTAAATAAGTGTTTCCCATCAACGAGGTAGGATTCCCCAACTCTGTCTGTAGTCTGATGACTCATTGTTCCCCGTAAAACAAGGGGGATGGGCTAGTACTGTGGTTCTCGTCCATGACCCAGTAGAAGGCTCTGTTTGACAGGTTCTGTGCATGCTGCTCGCACCCTCTGACACCAAGGAGCAGCAGTACACCCCCTCCTACCAGGAGGTACACTGCACCCCGCTCCTCCTAGCCCCAGTGACTGCTGCTAGAAATGCAAAGCCAGTCGTGGTTAGTAAATACTTAAGTGGATCTGAGTGTCAATGGTAAGGTGCAGAAAGAATCAGCGAGTGTGAATTAAAGCTGCTTAGATTCTGCTGACTGGTCTGGGGTAGAAGTGGTGCTGGCTGATTGTATCCCACAGCAGTTACACATTTATGGTCACAAGTATTCTGTGGTTAGTGTCCAATTCTAGCTGAGGCTTTAGAATCCAGTGTTTCAATTCAATTTTTTTTAAAAAAAGACTATAAAAACCAGGAAGCACATCAATCTTTTGTAGTATAATTAGACAGTCTTTTGTGGCTTTGTTCTATGACTTTGGAGTGGCTATATATATATATATATACTGTGTATTTATATAAGCATACTGCTTATTGTCAGTGATTAGAAGTTTCTTATTCATGAACTATCCTAGGTAAAAGTGTGCCTCTTTAAATATCAAAACTTCCTAAATATTCAATGTTTTACATTTTCAAAGTAGATTTCCTGAATTATTAAAAAAATATTCATAAGAAAAAGTAATCATTCAAAGTTACTTGAAAAGTAACCATTTCTTGATTTTGTAATTTCATCATCATGGACACAGATGATTGTGGGAAGAGCATGGATTATTAAAATATTTGGAGACGCTTTCCCTTGCATGTAATGACCCAGTCCCGCCTTACAATTTCTCTGCCAATATCAGCTATTAGGTATGTTTAATATAAAATTTATGCACAGTGACATGCACAGATCTTAAGTGTAAAATTTAATAAGTTTTCATAAAAATTATTACCACCACCCTAATCAAGACATAGAACATTTCCATCACCACAGAGGGTTCCCTCATATCCCCTTCTAGTTACATTTCCACTGCCTCTCAGGAAACTGCTGTGCTGGTTTTTATGGCACAAATTAACTTTGCCTGTTCTTGAATTTCAGATACTGTGAATAGAATCAACAGTATGCATTTTTTAATGTCTGGCTTCTTTCACTCAACATAACATTTTTGAGATTTCTCCATGCTGAACTAAATATACCTGTCATTCCTTTGTATATTGCTGATTAGCATGCCATTGTTAGAGCAATCACAGGTATGTTCTTCCATTCTTCTAGTGCTGGATGTTTGGGTTGTTTCCTTTTTTCCCATTATGAATAAAGCTGTAGAAAACATTTTTATAAAACTGTGGCCAGCCTGGCCAGTGTGGCTCAGGAACCAAGAGGTCACTGGTTCAGTTCCCAGTCAGGACACATGCCCCGATTGTGGGCTCGATCCCCAGTGGGGCGGGGGAGGATGGGGAGAATGTGTGCAGGAGGCAGCCAATCAATGATGTTTCTCTCTCATCAATGTTTCTATTCCTCTTCCTTCCTCTCTCTCTAAAAATCAATAAAATACTTTTAAAAAAAAACAACCTATGGATAAACATATGGGGGGAAAATAACTTAGGCCACTTCATAAAATCTTGGGATAGATCATAAAGTTAAATAGGGAAGCTAAAACCATAAGGCTTCTTGGAAAAAAATGGAATATTTTCACAACATTGGTATAGACAATGATTTATTAGATCTGACACAGGAAGGACTCAGCATAAAATAAAAGTTGATAAGTTAGACCTCATGAAAATAAAAGCTTATCAAAACACATGATTTAAAAAATGAGAAGTTACTGTCAATGTATTATAGGCATTGACATGTATTGGCAATTAATTTGACAAAGGAATTGTATCCAGAATAAATAAAAAATTCTACAAATCAACAATAAGAAGACATTCTAATAAAAAGCTGACAGAAGATTTGAAAAGACACTTTACAATAGAAGATTTACGAATGGCCAATAAATACATAAAAATGCTTAACATCATTAGTCATGAGGGAAATGCAAATCAAATAGCAATGATATACATTTCATACCCAAGTGATGCTAACAGTAAAAAGACTGACAATACCCAAATGCTGGTAAGAATGTGCAGCAGCTGGAACCTTGCATATTGATGATGGATGTGTGCAATGATACTATCACCTTAGAAAACTGTTTGGCAATTTATTGGAAATATAAATATGTACAACTATCTAGAAATTCCATCCATAGGTATTTACACAAGAGAAATGAAAATCTGTGTTCCACCTTTAGTTGTTGTTGTTCTTGGGGTTGTTTTGTTGCTTTTGAAGGATGATTTTGTACAGGATGCTCTGAAGAGCTTTCCAGCAAGGTAGGCAAATACAGCCCAGTCAAGGGGAGCCACGATTATCTGAACACTCACATGTGCCAGATAATGTGCAAGGCGGGTTTTGCATGTCATTATAGGAGATATGTCACTTTCCCCAAAGTAAATAATAAATAGCAAATAACTCTTTCTTTTGTTATTTTATGCATTCTTCAAATATTTAATAAGTTTCTATTGGTGTTGGGCACTGTTCTGTGTGCTCAATATACTGCAGGAAAAAATTAAAGGCTTAGGTTTCTGTTCTAATGGTACTTAAATTACAGTGGGGATTGCAAAACATAAAATATACACTTAACAAATAAATAACTATAAAGGTGCTTCCTGATAACAAGAACTATTGGAAAGGGAAACAAGGTAATGAGATAAAGAGTGACTGGCAGCATGGAGTCACATTAGATAAGGTAGCCATGGGAAGTGTGTTGGAGGACATGACATATTCCAATGATGAGAACGTGTCTGGTACATGAAGATCAGGAGAAGAATAATCTAGGTAGAAGGAACTGTAAGAGCAAAAGTCCTGATGTAAGAAATAGTTTGATGGGTACAAGGAATAAATGAGGCCTGTATGGCTGGAGAGGAAGAGGGATAGAAGATGAGGTTGGAAAGGTAGGAAGAGGCCAGACTGTGCAGTGCCTTACACGCTATGGTAAAAAGTTCAGATTTTATTCTAAACTCAATGGAGTTTAGAATAAAATCTCAACTTTGTCTTAAGACTCCATTGGAGGTCTTAAGACAAAGTTTTAAGATCCATTTGAAAGACATCATCAAGACTCATTGACAACTACAATGACTACACCATGATCTGACTTCAGGTGATCATATTGCTTATTTAATAAAGTCAAGGTAAAAAAAAATAAAGTCAAGGTCACATTCATTAATTAACTTATCCATGCAATAAATCTTAATTGAGTACTACTATGAGCCAGACACTTCTCTAGATACAATGAAATCACAAATTGCACAACCCAAACTGCTGCCCTTATGGAGTTTATGATGGATTTCTGTGTAGCTCTAATAACTTGGTTGCATAATTGAAACCACCTGTGGAGTTTAAAACAAACTAACAGAGCCTATCACAGTCTTTCATTCGTCTAGATGACTTTAACGTGCAAAGTGAGGCATGCACAATTACTCTTTTCTTAAACACCTGGGGGAAGCATGCAGTACTCGTAGAGGTTTAGAACCTTTCTTTAGCCTTGTTTTCAAACAAAAATTGTGATAAAGCTGAAGCACAAATAAACTTTAAAGTGAAGCCCCCATATTGGCCAGCAAGTAGCAGAGCAAATATTCAAATCCACATCTTTCTGATTGCTTAGCAATACTTTCCCCATATACCCATACATACCAGCTATGGCATGTTTTTAAAAATAAATAGCATGCTCTTAGTTACTCCTTAATTCCTTTATTTTGTATTTAGTATCTCAATTATTTTGCTTCTTACAAAGAGCTCTAAGAAATGATACTGCATATCTTAATCAGAGTTTTAATCTTATATTTCAACTCTGGAGTTGATGACAACAATGTCATGATTTAAAGGAAAGGGTGAAAACCCTAGAATAATGCTCATTTCTGCATAGTCTGAAAAGTAAATTTGCTCAGGATTTAGCTGCCTTCCCTCATCCAGCCTAATAAAAAAATTAAGACAGGATGTCGCTTCTGTGCATGACAGTCAATCTCTAGGATAATCTGTAGGATTGTGGGGATATTTTCATTTGGAAGATAAGATTGGCCTTATTTTAAATATGAAGATAGGATTTAGAGAGAAGATATTTTCATAATGATATAATCTTCATTTTTGCTTGATACCAATTTGCATAATGCAGGTGACTTTTATGTCTACCATGTTTTCAGAAATAGAGAAAATCACACTTTTTTAAAAAACCATTTGTAATTTTATATTTTGCCAAATGCCAGCTAATGTGGAACTTCAAGGAATAAGAAACAGCAGGAATTTAAGCAGAGAGTAAAGTGATTTTTTATTAAAATTCAGTGTTAATACTAAATGTGACCTCTAGTAGACCTACTTTGTCAGTGCATAGAAATAACTCTCTTATGTTGGCACAAGTAAGTGTTCCACATGTGTATGAAAAAGTTGCTAAACCTTTATTAGCTATCACAGCTCTTACTATTAAGAGATTTAAAATATGTTGCTGGAACAAATTAGATAAAGATGGAAAGGCTGCCTTTTGTTGAATTTTTGAATAAAAAAATCATTTTGTTGAATAAAACGGGTCTGAAACAAATCTAGTATCTGATAATCATGCCACTGACTCCACCCTCTTGTCCTGGTTCTGGTTCACTTGTTAGCAAGACTCAATACTTCATTGCATCCATGTACCAACTCCAGAACTAATAATAGGTCATATTTATATCATATAACATGTGAAAAAATTAGTAATAATCAAAACAAAATTTGACATCTTGGTTTTCCCCCACAATGGCCCTCTGTGGTAACCAGCTGCCTCAATGCCTTTTTTTTCTCTCTTCCTCCTTCACAGAGTCCAAGAGTTATACCATTGTTCCCAGCACTTCTGACCTGACTCTAAGCTTCTAGAATTAAGGCAACTACAAATTCAAAGATGCCTTTATGCAAATTAGACAAAGGTACCACCTCTGGAGGACACCTCTCCTTATCTAGCTAATCTCACATAATCTCAAGAACTGGAAAGATCTCACTCAATGAAAAAGATAATAGTTACCAACAGGGAGATGACAGAAATCCTATATAATAAAACCCTAATATGCAAATCGACTGAAAGGTGAAATGACCAGTTGCTATGACACACACTGACCACCAGGGGGCAGACGCTTAACGCAGGAGCTGCTCCCTGGTGGTCAGTGCACTCCCACAGGGGGAGTGCTGCTCAGCCAGAAGCTGGGCTCATGGCTGGCGAGTTCAGCAGTGGTGGTGGGAGCGAGGGGACCTGGACTACAAGAGCCCTGGACTGTGAGAAGGATGTCTGACTGTCAGCTTAGGCCTGATCCCCTAAGCTGGCAGGCGGACATCCCTGAGGGGTCCCGGACTGTGAGAGGACACAGGCCGGGCTGAGGGACACCCCCGCCCCCAGAACAAAAAATTTTGTGCACTGGGCCTCTAGTATTTAAATAATCTGACAAAGATCTTAAAACAACACTTACAGAGATGCTTCCATGAGAACTACAAATCATCTAGAAACAAATGAAGACATAGAAACTCTCAACAAATAAATAGAAAGTCTCAGCAAATAAATTAAAAAATATAAAGAAGAACCAAATGAAAATTTTAGAACTGAAAAATAAAATAACTGAAATTTTAAAATCTCATTTGGTCAGCATAAGAACAACATTGGAGAAGGAGGGAGGGCAGAGGGGGGAAAATCAGTGAATTTGAAGATAGAACAATAAAAATTACCAAATCTAAACAGAGAGAAAACAGAAGGAAGGAAGGAAGGAAGGAAGGAAGGAAGGAAGGAAGGAAGGAAGGAAGGAAGGAAGGAAGGAAGAGGAAGAAAAGGAACAGAGGTTCAGGGGCCTGTGGGACTATAATAGAAGGCTTAAATTTTCTGTCATCTGCCTCACAGAGCCAAGCAGAGTGTGGAGCTGAAAAGTACTCAAATAAACAATGATTGGAAATGTCCCAAACTTTTCAAAAGACAAAAAACCACAGATTTAAGAAGCAGAGAAAACTCCAAAATAAATAAATTCTCCCAAATCTATCACAAGATACATTATACTTAAACTTCTGAAAGCAAAAGACAAAGAAAAAGAATCTTGAAAGCAATGAGAGAAAAATGGTACTTGAGCTATTGAAAAAAAATCAGCTAAAGGGACCCCAGAATTCCTATCACAAACCATTGAGACAAAGGAAGTGGCATAACCAGAAACCTTGGACATAATAAAATAAACACACGGATAAGTGGAGAGAAGAAGGCAGACTGACTAGAAACTGCAGGCTAAGAATAGAGAGTTTCATGCCTTTTAGAAAAAAATAACTCAAAATGGCTTACAGTCTTAAATGTGAAGTGTAGAATCATAAAACTTTTAGGAAAAGAAAGGAAAGAAAATCTTCAGGATCTAGAGCTAAACTGTTTATAGATTTGACCATAAGCATGATCCATAAAAGAAAAATTGATTCAATTAGACTTCATCAAAATTAGAAATGTCTCTTCCTCTATGAAAGACCCTGTCAAGAAGATGACAAAGGATCTGACAAAGGACTAGTATCTAGCTTCTACAAAAAGCTTTCCAAACTCAGTAAGTAAAAAACTAAACAAAAAGACATAAAGAAACATTGCACCAAAGACAATATACAGATGGCAAGTAAGCCCATCAACGATATTCGACATCATTAACCATTAGGGAAATGCAAATTCAAACCATGATGAGACATTACGACACACCTATCAGAATGTCTAAACTAAATCTGTGTCAACACCAAATGCTAGTGAGGATGCAGAAGAAATGAATCATTCACACATTGCCGGTGGGCATGTAAAACGGTACAGTAGCCACTCTGGAAAACAGTTTGGAAGTTTCTTTAAAAACTAACCACACAACGAGCATACAACCCAACGTTTACAATTCTGGGCATTGAGCCCAGAAAAATAAAGATTTCCGTTCATGCAAACCTGTCCATAAATGTATAGCTGCTTTATTTGCAAAAACCAGCCTGGAAACAACCCTGCTGTCGGCCCACTGGGTCGTCACCATGGGGGAGGCAGGGCTCTGGGGCTGTGGCACAGAGGGTCTTCAGGGTTCTGGCAACAATCTAGTTCTTGACGTCATTGGTATTTTCAAATACCTTCACTATAGAATAATTATTTAAGCAGCACATATATTTTCTACACCTTTATTAGACTGTCTCTCCATCTTTAAGAGAAGTTTAAAGAAACAAAAGCAATGATTTATGAGCAGCATCATGGGAGGAAGAAGGCACAAGCCCCCACAGGATCAGGCTCTCGGAACTCAGGAGGGAGGAGGAGCTCCTCCCCGCCCCCCGAGGTACGGAGTGGACAGCACCCCACATTAGAGCAGAGGGGGCATATGAAATAATATGGAGAAGCATGTGTGCTTTCACACCAATGAATGCAGAGGAGGTGACCTAGGTCCAGGAGGCCAGGGGCTGAATAGACTTTTGTCTGAAATACAGGGTGGGGCAAAAGTAGGTTTACAGTTGTGAATACACAAAACACAGCATTTATGCTTGTATTATTATTGATTAATTAATCACATTATTTTCTATATGGACAACTATAAACCAGCTTCTGCCCCACACTATATTAGAAAGGATGGGATAAAGAGAGTTGAGTCTAAGCAGTAGATCTCAACATTGTGTATGGAACTAGAAATAGTTATTCAGTGTCCAAACTGGCATAGGAATCCAAGCTTATGCTGGGACCCTTTCCACCAGCAACTTCATTCTGATCTGGGAGGTGACCTGCCAGTCCCCCCATGCTGAGGCCACCAGGGTCAGTGGGACCCACTAGCCACTGGCCACCTCTGACCCATCAGCTTGCACCGTTCCGCTCTATCTATCCTATATAATAAAAGGCTAATATGCAAGTAGACTGAACGGTGGAACAACCGAACAAACAGTCACTATGACGTGCACTGACCACCAGGGGGCGTGCGTGGAATATGGCGGGCGTGGGCAGCAGGTGGCAGAGCACAGAACATGGCGGGCGTCAGCTGTGGCAAGATGGTGGAGCAGGTGAGCAGGGGCACCAGACTAAGGTGGGGCACCGGTTGCTGTCATTGGGGCGAGCCTCTGGTAGTTACTGAAAATTCTTTGCTCCTGTGCGCACGGTCCTGCCCAGCACTCACACCCACTGCTGGCGCCTGGTGCCGGCCCCGATTGCTCTGCACCGCCAGTGGTGCGAGTGGCAGCTACTGGCCCCAATCGCCCTTCAGGGCTTCTTCATCTCCCTCTGCCGGCAGCCACCTCTCACACCTGCTGATGGCAACAGCCCCGCTCGCACCTGCTGCCAGCTCCAGAGCCACCACTCACACCTGCTGCCAGCACTGGCCCGCTTGCACTGCTGAAGTCTCTGGCCCTGCTCGCACCCACTGCTGGCACTGGCCCCAGTCGCTCTGTGCCGTCAGCAGGTATGAGTGGGGCCAGCGCAGTCAGTATGTGAGAGCGGCCGCGGCAGGAGTGAGGCTGCTGGCAGACAGGGGACCCGGGCCGCAGCAGGAGGGGCTGGGTGGGGGCGTGGAGAATGGGCCGAGACCCGCCCCTGTGCCCACCGCAGCCTCGCAGCCTACAGTTCCTTTCATGGTGCACAAATTCATGCACTGAGCCCCTAGTATATATATATATATATATATATATATATATATATATATATATATATATATATAAAAGCCTAAGTGACCGATACCAGAATGACTAGAACAACCGGTCACTATGATGTGCACCAGCCAACCTCCCCCAGTCCCTCCCCCCGGGCCAGCAAACCTCCTGCGGTCCCTCTCCCCATTTCTTCCCCCATCCAGCTGGCCCTGGCCGGCAGCCAGCAGGCCCCCAGGCACTGGGTGAGACAGCCCCGATAGGCCCTGATCACAGGCCAGGCCTAGGGACCCCACCTGTGCACAAATTTCATGCACTGGGCCTCTAGTTTGATATAAGACTGTGACTTCCCTGAGCACTACTGTCTCTGCAGAGCCCAGCACTGTGCCTCGGAAACTAAATGCTGGCTCACCTCTTGTTGAATGAATGCATGATTGAATGAAGAATGCCTATGTCACATTCATAGATGTTGAACCTAAGAAGAGCTATAGGAGGAAACCAGCCAGCCAGCAGTGGGACAGACTCCTTATACTCAACACTTAATAATCAAACCTGCTTTCTGCAACCTGCCTGATCTTTCATTGCACAAACTCCCCTAAACTCCCCTGCTTGGAAGCCCATTTTGGGGCAGCTGGGGTTAAGATATTGTGAAGAAGGGAATGAAACACAAGTCCTCACTCATTTAATAAGTGGTCATTCTACATGTTTTCTAAGAAAACCGCTATTTTGAAATTATTTCTAAGGAGAAGCTCTGTGGGGAAGAGGAGTGAGAAGTTATATAAGGAGGTGAAGAACTGCAGAGAGGGTGCAATGGGTCAGCCATTAATCAAACCAGATTGGAAGTCAGTAGAAAGAGACCAATGAGGAGGCTGAGCTGTTTCACATCGTAGACACCTGGAGAGGTGTGGAAAGAGGAAACAGCTTGGAGGCCATGGAAAATCAGGGAAGGGAGTGGGGGTGGAGGGGGAGGGTGTAAGAGAGGGGCAACCTGCAGAGTGCTAGGAGCTTGTTGTGAGCCTAATAGTAAATACCCACAGCCTCCATGCCTCATCCTCGTGCTGCTGCAGGAGCCTCCTAACCTGTCTGCTCACCTCTGGCTTCATCCAGATCCGCCAACACTCCCCATCCAGCTCCAGCATCAAGGTCAGACCAGTGTCCTACCCCAAACTTGGGAAGAGCACTGTCGCACAGAAACATCATCCTACAAGCCACATATGCCATTTTACATTTCCTAATAGCCACGTGAAAAGAGCAAAAAGGAAACAGGTGATATCACTTTTGATAACACACTTATTTAACCCAATGTATTCAAAATATAATGTTGACATGTAGTCAGCAAAAAACATATCAATGAGATTATTTTATATTCATACTAAGTCAACTAAAGCCCCTGTGCTATTTTACACCAACAGGATGCTGTAGTTAGACTGTGCCATTCCACATGCTTCTCAGACACGTGGCAAGTGGTTACTGCATGGGCAGGACAAGGATACTGTGTGACCTGGGCATTATATTTTACCTCTGAAATAAGGATTAGGCTTATAGGATCTCTACATTTCCTTTACTATATGATGGACTCACATGATCAGACAAGGAAAGCTCTATTTTGTAGAACAGACATTGATGGTCCCAAACAATGATACAGATCTACTCAGATGACAAGGGAGTAGGCCCAGGGGACAGTCCCTGCAACAAAGCCACTGCCTCTCTCTCCACCAGCACTCCATAAATACAAATCTGTTGTTAGCAATGCCAAGTTTATGACTCCACATCCCATAGGGTTCCTCTGTGGTGTTTCCTCAATCTGCTGAGATAAGAGAAGGGCCATTAAATCACACAAACAACCCAGCAGCTACTAACAAGAAGCATCAAAGGCAGAACTTTTATAAGCAGGAAACCCAAAGCCCTTAAGAGCCCAGTTGGTTGCATAAGTGCCTTGAGGGAATTTGATTCATCCTTTCCTCTAGGTGAGCTGGGAGGAGTCGCACATCTGCCTTGCGGTTGGCAGACGTATGGGTCCTGCCCACAGTGTCCCAGAGACATCTGGTCCAGGCCAAAGGGTCCTTGATATTTGGTTCCATCACAAACGTCCATGCTTAGGAAACATCTTTGGGTTCAGAGTTTACTTATGCTTTTACTTACAGGATAAACACTTACAAAGGACCATCATATTTTATTGACCTAACTAGTGGCCCAGTGCATGGAATTCAGCACATTGAAAAGGGATTAGTTAGAGGAAATATTTTAATATTGCCATTTGCCCTTACTCTATAATGGAAGTGTCAGAGATGAAAGAAAATTAGTAAAATGTTTATGAATATCTTCCTCCTGTCAGAGTCTGGGGTGTGCCGCAGGACTCAGAGTCAAGTCCATACCCACCTGCAGTGCCTCAAAATTTCATGAGACCCAGACCCGGCCAGCCCCACCCCCATCAAGCCCCACCGGGAGGGGTTGCGCACAGCCTCAGGTCCCCTGTCCCAACACTGGGCGGGGGGCCACAGCCTCAGGTCCTCCGTCAAGCCCTGCCCGATGGGGGGCACAGCTTCAGGTTCCCCATCAATCCCTGCCCGGTGGGGGGCACAGCCTGAGGTCCCCCAGCCTGTCACTGGGGCAGGGGACACAGCCTGAGGTCCCCTGTCAAGCCCTGCTGGGTAGGGGGTGTGCCCTGAGGTCCCCTGTTAAGCCCCGCTGGGCGAGGGGCATGGCCTCAGGTCCCCTGGCCTGGTGCTGGGGCGGGGAGCATGGCCTGAGGTCTCCCGTCAAGCTCTGCCAGGCGGGGGACACGGCCTGAGGTCCCCCAGCCTGGTGCTGGGGTTGGGGGCACGGCCTGAGTTCCCCTGTCAAGCCCCACCAGGCAGGGGGTGCAGGTCCCCTGCCCAGCGCCACGCAGCCTCAGGTCCCTGCTAGTTGCTCCTTAAGGCTCATTACGGGCACTTGGCCTCTGCTTTGGGAGCCACCACCTTTGTGACAGTGTGATGGTCAATTTGCATATTCCCTCTTTATTAGATAGGATAATTGTGTTGTGGCTGTATTGTCAACAAGAACCCTTTGCTTCGGTAGCTTAGCTGGTCATGGCACATGGGGGCAGGTGGATGGGTCAGCACAGACCAAATGTCTATGTGGGCAGGACCGAACGTCCTGTAAGCCTGCCACACCTTGCAGGGAAGTTATCCCCAGGAAGATTATCTCCATTGCCGCCCCTGGGAAGACAGATGTGGATTCAGCCATGCAGCTAGCTTACTATGGGATTCTCTGGAAGCTGCCCTACCCCGATAGAATCCCGCCTCCCCTACACTCTGCCTCCAGCTCACCCCACTGAGCCCATCTACCCCGCCCTCTTACCTGCTGGACCTGGGACCTCTTTCCCACAGCCCAGCTACACAGTCTCGCTTCTTCCTAACCACGCTCTGCCTTAGCATGTGCAGCGTTGTCTGACTTGAGTGCTCTCCTGTCCACATTGCAGAACAAATCTCTGTATTCAAATCACAAACCACAGTATTTCCTCTGTGAAGCCTGTTCTAATTCCAACGGGCTGAGTAAGCAGGGACTCCCTTCGTGTTTCCAGAGCTATTGGCCATGATGTACACCCAACTCAGCCTCGTGTGCAAAGAGACAGACCAGGTTCGGATCCTGACTCTGCCACTTCCAAGCTTTGCGCCTTTGGGTAAGTTACTTCACTTCTTGCAGATCCCTCATAGAAGAGAGGGGAGCAAAACGAATTATGTAATCACATTGTTAGGTTCTTTTAGTTCATCTTCAGGGGACACCACTCAACAGTGTTTATTAGTACCAACAGTATTAGAGCCAGCAGACGTTTATGCATTTGTCCACTCAAATGACACTGAGCACCTCCTAAGCCCTGGCACTCTCCTGAATTTAGAAGAGAAATCCGGTGAGTGAATGACTCAGTGCCTGCCTGGGTCAGCTTGTTATCTCAGTAAACAGAGCCTCGGGCTTTATGCTGGGACATAAGCTCCCTTTCCCCTTCTCTCCTCTGGAAGGTGAGTAAACAGCGACTGCTTTTGGTAACTCGCTCTGTTAGGATGTCTGTTCTTCGGCTGAAAATAGGAGACTGATGGAATGCTGACAAGACAAAGCTTTTTTCAGTATTACAGGCCTCCACAGGAGTCCACACAGAACCAACAGCGGTTATAACAGAACCTAAAAGAGGCCTGTCCCGGCCTTTCTTCTACTGACTTCCCATTTGAGTGAAGGCTCTGCCCGCCCAGGAACTGGGAGCCCCCGCTGAGAGTTAGCAGGGCCACAGGTGGTTCAAGGACCACTGTGATGAAACCCATCCCCCTAATCCACCATCTTCTCTGAACAAATTGAGTGGAAACGCATGAGTCCATTCTGACTTAGCCATGCCTCCCTCGGGAAGAGTTAGATTGGAAAAGACAAATGTTTTCCTCTCTAAAAAAAAAAGAGATGTCCTGCCAAGGAGAATGGCCATCACTGTGCTATACAGGGTTCCCAGGGGCACCCCGAAGGGCTGTGGCAGGGGAAGAATTGGCAGCGGCAGAGCCAGGGACAAGGCTTGAGAAT